>NC_069396.1:1045000-3445000 GCF_027475565.1 Acinonyx jubatus
CTTGGAGCCCATCCCCTGTCGGCCCTGACCGCTAGAAAAGCAGGCCAGACAAGAGGCTTCTTCCCGAAAGTGGAAGTGCCCCATCTGTGGGGGGTGTTTCTGCAGGTGTGAGCCCTGAACATCTGCCTGGCCCGGGGGCGGGGGCGGCCCCACCCGGGTGCCGAGCTGCTGCCTTCCCAGGGGCCTGTGCCCCTGAGTCTTTCTCTCTGCCAGCTCTGAGAGGCCTGGCCATGTGCAGTCTAGAAAGCAGCATCAGGGGCAAGGTCAGGAACACGGACACGTGCGTGCTGACCACGGGGCAGGCAGTGCACAGGGCCCTCCCCTGCAACAGGCTGGCCCTGCCATCACCACCATACAGCAAGGAGGGGACCAGCCGGGTTGGGCCTCAGACCCTCCGTCCTGTCCCGAGTCAGAGCTCAGGAAGCAGAGAGGGGGTGCCGTGAGGACAACGGTGATGCCCAGGGACCGGCTGGCTCACAGGACCCTCCTTCCCACCTGAACCCTGGGGGTGGGGAGCTGTCCACCCTGTGGGGAGGATGTGTGCACATGGGGCAGCACGGTCTTGTCCCTGCACCAATTCCAGAAGGACCCCCCCCCAAAAAAAACCACTGTGACAGCCGTGAGCTCTGGAGAAGCACACCAGGAAACAGGGGGAGGGGGTCTTACTTCTTGCTGTACCCCTTATGCACGGCTTGCAGTATTCACCATGTGCAGGCATTACTGAAAACCTCAACTCAATGGAATGAAAACAGTGCAGAGGTCTGTGCACCAGCCCTGTGTCTGCGGGCCTCACCCCTTCGGCCTGACGACGCTGAGCCTGCAGCCGTGATTGGGCCCCAAGGGAGCCAACTGCTGGGCCACTGTGGGGGCACGGGGCCCAGTGTCTTCTTCACAAGGCCACCTGCTCTCCTGCCGTCACCCCACATATGTGGCTGCCTTCAGTACGTGGCCTTTTTAGTGCCTCTGATGTACCTGGCACCCTCTTTGCTGAGTGCCTGTGGGGAGGGGGCTCCGAGGACACAGAGGGTCTGACATGGTTTCTGGAAGCCCTCAGACTGGGGGAGCAGCTCTAATTCCCCCAGCAGATCCCATCCAAATTGGTCACTGTCCCTGCAAGGTGCCCATGGAGAAGTGGGGAAGGGTCTCCTTGAGGATCCCCCCCCCCAGCCAGGAGACCGCGCTCAGAGAGGGGTTTCTTCACCTGGCCTGCGGCGCGTCCTTTCAGAGTGGGTGGGGGTCAGGAGGCCCCAGGCAGCCAAGGGAGAGCCCCGGGGGTGTGGGGGGTGAGGGGTGGCCTGTCAGGACTCAGGGCGAGGTCTGACTCCAGGGCAGGGCAGCGGCCCCGGGGAACTGGGCGGGGAGGCGGGGAAAGCCCGGCCGAGGGCAGTGGGGGGGAGCGGAGCCAGGCCCAAGGTTGGGCGGGGGGCACAGGTGGACAGGGCGCGTGGGGTCGGGGGCTCGGCCCGCACGGACACTACCCCCCCAGCCCCAGTCGAGGAAGCGCGCCTGGCGGTCCGGGCCGGTCCGGGCCGTCCGGCTCCAGGTGGGTGTGGTGTCAGCGGGCTGGCTGTAGGAGGAAGTTGTTGGAAAGTCAGACCGGAATGGCCGCGAGGGAAGGCCGGGCAGGGCCCGGCCCAGATGGTTCCTGTTGAGGAAGCGGTGGGCACAGCTGCAGGCTGCTTCCCCGGCCCCCGGCCCTACTATCACAGTGACACAGCTGGCTGCCCGGCCCGCGGGCTGCAGGGAGACCTCCCCCACCGGCGCCTCCCCAGGCCCGCCCTGCGTCACATGAGCCCCTGCAGCCTCCCGCCCCCTCCCCAGGCCGGCGGGCACGGCTGCTGGAAGGCGTGGAGCTGTCTGGGGGACAGAGGCCGCCGGCTGCCGGAGAGCCGGGCCGGCCGCGGCCCTCTTCCCTCCCTCGAGGCCCCACGAGGTCAGGAAGGGCGCTCACGTCGGCCCCCAGAGGGCTGCTCACCTGTCGCCCGGCGCCAGGACTGCCTCCCGGACCCACCTCCAGTCCTATGTCCCTGGCGTCCCCCTGTGCTGGAGAGCGTCGCTGCGCCCACCGGCTGCTCAGTGCCCCGGGGTCCCCAGGAAGGGCAGCCAGGTAAGGGGATGGGGGGGGGGGGGGGGCGTGGGGGCCGGAGCAGGTGGTCAGAGTGTGACATCTCTAGGCTGCCTCCTGCCTGGCTCTGTTGACTCACCTCAAACCCACACAGCTGGGACAGGTGGCCCCGGAGGGCCCGGCAGGTGCCAGGCCGGGTGTGGGCGCCCCACCCGGAGGCAGATGCTGGAAGGGGCCTGCTCAGTGCCATCTAGGAGGGAGTGGGCTCTGTCTTCCCCCACGGGCAGGGTCCCGGGACTTGGTGAGGAAGGCGGTGTGTGGTCCTCCCGGCAGGACCCTGAGGCTTAGGGGTGGGATGAGGACACTGGGGCCACGGGGAAGAGGGCCTGGGCCGGGGCCCTGGGCTCCAGCGATGGTCCAGGACTCAACCGCCATACCCACTGATGAGCCGTCCCTGGCAAGACCCCTGCCCTTTGGAGCCGGTGCCAGACAGAAGTGGTGATGGGCAGGCCTCCCCGCCACCCCGTGGCCCCCACTGCCAAGCCCCTGGCTCACCCCAAGACTGGGGGGGCACAGCCGTGAGCAGGCGACCCCACTCCCCAGCCCACGCCACGTGGCCACGCTCCGAGGAAACTTTGTAACCTTCCAGACCTCGCAGCCCCAAGTCCTGCTGCTGGAGCCTTCTCCAGAGGCCAATTGGGCCCCTGACCCGCAGGCCCGGCACCCCGACCCAGGGATGTCCCTGCCGGCTCTGTAGAGCCTGCTTCCCCAACCTGCTGCCGTCCAGGCCCCAAGGGCCAGCCCCTGATTCGGGCTCTATCGGTCACCCGAAGCCAGGTGTGGGAAAGCCTGCCTTGAGACAGGGTGAGGAGTGCACCCACGGCATCTCCCACGTGTGGATGACTCCAAGACGCCTACAGGGTGGTGCCAGGTTGCTGGCCCTGGCACATGGCCACCCTGCCTCTCAGGCTGGCCAGTGGCTCCGGTCCGGTCAAGTTCCTGGTGGGCACCACACAGCCCCTTCCCTTCCTGGGGCAGCCCCCCCCCGCCCCCCGCCACTGTCTGGGAACTGGCAGTCGGGCCCTGCCACCCGCCGCGTCCTCGCCTGGGCCTCAGGGTCCTCGAGTGTCAAAGCCTGTCCTCCTGCTCCCTGATGGAGCCAAGGCGCAGCTCCTCCCAGGCTGCCGAGGGAGAGGACAGACAGCAGGTGCTCGTGCGAGCCTCGGGCTGTGTTGTGTTTGGATGGGGCGGGGGCGTTCGCGCGAGGAAGGAGTTTGAGGCGGCAGTGCCTCCACGGTGCCGGTGGGCCGCGGGCACCGGGGTGGACGGTCTCATGCAGAATCCCAGCCATCAGTTTATCGACCCCGCGGTCACTGCGCATGCCAAGCTCACTGCTCCCCCGGGGCGGGGGGGGGCTCCCCGGGGCGGTGGGTGTTTGGCCAGTGTGTTATTGGGCTCCGGCTTGTGTGGGCACGGGAGTCCCAGCCCCGAGGTACTCTGGCTTTTACGAGCTCACAGCCCATCTTTTCTTAATCGTCTGGCTCCACAGGACGGCCACAGCCAGGCCGCCCCAGACCCCACCCCCTACCCCCCCCCATGGCTCTGCAATGCTGGAGGGACCGCCAGGGAGAGCAGCAGGCCGGCTGGGGGAGCCCTTGGGGTCTGGAGGGTCTCGGGGTCTAGGACAGGCCAGTGGGGAGCACGGCTCCACCGTGCAGTTTCTGGGGCCCACAGGCACCCCAAGAATCCATGAAAACCTCGGAGACCCCAAAATACGTTAAGTGGCCCTAAAGTATGAAAGCAACAACGGTTGGTGGTATCTTCTGAAGGGTTAGGACGGAGCCTTTCCGCCTGAGAGCGAACACCTCTGAACGTGGCCGTGGCTGTCCGGCTGGCAGGAGGCACACGCCAAGGTCAGGCAGACGGCGTGGCCCTTCTGGCCGCCGGATCCCGCTGCAGAGCCCCGGGCAGGCGCCGAGCAGCCTGGCTGGGGACCCGGCACCCTCCGCAGCCCTGCTGTGGTGGAGGACCGGATGGGTCCGGACCCCACGGTGACCCCACGGGTGGTAGACCCGCTCAGGGCAGGGGAGACCTGAGCGTGCAGTGGGAAAGAGGAGTGTTTACCTCGCTCAGATTTATTAGGCGCCTACTGTATGTGCAGGCCCCCATTCCAACAAGCCCACTCTGCAGACGGGGAGACTGAGGGTCAGGTTGCTGTGCCCCCGACAGGAACCAGAGATGGGACCCAGTACACCTGGCAGAGGAGGGCCAGGACAGACCATTGAAGTCACTCCAATTTGGCCTGAAGCAGAGGAGGCTGGGGGCAATTCACCATGACCACCTGGGGGAGAAACTGAGTCGAGCCTGCTCTGGTATCACTGGGGAGGGACAACGTGGGGTCCAGGTGGCAGACTTCAGCCTTCGTGTGACCGGGGAGATAATGAGCATTCCATCCCTAGAGGCATCCAAGCAGATGCGGCTGGTGTTGGGTGGTTAGTGGGGGTTGGGTGAGATCCCACAGAAGGTGCCGTCCTGAGCCTGGAGCCCGGTGGAGTCCAGCCGTGGGCCACCTGGTCCAGGGTGGGGAGGGTCCAGAGGCCACCACAGCCAGCACGTGCACACTCCGACCCCAGTGTGCCCGGGGCACCCCGTGCAAATCTATCGGTGTCCTGACAGTTCCCACAAGCACGGTGGGGAGGCTCCTCCTCCCCACCACGCCCTCTCAGGCCCCGTCCTCCCCCTGCCCCCTCCAGCTTCCCCTTGACCACCGGCTCTTCTCCACATGCCCTTCCCTGCTGTATTAATCTCCTGGGACCGCTGTGACAAAGTGCCACCGACCAGCGGGCTCGGAATAGGGATCTATCCGCCCCCAGGTCTGGAGGCCCAAAATCGAGGTGTGGGCGGGGCCGAGCCCCCTCCCCCAGCTCCCGGGGAGGGTCCTCCCTGCCTCCTCCAACTGTGGCTGTGTCCCTCCCATCTCTGCCCCTGTCTTCATGTGGCTTCTCCTCTGTGTCCCTATGTCCTCTCCTTTCCTGTAAGGACACTTGTCATTGGATTCAGGGCCCCCCAGTCCAGGTGACCAGACCTGTAACCGTCCCATCTGTATCCAGGCAGCAGGCTTGGGGAAAGGCGCCCAGAGCCCGTACTGCCCATCTCTATCACGGCCTGTGGTCAGGATGTGGCCGCACGGCCTCCCGGGGGGCAAGGCCGTCTCTGTCCCAAGCCCCCAGCATCCCTCTTGTCACTCAGCCGTGGCCCCTGGCCGTGCTTGTGGGGACCGTCAGGACACCGATAGATGTGTACGGGGTGCCCAGGGCATCGGGGTCGGAGTATGCGCGAAAGCCCCTCTCCGCGATGAGGGCCCGGGCTGAGCCCCGCAGTGACCGCCTGACCTGTGACATGGCTGTGACCCTCTGCGTCTGTGCACAAAGTACCGTTGGCAACTTTGCTGTTCGATCTTGTCGGTATCGTCGCCGTGTGCAGGGCGGCCCTCCCGCAGGGGCTTTTTCCCTTCGCTCAGACCCCACGGAGACCTGAGGCGACAGGTCCCATCTCCCGCCTCCTGTTCCTGTCTCGAACACGCAGTGCCGGGGACCCTGGCTCGGGGCCTGCAAGCCCGCATGTCATGGCGACTGCCATCACAGAAAAAGATACCGAGGGTCCCAGGGACACCCAGCAGGCCAGAGTGGAGGCGCGATTGAGCTGGCTCTGTTGACTCTACAGACGGATGCAGGGTCCGTTCAGGGAGGGAAGCCGGCCCCAGGGCCACCGCCTGGCAGGAAGCCAGCAGCACCACGGAGAGATTGGAGAAGGGTGATTTGATGACCTTTAATAAGGGTCAAAGGTTAAACAGAGCAAAGGTTAAACACAGTCTGGGGGCCGATGTCCCTGAGCAGGGGCGAAGAAGGGCAGAGGGGAAGGAGCTGGGAGAGAGCCCAGGAGAGGGAGTGCAGTGGGGCTGTGGTCGTCCAAGGGGTTGGGAAGCCCTCAGGACACACACCCACCTGTCCCTCCCGCCCCCCCCGCATCCCCCGAGGCACTCTGGGTGGCCCGCTGGAGCCAGCCTCCAGGGCACGAAACTCTGGACACACAGGAGCCCTGGACTCGGTCAGGAAGCCTGGTTCCAAGGGCAGAGCCTGCAGTCCCCTGAGGCTTATGTCAGGACAAAGGAAGGCCACTCCTGGAGAAAGCCAGGACCCCTTCCTCCCCCAGTAAATGTGGGGCGTTTTGCTCCTGGGGCCCTCAGTGTCTGCTGGAACATGTGTGTCCGCTGCCCATGCGGTCCCTGTGCCACAAGCCTCCTGAGACAGGCCAACAGGAGGACACCAACCAGCCATGTCCTCCCCACCCACTGAACCCCGAATCTGAGCCTAGGAAGATAGAGCTGCCGGCCGGGTGCAATCCAGGCCAGCTTCCTGGAGGAAGTGGTCCCAAGAGGGCAGCTGGAGGAGGCAAAGAAGGCTTTCACTTCTCGAGGTATCTTGACTGCAGAGAGAGGCATCCGTGTTAACCTGATTCAGCAGCCGGCTGCGGGGGCTTTCTCACACTTTCACTTCCGTGACTACGGTTGACCAGGGGAGGCACAGCCAGGAAGCGTGGCCCGGGGGGGAGGCCAGAACGGGTTACCACTGAGCCAGGACTCTCCGTCCGTGTTCCCTCTGGGATCATCCGCTCTGGACGAGGCCTCGGTTGCTGTTAGACAAGGGAGGGACGGCGGCCGGGGAGAAGAGGGGCGTCACCTGGGCTGGCCACGGGGCCCGTGGACTCCGTGGGCTCCGGATCATTCACATGGATTGTTCTGCAGCGGAGGCTGGAGCGCAGTGGGCATTAGCGATTACAACCCCCGCCGGGGCGGACAGGCAGCCCCCGACAGCTGCCCAGGGTGCAGGCGGGCGTCAGTGCAGCTTCTCGGGCCACTTACAGACCTGCTTTGTCTCTGTCACTCGCGGGAGCGAGCCTATGACAAAGTCAGTCGGATCACAGCACGCCTGCACACAGGCCCTCCCAGGGCTTCCCACCCTCACCCTCATCGTTGCGCCCTTGCTGGCCCCTCCTTGCGACCGCCCCTCAGGCACCTGCCCTGCTCCCTCCTCCTCACCCTCCTCTCCCTGCTGTATCTTCCCCTTCTGTTTATGATTCTGACCAGCAAACGAGGTGTCTGGCGGGTCCCCACATTCACTTGTCATGTCACCCCGCTGGCACTGGGCCGCTGCCTCTGCCCTCTGCTCGCTGCCATCCCCTTGGTGCCCGCGGCGGTGCCGGCTCACGGGTGCTCAGCCCTTGACGGGAGTGGGTGCATCCTACGCCCGGAGGAGATGACCGTCCCCCCCACAGTGTGTGCCTGCTGACGCCACCACGGGGGCTGAGGGGGGCTGAGGGGCATGTAGGTCTGTCCGACAAGGAACTGAGGCCCAGAGGCAGAGGGTGAGCTGCCTGGGGTCAGCAGGCGGGGCCAGGGGCTGGAGCAGGACCTGGGCGCTGACCCTTCGGCCCCTAAGGGGCAGTGTTCAGAGACGGACCTGGAGGGCACCCTCCCTTGCAGGGGGTCCCCGTGGCCGGTTGCTGGGGGCACCTGGCGGCCAGGCCTCCTGGAGATGGTAGGCTCTGGACGGGTCACTTGGCCCCCCCAGTGACCCCGGGTGAGGCCCTGCCCCTCCCCTTCCTCCCCAAGGTGGCCGGCAGGTGATCTACATGGAGGGCGGCGTAAGGGCTGGCCCACAGACAGGGCTGCTTAGGCTGAGGCCACGGAGGGCTTCTGGGACCCACCTGAGTCCCCCTAGGCTGTGTCCGCCTCCAGTCCCCAGCCTGGCAAGGTCAAGCCCTCCAGATTTGAGGGCCAGCTCAGCACCTGGAGTTGAGGCCGAGGTGGGCCTGGAGACTAGCGATGGAATCTGCCAGAAGCCTGTCCACATGGGCCTCAGCTCCCTCCCAGGCAGCGGGGACAAGGACATGGTGGTCCCTGCTCGACCCTGATGGCCTCTCCTAGCCAGAGGGTGTCCCTGAGGCAGCTGGGGTCCCCTCTCTCGCAGCCTGAGGAGCCTCGGTGTGGATAGTACCGGGCAGTGGGAGCCACAGGGCCCAGGGCCCAGGGCCCCAGTCAGAGGCCTCGGTGCGTGCAGACCCCCTCCCCAGCTATAGAGCTGGTGGGTCAGGAGGAATCAGGTGTGGCCCCCTTTGGGCTCACCAACTGGGACTGGCGTCTGAGAGAACGTGGGCAGACCCCTCCTCGGGTGCGGCCCCCTCTGCCCCTGGTGCGAGGGTCCAGGCGGCACGATGGAGGAGAGGGGTGCACCTGCCCCCCAGGCCAGCGCAGCCTCCCCAGGGGGACACGGTGCTGGGGGCATCGCTGACGGTCTCCCAGGCGGCAGGCAGCCCTGCGAACAGGGACATGGAAGCTATTGTTCCCCAGGCTGCGGGAGGGGACGGTGGGGGGGGGGGGGGGCAAATCCAGCCCAGACTCCTACCTGGCCCGGGGTGCGGCTTCCCTCGGCCGGCCTGCAAGGCACCGTCGGCCTAACTGTAAGGTGAGGACACAAATCAGAGAGGTCAGAAAACCCGCCCCGGGTCACACAGCACGTCCCCAGCAGGCGCTCCCCGACGGGGACCTCAGGAAAGGGATCCCCCGGCATCCGCCGCCCAGGGGCGCGGATTCACTCAGCAGCCCCCCACCCCCGGCCAGACCCTCTCAGAGCCTGCGGTGGGGTCTGGGTGGCCTACGCTACGGAGGGAGCCCAAGGCAGGTGCTGCCTGACGCCCCACAGCTGGCACCTGGATCACACGAGCACCAGCTGATGTGGGGCAGAGCTGTCTGCCCGGCCCGGGGCCCCCCAGCGAAGCCCCCTCTGCTGCTGCTGCTGCTGCTGTGAAACCTTTGGGGAGCGCAAGAGCGCTGGCCTCGGCCCGGCCTACCGCTGCCCGCCAGAACACCGGACGCCGAAGCGTTGTTTCTGACGCTCCCTGCCGCTGGGGGCGTAAGACGGGTGTGGACCTCCGGTGTGGCTCCCAGAGGGGGGCGGGTGTGGACAGGGGTCTGTCGGAGAGGAAGCACTGTGGGGCGCGAAGCCTTGAGGGGACGCAGGGACAAAGGCACAGAGGAACTTGTAGGTCTGAACACGCGGGCAGGTGGCAGAGAGGGGCCCGGGCCCAGCACGGCCCTCGAAGTCCGGGGAGCTCTCTCTCAGTCCTTACCCTAATGACCCTCGGCCCCAGGGGTCTGGCCCTGGTGCCCGGACCCCTCCCCTGGGCCTGAGGGGCCTCACAGACACCTCGAGGAGGGATCGCCTTTGCGAGGAGGCCCAGGAGGGGGATGGGACGGTTCAGAGGAGGCCGCTCCGAGGACGAGGTGTGGGCAGGGGTCTGTGCCCTGCTCTGCGCGGCCTGGCTTCCTGGACTCTGTGCGCTCAGCTGTGCAGCAGCGGGGTGGTGACCCCACGACCCCGCAGGCCCGTCCACGTTTGTGACGTGGGGACGACGGCCAGACCTCGGACGGGCTGGGGGACTGCTGAGAGACGGCTCTGGTGAGGCGGCCGGCCCTGGGTCCAGCCCTGCCTCCCCGCTCCCCTTCCTGGTGCTCACTGCCTCCCGGGAACCTGCCCGTGAACCCCTGCAGTCCCTTCCCTGCAAAGGCCACTTGGGGCGGCTCAGAGAGGCCAGTGGAGAAGGAACTGGGGAGCTGACCCCGCCCTGCGGCCCCCAGAGCTTCCTCCTTCCCTCCCAAGTTGGGGTGCATTTTGAGTGTGTGGAAAGCCCCGACCTCGCAGACCCTACCAGGGGGAGCAGTCGGGGAGGAAGGGCCAGCGGGAGGGGCAGGGGGGACCTTTGCACATGGTCCCACCTGGCTGTGCCCCTCACGGCAAACTGCAGTGAGCGTGGGCCCCAGGCCGCGGGGCCAGCCTGACTCGGCCTCAGACAGGGGCCCCTCGGCTCCGGGGCTGGGCCGCTGGCCTCTCCTCACAGCTGGGCTCCCCGACTGGGACACAATATCTAAGGTTCCCGCCCCGCCCCCCGTCTGTGCAGGGCACCCCAGGGCACGGGACCCCAGCACCCAGAGGTGGTGGTTCGCCTCCCCAGCACCTCGGGGCGGCCCCACACCCCTGCTTTCCGCACAGTATTTCCCAGGGTCCTCAGAGGAGGTCTTGTCTGGATGGTTCTGCCAGGCCTGGACACACACACAGACAGACAGACAGACAGACAGACGCCAAGCCCATTCCTGCCCCTGTACCACCAAACATTGTTCCCCAGTTACACGGAGGTTGGGACCAAACATCCTAAAAGCAGGTGATAGGCAGCTGACAAAAAGTGCAAGTCAGAGCCCTTCCCCGCCTTTATGGCCCCCGGGGGGGCACCGCGCTCCCAAGTTCAGGGAGGACCAGGAGGCCGAGAGGGGCTGCGCCTGGCCCTGGCCCCTCAACCAGGCTTCCTCGTCCCAGCGAGGGGCTGTCCCCACCTGGGGCTCTCCGGGCGGGGCGCCACCCAGAGCTTTGGGGCAGAGGGTGCAGCCGGGGCGACGAGATAGGAGCAGGCAGCTTCCTGTCGGAAACCGAAACTGCCAGGTGCTTCCCTTGCTCCCTGGGGCCACCCAGACGCAGCTGCAGCCCAGCCCTCTGCCCCGGCGACGAGGACGACCGGGCCTCCCGCCACAGGGGCCCCTCTGAGCTTCAGTGCACCCCCAGCAGACAGAGGTGGCCCCAGCCCCCAGCCCCCAGCCCAACCTCAGCCACCCTGGCGGGGTTTCACAGTCTTGGTGCAAAAACAGGGTGCGAAATACCTTAATAACTTTTAACTTTGAATACTTGTAAAAAGGAGGATGTTTCCGGTGGGTCAGATTTAACAGAACACAGCATTAAAGCCAATTTCACTGCTTTCTTGGTCCCCCTTTCCTCCGGCTGCCAGAACACGGGGCATCTCCCGTGCGGCCCCGTCCACAGACCCGGGACAGAGGAGGCACAGGCCTGACCTGTCGCCAGCTCCCGCCCCCCACCCACCCCCCCCCCCCCCGGTTCCCTGCTTGTCTGGTCCCTTCGTCTCTGAGGCCCCCTCTGTAATTTGAGCTCTGAAATAATTTACACACACCAGAGGGGCCCCATCACCGGGAGCAGACAGGCGAGCACCCTGCACCTTCTCTCTTTGGAAAAATGGATTATTATAGATTCGCCACTCCAGCCATGAGCTGATTAAAGCCAGGCTACCGGGGCAGGACCCGTTCCCGCTGGGGTCTGGCCGGAGCTGCTGGACCCCAACCACCTTCCTGCTTCCTCTTCTGTCAAATGGGCCAATAACGCATCAGCACTTAGTGCCTTGAGGCTGGACCCACCCAGGGGACTGGTTTATCTGTGTGTCCTTCCCAGATACACTGTGATTTTTGGTATTTTAAATTGTTACATAAAAGTATCGTGTTCTATATATTCTTTCCCGGTTTTTCCTCCTCGATGATGCGACATGGGTGTGGGCAGCTATCTGTAGCCCAGGGCTGCAGGGCGGGGCTGGGAGGGAGCCTCCCAGCCCCAGTGGATAAAGGCTTTTCGGACGGTTGGAGTGGCCAACGGTGGTGTGGATGTTTCTGGAGGTCGTTGGTGGCCGTGGCTCCTGGGGGCTTCCTGTTTGTGGAAACCAACACCGGCCAGAGAGGCGAGGCCGGAGGCAGAGCGCCGGGCGGGGTGCCTCGGCCAATCCGGTCCAATCCTTTGTGAATGTGGGCTCAGCGGTCAGCCCAGGGGAGGCCACGGGAAGGGGGGGGGTTCCAAACGCGAGCAGAGAAGGCCGTGTGGCCCGCCTAGGTGTGGCTCTCGCCCGGGCACACCTCCCTTGCCTGCAGCCGCCCTCCTGCTCCTGCTCAGGACACAGGTGAACCCGCCGTGCCCGGGGCTGCAAGCCTGTGACCAGAAAGTCAGCTGGTGGAAAGTGCTGGCATCCACAGGCCGTTGACGATGTGACCCGCGTGTGACCCGCTCGGCTCTAGGAAGCAAGAACCCGGGTTCTGAGCGGCTGGGGTGGGGCGATGCCTCGGACCCTCCATGGCGCCAGAAGGAAGGGGCCCGCGGGACTTTCTGCGTCTGCCCGTTTGCTGGCTGAGCCCCCAGGCACCCCCCACACCAGCCCACTGTGCTGGAGAAGGGGCTGCGGCTCAGGCGGGGGGAGCCAGAGACTCAGCTATGGAGTGGACACCCCAGGGCAGCCGGCTAGAGCTCCGGGGTCCTGAGGCAGGGGTGTGGTGATAAATGGTGGCGGTGGTCAGAGAAGCACGTCTGGGCGCCGAGCTCTCAGGGGAGTGATTTCCCTTCATCTTCTGGCTCAGCGAAGGAAGCGGGCTGACCTCCCCGCTGAACCCCGTGGCACCGAGACGGCGTGGCGTCACTTGGTAACGGAGGGGCCTGACCCACGCTGGACGCCAAGGGGGTGTCGGTGTTTTGGTCTCTTATTAGTTTCTGCTCGCTTGTCTCCTACGATGGTCTTGGGAAAACACAAGTTCCCTTCAGCGTGGTACTTCTCACAAAGCCACCTTACCCAGCTCGGTCACATCGGGCCCTTGGGTTGCTTCTGTTTGGGGGGATGACTGTGGCCTCGTGGCCACTCGAGAGGCTTGCAAAGGTGACGGCTAGCCGCATCCCACAGCCTGGACACGGGGTTGTGAGAAGCATGGTCTTAGCACCTGCTCCCCAGCCTCACGCACACGCGTGAGAGATCCACGTTCGTGAGCGCACACGGAGGGCACACGACTGTTCTGCACATTCTCTGCTCTGTAGGCGTGCAGCCCACTCAGCGGGAAACACAACAATGTGGCAGAGGCGAGACGGGGGCCTTTGGGGGGCACTGCACCAAGAACACCCTTCCAAACCAATGAGCCGACACGGGCCCCTTGACGATGGTGCCAACATGCCGGTTGGTTCAACAATCAAAAGTCATGTTGTCCACCTCACCGCACATTTCATGCTGAACACGTGCTTGGGACCTATTTCCATGAAAACTGAGAAGCTGCAGGTTTACCTCACTCAATTAGTGGAAATGTCACCACAAAAGCAGATTGGCAGGGCTGGGGACCACTCCACCCAGACTAATATTTGTCAGCTTTTATTTCAAACAAGCATGGTATTAAATGATCCAACTGTCTCACTTTGGAACTCCAATTCTGATATAAATGGACAGCTGGATAGATGGATGAGTGGATGGATGGGTGGGTGGGTGGAAGGATGGATGGATGGGTGGATGGATGGATGGACAGACAGTGAATGGATAGATGGATGGGTGGATGGATGGATGAGTGGATGGGTGGATGGATGGATGGATGGATGGATGGATGGATGGATGAGTGGATGGATAGGTAGATGGATGGATGAATGGGTGGGTGGGTGGGTGGATGGATGGATGGATGGATGGATGGATGGATGAGTGGATGGATGGATGGATGGATGGATGGATGGATGGATGGACAAATGGATGGATGGACAGATGGATGAATGGATGGGTGGATGGATGGATGGATGGACAGATGGATGAGTGGGTGAGTGGGTGGGTGGGTGGATGAATGGATGGGTGGATGGATGGATGGATGGATGGATGAGTGGATGGATGGATGGACAGACAGTGAATGGATAGATGGATGGGTGGATGGATAGTGGGTGAATTGATGGATGGATGGATGGATGGATGGATGGATGGTTGGATGGGGGGGATAGATGGATATGTGGAAGGATGGATGGGTGGGTGGATGGGTGTGTGCATGGATAGATAAGTGGATGGATAGATACGTGGATGGATAGATACCAGATGGATGGATGGTGGATGGAAAAGGAAGAAAGTAGGAAGGCAGGAAGGAAAGTACAAAGAATACCTTTCAAAAAGTTAAAAACAATTCTTATATGAACATACAGCAAGCATGCATCCAGCAGGACAAGATGAGTCAAAGGTGTGTCCGGCAGGATGGCAAAGAGGGCTCAAGGGGGAACATGGGCAGTTTTAAATCCCATGAGACAAGAATGTCACAGAAGACACCACACCAGACTCAGTATAAAGCACAATCTTTTCTACCAAAGCAAAAATAGTTTGCAACTTGTCAACTGCCTACAGGTTAACACCTAACTTAGAGTCTGGGATCCAAGGGACCTAAGTAGAAAGTCAGCAAAGGCACGTCCCCTCAGGGCCACTGACCCTTGACAACCTGGCTCAGTCCCAGAGGACTGAGGTCATCCTATTGCCTTTACGCACGGCTGGGACAGCCGTTGCCACCAGAGGAAGGTATCGAGCAGGGAGCCTCGCTGGGTTTTTGTGCCCCGAGGCGAAGCCGTGTTGTCGGACTCAGGCTGCAGGGGGGGCGGTGTGAGGTGCGACCACATAATCAGGAGAAGGAGCTCAGGAAAGGTGAGGTGAGGTGAGGACAACGTGCAGACCACAGGCCCAAGTTTTTGCCGAAACAAAGTGGAACTTGAGGACGTCACGGATTCCACTTAGCTATCTTGTCCACAAACCTGGAAAGCGGCCTCGCGTGCGTGTGGGTTTTAAAGACCCCTGCTGGAGGCCCTGTTGCACAGGGCAGGGCTTGGGGGCCGGAAGATTCTCCGTTTCTTTTCCCCGGAAGTCCGATCGATCTTCTTTCTGGGAGACCCCTGCAGGCCAACGGCCCTCCAGCCACAGCATCCCCGCTGCGAGTGAGGAGACGGGAGGTCGGAGAGATGAGAAGCCTCACAACTTCTGTGGCCGGGCCCAGCCTCGAACCCAGGCCTGTGCCTCCCTGCCTATCCCTGCCTGCGCCAGGCCGAGCCGCTGCCACCTGGGATTCCGAGCAGGCAGCTCTCGCCAGGGTCAGAACCGTGCCTGGCAACCGGGTGCTCAAGAAGCACCAGCCGAGAGAGGGTCCCGGACGGCTGAGCGTCAGGGGCTCGGATGGACCCTGGGAACATGACGCCGAGCGCGAGGAACCAGACACAAAGGCCTCACGCCGAGCGATTCCATGCACATGACACGGGCACAGCAAACCCAGAGAGACGGGAAGTGGGTTCCCGTTGCTGGGGCGGGGGCGGGGGGGGGGGGGGAGCAGGATGCCAGCTGATGGGAACGGGTCCCTCCTGTGGGGACGAAGCGTCCTGAAGCTAGACACAGTGGCGGCCACACTGTCAGGACGCTCACGGCCTCTGAATCGTTCATTTCAAAATGGTTAAAATGGGCAACTTTCTGTTCTGTGTCTTTTACCACAGTAAAAATAATCTTGGGGTGCTGGGGGACTCCGTCGGTTGAGCGTCCGACTTCGGCTCAGGTCATGATCTTGCGGTCTGTGAGTTCGAGCCCCGCGTCGGGCTCTGTGCCGACAGCTCAGAGCCTGGAGCCTGCTTCGGGTTCTGTGTCTCCCTCTCTCTCTGCCCCTCCCCTGCTCGCAATCTGTGTCTCTCTCTGTCTCTCAAAAATGAATAAATGTTAAAAAAAATTTTTTTTTTAATAATCTTAATTTTCTTTAAAGGAAACATAAAACCGAGGCCGAGGATGGGCCCTGAATCCAGGCCTCAGGGTCCTGTTGACTCCTACGGTGCCTGTCCCGCAGCAGCCGCAGACCTTGGAAACTTGTTGATGGCTTTGCTCCGGGGCACCCTGTGTCCCAGCCCTGCTTCTAGGGCCTAGGGTGGCACTCTCTCCCTTCCCGTCACCTGGCCTCACCTCCAGGCTTGCTGTGGGGGGAGCCGGCCCCCAGCGTCTCTGCCTGGGGCCTTGGAGCCGAGAAGGGGCACCGTGGCCCCCTTTCCTTGTCTCCTCTGCAGACCACACAGGGCACAGATTTGTGACGTGGGGGGTGTGCCCCAGACTTCACCTTCAGAGCAAGTCAATGCAAGCCACGTCCGTGTGCAGAAATTGGGCAGGGAGGGAGTTGGTGCCGTGACCCCCACCACGAGCACGGGGCACTAGGGACGCCCTCCCGTTGTCACACCGGCTTCTGTGCTGGGGGCGTGCAGAGTGCCCCCGGGGCCAAGGGAGACCCTGAGTGTGCAGGCGCTCCGCGGGGTTCAGCAAATGCCACTCTTAGAAATGTGGTTCCCAAGAACCTCTCAGACTCTGGGCTCCACTGACTGGCCCGGGCTACAGCCCGCTTCCCCGGGGCCCGGGAGCCCTTCCAGGGCTTGTGACTGGCGAGGCTGGCCTCTCCAGCTCCTTCCCGCCGAGCACGGACCAGGCTTCGGCAACCTTCGCGGCACGGTGCTTCCACTGGCCCCGGCAAACAGAGCGAGCTCGAAACCCACTTGCCTTCAAGTCCTGGGTCACACACGACCCCTGGGGGTCAGCCGCCCCTGCAATCCGTGGACGACTGATACTTTTGTCAGTACAATTAGAATGTCAAATCTGGGAACCTTCCACCACTCACCCTCCTTCCTGCACGTCTCTGTCTTCGGCCATGAGTCATGTGGCTTTTCCAAGTCTTCTTTGCACACCTGTTATGGCAGGTCTAAGAAAGTGCTAGAGACCCTGGGGCAGAAGGAAACAAGGGAGGCCCCAGAGACAAGAGGACAGCAGGCTACACTCCAGCACCTACTCACAAGATCTCAAACAACTCACGCCATGGATCCCAACCTTGCCTTCCTTTGCTTCATCCGTGGATAGAGCTGGAGTTAAAAGTCAAGTTTCAATAATTTTTTTAATGTTTATTGTTGAGAGAGAAAGTGTGAGCAGGGGAGCGGCCGAGAGACGGGGAGACACAGAATCCGAAGCAGCCCCAGGCTCCGAGCTGTCAGCACAGAGCCCGACGCGGGGCCCGAACTCAAGAACCGTGAGAACATGACCTCAGCCGAAGTCAGACGCTGAACCGACTGAGCCACCCAGGAGCCCCTAAAAGTCACATTTCAGATAAACAGCTGAATATAAGCATGTCCCCAGTATTGGCTGGGATACATTTATACTAAAAATTATTCATCATTAATCTGAAATCCAAATCTAACTGGGCATCCTGGGTTTTTATTTCCTACATCTGGCAACCCTGTCCATACAGGACTTGAACCCTATGTCCAGTAGGATCGTGTGCAGCTGCAAATAGCAGAAAACCTAACAGGAGTAGAGACCAGGTTGGTTGTTTCTGTCCCGGTGACGCGAGCCCAGAGGCGAGCGGCTCCGGCTGTAACGAAATGCCGCCATCTGGGACGGAGGCTTTTTTGCTCTGGATTCTACCCTCCACGTACTTGTGGCTTCCGGGCTGCAAAGTGGCTGCACCACCTCCAGGCATCGCATCTGCCTTCCGAGAAGGAAGAAGAGGAAGAGAGAAGAAAACTGGGCCAGCCCCTTTTCCTAAGGAAAACGGGGGCTTTTGTAGAAGCCTCACTCAGCAGACTGCTCTTTCCACCACGACAGGGCTCCTGTCCGCGTCTCTGAGGCTCCTTCCCAAACCAGGACTTTCTGACTTCTAATTTCACATCTTCTCTGCTGTCTGCAAGCAGCCTCCGCACGCGGGGCCCCATCGGCCTGGCTGTGGCCCCACCAGGTCAGTACAGCAGGTGGCCCCGTGAGCATTCCGCCACTGGCCGTCCTCAGGACCCTGGAGGATGGGGAAAGACCATACTGCCCTCGGCCCCCGTGCCGAGACATCATTGTAATACCATTTGTGTCTGAAGGGCCTCTGGAGGGCAAAGGTGGCAGGAGCAGTGACCCAGGGCCCGGGCTCATCCCCAAAGGGTCTCCTTTTATCCCCGAAGGCTTCTACTGAACATCGTTGGAGGGGACAACAGACCTGTCCTCCTTGGAACTTTTAAACAAAGAGCCGCCCCTCCTCCCGGGGCTTCCCTTTCCCCGAGTTCTCTCCATTTTTGCAAGCTTCTCTGGGACCCTTCTCTCCTGATTCTCTCCCCTTCGCCTGGCTTCCCTCCGTCTTGCTCCCCCGCCTCTCTGACAATCACAGCATCCTGCTAATTTACTTCTAGAACATTGTCTCCTGTGCCTGAGCCTAAGGGGAACAGCACGCCCTGTCCTCACCGCCCATCCCAGACCGCCAGGCCCCCGTGACAGCCGCCAGCCACCCCGGGGCCCCAGGGGCCCCACACTTTTCCCAGGCCTGGCTTTCCGTGCCAGTCTGGCCCTAACTGTGTGCCCGTGATGGAGAGGCGCCCCCGTTCGCCAAGGCCCATCAGTGGCCACAGCTGCTATTTGTGTAACGGTCCAGTCACATCTGTGAGAGCAGGACCGTTTTGGTCCCACAGGTCAGTGCCCTTGGCTCCGGGCACAGAGCCTGCCCCACAGGGACTTCAAGTGACCCAACCCCTTTACCAGCGGAAAGGGGGTGGGCCCGCTCATGTCTGCTGGAACCAGGGCCATGAGGACGCTTTCACCCCATTCCCCCGATCCCCAGCCGTGAATGGTGCCTGGCACGACCCGGCCGGGGTGGGTGCTCGGGGGGGAGTCGGTGGGCTCGTGGTCTACAGTGGGGGCGGCAGAACTCGGACCCGGATTCGCTGGAGCTCGTGCTCACACACCAGCCTCAGTCTCCCCATCAGGAGAACGGGAATTTCTCCCCCTCCGCAATTGCACAGGCACATGGCACCCGAGGGCCCTTGAACCAGAGCATGTCTGCGTGGGAGTCTTGCCCTCCCCCACCGCCCCTGCCCTCCCCTGCTTGGCATCCCCCGCCCCTCGAGATAAGACTTCTCCTTCCCTCCACGAGGAGTTCCCCATTCGAGGCGACCGCACCACCCCCCACTTCTCCCCGGGGGTTTCAGGTTCTTAGAATTATTTTAGGTCTTCTTCCCCACACGGCCTGTTCTGGAGCCTTCCCTCCCAACGGGCTCCCTCCCGCTGCGGCTTCTGGGGCTCCCTGCGCCCCGAACTGTCCTGCCGGAGCCCCACTGATACGCGGCCTGCGCCCTTGGGCAGGGGGGTGGTGCTGAGGCTCGGAGGTGCTTTGGTCCTGGGTCTGCTTGGATTCTAATACAGCTTTCTTGAGACAAGTCACAGAGCATATGATTTACCTGCTGGACGTGTACGAGCCGGTGGTTTTTAGCACATTTGCAGAGCTGCGCAGCCACCCGCACCTCCTAATTCTAGAACATTTCCATCCCTCTATTAGACGCTCTGTGTGGCTTAGCGGGGCCCCCTGCCCCCTGCCCCGGCCTCCCGCAGCCACCCACCTGCCTCTTCTGGACAATTCGCATAAGCAGGACCCTGTGACAGGAAGCTCTGTGTGCGGCTGTCACGCAGCACGACGGTTTGGGGACCCACCCGCGTGTGGCATGAATGGGGCCCACATTCCTTTCCCCGGCTGAGTCACGTTCCACCGTCTGGACCGTGCCCGCTTCTCAGTTACCTTTGCTCAAGAGCCCGGTGTGAGCCCGGCCCACTGCCTGTGCTGTGTGTGTGACAGGTGAGCTCCCACCCCCCTCTGGGCATTGCCGGCCATCCGGTGCGGCCAGCAAGAGCAGCCCCACAGGACTGGCGTGCGGGTGCAGCAGGGAGGCCTGGGGACGACGCTGGCGGGGGCTCCAGCCATCGGCCTCTGTGCGCAGAGCTGTGGCAGACACAGTCTCAGCCCGGGGCGCCCCGGCCACGGGGGCGGAGGCATTTGGGGGGCAGGCGACAGTGGCAACTGGCCAGGGGTCCCAGGGAGCGGGCTCGATTCCCGGGTCCCCGAGCACTTGATGCGAACAAAGGAGTTCTGTCCTCAGTGGGTCCCGCTCACAACGGCCCTCGGGCGCAGCCACAGGGGCTTCAAACCTCAGGGCCGGCTTTGTTCTGGGGGGCGGGGGAAGCACCCTGGGCTCCTGGCCACCGTGGATTTGGGGCTGAGCCACCGTCACGCACACGCCGCACCTGCCGGGGCTCGGGGGTCTTCCCGCCCTGGCCCCGCACGGCCACACGGCCAGCTGCCGGGGTCTGGCCCTGAGGTCCCCGGGGAAACGCTGGGCACGCTGTATCCGTGTGGCCGGGGAGCGGGGGAAGGTGTCCTGCCCTTGCCATTGAGGTCGGGAGGTAGGCGCCATTTAACCTCCGCCATCCCTTCGAGCCTGTGCCTTTGCGGGGTTTCCCGCCTCCGACTCAGGGGCTCCTCCTTGTTGGGCACCTGAGGCTCTGCCCCAAGAGTCCCCACCTCCCCACCCTGAACTTCGTGGGGGCCTGGGGCCAGGTGGGGGAGAGCGGCAGGAGCCCGGCCAGCTGCCCTCTCAGACCCTCGAGGCCACGTGGCTGACAGAGTCTCCTCCCCAAAGTCTCAGGGGAGGGCCTGTCGTGCTGGCCCAGACCAGTCAGCGACCGGGCAGCTGTGGCTGAGGGGCCGGGTCACCAAGTGGACCTCGGCTGTGGGATGGTCCCCTGGAAGGGGCCCGATGTGGTCAGTGACACCTGTAAGTGGGTGTGGCCGCGCTCAGGCCTGTGTCGTGTCAGGTGCGTCACACACGAGGATCCTGGAGGAAGGGACTGTTCAGCTCAGCAGATGAAGAGCCTTCGTGGCGTCGGAGGGGAGGGAGCGCGGCCCGTCCCCTCCCCGTCCCTGCTTCTGCTGGCTCCACAGCAGCCCCGCCCTGACCCTGACACCCCAGCTCAGCAGCTCGGCGGGAGGGACACTCTTCCACACCCAGCTTCAGGCCAGGAAGGTTCCGGAGGGTGCTGGCGGGTCCGTTACCAGAAGAGGGGGACCGTGCGATCCGGGTGACCCCCCCAGGCCGTGTCACATGCCGTTAGGAGGAGGGTGGGGCGGGTGCCCATCTCCCCGTGGGACGCGCAGGGAGACTGAGGCTCAGACACATCATGGGGCCTGCTCTGGAGGTCAGAGCCCAGCCGCCTCTTCTGGACAATTCCCCTTGAGAGAAGCCCGGAGACTTCACGCTATTAAGATTCACGGGATGTAGTCTCAGCCAACAGTCCCAAAGGTCTATCTTCCCAGAAGTAAATTTTGACTTCGACAGGCAGAAATCACAGTCCCTGGGCACCGCAGACCAGCGAAAGATGCTGCCGTCAGCAGTGACACGGCCTAGGAACAGAGAAATCTCACCCGTCTCTGCTCCTTGCCCTGCTCCCCAGATGAGTCCCCCCCGCCCGTGCTCCCCCCCACCCGCCCCCTGGAGCCCCCAGCTCGCTTGCACTCGGACCAGATCCTCCTGGCCCACGCGCCTCACCACACCCCCAGCCCCACAGGGTGGGGCAGGGGCCTCGGGCTGTTTCTAGAATCTGATTTTCGGGAGCCTGGGGAACATGGTCTGGGGTCTCGGGAGCGGGGTCTGGAGGGATGCCGGGCACAGTGGACAGGTGCCGCACACCTCCACACCCTCCCTCAGGCCTCCAGGGCCGCGTGAGCCCGGCATAGGCACCGGCCGGGCGTGACGTTGCCACAGCCTGGCCGTCGGGGCTGGATAACCTCTTCCAGGAGAGGAGGCAGGTGGGGCTGGACTGGGGGACCCACGCACTTGCTTCCAGGCTTCTGTGCCACCCCTTGTCTCTCGGGGGCCCAGGCGTGCCGGGGCGGCGGGGGGAAGGGGGGAAGCAGGGGGTCTCACCGTCCACAGAGATCTTTCTGTCCTCACCCGGCCTCAGAGCTGCTCACTGCACCGGCCCCGCGGGGCAGTGGGAAGACGAGGACAGACTGGACAGATGTTCGCCTGAACAATCGGGGCTTCTTGGCCAGAAAAGACCCCGCGGGGGTCATGTTCCCCTTTGGGCCCCTGCAGTGACCCTCCTAGAACTGACAGATGGGACCTGGCCAAGCAGAGAGGCCTGGCCAGGACGCGGGGCCTCCCCGCTCTGCGGCCGTCTCCCCACGTGTCAAGTCAGGACTTTGGCCTGGTGACCCTTCTCCTTCTCTGTGTCCTGCTGTCGAAGGTCACAGTTACCGAGGACGGTGGGGGGGCCCCAGGCAACTGTGAACACGCCAAGGTGCACGGAGGGCAAAGGGGGATCCAGGGAGCCCAGAGGAAGGGTGACCCCACCCCCAGACACACCCTCCCTGCCCTGGCGCCTTGTCCTCTGTTAGTGCCCCTGGGGCTCGGGGTCGCTTCGGGGGATATTTGAGGGACAAACGGAGAAGAGGTGGGTGTTCCTTTGTGGGCGAGGATGACGTCGATTCCGTCAGCTGCTCTCTCAATAGCAAACACAGCGAAGCCATCTTGACGGAGCCCTGAATGTGGGTTCTGGATAATTTGGGGGCACAGCGGGGGTGCCAAGAGGTCCCCCGGCTCCCGGGAGAAGCCGTGAGCAGCTGCACTTGGGCTGTCATGGGGGTGAGAGGGAGGCCTCCCCCAGACTCCAGGAGGGCAGGACAGGGAGGCCAGGTGGAGCTCGCCGGCAGAATGTTCCAGGTGGAGGCAACTTTGCCTCAGGTGGAGGCAGCGTGATGGGCCACAGCTCCAGAGCGACAGCATGGGAGGGGCCTTTATCTCAGGCGGGAGTCACAGGACCAGATTCGTCTTGCAGAAAGCCGTCCTGGCGCCTTGCAGGGAAGCGTCCGGTGATAATGACGGCCTGTTATCGGAGCAGGGGATTCATGTGGGCTTGGAGACCGTCCGTCCTGGGGCCACGTCCCTCTCGGGCTGACACCTGGACACCTGGGCCTGCCCGCCCTGGCACCTCCAGTCTGTTCTTGTGGCTCACAGAGCTCAGCCCCCCCGCCGAGCTGCCTGGGGGGGGGGGGAGAAAAGGGGCTGCTGGGCCGTAGGGGGGGCCACAAACCCACCTCCCCTCGGGAGCCGTGGGGTGACGGTGCGTGGCAGCCAGGGTGCCGCAGTGGCCGGTGACAGAAACCTTGCTGGGGAGCTCGGGCAGGACGGGGAATGTGCCAGCTCAGTGACAGGCCTCAGGAAGGGCAGGGTGGACAGCTGCGGCACCCAGGTCCGGCCATGTTGCTCAGGACACCGCCTGTCGAGGTCTCTCTCGGCAGATAGGCATGGCAGCTCTGGGCCTGCCTCCCAAGCAGAGCAGAGGAAAAGCTCCTCCTTCTCTGTTCCGGGTCAGAAAAATTCCAGGGAAGGATTGTGACTGGCCCGGCTTGGGTCGCGCGCCCTCCTTCTGGGCCAAGCGTGGAGGGTCGGGGGTGAGCGGTGTTCTGGGCAGACCTGGGGCCCGAGCAGGGGCTGAGGAGCCCGTTATGTACTGCAGGTGCCTTGTAAAAACAGCTCTTTTTTTCTCATTTAAAAAAGCAAAACTAGGGGCCCCTGGGTGGGTCCGCTGGTTAAGCGTCCAACTCTTGACTGTGGCTCAGGTCATGATCTTACGGTTCGTGGGTTCAAGCTGACAACACAGAGCCTGCTTGGGATTCTCTCTCTTCCTCTCTGCCCCTCCCCTGCTCTCACTCTCTCTCAAATAAAAAATAAACAAAAAAACAAAAATAAAAACAAAACAAAAATATGCAGATGAGGATGAGAGGAAAGGAGGTGAAGAGGCGCAGTGAGAGCCGGCGGAGGCGAGAGCCGCGTGAAGGCTAACGTGGAACAGTCGCCTCCCAGAGGCAGTGGGCGCCCTGGGCGGGGGCACAGCAGCCACCACACAGGCGGCCCCACCCTGGGAGGAGAAGAGCACAGATGGGCATGCCCCGGGCACGAGCAGGGCTTGGGTGTCCCCGAGTCCCTGAGCAGGCCTCTGAGGCGCAGCCAGGGGAGGGAGCAGGCCACCAGTGCAGAGGCCACGGAGGGCCAGCAGGTGGCTGCACGCAACCCTGGTTCTCAGGGGGAGTTTTGGAGGAAAACGCGAAGAGTGAAGGAGTTTACTGTCTCTTGTATTTCTTGCTGTGGGATGTACCTATTCACAGGCTTCACCCATTTTTATTCTGTATGTAGGGCTGTTAGTCCTTTGTTACACGTGTTGCGAACATCCTCTCCCAGACTCCTCCTTAGCTTATGGTTACGTATGGCCTCGTCGGTGCACAGCTATTGATGTCCATCTGGGTTTTTTTCTGGGTTTCCTTCATCATAAACAAATACTATACAGAGACTTGTATTCTTTTCTGATACTTTCCCCGTTTTGTTTTTCACATCTTATTCCTTAACACCAGTGGAGTGTCTTTTCAAAACGGACTGAGGAATACATACAATTTTTTCCCAAAATGGGAGGGAGAGTTGGCCTGACACCATCTCCCGACGAGTGCATGGCTCTCCGGGGATTTAAATGCCACCTTGTCCCACTGGCTTTCCCTAGGACTCCTACACTGCGGCCAATTTTCTGGCAGATTGTTTCTACTGCTCGGCCCGATCCTCATCTGAAATTGAACAAAGACACGAGAGAACTCACGACCCGTCTTAGGGCCACGCTGGCTCATTATCGTACCCACCTTCCAGAGACAGGAAAACCAGAAAATTAGAGAAGCAGCAAGTGGGGTCCCAGCCAGCCTCCGGCAGCCCCGACACCCTTCCTGGGCCCCCCGTCCACACGCCTGGCTCTTCATCTGACGAGCAAGAGTGCACGGGTCACCACCCCCCTCCCTTGTCGAGTGGGGCTCGAATCCCACAGACTTGATCTAAACACAGCGGATGGGCAGATGTTCCAGATTTCTCCCACAGCCTCATGGTTTGGGGGCCTCCTTAGGCGGGTGCGAGTCTGTGAAAACTGTCCTTCTCTGACTTCGTCCGCAATCCCTCAGGACAGCAGGGATGGGAATCCCAGAGAACCAAGGGCTGCAGACGAGGTGCCTCGTCCCGGCGAGAATCGCCTTGGGGCCAGCCGTGCGTGCGGCACCGTGGCCCTGTGCACGCGGGGTGACCCCCAGGCTGCGGAGCCTTCCGGCAGGTCCCCAGCAGAGCCTGGCCCTTCGGACAGCCGCCTCCGCCACAGGCGGCTCAGTCTTGGTTCCTGCCCGCAGTCTGGAGGGGAGACGGGCCACCCTCCCGAGGCCTCCTTTCTTGTGACCGTCAACCGAGGTGTGGACAGGCGGCAGACGGGGGGTGGCAGGGTGTGACTGGACAGCTAACAGGGCAGAAGTGGGAGGCGAGGGCCGGCAGCGCGGCGACAGGGGCAGAGCCGCCCCCCACCCTGTGCACGGCCACCTCCACACGAGTGCTCGGGGTCCCCGGCCCCAGTCTCCCCGTCCAACCTGCCACAAGGCGGGGGCGGGGGGGGGGCAAGGTTGAACGAGAGGCAGTTGGGAAAGTGCCTGTGGCGCACCTGAAGGCGCGGGAGCTGGCAGGTGGCCTCGGGGACCCCGCGGTCCGGCCGCAGGTGGACACTGCGCTTAGGCCCCACCTGGAACTGGGATTTTAGCTGCCTGGCTCCGCTCACACGATAATTAATGATTCTCCTGGGAGAACTTGACGTCACGGTTCTCTCAACGTGACCGCCATTCCGAGTTCCCAACTAAAGCTTCAACACAGATGGAAACAGCCGAGCTGGAATGAAACAATGGGATCGCCCGGAGGAGTCTGCCAGGACTCTGGCCTCTGAGGTGCCCGGGCCGGGTCGGGGGAGTCCCCGGGGCGGGGGATGGGAGCCGGGTCAGCCAGGACCAGCCACGCCGCACCCCAACCGCACCCGTCACCTGCCCCTCTTCTGGGCACGCCGTCTGGCTCTGGGCCACCAGCCCCCGACACCCCTGCCTAGGGCTCCCCCTCGGCCGCCTCAGGGGGGGACGCAGATGGGGAGTGACCGTCCCTGAGCGGCCCTCACCAGAAGGGACGGGGCATCCCGTGCAAACGCTCCAGTCCTCGGTCTCCTGGCAGGACGGCTCTGAGGGCGCTCCTGCGGGTCCCCGGGCACGCCCAGAGGACAGAGCATCAGCGGCCCTGAGTGGACAGGCTGTGGCTGTCCGTTCCTTCCCTTCCCTGCCCGGGACCTCCCGGCAGCACCTGCCGGCCATCCGCTGGCCTCCTCTGTGTCCTCCTTCGGGGGATCCAAGGAAGCCGCCTCTGGTTTGGCCCTGCCCCTAGACGAGGCATTTCCCCTCCCAGAACCTGCAAGGCTGGTCTGAGCACAGAAGGGGAAACTGCCTGTGAATGGCTCTTGACACGCCTGGGGTCCCTCCTTCCCCAACTTCCCCTCCTTCCCTTAAACCACCGAGACCCACATGGAGGGCAGGGCGCCGAGGCTTGCATCTCGCGGGGTCTTCCGGCCGTCTCAGGGGGGAGAAGTCAGCGGTGGGAATCCCGTCTTCATGTAAAGTTTCCGTGTCTTGCACCCCATGGGTTTTTTGGGCACCGATTCCAACATTTTTAAATGTTGGTTTAAAATGTGGTTTATCTCGAATACTGAGTTTTTGGTGCCGCCTTAAAATTTGCGCCTGGGCGTTTGCCACACAGCCGCCCAGGGTGCTTCCTACGTGCAGTGAAGTCGGGGATGATCGATGGGCCACCGTGGCCCCCGGACGGCTGTGAGGGCCCTCTGGACAGGAAGGCCAATAGCTTTTGGTTGCAAGAAACAGAAATTTTGGCGAAAACCAGCCTGAACAATAAGGAAACTTATTATTGAAATGGCAAGCCTGGAAGTAGGGTGGGTTTTGGGGACGGCCGGGCAGCTCAGTGATGTCCTGAGCGGCCCCCTCCTCTGTTCATGTGACCCCCACACCAGCGCCGTCCTCAGGCGGTGGCCACAGGCAGTGGCAGGGCCAGGGCGGGGAGGGGGCAGTGTCCCGCACGTGGGAGACTCTCCCCCCACACGTCTCGGTCGGGGACGGGTCACGTGGTGCTGGAGCCGATCAGCCACTAGGGTGAGCCTCTGTGCACCTGCAGATGCGGGGGGCGGGGGCTGAGGGGCTGCCGCAGGGAGGCAAGGATCCCGGACCCCCGTGGGGGTCGCGCTTGGGAGTAAGGTGAGGGCGAGAGCGGTGGAGGCCCAGGCAGCAGGGTTCCCCATGGAGACCCCAGGGAAAGCGTTTCACAGGAGGAGGGCGCCTCCAATGCCTGAGCCGCTGCCGCAGGCTCCTTCCCGGCTCGCTGGTGCGGGTGGGCCCGGCCTAGCCTGGTGCTGCAACCCTGATGCCGGGTGGGCAGGATGACCCCACAGCCCACCCCTCTGCCTTCCCGCTGCATCTCCGCCTGGGGCTCTGGGTGGGGCTTCCCCTGGCGAGAGGGGCCATCCCTGGTGGGAGTCGGGCTGGCCTCGAGTGTGGGGCAGGGGACGAGGCCAAGAGACAGTCCTGGGGGCGGGAAGCTTCCTGGTGTCCGTGCCGGCCACGGCTGGCGGCCGGGCAGCAGGCCACCCGCTCATGCCCAGCGCCAACCCGTCCCCAGCTTCCCTGGAATGGTCCCTGTGCCCTCACTTCCCAAAAAAGGCTCACGGCTCCCTGCCTGGGCCCAGCCCTGATGCCCCACCTGCCTGCACCTCCTTGCTTGCAGAAAACACAGCTTTTTGCCATTCTGGCAGTTTTCGATCTTGCAACAAGATTGCAGAGGGCCCGCGGACTGGTCAGCTGACTAAGTCATTCTGTGACCGATCGGCATGTGGTTCGGGCACCGGACTGTCTGAAGAGGCCACAGTGATATCTCGGGAGCACAGAGGCCTTTCATCCTGACCTACTCATTGACGTGATTCACGGGAGATCCCATGACAGGAACGGATCCGCGTCTAGTCCCGCCTTCTGGCAATAATACAGAAACCACTCGAAACTCTGCCTCGTCCCTCTTTTCAATACCTGTATTTCCAACCGAAACGTCCTTTTTACACTAACTCTCCGGACGTATACTGAGTTCACACCGTTTTTACTGCCGGTGATCACGACGGCAGCCCGACGGAGAAGACAGACGACCTTTAGCGGCAGAAAGCATTTAAGTCCCGATATTCCATTTACGTTGTTGTGCGTGATAGGAAAATAAAAGCTTTCAAACTGAAAATACATTAGGATAGAATTCTGGTGGGTGGGATGGACGTAAACAAACCAGGAGAGAAGGGAGCTGTGTGAAAATCCAGGGGCAAAGAGGGGCCGTTGCATACGCCTCGCGCTGTGCGTGCCCTTTATCATAGGAGATGTTCGAAGAGTCACTGACGGTTCTTTTATTTAGCCTGCTGGCCTTTTTCTTTTTAAGTTAACACGATTTATTTTGAGGGGCAGTGTCAGGTGTGCAGAAAAGCTGAGCACAGAACAGACGCTCCCAAACACCACGTCCCCACAGCCGCTCCCCTGTGATTAACATCTCCCATTGATGTGAAATTACTGAGCTGACATCGATACATCAATAGTTTTTCTTGAGTTTATTTATTTATTTTGAGAGAGGGAGAGAGAGAGGACCCCAAGCAGGCTCACGCTGCCAGCATAGAGCCCGACACGGGGCTCGATTCCTCGAACTTCGAGATCACGACCTGAGCCAAAACGTGGTCAGGCACTCAACCAACTGAGCCACGCAGGTGCCCGTCACTACATTAATAGTAACCAAAGCCCACAGTTTACATCTGTGTCCCCTCTTGGTGATGGATAGTCTGTGGTTGGGACAAAGGTACAGTGACACATACCCACTCTCACAGCATCACACAGAGCAGTTTCACTGCCCCCAGAATCCTCTGTGTTCTGCCTGCCCCCTGCCCCAACCCCGACAACCACTGAAGCCTTTGCTGTCTCCATAGCCCTCCTTTTCCAGGTGCCACACGTTGCAATCGTACTGCACGGGGCCTTTGCAGACAGCTTCTTCCACTGAGTGATGTGCATTTAAGTTCCTCCAGGTCTAAACGGCCCTTTTCGGTCGCTGAGTGACACCCCGTTGTCTGGACTGACCGCACGATCTGTGCCTTCATCATCGAAGGACGATTTCATTTCTTCCAAGTGCTGACACCCGTGAACAGAGCTGCTCTAAGCATCGACGTGCGGGTTTTCATGTGGGTGTAAGACGTTCGGGTAAATAGGGAGAAGCATGAACGCGGGATCGTGCGGTAAGAACATGTTTCGTTTCGTAGGAAACTGCCAAACCGCCTTCCGCAGTGCGCGTGCTGCCCCGCCTTCCCGCCGGCACCCGGGGCCCCTGCCACCGGCCCTCGTCGGCCTCGTTCTCCATCTCAGCGCTTCTAACAGGTAGGTAGTGATGGCTCTGTTTCCCCGGTGACGTATCACGTGGAACCCCTGTCCCCATGCGTCTGCGTCATCTGTATACCTTCTTTGGGGACGTGGCTGTTCAGGTATTTCGCCCATTTTTCAACTGGGGTGTTTGTCTTCTCGCTGAACTGTAAGCTCTTTGTACGTGTTGGATGCCAGTCCTTCATCAGATGTGTCTTTGCAAACACTCTCTCCCGGTCGGTGGCTTGGCTTCTCACCCTCTCAACGGTGTCTTTCCCAGAGTGGAAGTTTCTCATTTCAGCGAAGTCCTGCTCATCCATTTTTTCTCTCACGGATTGTGCTTTTGGTGTCGTGTTTGAGAGTTCTCGGTTTCGCGGTGCCCGGCTGGCTCGGTCAGGGTTGATGTCGAGGTTGTGAGTTTGAGCCCCAAGTTGGGTGTATTGATTATTTTAAAAAAATATGTCTGTTTGTTTTTAAAGTTCTTTGTTTCAGCCTGGGAGCTGTGTGAAAATTCAGATGCTAAAGTAGAGTTGACTTGTGTATTTTAAATGGATAATGGTGGCTATCAAATCAAATGGTGGCTATCAAATGATATCTAACTCATCTGCCACCCTTTTTTTGTAAAAAATCCATACTTATGGTGTGTCAGATTTTATCTTCTCGGCAGCTACTTAAATTTCCGTTCAGTTTTCAGATATAACAGAAGCACGTTTAAGGTGGTCCAGAGTTGCTCGGAATTGTTTTTAAAGACCGGTGGGTCTGCGGTGGCTGACGGCCCAGACTCCGGGCCCGGCTGACCCGGCGGGACCCGGCTCTGCCTAAGACGTTCAAGAACCCAAGCTCTCCGGACCCCAGGTGTCCCCCTCAGGCCAGCGAGACCGGTGGCAAGCCCCGCCTCCCAGGCCGGTGGTGAGGGCAGGACCTGGTGGTGAAGCTCGGGGCACCCGGACGGGGCTCTGTATGGCAGCTCCTATCGGGGGTCGGGGTAGAGAAACCGGAGTAAAGAACCCAGTTCAGGCGTTGCCTCTGGCAAATGCAGCTGACCCTTGAAACACACGGGTTTGAAAGGAGCGGGTCCACTCATACACAAATGTTTTGCGGTAAACACAATACGGTGCTGTGAATGTATTTTCTCTTTTGATTTTAAGAACATTTTCTTCTCTCTAGCTTACTTCACTGCAAGAACGCAGCATATAACACACATAACACAGAATATGTGTGAGCCGACTGTTCATATTGTTGCTAAGGCTTCTGGTCAACAGTACGCTATTAGCGGGTCACCTGGGGGGCTCAGTCAGTTAACTGTCTGACTTCAGCTCAGGTCAACGATCTCACGGCTCGTGGGTTCGAGCCCCGTGTCGGGCTCTGTGCCGACAGCTCGGAGCCTGGAGCCTGCTTCGGGTTCTGTGTCTCCCTCTCCCTCTCTCAGGAGATGAATAAACATAAAAAAAAAATTTTTTTTAAGCCAATGCACTCTTAGCCAAGTGTTTGGAAAGCTATGCGCAGATTTGTGACTGCACCAGGGGCTGGCGACCCTAAGCCCCACGTTGTTCAAGGGTCAGCTGTACTTATAAGTTGTATCTTTGTCAAAACCCTGAGCCGGAAACCGTGGGGTTGAGAGAGATCACATGTGGGTGCTGCCCTTCAGGGCTCTTTTTTGGGGCAGGGGGGGAATATCAAGCATAGACACGTTAGAAGTAGCCGTTGGAGAGGACTGGACGTGATGGGGCTGTTTTCCCAGGAGCAGAGAGGGCAAGGCCGCAAACACAGCACTCAACTTCAAGTCAGAAATTCTGGGTGCTGGGGCGCCTGGGTGGCTCAGTCAGTTGAGAGTCTGACTTCAGCTCAGGTCACGATCTCACAGTTTGTGGGTTCGAGCCCCGCATCGGGCTCTGTGCTGACAGCTTGGAGCCTGGAGCCTGCTTCGGATTCTGTGTCTCCCCCTCTCTCTGCCCCTCCCCTGCTCACACTCTGTCTGTCTCTCTCTCTCAAAAAATAAATAAACCTTAAAAAACTTTTAAAAAGAAAGTCTGGGTGCTGGTCCCAGCACTGGTGATGTGAGCCCTCGGGCAGAGGGCGCTCCCTGTGGGCGAGTGCTGGGAACAGGACGCTGGTGGAGGGAGGCAGAGGTGATTGTGCCCTGAGGAAGGGGGCGCGGGGCTGCTGCCTCTGCAGATGCTGGCTCGCTGCAGGCCTTGCAGGGGGGCCCCGATCCCCACTCGTCTCCCTGCTCCTGGCCCTCCTGCTCTGCGCCCCTCGACCCAGGGCTTCCGGGGTGGCGCCTGCCTTGCCCTTGATCCGGTCTCCTGGGGGGTGTTGGGCCTTGCTGGCCAGACTGCATGCGTCTTTTGGGGAGGGATGGGATTCTCTGCCTTCAGTGTCCCCTCACGGTGCCGAGAATTGTGCCCCAGCCATTTCCAATGTGAGCGACCAGTCCATGGGAAGCAGCAGGGAGACCAGCTGGGTGAGAGGCAGTGTGGGCCCGTGTGGCTGTGGATGAGTCAGGCAGCCTGTCAGAGCCCCGGTCCCCCCACCTGTAAAACAGAGGTCCAGTACACCTGCCTGGCAGAGGGATGAGAATTAACTGGGGAAAGGCCAAGATGGAACTCAGCCCAGTGTGTGTCCCTAGCAGGCCCCACTCGGGGTCCACAGCGGCTGTCGTGACTCACCATGGCCACCATGTGGCCCCCATCTGACATGGTCAGCCCCCCCGGGGCAGAAGCCCCATCTCCGAAGCTCCTTCCCTCCCTCCAGCCTGTTTGCTCAGGCCAGCAGCAGGGCCTGTGGGACGGTCTCCAGGGCCTAGAGCTGGGTCTCAGAAGAGCACGGCTTCTTGCTTGGGGTCAGGGATCCGTCGTGTCTCAGATGGCTTTGCTACAGGTAGCCCTGTTCCTAGGGGTCCCACTTGCAGCACCCTGGGCCCAGGCTGGGTCCGGTTCTGCTGACGCTCGGTGTGAACGCACCGTTGTCGGGGGCGGCACTGGCCTCCCTGCCCGGCTGAGGACTCCCCGAGCTGGCTTCTGGGCGTCTGCTGCCCGGTCACCCCATCTTGCTCCCTTTTTTTGGGTGTTACTCTCTCTGAAGCCTCGAGGCATCTTAGGACTAAACCCGGGAGCTGTCCTGCTTTCTCAGGGACACATAAAATACCAGTGCACCTTAAAGTCACTGCTATCTCAGGGTCCATGGAGTAAAGAGACTGCTACTGATAACGACTGGTGCCTAAAACCTGTGGCCTTACACGGCAGGCCTGATGCTTTCAGACCCGTGCTCTTCTGTGACACGGGTTCTGTTCTTCTGGGCTCAGGACCTCTGCTCCTCCACGGGACTGGGCTGAGCCCACACGTAAGCACATTCTGGAAACAAGGGAAACAGATACCACACATCCCTGTTGTAATTAAACCGTTTTCCGCACCCCCTGTGGCTGCTGCAGAGGCCCAGGAGGTCAAGGGTGACCCAGCTGACTGGACCCCTGGGCACAGCTGTGTGTCCAGGGGCTTCCTCTGCCTAGCTCAGCTCCAGGGGCAGGGCTCCGTCAAGGAGAGGTCACGGGCTGGGGAGAAACAGGCCAGTGGAGCAGACCCACGGAGGAGAGGGATATTTTTTGGCACATTGCTGCATTTTTATACTTGGGAATTAGGGGCCTTGGACCTTCGCGTGCAGATTTATGCCAAATAAGATGCAAATCAGGGCGCTGCTCTTCCGAAGTTCTGGGCCCTCTGCGGGCAAGGCCGTGACCCTGGGACCCCAGCTCCTGTCTGAGAAACGAAGCATGTGTGGGCTGGGGGAGGAAGGGAAGAAAAAGGCACGGATTTACTGTAACGTTCTAACCAGGCAAAGGCATCCAATACGCCACAAAGCGCTTTATGGCAAGAGGCAACATGGGTGGGGGTAGGGAGCCAGGGCCAGGGCTGCGGTCGGGGAGGAGAAAGGTGGGTGCGTGAGGGGGGAGGGGAGCCGGGGCTCCGGCTTGGGGCATTTCTGCAGACATTAAAAGAATGATATGCAAATAAATGGAAAGTACATGCAAATGCCGCGGGCCGAGCGGCCGGGGAGCTGGGGACCCCGCGCCCCCTGCATTTTTGCCCGGGTTAATGCGGGGAGCGGGCGCAAGGGGCCCGGGGCGCGCGGCGGGGAAAGGGCGCCCCCTGCCGGCCGAGCGCGGAAGCGGCCCCGGGCCCCTTCCCGCCCCACGCGGCCGGGCGGGCGGGGGGCGCGGCGCCCGGAGGAGGGGCGCCTGCTACTCGCCTCCCGCCCCGGACGCCAGACGCGCGTCTCCTAAAACTACGAGGCCGGCGGTCGCCAACTGCTGCGAGGTGGGTGTGCGGCGGCGGCGGCGGCGGCGGCGGCGGCGCGCGCGGCTCCAGGCCGCACCCGCCCGCCCAGGGCGCGGCCTGCGGAGCCGGCGAGGGTGGGCGCAGGCGAGGGGCCCGCCACGCACGGCCCCCCGCGCTCCCTGCACGACACCCACGCTGCTGCCCCCCGAGGCACCCAGCGCTTCCGCACACTCACCGGGCACCACCCCTTCCCCTGCAGGGAAGCGCGCACCCCCCTCCACAGCACTCCGCCCCCCCTCCCGCCACGGCCCCGCCACCCCGCCACCCCGCGCCCGCGTATACACACCCCGCTCATCCTCGCAGCCGTGCCGCCGGCCGAGTTGGCAGGGCGCGCCCGGGGCTCCGCGGCGGGGACGGCGGGGGCGGCTGTCTGCCCGGAGCGGCGGCGGGCGGAGCCCCTCTCCCGCGCCGGCCCCGCACCGAGCCCCCCGGGGCGGAGCCGAGAGCGATGGGCGCGGGGCGGGAGGCAGGTGGCGCGGCGGCGGCGGCGGCGGCGGCGGGGGGCAGGAGGCGGGGGCGGAGCGCGCGGGGCGGGGGCCGCGGGGCCCCGTGAGACGCTCGGCCGAGCGCGCGGCAGAGAGCCCGGCGCCGCGAGTGGAAGGCGCGGCGGCTGCACCCGCGCGGCCGCGGAGGCCGGAGACCGCCCGGGGGCGGCGTGCGCGCTTTGTTCCCGCGCGGGGCGGCCGGGCAGGGGCAGCGAGCGGCGGGAGCCGAGCCCGGGCATGGCCCAGGCGGCCGCCCCGCGCGCCCCGGCGGCCCCGCCGCGCGCCTGAGGACAGCGCGCGGGGGGTGGCGGGGACCAAGTTACGGAGGCGGGGACCGAGTTCCGAGGAGAAGCCGCTTCGGGAACCTCCCAGCCGCCGGACCTCCGGACCGTAAGTGCCCGGTGCGTCCCGCGCGCCGTCGCCGCCGCCGCCCCGACTCCGCCCGCGGGCTGCCGTCTGGCGGGGGGGGGGGGGGTCTCCTAGCAGCCACGCGGAGCGTGCGGACCGCCCCCGGGCGCCCCCTCCCCACTTTGGAAAGTTGGAGCCCGCGGCGGGGTGGGGCCAGCCCAGTCAGTGCCCACCCACTTTGGTCCCTCCAGCCCACCCCTGGAGCCGAGCTTGACCTGCCGGGGGTGTGGTCAAACCTAACGTGGGAACTGCGTGCGGAAGGTGGGGTGTCCCGCAGGCTCCCCGTCTGGCACCCAGGCTTCCTGACAAAAGGCCCGGGTCCAGGTGACAGGGGACTGGGAGGGGACGCAGAGAGCGGCCCTAAGAGAGATGGGGGTGGGGGGCAGAGCTCCCTCTGTGCCTCCCGCCGCCGCCACCGTCGTCTTGTTATAGTCCCTGGCCCTGCCCCCCAGGCAAGGGGCGGCCGGTCAGCGGTGTCCGCGGTTAATTGGTGTTGCGGTGAAGTCGGCCTGGAGACTGGGGGGTGGGGGGCTGTCCCCACTCCCCGTGTGTGGGGACAGGGGCTTAAACGACCCTCCCTGGGGTCCCAACAGCCCGCGGTGCCTGGGGCGCAGCCCTGTGGCAGTGATTATTCACACCCGTTGGGAACCGTCCATCTGCGTGTTGGGCAGGCCTGGAGCCAGGCTGTGGGAACGGCTCCGAGGGAGGTGTGAGCCGACGTGGAGGGACAGATGGCTGGAAATTCAGCCCTAGACGGGCTCACAAGGAGCGGAAGGCAGCCGGGCTGGTGGCAAGCCACACTCTGAGCTGCTGGGCTCTGAACACACAGCCCCAGGCTGTCCCTCCTTCCCGCCCCTGGGAACTGCGTGGGGGGGGGGGCGCCACAGAGGAGTGAGCAGATCCCTGCAAGTGTGGGGACCCCTCCCTCCGAAAACGCCCGTATTCCCCACCATCTGGACCTTGGCTGGCTGACTGCAGGCCTGTTCCGGAGACTAGGGGGAAAAATACTTCCTTTGAGAGCAGAGGAGACCCCATAGTCCCGTGCGGGGCGCACTCCTCTCCGGCCCTGGGGCCAGGATGCCGCCTCATTATGTCTAACTGGGCGTGTGTTTCCTCTCCCGGACCCAGAAACAGGAGGTTCCCAGGGCGGCCCGCGGAGCTCGGGGGCTGTGGACGCCAGGGCTGATGTTGCATCCTGGCTTTGCTCTCGCAAGTCGCTGCAAGGCTGGAGAAACTTCCTGCGGCTGGAGCCCCAAGGTGGGGGGCAGGCCGGGCCGAGAGGACCAGAGGCGGCTCCTGGCAGGGGCAGGAAGGCCAGTCCACGCCTTCTGGGCACGTTCTTAGAGAGCCAGCGCGGTGACACGCATTTGCCCCGCCCCCACCCTGCTCTGTCCTCTGGACGGGGAGCCCAGGAGGGCAGGGGGTTCTGTTCTTTGCCGCCCACAAGCCCGTGCTGGGACCCCGCTGTCCGGGACTGTGTTGCCGGGCCCCTCCTGTGGGCTGAGAGGGAACGAGGGAGGAAGAAACGAAGGATTACTGGAGCAGATGTGGTGTTGCCGGCTCCCTGAGAGCTTGACAGACACAGGCTGGGAGAACATCACGTTAGGACCGATTTTCCGGTGGAATCCGTCTCTCTCTGGAGGTGCCTCCTTCTACTAGCGATTGGGGGGGAGGGACGGTCACGTGGCTGGCAACTGTCTGTTCACAAGCCCAGCCAGGGCTGGCGAGCCGGGAGGTTTCGGCTGGACGTCTCCCTCCAGGACACTCCGGGGCTCCCCTGCGCCACCCACAACCCCTTTCGGGTCCCGGAGCACCTCCTTGGTCACCAGGTTATGTGCGTAATTGAGTTACCACCTCCAGGAAATCTCTGAGTTTGGCTGCACATATTTTCAGTTCTGCATGACTGGAAGAAATTAATTTTCCTTCCTACGCAAGGATCTGAAGCCGCCGGCAGGCTGAGCCACTAATCCGCAAGATCCAAGCCAGCGGGGCCGCCACCCCGGAGGCCGGCTGCTCCGGCCGAGGGTGGGGTCTGGGCGAGGCCTTTCCCTGCCACCTTCTGGAACTGGCACGGGCGGGCCTTCCCCACCCCGGCTGCACCGTCAGGGGGTTGAGGTTGGGGTCGTCTGATTCACTGCAGCCTCCCTGGCACCAGTGGGCCTCCGTTCCTTTCTGAGTCACTGGACAGATGTGCGCGTACACGTGTGTTCAGAGTGCGAGATGTGGAAGAGGCACCGCGACCCGTGTCCCTGAGACGTGGCGGAGAGCCGGCATGCAGTAGTCGCTTAATTAGTGCCGCTTTCCAGGAGGGAACTGGCGTTTCTGTGGGGCAGCGCCGTCCTGCCCACTGCCCGGCTCTTACCTGCGAGGGTATCTGCCCCCCACCAGCAGCAGCCCGAGCACTCACACTCCCTGCCAGAGGCGGGGGGACAACCGGCGAGGGTGGCGGAACTTTAGTTCACTGACGCCCAGAGAGGCGCTGGCCCCTCCTTGTCCAGCTCAGAGGGGAGCCCAAGCCTGCCTGTCGGCCCCGCCACCTCCCCACAGGGAGTCCCCAGCGGCCAGAGGCTCCCCAGCGCTGGCCCCCCCCCCCCCCCCCCCGCCGTGAGCTGGCCTCCCCGTGCCCGTGCTCCCCGTCCTGCAGGGAGCGGTCACACCTGCAGGGAGCGGTCAGTGCCCCAGAAGTCAGACCCCCACCTGACACGGCCTCAGGCACCTGGGGCACAGCTGTGACTGATGTGAGGGGTGGCGCCTCCTGGAGTCAGAGACTCCCTAGGGCAGGGGGAGAGCACCTCTGCCGGGTCTGGGTCATGGAAGCCAAGGCCGGCGCCCTCGTCCTCCCCCACCCTGTGGGAGGATAGGACCTTGTCTGCTACTGTAGGAGGGTGCGCACACATAGCATTGTTGTGTAACTAGTGTCACCTCTCAGGCCTGGGGGCGGAGGGTTCTGGCCCCTGTGAGCTGTGAGTGTCAGGAGGGTGGCCCTGCCCTGATCGCACACGACTGGATAGAACTGGCCCCAGAAAGCGTTTACCACGCACAGCTCACAAGCTATGTGGGTCGTGTCGTGCCCACGGGGACAGAAGGGTAACGACCAGAGCTCACGCGTCCGGCACGCAGGCTGTGCTGGGCTGGGCTTCCTCTCACGTAATCTCCCGACAACCCTGAAGGTGACTGCTGTCCCATTTTCCAGGCGGGGACCCCGAGGCCCAGAGAGGTTCGCTGGAGGCAGGCAGGTGCCCGGTGCTGCTCCTGTAGCCGGAGGGCGGACAGGCCCCCCGAGCTTTTGCAGAGTCCCGCGTGTCGCGTCAGGCCCCGTCACTGTCTGCGCACAGTGTGGCCTCCCGGAGGGACGGGGGTGGGAGACCACGGGTGTGTGGCTTACTCAGAGTCCCCACAGATTCTGATGTGTCCGGGGGGGGGGGGGGGGCGCGGCAGGAGGAGGCTGGAAACTCATGACTGGCGGATGTCCATCTGGGGTGCACCCTGGAGGGCCGGGGCTCATGGGCCGGAGGCTCCTTTTTGGGGCAGTGGGTCTCTGGGATCGCAGCCACACCGGGCGAGCACCGTGCCCCAAGGAACCGGCTGCCGGGCTGTCCTTTGTCCCGTTCGAGCCGGCCAACCGCACCTCCAGATCTTGACCCGGGACCTTGACCCCACACTTCTGATTACCTCCGAGGTTCCGGGGCTGGGATGCGGGGCTGGGAGAGGGCGGCGGGGCTGCAGGAGGCGACCCGGCCCCCGAGTGCCTCCGAGGGCCGCCGTTAGCCAAGAGCACGGCTGCAAGCGGGGGCTGGGCCGTCTGGAGACAAGTTCCTGGACTGGAAACGGCCTTCGTGGTCTCAGTGGAAAGACCCAGGCAGAGGCCTGGCCCGCGGGGTGGAGACTCATGATGTAAAAGTGATAAATAGCTGCTTCCTCGGTCCCGCTTCTGAGCGCCCAGCCCGACCCGGGCCCCGGGCCCCGGGCCCCGGGCGCAAACGGCTGAGCCTCCGCCTGCGACGGGCCCGCGAAGACGCTTCCCACCCCGCGCTGTCTGCAGCAGTTTCCTGCAGCAATAAAACAGAAGTTAAGACTTCTGCTTTTTGTAATTCCTGGGGCCTCACGGGGAGCCAGATGTCACTGGGAAGGAAAACAAAGATCTGCACTTGGTTTGGCCGTAATAAGGAAGACGCCTCTCCTGGCTCTGCCGTTGACCCGCACGTTCTCAGCCGCCGCGTCCCCCCCACCCCCCATCACAGTTCGCTCGCGGGGTGGCTGTCCGCGGCCGGGAGTCTGGGGTGCCCCTGAGGCTGGGAACCTGCTGGGTGTGGCAGGAGGAGGTTCGGGTCGTCATCTGTTTGCTGGGACAGAGGAAAGCCTTCGGCAGGGGCAGGGCAGGAGACGTGGGGGTGGGGGCGGCGAGGGGGGCTCCTTGTGAGCCCGAGGCCCTGAACGGGACCCACGGGGAAGTCCCTGCTGGTCACTCCTGACCCGGGAGCAGCCGGGAAAGCCTGGGCGAAGCCAAGCCTGGGAAGGAAAGTCCTCCAGCCGTCGTGGGCCCTTCTCCCCAGCAGCAGCAAGTGGCCGTTTTCCGGAGCAGAGGAGGCCTTAGGCCCCCACCCAGCTCGGGGAGGCCCTGCCCCATCTGCTGAGGCAGCGGGGAGGGACAGGCAGCAGGCTGACTTCTCTGAGTCCCACTGCTCCCCTCCCAGTGGCTGTGTGACGACACCAGACGTCTCACCCTCTCTGTGTCCCCAGTTTCACATGCAAAATGCAGTCACGAGGGCTCCTCCCCCTTCCAATTGTGCTGAGGTGTATCTGGCACGTGGGCTGTCCTTGCTGATCGCTGCTTGTGGACGTGGCTGTCGCGTCCCTGCCTTTGGGGAGTACCCAGCGCCATCCCGGTGCCCTCTGGCGACTGTGGGAATCAGGTGGCCCTGCGGAGGAAGGACCCTGGTGTCCCTTCTGCCCAGCCAGCCCTGTGCAGGGGCTCACCCGCCCTGCATCCATGTCCTGCAGCACAGCTTACGCCCCGTGCCTGCTTCGTGGTGGGGACACTGAAGCTGGGCCTTGGAGGCGGAGGTGGGATTCCAGCTCAGGAACCCAGGTCACCTGCCCCTGGAGCCCCTGTGTTTCTGCCACACCAGGCCCCCCAGACAGCCGGAGGCAAGGAGTCCTTCGCCAGGCCTCGGGGCTCCGCAGCCCCCACTTCCCTTGGCCGCCCCTGCCGCCCTCCACAGCCCTTTCCCGTCATGCCCCTGCATCTGAGCAGTCGGAACGGGCACTGGCCACCCCAGGGCAGGGTTTGGCTGCGTCCCAGGCCGGTGAGGCCGCAGGTCGGCAGGTGGCCCTTCTGCTGTCTGGGAGAAAGTGTCCTTCTGAGCCCTGGGTGGAAGCAACCGGCTGGGTTGTGCCGCTCACACCTCGCAGGGGCCCCGGCAGGCTCCGGTCCGCAGGCAGGGAGCAGGGGGGCCGTCGCCCAGGGGCGGCCGTCTGGTGTGACCGGTCACGCCCCGCCGGAACCTGCGAGGCCCTGTGTCACACACCTCCTGGCCCTGTGGTGGCCTCAGGCTCCCGCCTTTTGTACGGGAAGCGCGCCCTCTTGTGGCGGCTCGGGGTGGGGGTGGGGAGGTCTGGCTGAGACCCTCTCCGCGGGCCCGCCGCCCAACTGGGCGCAGGGAGTCCCTATCGCCAAGACGTGGCCCGTCTGGGTGCCTCGCGGAGGTTTAGGGTCTCATTTGCTTGCTCCCGCGATCTGAGTCAGAGGGTCCACTTCCTGGGCGCCCCTGGGGCCCCAGGCCGCGTGCTACAGGAGGCGTTCTGGAGGACAGCGCCTTCCAGGGCGCCCCGACTCACACCGGCCCCGCATGCCCGGAAGTGTGCCCGGCACCCGCGAGCAGGGCACCCGTGGCCTAGACAGAGGGCGGCCACGTGTGAGAGTTTAGATCGTGGCCGCGTTAGAAAAGGACACAAGCACCTTTAGCGACACATGTTGTTTAAGCTAATGTCTCCAAAATGTTGTCTTTTCGCTCTGCAATTGGTGTTTTAAATCGCTGAGAGCTTTCTTTTTTTTTTTTTTAGAGACTTTGAAGTTGTGTACGTGTCTTACGGGCGAGGTGTTTCAATTCTGCCCAGCCAGCTCGGGCGGCTCATGGCGCTGCGTTGGGCAGGACAGGGCCCGGGGCACAGGGATTCCCAAACCACACAGATGAGCCCTGGGGTGGGGCTGCGCGGTGTGAGGTTGGGGACAGCCCCGCGGAAGGGCAGGCAGCAGAGACAGCGGCCGAGTGGTGGAGCCAGACGGCAGCGCCGTGGGGCACAGTGGACGCAGAGGGCACTCTGGCTTTTGTCCCTGGAGTCACAGAGGCCCACGGAAGCCCCCTGAGCCTGGCTGGACGGAGCCGGGGCTGGTCAGATCAGCATTTTGAGAAGGCCGCCCAGGGAAGAACATGGGGAGACAGAGGCCGTGAGGAGGACAGACACAGGTCACTGAGTGGGGGGATCAGGGTCAGACTGCTAAGGGAGGCATCCGGGGTGACCCCAAGTCCTGGTCAGTCTCCAGATGGTATACGCGTCCAAGAGAGGCTACACCGGCTGCCCCTCGCCCCGCACACCTGGCCTGGAGCGACCAGCCTCAGCCAAGAGGCCACTTCTGTCCCACAGCTGGTGTGTTGGTGGAACAGTCAAGCCCAAACAGGCGCATTTCCCAACCACCTTCGCTTTGCCAGACGAGGAAGGGGAGGCGGGGGGAGGTCCCCGTGCGGGTGGGTGGTGTCCAGCTGGGAGAGCAGCTCACCCCCGGGACCGGGACCGGACCGTCCCCCTGCCCAGGGAGTCCTCGTGCGTGTGAGTGTGCACGTGAGGACTGTGCACAAAAGTGTGTGTGAGGGTGTGACTACCGGGCCAGAAGGACGTGTGACCTTTGAGCTGGCTGTCCAGAGGGCTGCTTCTCCGGGGCACTCGTGGGGAGCCCAGGGGCCGGCCTCTGTGTCCAGAAGTGGGGAGAGTCACGGCTGTGTAAAGTGTCACAGATGCAGGTGTGAGAACAGACCGGCTCCACCGAGGGCCCCACAAGCCAGAGACCTAAGTCAGTGTCCAGTGAAAGGACTAACAGAGGACTCGGAGATGGGACTTTAGCTCCAGGACGCCTATCACTACACGTCTAACAGAGTGACCCTGAATGCCTGTCACTACACATACATGGACTTTCTCCAAAATGCCCGTCACTATACAACTATGTGTCTGTCCTGGGACGCTTGTCCCTACATCCCTAGCATGGACTATTTCAGGATATCTGTCACTGTATACGTCTTATGGAGTGACCCACGACCCTGTCACTACATATTTACACAGACTGTCCCAGGACATCCATCACCACCATCTATGGGGACTTTCCCACGACATCTGTCATTATACATCTAATGGACTGTCCCAGGACTCCTGTCACTACCATCTACAGGGACTGTCCCAGGATGCCTGTCACTGCACATCTAACGAGCTGTCCCAGGACACCTGTCACTACACATCTACAGGGACTGTCCCAAGATGCCTGTCACTGCACATCTAACGGCCTATCCCAGGACTCCTGTCACGACCATCTACAGAGATTGTCCCAGGACACCTGTCACTGCACATCTAATGGACTGTCCCAGAACACTTGTCACTACACATCTAATGGACCGTCCCAAGACACCTGTCACTGCCATCTACAGGGACTGTCCCAGGACACCTGTCACTACATATCTATAGGGACTGTCCCAGGATGCCTGTCACTATGCATCTAACGGACTGTCCCAGGACACCTGTCACTGCACATCTAACAGACTGTCCCAGGATGCCTGTCACTACACGTCTAACAGACTGTCCCAAGACACCTGTCACTGTACATCCACAGGGACTGTCCCAGGCCACCCGTCACTACCATCTACAAGGACTGTCCCAGGACACCTGTCACAACACATCTAACAGACCGTCCCAGGACACCTGTCACTGCACATCTGTGTGGACTGTCCCAGGACGCCTGTCGCTACCATCTACAGGGACTATCCCAGGACACCTGTCACTGCACATCTAATAGACTGTCCCAAGATACCTGTCACTACATATCTATAGGGACTGTCCCAGGATGCCTGTCAGTACGCATCTAACGGACTGTCCCAGGATGCCTGTGACTGCACATCTAACAGCATATCCCAGGACTCCTGTCACGACCATCTACAGAGACTGTCCCAGGACGCCTGTCACTACGTATCTATAGGGACTGTCCCAGGATGCCTGTCACTATGCATCTAACGGACTGTCCCAGGACACCTGTCACTGCACATCTAATAGAGTGTCCCAGGATGCCTGTCACTGCACATCTATAGGGACTGTCCCAGGATGCCTGTCACTACACATCTAACAGCCTATCCCAAGACACCTGTCACTGTACATCTACAGGGATTGTGCCAGGACACCTGTCACTACCATCTAACAGACTGTCCCAGGCCACCCGTCACAACCATCCACGGGGACTGTCCCAGGCCACCCGTCACTACCATCTACAAGGACTGTCCCAGGACACCCGTCACTACACATCTAACAGACCGTCCCAGGACACCTGTCACTGCACATCTGTGTGGACTGTCCCAGAACGCCTGTCGCTACCATCTACAGGGACCGTCCCAGGACGCCCGTCGCCACACTGCCCGCACGCTGGTCCTCACTCCGCACACCGTGTGGCCTGGTCTCTCAGGCTCTTCTCTATCCACGTAAAAGCTCCTTGTGAGCATGCCAACAGTCCTGGCAGTGACACACCCGGTCAAGGGACCCAGCACAGCACCTGGCACGGTCTGGTCAGCGTAGGCACGGCTCCTCTTTCTAAGTCAAGGTCACAGCTTGTTTGGTGTCGGGGGGCTTTGAGGTTGAGGGCACAGGTCAGGCGGTGGCTGTGGAGTCCCGGACCTGACTTGCACTAACATGTATTCGCAGGGCTTTTTATCTGATTCTCAAAGGGTCTGAGACCCCTGAAGGTGCTAGCTGGACCCCTCCCCTGCCTGGTAATCCTCACAGCACAAGGCCTCCAGCCCAATTAGACCTCCTGGTTCACGAGGTCTTTGGGAAGACCTTTCCTTAGGGTCCCTCCCGGCCCCTTGCACCCGCCTGCGTACGTGGAATGTAGGGGACACAGAGGCCCCCGTGTCACCCTCCCCACTCCCGATACCTGCAGCCCGAGGGGAGCCAGAGTTGGGGTCAACGAGGGCACAGAGCCTAGGAAGAGGGGGGCCGTGTCCTTCCACACTGGCACTGCCGGGAGGGCAGGCCGTGGCCACCGAGGGGGGAAGGTCGACCCGGCTCCTGTCACACACACGTGTGCCTCACGCTGCGCTCGTGACCTGACCCTGTGCCGTTAGCAGTGTGGGCAGGCGGCTGGGAGGAGGAAGTGGGGAGTCGCATCCTGCCCGCCTCAGTCTCCCCACTAGGTTTTTTAAGTGTGGCAAAATACACAGGGCATAAAATTGACCGTCTTAACTATTTCTCAGCGTCCAGTTCAGGGGCATTGAGTACCTTCATGCTGTGCAGCCATCACACCATCCGCTTCCAGAACTTTCTCATCTTCCCAATTGGAGCTCCGTCCCCATGAAACACCCCTTCCCCCCGCTCCAGGACCCCATCTGTTACCGTCTCTGTGGATCTGACTCTCTAGGGGCCTCGTGTAAGTGGGACCTTACAGTGTCTGTCCTGTCGAGATGGACTGACTTTGCTCAGCAAAAACTGAGCACATGCCTACTGGACGCATGCTGGGCACGCCCGTGCTGGGCATACCCACTGGCCGTGGCTTCCGGAAGCTTGGGGTGCCGCCTCCCGTGTCAGGTCTGCCTTAGCGGGTGGTCGTCCCAGCGGCCTGTCAGAATGGCGGGCTCACTCCCATCTCACAGAAGGGGACAGTGAGTCCAACAGACATTCAGGGTGCACCTGCCGTGCACCAGGACCCTCCTCCTGAGGAGCTGCCCTGCCGGGGAGGGTGGGGCAGGTGGGGGGCCTTTTCGAGGCCGGGATCCTTGTCTTTCTACCCCGCCCTTCTCGGCTTGTCTCTTCAAAATAAGTCCCCGTGAACACTGTCACAGTACGCAGAGTGGGGGCAGTGTGACGTGGGGCCCAGCCCGAGGGCACCCAGGAGACGAAGTCCAGAAGGATGCTGGACTCCCCGTGTGTGTCAGGGCGGGGGGTGGGGGGAGGACGCAGATGGGAGCCAGGGCCTGTCCCCAGCCTCCCCAAGCCTGGGGTTTCCCTACCGTCCAATGGGAGACCAGGCCTCCACCAGCCTCAGAGGCCTCAGAAAATCCCCGCAGGGCTGTTTGACTCAGCAGGAACCTACCCCAGATCCCCTCGAGGTTCTGTGAGACTATTTGGTGGAATGAGTCAAAACATCCAGAAGGTTCCCGCTTACGCGGGAGGCCGGGAGGCGGCAGGGCCCGGCTTGGCTCTCCCCTCCCCCAGCACAGCTGCCACCGCGGCTGCGCCAGCACGGGGCCCATCTGCCCGCCTGGCGCCTTCCCAAGGCCGGGAGCGGGGGTGGGGGCAGGGGCCAGCAGGGATGGGAGCCCTGCGGTGCCCGGGGTCCAGGCTCCTGCCCTCTCTGTGTCCTAGGAAACGGCCCAGCAGTCCCGCCCCGGGGGCTGGTGCCGGGGGTGGACGCGGAGCCCGGGGCGGGCACGGTGAGTGCTCACTGACCCCCAGCGTCAGCCTTCTCCCAGGTCCACACCCGCCGCCCGAGTTCCCCCTGGGACTCAGACGGGGCGGAAAAGCTTCCTGCGGATGGGGGAGCCCCTCCTGCACTCTGCGCCCCTCGGTCCGCACCCCCCGGTGGAGGTGGGGCTCCTCCCCCCAAGTGGGCGAGACCCCCGCGTCCGGACCACCCAGGGCAGCTGGCCAGGGGTCTCCCAGCCTGGAAGGACAGGCCTTGGGGACACCCTGCTTCCTGTTGCCCCTGGGAGAGCCAATGGGGGCGGAGACAGGCTCAGGGTTGGCAAGCCGGCCTCCCCGTGTCAGGACCCTCTGCTGCTTCCGTGGGCCCAGCGCTGCCCCACGTGCTGTGGGGAGTCCCTGCCCCCAAATGACTTCACTGCTATTAGATGCAATTTATTGCTCAAATCAGTTAGAAGGCCCCAGGGAAACAGCCCAGACCTCATGATGGCTGCTGGGTGTGGAAAGGAAATGCACGTTCCAGAAGGTCTGGAGACCTCCACCCCAGGCCAAGGTCTGGGCGTGCAAGTCTCCCGGACAGCGTGCAGGGTGGGTCCTGAGAAATGGGGCCTTGGCCCCCAGTGGCTCAGGAGACCGCCAGCCAACACACAGGTCAGCCTGGTGGCCTGCCTGGAAGAGGAGTCAGGCAGGGAGAGACCTGCAGAAGGGCCGAGTCCGCATGCCCACGCTTCGAAGCAGAGGCGAGTGCCCCTCCATCTCCGAGGGGACATGTTGGGGCCACGCCCGGCAGAGGGCCATGCCCACGGCCCATGGCCGGGAGGTGGGCACACAGCGGACTTCAGACCCGAGGGTTGTACCCAACCCCTCCCCAGCTTCTGCTTGACTGGGGCACCCTGCGAGGTTTCCCCTCCCTGCTTGCCAAACCGGGGAGGCTTGGGGTATCGGTAGGACCAGGCTGGGCCCGGGCAGCTGTGTGAGCTCAGGCAGGGGCCTGTGTGGAGCTGCACGGACTGGGTCATAACCCCCATTCCGGCCTGCTTAGCTGTGTGCTTTGGGCGGTTACTGAACCTCTCTGTGCCTCTGCTGTCCCATCTATACGATGGGAGGAGTGACACGTTTTAGGTTTTCACTATGATTATTAAATGACAGGACGACCTCACAGGCTGTTGGAAGGATTGGACCAGTTAATGTCTTGTCAGCCACGTAGCATCGGCTGTTTGCTTGTCCTCCCTCCGAGGCTGGAACTGGATTCCAGCAGGGGCCGGTCACCGGTCCTGAGGGCTGCACTGGGACCCAGCTTTGGAAGGGATCTGCCCCCAGGGATGGCATGGGGTAGACTCTGGCCTATCTCTTGTGTATCGCCGACTCACCGCTCCGAGAAGGCCCCCCGGCGCAGGCAGCCCCCTAAACAGACACCCACACGTAGTAGGATAGGCAGAATGTTCTAGGACACTGGGGACATCGGGTTTCTCACTGGGGGAGTGAGGGGTGGGCCGGACCCTCATGTGCCCATACACGGACAGCATACCCGCTCGAGCCACGCTGATGCCCAGGGCAGTCGTGGCCGATGGACCGTGGCCCTCCCTTCCCTTTGGGTCCGCCTGAGCCAACAGCATACCTCCTTCTCACGAGCGGCCCTGTGCCCACTTCTTGCCTGGACTTGGCACGTGGGTGCAGAGCTGTCGGCGCCTCAGCCCGGACAAGACCTGACCATCTCAGCATCTGTAAACCGGCAAACCTGGGGAAGAGATGGGAACGGGTCCGACAGCCGCTCGCATCCCTGGGAGGCGGGATGTGCCGTTGCGGGTAGAGCGAGGACCCTGAGGTGCCCCAGGAAGCAGAGAGCCCGAGCGTGGCCGCTGTGGTGTAGACCACGCTACTCGCCACAGGCCCTGGAACAGTCCTGGTGTAAACCCTGCTCCGGCAGGCGCGGGCCACGGGGCCTTGGATGGGCTGTGCCCGCCTCCCACGAGCCTCCGCGTGCCCTGGGCCGGACGGTGAAGCGGGCGGGCCGGGCCGGGGGGTTACGGCCCGCAGTAGAGGCTGAGGAGGAGGGCGAGGCTGGTAGGAAATGCTGGCGGGGGCGGGGGTGCTCCCCGGAGGCGGCCCTGAGGGCTCCAGGCTCGGGCAAGGCAGGCATTCGGCAAGGTGTCCGTCAGCAGCCGCTGCCCCCGCTATTATTTGCCAGCGGCACCCGCTCTTAGGGGGTCCCCGATCCCCTGCAGACAGGCCCTCCTGGGCGAGATCCAGGCCCCCCTCCCCCGGCAAAAGGGCGCCGTGATGTGAGGGGGCGCCCTGAAGGCCCGTCCTCCGTCTTCAGTGCCTGAGGGACAGGAGGGCCTCCGCCTTCCTCGCGGTGAGCCAGGGGCCCCGGGAAGAGGTGCCCGCGCGACAGCCCCAGATCGGGGAATCCCGGCTGGCGCTCTGCCACCACCTCCCTGCCACCCTCCTCCACCAGGAGCCAGACACATTCCAGATCCTTGCCAAGCTGGGGGAGGGACCGCACTCACTTTCCTACTCCCAGCCGTCCTTTCTGCTGCCTGCGTGTAATTAACAGAGTAATTAAAAACAGGATGAGTTAATTGGTATTCATTTATGTGGCAGATGTTTTTAATTGAGGCAGGAAACAATTTACCTGTTTACATAAACAATGGCAAAGCCAGGCTTGTAAAACACATTTTTAAAAATATTTTCCTCCCCTTTCCTAAAAAGAACTGAAATCCGTCGGTCTCCCCGGTGCCAGGGTGTGAGAGCGAGCAGGCCCCACCTCGAGGGAGGCCTGGGGGGAGGGGGGGCCGAGAGGAAACATCTGTTTAAAAGGTTTGCTTCCAGAGGACGCTGTTTTCTTTCAATTCAGAGAAAGGAGGTGTTGTTCCCAGGTCGTGGGGACACCGGCTCTCGGTGGCGCCTCCCTAGATGGCTCTGGGGAGCAGGGGACCCTGTTTGGGCAGAAGGCGGGCAGGCAGGTGGGCGCCTCTCTGGCGGGAGGGGAGGAGCACCCTTTCCACCTGCAGTCTGGCACCTCGGGGGGGGGGGGTGGTACATGCTGGGGCCGTGCGTCTTGCACGGACACTGTGCACCATGTGGAGTCGAATGGAGCGAAAGTACAGATTAGGTTCCTCGTCACGCGGCCGCCTTGCTCATGGTGCCCCTGATGCACAGCCCTAGAACCTTCCGTGGTAGTCGCAGGAGCTCTCAGCGATGAAGGACCCGCGTGCGCCAGCGAACAGTGGCCCCGGCCCGACCTGCCCCGTCGTGCCCTGTCCTCATCCCCCCGGGGCTGCAGGCAGGCCGGGTGAGCCAGTGCGCAGGGAGAGCCCAGGAGCGCCGCGGAGGCAACGAGCGTTCCGGGAGTTCTCAGGTGTAGGCTGGCCCCAAGTTGGCACTTACTGTATGCCTGGCGGCGGTGCTGGTTTTGCTCTGATCCCGTTAACTCTCCAAGGAAGAGCTAATCACGCCCGCGTCCAGGCACCGGGCGAGGAGACCCCGCGTCCTCGGACGCCCACGAGCCCAGCGGAGAAAGGCCCCGGGCGGAGTCTTGCCGGAGTTTGCCTTTTCTTAAAGGGTGAGCACGCACAGGGTGTATCCGCACGGAAACATCCGGAAGCATCCACAAGAATCGTCCACAGAGGCCACTTGGGGTGGCGGGCGGAGGGCTGGGGACCCCGTTCCCCCGTCCCCGTGTCTTTGCCGGTGGAGCGTTGCCGGAGCGGGGTTCTCCTCCCTGCCCGTGGCGGCCCGTCACCGCGGGCACGTTGCCGACTTCTCTGGAAGTAGGGTAAGTAGCAGGGCCTGTGACCAGACCTTGGCCGGGGATGCGCAGCGAACGCGCAGAAATTCTCGGCACTGAAAGCTGGGGAGAGCGATCCCCTTGAGGCTCGTGGCAGCACCTGCCCTGACAGAGTCTGGGCTGTGCCTTCTGGGCGATGTACGGCTAGAGTTTCCGGGACATTTTGATGGTTCCTGGGGCAAGAAGACAGAATGTTCCAGAATCCACCAGGGAGAGGGCCCTGCAGAATGTGGTCAGTAGCCACCATGAGGCGGGCCCAGTTCCCTCCCTCCTGGAGGTGCTGTGAGACCACCCAGCCTCCAGGCCCCTCCTGCATTGCGGCGGTTAAATCATAAAATGAACCACAGCCGTGGATGTCTGAGGAGGTGAGCGGGGACCACAGGCCCTTGTTCAGTGCTGTGTGACCTGGGGCCAGGACCGGAACCTCTCCGAACATCTGGGAAGCGAGGGCCTCCCGGGTGCTGTGAGCTGCGAGCTGTGACGTGCTGGGCTGGCCTCCTGCCTTTACCAAGTGCTCTGCCAAAGGAGGCCTGAATCTGCCAGCAGCCCACACCCCACGGGCGCAGAGGCAGGAGGACCGCCCTGGGATGTCCGCGGCGGGAGACCCTGCGTGTGCCCCTGCCTGGCGCTTCCCGAGTCCCGGGCCCATAGAGGCTCCCTGCATCGGGCATGAAGGCTGTGAGGGGCCGACTCTCGCCACAGCTCGGTGCACCTGCTGACGGTTGCTCCTCGTCACAGTAGAGAGGGAGCATCAGCGCCAGCCTGGGGACAGTCAGCCCAGCTGCCTCCTCATGCCCCGGCCTCCCCCCGGGCGGGTGTCTCCAGCACCTCCCTGCCCCCGCTCCCGTTTGAGGGTCTGTTTGCACGGTGTCTCCCGGGGTCCCTCCGGGGCTGTCACCAGGGGGCTGTGTCTGCGCCCCGCGGGGGAGACCGTGAGGCTCAGAGAGGTCGCCGCGCCCTGGGTGCCACACCGCCGTCTGCATTCGTGTCTCTTGCGTGCACGTGACAGGTGAACAGGTCCACACGGGTCGCGCACACACGGGGGTGGCCGTTCTGTGGCTGGGGGCTGGGGGGAGGATCGCCTGGCACTCGGGTTAGGAAGGGCCCTCGGTTGGACACCCGTGCAGGACACAGCGCCAGGGTCTAATTGTTACTTAGCATTCATTCGAGCGGCGCTATCATTTTAAATTCTGGGAGCGTCCCTCTGGAGAGTTCAAGGTGATACGCAGCCAATTTGCGCATTTCTTAAACAATGAAAACCCTTTGGGGATCAGTTAAGCCTTCCATGGCGCCCCAATGCCAGCAGAAGAGAATCCTAAGCGCTTGGCCGGGTTTTCCAGACCCTCCACAGACTGGCTGGACCTTCTGTCGCGCCCCCCGCCGCTGCCCGCCGTGGATGCCCGCGCAGTGTGGTGCGTGGTGACTTCGGTCCCCGTGCGCGCCTCCTTTCTCCGGGTGTGCGAACCCCACGGCCACCAGGCTCCAGCCACTCGTCGCCGCTCCTGGAAGCTTCTCTGGCACGGAACACCCCAGCCCAGTGTGTGCCCGCGGCTGTCTGTGCCCCTCCCCACTCGATCGGCCCCGTCGGAGGGCAGCCTGGCTAACTTACACCCCAGGGCGGAGGACCTCCCTGGACTTCAAGTCCTTTTCCTAGCTAAGTGATCTGGGACCGAGATCCGTCTATTCACTTGGGTGACGGCTCCTAATTACCTGTCACTCCGTGATCCCCTTTGTGGCGGGAGGGGCAGCGCTGATGGCTAGCAGGCAGTTTAAAAACAAATCAAGGGCAAGGTTTAAAGGGGCGGTGGCTAGTCCGGAAGAAAGAGAGAAGGAAATCTTGCCCCCTTCTCCCCAAAGGCAGTTTCTGTTTCCTTTTAGAGATTCTCTGAATATATATCGGTCGTCTTTAAAAAACTCCAGGGGGGTTTTACATCCTTTCTTGGGGTCTCACCCCTCCCATAGGAAATGGGCACGCAGGGACCCCACAGAGTCTGCCTGTGCCGCCCCCCCCCCCCCCACCGCCCGGCGCTCTGTCTCAGCCCCTCCCGGGGGACAACCAACTGCTGGACCCTCCTGTTCAGATCTCAGTGTACGTGTCCTTCACCCGGGAGGCCTCGCTGACTTTCCCCCACCCAGGGGAGGGCCCTCCTGGGGTCCCTGGCCCTCTCCCCGTTCTGTGCTAGCCAGGTGTGTGAGTGAAGAAGTCCTCATGGGGTGCTCACTTAACGGGCGCTTGCTTGATCGTCAGAACAGCATCCCCCCCAGTGTGCAGATGAGGAAGTCGAGGCTCGGAAGAGCGAAGGGCCTTGGAAGGGCCACTCGAGACGTGAGACCCCGAGCTAAACTCCACCCGCCGAACCCCAGAACCGGGCTTGTCCCACTACTGCACAGATCTGTGTGTCCACCTGTCTGTCCACCCACCTTTGCACCCGTCCACCTGTCCCCTCATCCATTCCCTTGTCCGTCCGTCCACCTGATACTCCGTCCTCTCTCTCTCTACTCATCCACCCGGCCAGCCGTGACAGCACACCCGTTGTCCCAGCCCAGTCACACTCAGGTGAGTGCGCCCGTGTGCAGATGGGCCCCGTCCCCTCGGTGGCCGACATGTGTGGGAGGCCTGGGAGGGGGCTCCCGGAGCTCCCGGACCAGTGCCGGGCAGGGGGGGCACCCCTTCCTCCCGCTGCCCCTCCCCCCAGCAGGCGGCCAGATGGCAGGGCGCCTCCCCCGCGGCTCTGAGGGAGCCGCTCGCTCTTGGCTGCGCAGCCCCAGCAGCTGGGCGAGGAATGCGCTCCCTTCACGCGCCAGCCGCAGGGCCCACGGGCCGGCATCTGGGTCGCGTTTGCGGCCCCCTCTGGGGAGCACGGCAGCTCGGAGCCCTCGGCCCCCCCTGCCCTCCAACCTCGCGCTCACTCGGCGCCAGGAGGCCACAGAAGGCGGGGACGCGTGCCCAGGAGTCCGTGCCCTCCCCACTTGTTTGGGGGCGTCGGCGGCTGGCCGGCCTCTGGGCCCCGCGGCCCGGCCCCAACCCAGACTCTGAACCGCTGTCCCCCCGGGAGCCACGGCCGCCTCCTCGTGCCTCCTCCGCGCGTGCGTTTGTTCACTGGCAGAACGTCGTGTGCTTCTCCCCTCCTGGTTTGGACGCGCGGGTCGCCTTCCCTCGCGATTCGACAGTATTCCGTGGCGTCCTTTCCGCTCGCCCGCGAGGCTTCCGTCCCCCACGCGGGAGCCGACGGCTCGCGCCCTCCAGGTGTGCCCAGTCGCCAACGTCAGTCACCTGCCCCGGTCGCCGCGGCATTGGGACCGGCTCCCGACTCCCACGACGGGGCTGGCGCCGCGTGACGTGAGTGGAGCTGCCCGGCGCGAGCTGTCTGGGGCCTGGCGTCGTTCACGCGGCCGCACGTTGGCGAGAGGCGGTCTCACGGGCTGCTGCGTGTGTCTGCTCTCCCCGCTCGGTGCTCTTCCCCCGACGGGCCTCCCACGGCCCATTTGCCCCTGAACCTGATGAGCATTTGGATGGCTTCCAGCCTGGGCGTCTTGGCCAAGTGGCTGGAGGGCGCTTGCTGCCGAAGCCGCCGTGCCTGCGCTTGTGCGGGTTCTGTGGTGTGGTGGTTCGGGCTGGTCGATACTGAAAAGCAATTTCCAAAGCCAGGGCACCCACGGCGGCATGTTTGAGGTCCTGTAATGCTGCACCGACCAGAGAAGTTCCTTCACGGCCCTCTACTGGGGCCACCTCGTTTGTCCCCTCTTGTCACGCTCCTAAACAGCGCAGTGATAAACATCCTCAGAGATAACTCTCTGCCTGTGTCCCCGAGGGTTTCCCTAGAACGCATTCCCTAAGGGGAACGTGGCCGTCCACGCTGAGACGCCACCGCAAGAGGAATGAGAAGCAGAGAGGCGGGAGTCTCTGGGTCAACTTCCCCTTGCGCGCTGTGATGGGATCCTGGCCCCCGAAGTCCCTTCCGGCTCCCAAATGGTTCTCAATACCACAGTGTATCAGTCAGTTTCTACTGTGTAACAAACCACCACAAAACTTAGCTGCTGAAACAACCACTGTGGTCTGGCTCCTAGTTCTTGGGGCGGGCAGGTTAGGCAGGTCCCCTGGGCACTCTTGGTCCCACCGGGCTTGCTTTCGGGCCTGTGGTCAGCAGACCGTGGGTGGGCCCTCGCATGACCGGGGACTCAGCCGGGCCAGCTCTGCCCCACGAGAGTCCCGTCCTCCGGCAGGCTGACTGAACAAGAGAGCGAGCGCAGCAAACGCCCCCGTGTCCCGACTCAGAGTCGGCTGACAGTGCTTCTCACTTCTGCCACGTCCGAAGCCAGGCCCGGGGCCAGCCCGGACGCAGAACAGGGGCCTCCCGGCCGTGTCGAGTACTTGGAAGAGTGGCAGTCACACAGCAAGGGGCGTGGGTCAGGGAGGGTGAAGGACTGAGGCCTTTCGTGATGCGTCCACCCCACAGGTGGTGGTGGGGGGGGTCTTAAGCTTATTGCTGCGGGGCAGGCTCCAAACGGCCCCCGGTCCTTGGCACTTTGCGGGGTACTGCCGTGCTGCCTCCGAGTACAGCCTCGGAGCCGCCCCCAGCCGAGGCCTGCCCAGGCTCTGCCCGCCGCAGGGAGCCGAGCCCTCGAACGTGAGGAGGGTGGGGCCCAGGGCAGCGCAAGGGCGGGCAGGCGGGGGTGCCGGTTCTCTCCCGGGGCCGGTCCACAGACCGTCGAGGGTGTGCCGCAGACCGGCCGCCTGCCCGGCACCGTCCGGGCTCCGTCTGGGGGTCAGCGGTCAGCGGGGAGACGGGCAGCGGACATGACAACCAACATGGGATGATCGCAGGTGCAGACAAGAGGCCCCAAGAAAATAAAGTCGGGTGAGGCGGCAGGACGGGCAGGGTGGGGCGGTTCTGGCTTGGGGGCCGGGCAAGGCTTCTCCGAGGAGGAGGGACATGTGAGCCAGAGCCGACTGATGAGGAGACAGCCTTGTGAAGGTCTGGGGAACCCTCCAGCAGCTGCAAAGGCCTGCAGCAGGACAGGGGTGCTGGACCGGCAGGTGGCGGGGGAGGGCGGCCAGAGTGCGGGAGGCGTGGCGGGGTCCCGTCTGCCTGCCCCCCATCGGGCCCTGGAACACGAACTGGACGGTCCTGCCCCGTCTTCCCGGTTCCTGATGGGCCCAGGTCGCTCTGTAGAGAGTAAACACGCCGTGCTTTTCCAGAGATGCTGGGAGGAGACAGACAGGCCACAGGTGTCGGGGATGAGGTCTCTCAGCCTGGGGCCACGTACCCAGGTCAGAAGCGGCGAGAGGGCCCGGCCTGGAGGGGCCCCTGGGCTGGGGCTGCAGGCCGTTCAGGTGGGGTAGCGTCTGGTCCAGTTTTGTGTCTCTCAGTGACAGACGGATCCTCCCACCCAGGCCGACCGGCTCCCTCTCACTGCCAATGGGATGTCGTGACGCCTGCTTACGACGGCCCGGACACCACCCAGGGTCCCCTCTGTGGCTGCGAGGGGCCTTCCCTGTGGACCCCTCACCCTTGGACACAGGCTCGCTGTCACCCCCGTGCTCACGTTCGCAGGGAGGGACGAGCTCTGCGTGCACCAGCTGGGGACGTCAGCCTTAGAGCCGGACGCACGTGGGATCTGCCGTGTGGTGGCTGTGTGACCCCGGGGCAGGTGACAGCGCCACTCTGTGCCTCGGTTTCCCCACTGTACCCGGGGGCTCTAACACCTCATGGCGTTCTCAGGAGGAGCTGAGGAACAGAGGGTTTCGGCGCCCGGAACACGAACAGCTCCCGGCAAAAGGGAGCGAGTTTAAAATCAAAGTTGTGGGGGTGTGCCGCACGTGGGGGCCAGCCCTTCCTCCCGGGACCCCGCAGCAGGGCCCCCCACGCGTGCACACCTTTAGCAAGACGCCATGTCCGTGAGTGCTGGACTCTGTCTGTGGGTCACCCTTCTGTGACTCCTGGGGGTGGGGTCTCCCCGCCCTCCTTGTCAGGGGTGAAAACCAAGGCCCAGAGTAGAAAGGCCACTGACAGTCCAGCCAGGGGACAGAGACGGGACAGAGGAAGCCAACCGGAACCCTGGTTTGCAAAGCCCCTCTGGGCTCTGGCCCAAAACCACCCCCACCGCAGAAGCGGGAATTATGGGCCCCGTGTACCAGTGGGTAAACCGAGGCTCAGAGATGTGCCGTTTTCCTGAGTTCACAGTTGTTCGCGGAGCAGGATGGGAGCCCCGCTCTCCTGAGTCCCAGCCCGGCTTTGTTGCCGTGCTGACCTGTGACCTCTGCCGCTGGCCACACAGGCCCAGGGGGTCACAGGGTCCCTGAGGCCGGGCAGGCCGGGGTGGCCCAGCACTGCGCAGTGGGCAGGGTGGTGTGCGCAGAGCTCACAGCCAGAGGAAGGACCCCAAGGGCCACGTGGAGGCTCTGGATGACCGTGGCTCCAAGCCACAGAAAGCCCGCTGCGACCAGCGGAGGGGAAAATACCAATCCCTGTATTTTCATATTATTTCTTGTTCCTCCGGCCGCAGAGGCTGTAAGAGAAAGCAGATGTGGGAAGCACCTGGGACTCATCAGGGCTGCACCCCCCCACCCCAAAAATCCCGAGCGGCTTTACTTGGGATCAAAGACAAGCCTTCCCTCTGACCTTGGCCCAGGAGCCTCCTGGTCAAGCCCACCCATCTGGGCATGGAGGGTCACCCAGTATCCTGGGTTCGCCCTGAAGGCAGGCAGCCCCCCCCCCCCCCAGCCCCTTCATCTCTTCCTCAGCCTGGTGGCTCCCATCTGTCGCTGGTCGGACCCTTCTGAAATGTGTGTCTTCCTAGGAATTCACGCCTCATTTTTCCTGTTTATCCCACACACGCCCATAGCCGAGGAGCCCTTGCTCCCGCACCAGTCAGAGAGGCTTTGGAGAGACCCCCAGGGCCGAGAGCAAGGTCCCCACTGCAAGGGGGTGGCTGTGAAGGAGGAGGGGCACTTGAGGGGCAGGACGGCAGAGGTCTGGGGGCTCAGTGCCCCCTCCTCCACGAGAGATCTCTTGCCCCAGTCTCTGCACCGCTCCCCGGGGAACCACACATCCTGTGTGAGCTGCGGGCGACCTCCTGGGCCCAGGCCCTGCACAGAGCCCCGCGGCCCCCGAGGGGATGACGGTCTCCACGGAGGGGGCCCCTCGGCCTTCCCTGCAGGGACCTTCCCACCCCACCCTGCAGCCCTGCCTCTCACAGCTCTCCGGCCGAGCCCCTTTCCCACGTGGCCAGGAAACCCACTGGACCGAGTGAGCCACAGCGGATGCCCACGCCCCCCGTGGGCACAGAGGCCTTGGAGGTGCTGAGCCCTCGGGGGGGTGGCTGCACAGACCGGGGGGGCGGCTCTGGGCCTTACAGGGCTGCCGGCCGCTGGGCTGCGCTGGGGTCCACGCACGAACACACCCTTGAGCCCCCTGCGGGTCCCGCCCTCCAGGGAGCACGTGTGGCTTCTTGTCTCCTCCGTGGGTGTGGAGTCGGGCTTGTAATCAGAAGGGGGCTTTGGGCCCCACGTGGAGCCGCTGTCCGAGAGAGGAGGGACAGGCGGAGCCCTGGCCTCCCGCCTTCCGTCTCCTCGTCTTTCCGGTGCGCGGCGCTGCGGGTGCTGAGGTCGGTGGGGACGTGGCTACGCGGCAGCTGGGGCACGATCGTGTGTGGCCCCGAACGCCACACGGCAGCTTGACCCCCACAGGGAAGGAAGTAGGGAGCCGCTGCGGGTCCCTGTGGGGCGCCTCCCTTGCTGTGTGACGCTGGGCCTCAGTGTCCCCACTGGAAAGTGGGCGATAGGGATGTCCTCCTCAAGGGCAGGCGTGTGAGGAGGGCGCACTCACCACCCGCGCTCGGGGTTCCGGAAGCCCAGGCCCAGCCCGGACGGACAGACCAGGGGCTTCTGACAGGCAGAGCTACCCCGCTCCGGGGTGGGGCTGCCCGAAGGGGCAGCTGGAGGGTCTGCAGGGGACAGGCCCCTGCTCTTCCCTCGGAGCTGCCCAGCCCTCGCGGGGTGCTGCGCGCTCCCCTCGAGGCATCCCTGGGCTCTCCCCGGGGCAGGCTGGGCTCCAGACCCTCCAGCGGGGCAGACACGCAGGGGGCCAGGACTCACACCTGCTGAAAGGGAGCGGGTGAGGCGCGGAGGCTGCCGTCACGAACTGCTCCCCCCCACCCCCCGGATTCTCCTGGCAGTAATTCAAGTACATCCAGAGCACCTACCGTGTGCCCAGCGTGGTTCTGGACACTCGGCCTCACCGAGAGAGAAGGTTGCCTTTGGGCAAAGATGCAGGGGAGGTGAGCTCACGATACCATGAAGGTATCTGGGGGAAAAACTCCCTGGCAGAGGGAACAGCCCATGCAAAGGCCCTGAGGTAGGAGCACTTGAGTAGACTCGGAGAGGGGAGGTGTGGGAGATGAGGGCGGAGAAGGGCCGGGCCAGGCACGAAGGAGCCCATGGGCGCTCTCGGGGTGCTGGCTGAGGGGCAGGGAAGCCACTTTGTACAGTCTTGGGGAACACGTCTTGGCCCTGTGGTTCCCAAGAAAGGCAGGCGTATGGGTTTACGTTGGCTGGAGTTTTAGAATATTGCCTGCTGTCGGGCCAGGGGCAGAAGCTGGGAATTCAGGGACAGGTCCGGCCCCCGGCTCTGCCCCTCACCTGCCCTGTGGAGCCCTCACCTTTCGGGGACAGTGAGGACGGGTCCTCACCGGGTCGTGGAGCACACCGTGAGGCTGGTCTTGACCGGACGACCTTGGCGGGGGGCTTGAGTGACCGAAGGGGAAATAGGCACCGGTTGCAAACGTGGGTTTCCCTTTGGCTTCGGCAAAGAGCCACCGAGCCACCGAGATCGCGGCGCATTCTTAGCACTCGTCCCACACCCCTACGTACAGATGTGGACACTGAGGCTGGGGGGCAGCGTGCCCAGAGTCCTTGCCGCACCCCCGGGTTCTGCCCTCTGCAGAGGGGGTGAGGGGGCCTGCACCGAGCTTCCGGAGCCCTGCAGAGGCTTCTGCTCTGTTACTTGTGAGGCTGGCCTCTGTCATCCTGGGAACTCGAGAGGGGCTCCGAACCTTTGTGGCCCCCCTCCGCCCCGTGCATCAGTTCCAGGAGAGGGGCCTGGGCTGCGGCCACATCCCGGGATGGCAGGGCCCTGAAGCCGGGCCTGCCTGGTCCTGACAGGGTGCACGTCCCAGGACTCCACGGACAGACTGGTTTCTGGGGCCAGACGGCCTAGGTTTGCGGCCAGCTTCCCCTCCCTATACCGGGTTTCCTCACCTGCCCACCTCATATGCTTATTGTGGGGTGAGCTGAGGTGATTCGTGTGAAGTGCCCAGGTCAAGGCCCAGCGTGCACTCAGGACTTTATCACCATGGCTTTGTTACCTACCTGTCAATACCGGTCCCTGCCGGTGCAAAGGCCCTGAGGCAGGCTACCTGCCCACCTTCCTAGTTTCTCATGACCTTTGTAAGGGTCAGGTGAGGTACCAGCAGAAATCAGACCCAAATGATCAAAGCAGGGGCTTATTACTTCTGGCAGCAATACAGACTTGAGGCAGGCAGAGGAAGGTTCTAGAACCCAGGGCTGGGAGCTCTGGGTTGTGGCCAGTTCTCAGCCAGGCCGGGCGGGCTGGGAACCACAGCCGGACAGGGACAGTGATGGATGGGGTGGCTTGTTCCGGCACATTCCATGTTCTTTCCCACCGGCTCCGCCCGGCCTCGGAGAGCTGCTTCCTCTGCGGACGGATTAGAGACATTCAGCCGGGGACTGGATACGCTGTCTGGGAAAGACACAGGGTCTCCCATGGGCCTGTGGCGTGCGGGCTGAGGTCTGGGAATGTTCTCAAGGGGGGTGGGGGGGAGGCAAGGCTGGAGGTGGGGGCCACAGCGCCTCCGCTCGCTGTGCCTTCGGCTCTTCCGCTCGCTGGGACGCCCAGGCGTGAGCCGACTCGTGCGCTTCGGGACCCGCACCGGGTCCCCGGCCCCCCAGCGTGCAAGGTGGGAGCCGCCACAAAGAGAGCCCCCGTGGGGTGGCGGACGGGCAGTCAGAAGAGGGAGGGACCGCGGGTTGCAGGCGGGTAGATGAGCTGCCCGGGGCATACCCGGACGGCTACTCTGCCGTGTGAGCCGAGCAGGTCACTGGGCCTCTCTGTGCCTTGGCTTCCCCGCCGGAAAGTGGAGACGACAAGAGCCGCTGAGGGCTGTGGGAAGTCACACAAGCCGCGGTTCTGGGCCCTTCCTCAGAGGAAGACCAGGCTCCTGGCTCACCAGCTGCTCCACAGCCCTTTGCCGAATTTCATCGAGCGTTCGTGTGCGTGGACCGCTACCCCGCCTGTAGAGGAGCAGAGAGACTCAGAGGGGTGCAGGGGCTTGCCCCAGGTCACACAGCCAGGCAGCAGTAGAGCCGGGACTCAAACCAGCTTCGCGAGACTCACGGGGCCCCTGTGCTTGTCACTCCCGCCCCTGCGGCCTCTTCTGGAAGGATGCGTGGTGGTGACACCGAGCCCGCTCGCCGTGTGCCCTCGGCAGACGCCGCACGTCTCTGTGCCCGTGAACCGGGGCCCCGGCAGCCGCCCCCGGCCCCCCCCGCCTCCCGGGCTCCGGGGCAGAGAGCAAGCCGTGGGCGCTCGCGTGTGTCCTCCGTGATGCGCGTCTGTGGGATAAGTGTGGCCACGAGCCAGGTGCTCACAGGCGGGGGAGACTCCACGTGACCCGGTGTGCTGGCCCCTGGCACCCACGGTAGCCCCTGAGGGCCCGGCTCATAATAAACAGGTGCCGTGTGAGGGGCGGGCGGGCGGCTCTGGTGGGTTCTCTCCACCCTCTCCTGTGGGCAAAGCCGAAATGAAGCCCCCGGCGTGGAAGGGCTTTGGAGAGTGGAAACAGGCCGCGCGTCCCCCATGTCCCAGCCTGGCGTCCGAATCCCCCCAGGCCCCGCCCCGGGTGACATGTCAGACGGTGGGGGGGTGGGGGGCCGGGTCTGCACCCCGCCGGGTGGCCCGGGGCCCGCGGTGGCTGCTGCATTTGCCTTCTTTGGTTGTCACCAGGGACTGGCCGCCAGCCCCGCGGCCAGGCGGCGTTGACGGGCCCCCACAGCTGCAGCGCACGTGTGCGCGGCCGTCAGCTCCCTGACAGCGGGCGCAGGGGGCAGGGCGCCCGGCGGGAGGGAGGCCAGCGGCTGCAGCTGAGTGGACAGCAGGTGCGCGTGGCCGGGGCGGCTGCTGCTCACCGATTGCCTCCCTGCCTCGTGGGGCCCGGCGGGGAGGGGCCCAGGGCCCCGGGGCAGAGGGCTGTCACGGCCCCACGGGCACTGAGGGCCACGGGCATCTCGGCTCTGTGAAGGGGGGGTTGGGGACGGGGCCGTGCCGTGCCGGGCACGGGACGGCAGTGAGTGCCGTCGTCAGTGTTGTTGATCTCCGTCCCCGGAGGCTGGCTGTCCCCGGACGCGCGCGTGCATCTGTGGGTCCTGGTCCCGCGGGGCCCCTGGGAGAGGAGACACGAGACGCAGCGACGCACAGACGGCCCGCAGCTGCGGAGCCCCGGCCCCGGGCGAGACCCCCTCGGTGTCAGCAGGGTGAGCTCGGGGCAGCGGCTGGGGCAGCGTGGGCTGTGCCCCGGGAGCAGGTAGAGGATGCCGGCCCGGATGGCCTTGAGCGGCTGGGCCACCCCGACTCCCAGCCACCGCTCCGAGCTTTTTTGACCCGCCCAGGCACTGGCTGATCTGAGTTAAGGCAGACGGGGGGGGGGGGTAGGGCCTCGGTTTCGCGGCGTCTGCACCTGACCCTCAGCAGAGCTGCACGTGGCAAACTCAACAGTGTCCGGGGGCACCCAGCCCACTGGTGTGGGGCCCCCACGTTGAGCGGCCAGGCCTAGAACAGCCTGACGTCGGCCGTGCCCTTGGCCTGCTGGGCCCAGGAACTACCCAGGCCAGCAGATGGTATCAGAGGGGTTTTCCACCCCACGGGGTCAGCCTCCCAGACCTTCCTGGGGAGACCCCTCTACACGAGACTTTTCACATCTGAGAGCTGATGGGGCTCTGGGAGCCACGGTTTCCAGGGGCCCCACGCACCTGCAGCAGCCCCCACCTGGGACCTTGTTAGAAATGCAGATTCGTGGGCTTTCCCCCAGACCTGCCGCATCAGAAATGGGGACGGACGCCCTCCAGGAGATGCGCACGGCTGCCCGGTGGGGGCGGGAGGGGGGCGGGTGACGCAAAACCCCCCGGGCCGTGGGGCAGTAGACCCCAGCTCCCCAGTGAGGACCCCAGCCCCATTCCGGCTGACCCGGGATTCTCCCCGTCACACCCTCCAGCCCCCCTGAAGTGGGCTGACCCGAGCCTGACCTCTGATCCCAGGTGGGTGGGATATCGGCCACCTGAGAACACGGCTGGGGCTCATCTGCGCCCTGGAGTCGGGCCCGGCTCTGTGGGCAGGACCGGGAGCCCTGGCGATCGCCTGGGGGTCCGCCCGGACCCCCGGCGGCGTCGGCCCAACCCCCGCGCGGCTTCCTCCCCTCCCCTCAGCCTGCTTCACCGCGTCTCTCTTCTTCTCCCCTCCCCCGTGGCCCCGGTGGCCCCTCCGCAGTGGACGGGAAGGACAAGACAGCAGCGATGCCCGACTCTCCCGCCGAGGTGAAGAGTCAGCCCCGCTCCACGCCTCCCAGCATGCCGCCCCCGCCGCCTGCCGCGTCCCAGGGGGCCACTCGGCTCCCCTCCTTCACGCCGCACACAAGTGAGTAAAAGCCCACGGGGCCCCGGCCGTGCAGAGCTGTTGGGGGCTCCCAGCGCCGCCGTGACCCGAGGCCCGTGCCGCGGGCCCTCTGCCCAGAACCGCAAACGCCCGCCGTCGGGCCCTCGAGAGGGAGGAGCTCACCGTGGCTCACAGCCTGCGCTTGGAGGTTCAAATCCTAGCTCATCTACTTGGTGGCTGTGTGGCCTCGGGCGAGCTGCTTAGCCTCTCTGGACCCGGTGTTCCCCATCCATAAAGCGGGGCTGGCCATAGTCTCCGAGTCACGGAGCTGCTGTGAGGACAAGGGAGTTGATACAGGCTCTTACCGAGTGGCTGGCACATCGTGAGTGTTTTAGCAAAGTTGGCCGTTCTGCTTGGAGCTCAGAGAGGGACTGAGGGGGTCCCTACCGTCACACAGCACCTTACTCGAGGACTCGTCAGAGGTGGCCCTGGGCTCAGATGCCAGGGGCTCCGCAGCCTGGCTGCAGCGGGGTGTGAGGGTGGCCGGGACCCGGGGTCAGCCGGAGCCTCGGCCGCAGGGCTGAGGTGGGCAGACTCAACCTTCGGGCCGTGTGTCCCCGGCCCGGGCTGATCCGGGCCGAGCGTCTCAGCGCACACAGCGTCTCCGGGGGGACTTCCTCAGTGCACGCGCCCCACCGGAGACCTGTTCCCTTGTGAGAAAATGGGTGACTGTGACCTCGGGGTCCCGTGCATTTGGGAAGGAGACCCCAGGCGTGGGCCGGGGGGAGCTCAGCGTTCCTGCCCCCGGGACCGGGGCTTAGCAGTGTGCCAGCAGCGGAGAGAATCCACACATGCCACCCGATCCCCTGTATTCAGAGGCCAGAAAGCCCCAGGCCTCGGGATGCTTTGCCAGACTTAGAAACCCAAGGGAAGCCCGTCTCTAGGAAGGGAGCTTCCAGTGCCCCAGCGTGATGGCAAGAGCTGCTTCTCCAGGACCTCAGGCCACCCTCCTGCCCACCCAGAGCCCAGGATAGACCGCAGGGACTGGCCCAGCTCCTTTTATCCCTGGTCGTGAACGGTACTGGTGCTGCCATTTGAGGCCAGGCAGCCGGGTTCTTTAGGGCTTGGGAGTGACCCAGCCTGCCTCTGGAGAAGGGTGCTGGCCGTGGAGTCGGGAAAGGCAAGTTCAGGGCCGGGCCTGGCTGCTTGTTTGTGGGATGAGGGCTTTGAGCCAGTCTCCTGACCTCTCCAAGGTCTCCACCTGTGGTCTGGCAGCTGGAGCGATAGCACAGGCCCCAGGTGTGCCGCCTCGGGGCGGGGACAGCCCAGCTCACACAGGAGCTGTACCTTCCCTTGGCACGGAAGGTTCCAGCTCATCTTCCTACGGGGCCAAGTCTGAGCCAGGGTCCCCATGAGTGGTGGAGACTGAAATGAACCCTGGTCCCAACCCCTGCCCGGGCAGGGGGGGCGGGGGGGCGGGGCGGTGCTGCACACTGGCGGCCCGTGGCGCCCAGGCCTGGTGTCTGCCTGCGGCGGCCGTGGTGGCCAGGGCCCGGCTGGGCTTCCTCTCACGCAGCCACCGGCCAGCTGTCTACCTGACCCCCGTCGCCTCGAGGAGAGGATCCCGCTGCACGCAACCGCCCCGCCAGCGGCTTGCAAGAAATAAGACCGTCGGGCCGTCCGCCCAAAATGCCCACCCCAGCCTCCAGGGTCGGGGTCCAAGCCAGAGAGGTCAGCGGGCCGTTTGCCGGTCGGACCCAGGGCTCTGAGCCGGTCGCCCGAGCGTCAAGGGCACGTCCTACTTTCCTTCTTGGTCCAGGACCTGTGTTCCCGAAAGCACGGATCTGGGAACAAGATGTTCCAGGTCAGGGACAGGGCTGGGGCCTGCGAGTGGCTCAGGGGCTCGCCCAAGGCCTTTCTGTCCTCCCCCAAGGGCACCGCCGGCTCACGTTTCTGGAGTGGAGGTCCCGGCTTCATCTAGAGCACAGAGGTTACCAGAGACTAGTGGTTCTTTTTTTTCTAAGCTGGCACGTTACTGTTGTCGGGCTTCTGGGTCTCTGGCCTCCTCGGGGGGCCTCAGAGTTGTTCCCTAACACATGCAAATCCCTGAGAGCAGGTGGGTAGCTGCATCATGCGCCTGCCTGGTGGGGATGGAGCCTCTGTGCTCAGCCACGGATTCCTGCCCCGAGATCCCCCGGCTTCCCCAGGACCAGCCCGTGAGCCAAGCCAGCCGGAGACTGGCCGTGAACCGTGGCTTGAGGCCTGTGGTTTTCCTTGATGACCGCCCTGGGCACAGATTCATTTGGGGGTTGAACTCTGGAGGTGGTCAGGATGGCTGAGATAACTCTGGGAAGGAATGCGAGCAGCTACTCTGCAGCTGGGAGGACCCTCAAAGGCCCATCCTGTCCTCGATTACCCCTGGTGACGGGGGGCTCACTCTGTGTCTGGGTACAGCCTGTCTTCTTGCAGCTTCCACCTACTAATTTCAGCTCAGATCTCTTTCTGTTTGGTGCCTCCTCCCTTCGGGGTGGCTCAGTCACGGGCTTTGTCTTAGAACCACCATTGGCCTGTCTGTCCATGGAGACTTCAAGCCCTATGTGCGCGCACTCAGGTCCCTTGAACACGGTGCCAAGTGGGGTTACCGGGCACCTTCCAGGAAGAGAGCTTTTTAGGAACGAGGGTGTCCCACCCATGTCGATGGAGACCCCAGAATTCTTGTAGACCTCTAGAAGGTCCTTCTGGAAGTGACGCTAGGAGACCCCCCCCCGCCACCGCCCAAACAACCCCGTTGCTTTACAGTGCAGGAAACTGAGGCCCAGAGATGGTGACTGAGTCCCGATCCCCAAAACTGCTGTCAAGAGGCAGAGGGGGAGGGGCCGACCGTGGGCGCCCCTCGGGGCAGCCCTGCCCACCCGCCCACGCTTTCCTGACAGCGTGTTTTTCTTATTTTGCTTACAGATCGAGAGGACGGGCCCACGATGTCCCTGCCCCACGGCCGTTTTCATGGCTGCTTAAAATGGTCTATGGTCTGTCTTTGTAAGTAAAATAACAAAAACCTTGGCCTCCGGGGGGTCCTCACCCCGGCACCCTCTGCCCTGGGAAGGCCACGGCGGCTCACCCCGCTGCCTACACGCCCCCTTACTGCGTCTGCTGTGTCCGTTAGTCCCGCCTCCCTCACAGAGAAGAGGGGCCCGGGGGCCGGCACAGGAGAGCAGGGTGCAGACCCGAGTTCACAGCCAGCCCTGTCCTCACGAGCTGTGTGGCCTCGGGCAGGCGGGCGGCCTCTCTGAGCTCCCTTTTCCGCAGCCACAAAACAGGGTGAATTAGGCAGAGCCCAGCGTTGTGAGAAGGTCACATGTCAACAGCATGTCAGTAGCTCGGCCGTCTCGAGGGCAGGCCCCGGCCCCCACCTCTCCTGACAGGGTGACCCCGGGCAGGGACTACCACCTGTGCCTCAGTTTCCCCACCTGTGACACGGCCCCATCTGTCGTCCCAGCATCTAGCGCCAAGGGCAATCGCACGGAGCCACGAGGGGCTGCTGGGCTCGCACGGGGCCCGAACACGCCGGGCGCTCGGTGGCCAGCAGACATTCTGTCAGGGTCTCCGGCCGCAGGTGACACCCGTGACCGGAAGCGCTCGAGGGCCACGCTCAGAATTTGTCAGCGAGTGGCTGCAGTTGGGACAGGCCCGACTTTACAGCGGCGGGCCGCACGGTCCTGGTGTGACCCCCGCGGCCCGCAGGCTCTGAGCGAGAGGCGGCGGGATGTCCGGGTGCGTTATTCACGGCCCGCAAGGCTGTCGTCCTAGCTGCCGTGGCGGGACGCGCCTGGCCCGGCCCTGGTGGCCAGCGTGTCCCCTGAGCCTCAGCGCTGCCGGGGTGCGTGACCCACACCCCCGGGGAGAGGGGCTGGCGGGCTCCGCGTCCCGGCACGACCCCCGCCCAGGGCGCAGGGCCGCGGGAGCCGCAGGGGTGCTTGTGTGTGCCCCCAAACCTCAGCTGGGGACACGTGTGCGGTCTAAGTTAGTAACACAGCTGTTGTGGCACTGAAAGCACTTGTGGCCGGGGGTTATTTTCGGCGTCTCTTTAGCAAGTTGCTGAGACTGCCCGGCAGCCCGCGGGAGGGAACACGGGCGAGCGAGGGTGAGCGGGCCGCCGGGAGGACCCAGGCGCCGAGGGCAAGCTGGTAAGAAAACTGCAGAGAGGTCAGGCCCGGGCTGGGCCCGCGGACGCCGGGTGGGGGCCCAGGACGTGTAGACAGCCGCACCTCTTAGGAGCCTCTAGAAGATCCAGACCCCGGGCGACGGCCCTGCTCTGCCACGAGGGACGAGCCCCTGCTGTGGTGAGGTCTCCCGTGGCGGCCGGCCGCCCCCTGGCCCAGCCGGGGCGATGGCCAGTGGCCGTCGTCCGTCTTGCCCAGGGCGTGTGTGTGTCACTGTCCCCCGCGGGGCCGGCTGCAGCTCACCAGTGAGAGAGGAACTTAGCGCCACGGCAGGGCCTCCCAGGCTCTCTGAGGGTCCCTCTGGACGACACCTCGCAGAGGGTGAGGGATGGGGACGCTCGGTGGGCTGTGTTTGGCGTCCGCTGTCCATCGCAGGGCAAGGGCCACCCAGAATCAGTGACCGCCTCTGCAGGAGCCTCCAGAACCGCGTGTGGCTTCCGGGCCCTGGAGCGTTGCTTCTGAGATCGTTCAGACCGGGGGCGAGACGGGCTCCCACTGTGTCATGTCTCCCGGGGAGGGGACAGCGGAGTCGGACTTGGGGCCACGTTCCTGCAGCCCGTCCCCCCTCGGGACAGGAGGCCTGACACGTGTCCTCATGCCAACGCTCGCCTTCGGTCAGTGGTTTCCAAGCCTGTGCTCTCGACGAGCAACCACCCGACACACAAAAGCAATCGGGGGTCAAGCATTTCAGCCCCTCCCCGTGGCAGAAGGTTAACGATTTTCTGTAATCCAGCAGGGCGCCAGGCACCAGCCCTCCAGCCCCAAAGCCCCACCTCTGGTTCAGGCCAAGGGGCCGTTTGCAAATGAAGAAACTGAGGCCAGGCCCCTAGTCTCACCCCCCTGGGCTGGTCCAGGCAGACGTGAGGCCCCAGGCGGGATGCCCTCTCCCAGCCAGGGTGGCTTCTCATGCCCGTGAGGGCAGAACCGTGCAGCTCAGCGAGTCAGGAAGGGGCATTTGCAGGTGTCACTGGGGAGCAGGTCAGTGGATGGGGGGAGCCTGTCATCGAAGCTGGAGGTGTGGAAAGTGTCTGGGGAGAGCGGAGAGCAAAGCCAGCCAGACAGCAGACTCAGGGTGAAGAGAGGGCATTTGCTGAAGGGCTCTGGCGAGGAGGGACCGGCCGGTTCTGTAGCCCAGAGGGGACAGTGCAGCCCCAGGGCCGGAGGCCTGCAGGGCACATAGAGGGGGTGTCCAGGCCCCAGGACAGCCACAGCTGTGGAGGGCCGGGGCCCAGGGAGGGGGACCCACGTGCCTGCCCCTCCAGGCTGGGTGAGCCAAGAGTCTGCAGAGGTCACTTCCCAGGGCCCCGTCAGGACAGGCAGGGCAGGCGTGGTCTGGAGGGGTGAGCCAACACCCCTCCGTTCAAAGTGAGCGGCGTAAGTGGCACTCTGGGCTGTTGACGGGGAGCCGCTTCTCAGAGCTGACCTTGGCCGCATCCCCGTCCTGAAGAAAGGAGCCCCCACTCCCCGTCCCCGTCCCCGTCCCCCCCAGGCTGCCAGGTCTCAGCCAGCGTGGTGGTGGCCCGAGCCTCGGGAAAGTCCCTTCCTGAGCTCCCCACCTCCCCAGACTCCCCAGTGGGGCATGAGAGCACGGCCTCTGTGCACAGATCAGCTGGACAGGGTGGGAGGGGCAGGGCATGGGCCTCGTGGACCACAGCGAGAGAGGTGTGTGCGCGAGTGTGCATCTGTGTGTGAATGTGCCTGTGTGTGCAAATGTGCGTGTGCGCAGGTGTCCACGTGCGTGTGCAAGTGTGTGGAAGTGTGTGTGCAAGTGTGTGGGTGTGCACGTGCGGTGTGCAAGTGTGTGCGCGCCTGTGTGCGTCTGTGTGTGCGAATGTGCGTGTGTGCGCATGTGCATCTGTGTATATGTGCAAGTATGTGTGTGTCTGTATGCACGTGTGTGTGCACGAACGTGCATGTGTGAATGTGCGTGTGCAAATGTGCATGTACATCTGTGCTCGTGTGTGAATGTTCGTCTGTGTGTATGCATGTGTCCGAGAGTACATGCGTATGTGTGCACGTGTGTGTTCATGTGTGTATGCCGTGTGTGTGCGTGGGAGTGTGTGCAGGGATGCTGAGGCAGGGAGCGGCGGTGGGGGGTGGAAGGCATGTGTGAGGAGGGGGCTTTCAGACCATCACGTGGGGCGTGCATGCACGTGCAGAGGGGGCAGGCCGGCGAACATGCAGGGAGCGGCTCCGTGTGTGAACTTGGGGAGGTACCTGGAGCAGGTGTCTGGGCAGCTGGCTGAGAGGTCTCCGGGTTGATCAGATAAGCCTCGGGGCTCCCAGAAGTGCCAGCACCGCTTCCCGCATCCAGAACCCCCTCCGCTGTCACCAGGGCCCTGGCGGCCCACTGTCTGTGACCTCTCTGGTCAGCGAGGCTCGGGCTCCTGAGGCCGGGGGACTGGGTGCGGGCTCAGCCTTTCCCTCCGTCACTTGAAACTGAGGAGGGACGTCTTGTCCCAGGACATTGTGGGTGGTGGGATGCTGACCCCCGTGTCAGGGCACTGGTCACCACCGACAGTCCTGCTCCGGTGACCCCTGCAGGGTGCTCATCACGGTGGGAGGAGGGGGGGCTCATGTCACCTGCTCGTCTTCCACACACGGCCCCGTGCGTGCAGCAGCCCCGCACAGCAGCCAGCCGAGAGCGTCCCCTGCTGGGATCCAACCCCCGTGTCCCAGGGGTCCACCCCCAGCCCTATCAGCCCAGGCACGGGGGCCTCATGTAGGCAGTGGCGCACCGCTCGGGCCCGTCGTGGTGAAGGTGAGGGCCCCCGCCTTCCAGGGGAAAAGGGGAAGGGGCCAGCAGGTCCCTAGCGGTGGAGAAGCCCCTCTGCCGGTTCACAGCGGACACGGGCCGGGCAGCACGGGGGTCCTGGGGTAGTGTCCCCACCCCAGAGTGAAGCCAGAGGTGGTGCTGAGCCAAGGCCACGCCTGCCTCGTGGCCACACTCCGGCCCAGCCCCCCAGCCGCTGACCCGGGGCCCCGTGTGCACACCCGTACAGGGTGTCCGGTGCCCCCGTGGCACCGGTGTGGCTCCAGCACCCGGCCGCCCTCTGCTGCCGTCCTCAGCCCGCCTCTCCTTCCCGCAGTAATGAACGGCACCCACTCGCCGACGGCCGTCAACGGTGCACCGTCCACACCCAGTGGCTTCAGCGATGGCCCGGCCACCTCGTCCACCGCCTCCCTGTCCACGCAGCACCTGCCCCCGGCCTGCGGGGCACGGCAGCTCAGCAAGCTGAAACGCTTCCTCACCACCCTGCAGCAGTTTGGCAGTGACCTCTCCCCGGAGATCGGGGAGCGCGTGCGCACGCTGGTGCTGGGGCTCGTGGTGAGTCGGGGGTGGGGGTGGCGAGGGCGCGGCAGAGGGGTGCGGGCCCACCCCCCCGGGCCGGCCACGGGGCTCAGGCCGACGTGAGGTTGTCCCCTCCCTCAGAACTCCACGCTGACCATCGAAGAGTTCCATTCCAAGCTCCAAGAGGCCACCAACTTCCCTCTGCGTCCGTTCGTCATCCCCTTTCTAAAGGTGAGCACAGACCGGTCCCTGGGCCCGCCACGGAGTCCCAGATCTGTTCCCTGCCCCCTTCTGATAGGGCACCACCCTCTGCCCACACGGGACCCTGGCGGGTACCCCACGGGAACCGCGCGGACCGGTTAAGGCCGCAAACCAGCTGCCGGGTCGGAGGAACGGCTGCCAGAGCAGCCCCGCGTCGCGTCACGTGCACTCATCCGCTCGGCAGCTCTGTTTTGAGCACCTCCGAGGTGCCGCGTGCTGCGTGAGGCTTGGGGACACGGTGGTGAGCAAAGCAGGCAGAGTCCTGGAACCGGTGTGCTGGCGTGAAGAAAGTCCAGCAGCCGACGCTGGTACAGATCTGTGGAGGGGGGACAGTTCTGGTGCAGGCTGAGGGGGACGAGGTGGGGAAGCCGTGGGTGAGCAGGGCGCAGACCCTCGTGAGCATCAGGGAGCAGGCCGTGGCTGGAACAGAGTGAGGGAGAGGGACCGGGCACAGATGGAGGCGTGGGGGGTGGCAAGGATGAATGGGTGTCAGATAAACAAGGGTCCTGTGGTCGGTCTCAGGAGCTAAACGGTGGACCGGGGAAGAGATGGTGTTGGGCCAGAAACGTTGCTTGTGAGCAGGGCAGGTTCCTGGGCCCCGGCCCGGAGCCCCTGAATCAGAACCTGCATCTTGACAAGGTGCTGGGTGAGGCACGTGCACGCAGAAACGGGACACGCCTAGTTCTAAACCCCACTGGGCCAGCTGCTCCGTTGCCGTACTTCTCAGGGCCTTTACTCCACGGTGAGGATCACACACCCCCCAGAGAGAGCAAAGGTGAAACGCTTCCCAGATGGGTTTGACCATGCGGCCCGTTACCCCATGCACCTCCGGTGATCAGGGTGCCACAGAGCTCACTTCGGGAGGTGCCGTTTCCCCAGGCCTGCCGTGGCCCCTCCAGCCGGGGGCCCTGCTCAGCTGTGTGGCCGGGCCCTGGTTTGGGGCTGCCTTCCAGAGGGTGTCGAGGACAGACTAGACCAGGTGCTCCTGGATTTGAGCCCTGACCTAAGCCGCTGTGGGCCTGGGCCAAGCTTAAGGGGCCCGCCCCCGCGCCGACTCAGCTTCTGCTACGCTGGAGATCATCCCCGGGCCACTGGGAAGGGTGCACGAAGTGACGTGCGTGAAGAGCGTGGCACGTGCTCGCTCCGCGTCAGGCGTCATATCGGAGGATTTCAAACGCTCTGCAGACGGGGCGTGCTTTGCACAGCTGTTCCACGGCCGGCCCTGCGGACCCCACGGCCGCCCCGTGAGGTGGGTGGCTCCTGGGGAATGGCCGCCGTCCCAGTGAACGGCTTCCCGTCGGAAGAGAGGGGGGACGGGCCGGAATCTGGATCCGTCAGGCTCCAAACCCCTGGCCTTTGCAGGGCCCGCCCTGGGCTGGCACCTCATTCCCCGCAGTCCCTGGTCAAGGGGACCCTTGGTCTGGCCCCACATCCGTCACCTCCTCCTTCCTGCCCTCCCGCCCACACCCTGCTGTGCTCACACCCTGAGCTGGGACAGCAGCAGAGCCCGTTAGGCCCATCTGGCAGTCATTCGCAATTCACCGGGAGCCCTGCCCCCGCCTCCCTGCCTCCTCCCACTTACTGCTGACTCCAGGCTCCCCATCTTTGGGGACACAGTGCGCCTGCTTCTCCCGTCAGATCAAATATTTACAGCAGATGTCCCTGCCCGCTCAGCTGTCCTTGTTTATTGGAGGAGCGGGGCAGGGAAACATCCGGTGTCCCCTGCTCCCGCCCCAGTGGGCTGCAAACCCCTGCCGGCTGCACCTCCCTCCCCCTGCGTCCTGGGGACACGCCCAGGCCTCGCCCTGCACGCAGGATCTCCCCTCTGCCCACAGTGGTCCCAGCGGGCTCCTGGGGCCTTCGTGCCTAGATGGCTCTCGCGGTCATCGGGGCCAGCTGGGCCGTGGGGGCTGCCAGCCACGCTCCGTGCCTGTGACCCCACCCGGGGGCGCTGGGCCAACAGACTGTTGGACAAGGACACACAGTCCGTCCGCCTAACATGGAGCATCTGGGTGCAGCCAGCTCTGTGTGCAGGGCTCCGTGACCAGGTGCCGGCCGGAGCCTGGCCCTGAGGCCCTGCCTGGGGAGCAGCCCCCACCCCGCTCATCCCAGGAGCCCCGGCCACGTGAGATCACAACGCTGCCGGGGAGCGTGGCGGGATGCCCCCTGCCCCGCCGCTGTGCCAGCTTGGTCTCCTGTCTGTGGCCTGGGCCGGCGGGGGGCTGGCACCTTCGCGGGGATTCACGGCCCGCCTTACAGGGGCCCTCGGAACCGCGGCCCGCAGGAGAGGCAGGTGGTGTGACCCGCTCTGGGTTTGGGTGCTCAGCCTCTCCCACGTTGCCAGCGGCGTGGTGACCCCTCACGGGGGCAGGAATGTGCGAGTCGATTCATATGAAGCTCACAGGAGCCGTCACCCCCAGGGCAGGAGGAGCGGGAGCCTGCACAGGCAGGAAGTTAAATGACCTGCCCAGAGTCACCCAACAGAGCCCGTGTGGGCTGGCCGCCGGGCCCACAGCGCGTGGGCTGTGTGGACATCAGATGACGGGTTTGGCAAAGCAGGGGACGAACCCTAACCCTTCGTTACTGGGGAGTCATCGGCTCAGCGGACCCCCGGCCACACGGATTTCCCTTTGGCCTGGGTTCCCATCTGTGGACAAGGTAGTTCAGGGTCCGTGTCCACAGGGCTTCTGTGACCAGGTCTGCCCGGGTCTTGGCGTAGAGGCCTCCCCTTGCACCCCGGGCCCTGGGAACGGAATGGGGACTCCTCCCCCAGCGTCTCTGAGACCAGGGGCTCCACAGCCTGCACCGGTTGCTTCTGGCCTGGGGTTCCCCTCCCCCCACCCCCACCAAGGACCCAAGACCCCGGAACCCTCTGCTCAGCCCGACACCGTGTGTGGCTACACGGCGGGGCTCTGCAGAGGTGAGGGTTGCTGCCCCACCCTGCCGGCCCTCCGCCCGCAACCCCAGGCTCCCAGCTGGCCCTGGCCAGCCAGGAGTCCAGATGTTTCCACTGCCCTCACAGCGAGCAGCCGGTGCCCATGCGGTCCCCACCCTGCTGAGCCAGCCAAGGGGAGGCCAGTCGGGTGGCGGGGGGGGGGGGGGGGTGTTGCTGGCAAGGGAGGGGAGGATGTTTGGCGTCTTCAGACCTCCCGGGACCTCCTTTCCCAGCTCACGCTCCTAACGTGTTCGACAGATGGCGGGCTGGCCCCTGTTCAGCTATCCAAATAGAAAAACAGGCCCAGCAGCCGGCTGCTTGATCGGGTCCGGGCCGATGCGCTGACGGGGCCGGGGAGGCAGAGGCAGGAGAAAGTCGGGGAGTTGGATCTATTTACAAATACTTGGAACTTCTGGCTCTCCCAAGCAGCCTGCCGCTGGGCCCCCGTCCAGCCCCACCCGCCGCCCCCGCCCCCCACAGCCCTGTGGGGAAGGGGCCGCCTGCGCCCAGCACACGCGTGGGGGTGGTGGGGGCGTGGGGCCCCGTGGGGCCCCACCCTGGACTGTCGTTCTCCTGTGCCCTATTGTCCTTCCCCGTAAACGTGGCACCGCGTTGTCGTGTCTGTCCACCCGTGGTTGGCAGGACCATAGGAGGGGACACCTGTGACTGCTCGTGTGCATGGCCTGGTTCCACACTGCTCGAGGCGGGGCCGGGAGCCCACAGGAGCGGGGAGAGCAGGGGCCCCTGCCTTTATTTATTTATTTTTGTTTCATTTTTTTTAAGTTTATTTATTTTTGAAACAGAGAGAGACAGAGCATGAACGGGGGTGGGTCAGAGAAAGAGGGAGACGCAGAATCGGAAGCAGGCTCCAGGCTCCGAGCCGTCAGCCCAGAGCCCGACGCGGGGCTCGAACCCACGGGCCGCGAGATCATGACCTGAGCTGAAGTCGGTCGCTTCACCGACTGCGCCACCCAGGCGCCCCTAGGGGCCCCTGCCTTTAGAGTGAGCTGTGGGGGCTGCTCTCTTCCTCTCTCAGCCTCGGCTTTCCCTCCGCGCCGTGGGTAATTGGGTGCCTGCTTCCACAGGAGAAGGCAAGGAATCCTGGTTAGGAGCCCCTCCTTGCCCTCTGCAGATGCCGCTGGGGGAGGAAGCTTGGGGAAGGGGAGAAAACCCAGCCCGGGGGTCCAGGGTCTGGGCTTGGGGTGCCACCGCACCTCAGATCACTGTGTGCTTTGGGGCACAGTCCCACCCACGTTCCCAGACAGCAGTGGAGGAACACAAGGCTCAGAGAGGTCTTGCAACTCGCCCGAGGGCACCAGGCGCGGCTGGCCGTCGGCCTCCCCGCCTCGCACGGGAGCACACTGCCGCCTCGGCCTCGGTCAGCAGCGAGTGCGGCCGCCTCTCCCCCTGCAGGCTAACCTTCCCCTGCTGCAGAGGGAGCTCCTGCACTGTGCCCGCCTGGCCAAGCAGACCCCTGCCCAGTACCTGGCCCAGCATGAGCAGCTCCTGCTGGACGCCAACGCCTCCTCCCCCATCGACTCCTCGGAGCTCCTTCTGGAGGTCAACGAGAACGGCAAGAGAAGGACGCCTGACCGGTACATGCGGGGGGGAGGGAGGTCGGGGTCAGGGGAGCTGCCTCTCCAGAGCTGCCTCTGGTCCCCCAGCTCAGCGGGCACCCAGCAGCAGGGCCGACCGAACACGGGCTGACACTGCTGTGTTCCGTGGCCTGTGGCTAGTGGCTGAGACCGCTGAGCCTCACCTGCCAGGCCACCGCACAGGGCTGGGGCGAGGCATCCCGAGGACTCAGATGGCCCCCTGGGAGGACCGGGGAGGGGGCAGGAGGCAGTTCGTGTGGCACAAATTGCCTGGCTCCTCCTTTCGGGCCGGATGTGGAGCCGAGTGTCCCCAGGACTGGTCCTCGGTGCCAGTCACAGACCTGCCGGAGCGTGCCTGTCCACGTCCTTGCTCCCCAACACGGGCGCGGGTTCTTGACCCCTGGCCCCAGGAGGCCACCCACCAGCGGAGGTGGGGTGGGGGGGGGCGGGGGGAGTGGAGTTTGAAACAAGACCCAGAGGAGGGACAGCAGGGGCAGGGGCTGGGCAAGGCTCTCTCTGTGCCCACGCCTGTCTCCCTCTCACCCCTCTGGCCTGGGCTGTTGTCCACGGCTCATGGTCCGTGACCCCCCGCCCCCGCCCGCTCTTCCGGTCAGGACCAAAGAGAATGGGTCAGACCGTGACCCGCTGCACCCCGACCATGTCAGCAAACGGCCGTGCACCCTGAGCCCCGCCCAGCGCTACAGCCCCAGCCACGGGCCGCCCCAGCCCACGCCGCCGCCGCCGCACTACCGTCTGGAGGACATGGCCATGGCCCACCACTTCCGTGACCCCTACCGGCATCACGAGCCCCGGGAGCTGCGGGAGCGCCATCGGCAGCTTGGTGAGCAGTGCTGGGGGGCACACGTGTGTGCTTCCACACTCGCGCCTGCGTGTGGCTGGGGGAGCAGAGGGCTGTGATGTGCGCGGCAGCGTGGGGGAGGCTCGCTGACATCCTGACCTTGTCTGTCCAGGAAGGATGCTGAGGAAACGGGTGTGGAGAAAAGATTTGATGGTGTGGGGGCCCTGGGGCCCAGAGGGAAACCCCACCCTGGCTGGGCTGTGACCCTTACGGAGGGCCATCCTTCCCTGACCTCTGTCACGGGGTCTGACGTCCCCCACCCTCAGGGCCGTGGCGGGGGGGGGGGCCTCTGTCGCCCAGAGGAGGCGCAGGTACAGAGCCAGGGGGCACGCGAGCTCTCGGGGTGCAGCGGGGCCCGGCGCGGCCAGCCGGGAAGAGACCACTGTGAGGTAGGGTGGGCACGTGGGGAGTCTCCCAAGTCACGGGCACTGTGGCTCCGGCCTCCGGGGCACCCCAGGGAAAGCACAAAGACTCATGAGCCCTCGTTGAGCACCACCGACCGCACACACCCCACCCTGCCGTCCGAGCAGGGTGACGACGAGCCTGACGACACCAAGTGTGAGTGCCCCGTCACGGTGGGTGAGCTGTGCCTGGAGGAAGGAGATGTGGGAGCCGGGCTGCCAGGGGACAGAGGGATCGGACCTCCACCGGGTCCCCGCTGTGCATCCCCGCTGGGTCCTGTGTCCTCTGCCTCAGTCCCTTCCTCTGTCAGCTGATCCAGTGGGAGTCCGCACTGCAGGGTCGGAGGGACTCGCCACAGGGCCTGGCACGGTGAGGCCTGGGAGTGAGGCCAGTCCTGCAACCTGTGCCTGCGTCGTATTCTTCATCCGTTACAGGAGGCAGCACACCCTGCTGCTTGTGTGTGTGACGCATCCACAGGCCCGGAGCACAGATGAGGAGGCCCAGAGAGCATAATTCACGTGCCCAGAGCCTTCTAGCCGCGCCTGTCTGATCTTCTGACCCTCCTCTGTGCTGGGGACTCAGATGAATGGGACCGGCCCACAGCCAAGGGGCTCCCGGTGGGGGCGGGGGGTGGGGGGGCGGGTAGGAGGCTGGAAACAGCCACTCCTGAGAGCCCCAGGGCACCCGTGGGGGCCCAGAGGCAGGGTCAGCAGAGGCCTTGCCCTGTACAAGGCCGTCTCCCCGCCCCCACCCCGCGGAAGCGTCCAGGGCCTGGGCCCAGGCAGCAGGTGACAGCGTCTGGCTCCCTGCGGCCGGGTCGGGCAGGTGCTAATTCCCACCCGCTTCTGCTAATGCAAAAATAAACGCCAGCTGTCAGGCAGATCTCAGCCACTATTTTGGTTGGGGCGTTGGCGCAGGCCCCGGGGTCCGCGGGTGGCGGGGCAGGGTGGCCGACGGTGGCCGTGGCCTCTGCCTCTCACTCCTCCTGCAGCGCGAGGTGGCCCGGCATGTCTGGGGGGCTAGGAGACCGCCAGGGCCTGGGAAAGGCTTAAATAGAGAGACCTCAGCCCAGGAAGCCCTGGTCAGCCCCGGGCCACCCAGCATAGGCTTGAGGCACCACCAGCGTGGGGCTGAGAGCATTTGATGTGTCAAAAAAATCACGTGAGGACGATCAGACACTGTTGCCTTGGCGTGAACTTCTCAGTTCCGAGTTGTTTTCTTTGTCATCACCGGGCTTGGCGGGGAGGGCACCCCATTGTTTCAGTCTCTGGAGCTGTACTAGCCAGCAGCTGAGGGCACTGTTATGGCTTGGGCTGACCTTGGGTGACCTTGAGCAAACACATCTCCTGAGCAGCCTCGGTGTTCTCATCTGTAGGATGGGAATGACCACAGAACTCCCCCTGGAGGCCGACAAGGGGTGAAGCGCTTGGCACAGAGCCCTGCTGGGTACCTGGGGCCCTCCCCTCCTGGGCACTTCCTGAAAGCCTTCTCACGGCCCCAGGAGGCAGGCAGGGCAGGGAAACTGAGGCACAGAGTGGTGAGGGGAGGGGCCTGGGGTCCCCTGGGGAACGAGTGTTGGGGCTTCTGGTTTCCCAGACCCCACTGCCTCCCAGGGGACCACACTTGGACCCAGCCGCTGAACCAGAGCAAGCCTCTTGCCCAGCTGGAGCTCGGCCCAGGAGACACAGCAGCCCTGCCCTGGGGACTGACACAGCCAGCTGGGGGGACTAAGAATAAACAAGGAAGCCACCAGGATTGTTTGACAAGCGGATATGCGTGGGGCTGAATGAATTCTGAAGGGCTCAGGGTTGCTGAGGAGAGGGCCTGGGACCTGGGCTTCGAGGGATGTATAGAAGTCCAGCTGGCTGAGAGGAACGGGTACAGCATGAGCTGTGAGCCACTAGTGAGCCCCTGGGGGCTTCTGAGAAGTGGCAAGGCCATCGAAGTGAAGCCTGGGGCAGCTACCATGGGCAGCAGGGGCAGGAAAACCGAAGGATGCTGGATTTGGATGCAGGGAGGTGGGGGAGGGGTGGCCAGGCCTAGACTGAGGGATAGGAACCCGTCTCTTCCTCCCAAGCATTGACTAGAGGCCAGACCTGTTCTTGACCTCCCCGTAAAGGCAGTGGACAGAGGGTCAGTGCCCAGGGCCCCCTTCCTCCCCCTCTCCACTTTCCTGAGGTGGGCAAAGCCCATGCACTGGGCCTGGGGAGCACGACGCATGACCTAGCGGGCCCAGGGCAGTGCCTCGGATGAGTGGCGTGGCCTGGGGAGCAAGGAGCTGTACCTGGTGGGCACAGGTTGGGGCCTGGAGGACAGGGGAGGGGCATGGGGTGGAGCCGGGGGGGAGGGTACAAGCAAGCTAGGGCACAGGGTGGAGCCTGGAGGACATGGGCGGGGCCTGGGGCACAGGGCGGAGCCTGGAGGACTTGGGCAGGGCTTGGGGCACAGGGAGGAGCCTGGGGGACGTGGACGGAGCCAGGGGGCATGGGAGGGGCCTGGGGCACAGGGCGGAGCCTGGGGCACAGGGCGGAGCCTGAGGGATGGAGAGAAGGCCTGGGGCCTGGGACAAGGAGCAGGGCCTGAGTGTCCACACCACCCTACAGCGGTACACGGGTCCCGGCAGGAGGAAGTGATCGACCACCGCCTCACGGAGCGGGAGTGGGCAGAGGAGTGGAAGCACCTGAACAACGTGAGTGTCCAGGCCCGAGGCCACGGTACCACCCTTACTCCTGGGGTTCCGCCCAGCCCGCGGGACTCCGGTGCTGCGGGGGGTGGGGGGTGGCAGGCTCAGTGCCTGCTTGGCTTTGGCCTGCGCCTGCCTGCCTCAGCCCGCCCTCCGCTCTGGGCAGCCCCTCAGAACCATCCCTTCTCTGCCCCTGCAGAGCAGCTCTGTCTCTGGGAGAGAGGGGCTTTGGCCTGGCGTTGGGACCCCTTCAACATCATTCTCGGGGTCATCTCTCCCCTGCTGCCTTCGTGGGGAGGGAGCCCAGGCAGGTGTGGTCCCCAGGGCAGAGCACAGCCCTGACGGTTGAAAGGAGAGCCCCCAGCCCCTGTGTTGGAACAGACCTCCCCGAGAGCCTGGTCTTCCCTCCCACCCCCCGTGCTTGGTGCCTTTCCAGGCAGTGGAGGCAGATTTTCGCACTGTTGCCGGGAGCTCGCTGTGGCCAGCCCTCGCGGACAGTGGGCTGGCCCAGGCCCGGGGTGCGAAAGGTCCCTGGCCGTCGCCCACCCTGAGCGGCCACACCCAGCCTGCGTGCTCACGGCCACCGCCCGCCCGCAGCTGCTGAACTGCATCATGGACATGGCTGAGAAGACTCGACGGTCGCTCACCGTGCTGCGTCAGTGCCAAGAGGCCGACCGCGAGGAGATCAACCACTGGATCCGGCGCTACAGTGACACCGAGGACGCCAAGAAGGGCCCCGTGCCTGCCGCTGCCCGGCCCCTCAACAGTTCCGTGGGTGCAGAGGGGTCTCAGCTAGGTGCGTGCTGAGCGGGTGTCAGGGGGACCGGGGGGTGCACTGCAGGGGCGCCGAAGACCAAGGCCAGCACCCCCATTCTGGCAGTCGCTGCAGTAAAGTACAGCCCAGGAGTTTCCCTGCAAAAGGACGTGCTTTTTGTGCTCTGCATAAAGATGCTGCCTGACTCGCGGGAAGCCTAGACTCAGGGTGCCAGCAGCCAGGGGCCCCCAAGGGTCTCCAGTCGCTCTGTGGATGATGACCACGGAAACCAAGACAGATCCAAGAAGGCCCAGGTCCACCTGGACCCAAGCTGCTTCAGCTCAGAGCACCTCCATCCCGGCATAGCCCTGCCCCACACCAGCAACTGATACAGGGTTTCCGGCCACGGGCACCTTGGGGACCCCCCCCCAAGGACACACACCAGGCCCCCCTTACCCAGCTGGGCGTGGCCCCGTTCTGTGCGTGATGCTGGCACCCCCTGTGTTTCAGATGCCCACCGGGAGTTCATGCCCAGGACCCTCTCTGGCTACATGCCCGAGGAGATCTGGAGGAAGGCTGGTGAGTGGGGTCGGCCTGGGGAGTGGGGTCCGACCCTGCGGGAGGGGGTGGAGTGCATTTAGTATTCCGGGTAGGACACCTGTCCACCCTCCATCTGCAGGCGAGCGAGCAAGCCGCGTGGCAGAATAGCACGGGTCCCTGGGTTCTGCACGCACACATGTGCACACACAGACACACACACACACACACACGTGAGAGGTGCCGAGGGAGTGCCTGTGGCCATGGCGCTGAGCACATCGCCTCGTGGGGACAGACTTTGGGAGCCAGTGGCCAGCTTGAGAAAGAAGGGGGGAGCTCAGCGGAGGTGGTGGCAGTGGAGAGGAGCGCACGTCCCCCCCCATACGTTTTGATTAGTGGATGGATTCACCGTGAACTATCAGGATGAGGGAGAAAGTCTCAGGGTCTGGAACACAAGGCAAGTGGAGCGTCCCCACCCAGAACTGGAGGCTGAAGGGCCACAGACAGGCAGCAGCTGCCCGGAGCAAGGCAGGGCAGGGCACAGGCCTGGACGGGAGGGTGGGGTCCTCACTTCCCTCGGCCTGTCCCCTCTGCCTCCGTCTGGTGACCCGGGGGCCGGCAGCTCACCACAACGAGTGTGCACAGGGGAGCCCCGCTAATCCCACCCCACCCTCCCCGCACTGCTGCAAGAAGAGCACTGCCGGTAAACTGAGGCAGGCGTGAGAGGCAGGCAGGCGTGAGAGGCACTGCCAGGTAAACTGAGGCAGGCGTGAGCAGCTGTGAGTGGTTCCCAGGGTTGGGGAGCACAGTGTAATCCAAACAGGTGCTCTGGCTCAGCTCTGAACAGCAGGCTTCTCTGCGGACGTGAGCAGGCCGCAGGCAGCGAGTGGGGGTGGTGACAGAGGGCTTTGGGAGTGACAACGATGCAGAGGCCTGGACGGGGTACCCCCCCAGACTGCTTCTAGATGGGCCACAGGGGAAGCCGACTGTTGGTGGGGCAGGGGTACAGCTGTGGTTCTCAAAGTGGGTGCCGAGACCCGGCATCAGCATCGCTGGGAACCCGTTAGGAACACAGCTTCTCGGGCCTTCCCCAAGCCCGTTGAATCCAGGTCACGGGTGGGCTCGGCCCCTGCCCTCCAGGGCGGTACCACGGCACCCTGAAGTTTGGAACAACGGGATAGATTCAGGCCCGGGAGATGCCCCCACGACCACTCCTGCGCTCGCCTGCCCCGTCGCTGGGGCACAGGCCCCGCCCACAGCGCCAGGCCTCGGGGAGCAGTTGGGCCGGGCCACGTGACCACGGCCCGCACCTCCTTTGCAGAAGAGGCTGTGAATGAGGTGAAGCGGCAGGCGATGTCGGAGCTACAAAAGGCGGTGTCGGACGCGGAGCGAAAGGCCCACGAGCTCATCAGCACAGAGCGCGCCAAGATGGAGAGGGCCCTGGCAGAGGCCCGGCGGCAGGCCTCAGAAGACGCCCTGACTGTCATCAACCAGCAGGAGGACTCCAGCGAGGTAGGGCCACCCAGCCTCCAGGTTCCAGACCCTGAAGCCCCACTCCGTCGCCTCCCAGCCTCAGGACCTTGGGCGGCCGGTGAGGCGGGTCCCCCGGGCAGATGTGGACGCTGAGGGCTCCAGAGGGTAGGTGGCTGGCTCTAGGCTGCGCCCTAGGAAGTCACAGGCCGTTCAACCTGGGACTCAAACCTCGGCCAGGAGACGCTGAAGCCCGCGCTCGCAGTAACCTGTGAAAGCGGCAGCCGCGAGGGGCGTGGAGACCCCACGTGGCATTTACAGGACATCCTCAGCTACAGCCCGCGCAGCGGGGACGTGAGAGGCCTCGTCATGCTGGTGCCCCGGCATCCGGAGGCTGGCCGGGGTCAGGCAGGTGCAGGGAGGCCCTTTCCTCCTGGTCCAAAAAGGATTCGATGTCAGGGAAGCTAGGGAAGGGGGGGGAAGCGTGGCCAGGAGGGAGTTCTAGAACTGTCCTTTGGGACAGGACACGTCTCAAAAACACCATGGTACGTGTGTGCTTGGGCCAGCCTGGAGGGTCGGCCCCCGTGTCTGCTCCGGCTGCTCCAGCAGACAGCCTGAGCTCCGGAGAAGCAGGCAGGTCAGAACGGGCAGACCTCCCGGGGGCAGGTGCCAGGGAAGACGCCACGCCGTAGCAGTGATGTGGGACAGAGTCCTGGAGGAGGTGAGCCAGGCAGGCAGGGATCTGGGGGAAAATTGCCACCCCGAGGAGGGAGCAGCAAAGACAGAGGCCGGGGGCACGCCTGGCAGAGTGAGGACCACAAGGAGGCCGACGTGGCCGAGCGGAGAGCGCCAAGAGGCTTCGGCGGCTAGCTAGACACTGGGCCTTTGTCCTGGGCGGGTGGTTGAGGTTACCGCTCGTCCACAGAAAGGGAGCAGAGGCCCAGTGGCCCGGGCAGGTGTGCGCAAGGCAGGCCTGGCCGTGCACCCCACGTTGGAGCCTGGCAGTCTTTGGCCAGAGCTGCCGCGTTCTGTGGTCAGAGCCCAGGTGAGCCCAGGAGGGCTTCCTGGAAGAGAGGAGCGGGGGGGTGCTGTGGCTGCCTTCCCTCGCGAGGACCCCATGGTCCCGCAAACTCAGCATAACCCTGTCTGGAGTGGGCGGAGCTGTGTGCCTCCGTGGTGGGAGCCCACCCCCCAGGAGGGCCCAGCCAAGTGGCCATGTCCACTGGGGGCCGCCCACAGGCTGTGGTGAGGTCGGGCTTTTCTCTTGTCACCCCATGATACGTGGCCGGGTCCCCACAATGGCATGGCCGCGTCCCCGTGACCCCGTGGCCAGGTCTCCATGATGCCGTGGCCACGTCCCCATGACTCCATGGCCGCATCCCCATGACCCTGTGGCCAGGTCTCCATGACTCCGTGGCCGCATCCCCATGACCCCGTGGCCAGGTCTCCATGATGCCGTGGCCACATCCCTGTGACCCCGTGGCCAGGTCTCCATGATACCGTGGCCACGTCCCCATGACTCCATGGCCGCATCCCCGTGACCCTGTGGCCAGGTCTCCATGAGTCCGTGGCCGCATCCCCGTGACCCCGTGGCCAGGTCTCCATGATGCCGTGGCCACGTCCCTGTGACCCCGTGGCCAGGTCTCCATGATGCCGTGGCCACGTCCCCATGACTCCGTGGCCGCATTCCTGTGACCCTGTGGCCAGGTCTCCATGACTCCGTGGCCGCATCCCCATGACCCCGTGGCCAGGTCCCCATGACTCCATGGCCGCATCCCCGTGACCCTGTGGCCAGGTCTCCATGACTCCGTGGCCGCATCCCCGTGACCCCGTGGCCAGGTCTCCATGATGCCGTGGCCACGTCCCTGTGACCCCATGGCCAGGTCTCCATGATGCCGTGGCCACGTCCCCATGACTCCGTGGCCGCATCCCCGTGACCCCGTGGCCAGGTCTCCATGATGCCGTGGCCACGTCCCCATGACTCCGTGGCCGCATCCCTGTGACCCTGTGGCCAGGTCTCCATGACTCCGTGGCCGCATCCCCGTGACCCTGTGGCCAGGTCTCCATGATGCCGTGGCCAGGTCCCTGTGACCCCGTGGCCAGGTCTCCATGATGCCGTGGCCACGTCCCCATGACTCCATGGCCACATCCCCGTGACCCCGTGGCCAGGTCTCCATGATGCCGTGGCCACGTCCCCATGACTCCATGGCCGCATCCCCGTGACCCCGTGGCCAGGTCTCCATGATGCCGTGGCTACATCCCCGTGACTCCATGGCCGTGTCACCGTGACCCCGTGGCCGGGTCCCCATGACACGTGGCCGGGTCCCAGTGGGGCTGTTTGCAGTGTGTGCTTACCCCAGTCTGCGGCCGGCCAGGCCACTTTGGGGATTCGGCCCCAGGCACGCCCCGCGGCCCCCCCCTGACCGTGTCCCCCTCCTCCAGAGCTGCTGGAACTGCGGGCGCAAGGCCAGTGAGACCTGCAGCGGCTGCAACGCGGCGCGCTACTGCGGCTCCTTCTGCCAGCACAAGGACTGGGAGAAGCACCACCACGTGTGCGGCCAGAGCCTGCAGGGCCCCGTGGCCGCCGTGGCCGACCCGGGGCCTGGACAGCCCGACGCCACCGCCGGCCTGGGCCCCTGCCTGCCCACGGGCGCCGCCAGCCCCAGCGAGGCCAGCTCCGCGGGGCCCTCCCGCCCCGGCTCCCCCGGCCCGCCCGGACCCCTGGACGCCGCGCCCCGCTGACCCCCAGACCCCGCCGCCCGGCCCCCCACCCTCCCGCGGCCACCGCGCCCTCCGGCCCCGCCCGGCCACGGCCCCCCGGGTCCGCCGGCCGCCGCCCCCGACCCTGGGGCCCTGGGAGCCGGCCGGAGCCGCTGCTGCTACTGCTTCTCTCCAAAAGAAAACAGAACCGACAAAAACTGCATCAACGCAACTTCCTCAGCAACCTGGCGGCCCCCCGCCGCGACCTCGAGCGTCCTCAGAGACCTCCCGCCAAGCTTTAGACCGCAGGGCGGCCGGCGTGCCCATGCCAGCTCTGCCTGCCGCCCTCATGCCCTCCGTTCTTCTGTCTGACTTTCACACACTGTCTCTTTAATGAAGAAAGTCTAGTTGTTTGGTGGCTTATGTTTTCGGTGAAGAATTTTGGGGGGTTTTGTGGAACAGAACTACTCAGAAACGGACCCAGAAAATGGGGGTTTTGTCCCCTTCCCGGTTAAAACGGGAGACAGAAAATTGTCGTGTTATAGCTGGAGGTCTGAGCCGCCGCGACACGGAGGCCGCCCCGGGGGCGTGTGGCCAGCGCGGTGAAGACGGTAAGAAGAATTTCGATTTCCGACTCGAGAAACATGGTTTGCTTTCAGGTTATTTTTTTTTTTCTTTTAATGCCAAACTCTTTGGCTTTAAGTGGAAATCCAAAAAGGTTTTGAAAAACAGGGAGGGAAGCACACCTGTCAACTACCTTGCCAGCTAGCCAGCCAAGGACGCCGAACACACCTCTGCTCCAAAGGAAACCCAAAAAGCAAACACAAAACGTCAAGATCCAAAATGTTTTCGTCACTGCCAAAGTACCTTTCCCACGGTTTTACCCCACTCCTGGATTTGTTCATCTGTCGTCCCGTTCTCTCGCTCTGCCTCCGTGTTTGGGGTGCGGGCACTCGGGGTCTGGAGGGCGTCGCCCGGCAAGAAGCAACGTGTCTCTTTTCCACGACGGCAGGGCCTCGGCTGGGCACGCCGGCCCCGCGTGGACACGCGTGCGGGGGACGCCCCCGTCTGTCCTCACGCCCTCTGTGAATCTTCATCACGTTGCATGTTTCCCACTTGTGAGAAAGCGCTCACGTGTCCTTCCCACGAGGCCGTCCCCCCGCCCCGGCTCCCGGCCCTGCAGCCTCCGCACCTGCTCCCCTCTCTTCACACTGTCGCAGAAATAGGAGAAAAGCCACAGACAGGAACGGTCTGCCCTCACCGCGCCTGCCGGACTCTCGGTCAGCTGTATATAACCCCGCGTCCCCGTCCAGCTGCTCCTTGGGGAGGTGGTCTCTCGGACCCCCCGGCCCTGTCCCCTCCCCCCACTCAGCCGCCCCGATGATCTCAAGGAGGCAACGAAGGAGTGAGGCGAGCCTCACGTGTACTCCCCGGGAGGAAGAGAGCAGACGCGGCCACGATCTGGCCTGCGTCGCCGTGAGGAATTCCCGGGACTGGAGGGCAGTACGGGGCGTGAGCAGCTGCTCAAGTGGGGGTTCCTGGGCGCCCCGCCCAGAGGCAAGTCAGTGGTATAATGCGTTAATGTGAATGTACATAGTCCTCGCAGCGCTCCCAATGATGATGTTCATGGCGACGGTAATTAAAAAGGGATGTTTGCCAAATAAAAAAGAGAAACCACGGAAGCATGTGAGGTTTAGGAAGTAGATTCTCAAAGAAACCGGAACCGTGTTCCTGCGGGGAGCAGTGGGCTTGTTCGCTGTTGTTTTTTCAGAGTTGTAAGAATCCATCGTGCAGTCGCAGAGAAGGGGTTCCGCGCGGCTGCCTGGGACCGGGCGCCGCCCCGAGCCCCGCCTCACAGCAGAACCCAATTCTGAAAGTCGCGATAGACCCATCTCATCCTCCGGAAATTTCCCCAGGCTCCAGCCACGGGTCTGCGAACCTCTCAGAGGTTTGCTTTCGTGCGTTCCAGAAAAGCAAGGACCAGTTTGGGATTGGGGCTCTGGATGAGCCGGTGGAAGCCTGCCGTAGTGTTTCCAGGCCTCTGTCTCTCGCGCGCGGGTGTCGGACCTATTAAAATGGTGGTTTCGGCTGTGCCCCTCGGAGGACCGAGGTTGTGCTGGTGAGTGGCTGTGTCAGAGGCGCATCTGTCCCGGGTACGCGGGGGGTCTGGGTGGGCAGATCTAAGGCCCCGATGATGCATGTCCCTGACATCAGGACTGGGGTGAGGTATGGAGGAGCCACCCTGTTCCCCTTCCCCTCACGAGGTCGCCCTTTGGGGATCAGGAGACACATCAGAGAAAGTAGCATGTTGGCAGCCGGTGGTGTCCCAGCCACACCACAGTCTGAGGGTCTGAGACGGGACAGCCCCTCCCACCCTCTCTGCTCTGGGAGCTGGTGTTCCTGTGGGTCACTGTGCTCAGGCCGCGTTCAGCCAAAGACCTCGCCGCGGAACCAAACACGGATGGCTGGCTTTGGGGAGGAGGAGGGCAGGCAGGGTTTCTGCATTGGGGGTCGGACTGGGACCAGGGCACGGCTGTGCCCCTGCCTCTCTTATGCCAAGAGGGGACCCGCACACAAGCAGGTGTAGCCTCCTGCTCTCTGCTCAGCGGCTGTCCTGCCCTGCTGCTTCCCGAGCTTATAAACCATGGGCCCGCAGCGCAGCGTGCGAGGGGCTCCTTCCCGCCAGCCACCGCCAGGGTTAGACACGACACGCGGGTGACCCAGAAGCTCAGGGAGATGCCGCTTGTCATACAGCCTCCTTCCACCCAAATCAAACCAAAACGGCACCTCTGCTGTTCTGAGACCAAAGCTGCCACAGGAAGGCGGACTGAGGCGGGTAGGCAAGGTGGCAGCCAGGACTCCAGGCCATAGCGCCGAGCCACGTACGATAGACGGATGGGGGGGAGGGGACAACAGAGCGGATGCTGGCACCCTAGACCCTCTCTGCCACCCCCCAGCGTGACCCCCCGACCTTTCCCACCCCCTCCTCCGTCTCCTTGTTTCCCATCCTAGGACATGTCACCGTCCCCAGGTGATGTCTGGGGGGTGACAGTGCCTCCTATCCCACGTGTAAGCGGGTGGGCACCCCCTCCCCCAGGCTCCATCTGAATAGAGGGTCTCCATCCCCACAGCTCACCAGGACCGAAGGGAAGCCTTGGGGGTCCAGGAGGGTCAGGGCCGTAGGACAAGAGGAGCTAGATGCCCAGGCAAGGGGCTTCCCCGGGGCCCCCCAGGCGGGGCCCCTCATCAAAGCCCCTAGAGGTTCAGTGGCAGAAGGAGACGAACAGGAGAGGGGCCGGGAGGGTTAGGGTTTGGTTTCATCCCAGTGACAGTGGTGGAAAGGGATCAGGACAGGCCCCGCCCTGCTCCTGTTTGCCAGCTTTCCCAAACGCATCCTCAAAATGACACCAAAGCTCCTTCACCGTTCCAGCCTGCTCTAGCCGGCACGTCTGGCCATCATTCTTCCCGTCCCCGCAGCCAACCTACAATTGTTTCTTGATTCTTTTCTTTCCCCAGCTCGCTCTTCTGACCAATCCAGCCATCTGGCCCTCCGCCAAGCCATTCATCCATCCATCCATCACCTCGCCCTCTGCCCACCCACCCACCCATCTACCTGCCCATACACCTATCAAGCCATCCATCCACCCGTCCATCTCCCAACCCACGCGTCCACCCACCTACTCACCCGTTCAGCCAAATACCCGCCCATCCACGTGTCCATCCATTGCTGTGTCCCAGCTGTCACCCGATTCCACCCTCCCCCATTCATACTTCCACCCGATCACCACCTGCCTCTCCACCAGGCCCCCCTATACACACCACACACGTCATCTGTCCGTTCTCCGATCTAACCCACACAGCCGTGCCTCAGTCCATCCGCCCTGTTCACCTCTCCATCCACCGCACCCAGAGTAGCATCACCAAGTCCCTCGGGGTTCCAAAGCTACGAGGGCACTTTGGATTTCCCGTGACCTTAACTGCCCTAAAGGAATCTGCCCGTGGGCACGGCCGGCCTCCCCCAGCACCTCAACCATTGGTCCCGGCCTGCTGCAGCGACAGATAAGGCAGTACTGCGAGCGTTGTGAGGAGATCGGACCAATGTCCCAGCGGTAGCTTTGGCCGGTCTGGGCCCGCCTGGCAAGTGTGGTGGCCGTGGGCCAGGAGTGCTCATTGGGAGGTGGCCCACACACCTGCTCAGGGGCCCTGTGACCAGGGCCACCGGTCAGGGTGAGCACATTCCCTGGCAGGACCCCAACATTGTGGGGCAGGCCGCCCTCTCCTGTCCTTGTCTCCGGGGGTCACTGCCTAGAGGAGGTGGCCTCAGGAAAGGAGAGGGTGGGGGAAGAGAGCGCCCAGCATTCCTGCAGCTCTTCCCCTCCCCAGGTGCTCGAGGCTGGCTCTGCCCACGTCCCACTCCCGCCTCCCATCCCGGGGTGGCAGACTCTGCAGATTGGCCATTTAGGGCTCCGGAGAGATGGAGGAACAGACCCTGCCCAAGCTGAACTTGGCCGATGGCGGGGGGGGGTATTCTCCCGGACACTAGAGGCCCCCGTGCCACAAGGGGCGTTTTCCCAAACGGGGCTGGGACCGCAGGTGGTCCTGCTAGCAAATCTGCAGGAGAGGGAGCCAGGCCGGGGCACATCTACTCCTCCGCCCGTCCGGAGGAGGCCCGGGGAGGCCCGGCGTCTGCAACGGCACCTGTCCGCTCCCACAGTTCTGGAAGACTCCATCTTGCATGCTTTCTATTCCTTCTTCCGCTCAGCCGGCCCCTGGAGTACCACCCCAAGGACCCCCTTGTGGCAGCAACGCAACATCTGGACTCAAAGTGGAGCCTGTTGTTTGCACGTTGCAACGGAGGCGGGGGCGCCTGTCCACCTGGACAGAGGAGCCTAGCCGGGCTGGTCTTCACGGGCCAGGGCAGGCCACCCACAGCCTCAGGGGGACTGGATGGATTTTCCTCTTCTTTTTCCAACTCCCCAAAAGGAGTTGGACCGAGCGTCGGTTCGTTTCCCTGTAGCGGGTTTTCCCCAGCACCGCGGGACCCGTGGCATGCCGTCCCCGTCGCGTGTCCCCTGACGTGCTTTGTCTGACCTGGGTGCTGTAAGACGTCACGATTCAGGTCACGTCCGTTATCCGTGTCTGTAATAAAGCCAACGTTTGCCATCACGGGCTGTGCCTCTCCTCGGTTCCAGGTGTTTATTCACCGGAGACGTCCCGGGGGCTCCCTGGGAGCCGTGTGCGAGCGGCAAGGCCCTGCCCTCTGGGGGTGGGCAAATGGGTGACCTGAGTTGGGGCTGAATGGGAATGGGCTTCCTGGCTGGGTTCACCCACAGCCTCCCATGTGTTTGCACGTGGGGTGAACTTTCAAAGGCTGTGTCCGCTAGGTGATCTGGATGACCTTGGGCCCCCCCCCCCCCGCCACAAGACCCTCAGGGTGGACACCGAGGAGAGGGACACCTTGACCCCAAGGAGCCAGGGTGTCACAGCCATGGTGTCCTGGCTCCCAGGTCAGGTCCTCACCAGAGTCGGATGCCCAGGACTCGGCACTCCCGGTTTGCTGGCAGCTTCTGGAAGGAAGGGGTGTTATTAATACTTGGGCCCAGGCTTGGAACATGATGTATTCTGAAAGGCGTCATTGGAAAGGCCAGCCTGGGGGCAAGCCTGTCTCCACGCCAGGCGGCTGGCGGGAACCCCAGCTGGGCCTGGTGTGTCAGCAACTTCAGCCGAGAGCAGGGTGACAGCGTTTTTCCATTGCAGAGACCTGAGCTCAGAGGGAGGCTGGCCGGGGGCCCGGCCTGAGCCCAGCCGGCTCTTGGCTTGCACACGGCCACTGTGGTGTTCTGCCTCCCACGTGGAGGTAGAGGGACGGGCCCAGGCCAGAGGCCCTCCCCGGGGCCCCGGACCTGCAAGGAGGGAGAGGACCCGACTGCCTCGAGTTACGGGAGAGAGGCGGGCAGTGCCCACCCTTCCGTCCTCACCCAGCCAGCTTTGGGCGGAGGTCCCGTCCTCAGCACAGACGTGGATACTGCCCGTCAGGCGCTGTGGCCTGCCGGGGGAGACCCGGGGGTGTGTGACGTACAGACCGAGGGGGAGGCCTAGTGCCATGGCCAAGAGAGAAAGGAGGAGGAATCAGGAAGGCTTCCTGGAAACAGCCGCGCAGTAGCGATGGGGCCCCCTGGAGTCTCGCCCCTGTAAGTGCGTGTGGCTGTGTGCAGCCGGGAACAGAGGGGGTGTGGCGGGCAAGGTGCCCCCGTGCATGCAGGACCACAGCGGGTCTCACGTGCCCCGGGCCTACAGACCCTGCCCCGGAAGGGAGAGAGCAGAGCCAGGCGAGCGAGGGAAGGGGGCTCGGGCCCGGAAGGCGGGGGCCTGCTCCTTCCGAGGGCTACAGCCGCAGCCGCCAGTGCTCCCACACCCCCGCCCGGCTGGGCAGAGAGGCTGTCCCGGCTCCGGGGCCGCACAGACCCGCTCCGTGTAAGCTGCGCCTGTCCCCCAGTTCCCAGCTCCCCGGGAAGAGACCCCAGTTTGCCCCGCGTGGACCTCCCAGCTAAGGCCTGGAGAGGGGCTCTGGGCGGGGCAAACGTGGCCAGAGGAGGCCCCCACAAACACGACACGAAGCTGGAAAACACGAACCAGGAGCACCACACGGCTGAGCCAGGCTGAGGCCAGAGGGGCCGCTCAGCGAGGACAGATGGAGAGCGGGGCACTTGGGGACAAAGGCCCACGGCTGCCCTCCAGGGGCGAGAACTGAGAAGCAGAAGCCTCACAGAAGGAAGACAAGCAGCCTTCGGGCCTCCAGTGTCCACCCCAGATCTGCCCAGGGTTCAGCCCTTAGGCCCTGTGGCCAGGACGGGACTCTGGCCTCCTGTGAGCGGCTCCCACCCACAAGCTGGCCCAGAGAGGGGTGCGAGAGGGGAGCGTCTACGGGGAATCGATGGAGGGTCAAGAGGAGGGGCCGGGCCCTGCCCTGTGGCACACACCCTGCCCTCCCTGCTCCAGGTCTTTGCTCACGCCGGGCCCCATGCCCATGCAATCCTCTGCCCGAGCTCTGCCCCCAGTCCCTCTAGGCTGGCCCAAACACCGTCTCCTCCAGGAAGCACCCCCTTCTCCTACGTGCCATCCTTCCTGCGGGCTGCTAGCCTGAGCAGGTGCAGTGAGCGTGGCAAGCCCTTGCAGGCGGAGCCCTCTTCTCTCCCCAACAGGGGGCATCGGCCCGGGTGAGGGAGAAGGGGCTGGCCCAGAAGCGGGGGCTGGAAGTTCAGCCCTGCGGGAAGCCTTTTAAGCACTCTAGTGGAAGCAGCTGGCCTGGTGAGGGGCTTAAAACCCTGGGCGGGTGAGGGCAGGTGCTAGCGTGGAGGTGAGCGGCCAGGGAGGCCTCGTCCGCCTGCCCCTCGACCCGCCCATGTGGCCCTTCCTCAGCCACGCTCTCTTCCCACCCCCGACCCAGGCCTGGCTGCAAAGGGCTTCCTCGGACCCTGAGGCCCAGGGCTGGGGGGCCTGGGGCAGGGCCGAGAAGCCCCCTCTGGAGCCAGGGAGTGGGGACAGGAAGGAGGGGGAGCCAGGGGAAGCAGAGAATGACCCCGAAGATGCAGGCTTCCCCCTGTCTCTCTTGGAGGGGGAGGAGCTGGCCGAGTACCCGGAACCTGACCAGGTAACACCCACGTGGAGCCAAGTGGAGGCTGGCCAGGACCTGGATTCAAGGGGACCCACGGCTGCAGCTCAGACCTTTCCCGGGCCACTGTCCCCCTGCCTAGAAGAGGGTAGGGGGGCTGCCCACCCCTGCAAGCCTGGGTAGGATGGCAGGGCCCGAGTCCACATGGCCTTGCCAGTCCCGTTCCAGGACCCCTCCCCCCCAGCCTGTCCCTGAGTAGCCAGGGACCCTGAGGACGGGCACAGTCAGGCCTGCTCCCTCCTCCCCCCAAGAGGAGCCCAGGGGCCACCCTGCCTCTGGGCTCAGTGTGGGGTCCTGCTGGCAGGAGCTGGAGACCATCAAAGTGAAGCTGTGGGCCATGGAACAGGCCCAAGGACCGGAGCCGCCTGGGGCGCAGGGCCAGGCGGGACGGGAGGAGGGTGCCGGGGCCACACCGGCCAGGCAGCTGCTGAGCCCCGAGGCAGGTAGGAGCCAGGGGGCCGGGCCAGCCCCTCCCCTGGCGGTGGGCCACCAGTCGTCGGGCACACGGCTCTGAGCCCCTAGTGCCAGCTCACGGCGAGGGTCTGAGGGTCTCTACGTCGGGCCGGGCAGCGGCCCTGCCGGAACAGTCCCAAGGGGTGACCCTCTTCCCACAAGCAGTGAGGAATGAGCCACAAATGTGAGGCGCCTGCCGGGAGCGCCCCCCTCTTGCCGGCAGGGAGACCCGCTGTCCTGAGGCCCCCCTCTCTGTAGGTTGCACCTGCCCTGGGCCCCCCATGGAGCAGCTGGAGTCCGACCACAGATCCGTCTATGTGGGGAATGTGAGTCAGGGAGGGGGCAAGATGGGGCCTCTTGGGGTTTGCCACCTCCTCCTGGCCGTGGGGTTAAAGGAAGGGACACAGGTCCAGGAGGAGAGAGGCCAGAGGGCTGCCCCCAAGAGGGAACCTGGGCCCCGTGTCCTCACATCCTGCTTTCCCAGCATGACCTGGGAGTCAGGGTTTCCACCTGAAATCTCCACTCAGCCAATCATTGGCAACAGATTCCACTTTTAAAAGCCACGTGCTCTCTGGACAGGCCAAATAAACCTGGGGGTTCGCCCAACACACGGGGGGCGTACGTCTTTGTCTCCGGTCCATCCCCAACAGGGGTGGGGGACAGAGACCTCTGCTACCAAGAAAACCTGCTGTGGGAGACCCCAGGAGGGTGAGGCCTCCCCACACCAGAGGCCCGTACCTGTGGCAGGTGGACTATGGGGGCACAGCTGAGGAGCTAGAAGCCTACTTCAACTCCTGCGGGGAGGTTCACCGGGTCACCATCCTATGCGACAAGTTCTCTGGACACCCCAAGGGGTCAGTGCCAGGCAGGCCATGGGGGTGGGGGAGGGGGCTCAGGGAGGAGGCCCCCGGAGGGGCCGGGCGCCCTGGGGTCCTGGGGAGCCTGGGTACCTCGGGGTGGCCCTCACCCGCCATGCCCACCCACCCCAGCTACGCCTACATAGAGTTTGCTGCCGAGAGCTCAGCCCAGGCCGCGGTGGCGTTGGACAAGAGCATCTTCCGAGGCCGAGTCATCAAGGTGCGTCCCCTAAAACTCTGCTGTGAGCTTCTTCACTTTAACCCGTTAATCCCCGAGGAACCAGGAAAACGCAAGCACAGGGAAGCCAAGACGACCCTTCTCCAACCCCCAAGTGTCTCTGGGCACATCGGCCGGCCGGGCCGCAGGGGCGGCGGTTGCCTCCGGACTGGATGTGGCATGGGGAGGCCCCCTTCCCCAGCTGGACCTTTGCGAGATGCCGGGCTGACAGGGGCACGTCACCTGACCACGTCTGTGGCTGGACAGTTCAGGCCTAAGTGGTGATTTTGGGAAGGTTGGCAGGGAACAGGTTAGCTGTGGGTTTGTAATTACCGCCGCAAGGGCTGGCGGGCGCTGGGGCCTGTGCACACCTGCCTGTGAGCCTCCAGCAGAGAAATCCGGGGTTTCCTGGAGGCAGCATCAGCCCCGGGCTCTGGCCTGGGCTGGATTCAGGCCGCGCGGCGGAGAAGGGTCCAAGGACAGGGGTCTCAGAAGGACTCAGACTTTGGTTTCAGGTGCTGCCCAAAAGGACCAACTTGCCGGGGATCAGCTCTACCGACCGCGGGGGCTTCCGAGGACAGCCAGGCGCCAGAGGAGGACCGTTCCCCCGCAGCAGCCTCCAGGGCGGGGCCCGCTTCAGACCTCGGGGGCGGAACCGGTGGGCGGGGGCCGCGGGCGGGGGGCGGGGCCCGGGAGGGGCCCGTGGGCGAGGCGTGGCCGGTGGGCGGGGCCCGGGGAAGGGGACCTGTGGGCCGGACCGGGACGCGGTCAGTGGGCGGGGCCGAGAGGAGCCGGCGGGCGGGGCCTGGGAGGAGAAGCCGTGGCGGGGGGCCGAGCTCACCTCCGCTTCTCTCTATGCAGGGGCCGTGGACGGTTTTCACCTTGGTATTCACCGTATTGAAGGGAGGATCCGATTTTGAGAGTGGGGCTGGGGTGGGTCGAGAGTAAAGGGCCGTGCTCTGGGCGGGGCCGTTTATTCAGCGCAGTAACTGCTCTGTCCCCTTCACGGTCCAGGGCCTCCCACCGCGGCCCAGACCCCGCAGCCGGAGCCAAAAACGTCTCTCGCATGAAGCAGGGCACGGGGGTGGGGGCTGCGGCTGGCGCGGAGGGCTACTCGGGGCTTTGGAAGGCGCTGGGCAAAGCCTCCGGCAGGCGGCGCTGAGTCAGCTCGGGGCTAAGTCGTTTTAAAGAAAAGTAGAAACGTGTCTTAACGGCAAAGAGTAAATTAAATTTGAATAATTTTTAAAAGCACACGACAGGCCTTGCCTTTATTCGCCTCCTCGGCCGCAGGTGCAGGTCTGACCGCCAAAGGCGGGGGATGGGTCCGAGGCGCGGAGGGCGGGCGCGCACGTTGGCTGCCGGGCACAGGCCCGGCCCTGGTCAGAGGCCGGGGAAGCGGAAGGGGTTTCCCACGCGGGGCGCTCCGACTGTGGCCCCTCTGTGCAGACACACCCCGCCTGCTCGGGAGGGCGCCGCAGGTTCTCTACCCTTTGCGGGGCTGGGAGAGCAAACACACTTGGTTCTGCCGCTGCCAAAGAACCCCTCCCTGGGCTTTTCTAAAGGGACTGGGCCCCTTGCCGTGCCTGACCTATCAATCCCTTAAGCCAGGAACAGAGCTGCTCGGTGCTCGGCCCACAGTTGGGGGCGGAGCAGGCCCTCTCTTGGCTCTCCACCCACATTTGTCTCTGGCTGCCTTAGGCCAGGTTCGCACTACCCCTGTGATCTGGGGTCAAATCTGACCCTTGAGTGGGGTGAATAACGTGCCCCTAAAAAAACGTGTCCACATCCTAATTTCCAGAACCTATGAACGTGACCTCATTTGGAAAAAGGGTCATTGCAGGTGTGATTAAGTGAAAGCTGCCCACGTCATTCTAGATCACCTGGGTGGGCCCTCGGTCCAAGGAGCCACACACAGACCCGGTGTGGAGACAGCCGCAGAGGTTGGAGTGTGGTGCTGTACAAGCTGAGGACCCCCAGGAATCGCTGGTGGCCATCAGAAGCTGGAGGCATGGGCCAGACCATCCCTCAGAACCTCTGGGAGGAATCGGCCCTGATGACACCAGAGCCGACTCTGGCCTCTGGAACTGGGAGGGGGTACATTTCTCTGTTCTCTACCCCACCCCCACCCCCACCCCGCCCTGCCGCTCCCCCATGATAAGGTAGGTAGGAGGAGCTGAATGTCAGGCCAGGGCCACAAGGCCCTGGAGTCTGTGCAGCCTGGGCCACTTGCAGTCAGGAGGCATGCCCTCCCCCCCCCCCCCCCCCCGGTGCCCTGGGCAGAGAAGTTTACGTAGCAAGGGCAGATGACACCAGCCCCCACCTGCTGGGCACCCAGGGGCCGCCCCTCTCCTCGGCCAGGGGCATCTGCCGCCGTCCTGACGCGCTCCATCATGCACGTGGCGGTCTTCTAGCCACAGCTGATCCCTTCTGTGTGGCCACTCTGAGGAGAGAGCGGGCCTCGGAGCCCCTCGTTTCCCATGGGTTTTAGGCCCAAGCAGACCATGGTGGAAGGAGGGCGGAGAGCACTCCTGTCGTGGCGACATAGGCAGCGAGGGCTCCAAGCAGCACTGAGCAGACTTGTGTGGCTGTGCCCAGAGGACGCGGAGAGGCACAGGCTCCCTCTGCCCCCGTCTGGTCTGGGGCAGAAGGAAGGACAGAGACAAATCACCTGAACGGTGGCTAAGGGCTGACTGGGAGCTGCACCTGATGGGGTCCAGCTCTAGGGCAGCGGGACAGGCAGGCAGGTGGCCCACAAGGAGGCTAGCCTCAAGGTACAGAGATGCAGAAAGACGGTATGAAACCACCCGAGGACCGTTCTATTGGCAACACAAGGGCTAACACGTTACTTCTGACCCTTGCTTTTCTCAGACTTCAAGTGGGGATGCTGCCTAACAATGTGCACAAAAACTCCTGAATGTAAAGTGGGTACAGAGGTTGGTCTGGCTGCACCTACCAAAAAACTCAAATAGCAGTAGCTTCAACAAGATCGTTTATTTTCCTCTACGAAATGCTGACTATAAGTAATCCAGGGCCATGTCAATAAAGACCATGTTCCTTCTAGCTTTCTGCTCTCCATCTTTAGGAAATGCATCTTTTCTTCATGCTCTCAAGATGGCTGCCTTAGCTCCAGCCATCACGTCCGAGTTCCAGGCAGGAAGAAGGGAAAGGATGAAGGAAGGGTACTCCATCTGCTAGCTGAATCCCCCTTCAAAGTATCCTTCCTGCAAGTCCCTCCCAACACCACCCACTCACATTCCACAACTACCCGTCCTGCAGTGCTACAGACAGTAGGAAATCTCTTCTGTCCAGTCAACTGTACCCAATAACACTGGGGCTTGGTTAGTAAGGAGGCAAGCCAGCTACCTGCAGGCTCTACCACAGCCGCTGCGCAGGCAGGAGCAATTACCTCCAAAAGCTCAGCCAGCGGCTGCTTGTGGCTGCTTCTCCGGCCTCCTCCCCATCCCCTGGTTCCACCTGCAGCGGAAGGTGCTGGGCTGGCACTTGTGTTTTTAATACATACTCGTTGACTTTTTTCCCTCTACTTCTGTAATTTGAAAAACGAGTCCCGCGTTCCTTAGAAGGGAAGGCTCACCTCTGGGTCCCATCCCGGTGCTAACGGCCTCCGCCATTCCCCAGGGGGTCCGGGTGGCCCTGCTCCTCGTCAGACCCCTTCTCCGGAGCGACTGAGGAGGGAGGGAGGGATCACGGCTGGCCCGGGGCACCCGGCTCGAAGCCAGGGCACTGACGACAGCACAGAGCAGACCGTGCGGTGGGGCTCAGACCCCGCGGGTCCTTGTTGCCAGATGACGAAGGGTGCCAGGGCCGGGGCCGCCTGATCCCGGATGGCAATGTCCCCTCAGTCACAGTCAACCAGTTAGGACTGCCATCTGGACTTGACAGAGCAGGCTTCTGGGGGAGCACGTGGCAGAAACCCGATCACATCGGTTGCTCCTCAAGCATACCCCCTCCCCCCGGCTTGCTCAGGGGCCTGCGGAGGCAGCAGGTGACCAGGGGCTCCGCCAACCGTTAGGGACCGCCACACGCTCCCCCAGGGGGAGGCTCACGGACTCGCTCACTCGGTGCTCAGAAAGCAGGCGGCAGTTGACGAGCTGAGAGCAGCTCCCTCCTGAGGCCAGGCACGAGTCCAGAAAGATGAAGGCAGGGGAGGGTGTGTGGGCTCTCCGGGAGCCCCTCTAGAGCTGGCCCTGGGCACAGGAGGCCTGCCCCCACAGACCACCCCACCCGGTCAGCCAGCGGAGGCCGGCCACAAGTCGCTCCCGTCTCTGCTGCCCCACAGCTGCAGCCCCCGCAGGGCCCCAAGGTCCATGGGCTCCCTCACCCGCTCTCCCCGCCCCTTGTCCCGGCTCTGGTCCCTGCCCTCTGCGCCAGCCTCAAAAGTGCCGTGCGACACGCTCTTCCGTCGGAGCCTCTGCTGACACAAGGAAAACACCAAACGTGATCTCAGAAGACCTTTAGTCTCCACGCACCGTGCCCGAGGCCTTGCCCCCAGCAGCAGGGACGCTCAGGAACAGGCACGGGATGATAAACATCCATCTGGACGATGGCTTATATACACAGTGCTTGTCTTCAAGCAACGGCCGCTGAGTTCCGGCTCAACACACTTGTATCATCATAGACGTCACCATGCTGTCAAAGGCCCTGCGAAGAAACACAGACCGATTCGGAGAAGCGGACCGGGCTCTGCACCCCCGGACCGGAGGAGTCCTCCAAAGTCCAGTGAACGCGGCCTCGAGGCCAGGCGATGAGAACCGAAGTCTCCCACCTCCTCCTGCCTCACGGCCCTGCCCTGGCTGGGGCTCCAGGAAGGGGTGCGGGGCTGCGGCGTGGGTTCACAGGGCCACGGTACAGCAAGGACGGCTAACGGAGGTCCCTGTCCCGCACAGCCCGGGAGACACAGTGTCGGGGCTGAGGGGAGGCACCACGGGAAGGGCCCAGCTTGGGTCTCTGCAAGGTCCTCTTGCCTGACAGCTACGAGGAGCCCCCCAGGAACCGTGTCTAGGAACGCAGGGAATTCCCAGGGGCGGATCTGGAACGTGTGATTGTGAATGCTTCTTTATAAAGCATCTTTGTGACGTGCTAATGTCCCATCTGCATCGACTTGAGACCTGTGTGGATCATACCTGCGACCCCATCTCCTAACCGTCCCAGTTTAACATCGAAGACCAAGTCTTTGTGTGTGGGTTCCGCGGAGGTGCCCCAGGACTTACTGGGCATACGCGGGAAACCAAGAGGGCAGGGTCCGTGCCCTGGCCTGCTCCCCCATCCTCTTCTCACATGTCGGAATCCACGTGGTGATTACTGGAAAACCAGGTTCTGCTGCGTCAGAACCACTCCTCGGAGGAACAAGGCCCGTGGCTGAAATCGACCTTCCCTCCCTCACGTTCAGAATCGCAGCTTTTCGTACAAGGCAGCGTCCACACGGCAGTCAGCTCACCTGGACTGAATGCGGTCCCCAGGGTTGTAGAAAGGGTTGCACATCACATCTGTATAGGAATTGTGCAGCTTCCGGAACATCTGAGAAGGAATCGATGGTGTTAATTCACGTGCACACGCCGCGGCTGCCGAATTCTGGCTTCTCGGCATTTGGAAACAAAGCGAAAGAGAGAAAACGCACGAGCCCAGGAACATCCTGAGACGCCGCGCACTTACACTGCGGATCTCGTTGTCTCGAAGCGCCGTGTTGGAGGAGTCCACCACCATGACGAACTTCACCTTGGAGTTGGTCACGTAGCCGTATCTGCACGGCGGGTTAGGGAACACTCTTTCAATAGAGACTCTGTGACGGCACGAAAAACGGCACCACCGTGGACGGCGTGTGAGCAGAGGGCCAACTGTGCGCGTCCCTCGGCTCCGAAGCCACTTTGGCAAAATATCACCACCTTGCATCAAGAAGGACCCCGGACCGGACCAGACCTGCCCCACAACAGCGGGAAAGGACCACACGGACCATGCCAGGGGGGACTGCACACTTCCCTGGGGCAGCTTCTGGTGTTTACAGGAGAAGGACGGGCAGCTAAGTCTTCTCCCGATCGGAGCTCTGGGGGGGCCCACACCCTGGGGTACCTCAACTTCGTTCTCCATCACTTCCTGGCCCAGCAGTGCTAACTGCCAGTGCAGAAGCCCAAGAACCAGGCAGACCCTGCCTAAGGCACCCTCACCGCAACGGGCCACTTCCCCTGGTGGGACGGTGGCTCCCGGGCAGATGTCATCGAGGGCAAGCTACAGCACTGCTCGTGGAACGACCTCTGAACTCCACGGATGTCATGCCGTTTGTCCCCAGGGACTGGTCAAAACTTATGGTGACTTGTGGGGCTGGGCCTGGTGACAAATCTAGAATTGCTGTCCTTGCTCAGGAGCACTGGCCCCACTGAGACGGCACGGGAGGCAGTCCTCACAGGCGCTAAGTAAGAGGGCTCCTGCTGCTTCTGCAAACCGGACAAAGGGCAGGTGCAGACTGCCACACAGTTCCAGGGAATCCATGCCCAGGTCTTCCCACGTGACCCTCCTAACTACGTAAAAAAGGGTGTGAAGTCCCAATTAGCCTCAAGCTGCCCTAATTCTCTGCTGGTTGAGAGCTCTCGCTTTCTTTCCGAGTGATATTCCAAGATGTCTTTCGAGATCACCTGATCCCACAGTTACACCTGGAAGCCGGAGGCGGGATCTCTGGATGCAAAGCCCACGTAGGGAGACCGCCCACGGGACCAGCCCCCGCCAGGTGTGAAGGATACACCTTGTAGTCCTCTGTGGGGTACAGCAGGCCCAGGTAGAGCTCCCTCTGGTCCACCAAGGCCTTCCCCATCGCGGAGATCTTCTCATCCACCACGTCCAGGGACGTGTGCACCATGTAGTGGAACTTCAGCTCATTCTCTGTGGGGGCGCTGCGGATGTAAAGAGGGTAATTCTGCAAGAAAGGATGTCGGCAACTGAGGTGACGAGGGTCCGCCCCGTGTGCACAGGCTACGAGGACACGGCCACGGAGCACACGGACGACAAGAACCAATGAGTCACAGGAACATACTCTCATTCTCTAAAACCCATCGCGCAACCCTCCAAGCTGCTGTGGGCACTGCCTTCAGGGAACCCAGGCTAATCTGAGGTTTCCCTGTTGCCTGCATGGGGCATCATCAGCGGGGGGCAGGGGCAGAAGAACTGGGTTTGAGCACAGCCCGACTACAAGCCCTGGCACCTGGAGAAGTCGCTGACCTTTTGTGTGGGGCCCCGTCCTGGAGTGTGCTGTCCTCCCAGCCCACAATACTAGCTGTTTCCCGATTCGTCCTCACTGCTACCTGTCCACCTGGCAGAGGCACTCAGACGCCCTCTCGCTAAACGCTGTCGAGGCTCAGCTCAAACCTTCCTTCATCTCTGCACGGCCAATTCTTACCATTCCAACCCCAGGGGTTAATCGGGCCTTCCACGGGCTCCCACATGCCACAATTCACAGATTCTGTCCTGCTCTTGGTGCCGCACAGATATAATAAACACGATGCTCTCTCTACCCTAACGGAACTAACATCTAGCGAGAAACAGTCAACAAACCCACCCACCAGCAAATAACACGCTATGTGCTAAGACAAGGCTGCCCTTGAAAAGCTTCCCTAAGGATCACCTCCTAAGCCTGGTCTTCTGGAAACACAGAATACAATATAAAACCACGTGGACGGCCGTTCAGCCGTCTGAGGATTCAGAAACAGCCTTCTGGAGGAAAGGAAATCTAAGGTGACCAATGTACGAAGATGGCAGTGGGACAGAGGGAGGAGCGTTCCAAGTGCAAAGGCCCAGAGGTGAGAAAGCTGCAGGTAATTCCGTTGGGTCGGAGTGGTTCGGGGAGAGGGACATGAGACGACTAGAGTATTCTGACGTTCTCGCAAGGCAACAAGCCGCCACTGGCGAGATTTCCGGCAGGGGCGTGACACGGTCCGGTTAGCTTTAAAACTGCACCGTGGCTGCAGTGTGGAGAGAAGGCTGCTGGCGGTCGGGCGGGCGAAGAGGCGGCCGAGCGCGAGCGCCCCGCGCAGCAGGATGTGCAAGATGGGCAGCTAGGCTCGGGAGCGAGAGTCAACGGGGCCCGCGGACTGACGGGCGGACGGAAGCGGGGGTCCGGGGCCGTGCCCGCCCCGGGGCTGACACTCCAGCCGCCGCGGACGCGGGTCTGGGCGTCGCCTGTCCCCGCACCGCCCCCACCACACCGGGGCGCGGCGAGGCCCCCAGGCCCGTGCTCGCGGAGCCCTCTGGGCAGGGAGGGGGCGAGGGCGGGGGCCCGGGCAGGGGTCCCGCAGCCGCGTTCCCGCAGGCAGCCTCTCGGCGGGCGCCCGCCCGGGGCAGGAGCGGGACAGGCCCGCCAGCATACGCACCTCCTTGGCGATCACCGCCACGCACACCGCCATCTTGGAGGCCCGGTCGGGCGTGTCACGTGACCCGGCCGCCAGTCACGCGCTCTCCCTGGCCCCGCCCCGCCGCCCGGCCGGAAAAGCTGCCCGCGCCGGTCGGTTCCTGCCGCTGGCCCGGGCTCGATGGCGCCGGGCGCGGTTGCTATGGCGTCGGTTGCCGCGGCGACGACCTGGCGGCTGGTGCTGCTGCTGCTGCTGCTGCTGCTGCTGAGCATCGGGGGGCTCGGGGCCGCGGACGGCCCGCGGCCCCCCAACATCTTGCTCCTGCTTATGGACGACGTGAGTGCAGCCGCCGATCAGGCTCTGGGGGAGGACCCGGAGTGGGAGGGGCCGTGGGGGAGTTGGGGGGAGGGCCGTGGTGGCGAGAGACCGTGCGAGTGTCGTGGGGGAGGTGATGGGGGGGCCCTGAGGGAGAGAAGGGCCGTGGGGGAAAGGCCCGTGGGCTGGGGAGGGCCATAGGTGGGGGAGGCCGAGGGGGAGTGTGGGGTGGAGGACCGTGGGGGGAGGGCCATAGGTGGGGGAGGCCGAGGGGGAGTGTGGGGTGGAGGGCCGTGGGGGGAGGGCCATAGGTGGGGGAGGCCGAGGGGGAGTGTGGAGGGAAGGGCCGTGGGGGGAAGACTGTGGATAGGCCGAGGGAGAGTGGGGGGGGGGGGAGGTGGGAGGGGTCTGGGGAGAGGTCGTACAGGTGGGAAGGGCCAAGGGCCCTTGAAGGGAGGACCGTAGGTGGGGCAGACAATGGGTGGGGAAGGTGGGGAGGGGGCTGTGGGGGAGGAGGTAGCTACCCCAGGGCAGGAGGTGGGGCTATAGGTGAGGCTGTAGGTGGGGGAGGCCCTGTGGCACCCACCGGGGAGGGATTAGAGCCTGGTCCTGTCATCAGTAGTCTTACTGCAATAAAGTGGAATTGAAGTGGCCAAGTCCAGGCCGGCCAGGGGACGACTTCTTCTCCGCCCTCCCGCTCTGGAAGGACAGAGGGGCAGCCCAGACCGGCTCTCAGCAACCCCCCCCCCCACATCCCGTTGCCGTCTCCCCCTCTGGCAGCGCCTAGGGTGTCGGGGGCAGGGAAGGGGTGTAGAGCTGACCCAGGCCCCCTGCCCTGAGAGTCACTTTCTCTGTGTTTGGCCTGCTGGGTGCGCCCTGCCTGGGGCCGCTCCCGGCTTGCAGACACTTGTGGCCGCAGGTCAGGCGTTTGTGGGTCTGAGAGCGGAGGATGTTAGCTGCTGGGTGTGTGTGCGGGCCCAGGGGCGTGGCCCCCCCGGGCCACTCTGGGGGGCCAGCCCTGCAGGGGTTCGCAGGATTTTTGGCAGCAGGCTGAGCTGTCGGTGCGTCCCCTTGTGACTTTGTCACCTTGCTCTATCTGCAGAAGCTGGCAGTGGAGACTCTGAACTTAGAGTGGGTTGTCAGGGAAAAGCCGGAGCACAGAGGGCAGGCCCAGGGTGCTCGACAGTGCTCAGGCCCCGTCCCTCTTGTGACTTGCGCTCCTCAAACCCTCGGAAGGACTCCGCTTCGGTGTGAGTCGGCCGGCAGCTGCGGCCCTTGGAGAGCTTCAGGATGGCCACGAAGAGGCCGAGGCCAGGCTGGTGAGGGGAGCGTTCAGCCTGGCCCTGACCTCCAGGGAAGGTCAGGGTGTGGAGCTTGAGTTCCATCCCTGACGACAGTGACTTAATCGGTCACGGCCTGTAGCGAACCCTCCGTGAAAACCCCGAGCAGCGGCAGCTGAGGGGTTCCAGGCGGGTACCTCCATGGAGGTGCCGGGAGGGTGGCCTGACCAGGGGGCAAGCAGGCTTCTGCCCACCCAGGCTCCCCTTGGGCTGTTCCGTCTGTCTCATCTGGTGTTCCCGAGTCACACCCTTTAGGACAAACTGGTGTCAGGAAATACGACGCATTCCTGGGCTCTGTGAGACGTGGCAGCCAGTCCTTGGGTTCCGTCAGAAGTACAGAGGCCTGGAACACGCAGCTGGTGTCTGCAGTGGGGCCAGCCTGTGGCACTGAGCCCCTCACCTGTGGGGTCTGATGCCAGCTCCTGGGAGGTGGGGCAGAACTGGGTGGTTGGCACCCAGGAGCTGAAGAAGCAGTTGGTGTGGAGAACCCCCAGAGTTAGTGTCAGAAGTGTTGCGAGTAGGGGCGCCTGGGGGGCTCAGTCGGTTGAGTGTCCAACTGGTGGTTTCGGCTCAGGTCATGATCTCACAGTTCGTGAGTTTGAGCCCCGCATCGGGCTCTGTGCTGACAGTGCAGAGCCTGCTTGGGATTCTCTCTCTCTGCCCCTCCCGTGTGTGTGTGTGTGTGTGTGTGTGTGTGCACTCTCTCTCTCTCTCTCGTTCTTTCTCTCAAAATAAATAAAAATGAAAAATAAAAAAGTTTTTCGAGTAAAAATTGGGATTTCCCCAAAAGGCAGACAGAGACCCTCACGGGACCTTTGGACCAGGGCCATGGGCCTCACGCAGCTGCCGGGAAAAATTCAGGTTTCAGAGATTTAGCTCAAGAAAATGAACGTAAAGTCTCTCAAAACTTTTCCTTATTAAAATCATAATTTTTTTTTATAAAAAAAAAAAAAAAGAGTTCTTCAGCAGTCCTGAAGAAAAATCCCAGACACTTCTGTGGTTCTGCTCTCCGGGGGACACTGAACGTGCTGGTCTTCAGTGTGTGAACTTGCTCAGGGGATGGCTGCTCCTGAAGCAGGTTGTGGCCTCTCGGGAGACCCCGTCCCGATGGCTGTGACGGAAACTCCGCTTCCTGGGGAACAACATGTCTTGCACACGCGCCCTCTGTGTCTCCCTGCCTGTGCCAGCCCCTCAGAGCCGGGCCCGCCAGAGGCTGGTGTGAGCAGGCCCCTTGGGCTGGCCACACTCTCCTGAAGGCTCACCCTTTCGGATTCCTGCCCTCCCCTTCTGTCTCCGGGCAGTACACGCTCTCCTCGCCAGCGCCCGTAGCGTTTTATGTTGTAGTGTTTTGAAATGATCGTGTTTTGGGGACGCTGGGTCGAAATCCATTAACTTCTGTTTCGTTCTGCCTTTTTGAGGGGCTGCTGGAGGGCCCAGACGTGCACGGGTGACTGTGTTTTGTCGAAAGCGTGGCTTCAGGCCCAAGAGGTCCCAAGTGGTGGTGCGTGACCGGCACCGCGGTGCTTTCGCTTGAGGGGACTATGTGGGGAGCCCCCCACCCCCCGGACACCCGCCATGGGGCAACAGGAAACCGTCACAGCTGGCCGGGAGAGTCAGGGCTGGGCCTCTCGCGTGCAGGTTCCTCCTTGTGGCCTTGGGGTTGCTTGGCAGCCAGAAGTCCTCCAGACTTCTGATCCGCCAACGTGGGTTACTTGGGACCTGCTGATGATAATGACATGACACGCACTCGGAGTGACTCAGGCGACGATAGCAATTCCGTTTTTCCCAACCGGATAGGCCCAGCCACTGTGGCTTCAGGCCAGCAGGATCCAGAAGCACGCCCGGTCCCCCCGAGCCGCGTCTCCAGGCCCGGTTGCAGGGTGCGCTGCCTTGATGGCTCAGGTGGCTTGCCTGAGTCAGCCTCGCTGGGGAGGTCCAGTGCAGGGAGCGGGATGGGGGCAGGCGTGGCGGGGCCTCCTCGGCTCTCCCGGGTGGCGCCCGGCAAGGGCCAGGACCACGGACGGACGGCTGTGTCGGTGTCCCTCACCGGGCGGGCGCGCGCCCCAGGAGTTTAGAAGATGTTGGGAACGACTGCAGGGTCGGAGAGATCGAGCCCCGCGTGGGGCTCCATGCTAGCATCGTGGAGCCTGCTTGGGAGCCTCTCTCTCCCCGTCGCTGTTCCTCCCCCACTAGTGCCCATGTTTATGCGCGTGCACTCTTTCTCTCTCTGTGTCTCTAAGTAAGTAAATAAATAAAAAGAGTTATCCTTTCTGTCCGAGTCCTGGAGGCCAGAGGGAAATCGGGGTGGCGGCAGGACTGGCTCCCCCGGGCCTCGGGAGGAGCCTCTCCTGCCTGTCCTCTGGCTCTGGTGGCCCCTGGCCTTCCCGGCTTGTGGCCTCGGCCCTCAGTCTCTCTCCTCCCATGGCTTCCCCGTGTCTGCATCTCCTGCCTGGACAGGAGTCGTTGAGTTTGGGGCCCGTCTCCCCCCAGAGACCCCACATCTTAGCGGACGACACCTGCGTTTCCAAATAGGAGGCGTGCGTGGGGTCCGAGTGGACCTGACGTTCGACCCGGGACCGTGTGGGTGGGCCGCGTTCTGTACGTGCACCCGGCACGTGACAGGCTCTGGGGCCGTCGTGAATCGTGGCGCCGGCTGGCCGTTCCCCGGGTAGACCCGGGAGTGGAACCACGCGGGCGTGGGGCCATGCCGTGGCGAGCTTGGTGGGGAGCCTGGCCGCTTCTTCCTCGGCCTGGCTTTGCGCAGTAGGCTCGGGGGCTCTCGCTTCTCGTTGCGCGTAGATGTGTGTTTTGAGCCGCTGGCCCCGCGAGCGGGAGGCCGCCGGGCGCTGGGGTGGGGTCGGTGGGCTCTGCGGCTCGCGGGGCGCAGCGACGGTGGCTCTGGCTTTCCAGTCGCGGCTCCCCTGAGACGGAAGGAGGTGGTTCCACCTCTCCGTGCCGTCTCCTGCAGATGGGGTGGGGCGATCTGGGCGTGAACGGAGAACCTTCCAGAGAGACCCCAAATTTGGACCGGATGGCCGCAGAGGGGACGCTTTTCCCAAACTTCTACTCAGCCAATCCACTGTGCTCGCCGTGTAAGTTGGGGCTGGGCTGCGGGCATGAGGAGGGTACGGGCACCCGGGCGGCCCTGACTCCGCCGCTCCCGCCTTCCTTCCGAGCGGAGCGCCACAAGGGCTGGCAGGCGGGTGCGGCCTTTTCCCCTGGGGCCCGAGCCCCATGCCGTCATGGGGTTGGGAGGTAGAAGCCGCCTGTGGCCTCCTGGGACAGCCACTCGGGCTGCAGAGACGGCCTAACGTGCGGCCCTGGGAGGAGCAGGAGGGCCGGAGGGGCCGGCCGTGGGGCTCGCGTGGGACTCGGGCTCGCCACGGTTTCTGTTCTCCCCGCACAGCCAGGGCGGCTCTGCTCACCGGACGCCTGCCCATCCGCAACGGCTTCTACACCACCAACGGGAGGGCCAGAAACGGTACGCTACCCACCGACGGCGTCTGTGGGCGCGGGGGGCCCGGGGAGGAGGGCTGGGGCTGGTCACCGTGGTCACATGCGACCTTGCGTGTGCAGAGTGGTGCCCGTCACCTGGGCTCAGAGGTGCTGTTCAGGTTGTAGCACGTCGTTTGAAACAGACCGTTGTGGTGCTTCCGCTCAGGATAGTGCATTTTGGGGGCGCCTGGGGGACTCAGGCGGTTGAGCGTCCGACTTCGGCTCAGGTCACGGTCTCACAGTCCGTGAGTTCGGGCCCCACGTCGCGCTCTGTGCCGACAGATCAGAGCCTGGAGCCTGCTTTGGATTCTGTGTCTCCCCCTCTCTCTGCCCCTGCACCGCTCGCACGTGCACACTCTCCTTTTCTCTCTCTCAAAAATAAACATTAGCAAGAGAAATTTAAGACTGCGTTTTTTTTGAGTTTACGTATTCATTCTGAGAGAGAGGGGGCGCACGCACGTGCGGCGGGGGAGGGGCAGAGAGGGAGAATCCCAAGCCGGCTCCGTGCTGTCAGCGCAGAGCCCAGCACAGGGCTTGAACCCCCAAACTGTGAGATTGTGACCTGGGCCGAAACCAAAAGTCGGACGCTTAACCGACTTGAGCCCCCCAGGCGCCCCCAAAACAGTGCGTTTGAAGAGGAAGGTGGGGGTTGGTGGGCGGTCTTCTCAGGGACTCGGTGGAGGGCCCGCCCAGTCTCTTTCCGGCTGCAGCTGTGACGGGGACAGCCGGGCCCAGCACCCCTCCCTGCTCCTTGTACCCGGGCAACTTGGACGGTCGCGCTGCGGGGATCTCGGGGGGCCCTGGGGGAACAGGGGCATAGAGAGCCCGGGGAGCACATGCCGTATTGCCCTGCAGCCTACACGCCCCAGGAGATCGTGGGTGGCATCCCGGACGACGAGCTCCTCCTGCCCGAGCTGCTGAAGGGGGCCGGCTACGTCAGCAAGATTGTGGGCAAGTGGTGAGTCCTGACCCTGCTCTGGAGCGTGCCCCACGCCAGGGATGCTGGCGAGACGCTTCCAGGAGGCGGGTCCTCGGGTGGGAGCGGGAGTCCGCTGTCCTGCTCCCACGTCACCTTCCCGGCCGCACACCCTGCCCCCTGACCCCTGCTCGTCTCCCCTGGGTGCCTGTCAGTGCGGCTCGTTCGGCACGGGTGACACCGTGTCGGCAAGCACAGGTGCTCTGTGTGTGGGTGGTGTGAAGAGGCAGCGGGAGGTGACGGGCAGCCCCTCGGTGTGGGATCGCCGGGACCCGGCGATGGGACCCCGGAGGCTCGCGTTGCTGTGCGTGTTCGTGTCAGAAGCAGGGTAAACGGCTTCTTAGTGCCCGGGGTCCCCGGGTGCGCAGCCCTGGAGGGTAGGTGTGGAGGCCAGGTGTTCTCTCCTTCCTTTACCGAGTTCCGGGGCTCTTGGAAAAGAGCAGGCCGGCTTCCTACCGCCGGGAGCCTCTCCGGTTTTCCAGCCCTCGTGGCCCCCCCCGCCGCACCGGGGCCCCTCCGGCACTTGCTGGCACTGCTCTGCCCGGGACGGGCGCCTCGTCTGTGCCCCTCGGGGAGGGGGGGGCCGGGTGCACAACACGGTGGTCACGTCGATGGGGGGTCCACGGAAGCCAGAAGTAAGGGTCAGAAACGCAGGAGCTCCAGAAGCTGCCTAACGAACGCGTTCTCGCTCCCGAGTCCAGCCAGGAGCAGAGCTCCCAGCAGGTGGCGGCGGCAGGGCAGGGCCGGTGGGGCCCCGGTCGCCCGCAAGGCCCCTGGTGGTGCCGGGGAGACTGGCAGAGGGTGGGAGCGAGGCCTGCGGGACCGAGTCTGGGCGGCGCCCAGCCCGGCAGCTCCACCCTGCGTCCCCCAGGCCTCCCGGGCGGGGGTCCGTCACAGGGCCATACTGGGTATTGGCGGCCGTGGCCGGACTTCCCTGACCTTCCTCCCAGCGCCCCTTGTCCAGAATTCCTCAGCTCGACCAAGTGCAGGGGTGGGTGCGGCCAGGACTCGAGCGAGAGGCTGCTTGGGCCGCCCTGGGCCCAGGGGGCCGCGAGCGCTGCCACTGCAGGCTGAGCGTGGTCGCCGGACGGCTCCGCGTCGGCAGGACCTCGGGCGGGTGTTGCCGTCAGGCAGAGGCCGCGCGAGCCGGCGCAGGCGGGCAGGCAGGGGTGCCGCAGGCGGCCGCTGTGGCCTCCTCCCCGCTGGGGCTGGAGGGCGCTGTTAAGTAACGGGGCGCTGTAGCGGTGCGCCCCGGGAGGACGGGAGGCGCCGGGAGGGAGCGCGGAGCCGGCGCTTAGGTTTCTGCCAACAGAGAGGTCCCTGCAGAGAGGCGTGAGGTCGGCGCCCGCCGTGTGGCGTTCCGGAGGCAGAGCGTTTTAGAGCTAGCCGTGGGAGCCGGGCCCCGAGACCCACGTTTCCTGGCATCTTCTTAGACTCCGTTGCCGGGCACCTCGGCTCTGGCCCTGTGTGGCTGCCCTCCCCCAGCGCACCGCACCCTCCTCGAGCAGGTGACCGAGCCGTGTAGCGAGCTCACGGTGCCCTGGCATCCGCACGAGCCACCACGGCCCTTCGGAGCAGGGGCAGGGCTCCCCAGGGGCAGCAGAGGAAGGACCCTCTGTTGCAGGGACGCTGTGCGCGAGCTCACGTGGTCACGAGAGCATGTGTGACCCCCTTCCCCGGTGGGGTCGCCTTGCTCCCCAGGAGCACGGGGCCAGGGTGCACCACATGCGTCTAGCTGTGCTCAGGCACTGCCGGCCCCTCCGATGGGCATCTCCCGTTGGCAGGAGAGCCTGACATTCGGTGCCCCAAGAGGGAGGGTTGTCAGGGATGAGCGTGTGGGGCGGGGTCGCCTCCTCCTGATGCCTACAGTCCAGAGCCTGGTCCGGGGAGAAGCTCGGCCGTTGTCCCCCTGTGGACACACCCACCCGCATTTGGGGCCAGGGCGCTGGCTCGGTGAGCAGCCCCGGCGGGTCCTGGCCCTGCCCCAGTGTGTGATGAGGTCAGGTCCCGGCAGTCAGTTCACCCAGGGCCTGCCGGGCCATCTTTGGGGGCGTGATTATCGGTAACCGGGAGAAGAGGCTCTCGATCGATGACCGTATCCCGAGAGGTTGGTAATTACCTCACTGGGACACTGCCTTCCTCATACACTCGGGGAGGCTGAACCTACAGACCTGTCCCAACAAGTAGGAAAAGGCTGGAAGAAGCTGGAGTGTGGAGGCGGGGCTGCAGTCGGAGTTCTGGGTGGTTTCGGGTGGGTTTGAGGCATCCCACCCTGCGTCTTCCCAGAGCCCTTCCTCGCATCCTGGAGCCATGCGTGGGCACGCTGCTGTGCCTGGCACCCTCTGTGGCCAGTGCCTTCTGCCGTTGCCTGTTGTGGGGGGTGGGCCTGGCGCCCTCCTGGAGGAAGAGGTCCTGGTGTGTCTGGGGCTTAGCGCACATTGGGCACGGGAGCCGCACTTGTTTCCTGAAATGTTCCGTGAAGGCAAGGAGTTGTCGTCTGTGGTCAGAACTCTGGGGCACCGCTGAGCAGGGGTCCCTGAAGCGTCCTGGGTTCCTGTTTCTAGGCATCTGGGCCACAGGCCCCAGTTCCACCCCCTGAAGCACGGATTCGACGAATGGTTTGGATCCCCCAACTGTCACTTTGGACCTTATGACAACAGGGCCAGGCCCAACATCCCTGTGTACAGGGACTGGGAGATGGTCGGCAGGTAATGGGTCCCTCCCCCCCGACCCTAAGGACGGTGGCGCCCGGCCCCTGCCCGCCCCCCATGCTGCCATGGGGGCAGGACGGAGGTTCTGGGACCGCCCGCTTGCCAGCGTGCCCGGGCTCTGCTTTGTCAGCTGGTGGTTCTGCCCGGGGCTGAGGGACTCGGGGCCTGGGGTTGCTGCCTGAGCCACACCTGCAGGGGCTTAACCTGGAAAAGGTTAGAACCATGACGGCGACCAGAGCGCCTCCCCCGAGCAGGTGTGTTCGCACCGCAGCCACATCGGTATCCGAGGCTTGGTTCAAGCCTGTCGGCCGCGCTGTTTGCCTGCCCCGGATTGGCCCGCGGCCGCGCGCCAGGGCACCGTGGGGCTCGGCCCTTCCCTGTGAGCCTGCCGGGGGCGCTCTGCTCCAGGAACCCCTGGTCTGGCCTGTCAGGCCCTGGTCTCTCTTGGGTTTCACGTGGCTTCATGTTCCTTCCTTTTTCATTCTGTCGTGTTTTGGGTGGAAATTCTCGTTGCGTATCGTGGGCCAGAAAGCTAGGTGACGTCCTTGCCTCTTTAGTGGCCGTGTATTGAGACAGTCGCGTGGCTCAGAGCGCACAGCTCGGTGGTTACCGGCACGTTCTTGGTGCCGTGCAGACACGGCCCCCGTGAGCTGCCAGCGGCCCCGGGTGACCATTGACCCTCCTCTGCTGTCCTCTCCCCCTCTGACCTTCTCTCAGATGGGGGCTGCCAGGAGCCTCGTCCTCGAGCCGCCGTGGCCTCAGGAGCAGTGCCAGAATCCGCTCTCGTTTAACGCATCTTTGTTTTGAATGAGGCCCGTGACCGCCTGTGAGGTCGTGGAGGAGGAGGAGGCTTCCCTGGGCTGAAGTCTGGTTCTCGTCTGGGTCTGTGTCCTTGTCAGATACTATGAGGAGTTTCCAATTGACGTGAAGACCGGAGAAGCCAACCTCACCCAGGTGTATTTGCAGGTAATAGAAGCCCGGGCTGGGCAGGCTCCGGGGTTGGGGGCGGGCAGGCCGGCCTCCAGGGCACAGGAAGGTGGTGTGTTTTCCTCAGGAAGCCCTGGATTTCATCAAGAGGCAGCAGGCAGCTCAACGCCCCTTCTTTCTCTACTGGGCCATCGACGCCACTCATGCGCCTGTTTACGCTTCTAGGCCTTTCTTGGGCACCAGCCAGCGAGGGCGGTGAGTCCTTGGTCATAGAGACACAGACCCCCCCCCCCCCCCCCCCCGGCTGGAGGGTTCGTCTGTGCTTGATTACCTCCAGGGACGGGGCACTCGGTACCGTTGCATCTTTAATTAGCATTCACAGAGACTGAAGCCCTGTGCTTCTTTGACGCTGTCCCTCGGCCCGGGTTTCGTGGAAGGAGGGTTGCAGTGGTCTGGTTGGCTCTATCCTGGGGTGCCTCTGAGATCTGGAGTTCTCCTCCCCCTCTTCTCTGAATTCGGCCAGGCTGTTGTGTTGTCCGTCCCGGAAGTCAGGGCCTCGCTGCTTGCTGATGCCGTCTTTCCCCGTAGGTACGGGGATGCTGTCCGGGAGATCGACGACAGTGTCGGGAAAATTCTGGGCCTTCTCCAGAACCTGAGGATCGCGGAAAACACGTTTGTCTTCTTCACATCTGACAACGGTGCCGCCCTCATTTCTGCTCCTAAACAAGGTCAGTGTTCTCACACCATCTCCCGCCCGGCATGTCTGAGACTCTGTCAGGGACCCCTCCTGGGGGCCCTCGTCCAGTGGGAACCAACGGGACAAGGCCCGAGAGCCACACTTGGCCCGGGCCTAGTCACACAGGAGACCGGCAGGGGCCACCCGCCACGTCTCACGGCGCCCCCTCCGCCCCTGAAAGGCTGGGGCATCTCCAGGCCTCAGGGGAGGTGGTGTCTAGGAGGGCAGGGGTGAGCCCCCTGCCCCGGAGTGCTGGCTTGGCTCCGTGAGGGGGCCTCCTCAGGGCTGTGGCCCCTGGGGCTGCTCAGCGAGCTCTCGGCCTGCTCCGTCTCGTAGAGCAAGGATGTTCCACCCTGGTGTCCTGTAAGAGTCTCACCCCCCCCCCCCCCATCATGGCACGTCTCTTCGTCCCATTTTCCTTTAAAACACCGGAGCCTCAGCAGGGCCCTGAGTCACTCAGAGGGCTCTGGAAGGAAGGCTGCATGGATCGGGAAGCCCTCCGGGGACAGGCCTGGGTGGGGAGGTGCTGAGGGACCCTGTAGCTGGTGTCTGTGGGGCAGACAGGTGCAGGTTGAAAAGGAATCGTGTTTCGGTAACGGCAGTGGTTGAGGGTCCGGCCTGGCTGGTCTGGGGCCCCAGGCGGGCCATGTGGTGCCATCCGTGGCCCCTGGAGGGGCTCCATCCTTGGGCAGGCTCCCCTCGTACAGCTGATGGTCCCAGAGGTGGGGGCGGGGTGCCAGTGTCACTGTGGCGCCCACCCGGCTCGGCACCCCGGAGAGCCTCCCTGCCGGCCGCCCTCGCTGTGACCACCAGCCTCCCGGGCCCATCTTTGTGCCTGACTTACGGAATGGTTCACGTGCACGCGATCCACGTGTGTATTTATACGAGCGCAAATCTTTGTACTCCTCACACAGCTTGAGGAGCAGGACTGGGTGAGCCGTGGACCCTCGTCGGCACTCTGAGCCCCGTGAGCCCCCCAGACACAGCACATCCCGTCTTCCTCGCCGTCCCGGGATTCGCACGCCTGTGCGCGCAGTGCCTGCATACCCTCCACAGCTCCTCTCCCCAGACCTGCCTGCACCAAAGGGGTGGGGTTCGGGTCCGGCGTAGGAGCAAGCCCCAGGGGTTACTGCCCCGTTTTACTTTCCCCCATCTCAGGGGGGACCAGGGTTGAGGGAGCCCTGGGCAGCTCGTGCTGGCAGCCGTGGTCCTCCACGTGTCCTGCTGGGGACCTTCCTTTGTGCTCTGGGGCTGGCCGGCCGCTGACGCTTCCCACAGGTGCAGTTCAGGGACCACCTGCTCGGAGGGGGACTTCTCAGATGAACACCCCACGGGACTCGGGGTGATGCGTCTTAACTAGACCCCAGCCCCACACACAGGGGTGCTAAGAAGCCCCACGCCTGGCAGGTGACCGTAAACCCCAGTACCCTGCTCTCGGGGAACACGTTTCGTGGCCCTTGCTCACAACACTGCTCACGTTCCGAATCCGAGCGGTCGCTCAGCACCGGGGACACGATGTTCCGCTTTGAGGCGTTCTGACCTCGAACTTGAGCTGTGAACCCTGCGCCAGTCCCGTGTGGAGGTGCCTGCGTGTTTCGGCAGCATCGCCCCGAGGGGGCCGGGAGGATGGGGGGGGGGGGGCGGGCCGTGGCAAAGAGACGCCACCTGAAGGCGAGCGCCCAGCAGGCCGTGTGCCACCCTGGGAACCGGGGTGGCGTCTGACGGGCGACCCCCTGTCTCCCTAGGTGGTAGCAACGGCCCTTTCCTGTGCGGGAAGCAGACCACGTTTGAAGGTGGGGTGAGGGAGCCTGCGATCGCGTGGTGGCCCGGGCGGATCCCTGCCGGCCAGGTGAGTCAGAGCGGCCACCCCCCGGGCCTCCGCGGCGGTGAGACTCCCGGCGCCTCCCAAGGCTGAGGTGGCTGGAGGAGGGCGAGCGGGGCGGGCCGCAGCGCGTCAGGTGCAGTGCGTGGCCGGCCCGAGTTACAGCGAGCGAAGCAGACTTTATCAGAGCCTTAGCGTGCTAACGGATGTCGCGCACACCTGGAGGGCTCAGGGCACGCCGAGTTTCTAAGACCCTCATCTGGCCGCGGAAGCTTCTCCCCAGAGCGTGTCTCCCGGGCCATGGTTCCTCAGGCCCTCCGAGAGACGGCAGCCGCTGGGCGGTGTGTGCGGCGTGCAAGGGCAGACCGCAGCCTGGTGGCCCCTCGTGGCCGGGCCGGTGTGCGTCCTGCCGTCCCCGCTGGCAGCCTCTTCTCCTCGGAGCACCCGCTCTGTTCCTCCTTCAGCTGAGAACCACGCGCAGCGTGCTGTGTCCCTGGGCGTTTCAGTTCAGACTCCTGGTCCCGGGGGCGTCCAGGCTGACCCGTGAAAACACGCACGTCGCCCTGTCTTACCTGGCCTTTCTCCTCTTTTGATGAGCCCCAGTGCTGGTTTCGGGTCTGCCCTCACAGCAACACCACGAGGCCTCCCGTGACACCTGTGGCTTCTGTCACACCTGCCAGGCTTAGTGGTCTACACGACAGCCTCGTCCCTCGGGCGGGGGATCGGGAGACCAGCACGGGCCTCACGGGCCGGCATCGGTGTCACGGGCCCCGTTTCCTTCTGGAGGCTCCCGGGAGGATCCGTTTCCTCAACTTTCCCGGCTTCTAGAGGCATCCACGGCCCCTCCCTCCGTCGCCCAAGCCAGCAACGGCCCGTCGAGTGTCCCCTCGTCACGTTGATTCTGGCCCTCCCGCCCCCGTCCACCGTTAGAACCCTGTGGTGACACTGGCCTTCCCTGGGGATCCAAGGTCAGCCCCTGTTTTCAGGTCGGCTGCTTGGCAGCCTTGGTTCCCCTCTGCCCCGTAAGGAAGCGTGCTCACAGGATCCGGGGATTGGGGTGTGGACGTGGCGGGGGGTGAGTGGTGGCCTGCCTGTTCTCATCACCACCACTGCCACCGTCGTCGCCATCACCATCATCGTTACTGTCACCGTCCTCCTTCTCCTCACCACCGCTCCCGTGCCACACGTTAGCACACCGTGGCCGAGAAGAGGAAGTCACTTGTCAGGACCTCCCAGCTAGGAGGTGGCAGAACTGGGAGCAGAGCCCTGGTGTGGGGCACGAAGCCCACCCTCCGTGGCTCCCCACAGCCACTCCTCCCTGGGGCTGTCCACGGGGATCCCTGTCCCAAGGGGAGGCTCCGGCCTTTGGGATCACCCTCCACCCCTCGCGCGCCTGGCTTCTCACCCGTCTGGGCCCTGCTCCCGGAGGAGAATGTGCCTAACAGAGCCGTGTGGCCCTCCCTGCACTGGCCCGTGGCACGTGTTGGAATCGAACCGACAGCTCGCGGTGACACCCTGTCATTTGTGCCCGCGGCTGCAGATACTCGGCCCCCCTTTCGCGTCTGGTAGCACGACTTGACCAGTTACAGCCTTGTTTCCGGAGCGAAGTCTCGGGGGTGCTGTGAGAAGTGTCCGTGACTTCCTGCCACGTGCCCGCAACAGCCCTTCTGCGTGTTCTCAAAGACGTTCTGTGCACGTCGAGAGTTTCTGTTTTTCAGAACAGCTTCTGTGTGCTCCCGGCTGTCCCGTGCTCCCGAGGACGTCAGACACCCCGTCTTTCCCATCGTGCCACCCGCACGGCACCCTCCTCCCCGTTTTCCGCAGACGGTTTCTTTTCCTTTGTTGTGCCCTAAAAGAAGCGGCCAAGGAGAGAAGCCACAGGAACGAGATAAGGCCGGCGGCCGTCTCCTCCCTTCTGCAGGGAGGCTCACAGGCCTCGCACCAAACGCTGACCATCCTGCTCCCCCCGCACTGGGCAGCGGCACCAGGGACGCGAGCCGCCGTGGCCTGTGTGCTCAGTTGCCACACGGAGTTGCTCGTGGCAATGTCACGTGATAGCCCTGAGGTGGCAGTCCCCCGGGGCGCGGGAAGCAGTGGCTAAAGTCCCGCCAACAGCGTGTGCACGGGGGATGCCTGCCTCGCCAGACCTGCCAGCAGACCCCCCGGGTCTCCCCACGGACCCGGCCGTCACCCCCAGATCGGACTTGAGGAGAGCGGGGGCCGCCGATGGGAAAACTCCGGGAGACTCCAGAAGAGGCAGAGCCGCGTCCGTGGAGACCAGCAGGCGCCCCGATTCCGAGGACGCACCTCTCCTCAGGCCCGTCCTGCTGCTTGCATGGGGTTAGGCCGTTCGTTCAGGGCCAACGTAGCCTCTGCAAGAAAAGTCGCCGTCCCGTCTGCTCGCCTCCCGTCAGCCCCGGCCAGGCGCCCTCCTCCCTGCTGCTCTGGGCCTCGGGGGTCTCTTTTCCACTTGTGCTCAGACCTGATCTGGGAGGTTCCCAGGGGTTCAGTGTTGAGATAACGGTGACGGCCTCGAGAGGGCAGACGTCACCCTGCTGGACCTGCCGGCCTCTCCCCAGACCGTCTTTTCGCTTCTGTCTGGTTCTCGTTGGTAGCCGCTGCAGCTGTGAGGGCTCGGGATGGGCCTGGAACAGGGCCTCGGCCCGCTCCAGGGTCACGCGGGCCAGCTTGAGCCCCCGTTGGGGCCTAATCTCCCAAAGCCACTCTCCCAACGAGAGGGCTCCTCCCTCCTTTGCAGGGTCCCCAGGGGCGAGAGTGTGGCAGCCACGCGTGAGCCCGCCTGACCCCCAAGGACGTGAGGGGTTCCGGGAGGGGCTGAAAAGGCGGGACCCGCGGCGAGGTGCTGGGCCGGGGCGTGTGGCCGTGCGAGCGCGCACCAGGCGTGGAAGGCCGCTGTCTGCGTGCCCCTTGCTGCCCCTGGCGCCGTCTGGCCGGGGCAGGGCATCCTGAGCACGCCGCCGCCACGTCCCTTTCAGGTGAGCCACCAGCTGGGCAGTGTCATGGACCTCTTCACCACCGGCCTGTCCCTCGCAGGCCTGGCACCACCCAGCGACAGGGCGATCGATGGCCTGGACCTCCTCCCTGCCGTGCTGCGGGGCCGGCTGACAGACAGGTGGGTTCCAGCCAGGCGCTGCCTCCCAGCTCCAGGTGACGCACAAAGCAGGACTCCGTGCCTCGCTGGCTCTCAGCAGAGGGAGGATGTGAGGGCACCGGTGGGACTTTCTGTCTGGTGGACGGGATGTGTCCTGGCGCAGGAGCCCCGGTCCTCCTGAGACCGTTCCTAGCACCCAGGGTGCCGGGGCGTTTCCACGTCGGCTCTCAGGGCGGAGGGCCTTCATTCCTGCCTGTGATGGCTGGCACTTGTGCCTCAGGCCGTGGGAGGGAGGAGAGACTGTTCTCCCCAAGTCTCCGGGCACCCGGACCCCTGGAGCCCGGTCCCGTCCTGCGCCCCACCTCTGTCGGGTCCTTCCTGTCCAGGCTCAGCTTCTCTGCAGTGTGACACTGGCCCTAGAGCTCGCGTCTTGCTGGGGAGGGAGCACCAGAGCCCTGGTCCCAGCAGGCTGTCTGCCCCAAGATGCGGGCCACAGTCTCTCCCAGGGCCTGGAACCGAGGCGGCCGACCTTGGGGGCTCACCCCCAGCAGCCTTGTGGACCTGCTCCCCCGCGTGCCCAGTTTGAGCTCAGCACGGTGGTTTCTGTAGAATTTCGACATAACTGCACACCCGCAAGTTTCTCGTGTCACCTGACCTCCTGTCCCCACCCCACCCCCCTCGCCAAACAGGCCGATATTCTATTACCGTGGCGACACGCTGATGGCGGTCACCCTCGGCCAGTACAAGGCCCACTTCTGGACCTGGACCAATTCCTGGGAGGAGTTCAGACGGGTAAGGGGGCTTAGGGCGGCCGTGGGCTCCGCTTCCCACACCACCTTGTCCTTGGGAGGACACCTCGGGACCAAGCGGGCTGGCTGGTGGCCAGCCCCAGAGGCCTCACCGTGGGCCCGCCGTTAGCAGGGCTGGTAGTGACATGGCGTAGCAACAAGGACAGCTCCTCAGGAGCCTGGACTCCCCTCCTTGGCCACCCTACCCTCTCTGAGGCCTCCCAGAGCCCAGGAGAAAGAGTCCTCAGAACAGGCTAAGTAAGCCTCAGGTCAGAGGGCTCGGACCCAGGTGAACCGGGTTGCCTTCCCCCTGCAACCCCCAGCACTTCCTGTCTTGTCCCTTCCCCCAACCTGTCCAGGTGCTCAGTGGCCCCCCTGAACGGGCCGCTGTAGCGTCTGTGTCCCCGCGGCTGCCCGAAGGGCGTGTGGGCGGCTGCCTGGTCCTGCCCCTCCTGGCCCTCAGCCCCCACCTCTTCCAGGCATCACTCAGGGTGGTGCCCCCGCCCCTCTGAGCGTCTGGCATAAGAGCGGCTTTCCTTTTGGAAGGAAAAGCGGCACGAGTTAGCGACACACCCGAATACGAGGGCACTGTGTGCAAGTCAGGGCGCGGTTGCGAACGTAAGGGCTCTGGTGCCCGGCTGATGAGGCAGACGGCTGTGGCTGTGGGGCCACCACGCGCAGCCAGACAGCCAGAGCCCAGGACAGCGTGTGCCTCCTCCCGGGTGGCCCAGGGCCTGGCCAAAGTCCCTGACTGGCCTTCAGAAGCGAGGATCGGCACCAGGTGAGCTCAGCTGGACCGATTGAGCCAGGGCTTCTCTTCTGGACTCTGACCCCGGGGGTGAGCCCAGAGGAGTGTCCTGCGGGCCTCCAGACTCACCGGGGTAGCAGAACGCTGTTGGCACAGGGCATGACAGAGCCCTGTCCCCTGGCTCGTGCTTTTAGCACCAGCTCCCCCAGCACGGGATCTCAGCCCTGAGCCATTCAGCTCTCCCAGCTTGTGGCCTCCTCTCACCTCCTCTCCGTTCGTCCAGGGTCCCTGCCCCTACTCTCCCTGCCCCCAGCTGAGCACCTGACACCCTCTCCCCCCCCCCCCCCCCCGCCGTCAGGGCTGTGTGTGGTTCACCCCTTAGCTGTTCAGAGTCTCAAAGGCCACAGGAGCACCCGAATACCCAGAGCCTGGCCTCGCGGGGACCTTTGGGGTTAGCTGTGTGCTCTAACTTCTCCCTGCCCCCACCCCCGTGGCACACGTTGGCTTCCCAGGGCTTTCTAGGGCCCTGTTGCTGGTTGCTGGAGAGTCCAGGCGGTCCAGGAAACTGCCCCTCGGGCCTCCCTGTGGCTCCCTCCCTGGCCCTGCAGGCTCGGGGCACCTCTCGGGGCAGGGTCCAGTCCACTCTGGCCCAAGTGAGACACATTCCAGCTCCCGCCCAGGCCCAAACCCAGAAGGGCCGGGAGCTTCTTTCAGAAAGGGTGTTGGAAAAGTCCAGAAGGTCCTACAGGCAGAGCAGCCTGTGTGGCCTGTCCTGATTTGACCCCCTTTACAGCGGGGTCAAAAGTGTCAGGAGAGGCCGCTTCGGCATAACCAGGTGGGGGCCCGCCCTGCTGCTGGTGAGTCACACGCCCCTCCCCCATCCACAGTGCTCTGAGGGTTTTTGTGGAAGCTCCCCGGTTGGTTTGGTTTGCACGGCTTCATGTTCTTGGGAGACCAGGCACACAAAATTTTCTTCCCCCCTCCCTGTGCTACACAGGGTAGCGGCAGTGGGTTCACCCATCGGGGCTGCCCACACGGCTGTGCTGATGGCCCTTGTCCCCGCAGGGGTCAGTGTGGCCCAGGGAGCGTGTGAGGGTGGAAAGGGCCCAAGAGGAAGGGGCCCCCTGCCGCCACCGGCTGCCCTCCCTGCTCCCCCCAGCACCAGGGGGACTTCAGCGGCCCACGAGGTAGGACAGCTTTGTTCAGAGGCCACGTGCCCGCCCTGCTGGGGCCGCACAGCCAGGCCTGGGCTCCCGGCCCGAGGGAGAGAGAGGCCTGGGGTAGCGGCCCAGCTGGGGCCTGCGGGTCTGTGGTCCCTGGGTTTGGGGGTCACGTGCATCCACTCACTGGCTTCCCGGCTGTACGCCCGGTCCTGGGGCTCGCGGCAGGCTTGGGGGGAGAAGGGTGGAGGTCTAGAGGGTGGGCAGGGAGGGGGGCGGGGAGGAGAGGGAGAGGTGGGTAGCATCTTCCTAGTGCCAGACCAGGTGCCACTGTCCCTACAAGTGTGTGACCTCCCCAGCATAGAGGTTGGCTGAGGCCCTGGGAAGAGCTGTGTGCAGGGAGGGCGCATGTGTGCACGTGACCTTCTGCACTTGCGGACTGCATCGCACACGGCTAGCCGAAGTGCACGGTTCCAAAGAGCAGGCCTGTAGAGGAGTGCGCCCTGCTCCCCGCTCTGTGCGCTGCGCTGGGCTCTGAGGAGGGAAGGGGCCCCCGGCTGCAGTGCCCCAAGGGCAAGGCCTCCCTCCCAGAACAACTGTCACGAGAGAGATCCTATACTAATTAACGGGATCTTAATTAAATAGCTTATTTGATTTGCATCCAAATGATAAAGGGTGTTCTGTCTAGACTCGGTGCTTCCCCGACAGCTGCCCTGCATTTTCGTGCTGAGGGTGGCCCGTGGTTAAATCCGTGTCTGTTCCCCGTTACTTGTCCCAGAATCCAGAAGGCCAAGGAGCCACCCGCTCTGGAACCCACTTGGGTATCCGTGGATCCGTAATCGGTTGCCTTCGGCAACTTAGGTTGCCCTTACTTTGCCAGCCACTGACTCAGGAGTCAGCTCGGTGCAGATGAGTGGAATTTCACGGGCTCCTGGCCTCTCTGCTTTATTGAAAAGCAGAGTGTTAAGGGCTCCACTGACAGCTGCCCATTCCGGACACGGGCTCAGAGTGTGTGCCCGTCCACCACGCTGGCGCCTGCAGAAAGCCTTCCGGCGGCTCACGGTTGAGAAGCGAGCTCACGTGTCTGTCCCCCAGCCCCTGGTTGTGGGGTTAGCGTGCACAGGTCATGGCCACGTCACGGCCACCTCTCCAGACCCTGTAAAACCGGTCCTGTGTTGGCCGAAGACCAGTGTCGAGCTACCTGCAGGACCCTGAGATCACCAGTGCGTCAGGACGGTACAGCCGACATTTCCCGTCCCCGAGTCCAGGAGTCCCGAGAGGCAGCCTGTAAGCCTTGGGGACAGAGCTGCAGACTGGGCCGCAGATTCTCGGGGGAGCCCCAGGGCCATCCCAGGACGTGGACAGACTCCCATCGCCCCGTGACATCCCCTTTCAGATGCACATCAGAAGCTGCCCCTGAGAAGGAGCCGTGAGGGCAGAGGTGGCCTAGGGAGGGTGTGGGGCCGGGCCCGTCTGGGGGGCCGTGGGCCACACGCCTGAGCTTTGACATACGCTGGCGGCCTTTTCTGGTGTGCTCAGGCGTGTCCGCTGTGGTCTGTTTCGGTCCCTGCCTGTCACCTGGGCATCTGGGCCGCGTTTCCTCCTGGCTTCTCCTGACGCTGACGAGGCAAAGGAGTCTTCCGGGTGCTGAGTGCCGGGCGTGATGTCTGCCAGGCAGACAGGGTGGGGGAGCTTTGCCCCGGGAATCCGTGCCAGTCAAGATAAGAGCCGGGCTGAAGTATTTTGTGTGTTTTTTAAGTGATAACGCTTTTTTTTTTTAAGATTTTATTTTCTAACTAATCTCTAGACCCAACATGGGGCTCAGACTCACGACCCCAATTTCAAGAGTCTCATGTGCTACCAGTTGAGCCAGGCAGGAGCCCCTAAAGAGATTCACCTCCCGCCAGAAACGGGCCTGATTGCTCAGCAGCCCTGAGGCCCAGCGACGGTGGTGGAAAGGTGCCCCTACAGGACGGCCACCCTCCCGCGTGCTCGTCCCCTCAGCATTCCCTCGTGGAGCGTCCCGGGGTGCAGCACGCGGGTCACGGCTGCTGCCGGAACGGGATGGACTGGCCGGCCTTGCGGAGCTCGCGGCCACTGCCTTCCGGGCCCCCAGCGCGCGTGCAGGCACACACAGCACTCCCCGCCCTCCCCGCCTCTCGTTTCAGGGCGTTGATTTCTGCCCCGGGCAGAACGTGTCAGGAGTCACCACCCACACGCAGGAGGAGCACACGAAGCTGCCCCTGATTTTCCACCTGGGACGAGACCCGGGGGAGAGGTACCCCCTCAGGTGAGCCAGGGGCGGAGGCCTTCGGGCTGCCGGGGCCCCGGGCCGGCAGGTGTAGGCACTGACTGGCGGGCTGCGCGCTCTGAGCTCTGCTCTCCCCCACCCCCGCCCGCCCCCGTGCTCCCATCCCCCTGCTGTCTGGCTCCCGCCCCCACGGTCTGCGTGGCCCCGTCACGGGGCCCCCAACCCTAGCTGCCTTTTTGATGGCAACAGTGGGGGGCTGGGGGCCCGGGCGGCGCCGGCCTGGGAAGATCCACCCTGGGCCCCTTCACCCTCCGGGCCAGGACCGCGCTCCTCCCAGTGAGACTCCAGGATGAGTCGCTTCTTGGGACCTTGGTCCGGCTTAGAGGCCCGGGATCACGGGAAGGAAACAGATAGGTCGTGGGTGAAACCACGTGCCCCACGTCTACCTGCAGCAGAACCTCCTGCGTGGTCTTATTGGCAAGAGGGACTCTACAGAGGTGATCGTGGTGAGGGTCAAAATGAGATCACCCTGGATTAGGATGGCCCTAAATCCAGGGAGAGTATCCCTGGGAGACAGAACGGGATACGGACACGGGAGAGGCCACGTGGAAATGAAAACAGAGGTGAGGGGATACGGCCACAGCCAAGGGACACCCGGAGCCCCCGGGAGCTGGACGAGGCAGGAAGAGCCCTCCCCTGGAGCCTCCGAGGGGGCACGTCCCGCCTGTATCTCGGCCTCCAGCCCCCAGAACTGGGAGGGAAGAGATTTCTGTCATCAAGCCCCCTTCCGCGGCCACCGGTTACTGTAGCTCCAGGACACTCACTGGTGGGAGCTGGGAGCCCCTCAGGGCTGTCACACGCCAGGGAGGTCAGGAGCCCAGGGCCGTGTGCAGGTGGGGTCGAGGATCAGGCTCAACCAGGGGGAGGCTCGGAGCAAGCAGTCTGAGCCCGGCTCCTGACCCCGGAAGTAACTTCAGAGCCAAGACGCAGCAGGACCACGGGAGCAGGTGGCAGGGCCCAGCATCGGGAAGAGCCGCCCACTGCACCTCTGCTCCACCTGCAGCGGCCTTGACCGGCTCCTGGTCACCCGGAAGTTACGTGCGTCAGTGTGCACCATCCCCTCGGGCCCTTGTGCCCATGCTCCCGACAAGGAGACCCAGACCCAGGGTGGGACACAGTTCTGGGAAGAAGAGCCTGGAGCCACCGCCCGGCCCAGAAGGGCTCACGGGCAGACTGAGGGGCCTCCCGGGCTTCCCACGTGCGCTGGCACCACGGTGCCGAGTAAACTGACCAGTCAGCCTGCTGAACGTGGTTTAAGCCGATCCTTCCCAGTGCGTTTGGCCAGAATCGCGGAGACCTGCTTTGAGAAGCTTGTGGGTCTGCCCCCGCTCCACGGATCTGGGCCAAAGGGACCAAGAAGGTGGGGAAGGTGCCAGGAGCCTGCCAGATCTGGGTCTGCTCGGAGGTGCCCGTGACCCTGGCGGTGCCCTCGGTGGTGCCGGTCGAGGCTCAGGCCCGGTGGAGTGGGGCAGGAGGCCTGGCTGCTGTACTGTCACCTGGCTGTGCCTGCGGCCTCGTTTGTAGGGAAGGTTCCCCGAGGTGCACGCCTGCCGCGGGCCAGTGGCTCCAGCAGGGACGGCTCCTTCAGTCCCCAGGCCCGTTCCTGGCCTACTTGGGTGGCCTGCCTCGGCCTGCCCGGGCCTCCCTGCTTCTGTGACCTGGCGCTCTCACCTCTAGCTTTGCCAGCGCGGAGTACCTGGATGCGCTTCGCGGGATCACCCCGGTCGTCCAGCAGCACCAGAAGGCCTTGGTCCCCGGACAGCCTCAGCTCAACGTGTGCAACCAGGCGGTCATGGTAAGTGGCTGGCAGGCCACGGGCCGCCGGTGCCGGGGGTGTCCCGAGGGCCCCGTGAGGTCTGCACCCCCCAGGGCATCACTGTCCTCCCCCCACGGAGCCGTCTGGGACGGCCGTGAGTTCCAGCAGCCGGGGTGATCCCTGGGCAGCGTGGCAGGACCCCGGCAGACCGCACGTCTCCAGAGGCTGCCGGAGCCCCCCTGTGGCTCCCGCTCAGGCCTCACAGGTGTGACCGTTGTGCACGACAGAGACGCCAGACCCGTGTGGGGCAGGGACATGCCAGGCTGATGACCTGGAGGTCCCGTCGGGGACAGACCTTGGCTCCTGCGGGACCCGCCTGCAAGTCCTGTCCCTGTGACGGAACGTGTCTGTGCGCGCCCTGCTCCACAAAGATGGGCGATCAAGTGTCCCGGTGTCGGCAGCACCCCGAAACCCACAGAGCACCGTCGGGATGGCTTAGCCTGGCTTCCCAGGCTGTCAGCCCCTCCTCCCAAGCACCCCATTCCCCAGACCTACCACGTGATTTTGAGGAAGCTGTGGCCTGGAGCCCAGCAGGCTTGGGGGAGTCAAAGTGCAGGGTGGGGCCGACAGGGACAAAGCGTGCTGACCTTTCCTGGCGGCGAGAATGATCATGGTGCGGACAAGGCTGCCTCATCAGCCAGGGTCAGTGCAGGGGTGGTTTTGTCGCTGTTGTCCCCGTCTGGGGCTGTGTGTCCTGAGGCTCCCCAAAGAAAGACACTCAGGGCAGGAGCCAGCAGGGCCGCCTCCTTCCCTCGAGGGCACCGGGGGCTGTCCGGCTTCTGAAGTCACAGCAGTGGGGCAGGAAGGTCCCCGTTTCAGGACCACCACGGAGCCTTGGGTCCCAGGAGCCTGAGAGCCCCCCTCACGCCCCGCCCACAGAGGAGCCACGGTGCCCACTCCAAGCCCCGGCCTTAATCTTTCTGTGCAAGCCAGCTGCCCCCACCTGCCACATGCTGTCCACTGGGGAATGCTGTGCAGACACACACTGGGTCTTAGGGTGGCAGCGTCCTTTCCCACCGCCTGGGGGTGGAGGGACCCGGCTGGGGCACTGTCGCAGCTGGCTGCCCCTGCACTGGGGTGAGGGTGACCCTCTCAGCCCCACACACCCCACGAGTGAACCGAAGACAGACTGGAGCAGTGTGCAGTGGCCCCCAGACACCCAAGGGAGCACTGCCCCTGGAACACTGCACGGATCTACACGCCTGTGCAAAGCCCTTGGCCCTCGCCACACCCTGGACGGAGGGGAGGTCCTGCCTTCTGCCCTCAACCCCCAGCTCAGCCCTGCCTCCACTCTGTCAGGCCAGTGGGGACGAAGATTTGATGTGGTGTCTGTCCTCTGACAAGATCAGTCCTGTACAGCCCTTGAGTAGAGCCTTCTGTCGTGGTACACATGAGACACCAAGGTGCCTTTAAGAATCGTGGGTGCTGGCTCCTCCTGGCGCCCCAGACTGGCAGTCTGCACCCAGATTTTCCATTCTGCACACCCTGTCGCTTTGCTCTGCCTCAAAGGTTGAGAAGAGCTGCTTTCTCCAAAGCTTGCCCTGTCCTAGTGGCTGGCCACACCCTGCATGGGCAACCAGGGGCCATGTGATGCCATCTGGGGCAGGAGGGGACTTCCCCGGGGTTCTCCCTGCCATCGAATCTCTGATTCAGTAACACCCTCTGGGGCCCCCTCTCAGAAGAGTGCCCCCAGCATGATTCTGAGTCTCCCTACCAAGGCACAGGAGCACCCCATGGGCAGTGGGAGGACACAGAAAAACAAGGGAGCCTCCCTCTCTGGCGGGTGTCTCTCGCTGGAGAACTATGGCCATAAAGAGAAAGTCTGGACGTGAATACACATGGCCAAGTTGCCACATTGAGTCGTTGTGCTGAGACAGGCCAGCTCTTCCCCAGGTGACAGCTTTCTGTAGAGAACCTTAAGGCTGTAAGGAGTCTCCTCTGTTAGCCCTTCCTGAAATGTGGCGCTACGGCGGGGACAGGTGGCAACCTGGCCCGTGGCCGCCCATACCCTGGACCCTGAGGCCAAGGAGGAGATGGGGCATGGCAGGAGTCTGACACTACTGAGCCTAGAAGTGTTAAGAGTAACTCAGTGTTCTCTCTTAATTCTCCTTGCCAGAATTGGGCACCCCCAGGCTGTGAAAAGTTAGGGAAGTGCCTGACACCCCCGGAGTCCATCCCCGAGAAGTGCTTCTGGCCCCACTAGCACCTGCTCGTGTTGCAGCCAGGCCTGGGCTCTCCTACTGGCCCTGCCAATGCCTGCGGGGAGGAAGGCTCTGGCCCCAGGGCTCCTGAGCTGGAAGAGCCCCAACTGTTCTCTGCCCCGCCTGCGCCAGACAGACATTACCTACAGGTGACAGCAGGACCTGCACGTGCCCGCGGTCTCCCAGCCCTCCTCCTGGCCCACCCCAACTTGCCACGGCAGCCCACAGCCTCGGCCCAGCCCCAAAGCTGAATGCACTTGCTCAGGGCCCTGCCTCCATCCCGGGATCCGAAGGCGGAGCTGTCCCCTCCCATGTGTGAGTGCCACTGTCAAAGTTGGCCATGCCAATCCTGCTTGAGCCCTTGGCACCATCCTACTAGGAGAGAGTTGTGAATGTGGAAGGGGGTTTGGCAGCAGCCAAGGAAGGCCTCCCTGGTCCGGTGAGGACAGAGGGATGCTAGCACCTTCGTTTTAACACCTACCTTAGGGATGCTGTCCTGGTGCCCTGCATGGCAAGCGGGTTCCTCCCTTCCAGCCGCCCGTTACCTGGTGTGGCACGGTGCGGAGAGACAGCGAGCGGGTGTGGACGCCAACCTTACCCGCCCCGAAGGCGTGTGGAGCCGCCTTCTAGTGGGGTTTTCACGTCTCTGCCGTTGTGATGCCAGAGCTGTACCGTTCTAAGACTTGGGAAATGATGGTGAAAAGTTCTAGAATAAAGTTAACAGGCCTTTTTCTTTTTTTTTTTTTTTAATAAGGATTTGACCCTTTGCGGAAGTGGGCGGGGTGGGTTTCCCTCTGCCCCGCCCCGTCGCTGAGGCCGGGGGTGGCCCCGGCACTCCCAACTCCCGCGCGCTCCCGGAGGGTCTGGCGGAGCCGGCCCGTCCCCTCCAGGGCTCGGCACCCCCGCTGCCGTCCCCGTCCACCGGCGTACTCCTGCAGGGGACGCTCGGGCTGGGCCCCTCATGTTGGTGGCCGCGCGCGTCCGCCCCTCGCACCGCGCGGTAGGAGAGCGAGCGCGGCGGCGGCGACGAGCCGGACGGGGCGCGCCTGTTCAGGGCGCTAGAGCAACAACGCGGCACCCAAGATTCGGTGGAATACGGTAGTCCCTGCGGGCGACGGCGGCCCCGCCCACTGGCGCCTAGCGTAGGCGCCCCGCCCGCTCGCGCAGGCGCAGAGCCGCCGGCGCACCCCTGCCGCTCCCGGACACGCGCTCATCCCGCGCTCACCCCGCGCTCACCCCGCGCTCACCCCGCGATGGCGGACTCCGACCTGCAGCTGGTGGCGCGGCGCATCCGCAGCTTCCCGGACTTCCCCGTGCCCGGCGTGCTGTTCAGGTGCGGGGGCGGGCGCGGGGCGGGGCGGGGGGGCGGCCGCGCGGGGCCAGGCCAGCGAGCCCGCCGTCCCCGTGCGGGGCCCGGACCCGACCCGACCCCGGGGGTCACCAGGCCTGCCCTCGCGTGCCAGGGATATCTCGCCCGTCCTGAAGGACCCCGACTCCTTCCGCGCGTCCATCCGCCTCCTGACGAATCACCTGAAAGAGACCCACGGCGGCAAGATCGACTACATCGTGGGTAAGTGGAGGGGGCAGGGGCGGGTCCTCGAATCCCAGGTGGACCCTCCCCGGGCCTCCTGCCTGCCCCCGGCGCCGATGCTGTGCCCTGGGGTGTCTCGAGAGGCCCGGAGAGGTCGCCGGGTCTGTGCCAGGCTCCGCGAGGGTACCGTGGGCGTTCCTCCCCCCTGAGCCCTGAGCGGCGCGGACGGAGGGGCGACCCACGTTAGCTTAGGAGAGGCTTGGGGGGCGTCCGTCGGGGACACGCTGAACGTCGCACCGTGCTTGGCTGCCGACCCTCGAGTAGGCTGTAAGGATGAACCTGCTGAGCGGCACTTGGCCGCCTGAGGGTGGGCGCGTCTTTGCGGTGGCCGGCTGAGGGCAAGGTCACCCCATCGCCGTGCCCCTCGCTCTCGCCGACTTCCTGGTCCTCCGTTCTGGACTGGTGGGGCTACGGGCTGAGTATCCCCAAGGGTGTCTGACCAGAGTCCACTGGGCCAAAAACACTCTTGTTGCCCGTCTGTGTGTTGAGCTGTGGGCCAGGCCCTCTGCCCAGCACGGGGCTTCAGGGAGGACCCCAGCAGGCCGGGTCTCCGTGACCGCGCCATGCCCCGGCCCTCCCATGGCTCCCCGCTGCCCTGCGGGACCATGGCTTTTCACTTGACTGTGTCCTTCAGAGGGTTCCTTCCTCTGGAAGCCCTCCCTGGCAGCACCCCTAGGGGGTGGGGCCTGCGCTTCCCCATGAGTGACCGCGGGAGATAGCAGGCGATAGCCCGGGGCCAGCCCCTCCAGGGCAGATGCTGCTGCAAGAATGACAAGAGCCGTCTGAGTCCGCTCCTTAGTTATTAGCAGCCCAGTGACAGGCTGGCGGCAGGGCTGTGGGGAGAAGGCAGGTAACTTCCCTGAGGCCACACAGTTATTTCCGCTTCTGGGTCCCCGGCTCCTGCCCTGCAGCACCCAGCAGGCTCTGTGCACAGAGGTAGGTGCTCAGTCAAGGACTTTTAGCTGGAGCCAACAAAGCCAGGGGCTTCTTGCCATTGTCCGGCACTGGCCCCTGGGGACCCTCGTGCTCCCGTGCCACACAGCCACCCCTGACACCCCACCTCTGACCAACAGGCCTAGACTCCCGAGGCTTTCTGTTCGGCCCCTCCCTGGCCCAGGAGCTTGGCTTGGGCTGCGTGCTCATCCGAAAGCGAGGGAAGCTGCCCGGCCCCACGGTGTCCGCCTCATACACGTTGGAATATGGGAAGGTGAGTGGGCTGGGCACCGCCACCCGTGACCCTTGGGCTTCCTGAGGATATCCTCTGGGTCGGGTGTAGCTGCCGCGGCTGATGCCAACTCTGCCCGAGACGCCAGCCTAGCTCACGCAGCCAAGCGGCAGCTGGGTGGGTTGGGCTCTCGTCGGCACCACCTCCCAGGCTCCGCACACCAGGGCCGCGTCTGGAGACGTGCAGACCGAGTGCCTGCTTCCCATCTGCAGGCTGAGCTGGAAATCCAGAGAGACGCCTTGGAGCCAGGGCAGAAGGTGGTCGTCGTGGACGATCTGCTGGCCACTGGGGGTGAGGGTCTCCCCGCCCCCTCCCCCCGGCAAAGAGGGCCTGGCGCTAGGACTGCTGGGGGTGCAGGAAAGTGGCTCAGCCCACGTGTGAGACGTGGGTTGGGGCCTCAGCACTGTACAGTTTACGCGTGAGCGGCAAGACCCTGTGTGGGCAGGTGGGAGCCTCCTCCCCAGCCACCTCCTCCCCCTCCCCGCCCCCCGGCTGGGTGGGGCCTCATTGTGTGCCCTCTGCCGACCCACTCAGGAACCATGCATGCGGCCTGTGAACTGCTGGGCCGGCTGCGGGCGGAGGTGCTGGAGTGCGTGAGCCTGGTGGAGCTGACCTCGCTGAAGGGCAGGGAGAAGCTGGGGGCCGTGCCGGTCTTCTCTCTCCTGCAGTACGACTGACCCACCCTCCCCGCTCTGGCCGAGAGGAGTTCCTGCCTCGTGGCTGGCCGATGGCCGCCAGGGGGCGCTGGCCACCCGTCTGGACTTTTTTTTTAAACTTTTTTGCAGTTGCCTTTTTCTACCGCCCGGGGCCCTTCCTGCAGGTTCTGGAGGTGCCGAGGCCTGGAGCCGGTAGCTCAGGCCGGAGCCCCGGCCACTGCAAGGCCACCTACAAACACTGAAAAGAGGTGAATAAAGTGCTTTGCTAGAGTGGCTGTTCTTTATCCGGGGCCAAGAGGTGCGGGAATCCCACTTGGCGGGTTGGGCGGGCATGTGTCTGGCATTCTGTGGCTCTCTGCTCCCAGCTGCCTCTCAGGGGGCAGGTGCTGCCCAAACGGCCTCTCAGTTGCTGTGGTCAGTCACACCAGCAGGGTGGCTCATGACACTGTCAGTGGAGTGGGGCTGGCTCCTGAAGGTTCCAGGAAAAATTGGGCTCCGGGCCCCCCCTGCATCCCCCAGCCCTGCAGTCCGCCTCCCTCTTGTACGGGTCCAGCGGGGACACCGAGCTTACTGGGTCACCAGGGATTCCCATGTGGACATATCGGGGGCATTGTGCCAGCCGCCTCACCCAAGCTTGCACAGACTGCAGAGCCACCCCACTCCGCTATGCCCCAAAGACACCAACGATGACAGTCACCAACAGAAACCAGTTTAATGACAATATTCTGCAGGAGGGTGGGCCCACCACCCACACTAGCCAGGGACCCCGGTGGCGAGTTAGGAGGGGGAGAAAAGCGCACTGTGTTCCTAAAGGGAATGAAAGAGACACGGCAGGCCAAGGACCTAAGCCCAGGCCCGCGAGGCTCACCGTGCCGCCTCGGCACGGGCAAGGTGGGCCAGCCGGGCGAGGACACCTGCCAGGTCAGCAGCCTTGTCCAGCTTGACATAGGTGTCGGTGCGGACGTGGTGGAGGCTGAGCCAGTCGGGCAGCAGCTCAGAGAGCAGCTGTACGTGCTTCTCCATCTCCCCTGCAGACAGACAGGATGTGAGCAGGGCCGTGCGCCTGGGAGGGGGTACTGACCCCTTATGGGGGGGTCCAGACCAGTCAGCGGGCCTGCCTTAGGACCAGCCCCCCAACCCGCCCCGCAGGCCTGTCCAAGCCTCCAAGCAGCAGACCCAGTGGTGGGAAGGTGGAAGGGCTCGGGCCAGGGCAGTGACAGAATGGCCTTGCTGAGGAGCTGACCCTCCCACGGAGCCCAACACCAGGCCTGGAGGGGGGAGGGGGGAGGAGGCAGGTCGCCCTGCAGCCTGGAGGGAACCCACAGTCCCGTGGGGCCCGGCGCTGTCTGGGGGGGGTCTGGGGGCCGGGTGGGGGCTCGAGGACACCGTGCCCAGCCTCATCCTGAGCGGGGAATACAGGGAGGGGGCACAGGGAGGGCCCGGCCCCGCCCCTGCACACACCAGGGCTCAGGGCCGCACGGTAGCTGCCCGCCATCCTGGCGCAGGCCACCTCCATGGTGAGGGCGGGCTTGCGCTCTGACACGAAGACGCCACGCAGCACGCGGGCCAGCTCGGGCAGCCGCTCCAGCCGCTGCAGCCGCCGCTCCTGCTCCGGCTGCCGCGTCATCTGCGCCAGCTGCTTCTGCGCCTGCTTGCAGCGGATCTGCGGTAGGCCCCGAGAACGGTCAGCGGAGAGCCGGTCCCACGGGCCCCTGCCAGGACCCCGGACACTCACCCGCTCCAGCAGGTCCTGGGACACTCCCTTCAGGGCGGCAGGCGGGGTGGCCGGCGGGGTGGCCGGCAGGGCAGGGCCGGGGGACCCGGGGCTGCCGGACTTGGCCGTACGCAGAGCCAGGTCACTCAGGGCCTTTTGCATCTGAGGCAGTTCAGAGGGGAGAATCAGAAGGCCCCCCCCACCCGGCCCGGCCACAGGGAGGTCACCGTCTGCCGGCCCAGGCTCACCCTGAGCGTCACGGCAGGTGGCCGGTGCCCAGGGTGCAGCCTGCCAAGCAGGCAGCGCTCCATAAGGGGGGAGGGCACGTCCCACCACCCCAGAGGCGCATGGCCAAGGATGGAGCCTGTCGGGTGCCCGCCCCGCAAGCCCTAAGGCGGCCTCACCCTGGGTGACATCAGGCTGCGGGCACGGGCCAGCACCTCCTGGGCGGTGGCCAGCTTCTCCGTGGTGGGGGGCTGGGGCAGCTCAGCCGGCTCAATGTCAGGCACTTCGTCCACATTGAAGTGGGGGTGCCAACGTGTCAGCTGGTCCTCAGGCACCACCATGGGCGGGTTCAGGGAGGCAAGGAAGGCCTGTGTGAGGAGACGCGAGTGCCAGGTGAGCCCAGGCACATCTGCATTGGGGGGGGGGGGGGGGGGGGCAGGGCTGCTGCGTTCCTAGCCCGCCCAGTCGGGCCATGTTGGGCTCAGGTGCTCAGCTGGGCCAAAGGGCACGACACCCGGAACAGAGCAGCACTGAGCCCATCACGCGCCCCCAGGGCCTGAGGCTGCAGCCCTGAGCTCCCGGACCTCCACTGGGGAACCAGGAGCGGGGCTCTCGCCCAGCCCTGCACCCACCCCACGAGGCAGCCACGGAGATGGGTGAAGAGAACTCGAAGAGTCAGCCTCTCACGAGGGCCCGTCTCCTGCGGGGTAAGACGGAGCTATGACAGGGACGGTTCGGGGCCCAGCCCAGGGCCTGCCGGGGAGGTGCTTCCTCCGAGGACGGAGCCGGTCACCCCCGTCACTCACCCTGTGGTGCTCCCGGACGCGCTCCACCAGATTCTGGCCGAAGACCTGTCTGCGCCGCAGGAGGTGCGAGGCCGTGAGCTGGGGAGCCGTGCTGCCAGCCTCTGCGGGAAGACTTCAGGCCTGAGCCCCCCGCCCGGGCCCGCCCCGTCACCCAGGCCCCCAGACTGCTGGTCTCCGACGCCTCACGCCACGCCCAAAATCACACAGTGTCACTGGCGGGGAAACCGAGGCTCGGACACGCATGACCTCAGTCAGAGCGCGCTCACCCTGGTCTAGCAGCGGCTCAATGGTAAGCTGGTAATCGGACCTCTTGACGCCGTCCTTGAAGGTGGGGATGTTGCGCTCCTGGCGGAAGCGGTAAGAAGCGGGGTACACGGTTCTGATCTGGCCCACGTTGCGCTCCTCAAAGCGCCTGCGGGACAAGGTGCTGGGTCAGAGCGCGCCGGGAAGGGCACACTCAGACCGTACGGGCAGGGTGAGGCCCCCACCCTCTGCGGGCCACTCACTTGCGCATCATGTCCTGGACGCCCTGCTTAACCTTGGCAAAGGTCGCGGTCTCGGAGCGGTTGTAGAGCATGCCCACGATGGTGTCCATGCTGCGGAACATCTCGGCCAGCACCTGGTACTTGTAGGGCAGCACAAGCCCCGGGGGCCCCGGCTGGGCCAAGGCGTGGAAGCGCTGGTAGGCGGGTGCCTTCTGTCCGCTGCCAGGAGGGGAGCGAGGCCTCAGGAGAAGCACCAGACCCACACCCTCCAACACCGACGGCAGGCAGGCCAAATGGCCAGGGAGACCCCGGAGCCGGGGCCCGAAAACCGTCCCTGTTCCCGTGACACAGCACACACCAGTCCCAAAGCCCCGGCGCGCCCAGTCTCCCGTCACCAGCACTAGGGCTGGAACCAGGAAAGCGTGGCCTCACATCTCGCCCGGTCACCTAGGGAAGTCCTGGCTCCTTATCTCTACGAGGCACATATGACCTCAGGAGCTGGGGAGGACAGACATGGGCGCAGGAGACAAATACCCAACAAATGGCAGCTGTAGACGGCATTCCAAAGTCACAAGGGCCACTGAGGCAAGAACGGGCACCCTCTTATGGATGGAGGCTGAGGTGCAGAGCCAAGTGAGTGGCAGGGACTGGAAGGGGAGCAGCCCCCCCAGCCTTGTCCCGCCTGCCATCTTCCCACCAGCCTAGCCTTTCCCTGGGTGCCTGTCTGCCCACCCAGGACTCACCACGGCCCTGCTGGCTGCCCCTGGTCCTCCAGCACGCAGGGTTCCCCAGCATCCTTCCTCTGGGCACTTGCTTTCAGCTCCTGGGCCCGGGCCCCTAGCTCCCGTGCCCGCTGTAGGCACGACTTGAGTTCAGAAAGCGTGACTTTTGAGGAGGCCTGTGGACACAAGATGCCATCAGCTGGCCCGTCACCCCCACACCACTCTCCCTCCCCCCGGGGCCAGCCTCACCGTGTCCTCCTGGGCTGCCAAGCAGGGCAGCTGACCTGCTGAGAGAGTGGCCTCCTCTGGGGAGCCTGGGGCAGCCAGGGCACTGGGGCTCGAGACCTGGTGGACAGGACCGCAAAGGAGAACGAGTGAGGACACCCTGCGGTAAGAGAGGGTTTCCTAGTTCCCTCAGCGGGCTACACACCCGCTGCTGGGGGCATCAATGACAGTTTCTGCTGGAGTCAAGTCAGAGGGGCCAGGCCTGACCCCTCGCCCAGTCTGCTGGCAAGCTAGACACGCAGCCGCCCACTGCGCTCGGGCCCTCCGGCCCTAACTCCAGTACCTTCTGTCCCCACCCCCACTGACGTGCTCTCCAGCAGGCCGGCCCACCTGCCGGGTCTCAAGCGACCCGGCCCCGCGCTTTCTCTACCGTCTCCCACAGCGGCTCCAGGCCCATTCTCCGAATGGTCGAGTCCTCCCTCGCGAGGCTTCGGTTTACCGCGTGCATGCAACCCCCTAGTCCGCGCCCTCCCTCCAGGGCAAGTCTTTTTGTGGGCCACCCCGCCCTGTTTCCCGGCTCTCCCCTCCAAGTGTTTTCTCCCGTCGGTGCTCATCCACTCACCCCGCCCCCCGCCCCGGCCTCAGTTTCCCCCCTCTCCCTGCCGCGGCCTCACCGTGTCGGCCGGTAGCCGCAGCCGCCTGCGCGCGGGCGGCGCGGGGTGGTCGCGCGTGGGCTCGGCGGGCGGGCGGGCGCGCTTGCGGCTGCCTCCCGGGGTCCGGGCCGGGGTGGGGGGTGCCGGCTTGGCGGGGCTCGGGGTGCGCCAGGCCGGCTTGGCCCGCGGCGGCGCGGCGCGGGGCCCGGGGCGGCGGCGCGCGAAGAAGTCGGTGAGACGGGGCTGTGCCATGGCGGGACCCAGGGCCGGGGGCCGGGGACCCGGCGGGACCGAGACCGAGCAGAGTACAGTCCGGGGCCGGAAGTGGGGCCGCGCTCCGCGCCGATTTTCCCGCCGCGCGTGGCCCCGCCCCTCCGCGGGCGGAACCTTCGGCGCCAGGGCGGGATGCGGGGGAGGCCGGGAAATGGACTCGCCGGGGCGCATGCGCACTGGTACTCTTTTAGCCCGGCCGCAGCGCGCATGCGCCTTAGAGCCGGCCGCCTCCGCAGGGCTTGGGGATTTGACGACTCTCCCCGGCTGGCGGCGGTCGTCGAGCCAGTGCGGTCCCGGAGCAGAGAGACATGCTACGTACTTCCTGCTTGAATTGCAAGCGGTGCGCGTTGGACGACACTGGCCCTCCGCGGCGAGGCGCCCCGGGGCAGCCAGACCCCCGCACGAAGACCCCTGCGTCGGCTCTGGGTGCGAATCGTATGTCAGTCCCGCTGCCATGTTTTTAAAAGGAAGAGTGGCTTTCAGAACGGGATCAGTGGCAAGAAAAGGGGTGTTAGTCCCCAGAGCCTACGGCCGAGGTCGTCTGGAGTCCTGGAGACCCCGCTGCCCGGGAGGCGCGAGGGCGCAGCCGTTGGGGTGTCCTCCGAAGGCCGAGCGCCAGCTTGGGGGCTTTGTTCCTCCGTCTTCTCCAGGCTTTCCGTAAGGATCCGAGCGTTTGGAAAACAGAAACGACCGTTTCCTGTATGTCCCAGGTTCATACTTTGTGAACGGCCTGTAGCAAGTTATCGGCCACCCAGGGATCCGCGGACAGGGTTGCAACCAGCATTTTTAAGGCTAAGTGCTGTTCCATTTCCGTTTTGCTATTTGTGCTCTAGGCCACCACCTAAAATATGTGCCGTGTCGTTTTGTTTTGTTTTGTTTGTTTTGTTTTTAAGACTCTTTATTTTGAGAGAGAGAGAGAGAGAGCACCGAGCAGGGGAGAGGCAGGGGGAGAGAGAGTCCCAAGTGGATGCTAGGCTTGAATCCACAAAACCGAAACCGCGAGATCATGATCTGAGCCGAAACCATGAATTAGACGCTCAACTAACTGAGCCACCCCGGTGGTCCTGTAAAATAGGTTTCTTTTTTTTATTATTATAAAAAAAAATTTTTTTTTTAATGTTTATCTATTTTTGAGAGAGACAGACAGACAGAGCGTGAGCAGGGGAGGGGCAGAGAGAGAGGGAGACACAGAATCCGAAGCAGGCTCCAGGCTCTGAGCTGTCAGCACAGAGCCGGATGTGGGGCTGGAACCCACGAACCACCAGATCATGACCTGAACCGAAGTTGGATGCTTAACCCACTGAGCCACCCAGGCGCCCTGGTGAAATAGATTTTGTAATCAAAACAGTGGTTGGGGGTTAGAGGCAAGAACTGACCTCAGTTGAGGGGCGCCTGGGTGGCTCAGTCAGTCAAGCATCCAACTCTTGGTATTGGCTCAGGTCACGATCTCAGGGTTTTGTGAGTTTGAGCCCCATGTCAGGCCCTGTGCTGACAGTGTGGAGCCTGCTTGGGATGCTGTGTCTCTTTCTCTCTGCCCCTCCCCGCTCACGCAGTCTCTCTGAAAATAAATAAACTTAAAAAAAAAAAAAAAGAATTGACCTCAGTCAGAAGGGAACACTCCAAATGTAAGCTTGCTATGCGTTATAGAGGGAGAGTGTAGGATTCTGGGACTGTAATGGCATCACGAATTCTAGGCACAGCCTCTTCTTCAGACCAATGGTGATAAGGGGACTTTGTAAATATTTCTGCTCATAGCTGCTCATCAGGAGGGAGGGAGCTGTCTTCTCTCCCAGACACTGTGGTTCTCTATGCTCTGTTTCACGTTTAGAAGATAAACAATCCTGGTCTTGGAGAGGTACAGGCAGCTGAATCTAACCGCAGTGACTCCGATATCTGGCTCCCAGCCAGCGGTTTGGCCCAGTCCCTGCCCTCCGTAGATAAGCTGAGAAGCAGGAGCCTTCCCAGAGCCTCCAAAATGCTTAGGAATTTCTGCCAGCATTTCATTTGTCTTGCACCTGCCTACCCACCGGCCTGGAACCACAGCGTGCTGGCTAGGCTCGTGCTTCCCAAGAGAGCTGTGTGAGGGGATGGGAGGCAGGCCCTAGGGTCGTGACAAATCCGGGAACCCCCCCCCCCCCCCCGCCATAAGAGAGCACTCCCTGCCTGCCTGGCCACCACATGGCTGCGTGACTCGGCCACGCACTCCCAGGCACATTCTCCTCAGGGGGACTCCTGGGAGGGACATGCGTGGCCTTGCTGTGCTCTGGCCGGCTCCCTGGGGCACAAGCAGAGGCAGAAGCAGGCCGTGGGAGGCCTGAATAGCTCTGGGGATAGCTGCGTCCTAAAGGACCCTTCACAGGCTCTTGTGGGATCAGGAACGTGAACCTAAAATGTGTCTGCCCGTGTGAGGGGGGAGTCTGGGGACTGAACAGTGCTGTCTGCATGCACTGCCAGCAGCAAAGGGACACATGGTCTCCGAAGGCCAGCCAGCAGCCGGAGGGACACATGCCATACAGCAGGGGCCTGGGGACCACCTCCAGTGCTGTGGCCAGTGTCCATGCCATGGCGCTGCGTCTGGCTGTGCCTCTGTTACTTTTAATGTCATTACTGGAGACTAGGCCTTTTGGGGTGACTTAAGGCTCGGGGCAGCTCCTTCTTAAGAAATTGCCCACCCACCTACAATAATGGGGTCCACAGCCACCTCTGCAAGGTATGACCCCTACCTTTCGGTCACAGCTGATTGGACGAGAGGTGCACAGCTGAACCAATCAGATACTCTCCTGGGACCCAAGACTCTGCGTGGAGAGCTCACCCTTCTGTCCCCTCTGGTTGTGGGAAGCGAGATGGAGTAGGACGGCCACCGCCACCATGTGTGTGGTGACAGAGTGAGCAAGGGACCGTGTGGCCCAGGGACAGGCAGCCACACACAGCTAAATCAGATGGTTTGTAATGGTTTCCAGTGTGCTCTCTTGGGAGACCCACTGCCCTTCGCGATGGCCCAGGTTTTTATGAAGCAGCCTGTAGCCCTTCCCGAACATTTGCCTCTTTTGCTTAAAGTGCCTCTGCCTGGATTTCTGTTTCTTCCAACCCAAGGAGGCTTGACTAAAGCCTGGTCAAAAAGTTGATCCATATGAGGCTACGTTAATAAAAGCATAGAGTCTAGAATAAGGGAAGCGAAGGGCACGTGGGTGGCTCAGTCAAGTGTTTGACTCTTGATTTCAGCTCAGGTCGTGATCTCATGGTTTGTGAGATCGAGCCCCGCGTCGGGCTCTGCTGATGGTGCAGGGCCTGCTTGGGATTCTCTTTCTCCTCCTCTCTCTACCCCTCCCCTGCTGGCATTCTGTGTCTCAAAATAAATATTATTTTAAAAATAAAAGAAAAATAGAATAAGGGTAGTGAAAGCCCTTCTCTGCTGAGTTCTGCCCAGGCTCCACCTGAAATGTCACGTTGGTCTATAGGTATGGAATGCTAAGAGGTTATAGCCTGGCTAAAATGCCAAGAGACAGACCAGATAACAAGGGACTAGAACCCTTGTTTGTGGATGTTTACCCTGGAGAAACTGGGACATTGGCGCTATGCCTTCATTCATGTGATGAGCCAGTTTTTACTGAGTGCCGTCTGGGAGCCTGGCTGCTGAAAGCCCATTACAGGCTGTGCCATGAGGGTCCACTATGTGCCAGGCTGAGACCAAGACTGATGAGGCCCCTGCTCTCAAGGAGCTCACATTCTAGTGGACAGAGACTAGTAGAGAAATTAGTCTTGTTAAAATAATTTCAGAGCCGCCTGGGTGGCTCAGTCGGTTGAGTGTCCAACTCTTGGTTTCAGCTCAGGCAGGTCATGATCTCACTGTTCGGTTCGTGAGTTCGAGCCCCACATCGGGCTCCCCACTGACTGTGGAGCCTGCTTGGGATTCTCCCGCGCGCGTTCTCTCTCTCTCTCTCTATCTCTATCTCTGTGTCCCTCTTCTGCTTGTGCTCTCTCTTTCTCTCTCAAATAAATAATAGTAATTTCAGATAAAGAATTTAAAACCCAGTCATGAGATTGAGTGGGGAGCCTCTTTAGATCTGAGGATTTAGGGAGGCCTCTTGGAGATGACACCTGAATGGCAAGGAGTGACCACAGGAATATCTAATAAGAGAACAGAATTGAGAATAGAGTCCAGAGGGCCACCACCGTCATCATTTTAACCACCCTCCAAAAAATGATCAGAGTTGCGCTAAGTTCTGAGTTTGAGTTACAGCCACGGCTGACCACCTTTAACTTCCCTGGAGCCCATCCCACCCCCTGGTCTGTCACCACATCACACGCATGGCATGAATGGTGTCACCTCCACTGCTCTGCCCCGGAGCCATTTGCACATTACAGCCACCACCAGGGGTGTGTGGTGCCTGACAGTTTTCAAAGCAGTGTCACCAAACAGGGAGAGCTGGACTCTGTTGTGTGCGGCGTGCAGGCCTTGTTCCCCATCCCTGGAATAACCTATCTGTCTCACCCTCACGGCGAACCTACGAGCCACACCCCATCTTTGGGTGAAGAAACGGACTTGCAGGGCATAAAGCTGGGGCACCAAGGAGCCAGCTGCCCACGTCCTCCTCCGCCTCTCAACCGCCACTCTTCCCCAGGAGACCAGACGGGGCTGGAGAGTAATGGTGGCATTCAGGCTTTCGGTGATCCCCTGGACCCTGCAGAAAACCCCACAAGGTTTTCATGGTCTTGGCTTATAATGCATCATCCTTTACCAAGTCTGGAGGCAACTTCACCTTCCTTGAAGGCATTTGGGTCTCAGCCAGGATCAGCCTGCACTTGGCTCACTGTCCACCAGACAGCCAGCCTTGGAATCCGTGACGTGATCGGGCAAAGGGGACTGCTGCCCACTGGTCGAGTGACCTGGGAGGTCTCGGTCTCCCCTCCTCCCTGAGCCTCCCATGCCTCATCCTTATGCGGGGGACCTTATACAGAACGTGCTCTCGGCAGAGCCCTGGGAAAGCACACGTAGCTTCAAGCCCCCGTATGATAGTGACAGACACCAGCAACAGCACACCTGCTTTCAGAGGATGTCAGGGTGGGGATAGGGCACACTGTGTCCCGGTCCACATGTGAGCGTCCAGAGCAGCACGGCAAGACGGAAAGGTAGCGGGAAGGGCGCCTGGGTGGCCCCGTGGGTTGAGCTTCCGGCTCTTGATTTTGGCTGGGGTCGTGGCCCCAGGGTTGCGGGATCGAGCCCCATACTGGGCTCTGCACTGGGCAGGGAGCCTGCTTGGATTCTCTCCCCGCCCTTCCTCTCTCTCTCCACTGCCCCTCGCTGGCGCACGTGCTTGCTCTCTCTCCTCTAATAAAGAAATGTAGCAGGAGCCACAGGTGTAATTTTACATTTTCTAGTAGCTACATGAAGAAAATAAAAAATCAGGTGACAGTAATTTAAAATTTTTGTAAATATGTATTTTTTGTGTTATCCATTATATCTCAAATGTTATCATTTTGACAGGTAACCAATGTAAACTTTATCAACGGGCTGATTGTTCGCCACCATCAACATCGCAGTCAGCTCTAAGTCCTAGTACTAAGCATACTAAGTGCAGTCCGTGTTTTACAGCTTACAGCACATCTCAACTTGGAACGCGCTCAATTTTCGTGGAAATACTTGATCTTTATTTAGATTTCATGAAATTCAGAGTTGGAAATGGGTTCACGTGCCCAAGTTGTTCTAAATAGACTCCAGTTTTCCAATTAGCGACCGGAGCGTCTGAAATTAACCAACAGCGAGTGCAGGGGAGAAGCTCAGGTCCCAGCGGCCCTGTCCCAATCCTCAGGGCAGCAGGGGCGAGCGGCGCGGGCAGGAGGCCGCAGGGCAGGGCAGAGCCGGTGCGCGGCCCTGCAGGGCGGGAGAGCGCGGAGCGGGACGCGGCGGAAGACCCCGGGCCCCCAGCCCCAGGCGGCGCGAGAACGCGCAACCGCGAGACTGGCCCGCAGGTGCAGCCCTGCGCTGTCAATCACGCGAGGGCCGGAGGCGGAGGTACGGGGCGGGGCCTCGCGCCAGAAGGGGCGGGGCCGGAGACGAGTCGGCCGGTGGCGCGTTTCCGGGGACCAGGTTAGGGGCGGGGCTCCAGAGCTGGGTGGGGCCGGAGGGCAATTTGACAGCGGCGACGAGACTTCGGGACGTGGCTCACGGATGGGGCGTGGCCGGGAGGGAGTGGCGAGGCGGTGCCATCGGTGGGGCGGGGCTTGGTGGGGGCGGGGCCGGGACCGGGGCGCGCATAGCGATTTCCCACTCCACCGGCACTGGGGGGGGGGGGGCTGGCCCCGCTGCGGCGCGGGCCCCTGGAGGCCGCCGGGGTCGCGTGGGTCACCTCAGCCCGAGGGTTCGGCAGGTCCCGCTCCTCCTGCCCTGAGCTCTGCTGCCCTGCCCTCCGTGGGAAGGCGACCCTCGTGAATAGAAGAGCCCCGGGGAGAATGCCTGGAACCGCACGAGGACCCTGCGGGACCGTCACAGGCCGCGCCTGAACCCTGGGGGGATGGGGGGTTCGCTCCGCGGGGAAGGCCAGGTCCGCCCCCAGCAGGTGCCCACCTGGCCGAGCTCGCCGCGCCTCCCTGCTCCGGTGCAGAGACTGCCCTGGAGGGGCCTGTGTCACCTAACGATTTTGGGGGGCCCTGCCACAAGCCACTCCGGACCCAGGTGAGTTCCGTGTGTCCTGCGGGGAGCGCACAGCCCGGCCCCGACTAGGTGACCTCGCGGGGGCCGGGGGGGGTGGGGGCACGGCCAGTGTCCACTGGGAAACCTCACAAGGGGAGTCGGGAGGTGGGCAGGGGGCGCTCTCACGGCCTGCCACCTGCAGACCCAACAGGAAGAGAGGGGCTCGCCCAGCACGTGGACGCTCCTCTGCTGCCCCAGCCTGAGGAAGGACCTTTCCCCACCCCTCCGAACAGCCGCGCCAGGGAGAAGCCGCACGTCCACCCCCAGCTTACCGCCACACATTTAGCTCGTCACAGCCCTTCCAGCTTACCCTTTTCTCTTTGAAACCACCTGCCTTTCCTTTGTCCCCACACCTGCCTATGGTTTGGCTGCAGCATGTTTGTCCCGGACTGTAATTCTACTTTATTCCTTGATGTGTCCATCTTTCGCTGGTAACATAGCTGGCATGCTCTGTTTCTAAGGTGAACATCCCACACTTCACCAGGTCTACAGACCGGTGTTGTCAACCACCTTCCCCTGCACCAGCCTCAGCTGGCAGGAGCCCCCTGGGCGGGGGCGTCGCTTCCTCTGGGACCTGAACTTGCAGGGCAGCTCTCGGGGAGCCAGGACTGGGCCGGTTCCAGCAGCCTGGCCGTGAGGGGGCGCCTGCAAGGTGGTTCTGGCCGCACAGAGCACTTTGGGATTCTCTTAGGGCTACGGAAGTCTGCGCTCAGGAGAAGCAAGACCAGGTTTTGTATTTTGAAAGACTGTCCCAGGGGAGCCTTGGGTGGCTCAGTTGGTTAAGTGTCTGACTCTTGATTTCAGCTCAGGTCATGGGTTCAAGCCCCGAGTCCGGCTCTGCACTGACAGCATGGAGCCTGCTTGGGATTCTCTCTCTCTCTCTCTCTCTCTCTCTCTCTCTCTTTCTCCCTCTCTCTCTCTGCTCCTCCCCTGCTCTGCTCTCCCTCCCTCTCTCAAAATAAATAAGTAAAAATTATTTTTAAAACATAAAAAACAAAGACTGTCCTAGCCGAGGCCGAAGCCTGAGAGGTGGGAAGCAGCCAGAGGCTGAGGCCATTACCTGGGCAGAGCCTATGACTCTGGGGGCGCCTGGCTGGCTCGTTCGGCGAAGCGTGCAACTCTTGATCTCGAGGTAGTAAGTTCGAGCCCCACATTGGGTGCAGATATTACTTAAAAATAAAATCTTAAAAAAGGAAAAAAGCCTATGACTTTGGATTGAAGGGGTGGACTCAGGCTCAGGTCAGATGCTGGCTTGTCCACCGACCTGTGTGTGTGTGGCTGTGGGCACGTGGCTACACTTGGCCGCCAGGGTCAGTGGCGCCTGTGCCTGCCTGGAGGGCCGCCCTCAAGGAGCAAGAACTGAATGGTCACAAGTAACAGCCACAGAGCAGAATGGACCCAAGCACGGAAGGCCCAGACCCGGGGCTTTGGGCCTTGATTGGAGGGTGGACAGGAGTACCGTGCGGCCGGACAGGAATGGTCAGCAGGCCACCAAGGGCTTGTAATACCACAGAGCGGGTTGAACTTCCTCCTGAGGCTCGCAGGAAGGGAAGCGGTGAGCAGATCTGTGTTAACGGCCGTGGAGGACAGATGTGGGGCCAGAGGCCTGGAGGAGGCTGTGGTCTCTGCTGAGCGGGGAAAGAAGTGGGCAGGGAGGAAGGGCTGAGTGCAGCCCAGTGGGGCCGCCAGATGACCACGTGGGGCCTTGGGCAGCTCTGGCCTGGGGTGAGGGGACCCGATAGGACCCGATAGGACGGGAGGTCCTGAGCATTCAGACCCAAGAGGCAGGCTCGGGGAGCCTCCCCTCAGGGGCTTGGGTCACCCACAGGGTTTTTGGCACCCTGTCCCAGTGCCCCACTGCCTGTCCACCTGTGTGAAGCACACAGGCCTGCTCGGGTCCCCCAGATGCCTTGCTCTCTGTCACATCTCTGCTGGGAAGGCCATCTACCCCACCCTGGCAAACCTCCCCTCGATCTTGTGGGACACCTGAGCAGCCCCCTCGCCTGCCAGCCCTTCCTGACCGCCCAGGCGGTTAGCAAACTTGCTCCCACCGCACCGGCCCCCCTGGGATGTAACTGCCTGTGACCACGAGCCTGGGGTCCCCAGGGCTCTGGCTCAGGTGACTCTGCACCCCCGAGATCAACACGTCGCCTGCACGTGGAGGGCCACAGAGCCCTCCAGAGTGGGTGCAAGGTCGGCGCCTTTTTCGGATGCCGTTTTACGGCGCTGACCACCAACTGTGGCCGCTGGCAGCCGGCTCGGTGTGGCCACAGACGACAGAATCACACGGGCCCCCAACCTTGATGGTGCCCCTCCCATGCCCACCCTCCACCCAGAGCTCTGACCCCTGACCCTGACCGTGTGCGCAATGCAGAAGGGGAGTGTAGCTGGCCATTGACCCGTGGGTCTGAGTCCTCAGGTCCTCCCGTCTCCTTTCTCTGGTCCCGCCAGAGCCCCGGGGTGGGAGAGGACACCATTGTGCCCGTTCTTCTTTGGTCATGCTCTGCTCTCAGACGCTGGGGCCCTGCTGCCCACCGTCTACTTGCTGGAGGCACGCGGAAGTTTCCTCCCTTCCCTGCACCTGAGCAAGCTGGCGGGTGACTTCCACGAGCAGGACCACAGCTGGGGGCCATAGGTCAATGCCAAACCAGTGACATTAAGGAAACCCAGTCACGCCGAAGGGCCAGCAGGCACCTGCAGGAGCCTGGAAAGCACTCAGGACGGACAGAGCGGGGCCCTCGTCAGTTAACCCTGCACCGGGGAGCTTGCTGCAAGCGAGGGAGGCGTGGCCTTGCCCCGCACCTACTCCCCCCTCAGGCGGGCCCTGCAGTCCCCAGCCCAGAAGTGTAGGCAGGGAAAGGGCCCCGTCCAAGGCCAGCCAAGTCTGTGCACGGGCCAGGCACGCCTCCCCCACGCTCCTGGGAGAGCCAGGGGGCCACGGGCGCAGGCGCGTGAGTCAGCAGGCCTGGAGGAGGCCGTGGAGCACCGAGGAGGGCGGGGCAACCGCGCCTTTGACTGGGGCCAGGACCTCCCCCTGCTCACGCAGCGAAACCCACCTTGGCCCGGCTTGGAAGGTGGACTGCTGAGCCTGCCCTGTCCGGACCGCCTGGGTTTTCCGTCCCTGGATTCCTTCAGGGTGTTGCTAGGGGCAAAGGTCTCAGAATCTCCCCCAGTGACCAGAGGGAAGCAGGGCATTTAGACGTGGGCCGGCCTCTTGGCCGTGAAGAAATACCTCCTCTCCTCTGTGCCTTGGCACCTGGCCGGTGCTCCCCTCGAAGGAACCACGCCCCTGCACAGAGCCGCCCCGAGTCCTCGAGTCCTCGCAGCCACCCGGCCTCCCTGCCGCAGGGCCCCCCCGGGGACCGCGGGGTCCGGTACCACTCTCCGGGCTCCGTCCCCTAAAGTGTTAGAAACCCTCCAGTCTTAGTGCTTTTCTTGAAAACCTTTGGTGCAGCGTCGATCCCCGGCCTCAGATCCCAGCCGACGAATGTGATGACCCGTCCCACCCAGTCTTCGCGGCCCCTCACGGCGTATGCTGGGCACGGGCTCGGGCCGCGGGGTGGTCAGAGCCCGCCCGCCGTGCAGACGGCCCCGTGGGGGCCTCTTGCTCTCGCCAGACAAGGGGTCTGTCCACGTTTGACCTGTTCCCTCTTCTCTCGTTCACCTGCTTTGTGCAGGTTTTGATTTTCCACAGCTCCCCCTCTCACCCCAAAAACTGTCTGGATGCTGGAAACGACCCCATTTCCCAGGGGGAACCGTGCTCCCCGAGGTCAGGCGCCCTCTGCGACGCAGCCACCGGCCTCTGCTGCTCTGTGCCAGCCTCTCTCCCTCACCCTGTCCCCGTGGCTGCCGGGCACCGTCATCCTTCCTGCCCTCGTGGGCAGAGCGGGAAGGGCAGCAGGCACCGATGTGGGGCCGGCTGTGGAGGCCTGGCCAGAGCCCTCAGCCCCTTCCCTGGAGCCTCTCACCCCTGCTTGCCCCGTGGGCCTGTCAGCCGCGGGGACACCGGACACTGGTCCCACTCATTGCTGCGGGTCTGGGGAGTCCGCTGCTCGGGTCCGGGCCACCTGCTCCTCGCTCATCTCAGTCCCTCCCACCAGCCCGTGCAGCTGCAGTCGCTTTTACTGCTGAGGTGGGGGGAGGGCGGGCGGGTGGGAAACTGCTGACAGACCGCTAAATGCCGGGTTCACGTGGAAAATGCCGATTCCTCATCCGGTGACCTTCTCCACCAGCAGGTGTGGGTTTCGGGCCTCACTGGATTCCTGGTAGAAACACGCGAAGGGCCCCCCGCCACAGGCACCTGTGGGCACGTTTGTGCGTCGTGTGCCCCGACTCCCACCCTTGCGACGCAGCCCGGGGGGCCAGCAGCCAGGTCCAGACCCGACTCAGTGCCGCCGCTGACTCTGGGCCAGTCACGTCCCCAGCCAGGACAAAGAGCCGCTCCTCCCCTGGATCGGCCCCTGTTCTCTGTTTCCAGGAAGCGGGAAACTGAATGGGGATGTTCTCAGAGAAACAAAAAGAAATCATAACTCCCCCAAAGTTCATCAAGTCCTTGGCCGGGAGTCAGGAAAACAATATTCAGAAGGAGGAGGGAGGGTGGCTGGCGCTGCTGGGGAGGCTCCCGGGTGGAGGACTTGGGGTGGGCTGCCCGGAAAGCATCCTGCCCCTGCCTGTGTTTCTTCGGTTGTTGATGGTGGTCAACACCCGTGAGACGAGACTCCTCACTGCAGCCCTTTTTTTTTTTTTTTTTTAATGTTTATTTATTTTTGAGACAGAGAGAGACAGAGCACGAGCAGGGAAGGCGCAGAGAGAGAGGGAGACACAGGAGAAACAGGCTCCAGGCTCCGACCTGTCAGCACAGAGCCCGACGCGGGGCTCGAACTCACGGACCGTGAGATCATGACCTGAGCCGAAGTCGGACTCCCAACCGACCAAGCCACCCAGGCGCCCCTCACTGCAGCCCTTTTAAGTGGACGGATCCGGGGCAGCGAGTACATTCACAGTGTTGTGCAATCGCCACAACTGTTTCCTGAACTTTCCCATCTTCCCAGACGGAAACTCTGTCCCCGTTAAATACCCACTGCCCGCTCCCTCCCTCCCTCCCTCGGCCCCCAGGGAACCTCTCGTCTAGTTTCTGTGCCTACGAACTGGCCTCCTCTGGGTGTTTTACGCAAGTGGGATCGCGCAGTACGTCGCCCGTGTCTGACTTGTGTCCTGGGCACGCCGTGTGCATGGTGCGTCCCCACGGCCGTGCGCGGGGCTTCGTTCCTCCTCGCGGCTGGAAGGCGTCCGGTGTGCGGGCGGGCCGCCTGTGTTTATCCATTCATCTATCAAGGGACACTGGGGTTGTTTCCTCTTGAGATGAAATCTTTAGAGGCGCCTGGGTGGTTCAGTCGGTTGAGCGTCTAACTCTTGATTTCTGCTCAGGTCATGATCCCAGGGCCGTGTGACTGAGCCCTGTAGGGGGCTCTGCACTGATCATGGAGACTGCTTGGGATTCTCTCCCTCTTTCTCTCTCTCTCTCTCTCTGCCCCTCTCTCCCACTCGTGCACGGTCTCAACAGTGAGGGTAGCAGGGCTCTGAGCTGGGGGGTGGTAGGACCAAAATGGCTTTGGACTTGGAATGAGAAAGCTGGAATCAAGGCCCGGCTTGTTCGGTGGCAAATGGCCCTCCCACCCACACCCACGTGTCCTCAGCGGCAAAGGATGGGGACACGCGTTCCCGAGACGCTCCGCTGCCGGCAAGCAGGCTGGCCGGGAAGCTCTTTTTCTGAGAATCTGTCCCCGCTGTGTTCAATTTAAATTTCTTTTGTGAAATGTGATACTGTATGTATACAGCAAGAAGTCTAAACGGCCCATTCTGTTTCCTTCCCGCCCTGATAGCGTGGCCTCGCCCCTATGCTCTCTCTGTGTGTCTCTGCATCTCTGTCTCGGTGAGTCTCTGGGCCTGGCTCCTCCTTGCGCCTTGCGAGCTCTCCAGGGATACAGTGTAGCCTGGGCTCCCCACCGCCGCCTTCCTTGGCTGTCACATTGTATCTGAGAGACGGGCCTGTGGAGGCAGAGGGGCTACTCTCCTGCAGGATATGCTGTAACGTACGGAGCGGAGCGTCTCCCGAGGGCGGATAGTTAGGTTCGGTCCAGTCTTTTGCAACCCGCCAGTCTGGCACGCAGGCATTCTGTTCCATGCGGGGGCACACCTGTCCCGCCAGTTCTGAGGCTTCCCCTTCTCCTCGGCGCTGCTGTTTCGGGAGCCAGCCGGGAGGGTCAGCGCTGGGAGCCAGGTCCCCGAAGCTGTGCGGGGGCTGTGGCCCTGCCCGCTCTGGGACACCCCCCCCCCCCCGCCATCCTCGGTGTTCTCCTCACCCCACCTCACACCCTGCTCTTGCGGAAGGGTCTTAAAGCCCCGAATCCTAAGCCTTAGGAGGACTTACTGTAAAGGAGTAAACTTATTTCCCCTTGCATTTAAACCCTTTATACAAACGAGGTTCCACTGACCCAACATACGAAACTGTGGGCTCCCACTGAAGCCCTGGGGTGGGGGTGGGGGCACGCTGGTCTTTCTACCCACGCATAGATTTCAAACCCACTGGTTTAAAGGGTTCCTTAGAGGGGCGCCTGGGTGACTCAGCCGGTGAAGCATCCGACTTCAGCTCAGGTCACGATCTCACGGTTCGTGGGTTCGAGCCCCGCGTCGGGCTCTGTGCTTAGAACCCTCTCGTGCCAGAGTAGAGAACCCTCAGATTATTGACCTCACTGCCCTTATTTTACTCTTGCGGGCAGAGCCCGGAGAAAGGCAGTGGTGGGCCAGGACTCACACGAGGCTGGGGCGCCTGCCCTCTGTGCTGCTACTTTCTGACACGTGGACACTTCACTAGAAGGTGGCACACTGGGGCAGGAATCCTCCCCGAGAAGGTGGGGGGAGCTCGGAGGTTGGGGCTGTGGCCGTGGATGTGGAGACCATCCCTTCCACTGATGGAGGACATGAGTGTCCTCAGCGTGGAGCCCCGCCCCCATCTGCCCCCGTGATCTCCCCAAGCGCTGGCCAGGCTGAGGAAAGGGCGAGGGAAGGCGTCACCCGCCCTTTTATTCTGCCCATTTCTCACTGCTGTCCACTTGCCCTCCCGTCCCCCGTCCACGACCCGGTGTAGGATGCCCGTGTGGGCTAGCCTTTTGGTCATCTCTATTGATCTCGATGCCTGCTCAGAGACCTTGGCCACACCCCCCATCATGGGGTGAGCCGAGGGGGCCAGATTCTGGCTGCCCTTGAAGGTGGCTCCAGCTGTCTCCACTAGAGGCTGGGACTAGCCAGCATCTGCAGGCGGGGACTGGGACTCCCAAAGAGCTGGGCCCTATATCCCAAACCTCCCCAGCCTCCTTGGGGCTCTGGCCTTGGGGAGGAACCCCAGGGCTCCAAATCTCACAGGGTTCTAGAAAAAGGCCAGGGTCAGACGCGAAGCCAGCAGGAATCAGGGCAGAAACAAGCGGGCAGAAGCGAGGCGGGGGACAAAACCAGGCAGCGATAAACAGCGGCCTTCCCAAAGTTGGGCTCCCTGGCTTTGGCAGAGTCGGAGCAGGCCAGTGCTGGCTGCAGGCTGTCTGGCTCCCGACCACACGCACGGGTCCCGCTCCCGCCGCCCAGTCTGGGACTCAGGACCCGGGTCCAGCCACACTCATGTGGGCCCTTCTCCGCTCTCCTTTCCGAGCTCACCTCAGCGGCGGCAAAGGCCAAACTGAGGTGGCCTGGCCGACGTGCCCCGCACGCCCTGGACTCAGACCTGGCTTCTCCACCCGCGGGGACCGCGGGACCAGGCGGCCGTCCCTGCGCCTTAGCACAGCGACCCGGTGGCGGCCCCGAGCCACCCCGCGGTCCCCAGGGGGCGCTGCGCGCTCCCGTCCCCGGGAGCAAAGCGAAAGTCGCTCCGGCCACGCGGGGCCCGCTGGCGCGTGGGGCGCCGCCCGGGGAGCCGCGCGCTGGGGGGCCCTTTCCCCCGCGCACCACCCCCCCCCCCGCCCCGAGAGGCGGCGCCGCGGCTCTCGGGGCGCGGGCTCTTCCCGGGGCGCCTGCCCACGGGGGCGTCCGGGCCGCAGGGCTGGCGCGGCGCGCGGGCCGTCGGGGAAGCGCGGGGGCGGGCACGCCGCGGAGGGCGGGCGGCGGGCGGGGGCCGAGCTTATAAAGGCCCGGGGCGGGGAGGGAGCGCGCTGCCAAGCCGCCGTCCGGCCCTGCTCGGCCTCCGCCCGCCGCCGCCGAGAGCCGCGCGCTGCGCTCCTCCGCGGGGCAGGGCTGGCACCGGAGCGGGCGCCGCGGGCCGCGGGCCGAGGACGCGGAGGAGGCGGAGGAGGCGGCGCTCGGGTCGCCCCCCCGGGGGTCCTGGCCGCGGCGCGCGGCACGTGCGCCTCCCCGCCCTGCGCGCCATGTCCCCCTAGCGCCGCGGCGGCGGAGCGACCACCCCCGGCCGGCCCCGCGGGCCCCCCGGGCATGGGGCGGCACGTGCTCGGCCCGGTCCTGTACTGGCTGCTGCTGCCCTTCGCGCTCCTGGCCGGTGAGTGCGCGCGGGGCGCGGGGGCTCCGGGCCGGACGAGGGCGCCGCGGGCCCGCTCCCCATTCCCGGCGCGGACGCCCAGCGAGGAGATTCCCCGGGACGCGCGGCCCGCGGCGCCCGCATTCCAGACGCATGAGAGCGCCGGGGAGGGAGGGCGGCGGCGGGGTGGCGGGGGGGTGGTGGCACCCGGGAGCCGGGGGGGGGGGTGGGGTGGAGGGGAGGTGGCACCGGGGGGTCGGGGTAGGGGTGTGGGGGGGAGGTGGCACCGGGCGCCCGGGGTCGGCGGGTGGGGGCGGAGGTGGCGCCCGGGGGAGCCGGCCGGCGAGCGCGCGGGGGGCGGCTGGTGCCACCGCCGCGACGTGGGGAAGTTCCGGGCACCGGGGCGAGGGCGTGCTCACGAGGGAGGGCCGCAGCGCTGAGGAGGGGGCACCGATCTCTTTCCCTGTTTCGCGTTAAAAAAAACCAAAAAAAAAAAAAAAACCAAAAAAAAAAACAAAAAACGCGCAAACTTGCATCACGACTTCCTGACCAATCTGGGAGAAGGCGGGCTTCCTGCCTGGAGCTGTTTAATCTGGAGCCTCCCGGAGCCCAGCTAACCTCCCGACGGTTCCCATCGCTCAGATCGGCTCCCTTTCCCCTTCCCCGCCCCACCCCCGCGGCCTGGGGCAGGCCTCTGCTTTGGGAACGATAGTTGTTAAGTTTCTCCCTGCCCTTCCGGGCGCCCTGGCTTACTCTCCAGGGTCTGTCTAGGGCCGGAGGGGGAACACCCCCCAGAAGGCTCCGGCCTTAGTATTAGAGCTGAGGGTCCCCCACCCTGGCGTCCGTGTCCCTTCCGGAAAGGTCACGGGGTTCTTGGTGCCCCTAAGGCCCCCCCTGCCTTCTCTGTGCCCAGGGCAGAGTGCCCAGGAACTCATTCCACCCTTCACTGGCCCGAGGCTCCTCCACATGAGGCCATCTTCACGGGTGTGAGCTGGAAAGCAGTCTGATTAAATTCGTTCTCGGAAACATGGAATGATGTGCATTGTGAAAGTCTGTCTGTTGGGTGGAAATCTGTCCGACCGTGGTGGGTGGGGTGTTTTGATTCTGAAAGTCCTTCCAGGGCCTCTTAAATCGCTCCAGGTAGGCCCCTGCCAACTTTTGTTCTAGGTAGGGGTGCGGATCCCCCGGGGCCGGGAATGTGCAGGAACTAGAGCCCAGCCGCCTGCACTGCACTCAGGCTCCCAAACAGACCGTGTTTTGATTTGTCGCAGAGGGAGACCGTGAAACAGGGGAATTTTGAGGACAGGAATCAATGGAAACCATTGAGGTCGGAGAGGAGAGCTTGAGTCAGCCCTGTGTGGACAGGGCAGCTCGGGGTCTGCTCAGGGGAGAGTTCAGGGTCACCTGGCCTATACACCATACTGGCTGGCTTTCCTCCTCTTGCCTCTGGAAAGCCAGACGCACAAACAAACAGACCAGACCTAGCTAGAAGGGGTGAGGGGTGGTGGGGGGACAGGTAAGCTTCTCCGAGGGCGGGTTTATCTCTGATCGCCCTGCAGCACACCTGTGTCGTCCTCCGTCTGGCCTTGCCAGCTGGGAAAGGAACCCGTTAGGCCTGGGGGGGGGGGCACTGTGGAGGTGGGGCCCCTTCCTGAAGGACACACCTCCCCCCAGCTGGCGAGCTTTCTGGTGCACGATGGCAGACTGGTCCGGGAATGGGCCACAGAGTAAATATTTTCACATCATGAACTCTTCTGATATTTTTTCCACCCATTGAAACCTGTAAAAACCATTCCTGGGAGCCCGATTTCGGCCCACGGGCCAGAACCTGCTGGCCTGATAGTCAGGGCTCCTGGGTTGCCTGGCTCCTGGCTGTTCCCCGTGTGGGTGCTGGATGCTGGCTGTGGCTCAGGGTTCCCACCTGGGCCGTACTGGAGTCACCTGGGGAGCTTGTCAACTACTGATGGTGAATTCACGGTGCCCTTTTCTCAGTTGCAAATGAAGTCTACTTAAGAAAAAAACCCCTGACGCCCAAGCCGTGCCCCACGCCGATTCTGTGCCTGGGTGTAGGGCTTGGGCCTCAGCATTTTTTCTTGAGCTCTGGGGGAGGGTGTTGTGGAACCGACTGAGAGCTCTGCGGATGATACCTGAGACTCTGGAGGCTGGTCTCCTGTCCTGGGCGTGGGCAGCTCCCCGGGGACCCTCCTGCTGTCCCTCTGATGGCAAGACCGGCTGCCATTGGCTCTGCTGCTTTTCTGTGTGCCTCCTCGTCCTCTGCCAGGCTTTGGCTGGAAATGGTTGGTTCCGCGGTGTTCTGGAAGTGTGTGTGTGCGGATGCCGGGTGAGGCGTTTGGATGTTGGTCACGTGTGCCCCGTGCCGGCTCGGGCAACGGCCACAGTGAGGGCTCGGGCCGTGCTGGGGTGCCCCTCCGTTACCCCACGCCACTCCCTGGACAGCCTGACTCTGCCCCTGCACCATGGCAGACGCTCCCTGGCTCTCAGCTCCTCTGCTGGCCCTGAAGCCCTGGGGGTGGGGGGGGAGGGAGGTCCTAGAGCTGGAAGCTTCTAGAGAGATGTCCGGGCAGGACATTTTGTGATTCCCGTAGGATAGGCCACGCCTCCTGGCCCGGTCCTACCGGGGCAGCCAGAAACACACTTGGCTGTCTGCAGGGAAGGTGGCTACACCATGGTAACTCTTCACCAACTACGGGAAACCCACGTGGCGCGGCAGCCTGGCCTTGCCTGTCGGCCTCCCCCTGCACCCGGCGTCACCTGCACCACCCGGTCCCTGAGAAGCCTTGCCGTTCAGAATGGGGACACTTCCTTCTTCTCACCGTCACTGTCCCGACACTCTCGTGACCAGGCAGGCAGGGACAGGGGTGGATTCGCAGTGAGTCATTGTGCCCAGAACCAGAACCTGGGGCCGTCCCGCTCCCAGGCCCGTGCTCCCTGCGGGTCCCGCTAGGGAGGGAAGCACCCGGAGCCGGGTGGCCGCGGAGCTGGGGTGGCCCTGGGAAGACTGAGTGAGTCAGCAGGATGGAGGAGGCTGGGTGACAGGACCCCGGGTGTGTGTGCGCACACGTGTTGGGGGAGCTGGCCAGGGGTCACCTGCGCTCGTCCCACTGGCGGCGGGATGCGGAGAGCCCCCCGCCGGCCAGGAAGGGTCCTGCAGAGGAAGTGTGTGCGCTGGGGGTGGGAGGAGTCCCCGGTCTCAGATCCCGGCCCCAGGGCTGCTTCCTGGGCGGTGTCTGCTCTTCTGACCCAGCACTAAATTTGCTTCTGGGGCTCGGAAGATGGAGGGGAGGAAGAGTGGGCCTTGGGGACTCTGCCCTGATGGGCCCTGGGGGCTCCGAGCGCAGCTGCGGGGGACTGCCCTCCGTGGTGCGGTGCTGACACAGGGCCAGCCCACCAGAGGGCCGTAGACACCCCTGCTGCCGCAGCCATCTTCGGGGCCCGGCGTGAGCTTCCTCTTACAGGCAGCCACCCTTGACCACTCTGGGCCTCAGGAGTCTCCTCTGACTTAGCAGTCAGCAGAACGCCGCGTTTTTCTTTGCTGCCTGTTTTATTTATTTATTTTTAAAATGTTTCTAATGTTTAGTTATTTTTGAGACAGAGGCAGAGCATGAATGGGGGAGGGTCACAGAGAGAGGGAGACACAGAATGCAAAGCAGGCTCCAGGCTCCGAGCTGTCAGCACAGAGCCCGACGCGGGGCCTGAACCCACGGACCGTGAGATCATGGCCTGAGCCGGAGTCGGCCGCTTAACCGCCCGAGCCAGCCAGGCGCCCCTCTTTGCTACCTGTTTTAGAGATTCGTAGGCGTTACTTACGTAGGGTTCTTCCGTAACAGAGACCTTTCTCCTTCTGGTTCCCAGGGCACTTTCGTGCCTCGGGCCGCACACGCCCGCTGTGCAGACCCGCAGAATGTCTGCCTCCTGCTCCTGGAGGGGAGCAGCCGAGTGGCTGGAGCCTCCGGGAGAGGTGGGGCGGGGCGGGACCAGCTTCTCTCCCCTGAGCTCTGTCCCTACCCTCACCTTTGCACTTCTCTGAGTTTTGGGTGGTTTCCGGATGAGGAACCTCAGGGTTGGGGAGCCTGATTTACTCACCTGAGGTCACGCAGGTCGGATGAAGCTTCTTCTGTCCTGGCCTGATGTTACCTGCCTGCAGGGGAACCAGGACGGAAAGTCTCTGGGACCAGGAGGGGAGGCCTGGCTGACTTGGCTGGGGCCGGGTGGGGCGGGGGGTGGGGGGTATGTCCTGCTCTGAACTTGCCAGGCCCTCACCACTCTCTGGGCCTCAGTTTCCTCGCCTGTAAACCGGCTAATAAAAGTTGAAAGGCGGCACCCAGGTCTCTGATCTCGGTGGTGTCTAGGAGCAGGGGCGGGGCAGGCCTCCCACACGGTCCTGGTGGGCCGGAGCCCCAGAGCGCTTTTCCAGATGTGCGGCTCGCAGGCTGAGTGCTGGCGGTCAGCGGCCAGGTCGGGTGTCCGGGGAGCTGGGTGGGAGGGGCCACCGCCACGAGGGTCCCGTGCGCTCCAGGCTGCCGGCCAGCCACAGGCGGTTCCCCGGGGAGGGGGCAGTGTGGTGTCCTGGGCGGGCTGAGGGAGGGACGGAGGCTGTCTGCAGCCTGGCCCCCGGCCACCGCGCACGACGCCCACCCGCGCAGATTCCGGAGTCTTTCCCAAATTCATTCAAACTTTCCCTCATCCAGCTCTCGTGGGACAGAACTCTGGGCAGGAGCCTAAGTTCTGTTTTGGGGCCAGTGGTGGGTGTGTGTGTGTGTGGGGGGGGGTTTCGTTCTTCTCCCTTTCTGACCAGGCTTGCTTTCCTTGGCTGTGAAGGTCACCTGGGGCCCCCCCAGCGCCTGGCACTCTGGTCCGTAAGTGCCTTTGCTGGCTTTGTTCCTGTGGTGCCGGGCTGATCACAGATGGGGGGGAAACGCAGTGCAGCGGAACCCCCAAATAACACCTGTAAGACGCACCCCCCAGCAACGCGGCACAGAGCCAAGGCTGGGCTGGGGGGCTGAGCACCTGCTGGGGAGAGAAGTTGGCGGCCAGGCTGGGGAGGGGGCACCTGTCTGGAAGGAGCTGAGCCGCGGCCTGGAGGACGGGGGTGCAGGGGGCGGGGGGGGGGCGTCTTTTCTAGGCTCTAATCCCTTGATGGCAGCTGGTAGGAGGTGGGGGTGGAAACTGCGGAGTGCACGGTTGAGGTGGAGCCTCCCCGTTTTGATTTCCTGCTTCGTTTTCATGACACAAGTAATAGATGAATGCTTTCCGTGAAACAGTGAAATTTCAGTCAGATGAGGGAAAGTGCCCTTGGCCTCTGAGCCTGGGAAGCCACCAGGCAATGTGCTGTCTGCTCTCGTCCAAGCAGGAGTAGATCCGCCGCGGGGGCCGCGCAGCACTGTGACTCAGTCTCCCCTTCTGTCCTTCCCCGTCAGGGAGTCCCTCAGTTACTGTGGCCCCTGCTCTGGGAGTCCGGGCTGCTCCCAGGTCTCCGGGACCACATCGGTGCTGTCCTCAGGTGTGAGGACGGAGGAGGGGATGGGGACCCAGGGGTTTCTCTTCGTCCCCCGACAGATGAGGCCGAGGCCAGCCGCCCTGCGCCGTGGGGCAGCGCCCGGGCCAGCCCAGCCCGGCCCCTGGGTGACGCCAGGCCAGCCTCAGGCCGACGTGCGTGGCCTCCTGCCTCCGTGCAGCCGTCTCGCGGGGACTCTGCTGAGGGGGGTGGGTCGATTTTTCTGGTGTGTTTTAATAACATAATTATAGGGAGTATTTTTAGGTTCCCTCTAACGGGCTAGCTGTTTACCAGGCTCGACCTGCACACTGTGTTTCTCCCCGAGTATATATAGCCAGGCCACTGCTCCTTCCTCGGGCTCAGGCTAAAGAGGGACCAGGCCGCCTCAGCCACCTCCTGTGGTTTCCTCTGCCAGCAGAGCGGCGGCTGAGATGGCCCTAGAGCCAGCTGGCTCCGCAGGAGGGACAGGGGCCTCGTGGACGGCGGAGGGGGGGGGGGGCTGTGGCTGGGTGAGGGGCACGGTCCTCAGACGGCTCCCCGTGCAGCTGTGTCCCGGCAGCATCTGGGGGGTGTCAGCTGGCCGGTCCCTCCCCCAGCTTGGGAAAGAGCAGAGCTGCTGCAGGGGGGTGGGTACAGAGGGGCAGGGCAGGGGAGGGCCAGGCGGGGGGTCCCCAGTGGCCCCTGAGGAGGAGTCTTGATCTGTCATCCGCTGGAATCAGCAGGGCCTGTGACTGTCAGCTGAGCCCAGGGTCCAGTCCTGCCTCTGTGAGGACGTTTCCACCCCCGCCCCGCTCATTGATTTCTGTTCATGGTTGAAACAGCGTCTAAAGCAACACCTCACCGGGCGCCTGGGGGGCTCAGTTGGTTGAGTGTCCGACTCTTGATTGCAGCTCAGGTCAGGATCTCACAGTTTGTGGGTTTGAGCCCCATCCCTGCTTGGGATTCTCTCTCTCTCGCTCCCTCTGCCCCCTCCCCTGCTCTCCCTCTTTCAAAATAAATAAAGGAACGAGAAAGAATTCATCATTGTAACACCCTTAAAGAGGGTTTTAAGGGGAAACCACATGGTCCATCCCGGGGCCCCACCGAGCTGGTCTCTGTCTCTCTCTGCTCTCCTTTCCTGCGTGCGGTGGCGGGGGGGGGGGGGGGGGTGGGGCACAGCTCCCACTGGCACCTCCCGAGGGCCAGGCTGTGGACCGAGGCAGGTCTGTCTCCCTTGGATGGGGGTGGGGGGGTCTTCTCACACTCCCCAAAGGAGCACGTTGCCCAGGCTGGCCACGGTCACCCGTGCTGAGGTGCTGGGCTCCTCCAGTCTAGGTGCAGCTGGGACGTGGCCTACAAGCCGCCCTCACGGGTGCAGACGTCGCGGCCAGCAGCCCTGCCCCCTCCTGAACTGCCCCCTGGGCTACAGACCTTGTTCCTTGGCCCTGACCCTGAGGCTGTGTGGCCGCCCCTCCCGCTGACCGGTCACTTGGGCACGGACCTCTGTGTCATCTCTCCGACTTCGGTGTTCACTCGTGACATGGGGCCCTGGGGGTGCCGCCGTGGAGGGAGAGTGGCTGTTGGCACAGGTCGGCCCGCCCTGGAGCCGCGACCCTCGGGCCCATGCCTTCGGCCTGTTAGTGCATCACACGTGTCTCCCCTGTTCCTGGGGCTGATCTCGCCCCAGGCCCTGCCCGTCCTTTCCTTTTGCCCCCACGTGCCTGTGGCTGCCCTTCCCCAGGGACTTGGTCACTGCCACCATCTTTCAGTCTTTCACTCGGCAAGTATGTTTGGAGAGCCTGCTCCGTGGCCGGCTTTGCGGGTCCAGACGAGGCCCCAGCGGAAGACGGTCCTTGGTCCACGACTGTGTTTTTCACTGAGGCGTCATGTGACCGAGGACGCGAGCTTAAGGGTCCGTCTGGTGCGTTTGACAGTTGAATACGGGTCACGTGAGCGCCCCCCCACCAAGCTGGTGCTTGTGCCAGAGGCACTTGGCGGTCACCCCCCACGACTGACCTCTGCCCCCCAGGTTACTTCTGCTTGCCTTTGGGGCTCACGTCTGCGGGACCGCCTGCGCTGTGCGAGTGCAGCCCGGCACCGGTCATTGCTTCCGTCCGCTGGTCCTCGATGTGGACGCCCCCCACCCCACCGTCTTTCTGCTCCGGGTGGGTTACGTTCGCTCGTGCACACGGACGTGGGATTGCGGGGCACGGGGCGGTGGGTGCCTCCGGGAAGCCACCGCCGTCCCGGCGTTTCGTGGTGCCCGCTCCCGGGCCGGGCGCCCTCGCCAGCACGTGCTGACCTCGGGCTGTCCCTGCTTCGAGGGCGTGACGTGGGTCCCGTGGCTTTGGACCGCGCCGCCCTGACGCGAAACGGTGCCCCTCACCTTTGAGGTCTCCGTTTGTGACGTGCGTCTGACAGTCACCTGCTTGAAAACGCTGGGTGGCGGGTCTGTCTTTTACGCTTGACTTGCAGCTGTTCTTTGCGGGCCTGGATTCTAAGGTCTTGGTCGGTTTCCCTGCCTCCGGTTGCCGACTCTAATCATGCCCCTGACGAGGTCTGTCGAAGAGCCGGCGTTTGTAATTCCAAGCCCTGGTAGCTCGTGCCGTGCTCTGTTTATGTGGTCAGCTTCCCACCTCCGTCATGCGTGCTGTGGCCGCGGCCTGGGCGCCGGCCACGTGGCGGGCTTCTCGGCGTGTCCTGACCCGTGTCCTGACTCGTCTCCCGCTGCTCCCCGTGCACCTCCTGCTGTGCTCGCCCCTCGCGTGCCCAAGCCTCCCCCGGGGCCCCCGTGCCCGTCTCCAGGGGCCGCCTGCCGTGGCCGGGCCTCTCGCGCTGCCCTGGCCGGCCTGTTGTGAAAGTGACGGACGGTGAACGTGACTGTCCGGGCCTGCCGGCCCGTGTTCCCAGGATGCAGCGGACGCCTGCGGGCATCTTCTCCCGACCGACTCCCCCCCAGGACGATCTCCCTGGCCTCACGGGTCGAGTCCGGGACAGGGCAGGAAGGCTCAGGGCCGTAAGTGTCGCACACAGCATGCCCTGTTTGGTCCTCCCGGGGCCCCGTGAGGTCCTCGCGCGTCTTCCCCGCAGACCGGCCACCCGGGAGTCCCTGCGGCCCCATGTCCTGGATCGACACGGTCCTGCGGGCAGACCTCACCAGCCCAGGGTGAGATGGTCAGGATGGTTAGGGGCAGGGGCTCGGGGTGGGGGGTGGGGGTGCCCTGTGGGCCCAGGACTGGCACCAGACGGGGTCCTCGGGACCGAACAGTTTCTTTCTTCGGCTGCGGGCCCTTGTTGCTCTGACCTCGGCAAGGACCCTCCTGCTCCAGGTCCCTTCCTGGCCGTGGACAGTGTGACCTCCCGTGGACAGAATGACTCCAGCCAGCACGGGAACAACGTGCAGGAGCCTCGTCTGGCCGGGGGCTGGCTCCACGCAGAATCCTGGACATTGGGGGCGGGGGGGGAGGGGGGGCGGTGAGCCACGGATCCCGTGTCTCTGTGTCCTGTGCCTGAGGAAGCTGGGGGGACGCTAGGCCTTCCTCTTCCCTGCCCATCGGTCCTGCCCTCCGAGGCTGTGGGTGGAGACACTAAGGGGTAGGGGCTGTCCTCAGGCCTTCCAGAGTGAGGCCGCACGGGGAGGGGTCCGCACTCCATTCACCAGACCCCTGCCACGCACTCCCCCCTCCCCGTCTCCCCCGAAATGGCCGGGCAGAGCGCTTGCCACATGGCTCCCTGCTCTCCGCTGTCAGAGGGCATGTTATCCACTCGGTCTGTACCCCTAGGTTCCCTGTGTGTCGAGCAAGGGACAAGGATTGGAAGCAGAGTCACGTGCATGTGCCAGAGGGGACACGCCCCTCTGAAGGCTCGCTCTGAGTGGAGACCCCGGCCCCCCAAGCGGACGGCGTGGAGATTGCTGTCTCCAGAGGAGGCCCGAGAAGCTTCTGGGCCAGGCCGGCTGCACCATGTTCTCCAGCCTGGGGGACACCCCAGGCGTCGCGAGGGTCAGGAGCCACTGAGTCTCCCTTTGTGTCTCCAGGCGGTGTTGCCGGCACGTGGCAAGGCCCCGAGGTAGGGCTGAGTCACCCTAGTGCAGGATTTTTTACCTCGGTCCCTGGGGTTCGTTGCCACCCGCCTCGAAGCATGGAGAGGTGGGCACAAGGTCAACGGGCCGCAGGCAGAGTAGAATCAGGACGGAGGAACAGTGAGGAAGGGTCTCTACGGAGGGGGCGGTCGAAGGTGAGAGCCGGGACTGTAGGCGGGGGCCTTGACCTACAGGGTTCTGGTCGCCCCCCTCCCCTCGTTCCTTCTCGGGTCCCACCCCCATTGGCTCGATGGCCCGGATGCTGGGTTGTCCTCTCCCGTTGGCTCGATTCCATCGGGCGAGGGGCGGTCTGTGGCCACATCGTTCCCTGTGGGTCACACGTTTTATGTCCACTCCTTGTGTCTAGTCGGGTCTTTTGTCAGATTCCCGAGGGGACCTGAGGGGACTACGTGCCGTCTGTCACATTCTTAAGAGGAACCCTACCCCCGAGGGGGTTTGCTGTGGTCAGACGCTCCCAGCAGTGTTCCAAGGTCTGCGTTTTTCGCCTCTCCCTCTCTGCCTGTTTTGTTTGGTCCTCTCTCTCCCTGTCACACTAGTGGCCGTGCGGGGACTGGGCCTCCCACTGGGACGACCCCGGGCAGCACCTGTTTGTACTTGCTCCTGGCACTTACTTCTGTGAATCTGTGTCCTGCCTCCCCCCTGCTCTGTGTGCGGATGGAGAGTGGAGGGCCCCCTGGGGCTGCCTTGGGACCTCAGCTGCCCTCTGCCGGTCCTGAACACTGTCCCTGGGGCACCCCCAGGTACAGCCGTGCTGGGGTTCAGGTCGAGTGTGTGTGTCCCGCAGCAAGAGTCCTCAGAACCAGTGGTTTAGGGGCGCCCGGGGTGCTCAGTCGGTGAAGCGTCCGACTCTTGATTGCGGCTCAGGTTGGGGTCTCACGGCTTGTGGGATTGAGCCCCGCCTCGGGCTCTGTGCTGACAGCGTGGAGCCTGCTCGGGATTCTCTCTCCCCTCTTCCTCTCTCTGCCCGTCCCCCACTCGTGTGCGCACATGCTGTCTCCTGTCTCAAAAATAAATATTAAGAAAGCCCCACTGGTTCATGAGGCCACACGTAGGTGCCTGTGGAATGGAGACCGTGGGAGGGGAAATGCCCGGCGAAGCTTCTCTGTGCTGGCTCCGTCAGACCCCAAATCTGGCCCTGCTGCTGCGCGCCCTGGGACACGTCCCACAGCGTCTCTGAGCCTCGAGCTCCTCGCCTTGAGAAGCAGAGCAGACCTACCTGGTGTGTTGCAGGGAGGCCTTGTGGGGCTGCCCTGCCCTCCGGGGGCCTCCCTGTGCCCCAGTCGTAAGGTCAGCACCTGCCCGGCTCGGCCGGTGGCCCTTGGGGTGACTCACTGGGCGACGTGGGCCCCGGGACCTCGTTGAGCTGGCCGCCCCTCCCGAGCCCTCGCTGCCCCGGCACGGGTGGGACGGGGCCTCTGAACCGCAGCTCCCTGAGCGGCCCACGCCCCCCCACGTCCCGCGGGCCGTCCAGGGTGCAGCAGCGGGGGCCGAGCGCTCTGGCGAGGGACCTTTTCCCTGCAGCCCTGCAGGGCGCCTGTGCTCTCACCAGGGAGGAATGTGGGGCAGCTCGGGGACGTCCCGAAGCCGAGGCGGTGGCTGCTGGGGCTGCTGTCCCCTTGGGTGGGGACAGTGGAACCTGCTGGTCTGGCCGAGTCACGGGCTGGTGGGTGCTCCCCCAGGACAGCAGCGGGGACACCTTGCGGCTGACTTCGTGGGCCGCCGGCAGGAGGGTCCTTCCCAGCTCGGGACGCGTCCCGGCCCGGTCCGGGCAGTTGCATCTCCGTCCCCGCGTGGAGCCCGTGCTGGGGGGCGGGGCGCCCATCCTGACAGTTCCTCCTCTGTCCCCTCAGAGCGCTGGCGGCCGGGGAGTTTTCTGGTGCCTTCCCAGAAGGAGGCTCCCTGGCCCCGGACGCTGGGGACCGGCACCAGCCTCGGCTGGAGCCCCGGGGCAGAGGGCCGGGCCCCCTGAGGCAGCTGCCCGCTCTGAGGGTGCGGTTCCAGAGTGGTGATGGACGAGCGAGACGGCGGTGCCCTGCGTGGCCGCCGTGAACCCCAAGCCCCCCCGTCCGCACAGACCCTCCGAGGCGTCAGCCAAAGAATCAGCCTGAAAGAGGATGAGCAGACTCCCGGTCCCACAGCTGGAAGCGATGGGAGCGGGAGGTCGGCTCTGGGGCCCTGTGACCGGTCGGAGGGGCGCGGCGTGGGGCTGGCGTCAGGGCCCAGAGGACAGGTGTCAGGCTGGTCCCTGTGAGGGTGGAAATGTGTGCGCTTGGCTGGCGGTGGGAGCGGGGAGGGGCCCGGCCAGAGGAGATCATGTCTGCTTGTGAGCGGGGATGTCCTCGGCCTTGGGGACCTCCCCACGTGGTCCCCTCCCTGGATGAGGCGGGAAGAGTAGGTTTCCGCGGGCCTGCCGGGTGCCCAGTGAGTGCGAGAGGAGCCGGCAGGCCCGCCCGGCCCCGTCTCGGGCTTCCCTGGGCCACCCGCTCGCTGGGCCTCCGAGGGGCAGTTGGGGGAGGCCCTCGGGGACGCACGTCCCTTCTGTGTGTGAGTGGGAACTCTGCGGCAGCCTGGGGTCGGGGCCGGCCCATGCCCTGTAGACATCTGCCTTCAGGCCCCCTGGAGCCAGCATAGCCCAGAGGTTCAGCCCTGACCCTGAGGAGCTGGAGGGGCCTGGAAGGGCGGTCAGGTCGCTGTGGTGGGCAGCGGGAAGTAAGGCCCGGTCCCGGTTTTCACGGCTTCGGGCAGGTGGCCGAGTCTCCCGTCAGTGTCCGGCTGGAGCCCGGGCCCCGGGTGGGCGTCAGCAGGCACACGTCGTGTGAACGCAGCAGACGGTGCTAGTGAAGGGCCGGCCGCTTTACACCGGGCGTCATGCAGGGCAGCCTCTCGTGGGCGGGGTTGGTGTCCCCCTCGAGCAGGTGCGGACACTGAGGCTCAGGAGTCACATGGGCACAGACCTAGAGCCAGGCTCCGGCCAAGGCTGTGGGGACTCCAAAGCCTCGGGCCCGAAGCCATCGGGCTGCCAGGTCGGGAGGTCCCCGAAGGCTGTGGCATCTCTGGTACTTTCTGACCTGCGCGTCGTGGGCGGGAGCCCCACGGTGACATCTGTCTGCCCCAGGCAGCCTTCCTGCGACAGAGTCCGGCCAAGACGGGGTGGGGGTGGGGGGGCGGGAGCCGGCCTGCTTCTTTCTCACTGCCAGGAAGGACCCGCCGTCCCCGGCCTCCCCCGGGGCGGGGGTATCTGACCCTCGGGTGTGGCGCTGGCAGAGGGCGGCCGTGCCCACCGCGCGGGGCCACGGGAGCCCTCCCGCCTTGCGGGCGCCCCTTCGCCGCGGCCTCTCGGGACCCCCTTGCATGGCCGCTGCTTGCTGCGCCGTTCGGAATTAGATTAGTTTCCATAAAAACAGGATGCCGTGGGTGAGCCGGCAGCGTGTCCCTCTTTTTCCAGGAACTGAACATATAGCTTCAGCCAGGCCTGCCCCGTCCCCACCCGCTGTGTCCCCCAGGGCATGGGGAGCTGCGCCATCTGCTCTCAAAGTGGCCACTTAATCGTTTCTCCTCTCGTCTGGGGAGTGTACTCCGTCACCGGGAGCCGGTGCTGACCGCCGTCCGAGGCTGGCGGGGCGGTGACACTGACCGGCCCCGGGCCCTGCCCCACGACCACACGGAACTTCAGGCCTCAGTCTGGGGGCCCGTTGAACTGAGGCAGGGGTGGGGGGGAGCCGGGCCGGGGCTGAGGGCACGGCCGTCTCGCGTGCGGCGGGGGAGCCGGGCCCTGATGGGCGGTCTGCAGCTAGGCCAGGAGGGCCCGGTCCCGCCTGGTGCTGTCACTCACTGTCTGAGGGGCCTTGGCTTGTGACTTCCCTCCCCCGTGAGCGGGCCGCAGTGGGGCCTCCCTCCACCAAGGGCTTGTGCGGGGAGGCCAGCCCTGCCTCGGCCGAGCTGCTGGCACACACCGTGCTTGGCGCTTGGCGGGGATCTGGCGTACGGATGGGGGAGGGGCAGGGGGTTCCAGGGACGCCCGTTGCTTCCCCCGGGGCCTCTGGCATCTGGCCCCTCGGGAGCTCGGGCCCCCCCCCCCCCTCGGCCAGTGTGCTTTTGTTCTCTCCAGCCCCAGATGGCTGCAGGAATGTCCCCTTGGAACTGACCCCGATGGGATTCTGGAGCTCCAAAGTGGCTCTTTCTGGAAGGATATCCTGAATCCCAAGCGTGTTTTTGCTGGCGGAGGGAGAGGATCGCAGGGAAATGAGCCACGGGCCCCGTACTCTGCGCCGCCCACCCTGTGGACCCCGCGCTGGCGGGAGGCACGGAACTTGGGCGCTTCTCTGCGGACACACCTCACAATGCAGGCGACTCAAGGGAGTGTTTGCGGCCCGGGTTCCGGCCGGGGAGAGCCCCACTGCTCGCGTCCTGTGCCTGGACGCTCGGGGCAGTGGGGGCTGGGTCCCTGCTCCGGAGGCTGGCTTCCTGGGGGTGGGGCCGGGCCGGTTGTTATGAGCGGACCGTGTTGATTTTTCCCTCGGTCATTTCACGAGCTTGTTGAATTTCCAGAGAGCTCCTGGGGCCCCGGCACCCTGTCCTCCCAAGCCTGCGGCCACCTGGGCCCGGACTGCAGAGACAGGTGTTGACCGTCAGTGCCAGGTGGGTCCGTCAGAGGAACGGGAACCAGTGGGACGCAGACGGATGCGACATCCCGCAGGAGCACCGATGTGCCCGCGCGCAGACACGCGAGAGAGGAACACGTTTGCTCCGGGAACTGGCTGGCGCGGCCGTGGGGCACGCGGCCGGCTGGAAATTCAGGCAAGAGAGGAAGTGGCAATCCCCAGTCCGCATTCCACAGGGCAGCCCTGGAGAACGCCTTCTTTCCCAGGGGCCTGCTCTGTGCTCTTACGGCTTTCATCCGGTTGGCTCCGGTTGGCTCCCGGAGGGTCACGGGCTGCTCTTAGGGTTCGCGGGTTTCAACGTGAATCCTCGGAAGGCAAACCTTCCCCGCAGCTTGGCCAGGCTGAGGCGGAAACCACCACACGCCTGGCCCCCAAGGCCCGGTCCCAACCCTCCCGACCGGGCACTCGACCACACAGGTGTGCTGCTTTGCGCATGGCGCGTGTGTGTCTCGTCACATCGCCAGGCGCCCTGACAGCAGGCACAGTCCCTGACCTCCCTGCCTGATCCAGGGAGCAGATAACATATCAGGGTCGCCTCGGGACTGGCACTCGCTCACTAGGGTGGTGCCTTCTGGAGACAGGCCCTCAGCTGGGCGGGCGTCGGCTGGGCAGAAAGGTGGTCATGGCACAAATGCCTGTCGGTGCCCCATTTCACAAAGGGGACACCGGGGGACAGAGCGGAGGGGGTGGAGCCAGGACCTGACATGGTCCCCTGCTGAAGTACACAGACGTGATGACAGCCCCCTTCCTCAGCCTCCGGTGCTGCCCCCCCAAGTTCCCTCAGCCCCGGGGAGGGCCGGGCTCCAAAGGGCCTGCGTCCCCCGCCTCTCACCTGGCCAGCCACCCCGCCCCCCACCCCTGCCTGCCAACAGGAGGTGGCCAGAAGGCATTCCTCTCTCCTGCCGGGAAGGGCCCCCCCAGCAGGGCCAACCGGACTCTGCGGCCGTGTGTGCAAGCCACGCCGGACAGGCTGAGACTCGGGGTGCCGTGGGCTGGCTGAGTCACGGGGTGGGGCTCTGAGTCAGTGCCCCAACCCTGGGTCCTGGGCCCAGAGCTGGGAAGGAGATGCGGGTACCTGGTCTGCCCAGGGTGGACCCCCACATCTGGAAAGGCTGGCGTGGCCTCCGGAAGGTGGTAAGCCGCCCAGAGACTCCTCTGAAGCCTGGGCTGTCCGTGGGCCTGGCTGCGGCAGCCGTCCGTGCAGTGGATGCCGTCCTGGGGTTTGTGGGGAGAAGGCACTCGCAGGAGAGCGGCTGGAGGCCAGAGGATAAGGGACCCCCGCATGCAGGGAGCAGAAGGTCATTGTCCTTGAAGGGTGCTCCCAGGTCACGCTGTGAGGTTGGGTGCTGCCTCAGAAGACAGGATGGCCTCTGGGTTGTGATGCAGTCACATTCCTGGGTTGGAGGAAGGACACCCTGGGTCCTTCAGTTCACCAGGCAGTTTCTGGAGCGCGGGCCTTGGGTCTGTGGGGCGCGTCCCAGTCCCCAGAGACTCCGATCCAGCACCGACCGCGGGGCCCGGCCCCTCGTGACCTGGCGAGCTTGAGAACCTGCGCTGGGACCCCTACCTTAAGGACCCCCACTCTCTAGATGGGTTATGCTAAATGTTGGCCCGACGAGGACCTGACAGGAAAACACGGCCGCCTTGGTTGGGGCTGTGGGAGGACGTGGTCTCCTGGGGTGCTATGCTGCCCTCCTCTGGGTCTTCTGTGAGCGTGGTCACCTCAGGGCCTTTGCACTGGATCATCCTGTGTGGGATCTCCGGGCCTGGGTCCCCCCTGCCCCCAAGGGGAGGGCTTCCTGGAGGCCAGTCCCAGCAGCCCCTCCCTGCTGGCTCCCACGAGACTTGTTCTCATTGACTCATTCATTGTTCCTTTGTGTCCACCATCGTCCCCAGGAGACTGGGCCCCTGGAGGCGGCGCTCTGGCTCCTGTGCCCTCTGCACGTCACTGGGCTCATGACAGCCTGACACACGATGGGCCGGGTCGAGTGTGTTTATTATTTGGGGTCTGTGGCGGGTGTGGACCCTTGCCGCCCTGTCTCCTGGAGCTCCATGGTCCCCTCTGGCATCCGCACGGAGGACCGGGCCTCAGCGGCTCTGGGGGGGCTGTTGTCGAGACCAGGGGAGCGGCCCCCCATCTGGCAGTCTCTGGTGGGTGGTGAGTTCTGCCCGTGTGAGGCGCCAGGTGGCCCAGGGACAGGTGCACGGCTCGCGGTCCCCTGTGTGGTGTGGCCCTGGTGATGTCGGGCACCCCTGTAGGGGCAGGTCAGTCATCAACGAGCCCGGGATCCGGGGCGGTGGGGGGTGCGGCGCCCGCGGAGTCTCCGTTCGCCCGGAGCTCGCCATCAAACCCTGTCTGCTGTAGTCTGCTCAGCCCGAGAGGCCTCTGGACCCTGGGGTCAGCCAGCTGGAGGGCATCGGGACTTGTCCGAGACCCGGGGCCTCTCTGCACACTCGGACAACCAGCGCCGCGACCAGGGGGCAGGACCCCCTTGGGTGTTAGGACTCTGGTTCCTGCAGCCCCTCACCCTCGGAGAGGCCCCACGGCTGACCCCCTCCCCCCACGCACCTCGTCAGACCCTCAGTCACGTGGAGGGCAGGGTCACAGCTGCGGCCCCCGCCCTCTGGGTGAAGTGCCAGTGGGTCATGGAGGAAGCAGGTCCCGCTGGCCCGGGACCACCCACCCCACGGGCCACATCCACTTGGCACCCTAAGCTGGAGCTCCGGGTGTCACAGGTGTCACTCGCCCCGGCCTGAGCTGCCGGCCCGCTCTCTGCCCGGGGCCTGCGCCCGAGGGGCCGCCTGACCTGTGGGGTGCGAGTTGGCCGTCCAGGAAAGAACCCGCGGGGCACAGGGAACCACCAGGGCTGGGTCTCCACGTGGGCGCCCGGCGCAGGCCCCTGGCCACCTGGTCTGCCCTGCTCCGCACGGAGCCCCTTTCCCTGTGGCTGGAGGATGTCCTGCTGGTCCCTGAGAAGTCTTGGCGGTGGGGACTCGGGAGGGCGGTGACCTGAGGACGTGCCGAGGGCCCTGGACGGGGCTGGCCCATGCGGAGACCCACCCGGGGGGCTCTAGCCTGCCAACCCCCACGTGTGCCAGCAGCCCGCTGGGGGACGTCGTGTTGTCAGCTCGCCCCTCCCTGGGGCCCCTTCCCGGGCCAGGCCCCCGAGCTCCGAGTGGCCCCGGTGGGGGTTGTTGCCAAACCCCGTCCTCGCAGAGGTGGGTGGGGGCGCCGCGTGGGGCCCGGTCCCTAAACTCCATTCCTGGGCGCCTCGCCCCGCCCCCGGCTGTTTACCTGCAGCCTGTGGCCTGTGCCTCCCGGGAGGTCCCTCCCTGTGGAATGCGGCCCCGCCCGTGCCTGGAGTCCGGCCTCCTCTCTGGAGGGTTCCTCTGGGCAGGGTGGCCGGCTGCTGACCCTTCACGGGAACAGAGCCCGCGACAAACACGACGTCTGAGGAAACGCAGGTCCTGCCCCTGGGTGGGGCCGCCTGAGTCTGACGTGAAGGGATGCTTTGCTGGTGGCACCGGGCCCTCGGTGGGTGTCTGGGCAGTGTCCCGGGGAGAAGCACGGAAGAGCTGAGCCCCCTCCAGGCAGGGGAACGTGCTCCAGAGCTGGGGGCCAGGAGGTGGCCCCACTTGTGACACGTTGGGGTCAGAAGGCCTGTGAATGGTCGTAGAGGCCAGGCCACCCGCGCCGTGCACCCATCACTGGCTTCGAGGTGCCTGCCGTGCACGGCGGAGGCTCTTGTGGTGTCTGTTGGGTCCCCAAGTCCCCGGACACCATGCAGGTCATACCCCCACCCATGCTGTCCCTCTGTGCCCTGCACCGTCACTCCACAACGCCGTGCTCGCCTCGTTGAAGCCGTCCGCCTGGGGCTGCGTGTGGCTGGGAGGGCAGCTGGGCCGTGAGCCGTCAGGCGCCCCCAACCCGAGGACTGCGTGGGAGGACGTGGCAGGTGTCCCTCCTGTGGGGTCCCTCTGAGTTTGGCTCTCAGTGGCCGCCAGGCCCTCCTCAGGCCAGCCTCACGGAGCTGGTGGCGGAGGGGGAGGGGCCTGGCCGTCAGGTGAGCCGTAAAACCAGTGTCCCGGACCCCACGCTAATTAAACCTCGGCCGGCGGCACGGGGCCCTGGGCTCTTGGCTGGGCTCCAACTAGGTAACACGGTGTTCTTGGCCTTGGCCCGCGGGGACCCTCGCTGTGCCCCTCTGCGGACTTCAGGCCAGCCTTTTCCTGTGAGAGGAGAGGGTCCTCGGTAGGTCCCTGAGTTTCTTAACTTCGTAAACCGTGAGGGGCTCCTGTGGCCGTTTCTCCCCCCACCCGTCGCTGGTGCCCCTGTCCCCGGGGCGGCGTCTGGCAGGTCCCACCCCAGGACTGTGTGGCGCTCTGGGGGCCAGAGGCCCCAACGGCCGGCGTGTGGCCAGTGCTGGAGTTGCTAAGGGACAGAGTGCCAGGCCCCTCAGCAGAGCTCTCTGGGTGGGGTGCTGCGGGGCGTACTCTGGAAAGCATCTCTGGTGGGCAGTGGGCAGGTATTGGGGCGTCTGAGTGGAGCCTGGTCCCAGGAGGCCTGCGGGTGTGGCGGGCACAGCCCTCACTCCCCTCCTGCCCCTGTGCTCCGAGGTTCTGACCTCTAACCCTGCCTTCCTGGCCTTCCTATGACCGCAGATCTTGTCTCTAGAGGGTACGGGGTGCTTGGATGGAGCCAGCTCACTCCCGGGCCCTAGACCCATCCCCCCACCTTCCTCTTCCAGAAAGATCCAAACCTTTGGTCACCCCGGGTCAGGGTCTGGTCCCAGTTTGGGGACATGCTGCAGCCGTGGAGGCCGGCGGGCCCTGCTACCCGGGCAGCTCCAGCAGAGGGCAAGGGACAGCCCCTATGCCACGTCTGTCCTCCTCCTCCTCCTCCTCCTCCCCCACCCGCCCGCCCCTGGCACAGGCCAGCAGGGTGTTACGGGCTTCTCCTCCAAGCCAAGTAAGGCAGGGTGAGCACAGCCTGGGGGACAGCAGGCAGGGGGAGGGTGGCGGGGCTGGGACCAGGACCCCCGCCCTGGGTTGGCAGCTGTCACCTGGGACTCTGACCTCCCGTCCCTGGGCTCCACCTGGCCTCCTAGGGGCTTGGCCCTGCTGGCCACAGATGGCAGACCTGGAGGTGTGGGCCCCGGGCCAGGAGCCCCGGGTCTAGTCCCGCCCGCTGCCACAGTGCCCTGGGGACTCAGGCGACTCAAGCCCTTCCCAGCGTCAGCCCCTGGCGTGAAAGGAGAGCCCGGGTCACACGTCTGTCCCCTTCCACGCTGTTCCTGCCAGGCTTTTCTCTTTGGGGTCACTTCACTTGTGAGCAAGTCCAGGACATGTGAGAATGTTCTCCCTAGGAGGAGGGGACTCCCAGGGCCAAGGACCCTCCTGCACGGGCAAACGCCAACAGCAACTGGGCATAGACCTTTCCGGGACTTTTTGTTCATCTACGAGCCCAAATCGGGTTTCTGTTTCTGTTTCTGTTTCTCTCAAGAGGAATACTGTGCGTGGACGGCCGGCTGCCATGTCCCACGGTGCCCGGCCAGCCCCCTCCTGCCACGTGCTGGGCACCGTGCCCACTGCCTCGGTCCCCGGAGGGGCACAGCGGGATCCCTGTCACGTAGCAGCCGAGGACGCGGGCACAGGGAGGCCTGTCTCCCGTAGAGCTGGGCAGAGCCACCAGATTTCAGACCCGGCCCTTTGGCTCCCATTTTCACCAGGGGGGAGACCGAGGCCCAGAGGGGGGTGGGGACAAGTTTGCTTGTCCATGGCTCTCTTCCTCCCAGACCACTGGGCTGGCGGCCTCAGCCCTTCTCCCTGTGACCCAGCAGCCCAGCCGGGGTGCTCAGGGCCTCACCCCTGCAGGGCACAGCTCGCAGAGGAGGAAGTGCCCCTCCCTCTGCCGTCCCGGCCGCCCCTGCGCCCGCAGCTGCCCCCTCAGACCTGCTGGTCCTGCACCGGCCCCCACCCCCCAGCCCCCACCCCCGGCCCTTCCTGACCTGCACCGAGGGTCACCTGGGCCTGCACCATTTCCAAGTGGCAGGGTGTCAGCGCCGGTCCCCGGGAGCCCCTCAGCTTCCTCACCTGCAAAGTAGAGGCAGCCATCCTGCCCGTCGTAGGTGCCCGGGACAGTGCTGGCTGTGGCTCGTCCACCCTGCCCAGGCCCCTCGGCCTCTCCCTGGGACACTGTCCTTCCAGCTTGTGACACTGGTGTGGGCTGTGGCTGGAAGTCAGAGCCCCCGCCCCGTGTCAGCCATGGCGCCCGTGAGCCCTGGTCCCCGTGCCCACGCCGGCCACCGCCTTCCCACCCTGCTCTGCTCTGCTTGTGTCACCGGCCTGTGGCTCACTGCTCAACCTGGCCATGTTTGTTTCCTCCCCGCCAGTGGTGCCGGCCACACCCCCTGCAGGGTCACTGAGGACCCTGCCGGCAGGTGAAGCGCCCGCCCGTCCCCCCGCCCCCACTTCCACGTGCAGATGTCTCGTCCACCCTGCTTTAGAGATGGGGAGACGGAGGCTCGGAGCTCCGGCTCCCTCAGGAGGGAAGGGGTGGGGAAGGTCTGGGCAGTCTCCTGCCACCTGCCACCGGCCAGCCCCAGGGGACAAGGCCCAAGACCCTGGAGCCTGATCTGCAGCGTGGGCCCAGTGTGGGCCTCCGCGTGGCGTGAGCGGAGCAGTGTGTGATCGGCCCCGAACCTCCCCTCCCCTCCCCTTCCTGACCTGCACCGGCCGAGACCCCACTTCCCTCATTGACAGGCCCAGCGTCTGGTGGACCGCTTGCTGGGTGGGACTTCGGGGCTGTGCGGGGCTGCGTGAGGGTCTGTAAAGGGTTAAGCATGCGCTGGCTCAAGGGTGAGGGGGCCTGGCAGGAGGGAGTCCTTTCCTGCCGGGCGGGGCTCTCTTCCCCCCACCCCCAACCTATTGTTCCTGGCTCAGGAAAAGGCATATTTCCCCCATGAGGTCACAGGCCAGCCAGGGCTGCTCTCCTGGGGAGGTGGGAGCTGCCTGGGCAGAGCGGGGGGCCCTGTCCCTCCAGCCGGTTCTTCCTTCTCTGCTTTAGCCTGGGGCTGACGGGCACCTCCTCCACCCTTCCCCGAGTCTTGGCCGGCCTTCAAGGCCAAAAGAAATGCCACCTCCTCCAGGCCGCCTCCTCTGCGTGCACAGGCACAGTGAGGCCACGTTCACGGCACTCAGCCCGGCAGCCTCGATGGCCGCACGGAGGGTCCCAGAAGGCCCGGATGTGGAGCCAGGAGTCCAGAACTAAGCCCCGGCCGCCACCACCACGGAAGCCTTTCCTCTCTGAGGCCTGCGTCCTCCTCTGGACGGAGCGCATCGCGAGCGCTGGCCCGAGTTCTGCTGTCGAGCCCGGTTTGCCTGTGCTCCCTTGCTGGCCTCTTGCCCCGACCCCGGTCCCTGCTCCCAGGGGAGGGTGGCCGGCCCGGCCCCCGAGCCCCCTCTGCCACTCCGCCCACTGAAGGCAGCGGGCCCGGCTTTCCCCCACTCACGTCCCCTGGGTCGGCGTCACCCGCCCGCCTGGTGCCAGCTTTGGCGGACGAGTGAGGGACGGCAGCCGGGCCTCTGCGAGCTGGCACCCTGCGGCGGGCGGCCGGCTGAGACCTCCCGGCACCTGGGAGCCTCGTCGGTGTGGCTGGAGACGCCGTCTCCCACCTGGCTGTCTGCGGAGCCCAGACCGGACCTTCTGCCAGGCAGATCGTGCGTGTTGAAATCGAGGGCCGCGGTGGGTCCCTCTCGGGCCGGGCCGCCCGGCAGTGCCCCGCCGGCCGCGCCTCTGGCTCTCCATCTCCGATTTCCTGCTTCGGGCAGATAAGCTTCTCAGAGATTCTTTCCCTTCTGCTCAGCCTGGTGTGGGAGAGGCCGGGGCTGTTTCCCACACTCTCAGGCTCCGGCCCGCCTGGCCCTCAGGTTCTGGTTCCTGACATCCTTCGCTGAACTCAAATGTTTATTTTCTTATTTTGGTAAAAGACACAGAACATAGGGGCGCCTGGCTGGTTCAGTCGGTAGAACATGCAACTTTTTTTTTTTTAATTTTTTTAAATGTTTATTTTTGAGAGAGAGCGAGAGAGAGAGAGAGAGAGAGAGAGAGACAGCACGAGGAGGGGAGGGGCAGAGAAAAAGGGAGACACAGGATGTGAAGGAGGCTCCACGTGAATTCAGGTCCCATGTCAGGTGTAGACATGACTTAAAAAAAAATTAGGGGTCCCTGGGGGGCTCAGTTGGCTCAGGTCATGGTCTCTCGGTTCGTGGGTTAGAGCCCCATGTCGGGCTCTGCTGACAGCTCAGGGCCTGGAACCTGTTTTGGATTCTGTGTCTCCCTCTCTCTGCCCCTCCCCCTCTTGTGCTCTTGCTCACGCTCTCTTTCTCTCTCTCAAAAAAAAAAAAAGACCCGGAACACGAAATTGATCATCTTAACTGTTTGTTTGTTTTTTTAACGTTTATTTGTTATTGACAGTGAGAGAGAGACACAGAGTATGGGCAGGGGAGGGGCAGAGAGAGGGGGAGACACAGAATTGGAAGCAGGCTCCAGGCTCTGAGCGGTCAGCACAGAGCCCGGCGCAGGGCTCGAACTCACAAACCGCGAGATCATGACCTGAGCTGAAGTCAGTCGCTCAACCCGCTGAGCCACCCGGGCGCCCCTAACCGTTTATAAGCGTGTGGTGCAGTGGTTCAGGTGCAGTCTCCATACTGTGCAGCCGTCCCCACCACCCAGCCTCAGAACTTTCCATCTTCCCCAAACTCCACATCCAGGAAGCACCACCGTCGCCTCCGCCATCCTGGCCTCGGGGTCCTGCTCCCCTAGAAACTGCTTCTGCCCCCGGGAGCCTCTACCCGGGGGCCGGAGCAGGGGAGCCTCTGGGAGGTCACGGGGTGCGTGGTGGGGGAGGGGCCGAGGACGGGTGCAGGTGGCCGGGGTGTCGGGAGGATGGACGTGGCTTGGCTGGGACGAGGGAGTGCCACCCTCTCTGGGGAGCCGTGGCGGGCCGCCGTGGCTGAGAGAGAGAGAGACGACCTGGGGGCTGGGAAGTGCGGCCCTTGGGGCACAAAGAGGAACGTGAGGAGCCTTTGCCTTAAACTCATTTCCCTCCTGCCTCTTGGGCCGGGTCGGATGGATTTTTTTTAACGAAAATGTGCGCTTGCTGTACAACGTCGTATTTCTGGTCGAGCCGGTGCCACGGCCAGTGTATGATGGAGGGGGCGGTGCCCAGGCTTGGGGTGGCTCCGGGCGTGGAAGGTGACCTGGAGTGTCCCCCCCCACCCCGGGGTTCCTGGGGCCTCCGCGAGGCTGGGGTGATAGGAGGGGCTTAGTCAGCGGTGGGTGGGACCGACTCGAACCCCGGCCCTGCACCTGGTCCTCCGTTCAGTGTGGCTCTTGGATGACCCTTCAGGCAGGACGTGCAAACCCCGTCACACAGACGTGGGAACAGAGGCCTGGAGCTGCCCACGGCTGCACGGTCAAGGGTCTGCCCCCCAGGCCGCGGCCCCCCCTGCCCTCCCCCGCAGCTTCTCTGCTTGCCCAAGGTCCCGGCCTGGGGACAAGGCGAGGACAGGGGACAGGCAGAGGTGTGCGCAGCCCCTGCTGGTGACCACAAGCCTGGGCGTGTCGGCAGGTTCTCCTGGGTCTCAGCGGCCTGTGTTCTCCGGGAGCCCCTCCTTCATCGCAGCCTCCAGGGATAGGAGGGGCTCCAGCTAAGGCCTGTCTGAACAGCAAGGGAGGCAGAATGGACCCCGGAGGAGACCTGTGCTCCCCCCTCCCCCCACCGAGGGAGGAGGGATCTCCGTCGCCACCTGGTGACCGGAAGGTGCAGACCTGGCCACGCCCCCAGGGGTCCCCCTGCTTGAGACTCAGGTCGGGTCAGTGGCCTCCTCCCCGAGGCACTGTTATTCTAGCTTATCCTTTTCCCAGAGCAGATGCCACCCCTGCGCCCCCCCCCGACCCCCCCCAGGAGGCGGTCTGTGCAGCCAGATGGGCAAGTTCAAGTCAGCTTGTTTGGGCTCTGGCTGTCCACACGGCTGCCACCTGGACGTCCGAGTCCTTGCGGGGTCGCGGCTCACGCTTGGGGGCCGGTGGGGGGGGCAGAGAGTAGCTCCCGGGACAGCTTGTAAACTCTGCCTCTGGTGGGAAATAGAGCGGGCTCCGTCGGCTTAGCCACACGCGTCTGAGCCGCGAGGCCGGGTTGCTCAGGAGGGGACGGATTCGTGGTAGGCGCCGCTGCCCTCGCGGGCTGCGCCGTCCTCCCAGGCCGCTTGCCGCCGGAGGTGGTGGAGGAACGGGCGGCAGGGACGGCTCCGCCCCGGGGGCCCCTCCGGTGGTGCCCACCTGCCCTGCCAGCCCGCTCTCGGGCACCCCAGGAAAGGCTGAGTGGGCCCCCGGTTCCCTGGCGACGGCACCCACATCAGGACGTCATCCCCTGACAGGCCTTGGTTCCTGGGGCCCGGCCCAGCCCCGGGTCCCCCGGCCCCCCGGCCGCCCTCGGTCAAGGTAGCGTCCAGCTGTGCCGGGTGGAGGGCGTGGGGTCGAGGGCAAAGGTGGGGACAGGCCGTGGGCACACGCGCGGCTCTCAGAGGCGGAGACAGGAGCCAGGCCGCCGGCTGGGAGCCCCACGATCCCGCTCACGGAGAAGTGGGGCCGAGAATCGGCGGGGTGGCTGGCATGTCCCTGCGAGCATGCGAGTTAGGGCTCTGAGCGCTGACTGCGGAGGTCAGTTGTGCTGTGTGCACCTGAAACTGTGGAATTTTACAAAGGAAGGAAAGTCAGCCACGTTGTCACTGTCCGCCCGTGGGAGGAGGGCACCCCTCGGTGCCCCTGAGACACGGGCGGACAGGACGAGGCCCCAGCATCTATCTGCACAAGAGGATCACAACATGGGACGTTGGTAAAAAGAACTAGTTGTAGGAGGACACAGTGTGACATTGTGTGTGCTGAGTGACAGGTGACACGTGTGGAGACATGGCGTGACAGCGGACATGTGCTCTGACGGGTGACACGTGTTTGGGGACACGGCGTGACAATGGACATGTGCTCTGAGCGACAGGTGACGTGTGTGGTCTGGACACGGTGTGACAGCGTGAATCCTGAGCGATGGGTGACGTGCCACACGCTAAGTGAGGTTGCTCACACGTGGAAGGAGGCAGCCGGCCTCACAGGGTGACAAGCAGGCAGCGTCTGGGGGGGATGCTCTGTGGGGGCCGTACCGAGGCCCGGGGTTAGAGCGATGCTTAACGGGGATGTCCAGTGGACTGGGGGGGATGATGTTGGGGGCTTGATGTCGGGGGGATTACGTCCGGGTGATATTTAGGGGGTGATGTCTGGGGTGATATTTGGGGGGCTGTGTCTGGGGGTGAAGTTTGGGGTGATATCTGGGGGGCGGCGTCTGGGGGTGACATCTAGGATGGTGTTTGAGGGGTGATGTTGGGAGGCACTCTACAGGGCGATCCTTGGGGGGCGGCGTCTGGGGGTGTCCGGGGCACGGGCTGGGCACCCCGCGTGGCTGAGCTGACCGCCCTCTCCTCCCCTGCAGCCTGCCTGTGCCGCTTCAACGCCCTGTCTCTGGTCTACCTGCTGTTTCTGCTGCTGTTGCCCTGGTTCCCGGGCCCCTCTCCGCACAGCGTCCCAGGTAAGGGCTTGCAAAGTGGCTCCTGCTGGGGGGCGGGGAGGGTGGGGTGGGGACTCGTCCACAGGACCAGCCGGGCCTCCAGGGGCCGGGGTGCCGCGTGCTCCCCGGAGGCCCCAGGCAGTTCAACGGCCGGGGTAAAGGAAGGGTGGTCCCAAGCTCCGTTGTTTTCCATTGTCGACCTTTGGCTAAGTTCAGAATCTTTTCTCTCGCCGTGTGTTCTGGGGTCTTGGACGGATCCCCCCTTGTCCCTGGGGCTTCCCGGGCACTGTGAGACGGGCCGTCTTCCTGCGGGCTCCCTCTCCTGTTCCCCACGCCCCCCCCCCCCCCCCGAACCACTGTGCCCGTTGAGGCTGCGGCCAACCTCTTATATCCAGCCACCCCTGCCCCCACCCCCCGAAGTCAGGCTCCTGCCGTCTGCGCGAGCTCCGTGGGGTTTGGGTTATCGCCAGCCACCCTGTCGTGTGGGTAGCTGGGCACTCGAGGCCCCGTCTGGGGTCCTGAGCCCCTGGAGGGTGGGCACGTAGTCTCCTGTGTCCACCAGGCACACAGACGTAGGGAACCCAGCAGGGGCTGTGCCCACAGGAGGGTCTGGAGGCGGGCTCACGGCGCGGAGCCATCCCAGAAGGCCGTCGCCCCGTCTCGGGAGCCCCGTGCGGGAGGGCAGGCAGGCCCGCTGTGAACAGGTGCGGACCTGCAGCCAGGTGACATGGGGACAGATGGAGTCCAAACTCACCCTGGGCTCCTGCCTCCTCTGTCCGCGTGCATCAGTGTCCATACCTGTCCCAGCTGTTCAGGGAGGGCAGCGCTCAGGGACCTGCCCCACAGGCTGCTCTGCCTCCTGTGGGTGGGAAGGTCCCCTTGGAGCTGGAGGGGGGACGGGCCCCCAGGCTTGAGTGAGGGTCCCTGGGAGAAGCGGGCCGTCAACAGCATGAGCGCCAGCGCCCGGCAGAGACGGGTGAAAAAGTAGCCCCAGCCGGGCCGAGGTCCGTGTTGGCCGTGACAGCTGAGGACCCGTGAAGGGAGGCAGACCACAGGTGCCGCCTTCTGAGGCGCCGGGTGTAGCTGCTGGCTGCTTCCGGGCCTCGGAGGCGTCTGAGCCTCTTGTGGCCACTGGAGCACAGCCTCGTCCCTCAGGCGGGGGGTCGGGAGACCAGCACGGGCCTCGCGGGCCGGCATCGGTGTCACGGGCCCCGTTTCCTTCTGGAGGCTCCCGGGAGGATCCGTTTCCTCAACTTTCCCGGCTTCTAGAGGCATCCACGGCCCCTCCCTCCGTCGCCCAAGCCAGCAACGGCCCGTCGAGTGTCACCTCGTCACATTGACTCTGGCCCTCCCGCCCCCGTCCACCGTTAGGACCCTGTGGTGACACTGGCCTTCCCTGGGGATCCAAGGTCAGCCCCTGTTTTCAGGTCGGCTGCTTGGCAGCCTTGGTTCCCCTCTGCCCCGTAAGGAAGCGTGTTCACAGGGTCCGGGGATTGGGGTGTGGACATCGAGGGAGGGGGCAGGTGTCATTCTGCCCCCTACAGGCTGGCTGGTCACCCCTCCCTAGCCTGTGACATCTGGTCCAGCTCAGGCCGCAGGGTCTATACCTCCCACAGGTCCTCCCCCGCCGGGCGCCCCCCTCTTCCTCCCGTCCGTCCATCCGTCCGTCCATCAGGCCCACCATCCGTCCACCCGTGGAGCCAGTGCCTGTATTCGCGGGCCGCCCGATGGGCAGTGGGGGGAGGGGTCCGCTGGGGAAGGGGTAGGGAGCGCTGCGGAGACTTTCCTGCCTGACCTCCGTCTGTCCATCTGTCCACCCTCAGCGGCCCTTCAGGAGCAGGGAGGCTGCCTGGATTTTCCGAGTGGGAGAGAGGAAAGCAGGGAGGTGCCGGGGCGCCTGGCATCGGGTTAGGGCTGGCTCGGAGGCTGGACATCTGGCGGAAGGTCTGACGCCGCCTGGGCCCCGAGGGTGCTGACCCCTGGCCCCGGCCCCTGTCCCCGTGCCTGGGGGTCAGGGCCAGGCCATCTGCTTCACATTTAGGGACTTGACACCTGTCCCGCCTCAGGACAAAGCCCACCCCGGGGCTGGCCCCGCCCTGCAGGTATTCCTGCCCTCTCCCTGGGGGTGGATGGCGGTGTGAGTCCCCAGGGACTCCTGTCACCCTCCTGCGCCTCCTGTGAGAAGAACCTCCTTCCCAGGGCTCGGGGCTCAGGCTCGTGAGGTGCGCCCTGTCCTGTCCCCTTCCTACCCCCACCTCCCTGGAGCCTTCTGGGTGTGACTGCGGGCGCTCCTCCCCCAGCTTCTTAGCACACTTCCTGGAACATCCCCAGGAGCCGCTCCAAGGGTCCCCCCCACCAGCCCCGTGCACCCAGGGGCCGGGTCCCATCAGGAGAGGGGGCGTCTGCAAACAGCTGGCCCCAAGAGGGTGTGCGAGTGAGGCCTTTGGGGGTGGGGTGGGTGGGTGAGGAAGGAAGGCCCAGAGGGCTGAAGGGCGGCGGTCGACAAGGTACCCTCCCTGCTGAAGGCAGGGACGCCCCACAGTGTGGGGGATAGAGCCGCCGCTATGGGGGTCGTTTTGGGGCCGCAAGCCCGGGATTCCTGCTGTGGGTCAGATTCTTTGTACAAACCCCCTCTGGGGAGCCCCTCCCGCTGCCTCTGCCCCCCGGGTCCACAGCCCGCCAGCCCCACTTCCTGGAGAGCCCGACCCCCTGGTCCTTTAGGGTGGGTGGCTTCTGCGCGCCTCTCCCCTGCTGTGGACACGGTGGGGGTCGCGGCCTGTGTCTGCGGGCCTCGAATGGCCGGGCGAGTGGCGTTCGGGCCCCAGGACAGGAGCTGGCGGAACCTTCCGGGCCCCCCGGTGCCCCTTCCCCGCCCGCTCCCAGCTCTCGGGGCCCACCCTCACAATCCTCAGGGGTTGTTCCTCTGCCCGCCCCGCCCCCGGCAGGTTCAGGAGCCCCTCGCCTGCCCCCCACCCCTGCCCCGTCCTCCCGCCGCCCGAGCCGAGCTCAGGTGGGCAGTGTGGGAGATTGTCCAGGTTGGTCGGTGGTGTTGGCCGGATGCGCCGGGCCTCCAGCCCCTCCCTGCTCCTCCCACGTCTGGCTTAGCCAGCCCCCACCTGGCAGGGAGCTACAGCCACACGGCCAGTGCCCTGGCCCCTTTGGCTTGGTGGTGGCCTGTGGTCTGGGACACGGCACGCCCACCCAAGAAGTGAACTAGGTGTGAGGAGGGGCGGATGACGAGGGGAGCGGTGACAGCTGGCGCTTTGCCAGACGTCCAAGAGGGGCCGGACGGGACGACGGGCGGGGGCACCCTCCCGCCCAGGGGTCTCGAGCCTTGGGCTCGCCCCTCTGACCCCCGGGTTCTTGTGTGTGCGAGGAGCCCAGCAGCCTGGTGCTTGAGGCTTCGGCTCCCGTAGCGCCTGAGGCCAGCCTGGGCGTCCACGGGGGCGGCCAGGTGCTCCCCCACTGCCTCCTGGTGGGACCTCCTAGGTGTGCAGGGGAGGGGCTGCCCGGGCGAGCAGGGCAGAGGGGGGCTGGCCCGGAGGGAAGCTCAGCCTTCTCAGCCCCTCGCCCCTGCAGGCTCCTGGCAGGGGGGGCACAGCGGTGGCTCCCCGCAGGCTCCCGCACAGTGCCCACAGGTAGCCCGACCCCTCCTCCTGACGGGAGGCCCGTGGCCTCCCCCTGATCTTGGCCCGGTGCTCTGAGCAGAGCCGGCCCGGCCAGGGCCGACGGCCAGACGTTCCGTTCATTTTCCATTTCTCCTTCCCAGTGCTCCGCGGCCCCACCCTGCCCTCCCCTTCGCTCACCCCTGCCCTACCGAGGGTCGGGGGCCGGGAGGGCCCTAGAAACGAGTGTCAGCGAAGCCGTCCAAGTCCTGCCTGGGCCGCCCCCAGGAGCCCCTCGCCCCCTCTGAGTCTCAGCCAAGCGAGGTGGGGCAGAGCGTGGGCAAGGGCCGGCCCCGGCCTCCCCGGCGCGTGTGCTCACACGGCACTCCAGGGGTCTCACCCGCTGGGGGCCACCCCTGGGCGAGGGGACACAATTGAGCAGGGGCTCCGAGCGTGCCAGCCTTGGGCAGGAGAGAGGGACGCCTCTGTCCCCGAGCCAGGGCTCCGCTGGCGGCACAGTGAGGATCTGGGGCGAGCCACGCACAGCCCGAGTCCTGAGACGGGGCTCGAGCTCAGCGTGGGGCCCTCAGGGTCTCCGTTCCTTGCCCGGAGGGTGAGCTGCTCACCGCTCAGAGCAGGGTGACCCCAGGGCTCCACGAGTCCTCCCCGGGCGCAGGGTCCGGCCCCGGTCGTGGGGCCATGTCTCTCCAGGGGCAAGGCACACGGGGTGCTCGTGTGGGCCTGTCCCTGCCCGAGCTTGGAGTCTCCTGGCCCGGCTCCCAGACTCCGGTGGGATGTGGGTCCCCCAGGACGGGCGGAAGAAGGCCCTGTGCTAGCCTCGCCCCTGCCCTCTCTGCCCGCAGGTCACACTGGTCGCCTCCTCCGAGCCCTGCTGCTTTTCAGCCTCCTCTTCCTGGCAGCCCACCTGGCCTTCCAGATATGCCTGCACACCGTGCCCCGCCTGGACCAGCTCCTGGGGCCAAGCTGTGAGTTTCCACTGGGACCTGGGAAGGGGGTGCCCGGGACAGCTAGCTGGGGGCCAGGGGAGAGGGAGGGGATACCGCGGCCCCAGGAAAGGCCGGCCGCCCCGCCTCAGCAGGCTTTGCCTAATATGGGCCGGCCCCTGAGCCCGTCCACGATTTCTGTTCAGCCCACGTGGCCCGTGTTAAGAGCCAGTGACACTTGGCCTGGGGCTGGGCCGAGTGAGGCACGGTGCTAATTCTGGACCCCGAAATCTGGCCCTCGGGGCAGCCTTGGCCTTCTAGGCCCCTCTCTCTGTCAGCATCTTCCTCTGGCACCTGGAAACGTGGCCATGGGCACCAGGGGCCCTCAGTGTCCTGCACCCCCCCCCCCCCCCCGCCCCGGGCCCCTCATCTTGCGGGCAGTTTCCAGCCGACACCCACCCTCCCGGCTCCGGAAAGGAGTGGCCGCAGCGCCCTGGACTCCAGACATGTGAACCGCGGGCGCCCGGTCCCCACAGCTAGCGTTGCCTGGCTTGGCTCCCCCGCCCTGCCCGGGCTCCTGATTTCGGGTGACTGTGTCCACACCGCCGTCCAGAAGGGGGTGTGGAGTGGAGTCCAGGGCCAGGTGGGCGCGCCGGTCCCGCTGCCTGGGAGACGGGCCTCCCACGCGGACCCCGGGGAGCCGTGGCCTCGGCTGGGGGTTTTGAGTGCCCAGCCTGGGCTCCTGGCTGCGAATCCCCACTCTGCAGACAGACCTCCGGGCCTTCGGCCCCCTGGCTTTGCCTGGCTGAGCCTCAGTTTCCCTGCTAGTAGAGGCAGCATTTTAGGAGCAGCCCAGTGGCCAGGTGTTCGGTGATTCCTGGCAGGGCCGTGGGGCACCGCCTGACCCCGTCCCCCCGTGCCTCTCTCCACAGGCAGCCCCTGGCAGATCTTGTCCCAGCACGTAGGGGTGACGAGGTAAGCCCTCTCCCTGCCTGGGGCCTCCAGGCCCTGGGGTCCCCCCTTCCCTTCCTGTCCCCACCCCCCCGCTGTCTGGCACCTGCCCTCCTGACCGATCGGTGGGCACTTCCTGCCCCTTCACAGGCTGGACCTGAAGGACATCCCCAATGCCGTCCGGCTGGTGGCCCCTGACCTGGGTGTCCTGGTGGTCTCAGCCGTGTGCCTCGGCCTCTGTGGGCGCCTGGCACGGGAAGCCCGGCGGAGCCAGCCCGCCCAGGAGCAGGTGAGGGCCGTAGGTGGGCCGGGTGCCCACGTGCTGGGGGCAGGGCTTCTTGGTCCTTCCGGCCGTTTGAGGCTCTGTGACTGTTTCATTTTTATACAGACGTGCACTTTTTAGTTTAAGGGTCGGTTTGTGTCCATTACGGAGAGCTGAGGCCTCAGGGGTGAGAGAAGGCGTGTGTCCCGTTCCTGGGGCGAGGGGCTACCCTGTGAGCCCCTCAGCCTGTGTGTTTGCCAGACCCGGTCCTAGGAGGGTTCCATCTCGGGGGAACTTGTGGGGATCCCACGCGTGTCTGTGCCTTAAGAAACCGTTCCTGGAGGCCACGGGGCAGTGGGGAGTCAGCAGTGCAGGGGGCCGACCTCCTGGCCGCCAGGGGGCACCGAGGGTGGATGCCACTCCCGAGGGAGTGTCGATGGCCTCTAGGCACGGGGTGGGGGGTGGCGGAGGTCCTGATCTAGAGACTGTCCTTGGGGTGTCCTGCTCTGGGAGCTTTCCCTCAGCATCAGGCGTGAGGGTCAGGGCCCCTGATGTCCCCCACGGCTGAAGCCTGAGTGCCCTTCTGCCCCCCACGAGGGCTGTGGTCTCGAGCCCCGCCTGGCCTCCCACATGTGGCCTCAGCCTTGGAGCGGCAGGGCCCGGGCCCCGGGGCTCCGTGGGATCTGTGACTGTCCGGGACCCTGGCACAAGTGTCCCCTGCCAGGGAGGCCCCAGGGCCTATAGGCTCCTCCCACCCACCTCTGCAGGTCAGGGGTGACCCAGGCTGCCCTGCTCCCACCCCACGGGGCCAGGCTAGGATCCCACTTTCAGAGGGTATAACGGGAGCCTGGAGGTCAGGTCGCTTTTCCAGGCACTTGTGGCGGACGAGCCAGGGTTGGGACCACCCTGCCGCCTGCCCTCGGGTCACCCCTCTCCTGGCGACCCCTCTCTACTCCCACAGGCATGTGGGCCCCAGGGAGCCACGGGTGGGAGCCACTGTGTGGGCCCCAGGGAGCCGTGGATGCCTCCGCTTTCCTTGTTGGTGGAGTCAGGGCTTCCTGGAGCGGCTCTGCCAGGAAGGGGCCAGACTCGATCCTGAAACCTGGGGTAGGACAGGAGGGGGCCAGCCACCCATGTTGCCTACACCCTCACAGCACAGCACTGCCCTGGTCGCTCGGGGGGCCGGACTCCGGTCTGCCCGGCGACCGGGACAGGTCACCTTCCTGTGGGTGTCCTCGGTGGCACATGAGAGAGCCTGTGCCGTCTTGCTGGCCGGGGTGGCCGGTGTAGACAGACCTCAGAGCGAGGGGCTGGGGGTACCCTCCGCAGGCATGTCTTAAAGCCCAGAGCCACCCACACGTACGCAGGACAGCGTACGAGTGCGGCGGTGCATCCTGACACGATGTCATGTGCCTCTGCAAGCACACTCTGAGGGGGTGGCGCAGGGGGAGGGACAGAGAGAGGAAACTTGTGCTAAGCCTCCTGTGGCCGCCTGAGGGGCCTGCCGAGTCGGGGCTGGAGCCAGGGCTGGCCGGCTGGACGCCCCGAGCACCTGCCTGTCCCCCCAGCGGCTGCCTCCGTCCCCCCCTCGCAGATGTTGACTCCTCAGAGGCTGGCGGACACTTTCCCAGGGCCTCGGCCAGCTGTGCGCGGGTGGGAACGCAGGCCTGGCTGCTGTGCCTGCCCGCGAATGCCTCCCCCACCCCTCAGGGCCCCGCGCCCCCTGCTCTGAATTCTGGGGTCCCAGCCGTCCCGCGCCCCAGGTCCCCCTGGGATCACTGCTCAGGGACTTCTCCCTATGGCCTCCCCACTCCCTTCCTGCCCTGTGAGGGCAGCACCTTTCTGGTCCCACCCCCATCTGGCAGACGGGAAACAGACTCAGAGAGGTTAGGTGACTTACCCAAGGCCGCACAGCCAGGAGGCACGAGCTGGGACACGAGCAGGTCACCTGGCTCCTGTGTACTTAGTCTGGACGCCGAGTGCCACCCCCTGGGAGAGGCCCGGGCGTGGCATCCAACGTGCAGGTGGGACATGGGGAGAGCGGGGCTGGGCGTCCAGGAAACAGCTCCGTTCTGGGAAACCTTTGAGTGGAACCGGGGATGGAGGCCCGGTCTCTGTGCGGCCTCCTGCCCCTGGCTCTCCAGGAGCCCCACAGGCAGCAGAAAGGGAGCGGGATCAAACCGGGTGCCCCTCACGGTCTCCTCCGCGCCCCCGTTTCTCTACCCACGAGGAAAGTGCTGCTTCAGCCACAGGACCGTGAGGCACAGACGTGAAGGTGCTCTGTAAACTGTGAAGGGCAGTGACATGGTGTATTTTCCCTAAAAATCAGCACCCGGGCCTTTCAGGACCCAGGGGCTTCGAGGGCGTGTGCCGGAATCTGCGGGGCCTGCCCTGCCCTGGGGGTCCCCCTGATCTAGAAAGGGAGGTAAAGAGGCACTTGCGGGGTTCCGGAATAACCCGGGGCCAGCCGTCACCACGGGCCGGGGCCGGGCCCCACCTCCAGGAGGGCCTGTGAACTCGAGGGAGGCCTCCTCCCCGCTTGTGTGGCCCGAGTGCGGTGCACCTGACCTCTGCCCCTCCCCACGACCTCGGCAGGACGATGAGGACAGGGAAGCGGACGCCGGCTTCCCGGTGGGGCCTCGCGGAGCCCCCGTGCCGGCCCCCAAGCAGAGGTCTCGGCTGGCCACCCGGTTCCAGGTCACGGCCCACTGGCTGCTGGTGGCCGCCGGACGGACGCTGGCCATCCTGCTGCTGGCGCTGGCAGGTACCTGCTGGGCAAGGGGCGGGGGCCCCGGCACCAACCGGCATGCGGGGAGGGGTCTCGGCAGCCCGCCGGGCTCCCCACCGGCCGCCACGTGGCCCGGACCTGACGCCTCCGCCCCGTCCCGTCCCGCAGGCATCGCCCAGCCCTCGGCCTTCTCCGGCGTCTACTTCCTGGTCTTCCTGGCCACCTGCACCTGGTGGGCCTGCCACTTTCCCATCGGCCCCCTAGGCTCCAGCACGCTCTGCGTCATGGTGGGCTGCTTCAGCGCCGGCCACCTCATCTGCGTCTACTGCTACCAGACGCCCTTGGCCCAGGCCGTGCTGCCCCCTGCGGGCATCTGGGCCAGGTGAGGTCTGCCTGCGCTGGCCCCCTCCCCCCTTCCTCCCTCCCCCTCCCTCCTCCCCCCTTCCTCCCTCCCCCTCCCTCCTCCCCCCTCCCTCTCCCCTCCCCCTCCCCTCTCTCCCCCCCCCCCCCCTCCCCTGGCCTGGCCCTGGCTTCCCGCGGCCCGGCTCAGCGGCTCGCCTTCTCTGGGCAGGGTGTTCGGTCTCAAGGCCTTGGTGGCCTACAGCAACTGCTCCGGTCCCAACGTGCTGGTCCTCGATACCAGCCACGACTGGCCCGTGTACGTGAGCCCCGGCGTCCTGCTGCTCCTCTACTACACCGTGACCTCACTCCTCAAGCTGTGCACACACCAGCCCCTGGACCAGGTGGGTTTCCTGGGCCAGCGCCCCCCCCCCCCCGGGGTCCTCCCCCGCTCCGGGCGGCTTGCTGGGGCGGGGGGCTGAGCTCCGTGCCGGTCCCCGCAGAGGAAGGAGGCGGCCAGGCGCGACGAGGAGCAGGAGGTGGAACTGACTCACGTGGATCAGTGGCCCCAGGGCCGGGCCGGGGCTGCGGCCACGAAGGAGGAGGGCGCCGCCCAGGTAAGGAGCCCGCGCCCAGCCGTGGTGCCGGAGCCTGCCCGCCCCCCCCACCCCCCCCCACCCCCCCGCACCCGCCCCGGGCTCGGCTCACCGGGGCTCGGCTTGCCTCTGCAGCGCGTGCCGCCCACGACCATGGGGTCAGACTGGGAGACCGACAGCTGCACCGTGCACGACCTGACCGGCCACAGCCCCGTCCGGCGGCGCCCCCGTGAGTGCCACACTGCCCGTGGCTGCCCGGGGACGCCACCTGCCTCAGGCACGCTGGTGCTGCCCCCTGGTGGCCGCCGGGTGGTCTTGTCCTGCTGACCTCTCCAGCAGTGCCGTCTGGGGCCCCCCCCACCCGGGGCCAGGATGTGGGGTCCCGCCGCTGCCTGAGACCTTGCCGGACCTCCTGGTGTCCCACCCCCTCCCCATTTGCCTCCCGGTTCCCAGAGGGCTGGACTGCGCCCTGTAGGTTGGCCCTGCGGTCCAGGCGGCCAGCCGCCTCCTGGGTGGATGTGCCTTAGAGCCGTGTCCACAGCGGCCCCGTGGGGAGGGCGGGGCGCTTTTCTCTTTCTCCTGAGGCTCGATTTCCATTTCGCGCAAGGCAGGAGGCGAAACCGCCGGCCTCCATAGCTGGCACCCCGGGGACTTGCCCTGCGCACAGAGCCGGACGGGAGTCGGGGCCATTTTGTCCGACCTGTCCTTTCACAGTCTTGGAAACCAAGATGTGGAGTGGGGTGAGGACTGCCCCGGGTCCCGCGACACGCCGGGGACAGTGTCAGTCGGGAGCCCGGTCCTTTGCCGGCGTTTTCTGCCCCCGCTGGCCACCGGCAGAATTACTGGGCAGAGTCTCCTGTGGGTGAGGGGCTCTGGCCTGTTGATGTTGGAACTGCCCCGGCTGGGGTCTGGCCCTCTGGTGACCTCTGACCCCCACCTCTCAGTGCACCCCAGGCTGTCGGAGCCTAGAGACGTGTCTCCCCTGTACGGTCTGGGCCATCTCATCATGGACCAGAGCTACGTGTGCGCCCTCATCGCCATGATGGTAAGGAGCGGCTGGCCTGGGCAGGCCCGTCCAGGGGGCCCTTGCTGCTGGTTCCCTCGTGATGTTCTGGGGGGCGGATGGCGGCCTGAGTTCCGCAGAACCCGGTGCCTGGTTGCCAGAAACGGAGCCGTGGCCTGCTGGGCCCAGGGCCACGCTGTGGGCGCGCGTGTGCGTGTGCATATGGGTAGTGGGTGGGTGCATACGGGAACCTGCGCCCTGCGCCGCGTGCGCGCCCTGTCCCCGGGCCGGCGGGGGAGCGGGCTGGGTGCGTGCCCCCGGCCCACCGGCCCCTGGCCCCGCCGTCCAGGTGTGGAGTATCACCTATCACAGCTGGCTGACCTTCGTGCTGCTGCTCTGGGCCTGCCTCATCTGGACGGTGCGCAGTCGTCACCAGCTGGCCATGCTCTGTTCCCCCTTCATCCTGCTCTACGGGCTGGCGCTGTGCGGGCTCCGCTACGTGTGGGCCATGGACCTGCGTCCCGAGCTGCCCACCACCCTGGGCCCGGTCAGCCTGCGTCAGCTGGGGCTGGAGCACACCCGCTACCCTTGCCTGGACCTTGGCGCCATGGTGAGTACGCGCGGGGCCTGTGCTTCCCGCACGAGCACCCGTGACGGCGCGGAGTCCACTGTCCGGCTGTCAGCACGGGGTGCCCTCGGGCCGGTCCAGAGCGGTGACCGAACAAGTGTCGGGGGGATGAACGATGACCCTGTGTCGTCGGGGGCGCTGTCCCTGGGTCCCTGACGCGGGTTCCCCTAATGTCACACGTCCCTCTGGCGTCTGGCCCCGGGTGCCCCTTCTGTGTCCCGCACGCCAGAGTGTCGCCGGGTCCGGACGTCTGTGCCGGGTCGTATGTCGTCCCGGGAGCTGTGTGCGCGCGCACGTAGGCGTGAGGTCACGTGAGCTTGAGTACGCGCGCCCGCGTCCACGCTCGTACGCGACAGGGTCCTACTGTGCCCCTGGGGAGGCGGGCATCGGCACCAAGGGGCTATCCCCTGGGCCCGGGTCTTTGCGGGCCGGGCGCCGGGCCGCCGGCCCTTGGTGACACCCCCGCCCTGCCCAGCTGCTGTACAACCTGACCTTCTGGCTCCTGCTGCGCCAGTTCGTGAAGGAGAAGCTGCTAAGGAAGGCCAAGAGCGCTGCCGGCCTGCTGGGGGTCGCCGTGGCCGACCCAGGTGAGGGGCCGGCCGGGGGTGGCCGCGGGGGTCGCCGCGGCCCGCCGAGATGAGGGGCGGGGGGCGGTCAGGGAACGGTGCCCCCCCCACCCGGCCCCGAAGCCATGCCCCGGCTGCCCCCCCTCCCCGGCCCGGCCCGCAGAGCCCACGCGGACACGGACGCTGCTCCGGAGCCTGGGCGAGCTGGTCACGGGCCTGTACGCCAAGTACTGGATCTACGTGTGCGCCGGCATGTTCGTCGTGGTCAGCTTTGCCGGCCGCCTCGTCGTCTACAAGATCGTGTACATGCTCCTCTTCCTGCTGTGCCTCACGCTCTTCCAGGTAGTGGGCGGGCAGGGGCGGGGGCGGCGGGGGGCGCCCCAGGCCGGGCCTCACCGCACGCCGCCCGGCAGGTCTACTACAGCCTGTGGAGGAAGCTGCTCAAGGCGTTCTGGTGGCTCGTGGTGGCCTACACCATGCTGGTGCTCAGCGCCGTCTACACCTTCCAGTTCCAGGACTTCCCCACCTACTGGCGCAACCTGACCGGCCTCACGGACGAGCAGTGAGTCGGCGGGCGGGCGGGCGGGGGGCGCGTCCCGGCGTGGGGCCCTCCCCGGCCCCGTCTGACCGCCGCCCCTCGTGCCAGGCTGGCGGACCTGGGTCTGGAGCAGTTCAGCGTGTCCGAGCTCTTCTCCAGCATCCTGGTCCCTGGCTTCTTCCTGCTGGCCTGCATCCTGCAGCTGCATTATTTCCACCAGCCCTTCATGCGGCTCACCGACCTGGGGCGCGCGCCCCCGCCCGGCGCCCACCTCCCGCGCTGGGCTCGAAGGTGCACCCGCCCTCCACGGCCGGCCCCTCTCCCTCCGCTGCCTCTGGGCGTGCGGACTCGGGTGCAGGCTCCCGGGGGCCCGGGGTCTGCAGCGTGTACCACCACCCCCCCCACACATACACACCCGTACAGGGAAGGGCCTCATCCCCCGGGAAGGGACGGAGGCTGCTGGGTTCGGACGGGAGGGCCCGGAGCAGGGCGATGGCCTCGGCAGCCCCCTCGGACACGGCGGGCCCGCGGTACCGGGTGTTCCTCCGGCCTTCGGGTCACGGGGGTAGCACATCGGCCGGGCCCCAGGGGAGGCCTTTGTCCGCCCCGGGGAGGGAGTGCCCCGGGGTCTGGGGCGCGGAGTGATGCCTTGGGGCCCACCCTAGGCAGGACGCGGTCAGCGGGACCCCGCTGCTGCAGGAGGAGGAGGAGGTGGCCAGGGAGGAGGGACTGAGCGGGGCCGGCCCCCAGCAGGCCGTGCAGGTCCCCGAAGGTGAGTCAGACCGGCAGGCGTGGGGTCCCTTCACCCAGACCCCTGCGAGCCCCAGGCCCGGGGACCCTGGTCCCCGAGCCCTCACGGCCCCTCTCCCACAGCCGCCACCAGCAAGTGGGGCCTGGTGGCCGAGCGGCTGCTGGACCTGGCTGACCGCTTCTCCGAGGTCCTCACCCGCGTGCAGGTGTTGGTGCGACGCCTGCTGGAGCTGCACGTCCTCAAGCTGGTGGCCCTGTACACTGTGTGGGTGGCCCTGAAGGAGGTAAGGGAGGGATGGGGCGTCTCCTTTTTCTGCAGTGGGGTCCCCTAGAGGCCGGGACCCTTGGGTGGCAGACCGCAGGGCCCCTGGGGAGGTGCCGCTCCATCCGCCCGCCCGCCCCAGCCCCCCACCCCCCTGCCTTCCAGGTGTCGGTGATGAACCTGCTTCTGGTCGTGCTGTGGGCCTTCGCCCTGCCCTACCCCCGCTTCCGGCCCATGGCTTCCTGCCTGTCCACCGTGTGGACCTGTATCATCATCGTGTGCAAGATGCTGTATCAGCTGAAGGTCGTCAGCCCGCACGAATACTCCAGCAACTGCACCGAGGTGTGTGGGTGGCTGGGCCGCGTGGGGGAGCCCGCCAGGCCTCCTCTCTGTTCCCCTCCTCGTCCCCAGACGCCCCGTCCCCGTCCCCACTGAGGTCGGTCAGAGCTGAAGGCCACACGCGTCCTGGGACGGTGTGGTCTGGCCCCGTCCGGAATTGTGGCTGGGGCGGGGGGGGGGGGGGTCCCTGGGGTGGGTGTCAGCTCCCAGGTGGGAACAGGTGCTGATTCTCCCCTCCCCCAGCCCCTCCTCAACAGCACCAACCTGCAGAAAACGGAGATCAAGCAGTCCCTGCTGTACCGGGGACCCGTCGACCCTGCCAACTGGTTTGGGGTCCGGAAGGGCTTCCCGAACCTGGGCTACATCCAGGTGAGTGCGGGGCCGCGGGGGGTGCGGCCTGCCCCAGGTGAGTGCGGGACGGGGGGCCGCGGGGCGGGGGGTGTGGCCTGCCCGTGTCCCCCTCCCCAGGTGAGTGCGGGGCCGGGGGCCGCGGGGCGGGGGGTGCGGCCTGACCGTGTCCCCCTCCCCAGAACCACCTGCTGGTCCTACTGCTGCTGGTGTTCGAGGCCATTGTTTACCGGCGCCAGGAGCACCACCGTCGGCAGCACCAGCCGGCCCCGCTGCCTGCCCAGGCCGTCTGTGCCGACGGCACCCGCCAGCGGCTGGACCAGGATCTTCTCAGCTGCTTCAAGTACTTTGTCAACTTCTTTTTCTACAAATTTGGGCTGGAGGTGAGGCCCGGCGTCAGCCCTCACCCCTTACCTGGGCAGGGCTGAGGGTCTGCGTCCCTCTCCACGGGGCCTCTGCAACTTGCTGGCCCTTGTGGGCCACCCGGGGGGGCACAGAGCACACACCTCTGAGGGCCGGACCCCCGGGCTCAGTCGGCGTGTCCTGGGAGAGTAAGCTCGGGGGCTGGACCCTGACTGGAGACTGGGTCAGAGTCTCCACTGAGCCTTGGAACCTCCTGAGATGTGGTTCCCGCCTGCCCCCCCGCCCCCCCACCACGGCGGACACGTGTCCAGCTCTCCCTGCCTCCACGACAGCAGTGTGGGCCGTGGTGAACTTGGGCCGCTGCCCCCACTGTGCTCTGAGCCTTCCCGGCTGGAGGTAGGACCCAGGAGGTCCCCCCAGCAGCTCACTGTGCACCCCGTCCCCGCCGCCCCCAGATCTGCTTCCTGATGGCCGTGAACGTGATTGGGCAGCGCATGAATTTCATGGTCATCCTGCACGGCTGCTGGCTGGTGGCCATTCTTACCCGCCGGCACCGCGGAGCCATCGCCCGCCTCTGGCCCAACTACTGTCTGTTCCTGGCGTTGTTCTTCCTGTACCAGTACCTGCTGTGCCTGGGCATCCCCCCGGCCCTGTGCCTTGGTGAGCCGGCGGCCGTGGGCAAGCTGTGAGGGTGCTTCCCCCCCCCCCCCCGCCCTGCTCAGGGCCTCCCCTGCCCCCTTCCTCGGACCCTGATGGCTGCAGCATCCCTGGGGGGGTGGGGCGCTGGCCACCCTCTCGATGCTTTGCATCCATTCCCTTTCTTTCCCCAACATTCTATTTTGAAAAATTTGGAACGATCAGAAAAGGTGGAGGTAGAGAGCAGGGAGCAGCCAGACCCCGCAACCTGGGGCAGGGGCCACGCTCCACAGTCCCTCCCGCACAAGCCTGGCTTTGGCCTCATCCTCCGGGGGTGGCCCTGGTGGCTTTTGGGTCCGATACAGGACCCTGCGTCTGCCCTCGGCTGCGCTCTGCTCTCGCGCCCTCTGGTCTGGGCGAGGTTTCGGGAGGGGGGGCCGGTGGGCCGAAGCCGCGTTTGTCGGGCGGTTCCTGCTTTGGCAGGTGTGGCTGTGTCCTGTCCTGGGAGTGCACTTGTCCACGTGGCCCTTCCGTGTCTGCGGCCCACGTGGTGTCGCGTCCGCCTGCTCCGGAGTGCGCCGCGGGCGGGACCCGTAGGACCGATGTTGTCCCTTGATCCTGGCGCGCTGGTCACGTGGCTTTCTCTCACGTGTTCCTAGGCCGACCGTGGGCCCCGGGACGTCTTCCACCGCCACGGCGGCTCCCAGTTGGCCCCCGGAGCCCCTGAAGCCGCTCTGAGGCTTGAGCCATGGTTGTGTGGGTGGTGACGGTGGGGGAAGGCCGTGGGCCAAATCCTTGCCCTGCGCGGCCACCACCGACCTGACCGCTCCTGACTCTGGCTTTTCCAGAATGTCTTGGAAACCAACCACAGGGCGCGTTACCAAACGCATTCCAGGTTCTCGCCGTCCTCGTCTCCGCCTTGTCGCCTGTTTTGTGTGCTGGCTTCTGACTTTGGACGCAGACTTGCAAAAGTAGCTCCCTGACGTGAGCCTGACGCAACCCAGTGCGGGAGCTCAGGTGTGCGCGCTGGTGCGGCTCTGGCCGCGGCCCCGTGCGTGCGCCCGTGTGTCGGTGCCGGGCAGCTCCCCGCGTCTTCGCCTTTCAGCACCTTGGAACTTTTGAGGGGTGCTGGGCTGTGACCCTGTGGGTAGTCTGCTGTCCTTGTGAGACCGGGTGACAGGGCCCTCTGGCGGCTGGGACGTGTGGGTCTCTGTGCCTCACACGGGGCCAGTGTCTCCTGTCCGGTGCCATTCTGTCACTCGGGTGCAGGGCTGGCTGTGGGGTGTCTCCCCCGAGACTCGGCACACGGCCTGTTTCTCCTGGACCTTTCTGGCTAACTGCAGCCTCCGCGGTGGGTCCCGCTGCGGGAATTTCTCTCGGTTTTCTAGTGGTGGCTTTCTGTGTCTCAGAGTTATGGGTGGGCATCTTCCGTAAAGATTTCTGTCCCGCTCATTTGTTGAGTTGCGAATTTATATCCTTATGGGCTCTGGATGCTGCTGTTTTTGGTTCCACTCGAGGCCTGGCGTCCTCTTCTCGCTGGTCCATGTGGGCACCGCATTTGCCCTGGGAGTCCCCGCCCCCAGCGTCCTCTCCCTGTTCCCCCCCATCCTCTCCCCACCCTAGCTGTTCCCGCCCCCAGAGTCCCCACCCCATAGAGTGCTCTCCCGGCGCCCCCCCAGGCTTCTCCACCCTGCGGTCCTGCGGGCCCTTTGCAGTCCCGATGTCCGTCCCAATGCTGAACTAGGACCACACCCCATGTCGCCGGGGGCTGGCTTGTTTTGCTTGGCGAACGTGCTGGGTGTGGTGCTTCCTGGTCCTCTCTGCCCGCTGAGGACTGGCCGTGCCCTGCACGAGCCCATCTCCCCTCCGGCCCCTGGAAGGCAGCTGGTTTCTCACGTGGGGCTCTCTGGAGTAGCGGGGCCAGGAGCGTCGGGGTGCAGGGCTGTGTCTGGGCATAGTTCTCACTTCGCGGAATTGACCGCACAGTGTGGTTCCGGTGTTCGTTCCCGCCGGTGACGCACGCGGGACGGCTGTCGTCGCTGAGTTTGTCTGGGCCGTTCTGATAGGTGTGTGTGGGAGCCTCGCTCTGGGTCCTCTGGGTCCGCCGCCCCTGCAGGCCCGTTACTCCCAGGCTGGGGTTCACTTCTTCCTCTGGGCCCGGGCCCGTCTGTGCCTGAGAAATGCATAGGTAGGAACACGCTGGAATCTCGCTCCCGAGACTCCAAGAGACCGTGTGAACACGTGGGCAGGTGCAGGGATGAGGCCTGTGGGCAGGGACTGGACACTGGGGTCCTGATGTGCACCCTGCGCCCACAGACTACCCGTGGCGGTGGAGCCAGGCCATCCCCATGAACTCCGCGCTCATCAAGTGGCTGTACCTGCCCGACTTCTTCAGAACCCCCAACTCCACCAACCTCATCAGTGAGCGCCTGCGGCCGGGCCCCAGAGGGCGGGGAGGTTTTGCCTGGGGGACAGGCGGCGCTCAGGCGTAGGCCCGCCTCTGCCAGCGTGGGACACCGTGTCCGGGCCTCACCGGCGGCCAGTCCCGTGGTTCCCCAGAGGGACCTGTCCCCACAGGGGCGCCCACTTCCCCAGGCCCGACTCCGTGTGCACACGCAGCCACGCACACTTGCCTCTGCTCGCCGTGTGCGTGCAGGCGTGGGTGCGGGGGTGGAGGCAGGTGGGACACAGGTGGACGGAGGGACAGACGCGGGCGTGCCTCCTGACGCCTACGTGGTGTGTGGCTGGGTGCACATCGGCCACACTTCCTGACGTGCGTGAGGCACAGCTACACGCGGGCCTGTCCCCCGCTGCCCACGCTCGGCTGTGGCCCTCGGCCCGGTGCGGCCCCCGCAGGAGCACACTGGCGCTCCTCTGCGGCCTCGAGTACGGGACCGGTGCCGGGCGGGCCACGCCCCGCACAGCTGGCGGCCCCCCGAGGCGCGGCGCAGCGGCCGACTCCCGTGTGCCCGCAGGTGACTTCCTTCTGCTGCTGTGCGCCTCCCAGCAGTGGCAGGTGTTCGTAGCCGAGCGCACGGAAGAGTGGCAGCACGTGGCTGGCACCAACACTGACCGCCTGGAGGTGCCGCAGGGCGAGCCCGACCCCGTGCCCAACTTCATTTACTGCAGGTGCGTCCCGGGCACGGCCGGCCCGCGGCCCGCTTGGGGCCGGGGCCGCACGGGCAGCGCGCCTGCAGGCCTGGCGGGTGCTGGCGGCGGGATCCCCTCTGCCGGGCTGAGGGGCGGGCGCCGACCTGGCAGCGGGGGCGCGCTTCACCGGCTCCCCTGGGCCGAGGCTGCCGGGAGGAGGTGGGGCCGCCCAGGCCCCGCAGTGACGCCCCGTCTGGCAGGTCCTACCTCGACATGCTGAAGGTGGCCGTCTTCCGCTACCTCTTCTGGCTGGTGCTGGTGGTGGTGTTCATCACGGGAGCCACCCGCATCAGTATCTTCGGGCTGGGCTACCTGCTGGCCTGCTTCTACCTGCTGCTCTTCGGCACCAGCCTGTTGCAGAAGCACACGCGTGCCCGCCTCCTGCTGTGGGACTGCCTCATTCTGTACAACGTCACCGTCATCATCTCCAAGAACATGCTTTCGGTGCGCCCGGCCGGCCTGGCCCCGCCCCCCGCCCCCCCCCCCCCCCCCCCCCCCGGGCCCAGGCTGACCCTGACCCCCCTTCCTGCCCCAGCTCCTGTCCTGCGTGTTCGTGGAGCAAATGCAGAGCAGCTTCTGCTGGGTCATCCAGCTCTTCAGCCTCGTGTGCACCGTCAAAGGCTACTATGACCGTGAGTGAGCGGGGGACGTGCTGTGGGCGGGGCTCGGAGACACGCACCGCTTCCGGGGTTCCGCCCCCTGACCCTGACCCTGACCCTGCCGCGCACCGCAGCCAAGGAGATGCTGAGCCGGGACCGGGACTGCCTGCTGCCCGTGGAGGAGGCCGGTGTGCTCTGGGACAGCGTGTGCTTCCTGTTCCTGCTGCTCCAGCGCCGCGTGTTCCTCAGCCGCTACTTCCTGCACGTCAGTGCGGAGCTCCAGGCCACCGCCTTGCAGGCCTCCAGGTCAGGCCCCACCTCGGGCCCCCCGGGTTGCGCGGCACCGCCCCGCCCCGCCACGTTAACGTGTCACTCGGGCGACTTCCGAGGGCCTGACCCACCCCAGCTCTGCCCCTGGCCGGCAGTTCGGCCCGTTTTTGCCCCCACGCTGGCCCGAGGGCGCACGGCTGCTGGGTGGCCTCCCTGCCTGGGCTGTCGAGCCGGGCATCTCCTGTCCCCCACGGACACCTCTTGGGTGGCTTGTTCCCCCCCCCCCCGCCGAGAGTCAGGAGGCAGCAGGAGGGGGCCCTCTCCCTCATCCCAGCTCACTACAAGGGGACAAGGGGGGCTGTGGAGCTGGAGGGACCTGGGTGGAGGCTGGGCTCAGGCCACAGGTCGGGGAGCCGTGCCCCTGGGGTGCCAGGGTGACACCGCCTCCCCGCAGGGGCTTCGCGCTGTACAACGCGGCCAACCTCAAGAGCATCGAGCTCCATCGCAAGGCGGAGGAGAAGTCCCTGGCCCAGCTGAAGAGACAGTAGGTGCCGTCTGGGTGGGGGGCCCCGGGCTCTCCCACCCAGCTCGGTGCTCAGAGCCGTCCCTGCCCCCCAGGATGGAGCGCATCCGCGCCAAACAGGAGAAGCACAGGCAGAGCCGGGCTGGCCGCAGCCGCCCCCAGGAGCCCCAGGGCCCCCCCCAGGAGCCGGGTGAGTGTGAGGGGCTCGCAGGGCCCCGGCGTCCGTGCCACTGGCGCCCGCTCCTGTCTGGTTTGTGCCATGTGCGCCCATCTGTCCTGTGCCACGTGCTCACCGTGTCCCTGTGGGCTGCGGGCCAGCCTGCCACCGTCCACCTGCACTCGTGGACTGTCCTCTGCTCCCCACGGCACCGCGAGGCCCCCTCTGTCGGGGGCGCTGCCCACGCCCTCCCCGCGCCTCGCCCCACCAGCTCACGCTCGCCTCGCCCCTCCACAGGGCCTGGCAGTCCACGGGGCTCGTCCCCGCCACGGAGGCAGTGGTGGCGGCCCTGGCTGGACCACGCCACAGGTACCACCTCCTTGGGCCCACTGTGCCCGGGCCCCTCCTCTCTCAGCTGCTGTGCGCCCACCTGTGGCCATGCGCCCTGGCCTTTCCCCATGTGCCCTGTCAGCCGGCCCTCCGGCCCCACCCCGCCACGCAGTAATAACAGGCTGGGCCTCGGTTCAGCCAGGTCCCCACGCAGGCTTTGTGCTCCCCTGTCGCTCAGACTCTCACGAGTCTGAGTGTTCATGCTGACGCCCACCCTCGTGTTCTTCCTGTCCCGTCTGTGTCCCGTCACTGCTCTGGCCTGGCCCCAGCCTCCAGCTCCCGTGGCTGTCCCCCGGGATGGTGGGAGGCCGAGGGAAGCCATGCTGGGTGCCACGGCCCGGCACATTCCTGGACCCTTCTGACACTAAAGAGGACTTGAGTCTTGGGGAGGGGGGTGTGGAGCCCGAGCCCCTGTCGGGGAGGACAGTTCTCAGCCCCACCTGCCTGCAGTTATCCACTCGGGGGACTACTTCCTGTTCGAGTCTGACAGTGAGGAGGAGGAGGAGACCCCTCCCGAGGACCCCAGGCCTTCGGCACAGAGCGCTTTCCAGGTGAGGTGGGAGGGTCGCCTGCCTGCCTTCCCCTGTTCGTGGGGCGCGGGGGGAGGAGAGACCCTCTTTAGCCAGCCTGCCCAGATCCTTTCAGACCTCCAGAGCCCACAGGTCACAGGCACACGCAGGCCGCGGGGCGCACAGGTCACAGGCGGTGGCTCGGTGGGCCTCCGTCCACGGTCTCCTGACGTCGCCGCTGAGCGTCCAGGACTTGAGAAGGGGTGTGCGTGTTTGCTGGAAAACGGTGGGGTCCCTCGCCTACCCCTGGGTCCTCAGTTTGCAGGAAGTGGCCCTGGCACCGAATGCCAACCACGTGTGCAGGGTGTGGCCACGTGCCCTGCCCCCACGGCACAGCCCCACGGGACCCGCTTCCCACCCCCCCTGAAGCAGGGAGCTAGCTGAAGGCCCCCAGCCCGGCCTGGTCCCAAGCTCCCCGGGAGCTCTGAGGTGGGCTGAGCGGGACCCGACGTCCCGGGAGGCGGGGTGCTGACCCTGAGGACCCGGCCCACAGCTGGCGTACCAGGCATGGGTGACCAACGCGCAGACGGTGCTGAGGAGGCAGCGGGAGGAGCAGGCGAGGCAGGAACAGGCAGGGCAGCCGCCCGCAGGTGAGTCTGGGGCGCGCGGGGCGGGCGCCGGGCGCCACGGGGCCGCAAGGCGCTGACCAGCACACACCCCTGTGCCCAGGAGGCGGCCTGGGCGCGGAGGCGGAGCCGGTGGAGGGCCCAGACCAAGAGGCGGCTGGTGCGTGGGCGCGCCCAGAGACCGGGGGGGCGGGGGGCCGGGGGCCTCCCACCGGCAGCCTCTGCAGCGCCCCTCTCCCCTGCCCCCGCTGCAGGCCACAGCCACGTGATGCAGCGGGTGCTGAGCGCCGTGCAGTTTCTGTGGGTGCTGGGGCAGGCGCTGGTGGACGGGCTGACGGACTGGCTGCGCACCTTCACGCGGCACCACCGCGCCATGAGTGACGTGTTGCGCGCCGAGCGCTACCTGTACACGCAGGCGCTGCTCAGGGTGAGCGTGCGCGCCCACACCCCCGAGCCCCGGGCCGGCCCCTCGCTGGGGAACTGCCACCCTGAGCCTCTCGCTGCCCCGCAGGGCCAAGAGGTACACCGGGGCCTGCTGGACCAGCTCTATGCCAGGGGTGCGGAGGCCGCACCACCAGGCTCCTCGGGGGCCCGAGACGCACCCGGTGCGGCGGCAAGGTGGGTGTGGGCTGGCGGGGCTCAGGAGGCGGCCGGGACCCGGCGGACTCGGGCAGAGCCGCCCCGCTGTGGGCGCACGGACCAGGAGGCGTGCGGCCTGCCGGCCCCAGAGCCCGGGCAGAGCAGAGGGCGGGCTGCCTCCCTGTGACCGCCCTCGCCTCCCGTAGTGGGCCGGGGGCCCAGGAGCCACTGAGCGCCGCCACGGAGGCCACCGGCGGCCCCCTGAGCACGGGGTGCAACGCCCGCAGCAGCGGCGAGGACGCGACCGCCGAGCCCGGGGCTTCCCTGCACAGCTCCCGGGAGCTTCCCGCCGGTGCTTCCACCCGGACCCGCACCGCCAGCGAGCTGCTCCTCAACAGGTCGGTGCCCAGGGTGGCCGGTGCGGGGGGCTGGGGGGGCGGCGGGCGCTGGTGCGAGAGGGCCTGGGCGCGGCTCCCCGCAGGCACCTGCACATCCAGGAGCTGGAGGAGGCCCAGCAGTTCGAAGCGAGGCAGGGCCGGGCGCTGCGGCTGCTGCAGGCCGCCTACCAGTGCGTGGCCGCCCACTCGGAGCTGCTCTGCTATTTCGTCATCATCCTCAACCACATGGTCACCGCCTCGGCCACCTCCCTGGTGCTGCCCGTGCTCGTCTTCCTGTGGGCCATGCTGTCCATCCCGAGGCCCAGCAAGCGCTTCTGGATGACGGCCATCGTCTTCACCGAGGTGGGCCGTGGCCCAGGGGGGCGGGGGAGAGGGAGTTCTGGCCGTGCCATGCTGAGCCTCCTCCCCTGCAGGTGACCGTGGTCACCAAGTACCTGTTCCAGTTTGGCTTCTTCCCCTGGAACACCCACGCGGTGCTCCGGCGCTACGAGAACAAGCCGTACTTCCCGCCACGGATCCTGGGCCTGGAGAAGACCGACGGCTACGTCAAGTACGACCTAGTACAGCTCATGGCCCTGTTCTTCCACCGCTCCCAGCTGCTGGTGCGTCGCCGGGGACGGCAGGCGGGCACCTCCCGGCACACACCCCACCTGCCGGGAGGCAAGCCTGGATGTTGCGGGTCCCGGGGTACGGCCACGCCAGCCATCTCACCTCTCTCCGCCCCCACCCCCCTGCAGTGCTACGGCCTCTGGGACCATGAAGGGGACCAACTCTCCAAGGACCACGAGCGCGGCACTGGGAAGAAGGGGGTTGAGGAGGAGCCGACGTCACCAGGACCCCAGGGAGAACCAGGGGTGGCTGGGGCCCTCACCCAGTACCACATGCAGGCGGAAGCAGGGCATGGGCCCCCAGAGCCTCCCGTGGAGCCCAAGCCCCGAGACCCAAAGCCGATCAGCCTGCGTTTCAGGAAGAGGAGAAGGGAGAGCACAGAGCCTGTGGAGCCCACAGCCATTGGTACGACGGCCCTGTCCCTCCACGGCCACTGTGGCCCAGCGGGTTCCCACCTGGAGCCGCGGCCCCCGCCGCGTTCCCGGCCTGCCCCACGTGGCAGGTGACGCAGCCCCGGCTGGCCCACTGCCAGCGACCTGGGGACGTCTCTGTGTTCATCTCAGCCTGCTGGTCCGTAAAGTGGGGTGATCCAGCCCCCTGGGGGGTGGTCTCGGGGTGGCCGGGAGTCAGAGCTGGGCCTGGAGCCCCCGGGGCTCCCGTCAGCAGTGGCTGCTCCCACAGAAGGCGTCGTGGCGGCGGCCCCGGGGAGCGAGAGGTGGAGTCGCCCCCGGGAAAGGGCGAGAGCCCTGGGGCTCCGACTGCAGAGCTGCTGCCTGGCCCTGTGAGTGACCGTGGCAGCCCCCGGGCCAGGGCGGGTGGGAAGGCGCAGCTGGGGGCCCCGGCGCACTGAGCCCACCGCCGCCTGCAGGGCCCAGAGCGTGTACCGGCCCCTGCACTGCTTTTTCCACGACATCCTGCACACCCAGTACCGCGCGGCCACCGACGTCTACGCCCTCATGTTCCTGGCCGACGTCGTTGACTTCATCATCATCATCTTTGGCTTCTGGGCCTTTGGGGTGAGCAGAGCCCAACACCCCCTCCCCCCCCCCCCCCCCCGCCACCACCCCCTTCCCCCCGCCACCCCCTGACCTCTGCTCTCCTGGCACAGAAACACTCGGCAGCCACAGACATCACGTCCTCACTGTCAGACGACCAGGTGCCTGAGGCCTTCCTGGTCATGCTGCTCATCCAGTTCAGCACCATGGTCATCGACCGCGCCCTCTACCTCCGCAAGACTGTGCTGGGCAAGCTGGCCTTCCAGGTGGTCCTGGTGCTGGCCATCCACCTCTGGATGTTCCTCATTCTGCCCGCGGTCACCGAGAGGTGGGTGTCTGGCCGGGCCGGCGCTGGGCCCGGAGACCTTGGGGCTCCGGCTTCAGGCAGGGCGCCCTGACCTGGCCTTCCCGCCCCTGCAGGATGTTCAGCCAGAACGCAGTGGCCCAGCTGTGGTACTTCGTCAAGTGCGTCTACTTCGCCCTGTCCGCCTACCAGATCCGCTGCGGCTACCCCACCCGCATCCTGGGCAACTTCCTCACCAAGAAGTACAACCACCTCAACCTCTTCCTCTTCCAGGGGTGAGTGTGGGCGGGTGCGGGGCGCCGGGAGTGGGGCGGTCTCCCGCGGGCTGTCCTGATGGTGCCCGCCCTCGGCAGTTTCCGGCTCGTGCCGTTCCTGGTGGAGCTGCGGGCCGTGATGGACTGGGTGTGGACGGACACCACGCTGTCCCTCTCCAGCTGGATGTGTGTGGAGGACATCTACGCCAACATCTTCATCATCAAGTGCAGCCGAGAGACCGAGAAGGTGCCCGGGCCTAAGGCGGGTAGTGAGGGACACTGGTCACTCCCCACTGGGGCAGATGGGCCACACGACAACCAGGTGGTGCTGGTGGTCCCCCCCACCCCTCACCTGGGGGCTGCCAACCCACGACCACATGAGGCCAGAAGGTGCCTCTTAGAGGGAACGGTGAACTTGACCCTGTTGGGAACAGGCAGCTGACCAAGGTCTGAGCAAATACCCAGAAGCCTGGCCTCTGGTCTTGGGCGCGAGGGCTGGGAGATGGGGTGGGCACCAAGTATCAGCCGAGGTCCCGTTAGCAGCTTTACTGGGGGACGGTGGGCGCAGAACCTGCCCCATCCACCCGTACAATTCAGCGATGCATAGCACGGTCACAGAGCTGTGCCACTGTCCCCTCGGGTCTAACCCCGGCCCAGGGCTCCAGCAAGAACCCCTCGCTGCAGGGATTTGCCTGTTCCAGAAGGTTCGTGCACATGCAGTCACGTGCCCCATAGCCCGGGTCTGGCTTCTTTCGTTCTAGGGGGTTCAAAGCGCCGTCCGCGTGGCCTGTGTCAGGACTTGGGGTTTTCATGGCCGAGCAGCTTTTTATCACGTGACTGAGCCACCTTTCTTACACCACCATTCCAAACTGTGAAGGAGGCTGGGCTTCCGTTTTGTTGATAGCAGCGAGTGTTGCTGTGGATGCCTCAGCCCCTCGGCCGCCCCACTCCCCCCCACTGCGGCGTGGGGGCTGCCGGTCTCCCCACGTCCTCGCCAGCACTTGTGACTGAGAGGTGACTGCCTCAGTGCAGTCTTGGTTCTGGTGGCCCTGATGGCTCGTGGCGGTGACACTCTTCTCCCGTGCCTGTTGGTCGTCTGCTTTGCCCCTTGCGTCCCTGGGTTGTCTGTCGTCTTATCGTTGACTTACAAGAACTTCTTTTCTGGACGCTATAGCCCCTCTCAGGCAGGATTTGCCCCGAAGCCTCCCGTTCTGCGGGCTCTCTCTCCATGGTCTCTCCCCCTCCCCTGAAACACAGGAGTCTTTCTCTGACGTCCAGTTTTCTGCTGGTGATCGTGCTCGTGTGAGGTCCGAGAATCTCTCACCAGATCCTGAGGAATGAAACTTTGCCCCTGGGAGTTTTACTGACCGTCCCATCTCTCTGGCGTGTCGGTGTCCATTTGTCCCAGCACAACCGTTGACGAGCCTATCCTTTCCTCGCTCGGCGCGAGGGTCTGTTTCTGGGTTCTCGGCTGTACTTGGCCGGTGTCTGTGCACGCAGAGGCCACGCTAAGTGCTGTTCCAGGCTGTGGCCGCGTGAGGACGGCCCCCGGAGCAGCAGGGGGTGGGGGTCCGGGACGGGGCGGGGGGCGAGCAGAGCTGAGGCCCTGACCCACACCCTGCCCCCCCAGAAATACCCGCAGCCCAAGGGGCAGAAGAAGAAGAAGGTGGTCAAGTACGGCATGGGCGGGCTCATCATCCTGTTCCTCGTGGCCATCATCTGGTTCCCTCTGCTCTTTATGTCCCTGGTGCGCTCCGTGGTCGGCGTCGTCAACCAGCCGATCGACGTCACCGTCACCCTCAAGCTGGGTGGCTACGAGGTGAGCCACCGGTCTGTCCCAGCCGGGGAGCAGGACGGTGGGCCAGTCCCACGTCACTCGTCTTTAGAGTTCCACGCGGCGCTGGCAGCCAGGGGCCGAGGGGCTCCCTGCAGCGTCACGCCGTCCCCTCACCGCAGCCCTTGTTCACCATGAGCGCGCAGCAGCCGTCCATCGTGCCCTTCACGCAACAGGCCTATGAGGAGCTGTCCAGACACTTCGACCCGAACCCTGTGAGTGGGCCCCGGGCTGCACCTGCGGGGGCGGGGGGCGGGGTGGAGGGGGCCGCCGCTCGCTCAAGTGCCGCCCCGGGCCCAGCTGGCCATGCAGTTCATCAGCCAGTACAGCCCCGAGGACATCGTCACGGCGCAGATCGAGGGCAGCTCCGGGGCGCTGTGGCGCATCAGCCCGCCCAGCCGGGCCCAGATGAAGCGGGAGCTGTACAACGGCACCGCCGACATCACCCTGCGCTTCACCTGGAATTTCCAGAGGTGCGGCCCGGGCTGGGGCAGGACCCGGGTGGGGTGTGGCCCGCCGTGGGTCACGCTGTGTCCTGGCCCGTAGGGACCTGGCCAAGGGCGGCACCGTGGAATACACCAACGAGAAGCACACCCTGGACCTGGCTGCCAATAGCAGCGAGCGGAGGCAGCTGGCCAGCCTGCTGGAGGGCACCTCGGACCAGTCGGTGTGAGTGGGGGAGAGCACTGGGGGGGCGGGGCCTGCCAGAGGGCACCTGGGACCAGTCGGTGTGAGTGGGGGAGGGGGCACCGGGGGGCGCTGGGCCTGACTCGCCCCCCCCCCCTTCTCCCTGCAGGGTCATCCCCAATCTCTTCCCCAAGTACATCCGTGCTCCCAACGGGCCCGAGGCCAACCCCGTGAAGCAGCTGCAGCCCAGTGAGTGTGTGACAGCGAGTGCATGCGAGTGGGGGGTTGGCGCCACCCCGGGCAAGGGTGGGGGCCCTGACGGACCCTGGCTCTGCCCCAGACGAGGAGGCCGACTACCTCGGAGTGCGCATCCAGCTGCGGAGGGAGCGCGTGGGCTCGGGGGCTGCCGGCTTCCTGGAGTGGTGGGTCATCGAGCTGCAGGACTGCCAGGCCGAATGCAACCTGCTCCCCATGGTCATCTTCAGCGACAAGGTCAGCCCGCCCAGCCTCGGCTTCCTGGCCGGCTACGGGTGAGTGTGCTGCGCGCGAAGGCGGACGGGCGGCGGTTGCAGCCTCCGCGGCCCAGGACTCACCCCGCCCCCGCCTGGCAGGATCATGGGGCTCTACGTGTCCATCGTGCTGGTCATCGGCAAGTTCGTGCGTGGCTTCTTCAGCGAGATCTCCCACTCCATCATGTTTGAGGAGCTGCCCTGCGTGGACCGCATCCTCAAGCTCTGCCAGGACATCTTCCTGGTGCGGGAGACGCGCGAGCTGGAGCTGGAGGAGGAGCTCTACGCCAAGCTCATCTTCCTGTACCGCTCGCCCGAGACCATGATCAAGTGGACCCGCGAGAAGGAGTAGGAGCCAGGGCCCCGCACCCAGGCAGGAAGGAGCCACCCGGCAGACCGCCGGGCCCCGATGCTGCTGCCGGAACGAAGGAAGGAAGGAAGGAAGCTGTGGCCCCTCCCCCGCCCGGCTCAGGGCACCTCCTCGTCCCCGAGGGCCCCACGCGGCTGGCACGCTGGGCTGGGGCTGGGGCGTCCAGCCTTCCCCTCCCCACGAGTACTGTAGGGTTTTCTAATTAAAAGTATTTTTATTTATGCGATCCGCGCCCCCGACTCTTGGTGGCCCCAGGCTCGGCTCTCGGCGGTTTGCATCTCCTCAGCACCGTTCTCCACCAGATACTCCTGGATCTCCTGCGAGGCCCTGGGGGAAGCCACACGCTGGGAACCTGCCGCCAGGTGCAGAGGCCCAGAAGGACCCTCCCCGCCCCCCCCAACACACACACACACACACACACACACACACACAAAGGGGGCTCCCCCAGCTGGGTGGCTAGCTGGTACCTTTGGCTGCGGAGCTGGGCCTCGGCCAAGATGTAGGGTGGCAGGAGGTCCAAGGAGGGCTGCGACAAAGAGCACCGCCGTGGGTGAGGGGCCGTGAGGCACAGAGCCCCGGGGGTGGACCTCTCCTGTCCCCACCCGTGGGCGGGAACCACTCACCACATCCTTCATGTTCGCACGGCAGCCATAGCACAGCTGCTCGATGACTTGGGCTCGGGAGTCCTCCCTGCAGGAGCAGAGCTGTACGTGACCACCTAGCCTGGGCCCTGGAAGTGCCATCCCCCGCCCTGGACAGCTGCGTGGGGCCGGCCGTGGGGCCGGCCGTGGGGGCAGGACGGGGCGGGCCTTACCTCCCGCAGGGCCCAGCCCCCCGGCAGCGGTCCTGGGCACCGCCCGCTTCTGTGGGTGCTCCAGCCCCAGCCCGCGGGGTGGGGGGCTGCGTCTGGGAGAAACCGGAGGTCTGGGCCCCAAAAGCCGTGGCACTATCTGCAGGCAGAGAAAAGCTGAGGATCCTCTGGGGACCGGACCCCGCCTCCCACTTGCCGGGGCCCCTCCCCCTCCACACAGACCAGCAGCGTCGACGTCCAGCGTGCACATACAGAGCAGGCAGCGGGGGCCGGCGGCACAGCCGTCGCGGGGGGCCTTGACCAGCTTCTCACTCGTCCTGAGGGTGTGGCAGACAGGGCGCAAGGCATCGTCAGGCTGGGGCTCCGCTCCCACAACCTGACCCTGGCACGGGTGTTCGTGCACACGCGCGCGCACACACACCTGTACACGGTGCTGACGGTAGACGGGAACTGGGCTTGCAGCCGGAGCAGGAAGCCCTCCATCAGGCGGTGGACGCTGGCCTTTTCGGGGGCCTAAGGGGAATCAGATGAGGGCCGCAGGAGTGGCACCCCAGGCCGGGCCGAGGGGCCACAGCTTCATGCTGGCAGCCCCCACGAGCACCACGTCAGGGCTGGAGTTGGCCGGAGCACCCGCTTCTGAAGCGTCCCGGTTGCTGAACGCAGTGGCTTTCACAGATCGTGCCGTCAGATTTCTCCAAGATCCGTCCTGCCCGTCCTACACCTGAGAGCCCTTCCCGGAGATGCAGGCACCTGGGGGCCAGCCACCCCACCGCCCCCCGGCACACCCCCTCTTCCTGGAGGACAGCAGCCCACCTCTGCACTGCGGGGGAGTGCCCTGCGTCTGCTCCCAGAATGCCGGGCACGCCGCTGTTAACACTGAGGTCTGAGAGCCAGTGTGGACACGGCTCAGGTCACCAAGGGGTGCCGGCGACCTCTGACCCCATGCCGAAGGGCGGGGGCCCGCCCAGGTCCTGCAGCTCACCTTGGTATCGATGGCGGGGGTGAAGACGGAGGGCACAGCAAACAGGCGATTGTAGAAAGCGACCTCCTTCAGCGTGTGGTCGCGCATGGGCCGCACCACCACCACGTCACCGTGACGCTCATCTGAGAAGCCCTGCGGGGGGCGGGGGCACGTCCCTCACCACCCCCACCAGACGGGCTCGCAGTCCCTCCTTCCCTGCTCCGCGAGGGAGACCCCGGGGCTGACTCTCAACACTACTTCCAAGTGACAGGGGTCAACAGGGTCCCTGAAAGGCCTGCACCCGCGTACCGTGTCCCAGGCGAGAAAGGCCCCTCTGCCCAGTGCCAGGCTGGTCATGAGCTTGATAGCCAAGCGGGTACAGCTGTCTCCTGTCATCACCTTGGAGTAGCCATGGGTCCGGGCCACGTGCAGGATCAGATGCGTCCTGGAGAGCACAGGGTTTCAGGGTCCAGGTGAAGCCAGGCCAAGACCCCGGGAGGGCGGGGGGCTTACCGCAGGGTGTGCAGAAACTCTTCTTTGGCCGTCAGCGTCTTCACGGAGCCAAACAGTCGGGACAGAGCCTCGGTCTGGGCGGCTGGCGGTGGCCCCGCTGGGTCCTGGGACTCCTGGGTGCCAGGCGGGCTCAGCCATTCCTCTCCCTGGGCGGGGCTGGGGCTGCCCCCTGCCCTCTCGGTCCCTAGCGTGTGCTGCTGCTGGAGGAAACTATCCACAGCCACCTTGTAGGTCCCCACGGCCCCCACTGGCTCCTGGGCAGAGCAGCGCAGCACCGACGGTGACAGACCGAACACCTTCCGGGGCAGGGGGACAGCGTAAGGCCCAGCCCACCTCTGCGTGCCGCGACTCAACAGGCCCCTCGCATACACCCCAGGAGCCCACCCTCCAGGGGCCTTATCAGACACAGGCCCGCCCACCTCCTCCAAGGCGACAAAGTGCCACGGGAAGCCGAGGGTCTGCAGGATCAGCTTCATTTCAGCCACAGTTTTTGCTCTGTCCTCCGGGCTCTGCCCACAAGCCGCTCCCTCTGAAAAACGGCAGGCGGGAAGGAGTCACGGCTATAGAAGAGCCGGAGACAGGACGGGGCCAATGCCGTGTGAGACATCCTACGTGGCTTTTCTGCAGGAACAACAGCTAACCTGTTCTCCTGGGGGAGCATTTCAGAGCGGGCAGTGGGTTCACGGTCATGGCACAGGGAGGTGTGGGGAGGGGAGGCCTGACTAACCACAGTGCCAGAGATCCACCTGGGAGCCTATCTCAAGGGAGCAAGGTGGGGGGCAGGTTAGCGACTGGGCCCTGGGGAAGCGAACTTGCCCATCCCTCTCGGGGCCCCTCCGTCTCACTTGGGGCCCTTCCGGCCTGACTCTGATAAAGCTGATCGTGGTAAGACAACAACCGTGCCTTTCTTGCCGGACACGCGTGGTGTCTCCAAAAACTGCCCCCAGCAGGGCCTTGCTAAGGTCACAGCACCCGCTGTCTGAGTGGGGCTCATCCTGAGCAGCGGGGTAGGGGTGAGGGTGGCCACACGCACCATCCACGTAGATGACCCCCGGCACGAAACGCAGTCGTTTGGCAGAATCTCGACTCAGGCCCTGGAAAGAAAAGGGACAGGAGCTCAGCCCCCCAGTTAGAAAACACAGGACAGTTTCCCGGCACAGACCATTCTCTACCTCGACTGAGGCCCCCTGGGAAGTGGTGCTGACCCCCACCTGGGGTGGACAGGCCATTCAGAGGAGGTGCTGTCAGGCCCCACAGGGAGGCCATGCATGCGTATCTCACTGCCCCCGCATGACCTGCTCCTCACGAGTCAGTCCCTCCCTCCTGGCTACGTCCCGAGAAGCGGCCTACCCAAGCACCTCTGGCCACCGAGAGTGCGACGGAACAGCAGAAAATCCAGGCACTACCAGTCAGAGGGAAGGGGGCCACCACGTGCCAGACAAAAGGCCAGGTTCAGTGGGCCGTGACGCGAGAGTGGAGCACCAACCAGATGCACCACACCGGGGACCCCAGGACAGACCGCCCCCATGGCCGCAGCCCCTCTAATCTGCGCCTCTCAAGGGGAACGCCCAGGGTCTGTGTGTCCCAGCCCCGGGTCAAGACCCCCAAGGCGGCCAGCATTCTGCGCAGGCCGCCGACTGCCTGGAGCCCAGCTCTGCACCCAGAGCACCTTCCTCACTCTGGCTCCCCACCCGACTTAGCCACCGGGGGGCCCCGCTGCTCACTCGGGTCTCTCCTTAAACTTCGCAAGGAGGCTGCCCATCCCCAGCCAGGCCGGACCCCTTTTGGGTTCCCCAAGGCACCTGCTCCTATGTCACAGTCTCGTCCTCCACCCAGGACCGGGGGGAAGCCCATGACCTGACAACACCCCAAGCGATGCTCCACCGTGCCGCGACACCGTTCTGGTGATAATGACTCTACACGGTCAGCAAAGTACTAAACTGAGGCAGAGCTGGGTCACTCCAGACGCAGCCCCAGCACGTGCACCTCTTGTACACACATCGAGGAACCCTCCGGTTGTCCCGGCTGCTGGCGGGCTGCTCCCACAAGCTCCAGGCAAGAGCCCCTCAGGGCAGGGCCCCCGACCCTGGAGCTTGGCTGGGCAGCAGCAAGGCCCCTGGAAGATGCTGGAGGGATGTACCTCAAGGACCTGCCAGACCATGGAGCTGGATGAAGGCCCCCCAGACCATGCCAGGAGCACCTAAGGGAAAAGGAACGTCGCTGGAGGGCACCGCATCTCCAACAGGAGCGTGTCCACCGTCCCCCCCACCACCCGTGCACGACAGTGGGAAGGGACACAGGGATTGAGAGCCAGGGCCCGGGGGGGCTGGGCTTTCCAACTGGGGACCCCACAGAGGGGTCACCCCACACGCTACCTTCTCTCCTGGAAAGATGAGCCGATTCTTCCCCAGCACGGCTCTGAACTTGTGGACGTAAAACGCCCTGAAGCAGTCCCTGCAACACAAGCAAGCAGCAGCTGCAGGGGCGCTGCCCGGGCGGCCCACCTCCTTGCCCAGACGGGGAGGCGGCCCGAGACTCTGCCTGGCGTTCCCCTTCTTTTACCAACTTCCGGCTTTGACCGGAAGCATCTTGACCAAGGCTCTGCCCAGCAACTGCCAAGGGAAGCCAAGCTTACGGGGTTCTCGCCAACTGGGTCTGCCCCGCGATCAGCCCCACACTGCAAGGGAGGCCTCCCTTGGTCCCCAGCTACCCTTACTCGTGTGAACTGATGCCTGGGGGGCTCGCAGCCCCGGTGCCACCCGCACCCCCAAACGCTCAGGAGGGCCCGGCTGGCAGAACAGACGGACACAGGAAAGTGCAGGGCAAGGCCAGCCCGACCCTCCCCTAAGCAGAGTTGAAGGTCCCTTCCGGGACCCCCATGGGGAGAAGTACTATCCCTCTGGGTGAAGGGGGAGCCCTGAACAGGCTGTGGGGTGAGGGCGTCCCAAAGCTCCACACTGGCCCAATGAGCTGATCCCATCTGGACCAGAAATGCCGGGAAGCTCGTGCCAAACGCACAGTCCTGGCTGCTTCTTCAAACCTACAGAATCAAAGCGCTCAGAACCACAGGCCTTGGGAATCTGTGTTGATGATAAACCTCCCAGCTGGTTCTCATGTTCACTAGGTCAGAAGTGCTCAGCCTTGGCCACAGGTTAGAATCACTCAGGCCAAATACAGCAGAATGTGCCAGAGTGAGGCCCAGGCACCTGCATTTGAAAGCTCCCTGGCAAGCCCAGCAGGGAGTCAGGGTCAAAGACAGCACCCTGAAAAGAGGGAGCAAGGTGGCTCCGTTACAACTGCCCCACACCTGGGGCTGCACCCCTAAATCTACTTTCTTTTTCCCATTAAGACACATCAGTGTCTACAGCAATCCCCACCCCCACCGCTGAACAGACACCACAAGGAGGGGTGACCCCGGGTCCTTTGTAACTCAACTCAGTGTTTAATAAAATGTTGGGACCCTAGGTGACCAGCCATGGGCAGTGACTCCCAAGAAAGTCAGGCGTGGCAGACTCCTGAAACCAACAGATGCTTGACTCACTCCCCACTTCACGGGGCACAAAGAGAACCCTGTCGCTGCCCACAGGCAGGGGGGAGCTCTCAGCCCAGAAGGAGCTGCTGTGGCCTCTTCTCTGTTTAGAACAATCATCACTTCTTAATATTTTTTCTTTTAAGAATTTATCTGACAGAGAGGAACAGAACAAGCAGGGGAGGGGCAGAGAGAGAGGGGGGACGGAGGATCTGAAGCAGGCTCTGTGCTGACAGCACAGAGCCCGATGTGAGGCTCAAACTCACAAACCGTAAGATCATGACCTGAGCTGAAGTTGAATGCTTAACCGACAGCCACCCAGGTGCCCTGGAACAATCGTCACTTTTTGATGTTCTAAGTGATTAAAGCTTGCCTTCTTTGCTTAAAATGTATATTCTAGTGGCACACACCAAGTCCACTGGGTTCCCAAAAGATGGCTGGGGAGGAGAAAGTTTTAGGGAAAAAAAGAAACAAAAAGCTCAGTCCCTTCAGTTTCCCTTTTGGAACATTCTGGAAAGTAGAGTCTAAGACTCTTGGAGACTAATTTTAAAAACATGAGCTGGTCACTCGTTCAACAAAGGTTCGTCTCCCACCCAAAGCACGAAACGTCCGCAGCAATTAACACAGATAAACCAGGAGCCTGGTCCTGCCCTCATGGCGCTGTGAACCCAGGGGAAGCAAACAGGTGTTGGAGGAGCTCTGATTCACTGCTGACAAGTCAGGGGCCACAAGACGGCCTCAGAGAAAACAGAGCATGTTCATAACAAGGTCCTCTGGGAATCAGCCTCCTCTGCTCCCCTCCAAAGTCCCGCCCCCCCCCCCCCCCACCTCAGAGCTTGAAGAAAGCTGCAAACCTCCCTCCATCCCACACAAGTAAAGTAAGTGGCCCTCAGAGCAGCTGGCCAAGATCCCAGGATGCTCTAATCTGCCCCGAGATGCTCATCCTGACTGTAACTCACCTCATCCTCACTGCCAACTGTCCCCTTAAGAGCCATCAGATACCTTCCTGCCACTGAATCCAGAGCTGGATAATGGGAGAATTATGGGGTGCCCGTGCAGCAAACCAATACCCCCACCCCCACTCACCAGAGTCACCGGGAGCGATGTTAGAAGTACAAGTAAGGTGATTACATGCTCTTTAAAGCAAGAGGTCAAGACACAGAGATGGGGACAATCCTGGCTGCCGAGTCACCCCGTGTCTGCCTCCCACCCACCTCCACGCCTCACCTGCAGAAGGCGTCTCCGGCTCGGATCACCACAACGGGTACGCCTTCCTTGCACTTCACACACTTCAGCTCACGGCTTCGAAGGCTTGGGGGAAGAAGGAGGCAAGAACACAGGTTGCAGACCTCCCTCCGGGCAGACTCTGGGGAGGCGGCGGCCCGTTTTCTCACCCCAACCTGGCGTATGAGGAGTTCTTGAGGGCAGCTGTACACACACCAGCCAAGGCTTGTGCCTTACCCTAACTACCAGTATGAAAAAAGACGACGGCCGTGGAGGGTATCTTAGTCTGCTAAAGCCAGCTCAGGAAAGCACATAAAGGCCACCTGTCAATCTCGCCAAGGCAGGCATGACACACCACCGCTTGCCCCGTGTGGATCTGGAGGGGAGAAGTGGAACCAGTGCGTGGAAGCGACAGGGAGGCCGACCTCCTCTTCGACTACGGAAAGTTCGGTCAGCGCTGGAGCCGTCCGCACTGGCGGCCAGAATTACAAGTGCCAGGGGGCAGAGGGAGCCCCCTCCTGGGGTGTTCACCGCCAGCTACACGGGCACTCCCCGGGTGCCGCGGAACGAGGTGCAGCCCCCGCTTGGGACGCCAGGGCTTCCGGGCCCCCGGCCGTCTCCTGGCTTCCCGGAGCGCAGCTCCCCGGGCAGACGGCGCCGGGAAAGAGAGGGGCCGGTGCGGACGCCCGGCTCTCACCCAGGCCGCGGCGGCGGCAGTCCCTCGGGCGCCGGGTCCCCGTAGTCCTCGCCAACCTGGCACATGGCGGCGCTGAGTCCCACCGTAGTAAGCGGCGGCGACGAGGAGACGCGTCCTGATGACGTCACCGGGACGCCCTCCGGACTGCGCTCGGCCGGCTGGGGGCGGAGCGCGCGCTGACGGCGCCAGCACCGCGGCGCCGCGGCCTTGATGAGCGGGCCCGGGGCGGGGCGCTGCCCTGATGACGTCAGCGCGGCGCCGTCGCGGCCGTGACGCTCCGAGCTGGCCGGGCCGGGCCGGAACAGGGGCAGCGGCGGCGGCAGGCCTGGCCCCGGGATGGCGATGTTCCGCAGCCTGGTGGCTTCGGCTCAGCAGCGGCAGCCGCCGGGCGGGCCGGCGGGCGGTGACAGCGGCCTGGAGGCGCAGTACAGCTGCCCGATCTGCCTGGAGGTGTACCACCGGCCTGTGGCCATCGGCAGCTGCGGCCACACGTGAGTGCGCCGGCCTCCGGGAGGCCGCGGGGCCGGGACGCCGCTGCGGGGAGGGGATCCGCGCCCGCCCCGGAAGGGGCCCGAGGCCCGCGGCCGCCGGGCGCAGCCCGGGAGCCAGGCGCGCGGAGGGCTCGGGCGGGGGCGCGGGGCTCCCTGCGCAGCGCCGTCCGGGTTCGCCCCGGCCCAGCCTCCTGCTCGCCAGTCCCGGGCGACCCGACCACCCGGTCGGCGCACTGGGCGACCTGCAGCCCTTCCCGGTCCCGGGGCCCCTGGGGTCTGCTGACGGCTCGCGCGGACCTATCTGGGTCCTCGGAGGACGGAGGGCGACCTCTGCGCCAGTCGCCTTCGATCCGGTCCACCGGAGACCGGGGTTGGCATTTGTAAATAAATGTCTTGTGGTTTCTGTTACCAACTCCTTTTCGGACCCGCTGTCTGCTTGTCTTGACTGCAGAGGACAGGACTCCCCTAAAGTTAGGAGAGGGGCTTGTTTGGACTCCTGCGATGTTTTCTTTTGTTTTGATGGAAAACTTGAGTCTTAACCGTCATTGAGCAGCCAGGCCGTCCTGGGCGACCAGGGTTTCCGACTGCACCAGGGCCTACAGTGGGCTCCTGCAGGGTGTTTCAGCAACGGAAACCTGAGGATGTGGCTCTCCTCCCAGCTGAGAGCTGCGCTCAAGTCTTCTCGGAGCTGCCAGCCTTGTTGGAAGGGAGCCGAGATCAGGGTCTACTCTGCGACTCTCTCCTGGCTGAATAGAACAGCTCTTGAGTGAAATTAGCAGGGCGGGGAGCGGGTCGGGAGGGCTTGGTTGGCAGCACTCGGGGCTACGGAGGAGGCCGGGCTTTGTCTTTGGATTTCATCCCCCTGGCACCGGCACTTACCCAGCCCTGGGCCACAGCATTCCAGTCTCCTGGTGGGCACAAATCTGTGTTCTCTCTCTTTTTGTCTAAGTAAGTCTTTTCTTAAAATGTGGTCTTTAGAATTCAGCCCTATACAGGATTGCTGTGGAAGCATCATCTCCTATAACCCCCTCCCCGACCCATGTTCTTCTTGGCAGAATCTGAGCTCTCTCTCCTATGTCTAAGGTGGTCCCGCCAGAGCCTCTTCTTCTACAGTTTCTTCGTAAAAGACTTCCTCCCTAGCTCTCCCTGCTGGCTTGTTTTCTTGGCTGTTCTGTCTCTGACTTTTCTTCAGCTGCTTCTCTGGTGTCGTGGAGGCACATGTGCAAATAAACGCAGGTTCAAAGGCTCACGCTTCACCTTAAAAAAGATCTGCTGGTCTGGTTATCTCTTCCGCACAGCTACCTAACTGTAAACAGTCTGCCTCCGCAAAACAGGTTCTGATGGTGAGAGCGGCCGTGTGTGGGCAGCACCGGACAGAAGAGGAGAGGGCACGGTGGGGGGCTCATGGTCACGAGGCCCTCAGTGAGGCCTGTGGCAGAGCTCCCAAGAACTCCCCAGGAACCCCAGAGGGAGCTGGTTATTTCTCATGCCCCCGGGACATCCTGGGCAGTAAGTCACATCTGGAACCAGAAGCCTCGTGGCTGTTTATTACCCTCTGATGCCGTCCCCTAACAGCCTGTATCTGTTTGGGTAGCTCAGCCCCGGGCTCCCTCTGGCCTCTGGCCGCCTTTCATTCTCTTACCAGCGCTGTCCATCGGTCCTTCCACCTCAGTGTCCTCACCAGCAGCCCATGCCCACAGGTCTTAGAAAAAGCAAAACACTGACTCTTAAGGGTGGACACAGGGAATGACAGACTTGAGTACTCTGTGTGCCGTGGCCTCTTGGGGTAGGTGCTGCCATTCTTTCTTTGGTACAAGAGACCGTGTTCCCAAGTGTCACGGCAAAGCCAGAGTTTGTGCCCAGGCGGTCAGGCCCGGGCTGGCCTCTTAGCCACGCCCCCTCCCCCAACCAGTGCTGTTACAGCAGTGACCTTAGAGACCCTGGGGACTGCTGAGCCTTACAGCCCCCTGCCCATCGGCACCCAGACCAGCGAGCAGGCTTCTCTGGGCAGAGTCCCAGAGTCCCTGCCTGGCTGTCAGCGAGCCTGTGCTTACCTGGGTCTGCACATGGGGACCACGACGTGAGCCATCGACACCATCCGAAAAGGCTGTGGAAGCTGGGCTCTGCCTCAGGACAGCTCCGGGTGCCTGAGGGCCCGGCCTGCTTGCCTTCTTGGGCCCCTGAGACACTGGCCTATCCTGGCACACCAGTGCGTGCGGGAGGCTGGGGCGGGAGTGACACATCGCAGGTGCCGCTGGAGTCCATGTGCCGGCCGTGTGGCTTCTCCAGTTGGGCCCGCGGGTCTGGTGTGGGAGAGCAGACCCCTCGGCTGGCTCTGTCCGTGGACAAGCCCCTTGGCATCGGCCCCTTGGGCACGTGCGGGCAGAACCTCCTTGGAAGAGGCGGGCACTGCCTGTTGCCACTCAGCACACCACAGTCAGTGTGGACACCTGGCCGCGCGGGCCGATCACAGAGAGCGGCCGGGTTCAGGCGGGGTCCACGTGCCTTCTCAAGACACCCGAGCTCCCCCGCCTCCTCCCGCTGGCACAGAGGTGCCCTTCACACAGCCTGTGCATCTCGTCGGAGTCGTGGCCCTCAGGCCTGCCCTGGACCCTGCCTTCCGCTGACGACGTGGTCATGGCTCGTCCCGAGTGCTCCCGTGGCCTTGCCTTCTACGCATGTTTTCACAGCTTTGTTGACATTCAGTCTCATGTGCACAGTTCAGGGCTGCCTGGAGTGTGCGGTGTTGAGCAGTCCTCTCCTGTCAGCCCTCGATCCCTGCTGTCTCCCCAGGAAGAAGCCTCACCCCTGTTAGCAACCAGACCCTGGCGCCCCCGCCCCAGAAACCACCAGTCTACATTCTGCCTACGGGTGACGGGTGGGTCTGTTCTGGACTTTTCACGCAAACGGAATCATACACCACACGTCCCGAGTGTGGTGATTCCGAGGCTCACCCCGGGGCGGCGTCCTCCAGTCCTCCACTCGTCCTGGGTTCCTTCACCTTCACACGTCTGTGGTCTGTGTGTCCATCACCCACGGACAATATGGCTTGTTTCCACCTCGTGGCTCTCGTGGCGATGCTGCCGTGGCCCCCACTGGGATGGCAGCTGGGCTCTCCTCCAGTGACTGGGTGGAGAGGGCGGCCTCCCTCGGCCATTAGGCTGAGCAGACCCTTGAGGCGGTGAGAGCGCCAGCTCTGGGCGGGTGGGCGCCTCGTTACACGCCTGCCAGGGGTGCCTGGGGAGTGCGCACCGGGTGAGGTAAGGGACGGGCGGGCGCTGTGGGGAAAAGGCTGCTGGGAATTTTCTTGGCCTCAGGCCGAGCCGGGCCTTCTCACATACAGTGTGAGTGCAGATGCTGATGAGCTGGGGTGGGGGGCGCCCCAGATGCCAGCGTGTGGGAGGACGGCCCAGCCCTGGGCAGCAGGAGTCCTCAGCTGCCTTTTCCTGGGAAGGAGGTGGGAGAACGCCGACCGCTTAGCTCAGCGGAGTGGTCTGTACCCAGGGGAGCCCTCTCCTCCCGTGTCCCTCCCACCCCGCCTGCAGGGTGCACACAGGTGAGAGGACAGCTGGCCTCACCCTGATGCCCTGCAGTGTTTCTCGTGGGTGTGGGCCTGGCCCCGTCTCGGGGCTGAGCGCTCACTCCCCTGGGGCTGTGGCGGCTCTGTGTCAGCATCTGCACATTCTAGGTCGGCATCACAGCTAAGCGGTCCCCACGGCGCTTCCTAAGAAGCTGGACCGACGTGGTCCTGCGATCGAGTTCCTTCTTGCTGCCCCCCTGGCTGTCTTCCAGCCTGGCGTTCCCACTGCCTGAGTGACAGGCAGCACTGAGGGGGTGGGGGGCGCGAGGGCTTGCTGCCGTGGCCCAAGCACATCTGTGTCCCCTGGCTGTCCTCGTGATGTGGCATCTCCAGGACAGTGCCAGGAGCTCAGGGCTGCAAAGAGCCTCGGGTGCCTGAGTGCGTGCCCAGGGCCATGAGGATCCCTGCTCAGCAGTCAAGACCCTAAGCAAGGCCCCTCTGTTGCCACGCTCAGGCACCGTCCCACGGCTGGTGACACTCAACCTGGACAGCTTTGGCCCTGCCTCGTCCAATGAGTCTTGGCCCTTGGAGCCCTGCGGTTTCCTCTCCCAGAACTTTTCATGATCTCACTCTTGAGAATTTTGTGGGTGGAGTGTCTCCAGGGCCCTCTGCGCTGCCCCCGCATCCCCAGAGCAGCTGAGGCGCTGTCACCACATGGCCGTGAGATGGGCAGGCTGAGCTCTCCCGCCGCGGCTGGGGCTTTTGCTGGGCGCGGTGCCGCAGGGCCAGCACGGGTCCTGGGGAGCCCGGCCACTGCTGCACCGGCATCCTGGGTATGGCGGCGGGCCCCAGAAGCCCACAGCTGGGAGGGGACCTGGGCTTATTTTTTAGCCAGAGGGCAGCCGTCGGGTCAGTAGGATTTAGGAACAGAAGTGACTGTCGCCAGAAACGCGCCGCTGACGGCAGAGGGGAGCTGCCCTGCGCGCTCAGGCCGGTGTCCCCTGCCGCTGCAGGTTCTGTGGGGAGTGCCTCCAGCCGTGCCTGCAGGTCCCGTCCCCGCTGTGCCCGCTGTGCCGCCTGCCGTTCGACCCCAAGAAGGTGGACAAGGCTGCCCACGTGGAGAAGCAGCTCTCATCCTACAAGGCACCCTGCAGGGGCTGCAACAAGAAGGTACCCCCCTCCCAACCCCCCAGGGCCTTCCCGGGGCGATTGCGGGCTCTGGTCCCACTCTCCCACAGAGAGGAACTGGGCTGGACTGCTCCGCCCCTCCCCCACAGCACCACTCACTTCCGGCCTGGCTGGCCACATCCCCCCACCTCTCTCCCCACCCCCTGCTGCCTGGCCCCGGGTCTTCCGTGGTCGTGTGGCTGATTTGGGGAAGTGCAGGCCGGGGGGCGGGGCCCCAGGCCTAATGGAAGGGAGCATCTCTAGTACTGAATGCCCCAGCCCTGGGGGGCACTCGGTGGCCTTTGTCACCCACCCTGGCCTGCCTTTCTAGCGGCCCAACCCCAGGAACGGATTTTGACTTTAATCTCTCAGCTCGGCAGGTTGTACCAACTTACCACAACAAAAAGCAGCCCCTGGTTGCTTTGTTCTAAAGGTCAGGGTCTGGGCGCGCAGGGGCCACCCTGGGTTCTGCAGTGAGGCTCCTTGGCCTCTTCCCTGGCAGGTAGGCCTTCTCCCCCCCTCCGAGAGAGAGCAGGCAGGGCCCTCCCATCGTTTCCAGTGTGCAGTGGCCCTGCCCTTCGCCCCCGTGTTCTCAAATGTGTCCACGCACGCAGGCCATGGTGGTGGCCCGAGCAGAGCTGGGAGCCAGGCTGCCGTTGGAGGCCCTTCTGTTACCCTGGACAGCTGGGTGGGATGATGGCCCAGGGGTGGGTGCTCACACCCTCCTCGCTGCTCCCTCGGTCCTGTGAGCGAGCTTTCCATTTGTGAAACCTTTCCTCTCGGCCTTTGGGCATTGACGACGGGTCACGATTGGTGGCTTTTACCGGTGCCGTACTTATTCCTTTTCTGCGGTCATTTGCTCGATCCACACCGAGGCCCCTTTTCCCTGCCCTGAGCCGGGTGTCCCCCATTGGCCAGAGTGTGTGACCTGGGCCTGGCTGAGGAGATTGTGCTGTGGCTGGGTTCGGTGCAGTCTGGTAAGGAGTTCTATCACGTTCGTCTATGAGAGAATGCTGTTCATCAGTTTCCGTTATGAGGGCTGTTTCCCCCAAATAAATGCTCTTCTGGTTTCCTCAAGGACTGCCCCTGCCCCTCTGCAGCCCCCAAGGGATCCCAGCTGAGGTGTGTTCCTGACTGGTGGCTGGTGGCCGGATGGCTTGAAGCCGTAAGCGCCTGCTGGGGGGGTGTCCTGACTCTGTGTCTCGTCTCCAGCAGAGACACCAGGCCCCTAAATGAAGCCTCTCGCTGCTTACACAGCACTGCTGGGCCACGAGCATCGGGGGCAGGGACTGGCCTGCTTGCTCACTGTCCTCCCAGCCTCTGGAGCCTGACCCCGACCCTCTTCTCTGCCTCCCTCTTCCTAGGTGACGCTGGCCAAGATGAGGGTGCACGTTTCCTCCTGCATGAAGGTCCAGGAGCAAATGGCCAACTGCCCCAAATTCGTCCCCGTGGTGCCCACATCCCAGCCCATCCCCAGGTAAGCACCCTGCTCCAAGTGCTCAGAGCCCCTGTCCCTTGTGGGGGCAGCTCCCAGCCCATGTTGCTGTCCCTTGAGGAGGTAGAAGAGGCTGTTGTGTCCCCTCTGTGGAGGGGCCACGCAGGCTCACAAATCACCTCCCAGCAGGGGAATGCCGTCCCCAGAAAGGCCAGGGTTGGACAGATGCCCTCCCAGGGCCATAGCCACATTGAGCGAAGGGAGGGGACCCAGAGTCTGGGGAAGAGGGTGCCGGGTGAGGTGCCCAGGGGTGGGCAGGGCCCAGGAGGGCAGTGGGAGTGGCCCCCACTCACCTCCCCCCACCGCCCCAGCGCCGTCCCCAACAGGTCCACCTTCACTTGCCCCTACTGTGGCGCCCGAAACCTGGACCAGCAGGAGCTGCTGAAGCACTGTGTGGACAACCATCGCAGCGACCCCAACCGCGTGGTGGGTGGAACCCCGCCCCCGCCCGGACCCAGGGAGGGGGCTGCTCCCGCCCGAGCGCTGCCTCAGTAGGGCCCTCTGTTCCAGGTGTGCCCCATCTGCTCGGCCATGCCCTGGGGGGACCCCAGTTACAAGAGCGCCAACTTCCTGCAGCACCTGCTACACCGGCACAAGTTCTCCTACGACACCTTTGTGGTAGGTGCCCAGCCCAGCTCGCGGCCCCGCCCCATTCCAACCCAGCCCCGCCCCTGGCCCCTGCCCGCAGGCCCCCCCAATTCTCACCCAGCTCCGCCCCTGGCCCCCTGCCCGCGGCCCCGCCCCATTCTCACCCAGCCTCGCCCTGGCCCCGCCCCATTCTCGCCCTGCCCCGCCCCTGGCCCCCTGCCTGCATTCTTACCCAGCTCGCCGTGCCCCTGCCTGAGGCAGCAGCTTGGAGGAAGCTGGGCACGACTTCTGGGGGCGGGGGCCACCTATGTGTGGCCCCTGGAGGGCCTGGGGGCTCGAGCTGCACTGAGCAGTCCCGCCAGGGCCTCCTTTTGTTCTGCTTGGTCACCCCGCCCCCCACTGGGCCCATCAGCCCTCTTCCCAGGCTTTGCATGGTGGTGGGCTGGGGACTAAGTGCCTGTGGGAGGGGACAGGCAGGCTTCCCTCCTAGTGCCTGGAGAGGAGCTGCCTGGGGCCTTGTCCCTCCCTCTCCCACCTGTGGCATTTCAGAAACCTTGTCCCACTACCCCCCCCCCCCCCCCCCCCGCGGCCTGCAGACCCTCCAGCACCCCAGCTGTTGGGGCTACTTGCTTTCAGCCCTGTCACCCCGTCCTAATTGCCAGGGGCCCCGGACATGCCCTGCCCCTCTGCTCAGTTCAGAACCCTGGTACCTGTGTCTGAGGAGGAGGAGCTCACACCTCCCACAGACCCGCCTGCGCCCAGCGTCCCAGCCAGGTGTCCGAGTCAGGTGTCCCTGTAAAGAACGTTGGGAAGCCAGATGTGGGTCCCATGCTGGGCAATACTTTGACATCCCTCGGGGCTGTCAGTAGAGTGACTCCGCGACTCTGGATGCGGCTGTCCCGTCTGGGGCCCCGAGAGGCCACTGCTGCACCCCCGTCTTCACTTCCTGTCTTGCAGGACTACAGTATCGATGAGGAAGCGGCCTTCCAGGCGGCCCTGGCCCTGTCTCTCTCCGAGAACTGAAGGCACAGCCCAGCCCCGGGACCTGAGCCTTCCCACCTTGGGGGACGGGGCGTGCGGTCTCCCTGAGGCCCAGTGCCTGCGTGGGAGTGGGAGTGCGCCTCGGGGACCAGGCGGGGCCTCCGTTGTCGCAGGAGGGGCGGCCCCCGAGCCCGTCGGGCCGTGTCCTCACGGGGCGGCCACCAGTGCTCCTGGCCGGGCATTGCTGGTTTCTTCGGTGCTTCGAGCTGAGCAGGTGGCCCTGGTAGGGCCGGCTCGTTGGGCCTGGGAGCAGTCGACTGTCTGTCTGTCTGTCTCAAAGCCATGATGTCCTCCCCGTACGCACGGAGACCCGTCCTGCCCACGCTGCGTCCCGCAGGCCTGGCCGCTGCACGGGAAGCGCGGGAGGGGAGCCCTGGCCGGCATCTGGCAGCGCTTTCCCTTTGCGCGCACGGTACTGGCTTTTGTGATACCTGGAGATTCTGGCCTTTTTCTACGTCACCCAGTGTGAGAACCTTTTCACATTTTATAGAACAGCTACTCTACAAACCGCAATCCCGCGTTTGACCAGGGGCAATAGTATTTTTATGGAACATTTACAGAATTATATTTTTTAAAAAAAAGCAATCAAAAATAAACAGTGGTGGGGTCAGTGCAGGGGAGGGAAAGAGGCGGGCAGACCTCGGAGCCCTAGCGCGGCCGCGGGGCTTTGCTGGGGTGCGCGCAGGACCGCGGTGGCCAGGGTCCCTTTCATAGTCGCCAGGAAGAAGCCCCCAGTGCCCCCCTGGCTGCTCACAGTGCAGGCCTCCTCCTGCCAGGGTCCTGGCCTCGGCCCCGCTGTCACCTTCCCAAGCGGACCACGGACCACGGACCGTGTAGGCCACCCCGGGGGATGATAGGCGGGGCTGGAAGACGCCATCTCACTCTTTTCGGTTCACGGCATAAATTATTGCTCTTTTAAAAAAAAAACGTAAATAAAACGTTTCAAAGCATCTATAGCAACCTCGATCTGTGGGTTCATCTGGGAGCATTAACGGTGGTGCTGCACCCTTGTTTAAGGTCTGCAGGGGTGTGTGTGTCCCCACACAGCTCCGCTCAGGGCACCTGCTCCAGGCCCCTCCTCAGGCTTCCCTCACCCCGAGGTGCTCGCTCACCAGCCTGTTTCGGCCTGTCCCAGATACGTGCTCGTTCTTGAACCACGTCTGGTCCCCCGTGACAAATGTAGGCAACCCTAGGCGCGGGTGGCTCTCACCTCCTTCCTTGTTGTGAGATGCAGTCCCCTGAGGCCGGCAGGCTGGTCTCATTGAGGCTAGCTCTGAGGCCCGGACGTGGCCACAGCGGCCGGCACGGGGTCTCTGGGAGGCCCTTGATCAGCAGCCACTGTCCCCACGGCTGGCTCCTGCCACTCGGTGGCTTCCCTGGTCTTGCCTGGTGCTCTCGGCCCCAGAGCCTCATTCGGTGACTAGAGGGCAGAAGGAGCCGTTTAAATGTGAACCAGGGGTGCCTGGCTGGCTCGGTCGGTGGAGCACGTGACTCTTGATCTCAGGGTCATGAGTTCGAGCCCCATGTTGGGTGTAGAGATGATTTAAAAATAAAATCTTCAAACGTGAAATGTTCACCCAGAGACGGTGCTCAGGGCCACCATTGGTGCCACGGGCTCCTGCTGTCCCCCACGTCACTCGGGCCTTTGAAAGCCGACAAATATCACCTGCTGGCCAGTGTCCTGGCAGCTGGTGGTCGGTGTGCGGCCACACTCCTGCCTCCCTCTCCCTGGCTGTTTCCAGGCTGCCTCCCCAGGCAGGGCTGGGTTCTGGGTTGTTCTTCTAAGAAGGTGGGTCTCCCGAGCTTGGAGCCATAGCAGGGCCGGGCACACGAGCCTCCACAACGGTCACTCGGCAGGAGAGTGGTGACAGGCTGGCCACCCCCTAGCTCCTTTGTTAGGAGCCTCTAGCCCCACCCTTCCCTCTTTGACCCCACTGGCCAAGGATGCCGGTTCCAGGGAGCAGGTGTGGTGACGAGTCCCTGCCTCCACCCGAGGACACCTGTGGAGCTGTGCCCCCTCCGCGCAGCCGCGGGAGCCACAGGACAGCGTCCACATGTGGCCTCTCAACCCCCTCCACCCCAGGCCCAGGCCACATGGGACCACAGAGAATACACCACCGACCAAGGGACTCATGTCCAGGATAGTCTGCCCAGGGGGGAGCATCAGAGTGAACCCTAACAGGGCACGCGGGACACAGGAACCCATGTCAGCAGACCCCACGGTGTCGGGGAGGGGATGCTCTGGCTCAAGTCCACAGCACGATCGGCCTCCCTTGTACTTTGCGTGAATCCCACGTGCGGCGGGGCTGTCCCGCCAGGCCCCCGGGGTTTTCGCGCCACACACACGCTTCAGGCCGAGAGTTCCTGGAAGTCATGGTCTCCCTCCCACCCTGATTAGCGCAAGGGCCGACCGCCCCCAGAGTGTATCTCCACCTCTGCCACACAGAGGGAGGCAGCCCCAGGCCCGGGGCGCCCCCGCACCTTCATGGTGCACGCTCCCCAGCGCACCCCGTGGCCTAGAAAGCGTCTCTGGACCTACGACCTTCTCTGTCAGGAAGGCAGCCGGCGGGAAGGCGCTCCCGGGAACTGGCCACTTCTCATCCTGGCCTCGCGGGAGCCGATGGCCCAGGCACTGCGCCCACGGCGTCAGTCGGCCGGTCTCCAGTGCAGGCCCAGACAGGATGAGCACTGCCTGCACACGGCGGGGACGTGTAGCCCTGTCACTCTTCTCACGCCTGTCCTCGGCGGCCTCCCGGAGTTCCAGAAAGTGCCGTAGCCACCACCTGGTCCCAGGGTGCCGAGCGCCCTGGAGAGCTGGGCCCCCTGCCCTGACCTCGCCCAGAGAGGCGTCGTGCTGGACACAGCGGCCGGTGTGCCAGACCAGCAGAAGAAGGCGCTTCGGCCCCCAAAGACCCACTGCGGGCTCCTTCGGGCCGTGCCTGGAAGTGACTCCAGGCCCTGCAGCTGTTGGCTTCCAGAAAGCCTGATCCAGGGAGCCTGGGACCTCGGACCCGGCAGGCTCCTCTGGGCGCCCCCAGCATGTCTGGCCCGTGGGGCTTGGTGCCTTCGGTGCAAGTCGCAGTGAAGATTTGAGCTGCCCGCAACGTCCCTCCTGAGGGCCTCCGAGGACAGGCCACCCTCACTGGCCTCTGCCCCTGGTGGCCTGCCGATGTGTGGATGCTTGGGGGGTGGGGGGTAGGGGTCCAGACCCTCCCTGTGACAGAGGACCGCCTGCTGGGACGAGGGGCTGGATCCAGCCTGCGGACAGACAAGAACCTCAGAGAGGAGGTGGGGGGGGGGCAGAGCTGGGAACCCTGCTGAGGACCCCACGGACTGCTCCCCTTTAGGCCCTGGGCACCCTGCTGATGCCTGATGCCTGTGTCACACGGGAACAGCTCCTGGGGCCTCACAGACACGTGTGCACACACACGCACACACACGGGCTGTGAGGACACAGCCCAGCCCGCACGTGCACCCCTGCTCGGCCCCCCACTCATTTCCATCCTTCCGCCCCAGCCCCTAGGACCCCTCCCAGCACCCAATCCTCTGGCATGCCCCAAGGCATCAAGGACTCCACTGCGTGTCCTATAAGCTGTGTGGGAAGGGACAGCATCCCCCCTCAGTGCCCTCATCTCACAGGGGATGTGTCCACCGGACCCCAGGTTAAGAACCACCACCAGCTTTAACAATCAGGCCTCAAAACTAGTTGTGAGTCCCCCTTTGCTGGTTCCATCGGTTGGTCACCGATCCAACCAGACGTTGGGAGGTTGAGCATTTAGTCTGAGTTTCCACAAGGCCATGAGCTTGGGTGGCTGTGAGGTTGCCCCAGGTCAGGATGTCCCAGCCATGCCCCCCCCCCCCAAAGAACGCTCCATGCACTGATGCAGGGGCTGGTGCTCCCAGGGCGAGGGGCCATCTGTCCCGAGCCCCAGCGGTGAGGTCCCGCCGCAAGCAGCGCTCCAAGAGTTTTGGTCCCTGGGGCTTGGGCTTCCTGCACCTGATGGCACCCGAGGGCACGGACGCTAACCCTCCTCCAACCCCCAGGGATGGGCATGCCAGGGGCCGCACTGTTTGGGGGGTTCTCGGTGCTTTTCCATCTAGTCCAACAAGCACCGCGGGACTCCACCGCGCACGTGCCACAGGCAGGCACTGTGCAGGAGCACCGGCTGGCTCCCACCTGGCCCCCCTCTCGGGGTGCGGTCTGACAGGGTGCGGGGCCCTCCCAACTGGGTCGTGAAACCAAATCGGCTACAATGTGAGCTCGCAATGGAGATACATACGTGGAGTCAAGCACTACTGAATTATTCTTTGGAAGGCAGAGAGTACAGAACACACGCACACAAGGAGACTAAGTAGAATTCTAAAATCTGTGGCCCTGGAAGTGCCTACCCTAATTGGAAGCTGCTGCTCAGGCAGGTGGGCGGGGCCGACAGCCTGGCTCTGGGCCAGCTGACATCCCCAAGGTCCTAGGTGTCAAGGGAAGAGCACAGTGATTTCTTCAGGAAAGAGAGGGCTTTGGTCCTTGCAAGTCCTGCTCTGGTTGAAAGAGGGGCAGTTCTGGGAGGCCAGTGGGGAGTGCGTGGGTGGGTGGGCGGATGTGAGGCTTCACTGGGAGGTAAGGCGGCCAGGATGAGGACAAAAGGACAGGAAGCAAGAATGGGTGGGGACAGCTGCGCCCCTCTCCAGCACTGCACAGGTGTGGACACTGAGGTCCTCCTCTGTGGGTCCTCCTCGGGTCCAGCCCAGACACAACACTGTGAGTCCCAGCCAGTGAGTGTGTATGACCCCAAGGAGGGCTGACAAGTGGGTGGGGTCACTTACTATTGCAACCTGTCCCCCAAAGCTGTTCCAAGGACCCTTGGGATCCCAGAGGCATTTCCGGGATGAGATTAGGAACACGCCAGTTTCCCTAAATAGTGTGAGTAGCTCTATGGGGATGAGGGAGGGCATCTTGGCTGGTGGCCACACAGTGGGTGACCCGGTGAGGAGGGACAGTGTGGGTGCAGGGCTGGCCCAGGTATCTGCAAGCCTTATCTATGCCTGGAAGGGGAAAGAAGGAAGAGAAGGTATAAATAGAAAGCTTGCGAGGCCACGGAACAGGTGAATAAGCAGAATGCAGCCACGTGTCCTCTGAAATCCACACACACAACAGCACGGTGCCAGGCTGTGGCCCACAGGAGAGACGCGTGCCTTCCGTCCGCACACCACCTGCCCTCCCATGCTCTCACCCAGCAGCAGACAGGGGGGCACACGTCTCGTGTGTGACTGGCAATGTGGGCCTGGGTCCCCATGCCCCCGCTTCCTGACTTCTCAGAGCCTCCATTTTCTCATCTGCAAAACTGTAGGGACCTAAGACACTGTGTGACACGGCCCTGTCCCCCCGCTTCTCCACAGGTCCCCATCAACTTCACCTCGCCCAAGCCCACAGTCACATGGCACCTGGACCTCAATGGCACTGCCAGGCAGGCAGGCCGGCCAGCACACAGCCATGGAAAGGCCCCACAGCTGTCGGGGACAGGCTCGGTGCTGCGTCCACTCGCCCAGGGAATGCCCTGTCTGACCCCTGAACTCCTGAAGCGTCCACACCGAAAGGGAGCGTACACTCGGACGTGGCTTGAACGCGTCATTGCCGCACAGGAGGGACATGGCTGCCCAGGGTCACAGACTGGGCAGAGCGCACGCACTTCCCCCTCTTTGACTAAACTTCCCATGACCGCGGGTCGGAACCCCTTGCAATCCCAGAATTCCAGGCTGTGTCCTTTCTCCCCGCCAAATGAGCCTCCTGGAAGCTTGGGCCACCTCCTGGAGCGCTGTCCCGGGAGGGAAGGAGCCCTCCCCAGCCTTCTTCCCCTGGGAAAGGCCTCTCGCCCCCAGGCCGGCTGACCCCCGCCCCCGGCACCACTCTGGCCGGTCAGCTGGGTCGGCTGTGGAGTTCAGGGCTCGTGCTCACCAATCCTACCGTTGCGGGTTTGAGCAGGAGGTGGGGCGAGTGTAGCCAGCTGCGGCAAGGGCTCTGCGCGCGCCTCCACCGCCGTGTGGACTGGAGCCCGGCGCGGCTTCCACCCAGCCCTGACCTCCGCCCTTTAGTCCACGGCGAGTGGGTGTGCCAGGCCCCAGGGGTCGGTGTGACTCGCGGAGCGCGCCAGGGCAGTCCCGTGGGGAGGACACGGCGGCCACGCGCTCCCTCCCCCGCGGCCCGCGCACCTGTCCTGGGCGTGGCCCCGCAGCCCCGCCCCGGCCGCGCCCCGCGCTGGTTGGCCCAGGCGGCGCGCTATGCTAATGAGCCAACCCTCCGGCCACCTGCCGGCTGCGCTGCCCGCGGGCGCCCGGCGGACGCGCAGGGGGACCATGCCGCGCTCCTTCCTGGTGAAAACGCACTCCAGCCACAGGGTCTCCAACTACAGGCAGCTGGAGACGCAGAGAGGTAGGGACTGCCCGGCTCCCTAGCCCCGCCCACGGCTCGGACTCCCGTCCCAGGCCGGGGGAGAGGAGTTACCTCGCCAGCCAGTGGAGCGGGGACGAGACCCCGGGTGGGTGGAGGCCTGCGAGCGCCTTGTCCACGTCGGGGGCCTCGGCCTCGCGTCGGGAAGAGCAGGCGGGGATTCCCTCCCCACTTAAGAGAAGTTTCCAGGCCCCCAGTCAGTCTGGGGGCTCTCCCCCTATGGCCTGGCGCACCCATCCCAGCTAAGGGAACCCTGGAGCCATCTTCCTGGTGCAGGAGGTGTGGGAGGGGTCCCAGGGATGGGTGGGGAGAGAGACGGAGGGAGGCTTGGGGCTGCTGTCCAACGGCTCCTCCAGAGCATCCAGAGGGAAACAGAAGAGACCCGCGGGCTGTGTGTGCCAAGGCCCAGCCCATGAGCCTTCCCCCAGGCCCCTCCTCACCGCCCCGTCGGTCACCTTCCCCCCCCCCCCCCCCCCCGCCCCGTCACCCCTCACCCCAGTGGAGGTTGTTCAGGACAGGCTGGGCTGAGGGGCTGCAATCCTCCCCCCTCCCCCCAGGTGGCCCAGGGAGACGTAGGTCCAGGGCTCAGGACTGCCCATGTCCTGGAGGCACGAGAAGGTCCCGGGACAAAGGTCTCTCGAGAGTGATCAGAGCCATCACCTCACAGCCCCTGAGGTGAAGACCCTCCCCTGAGGAACTGCTGGGTAGCTCAGGGGGAGAGGGGAGAAGGGACCCGGAGGAGGCCCAGGAGTGGAGGGCACCCCGCTGATCCTTTCCGAGGCCGCTGCCTCCAGGGGGTGCCTTCTAGGACTGGGGTCCCGAACTCTGCATTTTGAAAACAATTTCACAAAATGAAATAGAACGGAAGGCATCCGAATGCAGTGCTCGGGTAAAGGAAACTTTCATTTTAGATATATACGTGATGGGAAATGGGAGTTTATGTGAGCCTGGTTGTTAAAGCTTAACACCTGTTGTTTAGAGCCCAGTCACCGAGTGCACCCCCTACTTTACTCTTTGAACATGAGAGAGTGTCAGAGAGCAGCCCAGCCCTCCAGCACTCTCCGCTTCCTCCGCTCCTCTCCTCCCCCCTTCGGATGAGGGAAGAGGCTCCCGCTTGTTGAGGCTACCCAGGATGTTGCCCTAGGATAGACCCAAGTGCTGGGTCTGGGGCCCCTCCCTCTCTCTTTTCAAATAAGTGCCTTTTCAGGCCTCCCCCCAGGGAGCCCCTGAAGTGGAGGGGACTTGAAAGTCTCTTCTCCCAGGAATTTGAGTTACAACAGCCCCAGAGGGTGTGTGGACGCATCTGAAGGGGCCAGCAGAAGCACTCGATCAGGGCCACAGGCATAGACGGCCCTCCCCTGCCCTCCCTCTGGGGTGGCCCCCAGCCCCCAAGACCGGGTTTGGCTCTGGAGCCAGGGTAGTGGCTGAGTCTCAGAGACTTAAGAGAGGTGACTGTTTTTCCCAGTAGAAAGCCCCCAGTGAAGTGGGGTCCTAGGCTCTCTGGGTATCCCAAGCCTCTCTCTCCAGAACTTCCTTGGACTTTGTCTCTTAGCCTGACACTGCCCAGTCCCTCTTTCCAGGAGGACAGAAAGTTGGCATGCTGTTTTATAATTGGGGGGATTAGGTTAGGGGTGAGGTCAGGATAGAGCGGAAGGTGGGAAGTTTCCTTAAGTGTCCCCACTCCTCTATATCCTCACCAACACTTGTAATTGGCTATTTGTAATTCTAGCCATCCTAGTGGGCACGAAGCAGTATCTCGCTGTGGCTTTAACTGGCATTTCCTTGATGGTTAATGATGGCAAGCATCTTTTCTGTGCGTGTTGGCCATTTGTGTAGGTATATATATATATATATATATTTTTTAAGTAATCTCTATGCCCAACGTGCGCTTGAACTTGAAACCCTGAGATCAAGAGTCACATGATCTACAGACTGAGCCAGCCAGGCATCCCGCCATTTGTAATTTGTATATCTTGTTTGGAGAAACGTGTATTCAGATACTTTGCCCATTTTAAAATTACACACACACACACACACACACACACGTATATGTATATATATATACATATACACATATATGTGTGTATATATATACCGTTGAATTGCAAGAATTGTTTGTATATTCTGGATGCCATCGATTTAACAGATACATGATGTGCAAATATTTTCTCCCATTCTGTGGGTTCTTTCTTACCCAAAGCCTTGGCATGAAGGCAGAAATGGGACCAGAGATTTATTTCAACACATCTGGAGTAGGAAATGGGTTGGGGGCTGTTTGGAGATTTGGGGCTCGGAGAGAAGGCAGAGCGTAACTCCTACCTGCCAGACTCTTTACACTGGGGCCCTGCCGCTCATCTGGTCAGGCACAGGCATGCTGGCCCACAAATCCGGGAGCCACAGCCTGGGGACAGGCTGCCTCTGGAGGCCGTGTGGCACCACTGGGGACAGCCATCCAGCCACCCGGGAGCGTTGGCACTCACATCACCATGGGTGGGGGGTGATGGGGGTGACTGGAGGCTAATCAGTTGTCTTCACGTGGCCCACCGCCAAATGTCTACTCTGAATTCGCGCCTGCGGGAGGCTGGTGAGGCTTTGCTGTGAGCTGGGCCTGAGGCGGGGCAGGGGTCAGGGAGGCCTGTCCTGCCGGGCCAATAGGGGGGCCTCCGTCAGCCGTGAGAGCTATTCTGGGATCCTGTAAGACATTTCCTTTGCTTTTAAAGAGGAACTGAGGGGGCGCCTGGGTGGCTCAGTTCGTTGGGCATCTGCCTCTTGATTTCGGCTCAGGGCAACTCAGGTTGCTGAGTTCGAGCCCCCCATCTGGCTCTCTGCTCTCAGCTTGGAGCGGCTTCAGATCCTCTGCCCCCCTCCCTCTGCCCCTCCCCCGCTCGCGCTGTCTCAAAAATAAACATTTAGAAACATCATAACAATAAAGAACTGAGGCCCCTCCTCTAGACCCTGTGGTCACTTCCCGCGCTGACACTGGCCTCGCCAGCCCTTCCCCTTCGTGCAGAACTGCTCATGACCTAGAACACAGGCTTGCAGCTGCACCAAGAAGGGCAAGACTGAGGACAGAGTGTGGGGGCTCATGTCCACTTTCACGCTCTCTCTCTCCCTCCTCCCTTCTAGAAATTAATGGCGCCTGTTCTGCCTGCAGGGGGCTGGCGGTGCCCCTCCTCCTCCCAGACAAGGCGGCCTCTTCCACCCCTGGTGACCCTCCCCTGCCGTGGGACCGCACCTCTGCCGTCTGCCCCATCTCCCTGCCCCTTCCGCGTACTGAGGAAGCTCGGGGGGCCTCCGGGCCAGATCCCCTGGAAGGCAGCCGGGCGGACCTCTGGACCGGCCGGGCCCCCAGCGAGCCCCTCAAAGACAGCCTGAACCACCTCAACCTGCCCCCGCTGCGGGTTCCGCCCACGCGGTGGCCCCCGATCGCGGGCCCGGACGGGGGCCAGGCTCCAGACAGACTCCAGGCGGCCCCGGGGGGCCTCGGGCGCCCGCACTGCCACAAGCCCTGCCACCTGCGGGCGCCCCGCTGCTTCACCTGCAGGTTCTGTGACAAGGAGTACGCCAGCCTGGGCGCCCTCAAGATGCATATCCGCACGCACACGCTGCCCTGCCTCTGCTCTGTCTGCGGCAAGGCCTTCTCCAGGCCCTGGCTGCTGCAGGGCCACATCCGGACCCACACAGGTGGGTCTGTGGGCAGGAGGGCCCCGGGCAGGGGTGAGGGCGGGACCTGGGGGTCAGGCAGGGAGGGAGGCCTTGTAAACAAGAGGAGGGACGGCCACACGGCTTCTGCTTCCCTGCGTGCTGGTTTCCAAAGTCCCACAAACCAGAGGCTCAAACATCAAAAATGCCCTCCGTCCCAGCTCCTGAGGCCGGAGTCTGAAATCCAGGTGTCACAGGGCCGCGCTCCCTCCAGAGGCGGCAGGGGACGGTCCTTCCTGCCCCGTCCACCTCCCGGGGGCGCCTCTACCCCCGTCCTCACACGGCCTCTCCTGTGTGTGTGTCCCAACCTCCCTCTGTTGTAAGGACACCAGTCCCACTGGACCGGGGCCCACGTGCTCCAGTGTGACCCCATCTTAACCTGATGACATGTAACCTTGATGACAAGACCCTATTTTCCAAGTAAGGTCACCCTCACAGGTACTGGGGATTAGGACGTGGACGGATCTTTTTTGAGAGACACAATTCAAGCCCCACCACCTGGCAAAGCGCAGGCTGCTCGGGGCCGTGGAGGGTCTGACTTCCCACGTTGCACGCCCTTCCTGAGCTCTGGAGCAGCAGGAGCGGCACAGGGAGAAAGGCCTGGCCTTTGGTGGCAACCACGGGGGTCACACGGACGAAGGGCACAGACGAGGACTGGGTCTTGACGGGGGGCTGCGACCCCAGGGGCAAACCCATCCCTGGTGAGAGCGCACCAGAGCTGTGAGCTCAGACCTGAAGGAGGCCTGGGGGCCTCAGCACGTTGTCCGTACATCAGCCACCGCTGCCCAAAGGAGCAGAGGGGGGCTGCCTGCCCCAGGGCAGCTGGGGGTTGAACCACACCTCGCCCCGGCCCAAGAGAGGGACAGGTGGGCACAGAGAGACCGAAGCCCAGGGATAAGGCTCACCGGGCTGAGGCCCACGGCTGAACACACGCCCCCGTCACTGGAGCCTCCCCAGCCCTGAGCCAGGGCTCTGTAAGTAGGACTGTTCTGAGTCACACCCGGGGGAGGCTGGAAAGAAGGGTTTTGCGGGAGCCTTTCTCCGGGTGGAAATTCCAGTCAATTTTCCTCAGCTCCCCCCCCACCCAGGGATGTCTCTGAGCATCCCACATCACACCGCCAGGGGCTCAGTGCTCCTGGTCTGGGGGCCCAGAGGGTGGGAGGCCCTGCAGGAGGCTGGCCGGGGGAGGGAATGTGCCTGGGCGTTGGGCAGCAGGGACGCTCTGGGCCCAGGGGGACTGCACGCTGGTGTTTCTCAGGATTCTATTGGGTGTACGACTGGAAGTCACTCCACGTGGGCGGAAGAGAACAGGTGACCTTTAAGGATCTTTTTACACTTGTTAAGGTTGTCCTGGGGGCCCAGCTCCCAACAGAAGGGCTTTGTCCAAATCCCTGGTCGCCCTGCTTGGAGGTGGCCCAGAGAACACGAGGGTCTTAAGCTGTTCCGAAATGCCTGCCTCCGTCGTAAGGGCCGGGGCTCGCCTTCCCGGGAGAGTCTGCAGGGGCCCAGCCGCTTTCCACCACCGGCCTTCCGTGGGCAGGGACAGCTGAGGGCTCCCAGTGCTGCTCAGGACCAGATCTGGGCAAAGGGCCCCAGGAGGGCTCTGGCAGAAACAGAAAGATCTAGCAAAGACCCATGCTAGCTCTTTCCCCTTGGAGAGGGCTTTAGATGTTGCAGTCCTGCCCAGGGGTGACATCCCACCCTGTCCCCAGGCAGCTCTGAGCCTGACCGTGGATGTGGACCTCGTGGCCCTAGGGTTTCCTTCCTCCTGGGGCAGGTGCCGGCCCCCCGGCACGTACCTCCTGGGGAAGGGTCAGGGAAGACCGATGCGTCAGAACTGCTGTGAGCATGTGGAGGAGGCGGAGGGGCTTATACATCGATAAGCAGGGACGGCGGGGGGGTGGGGACGGGGGGCTCGGCCACCTCCTGGGGCGGACCAGACGGACACTCACCCGGCGCCCTCCCGCCCCCAGGTGAGAAGCCGTACACCTGCTCACACTGCGGCAGGGCCTTCGCCGACCGCTCCAATCTCCGGGCCCACCTGCAGACACACTCGGACACCAAGAAATACCAGTGCAACAGCTGCGCCAGGACCTTCTCCCGCATGTCGCTCCTGGCGCGGCACGAGGAGTCTGGCTGCCGCCGCGGCCCCTGACGGGTGCGGGCTCAGTGCCGGCGGGAGGGACAGGACCTCACCCCTCTCGGCACCCGTGATGCCCAGCGAGCCCGGCCCCACGCTCACTCGGTGGGTTCCTCCTCTCCCCGCCGGCCACCCACTTCCGTCCAGGGCCAGAGCCGCCCGCGGGCTGTTAGGGCGACTGAGGGAAGACCGTCACGGCGGCGTGAGCCACCATTCCCTGACTTGCCCTGGTTTCCGGTTCTCTTCTCCCAAGAGAAAAGGCGGCTGGGGGTGGCTGCCAGCTGGGCCAGCTCCTGCCACTCGGCCTTCGTGGGCACAGCCACCACAGGCTCACCTCCGCCTGCCTGCGTGCATGCACGTGGCACTGGGTGTCCCGACGCAGAGCCAGGGCCCCATCCCCAAGCACAGGGCAGTGAGGAGCCTGGCACCCCTGCCTGTCACGTCCTCTGAGACCCCAGGTCCTGCCTGGTGCCCTGGGTCTGCGGAAGAGGCCAAGCCCGGAGTAATTACCCAGATTCCTGGGTAATTTGGGCCTCTGGCCACGGAGCAAGGGAGGCAAAGTGTAGGGACGGGGAGCGGGGAGGTGGGTGGCGACACTCCAAGCAGGTGAGCAGGGCCACCTTCTTTGGGAACAAGGAGACCGGAAATGGGGACAGCCTTATACAGGGAGGGAGAGCGGCCGTGGAGCGTAGATATGCCGGGGGTGAGGCTGTGAGGGCAGAGCTGGGGAGAGTGAGGCCCAGGGAAGAGGCCAGCCGGGGCCGTGTGTGTCTGCGTCGGCGGGGTGCTCACAAGAGAACCCAGTCCTGGGTCTGCACACGTCTCCACCGAGACCACCGTGTCCACAACGGCCCGTGGCACCATCGCCCCTTCTCTGCCCGCCCTCTCCCGAGGCCATAGGCGTCCACAGTGGAGGGAGTGGGTGCTGCCTCAGACACATGCCTCCTGAACCGACTCAGATGCCAACAGGAGTCCCCTCCCCAGCATCCTGCCCCCGAGTGCGGCCTCTGCCCACCCCCAGACCCCCGGGGATGTCACCTGCTGGGCTGGGCCTCGATCTTGCTAGCGTGTCTTAGCGTCTCTGGCCTGCCCCTGGAGGGCAGCCCGAGTCTAATGGGGACTGACTGAGTTCTTGATGCCCGGAGGGGACAGCCGCCCCACTTCTGGCCCAGGCTGAGGGACAAAGTTAGGCTCCTGTTCCTGGCCCTGAGTGGGGGCCACAGGGCAAGCGGCAGAGGCCGCATGTCGGCCCTGGGCCTCGCAGACCCACTGAAGCACATTCACCAGCCCGCTGCTGGGCCACGCGGCACCTGTAGATCCTGCCCGAGGCTCCTCGGGGTGAAAGGGCCTGTGTGGATGGTTTGATAATGGCCATCGGAGGGGTCTTGGGGACATCCCAGAGGAAACCTGACCGTGATGTGGGGCTTCTCTGGACCAAGGGTGACCTCGACAAAACTGGCCACCCAGGAGGGCCGCGGCTCCGGGATACAGCAGAACAGATCAGCGGGTGCAGTGAAGACGTTTGCTGGGGAAGCCACGCTCACATTCCCAGGCCTGCACCTGGCCTCCCCTCCGCGGGGACCTGCCATCCCTCGAGGGACAGACAGTGTGAACCAGATGCTTAGCTGATAGGTCAGCGGGCTGTGACTCCCATAACAAAGCCCCATGCACCATGCGGCTTAAACCACAGAGGTGTACTCCCACACTCTGGGGGCCAGAAGTCAGGGCCCCAGGTGCCACAGGGCTGGTCCCCTCGGGGGCCGGCCTCTCTCTCTCTCTCTGTCTTGGCTCCTGCTGGTTTGTGGGCATCTTTGATGCTCCTTGGCTGGTGGACACATCACACTTCTCTGCCTCCACCTCCCATGGCTTCTCCCTGCGTATGTGTCTCTGTGTCCAAATTTCCTCAGTTTGTGTGGACACCAGTCCTACAGGGTTAGGACCCCCCTTAATGGCCCCATCTTAACTCGATTACCTGAAAAAACCCTGATTCCAAATAGGGTCAGGATTTCAACATATGAACCCGCAGAGGGGAGGACACCATCCCCCCCCAACAGTTGTTGTGAACACAGTTTGCCAAGAGATGCCCAGTGGGTCCCTGTGCTTGGGCTGAAGGATGAAGGACAGCAGAGTGGATTCCTCTGTCCCCTTGGTCCACAAAGGATCAAGGGGGGCAGTCAATTTTAACTGACGGGCGCACCGGCAAACACCTCCTGTGCCTGTTCCCACTTCCTGTCCATCATCCCAACCAGGGGCCCTGCCCTAGCAGGGTGGTCCTCCCTCCCATCGGTCTCCCAAAGAGCTGGGCTCCTCTGTTGAGTGGGTCAAGCCAGCGTTCTGGCCCATATCCGGCCATCTCACAGGAGGGCTTTTTTTTTTTTTTTTTTTAAATAGCATCCAGATGCCCAAAGGAAGCTATATTGTAAATTGTGTTCTATTTCTGGGCCCTGATAGCTAAATGAGGTGATGCACCTGTTGGGTATGAAGGGAGGGAATTTCACGGCCCTAAAATAAAGTCAAATGCTTGCCCTTCTGTGCCGGCCCGTGGAAAATGCTCTTATATTTATATCTGGACTGGCAGAGGGCAGGGTGGTGGAGGCCAGGTTGGCAGAGAGGGTGAAGAAAGGCCGAGCACCTGCCAGGGAGCTGATGGAGAATGAATGGGGGAGACGGTCCACCAGGGGCGGGGCGGCTGCAGTCAGACCCCAGGGAGGCCACCTGCCCAGCTGCCTGGCCGCTCAGGGTTCCCAGCTCCCCCCTCACCTTTTTCCATGCTATTTTGCCTGGTCATCAGAATTCACCTGGGACGCCCATTTAGAAGCTGGCTTTCTGGAGCCCTCTCCCAACACCTACAGAACGGGAGTCGGCAGGAGGTCTAGGTCTATCCCTGGGTGAAGGTGGATGACTGGTTCTTTTCTCAGGATGCTGCTATTTGGGTCCCTCCCACCTGCAGGCCATCTTTTTTCTATCCAAACTGTACTGACCACATTTCCACTCTTCACCCTAAAGAAGGCCTTTCGGTCCTGGTCCAGCACATTGTTGGGTCCTCCCTCCAAGGTGGGAGGAGGGACCAGAGGTCCCGGGGCCCAAGGAGCTGGGAGCAGGTGCCACAGCTGCAGCCTGGTTATGTCTGGTGAAGGCAGAAACCTAAGAGACGAGTGAGGATGCGGGACACGAGGAAAATCATGTAACCAGCCCTCCAAGGTTGGGGACCCCATCTTTTAGCACGACAGGTGCACCTGGATGGCGGTGTGAGGGCCACAGACAGGGTCAGCACCAGATACCCAGCAAGGAAAACCACCGTTTTCTGACTCAGATGCCAGCGCCCAGCCGCTGTGAGCTCAGGTCCTAGAAACAGGTGCGAGAGGGACACTAGGTCTCCGGTGGCCCCGCTCTGGCCCCACTCCCAGCTGAAAGAAACCTCTCTCCTGAAAGCTACAGACACACTAGGTTACACCCTCCCTTCCAAAAGCCCAGAGGGCTCCCTAAATATCATTTTGGCGCAGAATATTCTGGGGAGGGGGGGGTTCTCTGGAAGTTTGAAAATAGCCCGCGTGTTACTATCTTTGTTCAGAGAACCCACCCCTGGCCTCCACTCGGTGGCTAAGTATAGCTCCCTGGCAAAGTTCAATGGAACAAAAGTTTCCAGGCCTTCATCACTTGCAGATGGCCTGACATTCAGGGACACAGCTCGGCCAAGACTCAGAGAGGCTCCGAGGAGGCTGGGAGGACGCCGGCTGCTGGCCGCACCTTCCTGCTCCCGAGTGGGGGAGTGTGCGGGACTCTCCGGCCATTGGGGGGGGGGGAGGGTCCTGGCCTGGTCCCGAAGGAGGGGTTCTGATCCCAGCTGAGTCAGTCCCACTAGAAAGCCTTGGCTTCCACTGCTTTAAAAAAAGGAATCCTGTTAAACTCTATTTCAGAATTCAGGGGAGTGCCAAATACACATTAAAAAAAAAAAAAAAAGACACTTCGGATGCCTAAAATAAAATAGAATAGCTAACTTTAGAGAAACTCCCCACCTTTACCTCCTCTTAGAATCTGTGTGCACTTCCTGACCACCGAGTTCTGGCTCCAGTCTCCCCTCCCAGCTGCCCGCCCAGCCCACTGAGCCCCTGGGATCGTCCTCAGGGCCCAGGAGACGCTGGGCAGGGCTCAGGTACACAGTGGGGCCGAGGGCGGGAGGGCTGGGGGCAGAGGTTCAGGGTCCGTCTTGGCGGCTGGGTGCGGGTGTCTCTGGTATGTGCAAAACCTGGAGGCTGCCTTCCCACACGACCTCCATCAGTGCTGCGCCCCCCACCCCCAGGCTGACCGGAGGGCATCCGTCCCCTCCCCCTCCCCACACCTCTGCCCCATGGGCCCCTCTTCCGTTCTCCTGCAAGGATGCACCCTCCCCGGGTCGTGAAGGAAGACGCGCAATCACTTGTTTTGCCTGCTGAGCTCAGACACGCGAGCCCCTCTCCTTCCCTGGCTGTGGGCCTGGGCCCAGGACACATGTGACACACTGATTTCAGAAATGGGAGTCTCGGGGGCCGCCTGGGGGGCTCAGTCGGTGGAGCGTCTGACTCTTGACTCCAGCTCAGGTCATGATCTCACAGTTCGTGGGTTTGAGCCCTACGTCAGGCTCTGCACTGACAGCTGGGACCCTACTTGGGACTCCTCTCTCTCTCTCTCTCTCTCTCTCTCTCTCTCTCTCTCTCTCTCTGTCTCTCCTCCACTCATAATCTCTCTCTCTCTCGAAAATAAGTAAATAAATATTTTTAAAAATTAACAAAAAAGAAATGAGAGTCTGTAAGGAGGGCGGTCCTGGAGCCACAGGTCCCTCTATCTGCACACGACCTTGGGAATGCCAGTGTCTCACATCGGCCAAAGAGAGGCTGGGATTGAGGACTGTCCCAGGCCGGATCCTGCTGCCAGCCCCTTTGCTGGGCGTTGGATGAGCTGTGGCTCCCTGTCGCTACCTTGCTGACGGCTGTCTCCCTCCTGCTCTGCTCTCGCAGAACATGCCCCTGTGCCAACAGTACATAAGTGCTCTGCAGACCTGCCCTCCGCGAGGCGCACGTGGGGCTGGCGTCACCGCCCCGGTGCCCGGGCACGTCACCTCCACCCGCTCACGGAAAACCAATACGGCTGAGCACCGGCCTGGGTCTTACTAAGTGCCAGCGTCCGGGTCCCTGTAACATTCTCAGTGAATTAATGAGAAGTGTCCACAGAGCCCCTCGCTCCCACTGGGGCGCGAAGGTCCCCTCTGGGGAGGGCGTGCTCACGGGACACCCACGGGGGCCCAGGCCAGGCACCTGCAGGTGTCTTCTCCAAGCAGAACCTGGTGAGAGTGACGGTCCTTCTCGGCCACGGTAATATTAACACTTTTAAGAGACGACAACAATTCTGGAAGCCTTTCATCTTTGGGCAGCTTTCCAAGATTGAAGCCTTTTCTGATGAGAACATCATTTTTTTACTTATACAATGAAACGCCAACATGTGGAAGTTCTGGATAAATCAGCAAACCGGTATTTTCCCCATGACCCGTGAGGATGCTACACGGTCTGGCCTGGGCCGCAGACCCCGGCCAGGAGACGGTCTCGGTGGAACGGACGTGGGAAGCGTTCACACGATGGCGGCCGTCATGTGCCAATCACAGCCACACTGGAGGCAGTGCCACAGGCTGAGGTCTGGCGTGCCACCAGAGACGAGCCACGGGCACTGTTCGGGCGCGTTTCCAGCGCTGTGCGGGGACGCACACACCCCAAGCCACGCACCGTGGCGGCGACAGGGACGGCCGGGAGACCAGACACCCAGATCTGCAAACACGCGGAGCGACGCCACCCTCCCACAACTTTGTTTCAGGAGACAGTGGTTTTTCACCCAAATATGTTAGCACGTGACGGGCTTATTGACGATTTTAAATGAACGGACACAGCAAATCTTTAACGCACCACCAGTTTTAATCCCTAACATGCACCCCACACACGAACAGCCCGCGGGTGCTCTGCTGGCCTGGAGCGCAGAAGCGCTGGGACACGAGGCTGGAGAACACGCGCCGCGTGGCCTTCCGGGACAGACACAAACGGCCGGTGGCGCACACGCCCTGGGCCGGGCGCGGTGAGAGCCTCCGCTCTGCTGCACGGGTGACGTTCAGGGGCCATCTGGGGTAACTGAGACCACCTGTGTTTTCTGCCTTTGTCCACGGACTCCGGAAAGAAATCCCTGCGGCCACGTGACTCCATCCCACGCGTGCAGAGTGAGAGACCACCCCGGGTCCACCCCGAGGGAGTCCCTGCCACCTGGCCCCCTCCCCCACTCCCCTGCCACACCTTCCTCCAGCCTGGCCGGCTCCCACAACCTCAAGTTCAAGACCACGACCCTTGGCAGCGCGTGGGAGGCCACCTTCTCCCACAAGCGCCACCCTGCGGGGGCGGCTCGGCGCCCCGCATGGCTGGCCTGTATCTGATCACAACAGGTGCCTGACATTCTTCAAAGGAAGGAGGGGACAGACGGGGACAGCAGGGCGTGGCTCGTCTAAACCAGGCTTTGCTTCTGTTAATGAATTAATTTTTAATTTACATCCAAACTAGTTAGCATATAGTGCGGTAATGATACAGGAGTAGAGCCAGTGATTCATCCCCTAAGTGTGACGCCCAGTGCTCACCCCGAGCGCCCTCCTCAATTCCCCTTGCCCATTTAGCCCTCCCCCCTCCCCTCCAGCAACCCTGTCTGTTCTCCGTATTTAAGAGTCTCTGATGTTTCGTCCCCCTCCATTTTTATATCGTTTTTTTCTTCCCTTCCCTTATGTTCATCTGTTCTGTATCTTAAATTCCACGAGCGAAGTCATAGGATGTCTGTTTCTCTAATTTCGCTTAACATAATACCCTCTAGGGGCGCCTGGGTGGCTCAGTCGGTTGGGCATCTGACTTCAGCTCAGGTCATGATCTCACAGGTCGTGGGTTCGAGACCCATGTCAGGCTCTGTGCTGTCGGCTCGGAGCCTGGAGCCTGCTTCTGATCCTGTGTCTCCCTGTTTCTCTGCCTCTACCCTGCTCACACTCTGTCACTGTCTCTCAAAATTAAATAAATGAAAAAAAAATTAAAAAACAAAAACAAAACAAAAAAACATAATACCCTCCAGTTCCACCCATGTAGTTGCAAACGGCAAGATTTCATTCTTTTCGATTGCCGAGTAATATTCCATTGTCTATATATACCATATCTTCTTTATCCATTCATCCATCGAGGGACATTTGGGCTCTTTCCATACTTTGCTATTGTTGAAACTGCTGCTACAAACATGGGGGTGCACGTGTCCCTTCGAAACAGCACACCTGTATCCCTTGGGTAAATGCCTAGTCGTGCAATTGCTGGGTTGTAGGGTAGTTCTAGTTTTAATTTTTTGAGGAAACTCCACACTGTTTTCCAGGGCAGCTGCACCAGTTTGTACTCCCTCCAGCAGTGCAATAATCCAGGCTTTATTTACTGTTTTCTTCAGTCCATTTCTGGGGCTTATTCCACCATCGTGGCCTTTTCTCGACCCTGGAAAAGAACCCGCTGTCTTCAGCACAAACTTGACGACCGTGATCAGCCCCAGGCTGCTGTGCTCATCCGGGCTGGCGGAGGCACAGGACAGTGCGGGAGGCTGGAAGCCAGGGAGGAGGCTGTGTGTCTCACTCACTGGTCGAACCACGCAGACTCTTTCTTCTGAGCGGTGGCGGCACCCACGTGAGCGGTTTGGGACTAACGATGACGACTGCTCACCGTGGACTGACATGGCCCTTCCAAGGGCTTTGTCCTCCACCAGGGAGCAGTCAGCTTACTCCTCTCCTACAAGCGAGGAAACGGAAGCCCAGAGAGGTTACGCAGTGTGTCTCACGTCACACAGCATGTCGGTGGAAGGCTGGGATTTAAGGCCAGGCGCTCTGGCTTCACGGTCTGTGATCTTAAACCATATTGCTACTCAGTAAGAAATTCTGGGCTCTCCTCTCTTGGAAATCAGAAATAGGGTGGCAGATTAAGAGGGCAGAGGGTTTTTTACACTGGGACACAGGCCTGGGTGAGATGGTCAGAGGGCCAGGAGGATGTGCAGGAAGGGGAGCTGCCTGGGGGTTCTGAGACCAGACTGTGGGACCCCGGGTTCTCCTCACCCCTGCCGAGGGGAAGAGAAGGGGCGGCAAAGCCGTGTGAGGACAGCAGGACGCTCCGAATCTCAGCGGGCTGACCAGGCTTTGAGAAACAAGACGGGAAACACAGGAAGAACACAGACGGGGGAAGCCGAAGGGCAGCGGCCGGGAAGTGACGAGTCCAAAGGCAGACTGGGAAAGGGTTTCTCCGGAGCCAGGTGTGACGTCGCCACTAACACTTGGACTTGGGGGCCGAACGGGTAGCAGGTAACCTGCCCAGCGCGGCACCCAGGCCACGGCCCTCCACACTCTGGAGCTCACGGTTCTGGTCCTTCTGGTTTACGCTGAGAGACCTCACACTGTTCCGGCTGGAACCATAAACCTTTCAGGGAAAGACCGGCAGGCAGATGCCAGCAGGTGCATGCAGGGGTGTGTGTGAGGTGGTGAGAGCCGTGACGGAGGCCCCTGCCAGAGTCTGCGGTGAAGGATGCGTGAATACCTGTGAGCGCCCCTTCCCGAGTATTTGGGGACTACAATGTGTCATAGCTCCTGAACAACTTGCTGGGGCCGCCATAACAAAGCCCCACAGGTGGGGGCTTAGAGCTCAGACACTTACTCTCTCCCAGTCCTGGGGCTACAGGCCCGCGATGAACATGTCCCTACTGAGGCCCCCGTGGCCTGCAGACAGGCATCGTCTCTCTGTGTCCTCATGTGGCCCTCCTTCAGAGCACATCTGTGCCTGATCTCCTTCTCTCCCTGAGTCACTGGGATCAGGGTCCATCCTGCTGACCTCATTTTAACTGAATCGCCACTTCAAAGACCCTGTCTCCAAATAAAGTCACATCTCGAGGTCCTGGGGGTCAAGATGTCAACATGCAAATTTTCAGAGGACAACTCAGCCCCCCTTTTAAAACCGTGTAATCTGATGTCAACAGTGGAACACAGATGTGGCCCCTTAGGTGCCCGTGTGCTGTGAGCAGCCTTCCCGGAGTCGGACCTTTGGGCTCTGAGGCTGGCGCTGTCCTAGCTCCGGTTCAGGGCAGGCAGCACAGGCACGGGAGGAGGACTCACCCGCTCGGGGGCCCCCGGCTGCAACACGGCGGGACCAGGACCTGAATCAGGCAGCCTCCCCCGGACCCCAGAACCCTCACGCTCCTTTCTTGCTGGAGACCACAGCTCTGCTCTGCGGGGATGGGTGGGGTACCGGTCGGGGCAGCGCCTCAGTCTCCCCGACATCAGGACAGGCAGCCGCTGGCCTTCCCTGGACCGGGCTCAGAAATCCACGTCTGCCCCCTCCTCGTCCTCAGCACCACACCCCCATCACCTCACCCCCATCACCCTGCACCTCACGTAGCCCCAAGATAAACCTTAAGCATAAACAAATAAAAAATGGATTAAAAGCCTGTAAATAGGGGCACCTGGATGACTCAGTCGGTTAAGCATCTGACTCCCAGTTTTGGCTCAGGTCACGATCTCGTGGTTCGCGAGTTCGAGCCCTGTGTCGGGCTCTGTGCTGCCAGTGTGGAGCCTGCTTGGGATTCTCTCTCTCTCCTCTCTCTGCCCTCCCCGCCTCTCTCTCTCTCTCTCAAAATAAATACATAAACTGTATTAAAAAGCCTGTAAGTAAAGTCCTGTTTCGGGCTCTCTCTGCTGATGGACGAGAGGAGACAGTAGGTACCTGCTGCGTGGCAGACACGGCGCCTCGAACAGGCCCCAAAGGAAGGGCCTGGTGGGAATGGAGCAGCCAGCGGCCAGGGGAGGGTGGAGATTCAAGCCTGATCTCTCTTCCTGCGTCGCGGCTGACACGGATGTCTATGAGTGGGACCCCACGGTTCTGAGAAAACGCTGCTGATCTCAAGAGGAGGAGCTGGGACCACGCAGACAGGGGCGGCGAAGGCGAAGGCGTGGGCAGAAGCCGCTCCCTCCCAGGCGCTCTGTCGGGGGGGCTGACCCCGTGGAAGGCCACGTGCACAGGGAGATGCCCTGCTGGGCTCGTCTCGAAATTCTGCGTACTTCTTGGACACGAGACCCCACTTTCACCTTGCGTGCAGCCCCACAATGTCACTGCGGGTCCTGTGTCCGAGGAGAGCTAACAAGGACATAGGTAAACATAAGCCTCCGGACGGGCGGAGCCCGGCACCCACCGTTTCCATGGTGACGTGTTCCGCCCTCCCCCAAAGTCACCTTCGCTCTGCCACCCTGTGCCGCCTTCGCCGGCATCTGACTCGGGGGTCAGTGTGTCCAGGCCTGGTTCAAAGAGCGCATTTTGGTTCAGAAACCAAAGGGTGAATATTTTTAGATGAGCAGTTTGGCAAAGACAACATCCGTCCGTCCTCTGACATCGGCAAGAACCCACTCAGGGCAGTAAGTCTACAGCAGACAGTGACCACATCCCCTCAGTTCATAGCCCCCCACCTGGTGCCTCAGACGGAAAGTGGTGGTGTCACCAGGCGGCCGGACTGAGGCGTGACTGGCACACGGCCAACCGTCCAACGTCGTTAAGTGCACGGGGAGATGTGCTGGGACACCTGTGCGCACCCGTGACACCATTGCCCACTCGATGCAGCAGACATACGACCCGCCCAGCTTCCTCATGCCGCAGTCCGCCTACCCAGCCCTCAGCCCCATCCCAGGCAACCACGGGATGCCTTCTGTCAGACAGATCGGTTACTGGCACTTTCTAGAACGCTCAGGAGCGGAATTTGCCATGAGGAGTGGAATTTGCCGTGACTGTTCACGTGTCTCGTCCCCTAGTCTCTACCTCCAGGCTTCAACACATGTCCTCTTTCTTCCTACACACTTCTCAAGGCCTCAGATTCCCTTTACTGACCCTCCAATACTGGTCCGGAACTTCCATTATAGACACCATGGTCTGTGTCACAAGAGAAGACAGAAGTCACAGACCACACGGTATACAGACAGATGATACGAACTACTGCAGTCTACAGATGATACAACATCAGTCTACAGAAGACAGATGACACACTATATCACAGTCTACAATCTGATGACACAGACCATCACAGTTTGCCAATAAATGACAGATGATCCAGATGATCAGTCTACAGAGGATACAGACGATCACGTCTCCAGATAGTAGACGATACAGACTATCAGCGTCCACGGATGATACAAGCTCATGTTCAGTACGTGACAGATAGTACGGACTGTCATAGTCTGTAGTTGACAGATGGCATGGAATGTCATACTCCCTGGATGAACGTGGTATAGACTATCAGACTCTACATGTGACAGATGGTGTACATTGTCATAGTCCACAGATGACAGATGGTATAGACTATCATGGTCTATAGATGACAGACGGTACAGACTATGATACTCTATAGATGACGGATGGTACCGACTTTGAGACTCTATAGATGGCAGACAGTATGGACTATCGAACTCTATAGATGACAGACGATATAGACTATTGTACTCTGTAGATGACAGATTATACGGACTATCGTACTCTACGGATGTACAGATTACCATACTCTATAGATGACGGATGGTACGGACTATCACACTCTGTATTTCACAGATGCTACGGACTATCACGGTCTACAGATGACAGTCAGTATGGACTATCATATCTATAGATGGCAGATGGTACGGACTATCACCCTCCACAGATGACAGACGGTACGGGGTATCATAGTCTGTGGGTATCAGGCAGTATGGACCATCATGGTGTACAGATGACAGACGGTATCGACCGTGACAGACTATAGATGACGGATGTCACAAACTACCACCGTGCAGGCTCAACAGACAAGAGTGGTCACAGACTACCGTGATAACCTTAGGCGTCTCCCTGCTCCAATCCATCCATGTCACCAAATATCTTTGCTCAAGATACAGTTACAACCATGTCATCTCCAGAACGAAAGCCGGACCTCTCTCCAGGTCTGTGGGACCTCGGTATTTACAGCATCTCCAGCAGCACGCCACTGTCTCTGCTGTGTCACTGTTTACTCGTTAGGAGTTACCTCATCTCCGCAGGTAGCTGTCAATCTCCTGAGGATGGGGTCGCCTCCTGCCTCCCCTGATAACTTAGAAGAAGATCCAATGGCTGTAGAGCCTCTGTTTTGTGATGATGAGAAGGTCACACAGCTACTTCCTGAGTGGGGACGGAATGAAAGGGTAACTTTGGAAGGTGTGAAAGTGTGGAGGCTGGGGGCACCCCTGTACCAGTCCTTAAGCCAAGTGTGGCCCAAGCCCCTTTCTCTGCCGGTCTGGAGCACGCCCACCCTTCGAACGCTTCTTTTCCCGTTTGTGCCCCCAACCCCGCTACCCTCTCACCTTCCTGGGATGTCAGCAGGTACTTGGTGGTTTCAGATGCTCAGCTGCAGCCAAGTTGGTGCTTGATCCGTGACACTGAATCTGTCCTGCAAAGAAGACAGTGCAGTCCTTAGAGACGGAAGCGTGTGTGCGAAAAGCAAGGTTCAGAAGACCACAGCACCACAGGGACCAGGCCACAGGGACAGGACCACAGGGACAGCAGGGCCACAGGGACAGGATCACTGGGACAGGGCCACAGGGACCGGGCCATATGACAGGGCCACAGGGACAAAAGGGCCACACGGACCAGGCCACAGGGACAGGGCCACAGGACAGGACTACAGGGAGGGGGCCACAGGGACAGAACCACAGGGACAGCAGGGCCACAGGGACCAGGCCATAGGACAGGACCACAGGGAGAGGACCACAGGGACAGGATCACAGGGACAGGGCCACAGGGACCGGGCCAGATGACAGGGCCACAGGGACAGCAGGTCCACAGGGACAGGATCACAGGGACTGGGCCACAGGACAGGACTACAGGGAGAGGGCCACAGGGACAGAACCACAGGGACAGCAGGGCCACAGGGACCGGGCCACAGGATAGGACCACAGGGAGGGGGCCACAGGGACCAGGCCACAGAGATAGCAGGGCCACAGAGACAGGGCCACAGGGACAGCGGGGCCATAGGGACAGTGTCACAGGGACAGGGCCACAAGGACAGCAGGGCCACAGGGACTGGGCCACGGATGACAGGGCCACCAGCGATAGGGACACAGGGACAGCACAGCCCACCCACCAACTGGTATTCTGGTGAGCAGACCCAGGAGGGACGGTGGTCAGAGGACTGGTTAGTGTCAAGTGAGTGGTGGTGGCTGCGGGGCCATATTTTGATGCTTCAAATGACTGTATGATCTGTGTTCTTTATGTGCATCAAACATCTCTTAACAAACGGAAAAACTTTACAAAGAAACAGTGGCCCTGGGAGAAGAAAGAGACATCAGGAGGGGACGGGCAGTATCCCCCAGCAGTGATTACGGGGCGTGGTCCAGCTCTCCCTCCCCTCAGCAGGCAGCTCCCAAAGGTCCCGGGCCGGGAAACACTTGCCAGCCCCCAGCTCTGGGCCATCGGCCTCAGATCATTCTCTCCAGATGGGAATGCCTGGTGAGGCTGGGCCGGTTCCCAGGGTAACTGAAGGATACCGAGCATGCCCCATTGAGCTGCCTTGGCAGCTTAAGACAACGCTCTCTCGTGAGCATAAGTGAAATAATTCACAGAAGAACTTAGTCCCCGACACGCAGGCTGGGGCCACATGGCCAGAGGTGGACGAGCTGGGCAGCTGAAGGCTCTGAGGATCACTGTGCGGGAGACCCGGGAACACCGAGCTCTGGTTCCGCTCTGGTCACTGGGCAGGAGGGAAAGGCAGCAGTGTGACAGCCCTGAGGCAAGGCCCCCCTTCCTGGGCCAGGACGTCGTCGCCTGCTTCAGCTCACTGCACTCCTGCACCTGCACTTTGCACACCATCGTGACACCAGGCGGGCCCGTGATCGGTGTTCACTGACTGAGCAGCGAGGCCCTTCTTGCTCTCCCGAAACTCCGAGGCACCAATGGCTGGAGGAAGGTCGGGCTCCGGAGCCTGCAGCCTGGAGGTGACCCGTGGTCCCTATGCCCCCATCCCGTCTACGTGCCTGATGACAGCACAGGGGGACCCCCCTCCTCCTTCTGCTTCAGGGATGGGCCAAGCAGCAGCTACTGAGGAAGGCTGTCATTTCTTCTGTGCTGGCGTCTGAGCCCTGCACTTGGCACTTCCAGGACAGAGCAGGGCTCTCAGTTCACAGAGGAGGAGGCTGGGGTGGCTGCAGCTACATCCAGGTCTGCTTCACCCCGAGCCCACCTGCTTCCCCCCACCCATCTTTGCTGCTCACGGCATGGCCCTCGGCCAGCAGCTTCCACCATCGGCATGCCTGGTGCCTGCTGGAAACGCAGACTATCAGGTCCCACCCCAGATCTCCTGAATCAGAATTCCCACACACTTCCCTGGAGGAATCATGTGCACACTAACACTAGAGGAACACCACCCTGCACTCACTCTCGTCAGCACTGGGAGCTTATCTTAAAGGGAGACCTGGAACTTCACACCCATCAGGGTGGGTTGTTATTAAAACAAAGATGAAGGCGATCCCGATCGAAACAACACCAGCACTCTTCCCAAAGCTGTAACAGACAATCCTAAAATGTGTATGGAACCAGAAAAGACCCCGAATAGCCAAAGAGACCTTGAAAAAGAAAACCAAAGCAGGAGGCATCACAATCCCGGACTTCGAGCTGTATTACAAAGCTGTAATCAGCAAGACAGTACGGTACTGGCACAAGCAGAGACACTCTGATCAACGGAGCAGAATAGAGAAGCCAGAAATGGACCCACAAACGTATGGCCAACTGATCTTCGATGAAGCAGGAAAGAACATTCATGGAATAAAGACAGTCTCTTCAGCAAGTGGTGCTTGGAAAACTGGACGGCGACATGCAGAAGAATGAATCTGGACCACTTTCTTACACCAGACACAAAAATAAACTCAAAATGGACGAAAGACCTCAATGTAAGACAGGAAGGCCATCACAATCCTTGAGGAGGCAAAACAGGCAAAAACCTCTTTGGCCTTGCCTGAAGCAACTTCTTACTCAACACGTCACCGGAGGCAAGGGAAACAAAAGCAGAAATGAACTACTGGGACCTCATCAAAATAAAAAGCTTCTGCACAGCGAAGGAAACAATCTGCAAAACTAAAAGGCAACCGACGGAATGGGAGAAGATATTTGCAAATGACCTATCAGATAAAGGGTTAGTGTCCAAAATCTATAATGAACTGATCAAGCTCAACACCCAAAAAACAAATAATCTGGTGAAGAAATGGGCAAAGACATGAATAGACACTCTTCCAAGAAAGACATCCAGATGGCCAACCGACACATGAAAAAATGCTCAACTTCACTCATCATCAGGGAAATACAAATCAAAACCACAATGAGATATCCCCTCACCCCTGTCAGAATGGCTCACATTAACAACTCAGGCAACAACGGATGTTGGTGAGGATGCGGCAAAAGAGGAACTCTTTTGCATTGTTGGTGGCAACGCAAGCTGGTGCAGCCGCTCTGGAAGACAGTATGGAGGTTCCTCAAAAAACTAAAACTAGAACTACCCTACACCCCAGCAATTGCACGACTAGGCATTTATCCACGGGATACAGGTGTGCTGTTTCGAAGGGGCACATGCACCCCCATGTTTATAGCAGCAGTTTCAACAACAGCCAAAGGATGGAAAGAGCCCAAATGTCCGTTGATGGATGAATGGATAAAGATGTGGTATATACATACAAGGGAATATTAATTGGTGATGAAAAAGAATGAAATCTTGCCATTTGCACGTATGTGGCTGGAACTGGAGGGTATTATGCTAAGCAAAATAAGTCAGAGGAAGACAAATATCATATGATTTCACTCATCTGTGGAATGTAAGAAACAAAACAGAGGAACATAAGGTAAGGAAAGCAAAAATAAGATAAAAAGAGAGAGGGAGACAAACCCTAGGAGACTCTTAAATACAGAGAAATGAGGGCTGCTGGAGGGGTTGTGGGTGGGGGGATGGGTAAAGGGTGAGACACATTAAGGAGGACACTTGTTGGGGTGAGCACCGGGTGTTACATGTAAGCGATGAATCACTAAATTCTACTCCTGAAACTATTACATTCTATGTTAACTAACTTGGTTGTTTGTTTTTAATGTTTATTTCTGAGAGAGACAGAGAGAGAGACAGACAGAGTGAGAATGGGGAAGGGCAGAGAGAGACAGAGACACAGAATCCAAAGCAGGCTCCAGGCTCTGAGCTGTCAGCACAGAGCCTGACATACGGCTCGAACCCATGAACCGAGGGATCACGACCTGAAGTCGGACACTCAACCGACTGAGCCACCCAGGCACCCCACGAACTTGGATTTAAATAAAAAAATAAATATTCCCTTTTAATATAAATACGTAAATAAATAACAAAGATGAGTTAGTAAGTGTTGGCGAGGACGTGGAGAAACGGGGACCCCGTGCACGGTCAGCGGGGGTGTGAAAGGTGCAGCTGCCGTGGAAACCGGCACGGCGGTTCCTCAAAGACTCAGCAATGGCCTCACCACGTGACCCAGCAACTCCATCCGGGGAGCAGACGCCCAAAAGAACTAAAAGGACACGAACAGGTACGTGTGCACCTGTGCGCGCGGCAGCATCCCTCACAACAGCCGAGAGGTGGAAGCCAGAGAGGTGTCCCTCGGTGGATGAATCCACGAACCCGTGTGGGCCGTCCACGCGAGGGGGTGTTATTGAAGCTTAAGACGGGAAGGAAGTAGCGGCAGCTGGTACAACACGGATGGACCCGGAGGACATCCTGCCAAGTGCAGGAAGCCGGTGACAACAGGACACTCCGAGGGTCCCACTTGTACGAGGTCCCCCGAAGAGTGGGATCCGTGGAGACGGGAGCCGGATGGGAGGTGCGGGGGCTCGGGCCAGGCCGGGGAGTTGGCTTCGTGGGGACAGAGCTCCGGCTGGGGAAGGTGGCAGAGTTCGGTGAACGGCAGGTGGTGGTGACGTGTGCTCCCAGAGCGAACGAACCTAACATCCCTGTGCTGGCCAAAAAGTGGTGAAGGTGGTAAACTTTTTTATGTATATTTTAGCACAATTTTTAAACAATGCTTCAAAACAAAAAAGGAAACCTGACGACCATCGTGGAAGATGCTTCCGGCTTGCAGGAGGGACCCCTACTCTTCACCCCTGCTAGTGAGCCTTGAGATGTCAAGCTTCGCTCCCTGTTCTGCACACACATCTTTGAAACACTTGAATGGAACAAATCAGAAAATGAGAATAATGTGACCTCTGGTTTACCATCCTCTCTGCGACCCAATAGGCATTAACCCCACAAGTTACAGGACAAAACCTGAGAGTAGGAGAAAAGCATTTATTTCATTCATTTGCCCAAGAGGCCCTACGATGAGTTAATTTCATACATGTGGGTGGGTCCTGGGCTGAAGGTGCTGGTGTGGATGTGCATCCAGCCTGTGTACGGGCGTTGTTCATTCAAGGCTCTCCATTACATAAAGGGACCTTTGCCCACGAGCATGCTGTCAGACATTTGTGCCTACACAGGGAGCATGGGGCAGGAAGGGATGCGGCTAGAAGAGAATCCCTTATTTCTACTCACTGGCAATCAATAGATTCTAAAACTGAAAAAAAAAAGAATAAAAAAAATCAGAAAAAGAAAGAGGGGCACCTGGGTGGCTCGGTCAGTTGAGCACCCCACTAGATTTTGGCTCAGGTTGTGATCTCATGGCTCCTGGGATCGAGCCCTTCATTGGGCTCTGCACTGTCACTGCAGAGACTGCTTGGGATTCTCTCTCTCTGTCCCTCCCCTCCTCTCTCTCTCAAAATAAATAAACTTAACAAAAAGAAAGAAATCAAGAAAGAAAGAATATAAGCAGGTTGTTTAGAAATATGGAAGAAAACAGGGGCGCCTGGGTGGCTCAGTTGAGTATCTCACTTAAAAAAATTTTTCTTAATGTTTACTTTTGAGACAGAGCACAAACGGGGGAGGGGCAAAGAGAGAGGGAGACACAGAATCCGAAGCAGGCTCCAGGCTCTGAGCTGTCAGCACAGAGCCCGACACAGGGCTCAAACCCACAAACCATGAGATCATGATCTGAGCTGAAGTCAGACGCTCAACCGACTGAGCCATCCAGGCGTCCTGAGCATCCAACTCTTGATTTCCGCTCAGGTCATGATCCCTGGGTGGTGAGATTGAGCCCTGCATTGGGCTCCTTGCTGAGTGTGGGGCCTGCTTGGGATTCTCTCTCTTGCCCTCTGGCCCTCTCCCTGATTCACGCTCTAAAATAAATAAATAAAATTATATATTAAAAAAAGAAATATGGAGGGAAATAAAGATTTGAAAGTGGTTGCCTTTGATGAGCCAAACCTGGAGGTGGGTCAGTGGAGAAGTGGTCTGGTAACTGACTTTTAAAATCATGTATATACAGTACTATCTTAGTTCATCCAGGCTGCTAGGACGAAACCACCACAGGCTGGGGGGCTTACAAACACCCCCTGGTTTCTCACAGTCCTGGACGCTGGAGCTCCAAGACCAGGGCACAGACGGCCGTCTTCTTGCTGTGTCCCCGCGGGGCGCAAAGGGCAAGGGCTCCAATCCCATCACAAGGCTCCGCCCTCCTGACCTCATGGCCTCCCGACAGCATCACGCTGGGGGCTGGGTTCCACAGATGAATTTGGGGAAGGCGGTTCACTCTGTAGACTTAATAAATGTCGGTGCTGTCCTCTCCACCACTGCCTTGGCGAACAGAAGTCACCGAGACTCACAGGCACCCTCCCTTCAGAGAATATGCCAGGAACAAGCTACCACCAATCTTGCAAAACAAGTTTCAGCCGTTTTGCATGAAATGGAAACACGATTGCAAGAAAAACTAAAAAAACCAGCCATCTGAAATACAAATGCAAACAGCAGTAAGATTCGGTTTTTCACCTTAAGACCGATGGGCTGCGTGGAGAGGGTGAGCACGCTCCCACGCTTTGGGGACCAGCCTTCAACAACCGATTCAACTTCCTCCCGGGAACTTGCCAACAGCTACCTATATCTGATGCACTCTACTTGGCCAGGTGATTACAATTCCTGAAATTCTTCCTACACTAATACTAACACACAAAAAACAGCTTATACTATATATAAAAAAAAATTGGTAACAACCTAATTGTGCACCAACATGGGGCGGGCTGGAAAGATTAAGACACATGTGGACAGCAGAGCCAGGGAGCACTTTTGTTCAGAATTGGAATGATCTCCATGAAGCATCTAAGTGGAAAAAGGTCCCTGCGTATCGTCACACATAAACTGTTCCCTGACAGACACTCAAGCACTGGGTCACACTAACCCTTCTGGGAAGAGAGCCGGGTGGCTGGCCGGGGGTGGGACAGTTCACAACACGTACTCAAACTCGACTGAAGAATGGGCCATTTTAAAGGTAAAAATGAACATTTATTGGGGGCGCCTGGGTGGCTCAGTCCATTAAGCTTCTCACTTCAGCTCAGGTCATGATCTCACGATCCGTGAGTCCGAGCCCTGCGTCGAGCTCTGTGCTGACAGCTCGGAGTCTGGAGCCTGCTTCAGATTCTGTGCCTCCCTCTCTCTCTGCCTCAACCCACTCGCACTCTCTCTCTCAAAGATAAATAAAACATTAAAATTTTTTTTTTTAACTAAACATTTAGAAAGGGAAGAGGGAAACTGGGAGTTAGTGTTTAACGGCTGGACTTTCAGTTTAGGATAAAAAAGTTCTGCTGTTGTATGGTGGTGATGGCTGTAAAGCGGGAATGTATTTAATGCTACAGGACCGCACAACTGGGAATGGTTACAACGGAAAGTGTTACGTTATGAATATTTTACAATAGAAAAGTCCCTGTGCAGAGATCTGACAATCCGCCTTCACGGTGAAAAAAGGACACCTGCTTATCTGGAGCTCAGAAAAAGGAGAGGTTTGAAGGAGCCTAGCTCTGGAGCAATTCATCCCTTAGCGCCCCCCAGCCCAGGGGCTCTGGCGAGTACCGGAGGTGGGGGGTGCGTCCCATGGGGACGCCAGATCTCGGGGACCTCGGGGGACGAGGCGTGGGGAGGACCTGTCCCGTGGCGCTGGGGACCCTGGGCGGGGAGGATCTGTCCTGGGAGCAGGGCGTGGGGAGGACTTGTCCCGGGCGCGGGGGACTTGCCCTTCAGCCCCGGCGGCACCCCTGACGCCGTCACCCCGTCTTTCGTCTGGAGCTACTGAGGCGCCTGAGCCCCCGGGCCCCCTGAGCCCAGCCTGGGCGGACAGTCCCTCAGGGTGCGGTCCCCTACCGCGTCCGCCCGCGGGAACCTTCCGGGTTCAGCTGGAGTCCAAACCCGCTCTAGGGAAGTCCGACGCCACGCGCCTGCGCAGACCCCTGCGCCTGCGCAGTCCCAGCGCCTACGTAGACTCGGCGTCTGAGTGCACCGCGTCTGGGTTGATCCTTGCGCCTGCGCAAAGGAGGTGCGTGTCCGCCAGCCCACGGGGGCGGACCCAGAGTCAGCAGGCCATCGTCCGATCCCGCTCATTGGCTGAGAAGTGGAGCGGTGGCCGGGCCCACCGCTGATTGGACGGAGCGAGGACAGCTTCCCTGCAGGCAAATCGCGGGGCAGGTGAGGTGCCGGCCGGGCCGGCTGCAGGCTCAGCTCGCAGTGTTTCTGGGCCATGGCCTCCGAGGAGAAGCCGCTGGTGGTCGTGACCTGCACCGCGCCGGTCAACATCGCGGTCATCAAGTACTGTGAGTGCCTGGCCGGGGCGCAGGACACGGTCTACGGGGCCCGGACGGGGGACAGGGTCCACGCGGGAGGTCCACCCCTGGATGGAGGGACGGGGGACAGGATCCACGGGAGACGTCCACCTCTGGGATGGGGGACAGGGTCCACGAGGGACGTCCGCCCCCGCGTGAAGAAGGGACGAGGGACAGGGCCCATGTGGGGGGTTCACACCCCCCGGGGGGGGGCGAGATGGGGGACAGGTGCACAAGGGAGGCCCACCTCCGGGACGGGGGACAGGGTCCACGGGGGGGGGGGTGGGTGGTTCATCCCCGGGGGACAGGATGGGGACAGGGTCCACAGGGGACATCCGTCCCCCGGGGCTGGATGGGGGGGCAGGGTCCACGGGGGATGTCCACTCCCCAGGGGGCCGGACGGGGTCCACGCGGGAGGTCCACCTCCAGGTGAAGGAACAGGGGACAGGGTCCACGAGGGACGTCCACCCCCCGGAGCAGGACGGGAGACAGGGTCCAAGGCAGTGGGGGCGTCCACTCCCCCGGGGGGCAGGATGGGGGACAGGGTCCGCTGGGGACATCCCCCCCCAGGTGGAGGGACGAGGAACAGGGTCCACAGGGGGAGTTTTACCACCGCGGGGGCGGGGGACAGTGTCCACCGGGACACCCACCCCTGGGGCTTGGCTCCCACAGTCCTGGAACCCGGCCACCTGGAGCCTGCTCTGCAAGTCCGTCATGTTCTCAAGACTGCTCAGTCCACGGGTTCCTTTCATGTGGAGCCTTGGGAGTGGCTCTCGTCACTCGCCGTGAGTTGGAGATTCACCGGGGCGCTGGCTTGGGTCGTTACTTGCTCCCTTAGCGTGGAGTCCTGTTCCCTGGCGGGGACACCCACGCTCTGCTTAGCCAGACACCCTTTGAAAGGTCGCTGTCCCAGCGTATCGTGGAGACAGCTGCTCTAAAGTTCGCGTGCAGGTAGCCGCGTGAACACGGGTTTTCATTCTTTGGGGATGAGTGTCCAGGAGTGTCACTGCTGGGCCGTAGCGTAGTCGTGTTTCAGTTGTGTAAGGAAACTGTTGAACTTGACGTGCGGCTGCCACTTTCTGTTCCCACCAGCGACGCGTGGGCGACGCAGCTTTCTGGCCGCTGGTGTCATCACTGGCTTTTACTTCGGCCATTCTGATCGGTGGGTGACCTCTGACCGCGGGTTTGCTCCACGATTTTCGACCGGCCAGTGACACCGGACACCGTTTCCCGTGCTGTTTGTAACCTGTGCGTCCTCTTTGGTGAAACACCTGCCCGCGTCTTACGTCCGTGTCCTAATTGGATTGTGTACTTTTTTACCGTCGAGTTTTGGGAGTTTGCTGTGTCCTCTGCGTCCTAATCCTTCGTCGGCTGTTCGCGATGTTTTCCGCCATCTGTGGCTTATCTTTCGGCCGTCTAACGGGGTCTTTCAAAGAGCCGTAGCATTCAAAATCGGGGTGAAGCTCACGCGTTTGGGGTCGAATCTGAGACTCACCTACTTGGCCCTCCAACCTGAAGATCTTCTGAAGGTTTTATAGTTTTTCATTTGAGGTTCAAGTCTCCGTCTTGAGTTGCTTTCTCGTACAAGGTGTGAAACTCGGGTCCGCGCTTTGGGCTGTGGATGTGCAGTCGTTCTGGCGGCATTTGCTGGAAAGGCCGCCCCTCTCTTTGCAACGGCTCTCACGCCTTCGTCAAGTCTGTTGGGTGAATTGAAGTGGGTCTCTTTCTGGGTGCTCCGGGAGCCCCTGCCAGGGCTTGTCGTTAGCACCGCCGGTAACCGTCCGCCGTCCCGAGGCCCCACACAAGTGCAGCGCGACGCGGGTGCTTAGCAGAGAGCCCTGCCACTGTCCACTCGTGGGAAGCTCCCTTTGCCGAGCCGGGGCGGGGGGAGGGGGCCGGTCTGAGTGTCTCCGGGGAGCAACAGCGGAGACTGGAACCAGGGCTCCCCTTGTTTGGGAGGCGAGAGCCTTACCCAGAGTGCTCGGGGCCTGGAAGGCCGCTCCGAGGGGCGGAAGATAAAACAAGCAATGAAACAGGGGATGGACCGGCCTCCAGCTCTGCTCTGGGACTGGGAGACTGGTGAAGTGGGGAGAAATCCGGGAGGACTTCCTGAAGGCGAGGGCACAGGAGGAAGAGGACTTAACACTGTGCAGTGAGGCAGCAGGCTCTGGGCGGAGGGGAGAGAGCGGGCTGGCAGCGAGGGTAACTGGGGAGCACTGGTGGGGAGGAGCGAGGGCAGCGTGATGGTTTGCAGGGCTGGGCAATGGACCGGCCCGGCCTTGGGTTGTCTGTTCCAGGGGGGAAGCGCGATGAGGACCTGGTCCTGCCCATCAACTCCTCTCTGAGCGTCACCTTGCACCAAGACCAGGTTAGTACGAATGGGCACTGAACGCAACGTAAATATTTACCACGCTTTGGTTGAACTTTTGTTTAACAACTGTAGCAATAAATTCCCAGCCGGTGAACAGTTCCCCGGCCCCCTGTTAGGACTGCTCTTTGCGCACAGGCCCCTGCCTCCAGCTCTCCTCCAGAGTCCAGGCCTGGTGCCAAGCCTGCCACCTGCCTTGGGGCCTCCTCACTGCCCGCCCGGCCTGCCTTGGCCTCAACGGCCCAGTTCTCCGGCAAGGCCGTCCCTGTTCCTGAGCGGGAGACCCCGAAGGGCCATCCCCACTGGAAAGGCGCGCTGACCCCTCACCCGTCCCTGCGGTGGCCCCTGTGTTTTCTCTCCCAGTTAAAAACCACCACCACGGCCGCCATCAGCAAGGATTTCACTGAGGACCGGATTTGGCTGAATGGCCGGGAGGAAGATGTGGGGCAGCCACGCCTCCAGGCCTGCCTCAGGGAGAGTGAGTGGGATCCCGCGGGGGACGTGTGCAACACTGGGCCGAGCCCTTCCTTCCCCTCTGCCCCTTCTTCTGTCTGTAGGGTCTGAGTGCACAGAGGGTGCTGCTGGCTTTGCAGGCCCCCTGGGGGAGGGGGCTGCCTGTGAGCACGGCCGGGGCCGGGGCGGGGGCCGGGACCTTCCCTCCCCGAGAAGGGCGTCTGCAGGAGAAGCTGGGGGCAGAGGCCGGCTTTCGGCTGTGCCGCTCCCTCTTCCTGACCCACGGCGGGTGAGATGCCAGGAGCAGGTCGGGGCCACCTGCCCAGTGGCCGTGTCCCTTCCGCCTTCAGTCCGCCGCCTGGCCCGGAAGCGGAGGAGCACCGGCGACGAGGACCCGCCGCCCCTCAGCCTCAGCTACAAGGTTCACATTGCATCGGTGAACAACTTCCCCACGGCCGCGGGCCTGGCCTCCTCCGCGGCTGGTTATGCCTGCCTAGGTGGGTGCCCGTGGGGAGACCGAGGGCCTGTAGGGTGCTGTGCTGTGCATGCCGCGAATGCTGTCGCATTCTCGCAGCTTACGGGGAGTCCCCGCCACACGTCTGAACGATCCAGCCTCCTAGGGCTCTGTGTACAGTCCCTTCCAGGTTGTACGTGACAGACACCCATCCCAAAGGGGCTCAAGCCTAAGAGAAGGCCAGTATCTCCGCTTACCCGACACAATCCCAAGAGAGGTAGCTGGCCTCAGGTGCTCCGACAGGCCCACTGGGAACCCGTCTGCCTCCTTCCGTCCAAACCCCTGCCCTGCTTCCCCCGTGCCGGCTCACTCTCCGGGACGCCCTCCCCACCCGCGCCAAGCTGGGCACCGCAGCGGCAGGCAGTGGGCTCACGATGTCCGACCTAGAAGGAATGCCGGGGGTGACGCTTACTTGCCCAGCCAGCTCGTGTGCTCTGCTTGAGCCGCCCTCGGTGCCTAGCGGGGCCGGGGGGCAGAGAGCTTGCCCCCAGCTCTGTGTCCTGCTGTCGGGTCCCCTCCCCCCCCCCCCCCCCCCCGGCCAGACCCAGCCCCACCCCAGCTGGCCCGGCCAGCTGTCTCGCTGACGCCGCTCTCCGGGTCCCTCTGCCTCGGTCTCTGCTCCCCGTGGTTTTCAAAGGCTCCCCCCCACCCCCGGCCTGCCCATCTGAGCACCCTGTGTCCCGTACCCTGTGCCTGCAGCCTACGCCCTGGCCCGGGTCTACGGGGTTGACAGCGACCTCTCGGAAGTGGCCCGCCGGGGCTCGGGCAGCGCCTGTCGGAGCCTGTACGGCGGCTTCGTGGAGTGGCAGATGGGGGAGCGGGCCGACGGGAAGGACAGCGTCGCCCGGCAGGTGGCCCCCGAGTCACACTGGCCCGAACTCCGAGTCCTCATACTTGTGGTGAGTGAGGCTGGGAGGGGCGGCTGCCTCGGGAGGTGGAAGCGTCCTGTGGCTCCCGTGGCTCCCGTGGCTCCCTGCAGCTGCCGGGCTGCCGCTCCCAGGACCGCGCCGTCTCCACCCGGGCGGGCGACCTCTGTGGTCGGGGGCACCGCTGTCCCGCTTCCCACACGAGGCCGGGGTGGGGGGGGGGTGGGACGGGACGGGATGGGACGCGTGTTCCGGGCTGGGGGCCGCAGGCTGGGGTCCAGGCCATCTGTTTCGGTGCAGGTGAGCGCGGAGCGCAAGCTGATGGGCAGCACGGCGGGCATGCAGACCAGTGTGGAGACCAGCCCCCTGCTGAGGGTGAGGCTGGGGTGGGTGGGGGCGGGCGGCCGCCCGGGGCGCGTCCTGCGTCCCTCGGGGCCGGGCCGCTGTGCTCCGCTCAGCGAAATCTCCCGTGCCTCGCAGTTCCGGGCCGAGGCGGTGGTGCCGGGGCGCATGGTGGAGATGACCCACTGTGTCCGGGAGCGGGACTTCCAGGGTTTCGGCCGGCTGACCATGAAGGACAGCAACCAGTTCCATGCCACCTGCCTGGACACCTTCCCGCCCATCTCCTACCTCAGCGACATCTCCAGACGCATCGTCCGCCTCGTGCACTGCTTCAACGCCCACCACGGGCAGACCAAGGCTAGCGGGTGGGGGGGGGGGGGGCGGCTGGGGGCGGAAGTCCTGCGGCGGGTTCCCGAGGCCGTGGCCCAGCACAGGCCTGCCCGCCACCAGGCTTCCCGGCGCCCGCTTGACGCCGCTGCCCGCGGGCGCTTGCCTTCGTGACCGCTGCGCCGGGTGCGTGGCTGCCGAGGGGCCGCAGCCCGCGCCACCCCCCGGCTGGTCCTGAGTTGGCGGGCGGCCACGGGTGTCCGTGGCGGGTGACAGGTGTGAGCCGGGCCGGCCTCTCCGCGGACACTCACGCTGACCACGCGGGTTCCAGGTGGCGTACACGTTTGACGCGGGCCCCAACGCTGTGGTCTTTACCCTGGACGACACCGTGCCCGAGTTCGTGGCTGCTGTGAGGCACTGCTTTCCCCCCGAGTCCAACGGAGACAAGTGAGTTGGGGGCCCCCGCATTTGGGAGGCCGTCAGGGGAGGAGCAGGGTCTCCTGCTGAGGCTGGGGACAGTGGCACCTGAGGCCGTGGTGCTGAACGGGAGTCCCGTGGCAAGCGTCGATTTCTACGGGGACCGAGGGCACCTCCCTGTGACCGCAGGCGCTTCTCACACAGGTCACAGCCCTGGGGCCGCGTGCACGGGTGCGCAGCGTGATGGCTCCCGTGGGGCAGGGCCCCAGCCTCGAGGTGGCCACGGGGCCCTTGCGTTTCTCCCAGTGGTCCCTGTTCCCCGTGCAGCGAGATCGCCCTGCTAGGGCTGCGGGGAATATGCGGGGTTGTGTCTCTGTCACTGTGATTGGGCAGCACTGATGACTTCTGGTGGGGTGGGGCTGGAAGACTGACTTCCTTGCCAGATGGACAGAACGCACGACCAAGACGATCCCCAAGGCGGCTGGTGTCCTCGTGGGAGGCTCTGAACTCACTGCCCTCGTCACCCCGTGGGTGGTTTGCAGGCTTTTGCTGTTCTGGGAACACGGCCACGGACTCACACTTGCACCGGGGTGTTTCCCTCTTAAGCTTCGTCCCCCCTTCCTGGCCACCGCGGCCAGGTTCTCGCGCACGCGCGCCCGGCTGCGTGTCTGCGTGTGTGAGGTCAGATACACGTCACGTGTTACTCACCAGGTCAGCAGCCTCGAAGGGCACAACCGGTGGCTTTACGCACTTCATTGGGTTCCCGAGCCCGTGCACGTCCCCAGAGGAGACCTGCCCCTCCCCTCCGGCAGTGCCACCCCCGCCCCCGGCAGCCACTGCTGCTCTTCCTGTGTTGAGTCTGCTGTCTCCACACCTTCCGTCAGGAGCTCAGGACGTGCGGCCCGTCTCTCCCCAGGTTTCTGAAGGGGCTGCCCGTGAGGCCTGCCTCACTCTCAGATGAGCTGAGGGCCGCGCTGGATGTGGATCCCACCCCCGGCGGCGTCAAGCACATCATCGCCACGCAGGTGAGGCCCAGCGGCCCGGCCCACTGAGGGCTCACGGCCAGCCTGCCGGCAGGTGAAGGGGCTCCCCGGCCCCGGTCTGTCCCCGGCAGGAAGCCGGCTTGCTGGTGGTAACAGTGACACCACCTTTCTGTTTTCAGAGCGTTTGGTACAGTGTGGTTTGTCCCGTCCACTCACTTACTCTCAAAGTGGATGTTTGGGGACCCTCCCACCCCCGCCGCCAAGTGAGGGGAGCACTTGGGAACACGCTGGGACCGCCGGCGTCCCCAGTGCTGAGTGGGGAGACTTAGGGAGACTCACAAGTGCTGGGGACCCTTGGGGCTCGCCACGTGGGCACAACTCAGAGTCCCCGAGCCGGCGTTCTGCTCGGATCTGCCCGAGTCTGAGTCCCGCGACCTGAGCACCGAGGCCACGGTCTCCACCTTCCACCTTGCACGTGCTATCCACCCTAGGTCTGGGTGACGGAGGCCCAGTGACCGGGTGCCTGTAGTGGCCCACGCGGGTTGTTAGCCTCTGTTAGTTTCTGACCTGCACTTCCCTGCTTCTCCCGTTGGCACGACCCGACAGGTGGGCCCCGGGCCTCAAACGCTGGACGACCCTCACGCCCACCTCCTGGGCCCCGACGGCCTGCCGAAGCCAGCTGCTTGACCACCTTCCCCAAGACGAGCCCCAGCCACCGCTGGGACAAGGGCCGCTTCGCCGGGACAGGGGTGCTGGGTGTGGCGGCCGCGAGTCTGTGCTCACTGGGGGCTCGAGGGGTAGCCGCCGGGCTCCAGGCCAGGCCACTTGCTGTGGCCACATTGGGACACTTGGAGTGACCGTTGGCGCCACACGGGCAGTCGGGGGCACGCCCCCTAGCGGGTGCCGGGCTGGATGGCACGGGGCTCCCTGGCCTCGCCCTCTGGGGCCGCTGCCACCGCCCCAGATGGCAGCCGTGCCGGATATGACGGGGAGGTGGCGTCCCTCTTCAGAGCCGGAGGACAGGACGCCTCTGCAGACCTCAGGGACCCTCTGGAAGACTTGAAGCCTGAGAGCCGCCTACGGCTCCTCTGCCAGACGCAGGCCACGAGGTGTGAATGGAACGTTTCTGTGTAAAATGACCACTGGGGGCGCCTGGCGAGCTCAGTGGTGGAGCGTGGGAGTCTTGATCACAGGGTCGTGAGTTCAGGCCCATGTTGGCAGCTGGAGAGTTTACTTTAAAAATAAATTAAAAAAAAAAAAAAAAAGACACCGGTGTGTCTCCTGCGGGAGGTGGGAGCGCGACGCCCGGAGCCCTGTGGGCTGCTGGGAAGAAAGACAGTGCTCCTGACTGGGGCCTTCTCGATTCCTCCACCAGTGCTCTGGGGTCCCTGCTCTGAGAGGCTGGAGGGTGTGGGCAGGATGGGCAGAGCTTGGAGCCAGCTTGCACCTGAAGAAGCTGCCCTCTGTCACCTGCTGGCCATGCATGTGGCCACGACTGTGGCCCATTTTCGGTGGCTGACACAATCCTTAAAGCCCTGACAGGCGTGGGGGTGTGGTTCGGGTCTTGCTTCAAGTTCCTGTCCACAAAAGAAGGCGGGAAGTGGGTTTTTTGGCCGCAGTGCTGGTTAGGGACATGATTCCCCTCAGCCCAGGAGTTTCTGGATCATGAAACCATAGGAATGCCACCCTTCCCCACTTCCAAAATGTCAGTGTAGTGCAGGCAGGCTTCTGGGAGGGGGTGGGCACCTGGGAGAACCCCTGCCCCTCTCCCACCAGGGACCGGGGCTGGGGCCGGGGCCGCCACTGCTGAAGTCACCCTCAAGGGGCAGTGTGGAGGGGATGACAAAGGGGCAGGCTCTTGCAATCTGGATTTTCTCGGAAGCTTGGCTTCTGTCCTCCAGTCAGCGCTGTGAGCAGAGGGGTGCCTGGGCCGGATGAGGAAGTGGGGGCTGGGCCTGCCACCGTCCCTAGAGCGGGTACTGGCGTCCAAGAAGGCCTTGCTCCCTCGTGGGGCATCCATTGTGTGGGCGTGGTGAAGGTTCTGGGCCTTTAAACCCTTCTAGGAACGCAGCCTGCCCACACCTCCCGGAGAGGCCCCTGTTGCCACCTGCGTGATCCTTGGTCTGGAAGCTCCAAGGAGAGGCGGAGCATTCTGAGGTGCCTCTGCCTTCGTCCGCAGGTACACCCACCTCACAGCCTGCTCCCCCTGGCCCAGCCTGCCAGGCATCGCCCTGGTCATAAGCAACCCACGTGATGCTCGGACATGGAGCTGGCCGGTTAAAGTGGTGGCCTCCCCCGCCCGCGCGCGCCCGGAAGGAGCTGGAAGGAGGAAGTGAGCCGGGAGGCCTGGGCCCGAAGGCGGGCTGGCTGGGCCTGCAGGGGACAACCCCCCAGGGGGAAGGCCCGAGACAGGCAGGGCCCGCCTTTGCTCCGGTCTGGGCTGTCGCTGTCGGGGCGAGCGGTGGGAGGCCGGCGGGCCGGAGCGAAGCTCCCACCTGCCTGGAGGGGCGGGGCCTGAGGCCGGGGGCGGGGAAGAGTCCGGCCCCAACGGGGCTCCCTTCTGCCCTGAGGGGCGGGGCCTGGAGCCGCCGGGGGTGGGGTCTGCCGCCGGGGGCGGGGACGGGGCCGGCCCTCGGGAGGGGCGGGCGGCGGGAGCGCGGGCCGCAGTGTTGCCGCGGAGTCCGCCGAGCTGTCGTCGCCTCGGCCGCTATGGGGCAGATCGAGTGGGCCATGTGGGCCAACGAGCAGGCGCTGGCGTCCGGCCTGAGTGAGTGTGCGCCGGGACCTCGGGCTGCGGGCCGGCCCCGCGGGGGCTCCGAGAGTGGGGACTGAAGCAGGGAAGGGGGTGGGGTACGTGCGGCGGCGGGGCGGGGCGGGCCAGGGGTGGGGGTAGGGTGCAGGCAGTCAGAGACTTCTGCCTGCGGAGGGGGTTCGGAGACCCCCGCCCCCTGCCCCCCCCCCCCCCCCGAGCCGTACCCTCTTCAGTCCCCCCATCCGCGTCTGGACCTCTACACTGAAAGAGGAAGTTGCGGCCAGGGGAAGAGGCCTTTCGTCCTTGGTAGTTTCCGGGGAGTCACTGTCCCCCAAGGATTGGGAAAACCGGGCATGTGGACGTCGGTGTCCGCCAAACCCCCCTCCCCCCGCCGCTGCCCTGGATGGGGGCTTTGGCCCAGCGATGGCGAGGGAGTCCTGGGTGGCAGCCACTCTCCATCTGGGGCCCAGCCCCCAGGTGCACAGAAGGGCATCTGGGATTTCATAAGGTGGCTGGAAACCCCCAGAGTGACCCCCTTTCAGCTCAACTCCCAGAGAGACCGGGGAAGGGGTCAGGGCCCCCAGTCACCCTGCCGGGCCCTGTACTCAAGAGCTCTGGTTAAGGAGCGGTGGGGTCTGCACCCCAGCCGTGTACCGAAAGCAGGAACTTCTCAGGACTGGGTGGGGTAAAGCTGAGTCCCAGACGGAGTCTGAGGCAAGAGTGGGCCCAGATGCTCTGGCCCTGCCTGGCCCCTCCCACCTGGCACCTGCCACTCCCGGGAAGGGCCTGTGCCCAGGGGGGGAACGTGCTCGCAAGGAGGGTCTCAGCCCACTACCATTCAGCTGGGACCGGCCGCGGAGGGAAGGGTCGGAGGTAGACTCCCCAGCCCCACACTGTAGGAGCACATGGGGGCCCGGGGCCTAGCAGTCTGTTCCCTGTCCACGCAGGTCACCCCTGCTTTTGGCCTCCAGAGTGGCTCAGTTAGATGGTGCTTCTCCCTGTCCCCAGGCAGTGGGGCAGGACGCCCTAGATAGACCACTGCAGACCACCCTCACCCGCTTCCTGCAACTCCCACCCTCCCAGGAAGTAGAGGGTTCTAGGCCCTGGGGCCCCATTCCGTGAAGGCCCACTGCGTGCAGGCTGGCCTGGCCTGGCCTTAGCTAACACCTGCCCATGGGGGCCACGGGCCCACGCTGTTCACGTCCACTGTGCCGACTGTGAGGTCGAGGCCCGGGCTCAGCCTTCTTCGTCATCAAACAAAGACGGTGTGTCAGAAGGTCCCCCAGGGCACTCCCGTCCCCCGGCTCCCCCTTTGTTGACTTCTCTTCTCGGCATAAACTTCAGCCCCCTGGGGCCCCTCGGGCCTGGCGAGACCCACCAGCAGGCACACCCCACAGGTTTTTCTATTGTGGAAAGCCCCATCTGACCAGACCGTGTCACCTGCTGCTCAAAGCCCTCGGTACCTTTCGGGTACACACAACGGAAGCCACTTCTGGCCGCCCCCTTCCCTGCCCCGCCAGCTCCCTCCCTGCTCCGGAGCTCCGAGGGCACCTGCTTCCTTTCTGTTCCCGGATCTCCTGAGCGGATCCAAGTGCCTTGCTGAAGAGGCATCTTCTGTCTGAAGCATCTGTGGGCGGCTGGCTTTTCCATTCATTTCTCGGCTCAAATTGCCACGAGCCTGGAGGAGTCTTTGGGGAGCACCGGACGTAAAGTAGCCCCAGGCCTTCCGTCACGTTCCCTGTTCCAGTTCCGATGTGTATTTCTGTTCCCCCGACAAGACCGTAAGGCCCCCGAGAGCCGAGGCCTCACCTTCCCTTGTTCCCGTGCGTCCTGTACTTACTAGGGCTCTGTCAGCCTTGGTGGGTGACGGAGCAGCCCTGCCGTCCTGGTGGGTCACCCGTGTCTTTGCTCCCCTCTTGCTGATGGCAGGCAGCGAAACTGCAGCTCGAGAGGGGGGACGAGGCACCCAAGACAAGTGTGCTGAGTGCCCTGTTCCAGCCCCCACCCCTCACGCTGCCGGGCAAGCACACGTGGTTAATGTGTAGCAAAGCTCAGCACAGGAGTAGGAAATCTGCGGCTGGAAAAGCAGAGTGAGGTTTCAAGGTGGTGTCCGGGGGCCGAAGGAGGGGGGGCCCGGAGAACAGCGACACCGTCAGGGGCTTCGACTCTCACTCGGTGGGGTTTCAGGGCCTCTGCGTGGACACGGACGATTCTGGGCTACGTGACTGGACCCGGCTGGGGAGGCCCACCTGCACAAGGGACGGAGTAGGAAGTGGTCCCCTCCGAGGACGCTTGCCACCTGCAGCCAGGGCTGGAACAAGTCACCAACGAGGCAAAACCCCAGAACCCCAGGCCTGCGCTGTGTGTGGGAAGGGCTGCGTCCCCCCTACCCTGTGCTGGACCGGGACATTCCGATGAACCGGATCCAGGACTAGAGAGACCCGGAGGCCCCCAGCAGAGGCCAGTGTGTAACTTCCCTGCAAGGACGTCTGTCCCCGACCGCTGCAGGAAGGCAGGCCCCGCCAGCAGCCCGCACGCGCCCGCCGTGGGAGGAAGCACCGGCCCGGGGAGAGGCAGCACACACACCTCCAGGGGCTGGGGCTGCGGTGCCTTCTGGAAGACACGCGAATGTGAGCGCGTGTTTACGCCCACGACTGCGGTCACAACTGTTCAAGGAGGGAAAGGAATGGAGAATTACACAGCAAAAACAGGACAGCGCAGAAAGTGAGCTAATGCAGAATGTCAAGAAATAAAGTCGCTACAGGTCAGTGGATGAATTGAACGCTATCTAAAGACGAGAGGGTTAGGGGCCCGTAAGACGGGGCTGGGGGACCCTCGTGCTCGCAGCCCAGAGACACAGATGGGTTATTAAATAGAGGCCAGCCGTGCGCAGTGGTGCGGGGAGACCTGCCCTGTGGGCAGCGTGGGCGGGGCAGGGGACCCCCATGGGAAGCAGGTTGGGGGGAGGGGTCTGGTGGATGGGGGGAGACCCGCCCCGTGGGCGGCGGCAGGTCCCGAGGTAAGACAGTCATGCTCCGAAGGAAGGACACAGGGAGGCAATACCGAAGGGTAATGGGTAAGCGTTTTGCAGAAACGGAGAGTCTCAGATCGAAGGAGAAAGCAGAACGCAGAATAGCGGAAAACAGATCCCTTCTTGGACACGCTGTAATGAAAATACAGACCATTAAAGAAAATCTTGCCATTTACCAGAGGAGAAAAGTACAGGCCGAGTCAGGCCGAGTACACACTCATCATCGAGAATCACTGCCAGAAGGCGGTGGAATAAAATCTGAGGTGCCCAGAGAAAGCCTGACTCCCGGGGGACCCCCCGAGGGATGCCCGTCAGCAGGGCGGGGGGTGTCGCTGAGCCCAGAACGCTGACCAGGCTGTGGCCGGTTGGAAGGGTGAATGATTTATCATTTATCACCACGGGAGGTCTGTGGGTGGGGCTGAGGTTAAGCTGGAATCCACACGTGACCCAGGAAGAGAAATTGTAAAATTTAAAGTTTGAGCAAGATAGCTGGAGGCGGGAAACGTGACACGGGGCTTGTTAGAGAGAAAGAGGAACTTCGAATCGGCCGCGGCAAGTCCAGGATGGTCGGTTTGCTGTCGGCTTGAACTGGTGGAAACTGTTAAAACTCTTACAAACGATTGAAAACTATTAAACGCTGTGTCAGCTTAGTCATAACGGGACAAACCTGGAAGCAAGCAAAATGTCCCAAAGGCGGGAGAGTGGAGAAATCCGTCGTGGTCGATACCTACGGCAGGAAGCCACCTGAACGGCCTTGACAAGCTGTTGAATGGAAGGAGCCGGACGCAGAGGCCGGCCCTGACTGGACGGAGCACGGGGGGCTTCTGGGGTGGAGGGGGGCACGTGGGGAGCGCCCGTAAAGTCGTCAGGATTATGCCTGCACACTGTCCTGCGTCGTACTCGTCCCTCGGCAAGCTGCTGGAGTTCTGCAGGTGGGCACGATAGTGTGCGTGGACTTAGGCCACCGAGCCGTGTACTTTGTTTTATTTTAGTGTTTATTTAAAATATTTTTCAGTCGGTTGGGCGTCTGACTTCGGCTCAGGTCACGATCTCGCGGTCCGTGGGTTCGAGCCCCGCGTCGGTCTCTGGGCTGATGGCTCAGAGCCCGGAGCCTGCTTCCGATTCTGTGTCTCCCTCTCTCTCTGCCCCTCCCCCGTTCATGCTCTGTCTCTGTCTCAAAAATAAATAAACGTTAAAAAAAATTAAAAAAAAATATTTTTGAGGGACACAGCGTGTGAGCGGGGGAGGGGCAGAGAGAAAGGGAGACCGAATCCATAGCAGCCGGCGGGCTCTGAGCCGTCAACACAGAGCCCGACACGGGGCTCGAACTCACAAACTGCGAGATCGAGACCTCGGCCGAAGTCGGACACTTAACCCACGGAGCCACCCAGGTGCCCCATCGAGCCGTGTACTTTAAAATGGCTGAAATGGAACCTTTCATGTTCTGTGTATGTTATCACAATAGAAAAGGTGCCAAAAAGTAATTCCGGGGGAGAAAAGATCCGGGTCGTGCCTCCCAGAGCAGCCGGCGGGAAGCAGGACCGCAGAGAGGAAGACCGACGGATTCGGCTGCGGGGGGTGGGGGCAGGGTGCCCGGGTCCCGCAGCTGGAATCGAGGTGGAGAGCAGCCGGGCACGGCTGTCCACAGGAGCAGACGCTGGAGGTGGCAAGGGGGTGGCAGAGCCCCGGGGACTGGTATGGTCCGGACCCCACCCACCGGCTCCCGCTGCTCCGTCGCCCCTGCCCCCGCTCACATGTTGCTTCTAGGGGTCCGCGCCCGCCTGTGTCCCCTTCACGGGCAGACGTGTTGTCGCGGAGCAGAGCACGGGTGACGGACCAGTGGCCTCGCCGAGGGAGGGGACACAGGGAGAGGCGGCCGGAGCCCCTGCAGCCGCCAGCCCCGCTGACCTGCCTCTCCTCTGCCCACAGTCCTTGTCACGGGGGGCATCGTGGCCACTGCCGGCCAGTTCACCAGTTGGTGGTTCGGTGCGTACTCCATGTATCCTGCCTCCGCAGATGCCGGGACACGGCCGGGGCGGTGCTGCCGGGCTCGGGGTGGGGATGGTGCCGCCCCCGGGGGGCACAGCACTTCTCGGTTGGCAGAATGCTGCCGCAGCCCTGGGGCCCTCAGCCCCTCAGCGGCGGCGGGGTCGGCAGGATCCGGCTCATGCGCGGTTCGCGCGAGGCCAAGGCTCAGGGCGGGGAGGCAACTTGCCCGAGGCCCGAGGCCTGGTGAGGGCTGGCAGGTGCCAGCAGCCCCGAGGGCCGGCACTGAGGCCTCGGGGATCCCGGGGACCCCCTCTGTGTCCCCCTTTCTATCAGCTGTCCCCCTTGGCCAGCCCGGGGTCTGCCCGGCTGTGACCGGCCAGCCGAGGCAGGCGCCAGGGGACCGAGGGCTCAGGACGGGCAGCAGAGTGGCCAGGCCTGTCCAAACCCTGCCCGGCTGTTTCCCAGCTGTGTGACCTCCAGGCAGCAGCTGCACCTCTCTGTTTTCTCGTCGGCACAGGGGGCTCACTCTGGCCCCCCGGGCTGAGCTCGGCTGTTCCTTAACGGCACGTCAGCGTAGCGGGTGTCTTCATCTGCCTGCTGGAGTACCCCCGCGGGAAGAGGAGAAAGGGGTCCACCATGGAGAGATGGTGAGTGTGCCGCCCTGCTCTGGGGGCCGGGCCCGACCCACCAGGGGAGGCCGCTCCTCCTGGGCAGGCAGGCCGGAGTGCGCCCGGCTTCCGCGGCCCCTTGGTCCCTGGGGGGGAGGAGCTGGGGTACGCTGGGGTGGGATGGGTGGGGGCTGCTGAGCAGGACACGGTCTGTCTTCTCTCCCCGTGTGCCCAGCGGACAGAAGTACCTGACCAAAGTGGTGAAGGTGTTGGGACCTCTCTCCAGGAACTACTACATCCGGGCCGTCCTGCACCTGGGGTGAGCAAGCTCCCACACCCACCTGGCTTCCACCGAGTCAGAGACTTTTCCAGACCAAAGCCCGGGTCCTGGGTCCTGCCAGAGGCTCCCCACACCTGTGTGTGTCACCTCATGCTGCGTAAGGACTTATTCCACCCTCCGTAGCTTGAATCAAGAATAGGGTCCGAGCCGACCGGCTCTCCCGGGCGGCCCCGCTCACGGCCCCGCGCCAGTGTCTGGGGCTTAACCGCCGGGGAGGCTGCAAACACAGGCCCCCGCTGTTACACGGCTTCCTTCCGGCATGGTGGCGGGGGCCGAGCGCCAGCACCCCAAGAGTTGCTAAGGTACAAGCGGAAGCAGAGAGCAGGTTACGGGACCCAGCCTTGGGCAGGACTGGGTGTGTCCTCTGTGCAGGGTCCCGGGGCCCGCACACCTACAGCTGGCCCCGTCCTGAGGCCAAGGCCTGGGGCCGCAGACCCCCTCTCACCTCCCCGCCACCCCTCCCCAGGCTCTCGGTACCTGCCGGCTTCCTGCTTGCCACCATCCTGGGGACAGCCTGCCTGGCCATCGCGAGCAGCATCTATCTGCTGGTGAGTGGCATCCCCTGTGGTTCGCCCCCTGGCACGTGCCACCCCCGTCCCCAAAGCCAGCTGTGCAGGCAGAGCCAAGGCCGAGCCCGTGTCCTTGCTTGTGCCGGGGCGGGGTCCTGACGACCGTAGTCGCCACGTATGGCACGTATAAAGCGTGCTGGTTCCTTTGTCTACACCTCGGCCCTCCGAGGTGGGTGGCGAGGGCCCCGCTTTGCAGATAAGGAAGTAGAAACTCAGAGAGGTGACGTGGCTGGCCCGGGTCACACAGCCAGCCAGGGCCCAACCGGATTGGCATCATCGTCACTCTTCTCTCGTCCAAACCATCCTTGCTCCGACTTGGGGCGCCGTCAGGAGCGCTTCCTCGGAGCTCGTTAGGGGTGCCGATGCCACGCGGACATTTTCCAGAGCTGCCCCATCGGGTTTGCCTGGTTGGGACGCGTGCGAAGGCCCCGTGGTCAGGCTGTCTTTGTAGAAGGGCGGCGGGCGGCCGCGGACGGTCCTCCCGCACAGGCTCCGGGGCAGGTGCTCCGATCTCTCTGCTGGATGACTACGCTGGTGTTCGCACGTGTTCTTTGGGACGGGGCGGCGTGACGTCTGGGCTCTGACCGTTTTGTGGGCCGTTCCCGCCCGCCCCGTGCTCCCGCTAGAGAGCCCTTCCTGCCGGCCGGCCGGCCGCTCTCACCACTGCGGTCGTGGCGTCGCCCGCACCCAGCCCCGGACCCTCCACACGCGGCCGCGGCCGGCCCCTCAAGGACCCGCAGCAGCGGAACTGCTGGGTCAGAGGTCACCCGCAGGACACGCCCACCCCGCCTGACCGCCGGTGGCCGGGCCACGGCCGCTCTCGACTCCCGTCTGACCTTCCTTCCTCTCGGAATGGGCCTGTTCGTGTCACTTGCCCATTCTCCCATGGCTCTTTCGTCTGTTCCTTACTAATTTGGGGGAATCTTATGCATGTTTTAATCGTGGAGGCTTTGGGAGGGAGCGTCTGACGCTGAATGCTCCCCCCGCCCCCCTTAAGGGTCTGTTAACTTTGTGAAATCCTTCCCTGGGCGGACGAGCAGAGGTTCACCTGTGTCCGCTTGCTGGTTTGTGCATTTTCCCTGCCCCCCCCCCGCCCCGCCCCTGCCTCCCCCCCCTCCACCCTCCCCTGCAAACCACATTTGCCTGCACTCTCTCGTATCGGCAGTGTGGTTTACTTTTCAGGGGGGATGTGCTAGTTTTAAGTCCGGAGGTGGGACATTTATTCTTCTGCTTCATGAGTGATGTGAAGCCACAGTTTATTATCCATCGAGGATTGTGGGGTACAGATGGAAAGCATACATTCCCAGGCCGTCCCGGCCTGCCGTAGGGCCCCGGGGCCCAGGAGTCTGCATTCAGCCAGAGTCTGGGGTCTTCACCGTGGCTGGTGCCCCTGGGGAGGCTCCAGGGCAGAAAGGGCCCGCTCCCCTCCCCCCCCCCCCCCCCCCCCCCCGCCCTCCTCGGCTGCCCTCCTGGGCCCCTCACTCCTCGCAGACGCCCGGCCTGCCAGACATTGTGTGATACAAAGGCCTGCCTCCTGCCCTGCCCCAGCCTTGGTTGGGGCCAGCCCCGGCTTGGAGCCTGTGCCTAGGAGTGGCCTCCACTCGCCCTGCCCCGCTTTCAGGGTCCCCCACCCCATAACGAAGCGGCTGGAGTCCGGGGTCCTGGCTGTCACTCTGGACTTAGTGGGTTCACATGTGGGTCCTGCCCAGTTCCCGGGGGCGGGGCAGAGCTGGCCTCCGGGCGGCCGGGGCAGCCCATCTGTGACCCGGCCTCTCTGCGTCCTGCAGGCAGCCTTCCACGGAGAGCAGTGGACCCCCATCGAGCCCAAGCCCAAGGAGCGGCCGCAGGTCGGGGGCACCATCAAGCAGCCGCCCAGCAACCCCCCGCCCCGGCCCCCGGCCGAGGCCCGAAAGAAGTCCGGCGAGGAGGAGGCCGCGGCATCCGCAGGCGTTTCCGGCGGCCCTCAGGAGAACCCGGTCCCGGTGGTCGACGAGGTCGTGTGACGGGCGTCTCCGGCCGTCCCCCGCGTGGCTCCCAAACTAAACCATGGAGAGCAGGCTCCCTGACTCCCCGTGTGCACACCACACCCAATCCCAGCTCTGCCTTCTGCATAAATAAATCCAGGATGGGCGCTTCCCGCCCCCCTGCCTCCCCCACCCCCGCCTGTCCTCACTGAACCCACAGCCCAGGACGGATGCCGCCCCCCCCCGCCCCCTCCTGCCACTCCAGCCACAGGGATGCCCCTTGCCCCCCAGACACAGGCTGTTCCCTCTACTGCAAGGCTGGTCCCTGCTCAGGTGGCCTCTGGGCCTCCTGGACCCTCAGTTTGGAAGCCCCCCCTCCCCCCTCCCCGGGGCCTTCACTCCCTCACCAGCCGACAACCGGTGTGGCCACCCACAGGCAGAGTGTCCTTCAGACCCCACACAAAGATCACCCCGAACACCTCCCGCGGGCTTGTTTGAACACAGCGGACCTTGATCGGGGGTGAAAGTGGTCCATCCATCAGGGAGCTTCTGAAAAGAGCCCTGCAGCCCCTACGGCCGTCACCCCTTAGGCTGGGGAAACTGAGGCTCTGAGGGGGGTGTAGCCGAGCCAGAGCTGCCCGGGACCCCTTTCCACACCTGCTGAGGCCACACACCGAGCGCCCCCGGCCGTGACCTGCGTAGTCACGCTGTGAGCCAGGACGCTCTGCAGGAGGCTGGGGTGGCTGGCCTCAGGGCTGCTGGGCTCTGCCGGGTCCCTGCTGGGGGGCCGAAGCCCCAGGGCCGTCCAGGCAGCGAGATCCGCCTAGGATCTCTGGCCTTCGGATCCGCCTAGTTCTCTGGCGGGGTTGGAGGGGACGTTCAGACGCCGGAGATGTGTCCCCCTGAGCGGACTCCCCCAGGAGTTCCCTCAGACGCTGTCTGTGGGGCAGAGGGGGAGTCCCCTTGGTGGAGGAGGGCCTGGCCACAAGACGGCCAGAATGGGAGCCCCTCAGGTGCCAAGGCCCTGCTAGGGCCAGCGGGGCACACCCGTGTCAAAGCACATCTCCCAAGTGGACAACCTTGGGACCTTCCTGGGAGGACACGAGAATCTAGGGCCGGCGGCTGCCCCCGCGGGACCAGCCGGGTGCCAAGGGCCAGGCAGGGGTGAGGGGGGGGGGTGCCTTCAACCACCGCCCTCTGCCCTCCCACAGTGTGCTCTGGGGGACGTTTGTCAATTTAACGACGCGTTGACACTTAAAATAGTTGTTTCGGAGATACAGGGGTACCTCTTCCTCTGGGGGGCTGGGGAGGGGAAGCTTGGGGGGCCGGGAGCAGCGTGAGTCCAGGGAGGGTGTGAGGGGAGCCCCAGGGAGAACATCGAGACGGAGGCGTCATCAGAACACCGTTCGTGTTGTTTAAGAAAGTTCTAGAAGAAGACAAAGAGTCCTTCCAGCCCAAGTGTTTTTGCAGAATGGGTAAACCGAGTCTCGAGATGGGCCCGAGCAGCAGAGTCACCCTCCAGGCACAGGGGACACAACCGTTCGGGGCGTGGCGTCCGCCGTCGTTCCTCAGCCCCGAGGCCCGGAGCCTCGGTACCTGCCCGGGGACCCCGTGGGGCAAATAAATAAGCAATAAATACCCATAAATAGGGGGGCCCTCCCGGGAGAGCCCCCCGACTGTCCAGCGCGGGGTGGGGGGGCGCAGGCGACGCCGGCCGAGGCCGGGGCTCACCGAGCCGACCTGGGCAGGACACAGGTGCATCCGACGGGCACGCGGATGAACTCCGCGTGGAAGGAGAAGGCCCCGGGCGTGGGCAGCCCCGTGGCCTCCCGCGAGCAGGGCTGGCGGCGCAGCACCAACAGGCTCTGCAGCAGCGGCACCGAGTTGAGCGCCGACGTCTCGCGGCCCGTCCTGGCGCTGACGCAGCCCCTGCACAGGCACTGGGCGAAGGCCAGCTTCTGCGGGTAGCGGCTCTCGTCCGTGTCCACGCTGCGGGGACAGACGGGGCGGGGCCTGGTGAGCGAGCCCCCTCCCCTCCCCCCCCTCCCCGGCCCAGCACCCCCCCACCCGCCCACCCCTGCAGGGGCTCAGGCGCGGACCTCGGCATTCTCCCGGGCGTCCCTGGCCACCGAGCCGGGATGGACTCTTGCCCACCACAACGGCAAGGAGGCGCCCCGCTGATGGGGCCCCACCCGCCCGGCCTGGGGGTGACCGTCCCATCGAACAGGTGGAGACGCCGAGGCTCAGAGGGGGGCAGGGATGGCCCAGCAGCACGGAGCGGGGACCCCAGCACGCAGGGCGCCCCCCCGACCCTCACCGGTATCTCCAGGGGGAGATGGAACGCTGGTGGATGCCGGCTTCCAGCACGTCCTCAGGACGCAGCACCGGGCACTGGGTCCCAGCGGGGGGGCCGTCGTGCCGCCTCCTGCGGCCCTCCGCCTCCAGGCTGGACACCAGGGCTACGGGCAAAGCCTGCTCCCACTTGGCGGCTCGAGCCAGCAGATGCGGCGGGGGCTGGCCCAGAGGCAGCTCCTCGGCCGAGTAGCAGCGTGGGGTCCCGTGGGCGTGGGGGCCCCCCCAGAGCTGGGGGCCGTGGCGGGCCAGGCTGGCAGGCGTCCAGAACAGAAGCAAGAGGCCAGGGAGGAGCTGGCGGGTAGGCATTGGGGAGTCAGGTCAGGGGGCGCCCAGGGAAGGGGGCACTCACCGCCGCCCCCCTGCCCCCCCCGCCCCGGCTTGCCCCATTTCCTGTGGAAAGACGGGGTACAGCCCTCTCTCCCAAGTTGGGGCTAGCCCTGCAGCCCGAGCTCCCCAGAGCACCAGAGCTCCTGGGGCCCGGCTGCCTCCTGTCCCCAGCCTTGGGGGGCTTCCTGGGCCCCATCCCAACGTCCTCCGAGTGGGGGCGGGAAGCCGCCAGCGCTTCAGGGCCAGGTGGCCCCGCCCAGGTGGGGGCGTGGGGAGACGCGGCGGCTCACCATGGCGGCGGCAGCGGCCGCGCTGGGCTGCAAGAGGCAGGTGCACCGGCTGCGGTCCTGGAGCCTCCCGGCTCCCGGCGCCCTTTATACCTCCAGCCACACCTGGGGGAAATCCGGGCCGCTTCCTCCCGGGGAAGTGCCCGCTGAGCTTCCTCCTCCCCGCCCGGTGGGTGCCCCTGTCTCCTCCCCGCCCAGGGCGGGCCCGTGCCCACCCCCCCTCCTCCTCTCCCTCCCCCCGCCCGGAGGGACCCTGCCCCAGGCTGGCCACTGCCGATGGACGGGCCGGGATGTTTTGGCCACGGGGAGCCGTGGGCCGGGCAGCCGGGGTGGCCTCCGTCACTCACAGCGCCGCACGGAGCTCCTCGGGGGCCGGTCCCCCAGGTTGTGGACGCGAGGTCGGTCCTGTTTGTAGCCAACGTTCCAGGAGGGGCATCGGTGCCCACCCCCTCCTGCACAGGTGGGAGACATTCCAGAAGGCGCTCCAGGAGCTGGGCCGTGGGGCTGTGGGGTGACAGCGCCGGGCGCCTTTGTTACCCTGGAAAGGACAGTAGGAGGTGGTCTGGTGAAGCTTTGAATGGCTGGGGTTTGGACACCACCCCCTGGGTCCCCTGGTCACCCACCAAGACCCAGGGCCCTGTGCGTCCTGGTCCCTCATATCAGAATCTGAAGCGTCCCCCAGCTGAATAGGGTCTGAGGGTGGCGGGAGGGCATCACCTGCCGTCCCAGGACCCCACCTGCCCACATGCGGGCAGTGGCCAGCATCCGCACCAGGCAGGCGCCACCCCGAGACTCCAGGGACGCGGAGACCCCTTGAGGGAGGAGGGCTCTCCTGGCGTCTGCACCTGTCAGTGGGCTTGCTGGGCCTGTGTCCCAGGGAGCAGGACAGGGTTAAGGGAGACCCTTGTCCCTCGCTGGCCTGGAGGAAATGCTGCTTCCGATGGAGGGATAGATGCATTGAGTCCCCAGGGCTGGTCCTCCCTCCAGCGCCCCAGCCCTCTGCTTGCATACCTCCTGCAATGGGGAGATCACCACCTGTATTAGTTCGCTAGAGCGGCTTCGACAAAGTACCACACACTGAGGGCTTACGATAGCAGAAATTTGTTCCCACAGTTTGGAGGCCGGGGTCTGAAATCACATTGTCGGCAGGGTAAGTGGCATCTGGGGTCTCCGAGGGAGGACCCGTCCCACCTCTTGTCGCTTCTCCTGGCTGCTGCTGATTCTCAGGATCCCTTGGCTTGCGGCCATGACACGGCCCCTCCCCTGTGCCCCCATCTCGCCTTCTGCGTGAGGACACGCACCTCAGTCAGAAGGATCCCATCTCAAGGCCTTTACCATAGCTGCATCTGCCAGGACCCTTTTCCTGGATAAGGGCACGTTCTCCAAAGGCACCGGGGCCAGGACGTGGACATATTTTGGGGGGGGACACTGCTGAGCCCGTGACCGCCTCTGCAGGGCGGATGCTGGCTGCTGTGCTCTGTGTGTCAGCCCAGGCCAGCTCTCCAGGAAGAGCCTCCTCGGGCAGAGCCGACGGCTGCCCCCTGCACCTGCAGGGGTGCTCGGGGGTCTCCTCCCTTGAGGGCAGGGACAGTGGGGTGGCGTACCTGCCACGGCCCCGGCACACAGCTGCCCCTGGCGCCTCGGCGTCCCGTAAGTGCCGCAGAATGGGGGGAAGGGGCTGAGCCCGGGTCCCCAGGGAGGAGAGTGGGGGGACGGCGCCCCAGTCACGGGGCGCTGGCAGATCGACCCCGGCCTGGAGGCTGGCGCGGGGGGGGGGGGGTGGAGGTGCAACGTGTGCGGGGCTCTCGCTGCCCTTTGGCCAGGGGGGTCTGGCCACACATGCACGCGGGTCTCCTTTATGAACTGAAGAATATGCCGTGGCTGCCAGGGGGGTCCACACCCGCGAGGCCCCAGCCTTGCCCCCTGCCCACACCAGCCCCCCGCGAGATGCGTGTCAGCATCTTGTGTGTCTTTTCCGAACGGCCCACTGGGTGGGCACCGCGTCCAGTGGAGGAACCGGGGGCCAGGCTGTGCGTTCCCCCCGCTTTGTGACACCAGGGCCACCCAGCACTGTTCCCCGTGGTCCTGACAGCCAGTTCCGGGGGTAGACGCTGCTCAAGGGGACCAGGGGCAGGGGAAGGGCCCGGGGGGGGGGGGGCTGGGGGTCCTGGCCAGCCTGACATCAAGGTTGCATGGATGCAGGGCGGGGGCCCAGGTGGCACCTCATTCCTGCGGGTGGCTGAGGCAAGCACAGAAGTCCTGGGTTGGGCAAGACTGGAAAGGCACCACCAGAGCAAGTCGGAGGGCATCCCGGAGGCGGTGTCCCAGAAGGCCCCACCCTCAAACCATGCCCCTTGGAACACAGGCCTCCTTCAGCTCTGAAACCCTGAGCACCACAGGCTGAGCCCCTCCTGCTGAGCGAGGCCGCCTGTGGGCTGGTGGCAACGGTCACCGGGGGGAGGCTGGGTGTAGGGAGAGCCGGGGAGGGGCGGGAGCAGGAGGAGGTGGAGGTCCGGGGGAACTGGGTACAGGGGAGGGTGCAGGAGGGCATGTCCAGCCGAGACGTAATGACTGCAGGGGGGCTGCTGTGAACGACCAGCGGGAAACCCACAGAAACTGCATTTTCACCAGACCGAGCTGCCACGTTAGCCCGTTTTCCCTCATGACGTTGGAGATTGTATTTCACGTTTCAGTGACAAAAACACAAATTAGAAAATAAAACCCTTCCGTCTTGCTTTCATCCACTTGAGAGAGAGGAGAAGAGAGGGCAGGGGGGCTTGGCGCAGGGGCAGGCTGGCTGGGGGAGGAAGGTGGGAGGGCCCACCGGGGTGCTGCGGGGGTGGCTGAGGGGACGGGGCAGGCCTGGTCTGAGTGGCCAGAGGAAGCGTGAGCGGTGAGTGAGGTCAGAGTTCCAAGAACGGGAAGCAGCATGTGCAAAGGCCCTCGGGTGGGAGGAAAGGCAAGCAGGCGTCGGAGGGGATAGATCAGCACGTGTCACGTGGCGGGGCCCCCCTAGCTGTGAAGACTGTACCTGGACACGGGGGGGGCGGCCTAGGGGACAGACACGGAAGTGGAGGGACGACCCTTCATTATCCCCACTGTTTTACACGTTAACCACACAAGCCAGGATCTCAGCCATCGTGTTCCCTGGAGGCAAGGATGCCCGAGGACCCATTACATAACAGAGGCCTTCCTTTTCCCAGACGCCCGGCCCAGAATGTTCTTTCCACCAGACTGGGCGGGGGAGAGTTGGCTTGGGGTGCGGCTCTTACCCTTCCCCGGACAGGCACCTGCTAAGTCTCGCCAAGAGGAGCCATGAGCCCAGATGGCAAGTTCCAAACTGTCAGTTTCGACCAGGCTGGGGTGGAGCGGACCCAGGGCTCTGGCTTGAGCCGGGTCAGGGTGGCAGGGCAAGGAGGGGAGGGCACACGGCTGGGTGGTGGGCTCCCCTGGGGGCTCCCGGCTTTACAGTGGCTATCATTGCCGGCTGGTTGCGGGGTCCGGCAGCCCAGGGGCACAGCGCACGTCGGGACAGGCTGGCCCCCAAGCTGTCCCGGGTTCTGGCGTTGTGTCCCGGAAGGCCACCTACTCAGAGGATGGGAGTTCTCTCCGAACCTGGCTTTGACCCGATGGCAAAGCAGATAAGCTTTGGAAAGTTGCCGCGACACGTAATCGAGGCCACCGTGTCGGGACAGGAATCCCAATTCCCGCAGGATGTGGACGGAAACCGGAGCATGACCTGCTCAGGACGCTTGGTGGTGTGGCCGGTCTGGCAGTACACCCCCCACCGGGCCCCTCGCTCTGACAGCCAGCCAGCCCTGGGGCCGAGCACCCGAGCGCACTGGTGCTGGACCCAGCTCCCGACACGGGCACTGTGAAGCGCCCCCCAGCACCGGGACGGGGACGGCAGCACGGGCTCCAGGGCGTGTGCAGCACCTGAGACCTTGTTTCAAAGCAGCCTGGGGGCAGGAGGGCACCGTGACGTGGGGGCGCCCCGAGGCCACGGCACTCCTCTGCGAGATTAATCCACACCAGAAGGCGACCCCGCTCCGTGGCCCTGGCCCCGATGGGGCTCTCCAGGGGAGAGCGTGAGCACAGCCTCGCTCAGACCTCACGGTCCGCCTGTGCTCTGCCGCGGGACGTCTCCCGCTCAGCTCAGCACACCCGGGGGCGCGGTCACTCCGCTGACTGCACAACAGCTTCCGGGCAGGGCCGGCCTAGCCTGACGGTCGTCCCTCCTGGCCTCTCCGCCCCGGGATCCACCTTGGGGAAACGCAGCCACCGGCTGGCTGGAGTGTTCACGAAGCCCTGCCGGGGCCAGGTCCCCCCCGAGGACACGAGGTGCCCCACCCAGGGGGGGCCCCCGTGTCCCCAGCCTCCAGCAGCTGGAGGCCGCTAACCTGCCAGGTGGGCCCAGCGGGCGCCGTGGGGCAGGCGACAGTGGGGGCCCGGGTCCACGTAATCACCACCGGGGCGAGACGGCTGCTTATCAAAATACTTTATTTTAGGAGACCCCTCAAAAAAAGACCCTCCACATTAGACAGACGCCCAACAACACCCTCGGTCTTTTTTTTTTTTTTTTTTTTTTTTTTTTTTGGTCTTTTCTATATTTTTTTTTTCCTTTTTAAATCAACTAAAACAATCTGATGCTTAAAATAAAAGACAGGAAATATTTCCCAATCGGACTTCAGTCAAGAATATATATCTATTTTCTGACCCTGGGGGCGGCGGGGTGGAGAGGAGGCCGGTAAGGAGCAGGTGCTCCCGGGACCCCGGGGCAGGAAGGAGCGCGGGCAGAGGACCGGCCCAGGGCAGGCTGGCTGGCAGAGGGCAGGGAAGACCCGGGCAGGCGGAACTGGGCGCCTGGGACTTATAATTTACATAAAACTGATGCCGAGTTCTTGTTCCTGCTGCCGGCCGGCCGGCCGGCCTGCCTGCCTGCCTGTCTCTCGGGACTTCTGCTCTGGGCTGGGGCTGGTTCGGTCTGGTCTGCTGGGGAGGAGACCGGGATTCGGCATCATCTTCGTTACGTGTGTGTGGCTTCTTTTCCAGCTGAGAAACTTTTTTTTTCTTTTTTAATTTTTAAAAAGAATCACAGCCAAAATTAGACGTTAACTTCAAAATCCGAGAAGGCTGTGCTTACCCTATTTATAAAAACACGAGAGTCTCTAACTCTGGCGGGGGGCGGGGGGCCGAGCCCGCGGGGCCCCTACACCTTCCCGGGGATCTTGGCCCGCTTGCGGGCGATGGCGTCCTCCACGGCTTTGAGCTGTTTCAGGAGCTCCTCGCGCCGCGACAGCGTGCTGGCCTTCCCTGATTTGGTGCCGGTGGAGACAGCGGTGGCAGTGCCGGCGTCTGAGGCTTTGCCGGGCACGCTCGTGACCTTACTGGAGCTCTTGGACTGGGGTGACAGCTGGCGCTTCCTGCAGGGGGTGGGCGGGTTGGGGGGAGAGGCCGTCAGAGGGTCGGAGCGCCGTCCCCCCAGCCCCCCACGCCGTGGGCCTCCCAAGGTGGATGGGGCCCGCTGGGCACTGGCGGCCGTGGAGACAGGTGGGCTTCCGGCCGGCAGTGCTCGCTCCAGCCTGGCCGCGGTGGGAGGGGCCCTGGGTCGTGGGGTGGAGGGGACACGGCGTCTGGGGCTCGCCTGGAACCTGCTGACCTGTCCCACCACTGCCTCCTCGTGGTGGGGAGAAGCCCACACTGACTCGGGAGGAGCCCCGAGGGCCGGGGCGGGTGGGGGCTGCGCGGATAACCGAGTGTGCACCCATCCGGACCTCCGGCCTGAGGGTGTAGTGGGGTGCGGGAAGGGGCTAGGCGGCCGGTTTCCTGGCGGAAGCCAGTCTCTGCTCCTGCTCGTGGGGCCGACGGGGAAGGCGGGAGGAGCTGGGGCGCCAGAAAGCCTGGTGCCCCGGGGCCCCCTCATTCTAGGACCTGCTGTGGGGTTGGCTCTGCTGGCCTCCACCTGGGCAGGGAAGCTCCGGCTAGCTGACCCTGCGGCGATGGCACCTACATGGTGTGCCCAGGGCAGGGTGGGGCACTCACCGGTCTGGGGGGGCCACGGGTGCCTTCGAATTCTGGCCTCTCTGCCGCTCTGGCTTCGGGGAGCCGAGTCTCCCACCTGACTTGCGGTCCCGAGAACCTGGACGACACGGGATGAAGCGAGACCTCAGTCTCAATTATGCGTGAGCCAGCGGCGCGGGGTGGCGCATGCGGACGGGGCCGGTGGGCTTCCCGCACGCCGGCGGCCCCATTCCAGAGCTGTGGCAGCTCACGGGGAGAGGCAAGGGGCAGAGGAAGGGGACGGGGCAGCACGGGTGACGTCAGAGGTGAGACCCCAGGAACCCACGTGGGCTCCGTGCTTCCAGAGCCAGCGCCAGAGCAGGACACGGGGAAAACACAAGTGACACCACCAAGTCGGAGGCGTCCGTCACACTGCTGTCCAACGAGAACGGAGGGCCTGCAAGAGGGCGCCGGGCGGGGGGTTCGGTGCTGGGCCGAGCACACAGGCTCTCACGCCAGTCGGTTCTCGGTCCGGGCGCGCACGTGCGGTGGGCGCCCCCGTCCTGCTCCTGGTGCCCCGGGGATCCCGCCGGCCCCCCTGCCCAGGTTAGCAGGGAGGAGATGCCCTGGCAGAGCTCCAGTCTGCACGGGTCTCCAGCGATCGCCTGAGGGCGGGCGGCTGGGTCAGACTGTTTCTACGGCAGCCCCGAGGCCCGCCTGCCCCCTGCGCTCGCTCGTGGACCAGGCTTCCCAGAGTCCGTGTGTCCCGCGCCATCGCAAGAGAGGAGAACCAAGCCACCGCCTCATCCAGACAGTGAAGACGTTTTCGAAAAAGAAAACGATGATAAACCTACTAACTTCTGTTTATGGCAATTTAGTTATTTCTTTCATAAAAAGTGGTATTTATGTTAAAACACAATAATCTACTGTTTTATTTTAACATAAACACACGTTGAAATCTCCTTAGCTTTAACTCTAGCACGTCAGATACTGACAGATGCACCCACACGATCGGTTCCTGGGGGTATCTTTCAAGGACCCTCGGCCTCACTGGGCCCTGCAGGGCTTGGGGCTCACCTCGGTCTGGGGACAAGTTAGCACGCTTGGCCGGAGGAGGACTTTGCCTGTCTTTGTCCGAGGGTTCATACCGCTTCCGGCTCCCTTTGTCAGCCGCCTGAGAGAGAGAAGGGCACGGTGAGGACCCCGGCCTGACCTGCTGGCCACCACGCGGAAGCAGCCCGGGCGGACGCAGGGTGCCCACAGGACCCCGAGAGAGGCAAGGCCCAGGGGTTCGGGCCTTCACCCTCTGCAGCGAAGGTGCCTGCACAGACACTGTGTTTCCTGGGGGCCACCTGCCCGGGAAGGCCTCTCGCCCTTCTAGTCCCATGCAGCCTTGGGGACATCAGCTCACAGAGCCCGAGTCCACTTTGCTCCCTGCCCCCGGGCTGCACTGTGGGAGTCGGCAGGGCCCGGGTGTTTGGGGAGGGGCCAGGGGGAGCACCCACCGGCCCTGGGACGCTCGGATCTCCCAGGACGTGCCACCGGGCTTCATCCCCACACGCATCCCCCCGTCCCCATGAGGCAGTTGGCCGGGGCAGGGCGACGAGCTAGCTACGTGCGGCCACCACTCCAGGCCCTCGGTGGTCTAATCCTAGGAGTCAAGCGGCCCCAGCGAACAGGACGGCCCCACCGAGCGGGGCTCCCGGAAGCACCACCAGCAGCGCCCACGGCCTCACCTTGTTCAGCAGCGTCAGCTTGATCTCCTTGTGGGCGATGAATGAGCCCTGCTGGGGCTGCCCGGGGGGCGCCTGCTGGGGGGCCGCGGGCTGCGGGGGTTTCCCGCCTGCAGAAGGCTTCGAGGATTTGGGCAGCTGTGCTGACGAGTCCCTTTTCCGCTTGTCCTCTTTAACCCCGTCTTCTTTCTTAGACTTTCCTGCCAACGACAAACGCTAAGTCACGGTCGCCATCCTGGCACGGCGGTCTCCCGTGGGCCACGGAGGAGGGACGTGCTCTCAGCCAGGCAACACGCGCGCGTGTCAGAGCTGGGGGGTGGGGGTCCCTGTGCTCTCCTGCTGAACCAAGCGAGGCCGGGCGCACACCCTCTTTCCACAAAGGGCCTGCCCGCCTCTGCAGCCACAATGCCCAGGACGTGAGGAGCCCCCTGTACCTTTCTCCTTCTTGGTCTGGGCTGGGGTGGGGGACCGCGAACTGGCTGAGGACACGGGGCTGGCCAGGTCTGCGTACATGTCGTCTGAGTCCACGCTGTGCACCGAGCTGCTACTCGACGTGGCGCTGGACACCGAGGAGACGCTGCTCACGCTCAGGGACCTGGACACACACAGGCACGTCTGCACCCCCGTGGCCGTGACCGCACGACGGCCGGGGGCGAGAGGCCACGGGGGGCCGGCAGCGGGTCTCCACGTCCACCTTCCCCCGTTTCTTTTTGAGGCACGTGTACCCACAAAACCTGAGACTTCAGGGGGTGCTCGGGTGGTTTAGAGGGGCCACACGGTGGAGGACGCCCACGTCCCTGAGTCGAGGGCCCCGCGCACTAACGCTCAGCCGCCCTGTCTGCCGGGCAGGGTCGTCGAAGCAGGAGCTAGGCTGGCAACGGCAGAGCCGAGGGCCCAGGCACCGAGGCCCGAGGAAGGGGAGGGCTTTGACCTGCAGTCACACCGCACACCGGAGCAGGGGCCACCCCGGCCCAGCACGGGACTCAGGGAAGCACGGGACCGGTGGCCCGTCTCGCAGGCGCCGCTGCCCCCACGGCTCCCGCCACGAGGACTCCCCACGTGGCAGGCCGCGGAGTCCTGTCACTCTCAGAAAACACCGACCACCGCTTCCTAGGTCCTCAGACCCCGAAACGATCAGGGGAGAAAGGGAGGACCCAGTTTTGCTTGAACACTGGGGCTTTAAACCTATTTTGGGAAGATGTGGGCAAAAGGATAAACCACCTGCTGCCTAGAAACGAAAGAGAAAGTTCGATCCAGGAACCCGAGCGCCAGTCTCACACTGAGGTCTTCCCTCCAAACAGCTTAAGAGCAGAATTCTTTCCCACTCATTCTTTTCCCGGATTTGGTTACAGGCCGTCCACCGAGTGCCTCAAGCATGGGGTGGCGGGGAGGGCTCCGTGCTGGCCTCAGGCCTGCTGAGCACCTCCGCAGGCGTGGGGCTGCCGGCCAAGGTGCCTTGTCTTCTCGGTCCGCGTGCTGCCCCACAGCACCTCGGGGGGGGGGGGGGGGAGGGGGGGGCGGGCGCGCGGGGCTGGGGCGGGAGAGGCACGGACAATGACCTGGATCTGGAACTAGAGCCGCTGTAGCTGCTGCCGCTGCCGCTGCCGCTGATGGTCCGCCTGCAACACAGAGAGGTGGTGCCACGGCCGCCTGTCCCTCCGGTCCCCGCCCCCCCCACCCCCCACCGGTCCCCGCAGCCACAGGCCCAGGCGCTGCTGCTCTCCCCTGAGTGGGCGGGGCTCTGCTCTTTCAAGGCTGGCTTCTCCACAAAACAAAGATGCCAGCCTCTGCTCGAGCCCCCCAGCAGCCTCTCTCCGGGGGACTCCTTGGTGTCGAGGGGGCGCCTGCGTCCCGCACGGCCACACCTTCCCTCTCAGGGGCTTGCGCCTCCCAGCGCGCTCGCGGGGAAATCGAGGGCCGGCAAGTCCCTCAGCTCTGGCACCAAAGACGTAGAAATCTCCATAAGGGTACCCAGAAGCCTGCTCGCTTACCTCCTGGGGGGGCTCCTAGCTGGCCGCTCTCTCCTCCTGGCTTCCCGAGGGTCTCCTGGCTTGGCGGGCTCGGGGGCCGGAGCAGTGGTCTTAGGGGCCTGTGGTGGGGCTGGAGGAGGGGCTGGCTTCTTCATGGACTTCTCTCTGTGACAGGAGACGGGGTGGGGGGAGGGTCAGACCCGGCCTAACAGGCAGGGACGGGTCCTCGAGGAACCCTCGAGAACGACAGCTGGCGCCGTGCCTGCTGGGGATGCCCATCTCCGGGCTGTCCCCGGGCCCGGCCCGCTCAGGCGTGGGGCCTGCGCTGCGGTAGGGGAAACGGTCCCAAGGGCTGGTCGCTCCCGTCAGTGTGGGGGAAATAGTCTGCCAATCGTTTGGGTGGGGCGAACACTCAGTTCGGGAAACAAAGTCCGGGCAAAAAGCATGCCGCTCGGCACAGCGTCGGGGGCGAGTCAGGTTCGGTGCGGGCCCAGCCGGGGACAGCCTCCCGCGGGTCGGCGTGTCTGGACTGCGGTGGGTGGCCTCACACGTTTGTCAAGTACATCAGGTGGCACAATTTGGATGGACGTGGTGCCGCTGACGTGAGTTATCCCTCGACGCCATTCGCGTTAACGCTTTAAAAGCGGGCTACTCAGGACTCGCTCGCCAGGAGCGTGCGCGGCGTGACCCGGCCGGCGGGCACCGAGGGGTCGGGCGGCGAGCAGGCGGGGCCCCTGTGCCCAGCCGCGCCCCGGCCTCGCCCCGCCCGCGGGGCCGACCCCACCACTGGCCTCCCGGGCCCTGCGGTGCTCGGAGGGGAGCCCCCTGCGTTCGGCTAGGCGCCACCCGCCAGGTGCCGTGATGCCTGTGGCGCTCCGCGGTGTCTCCCGTTTCCCGCGCTAGTCCCACGCGCCGGGAGCAGGGAGAGTGAACGGCGAGCCCGGGGTGGCGGCCGCCCCCTTCCACGTGTCCCGGACACAGCCCCGGGAGGGCGATGGAACCGCCTCCCCCACGGCCCAGCCTCCTGGCGCCGCCGCCCCCCTTCTAGGGCCTCACTGGGGCCTCTTCACAGTGGGGGGTTGGGGTGGGGAGAGAGGGGGGCAGGGAGAGCGCGGAGGGCCTGACCCCCGGGGCACTTACCCTGCTTTCCCGGGAGGCGGGGCCGGCTCCCCCTTGGTTCTGATGGAAGGTCTGTGTGGGGAAGGCGTTGGGGACGGGGACGGGGACGAGGAAAAGGACCGGGACCTAGAGAGCAAACGGACACGTGAGGAGGGAGCACTGCGGTGCCCTGGTCCCGACCAAGGCCAGAGACGCTGCCTGCCTTCGCAGAAGAGGTCACGGCAAGTCTCGGCCTTGGATTTAAAACGGCTTTCGGGTGTTCCCGGTCCTCTCCTCAAGCAGCAGCGGGAAAAGGAGTCACCAGGCCGGGGGTCCTGCCGCCCTGGGAGCCGCGTGGGTGGGACAGCAAGGACACACACAGCCCGACCTGGCCCGGTGACAGCGGTGGGACAGAGGGCTGCGTGAGGGAGCCGGGCATGGAGGCCCGGGGCGGGGGTGGCTCCTGATGGAGGACAGTCTGAGACAGTCTCCGACGTGAGCAGCGGGATGGGGGCGCTGGCCGGGAGGCTCTGAGGCCGGCCAGGCTGCCTCCTCCGTCCTGGGACCCAGCACACTCTCCCAGAGGAGGGAGCCTCCGAGAGGCTCCGGGTTTGCCGATTTCTCCCGACCTGGAGACTGTGGTGCAAAACGCGCGACGTTTTCGGCCAAACGAGCAGCAGCTAAACCCCTTGAGCCCCTGCGGTCACCGCACGGCGGTTTTACAGACAGAGGCGCGGACACGTGCCGCACTCTCCTGTCCTCACGCTCGCTCAGCTGGGGCCGCCCACCGTGGGAGTCCCGAGGGAAGGCCTTGCGAGGCCACATGACCCCGCGCCTCCGCCTGGGGCATCCTCAGAGGCGCTGCTACGCAGCCCCGGCCGCTAAGGGTGTGCACGGGGGAGGGGTCCGCGGGCAGTGGGCAGCAGGGGTGTCCGGGCAACCCGAGGAGGAAGGTCAGGTGGCCAAGGACGTGTGGCTGATTTTGTGAAAACGGCTGAGACGTCTACATTCGTGATGTGAGAAGATCCCGAAGCCGACGAGGGAAACTGGGTCTGGGACACAGGGCTGGTCCCGGGGGGTGGCTCTGCAGAGCTGGGTGACAAGGACGCCTCACTGTATCGCGGGCCTCCAGCCCATCCCCCTCAGCGCCTTCGAGGCCCCGCAGAGGAGACACCGCAGGCGACATCCTGCCCTCCTGGCACCACTAGCATTTCCAAAACTTCCCAATCTCTTAGCGGGGCCTCAGGCCCACAGCTCACCGTCCATGTATCCTAAACGAGGCCACACACACAGACTCTTGCCACTGATGCTCTGGTTGGTATCGTTTCTGTCTTCTACCTCTCCTCCCACAGGTAGCCTTCCCTGATTGCCCCGTGACCTGCAGCCTTCCTCTGTACCCCTCGAGTATAGCTTAAAACCCCTGGCCAAAAGGTTGTGAGGCCTCAGTGCCCACAGCTGACCCTCTAGACACCCTCAGAAACAGGCTGCTTTTCTTTCTCTTGGGCTGCACAAGATCCGACGTCCACAGAAAACAGGCCCCACGTAACCCACTCCACCTGTCCTGCACTCAGACTAACATCTTGACCATCGGGTCCGGTGGCTCCAGCGATCTCCTAATGCTGCTCTAATCATCTCTGTAAGTGCCCCGAAGCAACCGTTTGCCAGGAAGGGGTGCCACCGTGGGACCGACCAATCTATTCCAAGAACGCATGGTGATACACTTCCCAAATGAGCGTGTGCATGCGTGTGGGCACGTGTGCGCGCATGTGCGTGTACACGCGTCTGGCCTGCGTGTGGTCCTGGTCAAGGACTGGGATGACGATGTCTCTGGCCGCGGCTGTCCAGGGGTGCGGGGTGCACCCCGGGTGCTGTGCAGGCCGCTGCACGGGTGGTCCTCCACTCCCCACTGTCCTGTGGTCTTGGACCCCTCCTCTCCTAACTGAACCCCGAACGGGACTAAGGGAAAGAAAGGGAAAGAAAGGGAAATGCTTGGGCTTCCCCGCCAGGCGTCTCTGGCAGGCGGGATGAGGCAGAAAGGGCCTCAGGCAGCTGGCATCTGCCCACAGGCAGGAGAGGGGGGCGCGGCTGGAGCACACACCATCTGCACTGGTTAGGAAAACAACAGCAGCGAACCAGAGCCCCAGAACGGTCCTGTGTGTCATGCTGACCGACGACTTTGTTCCGACACAAACGACTGAAGAATTCCCTAAGATTCCAGGGCCTATTTTCAATGGGGGAAAATACACCTCCTGTGTGATCTTTCCAGAAGCGTCCAGCAGAACTTCCTGTGACGATGGAAAAGTTGTAACATCCCCAGACGGGGCTCACGCACAGCCCAACACTCTGTATCAGAGTGAGGATCGTCGCACGTGGCTGCGGGCCCAGCAGACAGAGGGGGTGGTTGGGCCGTGGCCCTAGCTCCCACCAGGTCCGAGCCCGCAGCACCCACCCAGCGTCACCTTGCCTCGTGCCCTTCCTCAGAAGACGGCGTGAGACGCACAGCTTACGCCGTCCCAGAACAGCCGAGCAGCCCGGAAGGGCGCCGTCAGACAGAGGCCGCGCCCTTGGGCGCCCGCACTGGCCGCGTGTGGCGGCCGGGACATACCTGGAGCGGCTGCCTGAGAACGAGCTGTGTCTGGAAGACCGGCTGGAGTAGGAGCTGTAGGAGGAGGATCGGGAGCGCGACCGGGACGACCCGGAGCCGGAGTAAGAGGACGACCGCGACGAAGACCTGCAGTGCCGAAGACAGGAACGCGAGTGGTGCCCGACTGCCTCGGCCCGTGGCCCGCCCCCCGGTGCCGGCCCACTGGCCTCGCTATTGCCGGGTGATGGCTCGCGGGCCCCGGGTGGACGGAGCCAGCACAGGTGCGCCCACGCGTGCGGGACAGCACGTCTGACCTGTGCACATGCACACGTGTACTTATCGGCCCCTGGCGCACGTCACGAGAACCCCGGATCCACCAGGACCTCTCCGGTCTCCGTCCGCCACCGCAGGCTCCCCCCACCTGGGGCTGCACCCTCGTCTGTTTGTTCAGACCCGGTGGACACACAGAAGCCCCAACTCACAGAAAGAGAGGGGCTGACCCCTCTGCCCTCACCGGGTCCGTGCTCCCGGCTGGGTCGCCAACATCCTGGCCGGTCTCAAGTGTCTATTTTGGGGGGGGCGTGAAGCCTTTCTGAGGCTCCGAGCATCGGTTCTGTTTGCCGCTGATGCTCTAGCACCCCAGCTTCTCAAGAATCTCGGAACAGACACCCCTGCAGTCCCACTGACTGTCCTCAGGTGGGGGCGGCGTGGCCGTCCGGTGGTGTGCATGAACCAGCCAACTCCGACCAGCCGGCCTCCTTACCTGGAGGAATTGGAGGCAGAGGCCGACGAGGCGGATGTTTTCCGACGCCTTCGTGCCCGGCTGGGGGAGACGGACACCCCGAGTTTCTTCTTGGGAGACTTGGACCGACGCCAAGGGTCCTTCCACTCGTCTGCTCGCTTCACCTGCGGGCCGGCAGCGGTGGCCTCCTTCTTTGGTGGCTCAGTTTGACGGCTAAAATCACAGAGATGTTAGCAACACTGGGACCCCTTCCATGAAGGCGCCGCTGTTTGGTGAAGGGAACCTTATAAGAGGTGAGATCATGGTGTTAAGTGCCTTATTCAAGGGAAGCCTGACAAATAAAGGGTCGCCTATGGGGGCGGCAACAGTCCACCGACAGCAGAGCTCATCTCGAACAAGACAGCAGAGCTCGCTCCGTGCACGGTCTCCCCGCGCACGCGTCCTTCCTGGGGACACACCCGTCTTTCTCCCTCAGGACACCTAACCACATTGGTACTTGCCTTTTTGGGTGTACCTGCTTCCTGACCTCCTATCTTCCCCACCCACGCTACAAACTCTGGGGAGGACAGGGACAGAGGTGGCCCATCCAACATGCTCTCTGTGGAGCTGGCACGCAGGTGCACAACAAATACTTAATTTAAGGGTAACGAAGCACTTTTTGTTTTCACATGCATTAGAGATTTGACGAATCATGAAACTCAAGCCTTAAACGGTTCGTTTGTCGTCTGAGTTAGGTTTAAAGAGGCTGGTTTAATTCACCCAGAGAATATCCTGATCAAAGCCAGAGAGGCAGGGTGGCGGGAGGAGGCAGTGGCCCAGAGAGGGGTGCTCCTCCGTGACAGCCGTTAATGCAAGCGTCAGGACGGAGGGCTAGCGGGCCAGTATGAGGGACCCTGCCAGGCCCGATGAGCAATCTCCCCCAAATCTCAGCGGGGCTGCATCCGTGGTAACCACAAGTGGACAGAAGTCACCTGGAAGAGAATCAAGGCTGCAGTGTGAGAGCCACACTCTGTGGTGGACGGCAGGCTTCCGGCAGAAGAACGCGGGAGCCCTCCTTAAAGGCGGTGGGAGGTGCTGGGCGGCTGAGTCCTAGACGGGTGAGCCCGTCCACACCACCCAGGAGCTCATGGCAGAGACAAAGTGGGAGAAGGGACCTCAGCAGCCCAACTTGGGAGGAGGCCCAGCACTGGCCAGGGCGCCCTGTGCCCACAGATACACCCCACACACCAAAACCTCCTCCCCTAATAAGGAGCCAAAGTATAGGATCCCAGACAACTAGCAGTTGTGTGCTGGTCCCGGGATATAGTTCTTTATTAATTAAATACCATAAAGTTCATTTTAAAAACACAGAAAGTACAAACAAGGAAATAAATAAAAATCCTGTCCTCCCATTTTCCAGAGACGGCCAGCATCTCTTTACGCCTCTGCGCTCCCTTCCCCCACACTCTGTCGGCCACAACGAACACTCGCGCGTGCACTCACACCCACTGTACACACGACCCGCCCGGTGAGCGCTCGGCTGCAACGGGGCGCCTCCCCGTGGCACCTGCTGTGCAAATGGGGTCTTCCCGGACCGTGTGATGATCCACGCCACATGTCACGTGCCACAGAATTCCAACATTCCTACACCATCGGCTGTTTCTAACCTATAATGCTAAAATGACCCCTTCTACGTTCACGGACAACTTGTTTCTTCTAAGAGCAAACTCCTGAGACGTCAAAACGGTGGGTCAAAGGAAATGAACGTTTTACAAGTTAAGTATCTTCCCCAAAGCGAAACCAACCTGCGCTCGCTCGGCAGCATGAAGGCGCCCACGTTACCTCGTTCTCACCGTGCGGGTTCCCATGTTACCAGGGAAACACAAGATAAACCCTCAACGTGGCAACTGCGTACGTGGAAAGGGCTCCCGGTGCCTGTGGTGGCAGCTGGGGCTGGAAGGCTGGCCCCCGCACCTCCTGGCCACCCTGAACTCTGGCGGTCGGCCTCACTCTTGGCCACTTTTCTGCTAAGTTCTTTACGTGGGAGGGAGCCCTTCACGGTCCCGCGTCTGTCCCCGGCTACTGGCTCTCAACTCTGGTGGTGGCATCGAATGGGCTCCTTCTCTTTCCGGCACACGGGTCCCACTCCACTCGGAGCCGCCCTCGCTTGTGTTTTTCTTCTGGGTGATCTCGAGTTCCTTCCTTTCTTTCTTGTGTTAACAGTCCACTCTTTGGTGTGCCCGGAGTTGCGGTTTCTGTCTGCGACGTGTAGGGCAGAGCACAAGGTGGCGTGAGGGGAGGGGGCCCACGGCGCTGGCCGGCTTCTCCATCAGGGGCTCTGGGATGCGGGGCCACCTCTGGTGTGTGTGTTTCACTCTCGGGGGGCCGGTGTCTCATAACCCGGCTACTCCCCTCCCTCCAGGATCGTTCCCCCCGGGAGGTGCACGGTCCAGAAGCCCCGACGCTCCAAGTTCCCCAAGGTGCTCGGCCTCGTGCCTGCAGACGCTGTCCCCCCACCAGGCCTCCGGTGGGTGTGTTCCTAAGCTAAGAGCATCTTGCCATTCACCCAGGCCTTCCCTCGTGGGGGCCGTTTTCTTCATAAGAAGTCCTGCCTTTTTTGGGTAGAGTTTTAGCTGCTGCGGATTCTCCACCACCAACATCTGAGCCTCTCGGTTCCCCTTGGCTTTGCCATGACCAGCATCCAGTATATCACATCACGATATATAAAAACCGTCACCTGCCGACGTCTGCAGAACCACCAGCGAGTTTCAGGTCTGCTACTTGCGAAGGATCCCGCAGCAGAAGCGAAAACCAACATTTAAAACTTCCCTAGGGACACACTAAATTGAAGCATAAGATCCCCGTTTTGTCGGCCCCAAACCCCGAGAGACAATGCCACATAAGCTCGTAAGCGTGTCCTCCGAGGAAAGTAATCCCGGGAGGAAGTAAAAACCTGTCGATTCCAGCCTGTCCCAGCTGTCCCAGGCTGCCATCACCTTTCCACGTCCTGTGCTGCTCTCATTCTAAAAATGCAACAGGAAACAGAACACCTTGGTCACCGGGTTTCCATGAGTCATCGAACGGCCCGGCTTGGCCGGTTTGCGGCCCGTCTACCAGGGGTAGCAAAGTGGCCGAAAAAGGGACAGGCCTGTGACGCTGCCATGACTGCACTGAGGGCCCCTGCTGCAGTGAGCAGAGAAAGGACAGAACACCGATCTGTCCCCATCACAGCACTGAGGTCACCGAGCGGAGGCCAAAGCAGGCTCCCGTCCTCTTTTAGAGTCAGTGTTTCTTGCCAGGGACACCCTTTCACTCACACTGGGGTGACACTATGGGCTTCACAATGAGCTGCCCCTTCAACAGTGCTGGAACGGGGCCTGGGGGCGCTGTGGGGACCTTGCTTCTGAAGGGCTGGATGCCTGGTAGTGACCCCATGAAACCAGGGATCCCCAAACTGTGGCAAATGGGGGTCTTGGTTTTAATTAATTAGCACACAAACAACCATTCTTACTTCTGATTTATTTCTATAGTGACTCACTAGGACAAATGATCTGGCCTGCTTTATGGAAATGATGTAAAGTTTCCTTTTTAAATGTATTCAAGCTTAAAAAGTGAAAACATCAAAAAACGTAAGTAGCACATGTGGGACCTGGACACAGAAAGCCGCGCAGGTGGAGCAAGAATGGAGCAGTTTGGGGAGCACGTTGAGCGAGGGGTCCCTTCTGCAGACCCCCCACGTCAGACACTGCCGAGAGGGGCTGCAGACTTGGGGACCCAGACCGGGAAGAAACTGTCTCAGGCCTCGACACAAACCTGGAACCATCAGTTTTGATGGCAAGTGTTTCTGGGAAAATGACCGAAGGAACACCCAATAAAGAGCTCACAGGAAGTCCCACTGGGAAATGTGCACAGGACGCTGGGGACGGCTGGCAGAGGGCAGACGAGGCATCCCCAGACTCCCAAGCGGGTGGGCACGTGTGGCTACGGGTGACAGCAGCCACCTGGTCCACTGTCTTTCCTTCTTCACAGTTTCCTCTATTCTTTGTAAGGTTTTCCAAACGTTCCTACACCATAACGTTTCACATTTGTTACAGAAAAACCCCAAGTACTAAACATTTTTCCACTCCTGCAGAGGGAGCGGTCTGCTATACTGACCTGCACACACTCTCGGGGTCTTTATCAGTGCCCTGCTCTCACCTCTCATGGGGCCTCAGAGGAGGAAGGGGCCCCGAGCTCTGGGCTGCAGTGGGCAGCACAGGGCGGGCAGAGGAGTCCAACACAACCCGGTCAGTGAGGGGGCAGAGCCCGGGCGGCCGGCTCTGAAACCCTGGGCAGCAGCGCCCCTGACACGGGGCCCCATGGCGGCTCCTGTGCTCTCAGAGAGAGGCCAGGCCCCTGAGGATGAAGCCCCTTTCAGAGAGTGCCGACACCCCGGAAGAGAGAGCGCGCGTGGCCTGGAAAACCAAGCAAAGTCGCCAAGTGACAAAGGACCTCGTGGAGACAGAAAGCAGCGGAACTGCTCCCCCCCCCCCCAGCTTGCGACTCAGCCCAGGAACAGGAACAGCGAAGTCAGCAGGTGACTGGGGAGGCCAGGCCCAAGTCAGGAACGCGCGTGGAGTTTGCATACAGCCTTCCCAAGGGAGAGGGGAAGCCAGGCTCCTGTCCCTCCACTGAGGAAGTGGCCTTCCCAGCACAGCTACAACACAAGCTTATCTTCCGGGTACAGAGCCTTTGTTCAAGGCCTCGGGAGACACTCCAAGGAGCAAAGGTCAGCCGTACCAGGACTGCCAAATGCCCACGTCAGAACACAACACGACACAGGGGCCCGGGTCGACTCCTGACACGCCTCATGTCTCACACAGGCCACAGGGGTGTGAGGTGGCGGTGACGTAAGAGGGTGACGGAACGGTGTCTGGAAACTCCGAGCTGAGCAGCTGCCAGGCGTGGGCTCCAAAGCGGAACAAGGTGAAAGCAGAAAGGAGTTCTTCTAAAATCGAAGGGCTAAGTCTCCAATGAGGATCCGGGAAAAGGGAACCGCAGGTCACCTAAGTTGTTCACACTCCTGTCTGGGAAGGTCACGGTACCTTCCGTGGGAGATGCTCAGCACACCTGTGCTCCCGGAGCCTCTGTGAGGCCTTTTGTGGAAGCCTGCGCCGCGATCACCCTCCTCAACACCGGGCAGAAGCCACCCACGGCGGTCCATGTGCTTCTGGGAGGGCGCTGGCCCGGGCAGGGGCTCCCTCCCTCCGGAACGCCCACCTGCAAGGGAGCCTGCTCCTCCTCCCCCCCCCCCCCCCCCGTGTCCCCAGCGCGGTGCCCACACAGGACCTGCCGGATGCTGCAGCACAGGCCGCTGCACTCCCGGTCTTCCAGGGGAGGAGAGACGGAAGGGCCTACGGTGATGTCACGTTCACCCTGCACCTCTGAAAACACACTCGAACCTAATCAGGGACAAGTAAACCCAGGGACACACAAGCCCTGTGTGCCCCGACATGAACTTCTGCGGGAGCAGAGGACAAAGCGGGCACACAGCGATGCCCGAGGAGGCTCCCCAGCGCCTCTCCCGTGTCACGGCTGCACCTGCGTTCATCGGTACCTCCCCAACTCCCACCCACGCCAGACATCCACACACACCTGAGAGCATGACATACTGCCATCATTTGCCTTTTCGTACTCAGCAAATAGCTGAGCAAGTTCTGGATGACTCAGGGGGGTAGGTAGTCAAGAAGCTAAAAACCAGGACACGCTTTTCCTCAAAGATACGCCAGACGAGATCAGAACGGGGACATGAGGGTTAGGAAACCCCCAGGGGAGCGCCTTGCCCGGAGACAAGACCGGGGACGGTTTCGGAGCTGAGCCTAAGTGCCGGGGAACCAGGTCGGAGGAATCTGCGACGCCGGGCTGGTCGCGGAGCAAGAACCGTCACACGGCTGGGAGCGGAGCGGGAGGCCAGGTCGTCCGGGTGTGGTCGTCGGCACACAGGCCACGACCTGTCACGTTCAAATTCACGAACCCGACAGAGTGTGCCATGGAGGCCGTGGAAGGTGGGGAGACACCGCAGCGGCCGAGGCCGGGCGGCGGGAGGCCGGGCAGATGGGCACGGGCGCTGGCCGGGCGGGAGCGGAGCGTCACCAAAAGCAGAGGGAAACCCAACGTGTGGTTTCTGCGAATAAAGGGCAGCCTGAGCTGCTCAGACACACGCAGGGCGGGGGCCCAGCCGCAAGCCAGCTGCTCCGGGCCGGTGCGAGTCCAGAGCAGGCCTCTGTGGGGGGCTCACGGACCCCCCGATGTGCCTCTGACTGGACACTGATGGGCCGCGCACAGGCCTCTCGTACCCCGAGACGCCAAGGGCCCCCCTGAGGAGAGCGTGGGCTTCGGGTGACGTGGAGAGGCGGGCAGAGGTTCCCTCCCAGGAAACGAGGAGTCTGCCATGTCACCCCAAGGGGCACCACACCTCAACCGTGCGCAGCTCTCGCGGTAACAGGCGGTCTGGGCAATCCCTCCAGGAAGATGTCAGCTGCTATTTTTATCTGGGATGGCCTGAATCTGCCTGTGCCAAAGCACATCCTCATGACCCGCCTCAGCCCCGCCCAGAGCACACCCACTGGCTCGGCTGTAAAGATTAGCAGGTTTCACAAAAGGGGTTTCCCTCTATTTACATAGAGGCGTCCCATACGACTGCTTACGAGGTTCCAGTCTAGTCTATAAATAGCCCAGATGCAGGAGCGGCCAGGGACCCCAAAAGGCACAGTTACAGAAGGCCAAGCTAAATGGAGAGGGACACATCTGCGCACACGGCGACACCGCGTCTGGCCTACGAGGCCCAGAGTAAAGCTGGCAAGAAACCCCGACAGCTCACCAGGTGCCGTGTCAGAGCAGACCAGCTCGGGACGGGCGGGGGGAAGAAACCGGGAGCCCAGAGCGCCACTGCCAGCTCTCACCCACAGCTCGCTCTGCCGTGCTGCGTGCCCGTGCCCTCTGCTGGGTAACGGGGGCTCTAGGTTTAAAGCGCCCGTGCCGGCTGCAGACAAGACGGGAGAGCCACCACCGCACTGAGTTCATCGCCTACTCCCGTCACGTCCACCGGGCTCTGCGAGGACCGGGGCAGTGCAGCATCCGTTCCGGCACACGGCCCCCCTGGTTGCGCAGACGAGAGCTTCCCACCAGACTCTCTGAACGTGACCGTGTCTGTCTCGTATTTCAGGCGAGGAGAACCCTTTCTGTCCAGCTGCTGCTGTAAAATCCCCAAGCTGTCCTGGGCTAAGTAAACAAACTCTTCGACGACAGGGAGATCGCACAAACATACGACCGCAGGGAAATTCAGCTTCCTCCCGAAGAAGCAGTCACACCGGCTCTGGCTGGTCACAGGAAAAGGAAATAGGAGGGCCGGGTTGGAAATTCTGCTCTGGTGAAACCCTAGCCCTTCGGGCTGGTCGCAGGGCCAGCAGGGTTCCAGCCAGAGTGATCAAAGATGGGGTGCAAGACTCCCCGGCACCAGTGAGACAGGCTGAATCCTGACCAAGGGACAGGGTGCACGTGTCCCTGCCGTCAGCAGAAGTCCTGTGGGGGACGGTCCGCAGGAGCGAAAGTGAGAGTCCAGGCAAGAAAAGGGGGGGTGGGGGTGGAGGGGGGACGTGAGCCCAACAGAAGGGAGCAAACCAGGCAGAAACAAGTGGAGGGCACGCCTGCCTGGTCTGGTGAGGAAGCCGCACCTCCTTTTAGGAAGAAGCCACTCAGTCAAGCCTCCTGAACCCGCCCTGCGGGCTCAGCCGTGTTCTCACTGACCCCGGCCCTCACCTGAAGATCCTGGGTTGTGCAAACGCAGGCTGTGTGCGAGGCTGTTCTGCACAGGCATCTGGCGCCCAGGGGCCACGCCGACTCACGCCACTGCTGTTAGCACAGTCTCGCTGGACTCGCGTGGGCACCTCCTCTGCAGGGGTCAGGCAGCACCGGGACCGGGAATGAGTGGCAGGCGGGCGTGCTGTCCCAGGAGTCAGTCACAGGCACAGACAGACACAGCCACCGCTGCAGCTGTTCCCCAACGGACTCTCTCTAAAAGGATGCTCTCAGGTATGAAAGGGTCCCTGTGCCGGAAGAACAGACCTCCAACTTGGAAGAGCTACCTGGCTTCCTGGAGACGAGCAGGACGTGTCAGTGGAGGGAGTGGAGGGAGGCGGTTGGTCGTCAGAGTAAACATGAGTGAATTCGCTCATAAACCAGCAAACCACGAGAACGGACTTGCTGATGTGATCTGGGAGTCCACACATCCTAGACATCACATCATCTGTCCGTCTTTCTTGTGTTTCTCCTTCTAAGACCAGGGATGTGGATGTGCACGAAAACAGCCATTTCATGAATCTGGAAAGCAGACTGAATTAGTCCTCTCTGCAGAACTCAGCCTACGATTTTGTCCACCTTACAACACTCACGGCGGCAGACGGGGCAAAATGCAGGCTGCTGCCGAATCCAGAACAACTCCACAGCACCATCGAGGGTCTGTGGGCTCCAGCTCCGTGCCGGGCTCTGAGACGGGACCTGCTGCCACGGCGCCCCCTTGGGGATCCCACTTTAGAAGACAGCACAGGCTAACAGACACTTGAACACAACAATGTGACATCGGGGAGCGACGACAGCCGTGAGGATCTACCAAGCAGGGAGCGAAGACAGGGGTGGGTGGGGAGGCCCCTGTGAGCAGCCATGTCGGAGCAGAGTCCCAGAGACGCCGGGGGCCCAGCAGGGGCGGAGGGTGGCCAGGGCCCAGGCTGGATGAAGAGTGCAGCGGTGGTGTGGGCAGAGGGGTTTCCAGGGACCGAGAGCAGGAAGATCAAAATCAAGCTTTGCACTTCGAACGAAGCGATGAATTTCACGGTGAGGTAAACGGCGGTTTCGGCAACATAAAGATCCGTCAAAGCGGTCTTCCAGAGAATGAACTGTTTCTGCATCTAGGGTGTGTGATTCACCCTGAACGTTCTGGCGAAACATCGCTTTGCCCAATGTTAGGAAAGTATGAAAAAATACAGCAAGTTTAGCGAGGGCAATTCATCGCAATCTGGAGGATGGGAACAGTCAAGGCTGGTGCTCACACGGACTGTCCTGCTGCGGCCAGAGTTGACCGCGAAACCAAAGACTACGGTCCTGATGCTCGCTGTCAGAAACACAGCTGTGCTGACACAGGGGACGAGATCTACGAGAAGAGCTCAGCTTCCCCCACCCAGGAACTGTCACCAGTAAATGAATTCGGTACAAAGGGCACAAATTCAACATACAAAAATCTGTTGCATTTTTATACAGTAACAACGTGAACAACAACAACAAAGAAAATAATCCCATTTACAACTGCATCAAAAATAAAATACTTAGGAATAAATGTAGCCAAGGAGATGAAAGCACTGTATCCTGACAATTGTATGAAACCAATGAAAGAAATCGAAGACTCCACAATTAACGGAAATCTATTCTGCGTTCACGGATCACGAGAGCTGATGCAGAAGAAATGTCCACACTACCCAAAGCCAAGTACAGACTGGAATCCCTATCAAAACTCCAAGGGCATTGTTCACCAGAAATAGAAAAAACAATTGTATGGAACCACAAAAGACCCCAAATAGCCAAAGCAGTCTTGAACAAGAACAAAGCTGGATCAAGAATCTCGCTTCCTGATTTCAAACTGTATCACAAAGCTTTAGTAACCAAAACTATATGGCATTGGCATAACAACAGACACATATCAGGGCCCCTGGCTGGCTCAGACGGTGGAGTGTGCAATCGGGGTCGTGAGTTCAAGCCCCACGATGGGCATAGAGACCACTTAAGGCAGACAAGCAAACAAACCCCAGACACAGATCAATGGGACACAATGGAGAGCCCAGAAGTCAATCCACGCATATATGGTCACTTACAACAAAGGAGGTAAGAACACACAAAGGAGAAAAGATGGTCTCTTCAACAAACCACGCTGGAAAAACCACACAGCCATATACAGAAAGAAGTGGGCCCCTGTCTTGCACTGCACACAAAAATAATTCCAAATGGATTAAAGACGCGGAATCCAGAAGCTCCCAGTTGGAAACACGACAATAAAGCTCCTTGATGCGAGTCTCACCCACACCACGGGCAACAAGACCAAATATAAACAGTGGGACCACACCGGCTAAAAAGCTTCCACGAAGCAAAGTAAACCATCGACAAAGTGAAAGGAGCGCGAAAAAAATATTTGCAAGCCATTTATCAGGTGAGGGATTGATATCCAAAATATGTAAAGAACTCCTACAACTCAATGGCAAAAAACCAAAGAATCCAATTTAAAAATGGGCAACTGCCTGACTAGACATTCTCCAAAAGAAGACATCCAGATGGCCAAGAGGAATGTGAGAAGGCGCTCAACATCACTCATCACCAGGCAATGGCAAATCAAACCCAAAATGAGGTATCACGTCCCACCTCTTAAAAGGCTGTCATCAAAAGCACAGCTGGTAACAGGTGTCAGTGAGGGTGGGGAAAGGGACCCCTCGTGCACTGTCGGTGGGAATGCAAACGGGTGTAGCCGCTGTGGAAAACAGTATGGAGGGTCCTCAAACAATTGAACATAGAACTACCACACGATCCAGCAACCACTTCTGGGTAAACATCCGAACGAAACGCAAACAGAAGAGACGTCCACACTCCCGTGTTCGCCGCAGCTTCCTTCTCGAAGGGAGGACACGAAAACCAGCTGAGCGTCCACTGACGGATGAAGAAGGTGTGGTGGAGCCATGCCATGGACGGTTATTCAGCCGCGAGAAAGAGGGACATCCTGCCATTTGTGAGCACGTGGACGGACCCTGAGAAATTACGCTCGGTGAAGTCAGGCAAAAAAAGACTTCTTACTGTATATTCCTAACTTACACGGAGAATCGAAAAGAGCCAAACATCTAGAAACAGACAGGAGAAGGGCGTGGAGGAAATGGCAAGATGTTGGTCACGTGGTACAAATTTCCAGTCGTGAGACGAGTCGGTGCTGGGGATCTAGGGTACCGCGGTGGGCCCGCGGTTGAAATACCGTATCGTGTACCGTTTACCTGAGATGCCGAGACAGTTCTGGGATGTTCTCACCACACACGGGAGGGAATTATGTGAAACAATATTGCTGTTAACCAGCTTCATTGTGGCAACAATTCTGCAACACGTGCATGTATCCGGTCATCACATTGTATACTTCAAGCGTATACGATGTTACATGTCAACTATAGTTCGGTAAAACTGGAAAAAATATAAAATAAAAGGCTCCCGCTAAAAAAATAAAATAAAATAAATTAAGAAAAAGGCTGATGTCATCAAGAAAGCAAAACCACCAACCGCAGAACGGGGGAGCACACGTGCAAGTCAGGTGTCTGACAAGGGGTCTGTACCTAGAACGTGAGGAACTCCTACAACTCAATAAGACGGCCTAATTAAAAGATGGGCAAAAGATCTGGATAGACATTTCTCCCAAGAGCATATACCAAGAAGCACATGAAAAGAGGCCCAGCGTTTTCATGACTAAAATGGCTTTCAATGACTAAACAGGTCATTAGTTACCAGAAGATCTAAACCAACCTGCGACGAAACCTGTGAAACCTACCGTTTCACACCCAGTGGATGGCTACGATAAAAAAAAAAAAAAAGGGCAAAAGCAGATCATGTGGAGAAAAGTAGAACCCTCACACATTTCCGATGGGAATGTACCATGGGGCAGCCACTTTGGAAGATTCCAGAAACTCTCCAGAAGGCTGAACACAGCTATCACGTGACCCAGCAATTGCACTCCGAGGCGTATACTCGAGGGAAATGAAAACCACTTCTGCAAAAACGCTTGGACACGATGCTCGTGTTCATGACAGCCAAGGGGAGAAACGACCGAAAGGTGCACTGACAGGACAGGACGGGTGAACGCAATGTTGTCTGTGTTCCCCACAACGGCATCGTCTTCAGCCGCAGAGGCACGGACACGACCACCCTGCGGATGCGCTTCAGAGATCACGCTGGGCGGAAGGAGCCAGTCAAAAGACCGCATGCTCTATGTCCAGAATAAGCACACCCGTGTCTGCCAGGAGCCGGGGGGCGTTTGGGGATAACGAGGGGTGACTGCTGATGGGCACGAGGTTTCTTTTTGGGGCACAAAAGGGCCTTAAAGTTGTGGCGGGGCCACCGTTCTGAATATTCTGCAAGCTTACAATATTCTGTACACTTTAAGCAGAGGCACTGCGGGGTGTGTGGATTCCCTCCCATTAGGCTGTCAACACAGACACAGACAAAGCCCCCTCCAGCTCCGGGACCTTCTCCTGGGGACCACGTGTCTGCCCTGGTCCTCAAAGACACATGCGCGGACCCTGAACCGGGAGGGCACGTCCTCACTGCCCACCTGGCCACCACCCCGGCAGCTCCCGCCACCGGCACAAAACCGCAGTCACCACCCGGAAGACGGAGGACGAGTGAGGGGGAGGCCGGCCCTCCACGGCGGGGGGCTCGAGGTCCGGCGCTCCGGCCGCCGGAGCGACCTCCCTGGCACCGTGCCAAAGCGGCGCGACCGGGAATTCAGAGCTTTCCCAACACAGGGTGGTGACGGGGTGCGCTGGGGTGCGATCCCACCGGGACACGCACGCTCCGGGACGGCCGGCACCCACTCATCCCGACACACCGACCTTTCTCCAGCAAGGATCCTGGGGCTGTGGCTGGCGGGCGCGCCCCCTCCTCTCCGGGGACCCCACCGGGGGGCCAGGCCTCCCAGAGCCCAGGGGCCCACGACCTACCTGGGCGGCTGCGGGGAGCGGGGCTTCGGCTTCTCCTTCTCCTTCTCGCGCTCCTTCTCGCGGTCGCGGTCTCGGTGCTGGCGGTCCTTCTCGTCGCGCTTGGCTCGCTCTCTCTCCCACTCCTCCTTCCTCCGCTGCCGCTCCTTGTCGCGCTCCCGCTCCCGCTCGCGCTCGCGCTCCCGCTGCCGGCGCTCCCGCTCTCGGTCCCGCTCGCGCTCGCGCTCCCGCTCCCGCTGCCGGTTCTCGCGCTCGCGCTCACGCTCCCGGTCCTGAAGCCAAAGACACACGCTGGGCGGTGGCCGGCAGAACGCGGGTGGCGGGGAGGCCGCGGGGGCCACCTCCCGCGCCGGCTCTGTTCCCCAGGTCGTCCTCCACCGCTCCCCGGGCCGCCAGTCCCGGGGCCGCCCCCACCCCCTTCCAGGGGCGGGGACAGCGCGGGGCACGTGCCCCTGCTTTCCGGGGCAAAGGCCTCGAGCGCCTTCCGGAACTATCGCTCAGGTCTCCTCCATCCGTCTGCTCTAATGTTCAAAGTTAAAAGGGGACAAAGCCCAAATCACACAGCACGGACACGGGTTTCGGGTTTCAAGTGGCCTGTGAGGTAAGGAGGTGCGCCCCTGCCCTGCCACTGGCCGCAGCCTTGGACATGGTGGGGGACAGAGGCGGTGGAAAGCGGCTCCGACAAGTCACTTCTACCTTCAGGGAGACCCTGCCTGGCAGGCCGCACCTGTACCCCCACAGCCCGGGCCCACCCTCCAGGCCAGCAAGGCACAGCTGGGGGCGGGGGGGGGGGTCACTAAAGTGGGTGAGGACATGGGTGAGGACAGCATAGTTATAAATGGTACCGCTAGGGAACCTGAGGGAGTAACACACTCAGGAGGGCAGAACACAGTCCCATGCAGAGCTGTATCAATAATCCAGTCGGCAAACCTAGTTTTTAACAAACCCAGAGCAAGGGCACAGACCAACTAAAGGAAACCACCACCAATTTAACCTGTGGATCCGAACTGTTTCTCCACGAACGGTCAGTCTGCACTTGAAATTGGTACGCTCTGCCCATGCTGCTAAAACCATATGAAGTCCCATAGATGAAAAAGGGGGTAATCTTAAGAAATGGACCAGCGCGGGGAGACGTGCACGACTGTCACACTCACCCGGTAATTGTGGTACGGCTCCGTCTCCGTGTACTGCACCCGGAAGTTCTCGTACTGCCCGCCACGCCAGAAGCGCTCGATTTCATAGTCGTAGTACGGATCTGCGTAAGGCTCCAGTCTGAAAAATGAGCGAGTAAGAGGCAAATCTTATCACTTACGAATATTAAGGCAAAAATATTACACAAAACGTTAGCAAACAGAATCCGACACCACATTAAGAAAATAAAATACGCTATGACTCAGTGGGATTTATTCCAGGAATCTGAGGATGAGTCACAAGGAGGAAATTCGTGAACACACCACACATAATGGCAGACCTGAAGAGAAGAACCACAGAGGATCGCACCTACGATGACAAACACCGCAGGGAGCTGGAGACAACACTTCCTAACGAGACTTAACTCACACACTTACGTTGGAACTCAAGCCAACCTCTTACTAATGGGAACAGGGGCATTTCTGTAAGACCGGGCAAAGGCAAGGTGGCCACGGCCTCCATGGCCATCCACTGGCGTGGCAGAGGCTGGCTGCTGCCATCAGACGAATGAAGCTGCGGACGCTGGGCGAGGAGGAAAAGGACCCACGCCCGCAAATGAAATGGCACCAGACCTAGAACCTGAGGCACGGTAAAGCCGATCCAGGAAGCCAGAGGGCCCAGGGAAGCATGAGACCGATGCCTCCACGCGCCCAGATGACCACTCCGGACAAGGAGCAGAGAAACCCTCTTTTACAGCAGCAAGAAAGAAGAAACACCGAGGAACAAAGTGCGTTTAACCAGAACTGAGCAGAACCTATCTGAGAAAAGCTTTAATGTGCTCCTCAAAGACAAGGAGGACATGTAAACACACGAGACCATGTTTCTGGTCTTCAGCCAGGACTGGATGCTGCCCAGAAGTCAGCTCTCTCCATCAATTTGCAAATGGAGGGCAATCCCAGTAAAAACACCGGTGGGCTTCCATATGGAGCTCGACAACCGGTCCCCGAATGCACAGGCAGGCAGAGATGTGCAATCCCAGCCAAGAAAGACACACCCTGAGACAACACGACACTGCAGGCCTGCCTTTCTCACGAAGAAACAAATGGTCCAGGGACAGACCCCCGCACGTAGGATAAAGGAGCCTCCCGAGGGGCCAAGGCAGACTTGTACTCAATGGGGAAGGGACAGCCACTGACCGTGGGGAGGAAGGTAAGGAGATCCCACCTTATCCACTGACCCAGAGGACCTGCCCTGGGGGTGCCCTGGACCCTGACGTAAGTCCGGCAACAGACAGGCATTCTTTCAGGGATTTCCTGGCTCCAGACCAACTCTCCCCTGTGAGTAAGCTGGTGGGGGAAACCAACGTGCCCACAACCTCAAGAGGCTGCCAGGCCGAGCTTCTGGGTCGCCCGATGGCCTCCAGCGGGCTGCCTTCTGGGAGGTGTCTGCCCCGCCTGGGCCAGGACCCCGGCAGACTGACCCACCCGAGGCCGGCTCTGCTGGAGGACACAGCTCTCTTTCACTCCAAGTGGCCAGACATCTTCCAAAGCGCCTAAGTGCCCACCACTCAGGTCGCGTGTAAGACAGCAGTCAGCAGCTGCGGAGGCCTGCCGCGGCCCAGCCCGCTGCTCGACAGCAAGAGAGAACGTGGCCCCCCCCAGGCCCCAGCACCATTCCCGGCCAACCCAGGCCCTGGGAGAAACACCTTCCCAAACGGATGTGAGGGTGCGTGCTCTCTCAAAGGAGGGCCGTGCTGACAAATTCGTTTCTGGAAAACCGGGTAAGCAACGTGTAACGGCCTCTCTCCCGTGGGACGGCCTGGAGTCTTAGGACACCGCCACCAGGGTCCCCACGTGAAGGAGGGAACGGTCAGGGCGTCTTTGTGGGCTCAGTGCATGTTCTTGCATTAACCGCACCCAGCCTCCTGCACAGAGAGGACATCAAAGTCACGGGACTTGAACTCGTGGCCCTGAGGTCAGGAGTCGCACTCGCACTGACTGAGCTGGCTGGGAACCCCAGGGTGACATTTCTTTCTTTTTTTTAATCATTTTTTTGTTTTTCAGGGGGGAAGAGGGGCAGAGAGAGAGGGAGACACAGACTCTGAGGCAGGCTCCAGGCTCTGAGCTGTCAGCACAGAGCCCGACGCGGGGCTCAAACTCAGGAACGGCGAGATCATGACCTGAGCCGCAGGTGGACACGTAACCAACTGACCCCCCCCAACGCCCCACCCCCCAGGGTGACATTTCCTAATACCTTGTGCGCATGAGGTCCCACAAGGTGGCTGGCATCTGAAAAGCACTACCTTTACTAAGTGATCCTGCTAAACAAGTTAATTCCCAAAAATGGCATAAAGAAAACACCGGTTTTCCTGTGCTTCATACTGTCTCAGACTACTTCCTCAGGAGCTCCTGAGCGGGCACCCTTCCCCACTGGTTCCACAACAGAGCACCCAGCTCCACGCTGCCAGAGACTGACCACGCCGCCCCTGACGTCAGGTGGGGGCCCGGGCCCCCGAACTGAAGTCCACGGCTCTCAAACCTCAGTGGGTGGGCACGAGGATCGCCCAGAAGGCTTGTTAGTTAGCCAGCGGGGCCCCACCTTCCCTGGACACCCAGGCCGGCCCCTGGTGGTGCTGCCGGTCCCTCACGACCTTCCCCACCTTCCCTCTTCCCCACCTTCCCTCACCTGGCGCACGTGGGGACCCGGCGCACAGGCCTGCCGCGTCGCCGGGTGGAGAGCACCTGGGCACAGAGCTTGTTGTGCCCTGGGGTCCCGGGCAGGGAACACCAGCACGGCTGGTGGTTCTGAGTTTTACATCAACGGCCCTGAACTGCTTTTAAGCTGTCCGCTTGGTATCTGACTGAGCCCCCCACACCCTCTGCCGAGAGCACCCTGTTCTCCCGACTGCCCCGCGCGAGGCTGGCCCACGACAGGTGCCGCAGGGGCTGGCCGGGCCCCGAGGGCAGAAGGGTGTCTCTGTCCTGGCCTCTGCCCGTTGCCGCCCGCAGGACTCTGGCACCCCAGCCTCCTCGCCCACCACAGGGGAGCCGGCACAGCCGGCCAGCGCTCCCCTCCTCAGCGGCCTGAGTCCCAGAGTCCCAGCCCGGCCTCCAGCTTCTCGGTGTGAACTTCCAACTGCCCCCCCCCCCCCCAACTTCCTACAGCTGCCGCTGCCTTCTGTTTGCAGGGGGTCTCCTGTGTTTAGCGGACCCTGACTGACAGGGCAGAGGTGCCTTCTCACCCACACTCGCCGCAGGGGCCCTGTTCCCAGAGGGCCCTGACTGATGAGGTCCGGTGGGGCCCGACACATGGGTGTCACAGAAGCCCCTGGTTAATTCTAGGGCAGTGACGTTGAAAAACCAAACGGGAGTGAAAACTTGGCTCCGAGGGCCGTCCTCAGAGGCTTTAGAGGCGCAAGGTCCCGCACCACGGACCCTCCGCAGAGGGAGCGCGGCACCCGCCGGCACCACACGCGGGGCAGGCCCAGGGCACAGCCGCCGGTTCGGCCGTGTGCGCCCTGCAGAGCCGCACTCGCCGGCCGGCCGGCTCCCCTGCGGGCACACGCTCCAGGCCCCCCTGCTCCAGCAGCGGCCGGGAGGCCGAGTGTCGAGGTTCAGAGCCTCTTCGCCCAGCGTTCAGAGTGAGCACGCTCAGAGAGCACACCCTCTGTGCCGGTCACCCCGGCCCCTGGGACTGTCCGCCTGCCCCTTGAGCCCGGCGGGACGGGAGCCTCACCTGCGCTTTCCCCAAGAAAAGCGTGAGGCCTCAGGACCCGAAGGGAGCCGTGGGAGCTGGCAGACAGAGTCCGGACTGCCACGCTCCCTCCCGCCCGGGATCTGACAGGCCTCCACACCCAGAATCAGAAAACACACAAGTCCGAACCACAGCTTTCAATCTCTACGCTGCACACTCTGAGCTGTCCCCTGACACAAGCGTGGAGCACAGGGCCTCCCCCGTCCTCTGCAGGCAGAGAGCCGGGGGCAGGGTGCACGATGCAGGACATGAGCCTCGAGCTTCGAGTAGCAGCCTGGCCGGCGGAACCCTGAAAGGCAAGCCGCCCCGTCCGCGAACCCCTTCTCTGCGCCCACCGCCACCGCCACCGCGGCCAGACCCCCGCGAGCACGCTCTCCCACGGCAGGTGTGGCCGAGCGGAGCGCTGCTTCGACGCTGCCTGGGCGCCAGAGCCGGCTCCGATCGCGGTGACCCGAGCCCACGCTGCGGTGGCTGCTCAGGAGAGAGCTGCCTGCGTCTGCCCCTCCAAGGGGAGCACGACAAAGCCGACCGTCCCCCGGGAAGAGGTGCGGGGGGCTGTCGTGGGAGCCCCGAAGCCTTTCAACCACATGCGCTTCCCTACCAGACCAGTAACAGGACGTGTCGGAGAAGGAACAAGGCTGTTTACGACAAAAAGTGTCACACCTGCCGCGTTCCTGGACTCTGGTGACAACTTCATGGGTTTTCCTGGCCGCTGGGAGACCAGGAGGAGGGTGGGAAGAGGCAGACCGCTGGGGCTCCAGGGGTTCGGAGCAGAGCTCTAGAAACGCAGAGCTCAGAGGAAGCCACACAGAGGTGAGCCCTCCCCGGGCACCCGGCCCTGCCAGAGCCGGGGCGTTTCCTTCACGGCGCAGAAAACCCAGGAAAGCCCCTGCAGAGCTTCTGACACGATCTCGGGAAGGCCATTCCGGGCTGAGGACGGGGAGAGGGAGGCACGGCCCCCCGAGGCCTGAGGGAAGAGCGCGAGGCTCCCGCGGCTGGGGACAGCTTCACTGTCCCTCAGAAGGGAAGGAGGGATGGCTCCTTACGCTGTCTCTCGGACATCCCTCGTGATGCGGTAATTCCAATCCCGGAAAACTTCATTTTCCTTGTCAAACTCCCGTTCGTCTTCGCCGATGGTCACCGTAAACCTTTTCTCTTCAAAATCGGGCTCCTGTTCTTTTCGAATGGTTGCTTTTTTTAAAACCTACCGTCGTAAGAAGGAAGAAGTCAACGCTAGTCGCTGTCAGGAAAGGCGGCCCCACGGCGCCCCAGCCAGGGCAGCGGGGGCGGCCGAGGGACTCCAGGCCCAGGCACACCATCTCTGCACCAGCAGGACGGGCCCGCCACGCGGTGCCACAGAGCCGGCTTGCCTTCTGGACGGGGGTAACAGAGCCGGCCACCTCCTGAGCCAGGGAGCGAGCCCCAGATACTCGCTCGTGACGGGGCCCAAGCACGGAGAGAAAGTGGTTCCAGGGCGGTGGGGGGTGGGCGGCGGGCTCCGTGCTGAGCCAGGCAGGGGAATGGTTTCGTTTTTATCCCGTCACCTCACCGGAGAGAAAGTGAAGTGAGGGCCTGGAAAGCAGGTCTGGTGGCGACAGACCACAAGCCTGACGGCCAGGGCCACGGGACAGCCTGGAGGGAGGGCGCGGGCGGGGACAGCGGCCGTCTCGGGAAGGGACGGGCCTGCACACGCACGGGCCACGGCTCCAGGAGGCCGGGGGCCGCAGCACCAGCCGGGGTGCGGTGTGACGCCACCCGAGCCACGGGAAGACAGCGCGCCTGGGCCGTGGACAGACTAACGGAGCTCTCTTAACCCTTAGGAAACCGCTCCCTCACTTCAGAGACTTCACCGAGTTTCCAGTCACTGACTCTGAATCAAAGCAACGCTACTCATGCTCAAGAATTTTCCTCAGGCCCTCCAGTTACCTCCTTCGCGTGCCGGAGTCCTCGTTCCCAGGCACTCTCCGTGGGGGGCTCTGGAGGGGGTGGAGGCAAAATTTCATCAACTACGGGCCCACCCTATTAAGAAACAAGAAGGGAAAAGTTGAGAAAGCAAGCAAAACTTCAAAATCTACAAAGAGACGGGAGCAAGAACACCAGCTAGAAGGTTATCGGCCGCATGCCCCTGGCACTCCAAGCCTCAGTGTGGCCCCTGACCTGCTGCCCTGAGCCTAGGGTTGCCTCCTCACGGAGACACGGAAGCATCTGGAAGGTGACCCAGTGACCGTGACGTCACAGAGGTGCCTTTTACACAAGGTGTACCGATGGGCTGTAAGCAGAAGGTTCGGAGAGCTTAGCTGTCCCGTCCGTTAGCAATGAAAGAAAGAGAGGGGTTCACGCACCCAGGGGTTGGCAGGCATCAGCGGGTGAGGTCCAAGAGGTGGGGCACCATTAGGCGGGAAAGGTTCGGCTTTGGTGATTAAGGAATAGTTGCCCTTGTCGTTGACTCCGGGGTGTATAAACCTACAGTTCATTCCCCACGTGCAGTTCCCTGTGGAGACAAAAGCCAGGTCAGAAAGGGGAGCCAATCGGAGCACACGAGGTCAGCTTCCTGCCCGCTTTGCCCACAGCGGCTCCAGGAGCGGCAGCTTCGCCGGGGGCCCATGCGGTGCCACAAAGGGCGCCCTCGCCACCCCACAGGCTGTGCGAACCCGAGTCCGAACGGGCCCGGAGTCAGGCAGCGGTGGTGGCGGGGTCGGGCTCAGAGTTGCGCTGCCTGGGCTCACCCTTCATGCCTGAACCGAGCACAGCAAAGACCCCCCGCCCCGTGCCTCCACCTTCACACACACACACACACACACACACACACACACACACACACACACACTCACGCACGCACGCACGTGCGCATGTGCGTGGTTCCTGGCAGGCAGGCCCGGACCGGGCCCCGGGCTAAGGAGCTTCCTGAGAGCAGCACTTCCTGAGTGCTCCCGAAAGGGACTGAGGTTATGCGGTGGAGGAGACGTGGTCCCTGTTCCTAAGTGACTGTGTGAGTAGTTCATTTCCCCCTAAAAATAGAAAAAGTCCGAGAGCTTCCCAATCACAGGCGACCCTGGGTTTCCTGCTCAGACGACACTGCACCCCCAGAAAGGCTCAGAGGTATGCAAGGAGGAGCCTGATTTATTCAGACTCAAAAAACCACGCATACTGAAACAGCCATCACAGAGAAGCATCGAAGGATGCTTCCAGAATTCTGCCAGTCAGTCTCCAGGTGTCTGTACCAGCTCTGGATGTCTGTGTTTCTCCCACCAAAGCCTCACATACCATTTCAGGACATTTCTGGACTTAAAAAATGTATTAACGAGAAAACACATAGACAACCCTAATAATCTGGGTGTTTATAAAAAATATCTTTTAGAATTACTTGGTGACAGAACACCAATATCGTTCAAGGAAACTGCCTGATTTTCCAGAGCAGAAGGCAAGAAGCCCACGTTTCAATTTAACCAGTAAGTGAATCAGTTTTTAAAATATTAATTTTGGGGGGCACCTGGCTGGCTCAGTTAGTGAAGCATGCAACTCTTGATCTCAGGGTCATGAGTTCGAGCCCCATGTTGGGTATAAAGAGGATGTTGAAAAATTTAAAAAATAAAATAAAAATGTAATTTTTTGAACAGGTAGTATCTACACAAGCTCAAAAATAAATATAGCATACAGTATCTAAATGATTTAAAAATGTTTTCAACAGGTTAACACGTAGCTAAAATTTAAACCATCTTTTAATATATATTCACTTTTTAAAAATGTTTACTTATTTTGAGAGAGAGAGAGAGGGAGACGGAGAGAATCCCAAGCAGAGTTCCACACTGTCAGCACAGAGCGGGACATGGGGCTCGATCCCACAGACCGTGACATCATGACCTGAGCGGAACTCAAGAATCAGATGCTTAACTGACAGAGCCACCCAGGCGCCCCCCGTATATTCACTCCTAAATATGATACTCCATTTAAATGTTTCTGTTGACAAAACATAGTTTTCCTTGTACAAATTACAGAGAACTAATTGTTTGATATTCAGAAAAAAGCTAAATTTACCTTTTAAACATCATGAATATTTTAACTTGCATTAAAACTTACTAACGAATTGATCTGAGTTAAATGTGAAATAAAGTACGCTTAAAATTACTTCTCTGGAAACGTGAAAATGACTTTTCAAATTGTTTTTTAAAATATTTTTGAGAGAGAGCGAGCGAGCATGCATGTGTGAGCAAGCATGAGTGGGGGGAGGGGCAGAGAGAGGGGGACAGAGGGTCTGAAGCAGGCTCTTCACTGACAGCACAGAGCCTGAGGTGGATCCTGAACTCACGAACCTCGAGACCATGACATGAGCCAAAGTCAGACGTTTAACCGACCGAGCCGCCCGGACTGCCCATTTAAAATTCTTATTATTTTTTTTTAACGTTTATTTTTATTTTTGAGAGAGACAAAGACAGAGACAGAATGCGAGTGGGTTAGGGGCAGAGAAAGAGGGAGACACAGGATCGGAAGCAGGCTCCAGGCTCCGAGCTATCAGCACAGAGCCCGACATGGGGCTTCAACTCACGAACCGTGAGATCGCGACCTGAGCCGAAGTCGGACGCTCAACTGACTGAGCCAGCCACCCAGGCGGCCCTAAAATTCACGCAGAAGTCAGAGTTTGGGAAATATTATACTACAGGGGGCTCAAAATCCCAGAGTCTCAGAGAGGTTTAAAGAAAACAGACTATGCAGTCCTGTATCTAAATAAAGAATTCCAAATGCTATCAAGTGCTCTGCCTTTTAAGCCTGTGAGAACTCACACGGCATCCTCGCTGCCGTGTAGTTAGACTAACGGATCACACAGGCTTACGGCAGAAACTTTCCGAGCGCAGAAAAGTACCAATATAGGTGCCAGCTTTTCTATGACTTTTTAAACATAAAATATGTAACTGGGTGGCGGATAAATAGGTTTTCTCTTGCTCTCTTTCTTTTTTTTTTGTATTTAAAATATTTCCAAAAGAAAATCAAAAACGTCTCCCGTGAGCCTACTGACAAAAAAGACCTTTCACTACTGCCACAGGCAGGGGGAGAAGAGGGAGAAGAGCTCAGACGGGTGGCCCCCCGAGTCTCCGGCAGGTGACAGGAGCCCGCCCTCCTGGACCCTCTGCTCCGGGGTGGGCGGAGACCCTTGCCGGCCACCAGAGGCGAAGAGAAGGCTGCTCCGGGTGGAGGCAGGGGCGGCCTACCCACACCACCGGGACGGGTGCCCACGGAGGGTGGTGTGGGTCGGCACACCCACGGAAGAGGGCGGCAGAAGCCGTGTGCTCCCGCTGGCCTTTTTACTCTAAGATTCTACCTTCAAGTCGCCTCTATACCCAACATGGGACTCGAACGCAAGACCCCAAGATCAAGAGTCGCACGTTCCACCGACGGAGCCAACCACTCACTAGCCTTTTTAAGAGTGAATTTTTGTATAGAAAAAAGCCTGGAACGAAGCACCCCGAATTGTCGGATGGTAGAAAGACTTTTATCATTTACTGTCCTGACTCTGTCAGTATACAACGCTTTCGTAATTTAAAAAAGTATTTTGTAGGGGCGAGCCCCGCAAGACACTCCGCACGGGTGGCGTGGCACCTGCCTGGGACTCTCTCTCTACCCTTTTCCCACTTGCGCTCTCTCAAAATAAAGAAATGAACTTAAAAAAACCCCCAGCATTTTGTTTAGGCGAAAATATTCTCTAGAAACTGGAAGAAGAAATCTTGTTTTAACCCCCCATGGCCTTCTACTTCTAAAAGAAACTTCACAAACAGAGTTCGTGTGGACTGTGACTCTGGACGAATACACGGGCTGACAATTATGGGAGGACCCTGGCCAGAAAGAAACAAGGAAAGTGGAAGCCGGGTCACGCCGTCAGGACGAGGGCGTGAGTTTCTTCATGATGGTTTACACAGGGCTTTGAAGGCACCGATGACGTTTTAGTTCTTAACTGAAAAGCAAATGTATGAAATCAAAGTAACGTACACACAAAACATATGCAAACACTCTGAAGGTTAGCGCCACCTCCAGGCCTCCAGGGCCTCCTACCAGAGCCAGTCACCAATTGACTGGGGGAGGATCGACCAACCAATCAATCCACGGTGTAGCCGTCCCCACTTTTTCCTGGTCATTTATACACTTGGTGTTGAGCCTTGCTTTTTTTTTCCCCGAATAACAGATCTACAAAGAAGGAACCTGCGTGTTCAATCCCACCAAACCCACGATCGGCGAAACAGACACAAATCTGCAGAAATCAAAGAAACTAAACCCCGAGACGAGAGGAAACCAAAGCCACGTCTCCCAGGCCAGGGCCCTGCTGGCCACAACCACACACCTGACCAAGGAGGAATCCACTTCTCCCGCAGTGTGAAATGTCCAAAGACAGCATCGTGTCTGTGGGCACACGTGTGAGCGTGTACGTGTGGTGGGCCCAGAAACACAAGCAGATTTTTAAATTTCTGACTGTCAGTCTGACCGGTGTCAGTACAAGGTAGTGCTGGTATCATTTCTAGAGGCCGCGCGCACTCACTGTATCTGCAAAGTGTCCTGCCACTTTGTTATTTCTGAGTAAGACAGCGGCCTTAGTCACTGGTCCCATTTCCTGTTAGCCTGAATAACTCAGAATAGAAAATAAACACAGGGATCACAAGGACAGAGAAGTTTAAAGTGCTTCATGGTTTTAAAAAAATGCCACTGAAAGGGGCGCCTGGGTGGCTCGGTCAGTTGAGTGTCCGACTTCAGCTCAGGTCATGATCTCATACTCTGTGAGTTTGAGCCCCGTGTCAGGCTCTGTGCTGACAGCTCAGAGCTTGGAGCCTGCTTCAGATTCTGTAACTCCCCCTCTCTCTGCCCCTCCCCTGCTCATGCTCTGTCTCTCTCTGTCTCAAAAATAAATAAAAAACATTAAAAAAAAAAAACTCTATTTCAAAAACACTACTATGAGCGTTACTTTTCTTTCTGCAAACCTCTTTTTTATGTTTGTTTATTTTGAGAGAGAGAGAGACAGGGGAAGGGAGGGAGGAAGGGATGGAAGAGGGGTGGAGGGAAGGGAGACAGAGGATCCCCAACAGGCTTCATGCCGTCAGCATACAATCCGACTCGGGGCGCTGACTCCGAGCTGTGAGATCCCAACGGGAGCTGACATCAAGAGTCAGAAGCCTGACCGACAGAGCCTCTCAGGCGCCCTCCTTTTCGCAGACCGCTTGAATCCTGCCGTTAAACGGAAGGCAGCCTGTCCCCCGTCGGCTTCTGTGTTCACCCTGCCATGCAGTGTCGCTGCCGTTGGAGCAGGCGAAGAAAACGCAGTCTTGGGGGGCGATGCAGCCAGATGAGGGAGGGGACTCAGCAGGCTTTGAAGAACCCCTCGCGCCCTCGACACTACACCGACCCGGTCCGGCGAAGGCTTCTGGCTGCCAGCCGCCGTGCGGGGGTCCGTCACCCTCTCGCCGAGCACTTCCAACTGTTGTACTCGCGCCCACCGGTCTATCTCAACCTGTGAGCGGACCTTCTGCCCAGAAGGGAGTCAGTGACATCGCGCGACGGTCACTAAACGCCGCGGCTGGAGGTTCGGGCTCTCCCAAACTCTCATCTCCACTCGAGAGCCCGGGAGCCCAAACCTCATCATTAGCGACGGACGCCGTCAGCCGCTGTCTGGGGAGCGGCAGGCTCTGCTCATTTCCGGGCCACCGTGGCCGGTCCCCGCGGGGACGCTGGCTGGCCCAGCCCATGGCGTGAACCTCGCGCGCCCTCCCTGGGGATGATGTCCACGCCTCACTGCGGCAGAGGGGCTTCGTGAGTACTTCCCAGATCGTCTCGCCGAATGTGCGAAAGACCAGCGCTGAGGGCTGCGGGTCTTCCAGGGTGATGGAGACGTTCCCGGACTGGACTGTGTGACAGCCACACAACTTGGTAAATTAAAAAAAAAAAAACCACTGAATTGCATGCTTAGAACAGGCAAATTTTCTGGCACGGAAATTAAGGTTTTTTGTTTTTTGCTTTTTTTTTAAAGACCTGTACTTGAGCGTAAAAGAATTCTCACTGCTCTAACACAGACACCATTAAATGAAATTGCTATTGTCACTCCGAGTGCACGGGGCCAGCACCTGACTGCTAGTAATCTCAGCATCACAAAAGTCGTTTTGACCTGGAAGAGAGTCTGAAGAAATGCTAGGGGTTCACAGGCCGCAGTTTAAGACCTGCTGCTTTAAACATAACAGAGAGGGGTGCCTGGGTGGCTCGGTTGGTTAAGCATTTGGCTTTGGCTCAGGTCATGATCTCGCAGTCCGTGGCTTCGAGCCCCGTGTCGGGCTCTGTGCTGACAGCTGGGAGCCTGGAGCCTGCTTCGGATTCGGTGTCTCCCTCTCTCTCTGCCCCTCCCCAGCTCATGCTCTGTCTCACTCTCTCAAGAATAACATTAAAAAAAAAAAAAAAATTAAACATAAAGGAGAATGCAGAGATTCCAAAGTGGGCAACAGACACCTCTCCCAGGAGGGGATCCTCTTTGAACGGTCAATAAGCACACGAAGAGATGCTCACGTCACCCGGGACCGTGGGAATGGAAATCAGAAGCACACCCACTGGGATGCTCTCTCTCAAAAAGTCAGAAAACGCCAAGCGTAGGGGAGGAGGACGTGGCTGTCGGGAGCACAACGTGGCGGGGCTGCCCCAAAACACAGCGAGGAGGTGCCTCAAGAAACGGAAACTAAAGCCACCGCACGACCCAGCAAGTCTACCGTACACACCCCCAGAATTTCAAAGCGGGGTCTCGAAGAAACATCTGCACCATTCACAGCAGCCGGAAGATGAAAGAACCCCGGTCCGCTGTTGGACGAGTAGGTGCACACGCAGCGGAGGACGAACCTTGGGAAGAAAGGAGATTCTGACATGCGCTAAAACACAGGGGGGCCTCGAGGACGCTGCCACGTGAGATAAGACAGTCACATAAAGACAACCATCGCACCGTTCTACTGATAGGGGCACCGGAAGGAGTCACGTTCACAGACAGTAGGAGGGTGGTCGCCAGGTCTGGGGGAGGGAGGAATGGGAGGTTATTGTTTAATGGCTACAGAGTTTCCCTCGTACAAGATGAAGAATTTCCGAGATGATGGTGCCGATGGCCCCGATGTGAATGTACTCAACACCACAGAACCCTACACTTAAAAAGAGTTACGATGGAGGGGCCCCTGGGGGGCTCTGTCGGCTGAGCGTCCGACTTCACCTCAGGTCGTGATCTCACGGTTCATGAGTTCGAGCCCCGTATCGGGCTCTGTGCTAACAGCTTGGCGCCTGGGGCCTGCTTCGGATTCTGTGTCTCCCTCTCTCTGCCCCTCCCCCACTCAGGCTCTGTCTCTGTCTTTCTCAAAAAAAAAATTTTTTAAAGTTTAAATAGTTACAGGGGCACCTGGGTGGTTCAGTCAGTTGAGCACCCGACTTCACCTCAGGTCATGATCTCATACTCTGTGGGTTCGAGCCCCACATCGGGCTCCATGCGGACAGCTCACAGCCTGGAGCCTGCTTCAGATTCTGTGCCTCCCCCTCTCTCTGCCCCTCCCCTGCTCATGCTTTGTCTCAAAAAAAAAAAAAAAAAAAAAAAAAAGAATAAAAATAAAAATAGTTACAATGGTAAATTTCACGAGGTACATTTTATCAAATTTTGGGGGGGGTGGGGGGAGGGGGACAGGGAAGAAAGGGAGAGGGAGAAAGAACAGGAAGGAGCAGAGACCAGGAGGCCTGTCCCACAGAATGGGCTGGGCGCTATTGATAGCTGGCCCAATCAGAAACCCAACGTAGGACATAGTTTCAAGAAACCGTTATTTCCATCACTGTAGGGGGAGCTTCCCATCTCGATGACTTAACATAAACACACCAGAGGTAAAAACATATCGTAAACAAAGTACTGGTGCTTAAAGACGTTTCAACCTATGTTCCTGTGTTTTCTTGCCAATGGTCACAAATATCAATGTACCCATTTGGGCAACGAATGATTAATCCGGGGGTATCTTTTAATAGAACTATAACTAACAAACTTTCTCAGGAAGAAACCTCAAATTAAGATATAACTTACATGCCGCGTAATGTCCCAATCTAAAGCGAACAATTTCGCGGGTTTCAGCACATACGCGCAAGGTTGTCCAACCATCATCCTAGAAGGAAACCCTGCACTCATTAGCCATCACCCCCACTGCCCGTAGCTACTCCCCCTCCCTCCAGGCTCCTCAGTTTAGACAACGGCTAATCCGGTTCCTGCCTCTGTGGATTATCCTGGACAGTTTGCACACGAGGAGGCCTTTTGTGTCTGGCATCTTTCGCTCGGCATGACGTCCTCACAGTTCATCCGTGCTGTGGTCGCAGTACTCCACTCTTCTTGTGGCCGAGTAATATTCCACCGTACAGATAGACCACGCTGTCTGACCATTTATGAGCTGACAGACACGGGCGCTGTGTGCACTCGTGGGCTGTTTCGAACACTGCTATTACGACCATTTGTGCACAAGTTTTTGGGTAGACGTACGTTTTCATCTCTCTCGGGTGGAGATCTAGAAGCAGAATCGATGGGGTCACGTATGGTCCTACACGCTCGTGTCCTCAGGAGCCGCCAGACTGTCTTCCAGCAGCTGCACCAGGTCACGTCCCCACCAGCAGGGTGTGAAGGTCCCCTTTCTCCCCATCTTCGTCAAACGCGACAAACTCTGTTTTATTTCTAAAGTGACTTCTCCTGCTCCTGAAGGGAACTTACACGATTTGTCTCAATGGAACACCAAGCTTATCAAATTGCAGGTAAGCAAAAACATTTCACCCAAAAACTTGCTCAAAAAGCAAAAAGCGAGAGACGTGTTTCGGCACGCCCAAAGAATCACCCGTTTCTTCCTATGCTGTATCCCACTACTCCACAGAGTCACTCAACAATCCAGGGGGAAAGGTAAATGTATACTCAAAAACCGAGGCTGAGACAAGTTACTGACTCTGCCCAGCCAAGTTGCCGAGAAGGCCGGGTGCCACTGGCCTCAGATTTCTCCGCAGAGAGCCCTGCCACTGGCCTTGGGCTCTGAAACCCAAGCTGAGCATTCTGGAGGGACCTCCCTCCCACTGACATGTGGCCCTGGAGTCATCTGCGGAGACGGTGCCCTGTGCGTGCCACGAGGTACCTCCGAGGATGCTCATCCGCGGTCCCAACACGGGACCGACCCCGTCGGTCCGTGTGCTTCTGTCGCTAAACTCCGGAAACGACCTCAGGGCTGTGACCCCCGGGAGCACCTGGACCGGAGCCTCCGCGGTGCGGACGGACGGTGCCGCCTCCTCTCGTGGAAGCCCGCGGCTAGTCCCGACGGGCCGGCCAGGCTTCTGAACAATTCCACAGCGGTGCCAACCGGAAATGACTGCGTTCACATCTACGTACGTGTGTAAGTGCATCGCCCCGTGAGGAGTTTCGGCGGGCTGACACCATTTACTCCCACGTAATTATGGAAAAGAGGTCTTCTGCTCAAAATTTTCTGAAATATTGATATTTCAAATACTGAAGCTTGTAAAGAACTGTTAAGAATTTACTTTCTAAAACATACCACACACTCATCTGTGTCCTTAGGGTGACTATGCTGTCCACGAGACAACCGCCAGCCACCTTCCTGAGGACAGAGCACGTGCTGTGCAAAGGACCCATCACGGGCATGTCTAACTCACGAGTCCAAGTATCTCCACTTGGCAGAAACAACACGCACGCGGGGCGCCTGGGGGGCTCAGTCGGTTAAACGTCTGACTCGACTTCGGCTCAGGTCATAATCTCGCGGTTCGTGAGTCTGAGCCCTGAGTGCCGCGCTGGGCTCCGTGCTGACAGTTCAGAGCCTGCTTGGGCTTCTCTCTCTCCCCCTCGCTCTGCCCCTCCCCGACCTGCTCTCTCTCTCTCTCTCTCTCTCAAAATCAAGAAACTTAAAACAAAACAAAACAAAACTGTGCAGGTAAACGGCACAGGCTAGGAGCCCACACCCTGAGGAGTGAGCTGACCCAGGCCCCAAGCACCCTCTGCGTCACGTCACTGAGGTCTAGGCAGAGGGTCCTCCGAGGACCAGTCAAGTGCAGAGCCTGTCCTCTCGGCAAGATGGGACTCCACCGTGCCCCTCCTGTCCCACCCCCCACCACTGCCCCCCGCGGTCCGCAAAGGTCCCGGGAGCCTCATCGAGCGCCACTAAGAACTGGGATCCACAAGCGCTCTCTGCCCCTCAGAGCCTCCCCCTTCCTTCTTCTGGCTTCACATCAGTATTCGGGATCCAGGAGAAGGAAGTCTGGCCTCTGGAGCAGAGAGGGAAAAGCGTATACTCTGTACCTTTAACCTGGCCTCTGAGTGGTATGGGATGTGATATTGGTGGGAGAGGAGTGGACAGTGCTGTCCCAACATCTGGAAAAGAAGTACAGGAAGCTCTTGTGAAATTCGGAGCAGACGCGCGGGCCGGGCCAGGGAGCGGGGCGCCCAGGGCCAGCGAGGCTGAGACAAAGACAGACGCCTTCCCACCTGTCCAAGGAGAAGGCGGAGTGACCAGGAATAGGCCCCAACTACCGCCGCGTGGCCGCAAGACCCTTACGGACTGGGGTTCTCGCCGCCGTTCCAGGTCACCCGTGGTGTTAGTCTGCGACCTGTCACAGCCACGTGGCTGGCACCACTCACCTTCCAGGAGGGAGCGACCTTGCTGCACTCAGAGGCTATCTCTTTGCTATTTGGACATCCATTCCAAATGAAGGATGTACTTGGATACGTTTACAAACAAGCAGCAACTGTCCGTACAGAGGTAAGGCCCCTGGTGCCCGGGGCGTCTGCCTTAGGACAAGGACTACTCATAAACAGGGTGGTCACAGCTCTGCTGTCACGGAGGGCCTGGAGCCACAAAGTGGAAACGGCCAGGCTGGCCCCTCCAAGTCAGTCAAAGGAGGCAAGGACCAGCAAAGGACGGTGCCACCCTGCCACGGTCACGGTCTGGCCCCAAGAACAGCCCTGCACAGGCTCCCAGGCACTGGGCGGGGCTGAGCCACCACCACAGTCCCAGGAAAAGCCAAGACCACACAAGGCCCCACAGACAATTACCTTTCATGAAGAATCGGCAGGTGGGACGCGGCCTCACCTTCCTGTCACTGGGGTCCTTTACTTCGCCCTCCTCCAGATCGTCATCCTGAAACAGAGGACAACGGGACTTAAAAGGCAATCACCTTAACGAGAGAGGGGAGGTGGAGGGCGTCCACCAACAGGCACGGCTTCCCCAGACTAGAAAGGGTATTTTCACGAGACTGGTGTCTCGGCCACTTGGCAATTCAGGTCAGTTTTCCAAACCTCGATGGGGATACACCAGAGCTCGTCTACAAGGTCGAGGCGTGACACAAAACACCAAGTAAAAACGCTCCGTGAAGTACGTAATGCTCAGTACAAAGCAGGCTTCTCTGTTTTCCCTCCGGCAGCAATGCTGGGCAGAAAACGGTGACACTTCACACTTTTAGAACTTTGTGCATTTAAACGGTATTTATAAGCCAAAATATTTTGTTCTTAAAACTCAAAACCAACGTCCTCTAGTTTAAGAGTCTAGGGGTGGGGAGGAGGGAGGTCAGGCTCAGACCCAGAACCTTGCCTTCTAAGGCCAGAGCTCCTAACCTTGGCTGCCAAGCTTTGGTGTAATGTGGGAGCTTTACAAACACCAAAGCCTGGGTGGGTTTCACCCCCAGGAATTCCAAAGAACAGCCATGACCCGGACTACTGCTCTGAGCCCTGTCCAGCCTCCACTATCCCAGGGCCTCGGTCACCACAGACCTGCAGACACTCCCCTGTGCCCCTCAGTTGAGACGCCATCCCCAGGGGTCACCCCCAGCCCCAAAGCGGGTATGCAGGTGCCCTGCTGACATCTTTGCTGGGAGGTCCAGGACGGAGCTCCTCACTGCCCCCCTGTCCTGGCCTGTCCTAGCCTGTCCTGGCCTGTCCTGGCCCATCCTACCTGTCCTGGCCCGACCTAGCCAATCCTAGCCTGTCTTGGCCTGTCCTGGCCCGTCCTAGCCTGTCCTACCTGTCCTGGCCTGTCCTAGCCCACCCTACCCTGTCCTGGCCCATCCCAGCCAGTCTTAACCTGTCCTGGCCCGACCTAGCCAGTTCTACCCTGTCCTGGCCCGTCCTAGCCCTTCCTACCCTGTCCAGGATGCTCTAGGACAGTCAACCCAAGGGGTCACACAGGGCAGGGCATGGGGATCACCAAAGCGTCTCCCCCCTCATCCAAAGTGCCGCCTGGTCTGGGAGCCACTTCCCCACTGGTGCCCTGCTCCCTCCCAACTCCCCACGGGCCCTCCTGGCAGTGACCTTTCAGAAGCCAGCCCGCATTCTTCTTCCTTCTCCACCTCCACCGACACTAACACTAACACGGACTCACCTCATTTTCAGACGGTGGATGAGTCTCCTGACTCAGGACCTCCCCACCCCGGCTCCTTTCATCACAGGTCCTCACAGCATGGGTCACGGCCGCCACGGTCCCGCCTGACTGAACAGGGGTTCAGACCAGGCAGGACTGTGACACCGGTCCAAGCACAGTGTTGGGCTTAGAGCAAATGGTCAGCAAACATTTGTTGAATGAAAAAATACTAAGGTCAAACCCTGGATTTAGGGTGGCTTATCTTTAAAGCATAAATATTTGTATAACTTCTGCCTGAAAAATATTTACTTATTAAAAAAGCATTTTATGGGGCACCTGGGTGGCTCCGTCGGTTATGCATCTGACCGTTGATGTTGGCTCGGGCTGCGATATCACGGTCGTGGGATCAAGCCCTGCGTTGGGCTCTGTGCTGACAGTGCAGAGCCTGCTTGGGATTCTCTCTCTCTGCCCCTCCCCCACTCGCTCAAAACAAATAAACGTTAAAAACAATAAAATTAAAAAAGCATTTTATAGTGAAAAGAACAAATGCCTGAAAGTTATATCCCTTAAGAGCCAACAGAATAATTTCTTTCTTTTAAAAGATTAAATAATTGGGGCACCTGGGTGGCGCAGTCGGTTAAGCGGCCGACTTCGGCTCAGGTCATGATCTCTCGGTCCGTGAGTTTGAGACCCGCGTCGGGCTCTGGGTTGACAGCTCGGAGCCTGGAGCCTGCTTCGGATTCTGTGTCTCCCTCTCTCTGCCCCTCTGCCCCTCCCCTGCTCGTGACCTGTCTTTCTCCGTCTCTCTCTCTCTCTCTCAAAAATAAATGTTTAAAAATCAGATAAATAAAAGATTAAATAATTTATTCAAGAATTTTTTTTAGACCTCCAGAACATATTCACATTCTAAGTGGAAGTCCACACCCTTTAAGCGCCACCTCCCCACGTCCAACCGCAGGAGGATTTCCTAGGTCTCAGAGATGTGTTTGCTTCCTGCGGCATGATGGGACACCTCTCTCCCCTGGTCCTTTAGAATCTTTTTTTTTTTTTTTTTTTTTAAGATGATTCCCCATTTATTTTTGAGGAGGCGGGACAGAGAAGGGGAGAAAGAAAGGGTATCCCAAGCGGGCTCCACACGGTCAGCACGGAGCCCAACACGGGGCTTGATCCCACAAAGCACGAACCTCGAGATCACCACCTGAGTGGAAATCAAGTCAGATGCTCAAGGACTGAGCCCCCTGGTGCCCCGGGCACCTTCTCTTTACAACTGCTCTCACCCCGATGGCTGCTAGACTAACACCTCAGGTGCTATTTGCTCAAATTGAGGGCAGATTCTTCTTTCTCTTAGGATAACAAAACTCTTCTGAAAGGTTACACCCCATTCAAGTTCTCCTGCTTTACTTGGAAATCAAGGCCCAGGGGTTGAGCTGAGGAGCCCAGGAGGTGGCCCTGCATGGGTCAGGGCTCCCAGTAAGCGCACTGGATCAGATTTAAAGAGGTATTTCTGCAAAGCTGCTACTTTCAATACTTGCCAGAGCAGGGAGGAGACCGGCCCGCCCATCTTAAGACTGGCGAGCGGTCACGTGAGCTGTGTTCCGTGCGGCTGCCAAGAAGGCTCAGGGCTAAGAACGCTCGAACCACACGTAAGGCGCACACGACGCAACGTCGACCCAAAGAACACAAGACGGCATCTACCTACTGGCTGCCGCCGTCTAGTCCCCACACCCACTAGGAAGGAGACAGAGGGCTTCCCTGTCATGTGCCGGACGTATGGTCTCTTCTCTAATTATAAAACAAACAAGAACGATGAAGAGACCACTCAGAGATATAATACCGTGAATTTTTTTCTTTTTTAAGTTTATTTACTTATTTTGAGAGAGAGTGGGTGAGGGGCAGGCAGAGAGAGAGAGAGAGAGAGAGAGAGAGAGAGAGAGAGAGAAAATATCCCAAGCAGGCTCCAAGCTGTCAGCACAGAGCCTGACGTAGAGCCCGAACTCACAAACTGTGAGATCATGACCTGAGCTGAAATCAAGAGCCAGACGCTCAACCAACGGAGCCACCCAGGCACCCCAACAGCTGAAATTTCAACTAACCATCTGTTTATTCAGTACGATGGTTTTTCAAGTGACGGTTAACTAAAATGACTTCAACTGTGCAGCCTCATGCAAACACAGGTCAAGAACGACGTCTCTACAGCCAAATCCACACCACTCAGTCGTCTGCGGCTGTCACATCACGTGTCTTTCAGACCTCCTGGTCGCAGGGCCACAAGCTGACACAGCGGAGAGCAGAGGACAAGGAGAGGCCCTAGGGGTCCGCGGTGCACCTGCTGGGTGCACACCTGGGACACCACCCGTGAGGCTCTCGGCGACCCGCACCCGGGACAGACTAACAGCCCCACGTGGAACTCAGGGGGTGGGCAAGGTTCTCTGGAGTTTTCAGAACTGAGGGACACCAGGCTGGTCGTGTTTCCTTACCAGTGTCCACTCAGGGAAACACACACACAGGGCACACTGCACTTTACCGGCGTTACAAAATAGGACTGCGGGGGGAGACTGGACTTGAATCCTGGCAGTGTGACCACGGACACAGGCCCCACTCGAGCCGGACTGTCTGTCCTCCAGCAGAACAGGCTGCTCCGTGCCAGGCGCTGGGCTCACGGTGCTCCGTGTGGTGCCTCACAGAAAACCTGAGCAGTGAGTGCTCAACGAGTGGTCATGATTTTAGCGGAAAACTACCTCGGAGGCGATATGCCAAATATGACCACGTACGGGCCGCCTGGGGGGCTCAGGTGGGTAAGTACGCGACTTCGGCGCAGGTCATGATCTCTGGTTCATGAGCCCGAGCCCCACGTCGGGCTCTGTGCTGACAGCTGGGAGCCCGGAGCCTGCTTTGGATTCTGTGTCTCCTTCTCTCTCTGCCCCTCCCCCGCTTGTACTCTGTCTCTCTCTCAAAAATAAACATTAAAAAAATTTAAAGAAAAGACTTTCATCTAAGGAAAAGAATAAACATCAAAAAACCCCTGACCGTGTTGACAACGGTAGCATAGTTTGACATCTCTGTGCAGGTCTTTATCTTGCTTTAATAAAAACAAAACAGAACAACAAACCAATGCCTGCATATTATCTACACAAGAAGCCACTTCCGCCACAGCGGCCCCAGCACTAAGGCAGGTGAGTGGGCACCACGTGACGGCACCATGGGGGGGGGGGGGGGCGGGCACGGACACCGTGCCAGAGGTGCTGCATCTGTAAAATGGGGGTGACAATCCTGGTCTATGACCCCTTACCCAACACCCCTGGGGCCAGATGTGGTCTAGGAATTCAGAAGCATTTTGGTTTTAGAAGGCGATATAGCAGGGGTCAGAACAGCACCCCGGAACGGATGCGGTCATCCTTCTGTGGGGGGGGGGGGTGCACGACCAGCCACACGAGGAGTAAACACAGGATCACAAACAGACTCGCATCGTGTCGGGCAAGGTCTGCCACCAGATGAGCGAGGAAACCTGTCCACCCTCAGAGCTCCCGGACTCCCCGGCTCAGGGTAAGGACTGTGGCCCGCACTCTCTATGTGCCTGATCTGGTGTGGACTCTCCTCAAATGCGGGGCAGGCAGCTGCTTCCTGGGCTTCTGCGAGGCCACACAGCAGAGGAGAGCGGGGCCCCTGCAGAGTGAAAACCCTGAGCCACCAGAGGGAGACCTTTCGTAGGAGATACTATGTACCTAGATATAAAAGGAACAGGTAGATTTAAATGAGAAAATATAAAATACCACCTGCCAAGAAAACATTTCAAAGGATTTTTGTACATGTGGGGGCCCGAGAGGAGCGCCGTGGACTGTCCACTGGGGACGGGATGTGGCTGCTGTCCCGCGGTCTGAAAGGCCACACTGCCAGTGTGAGAGCGATCGACAAAAGCAGGTTTGGAACAAAACACATAGCCCACCCTTTTCCACATGGATGACACCAAATTCTATTAACCAAATGGCAGGTAAGATACAAACCCAGAAACAAATACATGAGCAGAAGGAAGGACGGACACACCCAAGAGGGGAGGACCCAAGAGGACCCAAGAGGAAAGGCAAATCGAAGACCCACAAATCTGAGTGCTCCTCGAACCCTGATGGAAGGAATGGTCACGGCCAGACTCGGCAGGTGCAAGAGGAAGGAACCTCACACAGAGGGGTCCATTTCTGCGGGCTCCACCCACTCTTTTGAGAGACGCCCAGGCAGAGACAGAGCCACAGGTAGGGCCGGGGTTAAGTGTGGCTTCCGGAGCAAGTAAGAGACTGCTGATTCAATATGAAATAAGGCTCCCCAGGGACTGGCCATCGGGGACCCTCAGCCTCCACTCCACAAACAAGCCAGGGTGCCCGTATGCAAAATCCCACCCCTACCACAGGAGCAAAGCAGCATTTCCAGAAACATATCTGCATCTGAAAGGTATTTTGGGAGCACACCAAACACGTATAAAGGTAATTCAAGATCTTGGGCACAAATTGTGTGGTTTAGGCAAAAAAAGTTTAAGGGCTTACTCCTCCGCATATCAAGTCATGAGTCCCAGTGACTGGACATCTAAGAGAGGAGAAAAGGCAGGACAAGGCATCACGAAGACGAGAAAAGCACTTGGCTTGTAGACTCTCCCACTCAGCTGTTCTGGCAATTCAAGGCCAGGAGGGCTGCAGGGAGGAGGTGGCAGGTGTGCGGGAGGGGCCTCTGGACAGGGAGCCTGCTGGGTATGGGGACCCTTAGGGGTGACGGCGAATGCAGATTCTCGAGGTAGAAGCCAAACCACGCATCTCCTGCTCACAAAACATCCAGGTGGTTCACTTGTGATATGAGAGGGCTTGTAAGCAGTGGGGAAAAACACCCCTCTGGGATGGACGCTTTCCGTGAGGCCAGAGGCGACTTTGCAAGGGTTGACTAAAGGGGACCAAGCCAAAGGACCAGCGAAGGCAGGCTGTTTCCAGACCCAAGCGCGTACCTCTGGTTCCCCCTCCATCAGAGACCCGGGCCTGGGAGAGGGAGGGGATACGGCACAGGAACGCCAGCGCGGCATCTTGGTGGGGACAACGCTGCAGCGGGGAGCCAGCGGGGAGTGACGGAGGGCTGGGACCAGGACAAGAGCAGGAGGAGGAGGCCAGGAGCAGCTGCTCCCAGACAGGCCGACGCTCGTCCACACCGGGTCCTACCAACTGGGCTCAGGCAGGGCTGGTCACCGACACCCAGTACAGGAGCCGCCCCGTGCCAACGGCTCTCCGGGGCAGACCTTCCTTCTGCCCGCTGCCACTATACATTTCAATGACACGTACCCCAAAGTAACGGGGGTTTCACCTCTCTGCTCAGAAGGCAGTTAGGGGCTGCCCACAACAGGCCAGTTCTGGCGAGACACAGACGAGCCGGCCAGGCAGCTTCTGGACTCAGGGGACGTATATTTCCGGAGGCGGGGGAGGGGGAATGACCCCGTAAATTCAGACTGTGCAAATACAACGACGTCCTCAGCCAGGGATAACGGTCGGGGGAGGAGGCAGAGCCCACGGAGAGGAAGCGACACTTAAGCTGCCAGTTACAGGGCGGGGCGCAGCCGGACACGGAAAGGGCAGGAACCCAGCAGAGGCGCTCGAAGAGGCCGCGTGTGCGCCTGTCACCATTCACTGGGCCTGCCCTCCGCTTGCGGAGGTCTGTCTCCAAGCGGGGCATGAGTCCTGCTCTGCCCCGTCACGTCCCTGCGGCGCGGTGACCCAGAGGCACCGTCCGTGGTGTGGGAAGGAGACGGCTTCCGCGTGGCCGAACAAAGCCATCGCCCGGTCTCCTCAGCGCGCTGTTTCCACCTAGGCTGGGGCCCCTCGTGGGAGGGTGTGCGGAGGGCAAGCCAGCCAGCCGGCCAACCTCAGGATCTCCAGGGGCAAGAAAGCCAAATTGGGCTTCTATTCTACGTGCTTTTTCTAGGGCAACCAGCCAAACTCCAGACGACGGGCATTTTCCAGGGCTGCCTCGGTTCAACCCAAGGTCCCGCACCACCACATCTAAGGGCAGCCGGCAAGCCCACTGGTGCGATGACACCACGGCCGTCCGGGACCCGCAGGGAGACACTTGGCCCATACGATCATGGAAAGGTAGGAAAGGAGCTGAACTTCCCCCTAAGACTCGTTCAACAGTTGAAGCAGGAAGAACTCGCAACTGGCCCTCTCTGAGTGGGAATGGGCCGCCAAGGACCCCTGGGCCATGCCTGGTAATCAGCCCCTCCCTCGTCATCTTCTCAGGACAGAACAAAGACAGGGCGCTTTTCGCTCTGCAACACTGACAACCACACCCACAGGCGCCTCGGCCAAGAACTTCATCTTCTGCCTAAAATTTCACCCAAATGGATTAACTCGGGTTTCAAGACCTCTCTTCCCTTGGACAGGCCTGTTGCAGAGGTACGTTTTCCAAAACCGGAAAGGCAGCATGGCTGGGAAACCCAAGGACGCCTGCATAATCATACCCTGACAATACCCTTTAAGCAAAGCAAAGGTTATTAGCAGAGCTGCAAGAAAAGAGCTAAAATTCAGAGCTTGTAACCACATACATCGCGTCCCCACCAAGTTCTGTTCTTACGAGCCTAAGTTAGATAGATAAGCAATGTTTAAAACCCGGCACAACCACGGCCTACCAGCACAGGTGAAGACGGAATGGGCACCTAAGGAGGTGTGGTGCTTACCGAGGACTACGGTTAGGTATTTAAGCAGCAACCTTTTCCCTCCTCCAACCCAGAACATTTCTGACAGATTCCACACACCTTCCACTGTAATGACTCCCAGACAAGCAGCGTCGCCTCCCCTGGGGTACCTCCCCTTCCCCCACCCCCCCCTGCTTATTTCAATGTGCTCTGTCCCTCTCTCGACTCCTTTGAGTAAAAGCATTACTCGGTAGGACTTCAGGCTCTTTCTCCCCAAAGCTCAACTTTTTAAAGATCATGATTACAAAAGACACAAGAACATGCTGTGGGAAAAAGAAAGTCTCTTCAACAAATGGTGATGGGAAAACTGGACAGTGACATGCAAAGGGAAACAGGGCCACTTTCTTACACCACAGACCAAACACGCTCAAAACAGATGAAAGACCTAAATGTGAGACCTGAACCCACAGAAACCCTAGAAGAGAGCACAGGCAGCAATTTCTGTGACATTGGCCATAGGAACATTTTTCTAGATGTGTCTTCTAAGGGAAACAAAAGCAAAAATAAACTATTGGGATGACATCAAAATAAAAAGCTTCTGCACACCAAAGAGAACAATCAACAAAACTAAAAGGCACCCTACGCAGTGGGAAAAGACATTTGCAAATGACGTATTGGATAAAGGGCTGGTATCCAAAATCTATAAAGAACTTACAGGGATGTCTGTCCTAGTAGGAAGAGGGTGTGTGACTCTTGATCTCAGGGCCGTGAGCTCAAGCCCCACATGGGGTGTGCAGATTACTTAAATAAATAAAATTTATGGGGCGCCTGGGTGGCTCAGTCGGTTGAGCGCCCACCTCTTGGTTTTGGCTCAGGTCGTGATCTCACGGTCACAGAGATGGGCTCCGCACCAGGCATGGTGCCCGCCTGGGATTCTCCCTTGCTGGCACGCGCACACTTTCTCTCTCTCTCTCAAAACACAAATAAAGCAAAACAACTTAAAAAACTCAACACCAAGAAAATAATCCACTGAAGAAATGGGCAGAAGACACGAACAGACACTTCTCCAAAGAAGACATCCAGGTGGCTCACAAACACATGAAAAGATGCTCAACATCACTCACGTCAAGGAAATACAAATCAAAACCATACTGAGATACCACCTCACACCTGTCAGGATGGCTAACATCAACAACACAAGAAACAACAGGTGTGGGCGAGGATGTGGAGAAATGGGAACCCTCTTGCTCAGATGGTGGGAACGTAAACTGGTGCAGCCGCTCTGGAGAACAGCGTGGAGCTTCCTCAAACAGTTAGAAACAGGTCTAACTAGGGGCGCCCAGGTGGCTCAGTCGGTTGAGCGTCCGACTTCGGCTCAGGTCATGATCTCGCGGTCCGTGAATTCGAGCCCCGCGTCAGGCTCTGTGCTGACCGCTCAGAGCCTGGAGCCTGCCTCGGATTCTGTGTCTCCCTCTCTCTCTGACCCTCCCCCATTCATGCTCTGTCTCTCTCTGTCTCAAAAATAAACATCAAAAAAAAAAAAAAAAACAAACAGATCTAACTACCCTATAGCCCAGTAATCCCACTAGTAAGTACCTACCCTCAAAATACAAAAACACTCATTCAAAGGGGTACGCGCACCCCATGTTTATTGCGGCATATTTACGATAAACTGTGTAGGCAGCTCTAGTGCCCATCGACTGATGAATGGATAAAGGAGATAGAGTGTAATACACGATGGAATACCATTCAGCCATCAAAGAGTGAAACCTTGCCATTTGCAACAATGTGGATGGAACTAGAGTGTATTATGCTGAGTGAGATAAGTCAGAGAAAGACAAATACCATATGATCTCGCTCGTATGTGGAATTTAAGAAACAAAACAAAAGAGCAAAGGGATGGGGACGCTGACGGTTCCCGGGGGGAGGGGGGCTGGAGATGGGGGAAACGGGCGATGGGGATCAAGGAGGCGCATGGTGTGCTGAGCACCGGGTGATGTAGGGAAATGCTGGATGACTGTACCGAACGCTGAAACTAACACCACGCTGCACGTTCACCAACTGGAACTTAAAGAAAAAACTTAGAGAGATAGATCACGATTAAAGTCCTTTCAGCAGGATTATGCATCATGAAAACCCAGCCTATCCGTGTCTGAGATAGTATGTCAGCAATGCCTTCTCCTTAACCTGAAAGTCAAATTATTTAAATAAATTGTAACCAAGTGTGATGGCTTGATCAAAAGCTGGCATGTTCGGATGCACCTGTTATCCATTCCTAAGGGCCCCTTCAGGGACACTTCCAGCCAGGACCCTCAGAGGATGGGCTGGGGGAAAAAGATTAAAAGGCCTGAAAGAACAGACAAAACTGGAAGGAAGCTTCTGGAGCCCAACAGTCTCAAGAACCTAACAGGAACTGAGAATCCACAATGGTCTTAGTTGAATGTGAACTCAAATATTATTTGAAGATAGCAGAGAGAGAAACGATGTCTTGTCACACAAACCTAGAACTCAAGGAAACAATCGGGGTCGGGCGTCTGTCTGCCCTCCCACCAAAGCAGCAGACGGTGGCGGGTGGGGGGGCGTCCACAGGACTTGTGCCAGCTGCTGACCGGCAGGCCCAAGCTCTCTGGGCCTAGCCTGATCCTCTTCGGGTCTGGCACTCCTGGGTTACCACGGTGACGGCTCCCAGAGTGGTCATGACTTCCCCACACCCCGCCTCCTCCCTCCGCCTGCCAGCCCCGCCAGCCCCGCCACTCACATCCAGCTCCCCGTCGTCCAGCTCCCCGTCATCGTCCTCCTTGCTCTTCTCCTTGGCGGTCTCCAGGGGCTCCTTGTCTTCCAGGCCGTGAGCACCCGCGGCCCCCTCATCCCCAGGAGCCCCGTCCCCCTTCTCCTCGTCATCCTCGGCGCCAGCCTTCTCGGCCTCGTCCTCCTGCCCGGCAGGGGCCGGCTCCTCGGGGACCTCCTCATCGTAGTCTAACTCATGCTCGTCCAGGTCCCTGGTGACCGACGAGGCCTCGTCCCTCAGGTCGCTCGCGCGCTCTTCCTCCCCGCGAGGGGGGCTCGCGGGGCCTCTGCTTGGGTCCTGGTCCTCCTCGTCAGAGTGACTCTCCTCCTCCTCCTGGCTCAGTCCTGGGGCGGCGTGGTCTTCATCCTCCAGATCGGAAGCCCTCCCCCCAGCTCCGCCGAAGTCCTGATCAGACCCGCTCTCCCTCAGAATGTCATCGTCCGAAAGCCTCTGCTGTTCCTCCTCTTCGTCCTCTGGAGAGCGAGGGTCCCGTTCAGGGCTCTCGGCCACATCCATCGGTACCCACAATTCTGCAAAAGAAAAAGATCGCAGGTGCACAGCACTTAGCAAAACGGAAAGCAAACCTGCCCTGGTTCTCCCGGGCCCACGCTCGGTCCTGACCGGCAGGATCAGGCTGACCTCCAGACCCCAGGCCCCCGTTCACAGACCACTGCTGCTGGCTGCGCCGGCAGGGAGGCTGGGAGGCCAGCACCACCCACGGGGTCTCCACCAGGCTGCACGTACTAAGCTGGGGGGTGAGCGCCTCACATCTGCGGCAATCTGGCAGAGACCTGGTGTTCTTGTCACAAGTGCAACCCAGTAAACAAAGTAATAAGATAGCTGTTGCAAGGGACAGCTTTTTCAATTCTTAGAGTAAGAACTGAAATTCAAGAAAAGTTGCACGACCGAACGAGACAGCAGAACCGAAGGCACCCCTCAAGGGTCTGAAGCAGAAACCTTGGCCGGCCTTGGGAGTCCCCAGGTCATGGGCTAGCTCCTGTTCCCGAACGTGCTTCTGGAAGCATGGCCCTGACTGTCCCAAAGGATCACTCAGGACAAGCTTTATAAATGCAGACCTGGGGGCGCCTGGGTGGCTGTCGGTTGAGCGTCCAGCTTCAGCTCAGGTCATGATCTCATGGTCTGTGAGTTTGAGCCCCGCGTCGGGCTCCGTGCTGACAGCTTGGAGCCTGGAGCCTGCTTCGGATTCTGTGTCTCCCTCTCTCTCTCTCTCTCTCTGCCCCTCCCCTGCTCACGCTCTCTCTCACTCTCAAAAATGAATAAATGTTAAAAAAATAAAAAAAAAAAATGCAGACCCGGGGCCTACTCAGAGACCTGTATGTTGGAGCCACCACCAGATGCTCCGAAGGTGGCCCTCACTCATGCACCCTGTGATTTCGCTGCCCTGACACAGGTGTATCACGGAAAAGGACTCTTGCAGAAAATCTTACGTGTTTGAGTAGTTTCACGTGTAAAAAGACTGTCATTTCAGAAGATCTCACTTTTATTTTTACCAATCTGGATTTAATAATAAAGTGTATATTTTTTGGTTTTCCAACCTTGATGCCCATAGACAGTATACTGTTCCATTTCTTCCTTAAAAAAATTTTTTTATTGTTTGTTTATTTTTGAGAGAGACAGAGCATGAGCAGGGGAGGGGCAGAGAGAGAGAGAGAGAGAGGGAGGGAGACACAGAATCCGAAGCAGGCTCCAGGCTCTGAGCTCCAGAGCCCGACGCGGGGCTCGAACCCACAGACCGTGAGGTCATGACCTCAGCTGAAGTCGGATGCTCAACCGACTGAGCCCTCAGGCGTCCCTGTTCCATTTTGGAGACTGCACACAGTGGGACCGGAGTGTATGTGCGGGAAACCAACACCACTCACCAGCGCAACCTGGAGTGAGTCACTGTTGCAACAGCAGGAATGGCGAAGGGCTCAACGTTCACCTGAGTCTTCAAAGTTATTATTTAAGATGATGTATGTCACAATCATGCTACTTGATATTTGGTACTGGAAGCACACACATATGATTGCATACCTCAATAAATACAGAAAATTATTGGGGCGCCTGTGTGGCTCAGTCAGTTAAGTGTCTGACTTTGGCTCAGGTCGTGATCTCACGGTTCACGGGTTTGAGCACCTGCATCAGCCTGCTGGCTGTCAGCACAGAGCCTGCTTTGGATCCTCTGTCCCCCACTCTCTCAGCCCCTCCTCCACTCGTGCTCTAGTGCGCTCTCTCTCAAAAACAAGATATATAAAATTATCTTATGCATTTATATAACTAATAATTAAACACGTATCTTTCAAATTTATACTTTTGAAAGGAGAACCTGTGTTTAAAGATGCATACCAAGAGCTGGTACCCTAATTGATAGTTAGAAACACTGTTTTTGCAGTTAATGGAAATTATTATAATTGAGCACACGTTAGGACAAATCACCTAAAATTTGCCACTTTATAAATCAACCAAATGACCACCGGTAATAGAAATTTACAAACCTGATCATCCATTCATAGCCACAGTTTTGAGCATGATTCACTTTTCAGTCTTCCTAACTGTACTATCCAGAGGTAGGACTGGGGACTATTGGGGAGAATTTTTTAAAAGTCAGTCCTCAAATGGTGGACCCTGCTGAATATCAAGTAGGCCCCCCTGCCCCAGACAGCACGCCTACTGCCCCCCGTGAGATAAGCGAGGTGCCTGAAAGCTAAGGCCTTTCCACGCTCAGCGGTCAGACAGGGCCAGGTTGCAACAAGCACTCGGGGCCCCTTCCCCTTTCTTGGTGGACAGTAAGCTTTTCCTTTGTGCAGGAGTCCTATGCCCATCTCCGCACAGATCTTCTTACGCTACATACAAGACACCTCTCCACACGGGGCAGCTGCTGAATCTAGACCTGTGCCCTGTGGGCAGCCGGTCACACGGAGCTGGTTACTGAGCCTCAGACGCCCTTACCGGAAACCTGACAAATTTTGATTTTCACATTTTATAGTGCGATGGCAACCCCAGAAAACAAAATGACTTCCCACTTAAATCAATCGACTGTTATCTAAAATTAAATATCCCCTCAAACTAGATTAAAAATCACACAACTGACAGGCTGCAGAAAATACCTTCCAAGCCCGCCACTGGCCTCGCAACATACTATCCTGTTCACAGCCACGAACTCTCCTAACCTGGTAACAGCTCTTTCCTGGGGCTCATATGCAAACCGGTTTGCACTTTGGTCTCGCTGTCATGATTAGATCCAATCAGACTGCCTTTTATACTCTGGGAACTTGAAATCAAATCCTAGAGTAATAAATGGAAGAAACACAGTACCTAACTTCAAATACCCGAACTAATGCAAAAAGTGGGCAGTTTACCCGCTGGGGGGCTGCATCTTAATGGGACACCCAGTGCAACAGTGTGGCCTCTGTGTTAGACCTGGACCCCAGCTTCCTAGAGTCGGGACCTTGGGCACACCTTGGGCCACACCTCGGTGTGTCTCTGCATCTGAAATATAGGGACAAGAGTATCTATTTTGCAAGATTGTAACAATCAGATGAGCTAAAGCCTGATCATGTGCCTGACAGAGGCTCCACACATTTGAATCTGAACTGAACTGGCGAGAAGTAAAGGTACTCCCCAACTTCTAAGAACCAGACTCCTATCACCCGTCAGACACACTTCCAGTCTCTGCGAGCTCTTAGGAGTTAATTCATTCATGGTTTCATCCAACAAACAGCTGTCTACTCGATTCAAGACTGTATCACTGAAACAACTCTGCAATGAAGCTGACAGCCACCACCGCCTGCTGAGAGATGACCCCCCCCCTTCCCCCCGTGTCAGGCACCTGACCAATCCCTGTCAGCCTTCCAAATAAACCATGTTCTCTGTCACAGATAAGGAGACCTAGACCGCATGGCCACTGAGTGGGTATCTAGGGACCACAAGTCAGACTGCACCCGGAGTGTGTGGTCAATTACAGAGCCCCGTACTCTGCGTGAGCGCGTGCTACCCGCCGAGGAACCCACCCCTACATTTTGCCACTGTTTCCATAGGAAATGGGACCTGAGTTCCAAACTGATTTTTTTGGGGGAACAGAACCTACACATAAACTGGGGCCTGCTACTGAACCAGTAGAGTCTGCCTGTTTTTATTTTCTCCCTCTTAAGGCTTTGTGCTGATCCATCTATAACTTCTTAGCCCTCCTACAAAACCACATTTTCGTATATTAACATACCACTTACGTAGTCCATTAGTTAAAAACCCGTTATGAACATATAAAGATCCAACTTGTGACACCAGTCATCTTAAGCTCGTCTGCAGTTTGAATCTTAGGCACATAAGCTAAACAGAAATCCAAGAAAAGAACCCGCAAAGGTGCACACCGTTATACTGGCCTCGTGAGCAATGCAGACTCAGATTACCATCTGGAGACGCTGGACCACTGTGGCAGGAAAGTCACTTTAAGAAGTCCTTATTGCGTGCACACCCCCCCACGGTGTAAATTATGGAAATCAATTCAACATTCCAAGGACACAAAGCTAACTTCCTGACTCTCAAAGGCAGTTTTCAGAGCTGACCAGAAGGCAGCAGGGCTACCTAAGGCCCTGTGCACCCGCCACTAGGGGTTCAGTCCAGTGCACCTGCCACTCTGGGCAAGTGCACCATCTTGGGAGTCAAAGGTTCTAAACTTTGCCAAGAATCCTCAGTTACAGGTGACCGTGCGAGAAGAGCGGAGTAAAAAGTCCGCCCCTTTGGGGGCAGCCCAGTGTTCTCTGGTAGTGGGGCTTAGCCTTTAGGAGAGCAGGGAGGGCTCGTGTCCCTAGAAAAGCGAGAATATGTGCAACGTATCTTCCACTTTAGGGAGTTCAAGACCCCCTGGGGTCCATCCGCTGTCCCCAGATTAAGAGCTGTTGCCTTAAGTACACTGTACGTTACCGTGTTCCAAATCCGTACTTACCACGCCGTCCACAACTGTTGGTCTGCCAAGTCTGTCGGCGGGCCCCGCCCCCACCCTACATGGAGTACCTGAGGAGGGTTCAGACTCACCTCTCTACTCCCCAAGCTCAGCAGACAGCTGGCACCGAGTAGCACGGCTCCACATACTCTACTGTCTAAACGGGGTCACGGTTGAGACTGAAGGGGGGGCACTATGAACAATTACAACAGCCATTAGGAGGTGCTGTCCTAGGCACACTGGGACGCACGATCCCCCTTAGAAGGCCCTGATAATTTCCTGAGGAGTCGCCTCTCGTCTTTACCTGGGGAACCCCTTGGGATTTTACGGTATGAGGCTGCTCACAGGTGAACACGCTGCACAGAAAAACACGCCAAAGAACCTGCCTATTAGAAACAACCCGAGTCACACGCTGCTGCCCGGAAGAGAAGTGTCACCGGGGGTCAGAAGAAGGCTTGCCTTCCAGGCCCCGTGCTGGGCAGGCTCACCGTCTCTCGGGGCACCTATGTCCTGTTTGGAGACGAACTCGGCATGGCAGCCATGTGAGTGCACACCCCGGGCCACATGCCAGGAAGAACACGCAGCCTACGGATGCAGACAGTGACATGGGGTGTCCTCTTGCCACGTCTTCACCAACTCCTGGGCTCGGAGTTTTTACTCGGCTCTTCTCACACAATCACCCTGTAACCGAGGATTCTTGGCAAAGTTTAGAACCTTTGACTCCCAAGATGGTGCACTTGCCCCGAGAACCGAATGACAAGTGTCCATCCATCACCGTGTTTCCACTGCAGGCTGCTTTGGGCAGGTCACACTTGATAAACGCTTGTTGGCTAAATGACAACATCTTGTTACTTGATAAACTACCTGTTGCATACCAGAAACTGGAAACAAGCGCTCATTTTTAGAAGACGATGCCAGAACTCAGACGTGCAGTGAGTGGTGTCTCATCACCCAGCAGCCGCTCTGGAGGGCTGCACACGGATTCCAATAGCAACGCTAAAGTGCAGAACGTTTTGGGAACTTCTCTTTTTGAGTGACGTTTGGGACCTTTTCTTCTCACGCTCTAGTGGCCGCAGACGCTCGTGCTCTCAAGGTAGGTCACTCGAGAGATCGCAGGAAACCCAGGAGAGGAGCGACTAAGCCACGTAAGAGGACTTCTGGTTAAATGCTGGGTACGACTATCGAATGGGACTCATTTTCTCACCCGACGCAGGTACTTACGGCCAAAACAAGAGTTCTCAGGAGGCTGTGGCAAAGGAGCACCCGTGAAATACAAGCGTAACCTTTCAAGAAGGTAACTTTTAATAGAGCAATCCCTATTTGAAGGTCTAAGTTCTGGTACATCCAGTTACAATCCTGATTCAAAACGTCACAGGTTCACAACATCTAAAGGAAGGATGTCAAGACTGGTGACAGACACCGCCCCCAAACGGACTAAGCCTGAGCACCAAAAACTCCTCAGGAAAGAAGCACTCACCTTGAGATGATCTGTAGCTGTGAAAAAGTAAAAAAACCTTCTCAAACACGAGCAAGGCCACAGCCTACCTGTTTGCTCTCTGAAAGGAATCCACCGAGCTTTCTTACAACATGTGAGCATTTCCCACCCCAAACCAGGGAGGAGTTCCAGCCTTTGGGACACAGAGCTGGCTGCGCTCCACACGCGTGCTCAGGCTGTAAAATTCTCGGGCCAAGACTCCCATCCACAGGCAACAGGGGAGGTGAGTCTCAAAGAAGAAATGATGAGCCGCTGCTCTGCCCCCAGACAGTACTACAGATGCCAAGCACCCCCTTCCATTTTCCCCAAACGGATCAGAAGACTGCCCCACTCCTGCCAAAGACTTTGTTGAACAGCGCTCTCTTAAAATGATCGGCCACACTACTCGGCAAATTAGCTGTCACAAAGTATTCGACAAAACTTAACTTTCAGCAGATGCAAGGCTGGAAGTGAGTTTTTCCAAAGGACTGGGCATCCTCCGGGCTCCTAACTTAAGGAGTTAAGTTTGTTCCTAAGAGTGGCGCGCGCGTTGGGGCACAGCCAAAACATCCAACCTGTGCACCGTGAAGCCGAGGGAGCAAGTTCCGGGAGGCTCCAGAGAGCTCAAAGTTCCCGAAGAGCCCATCCCCGGTCTTGGCTGGCCTCCTCCGCTGGGCGAACCTGCGTGCCTCCCCCCGCTACTCCTGCTGTGGGCGGCAAACATGTGCCACGCGAATGTCCCGGAAGAGAAATGACAGCTTCGGGAGTATCAACTCCACCGCTGGGCGCACAGGCGGCCGCGGGGAGTTCGGGGTCTGAGTGGGTTCCAGGGCCCCGTGGGCCGGCTCGCAGCGGACTGAACGCGGGATCGTGTGTGTTTCAGGGACCCCTTCCCAGGGCCCGAGAGCCACGCTCGGCCGGGGACGCAGCCCGGAGCGCTCCCCGGAGGCGGCGGCGCCGGAGCTCCCGGGCCTCTGCTCCGCGCCGCCGCCACGCTCCCCGCCCGGCCGCCTCGGCCTCCTCCCCGCCGGCCCGGCCTCCCCGCCGCCGCCGCCGACACTTACCTCAGCGCGAGGGCGGGGAGGGGGCCACGGCTCCGCTGGCGTCGGGGCGGCGCGGGGAAGACGTCCCTCGGCCCTTCCGCTCCTCACAGGCTCCGGCTTGAGGCGCGACGCGGGCGGAACAAACGGGCTCCACTACCCGCGGGGGCCGGCCATTGTGCGACGTCATCAGGCCGCGACGGTCGTCCTGCGGGCCGGCGGGCTTCCCTCCCTCGCCCCGCCCTCCACCCGCTTCCTTCCGGCCTCCGCGCGGCCGCCTCCGCGCGGCCCCACCCCCGCGGCGCGCGCCTGCCTGAGCCTGCCACGGCGCAGGCGCCGCCCAAGCCCCCGCCCTGGGGCGTGTCTCCGAGTCCACGCGCGGCCGGCCGCCCGACCACGCCTGCGAGGGGCGGGGCGAGCTGGCCGCGCCGCGCGGTCACGTGACGCCCCGCGCTGCTGGTTCCCGCCCGGCGGCCTCGCCCTCTTCCCGCGGACCCGTGAGCTCCCGCCACGCGGATGTGCGCGCCCAGCGCAAAGTTACTCGTGTTTCCCGCACTGAGCTGAAACGGCAGAGCCCCGACAGTTTTCGCGGCTTCCGTCGGACTGCACCGCTTATGTTCATGGAGTGTAAGCGACTCAACACAGAATTGATCCTTTGTGAGTATTGAGTTTAAATGTCAAAGCTTAAAAATTGTAACCGATTCCGGTTTCGTAAAAATAATCAGCTCAACGCAGAGATTAATCATTTCTCAGATACTGAGATTAAATATCAGAGCTTAACAACTTCATTTCCGTGGGAATAAACAGCTCTCCCTATTACTAGAATGATCAGTGTATCAGAAGGACGTCACGTGGCACCTGGAGCATTTTGGCAGCTCACCAGCTGTGGGCACAGCCCCTCGGGGTGGGGCCACCCTGCAGAGGGCCAAACACAGCACTTTTTAAACAAAAAATTTAATTTATTAATTTTTTTTGAAAGGGTGTGAACGGTGAAGGGGCAGAGGGAGAGGGAGACACAATCCAAAGCAGGATCCAGACCTTGAGCTGTCAGCACAGAGCCTGATGAAGGGCTAGAACCCACGAACCACAAGATCGTGACCTGAGTTGAAGTTGGAAGCGCAACTGACTGAACCTCCCAGGCGCCCCTAAGATTTTATTTTTAAGTGACCTCAACCCCCAAGGTGGGGTTCAAACTCAGAACCTCCAGATCAAGAGTCCCATGCTCCCCCCTCTGAAGGCACTTTCCGTTTTGGAGAGGAAGGTCCTGGGCTTGGTTGAATGCCCGGCTGTCTTGGCCTTAGAAGTTTTAATCGTTTGCCGACAAGGGAACCAATTTTCCTTTTGCGCTGGGTCCTGCAGATTATGTAGTGGGTTCTGGGTGTAATTAAGGGTTTGGGGATGTGCTAAGCAGAGCAGGCCTTCATTCAGCCATCTTCCCCCTCCAGAAAATTTGCAATAAATACTAGGAGCTCCTCCTTGGTGCAGTCTGCCACTGTTCAGCCGCAAATAAGTCTGGCACGCCGTGAAGTTGCGTGAACTCATAGATGTTTGCCCCATGTCATCTGAACAAATGAGCCAGGGAAGAAACGAGTTACCATATCACCCAGCAATGCCACTCCCAGGTTGCTGAGCCAAGAGAAATGAAACCTGTGCACACAGACATCTGTACACGAATGGATGTTGGTAACAGCTTTATTCACAACAGCCACGAGGGGAAACTACCTGTGTGTTCATCAAGTAATGATAGGTAGATAGGGTCTATCCGTCCAGTAGAATATTACTGAGCCACATAAAGGAATGTAGCCTTTTTAAGAAGAGAGAGCAAAGAGTTCTCTGTCTCCTCCTCCAGCCGCCACGGGAGGGCACAAGAAGGTGGCATCTGCAACCCTGGAAGAGGGCTTTCACTGGAACCTGACCACACCAGCTCCCTGTTCTTGGGCTGCCAGCCTCCAGAACCGTGGACTCTGTCCACGATTCTACCTCCTCAATGAATCTCCAACCACCCTCCCTTTTCTCCAACCACCGTCACCACCTGCCAGGATTAATGTTGCAACTCCAGACCTGATTCCCTGGTTGTCACTGTGCCCTGCCCCCATCCTCTCCTGGACACCAAGAGTCACCTGCCTATAATCTCACTGCTCCAGCCTGAGGCCCCTCCGGCAGCTCCCCCTGTCCCCAGATCAGACCTGAACCCTTGGGCGTGCTGTCCCCGCCCCGTGACCTGCCCAGCCTGTCCCACCAGCATGTGTGTTCCTTCTTTGCCCTCAATTTGCGGCACACTTCCTGTGCCACCAGGTGTTTACACGTGTCATTCTTGCTGCCTGGGACGCTGCTCCTACGTCTCCCCGCCTAGCGTTGATCATTCTTCAGGCCTCGTTGATGATGGACCTTCTCCCAGAACCTTGACTGTCTACGCAGCACAGCTATGAGCTCCTGGTCAGGCACGAGTCGCTAATCACAGCGTTTGCAGCATCCGGGGTGGGGGTGTGTGTTGGGGGAGCAGCATCTAGAAAGACAGAAAATGGCTGAGGTGGGATCAGAACCCGGGCGTCTCTGAATGTAAACACCACGGCACCTCTGTGCTTTGAGCCCGAGGCCCTGCATATGAACAGTGTCCCTGTGAGCCTCAGTTTCCCTGCTCTATAAAGTGGGGCTGTTCACACCTGCCGCCCCCTCCCGAGAGAAGGAAGAGGGAGTGCGGTGACGGGCACACACGGTCGTCGGTTCGCAGAGCTCTTCCCTCACGGCAGGCCTTGTGCTGGGCATTGTCGTGAGATCCTGGGGAGGCACCCCCCCGCCGCCCCCGTGATCTGTTTTTTATAGTTGAGGAGGTAGAAGGGGTAGGGGCGCACAGCTGGGGTTTCACCCCGGCAGGTGGACCGCAGATCCCAGGCGTTCTGTGACATCACAAAGGAGGTGTCTCCAGGTGAAGTTACTCTGGGTGTGACTGTTCTGCAAGAGAAACATAAACATCTGTCTTATCCACCCGGGTCATTTGGAGTCAGCGTCACTAGCAGCCCCTCTGACCCTGACTGGCAGGCACTCTCCCGCCACGTTCAGTGCGCCAACACACGTGATCCCATCTGGCCGGGGCCATCGGGTCAGTCAAAGCCAACGGGCTTGCATTAACACTACTTAACCGCATGAGAGCGCTGCCACCACTGAGCTGGGACAGTGCCCTGAGGTCACTGGGTTTGAACCTCTCAAGCGTGGTGGTCTCTCTTTTGGGCTACAACCACTTTGGAGAACGGCAGGCATATTGGGAGCAGTGCTCTGTGGCCAAAAACACGACCCTAGGCGGGCGGCCCAAAGCGGAGTCATTGGGCGGCAGCAACACGGGACGTGTTAGGAACGCACGGTCTCGGCCAAAATCAACCACTCGGGAAACAACAGACGATGACGAGGTTGTGGAGAAAGGGGAACCCTCTTGCACCGTTGGTGGGAATGCACACTGGTGCAGCCGCTCTGGGAAACAGCGTGGACGTTCCTCAAAACGTTAAAACTGGAACTACCCTCCGACCCAGCAATTGCACGACTAGGCATTTATCCAAGGGATACAGGTGTGCTGTTTCGAAGGGGCACACGCACCCCAGTGTTTACGGCAGCGCTATCGACAACAAAGTATGGAAAGAGCCCAAATGTCCACTGACTGATATATAGAATATATATCTATTCTCTATATATATTATATTCTAGATATATATTCTCTCTATATATATTTATATATAAAATGGAAAACTATTCAGTGATCAAAAGGAATGAAATCTTGCCATTTGCAACAACGTGGATGGAACTAGAGTATATGATGCTAAGCAAAGTAGAGAAAGGTAAATGTGATTTCACACAGGTGGAATTTAAGAAACAGGAACACAAGGGAAGGGAGGCAAAAATAAGATAAAAACAGAGAAGGAGGCAAACCACAGAAGACTCTTAAATACAGAGAACAAACAGGGTTGATGGGGGGGTGGGGGATGGGCTAGATGGGGGATGGGCATTAAGGAGGGCACTTGTTGGGATGAGCACTGGGTGTTATATGTAAGCGTTGAATCACTAAATTCTACTCCTAAAATTATTACGTTATATGTTAACTTACTTGGATTTAAATAAAATTTAAAAATTTTTTAAATGAGAAGCACTTGGGGCACCTGGGTGGCTCAGTCGGTTAAGCATCCGACTTCGGCTCAGGTCATGATCTCACAGTCTGTGGGTTCAAGCCCCGCATTGGGCTCTGTGCTGACAGCTCAGAGCCCGGAGCCTGCTTTGGATTCTGTGTCTCCCTCTCTCTGCCCCTCCCCTGCTCATGCTCTGTCTCTCTCTGTCTCAAAAACATTTTTAAAAAAAATGAGAAGCACTCAAGACTAAGTGAGATGTGGGGAGCCGGTTGAGCGTCTGACTTGGGCTCAGGTCACGATCTCACAGCTCGTGAGTTTGAGCCTCGCATCGGGCTCTGTGCTGTCAGCCCGGAGCCTGGATCCTGCTTCAGATTCTGTGTCTCCCTCTCTCTCTGCCCCTCCCCTGCTCTGTCGGGCTCTGTCTCTCTCCCCAAAATAAATAAACATTAAAAAAATTTTAAAAAAAGACTAAGTGAAATGAGCCAGTCAGAGAAAGATGAATACCGTATTATTTCACTTACACGTGGAATTTAAGAAAGAAAGCAAAGGAACAAAGGGGGAAAAAAGGGACAAACCAAGGAACAGACTCAACCATAGAGAACAAACTGATAGTTACCAGACCGGGGGGGGGGGGGGGGCCGGGAGGGGGGGGATGGGTGAAACAGGTTATGGGAATTAAAGAGTTCACTTATGATGAGCACTGTGTAATGTATGGGATTGTTGAATCTGTATTGTGCACCTGCAACTAATATGATGCTGTGTGTTAACTGTACTGGAATTAAAATTGAAAAGCTTGGAAAAAAAGCCTTCCCTGCTCCAAGGCTAATATTATGCATCATTATATTTTCATCATCGTTATCATTATGTTTTCTCTTTAAAAGAGGAATGCACATTCTCAGGCCCTGCTCCAAGCTGCTGCATCAGGAACTCTGGCAGTGGGGCTGGCAGGCTGCCCTTCCACAGGCCTGGGGATCCGATGCCCCTGGAGGGCAAGAACCACGGGACTGTGGCGCTCTTGCCCGTGGCCTCTGGGAGACACGAACAAGGATACAGAAGATTTCTCAGTAATCACCAAAAAAAACAAGGGAAAAAAACAGAAACAGAAAAAACAGTCTACAGCTGTTTGCAATAGTGTACAATATGTATAATATTGTAATTGTTAAACATTGCAGTATGTGAACGTCAAGTGTATGCCTCTAATATCTGTGCAGGTGAAGCTGCTTCCACAAAGGGCATTGACTGCCCCTTTGAAGAGGGAGGAGGAAGCCACGTGCCCTCGTGAGCAGGGGGGCGACATGAAGAGAGCTTCACGTTGGTGATTTTAAATATTTATTTTTGAGAGAGAGAGAGAGAGAGAGAGAGCGCCAGCGAGCACAAGCAGGGGAAGGGTACAGAGGGAGAGGGAGACACAGACTCCGAAGCAGGCTCCAGGCTCTAAGCTGTCCGCACAGAACCCGACGCAGGGCTCGAACTCACGAACCATGAGATCATGACCCGAGGTGAAGTCGGACGCTTAACCGACTGAGCCACGCAGGTGCCGCATGTCAGTGATTTTAAAACCTCATCTGACGGCTCCTACACCTAGTCACCTGTGGATGGCTCTGTTGCTTTTCCTCTTGATTTTCGGTGATCTGGTCCCCTTTTATAGCATGCCTTGTACTTTTTATTTGATGTTGGACATGGTGAATAAATTTTTGTGGGGTGCTGGGGTGGCCTTATGCGCTCCCAGGGAGGGTGAGGCCTTCTGGGCGAGCGGGTTCAGCGGATCCCCGGGCCCTGTTAATTAAGCGTTGCTGCTGGGTTTCGCAAGGGCTGGTTTGTTTCCTGGAGTGTGGCTCGTACTCCTGAGTGGAGCCCCTGCGCGCTCAGAGGACCGTCTGCCCGACTCAGTGTCCATGGGCTTGATCTACAACCTGTCGCTCCCGCTGCCACGCTGCTGCTGAACGCCCGCTCACTGCCCTTCTCTGCCGGTTGGCACACTCTCCCCCAGTCCAGACAGCCCAGGGGGCAGCCGTGGCCTGAGGGGTTCACGCTCAGGATTCTGGGCTCCTTCTCCAGGCCTTCCCCTCAAGCTCCAGATGGTTTAGACCCTGTCTCCTCAGCTCAGTAAGGCCGCGCTTGCTGCCGTCTGTCCCCCCCACCCCGCCGCAGGGTGCACGCAGGGTTCACTTTGTTGTTTCTCTTTGCTCAAGGTCATAGCCCCACGGCTGCCAGCGTTGGCTGCCCTCCAAACGTATATATGCGCGCATATCAGTACGTGCATGTGTACGTCCGGCTTTGACCGTTGTTGGCGGGCGGTGGGGGGGAGAGGGGAGCTGCAACACTGGACTTTCACACTTCAAGGTGGCAATGCCCGCATGAGCCTCTTCTGTTTTCTCAAGCTGCCACCAGAGGGCACGCCAACCCAGGTGTTCTGCACGCCTGGGGACGGGATGTGGGAAGGGAGTTGGGGGGGGTGCAGCTCCCCCTGCCAGAGCCCCTCAGCCCTTCTCATTCTTGGGCTGCCATGTGGATGATGCCGGAAGGCAGGACGGGCCTCAGGCTCCTGGATATTCAAACGCTGTCTATTCCCACATGGGGAGGGGCGCTCGCACGCTTGCACCCCCACACACATTTCCTTTCATCTTCGTTTAGAAGCTCTTCCTCTGGCTTCACTGGAACATTAATGGAGCACACAAATTTTGGGGGGCTTTTTTCTGTATTTGGAATTCACTTCTGCGAGACAACTGTGGACGCAGCTTGCAGGAAGGGCCGCTGGTTCTGGGTGGGGACCCCACCCTCCCGTCACAGCCCCTACGCAGACACGGTGTGGGAGCGAGAGAGATCAAGTCTCCACTGCCGGGGGGCCTGACTCCTGGGGGACCCCTGTCCTCTCCAGGCTTTGTCCCAGACTCCCGAGGGGTGCCCGGCACTGACCCCACCCAGCTGTTTCCCTTTCCTCCCTTGAGACATCATGGGACAACCTCAGACCCAGCTGAGCCGTGGCTGCAGCCCGCTCCTCCCTGGTGTGGCTGAACGAGTGAAGAAATGAACGAATGATTGCATGAACAGATGTCAGTTTGGTTCCCAACTCGAAGCCTTTACCAAGGGCCAGGACTTCTTCCCACAGTGGCGGTGTGGGCACGGCACCCTTGTTCCATGCCGGAAGCCAGCCAGTGGCTTTCTCCATCCCAGTTGTCAGTGAAACCCTTTCCGGAAAACAAGGGGGCTATGGTCGCCGGTCTCCAAGATGGCCCCAAGGAGCCCTGCCCGCTGGGACTCGTGCTCTGGAGCAGCCCCACCATCTGGGCTGGCCCACCACGGCTTGGGCTGGCGGGGGAGGGAAAGGCAAGGTGTGCTGGGAAGGCCTGGAGCCCACATCTGTGCTCTTGGGGGCCCTGAGCTATTGTAGGACGTCCAGCTTCGCTGCTGGAGTGGCCGCATGCAGAGGCAGAGGCCCCGAGATGGCACGGAGGGCAGGGCTCTGCTGTCCCAGCCAACCCCAGCCTGCCAGTCCTCCTTGCGAGGCACCAGCCAGGAGACCAGACGACCGCTGTCCCACCGTCATCAGGCACGGAGGAACCACCCAGAGGAGCCCGGCGGGCCCTCAAGTGTGCACGATAATGAAGCGACTGTCTTCGCAGCCCAGTTCCAGAGAGCCAAGGCCACAGATGCTCCCTCGCACCTGGGACCTGGGGTCTGCACCCATGAGGCCCCCAGCCCTTGATGAGTGTACCACCTGAATGTGACTTTTCCTCCTTCTGGCACCAGCCTGCCTACATCTCTATGCCAGCAGCCTTGTCCCATCTTCCGTTGCACAAACGTCGCCCCAACTTCTATGAGCACCTCCTACCATCAGCAAAACCCACTGCCAAACACCCAGGATTAGCACCAGACAGCATGGCTTTCCACCGCCAGAAGGGTCACAGCTGTGGTGCCAGACATTAACCTTTTGGTTCCTGGGCCATGGAAGAGGTCCGGAAGTTTCCAAGGAGGGTCCAGTCGGCTGAGGTAGAGGGCCCTTGGTTATTGACATATTGACATTAGTATGGGAGTCACGTGGCTATTTAGTGGCCGAGGTAGCCGCACTGATGCATACCAGCTGAACACCTGTTTGTTTCTTTGGGGGCTCACTCAGACACACCTTCCCTCCTCAGGGCCCATGGGGCATGCCCTGGGATGTGCCATCTGCAACTCACATTTGGAACCCCTCCTTCCCTGAGTCCCCACCCCCAGCTAGATGTTTTCACTGATTGCCAAGTCCCTAAGTCTGAGGACTTAGAGGTGACATTCTAGAAGTCTCACTGTGGCTCACCTCCAATCCCTGCAAAGTGGCCTTTCCTGCCCACACCCTGCCCTGCTCCTCGGGACCAAATGTAGGAGGGTTGTCATGAAAAGGGCAAACATTTCTTGTCATTTTTTTCTAAATTACAGAACAAACCCACCTTTATAGATACAGACAGATAAATAAGGCGATTTGGGCCCTGGTATGTGACAGGATCCAGGCGTGTCCAGAGCCTCGGGGGTGGGAGTGGCTGCCCAGCGCTGTGGCTGAGGACACCTACTTTGTAGAGGGATGGGTTTGGGTTCATATGTCCACTCTGCCCTCCACTAGCTCGCCTTCTGACGCTCTGCTTTCTCTTCTGAAAAACGGTGACAATAACAGTTGTCACCATAGGGGGGTGCTTGTGACAGCTACAATGTGCCATGGGCTGTGCCCAGTGCCTGGCCCCTGGTATGCTCCCGGCAGATGGCTGCTGTTAGGTATGAACACATTTGAGAATAGGAGACGATGCTCACCGGTTATTTACAGATGCTCTTCCACTCACTCTGTTGTGAGCACCTTTCCATGCCAACTGGTACTTCCTACGACATCGGTCTTGACAGCCCGTTAGTCTGATGTGGGAACACAGCATCAAGTTCTTTCCGGACTGAATGGATATTTAAGTTGTCAGCGAGTTGTCTTATTACAAACAAAAGCTATGTAACTGCTATGTGACCCCAGGAGATGCCCCTGGAGGCTTTTTTGCTGTGGGTAGTGGGAGGCTGCTGGCGGCCGGCTTCCTGGGACACACAGAGGGTGGAGATGCAAACGTCTGCAAACGTGGTCTGTCTACAGTGCGGGCGAGCCAGTGGTGGGAGAATTCAAGGCAGAGTGAAAGCACTCTCTGCACACGTTCTGGGTGTTGGAGCTGTTGCTGCTCTGGTGGTGTCTTTCCTATCCTAGACAGAGGGAGGACTCCCCAGGATCAGGGGCAAGGGGAGTGGAGTAGAGGAAAGGACCGGCGTGAGGCTGAAGATATAGGTTCTTGTCCCAGCTCTACTGCTTCTCCGCTGTGAAGGGTGTCCTGCTCCATAGGGCCGACCGAGACACTCTGCACACACTTAGCACAGCTCATGGGGTGTGGTGAGTGGTCACGAGTCTTAGCTGTTTGCGCCGATTTCATTTACTAGTGTTAACTGCGTGATTTGGGCGAGCCGCTCTCCCTGTCTGGATGTCCGATTTCACTTCCACGGGCCTTGGTGTAGATGGGTGTGTTGCCGCCTTCCACACCATTTGATTCCGTTCTCTCCTGAGGTCACCGTGCCTCTGGTTCCGTCTGGAAGGACGCAGGATAAGGCTGCAGGTGGTTTCAGCACCAGCAAGGGAGGACAGCGCCTGGAGCTGTCCATGGGCTGAAATCTCGGGTGGGTCTCCCTGGAGGAGGGCAGGAGAGGTGTGGCCCGCCGCTGGAGGAGGCAGCAGCAGGGATGGCGGGAGACAGGCTCTGCGTCTGGGAACAATGAGCCTGCCATGTGACCGGGGCTCACGGGGTCAGAGCCTTCCCAGACGTTCCGGCAGCCCCAGTGGAGAGCTGGGGTGCCATGCTTAGAAGCAGGAGGGACCAGGCCTGCCACGTATGGGTGTCTCCTGCCACCCTTTCCCCTCCCCGTCAGCCCTCTCCCCTCTCCACTCATCTCTGTGGTCCCGAGTTCAGCCAGGTCCTGGAAATCACAGTTTTGGAGCCATGTTGATGAAAATGCCACTCAGCCTGAGTGCAGAAGCGTCTAGCTGTGTCGTCTGTGATTCCCCCAAACAGGAAACCACCCAGAAGTCCATCGACAGCCTGTCACGCACGGACATATTGCAGAGAATCCTAGGGCAGAACGTTACACAGCAGTGGAAACGGATGAGCCACAGTCACACTCGGCGGGGATGGATCTCTCAGCGTGATGCTGGGAAGAGGCAGCACACAAATAATTATGCGTGGTTTACTTCTGGTTATAGAAAGGTCCCGGGCAGGCAAGATGAAGGATGGCATTTGGGGCTGTAAGCCAGAGAAGTGGTGGCTATCTGCATAGGGAGGGCAGGGGTAGTGGTTACCTACACGATCACTTTATTGATCCAACCAGTAATTTATGTTTGGTGCACCTTTTCATGTGTATGTTATGTTTCAAAATGAAAAAATAAAAAAGGGAAAGTCACTAGGGGTCATCGGACTTTCTGGAGGAGAGGACTGTTAAAACACATTCAAGGGCACTGCTGCTGGTCATTCAATTCGGTGGCCAGGAATACACACACTAACAGGGTCCCTCCTTGGTTCTGAGGTGTGTGCCTGTCACCCCTACAACCCACGACCCCGAGATCAAGAGTCGCATGCTGTACCGACTAAGCCAGCCAGGTGCCCCCTGAAATCTGCATTTAAAATTTAAAAAAAAATTTTAACATTTATTTGTGAGAGACACAGTGCGAGCAGAGGAGGGACACAGAGAGAGATACAGAATCTGAAGCAGGCTCCAGGCTCTGAGCTGTCAGCACAGAGCCCGATGCGGGGCCCAAACCCGTGAGATCGTGACCTGAACTGAAGTTGGTGCTAAACCGACTGAGCCACCCAGGTGCCTTTAAAATGTTTTTTAAATGTTTATTTAATTTTGAGAGAGAGACACAGAGCATGAGCAGGGGAGGGGCAGAGAGAGAAGGAGACACAGAATCCAAAACAGGCTCCAGGCTCTGAGCTGTCAGCGTGGAGCCCGACGTGGGGCTCGAACTCAAACTGTGAGATTATGACCTGAGCTGATGTCGGACAATCAACCAGCTGAGCCACCCAGGCGCCTCCGAAATCTGTATTTTAAGTGTCTCAGAAAAGCCAGGCCCCTGGCCATGTGGGGGAAACAGTCTGGGAGTCCTGCTTCCTGGGCCAGCTGAGGGGTCCCTTTGGGCTCTCCTCCCGAGGGCTAGCCAAGAGGTGTGGTAGCCATGCCCCCCATGGGGCACACGGCAGCACCCCTGCCTCCCGGAGTCCCCAGACTTGGGCTCTAGTCCTGCCCCTGACCCAGCCATTCCCCCTCCCAAGCCACAGTCCCCGTTCTGAAATGAGCTGCAGGCTGCGCTCACTGAGCCTGTTGTTCCTTCCTCTCCACAGCCCTGTGAAGGGCCCCTGAGGGCTGGGGCGGGGGTGGACCCCACACCAGAGTCACCTGCAGATTATAGACACCTGAGGGTTCCCCAGTTACTCCCAGCCTGGCCGCGCAGGAAAAGGGGGCCCGTCCATGCCCTCCCCACCTCCTCCCTGGATTGGTACCTCCTCCTGTTAGGCCGCCAGTGGCTCAGCTGGCTAAGCAGGGTCCCTCTCGGCCTGATGAATTTGGGCAGCCCCCTGCCCCAGGCCTGGGAGGGGAAGCGGGGGCTGTGCCTCGGGTCTCCTGCTGGGGAAGCTGCTGCGGGTTGGCAGTCAGCCCTGCAGGGGGAGGGCGGGGGGTGGGGGGGGGAGCAGGGAGAAGTTGGCAGGGCCGCGTGTGTCTGTGTGTGAGCGCACACCGGAGGCTCGCCCGCGCACAGCTCTGCAGCCGCGGGATGAGACGCCTCCGTGCGCGGAATGGCTGGGCCACCGGGACTGTCTCCCCCTCCCTGTCCCTGGAAGGAGGAGGAAGGCTCCTCCTGGGGGGAGTTGTCTGAGCTTTCAAGTTTCTCCCGGGCTGGGCTGGGAGATGGCTGTCGCCCATCTGGTGGAACGTTTGGTGCAGAAAGGCTGGCATGCAGGCGGGGTGGGACCTGGGGAGGTCCTCTGAGACCTGAGGAGGCAGCGACCGGGCCAGCTCACACTGCGGGGGGCCGCACACTGGAGGGGCAGCTGTGAGGACTGTGGGTGCAGTCCCGGGGCGGCCAGCCTCGACGGTAGAAGGCAGCTGAGGCCCTGGGGGTGGCGGCAGCTGTGCTGGGGTCCGGGCCTGACTATCTCTTCAGCCAAACAGAACGGGGGCTCGTTTTCAGGAGAGCGATGGGCCTGGGGGCCCCTGTGGATCCAAGTGTGCAGGCGTCTATGAGTAGAGGCATGGGTGTGTGTTCCACGCACGTGTGCACCTGCCACGTGAGTGTGGGCAGTGTGTGTGTATTTACGGCGGCGGAGGGGTGAGTGAGCTTATGCTGTGATTCACCTACGTGCGTGTGCGTTTGGGTCTGTGTGTTTTGGGTGTTAGGGTGTGTGGGGGGTCATTCACGTGTGTGTGCAGGAAGACGTGTGTGCTGCATGTGGGTGTGTCAGGGTGTGTCGTGTTTGTGTGTGTGGCCGTGTGTGCCGGATCTGCTGAGGAGGGTCCGTGAGAGCTCGTGTGTGTGTGTGTGTGCATGTCTGCGTGTTTTGTGCGTGTGCGGGTGTGTGGGCAGTGTCCTAGGGCACACCCGGCCCTGCCCCAATTCTGTGCCCTGGTCTCTGCCCCGTGGGGGCTGCGGCGGGGGCTCTTGGCCACTTAGAGCCGGCAGGACTGGGCCAAGCCCCGGCCTGCTGGCTATCTCAGCGCGTGGTCTGCCTCAGCTTCCCCTGCTGCTCACCTGCCCCCACTCCGGGCCCTAGATGGGGCCGGCCTGGCTGACGGGGGAGCAGGGCGGGGCCGCCCGCGGAGGGGCAGAGTGACTCTGGGCCGTTTCCGGCGCAAGAATGTGCCACAGCTCCGGCCCGGGGCTTGCGGGCAAGAGCCGGTCATTGGCTTCTGGCTCGGCTCCTGGGCGACCCAGGGTGGGTGTCACACGACCCCGGTGTGCTGATGGAGCTTGCTCCCTGCGGCACGAGAGGAGGGAGCTGCCGTCAGCCCCACTGACAGATGGGGCTGCCGAGGCTCAGGGAGAATGGAACCTTAATGCTAACGTTAAGCAGCAGACATCGAACCAGACTCCAGGTCCAGAAGTTTCCGTGCCCTGCCGTTTCTCCAGAATCTCACCATGTCCCTGAGTCTCCCCAATTCACAGATGAGCTCACCGAGGCTGAGGTGCCGTGTGGCTTCCTTGCGACACAGGCCAGCTGACCTCTGAGCACTCAGGATGTGCTAGGCCCAGGGAGTGATTACCCAGATGCCCACGGTCCTGTGCATGAGATATGATTGCCAGCTGTCTATGTGCACCAGGAAACAGGCTCGTGGGTGGCTCAGACTGGCCGCGGAGACTCGGATGTGTATTCCCCGTTCTGTCCCCTCGTCTGGCCAAACAGCAGCCTCACCAGCACAGGGTCCCTGGTGACCCTCGGGGCCTGGCTTATAGGACCGCAGGTGTCGGCTGGGCCTTGCGCGTGCACGGGCCCGGCCCCGCTGACCGGGGATGCCTCCCGGAGCTCCCCCTTCTCGCCCGCTCCGGCGCCCGGTCGGCCACCACGACAATCCCCGCAACGCGCCCCCGGCCCTTGGAGAGGCTGACCCGGGCCCGACTGAGTACAGGTTGGTCCTCGTGTACGTGACTGGCATGTTGGGCAACGCCGTGGTGGTCCTGGTGACCGTCCGGGGCGTGCACGTCCCCAGCGGCTGCTACCTGGTCAGCCCGGTCCTGGCGGACCTCACCGTGCTGGCGGCCGGGGGGCTGCCCGACATCGCTGGTGGCCTGGCTGGGCAGTGGGTCTTCTGGGCTGCCCGGGCACCGCCTACTTGCGGCTCCTGGGCATCGGCGTCTCCTCCCGCTCCGTCCTGGCATCTGCGGGGGAGAGAAGGCGCTCCCTGGCCCTCAGGCCTCTGCCTCCCACACAGCACTTCCCGCCCGGGATCCTTGGACACTGAGCCTCGGCTGAGCGGGAAGGCCTGTTCCCCGTGTCCAGAGAGGGGAGCAGGGGTGAGGCCCCGGGAGGCCCGGAGTCAGAGGGGCTCTTCCCTCAACTCCGCTAACTTGCCACGAGACGCCAAGCGATCCTACATTCCTCTGGACCTCGGTTTCCCCATCTGGGAAGTGGGCATTTGCACTGGACGTTCTCGTGGGCTCCTTCCAGCTTTGATGTTAGCCCCGAGGGGCAATGTAGCCCAGAGTTGAGCGTGTGGGCTCTGAAGCCCGCTGACTGGGTTCAAACCCGGCTCCGCCCCTTCCTAGCTGTGTGGTCTTGGGCAGGCTGGCTCAGAGGCTAGGTGGCTCGTCCAGGGCCACACAGAATGGGGGCACGATTGAGGCCTCTGACATCCAAATTCTGGCCCGGTCCTGACTTTCCTGGGCTGTCGCTGCCTGGGGTCCAGGGGCCTCCGCCACCGGCCCACGCTGGTTGATCCCGTGGCCTAGGCATGGCAGGCTGGGGACCCCGGTCTAGGCTCTGAGCCGGTGGACGAGTCGTGTGTGATGTCTTTGGCTGCCTCAGTTGGAGACCTTTGGGGGCTGGCAACTAAAAACTCACTGGAGCTCTCGCAGAGGTCGGAGGTCTGTGAAAGGACACTGGGGTCCCTGGGCCTGCGGCAGACGTGGCTGAGCCCGGTGGGCCTCAGGGGACACGGCCCTCGGGGCAGCCCCTCCCACACGTCCTCCCACCCTCCCCTCAGGACCGGCACCCTGCTCCGCCAGCCCTCGAGGTTGCCACCTAGCGCCCTAAATCCCCGTGGCCCTCGACTTCTTCTGCGACAGGACCAGATGGGGAACCTGACGGGCCAAGCTGATCATGCACACACACGTGCACGCGCAGGGCTCACCTGATCCCGCGGCCCCAGGGCCCAACATGGCCGCCTTGTGGCTGTAGGCACGTCGCCATCTGCCACCCAACGCGGGCGCAGACTGCGTGCATCGTGGCCCCGGGCCAAGTGGATCATCGTGGGCATCTGGGGGGGGGAGCACGTGTGACCACTGCCTCTCTGGTTCTTCCTGGGGAACCCCAGAGTCCGTGAGAGGCAGGGCCTTCAGTGCGTCTACAAGGAGTCCGGCAGCCTCTCCCTGCCCATCCGCCTGCTGGACTCCCCGTCTTCGCCCTCACTCCCCTGCTGGCGGCCACGGTCCTGTACGGGCTCATCGGGAGGACCTTGTTCCGGAGCGCACGGTCCCACCTGCCCCACCACAGGGGACGGTGATGCCTGGCAGGAGGTGGGGACCCAGGAGAGGCGGCCCCAGGGGCCAGGTCCAAAGACTTCTGGTCTTCCAGGAAGCAGGTACATGAGGTCTCCAGTGGAGCTGGCAGAGGGGGGCAGTGTGAAAGGAGGGGTTGGTAGGCAGAGGGGCGGGGAGATGGGGCAGAGGCAGAACTGGGCAGAGAGAGGATGCAGGCAGGCATGCGTCTGATCACTCACCAGGTGACTGCTCAGCCTGCACTCAGTTCTGGGCCCTGGCACTGGAGAGCACGGGGCACAGGGCACAGAGCTAGGGGCACAGGGCATGGGGCATGGAACACGGGGCATGGGGCATGGAGCACGGGGGCACAGGGCACGGGGCACAGAGCATGGGGCACAGAGCATGAGAGCATGGGGCACGGGACATGAGGTATGGGAGCACAGGGCATGGGGCACAGGGCGCAGGGCATGGGGCACAAAGCATTGTGCACAGAGCATGGGGCACAAGAGCACGGGGCACAGGGCACGGAGCAGAGGAGCACAGGGCATAGAACACGGAGCACGGGGCATGGTGCACAGGGCACAGGAGCACAAGGCACGGGGCACGGGACCACAGGGCACAGGGCATAGAGCACGGGGCACGGGGGCACAGGGCATGGGGCACGGAGCACGGGGCACAGAGCATGAGAGCATGGGGCACGGGACATGGGGTATGGGGGCACGGGGCACAGGGCACAGGGTATGGGGCACAAAGCATGGTGTACAGAGCATGGGGCACAAGAGCACGGGGCATGGGGCACAAGGCACAGAGCACAGGAGCACAGGGCATAGAACACGGAGCACGGGGCATGGTGCACAGGGCACAGGAGCACAGGGCATGGGGCATGGGGCACGGAGCACAGGGCACAGGAGCACGGGGCACGGGGTACAGAGCATGAGGGCACGGGGCACGGAGCATGGGTCACAGAGCAAGGGGCACGGAGCACAGAGCACGGGGCATGGGAGCACGGGACACAGGGCATAGGGCATGGAGCATGGGGTCACGGGGCATGGAGCACAGGAGCACGGAGCACAGGAGCATGGGGCATAGGGCATGGAGCATGGGGCACAGAGCACGGGGCATGGGAGCACAGGGCATGGGGCACAGGCCACGGGACATGGAGCACAGGGCACAGGAGCACGGGGCACAGAAGCACGGGGCACGGGAGCACAGGGCATGGGTCATGGAGCACGGGGCACAGGGCACAGGGCACACGGCAGAGGCCATGGAGCATGGAGCACAGAGCATGGGAGTACGGAGCATGGGGTACAGAGCACAGGGCACAGATCACGGGAGTATGGGGCATGGGGCACGAGAGCATGGGGCACGGAGCATGGGACATACAGCACAGGACACAGAGCACGGGGCATGGAGCATGGGGCACAGGGCATAGGAGCACAGGGCACGGGAGCACGGGGCACAGGGCACGGGGCATGGAGCACGGGAGTATGGGGCACGGGACACGGGAGCACGGGGCACGGGGCACAGGCCACAGGGCATGGAGCATGGGGCACAGAGCACGGGAGTACGGAGCACGGGGCATGGAGCATGGGGCATGGGAGCACGGGGCACAGGCCACGGGGCATGGAGCACGGGAGTATGGGGCACGGGGCACAGGGCACAGGGCATGGAGCATGGGGCACGGAGCACGGGAGTACAGAGCACGGGGCATGGAGCATGGGGCATTGGAGCACAGGGCATGGAGCATGGGGGCACAGGGCACGGGGCACAGAGCAAGGGGCATGGGACATGGAGCATGGGGGCACGGGGCACAGAGCACGGGGCACGGGGCATGGAGCACAGGAGCATGGGGCACGGAGCACAGGGGCACAGGGCATGGAGCATGGGGCACAGAGCACGGGGCACGGGGGCACGGGTCACCGGCCACGGGGCACAGAGCATGGGGCATGGAGCACAGGGCACAGGAGCACGGGGCACAGAAGCATGGGGCACAGGAGCATGGGTCATGGGGCACGGGGCACAGGGCACAGGCCATGGGGCATGGAGCATGGGGCACAGAGCACGGGGCACGGGGGCACGGGGGGCACGGGTCACAGGCCACGGGGCACAGAGCACGGGAGTATGGGGCACGGGGCACGAGAGCACGGGGCACGGAGCACAGGAGCACGGGGCACGGGAGCATGGGGCACAGGGCACGGGAGCACACAGCACGGGGCATGGAGCACAGGGCACAGGAGCACGGGGCACAGAAGCACGGGGCACGGGAGCACAGGGCATGTGTCATGGAGCACGGGCACAGGGCACGGGGCACAGGAGTACGGAGCACGGAGCATAGAGCACAGGACATAGAGCATGGGGCATGGGGCACGGGAGCACGGGGCACAGCCACGGGGCATGGAGCACGGGAGTATCGGGCATGGGGCACGGAGCACAGGGCACGGGGCACAGGGCACAGGCCACCGGGCATGCAGCATGGGGCACGGAGCACGGGAGTACGGAGCACGGAGCATAGAGCACAGGACATGGAGCATGGGGCACGGAGCATGGGGCGCGGGGCACCGGGCACGGGAGCACAGGCCACGGGGCACAGGAGCACAGGCCACGGGGCATGGAGCACGGGGCATGGGGCACGGGGCACAAGAGCACGGGGCACAGATCACAGGGCATGGAGCACGGGGCACAGGAGCACGGGGCACAGAGCACAGGGCATGGGGCAGGCGCACACACACAGCCTGTGGGGGGGCGGGGGGGAGGTGAGGCAGGACAGGGCTTAGGGGAGAGGCATGTACCAGAAAGCACTGGGGGAGTTGGGGGGGCCCCTGAGCGGAAGCGGGCCGGGCGCACTGGCCTGGCGTGAATGGCGGGGCCGGGGGTGCTTGTGACTTCGACTGTAGGGAGCGAGGAAGCCATGGGGGTCTCTGAGACAGGCCGTGGGAGACAGCCCAAGACAGGTGTGCTCAGAAAGACGGAGGCAGGGGGAGGACTGAGCAGAGGGGACACCTGTGACCCAGCAAGAGAGATGTGAGAGGAAAGAGAGACAGAGAGAGATAGAGAGAGAGACGGAGACAGAGAGTAAGAGATAGAGAGAGAGAGATAGGGAGGGACAGAGATACCAAGAGATATAGAAATAGAGACAGAGATAGAAAGAGAGACAGAGATAGAAAATAGATACAGAGAGACACAGAGAGAGACAGAAAAAGATAGAGAGACAGAGAGAGATACAGAGAGACACAGAGACAGGGAGAGACAGAGCCAGGTGCACAGAGTGGCAAAGACGTGTGTCCACACTCAGGGCGCAGTGTGGCTGCGGACTCAGAGCTCTGGTCACACAGGTGGTCACACTTTCTGGGGCAAAAGCCAGTGCTGACTGCATGGTCCCCCTTCTCGCCACAGTTCGGGAAGGAGTTTGCTGTCCTGACGCTGTGACTGGAGAGGGAGGCTCAGAGAGGCTCAGTGAGCAGGCGGCCCAGGCCACACAGCAGGAGCCCGGGAGCTGGGATGTCCCTTGGTCCTGCAAACCCAGCACCGACACCCTCACCCGCCGCCGCCTCTGGGCCCTGGAGACCGTGGCAGGGAGAGGCCGGCCCCAGAACGGATGAGGGGCCACCTGGAGACCTCCCCTCAGCTCTGAGCACCCCCCCCCAAAAGGCTCCTTACCTGGGCCAGGCTGGTGGCTGTCCCCCAGAGGCCTGGACACATGCCCCTTCCCCTCTCTGGTGACCCCAACTCCCTCGGACACCGGACTGTCCTGGGCTGCATGGGGGTGGGCTTCGAACCCCCCTAGGTCTCTCTGGGTCTGGTGGTGCACTCCTGAACTGAAGGGGTGGGATGGGGTGCGGGTGGGGGTCCCGCCCAGAGGGGGGCAGCTGCACTGAAAGGGGCCGTCCAGATGGTCACGAGCGCGATGGGCTTTGGGGGAGGCGGGCTCGTGATGCTGTGCCGTGAGTTCTCTCAGCCCTCCAAGCTCTGCTTCCTGGTCCCCAAAGGGGAGACCGTGACGGCACCATCTCGAGGGAACCCGTCCAGTGCTCCTGGCTGCGTGGGGCCCCCAGGCCCCGTCCCAGGCATCAGCCTTTGCCAGCTGGGAATCTAAGCGGTCTGGGGGCAGGGTGCACCTGGGGACACAGGGCAGTGACCGGGTGCCCCCCGAGACGGAACTATTTCGTGATCTTATCCACTAGGCCAGCCGGGGACGTCACATGATGCCCAGCAGATATGCAGTAGGAGTTTAAGTCACTGTTTTCTTTTTTAATGTTTATCTACTTTTGAGAGACAGAGAGAGAGACAGAGCGCGATCAGGGGAGGGGCAGAGAGAGAGAGGGGGAGACCCAGAATCCGAAGCAGGCTCCAGGCTCTGAGCTGTCAGCACAGAGCCCGATGCGGGGCCCGAACCCACACACCATGAAATCATGACCTGAGCCGAAGTCAGACGCTTAACCGACTGAGCCCCCCAGGCGCCCCTGAGTCACTGTTTTAGGAATATTCTCATCACTACTCTGCAAACAGCTCCGAGGCGGGAGTTGTGGCCGCACCTTCCTGTGGCGTGTGCCGGGCCCCCAGCCTGAGCTCGTTTCCCACAGGTCACCAAGATGCCGCTCTCTGTCGTCCTGTGCGTGACCTACTGCACGCTGCTGCTGCTCAAGCCCCTTGTGGCCCGGCCCTTCCTGGACCCCCGGGTGCTTCCCTTGTGCTGCCCCTGCGTCCACACCAACAGTGCGGTCAGCCCCAGCGCCGACAACCTCAGGTCACGGAAGGTCCGGTCAGCCTTCCTGCGCCTGTGCAGGTGTAAGGCAGGGGAGGGACAGCGGTGCCCAGCCACCAGCTCCAGTGTGGTCCCAGCGACCCCTCCCAGAAGGTGCTGGCCGACAGGAGTGAGGCTCGGGTCCTCAGGCAGCAGGGCCCCCGCCCCGGCCACAGGAACCTTCTTCCGGCAGCGTCTGAGGGCCGCCCTCCTTCTGCCCAGTGCCCTGCCTCTCTCTGCTCGTGAGCTGGGTCCTGCAGGTGTCGGCCCCGCCCACCTGTCCACCGGGCCAGGACAGGGGCAGACACCCTCTTTGCCGATGGCTTCCTTCCCCATGAACTAGGATAGTCGGGTGTCCTGGGTCCAAATGCTGGATGTTCAAGTCTGCACTCCACATGGGAATCGGAGGGCCGTTAGCCCCCGGGGGGGGGGGGGTAGATCTGTATAGCTTGTAACGCTGAGCATCTCTTCGCGAGGGGCGGGGGATGCCCTGAGGGCGTCACGGTACCTTGCTTCCGGTCCCTGTCAACATGGCCTTCAGTGGTGGGTGCAGCCTGCCTGGGGACTGTCTTCCAATGTGGATAGAGACTACCTGGGGCCACATCGAGAGGGGACCCAGCTTCCACCGCTGATACCCAGAGACGCTTCATGGGGTAGGGGAGTCCCCACCCCAGACCGCCCCAATGCCCTGGTGCCCCAGCTGGAAGAGGGTGCCCCCTGAAGGGGCCAGTGGGGCTGGCCCCTTCCCGATCCCGCTGCTAAGCAGGAGCTGGGGGGGTGGGGACTGGGGCGAGTGGGGAGCCACTGAGGAGGCAGGACCAGCCCTGTGTGGTGATCCTTAATGATGGGGTCTCTGGGCTCCGGGCTCTGCCCGGCACTCTCACCCCTGTGTGTATGAGGCCTGGACCCCTCTAGGCAGGCAGCCGCCTGTCTCCTGGAGGTGAGCCCTTGCTCTCCTGACCCCCGAGATGGGCTTGCATCCCCGACCCTGTCCCTGTTCCTTCTGAGGTCACTTTCCTCCTGGCCTCTGTGGTGTCCATTAAAAGCAGAAAATTTTCTTTTTCTTTTTTAAAATTTATTTAAATTCAAGTTACTTAATATACAGTGCAGTATTGGTTTCGGAGTAGAAACCAGAGATTCATCCCTTACATACAACACTCTTCTGTCTTGCCTCCCTGTTTTAATCGTCTTTTTCTTTCCCTTCCCCTATGTTAATGTTTTGGTTCTTAAATTCCACTTATGAGGAGCTGATTGGGAGGAGGTGTGAGTGTCGCCAGCTGGCCAAGCCCCTGAGGCCAGAGGATGACAGGACGGCGCCCACTAGGGGGCAAGCCCCCTGTTCAAGGCCACAGGGACCATGCACGATGCTCTGGATCTGTTTCCCAGCCCAAGTGGCTAAAAGCGGAAAAGCTTTGGGTAACTGGTGGGCTCAGCTGGGCCGTGAAATCCACACAGACGTGTTGAGTTCTGATTTCTGCACGAAGTTCACTCTGCTACGGCTCGGACGCGTGCTGTCCAGGTGAGGACCGCCAGAGGGGCTACTGGCCATGGACGTGGGCGCGGCGGCCAGGCCCGCGCCACCCCGGGGGGCGAGTGTGTGTCCCTGGACCAGCCCAGAACCTGTGCCCAGAGAGCGCTAGTGGTGCCCCCCGGGGCAAGTGTGAGGCCCGGGGAAGCCCGGGGCCCCGCCTTGCGTTCATCCCCTGCAGGTGGCGACGCATTAAGCACCCTCAACGGCACCCGTCCTATCGCAGCGGCCTGAATGGAGCCCAGGTTCCGCTTCCGGTTCTGTCTCCGGCGTCCCGTGCGTAGCCCTTGGCGTCTTTCCCAGCAGCCCCTGGTCCTGCACAGCCCGGCGCCCCCCACCCTCACCCTGTCTGCCCACGGAACACGAGGCGCGGGCTCCCCGCGTGGCCCTTTCTCGCGGCCCTCCCCCGCGGTGGGCGGGGCTGGCAGGTGTGCCTCGTAAGGGTCCGCCCAGTCCCCCGCGTGACCCGCCGGCTCCGAGGCCTCCGTTTCGCCGTTTTCACTACAGCGTTTCGATGTCACAGGATCTGGCGGGGCCGCTGGTGGTTAGAGCCGCCTGAGGTCCCCCCCGGGAGCACCGTGTGGCCCCTCGTGGAGGTAAGACACCTGTCTGCAGTTCCCTGTGCTCCCAGGGGGGGCCGGCCTGTGTGGCCGAGGGGACACTGCTCTTGGCTTTGGGGAGCTTTACAAGCGGCCACTGGAGGGGTCGCCCCTGCCAGGAACCTCCTCCAGGAAGCCCCCCGGGCAGCCCCCGGCATCATGACCTCTGTTCCCACCCCTCCTAAGACCCTAACACTTGCCGCCTTGTGCTCGGTTGTTGACTTAGGTGGCTTCTTTCTTGTTGGAGCCTGAAAATGCCGGAGGGTAGTGACAGGTTTGTGCTTTGGAATTGTTGGCGCTAGTGCTGGTGGCGTGAAGGTCCCCCACCTGTGGGTCCAGGGCTCACCCCGGGCCGTGTGTAGGTCGGGAGGGCTCGAGGAGGTCCCTCTCCTCGGGGCCCTGGTGAGGGCGGTGGGGGGAAGCCGGCTCTGTCCTCGAGGTGGGGCCGTGTTAGCAGCCAAAGCTCGTCTGGGTCAGGGGACTAGAGACCCCGGGCTGAACAGGCCTTAGGGTGTCCTCACTGCTCTGAATGGAGTGGTCCCGGAGGGTCACCAGGGCCTGGGGACACATGAACTAAAGAAACTGCAGGGAAAAACCCTCAACCAGGAGACTGATTAGCATGCAAACATATGCAGATGGCCCCTCATTGGCTCCTAGCCCCCTTGCTTTGCACACCTGTGGATTATCCCGTGTTGTCCTAGAAGCCAGGGAACCGCCTCGGGGGCAGGCTGGGGGCGGCCAGCCCACCTGCTGCCTCGCTGGGTTCTGGAACATTCTCAGGCCATCACTTGGTGACAGCACCCTCCCCTTCTCCTGTGGCAGAACAGGAGCCAAGCCAGGGTCGCTTCAGAACCGTGGCGCGGGCCGCTGTCTGTTCGAGGTGGTGCGTTTTCTGAAGGCTCCTGTCCCCCTGCACCCATGTTGGCTTTTATGAGCGGGAGGGCATCTCCTTCCTCCTCCCTGCAAGGACTAGGTGCTGACTCGGGCTCCCCCCCTGCCCCCCCCCCCCCCCCGCACTGAGGAGCGTGGGGACACTGGCCCAGACCATACCTGTGGGCCGGCGGGAGCATCCGGGGAGGGAGGACTGAGAGGCCTCCACCCAGACTGGGCACAGAGCTCCCAGAGTTTATTTGGGAGGACACAGTTGCACGTGTCGGGCCCCCGACTCCATCTGGTTTAAGCAGAGAGATTTGATGACTGCACAAGAATTGTCCCGGAGGTGGGCGGTGATGCGGCTCTGTCACCCATGGAGAAGGCTCTGGGGACTCACCCCAACCTGAGGCTGTCCTGGGGTTGAGTGGGGCTGGCATGTGCTGGCTAGGGACTGGAGCTGGGGTGCCACTCCCGTCCCTCCTGACTCCCCAGTGGTGGCTCCCCAAGTTAGAGCTGTGCTAGGGGGCCAAGTTAGAGCTTGGGGGGGGGACAGAGGCTGGGGAGAAGCGGGGGGCGGTGGGGGGTTAGGGCTGTGCTAGGGGGCAAAGTGGCTGGGAGGTCACGCTGCCTCTGGAGCCTCAGCCTCTCCGGGGGCGGGGGGGGGGGTGGGGAGAGGAGAATTCCTGGGACGCCGTGACTGTCTTTCAGAGAGCTGGGGTGGGGACCTAGCTCAGGGGTGTCTCCTGCACACAGCCCTGCGCCTGCAGCCACCACGCAGGTATGGCTCCCAGCCTGCGGCTGAGGCCCCCAGGGCCCTGCCCAGAGGCTGAGGGCCACTAAGCAGAACAGAGTTCTCGTTTCACAGCAGGGAAACTGAGGCCCTAGGCGAGGAAGGAACTGGCCCCTGGCTGTCCTGGGGCTCAGGGGACAGCATCCGTCACAGCAAGGCCCCCCAAACCAGGATGCTGTCAGCACCGTGTCTCCATAGCAACCGAGAGGCATCTGCTGTGGGTTTTGTGGTCCCTGAGTGTAAGCAAGGGCTCCTGGTCCCCCTGGCATCAGCAAAGGGCAGCCGGCCCCATCTGCCTGTCAGCCCACCTGGCCCTGCGGTGTCCCTGGAGCTGAGCTTTGAGGCCAGGGAGGGGAGGGGTCTGGGGGCCCAGTGCCAGCTCCCGTCTCCGTGGGTGATTCCAGCTCAAGCTTAGTTAACGACAGAGTCCAAACTGGCCCCCGGAGCTGTTAGCACTTTCCACCGACTTGGTTCCAGGCCTCGAAAACTTATTTTGTGGTAGGGCACCGTGTGAGTGCCTCGGTCCCAGGGCCACGAGGACAAAGGACCACGAACTGGGGGCCTTGAAACAACCAAAATGGAGAATTTCACCGTTCCGGAGGCCTGAGCTGACCTCGGTGTCACTAGGTTGAAACCCAGGTGTCACAGGGCTGAGCTCCCACTAGGGAGGGTGGTCCTGCCCCTTCCAGCTCCTGGGCACTCCTGGCGTCCCCTGGCACGTGGCCATTGTCAGACGGCCTCTTGGCTGCCGCCTGTGACATGAGGTGACATCAGGTCCACCCAGAGGATCCAGGATGATTGCCACATCTCAAGACCTCTGATTTCGTCACATCTGCAGATTCTGGGAGTGAGAATCTATTTTATTTATGTATTTTATCTATTTATCTATTTATTTAAATGTTTATTTTGAGAGAGAGAGAGAGAGAGAGCGTGAGCAAGCAAGCAAGCTGGGGAGGGACAGAGAGAGGGAGGGAGAGAATCCCAAGCAGGCTCCTGACCGTCAGTCAGTGTAGAGCCTGACGTGGGGCTCAGTCTCACAAACGGATCGTGACCTGAGCCGAAATCAAGAGCCAGACGCTTTACCGACCGAGCCCCCCAGGCGCCCCCTGTGAGGATCTACTTTAGGGGCTGCTATTCCACTGACCACAGCAAGTGTGAAATGACCAGGGAGATCCCGATCTGCGGCCACCCCATGGGCTGTGCCCAGCATCACGAGATTATGAGGAAGGATGAGACGAGTTGCCCTCACCACGCGCAGGTGGCTGTGCTGGGTCTATGTGCCTCAATATCTCCTTCTCCAGCGGAGCGGGTAGCCCAGGCTGGGTGCCACATCTCCACGAGCCTGGTGACAAGCTCCGTGAGCCCTGTGGGCTCTACTGTCCTTCCCCCGTGGCTAGGGCTAACAGCAGACACTGACCTAGGTGCCCTTGAAACAGAGGCTGCACACACAGTGCTCGGTAGCAGCCTGGCCTGTGGTGAGCTCCTAAAAACGGGGAGCTTTGAACATAAAACGGGGATGAGAAGCCACGTGGAAATGAAGGCGTGGCCTCCTTGTGAGGTCAGAGGAGAAAATTCTGGTGTGAAGCGCTTTGTAAAACATGGTGCTCTTGTCGGTGGGGCTGGGGGTTCCACGGTGGGGCCGCAGGGGCCCCTGGCGCCTCGGTAGTGACTGGGAAACCCTCTCGTCCCGAGCAAGCCCCCATCCGCCCGTGCTTAGCTGCACACAGGCCTGGCAGGTGCATCTACAGGGTCCAAGGCAGGCTTCCCGGGACACGGTCTGCAGGGGGGGTGAAAACCACGTACTTGACCGGAGATCGATGCCCAGAACACGAAGAAGCAAAACCCACCAGCAAAACCAGACATCTGAGGCAGAAACGGGCGACGGACTTGAATATGGGCTTCTATGAAGAAGATGTACAATGGCCAGTGAGCACACCGCGGGTTCTCCGGGTACCACCTGCGGCCTCTAGGGTGGCTGCCGCCCAAAACACAGTGTGCCGAGGACGGGGAGAAGCTGCGAATTCTGCGCCCTGCTGGCTGTTGCGGAAAATGGCGCGGTGGTTCCTAAAAAATAAAGTAACGACGATTGCCGTAACCCAGCGGTCCCACTGCTGGCTGCACACCCACGGGATTTGGAAGTAGGGTCCTGGAGAGCTGTTTGCTCGCCCGTGGGCGCAGCAGCGCGTCTCACGACAGCCAAAGGGCGCAAGCAACGCGAGTGTCATTTTCGGATCCATCAATAAGGAAAGCGTGGTCCGTGCACACAGTGGAATGTTCCTCCACCTGGAAAAGGAGGGACTCCTCACACCTGCTACAAGGTAGACGAGCCGGGAGGACACTGTGCTCGGTGAAATCGGCCGTCACGTAGGACAGCCGCGGTGGGGTCCCACTGACACGGGGTCCCTAGAGGAGTCAGGTTCAGACAAACAGGTGGGGGCACTGGGGGCGGGGCAGACGGAGTTTAACGGGGCAAGTTTGGGAAGAGGGGAAGGTCGTCGTGGGGACGGATGGTGGGGGCGGCAGCGGGACCACATGAGGGTGCGTCTGACGTTCCTCAACTGCACTCAGAAGTGGTTAAGACGGTCAGTTTTGTTCCGTGCATTTCACTACACTAAACGGTGTTTTCAAGAAGGGGAGCCCAGTAGATGTGCCGTGCGGGGACACTGGGTCACCTGCTGTGCTCTGGAGCCAGAGCCAGCTCCCCCATGGGCGTTGAGTGGCCCCGTGGGTCCCCTGTGCTGACGCAGCAGGTGTCCACGAACTCCGGTTTGAGCTCCGTGTGCCCCTCGTCCCGGGTCCGGGGAGACCGCACGATGCAGAAGACAGTGCGGGGCTCTCCTGGACCCCCCACCAGCAGGCGAGGCCAAGGGGCTACGAGGGCACAGGGCACGGGAAGATGGGAGGTAGGGACGGAGACAGCCACTGGAATAAGAAGGACAGGGGAAAGGTATTTAGATCTGGAACAGAAAGGTGGAAATTGGGATGAAATTCTGCTTAGGGGCTACGTGTTCCATCCAGTCATGGTTCCCCAGGACGGAAAAGGTCAGTGTTTGCAGAAGGAGCAGAGGAGGCAGAGATGCTGCCCGCTGCCAGGAGGGAGGCTGTGGGGCATCTGACCGGCTGGGGGGTGAGGCTCACAGAGGGGGTGCGGGCGGTGGGGGCGGTCAGACGGGCCGGGAGGGAGGGGGGCCAGAGGCGGCAGGCGCTCCGGAGGGAGCCGGAGCCAGTTTGGGTGGACAGACCCAGTGGAAAGTGGGGGTCTTTCCCTCGTCACGACAGCGCCGTCTGTGAGGGGGCAGGTGCGCCTGCCCTGGTGGAGCCCGTGTGGTGGCGGACGTGGGGACACTGGGCACCTTGTCACCTGCTCGAGATGAGCCTCTAGGGCGAGGCCTGACCCGATGGGGTGCAGGGGCTCCTGTGGGGTGGCGACAGCGGCCGGCCCCCGGGAGGCACAGCAGCCACGGAAACCCCTACAGGGACAGTGACCTGGCCTAACCAGGGGCCGTGACCGCTGCCTCCGAGTGGCGTTTAACTCGCCTTCCGTAGCAGGTGTGGCTGTAAGGAAGCGCGGAGGGAAAACGATGATGCTCTGGGGAGCACGAGCCTTCCAGTGTTGGGGTGGGGCGGGGGGGGGGTGGGGGGCCCTAACACGGCGAGCCTCGCCCCCTGCCCCGCGGCCGCCTTCGTCCAGTGTAGGAGGTGAAACCTGCACATAAGTAGCAGTGATGCACGGTCTACAGTGACAGGGCCCTGGGGTGAGTGTCCAGACGGGGCCACTCCGTGGGGCGGCGTGACAGGGCAGGAGGTGTTCTCTCCCAGCACCTGTGGGCGGGGCCGCCACCTGGGCCTCCCTTGTCCCTCGGAGCTCTGTGCATCTGTCTGTCCTCTTAGGACACCCGTGATGGGACCAGGGCCTACCCTCCTCCTCCCGCATAATCTCATCTTAACCTGATCACCTCTGCAAAGACCCTGTTTCCAGACACAGTCACATTCACAGGTACCAGGGATTAGGACGTAGACATAGCACTTTGGGGGACATAGTTCAAGCCCTCTGAGGTTTCAGAGGAACGGGCAGGATTTGGTGTGGAGAAGACCGGGGAGGGCACCCTGGACAGAGGGCACAGCACACGGGAAGGCGTGGGGGCTGCATGGTGGGGAGCAGGGCCTCGCTGGCAGGTGGGTGCGGGGAGGTGATGGTGAGCAGGTGTCATGCGTCACGAGAGGAGCTAGACCCTGGGGGGATGCTGTCGGCTGGGTGTCCCACAACAGAGCCCCTGCACACGTTTGCTGCTTCCTAGGGAGATGGGCCGGCCACGGCTCCTGTCCCCGGGGATGATGACAGGAGCCAGGAGAGCCAGGGTTCAGGCTGGTGACAGCCAGGGGTGACAGGCTTCGGCTCTACCGAAGCTTCGGTACTGACCGCGTGACTCCGGGTTGTCCCTGCCAGCTGCCCATGAGCACCCTTAAGACAGATGCCCGTCCTGGGTGCCTGGGCGGCTCCGTCGATTAAGCGTCCGACTTCAGCTTGGGTCATGACCTCACGGTTTGTGAGTTTGAGCCCCGTGTCGGACTCTGTGCTGAAAGCTGGGAGCCTGGAGCCTGCTTCAGATTCTGTGTCTCCCCGTCTCTCGGCCCCTCCCCTGCTCATGCTCTGTCTCTCAGTAATAAATAAATGTTAAAAAAAAAAAAAAAGATGCCTGTCCACTGATGGGGTCCATCCACACGACGGAGTAGCACCTGGCCTGCAGCTGTGACATGCTGTGTCGCCGATAAACCTGGAAACATGAGTGAAGGAAGCCGGGCACAAAGGTCCCCAGCTGCTTGATCTCACTTTCCTGAAACGTCCAGAGCAGGCAAACCCGTGGGCCCGGGAAGTGGATGAATGGCGGCTGGGGGGTGGGGGATTCGGGGAACAAGGGGAGTGGCTGCCAGTGGGTATGGGGTTTCTCTGGGGGCGATGGAACATTCTGGAATTGGTGGCGTCGTGCGTCACTGCTAACGTGCTAAATGCTGCTGAATCGTGCACGTGAAGGGGGTTGACTTGATGTCATGACAGCTTTGCCTCAATTAAAAAAAGATACTCCAAGGAGAGGCTGGGGTGGTGATGCTACCCAGGTGTCCCTGGGTGACCTGTGCCCCGCTGGGGTCGGTAGGAGCTGGCCGTGCTCGCCCTGTCGGGGGCAGAGTGGAGTTTGGAGGGCACCAGCCCCGGGTGGGAGGGGGATAAAACGGTCGTCACCCCTGATGCACACACAATGCTGGCGCAGGGAGGCCACAATCCAGGACATACTCCGTGGCAGAGACGGAAGGAGGTCCCTTGACTTTGAGTAGAGTTTGGGCGCAGCTGGCTTTGAAGGAGCGAGCAGGTGTCGGGGGCGTTCGGGAAGGTCGCGCGTGGACAAGTGTTTCTGGGAACAGGGAAGGACGTGTTGGGGTTCAGTACACAAGCAAGTCCTTTGTCTTCTCAGACAGCGGGGTCCCACTCAGGCCCCGGAGCCAGCTGCAGCCTCAGGAGAGGACGGGACGGGGCGTCCGCAGGGGCACACCCCAGCCCCCGTGGGTGCCCGAGCTGGACTGTGGGAAGCACCTCACCCCCCAGGCTGTCCCAGAAGTTCCCGCTGCCCTTTTGACGAGATCCCCCCAAACTAAGTCAGTGACAACCCAACACGGGTTGAGTGCTTGACAAATCACAGCCGAGGCATTTTAGATACGACAGTTAAAGTAAGACGGTGCGAGGATTCCTTTGTGCAATTGACTCTGACATGGGACCTAGATTTAGACGGACAAACTGACCCTGTTCTGCTCAGGTCGTTTTTAGCGTATTTTGAAACCCAAGCGGTGTCTGCTCTTTGTCGTGTGAGCAGTTGTGGCTTCCAGCTCAGAGCAGCGGGATCTGTCTGCCCGGTGGTGATACAGCTGGAAAGACAGAGGGCGCCCCACCTGACATTGCTGCTGACCGCGCCTTTAGCCACTTGGACCCTCTGTTTCCTCCTCTGTAAGACCAAGTGGGGCCAGAAGCGTTCACATGCGGCAGATGTTCCCAAACTCTGACCCGCGGACCTGTGTTTCCGTGGGACATTTCATCTGCAATGAAACGAGCAAGAGAAAGTTTGGGCACCTCACGAAGCCGAATTCTTATGGGAAACCGTCTTCTGTTCTGAGTTATGTCTTCCTAACGTTTTCACTGTTAAAATGTGATTTTGAGAAGTCAACGGTCTGGAAAAACAGAAAAGCGACGCGTTAGGGCCCGTGTAAACCCGGGGTGGCTGCTGACCGTTCTCTGGGTTGTAAGTTCCCGGAGTCTGAGGATCCTGCCTTGGGAGCCTCCCTTCCAGCGCCCAACTCTGAGACCCAGTGCCAACCCCTGCAGGTGGGCCGTGTGCCAGGTTGGAGGCCCCGGGGTCGGGCGGCCCGACCACGGGGCGGCGGGCAGGCAGGGCCCACCTCCCCCCTCCCGCCCCAACACCGGGGTCAGCCGAGCAGCAGTCCTGCTCTGAGCCGAGGTAAAGGAGGGTCCCAGGTTCCACAGTTGACGCTGTGTGGGAGGAACGTGCCAGGTCCTGGGGCAGCCGCGGGGGCAGGAAGCAACGGGCGCTGTCCAGGGAGAGCGGCCTTTGAGGGTGACGGTGTGTCTGCCACTGGTCTGGGAGGGTGTGGTGGGAGCCAGCGTGCTGTGGCCCTCGTGGCAGTGCCTGTGGGGCCAGTGGGACCCTCCCACTTTGCAGACCAGGCAAGGGAGGCTCCGAGAGTCAGCCTTTGGACCGGAGCTTTCTCCCCTGGGCCATGGAGGCCCCGCCAAGGTCACCTGTCTGCTGTGACGACTTCCCTTTCCTGTCCCTCTGTCTGTGGGAACAAGTGTTCCCCAGCTCTGCTCCTGTCGCCTTGGGAAAAGGGTGTTCATCCCTGTTGCTGAGTGGTCTCCACCTGCCGGCTTCAGGGGCCCGACTTCCCTTCTGACCGCAGATGTGGACAAGGTCACTCCTTCGTTACCTGTTGGGCTGGCGAGGGCACAGAGGGTCCTTGAGATGTTCGCTTGAGGTCGGGCAGCTGGGAGGGGCCGCGATGGGAAGGCCAAGGGCGCCTGGGGCCGGGGGTCATTCCCGGAACTTTTAGACGCAGATCATCTTTAGTGTCTGTTTTCTCACCTTCACGATGAACGTAAAATTGTAGGGGCGGGCAGAGGATCACGTGCTGACAGGTGCAGAAGATGGTCCCATCACGAGCCACCAGGGAAACACAAATCAAACCCGCGGCAAGACCGGCCTCGCGCCCCCGAGGGCAGCTGGAAGGAAGAGCCGGTGACAAGTGTGTTCGAGGACGTGCAGAAAAGAGAATGTCAGGCGCGGCTGCTGGGGACGTGAAAGGGGGCAGCCGCCGCACCTGGCCGCCCGCCGGCTCCTCAGAGGGTGACGCCCATCCCCACGTGGCCCAGCAGCCTCCCACCCCGTGTGTCCGCCAGGAGAGACCCGACGTGTGGCCCATAAGCGCTTGCCCGTGGATGTCTGTGCCAGTGTTACTCCAACAGCTGAAGAGCGAGAGCGGCCTGAGTGTCAGCCGCCGGGATGACGACGTGTGTCCGTCCACACGTGGAGTCCGCGCTGAGGCGCAGCCGGGACGGCACGCCGAGGTCCAGACCGTGAAGCGCCCACGGACGGCAGTGACCGCCGTTCCGTGCACCCGACGTCGGCCGGCGAGCAGCCCGTCTGGTTCCCGCCTTGGTTAGCCACGGGGCCCTCTCCTTAGGGGAAGCACGTGCCCCAAATTCATGGCCTCTGACGTGCCCTTATTTGGAATACAGCTTCACAGGTGTGGCTAAGGGAAAGCTGTGGGTGAGGTCGTCCCCGATCAGGGTGGCCCCAAGTCCAGTGAGAGCGTCCTCGTGAGAGACGGGTGAGACACGGAGGGGCCCAGAAAGGAAACGCCCCTGAGACACGTGCACCCCCATGTTTATAGCAGCACCATCGACAGGAGCCAGAGTGTGGAAAGAGCCCAAGTGTCCATCGAGGGATGAATGGATAAAGAAGATGTGGTCTACATGTACAATGGAGTATCACTCGGCCATCAAAAGGAAGGAAATGTTGCCATTTGCAACTACGTGGATGGAACTGGAGAGTATTATGCTAAGAAATTAGAGAAAGACGCATATCCTAGGACTTCACTCATATGAGGACTTGAAGAGACAGAACGGACGAACATAAGGGAAGGGAAAAGGAATGATGTAGAAACAGGGAGGGGGACAAAACAGAAGAGACTCGTAAATACGGAGAACAAACGGAGGGTTACGGGAGGGGTTGTGGGAGGGGGGGATGGGTCAAATGGGGGAGGGGCACTAAGGAATCTACGCCTGAAATCATTGTTGCCCTAGATGCTAATTTGGATGTAAATTAAAAAAATAAAAAATAAAACCAGTTTAAAAAAAGAAAAAAGAAAACGCCCTGAAGAGACAGGCAGAGAGCGAGTGATGCGTCTGCACACCAGGAGACACCAGGCATGACGGCCATCGGCCATCGGGAGGAGAGGCCTGGAGCAGACCCTCCCCTGCAGCCTTCGGCGGGAGACGGCCGTGCCCGCACCTTGATTTCAGGCTCCGGCCCCCAGAACTGGGAGAAAATACACCTCTGTGGTTTTGGCCCCACGACCGGCGTCGGGGGAGGGGGGCCTCGTGTGGAGGGGCTCGGCCTCAGGTGACGCAGAGTTCCTCGTCCGGGCTGACTTCGGGTCCCGGGTCCCCACTCCCAGCATCCCCGGGGGACCGTGCAGAATTTGGAGTTGGAGCCTTCCGTGGCTCCAGTCCCCGTGGCCTCCCCTGCATGCCTGCCTGTCCCAGGGGAGCCGAGCGCCCAGACGGTCCCTCCCGCAGCCGGCGGTTTTCTCAAATGCCCGTCAGCCCTTTAGGGTTCCCACAATTTGGTGACTGCGGCGGTCACGCCAGACTGTCCGCTTTTCTCTTTCATCGAGCGATCCGCCGAGCGTGTGATGTGGTAATCCTTCGCTCCCGGTGGCCTGTGGTCAGCTACCAGTCTCCAGCCTTCCTCAGAGCCACCTCTGGGTACCACCACACCCGTTTTCCTTCGAGTGGGAAGGACGTTTATCTTCTTCCTGGGTGAGGGTCACAGCATCCGGACGCTCACATGGTACGTGTTCACCTCCCTGAGCCCCAGTCTCCTGTCCGTGAGAGTGGAGTTACCCGGGAAGGGCGGGGACGGCTGCTCTGAGGCCCTGCGGACTGCAGGCGCACAGCCAGCATCTGCGGGAGGCGGTGATTCCTACAAGGGGAGCATACAAAATTGGGGTGATTCATACAAGGGGGGCATGCAGTCCCCCCCCCCCCACGTACATTATACGCCCCAGCGTGTCACTGTCACTTTTGATTTTGGCATTTGACTTTCAGAAAGTCTAAGGCCAGGAGAGAATTGGATTTTATGTTCCCACGGGTTTCCCTTCCCTTCGCCGGCCAACTTCACAGACGCTGCTGTCCCTCCATCCCCCGCATCTGTCTGCTCTGAGCAGGTGACTCTCTTACCACAGGCAATTCCCTAGCGTCCTGCGTGTGGGGCCCCCTGGGCTCCCAGAGAGGAACGTCTCCATCTCACAACATAAAAACAGAAAAAATAGCATTTATTGGTGTTCCCACCCATCTTGTCAGAAGAGTCTCCACACACGAAGAAGCTGTTCGTGATTAGGAGCTCCCCCGACTTGGAGCTCTCCCTGGAAAGCTCCAGTCTCGACAGACACCCTCACCTGTTTTCATCAAAGGAGCGGCCTAGCCATTCACGTTCTAGGAAGTGTCTCCCTGCTCCCCACGTCTGGGTAAGTGCAGGCCTCTGTCTTGTCCCCCAGCTCAGGCAGTGACAGTCCCTGCAAACATCAGGGACTCCGCGCTCCGCCGGTTCCCGGGGCTTTTCCCCGAGGCCAGCGGCCGTGCACTTTCCGGTTCATCGCATGGAATGCTATAAAGCCTGTGCGCGACAGTTGGGATTTGATACGGTTTGTGATTTTTACTGCTTCGTCGCGGACATTTGCAACCCAAACCAGGTTCTATTGTTTCAGCGCGAGCCGGGGGAGAAAGACGGACGGGCACCCCCACGGTCCGTGCTGCGGCCTTGATCTGTGCCGAGGTCCGCTCACTACGCCCGCTGTTTCCGTGCAAATGTGGGTCAAGACAGAATCTCGCGGAGCCTCCGAAGGGGCTTGGGGGCCTCCCCTGGGTTTCCTGGAGCACACTCTGAGCAGACTCCGATGTAAACGCACAGCAGAGATGGTGTTTCCTTGTCCCTTCCCACCCGGTCCTCTGTCGGGCAGCCGGAGTGTCCGGGTGGTCAGCTGGCCCCCTGCTGCTGAGACCCCCCCCCCCCAGGGCTTCCGGTCCAAGCACAGAGCCTCTTGGGGGGTGTTTCTGTCTGCCTCTCCTCCCCGCCCCACCTCTGCAGGGGGAGGCACCCTCCGTGTTCCCAGCTGAGGTGGATGAGGACTGGATGGCGGCCCTGGGGCTGCAAACACCTGCAGGGGGAGCTCACGCTCTGCTATGCAGGGGGGTGGGAAGGGGGGGGCAGGACCCAGCTCTGTCCACTGTAGGATTTCAGATGGCTTCTAGCTCGCTGCTGCCTCAGGGAACCCCGGGGAGGGAACATTGAATCTGGGTGCTTCTGGGCTCAGATATGGCACCCCGGTACACGGGTGGAAGAACATGTGGCTGGCTTCTTCCTGTTCCGGCAGGGCCTGGGACCCCCGGAGGCTCCCTCCTCAGTCTGCCATGGACAGTCCGCCCGGGACTTGCCCACTGCACGCGCTTGTCCCTCAGGGCTGGTCTCCCCATCTCGGCCGTCCGACCAGCAACCTTGGTTCCCCCTTTCTGAGTAGGCAGCGTCCTCGGGCGGGTTAGGATGCCGACAGCTTGGGGTGGGCGCTCTGCCCCTCACGCGCTCTCCACATACTCGCGGCTCGTGCTTGAACCCACACCTTGCGTCTCCCCACTGGCGGCCTTGCTGAGATCTCTGTGCGCTCGCTCGCAGAGCCAGCCCCGTTTTCCCTGGAGCTTACAGCCGCCTCCGTTTCAGGCCCCACCTAGCGAAGTGGGTGGTCTGGCTCTGGCTCGCATCTCCACGTGGTAAGTGGCACCCACGTCGTGCCCACGGGGAGGCTGTGGGGCCGCAGGGACCTTTCGCTTTCTCCTTGTTAAGTGTTAGAAGCCTGCCTGCAAGGCCGTGTTGCTGCAGGGGCCCCTGGGGGAGTGTGAGGGGGACACTCAGGATGCCCAGAAAACACACGGAGGGATACACAACCCCAGCCCCAGCTCCAAGGAGCTCCTGCTACGGTGCTCCCTCCCTGAGGTAACCCTGGCGGCTGTGCCCACCGCGGTCACAGGCAAGGTGTGTTCTGTCCCCGCCAACGGGCTCAGAAACCACGTGGTGTGTGTTGGCCGAGGGCGGAGAGCGGGCAGTGGGCTGTGGCCGCAGACTCCCCACTGACCGTAACATGGGCCGGGGGCCAGGCTGACTGCTCTCTTCGCCCGCCGTGCTCCGTGTTCTGTCGGCTGAGGGCGGGCAGCTGGAGCTGTGCCCGTTGTGGGGACAGCGGCCCAAGGAGGGCGCCTTGTGGGCTTGCTGCTGGGGTGAGGAGTCCGCTCAAAGGAGCACGTCCTGCCTTAGGAGCGTGTTCTGCGCTCTGCCCGTGCCTGGGCCTCGCCTGTGTGGGTCTCGCTTCTGTCGGACTGTGGACAGGCTGGGGACGTCCACTGCCTTTCTTGCTGCGGCTCTGACCAGAGAGCGGCTAATGATGGGATTCCAAGCATTGGACCGAGGGATGCTGAGAATTTCTTGGAGTTGGGGTTGGCAGGGCCCCTCCGTACCGGGGAATGGGGTCAGGGTCGTCTGAGTTGCTACGGTCAAAGCAGTGACAGACCCGTGGGACTGCACCGACCTGGGGAGGGGCCAGGCTTCATCCTGTGTCTTCCGTTGGCTTTGAGCCCGTGCGGCCGACGCTGAGACGGGGTGGGTCTGGCATCGGCCACACACGTCCACGTAAGCAGGGGAAGGGGTTTTCCCTGTGCCTCGAGGGGGCTTGGCTCTCCCATGACCGTGTAGCCTCTGCTTTGAATCTGGTCGCCTTAGCGATGTGGGTCCTGCGGGGGGGGGGGGGGGGAGGGCGGGGCGGGCAGCCCCTGGCACGGGCCGTCGGGGTCACCTGTGTCTCTGAGAAATTTGGTCCTCAGATTCTGTGGTTGTACAAGGTTATGTATTTGGAGTCCTGGGAAATATGGTGTATCGTTGCACTTCTGTGGGGTGAGTGACTGTTGCACACGCCCCCTCTTGTTCCTCCTGCTGCACAAAGCTTTTAAAGTATTTTGGGTCTTGGGATGCATAAAGTTTCGAGTTTGGGTTTCTAGCTCTCTGTTAACCGCCACTGATCTGACTTCTGACCTCGTGAAGGTGTGCGGTGGGCGTCCTGGTGGTGGACTCTCCACACCGTACGGGTCGGCCTCCCGTGGCACGGTGGCAGCAGGGCCACTGGGGCTGTGGCGCACTGACACGCGGAGGAGGCGCCCAGGCCGCTTCTGTGGCTGGTCTGCACCGAGGAGCTTGGTGGCCCCCCCGGGGCAGGCTGGGTGGTGCCGGCACCAGGTGCTCAGGCCGTTGGGTCCGTGTCACGATGCCCCATACGGCCGGGGGACGAGTGTGACAGCCCCAAGGTGGGCGGTGACAGGACGTGGGTGGTGGCCACACTTGTGTTTGCGGGAGCCACTCCGAGAGAGAGCGAGCCCCCGGCTGCCTCTGAGTCCCGGAGCTGGAGCCGCGTGCAAACCCAGCATCAGGAAGGGGAGGCTCCCTGTCCCCAACCCTCCCCCCCCCCCCCCGCCCCCAGTATGAGCGCCTTGATCCGGGAGCCCGCGGGCGGGCGGCGTGGCCACTGGCAGATCCCAGCCGTTGACACAGTGAGGGCTCGCAAACGTCTTAGCTCCCCTGACAGCAGGCAGCTGGGTCAGGGTCTCACGCCCGCGGGGGGCAGGGGACTCACCCCTGGGGCACTAGTGGGCAGGAAGCACCGTCCGGCACCTGGCACAGCTCCCAGAGCGATGCTTGGAGGCTTGGGAGGCTCTTTTCCGCGGAGATTGTACTTTGGGAGGGGAGGGGCGCAGCGCTCCGCCTCGGGTGTCCCTTCCTTCCAGGTTTGTGGGTGGAGCCACCGTCCCCCCGCTCCCCCCATGCTGTTCACCGTGTTGTCCGGGCTTCCGGAGGCTCAGCCGCAGGATGGACAAGTGGCAGAATAGTCGCGGTTGGGGGGGGGGGGGTGTGCTGGGACGTGTGGGCGATCGGGCGTGGGTTCTGTGGGGTCGGGGTGGTCTTCCTACCCCGCCCAGGTTCCGAGGGGCTGAGACCTGGGTCCGTCCCCTCCCCACCACCTCCCTGCCTGCGTGACAAAGGCCCCCACCCCCACCCCCACCCCCACCCGGCTGATAAGAAAGGTGCTAACCAGGTCTGATCACTTGCCATGTGGGCATTTCTCCGACTTGCAGAGAAGAATCTGCCGGGAGCTGATGAAACACAGACTCCCAGGCCCGGGCCCCCTTCAGCCTGGCGGGAGGCCCCTGCAGTGTGGATTCTCCAGGCTCAGGGATGCTCCCCGGCCCCCAGGAGTGGGGGGGTGGCTGTCAGACGAGGGAGAGTCTGGCTCTGGCCGGACAGGGAGGGACGCAGGGAAACCCCGGGCCGCTGTCTCCAGTGAGGGGCAGCACTGGGGCCCTGGGTTCAGAGGCGCCCCTGGTGACAGATGGGAGGCTGGCCGGCCGAGGGTGTGTGTGCACTGTGCACAGTGGTTGCTCGTGTCACAGAGTCTCCCAGCCTCCCCCTGCCCATCAGAGGCCAATGATGCCATCCCCCCGCCCCCACGCCAGGTGGCTCTGGAAGCCTTTGTTGCTGCCTGGCCCGCCTTCTCAGGTGCTCCCCTCACCTGAGCCCCTCCCGCGCTGGCAGCTTCTGCCTTTATCCCGTGTTCCGTCCCAGCTGGGACAGCACTGCCTCGCCCCGACCTGCCTCCCTGGGAGCCCCTCTCTGCCCCTCCCTGCCCCTCCTGGGGAGACCAAGGGTAGGCCCACCGGGCCAGCCCGGAACACATGATACAGCCTCCTGTCACCCGACCGGCGGGCCCCTGGAAACCAGTCGCTGCTGACCCCTAGCGTCAGGAATGTCCGCCAGCAATTCCTAGAGCCGGGCTGTCCCCTCCCCCACACTGGGTGTGCGGGCAGCTGGGGATGGTCCGTGCGCCACGCAGGATGGTGGATAGCAACGGCCCGGGTGGATGGCTGCTTAGGAGGAGAACGGGGTCTGGTGGTGACCTTGAGTGTGGGCCGTGGGCCGCACGTGCTGAGGAGCCGTGGTGGGGCACCACCTGGTCAGAGCTGGCTCTGGGGAGACGCAGCTGGTGAGATGCGGAGGGCAGTGAAGGCGGGAGACCAGCGGAAGAATATGGCGTCAGGATCTGGGTGGCGTCCTGGGTGTGGACAGACGGGGCTTTGGGGCTCGCTCACTTGATTGCTGGCCTTTCATTCCCTTGTGACATTAGTGACCTGTGTGCCCCTGCCAGCTCCGGCTAGATAGCAGGTGCCCAGGAGGCAGTGGCCAAGGCAGGCCACACCCATGGGGAAGGGTCAAGGGGCAGGGTCCCCAGAGTGACCACTGCTATGGGGGAGATGAAAGGGTGTCAGGACGGAGGGTCAGGGCAGGTCCCCAAACTGAGAGGCGTGTGACGTGAAGGGCAGCCCTTCCCAGGGACCAGACCCTGGAGGCGAGGTAGCAGCCAGAGTAGCGTTGTGGGGCGTGGTGGGGGACCAGGGCCTGGAGGCCACCTGTGCAGCAGGAGCTCCTGGGGGCCCGAAGCAGGGTGTGAGGCCATGTGGTCTCTCAGCCACCCCAGCACAGCAGCGGGAAGAGCCTTGGCAGCCAGGGCCGGGGCCAGTCCATTGGGCAGGGTGTGGCTGAGGCCGTGGGAGAAGCAGCCGTCCCCAGAGGGAGAGCCTGTCAGACTCTCCGATACGTTGGAGGTGGTGGGTGAGGGAGGAGGGCGGCAAAGTTGCAGACACGGAGCCAGATGCAGGGGCGCGTCACTGGCTTGAGGAGCCAAGGTTGATGGCAACGGCTGCTGCATCTGGGCAGAAGTAGGAGAAGATGGGGGTGGGGGCCTCGAGGGACGGGTAGGTCTGGCGCTCGGAAGAGACTGGGCTAGAGAGATTTAGGGGCACCGAGCCCGTGTGCCCGCCCAGGGAGGGCGTGTGCAGGGAGAGCTTCCCGGAGAGGGCTGGGTGGTCTCTGAGAGCCTTGAACCACAACCCCCCCCCCCCCCCGCCAGTTGGAGAAGCAGCAGGTTTAGGGGGTGTGGTTGGGGAGCAGGGAGCGCCAGGTTTCCTGGAGGGGGGCCTGAAGGTCTGGGCCATCCCTGGGCTGCAGCCGGGACAGTGTGGGGGGAGGGGAGCTGGAGGAGGCTCAAAGGGGAGGCATGGCCACCGGTGGTGTTTGTAGGGGGTGGGAAACCCAGGGTCTGAGGGGGAGTGTGGGGAAGAGTCTGGGACTGGGGACACCGAACCACACTGGCCCTGTGCTGGGGGCGCAGTGGGGGTGATGTGACCCCAGGACCCGTGTGCAGGACCCGAATGAGGTGCGTATGGTGCTGCCTAGAGGCTCGAAGCCCGGCCTCGGGATGGTGGAGCGCACCTTCCCCCCCCCGACCCGTCTACAGGGATAGACACTGAGGCCCTTTCTGCGTGGCGCCCCATTCAGACTTCTGCACGCCTGCCTCCCCATCTCGTCCGGTCCGTGCTGCCTTCCTCCCCTTTTAGCATCTGTGGTTCGTCAGAGGCCACATCCCTGATGTTCCCCAGCACCCCTGTACAAATTTTATTTTACAATTCGTACACAGTAAAATTCGTTCTGCATTAGGTTTAATTTTTTGACAACAGTAGGCGCGGACGTGGGTGATGTCTGCTTTCGCTCGGTGGTCTGACTCGGAGACAAAGCCTCGGCGGCCCTCCGTGCAACTTCGTGCGCAACAGTGCAAATGAGGAGCGGGGCTGGGGGGGTCTCTGGCTTCCTCCGCCCCGACCCAGGATGGCAGGTGCCGGGGCATCCTCGAGGGAGGCAGCTTGGCTCCCCTGGGACCCTCCCTCAACTGACTTCCCTAGTGCCAGCCCTGGGTGGGGGGACGGGGGCGGGAGCTCTGCAGGGCCCTGGGCTGAGCGGCCCTGTCCTGTCCAGCCCTGGGCCTCTGGGCCGGCGGGAGGGGCCTGTGCACGCCGCTGCCGGGACACGGGCTCCTGGACCTCACAAGGGCCGGTTGGGAGAGAAACTTGCCTCGAGCAGGGAGAGTGAGCCTGGGTGGATGGCAGGAAGCACCTTGGAGACCGGAAGGTCAAAGGTCAGTTTGCTTCTGTCCACCACAGGCTGCTGGGTAAAACCGTATTTGGAAGAAACAGTGCTGCTTTGAGCAAAGTTGGGAAAGGACTGATAGGGGTTTTCCAGCAGGGACACCGGGCTGCAGGGTGCCCGCAGCCACCAGCCGCAAACCGGCAAGACGTGGTTGGGCTCTGCTTGGGTTTGGCCAAGCATCTCGCGGTCTCATCTTAGTTGTGTGGTTCTCACGGTGCCGGCACGGCACACTGGGGTGGGGGCACCTCAGTAATGAGCGCTGTAGCGACCACAGGTGCCATGCGACCCCCACTTCAGGATTTGGCCCCACCCCCCCTGGGTCACAGGGGTGGGTGTGGGCCTTGGTCCCCCCCCCCCCCATGCCTGTGGGCTGCATCACTGTCCCTTCTCTCCCCACCAGCCTTGGCGACCACTGGGCATCTTCCCGTTAGCATCCTGGGGGGCAGCGATTACCAGGGGGTGCTGCTGCATAGACTGGCCTGGGGTCAGGTCCAGCTTGGAGGCCCACGAACCCTGTGACTCTGGCTGGGGGCCTGGTCCCGGTGGGTTGGGTTGCAGGGGCGAATGCCTGCGCTCAGGGTGGCGGTCACCACCCCCACAGTGTTGGCCCCACGTGTTTCCTCCCACCCCCAAGGACCCTGTGCTCAGACAACTAGGCCGCTCCACTACCGTGCTCATCAAACTGAACTTCTTTATTAAGTGCCAATAGTCCAGGCAGGCGCGGTCCCCTGCAGCCCCCGGGCCTGGCCTGCGCCTGGACTGCGGCGGGGCGCCAAGCGGTCTCTGTAGTGTGGCGGCCGCTCACTTCACGTGCTCGGCCGCGTGCGAGGAGCAGTAATACTTCTTGTGGGCGATGAAAGTGGACAGGCTGCTGAACCTGATGTTGCACAGGCGGCAGTACCTGTGGCTGCCGGGGGGCGCGGGCGCCGGCGTCCCCTTGCTGGGGGTCTGGACGCCCTTGTCCGAGTGGGAAGGGGGCGTCGGCGGGGGCGGCGGGTGTGGCGGCACCGCCTCGGGGGACGGGGCCGGTGGCGGGCCGGGCCGGGGGCTGCCGTCGGGGGCGCCGGGGGCCGGCTCCCGCAGCTCCTGGCCGTTGAGGCCGTCTCGTGGGGCGGCGGGCGAGGGTGTCCGGGCGCCGGCGGGCGTATGGCCCAGCAGCAGGCCGTGCGCCAGGCGGAAGTGCTCGATGAGGTCGCCGCGGACCACGCCGTTGGGCGGGCAGTAGGGACACACGACGGCGCTGGCGGCCGCGTCCTCGGGGGCGACGCGCAGGAGGCGCGGGGCGGCGGGGCACGAGAACTTCTTGTGCGCCAGGTAGGCCTCGAGGCTGTGGAAGCTCACGCGGCAGGCTGTGCACTCGTGGTAGTCGGCCAGGGCGGGCAGGCCGGGGGCGGGCACAGGCGCCTGGCGCCGCGGCTTCTTGCTCAGGTCGATGGGGCCGTCGGCGGCGTCGAGCCCGCTTCCGCTTCCCGGCCGGGGCGACGGCGACGCAGGCGGCTCGGGGGCGGGGCCGAGGGGCGCGGGGGCGGGGCCAGAGGCGGGGGGCGGGGCGGCCGCGTGCAGCTCGTACAGCTTGCGGCGCCGGCGCGTGCACACCATTGGCGCGGCGGGCAAGGCGGGCGCGGAGGGCGCGGGGGTCCCGGCGGGTGCGGGCCGGCGCGGCGGCGGGTCGTGGCGCGAAGCACAGTAGTAGCGCTTGTGCACGGTATAGGTCTCGTGGCGGCTGAAGCGGATGTTGCAGGCCTCGCACAGCGTCCGGCGGGGATCGTCGTCCTCGTCCGCCCCGCTGCCCGGGCTGGGGCTGCCCGGGCTGCCCTCCCTGCCCCGGCCGCCCCCCTCGGCCTCGGCCTCGGCCTCGGGTGTGGCCGCGCCCCCCGCCTCGTCCTCGCGCGCCCCGGAGCTCGGCGAGGCGCGCCCCGGGTCGGCCTCGGGGGGCGGTGGGCCGGGGGGTGCGCGGCCCGGGGCGGGGGGTGCCTTGGCCCTGCGCGCTGGGGGCGCGTCGTCAGGCGGGCGGCGGCCGGAGCAGTAGAGGCGCTTGTGCACGTAGAAGTTGTTGACGTTGTTGAAGGTGATGTCGCACTCGAAGCACGTGGCGCCCTTGGGAGCCCCCGCGAAGAGGCCGGCCTGGGCCCCCGCGCCCGCCTGCAGCCGGCTGTGTACCAGCTCCGACATCTTGGCCAGGATCTCTGAGGCCGGGGGCGCCGCGGGGAACTGCGGCAGGAAGAGCGTGCCGGCCGCCAGTCCCAGCTCGCCAGGGCCCGGACTGGAGCCAGGTGTGGGGCTGGACAGCTCTGCCTTCACCCGGGCAGGGGCAGGGCTGGGCGGTGAGGGTGTCCTCGATGCGGCGGCTGGGGGCCCTGGCTCCGCTTCGGGCTCCTCCGTCGCAGCCTCTGTCTTGATGGCCCGGGGGGCCGCCGGGGGCTCGCTGCTGCCCCCGTTCTGGGGGGCCCCTCTGGCCTCTCCATTGGTGGCCTCAGCCAGAGCCTTCCTGTCCAGTCCTGGTGATGGGGTGGGCGCCAAGCCCAGGTCGGTGGAAGCCAGGGGGCCATGGGGGGCCGTGTGCTGCTGGAAGCTGGCCAGACTGTCTGCAGGGAGACCCCATGGGCCACACTTCAGGGCTGGAGCAGGACCTACCTGGGCCAGACCTGAGGAGGGGTAGGGTGGGAAGGGCAGAGCTGGGCTGGGTAGCGGTGGTGGAGGGCCAAGGATGAAACTGACCCCCGGTTGCCATCAGTGCCAACCCATCCCTTCCCCGGCCCCGTGGGGAACCCAGGGCCTCACCTGGGGGGAGCTTGGCAGCGGGGTGTCCGGCCCCTGGGGAGTAGATCTCCGCCTTGGAGCCCGGCTGGCAGACCATGTGGTTGGTCACCAGGTGGCTGTAGAGGATGTCCCTTGTGGTGGAGATGAAGCCACAGCTGTGGCAGACACCTGCAGGCAGGCTGTGGTATCAGGGCCCTGGGGTGGGGGCCCCCCCTCTTCCCTTCCCAGCCCCACCTACCGCTCAGCGTGTCTGTGTGCACCTTGAGGTGCCGCTCGCAGTTGGCTTTGGTGGTGAAGGCCGACAGGCAGATGAGACATACAAAGGGCCGTTCTCCTGGAACACGAGGCTGAGTGAGGGGTGGGCTCCGGGAGCCCAGCTGGCCAAGGGCTTAGGACGTAGGGGAGGGGACGCTAAAGCCCGTCCTCCTCCGCCCCTGGTCTCCCAGGACTTTGGCAAGGGCCCAGCCCTGAGCTGACCATTCCGGTGATCACGGGGGGGGGGGGGGGTGCTTTGGGAGTGCCCTATGGTTCGGTAGGAGGACCACATGGGCACACCTGTGGCGTGGCGGGCACCCGGGCCGGAGGCAGCAGAGGAGAGCCGGGGACCCGGCGGGGGGTGGGGGCTCACCGCTGTGGCTGCGCATGTGGATCTCCAGGGAGCTGGCGCTGGGGCAGCTCTTGCGGCACTGGGGGAAGGGGCAGACGCGCTCGTTGGGGTAGGTCTCCTTGGGCTTCTCGTCGGCGGCCGCAGCGGGCGAGCCGGTGGTCTGGCGGCTGGCGCAGTAGTAGAGTAGGTGGGCCTGCAGGTTCCTCTCGCTCCGGTACCAGATGCCGCAGTCTTTGCAGGGGAAGACGTCTTCTGTGGGGGTGAGAGGGGGATGCAGCCTGAGGGGCCCCCCCGGCGGCAGAGGAGGGCCGCCTGCAGTCTAGGCAAGGCAGTGCACCTCCAGACCACGAGGGCTTTGCCCCGACTGCCCCCCCCCCCCCGACATCCCAAGGAGTGAGGTTTGTGCCTGGGACCTTCCCTCCTGTCACCACTGCCCGTTCTCCTCTGTCCCTTTGGAAACCCGGGTGGTCTTTCTGTAGATGTCCAGGATGCCGTGGACCTCGTGGGCGGGGTCTCTAACCTCCCCAGGCTGGCGCCCATGCTGCCTCCCAACAGTGAGCCCCCTAAGAGACCCCGGAGCCTCATCGGGTGTCCACGGAAGGGGCGTGGCCATATGCTAGTGGACCCCTGAGGGAGTGAGGCATTGCTTCCGTGGAGGACTAGGTGGGGGCGGCCCCGTGGAGGCAGGCAGGTGTGTGGGGCGTGAGGGGTGGTGTGGACCTGGGTGTCTGTGGAGTTCTCACGTGTGTTCCCGTGGACAGGTAGGAGTGGCCAGGGGCACAGGGAGCCCCCGTGCATGAATCTTGAAGCGCTTGGGCAGGAGGGCCACAGGTGAGCGGTGGCTCAGGGTGGCCTGGGGGCTGCAGAGGAAGAGCCCCCCCCCCCAGCCCCCCCAAGTGGTTTCACAGCAGTTACTGGTCAAAATTGCTTAATTGACATTTATCCCAGACAGAGGGCCTGTGACTTCTCCGTGTGTTGGAGTCTGGATCGCAGGCTGGTTTTGCGGCTCGGGAGGGTTTCCCTGACGGGTAGTTCTCAGCGTCTTTACGGCAGAATGTTCAGGAATGCCGCCTCTGCTCTGTGGCCACCTAACCCCTTGGCTCAAGACGGCTGGGGGAGGGCTCGTTCCAGGCTGGACTGCACACGTCCCTCACCCCGGCTTCTCTGAGGCTTATCCTGGGCCCACAATTAGGGCAGAACCGGGGGGTGGGGGTCCTCCTCCTCCCTCCCAAGTTCACTCTGATTTGGGGGCTTCAAGGCAGCTGTGTTAGCTGAGGCGCTGGGCTGTTGGGTTTGTTCCTGCGCCCGCAGGGCCGGAGTTGGGGAGAGGGGCCGGGGCCTCAGAGGCCTGCTCAGCCCTGGTTTAGCGGGGACGGTCACAGTCTCTCTGCCCCAGGGCTGCCCTGCACAGATGCCTGGTGTTTCCACCACCCTCGTTTCACAGGCGAGAACACAGGGGCCCGGAGGGGGTGAGTGTGGAACATTAAACCAGGTCTCATGGACTGTGCATTAAGGCTTTCCTAGGCCACCGTGTGGGGTGGGGGGTGTAGATGAGGGGTCTAGCCCCTGGTGGCCATGCTCCTGCTGCTTCAGGGTGAGGCTCTGACACCCAGGCCACAGACCCAAGGGGAGGAAGCCCTCCCAGGGTCTGGGCCTCCCCCAGAGCCCATTGGAGCAGCCTGGACAGAGGAGGGGGGGGCTCACGCCTCAGTGCCGAGGACCCGACCGACCCTGTTGTGCCGCCGTGGGCACCAAATGCCCTGGTGAGGTGGCCGTCCTGCCCCCGAGGGCCCCTTCGAGCCTCCCTTCTCCCCCGAAAGCTCGGTGTCTGGAAGGGGTCCTGCTTGCTCGTGACCACCCTCTCTGTCGCCTGCCCCCAGTCCTCCCTCCATGAGGGCTCTGGGGGCTCGCCCCCCACCTCCCCATCCTGGGTCATTTCCACCAGCGCGCAGATGTGCGGCGGGATTGCCTGAGTCCCCGCGACGCGAGCCGCGTCCCTCCACACACTTCCTCACTCCCTGCTCGCTCAGCCCTGGCGGTTTTGGTCTGTGGCCACATCTCCATGGCCAGGATGCAGTGGACCCCCCCTGCCCTCGGCTGTGCCCTCGGCTGGTGCCTCCTGCTCCCCACTTGTGTCCGCGGGTGCTGCCTGTCGCTGGACCTCGTCCTGCCCCCAGCCACCTCCCAGGCTCCACTTTAGCGTCCGTAAGACCTCTCAGGGTGAGGACGCTCAGAGTGGGCTCTCCTCCAGGACTCCCCACCAGGGACCGCGCCAAGCAGTGCGCAGCTGGCCGTGCACTTGGTGGCTCCCCACCGCATCCCAAGCCGCGTGGCGGGCCCCCGCCAGCCCCAACGCCCCATCTGGCCCGGGCCGCTTCCACCCCTGCTTCGAGCCGTCATCATGTTGGACTTCCTCAACAAGGTCACTTTTTCCCCCAGTTTTGCAGCTCCCCACCCCAGCAGCCAGGGTGATTTTAAAGCAGTCGGATCAGCCCCTTTGCTAAATAAAAGTTCTCTGCTGGAGACGCTTGCCTCCTGTAGGTGCTGTGCCCCGGACACGCGACGACCTTGCTGGGCTCAGCCCAAGCACCCCAATTAAGGCAGGCGCTGCCAGCCTGTGATCCTGTCCCCACTTGTGTCACAAGATGCGCCATGCTGGAGCCCACTCCCCCCCAACCCACCAGGCCCCGCCTGTGCCTCCCCCGGACCACTCGCTTCTACGCTTCTACGTGGCCGTTGATAAGGGTGTGGAGTAAATCCTATCGGATGCTCACAACACTCTGGCTCGGTGCGTCCTGGCTGGCACCAGCCTGTGAGCAACAGCCCCCCAGGTATTCGCACCAGGTGGTTCTGCCCCCCAGGGACACTTGGCCGTGTCTGGGGGTGCACGGATCCCTGGCACTGGCATCTCTGGGGCAGGGGCCAGACTGCTGGCCGGGCCCGCCCCTGCCCCCGCTCCCCCACGTGCGCCCGCCGCGGCACACCTTCTGCTCAGATCACAGCGGGAGCCAATCTTTGTGGGTCTCGAGGTCCTGGGGGTTGTCCCCGCAGTGCCGTGGAGCTGGGGTGGCACGGTGGCATACTCACTGTTGATGACCGCCGTGGCCAGGATGGACGCCATGCCGGCCTGCTGGGGCAGGAGCGGGATGTCGGTGTGGGAGGGGGCTGGGCACTCGGGCTCTGCTGGCTCCTCCTTCACGGGGTGGCTGGGGGTGCCACGGGGCTCAGCCGCTGTGAGCAGCACACCCAGCAGTCTGCCCGCCGGCACCGGCTTGGTGACTCTGCACCACAGGGCTTCATCTGCAGGGGCAGAATCATCGGTGACGGGAGGGCCGCTGGCCACCCCTCTGAGACGCCCCACCCTCCTGCCCCCTCCCCGAGACCAGGGCTTTGAGGTCGGCGGGGGGGGGGGGGGCAGTATGGATCCAAGGTTGGGGTGCGTGGCTGTGTGAGGCCAGTCTGTGATGGGGCAACTGGGCGGCTTCCCGGGCCTGCCCGCTCCGTTTTCCAGGGTGGGGGGGTGGCCTGTGGGACAGGCAGCAGAGCGCCAGGGTGGCAGCCTAGCGACAGAGGAGCCAGGAGCGGCTGTTCTCGCGGCAGCCGGCAGGGGGCAGCCTCTGCCAACGACCCAGGCACCAGCCAGCTTACCTGTGTCCAGCTTGAGGCCACCAGGAAGCCTCCCGGAGGCGCAGCCCGCCCCCCACCCCCCAGGCCAACCTCGCTCCCATCAGCACCGTGAGGATGTTGTCCTGCCTGGCAGGCAGTGGCCGCAGCCCTGCTGACCAGGCAGGCGGGGCAGGCTGAGTATACAAACCGGGGGCTGACAGCTGGCCGCCAACACCGGGCCTTCCGGTGCCTTCCGGCTGTGGTCTGGGGCCTTAGAGTATCCCTCGGCGGGAGCTGGGCTGAAGCGTGGCCCGGGTTCCCGGATGCGGCCTCGGCACCTGCGCTGTACCTCCCTCAGGCGGGGGAGGCGCCCAGGTGGGGACGGGAGTGAGGGGCTGCCCACAAGCTCAGCTGGGCTGGGGGTGTGTCCCTTGCCCTGCCCCTGATGGCCTCTGGCCCCCTCCTGAAATGAGAGCTGCCCCTGAGGACGGAGCGTGGCCTCCACTGGGAATATTCAGCAGAATGTGCTGTGTGCAGGGAGGTGATGGGAGGTGGCACCCTAGGACGTTCCAGCAAAGCGGAGACCCCGCAGGGGAATAAGGCCGTTTCCTAAGGTCGGGCACGCACCCCTCCCGACTCTGTGCTTCTGTCACCCCCTGCGGCCCCCTGAGCCGCCTCGTCTGCAGCGCGGAGAGAGGGGTCCTCGCTGCCCTGGCAAGCGGACGACCACATCACACTTTGCTTAGGAGTCGAACCACCCAGGCGGCAGGAGATGGGAAAGCCCATGTCACGTCTGAGTGGCCTGAGCCCTCTGAATCGAGGGCGGGGCGGGGTGGTGGTGGTGGTGGTAAGGACCCTTTCCTGCTTCCCCTCCTCCCTCCTGGGCCACTCCTTCTAGAAGGTGCATGCAGGCAAGAGCAGAAGCCCCCAGGCCCCATGTGGCTGGATTTGAACGTGGCCTTCCTGGCTTCCCCAGAGCGAGCTGGACTACATGGGGCCCTGGTCTAGTTGGCACCGTGGCCTGCCTGGCCTGGGATCCTCTGCTGACCCCGGCGGTCTCCAAGGAGCCCTGAGAGCAGTCACTGCCCGGGCTCAGGAAGAACGGCCGGCCGGTCCCCGAGACCCCAGGGCTGACCTCTTGCATCAGGGCACTGGAGGCGTAGGTGGCAGCGGTGGTCTGCCCCAAGGCCCGGCCCCGAGCGGCCCAAGGAGGCCGCTTTCCCTTTAAGGGCCAGCCCAGGGCCGGCCAAGTGCCCCCGCCCCAACCGGAAGGCCGCGGGGAAGCGCCAGGATACCAACCCTTCCTGTAGATCTCTGCGTTGGCTTCGGCCTCGGTCGGGGCCTGCGGCAGCATCCTCAACCAGCAGGGTTCATCCTCCAGCAGCAGGGTCAGGGCAGGGCCCTGGGGGGGGGGTGGGGGGTGGGGGAGGAGGCTCATCAGGGACAGCACAGGAAGGGCCTGGGTGGGGGTCCCGTGTGGCACAGGGGGAAAAGCCTGAGACCAGCAGGGTGGCCAGGCCACAGCCTGCTGCTCCGTGGTCCGCACTGTGTTGCGAACAGACGCAGCAGGGAGCTGGCACTTTCCGTGCAGGGGGCACTGGGTTCTCGGGAACCGAGGCCCAGAGAGGTCAGGCCACTTGCTCAAGGTCACACAGCCAGGGAGCTGCAGAATAGGAACTCACACCCAGATCTGTGTTCTCTCCCTGCCTCCCTACCAAGGCAGGTCGCTGAGGGCCAGGGGCAGTCCATGGGGTGTGTGGGCCAGAACGGGCCCCCACGTGGCCCGTCAGCCCGGAAGCAGGCAGTTGTCTTCTCCCACCTCGAGAAGAGGGGCGAGGGGCAAGGAAAATGGGGCATGGCTCCTGCAAGTGCCACCTCGCCCCGCCATGCCCTCTCCCCGGCTCGGTCTGCGGGCTGGGCCGCTGCAGCACCTGGAAGGAAGGAGGGCTGTGGGCTCAGCCCGGGGGGCCGCCCTGCACCGTCCCGGCCCTGGAGCAGGTACACGGCCCGGGGCGGGGTGGGGGAAGGGGGCGGCCCCTGGTGCCAGGATGCAGAGGCTGGGCACGGATGGTGGGGGGCCGGTTCTGCCCTGCGAGGTTGGGGTGGCTGCTGCCACACCCAGGGCTTCAGCCCCAGGGCCGCACCCCCTCTGGGCTGCTCTGACCGGGGCCCCCACACTCAGCCAGCAGCACTGCGTGACGTTTGGGTATTTTTGTTGTATGCGAATAAGTGCCTTGCATTCAAAAATGGGTGCATCGGGACCTTTAACTGAAGAACCTGTATCACGTGCTGTCACCTGGAAATGTTGCCACCTAGACCAGGGTGGCCGTGTGCACCCCAGGCAGACACAGCAGGCGGCTGAGATGCTGCCTCTGTGTTGCGCTAGCGATGGCCTCGGAGGTATCCTGTGGCAGACCGTGGGCCCCTCCCTGCCCGGGGACGACACGGGCTCCAGAGCCGAGTGTCGGGGTCCAGGCCGGGCCTCCCCCGCTGTGACCGTGGGCCCGGTAACACCCTGGAACCCGAGGAGGTCCCTCTGACCGCGCTGTCCTCTCATCCCCACCCTGTGGCAGGCTCAGGGACCCGGCGACATCAGGCCTCTGAGCCAAGCACACCTCCCGAGGCCAGGCACCTTGGCCGGTGGAGTAGCTCTGTGGCTTGGCCACGGAAAGGGCCGGTGGAGACTAGTAGCCGGACCTGGCCTGCACCTTTGCCCGCCCCCTCTGCCAACGGGTGATGTCCCTTCTGCTCGGAGCTGTGACTCAAACCACGTGTGTGCTCCAGACCCGGCCCGGTCCTGCCACCTGCTCTCGGGGTTGGGGGGCGGGTGGCCGAGTCTACCCTCTGAAGATCAGCCCCTCCAGGCCCTGGGAGGTGTCGACGTGCACGAAACCGTCCCTTCCGGCAGTGCCCACCTGGTACAAAAGCCAGGAGCCCCTGCCCCCCCTGCTTTTGTCTTCCCCTTGGCCAGCAGGACCCAGGAGGCGGGGGCCTCGCGTTTAGGCCCCGAAGGCGGGGGGTCCACCGGGGGTCCCAGGCCATCAGTTGCCAGCTGTCAACTTAGAGCATCTCACCCGGGGAGCCCGCTTCGGGCAGGCTGGCAGCACCCTGCTTTTAGCAGACACTCGGGGTCCCCTGGCTGCAGGACAGGATGCCGGCCGGGGTTGCCCGCCGGCTCCGAGGCTTCTGCCAGAGGTGGAAGGGGGGGAGGGGGGGGCTAGCGGCCAGGTGGGGCCGCCCCTGTGGCAGGTGACCGGCGGCGTCCCAGCTGCCCTGACCTGGACAGCAGCTTGCAGCAAGGCGGGGCCGGGCCTCTTGAGTCTCTAATGAATATTAATGAGCCGAGGATGGCGAAAAAAATTAATCTGCCTGATCCTCCGATTGGCGCTGTGGTAACGATATGAAATCTAATTATTCGTCCCAATATTTCTAACCCTCAAACTGAGACTGACAGCCTCCCGGTAGGTTTAATGCTTATCGCTCGCAGGAGCAGCGTGCTCCCGGCATGATAAAAACACGCACGGCTTTGCTGACGCTGCAGAACCCTCGCTCTCCGTGTACTTCCCGGAACAGAGGCGGCCGTGCCCCAGTCCCACTGGGGCCGAGCGCCTGCGTGCTGCCGGCCGCCCCGCACAACAGGGCACCACTGCCCTGCACCGACTCCCAAGACGGTCTGGGGCTGCCCGACCTGGCCCTGTGCTATTCCGTACTTACATGGGGACAGCTGGGGACAAGACCTTCCCTGGCCTCCCGGGGCTGCAGGGCCGGCCCCCACCCTGCCCCGCTGGCGCCCCGTGGAGGGGCGGACACAGCACCCGGCTGCCCAGTTACTGGTTTTCCTCCTCCTGTTTTCCCCTGCAACTCCGAGCAGCCTTGGAACAGAAGCCCCTTTCTCTGGTGCCTGAAGGCGCTGGCCTGAGGGGGGCCCTCTTCCTGACCGACCCTGCCCTGCCCTGCCCATGGGCAGTGAAATGGGGTGTAAGCCCGGAGGGACGGCCTGGCCCTTCTGCCAAAACCATCGGCCTGTGCTCCCGGCTGCCTTCCCTGCACAGACGCCCCCAGGCTCGGCGCCCTGTGTCCAGCTCACCCTGGACAGGCCGTGTCCGGGTTCAGGAAGACGCCCCTCCACCCACCCTGCCTGCGGCCCCTTGGGGTCCTGCCTGTCCCTCCCTCCTGGCTCCAGGACGGCCCCACCCAGCCCTGAGATAACGGGCAGCCTCTTGAAGTTCTCTGGGCGCATCTGGGACCACTCCTTGTCTCCCCCAACAAAGAGGTCAGCGTCTGGATTCTGTGCCTGCCGATAACCATCAGAAACTCTATCTCTGCCGCATCCGCTGAGGCTGTTCCCGAACCTCGCCGCGCATCTCAGGCAGCACCGTCAGGGGGAGGTGGGGGCCGTGCTCTGGCATGGGCAGGGGGCGGCCCAGCCCAGCGAGCCAGACCGCTCTGCACAAGGTCAGCGGGCTTGCCAGTCCCCCCCCCCCCCCCCCCCCCCCCCCCCCCCCCCGTCACTGTAGGGCAGGTCAGTGGGAGGTCAGGGCTGGGGCGGGCCTGGGCTGGGCTCTGACTCAGGCCCCCACCCACCTCCTTCCTTCAGCTCATCCTGACGAGTCCTGTCTCCATCCTGCTTACCCTCCCAGAGGCAACCGCCTTTCTGTCTTTGCCTCCCCCACACCCTGCGAAGAGCCCGTTTGACAGATGAGGACTGAGGCCCACAGAGCTGAATGATGCCCAAGGCCATGGGAGGTGGCTGTGTGCACACAGGACTGACCCAGGGTCTGCATGATCTCTGCTTCCATCCATCCATCCACCCACCCACCCACCACCATCCACTCACCCCATCCCTCCGCCATCCACTCACCCCATCCCTCCACCGACCCATCCCTCCACCGACCCATCCCTCCACCGACCCATCCACCCACCCACCCATCCATCCACCCATCCATTCTGAACATTTTTCTGGTATCTGACTGCAAATTTTAGCACTGGCTGGGTTTCGAAGCCCTGGGATGTGGCAGCCACAGCTGGATCAGAGAGGGACCCGCCCAAGGTCACACAGCAAACTAGTGCAGCAACCACTCTTGACCCGACCCCTGCCGAGCTCTGTGCACTCACTCTGTGTACTTCCTGGGGTCCCATCCCCAAAGTCTTGTGAGTGTGGAGACTGCCAGGGCAGCCACCCTGGTCCCCCCCTCCCACCTGCCAGTAGTCCTGGGCCCAAGAAAACCAGCGGGGAAGGGTCATCACACCCCACTGGTGCCCCTCTCCCTCCTTCCTCTCCAAACAGCGGAGACAAACGGCCCGGCGGCTGATAGGACGATATGGGGCGGGAGGTGCGTGGGGGAGAGAACTGGGGCCCATCAGCTGAGCTCGATAAGGGGCCCGCTGAAATGTTAGCAAAAATATTTAGACAATAACTGGAGTATCGGAAAGGCGCGCGTATCTTTAAGAAATCAATCATCACGGACGGTGTGTCTGGACACTCGGCGCCAAGGCGCAGATAGCGCCTGCTGGGGAGATAAGGGTTAATCAAGGATTTAATTCTGCAGGAGATAAAGCCCCAGCGAAAAGCAGACGAGGCTCCTTCCTCCCGCAGCTCCTCAGCAAGAGCCTCAAAGGCCACTGGCTTCCCTGGCGTTGGTCCCTCGCTCCCCTCGGACATTATCTCTCCGCCTGGAGAGAGTCTCCAGCCTCGTGCCAAGTCTCCCCAGGCCGACCTGCGCCCTGGGCCCAAGGAGGACAAAGCCCTCCGAGAGGAGGCTGCGGGAGGGAGGGGAGGGCCAGGCGGGGACGTGGCTGGGGCCTGTCCCTACAGAGCCTGCAGGGGTCTGGGGTTGGGCAGACGTGGGGTGCAGTGGTCCCTCTGCTATCGGATCCCGGTCATTTTAGCGTCATTCAACCTATCGGAGCCTCAGTTTCCTCATCTGTAAAATGGGGGGCTGCCTCATATGCTGTAGGGGAGGAAGAGCAGGGCCTGTGTGTGAGGATGGGCACACCTCAGTGTGTGTGTGTGTTTGGGGGCGGGGGGTCTGGAGCATACACGTCCATCCTGGAAGGGACTGACTGTTCCCAGAGGAGGGACCAGAGGACAGAGGAGCAGGCCACACTCAGCCACACCCCTTTATCTTGTCATAGCTTATGAGAACTCAGAGCCCAGGATGGGGGGGCTCCCAGCCCACCTACTCCTCCTTCCAACTTAACTGCTCCTCCGTAGCCTGTGCTCTGAAAAGTCAACTTCTGCTTGTATGCCTCCAGTGATCGGGAGCTCACTGCCTCAGGAGACTGCTCTGAACACCGTAGCTTCTGTCCACTTAGTGGCACCCAAGCCAGGCGCCTTTTACGGAGCCAACATCGACCTCGGAGCTTCCGCTGCATTCTCCCTGCTTGAGCCCTGGGACACGAGGGTCATCCGTCCCGCGGGGCGGCTGGCCACCCTGCCCACCAAGCAAGCCATGCCCTGTGCTGGGTGCCACGTGCACATCGTCCCGTGGAATCTGCACGGCTGCCCCGGGAGCTTCACGGACAAGCCGCGGCTCTGCCCGCCCACCCTCTCCTCTGCGGGGGGTCGGAGGGTCTGCAGGCTCAGGCCTCCGGGACCCTTCAGGGCCTCCCTGTGTCCCCACCGAGGTCCCAAAGGCTGAGGAAACAGAAGCTCAAAGAGGACAGGAGCCTGCCCGGGACCGAAACAGCTATGAGGGAGGAGACCTTGGGATGTGGACCCTACGCCACGGGGATGGTCTGGCCACGCAGCCGGGAGCCCTTGGTCCTGGGCCAGCATCCGCTTCTCTGAGCACGGCCGCTGGGCTGTGCCGGGCGGTGTGGGTGGCCCAGGGGGCCTCAGCTTGGGGGAGCTGCTCCAACCTCCTGAGGCCAGGCCCCAGCTCAAGAGCCTGACTCGGGGTGGGGTGGGGGCTGTGGACGGTGGTCTGAGGGTCTGCAGCTGGAAACTCTGCCTGCGGCCCCCTGCCTGCCCAGCGGACACGCTGCAGGCCGAGTTCCCGGGGCCCGGGTTTCTGTGGCCGAGAAACAGGGGCTCGGACTCCCAGGCTGGAGCCGGACAGGGTAGTCAGGGCGGCGTTTGACCTCGCGGTATGGGGGTCCCCTCCCAGCCGTGCCGCTGCCTGCGGACAACACGGAGGCCAGCCAGAGGCCCACACTCGGGGCCTGGGGACCAGGAGGCCCAGCACTGCGGGGCACCTGGCAGCCAGGGTGCGCCTGGTTCAGATCACACCCGAACGCAGCTTCGGGAGCCGAAAAGGGCAATGGCCGCACGTTGGGTTCCTTGAGCCTGGGCTCGAGGGGACCGACCCAGGGCGCCTCCAGGCCTTTTGGACGAGTGGCAACAGGGCTCGGAGGTGTTTCTTGAGCAGTGGCACGGCCAGGCCCCTCCTGGTTCCCGTCACACCCATGCTGTCCACTCTGCTGCCCCCAGCGTACTTAATCGGCCCGCACATCCGTGCCCTTTCCTAACCAAAACGTATATATCTATTTTTAAGTAGGCTCCATACCTAATTCAGGCCCGGACTCACGACCCTGAGATTAAGACCTGAGCTGAGAACGGGGCGCCTGGGTGGTTCAGTCTGTTAAGCATCTGGCTCTCGATTGTGGCTCAGAGCACCGGATCACGGTTTGTGAGTTCGAGCCCCGCGTCGGGCTCTGCGCTGTCAGCGTGGGGCCTGCTTGGGATTCTCTCTCTCTCTCCCCCTCTCTCTGCCCCTCCCCTGCTCACTCTCTCTGTCTCCCAAAATAAATAAATACACTTAAAAAAAAAAAAAAAGACCTGAGCTGAGATCAAGAGTTGGATGGACACTTAACTGACCACGCCACCCGGTCCCCTGAAATGTATTTAAAGGGAGCCTTTGTGTCCCTGCAGGAAGACGCAAGCGACAAGACCCAGGGGGGCCACCTGGTTACAGACGGAGGTCAGAAAGCGCAGGGAGGCAAGGACACCGGGGCACCAGAGGCACCCTCGGCTGTCGTGGGGAGGACCCAGGGGAAAACGTGCATCTCGGCCTCTGCCGCAGGGGTCCCCCCGCTGCGACAGAAGCGTCTCATGTGCCCGGCCCACAAAGGCCAGGCCCGGATCCCCACTTGGTTCCTTGTTGCCTCCCCAAGTTCAAACACCAGCTTCTCCCTCTGTTTTGCCAACCTCTAGTCATCCATCAAGGGCCCTTGTAAAGAACCCCTCCTCCAGGAAGCCTCCCCTGCTCTCCTTCCCGCCTTCCTGGTCCCAGTGTCTCCGGTCCCCATCTCCGACGCACTGCACACAGAGTGGCAGGTGTTCCCGGGCTGGAGTGTAGCCTGGACTCAGCTCCCGGGGCAGAAGGGGTCTGTGCCCCGGGCTGGACTCTGCCCTGCAGCTGGTGGCTGGGCTGCTGGGGCCGGGGCTCCTTACCGGTTGCACCTGCCCAGGGGATGAGGCTTTGCTCTGGATGTTCCCACGGAAGGGGCCCCAGGACAGCCCCTCGGCCAGGCTGCGTCGAGCCCGCACGCACCTCTGCCCGTCCTGTAGCACCGGCTCCAGCTCGTCTGTGGGGAGAAACACGGGGGCTCTGAGGCGGGCCCAGTGGAGGGGACCACCCGGCCCCGCCACCCAGCCAGGTGCAGTCCCGCTCTGCAGCCCCCCAGTCCCCACGAGGAGCGGCCATGGCGGCGGGGGGGGGGGGGGGGGGGGCGGCCCGGGGGCCCGGGGCCTGAGCTCCCCGGGGAGCCGGCCAGCCTCTGCAGCGGGCCCTTGCCTGGGAGACAGCTAGGGGCAGGACAGGGTTCCTGAGCTGCACCGGAGCAGGGGACCAGGGCTGCTCCGTTAGGACACGTGTCTCACGCAGCCCAGGGCACTGCCGGCCGGCTTTCCCCGGGCCGGGGACGCGATCCCTGCCGCTTCTGCCGGAGACAGTGCAGAGCAGAGGATGTGACGTCCACGAGGCTTGTCCCCTGTCCTTCCGTACGGCCCTCCCAGCCCCGCCCCCATTGGATTGAGCCCCCCCAGATCCACAGAGCAAGCCTGTGCGGGCAGCTGTGGAAATGCAGGGCCTCGATTTCCACATCTCTGAGACGGGGACCCCAATACTTCCTTCTTCCTGGGGCTGCGCGAGGCTTGGCCGCGTGAGTCTAGCGACACCCTTAGCACAGGGTCCACAGAGGGGAAACCAAGTCAAAGCACCGAGCTCTCCCCCCAAAGGCTCAGCAAAGCCAGAATCTGCACTTGAGTGGCCCTGATGTTGGCTCCGCTCACTCCTTGCAGATCAGCAGGGACAGGGACGGGTGGGGACCCTCAAATGCTGATGCCCCTGTGCCCCAACTTCAAACACTGGTTTCTTCCTCTGCCAACTTCTACTCATTCATCAAGAGGCAACCTGCTTTCTGGACAGGTCTAGGTGCTGAGTCTTGCTACCTCTCTGCATGGTCTCCCTGAGCTGAGAGTGTGGACGCTCAGGGGCTGATGCCGCCCATGCCACAGGGCTGGGGGTGCAAACGTTCCGGGCTCCCGCAGCTCCCGTGGCCCAGGCGGTGGCTCGCGCGGCACTTGGTGCACGGTCCCCCGCCGGATTCTGTTACATTTATACAGACAGATGGGCCTCTGTTGTGAGCCCCTGAGACCGTCATTCTCACTCGGGCAGGTCTGCGATTTGGCCCGGCCTCGCTGCACGGGCCACGTGACTTTCCGTAGTGGCCGAATGTCGGCCCCCAGAAGATACATCCACCAGGAACCTGTGTACGTGCCCTTATTTGGAAAAAGGGTCTGTGCAGATGTGATCAAGTCAGGAGCTCAAGATGAGATCATCCTGGATTATCTGATGGGACCCTAAATCCTATGACAAATGTCCTTATAAGTGACACAGAAGAGACAGGGAAGAGGGCCCCATGAGGACAGGCAGAGACCAGAGTGATGGGTCGGGAGGAAGCTGCACATGGGGCCCCGGGAACTGTGAGGGGCAGAAGGACCCTCCCCTGGAGCCTCTGGAGGGAGCGTGGCCCAGGCACACCTTGGCTGGGGGCTTCTGGCCCCAGCGCTGGGAGAGAGCAGATGTCTGAAGTTTTAAGGCCCCAAGGTTGTACACAATTGTCAGGGCCACCCTGGGAGACCCACACCTGGCACGTTTCCTGCCCGCCCAGGGCCTCGGTGTCCTCCCAGGACAAGGGGCCGGGGGTGGGCGTGCCCTCAGAGTGCTGTCCCTTCCCGGATCCCACACACTCTGCCCAGGAAGGCCGGGCTGCCTTGTGCCTCGGATGCCGTCCGGGCTGCCTGGGCCCACAGAGGCTTCACGTGGCCTGGCCTGGTCCCCAAGCGAGCGCTGCGGCCGCGGCCCCACTTCCTGGAGCCCCGATCAGGCAGGCTGTGGCCTTAATGGGCCCGATTATCAGATAACTGCCAGCCTAATGGCAGAGATAACGTGTAAATACGCCAGGAGGCCCGGCTAAAACGTTCTAACTGGGTCCTTGTCTTCCCCGGGGCAGATAAGATGGCAGGGGACCAGGATGAGGCCGAGGGGGCCGGCACCCCTTTACCAGCCCCCCAGAGAGGGGGGCAGAGGCTGGCACTGTCACTTTGCAGCTCACCCATGAGGGGCCATGTCCCTTGCAGACCCACCCAGGACACCTGGGTCCCAGCCCAGGGCTCTGCCCACAGCCCACCCCCTCCCTGGCCCCACGGGGCCCGTCCTCAGGGGCAGGGGTGTGTCTGGCCAGCACGAAGTCACCCACCCCTGCTCAAATGCGCCTACGAAGTCGGTTGTCTCCTAACATCCCCCACACGGACAAGGATGCTGGGGCCCCAAGAGGCCACATGGCTGGCAGGAGGATGCCCCCTGGATCCTGGATCTCCGGTCCCCCCTGCTGGCCAGCCCTCAGGGGACGGCATGTGTGAGGGAGGGATGGGGAGTACAAGGCCACCTGAAGGTGAGCTCGCCGGGTACTCACTTTTCCATCCACTCTTCTGCCGTCTGATGGGTCAGAGCTCACGCGGCACGAGCCTGTGCCCCGCACCCCTGCTCCCCTACTTGTGGCAGCGGGTCAAGGGGGAATCGTCCAGAATCCCGACGCGGCCTGCCCATATCCAGACAGCCAGAAACCGCTGGTCGGCCTGCGCGTGGGCTCTGAACAGGGATGCCCCCATGCCTCTCTGGACCTCCCTTCTGCCGGGACCACAGACAAGACAGGGATGGTGACCGTGACTCCGGTTTTCACCCACTTCCCCCGTCAGTGTCTAGGACATCTGAAACATCCTGGCCTTGTGGGGCACCGAGCTCCCCCCTCCCCCCGACGACGCCTTCCACCCGAGGCTGACGGCCCCCCTTCCCGTGGGAGGAAGAACTCAGGATCCAGTGCGTGGTTGGCCGGCCTGGGGGTCCCCGAGGGCAGAGGAGGCGTGGGGGCGGCCTGGCTTCCCGGGCTGTCCCTGGCTGGTCACACCTGCACAGTCCTGAGGTTTCTCTCTCGGGGCCCCCAGCCCTGGCGGCGATGGAGGAAAGGAGCAGAGCCAGGGTGCCTCCGCACCCCGCCCACCGGGCACCCACAGGCAAACAGCCATGCTCCCTAATCGGAGCCTCAGGGCCGGCAGGCCGAGCCTCCCAGATAACAGCGTGGCTGGCGTTTCCCTCGGCAGCCGGTTCATCTTTGGGTATCATGCACCGCCAGAGGGTGGGCTGGCTCCCGATAAAGGCTGCCATTCTGCATGCCTGAGGGCAGAACCCACCACTCAGGGCTTGCTGGGGGCTGGTCAAGGCCTGGGAGAGGTGAGGCGGCCAGGGAATGGGGAAACCTGGACTGGGGATAGGGCAACGGTCACCATAAAAACCCACCTCCCTGGTTCGGGGAGGCTGGTTCTGAGGGGCCGAGCGTTTGCGGGGTGATGACGAAGTGCACAACCTGTGCAACTGTACACGGTGGCCCTGGTGATGTTCAACATCCATGTGCTCAGATAACTTATTTCCAGCAAACGGTTCCTGTCCAACCCCTTGCGTAGCTGAGAGAGGGCCAAGCGGTATCAGAGCCCAGTTAGCATCTGCCAGAGACCCTCTCTGAGCAGAAGTAAACCTGCATCAGAAAATGGAGGGGGGAAGGGTACCTATTCCTGGCCCAGAGTGAATAAAAGTATAAATGAGTGAGGGCAAGGGGCCTCAGGGGTGGGAGGCACTGAGCCGGGGGGAGGAGCTGGCAGGAAGACGGACAGGCAGGAAAACACGGTTATTTTTAAACAGCCTCTATGACAGCCGGAGGACCCGTGGCAGCCACGGAGGCGGCTCCCAACCACACCCACAGGGACCTGGGGCCATGAGCACCCAAGCCGCACCGCAGGCTCTGGCTGCAGGGGGCACAGAACCCGGGTCTCTGGAATCCTGGCTGAGCGCTCAGTCACGCCCGGGGCAGGCACAGCCTCTGCCCTCTGGGTCTCTCGGGAGACGCGAGCGGTGACAGCCGTGAGGGTGGGCCAGCTGGAGCGGGCTTCCAGGTGGAGGTGTCCTCCTTCCCGGCAGCCTCCCGTGATCCCTGTTTCTTCCAGGCTCCGGAGCAGCGGGGGTGAGCGGGACAGAGACACCAGCTCCAGCTAGGTCCTGGCCATGACCTTCCGGCTCTCTGTGCCTTGGCTTCCACCCCCTCGGCTAGAGACGAGGGTGATCCCAACACGGTTCCCGGCCCCCACTCAGCGGGCCTTAGCCAAGGGCTTGGGACAGTTGGCAGGAAGTCCTTCCCGCCACACTGGAGTTCCTCCCCCCGTGTACAGAGGGGTAATCGAGGCTCAGAGGGGTTAAGCTACTGGCTCAAGGCACGGGACAGGGAGGGGAGATGTGACCCGGAGCCCCAGCCGTGTTCACGGCCGGGGCCTTGACACCCTGCTCTGGCGGGATGCAGGCGGCGGGAGCTCGTGGCAAGCCAGACCCTCCCTGTCCTGTCCTCTCCTGTGGTCGACTATCCCGCCGTGTCCTCAGTTTCCCCTTCTGTAACGGTCTCCCCCCGTGGGGGTCAGGCTGTCCCCACAGACACAGCATCAGGACAAAGACTAATTCATCCTGGCAAACAACCCACACACGTTATTTCCAGAACAAACACGCCGCACGGGGATTCAATTTCGCCCCCCAAGCGTCTGTGAGGAACCAGAGCAGAGGATTCAGCCTCTGCATACTTATATGATGTAAGCGTCTGCTTAGGTCTCAGAGTCCGCTGACGGCATCCCCAGGGGACACAGGAGGCCGGCTCGGGATCCGCTTCTGGGGGCCTGGCGGAGGGGGTGGCCGGGTGACAGAACTGAGGTCTGGGCCCCAGCCCTGCCTCACGCCCCAGAGCCCTCGCGGTCAGCCCCAACAGCGTGCGCGGTGCGCGAGGAGGCCCCGGTCTCTCCGTCCTGCGGAAGCAGCCCAGAGGGCGCGGGGTCCCACGGGGGCACAGCCACCCGGCCCGGACCGGACCCGACGTCCTTTCCGACGGGAGAGCCAGGGCTCCCGCCCAGACCGTGCGGCTTCAGGGCCTACCAGGTCTCAGCCCCCCGCCCCCCCCACCCCAGAGGCTGGCTCGTGGCTCTGACTCGGGGCAGCCCTGCGGTGCGTGGGAGTATCCGAGCTTGGGGGCTGCCCCTGCACCCCACCGGCTGGCTGTTCCTTCCAGGAGCCAAACTGTGCTCGTGCTGCCGGCTGGTGGCTTCCAGAGCGCAAAGTCCAGCGGCCCCGCGGGCCCCGCCCTGCACGGTGGGCTCTGGGGCCACAGGAGGGCCCGGGGTCACCGCCAGCGCTCACCAATCTAACCCGCCCGTCGCCGGGCCCCGCCCTGTGGCTCCCACGGGCCAGCTGGCCCCAGCTTCATCGGGAGCGGCCCTATCTCAGGGATCGCGCTGTTTGCCTTTGATAAAAGTCAAAAAAAAAGGAGAGAAAAAGAAGGAGAGGGAGCGGAAGAAAGCTCCAGGGGCCGGCTGGCCCCACCCTGTGGGGTTCTAGAAGTCTCCGCGGGCGTGGGCCCAGAGCGGGGCAGGCTGGGAGGCTGTGTGTACTTCCAACACGTCCCGTACCGACATGGAAACCAGGCCCAGAGAGGGCGAGGGACTCTCTCAAGGTCACACGGCAGGCCGGGGCCGACGGGGGCGAGTGGGGCGGCGCGGGCGAGGCGAGCCGGCCTCTGTCCCCCTGGGCCTGGGCCCGGCTGGCACAGGCTGTCCCTCAGCGAGGAGCCAGGCAGGCCCCCCGCTCGCACGTTCGCACAGACGTGCTCCCTGGACGCCCAGGGCCTGGAGCATCGGGCTAGCGGCCTGGGCCAAGGTCACTGGCTGTGAAGGCCAGTCCCTTTTCTGCCCCCAACTGAACCCTCCTGACTGGGAAGGTCCTGAGCTCGGAGGCCAGTGAGGTGCTAGAAAGACCGAGAGGTCGGGTGGCTCCCCCTCCTGCCTCATGGGGCCACCGCAGTCTAGGCTGTCCCCACGTGGCCACTGTCGCCCTCCAGGCTCTGTCCCCACACGGCCACCACCGCCTCCAGGCTCTGTCCCACGCAGCCACCACCATCCAGACTGTCCCCACACGGCCACCGCCACCGTCCAGACTGTCCCCACATGGCCACCACCATCCAGGCTCTGTCCCAAAATGGCCACTGCCACCGTCCGGGCTCTGTCCCCACACGGCCACCGCTGCCGTCCAGGCTCTGTCCCCACACGGCCACTGTCGCTGTCCAGGCTCTGTCCCCACGCGGCCACTGCCCTCCAGGCTCTGTCCCCACACGGCCACTGCCGCCATCCAGGCCCTGTCCCCACACGGCCACCACCATCCAGGCTCTGTCCCAACATGGCCGCTGCCATCCAGGCTGTCCCCACGTGGCTACTACCATCCAGGCTCTGTCCCCATGCGGCCACCACCCTCCAGGCCCTGTCCCCACACAGCCACCACCGCCTTCCAGGCTCTGCCCCATGTGACCACTGCCACCGTCCAGGCTCTGTCCCCACGTGGCCACTGCCGTCCAGGCTGTCTCCATGTGGCCCCGCCCTCCAGGCCCTGTCCCCACGTGGCCACTGCCACCATCCAGGCTCTGCCCCACGTGGCCACTACTGTCCAGGCCCTGTCCCCACATGACCACTGCCACCATCCAGGCCCTGTCCCCACACGGCCACCACTGCCTTCCAGGCTTTGCCCCACGCGGCCACCGCCATCCAGACTGTCCCCACACGGCCACCACCGCCCTCCAGGTTCTGTCCCCATACGGCCACTGTCGCCGTCCAGGCTCTGTCCCCACACGGCCACCACTGCCTTCCAGGCCCTGTCCCCACACGGCCACCACCATCCAGGCTCTGTCCCAACATGGCCACTGCCATCCAGGCTGTCCTCACGTGGCTACTGCCGTCCAGGCTCTGTCCCCATGTGGCCACCGCCCTCCAGGCCCTGTCCCCACACGGCCACCACTGCCTTCCAGGCTCTGCCCCACGTGGCCACTGCCATCCAGGCTCTGTCCCCATGTGGCCACTGCCGCCATCCAGGTCATGTCCCCACACGGCCACCGCCGCCATCCAGGCTCTGTCCCCACGTGGCCACTGCCGCCATCCAGGCTCTGTCCCCATGCGGCCACCGCCGTCCAGGCCCTGTCCCCACACAGCCACCGCCCTCCAGGCTCTGTCCCCTCTGCAGCTTTAGCAGCTGACCATGGACCTGCCCTTCTGGAACAGAGCTGCCTTGTGGGGGGGCAGGAGACTGACCCCTATTAACCCGGCTGAGCCCCGGGGGCTCGAGAGCCTGGTTTGTATCCCACCACGGCCCCCTCCCAGCTGGACGGGTCACTTCCCTCTCAGCCCTCGGCTATTCCTTACGCGAAATGGGGGTGGGGGAAGAGTCCCCGCCTCACAGGTCAGCACAAGGCGAGGTGCATCCAGCCAGGCCGCCAGAGTCCCACATGACGCCAGCCGGGCTCTGCCCCTCCGGGGGTCGCCTCTCCTAAGACACACGCTACCAGCGCCCGCTCTCAGCGGCGGCGGAACCTCCAGCAGCACCACAGGGCCCCCAGTCCCTGCCTCCGAGCCCGCGTGCGACAGTGGGACCCAGCGGCAGCCACCGCCAGTGGCTCGCCGGGACACCCTCGGCCCCGGCGCGTTGGGAGATCTGGGGCCTGTTCCCGCCTGTTGGGAGGGCAGAGCCTGGTGACCCGGGAACACCAAGCAGGGGACGCCTGGAGGGCCCCCTCCTGGACGGCCCTGCTCGCGTGCAATCCTCCTGTGCTCCGGCTGGAGGAGGCCGGGTCCCCATCGGCTTCTGGGAACATCTGTACCTGCTGGGGCCCACCCTGTCGGCCCGTGTTTGCTGCCTGTATACACATGGGGCCACAAGGCCAGAGGAGGGGGACTTGGGACAGGCTGAGCTGGAGGCGAGGAAGGCACGGGGCTGTGTTCCAGTGGGTCGGCAAGGTCAAAGTACACGGTGGGCGGCCAGGGGCTCCGCGGGAGGCCTGTCCCGATGCTGCCTCTCCCCAAACCCGGACACCAGCCGGAGGTGCCCACTGTCCCCTGGGACAGTGCTAAGACGCCCCCCAGGCTGCTGTCCTTCACGCCATCCCACCCCGCAGGCTCCGGGAAGCGAACGCACGCCCACAGAGACTGGGGCCCCAGGGCCAGGTGACCCAGAGCCGTGGGGCCAGCCAGCCGGCATGTGCCCTGGACCAAGCCATACCTGAATGCCACGTCGGGGAAAAAGGGGAGAGCCTGATTCCAGCCCTCCCCGTCACCAGTGGCCATGGCACCTTTGGGCAGACCCCACCCCATCTCAGGCCCCAGGATCCCGTCTGTGAATTATGGGGACACAGTGTTGGGGAACAACGGCGGGGTCCGTCTTCCCTTGCCAGTTGACAAAAGCAAGACTTGGAAAAGCTGAGGGACTGTCTGAGGTCACAGAGCCCAGGTCCCTCGGACCTCAACCTAGGCCGCATGGACCCACTCACAGCGGATCTGGAACGTCAGGTGGCCGGGACACCCCTGATGCGGGATGCCGGGATGCCCCGGCGGATCTGGAAGCACGGCCGTGGCCCCATTTCACAGGTGGGAGCAGCGAGGCTGAGCGGGGCAGAAGACGATCCCTGTGTCCAGGCAGTGGCCCCACGGCATTTAGTACGGCCACGGTGGAAGGAATAATCTGACGTGTGCTGCTGTCTGCCAGGTACGACAGGGCGAGGGGGCCACGGACACACACGCGATCACCGCCTCCAAAGCAAAGTCACTTGAGGCCTCAACGGATTAGTGGCTCCTGGGGATCCGGGGTGAGGGTTTCCACCCTGCCTCCGGGCCCGGCGACCCCACAGAGCATCCCCGGAAGGTGCAGACCGCTGTGGGAGGGCCAGGGTCTGGGGAGAGGCAGCCAGGGGGCCCAGGGCCTGTGAACTGAGGACGTGTATAAAAACGGGACCAACAGCTGTCATCCTTCAGATTTCACCTACGCGCTGGGATTTCTGGCCTCACGGGGGCACCATGGCACAGCCGGACAGCCGGGCTCTGGCTCCCGCAGGGCTATGACCCCTGAGAGGGTGACCGCCTCTCCTCAGGACGACGCCCCACCCCTGCACCCGTTCCCAGGGACCTCCCTGACCCACTGCACACGGGGGCCACTCCTGGCTGCCCCCACCCCAGACCCACCACCGCTCGAGAGGATCTCCAGCTCCTCTGCCCACGGTGGCCCCACCGGCTTCTGGGCCTGGATGCAGGTGTCCAGCCTGCAGAGGCCCTTCCTTCTCTCCCCAGCCCGAGGTTTTCAAAGGGTCTCAAGCCCAGAACCTCCCTTCCTAAGGTGGTCGCAGGGGGCCAGGCTGGAGGGGGTGGGTTCTGGAGCTCGGACCCTGAGGCCTCTCTCTCCCCTTGGCACGGGGCCTACCTGCCAGGAGGCGACGGTGGCCCGCCCAGCCCACACCTGCCCGAGGTGCGTTTGCCACTGGACGTGGGCCTATGCCACTGGGCGTGGCGTCATTTGTCCCAACCCTCCTCCGGCCGCCAAGCACTGCTCAGCGGCTGCGTCACGTGGGGCTGGCCCGAGCCCTGGGGGAGCTGGCGGGCAGGCGGTGTCCCTGGGAGCCACCCAGAGGGTGCTGGCGGGCCCACACCACGGCCAGCTCTGCCGTGGGCCAGGGGGTGCCGGCCACGGTGCCCACCACGGGGCATGGCCCCGGATGCCTGGCCGGGGACCTCCGTGTGCCTGTCCCCCATGCAGGCAGTGGGGGTGATGCCATCGGCTACCGGCCCCTCCCTGCCTCTTGGCCTTGTCACACCCTGGGCTCCCGTCACCTCTAGTGCTAGGGGTGCTGACGGTTGTGTCCTGGAGGCCCTGAGAGTGCCTGCGACCCAGTGGACACCCGTGTCTGGAGGACGGTGGCTGGAAGCAGGGCCAGCAGTGGATGACCCAGAGCAGCTGAGAAGCCACAGGCCGGGGAGAAGGGGCGCCCGTCCCCCGGGGAGACACAGGGAGGCCCAGAGTGGCTGCCCACATGCCCTGGGGAGGGCCCAGCCCATCCACAAAGCAGGGCATTGCCGGGGGGTGGGGGCAGGCAAGGAGAGAGGCGGACCGGCCTAGGTCACCTGGAGCTGCCCTGGGACCACCGTGGGTCTGCAGCGCCAGCCAGCAGGGGGGCAGTGGCACGGAGGGCAGCCCTCAGATGCTGGAGCCCCCGCTCTGCCCCCGCCCCACCCACCAGCTGGTGCCTGTGAACCTCCCTCCCTATCGTCGAAACATCGCTGGAAATTATTGATTTTTTTGACACAGAACAACAGCCCATCTTTATCGGGCTGAACCCTGGCCCCAGCTAATGTTGGAGCTGGGGCCTCCTGGGATGGCCAGCAGCCCAGGGTGGGGCCTGCAGGGGCCCTTCACCACTGGGGCGGGGGGGGGCGGGCGGCAGGCTCAGGGAGAGGGGTCCGGGGGGCTGGGAGGGGCAGAGCGTCCGCGGCCATCAGGACCAGGCCCCGCGTGGGTGGTAGGGGCCCCGCGGGCAGCTCAGAGCGAGGTCCGGGGGGGGCGGTCACAGTGGGGGCTGCCCTGAGCTCTGATCACCCCACCTGAACCCCCAACCGGGGGCTTCTTGGGGACCTGGTTGTGCCGTCAGACACTTCCCCCTCGGGCACGGCCAAGAGCAGCTCGTCTGGCAGGAGGAGACACAGGGTGGGTGGTGGGGCCTGAGACCCCTTAGCAGTGTGCGCACTGGGCCCGACGCACCCCGCCAAGACGACCTCCGATGGACGAGGTCTCCCCTCAGCCCCGTGGGATCTGAGAACCCCGGTTTCCAGGAGCCTCGAAGTGGGAGAACTCATGGTGCCTCCAGCCTTCTTGAAGAGCCAACCGCCCTGGGTCTCTGGGCCTCAGTCTTCCCGGTTATGGAGTGGGGAGAGGCAGTCCCACCAGCTCCCGGACCCGGGTTCTCTGGCCTTGGGAGACCCTGAGGCCTGAGCGCTGGGGTGGGGGTCCCTGGCTCTCCCCTGCCCCGCCTCATCCTGGCAGCGGGCTGGAAGCAGGATGTGTGATAAGGTAAAGAAAATACCTCCTGTGCAAACAGCTTATCTGGCTCCTATCGGTGTCCTGGCCCCTGCCCCCTGTTTTTCCAGGGGCCGACGCCACCGGGGGCCCTTCCTTCCCGTCCAGCCTCCAGCTCACCACCTCCTGGCCTCTGGCCTGGCCACACACCCCGTTCCCTGCCTAGGCTGGGGAGCGGCCACGGGTCCGGGCCCGGCCTCTCTGTGAACTGAAGGGTAGGCGGGTGGGCAAGTGAGGGTCTGGGCAGAGCCTGGGTGGTCGCAGGGGTGAAGGCCGACGGGACGGCCCTCCTACCGCTGCCACTGCTGGTGGCCTGGGTGCTGCCCCCAGCCTGGCAGGTGCCTACCTCCACCCCAGGGGCGTGGCAGCAGCAGGCATGGAGGTCAGAGGTCAGCCGGCACCATGGAGAATAAGACGCTGCCACCACCCGTGGCCCGGAGAGCCCTCAGGGGTTACAGAGATCCTTCCAGAAAAGGCAGCCTCCTGTCCGCCCCGCCCACAGAGGAGGCACTCACAAGAGGAGGGCCTGGGCCTGCCCTGCGTGGAACCCCAGACACCTGCCTTCACAGCACTGATCGGCTTGCCCTCAACCCCGCCCCCCTGCAGCACAGGCGTGGTTATTCTCCTCCTCACAGACGAGACCAAGGGTCAGAGCGGACCCGGCCACACAGCGAGGCGGGTGACGGAGTTCAAGCCCAGAGGTCCGACCCCATCCAGGCCTCCGTCCTTCAGGCCCCTTGAAGGGGAGGCAGGGAAGAAGGGGGCTGGGCTGGGGCAGGGGTCCAGGAAGCGGGGCGGGAGGCTCCGAGTGCAGAGGGCACTGCCCCCCGCACGCAGCAGGCACAGCTCCTTCCTACCTTGCCTCTGCTCCGGAGCCCTCGGGGCGGCCGACCGGGCCCCAGAAGGGGGGCCGTGCCCGCAGCTGGGCTCCGTGGGGGTGCTCGTGCCCAGCTCCACACCTGGCACGGGGGTGGCATGTGCCCGCCCTCCAAGACCCCGCAAGGCCCCTGGGCCCTGGGGCGGGGCAGGGCAAGTCCCGCAGAACTGCCTCAGGCAGTGGCAAGGTGACGGGTGGCGGTGGGGCCACCCGACGTTACCCCCGATCGGCTGTTACTGCCGCGGCCTTCGGGGTCCGTTCAGCCCCACGGTGTGCGCAGGGAGACGCGTGCCGACAGAACGCTTAGGAATCCTCGGGGAATGTGCTTTCAGAAACGTTTCTCCCTCTTCCGGTAGAGATTTTGCGGGTCGGCAGGGCCACGATGACAGTCCTCGCCACCCTATGCCTGTCCGCACGGAGGTGACCGTGCGGGATAAATTCCTAGGAGGGGACTGCGGAGTCAGGGTCAGAGCACGCGGCTGTGGCGTGGGGCGCAGCCAGGGGCACCCGGATGTCTGTGAGCTCTCGCCGGGAGGGCAGGGACAGGCCCGGGGCCCCAGGGAGGCCACGACACCCGATGGATGCCCACACATCCGGCCCACCTGCCCGAGGCGGCCTTGCCCTCGGGGGCCGGGCCGAGGGAGGGCCGACCCAGAGGCGGCTGCAGAGGGGCAAAAGCGGGTCCTGGGCGGGGGAGGGGGCCTCCCCGCGACGACGACGACGACGACGACACACAAAAGCCCCAGCGATAGCATCACGCCGTGTTTCAGGCCCAGCTCGGCCCTTTCGGGCAGGATATGACCAGCCCTCGAACCAATGGCGGCCCCTTTGTCCCATCTCCGGGGACCGATCTTATCGGCCGCATCCACGGCCGCCGTAATGGAAAAACACGGTGAGGAAATCAAAAGTTAGGCACAGAGATAGAGGAATAATAAATAAATAAATAAATAAACAAACATAAAGAGCCAGTGCTGGCTGCAGGGGAGGGGTCCCCAGGGGCGGGCGGGGGTGCTGCAGGTGGGGGCTTGGCTCCCATCCCAGGGGGGGGTCCGACAGAGCCGCCGCACCTCGCCAAGCCTCGGTTTCCCTGCCTGTCAGGTGGGGCCGGGGGAGCCGGCTAGAGAAGGAACAGCCTGACGGGAGGCCCCAGCCGTGGACGCACGGCCACAGGGAGGACCCACACGGTGCCCAGGGACCGCTGCGCCCTGCCCGGCCCCCGTCATGTCTCCCGATGGCCTGCCCCCGCCCCAGAGCGGCGGCCCCGGCCCACAGAAGGGGGCCAGCTGGAGGCCAGGTCCGCCCCGGTGCGAGCGGTGCCCCGCAGGTCCGGGGTAACGGGACGGGGACAGCGAGGCTGACGATGCCGGAGTCAGGGACACTGACTGTGTCAGTGACAGCGACGGTGACAACGTGAGCGACAGCAGGAGTCCCTCTGTCGGCCCAGGGGCTGTGCCGGTGCTGGTCCTGGGAAGAGGGCCCTGCTGGCGTGGATGGCAGTGGCGGCTGTGGCGGGAACGGCCTGCTGTCACGCGCCAACCCCGCCAGCCCCCGGGTGTCTCCCAGGTGCGTCTGCGGCCACCTCCTCGTGGAGGCCCCAGGCCACGCGGCCAGGCTGTGCGGAGTCTGGGTTTGGGCCCCGGAGGAGGACAGCGAGGGGACCTCCTGGAAGGGGCCCCCCAGGTGCGGGCGGGCGGACCCAGACCTGCAGCCCACTGACATTTGGGAGGCGCTGGCAGAGCAAAGGCGGACGGACGCGCAGACACGGCCTGGGGCCAGGGGGCGGTCTGGCCGGGGGCAGGAAGCCGGTGGGAGGGCGGAGGAGGAAGCCAGGCTCGATTAGCGCCCGCGGCCAAGATAGGCCACCCTGGCCACAGATAGCCGCTCCCGGAAGGCCGGTGAGGTCAGCGGGCGGCACGGGGCAGGCGGCCAGGCCTGGGCCCCCACCCGCCGCCGGGACGGCCGAGGACTCAGGCCCCGGCCATGCTCCCTGCCGGGTGCTGTGCCGCCCCCTCGCCCTCCGCCAGGCGGAGTCTACACCCCGGGAGGCGTCGGAAAGCCCCTGGGCACCACGTGTGACAAGGCCAAGAGGGGCTGGGTGAGGGGACCTTTCCCCGGGAACCAGGGCCGCGAACCCAGTCCACTCAAGCGCCCGGTGGTGGTGGCCAGAAACGGTCACTGAACCTCTCCGGGCCTCAGTTTCCGCATCTGTAAAACGGGGAGCACGGCACCTGCTGCCAAATTGCCGTCAGCTTGTCTCCCGAGTCCACCCCCTGCGGCCCCGCCACAGGGCCTTTGCTCGGCTGCGCTGTAAAGGCCGGCTTACCCAGGGTGTCTGCAGCTTGCTCCCCGGCCCAGGGTGCTGTCTGTGCACATCCCCACGGGTCAGGGGCATCTCCTCGCCCAGCACCAGCTGCCACGCGCTCCCCTGCGTTTCTCTCGGTTAGTGTCCGAGCCCCTCGCGGTGCTCTCTGTCATGGGCCGTGGCTGCAGGAGAGCAGTGGCTGGTCTCTTTTGTTCCTGCGGTGTCCCCGGTGTCCGTAACAGGGGCCGGCACACGGGAGGAGCTCAATAGATAAGAGCGCAAACCAGGGGGCAGTGAGCTCTGGCGGGAGCCGCCCGGAGGACGGTGGTCCTCGCGTCCTGGTGCCACGCCTGCTGACCGCCTGCGCCTCTCACAGGCCCTGGTCCCCAGGTGGGGTGAGGCGGACGACGGAGCCAGCCGCGGCAGCGAGCCATCCGGTCAGGGCCCATCTGGGTGCCGGGTGGGGAGCCACTAACCACGGGGAGGGGCTGCCCCGGGGGCGAGGGGTCAGCAGCCCAGCCGTGGGGGACACCACGCTGCCAGCTCCGTGCCTCAGTTTCCCCACAGAGACGGGCAGCGAGCTCTGACTGCGGATGCCCCCTCTCTGTGCACGGCCTTTCGGGGGTGCCGGGTGTGGCCTGGTGCCCCCGGGCAGCGCAAGAGGTGGCACCCATGTGGGACAGGCGGCCACGGAGGCCACGGCCCCTACCTCAGCCGTGTCCTGGGGGCCCTGTCTACAGGGCCTTGCTCAGAGGGGTGGGCGGGCCTGAGCTGTGGCGGTGGATGCCAGCCAGGGGTTCAGGCCCCTTCTCTGGCCCAGGGACCAGCGGTCTGGGGAGCGTGCCCTGGCAAGAGCCCACGGGCGACCCTCAGCCTGTGACAGCTGAACCCCATTTCCTATGGGATGCCGCCCCCTTGATCTGAGCTTGCCTCCTCCCTCCTCACCGCTGCACCCGCCCCAGTCCCAGCGGGGCGCGCTCTGGCCCCGGGGCTCTGGCCTTCTCTGTGCCCGGTGCACCGTCCCCAGCGGCTCCCCACCTCTTCTGGCCCGTGGGCTTGGCCAGGCCTGTTCGGCATCGCTCCCTCTCTTTTTCCAGAGCCTCACCCCTCGGCCGCGTGACGTCGTCGCTTCTGGGTTATTCTGTCTCTGTCTCCCTAACTCGAACCTCAGTGCCCTGGCCACCTGGACGCTGCGGGCCCCAAGCAGCTGTTTAACATACAAGTATTCGTGGAGTGAATGAACGACCTTCTCATGCCGGCTCCTGGGCCATAGAGACCAGGATGTTTTGGCCCGAAGGCCTGTGTCACCCCCACGACACAGCTCCAAGAGGGCAAGACCACCCCCCCTTGTTGCCGGGAGCAGCGGCACGGCTGGCCCCCTGCAGGTGTCTGTAAACAGCTGGGAAGGCGGGCAGGCTGGCTGACCACGGGGGCACGCAGCCCCCCCACCCCGGGCCTTCCACCACCTCCTGGAATCTCCGTCTGCTCGGCCGGGAAAGGGGGTCTGGACAGGCACAGGGCCCAGCGGGCGGGTCTCAGGGCCCACGTCCCCCTGGGACACCCAGAAGAGGTGGCCGACTCTGGCCCCTGGAGCTGACCCCGGGCTGACCCTTGCCATCTACCATCACCCTCTCCTTCGCCCCTCCCCCATCTGTTAATCTAAGACAAATAGGCCTATCGGTGGCAGTGCCGGGCCCCACGATAACGCAAAATAGCCGAAATGATTTTTTCCCACCCACGCAGGCCGCGCTGCTGGGAGGGGACGTGCGGCCAGGCGTATCGGTCCATCTCCCGGGCTGTCCATCAGGACAGGCCGTCCTGCCTCGGCGGCCCGACCGCCCGCCGCCCGATAACAGACCTTGAGGTTTGCCTAGAAACTCTGGCAGTGAGATTAGTCAGCCGAGCACAGCCCAGATAGCCGGCCCGGCGCCCTTGCTCACGCTCCAGAGGTGAAGATTCCAGCAGGCTCCCCAGGACCCCCGGGGCGGGGGGATCGGGCTCCAGTGCTCAAGCAGGAGGCAGCTCCGCCTCTGGCCCCTCACGGCACCGTGCTCCCTGCGGGTGCTCCTTCAACCCAGCTGCTGCATGGCAGCTGACCAGACACCTCGCTTGAAATCCCCCAGCCCTTCCTTGTATGTCAAGACCGTAGAGGCGTCTCCCTACACCCCACAGCACGGAGCCCCAACCCTGACCCACCTGCGCCCATTCTGTCTCATGCTCCAGCCACACCCACCCACGCTGTTCAAACCTCAGGGCCTTTGCACTGCCCGGACACCCTCACCCCACTCCAGCTGGTCCTCTGGCCTCAGCTCAGGGATGTCTCTGCTGACCCGCAGTGCCGTGACTACATGGCCAGCCTTCCCACCTCTGCCTCCAGGGCCTGAGATGGGGACATAAATGGTAACACCGGACGCCTGGCCAATTAGATTTTGTTTTGTGAACAATGGTCACCAGGAAAGAGTTCCAGGCTCTGAGGCTCCTATGGGTGAAAGGAACCCCACTCTTGGGGCCCTGATCACAAAGCCAGGCCAAAGGCCGGGGCCCCCCACCCCCGGCCAAGCTGACCACCAAGTGTGCCCCTGGCCACCTCCCCCCGGCCTGGGCCCACGGAGCCCAGGCCACCCTCACGGCTACTTGACGCCCCCCTGCGGGCCCCCACCCAGCGTGGCACCTGCACTCAGCAGCGGTTGCACACTGGCCCCCATCCGGGGCATCTGGGCCTTGCCTGCCCTGTGCCGGGCTCACCAGGCAGCAAGGGAGGCCGGAGGAGGCGGCCCAGCCCCAGGCGGCCCGGCAGAGGGGCTGCTCAGGCGGGAGGGGGTCCCACACCATGAGGCTGGCTGCAGAGGAGGCTCCCGGACGCCCTGGGACTCCCCAGAGCCGCTCCCTTCATCCTGGTTCCTCATGACCCGGCCAGGCAGGCCGAGGGCACGCTGACGGCCACTGCACAGGGGCTCAGATGGGGCCCAGGAGGTGGGTGATGCGCCCAGGACCCCCGCTCAGGATGGGACCCTCCAGGCTCAGTCCGAACGGAGGCGGGCCTTCCTGCCTGACCTGTTTCTTTTAGATGTTAGTGGGGAGACCGAGAGGGGGGAGAGGGGACGGATGAATGGCAGGAGGGCTGGGGGTCGTGGAGTGAGGGGCCGACCCCTTTCAGGCAGAAAGCTCGTGGCCAGCTGCCCTCCAGACATGCTTTGGGGATTACAGATTACAGCTCTCAGATATTTGCATATCAGAATTTTAAACAGCCAGCCCCTCCAGCAAACAAGGTCATTTCAAAGATAAAAATACTGAGCCTTCCCCCTCCTGCCACCCACCGCCTTTCCCCTCAAAGCCCCCAGCCCAGCATCCCCGCGTGCCTGAGCCCCAGAGGTGCTTTCCCGACCACAGGCTGAAGCGCCCTCCCTACAGACCTGGGACCGGGCTCCAGGGCCTCCTGGCTAGGCCTCGGTCTCATCCCCAGGGCCTTTGCACGGGCTCTGCACTTCTGACCCGAGGACCTCCCTGCCCTATGGGGCCCGTCTGGGGGCCACCTTCCCCTCGGGGACTTCCACAGTGCCCTCACTGGTGTGGTCGGGGCTCCCAGCATGGAGGACACCCCAGCACACGGCTCCTTGGGATGCAGGGAGGATCCACCTAACTCTGGGGGGAAGGGGGGCTCTGCCCGGGCCCTCACCCACCCCAGGGGGCAGCTGCGGTCCTGCTGCTCAGAGGAGAGAGGGGACATCTATCCCTGAGACCGCACTGTGGGGCCACCTCGGAGCCGGCCTCACCCTGGGCCACAAACCACTCGCAGGGACGCAGGAAGCGGAGGTCGGCCTCTCCCAGCCTCGGGCCCCCTGCTTGGCAGCTGAAGCGGGCAGTGCCTTTCTACCCCGAGAGTGGCTTCTCCACATGACATCCCAGCCCAGGCCGCCGGCGAGGGGAGACAATACTGCGGCTCTCTGCGTGCTGTGGGCGTAGCCCCTTCACAGGCCCCTTAGCTCCATCGTACAGATGAGGAAACTGAGGCCGAGAGAGGTCGGCAAAGCTGGAGCCCCTCCGGGGCCGGCACGCTCGGGGGTCTGTGCCCTGACCTCCGCGCCACTGGCCATACTCCCACCTGACCCACGATAGCTGAGGCCACTGATGGAGCTCACAACTTCTCAAAGTGGAAACACATCCCTGAGGACCTCCCCAGCCTGGTTCTGGAGCTCTGGGGCCACCAGGTGTCGGGCGGGGGCGGGACCGGGCCCCTCATGGGTCCCGGATGCGCACTCCGGCGTCCACGAATCCCTCGCACATCCACGACCTCGCTGGTGTCTGCAGTGTGTACCGAGGCCCTCCTGCCTGCTGCCCGGGGGTGCCTCCCGGGGGTGCTCGTGGCCGGCTGCTCTGGGCCTTGGCCCCGGGGCAGAGCGGCCCCCCTGTACCCGCTGTGCAGCTGCAGAGAGGCACCGAGGCCCAGTCTCTCCGCTGGGCTGTTGGCTGTTGTCACCGGCTCCTGGGCTCCCTGACCACGGGTCTGACCCGGGGGGGAGGTGCCTGGGAGACCCACGAGCCCTGGCCCTCGCTGGCAGATGGCAGCCAGGAAGGCGACCGGTGTGCACGGAGCTCTGTGCCTCGCGCAGGCCAGATGGTAAACTGAGGCTCGGGGCCAGGCCCTTCCCCAGAGCCAGACGGTGCAAGGTGCACGTGTGGTCCGAGCTGGTCGCCTTCATCCAGAGGGCAAAGGTAGCTGGTGTCCCCAAGCCAGGCGGTACAGCCAGGGCTATTTTCCAGGCTTGGGGACAGACTCAGATACAGGGGCGGGTAGATGCTCACCCGGGATGGGCAGAGTGGCAAGAAGGGGGCAGACAAGGCGAGGGGGGGGGGGGTGGGGCGTGGGACTCGTGGGCAGGGGCCACGGCCGCACACCCCCACCCTGGGCACTGCCCTCAGGGACGCCGGCCTGGTCAGGCCCTGGCAAAGCCCTGCTGCCCCATCGCTGGCACGGGCGGCCCCTCTCAGATAAGGGCCCACTGGGCCTCTCTGGCTTCCCTGGTGGGCGATAAGTGCGGCCTGCCCGGGGTCTGATAGGGGGCAGGCACCACGGCGGTTGGCCAGCGGCCGCTTATCGGCCCATCGCTGCCCACTGCACAGAAATTGCTATCTGCGGCGACGGACGGGGAGCCCCCGGCGCCAGGGATGCAAATAGCACAGGAAGCCCCCCGAGGCGCTCCAGCCCTAAACCACGGCCACCCTCGGGCCGGCCGGTGCCCCGGGGTCAGCTTCCCATCTCCAGGGGGCTCTGTTCCTCCGTCTATGAAATGGGGGTGATGATTGCACTGACGGGGGGATGGGGCCCCACTGGGACAGTCACACAGTCGCGGCCCCGGCTCTGGAGCCGGGGATCGGTCTGGACCCTGCTCTGCCACTTTCCAGCTGGGTGACCCTGGACAAGTCCCTCTGTCACTCTGCGCCCGAGTCTCCTGCATAAACTGGGGGGGCTACCCCCGTGCCCGCCTCAGAGCCTGGGTGACGCTGCCTGGGGCTCTTCCTCCCCAGGGCCACTCTATCCAGTGGCCAGTCCGGGTCCCTCAGGCACACGGGTGGTCCCCACTCCGCCCCCCCGCAGCAGGAAGTTTCCTCATAAAGACTAGAACATGAGGTCCATGGGGCCTGGGGCAGTGCTGACCTGGCTTCTGTGGGCGCCTTGTTGTGACCTCATCTGCAGCTGGGGAAACTGAGGCAGGTAGCACAGTCTGACCACGGGGTCCCCGCCCAGCCCGCGCAGCGCCATCCTGTGGGCGGAAAGGCCCCCGTGTGGACCCCAGCACCCAGCAGACAGGCGTCCGGCTCAGCTCTGAGGGCCGTGAGGACCTCAAGGACACGTGGCCCTGTGGCCTGTCCCTTGCCAGGTTCTCCTTGGTGGGAACAGGCCACACTGCGGGCACATTTCTGCCAGGGCACCCGGGGCCCCTCCTCTGCCGTCAACAGGTCCCCAAGAGGGGGGGTGGCGGCCAAGTCCATTTTGAAGGGAAGCAGTGTTGCTGAGCTGGGGGCAGCAGAGGGGACCCCTAGCACCGTCCTACCCAGGGTGCTCCACTCCTGGGCAACACGGTGGCCCATCCAGGTGGAAAGGGCAGAGAATGAGACGGCACAGAAAATGTGGGGTTGCCATCTTGGTGCGACCGACAGGCCACCCCGTCCTTCCCACAGCCTCAGACTGCCCACACTGTCCCTGTGTGGGACGGGCTGTGTTAAATCACGAGGGGCACCGGGGGGCATACGTGTCCCCACACTATGCCGGAGCCGGTGGCAGACATCACTAGTCAATCACGGCTCTCTTCTCCCGAGGCTTGGGGACACCCCCTCCCCTGCCCCCCAAGAGGTCCACATGGACTTTCAGCCTGAGCCTAGAGGGAGACCATCTCTGACACCCTTCCTATCTTGGCCCCGAGGGCCCTCAGAGGAGGGATTCGGGTCCCTTCTGCCCTGGCAGAGCCTGTCCCTGCCCCACCTGGGTGCTTCCTCTCCACCGGCCACGGCCTCCCCGGGCTGCTCGTGCAACCTCCCTGAGGACTGTTGGCGCACAGCTAGAAGACGGGTACTCAGCAAGCACTCAGTGAATGCTTCCTGCATCCACGCACGCCTGGCCCAAGTGCACGGCGTCCCCGCACCGGGACCGTGCCCGCCGACCCTCACTGACGCACAGACACGCGGCCCCACGACCCCGCCCCCGCCCCCCTGCGTTCCCGGAACAAACAGAAACAGCAGACACGCCCAGCTTGCCCAGCACTGCTAGCAGCACAGGGAGAACCATCTGGCAGGACCTCCAAAGTCGGAATTCGGGCAGGGAGATGGGCAGCACGAATCCTCCCTCAGACACTCCCCTGCCCCAGCACCGGGCAGCTGGGAGCCAACTCCTGCCCCCCGACCCTGCGGCTGCGGCCACCCGGGGGCCGGGGGGTGGGCCCTCTCCCACCCTGCACAGGCCTGAACCCCCAGCCCAGCTGGGACGCAGAGGCATCCACCTCCGTGGCTCCCAATTCCTGCGATGCCTCTCGCTGGCCTCACCACCTGCTCCTCTCCCCCAGCCAGGCGCACTGCCTCCTGGGAGCCCTCAGAGCGCGTGGGCAAGGGGTTTAGCTCTGGGCATCGGCAGGGCTTGGTGGCCTCCTCCCACGCTATCGCCGGCCCCACAGGCTGCCCGGACTTCGGAACGGGCACGGGCCCCGGCCCGGAGGGTCGCCACCAACCTCCTTGGCCGGAAGCCGAGGCCCGTCCACCCCCCCCGCCGGCAGGACGGCAGCCCCCGGCCGTGGGTGTGGTTACCTGGCCCGCTCCAGGAGCTGCCCGACTCCTCCTCCAGCCTGGCCTCTGGCTCCTGCCCCTCCATCTCGGGGCGTCCTGGGGATGTGGCGGGTGGTGGCGATGGTGGGGGCGGGGGATTGGTGTCTGCGGACAGGAAAACACGGTCAGGCCCCGCCACCTCCGGGCACCGCGTCGCCCACCTCCCCACCACCCCCCCGTGGCCAGGAGGGACACCGAGACCCAGGCGGTGAGCACGCGCCCGAGGTCCCTCCACACCGGGCTTGCGCTAATGGGGGCACAGACTCCTCAGTTTTCTCCTTGGCCTTCCGAGCCCCTCATCCCCTCATTAATTGCAGCAACAATTGCTCTTCCAGTGGCCGCTAATAATTAGAGGGCAGGGTGGCCTCACGGGCACACCCAGGCCAGCGGGCGGCCGTGCAGGCTCCCTGGTCTCCTCCGCCGGCAGCTGGGGGCCCCTCCAGCCGGGCCCGGCACCCGGGTCCAGCCCAAAGGGCATATTTGCCTTCCCTGCTGAGCCTGATAACCACGCAGCCCCCAATCGATGAGCTCCCATAAAAGCCCCCCCTTGGTGACGTCACACGCCCGGCAGATTATTAATACCCAAGATAAGGGCTGTGATTAACATCAAATAAATCAATCACACAGTATAAAAGTCCTATTATTTTTGGCTATAAATCAACGCGGCTGGCATTCGAGCCCCAGCCATCGCGCGGGAGCCGCGCTGGGCCCGCCCGAGAGGCAGAGCTCGCTCCCCGCCGCCTTATCTCGCCCATCGCTGCGTTATCACCGCGGCCTGTGCCAGGTGCAACCCCGGCTGTTTTTTCCAGCTCTTTCCCCGGCCCCGCCCCCACCCACCCCGTGCAGCCCCAGCGAGCAGATCAGATAAGGGGCCCGGCTCCCCTGGAAAGCCACCGGGGTCAAAGTCCACCAGTAACAGCCACTTGCCCTTTGGTAGATCGGGGCGCCCCCATTAGCACACAGCACCTAACAGCGGTGGTGATGGCGGTGGCGATAAGGGGGCCCCGGGCGCACTGCCACAGGCTCGGCCGCCCAGACCCAGCGACCGAGGCTCAGGCAGGGCAGGAGCACGGGCCCCGGGGACAGACATGATGCCGATGATGGTGGCGGAGATAGTAATAATGCACAAGAGCCGGCACCGGAGGCCGGGCCCCTGACCCGGCACCCCGGCCACTGTCTCTGGGTGGGCCAAGGGGCCACCCCTGAGGGGCCTGCCACTGGGGAAAGGGACCGAGGGGCCACCAGGTCTCAGAGCACGAGGCTTGTTGGACTCCTGGCCTGTGGCCATCCCAGGGGGGACGATGATGCTCTGAGACTGGGAGATGCTGGGGGGGGGTCCCCCGCGCTCTGCCTGGGATCTCTGTGCCCCGGCCCCACCCCCACCCCGCAGAAGGCTGCTGCCCACTCGCCATATTCCACCTCAGGGCCTTTGCACGGGCAGGTGCTGCCGCCCGGGGACCCACTTCTCTGCGCATCCTCCGTGTGCAAGGGCGTCGAGGTGCTGAATGGGGATAAGATCACGGGCCATGGGCAGCAGGGTGGGGGCGGGGAGAGGTGCACCAGACCACACCCCCACTAGTCTCGCAACCTGAGTGTTCTCCTCAGGAAAGCAGGCCGCCCCCAGAGCCTCAGCGAGCCCCCTCCCCCTGGGGGGCCCGGGGGTACAGCTCACTAGGGAAGCCGCCCTCGCCCTGAGGCCAGAGCCGGCCTCCTGGTGGTGAGCGCGTGCCCAGGTACCCCACCCCCCAGCACTACCTCTGGCCCACGAAACTGCCACCAGGAGGGTCCAAAGAAAGGTTCCAGGTGCCTGGGGTGGGTGGGTGGGGGGAGCAGGCATTGGGCACGAAGGGGAATCAACCTGAATCCAGACCTGGGTTCAGATCGCTGCCTGGGTGCTTACAGGCTGTGTGTCCAGGGGCAAGCCTCTTAACCTCTCTGGGCTCATTCCCTCGGGTGTAAAATGGGGTACCGTACCTTACCTTACAGCCTGCTATGTACTGAGACCATGTGTGCTGAGGCAGTTGGCACAGCCAGGTAAGGGCTCACTGTCCCCGTTCCACAGAGGGCAAAGTGAGGCTGGAGAGGGCATGGCTTTCTCAAGGTCACTCAGTGGCCCACGACCTGGGCTAGACCTCCCCAGCGGGGCCTCCGTCTCCCCATCGGTACCAGAAGGGGCTGGACCCGTGCCCAGTGGCGTGTGTCCCCGGGACGTCAGCGCCCTGGCGGGAAACTGCGGAGCAGTCGGCCCACAGACACCGCCAAGCTTAACACCCACTTCATGGGTGAGGAAACCGAGTCCCAGAAGGACCTGGCTCCGTGAAGTCACAGGCAAGGACGCGGTGGGGGGCGGGGGGTGCGACACAGGGGTCAGATTCGGGCCCGTGGCACGCCCACCGCGACTCACCTGCACTGGCAGGGCTCAGGGGCTCGGGCTCTCCCGCGGCCTCGGGCCCCACGGCTCCAGCCTCCTGCTCCGGGAGGCCGGCGTCCTCTTCTGCGGTCTCCACGTCTCCGAGGGAACCTGCACAACAGCCCGAAGGGAATCCGTAAGGCTCATGGGGCGGCCTGACCCCCTCCTGGCACCGGCTCGGCCGCCCCGCAGGGTCAGAGGCCGTGGGGGGCCGTGGGGGGTGCCCCCAAGACTTGCGCACACTTCACCCTTGCGTCAGCCCCAGTCCCGCGACAGCCCCAGCACCTGGGGTCGTCCCGGCCGTCCCGTCAACCGCGGCCTGCCCACGGGCCCCTCTCGCCAGGACGGTGGTCCCAGCCCCTCCTTGGTCTCCCCAGCACCGGGGGCAGCGTGCTCTCCCCTGCACTCTGTTCCACGCTGTGGGAGCATAAGCGGTGCCCCCTCTGGCGGGGGGAGGGGGCCCTCTGGGGGGTTGCATGAAGCACAGCCCTCGCCCGACCCATAGGGACACTCTTCCGGGGGTTCAGGGCCCCTGAGACGAGAGGGTAACCCTCTCCTGGGCCCAGGACACCTCCTCCGAGAAGCCCCCCACACTCAGATACCGAGGTTCGGGAGCTTGAGGGTGGACCCCGCGTCCGGCGCACGGAAGTGCTCAGAAAACCTGGCTGAGCGAATAAGTGGTTGAGGGGGCACAGGTGGGGGCACAGGTGTCTGCAGCCTCTGGGGGCGGAGAGCTGCAGGCCTGGGGCACCTGACTCCAATCCCACCTTCCCCGGGAGGCTCCTGCAGTGGAGGGTCCCACAGAGCCCCCCTTACAGCCGACAAGGTGGGCCCACAGCCCAGAGACCTCTCAGGAGAGTGGGGAAGCCAGAGCCACGAAGGTGCCCCCAGTCAGGGCCGCAACCGTGTCCCTGAGGTCAGACCAGTGGGTCCAGAGGGGCGGGCAGAGGGACAATGGGGAACAGGTGCCCATCCTTATTCCTCTCCCCGTCTCCCTAGGCCCCTTCCGGCTGACTCAGCCTTGGCCCCCGAGGGCTGGAGACAGGTGCTGGGGCTGAGCTGCCTCCTGCCCCGCCCCCCACCCTGTCAGTCACCGTAGAGATGACGCCCGTCCTCCGGGTGTGGCGTGGGGGAGGGGCCTGACTCACAGACCCCCCCCCCCCCCCCCCCCGCTCCTCCTACTCAGGATGGATGGAGGGGGTGCCCTTCTGGGCCCAGGCCACAGACCCCACAGCAGCCAGGCCCTCTTGCCGCTGAGGAAGAGGAAACCGAGCAGGAAGAAACATCTGGAAGCCATGAAGACAGCCGCAAATCCATGTGATGGGAGCGCACGACGGCGGGGGCAGAATGGGGCTTGCTTTTGCTGGCATTGGAGACAGAAGGCACCTGAGGCATGTGGAATGGAGCATCCACCTCTCAGAGGCTGAGCTCCCCGTCCCTGGAGGCAAGCAAGCAGCAACAGATGGAGATTCGCCTGGGATTTGTGCCTCTGTGGCCGGTGGTTCCTGACCTTTTGTACATCATGACCCCCGTGGGGATGTGGTGAAAGCCAGTGCCTTCTCCCCAGAAAAACAGAGACCAAAATTTGCCATTTCAGGGGCTTCTCACCAAAGCCCTAGTGTTCTTCCCGCTGCCCTCACTCACTCCCCGCCTTTGCCATATTATCCCCGGGGTGAAACCTGGCACCAGCGTCCATCAGGGGCCACAGGAGCTGGCTCCTGGCAGCGGAGACGCGCGAGGCTACGACAGAACGAGCAGCACTGTGACCGAGGTTCCAGGCTGACTTTCCCCATCTGGCAATTTCCATGGAGCAGGGAGGTGGGCAAGCTGGTGGTCTGTCTGCGTTTCAGCTCACCTCCCTGGTCACGGGCAGATGGTGGCCCGCGACAGTGACGAACGCTAAGTGTTCCTGGTGTGGCGACAGGTGGGGCAGACGCCGCTCTAGGAGGCCGCGGTGCCCGGGCACACCTGGACTCTGCAGGGGACTTCCGGCCCCACTGGGCCCCAAACAGAAAACAACAGCAAATGATAAATGCCGTGAGGGAGGGAGGGAGGCAAGTGAAAGAGAAAGAGAGCGACAACAGGAGAGGGCTCCTGCCAGCAGATCTCAGAGGGGACAGACAGCTGGGGGGCTGGACAGAGGGCCTGGGGGCTGGACAGAGGGTCTGGGGGCTGGACAGACAGCTGGGGGGCTGGACAGAGGGTCTGGGGACTGGACAGAGGGCCTGGGGGCTGGACAGACAGCTGGGGGGCTGGACAGAGGGTCTGGGGACTGGACAGAGGGCCTGGGGGCTGGACAGACAGCTGGGGGGCTGGACAGAGGGTCTGGGGACTGGACAGAGGGCCTGGGGACTGGACAGAGCTGGGGGACTGGATAGAGGGCCTGGGGGACTGGACAGAGGGCCTGGGGACTGGACAGAGGGCCTAGAGGCTGGACAGACAGCTGGGGGGCTGGACAGAGGGTCTGGGGGCTGGACAGAGGGCCTGGGGGCTGGACAGACAGCTGGGGGACTGGACAGAGGTCCTGGGGACTGGACAGAGGGCCTGGGGGCTGGACAGACAGCTGGGGGCTGGACAGAGGGCCCGGGGACTGGACAGAGGGCCTGGAGGCTGGACAAACAGCTGGGGGGCTGGACAGACAGCTGGGGGACTGGACAGAGGGCCTGGGGACTGGACAGAGCTGGGTGTGGGAAAGGAGGAAGAGCTTAGAGGCTGGAGAGAGGCCAGGGGAGGAGTGGATGCTAATCCCAGAGGCACTGGGGAGCCTTAGAGAGTCCCAGGCAGGGAGTTTCCTGCCTGCAGCTCCCTGGATTCTAGCTCGGGATCGGAGTCCCAGCCTCCTCACCCAGACACAGCGCTGTGATTACATGAGGCGGGCAGGGGCTCAGTACGCCGTGGCCGGGCTCAGACCACACAGAACCAGCCCCAGGCCAGGCCTTGCGCTCCCGTGTCAATGCACCCACGTGGGCAGGGGAGGCTCTCAGGTAGACGGGGCACGGCCCAGATTGGCCCAACGTGCCCTGGCTCAGGTGGGAGGCCTGGCCTGCCGTGGGCTCCCTTGGCATCCGGGCAGGAAAACAGAGGCTGCGGTGGAGGCTGGCCTCTAGTCCCTCCACCTCCCTGCCCGTGGGCTTGGCCCCGGGCAGGTACTGCCGGTCACCACGGCCATCCCAGCCTCAGCGGGCAGCGCAAAGGCCTCTGGGGCCCGCCCTTTGCCGGGCCCTTTCGAGAAGCGCTGGTGCCCTCTGGGCTCACCTAGAGCCATCCGGGGAGGCCCCCCAGCTGCGCTCCCTCCTGCTCAATGGCCATCGCACTTCGGGGACTCGGTTGCCTGCTCCGGTGAGTGGGTATGAAGCCACCTGCTGCTCTCAAGGATGGCAGCGACCAGAGCCCTGGGGCCGATGCTGGGGCAGAGCCGGCACACGCCTCCCCACACCTGCCCGACCCCGGGACAGCAGCCCTGACTCCCCACTCTCCGGCTCGCTCAGGTGGGCCTCAGCCACCCAGGGAGGCTCCAAGCTCGCGGCGGGTCCGTTTATGGGAGAACAAAGGCTCCCGTCACACAAAGGCGTGACGATGAGCGTAAAGAAAGAGGCTGCCGGGCTGCGGCAATTTATTCCAACGCCGCTAATTCAGTTCCGGCACAATTAAAGCCGCTCTGATAATGCGGGCGACGACCGCCAGCCAGCAAATCGCTCCAAGCCCGCAGACGGGACGTGTCTTGGGAAAGGCTGCCGTATGCCTGCTTCGGCACCCCGGGAGCGTGCCATCTCGCCCCCGGGGACAGCCCTGGGGTCATACGGGGGGCTCCCGGGTCCCGCTCCACCGGGGGCTTGGGAGGGAAGGACGTTTCCTCCGCTGGCCAGACCTCAGGGAGGCACAGCTTCCTCCCCGGGTGCCCTGTGCTAGGGATGGCCCCCGCCTGGCCCCTGGGGGACACTCTCTGGCCAGAGGCCCCAGCAGGTAGGCCAGGCCTATCCACGGCAAGGCAGGGCAGGTGTCCGTGCTGTGTGGACCTCAGGCAAGTAGCTCTACCTCTCTGTGCTTGGGGAAACCAGCACAGCTCCTCCGTCACATGAAATGTGGTGCTCATCCACGCTGAGCTCAGCTCAGGGCCTGGCACGGAGTAAGCACGCGCCAAGTGTAGGCCGTCACCGTCATCAGTCACCATCGCTGGCTGCACAGCAGGGCCTGGGACGGGGGGAGGGGGTAGCTTGGGGTGTGGGGCAGTCAGGACGGGCAGGTCTCCTCCTCCGACCCTCTTGACACTGCCCAGAGGTCACACCCACTTTGCAGATGAATAAGCTGAGGCCCAGCAAGGCGAACCGACTTGCCCAGGCCCCGCCCCGCCCCCGCCAGCCCCGAGGAAGCAGTGGTGGGGACAGGCAGGACAGGACCCTCCCCAAACATGCCACCCTTGCGGACGCTGGCTCAGGCATAGGCCTCCCCTGCACCAGGGCGGCCCCGCACCTGCCTCCACTGTCCCCAGGTCCAGAGACCAGGATGGAGGGTGACGCTGGCCGCAGGGCCCGGCAGGGCGGGGAGGCTGGCGCCCAAGGCTGAACACCTGTCCGGGGGCGTCCGCGGGTGATGACGGCGGTCCCAGCGCTGCCCCCGCGGCCCGGAGCCCCTCGGTTATCACGGTGAGCAGACACCCCGCGCCGATTCGGCTCCTGCTCATTAAGCCGGACGCCGGAATGGAAATGCAAACATAATAGCTATTTGATTGGGGTGAGATATTTTGCATATTGGCTCGGCACTGATAGCAGAATTTCATCAACTCCCTTTTTTCATGCTTTAAGACTGAATTACGGAGACAGGCTTGGTGCAGAGGGATGGTCCCCCTCTCCCTTCCGAGTCCCCGAGCTGCACGATTAACAGCCCCTCCTGGCTTTGATGGCGAGGCAGCTGATGCGGGGCAGGGGGGGGGGGGGGGCTTTTGAATGACCACCTCTAAGAAAGCCAGAGCTCATGTGCGTGAAGGGGACAAACCACCCCCCCCGGACTCTGGCCCCCAGGTGGACCTGCCAGGCGGGGTGCAGGTGACGGTGTCACGGAGCACTGGACGGGGAGTCCGGAGATCCTAGGCAAAGTCCCTGCAGACAGCACCCATATCAAACGGGGGTGATTGTGCCTGCACCCCGAGACCGCTGGAAACATGTGAAAGAACAGGGGGCGGAGTCCCCACGAGCCCCTCCCCTGACTCAGGGCCTGACTACGGGTGCGAGTGTTTACCTGAGGCCCCACCACGTGGGCCTGCCGATTACGTGGGTCCTTCTTATATTCCGTTTACAGAGGATAAAACAGAGGTGGGACACCTGCCCAGGAGCCCCTCCTGCCTGAAGGCAGGCCTCCGGGCCTGGTGGGGGGGGGGGTGGACACTGCCGGGCCACGTGGCCCTCCCCCTCCCCCGCCCCCGTGTCCAGCCTCCCAGAGAGGGCAGCAGGCACAGCTGGAGTGCTGGCGGCCCTCGCCTCCCATGGCCTCGCTTACTCATTGACTCGGTCATTAACCTGTCAAACCTGGGTTCACTGACTGCCAGGCTCCGCACCAGGCCCCTGGAGACCCCACGGCAACCCAGACACCCCACCCCCGAGAAAGCAAAGTGAAAAATGCAAGCGGCCATTGCCCCGAAGGAGAGGTGCAGGTGCCAGTCAGGGAAGGCTTCCTGGAGGAGGCGACCAGTGAGTGGTGCTCTGGAAGGGGACGGGACTGCCTGCAGCTGGGCCAGGGAAAAGCATCCCAGGCAGGAGGCACAGCAGGAGGCTGAGGCCGGTGGCCTGGTGCAAGCCACACCTCCTCGAGCCTGGTTTCCGCACGGAAAGAAGGGATGTCACGTCACCGGCTGGGGTCAGGGTTCAGCAAGGTGGTGCCAGTGGGTGCTGAGCACAGACAGGTTATTATTACAAGTCTTGTTATTTATTTCAACTCTCCAGGGGGCGCCACACCTGCCCTCTGGGGGTAGGGGGACTGGTGGACAGAGCTGGGGCCTGGCGGGGGGACAGTGCGGGCAGGAGGGAAGGACCTCCCCCCAGGCCAGCAGAAGGCCTGGCCTCCTGTCTCGCCAGCCCTGGGCAGCTGGTGGGCAGGCCCGAGGCACGGGGCGCTGGGCGGGCGGGGGCACGGTGCTGCCCGGAGAGGGACCCTGACCTCTGGGTGGCACACGGTGGCCAGATAAGGCCCCGATAACAGAGAGAATAGCAACAGATTCGGACTTTCCCACCGGGGGGCAGTGGGGTGGCTCAGGCCACGGAGGGGACAGCCCTGTTCCCCTCTGGGGGCCTTGCTGTGGGACCTCTGGGCGACTGGGGGCCGTGGCTGGCGGTCCCAGGGGCCCAGGTCCCCCAGGCAGCCGGGGTTGGGTCTGAAGCCGGGGAAGTACTCCCTCCCGGGCCCTGGCAAGGAGGACTGGATGCTCTCAGGCCCCTCCCAGGGAGGAGGGTGTCTAATCCAGCTGGTGACTGATGGAGGAGGCCACTGAGGCCCAGGACACAGGGGCCGTGGCTGCTCTGGCCTGTTAGCTGCACCCCCCACCTGCAGCCCCTCGGGGCCCGGTGACTCGTGCTTTACACACAATGCTGACAAGCAGCTGAGCCAATTCCCAGGCCCAGGTGGGTAGAGAGAAGCAAGTTGGAAGGAGGGGGTGCTGAACAGGGCTCGGAGGGGGGCACACCCCGGAGGAGCAGAGGGGAGCCCCATGCACGGGCGCTGCCGAAGGGCAAGTGTGTCCCCACAGCACAGAGCAGCCCCCGACAGTCCAGGGCCTGTGAGGCCGGGCTCGCACGGCTGATGGGCGGCGGGGCCACAGAGGGAGATGGGTGAGCACAGTGGGGGTCAAGGGGCAGGCTCTAGGCCCCCAGCGAACACTGCCAAGGCTTGGGGGAAGCAGTTCATTCACTGGAGACCGTCAGCTTCCCTGATGTTTAGGATAGAGAGGCGGGTTCCCGGCCCACTGCCGCCTAGGAGCTCACAGCCACGAAGGGGGAGGGGCTCCCCGGGAGGGACATGGAGTTCTGGGGGGGCCCGGCGCACACACTGCGTGGAGCCTGGCTCTCCCCGCGGGTCCACCTCACCCCCAGTCCACACCCGCCGCCAGCCCACGTCTGCACGCCCCTGCCGGCCGCGCTGCCCCTCCGCCCGGTCAAGCCCTCCTCAGCCCTCAGCCCCAGCTCTTCCCACGCAGGCCGGGCAGGCCCAGGGGCCACGAGGGGCTCAGGCTGGGAGGGGCCGTAGGCCCCTGGTGTGACCCGCCAGCGGCTTCTTTGACCCAGGGTCAGCCCGCTGACAGCTGGGGCGACCACAAGAGGATGTTGGCGAGATAATCTTGGCTTATTCGAGCGGGCGCCCTGGCCCACAGGGGGGAGAACAGGCATCCGAACCCTCTGCGCCCATGGCCGCCCCCCCGACACTGGTTCTGCTCCCCGACTCCCTGAGTGGGCCGCCTGCAACAGGGGAGATGCACGATTCCCCACCAAGCGTCCATCTGATGGTGCTTGCATGCACCCTGCAACGGGAGGCTCACTACTCCTCTTCCAGACATCTGGGTCTTAGACTGTCTGCTTCTTAGGCCTTGCCACCCACACACCTTAGCGGGGGATGGGGGTGGGGGGTGGCTCAGGCCCTCCCTGTCATCCTGTGTATAAGTGACTGTCAATTCAGCTGCTTTGCTGCCCGGGGGTGAGCCATACCCCCACCCATGCCACCTCCCAGCCCGGCCCGCAAGCACCGGGGTCACGCATGGGGGCTGGGTGGGGACACTGGTGCTGTCCAAGGTAGGCCAGGCTGGAGGAGCCCGGACGCACTCTGGGCTGTCTCAGGGCAAGGAGACGCCCTCGGCACGAAGAGAAACCTTGCCGTGTCAGGAGAGTGCCAGGCAGGGCCCTGCACGCTCTGGGAACAGAGGCCAGACTGACAGACCAGAGCTACTGGGATCTGAGCTTTTAACACCCTGAAACTTTATTGAGAAATAATTCACATACATCAAGATTCATCCTTTTAAGGGCGATTCAGCTTTCAAAGGAACGTTTCTTGAAAGATGGCTGGGACGGTCCTGCGTAACCCAAATAAAAGCCAGGGCCCCCGTGGCCAGATCTCGTGCAGAAAAGCAGCCGCCGGCAAGGGGATCCTCGCCTGCTTCTCCCCGCAAGCTCCCAGGGCCAGTCAGGGTCTGGGGCTCTTTATGGTACCCGCCACCTTTCCGCCCTCATGCCCAGCCAACCCACCGAGTGTGGCTCGGTGCTCCCTTCCCAGCCTCCCCGGGCCCTTCTCCCCACACCCGTTCCTCCCTCACGGGCGGCCTGGCAATGGCCAGAACTCACTGTCAGGTACCCCTTGGCAGATGGCAGGTGGGAGAAGGGGTCAGGGCCAGCAAGGATGCTCATGTGGCCATCCTGTCCCTGTGTCCCCATAACCAACAGTGTCCTAGGCCCAGGGGCAGGAGGACCACCTCTGGGGCCTCACGCGCCCCTTACCTGGTGACTGCCCTCTCCTCCAGGCCTCATCCTTCCCTGGGTCCTTCCTTGGGGCCTTCAGTGTGGACTCCAAGGTCACACCCATCTCCCGAGTCACACTTTTGCCCGACACCTGCCCTCCTCTGCTCATATGCCTCCTGGGCTGGCTCTCTCTCTCTCTCTCTCTCTCTCTGTGTGTGTGTGTGTGTGTGTATGAAAGCCAAACCATTACTGGGGCTACAACCCATGCCAGCACCTGTCTGGCTCCTGGCGGTGGCCCTGCTGACCCCAGCCCTGCCCACGGGCTCACAGGGTGCTCACTTGATTAGCAGGCTCACTGGCTGTGCCCAGCAGCACCCCTGCTCTGGGGCAGTGCCTGGCACACAGTAAGTGCTCAGTGAGTACTGGTGACTGTGGGCCGGGGGAGGCGGAGGGCTTGGGCAGAGGGGAGCCTTGGAGTCTGAGTCCTCTTATTGGGGTTGGGGGACCGGGGCATGCCACCTGTCCCCACAGGTAGAATATAGGCTGGGCCGGTCCCCCAACCCCAATAAGGTCCCTAGGGCCTGGGGAACCTAGGCTCAGGTCCCTAGGGCCTGGGTGGGTGTGGGGACTCCAGGCAGGGGACAGGGTGCTGACGCCAGAGGGGTCCTGTATATCCCGGCCTCAGCCACTGCCACTTCCTCCCGTGGCCAGCCCCATAACTGACAGGCGGAACTTGGGGGGCTTAACTGCCCCGGTCCCACGGCCACGCCCAGTGGGGGCCCAGGGTAAGCCTGGCACCCTGGAACACATGCCCTGAGAGGCCTCTCAGGGCACGAGAAACAGGCATGGTTGTGGGGACCTGACCACACGGGACTTCAAGGCTGCCCCATTACAGACGGGGAACAGGCACAGAGAGGTGACAACGTGCCCAAGGCCTCACAGCTAGGAGGATGGCCAGGTGGCCCGCCTGCCCCCCTTCCTGGGCCCTGCCCTACACACGGTGTTTCCTGCTTTCCCTGGATGTTTCACTCGCCATCCCCTTGGGGGGTCCCGACCCAGGTCTATGTGGCTCTGGGGCCTGAGACCTTGTCTCTCCCCTCACCAGGCCACTGTTCCTCTTCCTGGCTCTGTAGCGCTGCGGCTCAGAGAAGACCTTTGTATTCCTACCCCGTCTGCTCCTTGGTTGCTGTGTGACCGCTGTCTGGCCCCTGACTGTCTGTTCCCCAAGGCCAGGACCCAGGCTCCGCCAGCTTTTCACTCTGGGGCTCAGGCCAGAAGGCCCTCTCTGCCCTGGGGGGTGGCCATCTGCCTCCCCACTGTGGGGAAGGGACAACAGCAGGGGTGTCAAATGGGGCCCTGTCCCTTCAGGAGCTATGGCTCTCTCTGGCTCTGATCCGCGAGACACGGGTTCACAGCCCTCGGCAGCTTACGAAGCTCTACCGGGACCCTCATCAGCACCAGCCCGTAGAGAAACCGGCTCCACTGTACAGATGAGGAAACTGAGGCAGAGGACAGCCACGCCAGCCCCCACCCAGCCCCATCACGGCCTCTGGGCGCTGCTCGCGTGGCCGTTCAGAGCAAGGCAGATGGGAGGCCTCAGTGGCTCGGGGGCATGTGGCTCTGGGCCTGGGGCATCTGCCTGGGACTCGGTGTTCGCATCCGGCAAATGGGCACTGATCCACCAACCTGGCAGAGCTGCCCTGCGGGTGGGCGGGGAGGGGCTCGTCCGCAGGAGCGCCCTGATCTCCTCCACCAGCGGGGCACCCGTGAGCAAGCGGGAGCACCAGGGTGGGACACACACCTCAGGTACCATGATGGGCAGGGATGGCTGCAGGATGGAGAGGGGCAAGGACGACGGGCCTGAGGGTGGGTGGTCGGCGAGGACTTCCCAGAGGAGGCGCTATTTAAGCTGTGCTTGTAAAGAATCGGGAGTGTTTGGTGGGGTGAGGATGGGTGGGTAAGAGGCAGACGGCTCTGATTCACGCCGTGGGGAGCAAGGGGGACCTGGGGCTGTGGGAGACCGGGCCAGCCACCCCCTCGGGGCAGCCCCCAGCTCCATGCCATCTCCTGGGCCTCACTCGGGACCCTCCCCCGTCTCGAGCCTGCCCTCTCTCGGTCTCTCCCCAGGGCCGGTGGGCTGGCCCCCCGCCCCCGCCCGAGTCCCCAGGGGCAGGGGCCGGGCCAGGCAAGGCAGAGAGAAGGGGAGCGGGCCTGGGAAAGCCCGGCCCGGCTGATAGGGAGAGATTGGTTTCAGCCGGAGCTGCGGGCTGCCAAGTCCACATCCTATCCGCGGCCTGCGCTCACTCAGCATTCATCACCGCTGAACCCGGAGACTTTATCGACGCTGGGGGTTGGCGCCATCTCTGGGCCTGGCCGCTCCCGGCCCTCCGATGGGCCCGATAGCCGCTGATAGATTACCCGAGATTGCCGCAGCCAGAGCCGATCACTGACACTGCTGGGCGGGGCGCGCACCACGTGGCCGGGGCAGAGACCGCGGCGCACCCGGGGGAGGCGGCGGGCCGGCAGGCGGGAAGGCCGCCCCGGGGGCGGAGACAGGGAAGTAGGGCCCGAGAAAACGGGCGCCCAGGCCGGCTCCGCAGTGATTCTGCAGATGGGCCGATAAGGGCTGATGGATGGGAGCGGGGGCCGGGCTAATGGAGCCGTCGACGGGCCCACGCGTCAGATGGATGGAGGCAGATTGCTTCCTGGAGGGGGACGGGGCTCCGGTGTGACAGGGCCCTGCCATGGGCGGTGGGGGGGCGGCCTGCTAGGCTCCACACCACCCCCCTCACCTAGGGGGCTGGCTCTCCCTCCTGCACCGGCCCGCGGGATGGCCACTGCATCCCCGAGAGGTGGGGACTCCCCAGAGCCGGCTCGGGGCCCTGGGTTCAGGATTTCATTCACACCGTGGCACCGGGGCCCCTCTTCCGGGCCAGGCTGTCCTGATGCTCTTTCTGGGTGAGGAGCAGAATGCACACCCAGGCCTGGGAGACTAGCGTCCAGACTTGTGAGCCCAGCACCCCAGGCTGTGTCTCCTGCCCCTGGGGGATGCCACGCAGGGTGGAAGAAGCCAGGGCCTCTGGGCTAGGCTTTTTCCCTGTTGGGTGTGGCCAGGTCCCAAGCAGCAAATCTACTCTGTCCCCACTGCACAGATGGGGAAACCGAGGCACCAAGAGAGTGGAGGGGGCTTCCCGGTCCCACAGGAAGTCAGTGGTTCTGCAGGGTTGAGCCCGAACCTCCCCGCCCAGGGGCACCTCATCCCCACGGGGGCCAGAGCGAGCTGAAGAGTCCAGGAAGCTGGAGTGAGGCACATTGCAGCTCAAACCCTCCACCCACCCTAAGCTTCTTTCCTCAACGGAAAACTGGAGGCTGAAAATCAACCTCAAATTTCTAGACAGAGTAGAACGGAGGCTGCCAGGGGCCCAGGAAGGAGATGGGGGGACAGCATGGGGGGTTAGTACTCAATGGGTACAGTTTCTATTGGGATCTTTCACTACAGTACAAAAAAATAAAAAGTCTGCTGTCCAGTGCTGTGGGGCATCCAGCAGGCGCCACATAAGTGCCTGTTCCCATCATCCTAGGGGATAAAGACACATGCGTGCACAGCCCTCCACAGATACGCGACTTTCTGCCCCACTTGCTGGCCGTGGAGACTGAGGCCGGGGCCTGCAGGGGCCTGGTCCTGCATCGATGGACAGGGGGGGTGCTGGGGGCCATGCTGAGGCTAGGAGGGAGGCCAGACACGCTGACCTGTCCTATGAATAGTCCTGGCCAACCTTCGCTGCCTGTCAGGGCTCGGCCCTGTTGGTCTCTCACGGAAGGGCCGAGGCCTGAGGGTCTTCTTATGTGACTGGCCCGGAAGGACCCAGTGAGTAGTGGGGCTGGGATCTGTACCCAGGCTGTGTGGCTCTAAAGCCCGTGGCCTTGACCTCTCTAGGGTGAACCATGGTGATGATGGCTGTCTAGCTGCTGACCTGAGGGTCAGGATAGAGTAAGTGGAGAGGAAAAGTCTGGTCCCTGAGGAGGAGAAGGGAGGGGAGGGGCTGTGCGTTCCCGTGTCCTACCCCACATTCGGGGCCTGCCCCGGGCTGCTAAGGGCACACAGGAAGGCGCTGCGTGTCCTGGGGGTGGCACTGGCATCTGAACTGAGCCCTGTGCAACGCACGGTGGGGGCGGTCACTTCTCCTCCCCACCACGGTAGCTCGTTCCCTGCTCGCGACTTTTGCCTCTGCCGTTCCTCTCCCTGGAATGCTCTTTTCAACACTTACCACCATCTGTCCCTCCTTAAAGTAGGCTTCAGAACGGCCACCTTGCCTGCCAGGACCCCAGTCCCCCAGCTACAGGGGGACCCTCCGTCCTTAGCGTTCATTCCTGGTATTCCTTCTCTATTCCCCCACCAGTCTGGGGCTCACCAGTCTGGGGCAGGGACCGAGCCCCTGTGAGGGTCATGGGGATCCCCGACAAAATTCCCCAAACACCAGGGACTCAGACAAGTTTGGAGGCCTGAACGCACAAGGATGTCCAGAAGTCAGCCTGCTGTCCCTGTTCCCCCGCAGTCAGCCCCCAACAAAGCAAGCCTCGGCCCTGCTGCAGGGACGGGTCCTCATTGTCTGCTGGTTATGACCCCTACTCCCTGGGCTTTTGGGCTCTGTACACGACAGTGGTCACTTGGAGGCACTGACTCTTCTTTCCTTTTTCCGTTGGTTTTGCTTTGCTTTCCTGGGCCGGGGCTGGGGGGTAGGGCATGGGGAGGTTGAAATCAATTGAGAGAGTTGATTGAGCACCTGCTGTATGCCCTGCACTGTCCTGGGAGAGAGAGAGCTGCTACAGAATGGGGGCCCCTTGTGGAGAGTCTGCGGTGGGTGCTGGGGTGCCCCTCTGGGGCGATGGTTCCTATGCACTGCCTTTTCACCCTTGAGTGCTGAGTCCCTCTGACTCCTGCCCTGGGAGGCTTTGTCACCTGTCTTAAAGGGGCTGAAGGGGCTTGGCTGAGGTCACAGGGCAACAGCCTGGTTTTGGTCCGTCAGCCCCCTCCCTGTTTCCTCTCCTTAGATCTCAGCCCAAACCTGTTCCCTCCTTGCCCCTCTGCTATTTTCCAGTTATGCATTTTTGAAAAACACCCACGCCTGTGACTGGGTGTTTCAGGTCACGGAGTCCTGCAGGTGCCGTGGAAATGGGCGGGGGGGGGGGGGGTGGGGGGGGGGTGGAGGCGGCTCCAGCCAGGCTCTAGGCCAGCTGGGCCTATGCAGGCCCCGTCTTACCGACAAGACAAACTATGGGGTGCAAAGTGACTTTGAACACAGTGAGAACACCCAAAGTTTCTTGAGCACTTCCTGCAGACATCGTCTCCTGTCATGTAAATTTCTGAAGATGGAAAATCTGAAAGACCCCAAGTTTCTAGAATAAACTACAACCACAGATAGGCCAAAGAACCCCCTGAGAAAGTCTTGTCTCAGCCCTCATTGTCTGGATGGGGAAACTGAGGCCTAGGAAGCAGATGGTCCTTGTCAGAGGGCACAGAGACTGCCCTGAGAGGCAGGCAGATCAGACCCTCCCATTCTACTGATAGGAAAGCAGGTTTGGCAAATGGGTTGGGACTGTCACTCATTAAAATGGTACCATGGCCCCGTTGCAGCCTGGTGCTGCCGCGAGCCTGGCAGTGTGAGGTCCTGGATAAAAATCATAGCAGAGGGGAAGGCAGAGATGGGGGGGACAGCATTCACAGAGTCTGGAGGTGCCCCAGACACAGGCAGGCGAAACTGGCCAGCCTGGAGCTGCCCTGCCCCATTTTTGAACTCAGTGTTCCCATCTGGGAGTCAGAGTTGGCGGAGTGATCTTGGGAACGCCCAAGTCCTGGTCCCTTAATTGGGGCTGTGGGGATCTGGGCCCTGGGGGTCAGCAGGAAGTCATCCAAAGGCCAAACTGTCTATCCCCAAGCGCCTGGGCAAACGGATGGCCCCACTAGCAAGGCCCCGGAAAGGCTGGCCCTTCCAGAGCTGGGGGGATTTCCATCAGGGGGTCAAGGTCCGGGCAAGACAGTATCCCCTACTCCATAAATTAAGGGCTCCTCCTCGAAGAGCCACGCCCCCTCTGAGGTGGCCCCGCCTCACGCGTGGAGCCCAGCCAATCCCCAGGCCTCACAACCGCTCATTTGCATGTTCTCTCCCATTGGCTGCAGGGACACGGATCCTTGGTTCCCAGACCACCGGGGCGGGGCCTGGGGAGCAGTTGAGTGGGGTTATGGCCTGGGGGTACGCTGTGCTCTGGGGGGCGGGACTAGGAGAGCCTGGGGGGGGGACCCTGGGCTGGGGGGGGCGGAGCTAGGGGAGCTCTGGGCTGGGGGCTGGGGGGGCTGGGGGAGGCTGGGGGGTTCAGCGGGGTGCGGGGGTGGCACGCTGGGCTCTGGGAGCCAGGGGGCCAGGGGAGCTCGGGGAAGGGGGCTGGCCTGGGTGCTTGGAAGACGCTGGGCTCTGGGGGCTCGGGCTAGGGGTGCTGGAGGGGGTTGGGCGGGACGCTGGGCGCTGGGCGGCGGGGCTGGGCTCTGGCCTCTGAGGGAGCAGGTTCTGGGGGTGCCAAGCTCTGGATGACCTGCCCCAGACCCAAGTCTGGGACACAAAATGGCCACTTGCCACATGGGGAGGCCTTTGGTTATACAGTACCAGCTCTTCCTTTTCCTCTAAAGCTCCGTTAAATCCTCAAACTCCCCCCTACCCCGCTCATTATGAACGACTCAGAGGGGGAAAGAGACTGACCCAGGGTCACGTGGCCAGGACGCAGCCACACAGCTGGGACCTGGCCCCTCATCCCAAGGCTGGGTTCCCTTCCTCCAGGGAGGGCTTATAGGGGGAAACTTCTTTTCAGCTGCTTCTTCTCAGGGAGGGCTAAGTTTTGGCTTCCTCTGCAAACTACCGACGAGGACCCCGATGATTTTAAGAGGCCCCGAACCCCCTAGCAGATCTAGTGGCATCCTTTTTCGGGGCGCCAGGAACTGCGGGGCGGTGGGCTCGCGGTGGGAGTGTGAATGTGCACGCGCTTTTGTTCCTGGCATTTTGGTGGGTGAGATAAGGGAACAACAGCCAGGCTCAGAGAGAGCAGGCAGATAGATAAGGTGATAGGGTTCCTCCAGCACACACGCCTATCGCCTTTATCAGAGTTCCCTTTTCTTTCTTTCTTGGGTGGGGGGGCAGGGTGGAACACACCCCACCCCCATCCCCCACGCGGGGGAACTGAGGGGTGGGGGCCTCCCTCACTCAGGTCCCTCCCGCTGTGTCCAGCACGCGGAGCCCTGGCCTGGGCCCGGACCGGAAGGGTGGGGGGTCCCGGGACTGCGGTCACAGCAGGGACCAGCAGCAGCTGTGCCTCTGCCCTTGCAGCTCCACGGAAGGGCCTCCGATGGGGGCGGGGAGGCCCAGAGAGGGGACAGACAAGGGGGTGGGGGGGGGAGGGCCTGGAGGCCAGTGGTCTGGAGACTGGGTGCCGGGCCCTCTCTCCAGAAGGCCTGTGAGCCCCTGTGGGCGAGGCTGGGCAGGACCCGGAGGCCTCCCCCATCCAGGCCTACAGGGCGGACCTGAGCATCTTCAGCCCCATTTTACAGATGCAGAAACCGAGTCTCAAAACAGAGCCGTGCCTGTGAGCCACAGCAAAGGGGGGCAGCCTGGACCCCCACATCCGTCTGTATTCCCTCTGGCTCTGGGAGCCAGACTCCCAAAGACCTAACCACACACAGCACGGTGTGACAGGGGCTCCGTGCTCTGTACCCAGAGCTATTCACCAAAAGCAGTCCAGGGAGAATTCTGGGAGGCTCCGCGTAGGGTGTATGGGCTCGGCAGCCCCAGGGACCTCAACCCTGCACATGTCCCTGGAGGGCACGCCCCCACCCTGCTACACATGGGCCTGGGACACTCTCCCACGTCTCTCCTGCCTTTGTCCTCAAAGGCTAAGGAGGCCAGAATTATGATTATGCCCATTGCACAGGCAAGGAAACTGAGGTCCAGGGACATGAAGTCACTTGCCCAGGCTACCGACCCAGGAGGCAGAATTTGAACCCTGGTCACTGCACAGTACACTCATCCTCCTCCCCCACATATGCACCCATTTTACTGGAAATAGCTGACTTCCTTTAGAATATTGAAACAAACCAAAACCCAAAAGACACAAAGAGACCAATTTTATCACCAAAGGAGCCTATTTTCTGGGGGCAGATGATATGACCCCCAGAGATAAGCAGGAGTAGAGGCACCTTGTCATCTGCTCATCTCAGGCAGGGCTGTGTGGTTCCAAGCATGCACTCACCCTCTCTGTGCCTGGGCCTTTCTCCCCTAAATGGAGGGAGCAGACCCTTTGGGGGGGGGGGCTATGGCTACAAACACCCCCCAGATCCTCAGTTGTGATGGAGATCCAGACCTTGGCCAGGACGCTAAGTCAGTCTCTACCGCTCCCTACTGTGCTGTGTGACCTTGGATGAGTTGCTCAACCTCTCTGAGCTTTGAGTCCTCTTCAGAGAAGAAACGAAATCAGAGGTAAACTTTCCAGGGCTGCTGGGATGCTACAGGGTAGCAGAGGTCAAGCCCAGGCCTGGCATACAGAAAGCACTCAGTAAAGGGAGCTGCTACCTAACAAGGACCACCATGAGGATTGTTATAACTGTGGGGTCCTAGAACCACTCAGAAATGTTGCTGACTGCCCACTCACGCTTGCTGTCTCTGGGATCACAGAGAATCTCATTTCTTGGGAGTTGCTTAAAAAACAAATACAGAGATGGGGCGGGGGGTGGCCAGCAGCCCTGCACCTGCTGGGAGCCCCAGGCATGCCCCCAGGGCCTTGGTGTCCCCACTCACACAGTGGTGGGTGCGCACAGCTCCATGGGTGCCTGGCCCCCACGCAGCCGCCGCACCTGTCCCTCAGCAGGAGGATTAGCCACACGCGGGCCCTAATCGCTGCTAATCGCGCTACCATCATCGAAGGATCTCGGATCAGCTGAAGGAGGCGGCTTTATCCAGACAGACGCGGAGATGGCACCATAGTCCCATCTGGGCGCCGACCGTCACAAGTGGCAGGCGGGCTGGAGGGCTGAGGAAGGCAAGGTGGCTGAGGATGGTGGGGGGAGAGAGCCGGGAGCCCCCCACCTCCCCAGCTGCAAGAGAAGCTCGACTTGGTCCCTCAACATTTATTGGGCACCAGCTGTATGACCAGGTACTGGTCTGGGTGCTGGGAGTCAGCAGACGCCCAAACGGGCAAAATTCTTGCCCTTGGGTGCTGCGTCCTCTCGAGGATTGCAGGCCCATTTGTCAGATGCTGAAACTAAGGCCAGCGTGTCCAGAGTTAAGCCCAGGCAGCAGGTCCGGACCCCTGCTCTGGCGGAGTGCCTTAAATCTCCCCTAAAAAGGCTCACGCCCCAGGCCAGGGGTGCCCTTCCATCCCCCAGGACGACTCCTGCTGCTTTTGTGAGTGGAGGCCGGAGCCTTCCCCTCCCCGGCCGGGCCCCTGGACACTGTCGGTCCAGAGGCCTGGGGAGGCCTGGGAGGTGCAGGCGGGCCCCGGGGGCCGGGAGAGGCTGGGAGAGGCGGCCAAGGGCTCCCCTCCAGGGCCCCCACCATCCCCACCCTCCTCCCTACCTTCTTTTTCAAAAACATAATTTATCTGTGTATTATCAAGAAATCCAGACACTTTAATCAGTGAGCTATGAAGTCAGAATTTCCATTCTTATCTGCGGGAGGAGTGGAAACGGAGGAGATAGGCGGCAGGGACGGATCGCTGGTGGGGAATGTTAATGGGTGGGGAGGCTGGGCTATTGGCCACGGAGACGCCGTATCTCCCCCATTATCAAGGCCGTATCTCGCCAACCATCTCAGCGCAGTAATGGGGCCAGTTCAACTTTCCGAGTTATCACAGGAGCTGAAACCCGCGCCCGCCAGAGGCCCGGACGGGAGACAGTTCCGGGCGGACGGGGCTTCGGCCGGCACAGCCAAGAGGCAGAGGGGGACAGCTGGCCTGGCTGGGGCCCCCGGGGGCCTGGGCGCCCCTGCCCCTGACCGTCAGGGCCGCCACAGTGAGCGTAGGGGTTCCCTCTGTGCTCTGGGAAAATGTCTGGTTTTGAAAGAGCCAGGCGTGAGCATACTGCACAGGAGGGGAAACCGAGGCAGGAAGCCATCTCAGGGTCACAGTGGTCCCAGGCCCGCCTGAGCTGTGCCAGGCCCCTGAAGTGAAAGAGGGCTGGGGGTGTGGAGGCACGGCAGGTGGGGGTAGGAGGTGAACCCTCCCACCTTGTGGCCTGCAGGGTCCCCCGACCTCCCTGGGGCCTTTTCCAGGCCCTAACCCCAGCAGCAAAATCAGCAGGTGGGGACATCCTGCTGGGCTCTGTCCCTGCAGGTCCTGACCTGAGGCTTGGCTCCACAGCCCCTCGGTGGCCTGGCATATACTCAGTCCACCCCTCAAATGGTAAAGGGTCTCCCCGCTGCCCTCGGGCCTCCTGCAGGACAGACCCCAGGGGGTGGGGCACCCCTGGCCCCTGCGTGGAACACCCCTGTTCATCCAAAGGAAGGGACCCCAAACCCACTCATTCCCACCCCGCGAGGATTTAGTGATCCCACTTCACGAGAAGCGTCTGAGGGGTGGAGCAAGTCTCCCTGAGGACTGCCCACCGCATGGGGCCCCCATCTGACCCCCTGGGTCCCAGGAACTGCCCTACCGACTGGGTCCGTTGGGGCTCTGGTCCCTCTCCCACAGCTGGAGGGCAGGGCAGCAACTGCCTTGGCCCAGAGAGGGGAAGGGACTCACCCAAGGTCACACAGCCGGTGAGAAACAGCCTGGTGACCACAGCTGGACACTGCCCGGAACCACAGGAAGGCCTCGGTTTCCTGGACCTGAGCACGGGTGCCGCCAGGCCGGCAGGGAAGCCAAGAGAGCTCAACTTGTGGAAACCCCCACTATAACCATCCTCTTCCTCCTCCCCCAGGGTGGGGAGCTCGAGCCGCAGCCCTGGGTCTGACCCGTAAACCCCCTAGGCCTCAGTGTCCTTCTGTGCACTGGGCTAGTCACTGAGCGTCCCTCAGAAGTTACCGGAGGAAAAGCAGGAGCCAGTGTCTTTAAGTTTTGGGCCCTCAGCAGGGGCTTCCTGAGCGCTCAGGACGGCAGGACGAGCCGGGAGGCGGGGGGGGGGGGGGGGGGGGGTGCAGACAAGCTGGGTTTGGATGGCGGGAGACCACTCGAGGTCCTGTGGCTGCCCAAAGCTCTGAGCTCTGAGCAGAGGCCTTGTCTTTGGTCTCAAGCGTCCAAGCACCTGATGCCAGACTCCCCCCACCGAGCCCTCCCTGGGGGCTAAGAATCTGCCACTGCCTGCCAGGCCCTGTCCCCAGTGGAGGGCTCACCGCAGGACAGAGGCATGACCACCTGGCCCCGGGCCCCCTTTCCTGGGTCTTACTTGCAGCTCGGAGGCTTGATGGAGACAAGGGAAATTGAGGCAGGAGAATGTGACAGGTGCAAGCGCCCAGGGCAGACGCGGAAAGCCTCGGGGCTTGAGTCAGACACCAAGAGGAACGGGCAGGAAGCAGGCTTAGGGCGACCGAGGAGGGGAGAGATGACCCTCTGTCCTCTTCACTTGCATTCTGTCACGCAACCCCAGTGACACCCCAGCTCTGGCCCAGGCCGCACCCGCTCCACCACCTGCCCCCACCCCGCCCGCACCGTAGGCATCACTGTTCCATCTCATGGGAGAAACCGAGGCTCAACAGCTCGCAGGAGGCCTGGGCGCCCTCAGAGCCCAGCCTGGTATCCCCATGACATCTCCATCTTGCAGAGGTGAGGACTGAGCCTCGGGAAGGCGGGTAACTTCTGTGCACCTGCAGAGTTTAGCCCTCCAGCCAGGGATTCTGGCTGTGGCAGCCCCCACGGTGGCCATCCCCTCCTTCCAGGAAGCGGTGTGCCTGCCACTTCCGGGGGTCTAGGACACAACCCCCCCCCCCCGCCCCCCGCCTGGGAGCCCTGGCAGGCCTGCAGCAGACCGCCCTCTCGACCCCGTCTCTATCCTTCCTGCTCGTGCGCCGTGCACGGCCCTGCTGTAGCCACCCGCCCTTTCTGGTCCTGCATTTCTTTGTGTGTCAGATGGGTCGAGAACCCCAACCTTAGCAGGCATCGAGGAAAATCACATGTGAAACCCAGAGAAACCCAGGCTCCGAGCGTCCACACCCTCCGGTCCAGGGGAGGCAGAAAGGAGGGGGTGGAGGGGAGGGGCTTGCTTATCGGCCTAACCCAGCTCTGGCCCAAGGTCACATTCCTGACCCAGCGGGGACACTGCCTTCTCCCAAACAGGGGGCCTTGGAAGGTGGAGGAGGAGGGGGGAGCCAGGCTGGAAGGGTCCTGGGACAGGTGGCCTGGGGGAGCGGAGCAGGCACTGTCCAGAGAAGCCTCTGCCCACCCCTGGGGTCCAAAGACCCAGCTCCTGTCGTGTGGCCTCGAGGGTGTCACAGTCTCCCAGGGCCTCAGTTTTCTCATCTGTAAGATCGGTGAATCGATAATGACAATGAGCCTCAGAGCAGGTAAGACGCTTGGGCAAGAGGAGGACTGAGGAGGGCCCGGGCCCTGCCCAGCCCAGGGTGTGACTGGGCCCCTCGCCCCCCCCCACCTCCCCTGCCCACAAGTCCCTTCAAAAACTCACACCCGAAGGCGCAGGGGGGCTGGACACAGGGCTCCGTGTGAAGCGTCCAGTCCCCCAGGCTTCTCGCAAAAGCTCAGTAATGCCACCAGCAGCTCCCAGGCCTGCCACATCCACTGAGGACATGACCTTGGGACAGCACTTTACAGTTAGCTTTTGAGACCTCACAGACCTCCCGTAAAGGCCCGAGGAAGGAGATACTGTTCTTGAGCTCTTGCTTCAAAAGTGGAAACTGAGGCTGAGAGAAGTCATTTGCCCACAGTGTCACGGTGAGGCCAGGACTCAAGGCCAAGCAGTGGCCTCCCACTCGGGTGATGAGGGCTGGCCTTCTGCCCGGCGCCCTGAGGCCAGCCCAAGCCTAGAGCATAAAGCCTCTGCTCCTGGTGTGGGGACAGGGTGGGGACGGAAGCCCTGAGGTCCCGGAGGGAAGGGCCTCTCCACAGCCTGCCTAGTGGCTCCTGAGCAGCCAGGGGCCGGTGACGCGGCAACAGGTCATCCAGCAACAAACAGCCTAGGTGCCCCCCGAGTGCCACTGTCATCAAGCACCCACGGTAGCCCAGCCCTGCTTGAGCCCGGGCACAGCCACGAGAGCTGGGACGGCATCACACCCATTCTACAGATGAGAATCGCAGGACTGGGAACGAGAGAGACACTCGCCTAGGCCACTCAGCGGGGAAGCTGTGCGGAGGTGACGCGAGAGTGGCACCATCGCAGACGACACGAGTTTCCCCGATTCTCATGGTTGTGCTCGGGGGCTGGCAATGTCATCATCCCCGTTTTACAGATGGGTAGACCGAGGCTCACTCGGGCAGGCCTTGCTTACAGTCCCACTCCATTTCATGCCGTGTCTCCATTAGGTCATTTATCTGACAGAGTTCTGGAAAGCCCACTATGTGGGGACAGGACAGACCCAGTCCCTCCTCCTCGGCAGCAGAGATCTGAGCTGCCCGTGCAAAGGCACTGGGGCCAGAAGCGACTGAAAGAAGCCAGCCCCTCAGCTGACACACAGGCCCTGGTGAGGGGCTGCCTTGGGAGCTGCCACCCCCAGTCCCCACGCAGAGACTCTCCTTCTCATAGGAACACACGAAGCGCAACCCGACGGTAGCTAAGCCCTTACCTATGGGCCGGGTGCCTCCCTCTGTGACAGCTGAGGACACTGAGGCCCACAGGCGGCCAGGAGGTACATGTGGAGGCCAACTCCCTCTGCAGGCACTGCCCCCCACCCCCGACTCCTGTTGAGTGGGGAGTGGTAGACAAGACTCAGTGAGCACAGCTGGTTGTGGCCTCAGTTTCCCCCTCTGTGAAATGGGAGCGGAGGCCCTGGGGCAGCTCCAGGGGTACGGTGGCTGGTGGGGGGGGGGGGGGCAGGAGCCCAGGCCCGGGTCTCTGGGCCTGGCGATACCAATCAGTGGGCACCAGCTGCCTCCAGGAGGAGGCCCGTCGATGGCAGATAGGCCGGCTGGGAGTATTATTCACGAGTCCGTCAAGCCCCAGGAACGTCTGGTTGGCATAGAAACAGGAGATAAGGGGTACAATTAATGGCATCACATTCCCTCCTCCTTTCTTCCCCAACTGACCCATTTAAGTCCCTGGCGGGGCTGGTGCCACGCTGGGCTCCCAGTGACCTCCAGGGAGGGGCTGACTGGGCAGGCAGGACTCGGCCAGAGCTCAGGCCCCCGGGCAGGGCTGGCTGAAGTCTCCCCAGGGGCCACCCCTGCGCAGTAGGGTCTCAGGAAGGAAGCCCCGGGAGATGTGGCAAGGGCTGGGCTGGCGAGGGACCCCGGCGTGCCTCCCCTCCCAAAGGCCCATTTCACAGGTGTGGAGACTGAACCCGGACAAGCCTGGGGACAGCAGCAAGAGGAAAGCAGCGTGGTGCTCACAGGCAGGCTGGCTTGGAGCTTGGGGCCAGGCTGCCTGCACTCCAACTCTGGCTTTGCCATTGTTTTGGGCAAGAAACTTAAGCAATCTGTGCTCAGTGTCCTCAGATGTAAAGGTGATAAGAACAGGACTTCTTTTAAGGTAACGTGTGGCCAGGCACAGAGTAAGCTAAGTATTAGCCATTGCTAATATGATTATCATCGTCCAATGCAGGAATGAACTGCTCGTTTTCCCTGAGGCCCAGGACAGCAGGAAACCTGAGCCATCTGGAGCCAGGGGGAACCCAACCTCAGGGGTGATGGCTGGCCCCCAGGGACCACCAGGCCCTTTCAAGTCTGGGTTCGGGGCTGGGGGCCCATGAGCAAAGCCCTCCCGGCCGTCTCAGTCCTTCATCCCCTCGGCTCACCACAGATGGGTCCCCGTGCCCCGGGGCTCTGAGGAGGGGGCCAAGGCCAGTGGAGGACAGGGCTTACGTCCCTGTTGACAACTGGAGGGCAGGCACTGTCACACCTGTCTTTCAGAGAGGGGAAATGGAGGCCGTGGAAGTGAACTGCCCACGGTGGCCGTGCACCAGGACCAGCAGGTGCCCCGCCCCCGCCCACTTTCTTCACTTCGCCGCCGTCCCAGTGAGGTGCGGCCTTGCAGGGTGGCCCCTGCGAGCCAGGCAGACTCCCAGGGGCCTCCCGTAGCTGGGAGGACGGTGTGCAATGTTGTGTGTGCGTCATCCTCTCATGCCGACGGAAACTCCAGGGGAGACCACCCCCTCCCCCTACTGGGCCCGAGCCAGGCCCCCCCGGAACCGGCCCTCAGCAGAAGGCACTGTCGGCCCCACAGGTGGGTGTCGAGCTGCTGGAGAGAGCGGAGGGTGAGTCTGAAGCACGGAGTGAGTTAGTCATCCTGTGGCCACCAATAATTCCTTTAATCAAACTCCAAGCATGTGTGAAAACACCCTCACAGGAGAAAGAGTGGCCGCTGGGGCCGGGGCAGACGGGGCAAGTCCCCAGCTTCCGCTGGAGGCCCCTCACCTGGCTGGCCTGGGTTTGCACTTGGTATCTAGGACCACGGTCCCTGAGGGCCCTCCCACTGCTGTGACATCACCAGTCGGACCTGGGGGCTTGTTCCTGTCTGTATTTTTCAAGAGAGGGGAAACAGGCCTGGCCCCACCCTTCTTATCTCATTCTCACCTCCTCACACAGGCATCCCTTCCCTGGGGTCCTGTGCCTCCGAGCCCTTCGCCCCCCCCCTCCCCCAACAGCCAGGAATCATCCCATTTTTCAGAGCTGGAAACTGAGGCCAGCCCACTGTCCCTTGGAGGCACCTCTGTGGCTGGCCTATTCCTGACCTCCATGAAGGTACCCCCTTCTGGGAAGTCTCTGACTGTACCTGTTACTTTACCCCCATCCCCCACCCACCACCCACACCTAAGACAGGGCTGGGACCCAGTGCACGCATACAGCAAGTGCTCAATAAACCTGCTGAATCAAGGGGGGCCTGCTCAGAAAGACCGCCAGCGCACTGGCCTGCCCCCACCGCAAACAGCCTGGGCCATGGAAACCACCTCGGTGTTTTTCAATAAAACTCCAAGCAGGCTACATCTAAAACTTGCCAGGAACGCACAGCAACCCTAACACGGTGGAGAGGAAAACACGCTCCCTCCTGGAGGTGATAAACCCCACCTCTGGCTATCTCACACCATCTGATAGGAATCGGGCGGGGTGCCCCCCCCCCCCCCACCGGCCCCGGAGCTCCGGGCCAGCGAGAGTCATTTTCCTTTCATTTTGACGGACTGTACCACCCGCAGGGGAGGATCGACTTCTTGGCAATTAAGTATGTTTGGGAAGAAAACTCGCCCAGACGACCCGCAGCAGACGCCCTCTCCCCCTGCCCCGGCTCTGGGCCGGGCGCTCTCCCAGCCGAGACCACCCCCCCCCCCCCCCTCGCGCCGTGGTTGCCTCGAACCCGGCCGGGCCTGGTGGCCATAGATAAGGCCTCTTATCGCTCTTGGCGATCGCCATCCGGCCGACCGGCCCTGCGCTTATCGGAGCTCACATCGACCCGGGCAGGAGGACAGCTCGGCGGGCCGGGGGTCCCGAGCTGGGCTCTGCCCCTCGCTTCCAGCCAGCTCGGCCCCAGCCTATCGTCTCGGCCATCTGGCCGGCCAAGGCCGCGCTCCTGCCTCGCCCTCCCCCCGCTCCCACGTTTGAAGTTAATAACTGGAAGCGCCTATCACCGCCGCCATCGGTTGCGCGCCTTATCAGCGCGGCACATCTATCTCCTCGCGGAACAAAAGGCGCACAGAGGCGCGGGCAGCTGCGCCCCGGCTTGGTGAGGGCGCGGGGGGCGGTGGCGCGCAGCGCCCGGTCCCCTCCCCCTCCACACCCGCGGCCTGGTCTCAGGTGAGGCCAGCGCGGCGGGCGCACAGCTGCGAGGGCCGCACGCACAGCCGCGGGCAGAGGGCGGGCGGGCGGGCGCCGCCGCTTGGTGACAATCAGCGCTCGCATCTTAACTCGGCAAGATCTGCCAGAGGGAGGAGGCGCCCGGGGTGGGGGCTGCGGGGGGTCTGCAGGGAGGGTGCCCAGCCCGCCTGCTGCGCCCCCACTCCTGCCCGGATCCTGGCCGCGCGGAGGGTGTGCAGCGGACGGGGAGGGGGGGGGCTCGCCTGCGCGCCCGATGCGGTCCCAGTCCCCAAGGCGCACCCTTGGCCGACCCAGCTGGGCCCCGGCGCTCGCCCTGCTCGAGGCCTTATCGGCGCTGTCGATCGGTTCCCAGCCTGAGATCTCCTGCCCGCGCTATCTGTATTTCTCATCACGCTGAAACACATACACACACGCACACACGAGAACAGACCCAACAGAGGCGCACAGGGGAGGAGGGGAAAAAGAAACCAGAGAATCAGCGCAGATCGGGGACCCGTGGGTGGTTTTAATACTTAAGTTGACTTGATAGAAGGCGACTTTCAGAAAACAGGTCCCGCTTGCACACTGGGGGAGTGGGTTACGGGAACCCAGATTTATGCTTGCGTGGCCCCTTTCTAGGACCTGAGGGGTGGACACTTCCCCAGGCGCGCGCACACGGGATCCAGGTGGCAGTGGTCATGTGGACAGAAGTGGCAGTGCCTGGGCACCTGAGGCTGGGCAGAGGGCTGGGCCCCCCTCTTCGCTTCCCATCTGGCCTGGGAGACGCGACCCCCGGAGGAAATCTCGTGCCCAGGCCCTGGCAGCGAAGGCGCGAAGTTATTGGCGTGAGGTGGGGAGCGGCGCTTCCTGTGTGCTCACGCTCTCGCTCCTTGCGAGTGGCCTAGAGCGCGCGGCGCTGCTTTTATCACGGGGCTTTGGCAGTAAGGACTTAGACCGCGCCGTGCCCCTGGGGAGCGGACCGCGGGCAGGATGGGCGAGAAACATGGGACGCAAGCAGAGGCGACGGTGACCTGGGGCCTAGTCTCTGGAAGCCCCCCTTTCCTGACTTGGGGTAGTAGGATAGCCCCCTCGAATGAGCGGGGTGCGTGTGTGTGTGGGGGGGTGCCTCCTTGCTGCACGTGCGGCATTGGCCGGGACAGAGAGTAAGGTCGGACCTCCAGGAGGCTGTCCCTGGGCAGGGAAGGGTCGAGTTCGAGACCCTAGCGACAGGGCGCGGGGGTCTGCGCGGCTGGAACCGAGCGCACGGGCTGCGGTGGCTGCACCGGCCCCCCATCCCCAGCCACGCGGCTCTAGGGCCAGCAGAAGAGGTGGTGGGAGCGGGCCGGTCTCCGCCACTTAGCCATGCATTTCCACGCGGCCCGGGTGCCCCCTCTCCCTCCCAGGTCTCCCTGTTTCTCCCTCTAGATACAAAGCCTGGGAGAGTCAACCGCGCGGCGAGATAAGATCACAATTTCAGCCCGTCCCGACAGAACGATCTTATCAGGATGGGACTTGCAGAATGGAATATTTTAAACTTTATCTGAGCCCAGATCGGGGCCGCCTTATCGCCGCACCATCTCAGGGATGCGGGGGAGGGGCAGGACGCGAGCTGGCCGCGCCCCCAGCCGCCCCGCTCGCGGCCCTCCGGGCGGACGCTCCTCCCGGCCCGACCCCCGGTCCCTGAAACGAGACGCGGGGGCCCGGCCCGCCGGCGATTAGATTACCGTGCGCGGGGGGCGCGGCGCGGGGTGAAGGTCGCGGGCAGGGCCGGGCCGGGCGTGTGGGGGCGGGCCGGCGGGGGCCGGCGGGGGTCGGGGACCGGCGGGCAAAGTTTGACTCACGCTTGATCTGCCGGGGGTTGCTCTGTTTCCTCCTGGACATGTCTCCGGCGCCGCGCGCCCTCCCGGCGGCCGCCTCTAGCCCCTGGCGGGCGGCGGCGGGCGGCGGGGGCGCGGCGGGGCCGCGGGGCGGCTCATGCCCCCGGCCCCCGGGCTCCGCGGCCGTCCCGGCCCGCGCCCCAGCCCGCCGCGCCCGGCCCGGAGCCGCTGCGGAGGCCGGAGGCAAGGCCCTGCGCTGCGGGCGCGCCGACCGCCGGGGGCGGCGGGCGGCGGACTGCTGCCAGCTCCTCGGCTCCCGCGCAGACGCCGCCGCCGCCGCCGCCGCCGCCGCCGCCGCTCGGCTTTTCTCAATGGAACCTGCGGGCAGCGCGCGGCGAACCGGGCGGCCTCGGCCGGGGCGCTCCCGGCGGGCGGGCGGGCCGGCGCGGCGGGGGCGGGGCCTGCGCGTCCCCGGCGCCTCGCCTCCGGCCCCGCCCCCGCCGCGCCGGCTCCGCCTCCCGCCGCGCCAGCCCCTTCCCCGGGCGGATCCAAATTCCCTGCAGCCCGGCCCCGCCCCCCCGCCGCCACGGCCCCGCCCCCCCGCCGCCACGGCGCCGCCTCCGCCGCCACGGCCCCGCCTCCGCCCCGCCGCGCCGGCCCCTCCCCCGGGCGGATCCTGGTTCCCCGCAGTCCAGCCGGCCCCGCCCCCGCCGCGCCGGCCCCGCCCCACCTGGCCCCGCCCCCGGGTGGACCTCTGGCTTCCTTAGCTCCTCCTTCAGTCCCGCAGCTTTGTCCCCAGGCCTGGCTCTGATTCAGCGACCTTTCTGTCCCGCCGCCCCGCGGCTCCGCGTCAGGCCGATCTTCGGGCCTCTCTGGACACGCCCCTAGGGCCTAGCTCCTCCCCCCAAGCCCGGCCCGACCCGGCTCTGCTCGCCCCCTCGCTCCGCCCCAGGTTTCCCGTGGCTCCGCCCCCAGCCCCCCGGCCCCGCCCAGGACCCCTGGGCTCGACGACTCGCCCCGCCCCCCGCCTGAGGGGTGAGGGCAGCAAGTGCCGGGTCAGGAAGCCCTAGGCCTCGACGCCCCACTGTGTCTTGAGCCAGATTTGGGGTGTGGAGTCCGCTGTGGCCGGGTGGGGGCTTCCGTCTGAGTCTGCGGTGGAAGAAGCATCCCTGGGGTCCGCCGTCCAAATGAAGTGTGGGGACCTCCGGGCCCTCCTCCCCTGGGCTCCGGTCTGATTGTAAATCCGGGAGGGTGTGGAAGCCAGCCGCCTGTCCCTGCTCCCCCTGCAGCAGCCCGTTCCTCCCCAGGGCGCCCCTGCTGAGGGGCCGGGGAGGAGGCCCCTCCGTGGGCTGAGCCGGCACCTGCGTCCCCTCCCGGCCTGGGACAGAGTCAGTACTGTGTGTTGTAGCCCTGGAAATGGAGACCGACTCTCATGTCTTTGGGGATATGTTCATGGGATCCCAGAGCCCCCCACCCCCCACCCCCTTTTCCGGTGCAGCTCAAGTCCCAGAGCATTAAGAGCTGTGTCCCCAAGCTGAATTGTGTTCTTTTAATATTCTTGGCCTGCATTTGGTACCTGCTCCCTGGGCCCTGCATTCAGAAGAAATAGGGGGGAGAGCAGGGCCCAGGGGTGACCAGAAGACCTTTGCAAAGAAGACACCTGGGTGCCTGTCCAGATGATTATCACAACGGTCACCTGCAGAGGCTGGCCTTGTGCTGTGTGCTCTGCCTGTGAGACACTCCTGTTATCTGTGCCCCTGGCCCATGGAAGAGAAGGGCTGCCCCTGGGGCCTGGGCACTCTCTCTGGCACCACCACTGCTCTCCAGGGGCCTCTGGGCAGGAGAGTGGCTGCTGGGCAGCCTCTCAGTCAGGAGGCTGAGGTCCCCCCGGGACCACATGTCCACCACTGGACAGATGGGCACACTGAGGCCAGAAGGCCAAGAGACACGGCTCACCAGCTCTTCCCGCTCCCTGCCCTGGGCCAGTGGGTGCAGCCTTCCTGCAGCGGCCTGGTGCTTGGACCCTCTCTGTGGGGGGGAGTGGGGCCCACGGTTGGCTCGTTCGCTCTGGGCTCCCACCGCTGCGAGCTTTCCGTGGGCCTTGCCATCATCCCCAAAGCGGGGTCTCTTTACAGGGTGGGGACCTGGGGGTGGGGCGGGAGGGGGCTTCCTAGAAGCGGGGCTGCGAGCTGGCACCAGGGCTGGCCTTGAGGCCCCATGCCCCGGGCTGGCGCTGCTGCGATGGCCGGAGGTGTGTGTGGTGGAGGATTGTGAAGGTCAGCGGAAGAGAGAGGGTGGGACCGGTCAGTGGGATTTGGGGTGCAGGGAAGACAGGCATCGCATCGGCTACTTGTTTCTCATATACAGTTTAAAAACCCGAGGCCCCCGAGAGGAAGGACACGTCCGAATTTCCCAGTGACTGAGAGGCAGAGGTGGGTCAGAAACAGAGCCCGCTGACTAGGACCGACTACCATTTTGGGGTATGCGTGAAGATGTAGAGCTTCTTGTGTAAAAGTTAGGAATTTCAGGGCAGCCAAATTAGAGCATTAAACCAAGCGCACACGCCCATGAGGCCATGACAGTCCTGCCCCAGGCCAGAGCTGTTTCCCCAGCACCTTCCTTCTATACCTTGCTCCTTCCTGCTGTCCTGTGGGGGGAGGGGGAGGTCATTACCCCACCGTACGGAGACGGGGAGACAGTCTGCAGCCTGCGGGGACCAGTGACGATGCCATAGGACCTCGCCTGCGCAGGTCCCACACCCTCAGGGGAAGTCTGTTGATAATGGCCACATGCTGAGGAAAGAGGAACCAGAAATGCTGTCAGAGGAAGGCCTGTGTGAGTTCACAGTAGGAGCCTGGGGAATCCAGGGTGGCTATCTGGAGAAGGTGACATCTACGCGTGGCTTTGCAGGGGTCCCTGATCAGGTGAGAGAGGAGGGGCAGTGTGGGGTTGCTGAGGGTGTCCAGGCTAAGCCCACCCGGCCGCCTCCATTCCCCGCGGACTGCCCCTTGTGCACCCGTCTCCACCTGCCCCTGCAAGTCCGCACGGATGGCCAGGGCTCACGTCGCCATTGGTGGAGAAGACAGGGCTGTGTTCAGCCGGAGTGCAGGGCTGTCGATGCTCGATGTGGAGCTGGGCTGCCTGGTTGTCCCGGCTCACTGGATCTGAGCTTTCTGGCAGCTGTCTGCTGGGGTCCCAAGACTCCCTGGAGGCCTCCTGGGCATGGCTTTGACCTGGGTGCCTGCTCTAAGGGCGATGTCATCACCACCGTCCGTCCCACCTTTGTGAGCCCGACTCTTGGCTGGTTTGTATTCTCTCACGACACACTGGCGCTGTGCTCTGGAGGTTAGGACGTCGGAGTCGCCCTGGCAGAAACTGGCAGGGCTGGGCCTGGAATACATAAGACCTGCTTTCAAGCACCCGGTGGGCTGTCGTGGGGGTGAGGAAGACACTGAGGCTCCGAGCGGTCCTGCAGCTCAGGTGATGTAACCCCAGGCAGCCGTACTCCAGAGCCCAAGTTCTTAAGCCTGGCCTGGGAGCAGGGAGAACTGGGTCCAAGTCCCGCCTCTGCCATTTTGGAGGGTGTGACCCTGACCCGGTCCTTAATCAGTTGGGTCCTTGGTTTCCTCCTACGTAGGTGGGGGTGGGGGTGTGACCCCTCGGGGCTCCTGTGGCCTTGATCGCACTGTGGGCTGGCTGGCTGTGGCCATGTTCCGTGCCACCTCCCCACGAGGAGGGCTGCCCCAGGCTGGGCAGCTGCAGGGGGTGGGGAAGGAGCTTCCACGTGCCAAGCCCTGCACTGGTTTTCGGGCTATGACCAAGGGAGCCACAGAATGTTTAAAAACTTAAGGTGGCCCTTGAAGGAGGAAGAGGATGCTCAGGAAAGAGTGATGGGAAAAGGGCTTCCTCAGCTAAGGAAAGAACAGGTGTAGAGGTTGGGGCAAGCTCGGGGCTGGAGCAGACTGGGGGTGCGTCAGGAGGCCAGGCCAGAGGGGCCAGCCCCCTTTCTGTGTTACTGCCTCCCAGTGTCTGGGATTTCACCTCCTTACAGCTCTGAGATGCACCCCGATACAGTGCCATCACCCCACCCTGCTTCGGGCCCCTACCACCCGTCACCACTGCCATCGCTACCCTGCTTGTCCCCACGGCCACCGCTGCCCCCCCTGCAGACTGAAGCCAGCGGGACCTTCCCAGAAGCCATCTGTGATAATCTCAGGATCTGCCCTTGCCCTGTTCTACCTTCTTTTCTGAACCTCCTTGGTGGGGGTCCAGGTGTCCTGTGGCCCCGGGGCCCTCGCACAAGCTGTTCCTGCTGCCGGGGGCACCCTCCCTCAGGGAAGCCCCTAACCTCTCCCCGACAAGGTGACGCCCTCCTCTCTGTTCCAGCTGGCAGGGCCCGGCCTCTCTTCTGTGGCACCTGGAGCCCCATCGTCTGACACCAGCAGGGACAGGAGTGACACACGGGTCAGCGCACAGCCTCCTCGTGACAGCTTTCTGAAGGAGGGACCGTTAGAATTCCCATTTGCCAGAAGAGTAAACTGAGGCTCAGAGAAGTGAAGCCACTTGCCCGAGGCCGCGCAACAGGTAAGCGGCCGAGCCAGCTTCCTCCCGAGGGAACCCACACACGCTGTTCCAGAGTGGCCGCCGGTGGCTGCGTTGGAGGAAGGGGGCCCCAGGCTCCATCTGTGGCCCCTGCCTGGGCCGGGCCTCGCTCCCCCCGCCGCGGGTCCGCCAGAGGTCCTGGAGGTGCCGGCAGCCGGCGGGGCCCACGCTGACATTCATCAACACCAGCTCTGTGAAGGGTTTAATTAACTTCCTGTTGCAATGGGGGGATAATGAGTTTTAAGCACCACGTGACTCTGTAAGGAGGTCAAACGGCTGCGAGGATGTCAAAATAAATTAAGTTAGGAATCGGGAGGCCGCCCGGGGGAGGGGCGGGGGAGGGCCGGACGGCGCTGCCTGGGCCACCCTGGGGCAGGCCGCTGCCTCTGTTGCCTGCATCGTGGCAGGGTGGGGGGTGGCTCTGGCCTTGGAAACGGGACCCCATCTGATCTGCACTGCTCACCGCCTGGGATGTCTGGGGGAGAGAGAGCTGGCCGGGGTCCACGCCAGACGAGGTTCTCCTCCCGGCCTTGGTGGTCCTCTGTGAAACCAGCATCTCTGATGTCCCGGGACACGAAGGCTCTGGTCCGCGGAGGGTCCTCGCGTGCTACTGAGGGCCGCCCTTTCACGCGGCTGCCCAAGTGTGGCCCCCTGACCCGGCCGGGCAGTGCTGGGCGCCGACAGGAGACATTATCTGGATATTTCCCAATCTCCGAGAGTTGGGGTCACGTGGTCATATCACCAGCTAGGAAATGCTCGTGTTCTCATCTGCCTCCTTCCTTTCTCCTTCTCCACTTCTTCCTCCCCTCCCTTCTGCCCTGCACCCTTCCTCCCTCCTTCCCGCCCCAAACACGTAGGGAGCCCCTACTTGAGGCACTGCAGTTGTAAGTGTGAACAACACATGCGTGATTGGAGTCTGGCAGGAGGGCGACCGTGGCCACGCAGGGTCGGCTACCACGGTCCACGGATGGTGGACAAAGAGGGAGTGCTATCAGGGTAAAGGGCTGAGGGAGGGGAGGGGACAGCCTGGAGGATGGCTGTGGGGAGAGGGTCCAGGCAGAGCCCGGGAGCCCCGGCTGCGTCCAGCAGGCCACAGTCCTGAGCCCTCGGAGGGAGCCTCCGAATGTTGGGGCCGGAGAAGCTTTTGGTGATTATCGTGCCCATTTGATGGCCGGGAGAGCCGAGGTCTGGAGGGGATGGCGGCAAACCTGAGGTTTCCTGCTCCAGCCAGAGCCCTGCTGCCCCCTGGTGCTCACCCCACGTGGCAGAGCTCACTGCCCTCTTCCCCAGGGCCCTGAAACGGGGTGCAGCTTGTTCAAGCCTGGCCAAACCCTGGGCCTCGGGAAGGCCCGTCCTGCCCCCCTTCCTGCCTGGGGGCTCCAGGGAGGAGGCCAGTGGCCTTGAGCTGCTGCCCACAGGCCACACTGTGTGGTCAGTGAGGGAGGCACTGCCCTGTGGGAAAGGGGTCGTGGCCTTGGGTGCCCAGGCTCAGAGTGGCCAGGAAGGAGAGAGAGCCCGGAGGGATTACCATCCCACAGCAACAGGCCCTGGGGCTTACTGCCACACACTGCACTGGGCGGGGAGATGGAGGCTGGAGGGATGCGGCCTCGGGGCTGGACCTCCACAGCCCACACGAGCACAATCGCAGGTGACAAGGCAGGGCCCAGGGGCCCCCAAGTCCCATCCCGTATGGGGGTGCCTCAGGAGCCCCAGCGCTGGGGAGCACCCCAGGGTGTGAGGACTCAACTCTTCCCTGGTGGCTGTTTGCTCCTCTGAGACTGTCTCCGTGGGTCCCTCTTAATCCAGAGTCTTTCCACTGTGTGCGCGTGGCCGTCTACACTTTCCCGGGGGATGGGACTCTCAAGCATCTGCGGCCCCGGGAGCTTAGGAAAGCCCATGTTAAATAATATTTTCCGGGGGGTTCCCCTGAGCGGATGTGCCATGGGAAGCCTGGCCCTTTAAGGGGGTCGGGGCCGGCATGCCTGCTCCCACCTCCTGCTTCCCTCCCTCTGGCTGTCCCCGTGCTTCCCGCACCTGCACCCCTCACCCGGCCCCAGGAACCAGCAGTCCTGCCCTGTTCCTGGGCTGGTGGGGCTGAGGGGTCGGTGGGGTCAGGCTTTGGGCCCAGGGCAGAATGCAACTGAACAACGCAGCCACTTATGTGATCTTGTTGCTGACACGGGCTCTCCCAGCCACCCACCCTGCCTGCCTTGGGGCGACTCCCGGAGGGACCCTGAGGTCACGGGGTGAGCAGGCACGCTGGTTTCCCAGAAGGGACGAGCCAGGCCCTCGGGGCCCAGGGCCGAAGCGGCCACTTCCCCGGGGCCTCAGGGAGCTGTGGCCCCTGAGCGGGGCCTGTGCAGGGGCTGCTCCCGCCCCAACCCTCTCCTGTGTTTGTGCGGCCCACTCCCTGGGCTCCCACTGCGCTTCGGGAGCCTGCCCAGAGGCGTCTTGAAGGCCAGGCCCCCCACACTGGACGCAGCTGGTCGGGGTGAGGTGGGGGCTGTGCAGTAAATGTGTGTCTCTGAGCCCCTCAGCGACGTCAGGGCGCTTTTTTTTTGCTGGAGGAGGGCTGGTGGCTCATCCCGCCCCCCCCCCCCCCCACCACGCCAGCAACCCAGCTGGGCCGATGCTGCCACCTGCTGGCCAGCCAGCGGCGTGCGCATCTGACTTGGAATCGGGGTTGGGGCCTGTGCTGGGGCCTATGATTTCCCTCCGGGTTCCCAGCGAGCCGGCCGCTCCTGGTTCCCGGCTGTCCCAGGTGTGAGGAGTTGAACAGGGGCCCCAGGGGTCTGGATCCCCCAATCACCAGATGGCCGTTCTCAAACATAACTCAGACTGACTCCACCCCAACCCCGTGCCCCCTTGTGCGCCCCACCTGAGGCCCTGCTACAGAGATCCCCAAGGAGACCAAAGCCCCCGACTCATGACAGAATCTGTCTAGAGGCCCCCAAAGCAGGGGCTGCATGTGGCTCATTTCCCAGCACACAGTAGGCGTGTAAATGTGAGGGGCCCCTTCCCTGAGACCCTGGAGACAGCCCGCCCAGGGCTGGGGGTGCATGGACGGGAGGGGCTTGTCCTGAGGGGGAGCCCCTGGGAAGAGTGCTCCTGGCCGAGGAAGGTGAACGTGGGTGGGTGGGTGGGGGCCCCCGTGGGCTTGGGCAGAAGCGCGGAGACCCCACTTACGGCCTCATGTGTAGGCCTCCCTCCCTGAGGCTCCCCCTCCTCTCCCTGCACACACTGTTGGGTGCTGCTCTGAGTGCCTCCTCGGGCCCCAGCCCAGACGGCCATCGGGGGCAGGACGAGGACGGGTGCTTGGCTCTGGACGTCCCGGCCTGCTCTCCGGGCACTTGTCCTGGACACTGGGGTCTTTGACGGTTATCCTCGGGACATGGTGGGCCCCAGGGTCTGAGTCTGCGGTGGGCTGGTGTCTCCGGCTTTGACCCTTTGTACTACCTTTGCTACCTTCCCGGGTCCCCTAAACTGAGCTGTGCTAATTACTTCCCGACACTTTATCTCTCCCGCTCTGATCCCCGAGGCCCCCAGCAGTGAAGCTTCGGAAACGCTGCTAAATGCCATGTTAACAAGCCGGAGGAGCTGATGGGATCGCTGAGCTGTGTGTGTGTGAGGCGTCGGGGGGGGGGGGGGGAGGCGGTGGCTCTGCAGGGCCACACAATCCTGGTGACAGGACAGAAGTGGCAGCTAAAGCCACCGAGGCAGGGGCTGGCGGGAGGACAGACAGCACAGCCAGAGGCTTTCCGTGAAAAGTGAGGATATATTTAACAGCATGAGTGCACAGGTCTGCACAGTACAACCTCAGAGTTGCCGTGTTATTCATCAGCACTAAAGGCGTTCTGAGTGGCACACAGCCCCTTCTAGAAAGGCAATGTGGGCCCAATTTGGTCTCTTTCAAAATATCAAAATAAAAACTTTGACACACATTGCACCCCAGGTAAAAAAAGGAAAAACAGAACACAAACCACGAACCTCAGAGATGCCCAAGAACAGAAGGAGGCCTCTCCTGCCCCCTTTGAAGACACGATTCCATAAACAGGACATGCGCGCCGACCCCTGGGTCCTGTCAGTGCATGAGACGCCTCCCTGACCGGGCAGCGACACCACACCCCGGCCCTGAGCGTCCCACCCGGCTGCTCTCTGACCGTGACCGTGGGGCTGGAGCCCGCCGGCGGCCTGGGGAGCCAGTGAAAGACTTGTTGGGGCCGCTGGTGCTGGTGGGCCTTGGTGCAGTGCCCCGTGCCCCCCCCGCCCCCCGCCAGCCGGTGTCCCCGCCCATTCCCCCAGGTGAAACACACCAAGGAAGCCCGAATTCACATTACGACATGAAATAGCACCAGAAATTCCGAGTAAAATTGCTGATACTTGCAGCGGAGAGCTCCTTGTGGGAGGAAGGCTCTAGAAAGGGCAGCCGCAGAGGCAGGGCGTTTGGGGAGGGAGAGCCGGCGGGAACTGGCTGGTGAGCAGCTTTCTCCACCTTCCAGATGGGAACCCAGTCCCCAGGGGTCAAGGTGCAGTGGGGACAGTGGCCAGCACCACTCTGTGGTCAGAGAAACCTGGCGTGCTCCGGCAGCCTGCTGGCTCACGAACAGCTCTCCCAGGGGGGAGAGCCCTGCCTGGAATGTGGCTTCTAAGCATTTCCAGCAACAGCAGCAACGAGACTGAGGGGAGCCACCTGACCCGAGGCTGCCTCAGCTCACTTCCCTGCTGGATGGCATGCGGGAGGACCCCGTGAAAACCTTCCGACGAAGCGTCTGTGGCGTGCTGTGCCTTGACAGTGGGACACACAGGACAGGACACGCTTTCTCTTCAAGTTCTTGGTGCCGAGAAAAGAGCGGTGTGGTCTCAAAGGGGCTGCAGCTGGCCCGGCCCTCACGCTCACCTTCTACCTAGAAAGGGACTGCTGTTCCCCCCCGCCAGGCCCTGCTCAGAGCATCACAGTCTCAGCCCTAATAGCAAACTCTGGGCATCTGCATAAGTCAGGTGGATTAACACGTGGCCACCCACCCGACACCCTTCGAGCACTGAGGCTTGTCAGCATACACGGGAGCCCCCACTTGCTGGGTTGTTCCAAGCCCTGCTGCCAGGTACTCACTCGTGTCTATAAATTACTCTGAAGGGTCTTTCTTTAGAGGGATCTTGAAGCTGGTTAGTCTCTGCCCAAAGAGCTGGCTGAGGAGGTCATTCTGGGACTCGGCGGTCCGGCAGGCACGGGGGTTGGCAGGTTCAGCACCGTGGACAGCTCTGTCCCTCTTGGGGGGCCTGTGCAGGGGTCTCCCCTGGGCACAGGCCTTGCCCTGCCCCTCCTTGGGGCGCCTGCAGTCCCCGTGGGTGTGGCCGGGCCCCGCCTGCCGCTGTTGCTCTGAGGGCTGGGGTGGCATCGTGCCCTTCTGGCTACCAGGCCTGGCCTTGGTGGGGAGCACACGGCTGGGTGTCGCCTGCTTCCGGGGGGCCCGGGGGGGCTTGTCAGGGACCAAGTGGGCTCTCCCCAGGCTCCTCACACTTTCACTCCTGGCTGGCCCTGGGGCCCGGCCCTTCCTCTTCTTCTCACTGACCGCCCCATCTTCCCTGGGGCCCAGGCTCCCCCGGGGCCCCTGGTCACCGGCCTCCTTTGGCCCCTTGGGAGAGCCCTTGGCTGGGGCTCGAGGGGGATGCTTGTCTGGGGCGGGGCCCTGGCCTGGGCAGTTGGGCTTGGCTGGGGTGGTGGCTGTCTCACTCTGGAGCTGCCCGCTGGCCGGCTGGGGCCGGCTGCCCCCTGCTGTCTTGGTGCTGTGCCGTGGGCTCCCCACTCCCTGGGAGCTGGGGCTCGGCTTGGCTTTGGCGGCGGTGGGCTTCGGCCTGTCCTCAGTGCCATGGGCTAGCTCTCGGGCTGTCGGACTGGCCACAGCCTTCTTCGGTTGCCCCGGGAACCTGGGAGCTTTGCTGGGGGTGGGCAAAACCGACCTGTCCTTTGACAAACTCCGGCAGCCCAAAGCCTTGATGGCACTGCCTTTGTGGGAGGGGCTCCCTGGACCTGCCTCAGGCAGCATGGGGCTTGTGGGCACCTGCTTCTCCTTTGGGAGCAGGGAGGGGGCTTCCAGGCCGTCTTCAGGGGCACATTTGCCGGAGGCACCGGGGGCCCGGCCTCTCCCTGAGAATGGGCCGGCAGCCCTCTTTTCCTCTCCATCTTGGCCTCTGGCCCCTGGCCGGGGCAAAGATCCCCCCAGAGGGAGAGCCTGCTGGAGAAGAGGCCCGGGGCCGCCTGGAGAAGCCTCATCCTCGGAGCTCTCCGCGGCTCCGTCCGGCTTGTGGCCATCTTTGCCATCTGCGGAGGCGGCCGGGAAAGGGGACAGGGCCGGGGGCAGGAGCTCCCGGAGGTCAGAGGGCAGATCGCCCCCTGTGACCGGGTGGCCCACAGGGTCTGCAGGCCTCTCTGGGGTCCTGGGCTGCCCCCTGGTGGTGCCAGGAGCCGCCTCTGGGCAGGGCTGCGGCAGGGCTGGGAGCGACCCCTCGCTCCGGGTGGGGCGGCTGCCCCAGGACAGAGGCCTGTCGGCGCCGCTAGGCCCCGGAGGGCTGCTGGGCGGGGCCACCTTGCGCCGTTTGCTGGGCAGGGCGCCCTCGCGCGCCGGGGCCTTCTGCGTGGGGGCGCCGGGTCTCCGCACGCCGCGGAACGTAAAGGGCTGCTGCCCCTTCCGTAGGTGTTTGTCCATGTGCCGGTCGAACTGCTCCTTCTTGGCGAAGGTGTAGTTGCAGGAGCTGCAGACGAAGGACCGCTTGCTGATGTGCGTGACGTCGGCGCAGAGCTCGCAGGCGTAGAGCGGGGTGTGCTGCAGCTCCGGCTCCTCCCTCGCCCCGTGCGCCCCGGCCAGGTGCGCGCGCAGCTCGCGGGGCTCGGCGTAGACCCGCGGGCACTGGGGGCACAGGTAGACGCGCTGAGGGCTGTGCACCGCCAGGTGGCGCTGCAGCTTGAAGGGCTTGGGGAAGCGCTTCCCGCAGTGGTGGCAGTCTCGGGAGGGGTCTTTGCAGCCCTCGTGCACGTGCACGGACACGGCGCGGAGGAGGGGCTCGCTGTGGGGGCAGGGGGCAGGGGACAGGCCGGGGGACGTCGCGGCGGAGCCGCTCAGAGGGCCGCGGTCCGCCAAAGCCCCGGCTGGGGCCGCGGTGCCATCTCGGTCGGAATGGCTGGCGGGAGCCTTGGGTTTCGCCCTCTCCCTCCGGAATTCTTTCCCCGCCCCGGTCGGCTGCCCCGACGACCCCGCGGGGTCGCCCCGTGCCTTGCCAACGGAGCGCTTGCCCCCGCCGGGCCCGGACGCCTGTCCCATGATGCTGCCCAGGAAGCGGGTGACGGTGCCGTCCCCCTCCCAGTCCCCCAGAGACCTCCGCGCCTGCCCCTTGCGGGCGAACCGCAGGGCGTGCTCCCGCAGGTGCTCGTTGTACATCCAGACGTCGGCGACCTCCCTCAGGCACATGCCGCAGGCCCAGCGCCCCGCCTTGCCCTGGACGTGCTTCTCCTGCAGGTGCTGGCGCAGCAGGTCCCGCGAGCGGAACCTGCGCTCCACGCACATGTAGCAGGTGGGCGGCGGCGAGGGGCTGTGGGCCAGCTTGTGCAGGTCCAGCCCGCCCAGGCCGCGGAAGCGCTGGAAACACACCTTGCACTTGTAGGACGCCCTCCTGGCCTTGGCGTGCCGCTCCCTGCCTGGCGCCCCTCCTGCCGCAGCCACACCCTCTGCCCTTTTGCTCTGCGGCCCCCGGGAGCCCGAGAAGCTGGTGCCGGGGTCGCCCGCGGGGTCTTCACGGGGCCCCAGGAAGCACAGATCTTGCACCTCCAGTTTGGCGCTGAGCATCTCAAGATCCACCGCGTTCCCGGGAAGCTCGCCGTCATAGTGTTCTCGCTCCAGGTCCGGGGGCTCCGGGCTCGCGTCGCCTAGAGAAGAGGCCATCTCTTCGGTGGGGCCCCGCAGCTCCAGGTCTCGCCAAGCCGCTGGGACCATGTGCAGCTCGGGAATGTTCTCTGATGGGTGGTCCTCGGCGCGGCCGTGGGGCACGCCCTCCGCCCGGTCCGCCTCGGGGTCAGGCTCCAGGGCCCACAGGCTGGGGCTGGGGGCCCAGGGGTCAATGCCAGGCACCTTGCTGCTCAGGAAGCCCTCCAGGAGGAAGGACTCCGGCAGACCCGTGGCCTCGTCACCCCACGGGTCCTCGTGTGACAGGCAGAGCGAGCCCGAGTCACTGAGGTCTGTGGGCGGGTGGGCGGAGGCCAGCGGGACGCCACCCCCCGCCTCGCCGCGGGGCTCCAGCGCCGGCGGGGTCTTTGGCTGTCTACAGCGCTTCCCGTAGACATGGGGGTTCTTCTTCCGAGTCAGGCGGCCGCCCAGAGGGAAGAGCCGAGAAAAGGAGGCCTCGTCATCAAACACGCTCAGAGGGTCCCCGAGGCCGGGGCTGGGGGCTGCAGGGGCAGCGCCCTCATGCTCCTGGTGCCTGGCCTGCGCTTTCGGGTTGAGCAAGGGGCCCTGGGGGCAGCTGCTGCTGGTGCCATCGGCAGGGGTACAGGTCTCAGGACGGCCTGGGGGACCCGAGGGGGGCTCACACCCCTCCCCAACGCCTTGCCTCGCCCCGCCCTCAGCTGCTCTGCTGTCCCCTGTGGGCTCAGACCTGGCTGCCCACGATGACTCTTTGTAGAGATCTGACGTCCTGGTCTCCCTGGGTCCCCAGCACCCCCTTGCCAAGGCCGTCCTCTGTCCCCCCGACCCGTTCCCAGGAGGCCCCCCCTCCATCCCCCCTGGGCGGGCCATGCAATCCTGGGGTGACTTCCGTGCTGGCGTCTCCTCCTCTGTGCCCTCCACGCTCTCCATCACCCGGGGCCAGGGGGCGTCGGTGTCAGGTTCTTGGCTGCCCGGAAGCCCCGGGGAACTGGCAACGGCAGCGGATGGGTCCCAGCAGAATTTGTCTGTTATGACACCAGGAGAGACTGGAGGACCACTCCCCTCCCGGAACCTTCTTGCTCTGGGCTTCCTCGCCTTTTCCTGTGATGTCTTCTCTGGCCTGCCGGGGACGTCCGTGGGCACTCTGCCCCGCCTTTGGCCTCCCCCTTTCTCTGTCTGCTTGGGACAGGGTTCGTCCTTTACCAGATGGTCCTGTTTCCTGGGCTCTGTAGGCCTCATGTGCACTCCTGGCTCGTCCAGGCCTGGGGGGTGTGGTTCCCGGCTAGGGGTGCAGCCTGGTGCTCCCAGAACGCTGAACCCCTCCCTGCCAGGTCCCTGGGACATCTGGGGACCCGATGCCTCTGCACGAGCCTCGGCACCCTGGTCAGGAGGCGGCCCGAGAACGTGGCTGGGGCCGCTCAGTGCCTGCCTCGGTTTCTCCTTCCCAGGTGCCCTGCGGCTTTTCTTCCCGGGGGGCTGGCATGCCTGGGGCTGGGGAGCAGGTGGGGCCGGGGGGGCCGGCTGGGAGGCAGCAGCCCTGTGCGGCCCGTGCTTCCTGGCTCTGTGGCGGCTCAGGCCTGGCCCGGAGCGGAAGGAGGCTGCACACACTTCACAGGTCACGGGCCGCTTGCCGGGGGCTCGGTCCTTCCAGTGGCCATTTTCTGTGGACACAGGCTTCTTTTTAAAGCCACGAGGCTTCGGTCTGGTGCCCTGGGGGCTGAGGGGGTCCCTCCGGGGTGTACGGTGAACATTTTTGAGGCTCTGGGGGGAGCTGGGTCTGGAGTCACTGGCTGTGCAGCCGGGAGATGGGATTCTGTCCTGGTGGAGCTCTGTGGAGGGGCGGGTCGCTGGGGGCCCCCCACTGCCAGCTCCAGATGCCGTCACAGCAGAGCAGCTGGCCCCCGCCTCGCCTTCCTGGCAGGCACAGGAATCTGGCCCAGTGGCCCCCCATGTGGAACGGTCAGCGGGCAGAGAGGTGACACCCTGGCCTTCGCCATCGCCTGGGGGTTCCAAAGAGGGGGGTCCCGTGGGCATGCCATTGGGGCTGGTGTGGGGTGTGGCCCGCCTGCAGGGGCAGTCTGGCCAGTCATCTGGGGCGGGAATGTCGGGAAGGGCAGTGACTTTCATGGTCACTCTCGGGGACATGGCCCTCACTGGGGGAGGAGGGGTGGCCGAGGCAGGAGATCTCCTTGGCTTCTCTTTTCTGGAATCCTCTAGAGGTCCTGACGTGCTGCCTTCAGGGTGGTCCTCCCCCTGGGTGGGAGTGAAGATACTGATGAAGCCAGGCTGGCCCAAGGGAGGGTCTTCTGGGGGGCTCTGGTCCCCCAGGAGGGGCTGGTGAGCCAGGCTTTCCTTGAAGCCACAGGGGCTTGTCCTCAACGACGGGGGCGCTGCTGGTGCTCGCCTGGCCCCAGCATCTGTGGCGGCTGGGGTGCAGGCTGTCCTTCGTGGAGGTGCCCCGGCAGAACAGACGGGTGGGGGCCGCCGGCTGGGGGGATCCCTGCAGGATGGACGTGCCAGGAGCAGCCCCCTCTGCTTACCTGGAGACGGGTCTTTCTGGGGCAGGTGCTCTGGGCCAGAGGGCATGGGGGTGGCTGCGGGAGAGGGCAAGGGCAGCTGGTCCCCCACAGGGGGTGCTGGGCTGGCTGCCTCCTCTGAGGTCCCGGCCCCCGGCCCAGCTTGGGCGTGGGCTGCTACCAAAGACTCTGCATCAGAGGAGGCGGGGCTTGGGGTGGCCCATGCCTCTTTTCCAAGGCCCAAGACCGCCCCATGTCCCTGGAGCTGTCCCCCTAGCTGGTCTGCGCCCCCGGCCGGCCTGGCCAGGGCAGCTACAGGATTGGCGTTGACTGTGGAGAGGTTGTCCGGCCCCACCAGGCTCCCCCGGTTATCTGGCTGCAGTCTGCTTGTTCTGCCTTGGCCCTCGGGCTTCTCAGCCCGGCCGAGTGAGTCCGGATGTCCATCGGCCTCGGGCCCCAACTGACCTCCGGCCACTGCAGGGATGGCCGCCATCGGTACCTCCCCTGGGACGTCCCGGGTGGGGCTGCAGGCCATGTTCCCCCCCTGCACACTGTCCCCTTCCAGATCTGAGGGGTCACTGCACTGAGGGCTCTGGGTGTCAGTGGATGGGGGCCCCTGTGAGCCCAGGGCATCCTCCTCCTTCCCAGCTGCTCTGGCCACCAGGAGCTGGAGTTGACGCAGGGGGCTTGTGGCTGGGTCCTGGGGCCTCCTGCCAGGGCTGGTGTTGGGCACACAGGCAGGACTTGGGGAGGCAAACTCCTCGTTAGCCTTAAGGCCTGGGCCCCCCACCCCAGGGAGGGGGAGGCCTGCTCCTTCTGGCCAGCCTGCTCTGCTTCCAGAGGAGCCCTTGGGAGCGTCTCTGTGACTGTCACCACAGGATGGGGTGGCGCCCCAAAATGCTTCCAGCTTGGGGGGCTCTAGGCAGGGCCCTTGCACCTGTGTGCAGGGAAGGCACAGCAGGGTTTCGCTCTGGTGCATCCCGGTGGCCCTGTTATTTTTAGGAAGAAAAGGCTCACAGTCCGGGCTGCGCTTTGCTAAGCTCCTCCCGTCCAGTGGAGGTTTGAATGGCCCTCTAGAGCCGGACAGAGAGACTTCCGGGTGGAGCCCACAGGCCCCTTCTGCCGTTGGGGGGCCTGTGTCGGAGACTCTGGCTCTCTGCTCTGCTTGGAAGCTGTGGTCGGCCCCACTGAGGCTCACAGGAGCCCCGGATGCCACGTCCGCACGCGCAGCAGGGGAAAGGGCGGCTTCTCCCGTGCGGGATGAGGGCCACTCCTCACACTCGATCCTTAGCATCCTTTCCGTGGCGGCCGCTGCTGCTCCCACCCCTTCTGGGCCTGCACTCGATTCCCCAAGACCGGTGAGCTCGGCCTCGGGCTTGGAGAAGGTGTCCCTGGAGGGCGAGGTGGCCCGGTGGGAGGGCAGAGGGGCCCCTGTGCCCGCATGCGTCCTGCCCGAGTGCCCAGCCACACACAGCAGCTCGGGGGTCTCGTGTGTGCCTTTACTCTGTAGCTGACTTTCCAGCTCGGCGACCAGTCTTTTGATTTCAAGTTCATCTTCAGACAGGTTGCCCATAAAAGTGACACCGCATTCACTGATCTTGCCGGGAAGAGGTGGGGGGCTGGCAGCCTCTGTCCCTTCACCGGGGCACTTCCTGCTGAATGCCTTCTCCCCCAAGAGGTCAGGAAGGTGACCCATATGGCTGGCCAGCACGGGGGTCTCCTCCAGCAGGGACCAGCCCTTGTCGGGCAGAAACGGGGAGTATGGCGGCTCTAACTGGGGTTTCCTTGGTGGAGGGGTGGCACACACCAGGGAGGGGCGTGTGAGTCCACTTCCGGACAAGCTGCTGTAGATTGGCGGCTCCAATCTGTCCACAGGAAGCCCCGAGAAGAGGGGTGTGGACTCCAAGGTCAACGGCGGCGAATCGGCCCTGCCCGGGCCCACTCGGATCGTATAGGTTGGATTCCTGGGTGGTTCTGGCTCGAGGGAACCGGTGTCCACAGCCTCCTGAGGAAGGTGCATGTCGCTGGCAGGCAGAGCGCCTGAAGCTAAGGGCTTGGAGTATAGGTCTTCTTGGAAACAGCCAGGCAGGTCTTTGGGTCCAAGGAACAATTTGCCGGGGGGGCTGCCGTAGGGCTGGGGTCCCTTTTTGGCAAATGGATCCCCCACGGAGTCTCCGTTAAAAGGAGCGGAGTTGCAGCCAAGATCGGGGGTCTTCAAAAACAGGACTCCAGGTTCAAGGTAGGCGGGGTCGGTGGTGTTAGCGACAGGCACCAGCAGTGGTCCCGGGGGGTAGGCAGGGGCGTCCTCTCTGTCCCGGGAGACGGGCGGCTCCGTGCACCGGGCAGTGCCCGGCAGACCGCCCGCACCTGCTGCTGGCGAGCTCCCACGGCACGCCCGGGCGTCCTCTCTGCCGGGTTCCGGCCGCTCTGGGGCTGGGGGGCGGGGGCTTCCTCCCGCACAGGGGGCTGGAGACGAGCTTGCAACCTCCCCGGGACCTTTCGTGGCGTCCGGGGGCAGCCTCTCGGCGGTTTCAGGGCTCTTGGCGTCTTGGGGGATGTCCGGCGCTGGACGGGTCTCCTCTGGGGCCTTGGTGCCGGCGGGAGCCTGCGGTAGGTGCCCGGGGCCTCCCTGCTCGGGGCCTGGGCTCCGGCAGCCCCTGTCCTTTGCGGCTTCCTGCCTCGCCACCTTCCTGGGTTTCTGCCGCCCTGGATCCTCCTTGGGGCCCGGGGTCACAGCCACCTCCCTGTGCCTGGCGCCTCGGCGCCACCGCCGACAGCCGTGGCGGGGCCGGCCTCTGAAGCGGGAGCCTGGCGGCCGCGAGCCATCCTCCTCCTCGGACTCCGAGGCGCACGCGAGCCCTTGGGGCCCGACGTGGGCGCTGCTGGGTGCCGGCCCCGAGGACCCCGGGGGGCAGCGCCCGCCCTGCCCCTGCCCCCTGGGGTGCTTGTTCTTCTGCAGGACGATCTTGTGGATGAGCTCCTTGCTCCAGGTACCGCCCCGCAGCCGCCTCCTCCTGCAGTCCTTCCCCGGGGAGCACCGGAGGCGCTGGGAGCTCCTGGTCCCCACGGGCAGGGCCTGTCTGGCAGGATGGCCCTGGCTCTCCGCGGCCTGGGTTCTGAGGTCCCGGAGGCGGGGCAGGGACGGTTCAGCCCCGTGGCCTCTCCTCCTTGGCCTCGGGCGGGTGGCTCTGGGGCCCTTGCGGCTCTTGGTGGTGCCCGATGTGTCCAGCTCTTTCTGGAACAACTTAAACCGCTTCCCTCTCCTGTGCTGGCCGGCCGGGCCAGCTCCTTCTGTGTCCGCAGGCGCTGGGCCCAGGGAGCGGGTTTGGGGCCTGCTGCGGGCTGCGTGGCTCCCATTGCCTGGCCGGGGGCCCGGGGGCTCTGGTGGGGTGGCCCCAGCCGGGAGCGGGGTCTGGGCTTTACTCTCTGGCATCGTCCCCACCCTGGTCCTGGGGGGGTGCCCAGCCCCGGGACCTCTGGGGCCAGAAGGCTCCTCGTCAGCAAAGACGTCGATGAAGCTGCTGTCGATCTCGGGGTTGTCCGACTGGTATCCCAGGCCGTTGAGTGCCTCGGTGATGAGGCTGTCCAGCTTGGCATCGTCCTCCGGGTCCAGGCCCACCGCAGGGAGCGGGAAGGGGGCGGCGGCCAGGCCGGGCAGGAAGCTGGTCCTCAGGGGGTCATCTTTGCTGTCGGCCCGGACGTCCCCGCCGGCTAGGAAGGGCGCCGTCTTGGTGTGGCCGAGCAGGCCGGGGCTCCCGCTGGCTGGGGCTCTGGGGGTGGCGGGGGGCCCGGAGGGCCCCGGGGGCTGCTGGTGGCCGTCCTTGGCCCTGGCCAGGAGCACACTGCAGAACTGCCGGTGCCCCAGGAAGGCGGCCAGGCTGCCGTAGTTCTGGTCACACTGCCTGCAGGTGAGCAGTACGTCCAGCTGGTCCAGGCTGGCGCTGCTGAGGGGGAAGTGGTGGGCGGGGTAGGGGGGTGGCTCCCGGGGGAAGCCCTCCAGCCCCCCGCTGCCCCCCTCGGGGCCTGCGCCGGGGAACGGAGCCTCCTCCAGGCATTTGAAGGAGCCCTCGACCCCCAGCCCCTCTGTGGGGAAGGGGAAGGCTCGGAGGGGCTCCGGCTGGTAGTGAATGGGGACGGTGTGGGGGCTGTTGGTCTCCCGGGCGCGAGGGGGCGGGTGGAAGAAGGTGGGGGGCCCGAGCGGGCCCGGGAGCTGGCTCTCCTCCGGGCTGGGGTTGGCCGGGCTGCTGGGCAGCGGGGACAGCGACGAACAGGAACTGCTGCTGGCCGTGTTGGTGGCAGGCGAGGGCAGCGGGGACTGGCAGGGAGAGGCGCCCACTGCCCTGGGAGGGGGCAGGCCGGGCGTCGTGCGGGCTGAGGCCTGGGCCTGGGCCACCCCGAAGAACAGGGGCTGGGCTCCGGGCTCCTTCAGCCCATTGTAGGCGAACAGTCCGGGGGAGCCGCCACTGTGCCGGCTCGGGCTGTTTCTCAGGACTGCCAAGTTCTCCCCCGGCCCGGGCGTCTTGCCCGCAGCGGTGCCCAGGGCTCCCTGGCCGCCCCCCTGCCACTCCGGGGCCCCTGGGGGGAAAGGCAGCCGGCTCAGCACCTCCACTCGGTGGGGGCTGGGCCCGGCGGTTGGGAGCACCTGGGGCCAGGGCAGAGGGGGACTCTGGGGGAGGCCGAGGCGCTGGCCTAGGCTGGGCTGGCCTTCAAAGAATGCATTCCTGGCCGAGGCTGGGGGGCCCAGAGGAGGTGCGGGGTAAGGGGGTGCAGCAGGGTCCCACAGCTGGGGCAGTCTGGTGGGCAGTGGCCTGGGGGCGGCCAGCTCCGCGTCCAGAGACCCTGGGCTGGAGCTCACTCCGCCGGCTCCGGGGCTCCCGTAGGCCTGCCCGGGAAAGTGCCTCTGTGGCAAAGAGTTCGGGGGCCCCCTGGGGCTCCCCAGCCCCTCGTGGGCCGAAGGTGGTCTCTCAGGGAGCGCTTTGGTCAGGCTCTTGTGCAAACTGTCCGGAAAGGTGGCTGTGCTCTCCGAGAAGGGGCCGGGGGCCGGGTGAGCAGCACCAGGTTGTGAGGGAGCACAGCCGAGGTCACCGGGGGCGTCGAGGCCGGGCTGGCCCGGGTAGCAGGGAGGGGGTTGGGGAGCGGGCTGGGTGGGCAGGGGGTAGGCCTTGCCCGTGCCCACTGCCTCCTCTGGCCATGCCCCCCGGGGCTGACGGAAGACGAACGCTAGCGCGCTCTCCGCGAACTCGGGCCGGGACGTGCCCTCGGGGAAGGGTTTTGGGCCGGCCCCACGCAGAGCCGGGAAGGGGTACTGGAAGGAGGCCACCCCGGGGCCGTCCCCTTCAGGAAAAGGCTCTGGCTTGGCAGAAGGGACCCCGAATCTAGCACCTGGGAAGCTGTTGTCAACAGTGGGAGGCCAGGCGTCCGCCCCGCTGGCCGGGAGCTCCGAGTAGGAGGCTGGCCTGGGGGGGCTGGTGCCGCTGCCCGGGGGGGCCCTGAGGGGCGGGGGCCCGGAGGTGGCGTTCGGTGAGGTATAGTTGGTGGAGGTAAAGCTGGAGGGGGTCTCCTGGAAGCACCTTTGGGAACTCAGCTCTTTTGTAGCAGCTGGGGCCTCCGCCTCTGGGGCCCCGGGGTCCTTGCACAGCGGGCCCTCGGGAGTCTGGTCCAGGGTGGGTCTGGCCCGTGAGCCGGAGATGGTCCGCGTATAGAGCTGCTGGGGGCTGCCGTCCGCCCTGCTGGCCTGTGCACGGCTCCTCCCTGGAGGGGCCCGGGGGCCGCCGCCCTCCCCCGGGAGGCTGCCCAGGGACGGGGCTCTCGGGAGTGGGGCCTTGGGCTCCACCTCCCTGGCCTGCCACTTCTGGGTCTCTGGAGGCTCCCCAGCCTGGGCCCCGCAGCCTGTGGCCTTGGCGGTCCTGCTGGCTGGGACACCGTCCTCACCGGGGGTCCGGGAGGGGCCCTCCGTGCCACCGGCCACCGGGCAGGGCTGCAGGTCTCGGGTCATGGCTGCGGGCGGTGCTCTGCGGGGCTGCTCCCCCGGCATGGCCTCTCCGTCTGGGCACTGGGAGGACGTGGCGGTCCGAGGGGGGCCCTGGAGAAGACTGCTCTCATGGTCCTGAACGGGCCCTGCAAAGACAGCGCAGGGTGAGGGGGGGGGGGGCTTGGGGGCTCCACGGAGGCTGTGGCAGCCGGGGGGGGGGGGCCTGGCAGCTGCACAGAAACCCCTGCCCTCGGTGGGGGGGGCTCCACTCCAACGGCCCCTTCACAGGTGAGGGAGCGGGTCCCCTCCAGACTGAGAGAGGGCCCCCTTTGTGGGGGAGAGGGTCCGAGAAGACCCTGGCCGCAGCGGGGGTGATGAGCACCCAGAGGCCTGAGATGAACCCAGCTGGGGCCAGGGGAGAGCCCAGGGAGGAGCGGGGGGGTCACCCTCGCCTGCCCGGGGAGGGGCCTCGCAGCAGGAGCAGAGCGGCAGGAGACAGGAGGTGAGGCCCTGCTGGCCCAGGACAGCCTCAAGCCTCGTGCTCTGGGGACTCGCTGGTCTGTGTCCCGAGGGAGGGGCCTGCGTCCAGGCTCTGCTGGTACTCCTCCCCGGGACTACCCCACCAAGGAGGGGGTGCTGTGCCTGCCTGGTCTCCCGGGTGGGCGTGGCTCCCGCGCGACAGGTAGAGGGCCGCGCCCACGCCCCATCCCCGGCTGGGCAGCCCGCTGGCCGGCTGCGTGACCTGGGCAAGCCCCTCGGCCTCCCTGCACCTGCCGGCTGGTGCTGCTGCAGAGACGACATGGGTCGCTGCCCACACGCTGCAGAACAGGCCCCTGGAGGAATGTGTGCTGTCGGTGTGGCCTGCCGGTCTGATTCTGCGGATCCTGGGCCCCGGGGGCAGGGAGCTGGACACTCAGCCTGGCCCAGGCCTCGCATACAGAGGCACTCCCGGCTGGGGAAAGGTCGGCCTCCACACCCTTGACCTTGCAGGGATGGTTACCGGTGCCTCCCTCACCGGGCCGCCCACAGGCTCCAGGGTCTACATGAGTTGGCACACGGGGGGCTCTCCCCGGTACCTGCACTTCCCTGGCCTCAGTGTCCCCCACCTCCCCTGCCCGACCCCCGCCCCGTGCATGGGCTTCTGCGCTGCTTCCCCCCGGGCACTGCCTGAAGCCAGATGAGAACTGGGCTCGGTTGGCCCCTCCAGGCTGCAGCAGTACCTGGGGGCGGTGTTACCTGGGGATCCTGTGTGGGTTTTTAAGGGGGAGTGGAAGCCGCTGGCCCCCACAGCCCCACCTGCCCTCGGGGGCGCCACAGCCTCTGGGCACACTTGTGAGTCTCGACGTCAGCATCCCCCAGGTCTGCTCTGAGGGCTCCCTGTCGGGGCCTCTGGGGAGGTAGGTGGAATTATTACTCAAGATTCCACCATCCCCGTGGAGGGACTATCCCCGACTGTCCCAGCCCGTCCCTCTGCCAGCAGGCTTGGCCGCATGGCTCGACGTGGTCGCTAGACGTGAGCAGCAGTGACTCTGTCCTGTCTCTGTGAGGGCCGAGGTCACGAGCTGTGGCCGGCTCCTTGGCCATCTTGTGGCCTCAAAGGAAGCCTTCCAGAGGGGGTGGCATTGGCTCCGGTGGCCTAGATGGCCAGCCTCGGGGCACCAAGATGGAGAGGGCACCTGGGAGAGGGACTGTGGGCACAGGCAGGTGTAGCACAGCCTGGGGACCCTCGGAAGGGCTTCTGTGTCCTGGGAACAGACTGGGGGAGCTGGGTCAGGTCCCAGAGGACAGCGTGGCCCCTGTGGGCCGTGAAGAGGGGCCTGTGAGTGAGGAGATGGCAGGCCTGCGGCCAGGAGCTCGAGCGAGGGCGGCCCTGCCTCCCCGTGCACCCTGCCCTGGGCCAGCGCACCCCTTCAGGTGCCCCCTTGCTGTCGCCTACAGGGACGCCCGATAACCAGAGCCTGTCTGCCATTTCCAGTGTGGCGATTCAGTGTGAGTCGGGCGGCACTGAACCCATTGGGGGCTGGTGTCTGCCCCCACTAAGAGTGAAGAGGGCTCTGGCCTGTGGGACCCCCACCCCCGAACTTCGCAGGCAGCCTAAGGAGGCAGGGCCCAGGTCCACCCAGACCCAGGCGGGGCGTAGATGGGCAAGGGCCCCCGACCTCTCCATGGCTTCCAGAACTTTCTGGCAGATGGCAGGTCAGGCCAGAGTGGCGTCAGACGCCACAAAGGCCCCACAGATCTGGGCTCCAAGCTGTGCCCAGTGGGTGGGGTGAGCGGGCGGTGGGGGGGTGGGTTCAGTGGCCCTGGCCTAGACACCCTGCCCCATGGTGACATGTCGTCCAGCCTTGGGCTCTCGACCTGTGACCTGGGAATAATACCGGCACCGGTGCATTTTCCTGCTCAAAACCGTGACTGCCCCATCACTGGCTTGAGGGAGACGCCGTGAGGAGATCACAGAAGGAGGGCCCTGGCGTGCTGGGTGCTGTGGAGGATGTCAGTGACACCCTGCTGTCTGCACCCCTCCCGGGCCCGGGGCTGCGGTTCGAGGCCGTGGGCCAGCCCCTGACAGTAGGCTCCAGGAGCAAGTGTCCCGGGGAGGCAGCTGGCCGCCCCAGTGACCGCAGCGCGGGGGGCTGGAGGGAGACGCCGGGTGTGGGGGGTGGGCCAGGGCCGGAGACAGGGCATCTCCGGCCGCCTCTGGGACAGCCTCCAGCTGTCCTCAGCTACATACCTGGGGAGTGGGGCCCTCAGCTGGGTCGCCGCACAGGTCAATTTCCTGAGGAATGAGGATTTCTTGGCTGCGAGAGAAGGGAAAGAGGGTCAGAATCCGTGTGGCGCTTGGCTGGGGCCGAGAGCCCCCGGAGGAGCCGGCTGCAGGGAGCCGCTCCAGGTAGGGGCCCCCCGGTGCCGCAGGGCGTCAGGAAGCTGCCCCGGGGCCCGCAGGGAGATGGGGTGAGCTTGAGGGGGCCGTTGGCGCGGCCCGGGGGTCCCTGCAGCGCTGGGGGGCGGGGCACGGGGAGTCGACTGCTTTCCCTACAGGTGGGATGATTATTTTACATTTCTTTCCGTTAGGAATCATGTGCATAGCTGACGTGTTCGTGTGGCTCCCAAACCCCAGGCAACGTGAGAAGCCTCGCGCCCTACCCTGGGCCTATGGACCCTCCGCCCCGGTCCTGCTGGGGCAGCACTCGGGGCAGATTCCGGTGTTTCTTTCCAGAGTTTCTTGATGTAAATACCAGCAACTATGGGTAAGCGTCCACATCTCCCTCCGTCCTTCAACACGAGATAGTCAGCCACCCTCACGGTTCCCTGCCTTCCTTCTGGCATTTCATAGCATCTCTTAGAGACCATCCCCAGGACTCCACAAAGAGATTCCTGTCTGTCTGTCTGCCGGCTCATCTCTCCACCACACTCGGCTACGGAACATTCTGCAGGATGGACGGATGGCCTCCACAAATAGCAGGGTGACACGGACACTTGCAGGTGAGGCCCGCAGGGTACTAAGAAGAGATGGGGGGGGGGGTGGCAAAGGGCAAGTGCATTTGTGATTTGGAGAGGGACTGTCAAGCCAGTCCCCATGGTGGTTACAGAATTTGGCCACAGATGCTTTGAGTTCCCTCCCTCCAAGCGGTGGAGCCCAATTCGCTCCCCGTCTACACAGGCTGGACTTGGTGGCTCCCTGATGGGCAGGATATGGGGGTAGGGAGGGTGTTTGGCTTTAGAAATAGGTCATACGAGGCACTGTGGCTTCTGCCTGCTCTGTCAGTCACCCACTTGGGGGCCACTGGCCGCCATGTTGCAGGAACTCAGGAGCCCTGTGGGCAGGCCCACGAGCGAGGCACCGAGGCCTCCCATCTGCGGCTGTGGGAACAACCACCCTGGAGGTGGTTCCTCCAGCCCCGGTCGGGCCTCCAGATGAGCCGGCAGCCCCTGCTGACCTTCGGGGCCACCAGCTGGGGAGGCCCCGAGCCAGGCCGCCCGGCTGAGATGTGCCCACATGCCTGACCCCCAGAGGCTGTGACAGGTCCCTGGACGCTGTGACAGGTGACAGACTTTTTTCCTTTCAGCTGCCATTTGTCACACAGTAGTGGACAACTCATCTCCCCGCCTGCGAGTCTTGAATTCCTCCCAAGATCCCAGGCTTTGATCGGAGCCCTGCGCCCACGCAGGGGTGTGCCCTTCCCCAGGGGCGGGCAGGCTGAGGCCCGCTGACTCCACCCGGAGCTCCCGCTATGCCTTCCCGCTACGCCTACGTGAATCACCACGAGCTGATTCACGGCTTCGCCTTGCGGAGTTCAGCGGGAAAGTCAACACGTAACTACAGATGGGGAAACTGAGGCTCAGAAGGTGGTGGGACCTGTCCGTCATGCAGTGAGGCATGGGGTTGAGAAGCAGGCCTGCTTGAGATCGTGCTCCCGAGCTGGACGCAGTGGCTGTGTTCCCGTGGCCCAGCCACCCCTTCCTACCCCTGGGGATGCAGAGCCTGTGGGCAGAGCTCAGCCGCCCCATCACCCTGTTTGCTTGGCCCCGGGACGGTGGCTGTCTGCAGGACCCCAGGACACTCTATGCCCACTGCACCTCCAGGGTCTGGAGGACCCGTCTCCGGGGCTTAGACTGTGGGGTGGGGGTGGGGGTGGGGGCGGGGCAGCGTGTGCCCAGGGTCTCGGGTTCCGGCCCTGCCCAGGCTCTTGGCAAAGCCCCCAGTGCACATCGGTGTGGGTTTCAGAGGGCCTGGGGCCCCTTTGAAGTCAGGAGATCCAATCCCTCGGATCCCAGGCCACCCCAGGGAACCCCCAGGAGTGTGGGTAACTCCCTTCCCCTCAGAAACACTACCTGGACATTCTCACCCTGGGTAACTCAAGACTGTGGTCGTGCTGGCTGGCTCTGGCCGGGGTGTGGGACAGCAGCTCCTGGTGAGAGGTGGTCCTGCCACAGGCCTGGACCCCTATCCTCCCGGTGCCCCCCATGACCCCTCGAACCCTGCACGGCGTCTGGCCTCTGCTCCTCCTCCTCCCCCTCCCCTTTCAACCTGCCCTGTTTCGCTGTGGCCTCTCTGATCCTGAGAATCCCCACCTGGGAGGCCCCCTACTTCTCTCCCTTCTTCCTGATTCCCACCCCCTTTCAGGGAGACAGCGCAGGATGGGGTCCACCCGAGGCTGTAATTTAGGGACCGTCAGAGTCCCGACCTCCAGGGGTGGTTGTGGAGGAGCAAAGGGAGCAGCGCGCCCAGACCTTTTGAGCAGACCAGCACACGGCAAGCACCCGCTGGGTGTTTGCTCTTCCCGGGTCCTCCTGTCCACCTCTTCCCAGAAGCCCTCCTGGTGGCGTGTATCTCCCCCGTGAGATATGGCAGTTACTGATGACCCCCTCAGCTGTCAGGGCCGGACGTGTGCTCCCACACTGGCCCCTCTGCTCGCGGGATGCATGCGGGAGGGACTGTGCCCCCGACCTCCACACGTGACCCTGGGCCTTCTGGCCTGTTTCCCCAGCTGTACACGCCCACCCCCCTCCATCTTCCATGACTGGTGACACGCCCCCCCGGGGTCCTGAGCCGGCAGCGAGGCCCCGCCCCTCGCCCTGTGGCCCAGACGTCAGTGGATTCAGCTTCTCGGAGAAAGACGGGAGACACCTGAAGAGACACAGGAGAGATGCATCTGTCCTTTTGTCCCCTCGTCCTGGCTGTCAGGGGCAGCGCGGTGGCATGGGGGTGGGGGGTTTGGGAGTGATGAGGGGGAGGGTGGGACCGTGCTCTAGGGTGGGTCCCAAGCCCGGCCCCCACCCTGAAGGTTCCAGAACCAACGCGGGTGGCAGCTCAGGCAGCACGCGCCGCGCCCCGCGAGGGGGCAGCTCAGTAGAGCCGCCACAAACCATACAGGGGCTTCCGGTCACCACCCGGGCTCTGGGCGCCGCAGTGTGGCTCCTTGTGACATTCCTTCTACAAATGCTCTCTTTTCCTTTTCCTTCAAACGCCGCCGCTTCGCTTAAAAAACTATCTGTTACCCGAGCGCTCAGATAAACCCGTGCAGGTGGAATTATATCTGCGATATGGCCCGAGGGTACGTTTAAGAATACTGCGCCAATTATCAGCTGCATTTATCTTAATTACTTTGGGGAAAGTGGAGGCAGGCGTTGCGAGGGGCCGAGGGGCCGGGAAGCTGTTTGTCTGCCCTTATCGGGTGCATATTTGAGATCCTTTAACAGGAAGGAGATAAGAGGAGCTCGTGGGGAGAAGATGATGTCTTCGAAAATGACAGGGAGGGGGCTGGGGGGGGACTCCTGCTTAAGGACAGGCCCGTCTCCCCCGTCCCTTTGTTCCGCACAGACCCTCGCTGGGGTGTGGAAACACTCCTGGAGGCAACTCTTCACTTCCCAGACTGTAGGGGTCAGCGGCCGCAGGCCAGACCGAGCCGCCCTCCCCCACCCACCCCCAGCCGCCTGGAGGAGACAGCACACACCCGCCTCCGGCCAGGGCAGCAGACCTGATCCCCAGCGACGTGGGCGCTGGGGGTCCCAAGCAGGGGCTGGCAGGGTCCGACCGACGCGTCACAGGGTTGTGCCGGCCAGATGGGAGGAGACGTAGCCGGCTGTCGTGTCCAGCCCTGCCCCAGGGGACGCTCCCTGAGCCTGAGCGGCCTGGTCTGGCACATCCCGATGGTCCGTGCGGTCTGGAACACGCTTGCCGGACCAGCTAACCGCCTGGCAGTAGGAAAGCCAGCAGAAATCAAAGGCGGGAGTCCTGGCCCGGTCACCACCCCTGCCGGGGGCTGTTCCCAGTGTGTGCACTGATTGGTGCCCTCCGGAACCCTGGGCACCCGCAGCCCGGGGCGGCACAAGCCTGGCTCTCTAGGGACTTCGGAGCCCTCCCCTGCAGGACGGGAGTGGCCACACCATCCCACGCAGGCTGAGCGGGGAAGTGCCACGAAGGGAGGTCGGGGAATTGAAAGCAAGGGAGCTGCGAAGTCCTTTGGAGGACCCCAACATGCTGGGGACCCAGGCGGGAAACTCAGTGTGGCCAGGGGCTGCAGAGGATCCTGTGCCCTCATGCTCCCAGCTCTGGGTTCAGGGGACACTGCACCGCCTGGATCTTCCTGCCCCGCTGCCCTCTGCCCTCACCCCCCCCACCCTCCCTGGCACCTACTTGCCCTTTGCCAGCCTCCGCATCGCTGCACGTCGGGGAGCCCCTGCCTCGGTGCCCGCGTGGCCAATCCCTTCCCTTCTCTCCTCCCCGGGGTCTAGCTCCATTGCCGACTCCTCCAGGAAGTCCTCCCCGACCACCGAGCTAGCACGGCCACCGTCCGAGGTCACTCTCTGGCCCTCTGGGGTTACTGCGGCGCTGCCCCCACCTCCGCTGCAGGCAGCACGCGGGAGGGCCCAGCTGCCCTGCCCGGCCACGCTGGCTCAGGCCCCACTCTCCACTTCTTCCTGCCCAGGGTCCAGCACAGGCTGGAGAGGACCTGGCTGTGCCCAGCCCTGCTGCTAACCTCCCTGGGAGCCTCGGGCAAGCTCTGCAGTCCTCGGCTCGTCCCTCTGTGAGATGGGCCAGATACCCCTCTCTGCACACACGCGCCCACATGCGTGCACACCCGTAAACATGCACACACGCCCACACCTGTGCACACTCACAAGCATGTATACACACACAGGCTTATGCAAACACGCACAAACGCCCACACGTGTGCACACTTACGAGCATGTACACACTTACAGGTTTATGAAAACATGCACACACGAACCCATGCACACACACGTACCCGTATGCCCCCACCAAGGCTGTGGCGGGGCCGCAGGCTCTTAGACCCTGGACCCTGTTTCTCTGGGAGGAGCTGGCAGGCAGGAGGGGCCGCGCTGGGGAGGGGGGGGCGGCATCTGGGGCCTCTCCATCTCTGCCTTGGCACCTGAGTGCAGGAATGCCTGGTGGCAAGGCCAACACTCAGTGTCAGGAGCGTGTCCTACACTCTAAACGTGAACGCTGTGCCAAGCTCAGCCCCAGCACACGTTGGCTGCCCCTGACCTATTCCTCAGGCAGTTCCCTGGCTAGGGACCTTTTGGGGCCCTCCCTGTCAGGGTCTGACATGCAGGGGTCACAGTGGGACTCAGCGGCCCCAGGAAACTCCCAGCCAAGTTGGGGGTGAGTGACGCAAGTGCCCACTGTCCCAAAGCGGAGAGGCAGCTCGGCTGGGGTGGGCTGGGCAGGACGTGGAGGGCGGTGGGTTTTGGACATGCTAATGGCCAGCGTCAGAACTCCAGGGATCCAGGGAACCCACTTTTAAAACTAAAGCGGGCAAGGTGTCTTCAGATTGGCCTGGTGAGCAACTTGGTCTTGGAATTCTAGAACAAGGATGTTTGGGGGCACCTAGTTTAGTGTGCTCACTTCACAAATGGGAGCTGCAGCTCAGAGTGGGTGCTGGCTTGCTCAAGGCCACACAGCAGCAGAGCCTGGGCTCCGGGAGCCAAGGGCTTCGAGCTCCGGGCAAGGGCAGCCCTCCAGCGATGTTTGAGGCAGCTGTGGGCGGGAGCAGGGAGCTGGGAGCTGGGGTCTCCACCCCTGGCCCTCCAGAGAAGGGAAGAGACACTGCTCTGAGTGTCAGTCTGGAGCAGCTGGTCTGGAGAAGGGCTGGGACCACCCAGCTTGATAAGCGTCATCCCCGCTGGCCAGGCGGGAATAGCGAGCGGGAGAGTGATGTGGGGAGGGACCTGGGAGGTGTAGGTGGCCGGCCTCGTCCTGGCGCCCCCAGTCCCCAGGGTGGACCCTGCCCCCAATATGCTTGCAGACGTGAGGTCTCCTTGGGCCCTGCTGGAGCGGACAGCCCCTCTCAGAGACCTGGCCCTCTGTCCTTCTCAAGACCCCCCATCATGGCATCGGCTGGCCTCGGTCCCCTGGGCTCAGGGTCCCACTGGGAAAGCCCCTGAGGCTTCAAGGCTTCCCATGGCTCTGATTTCTGGGGAAGGACTCTCATCATCCCTCCCCCCAGACGTCCCATTAACACGTGACCGTTCGCGATCAAAATCAGTTATTTGTCATTACTTTCGCCGCCCAGCACGAAGCCCCGAGTACACTCTGTCAGGACAGCGGTGGCCCTGTCCGCAGGGGCTCTTTCAGCCGCCCTCCACGCCCTCAGGGAGGGAGGTCTCCAGATCTTTGCCGCCAAAGGTTGGGCGGGGGGGGGGGGGGGGGGGCAGTGCCTGGAGGCAGAATCTGGGGCTCACCTAGACCCCCTGGCGCTGCGGCCCAGGGCATGCTTCAGGAAACTTGCAAGCTGTCACCCTGTGACCCTGACCGTGGCACGTGTCGGCGCAGAGGTCAGGTCCTGGCAACAGGGAGGGCAGAGCCAGCCACGGACCCTGGAACAATGGCTGGGCCTGGGTTGGGCTCCTGCTACTCCAGACCTTGGGATGATGTGCCCGGGGCCAGTCTTCCCTGCCTCCGGGCGGCCTGGGGAAGCACCTTTAGACCCATTTCCCAGGTAAGGAAGCTGAGAAGTGAGTTGGCAGACAGCTATAGGGCTCCCGCTCGGTGCCCCGAGACCCCCAGGGAAGGCCAGGAAACCTTCTGACTTTTGGAAACTGAGTTTATCTTGTGCTGAGCGAGGCCTCCACGTGAGTCCCCTTGCCCCCCTTGGTGGGGACGTGGGGACAGCAGGGTTTAATGAGCTGTCTCCTGAGTGACAAGATGAATGAGCTTCCTTGGAGACCCCGTGGCTGTGTTAATTACTCCTCCGTCAGGTTCAGGATCCTATCAGCCTCCTTTTTCAATTAAAAGTGATTATAACTTCACTTCCCAAGGATGGACAGATTAGCACAACACTGGTGGGCAGCTGGGCGGGGGCGGGGTCCTCTGCGCTCAGGGCTCTGCGGAGTCAGGACGGGCCTGCGGGAGGAGGCGGGCACTAAGGGGGGCTGGCGGGCTGACGGGCCAGGCCATCCCCCCAGGGAGGCGCCTGTCGCATGCTGGGCTCAGGGGCCACACGTGCAGGAAGCAAGCACCCAATCCCGGTTTACAGATGAGGAAACCGAGGCTAGGAGTATAGGGGACGGGCTCGGGGTCACAGGGCTCCCGCGTGGTAGGCTGGGGCTGTATTATGCAGAGGGGCCTGACCGGCTGGAATTGTCACTGCAGGAGGGCCCTGGGGACGTGGCCTGGGGTGGGGGGGGGAAGGGGGGGAGAGGGGGTCATTTGGTTCCATACCTGCTGGACTCCCACCTCTTCCCTGCTCCCCGCCTCTGGGGCCTGGCCTGGGGCGTGTCCTGCTGAGGTCTGTGGAGGGGGCGGGGCTCTCTGGTGGTGGGTGGGCCTTGAAGGCCAAGGGCTGGGGTGGGTGGACCTGCCCTGTCTGGGCCCCGGGGTGGGGGATGTGCCGAGGGGCTAACTGCCTTGTCAGCCCTCTCAGGCCTAGAGGTGGTCCTGTCATCCTCCCTGTGGCTCAGATGAGAAACAGAGGCCCTGAGAGGGAAAGTGACTGTTTCAAGGCCCCAGGGCTGGAAGCCACACGGGGATGGGCACTTCCTTCCTCGTCAGCAGCTTGGGGCAGTGACCTTCCTGACCTTCCGGCTAGTGTTCCCTGCCAGGCTGCCTGGGGTCCCGGGCCAGCCCCCTTGCTGTCCTCTGGCCACATGGTCTCGGCCAGTCTCCAGGCAGCTACAGTCAGAGGGCCTGGCCACGCTCTCCTGGGGCCCTGACTGGCCGACCGCTCCGATCTGAGCAGCATTCCCGAGGGCGCCTTTCCCGTGGGCAGGTGACCCCCGCTCCGCGGGGGCTGAGCTGGGTGTCGGGTGAGCCTCTGGCTGCAACTGCCTGGCTCTCGTGAGCCCCAGGTCCCGGGAGTGCCCTCCCTCCATGGGCCTTGTCACAGGTCCTTTGACCCGCCACAGGGCCTTTGCCCCTGCCCCTGCCGTCTTCCGTCGGGCCGTCCCCTGCCAGCTGTCCGCTGTGCCGGCCCATCCTCCCTCCTAGCACCTGACGCAGAGTGGGCGCTCGCATGTGGGGGCAACACCATCCTCCCGGGGACACGTGGCCTCTCAGCCTCCGGGTGGGTTTTCGTGACCCCCGGAGGCAGCTTGCCTCCCCCAGCCACCCACGGCCTGCTCCAGGTGTGGCGAGGCCTCTCCCCCCCCCAGCACTCCCCACCTCCGCTCCGAACACACAGGCAGGGAGGGGGCAGGGCGGGCTCTGCCCAGGGGCCACAGGTCATGCGAGCCGCGAAGCCTTCTCTCTTGTCACGGCCATGGCCACGGCCCTGTTCTCAGGGCGGGAAGGGGTTCCCCAGGCAGTGTGTGTTGCCCCCCGCCCTGTCTTCACGAAGGCCACCTGGGGGGGCCGGCCTCTTGTCCAAAGCCTCCCGGCCCCGTGCTGGCTGGGTTCAGCCCGGCCGCACCCTCTCACACAAGCCCTGTTTGACCACCCTTCCCCCCGCCCCCCGCCAGGACTGAGCTTCTGAGTAGTTGTGCTGAGTCCCCAGGGCCAGGCGCTCCACCTGGATAAGGAGGTTCAGGAGGAGTGTGGAGGCCATAACGCTGGAGCCCACGGGCGACGCAGGTTCGTGGCTGCGTGGGCACCGGCCGCCTGCCTGTGGCCCCCGGGGAAACCCCGGGCTCTCGGCCGTTTCTGGAAAAGCCAGAAATCCAGGCGTTAGGGTGAAGTCTGCCCATTTTCAAACTTGGACTACAAATTCACATAAAACAAAATACCATTTGAACTGAAACTGCGGGGGCTGAAATTGAGCCTGTGGTTGGTCCCCTGTGACCTTTTTGTGGGCAGTTCACACTCCAGGCTGTCCCCGCCCCGGGAGCCCTCACCCACCCTCCCGCTCACTCCCTGCCTCCTGCATGCACTCCTTCAGCTCACTGACCGACTGACTCATTCGTTCATTCCCTCCCTCCCTCATTCCCTTGGCGAATTCCAGCCAAGCACCTCTGATGCTCCAGGCTCCCTGCCAGGAGCTGGGACGTGACTCTGGATGGGGACACAGGTGCCACCGCACAGGGCTGATATCCCAGTGGGTCCAATTTAGGGCAATCAGGCCTCCAGAACACAGCTCTCCTGAGCCCACGGCTGCCGAAAGATGCTGTGCCCTGGGAAGTTCTCAGGATTTCCAGGAGCCCCACTGCAGAAGGAAAATCCTTCCCTGGCACAGGGGCTTGTGGGTCTCTCCACAGCAGGGCTCAGGGGGCTTATGTCACACAGGGGGCTGTGGAGACGAGCTTAGGGAGGTCTGAGGCTGGGGGCAGAGGGCTGCAAGGCCACGTGGGGCTGTGCAGACAGGAGGGGCGAGTGTGGGCCTGAGGCGGGAGCCCGGCAGCCTCCTCTGGAGGGGAGGGTGTGCTGGGCCACCTAAGCGGGCCCCTCCATGTGAAGACAAACACAGGGATGGAGCCATGTGGCCACAGCCAAGGGACACCGGAGTCCCCAGGAGCTGGAAGAGGTGGGAAGGACCGTCCTTGGCACCTCTCAGGGGGTGGCCCCACCCGCTTCTCCACAAATGGCCCACTATTCCCCAGCCCTGCTCTGGCCTAAATCCTGGGACTCACTCCTGCCAACCCCACCCCCCCCACCCCAACCGCTAGCCCCGCCTGCTCGTGCACCTGCTCCTCCCCCATCCTGTTGGCCACCCAGCCGCCAGGGCCAGCCTCACAGACACAGATGCCCAGGGACCCTCATGCCCACACACCTGCCTGGCCCTTCCCTCTGCCGGGAGCCCTGCTGCCAGATAGCTAGGGCCTGCGCTCATGTGACCGCCACTCCACGGTCTCGGGACCCCCACCCTGTTTGCCAGCGTTGCCGAGGGAAGCACAGAGCTGTGTCCCACCATTTCTCGGCTGGCTCTGTGGTGTCCCCTGAGGCCCTGACACTGACATCATCCCTGCTTTGCAAGTGAGGAAACAGTCATAGTCGGGGGGGGGGGGGCGGAATCTCCTTTCCCTGCACACTGACCTGAGCCCAGGGCAGCGGGGGGGGGGGGTACCTCCTTGGGTAGGAGCCACTCGCTGGGGGTTCTGGCTGCATGGCCCATGGTGTGGCCTTCACAGGCCCCGCCCAGCCCCGTCCCCAGCAGCAGAGGAGCTGGCGGCCCGCAGGGGCACGGCTACATGACGCGATATGCACTCATCCCAGACAAGGCCTGACTCTGACCGCAGAGGGTGCACGGGCCGAGGCCCTGCCGGGTCCTCCCTCCCTGCTCTCTGCTGCTTTGCTGTCAGAGGCAGAGGAGGAGGAAAGCGGGACGTTTTGCCAGGGGTTGAAACAGGCACTGGGACCGTGATTTCCTTTGACGGCGTGTGGGGTGTGGGCACAGGCACCCCGCGCTCTGGCCTTTGAGGTGGAGGTGAGGAGAGAGGGGACCAGCTGGGGGCCAGAGAGGGTCTGTGCAAGAATGGGGCCCACTCAGCACTGCCACTAGCCTGAGAGGCGCATGTGGCTCAAGTCACCCAGCCCAGGCCCCCCCCGAATCAAGTGGGGTGCTCGTGGGGCTGTGGGCATGGGGACCTGCCCCACGAGGTCCTGCGATCCCAGACCACTGCGGGCCCCTGGGACCTCTAGAGACCCAGATTATTACAGGCTGTCGAGTGGGGACAGCGTCAGGTAGGGAAGGACGGGGCGGGGCACAGCCTTCTGCAGGCCGGTGACCCTCCGGGCATCTCGGCCCCAGCCGAGGGTGACCCCGACTTTGGGGTGACGCTGCCCGGAGCCAGGCATCCCGCTGCCTGGGATGGGAGCATCAGGGCCCGTTGGGGCTGCAGGAGGGGCGCCAGCCAGACGGAGAGGAAGCGGAGGTGATGTGCTCGTCCACCCTCCCTTCCCCCTGCATTGTGTCCCCAGGGTCCCCTCTCTTCCGGGACAGCAGGAGTGAACCCCACTCCACACACTAGAAAGTCAGACTCTGCCCTGCCCCTCCCTGTCAGCAGGGGCAGGGTGGCGTGAACCACGTGAGGCAGGTCGACCCGGAGAGAGGGGTCCTGGCCCCGCTCACCTGCTGGGGGCCACGGGCCAGTCTGCCCGTCTCAAAGTCCAGGCGCCACCATTTCCTGGCTGTGTGACCTCAGGCAGCTGATTGGGCCTCTCTGAGCCTCGTCTGCCCACCTGTAAATGGGTCTGATGGTCACCTCATGGGGTCCACAGGGCCACATCACACGGCGTATGTAAAGCATTTAGCTCGCGATATACTCCAGCGAATGTTAGCAATTATTTCCCTACTATCGTTTTGATAACAATCCATTTCCTACTGCCCTCCGCGTGCACCACAGGCCTAGAAACAAGGCAGGGATTTAGTTATTTAAAAGGCGCTGCTATAGAAACCTCTCTCTGGGACTCCTTTTTCCCATCAGAAGAAATGTCCCCCAGCCCTGCCCACACCCGGGACTCTGGCTGGGATGGCGGGGCCTCGGCTGAGCAGGTTCTCCGGGGCGGGGGGGAGAGGGGGGACCTGGGGTCTCAGCCAGGCTGTGGGGGCCCCCGCGGCTGCAGGACTCCTGTCCCCTCAACTGTCCAGCAGGTGGCGCCCGTTACACGGTTCCTGCGAGGGAGGCCAGAGTCAGGGCGGTTTGTGTGTGCGCGCGCACGCGTCTGTACGTGCGCGCGCGCGCGCCTGTGTGCGTGCACGCGCGCGCGGGTGTGCGTGTGCATCTGTGTGTGTGCGGATGCGCCTGTGTGCGCGCGCGCGCGCGCCTGGGTATGTGGGTGCGCGTGTGCGTGCACGTGTGTATACGTGTGCACGCACACGCACGTGGGAGACTCTGGCGTGCGTGTGCACGCTCAGCCTGTGTATGTGCACGTGGTGGTCCCTCTGTCCTATCACCGATGACTTCCTGTCACCGTGCACAACCCTGGGCTCTGAGCTCCGGGATGGTGACGCCACCACCGCCTCTGGCTCCTTTCAGATCTGGGGTCTATAGGTGGGGCTGGGGATGGGCTGGGAACATTCTCAAAGCATATGTAGTACTTCAGGTGTAAGTGTGGAATCCAGGCATGCGGGCAAATGACACTTCTGTCCACACCTCAGGGACCCCTTGCACACATTGGGGACGACGGTGGCAGGGTCACGTGGCGGTTAAAGGAGATACGGCACGTCAAGTACCTCGCTCAGGGCCAGATACCTGGTGGGTCCTCTGTGCAACGATGACCGGCAAGGACACAAATTCATGCAGCACCGGGAACACTGGCAGGGGTCGGCAATGAGGTCAAGGGCGTAACTGCCACCCCGTGCCCCTCCTTTGTGTGCCGCCGAGCAGAGACCACCGCCCACGGCCGCGACACCCTGCTCCCGGCACAGACCCGCGCACCGGCGGTCTCCGGGCGTGGCCGCCCCACGGATGGGGCGCAAGCGCCCGCGGTGAACACGAGGCCCAAGGTAGCGCCGGGCCAGCCAAGCCCCCGCGGCCTCCGCGCCGCGCCCACCTGCCGCTTCGGGCTGCCGGCGCCGGGGCTCCGGGCCCAGCTGCGGTCCCGCGGGAGAGCACGGCCCAGCGCCGCCCGCGGGCTGGCCTCGGGGGGGTGTCTGGAGGGGCTGGCGGGCAGACGCTGCCACCTCCCGTGTTGTAGGCACATTTTGGTCCTTTTCCCCCAGATAAAATGTTTACACTCACTTTTAAGTAAGAACTTGGTAGGAAGAAAAAGCAACCGGGCACCCCCGTAAATGGCACGGATGGGACTCGGTTGGTCATGGTGGCGCATCCGGCGTTAGCGGAGCAACAGCCCACGCGATAAAGGCCGCGGCACAGAGGAGGATCCGGAAGCTTCCAGACGGCACGGCGCCTCCCCCTGCCCCCCAAAGGTCGGAGTCCGGCTTTCTGACCCAACGGGGGCCGCTTTCCCAATAGGAGAACCTGAGCGCGGGTCTCCTGCCGACCTCGCTGTCCTGGATCATGAAGCCCCCTCCCCGGACCCTGGCCGAGGGCGGCTGTCCAGGGCACCAGGCTTGGGGGACGGCCACTCTAGGAGCCACAGCAAGTGACCCCCGCCCCCAGCACCGGCCCAGCAAGCCCCGCCGCCCGCCCGCCTGCCGGCCGGTCCCCACAGCCACGGCCACGCGCTCGCTCCCGCCCCTCGGCCCGCGGAGGCCTGGCTGGACTCGGTGGCTCATGGCGGGGGTGGCGGCGGCTAGGCGGCTCGCTCCCGAGCCCTGTGGAAAGTTGTCCCTGGCTCCTGCCACCTTCCAGCTTTTCACATCTCAGCTGCTTTTAATTAGTTTCCTTCAAAGTCCCCCAAAGCAATGGAGCCACGTTAGCGCTAGCCAGCTGCCAAGACACTCCCGTGTGTGTGTGTTTGTGTGTGTGTGTTTGGGGGGCGGAGGGATGCAGAAGCCAGCTTGCTGTCGCTGAACTGCAGGGGCTTTTCCACCTCTGGGGCCAAGAGCTGCAGGGCTGAGGGCACTTCTGGCCTCAGCCCCTGGGTGGGCCGGGCAGGACTTGCTGGGCCAGCAGTGACCCCACGGGGGCGGCTGGGAGGGGCTGGTCTTGACTGTGGGAGACTCCCAACCTCGCCTGCACTTCCTCGGGGGCCTCTGAACCCGCGGGGCCTGCAGGACCCACCTAGACGCTGCTTCGCAGGGTCTTAGCCGCGCCAGCCGTGCAGGGGACCTGCGCCCAGCCTTGCCCCGCCACAGTGCCTTGCGGGCCACGAGGGGCCGGGCAGGAACGAGCGAGACAGGAGCTGGGTGGCTGTAGGGGGCGTTCACGCCCTTTTCCTGGGGGCCTTGGCTGCTCCGCCCCACCCACCGTGTCCCGGTGGCATCGCAGCCCCAGCAGGGACATCTCTCTCAGGTCCCCAGCAGAAGCGTGGGTGTTCCCGTGGACTTCTGTGATTTTAAAACAGCCCGTGGCCGAGCCAAACACACACGCTGGGTGGATTTGACCCAGGAGCTGCCAGCTCGCGATCCCCATCCTGCACGCGGCTGTGTCCCGAGGTTCAGGGCTGGAATCTTCTTGCTTCGCCCCATTTCTACCCCCGGGCCATCCTTGCAGCCGCAGAAGTTCCCTCGGTGGGGACATCTGTTTCTTGCCTGCCCAGCACCCATCTTCCTGTTTCTGGCAACGGTACCTTGGGTTTCCTTTGGGGAGCCACCCTCCTCTCCACTCTGTCCACGTGGTTCCGGTGGGGCTAACCCTTCCCTTTCCATTAGACTGGACGCTGATGCCACTATTTGAACATCTGGATCCGGCTATGCCTGAAGCACGTACGTGGAGCCCAGTTTTGTGAGCTAACGGTCTCCTCTTTGCTTAACCTATTTTGAGTTAGGTTCTATTCTTCTGTGGCTGGAAAGTGTCCTCACCAATAGAGCCTCAAGTGGGGGCCCACAGGTGACTTTGTTGGGCATTGGTCTTGTCATGGGCCGGCCACTGGCTGTCCTGAGGGGTCTGCCCTGCCCTGTGACTTTGTTTGTACCTTTTTCCTCACGTAGTCACTTGGACTCACCTCTCTCCCAGTGGTCCATGCTTCCTGCCCGCGGCTCCCCTCTGTCCCCCACCCTGCCGCATGGACAGAGCACCTGTGAGCACGTTCATTTGTGCCCGTGGCATGAACCCTGTGCCTGCTGTGGGCCTCGAAGCAACCATTCTGCACCAGAGGTTTCCAGATTGTTCTAAGGCCTCCGGGTCTTCCTGAGGGATCTGGCATGGTTGACGTCCACACTCCAGGGACTACCGCTTCCAGGAGCTCAGCTATGACGCCGTCCCTTCCTCTGCGTGCCAAGAGGGCCTCGCAGAATGCGGCTGAAAAGGGATATGGCCACAGGGAAGGCCTCAAATTCACTCTAGTTTAAATGAAAAAAGCCAACGACTCATTCACACCGGTAACGCATTAATACACTCTTTGAAACACCCAACTGCTGACCACCGGTTTGTCCCCAAGGGCCAACTGCTTTTCTTGAAGCCTTTACAGGCAAAGTGATCTGGCATCTGGGATTCGCTTTGAAAAATGCAGCCGGAATAAGAATGGGGGCGGGGCTACCAAACCCACTCACAGCGGTCTGCACAACTACGAGGGCTCCTGTGTCAAGAAAAGAAACACCCAGGGTTGTAGGACAGCAGGGGCAAGTCTGGCAAACTGGGACACGTGGTCGCCATGCTGAATGGGCGCACCCGCTCGCGCCACCGCCCCGGCCTTGGGACTTGGGGTCCTGGGCTCTGCACTCTCTCCTCCTCCCCCTCCGAGGGTCTGGACCTTGCAAAAGTTGAAAGTGTCCTGATCTATAACATCTCCCACATCTTTGACCTCTGGTATGTGCGGCTGGGTGTTGGCATTTAGAGTTTTATCTTCCCAGGGCTGACTGGCCTTTTTATGGGGTCTTTCTGTTCTGTGCAGGCCGGTCGGATGAGAGTCAGCAGAGACCCCCGGAAAGCCTGACTGGCTGCGTGACCCTGCGTTAGCCCCCAGCCACCCTCCCCGGCTTGTTTCCTGACCGGGGGATGAACTGGGTGAGGGAGACAAGTGGGGATGCACAGAGCCTGGCCCCTCTCTGTACCCCCAGGAGAGCAGTCATCGTGAGGCCCCAGGAAAGTGGGTAATGTGGAGGCCTGGGGCACAGGTGTTGGCTCAGGGGAAACGGAGGTTCTCTTGGGATGTACAATCTCTGTCTCCAGAGCGCCCTCAGACCTGACACACCCACGGAGCGTCCTCTTCCCACTGCAGTGTCCCTAGACTGTCTCCTCGTCATCTTCCCTCATCACATTTCTGTGACTTCATCATCCAGTAACAAGTGCAGTGCCTGTTCATGACCTCCATCCACCTGTTCACCTGGATTAATTGGCTTCCTGTGTAAGATGGGAAGCTCCTGGGGGACAGGGCCTAGTTTGGCAGGTTCACAATGCCTGGAAAACACAGTCATCCATCCATCCTTCCACATATCCATCTACCCACCATCCACCAATCCATCCATCCATCCATCCACCCACCTATCTATCCATCCATCTGTCCATCCACCTATCTATTCATCCATCTGTCCATCTTTCCATCCATCCTTCCACAATCCATCCATCCACGTACCCATCCATCTATCCATCCATCCATCCATCCATCCATCCATCCCCCCATCCACCTACCCATCCATCCAACCATCCAACCATCCATCCATCCATCCATCCATCCATCCATCCATCCATCCATTTGTCCATCCATCCACCCACCCATCCATCTTTCCATTTGTCCATCCATCCATCCATCCATCCATCCATCCATCCATCCACCCATCCATCCTTCCATTTGTCCATCCATCCATCCATCCTTCCACATATCCATCTACCCACCCATCCACCAATCCATCCACCTATACTTCCATCCATCCACCTACACACCCATTTATCATCCATCCATCCATCCATCCACCCATTCATCTGCCCTCCCACCTCACTCACCTACTCAGCCATCTATTCATTGTCAGGACTAGAATTCAGGTCTGTGGTCTCAAGTGTTGGACTTTAGCCTTGGCTCACTGCAGGGCTGAGGGAGCAAAATCTTGGGAGTAAGCAAGTGCCCCATCATGTAACCCTTAATACCCTGAAAGAAAACCTGACATGACTGGAGCTGGGTGCCCATAGAACTACCACCAACAGCCTCTGTCCCATGGCTGCGAGAAGGGACAAGCTGTCCCCTCCCATAGGGTCACTCCTGCTCAGCCTGGGGTCCTGTGGGAGGAGGGACCTTATGTGGCCATCTGGAGTCTGGATGACCCCTTTCTGCTTGAGCCTGCGGAGGATATCTGGGCCTTGTAGGCCAGAGCTGAGGCTAGGGGTTGGGGAGCCAGACTTGACCCATGACGTGGCCTGTCCTTCCCCTGGAGTAGATGCTCCTGCATCCCCTAGAAGGGGACAGTGGCCTGCTGTCTCTCTGCCCCTTCCTATCTCCTGTGCCATCTCTGGTTGCCCTCTCTGGGCCTGCTCGAACGTGCCAGGGTCCTTGAAGACACTCCCATGCTACCCTGATAACAGAGCTGACTGCTGATGTCCCAAACAGGCAAAGCGACCTGCCTAGGACACCAAGAGGCACGGATGGAGCGGGGTGCAATCCCACGTGTCCTGAGTCTCAGACTAGAGGTCCCACGCTGTGGCCGCCAGCCAGCGCATGGCTGAGCCCGCCCAAGGCCTCCTGTCTCTGCCGCTGTTCTCACAGCCGGGTTGATCTGGAGAGACTGATCCCTCTGAGGAGGCTGCTGGGCTTGGAGGGTCTCCAAAGCAGGCATACCTGGGAGAGAGGGCTGGCTGCCTGGGGTGCTCTTGGAGCGGCCCAGCTGGCCTCTGCTCAAACTTGAGGGTCACATGCCCACGTGCCAACCAAATGCAGCCCCTGAGTGGCCTGGGCAGGGCCAGCAGCAGCACCGCCACCAGCCTGCGGAGCCATGAAGTGATACATTGTCGTCCGAAGACTCGGGGCTTGGGGCTGTTTGTTACACAGCAGTAGACAGCTGTGGTACTCGGGGGCCCTCGGCTCTAGTGTCCTCATCTGTTAACGGGGATAACATAGCCCCATGGGGTGGCTGCTCACTAAATGAGATGGCACGGGTCAGGCCGTCAGCACGGTGAGCGCTGCCCGGGGACCACTGGCTGCAATGCCATCACCTGCTTTGTCCCCAGACCCATGAAAATGGCCCCTCTGCTGGAGGGAAGGGATGTGGATCTGATCTGGCCGCGTGGTCACAGGTCCCACCCTAGATGCTCGGGCTGAGTGAGATCTAAGTTCCTGCCTGGAAGTCCTGTCTCCCTCCTGGGGTGCCGGCCGCACTCCTGCCCCACAGCTCCCCGGACTTCGCGTCCGTGCCCTGCGTGCGGGGCCAGCATGGGACGTGAGGGGCGGGAAGACTGGACCCCCAGGCCCCCCGCCGGTCACCGTGAAGAGGCAGACGGCACAGAGGGATCCTTCCGACTGCACGGCCAGGGGGCTGGGATCAAAGGCCCCAGCCTGGGAAGCGGACGGATCGCTTCTTCCGGCATTTTCTTTATTTGCCCATAGAGAGCATTTTCTGAGCATTTTCTTTTGTCTTCTCTGACCGGGCTCTGTCCAGCATGCCGACGAGGCCTTGCACTGCCAGCCTGGTGGGGCGGCACCCTCTCCCACGCGTGGCCCTGCACAGCAACAGAGGTGCCCGACCTGTGCCTCAGGGTCTGGCCCCAGCGGCAGGCTGGAGGCTGGGTTCCTGTCTGCCGTCACTCCCACACACCCAGGCCCAGCCCGTCTGGGACAGGAGGGGCCCGAGGTCATCCCAGGCTGGGAATGCCAACATTTGCGGCCACTGAGACCTCGATTCAAATGTCCAAAAGAAATCTTGCAGGGGAGAATCTATCCATTTATCATCTATCTAGCTATGTTTATATCCATTTATACCTCTATCTGTGTATTGACCTATCATCTATTGATCTATCAATCAATCATCAATCAATCATCTATCTCTATCTATCTATCGACCTATCATCTATCACTCTATTATCTCTGTCTCTATCCCTTCACTGACTACCTACATAACTACCCCCCACTCTCCTCTATCTCACATATACGTACATAATACTTACATAAATGTTTGGATTCGTATTTATTTGCTGGGCAAAGATCACGAACGTAGGAAGGTGCACAGCCCTGCGCTCCCAGACCTACGGAAAAATCCTGAAACTTTCCAGCTCAATATCCCTCCTTCTTTAGCCTAACCTTCCCCAGTAGCTGGGAGGGAGCCAGCAGACCCACATGACAAAGGGCCAAAGACTGGGGGAGAAGGAAAGAAAGGTTAGCCCACGTGACCCAGACCCGTCCCAGGGCCCTGCATCTGTCCCTGGGTCATGCAGACGGAGTGGACAGTGGGCGTAGATTCACCAACGAGAGGCTTCCCTGGGTCCTCTTGCTGGGGTGGTGGCAGGCGGGACAGGGGCCTGAGCCGTGGGGGCCTTTTTGCCACCCTCCGGAGGGTCTCCCGAGAGTGGGGTCAACACAGAGGAAGGCAGAGCCGTGAGATGAAGAGAGGCTGACTCCTGAGGCGCTGTCTGGGAAACTGGATCCAACAGTGCCTGAAGCCCACTTGTCATTCCAAGTTTTTTCAGTCCCACCAGCCAGTAGGTCCCTTTCACGCTGTGTGACTTGTGTTTCTGTCACTTGGCAGTCACCCAAAGCACCAGGATGTGAACATACGGCTGACGGCCAAGCTACAAGTAGGGTTACAAGGAGAAGTGACCGAGTGCCGGTGGGAGGCAGGTCGTGGAGGTGCTGAAGGGGTGCAGGGCATCCCGTGGGTGTCTGCCCGGTGCAGGCCTGACCGCTCCTAAGCCCCCCAGGAGCCGCACGTACCCGCAGTGGGGGTGACCAGCCAGGGAAGGTGAGGCAGAGCTCACCTCGGATAGCTCAGGGTCGTGACCTTCAGGGACACGTGTCTAGAGGGGCGGCCGGGGGCCGTCTGAACACAGCAAGTGCTCTGACCGATCGGGGCCACTGGGCGGGACCGACCTACAACGAGCTCCCGGGGCTGGGGGCACATGTTCCGGAAGGTCGCCGGCCCCGGGCTGCAGGACGACCAAACACGGGTGACAGAGGACTTGAGATTCGCGTGTCTGGGTTCAAGCCCTTCTCCTTGCTGGGCGTGCAGCTCGAGCCTCCAATCCCAGGGCGCTGCCGTGACCCAGCCAGGGGGGTCCTTGAGAACAGCAGCCATCTGGGCGTGGTCCTAGCACGGTGCCGGGAACGTGGTGCCCAGGACGGCACACACAGGCCAGGTGCGCAGTTTGCACACACGCAGCCACGGTCGTACATTTAACACCGAGTCGCGCAACATGACACGTGTGTGGCACACATTATCATGCACAACTCGCCGGGGGCCGTGTTCATATGCACAAACCACCTGCGGTAACACAGGCCTGCTCGCAGCTATATCTGTACATCCCCGTTTCCCGAGCTTCCCAACTGGCCGTCCGTGATTGGAAGAGAAACTTGCCCCTGAGGCCCCGCCTACACAGTCTGCCGCCAGGTAGAGGGGTGCGGGGCCATTTCACCCCCGGGGGCCACCTGAGCCAGCAGTGAGGCAGTGTGGCCCAGGTCCCGGGGCAGGGAGGCCCTGGGTGCAAAGCAACCACAGGGGAGCCGGGAGGGGGCACAGGGGAACAGGAAGGGGGAGCAGGGAGTCGGGGGGGGCACAGGGGAGTCGGGAGGGGGTACTGGGGAGCTTGGAGGGGATACAGGGGAGCTGGGAGGGGGAACAGAGGAGTTGGGGGGCACAGGGGAGCAAGGAGGGGGCACAGGGGAGCAAGGAGAGGGCACAGGGGAGCAGGGAGGGGCACAGGGGAGTCAGGAGGGGGCACAGGGGAGCAGGGAGGGGGGACAGGGGAGTCAGGGATGGGGCTCAGGGGAGCAGGAAGGGGGCACAGGGGAGTCAGGGGGCACAGGGGAGCAAGGAGGGGCACAGGGGAGTCATGGGGGCACAGGGGAGTCAGAAGGGGGCATGGGGGAGCAGGGAGGGGGTACAGGGGAGTCAGGGATGGCACAGGGGAGTCGGGAGGGGTCTCAGGGGAGCAGGAAGGGGGCACAGGGGAGTCAGGGGGGCACAGGGGAGCAGGGAGGGGGTACAGGGGAGTTAGGGGGACACAAGGGGGTTGGGAGGGGGCCCAGGGGAGCCAGGAGGGGGAGCAGGGAGTCAGGGGGGCACAGGGGAGCCGGGAGGGGGTACTGGGGAGCTTGGAGGGGATACAGGGGAGCTGGGAGGGGGAACAGAGGAGTTGGGGGGCACAGGGGAGCAAGGAGAGGGCACAGGGGAGCAGGGAGGGGGCACAGGGGAGTCAGGAGGGGGCACAGGGGAGCAGGGAGGGGGGACAGGGGAGTTGGGAGGGCACAGGGGAGTCAGGGGGCACAGGGGAGCAGGGAGGGGGCACAGGGGAGTCAGGGGGGCACAGGGGAGTCAGGAGGGGGCATAGGGGAGCAGGAAGGGGGCACAGGGGAGCAGGGAGGGGGCACAGGGGAGTCAGGGGGGCACAGGGGAGCAGGGAGGGGGTACGGGACAGGTTGAGAGGTCTGGGCGCTCTGGGATGGGCCAGGTGCCTGTGGGGACCCCGAGGACAGAGACCACACGCAAATGACCGTGCACAATCCTGAGGCCCGAGTTTCCGTGGACACCGCTGCACGTCCCCTGCCTTCCAGGGCCATGAAACGACCAGGCCCGGCGGTTTCTAGGTGCTCGCCGGCCAGCGGGGGAGATGCCCACATGGCCCGAGGGAGCGAGGGGCAGGAGCCGGCTGGTGCACCTGCTGGTGGGGCGTCCGGGCGTCCTACGGGCTGCCCCGGGTGCTTGCCACGCCGTGGCGCCCCGCACGTGTGCGCGTGCCCGGCCTTCCACCCTGGGGACCCCTGACAACTCTCACAAACGCAGACTACACGTTGGGATGAGGGTATTTTGTTAACGTCGGTTAAAGAAAATCTTCACGAAATTCGCGACCCCTCTTTCTTTTCCACACGAAGCCACTGAGGGATCTGAAGCGACCGGCTACCTTGCACCCTGCTTCTCTTGACGGCGCCGGGAACAGACGGCGAGCCCCTTCCTGCCGAGGCCCCACGGCTGCCCCACACCTGGGGGCCTTGCCACTGTCCCGGACGGCACGGGCCTGAGACGCCCGGTGGCCAGAAAGCTGGGCAAGGGGCGTCCACGCCGCCTTCTGCGGGCACGAGGCCAGTTGCCAGACAGTGGTCCTGCCCCACGGCTGGCAAAGCACTTCCCGGGAGGCAGGACTTGTGAGGCCCAGGGACGGGTGGGGGGACCGAGGCTGGAGGAGGCGAAATGCTGGGACGAAGGCCCATGCCTGCCCGGCTGACCCTCACCCTGAGTCCCTCCTCCAGCCCCTCCGCAATGGGGTCTCCTGGTCCCCGTGGGGCTCAGCTCAGAGCAGCCTGGGGAAAGTCCGGGTTCGCTCTTTACTTGCTCTGGGGGGCCAGGCACAGGAGGTCCTCAGGCCTAAGCGCACAGACCCAGGTGCCCAGTGCCCAACGGCGGGCCCCTCCGGGAGCTTCTGAGACGTTAATTATTCCCCAGGCACCGGCCCGGCATAAATACAGCCTAGACATCCAAGAAAAGCACGCTGCCGCCGGGATGGGGAGTCTTTCCCAGTGCTAAATGCAGCCTCGGCAACGGGCACGTCGGCGAGCGCGCTCAGATAACAATCGGATTCCGCAGGCCCCGAGCTGACCCTGCGGCGGGCACGCTCCCACTCACCGGGAGTGACCGCCGTGGCCGGGCGCAGAGGGCCGCCGGCTGTCTTTCTTCCGCTGGGAGGGCACTCCAGGGCGGGGAGCAGGAATGCACGTGGGCCGGTCCGCGTTTAGCGTGTATTTATAAATGGGGCACAGCTGCCGGCCGAGTGGCACCCGCGAGGTCAGCTTCCTGCCAGGTCCCGCGGCCAGATGTTTACTGAGATTGCAGAGAGACCGTTCCGCCCACGCGCGCCCAGATTCATTCCACATCTACGCTCCGAGGCTGCTCCGTGCCTGGGCCTGGCCGGGCTCCAGGCGCTCAGAGAGAAGAGGCACCCCGGGGACTTGAGACGTGGGACCGGCACACACAGGGTGGATTTAGAAGGGAGCAAGGAGGGAAGGGGACTCGTGCCGCCTCGGGGCGGGGTGGGGGAGGGGAAACCTTCTCAGAGAGGAGGCGGGTTTTGAAGGATGGCTAGGAGTTTTCTGGACATCCCGAGGAGGGAAAAATAGCACGGTGCCACGGTTTGGCGGTGAGCAAGGGGCGTGGTGCCACCCCGGGTGCTGGGAAGAAAAGGTGGGAGTTTCAGCGGGTCCTGAGCCGCACGTGGGCACGGTTTCCAGGGGAGCTTGTTAAGACGCAGGTCCCAGGGCCACCCCATCGCACAGCTGGGCGAGGCCGGGCGTCTGATCTGGAGCCACTGACCCCAGTCTGAGAAACCGAGGCTCAGAGAAGGAACGGAAGTCTGCAGGGGCTTCCTGGAGGCCGTGGGGGAAGAGGTGAGGGGGGATGGGCATCCAGGGGCTCTGCGGTTGCCGGACACCCGGACCCCGAGGTGCGCGGCGGCCACAGGCACACTGAGAGCCCGTGAGGGGCTGGTCGGAGCGAAGACCCCGATTAGACATAAAACACGCACGGGACTCTGCCTTGGTTTTACACTGAGCGCCGTGATGATGCGGTTTCGGCTGTCACGTGTTACAGAAAACGAACTGCATTCGTTGGCTTTACGTCCTTAAATGCGGCTCCCATCGCTTTCAAAACTGCCCGTGCACCTTGGTCCCTGGCTCGCGCAGAACTGCAGACGTGCCTGCTCTCAGACACAGTGACGCTGTCACGCACACACACGCACGTGCTCACGGCACACTCACACGTGTGCACACAGGTGCAGGCTCACACCCCCGATGCACACATGTTGAGTGGGGAGTGGTGGCGACCGTCCCAGAGCTGGCCAAGGACCCCGCGGGGGTGTCTTCCTCTCCTCGGCTGCCCCCTCATGGGCCCCTCGTGGCCTGGGACAAAGGGGCCACGGTTGTGCTGTGGTATAGGAGCCCTGTCAGAGTGGTGGCTGGAGGGCTCTCTCCCAAAGTGGGGCCGGCCCCCCTCGGTCCTGCCCTCCTCTTTCTAGAGTCGGTGGCCCCCCACTTCCTGTGTCTCATCCTCTCTCCCGGCCCCACCAGAGGCCCCCGTCAGGCACCTGCTGACTTTCCTCTGGGTGCTAAGCGCAAAGCCGCTGCCCGCGTCCCCGACGGCCCCGGCCAGAGTGTGAACTGTCGCAGTGGGGGTGGGGGGCACCGGAGCACAGCCTGGCCCCCGAGTGGCCGTGTGCCGGTGGCCGCTAGATACATGCGGGACACACAGAGGGTGCCCAGCACTGTGGCTGTCCTGGGGGGACTCTGAGCACCAGTTACGTATGGCTGAGGAGAAGTCAGATGGCCCAGGGGGATGCCGAGTCCCCAGCACCTCTGACCCTGCTGCCGTTGTGTCCCTGCGAGATACTGCTCAGCAAGGGCCAGCCTGGCGGTGCCCCGGAGCGCCTGTCAGCCGTTGCCCGCGAGAGCCGGGGAAGGCGGCGCCCCTTGCCCTGTGTGCCCGGCGTCAGGTTAGGTGGCCTGGCCTCTGACAGCTCCCTGCTGGGTGGGTTTCAGGCAGATGTCTTCACCTCTCTGGGGTAAGAGTGGTGGATTCTGGTACTTACTGGGTATGTCCATTCTGATCGTGCATTCTGGAACTCTGAAAAGAGCCACAAGACAGGCTCGGGGGTCCCTGGGTCTGGGTTGGGGCAGGCCAGAGCTAAAGCCCCGTTGATCACCAGACCTCGGTGAATGATATTTGGGTCTCCTGGGGTCAGTGCCCCATAATTATGCGATTATTCCCTCTCTGCAGTGTGCGGGGAAGGCTGGGAGAAGGAAGAGCGGTAGAAGTTTCCGGCACTGTAGCAGGTCCCTCCCTGAGGGTCTGGGCCCTTCCCTCCAGGGACGCTGTGAGGAAGAGAACGGGAAACGTGTGTGGACAGCGGGTGCCCAGGAGAAGCCTCAGGCTGGGGCAGGGGCCAGAGGGCAGAGCGTCCCGCAGGACAGTCCCTGAGGCTGTGACTGCCACTCTCTCTGCCTCGACTTCCCCTTCTGTGTGCCGCCGTGGACCCCGGGGTCCCGCTCCCGGACCCCGTCCTGGAGAAGTACAGAGACACGCCCCCCGTGCTCACACATGCCCCCCGGCAGCAGCCGAGAGCCGCCGGTGGATGTGATGCACGCGACGGGGTCCGGCCGCACAGCGGAGTATTACTCAGCCACAAAAAGGGACGAGGCACCGATGCATCCACAACGCGGACGCCCCGTGACGACGTCATGACCAGAAAACGTCAGGCGGTCGCAGAAAGAAAAACACTGTGATTTCATTCATGTGAAATGTCCTGAGCAGGCAAATCCAGAGAGGCCGAAAGTGGAGGCGTGGTTTCCAGGGCCGACGGGGGCGGGGGCGGGGGGAGGGCGGGGGGTGACCGCCGCAGGGTGCACGGTTTTTTCCGGGAGGATGAAAGTGTTCTAGAAGGAGGCAGTGGTCGTGGTTGCACAGCCTCGTGAAGGCACTAAAGCCACAGCACTTGCCCTTTGAAAGGGCGAGCTGGGTGCCCTGCGAGGTGTCCCCACCGTGTCGGGCTGACTGAGGACATGGGATGGCCCACCAGCAGCTGGCACGCCGCCCCTGCCGAGGGGACACGTCCCCCAGCACCCGGCCCCCTCCGCCCCGTCCAGTCAGGGGTCTCGGCACCAACACCCCCCCCCCCCCCCACCCACCGCCCCAGCACGAGCCCAGAGAAGCCCCGCTCCGCAGGGTCCCCAGGGGGCGGCTCCCGGCCAGCCACACGGGGGCCGGGGGGGGGGGGCGGGCGCTGTTTGCACACGGACACCTTGGCCCAGCGGCCCTGCAGGAATGTGGAAAATGCAGCGGCCGCATCTGCAGGCGGCATCTGTACCCAGGCCGTCGGAAAGCCTCAGTGGCCTCTCATGAATGTGGATTTTGTTTGGCCTGTTTGCCTGGGACACGGGCCCTGTGAGGAGCCCTGAGTCAGGACACAGGCTGGGAGCAGGCGGCCAGGGATGGAATGTCCCCGTCCTGCCCTGTCCCACCCGCCCCGCAGCAGGGCCTGAGGGGTGAGGAGGGGGCCGCTGTCGGGGGCGCCCCCTCACGGCCCCGCGGCCTCCGCCCCGCGCTGGCCGCCGTCCCTGGGGTCCAGCTGTGCCCGGAAGGCGGCCTCACCCGGCCCCCGTGGGGCATCGCTGCCTAGTCCTGGCCTCGCAGCCAGAGCGCGGGCGCTGGCTGGGGGCTCTGAGGGGTCCCCGCGCCCACGCTGCTCCCCCTCCAGGCCCCCCGCGAGAGGAGGCCACCCTGGGGGAGGGGGCACGGCTCTGCGGCGGCTCCCAGAGGCTTCGAGCACTGGGTGATGGAAAACAGGGTGGCAAGGCGGCCTGGGGCCACCGTCAGGGTTGGCCGGCAAAGCCCGGGGCCCCAGATGAGCCCTGCCGTCCCCCCCCCACCCCCCCACCCCACAGTCATACACGGAGCTTCTATTTGGGACGCTCCTTCCCAAAGCTTGATCTGTGTGAACAGGGGTGTCATCCTCAGAGACCATCTCAATCCTGACAAGGGCTGGGTGAGTAGTGAGCAGGAAACCAATAGCTCGACGCTGGGGTCACGGCCCCAAACGGCCAATGGAGTCGCTGACCTCACTCTCTGGTGGCTGGGAAGCGGGACGGGGGGTCCCCTGCCTGGCCTGCCACCCTGCTTCCTAGCCCTCCGCAGAGCTGGCCTGACGCGCCCGGGCCAAGGGAGCATCTACAAGAGAGGGACGTTGACCCACAATACTGAGGGTCCCGGACGCTCGGCAGCACCGATGGGGGAGGAGGGAAGCCTAGGCCAGCGGTGATAGAGGTCTGCCTCTCCGGCCCCCAGAAGGGGAGGCTTCCCGCGCCCGTACGTGACAGGATGCGAGTGACGTCCTCAGGAGCAAGGACAGCGGTCTAAAGTGTGACCGCCACTCCCGCTCTGGGTACCTTTGGGTGGCTCCCTGGGTGGACACGGCCCCACAGCGTGCAGACGCCTGCTGAGCAGAGTCTGGGCTGGGTGTCCCTGTGCAGTGAACGACCTGCTCAACTGTACAGGCCCACTCTTCCTTCTACCCAGGGAAACGGTGGGTCCTCAGCTGACCTCACGGCGGGACTAAAGTATAAGATTGCAATCGGTCTCCGAGGACAGTATCTGTCACCCCAGCCACGGCTACGGAGACACAGTGAGGATAAACCAGCAAGGGACAGGCCAAAGAAACAGGACCTTGGCACCTGCGAGGCCGTCCGTATCTATCCTACATCCTCCACCCCGCTCCGTTCAGCCTCCAACACACAGTCAGCGGGTTCTATCAGAGAATTAGGTTGGCAACAGGACCCCAGGATCCCCCGGCCAGTGTGGGCTGAGAGCCCCTCCGTCGGGCTCGGCAGGGACAGGGCTTTGAAAGGCGGACATGTGACTGCCCACCCCCGACGAAGGGTGGGATGCCGGAAGGGTTGAGGGCGGAGCAGAGGGCAGTTCTGACGGGGCAGGGGACCACACGCCATGGCAAGGAGGCGGCTGGCAGGTGGAGAAGGGAGACAGGATGCTGGGTGTCCGGCGGGGGGGCGGGGGGTGAGGTCACAGGCAGGAGGTGGAAAGGGGGAGCAGCGTCCCGAGAACGGGCCCCGGGGACTGCGGTCAGGGAGAACGGGGTGGGACGGCGGCCAGCCTGGAATGCAGGTTTCCAGCTTTAGCTGTCGGCAGCGGTGGGATGGGGAGCTGGTCACACCCTTCCCGGTCTCGTCCCTTCTGCACCCATGTACAATGAACCAAAGTGGAGGTGGGCCAGCCGGCTGGGGTGGGCCGGGGAGAAGTGGGGAAGGAGCCCCCGGCAGGGCCCCAGCTGCGCCTGCAGGGTCCTTCCCACGGGCCCCGCGGGTCTCCCCGGCCGCGTGGGGGGGGGGGGGGGAAACGACCAGAGGTAGCATCTGCTGTGCTCGCAGCGTGTCAGGCCCGTGCTGTGGGTGCCCGGTACCTCGGCCCACCCCTGGGCCCGGGCAGGTCTCCCCACTCTCCTGATGGAGACACCGAGCTCAGGGACGCTGGGGGCTTGCCCACACAGCCCCGGGCAGCTGCTTCTGGAGCCTGCACCCTTCCCCACTGCACCACCTCCCCTGAACTCTGAGCCCCTCATCTCGGAGAGAAAGCAGACGGGTAACCGAATCTCAGTAAGAGTCAAAGCCAGGAGGAAGGTGGGGGTGGGGCTTGGCTAGGAAGTCTCCGGGCTCCGGAGGAATCCACAGTGTGAACTGATGTCTCTTTGGCACCATCAATGGTGGCGGGGTTCCAGAAGAAAGGAGGTGGGAACAGGTCTCTGCTTCCAGGCCACCCCGGTGTGGAGCGGACGTGAAGTCGGGGAGGAGACCCACTGACTTTCTCCCAGGGAGGGAGGCAGGATGAGGCCTGACCCGGAATGTCAAGTCAGAAAAGGCGCAGGACCCGACACGATTAGGCTTCAAGGGGACATAATCTCTCTATTAACATTCTCCAAAGGCAACCGTGTGTAAGACTTAACCTGATGTGCCGTGTGCTCCTCAGGATGACAGGACCGGAGTCAACAGAAACCACAGGTAGGAGGCTTTTCCCTCAATCTGCAGCACAGCCTTCTCATAACCTCCGGCACACTGTAGGGGTGGGACCATGGGATGGGTGGCTGTGACAGGCAGTGAGGTCCCCGTCGATGGGGGCATTCAAGCAGAGGCAGTAACCTGGAGGCAGGGTCTGGGGGAAACTGGGGCAGTGATGAGGGAGTTGTCTCTAAGTTGATCTCTAAGTTGTCTTTGACCCTGAAGTCCCGGGACTTGCCGGCTCCCACGCTGCCCCTGGCTGCAGCCGGCCCGGGCTACAGGCAGAGGGGTCACTCACCCTTCGACGGTGCCTCCGCCCCCCCCCCCCCAACCCAGATGCTGTGGGGGCCGCGCGCTCCCCTCGAGGTGCCCCAGCCTCCTTTCTGCCTCACACACTCCTCCCCGGGTGAGGCTCTCGACAAGCTCTGCCCCGTGCTTCTGGAAGCTGCCAGGCCGGGCACATGGCACACGAGGGCACGCCCTCCCTCCTGGGCACCTCAGGGGCTGCCCTGGCCGCCCTTCCTTCCTAAGACTGTAATCTGTCCCAGCTTCCCGCCAGCCGCCCCCCTCCCCCGCCCCAGTCTGATACCAAGCTGGCATTATACCTGCTTGTCTGGTTTGTTATCGGGGAGGCAGGGGCTTGCTGGGTTGGGGGCTCCTAGGGTGGCGTGGGGCACAGAGAGGGCTCCGTCTGCATTTGCTCAACCAACAGGCAGTAGTGAGGGCACGGCGAGAGGCACCAGCCCCTGCCGCTCTCTGGCTGTGCGGCATCGGCCGGGTTACCTAACCTCTCTGATCCTCGGTTTCCTCACCGACACTAGGGGTACCACCAATCAGGATAGGAGCCTTCCACACAGTAACACGTGGCACAGTCCCTACCGGGTCCCGAGCCAGCGGCCGAAGAGCGGTCTGCAAGGAGTTAAGGGCCTCAGCCACCGCCAGAGCGCAGGAGGCCAGCCCAAGCGAAGCCCCGTCTGTCCCTCCGACCCCGCTGCCTCCGTGGCCCAGGGTGCGGGGGCAGGGTCTGGGTGACCGCGGGAAGTCCCCGCGAGCCCCGGCTGGCCTTCCCTTCCGGCCGCCGCCGCGCGGCGCCGCGTCCCCACGGGTCCCTGCGGCCTGATTCCCTAGGCGCGCCCGGCCGGCCAGGGGCGCGGGCCGGGTGTGGGCGCCGCGTGGCCTCCCCGCAACAGCGCAGCGGCGGGGAGCCCCGTGCGCCCGAAAGACCCGCCCGGGCCCGCGCGCTGCCCCCGCTGCCGCCCTGGCCAGCTCGCGCCCGGCCGAGCGCGGGGGCGGCACGCCCCGGGGGCAGCCTGGAGGAGGCGGCAGCCGGGCTCCGGGGGTGGGGGTAGGGGTGGGGGCAGCCGCTCCGGCCCGCAATGAATGAGCCGGGCCGCGGCCGCGCGCGCGCCCCCGCCCCGGCCCCGCTCCCCGGAGGCCCGGCTTTCCGGAGGCCCCGCTCTGCGGCCCCGGCGGGCACGCAGCGGCGGGCGCTGGGCTGCACTTTGCGAAGTGCCCGGCGGGGCCGGCCCGGGCTCCGCGAGCGGCGCCGGGCAGGGCGGAGGCCGGCCTCGAAGCGCCGCGGCCCCCGCCGAGCCCCCGGCGCGCCCTGGCGTTCGCGGCGCGGCGCGTCCCGGGCCGGGCGAGCGGGGTCGGGGGGCCGCGGGGAGGGTCGCCCGGCCCCGCCGGAGCGCGCCGCCGAGGGCGCCCGGGACGTGGCGGGTCGCGGGCGGCCAGGTGACCCGCCGCGCAAACCCCCGGTCCCCGCGCACTTCCCAGGCGCCGCGCGGCCACACTCACCTCCCGCTCCGAGGGCCCCGCTCCGTTCGCCGCGCTGGCGGACACGATCGAGCTCCCGGCACGGCCGCGGCGGCCCCGGCGCTCTGGGCGCGGAGGGCAGTCCTCATCCCGACCGCAGGCCGCCCGGGCCGCGCAGACGGGCCGCCCGCCCGCCGGGCACCGAGCCGCCCCGCCGCCGCTGCTGCTGCGCCGCGCTCTGCCCCTGCGGGCGGGGTGGGGAGAGGAGGGGAGCGGCCTCCACCCGCTTCCCAGGTCGGGCCGCGCGCGCGGGGCCAATCCTCGCGAACAAGCTCCCGGCAGCGTCTGGGTGCTCCGGGGGGCCCTCCGCCCAGCCCTGGGCAGCGCGCGCGGTCGGCCCCCAGGCACAGCCGGCTTCGGTTACAAACTTCAAACCCTGCGTCCCCCCCCCACCCCCCCCAACCCCCCAGCTATTTTTAGCAGCACTCTTCCTAGGTGTCTGTTTCACGGGACGCGCTCTGGTGATCGGGGTCCCTGATGGGAAAGGTATGGAGCCACCAAGCCCGGGCCCGTGCCCCTCGCCAGCCCACCCCGGGCTGGCAGCGCTGAGCCGCTCGGAGGCGCCGGACGCACTCTGCACTATTTTCAAAACGGGGGCCTAAGTCTGTCGGTGTGGTTTCCGGTGGCTCCTCCACCCCGACCCCCTCCCGGCCTCCTGTCTGCACAGGTTCGGACACCTCACATACTTGCCCCTTCCGCTTCTGCAGGGAGGATGGGGGGGGGGGTGGTCATGCCACCTGCCACCTGCCTGGAGACCTTTTGAAGTCCTCCAGGTTGGCACCTGGAAGGCACCCTGGGAGGAGGTGCTCAGGCCTCAAAGGTGGGGGTTGAGGTTCCCTGAATCCTCAGTGCCCTCACTTTGGGTGCCCTGGCCCAGCCTCAGGCCTGGTGGATTCTGGAAAGAGCAGATGGTGGGAGCTGGAGCCGCGCGGGCCCTCGAGCGGGAGGGCCCTCACGTGCCATCTGTTCAGCGGTGTCCTTCACAGATGAGGGCATCCAGGTCCAGAGAAGGCAAAGGCACCCACCCCGGGCCACATGGCCCAGGGCGTGGGACACCGGCTGGTCCCCGGTGTGCCCGCAGGGGTCCCCTGCAAGGCCCTGGAGGCGCCCACGGACAGGGGCCGCCCTCCTTCCCCCACTTGAGACAGCCCCAGGGCAGGGACTCACAGAGCCTCCGAGAAGTGAAATTGTGTTGGGGTGGGGGGTGGGGTCTTCACTTTGTAGAAAGGCATACTTTCAGAGTTGGTCCTTTGAACAATGTCCCCCTGAGAGCCTGCAAGCTTGCTTTAACTTACCCAAGTTCAAATTTCACACCCCCTTAGGAACACCTTTATCATGTAAAGCAAGGTATAGGTGACACACAGGGCCTTTGGCCCAGAGTCCCGCTCACTGGCTTGGGAAGGAGTGAACGGTCTGGCCCCTGGCCCCACCTGCGGTCTGCAGCAGTTGGTGGGGCCCTTAGCTGTCCACGTACAATTTACAGTAAGCTAAAACGGGCTGCACAGCAAAGTCAATTTTCCCGTGGCTGTTTGTGACCGCGTCTGAAGGAGCTTCTAGAAATCCCTGTCAGTGGACTTGAAAACCTGAACTGAACGAGGGGCAAGAGAGTACGCGGCCCCGCCGCCCGGTCCCGCCTGGCGCTCAGAAAGCCCAAGCCCCAGCTCACATTTCCGGGGCATCGTCCCGGGCCTCTGGGTCCTGGGATCTCCCTCGCCATGGAAATCGGCACAGGAAGGGGCTGAGAACCGCCACGCCCCCTCCCCCAAGGTAATCGGTATTTCAATCCAGTTGGTTTCCTAAAGTTTCTAGTGCAGGGTCCCCCGGCTCAGACAGAGTTCCCAAATGGAGCTTGCTTCCTCACCCTTCCCACTGGGTCTCTTCTTGCTTCTTAGGGAGCCCACAGTGTGTGTGTGTGTGTGTGTGTGTGTGTGTGTGTGTGTGTCCAGCCTGTGGCGCACCGGAGCACCCCTGGGGTGTGACAGGAGAGACCTCACTTAGCAATGCACCCTTGACCACAGTGTGGAGAGCGGATCTGCTCTGCCCACCTGGGCCAGGTGCTCGGCGCGTGAACCTGACGGCCTAGGAGGTGGGTCTCTACACTTCCCCCTTCCCAGGGAGGTTCAGAACGTGCCTCTCCTGCCCGGGGCCTCGGTCCCACAGAGCTGGGAGCTTAGCCCTCCCGCTCGCAACCTGGACAGGCCCTAAGCTCCGGCCCCGACCCTCCCGGCCCACCTACTTTGTATAACCCAGCAAGGTTCAACTGGGGGCGACTACGCCCCCCAGGGGACATTTGGCAACATCTGGGGACATTTTTGGGCCAGCTATAAGGCTGCCACGGCGTCTACCGGGTGGAGACCACAGAGGCCGCTAGACCTCCTACGATGTACGGGAGGGCCTCACAAGAGAGAGGAACCTGGCCCCAAATGTCATCAGTTCCCCAGCGTCAATGGTCTCCTGGGGGTGGACCCCAGCACCCCACCCCCTGGCCTAGTGCAGGCAACACGTCCCCTCCTCCACAGTCCCCAAAGCCTGGCAGTAACATCATCCACCTCTCCCAGGAGGAAGCGCCCAGTCCCCGCACGGGGTGCCGTGGACAGGGGGTGGGCTGGCAGGGTCTCGACCATGGGGAGTGCCTGCTCCTTTGCTCTGAGAACAGAACTGGAAAGTGCCCAGCTGTGCTGGGCCTCCCTCTGCACCAGGACACGGCCCGGCCAGGGCGCCGACTCAACTTGCCCAAAGTCACGGACATCAAGCCCCGCTCTCCCTCCCCAGCCGAGCCCCCGTGCCGCCCGGGGCCCGAGACCCACCGCTGGCCGCCCTCAAGGGGCAGAGGCTGCCTGGGCCCCTGCGCGTGCTGGGAAAGCCAGTCAGGGTTCCTGAGTCATCCCCTTGAATTTTGCCTGATGTCAAAATGAAACCGCGTACCCAGAGCCAGAGCTGGGGTGGGAGGAGTGAGAAGCGTCCGGCAAATTCCAGGGACATAGTGTCACATGGCCGCTCCAGCTTGACACTCACAGGGCCTTGGCATTGGCCACCCATCCGTCCAGATGGCCTCGCACCTTGAAAGCAGCGTCCTGCCCCGCCCCGTGTGCAGTCCGCACCAGACCCCGTGGGACCCCCGAGGCCAAGCCCCTCGTCCTTGGAAGAACAGACTGTGATGTGGCGCGTTGGATGTTTACACCCTCCCGGAGTTTCGGTGGCAAGTCTGACCTATGACCTTGTGGGCTCCCTCAGGCCCCTTACCCCCACTTGCCAGATGGGGAAACTGAGGCTGGAGGGCTCCATCCCAAGGACCCAGGAGTTAGTAGCACAGCCCACCTGGGACCTTTGACTACCTCCTCCTGTGCCTGTCGACTCCCTGCCAAACCCAGGGGGAGGGCACAGCCACGAGGGACGTGGGGCCCCTGACCTTGGGGGCATGCCTCCGCCTCACGGAGACGCCTCCCTGTGGCCCCTCGCTTCTCCCCGGGTGTCTTGGTGGGAGTGTGGGGACTTGGTGGCTCTTGTGCCTCGTCACATTAAGTGGCACTTCAGCAAACATGGAAGCACGGAGCCCAAGCCCTTTCCGGGAATGAGCGACCCGGCCCTTCCGGAGGAATTACCTGTGCACCTGTACCCGCTTACTGAAAAGCGGGCTCCAGGACCCCGCGTTGGTAACACAACCAGTGCTGGCAGAATTCGCGGAGGAGCCCAACAACTCGGAGGGCCTGGCCTCCGCCCCCCCGCTTTCTGCTAGCTGAGAGTCCTTGGGTAAGTCAGCGACCTCTCTGAGTTTGTGCCCGCCCGCCGGGAGTTGGCGTTTTTGGTGCCCGCGGCTCAGGGAGGAATTGAGAGGCCAGGAGGGCACTGCCAGCCCCCCGAGGCAAGGTGGGGCTCCTCCTGACAGCGGCCGGGGGTCCCTGGTGCTTGTCCCACAGCAGATGCTGTCTGGCCCTCATACGCCCCCCCACCCCTGCCCCGTGCCCCCAGGCACCCAGCCCGGGGCCAGGGCGTCAGAAAGAAAACTACAGGTTCGAGAACACAGAAAGGAACATACGAATGGAAACGAGTAAACCTTTACCTCACTCGTCAGCGGCAACTCAGCTCCTACGTGGCCACATGTAGAAACCCTGTGCATTTTCGGGGGTCTGCTGTGAGGGGGGTGGGCGGACGGAGGGAGGGAGGGAGGAGGCGAGCGGGCGGGAGGGAGGCTGGGTGAGTGGCGGGCGGGTGGGGCCAGGGCCCAGCGAACCCTTCCAAGGAGACATTCCAGACTGAGGGTGGCGCATGACTCAGAGCCCAGCGCTGGTTTCTGTCCTGTCTTCCCGTCTTCCAAATGGCCCCACTTGTGAGCAGAAAGGGACAGGGAAGGGGTGCCTTTCCTGAGGAGGGTCTCACACGCAGACACCGGCATGCCCCCCCACCCGCCCCCCCACCGCCAACACGTGCTTTCACACGAGCGGGCCAGCGCCAGCCACGGGGACCCAAGGTCCGGCAGAGGGTCTGGGTGTGTAGAGCTTCCCGGGGCCCAAGGCCCACCTCGCCCCCCTCTCCCAGCATCGGCTCCTCCGCCTCCAGGAAGCCCTCCCTGCCCTCCGCGCTGGCCCGGGACGCCGGTGTTTCCTGAGCTCCTCCCAGCGGGGCCATCCGGCAGCCGGCGGCCCCGGGCCAGTCCCCAACTCTGCCATCTGGCAGCCACGTGACCTGAGCCTCAGTCTCCCCATCCGCCCCGGTAAGTCACACTCATTCGCGAGTGTGCCGGGACCCGTGGGCCGCTGTGAGCCTTCCGACGCTCAGCCGAGCATCCCGGGCTCAGCCTCTTGCGGGCCTTCAAGATGGGAATCCTTCTAATGAAAAGAAAACAGAGGCAGCGGGGGCCGGCCCGGCCGCGGGAACCCGAGCCAGCGGCCTGGCGCATGAATGGGCCCTTTCACGGGGCGGCTGCGGCGCGAGGGCCCGGGGTGGAGACATCCGAGCGCGGCCCGAGGAGCTGGCAGTGCCCGGGGCCTGCCCGGGGCAGGGAGGAGGAGGACGGCGGCCTTCAGCCCCAGCCTCCGGCCTCAGGGCCTCCTCCCGCTCACCCCGCGTCCTGGCCCGGCTGCAGGAGACAAGCCAGCTGTCCTGGTCTGCGTGCCACTGTCCTTGTTTTTTTCTCCTATAATTACGTCTCCGAGGGACAGCTACAAATTTACATTTTGCTCAGCTTGGTCACCGATCCGGAGCCCGTGAGGAAGGCCGCGCTGTCAAAGGCGCATTGATGTGTGTTTTCGTGTTGCTCGGGGTGACTGGCTGAGGCGTGCGGACACAACTGGCCCTTGTGGCCGGGCCGGCTCTGCGAACAGCGGGGCCCCCGGCACCTGGGCCTGTGTAAACGCCTCGCTCCCCTCGCCGTGAATGACTTCAGTGTACCCAGGGTTTCTTTTTCCGTACCTGGCCACCAAAACTTCCAACATTCTTCTAGAAAAAATGTGGCAAGCTTCCCCGGGATCGTTTTCTCTCCAAATGGCTTATCCATCCCGCTCTGGCCCCAGGCTCAAGCCAGGTCTTCTTCCAGTTAGTGACATTAAAGAAACCTCGCGCCTCTGCCACCTGCCGCACTGGCCCCAGGGACGCTCCCTGCGGCTCCGTGGAGACAAAGGCTGGCGGTCAGACGGCTTCGAGTCTCCGAAGGCATATCGATAGGCCGACGGCCTCGGGGGGTCCAGCCGGCGGAGGCGAGCGGGGCCCCCCGTCTGGGAGCACAGACACCGGGAGACGCTCGGGCAGCCCCGGGCCTGAGCGCGGGCTGTCCTCGGTGTCCCCACCCGTCCTGGCCGGGCACCACAGACTGATGCCGCCTCCCCCGGGGGGCAGGGCCCGTCAGAACCCTCCTCCAGGAGGACACCAATGCCAGGACGCGAGGGGACGACGATGGGCAGGTGCGCGCGTGTGCACGTGTGTGTGTGTTCGCACGCAGTTCCTCCGGGACGCGGGGGTGTGAGCCCTGCCCTGCTCACCCCGCCACCCTCAGTGCCTACAACAAGGCTGGACACAGAACAAGTCCTGTTTGTCGAATGAATGAACGGACGGAGAGCTCGGGGACGGCTGAAAGGGAGCCTTTGGGCGAGGGTGAAGCCAGGCTGTCGCCGCTGTCTCTCCTGTGGTGACGGCCCTGGCAGCCGGCAGAGGTCTGTGGCCGCAGCCCCGCAAGCCCCCTGCTGTGCCTCCGTTCCCCAGTCCCTGTCCCTGGAGGCCCGTTGGGTGCCCGACGGTCAGCATCATGCACTCAGAGTCTAATGGATGTCAGTTCTGACCGTTACCCCTACCTTTCCCGGGCCACTGCCTTCTCCGTCACACGTCCCCACATCTCCCCGGCAACTATGGTTCACAGTTCGTAATCGGAATCGTTCCCGGGAGAGACAACCTCTGCCGGCCCCCACGGTCTGGGCCCGTCCGGGCACGGACGGCGTCTCCTGGCCGGGTCCCTCCTCCTGCCCCTGCCCTCATGGGCACGCGATGTGCGGTGGAACGCGGGGTCTCCACCCCACAGACTCGTCACAATAGCCGGAGAAGAGCAGTTGGCCTCCTGCATCACCCCGATCCCTCTCTGCTGGCCCAGCCCTCGGTCGCCCAGGGTGCTGGGGCCACCTGGGCAGATGCGCGCTCGCACGTGGGGTTAGACTGCCTTCCCGACGCCTGTTTTTCTCTGTGACGTCAGCAAGAAGACAGGCACACGCCTTCAAAATCTCTATACTTTCCTAAAAGAAATGGCACTTGTCCCCTTAGCTCCCCTGCCCCCGTCCCCCCCCCGCCCCACTCCGGGAATATCCAGTGAGCAGAATGGCACTCAGGCCCCCTCCATCCCAGCACTCGGGGCAGACGTTACCAACCAGCCAGGGCGCTCAGCCCTCCCGCCTCGCGGTGCTCGCCGGGCTCCCGGGCAGCCCCTCCCCCAGATGGGAGCCGGTCACACCCCGGCCTCCTCGTACCCACACGACGGCCCTTCCCCACCAGGCCCCAAGCCACCTTCCCGGCCTCGGGGCCCGTCCCTCCTCTGCTGTGTCCTCCCCGCCTCGACTCAGGCCTCGCTGGGCGGCCCCACGTCACCCCGGATGCCCCTCGGTCTCTCCTCAGTCTCACTAACCCTGCACTCGTCTCTCCTGCCCTCTTTGCCAACTCATCTTCGAGGACACGCTCGGAAGTCACCTCTTCTACCAAGTGGTCTCGCAGACACCGGGATCGTGGCACACGCACATCACCCTGCGCCCTACACCCGTGTGTGTGGCCGTCCCACACGTCAGATGGTGCCCGAGCCCGCTCAGCGCTCTCTGCGTCTCTGACGGTCTCACTCTGTCCTCTCAGCTGCTCATCACGGAGGCGCCTCCTCTTGGGACACAGGAGGCCCTTTGTCCCTTTTAAGTCTGCTCAAGACGTCCGACCTCCAAGAAGCACTGACCATGGGACGCAGGCCCTTCTCAGCACCTGAGAATGTTAGCTCAGAAAGACTCTTGGGGGCCGTCCGGTCCAGACTCTTCACTCTGCAGATGAAGAAACTGAGGCCCAGAGAGGGAGAGAGAGCTTGGGCACAACCAGGGTAGGACCGGCTCTTCTGAGGGGGCTTGGCGTTCTGCCCTGAGGCCCAGGAGCCAAGAAAACCCTGCAGCACGGCCCTCTCGTCCTGCCGACCGGTCTGACCACCGCCCCCGCCCCATCCCACCCTGCTTGCTCTCCAGAGGTCCTTGCTTGCTTCCGCTCCCCCCAAAACCCCCTGACACATCCCCAGGGCCACAGCGAGACCCCCCCCCCCCAAGCTGCGCAACAGACAGCCTCTGCACTCGGCAACGTGCGGCCGTGGGCTGTGCCTGGCAGCCGCGTGACTTTGGGCAAATCGCATTTCTGGTCTGAGCTCCAACTTGCTCCTGGGAAGCCCGGGGGTGACATATAGAAACTGCCTCACGGGGTCGTGATGAGTCACTAGAATGATGTGTGTAAAGTGTTGAAAGGGGTGTCTGACACAGAGCCAGTGGACTTGCCACCATGCGTGCTATGTGGTGAGGGTTATGGTGATGATGACGGTGGTGGTGATGGTGGTGGTGATGATGGAGATGATGATGGTGATGGTGAGGATGGTGGTGAGGGTGAGGATGGTGGTGATGACAGTGATGGTGGTGGCGATGGTGGAGGCAGTGGAGACGATGGTGTTGATGGTGATGCCGGTGATGATGATGGTGGTGATGGTTGATGGTGGTGATGATGGTGTTGGTGATGGTGATGGTGGTGATGGTTGATGATGGTGATGATGGTGGTGATGGTGGTGGTGGTGGTGGTGATTGTGATGGTGGTGGTGGTGATGGTGAATGCGATGGTGATGGTAATTAATGGTGGTTGAGATGATGGTGATGGTGATGTTTGATGATGGTGGCGATGATGGTGATGGTGGTGATGGTGATAATGGTGATGGTGATGGTGGTTGAGATGATGGTGATGTGATGGTGGCAATGATGGTGATGATGATGGTGATGGTGATGGTAATTAATGGTGGTGGAGATGACGGTGATGGTGATGATGGTGAGGTTGATGGTGGCGATGATGGTGATGGTGATGATGGTGATATTATGGTGATGTGATGGTGGCAATGATGGTGAATGTGATGGTGATAGTAATTAATGGTGGTGGAGATGATCATGATGGTGATGATGGTGATGGTGGCAATGATGGTGATGGTGATGGTGATGGTGGTGGTGATGATGGTGATAGTGATGGTGATGGTGGCGATGATGGTTAATGTGATGGTGATGGTAATTAATGGTGGAGATGATGGTGATGGTGATGGTGGCGATGGTTGATGGTGGTGATGATGGTGATGGTGATGGTGATCATGGTGATAGTGATGGTGATGTGATGGTGGCAATGATGGTGATGGTGATGGTGGTGGTGATGATGGTGATGGTGATGGTGGCGATGATGGTTAATGTGATGGTGATGGTAATTATTGGTGGTGGAGATGATGGTGATGGTTGAAGGTGGTGGCGATGATGGTGATGGTGATGGTGGTGGTGATGATGTTTTCACTATTCCCAAATTCTCCCCTTCCAAGAATGCTTCTGTTTCCTGCCTTCTTTGCTTAAGACATAGAACTTCATAGGGGTGCTAAGCTCTGGGCGGGTGGCAGGCACGGGAATGTGCATCAGGGCAGAGAGCTCAAGAGCGGGAACAGGCTGGGCACCTGTGCTCTGAGTGACATTGGCTCCATTGCCTCCCCTCCTGGGGTCTGGCTTCCCCGTCTGTGAAATTGCAGGATTGACCGGAGTAATCCCTAAAGGGTTCTTCTGGGGTGAAGGGTTTCTGACTATCAGCTTTTCTATAACACCAAGTGGTTTTGCAGAAACCCTCCTCTCTCCTTCAGATATTTGCATTTTTTTTGCCTTTGTTTCAGCAAAGCCTGTCCTGGTCATGCCTTCGCCCAGACCAGCAAGAGATTGGATGTGACGTGTGCAGAGACACACATACAAGCAGAACGGGAGCCGGGAGCACCCAATGCCCCCCAAGCCAAGCCTCCTCCAAGGGGGACGAGACTGCACGGCAGCCAGGGCACAGCTTTCCACCACAGGGGAAGACACGGATTTGCCTTCTCCTCCGGCAGCACGAGTGGACGCTGAGCAAATCGCCCCACCCCTGGGTGCTCAGGTTTCCTCACCTGTCCCGCAGGGATGCCCGGGGCTGCTGGCCTGGTTATTATGAGGGGCAGACCACCGGATGTGCGGCAAGCCCCCGCGAACTGGACATGCGTGCGGCTGCCCGCGGATTTCAGGGTACATCAGCGTGTCTACTCGGGGACCTTCTGCGCAAGGCCTGTTAGGCTGGACGAGACACAGTGGTGCCCACACTGCCCACAGCAGAAGCTTCATGAATTTTCCCTCCTCTTCCTCTCCTCCTTCTTCTCATTACTATCGTTATTCTACAAGAGCCAAGAACACGCTGCTTAGAAAGGTAGGAAGGGGCCAGTGAGGTCTTCAAATGGACGTAAGCAGCTTCTGGCTCACTCTGGAGCAGATGCTCTAGAACGTTCCCTAGGCGGCGGGGGACAGAAGCCCCCACAAGCGCTGCTCTCCGTGTGAGAGTCAGGTGAGGGCTGGAAGCACGGTGTGGCTGCCCCCCAGGGATGTTTGTCTTGCTGTGGCCGACGCCCTAGCTAAGCCGGCCCCGCTGCAGGGTGCGTTGGCCAGAACGAGCCGCGTCCAGGTGCCCGAGATCATGCAGAGTGCATGCCAGGGCAGGACACAGGGGGCATCACTGCTGACCTGGTGACCTGGTGACCGGGCTCCAGCCCCAGGGGGTGGCATTTGTTTTGAAGCAGGGACTAGATATTTGAGTGTGAGCCGACACACATGATTGGCAGGGCCCCAGAAGCTGGGGGACCAGGCAAGCACGCAGCTTCCTGGCTGGGCCGGGCCACGCCTGGGGGACACGGGCAGGCCTTGGGTGCTCGGCGCCCCGCCGAGTGCTTGCAGGGAGGGTGTGTCTCCAGTTGGAGGGAAGTGAGTTCCCGTGGGGGCTGATGTCCGGGGACGGGCTGGAGTCTTGGCTTGGAGGCTTCGTAGCTGTGTGCCTCTGGACGAGCCACTCCATCTCTAGAGAAAAAGGAACGAGCAGGGCGCAGGAGGCCCCGGGGCTCGGGGCTCCGGTGGGTCCCGTGGAACCGACAATCTGGCCCTGGTGACGTGGGCACGCTTTGAACTCCCTGAACCCGGTTTCCTCCTCAGGGTGACCGTCCTCGCCTCTCAAGGAGGGCTGAGGACGTGTGGGACGAGGCAGGGGAGGGCTGGGCACAGGGCCTGTGGCTCCGCAGACAGCTGGGGACACTGTTCCAGGCTCTGGGACACGGCCACGAAGGGACAGAGGCCACCACCCCTGTCCCCATGGGCTGCTCCCTCCCGGTGTCCACTACCTTCTATCCTGGAGGGAGGTGGAGACCCGGGAGGGGTGGTTCCTGGGGTCCTCAGCCTGTGGTCACCTGAGAGCTGGGGTCCCCTATTTCCTCTCTGTGCCCCTCTCAGACCCAGCAGAGCCCGGCACCGAGCAACTCTCAAGAGATGTGTCGCCTCTATGAGGAGCCTTCTCTTCCCACCCACCAGGAGACAGACACGGCATCGTGGCTGAGCTGTGTCCCCTCTGAGACACGGTCCTAACCCCTGTACCTGTGGATGTAGCCTTATTTGGAAATAGGGTCTTTGCAGTTGTCATCAGCTTCAGTGAAGTCACAGAGGACTAGGGTGGGGTCCAGGCGGAGAGAGGTGTGGACAAAGACTCAGGCAGAGAGGCCGTGGGACGTGGAGGCGGAGACGGGAGCGCAGACTGGGGCCCCCAGAGGCGGGAGGGGGAGGAAGGAGCCTCCCCAGAGCCTTCGGAGGGAGTGCGGTCCTGTGACGCCTTAATTTTGGGCTTCTGCGTTCCAGACTGGCAGAGGATGAATTTCTACTTTTCTTGACCCGCCCCGCCTGTGGTCCTTTGTTCGGCCGCCCCGGGAAACCGAGGCGCCCAGGGGTGAGAAGTGGGCACTGGAGGCAGCAGCGGGAGGCAGACCAGCGGCGCCCACATCCAGAGCACCCGCTTCGTCAAGAATTGAGGCGTCTCGGTCACATGACACGCTACCACTTTCGTGAGCGAACCGTCAAGAATTTAAAACACCCAGATGCTCAGGGCTGGCCAGGATGCGGGACATGGAGAGCTCACATCCTGCTATTTTCTGGAACATTCTTCCATTTGGTGAATTCATCCCAAGGAACAATCAGATTCGGGGAGAGGCGGCGTTCCCGCTGTGCTCCGTGGTACCCACGGCGGGAGCGGCCTGCGTGGACGCCCACTGTGGGAGTGGTGTGGCCGGGTCTGCGGGAGCCGGGGAGCACCAGGGAGGTCCCGCCGCTGTTGTCCTAGGAGATAACTCCTCATGCGCAGAGTGCAAAAAGCCAGTTACAAGAGACATCTGTCCTAACAAGAAGGACACAAAGTGCACAGTCCTGGGGACCGGGTGCCCACAGGAGCATCAGTAGCCGGGAGGGGTCTCTGGGCCCTAAAATCAAGGGCAATTTGAAATTTCCCTGTTTGGGGTTGCTGTAGTTTCCAAACTTTGCATAAAGAACTGGTATTATTTTTGAAACAGGGAGACAATGCAATGACAAACAGCGGCTTTAGGCCAAGTGCACAAGGTCTCGATGCCCAGGCGGGCTGCACCTGGGGAGGTGGGGTCCTGGGTCGGGGCGGGGCAGGCAGTGTGGTCTCTGCGGGCCGGTGGGAGCAGGTTGTGGGGACCGGGTCCAAGCCTCCGGAAGCCAGACCGAGGCTCAGGCAGCCGCTTCTGTGGCTGGGCTTTACCGTGTGCCTCCTGCTGTCGTCCGAGACAGGGCGGGGGGGGGGGGGGGGGGACTGCGTCGACCTGCGGAGTTGCCGTGAGAACACCCACATGCTTGGGGAGAGCTGTGAACCCGAGCTGGGACATCAGCATGCCACGAGCAGAAGAGGGGCAGGGCTCAGAGAGGCCAAGGGATTTGCCCGAGTCGCACAGCAGCTGGCACGGACTGTCTGACTTCGGTTCCCAGACTCCTCCTGTGGGGCTGCTTCTGGAAGCCCCCACTGGAGCCCCCGGGCCAGCGCTGAGCTGGCTGGAGAGCCACCGGAACAGACTCAGTGTCGCCGACCTGCCAAGGGGGCCGAGGGGCCCTGGGCAGAGACAACAGGCCTTGGTCCAAACGGGTATGCGTGTCATTCGTCACTCACACGCCAGGCAAGGACATGATGCCCCTGACGCGTGGGTGCACAGCACGGCCTGGCAGGCGGGTCTGGTACGATGCAGCCAGGGAGGGGTCCCTGGGGTCAGCTGACCCGTGTGCGGGACTCATGTCACAGGCCCTGCGTGTGTTCCCGGGTCCCCGACGCCAGCCTGGAGCCGGCCCGGATGCGGCACTCTCTGGTGGAGGTGCTAAGCAGGCTCAGAAGGTCGGGCGACGTGTCTGCGGGCACCCCCGTGAGGGACGCCTGTGCTGGGCGTCCGCCTACCTGGGGGAAAGGCTCATCCCAGGTGGGGCTGGAGGTCAGCAGTTCACTCCCTCCCTGGAGCCGGGCCACCCCCCACATTGTCCCCCGAGAACACTGATCCTGAAGGTGTGCAAGGGCCATGCTGTCCCCTGGCCTCACTCGCTAGGCTGTGCGCGCCCCACCCCCCCCTCCCGCCGCCCCCGGTGGAGCTCTGTCTCCCAGAGAAACACCGAGCTGTCCTGCCTTCTGTCTGGGGTGGGGGCGGGGGCCGTGTCCAGTGTCCAGAAGGGCCCTCTGAGCCTCCCACGCTGGGTCTCTGGTCTCCTCCTCTGGCTCCCGTCTGTGGTCCCATCAAGGCTGTGACTGGCTCTGTCCAGAAAGGCCCAGGACCTCGATGCCAAATCCCCCTCCTGGGGCAGAGGCTGGGCGAGCAGAGCAGGCTTGTTTGTGTTTGATATAAGTGTTGGATTGTTCTCTCTGCCCTCCTCGGCTATTATGCGGAGGCAAGTCCTAAAATAATATTGCGTTTCCTCCCTCATAATTTGGAGGGAGGATGCTCGTCCGGAATTGAGCCGGATGGGGGTGCTTTCGTGCGCGGGCACCGGGGACTGCTGCTCACCGTGTTCCCCAAGTCCGCCAGTGTGGGGGCTGCTCTGGGAGAGGGGCGCTTTTGTTCTTTGACAAGCGAGTCTTTCGGAGAGCTGGTTTCTTCATCGGATTGTTCGGTGTTCTGAATGGGGCCGTGAACCCTGGACCCCAGAGACTGGAGCCAGTGACTGGCTGGTGACCAAGCGTGAGTCTGGCTCGTGAAGGCGCCCCTGGGAGACGGTGGTGCCTGGCGCATAGTGGGCGGTCAGCCCACGCTCAGGGCCGATTCCTGCACAAAGAACACTCACACAGCGATCTCTTCTGTGGCCACAGGTTGCCTGCTTTGCTTTCTAAATGCCTGCTCTGCTCTATCAGAGCGGCCGGGGTGCACGCTTCCTTCGGAAGTCCCCAAAGCCCTTCTGTGTCCACTGTTCTGGCAGGTGTTCCCGTGCCCTGAGCATGAGGGGAGGGGGCGGAGGCCGTCCCTCATGGGCTTCCGGGCGGAGACGAAGCACTCAGTCCGTGCCACTGAGACCGTGTTCAAATCTCAGCTCCCCACCACTCTTCCGGAAACTTGGGCTTAGCTTGTCCTGTGCCTTGATGCCTCAGCTGTAATATGGACTCAAAATACTGACTGTCACGAGGACTGAGATGAGGGAGCATAGATCCCAGCACCTAACTCAGTACGCGATGCTACTGTTATTCAAAGGAAGACCGTGGTCTACGGCTGGAGCTTAATATGTTAATTTCTTTCATTTACCCTGCGGACGTTTGCGGAGCCCTGACGAGAAGTCAGGCCCTACGGTCGGGCCCCAGGGCACACAGGGAAGACACGGAACTTGTCCTCCAGCGAAACAAGATGACGAGGGTGATGGTGGTGACGGTGAATCGTACTTCTCCCCCCCCAACACACATCTCCCGGGAACGTGTGAATGTGACCTCATCTGCAAAGGGGTCTTTGCAGATGGAATTAAGTTAGGATCTCTAGTGGGGACAACCGTGGCTATTTGTACGGGAGCCACGGGACACTCGTATGCTGGGTGAGGTGGTGCGATGTTAATGACTTGGCTCGCCATCATCTGTCATTACCTGTGCCGGGCTGTTGTGCTGCACGTGTTGTGGAATTCTGCTCCCTGACAAGAATGCTGAGGGGGGCAGTTACCCCCGCCCCACAGATACAGCAGCCCAGGGCCAGTGAAGTCAGTTGCGCACGGTGATGATATGGATACAGAGCAGCTGGGATCTGAATCCAGCAGCCCAACCCCGCCCTCCTTGCGATGGCTTGCGTGGTGGCGTCCCTTCTGCCGTGAAGGCTAAATGGGACCCTCAGTTCCCCTCACTTGCCCCAATCGCAGATCGTATTTGTCCAGAATTGCAAGGAGTGCGGAGGACATTCACAACCAAGCTCAGCCCTGAAGCCAAACCAGTCCCTTGGGGTTGACCGCTCATGGCCGGGAGCCTCTGGGGACAAGCGGCACAAAACCCAGCCCCAACAGACCAGAGCTAGAAAGGGAATTTGGCTCATGTAATCGGAAAGCCCAGCGGCAAGCACGGCCTCTTGCTGGCTGCTTCCTCCCCTGGTGGTGGCAAGACGGGCACCACAAGGTTCGTGCCAAGCCCTCCTGGCTCTGGCCCGGTGGAGAACGGTTGTCCGATTCCCCTCCGAGCCCTGGAGTACATGGTCGCTACCTCCAAGTCGGTCACCTGCCAGTGGTGGCCAGGGGGACCGATGCTCTGACTGGATGGCCTGAGCTGTAGGCCCACCCCTGGAGCTGTGGGTGCGGCCAACACCATGCTGACCTCCAGAACATAAGTGGAGCAACGTACACCAACACGGAAGGGAGGCTGGATGCTGAGGGTTAAAAAAATCAACAAATATCCAGTACACAGGCACAGCTTCCTGTGCACTCTGCAGATAAGAAAATGCAAGTCTGGAGATGTGCCCAAGATTACTCAGCTAACACTCAGCAGGGCTGGGGCTTGAGTCAGAGATTCCCCAAGCAATGCTATTTCACTGTCTCCAAAAACAATTGGAACATGAAATTTAAGGATCAGTGCCATTCGAAACATCAGAAAACATCAGATATATAGGAATAAACTCATAAAAGACGTGCATGACCTTTACACAGAAAACCGTGGAACACCACTGACAGAACTTAAGATCCTAATAAATGCTGGGATCTACAACATCCGTGGATTGAGGGCCACCTGCATAAAGATGTCAGTTCTTCCCACACTGACCTATGGATCCAATGCAATTCCAGTCGAAACTCTAGCAGGTGTTTTGAAATCAACAAGCTGATTCTACGATTTATGTGGAAGTGGAAAGGACCAAATATAATGGAATCTTGAGTTTCTAAAACAGGTCACTGATAACATCCAGGACACAATCCAAAATTCCGTGACACATGAAACACACGACCCCTTCTCCGGAGAAAAGACAACCAACAGAGACCAACCCTGATGTGATACAGGTGTTTGGAGTCCATAGACAAGGGTTTCGAAGCAGGTATTTTGCTGTGCTCAAGGATGCTGAAGAAATTAGGTTTGTAATAAGTGAACGGACAGAAAATCTCAACAGAGAAATAAGAAGCTATAAAAAGAAGGCAGACAAAAATTCTACAACTAAAAAAATGTGATGTCTGAAATTAAAAAATTCACTAGATTTTCACGTGAATTCACAGAATGGAAATGACGGAGAAAAATCGATGAACTTAGACATAAACCACTAGAAACTATTTAATCTGAAAGCAGAGAGGTAGAGATTGAGATTACAATGAACAGAGCCACAGGGACCTACAAGACCATATCAAAAGGTCTGTGACGTGTGCATTTGGGGTCATAGGGGAGAGGAAGGTAAGAACAGGGCAAACAAACTATTTGGGCAAACAGCTGAAGATTTCTCCACTTTGGTCAAAGCTATAGGTTTATAGATTTAAGAAATTCACTGGATTCCAAGCAAGAGGAATACAATGGAAACTACACTTTAGTACATCATGGTGAAACTTCTGAAAACCAAGGACAAGGGGACAATCTTAAAAGCAACCACAAGTAAATGGCATCAAAAATCTAGAAAATAGGGGCGCCTGGGTGGCGCAGTCGGTTAAGCGTCTGACTTCAGCCAGGTCACGATCTCGCGGTCTGTGAGTTTGAGCCCCGCGTCAGGCTCTGGGCTGATGGCTCAGAGCCTGGAGCCTGCTTCCGATTCTGTGTCTCCCTCTCTCTCTGCCCCTCCCCCGTTCATGCTCTGTCTCTCTCTGTCCCAAAAATAAATAAACGTTCAAAAAAAGAAAATTAAAAAAAAAATCTAGAAAATAATGATCCAAATCACCACTGAATTTTCATGTAACACAATAAATCCAGAAGACAGTAGAACATCTTCAAAGCACTAAAATGTAGATTAGAAACTTTCAACCCCCAATTTTATACCCAGCAAAAATATCCTTCGAGAGTGAAGGTAAAACAAAGACAGTTTCACTGAAGAATTCATCAGCAGCTCACCTGTGTTAGGAGAAATACTGATACGGTTCTTGAGGTTGAAAGGAAACGGATATGTGGAAATCCAGATCTTCTGGAAGGAAGGAAGAGCCTCAGAAAAGGTAGATGTGTGGTGGGTCACAGTGAGGGTGGGGGCACAGCTCCCCCACAGTTCTGTGTCCTGTGGACGAGCCAGGAGCCTTAAACTGGTCCTTCCATGTACACAGTTCCGTGGATGATCCTACCGGGATGTTTTGTCGTTAGAAACCAACGAGCTGATTCTAAAATTGATTTGAGAATGTGAAGAACCAAAAATATCCAAAGCAACACTGAAATGTAAGAGCAAAGTTGAAGAACCAGTGAATTCAGGACATAGCACCCTGAGCTCCAGAAGCCAGGCGGCAGGGTCCCGACAGAGCCGTCAGTAGGCAGACAGACATAACAGAACCCACACTTCAGAGACGACCCACACCAGTGTGGTTATGTGATTTGCAACAGGTGGTGTGGGCACAGCTGGGTGTCTACACACCCCAAATTAATCCAGGACAGACTACAGGCCTGGAGGCAAGAGCCAAATGCTTTCAAAATAAAATTTAGATGAATGTCTTCACAACTTGGGGAACTGGCGAAAGTTTCCTAGGACACAGAAAGCAATACAATATGCGAAAAGTATTTATAAATTAGGTTTCAGCAAAATCAAAACCAGAAGCCATCATTAGGAAAATGAACAGGCAAGCCGCAGGCTGGGAGAAAATATTTGCAAACCGTGTATCTGACGGAGGATTGGTATCCAGGGTATGCAAAGACGGAGAACACACTTTTAAGAAAAGGGGCACTTTGAGCAGATCTCACAAAGGAACATATACTCACGGCCAATAAGCACACGAAAAGGTGGCCACCTCAGCTGCCAACAGGTAAACGCAAAATCACTCTGATTCACCATTCTGATCTCTCCCACCGGAGATGAGTTTTGCTTGTTAGATCTTCCTGTAAGTGGAATCCTGCGGGACGCCGTCCCTCTGGATTGCCTGGGACGGCCATGGGGGCACTGCCTGGGGTTCCCTATCTTGACAGGTTTCAGCTCACGTTTGTTGGAACTCGTTAGATGGCAGCCTTGAGATCTGTGCATTTCATCGCCTGTAAAGTTGGCCTGAAGAGGGAATTAAGAGCCGTAAACAAACACTGGCCTCTAGGGAATGATGCACACGTGAAGTGTCTTGGGCAACGTGCACCTATCTCTGCGCCTTATTTCAAAATGCATCGACAAAAATACGACGGACTGATGGGTTTACAGATGGAGAGAGGTATAATGAAGCAAGTATGCTCGATGTTCATTGTAGGGTCTGGTGGAGGTATATGGGCGGTCACTACAGAATTCTGTGAAGCTTGCTGTAGGTTTGGACGTTTGCATAATCAAATGTTGGGAGGAGAAAAAAGAAACGATGCAAACCACGGAGTTCGACAATATACTTGCAATGCTTTTTTTCCAACAGAGAGCTGGTATCCAGAGAACATTTTTAAACACCTCTGAAATCAGTAAGAAAAGACAAGGGCATCTGAGCTAACAAGGCAGCATCAAGCAGGTGCTTCACAGAAGAGGACATCTCCATGGCGGACAAGGTCCAAGAATCTTCAGTGTCCTTAGTCGGCAGGGAGTGCCAAGGAAAACACGACGTGTCCCTTCTCACGCAAACCAGAGGAACTACAAACAGAAAGATCAACGAGACAAAACATAAGGACGGATGACACCAAATGCTGTCCGGGGACAGAGCCACGGGAATGCCTGGGATCCGTGGTGCACGTGTAACTCGCTGCAAATACTCCAAACACCCACGTGGGGGCACGTCTGCAGGCTGCGCGTCGGTCGCCCCACGACCGCGGGACCCCTTGCGGGACAGTCCCTGCGGATGTGCCTGCGCGCTCACGGATACGCGCAAGGATGTTCAAGGCAGCGCAGGTCATAGGAGCCGGAGGCCGGGAACAACCTGACCCGCCACCAACCGCAGGACCGATAGTAAAATGCGGTACATTTGCACAACGGGATACGACACACCCCAAGATGAGGGTGAGTCTCAGACACATAAGAAAAGCCAGACACAAAAGAGGACGTTCTTCGCTTCTTAAGTTTACTTGTTTATTTTGAGCGAGAGGGAGACAGAATCCCAGGCAGGCAGGGATTCGCACCGTCAGGGCAGAGCCCAACTCCGGGCATGAACTCACGAGCAGTGACATCGTGACCTGGGCTGCAATCAAGGGTCAGGCGCTCAGCCGACTGAGCCACCCAGGCGCCCCCGAAACGGAACATTCTGAATGACCTTACGTATGTAAAATTCAAAATTATGAGCCTGACCCCTGTGATGGAGGGCAGACGGTGGGTACTGGTGGGCAAATGTGAGGAGTGTCCTGGCCGGGAGGGGCCGCGGGGATTGTCACGTGGATGGGTGGGTTCACCCCACAAACGTTCGGATCCTGCAGTTTTCTGTATAGAAAGGATTCCATGATAGTCCTATCCGCACGCGTGCAGCATGCTCAATTTGGGGTGCACTGCCTGGGAGGCCGGCGGAAGGCCAGCTTGCGCTGGTGCGTGGACCCTTCAGCTGGCGGGGGCCCCGGGGGTCAGAGGTCTGAGCCCCTGGGCACTGGGGAGTCCAGGCTGGGCCGGCACCGGGCGGGGGCAGGATGGAAGCCTGAGAGGATCCCGCCCTGGGTCCCCGTGCACGTGCCCCCCGCCCCGGGTCCCCGTACGTGTGACATCCCATCCCCCTGCCCTGGGTCCCCGTGCGCGTGCCCCCTGCCCCGGGTGTCCATACGTATGACTTCCCATCCCCCCGCCCCGGGTCCCCGTGAGTGTGCCCTCCGCCCTGGGTCCCTGTACGTGTGACATCCCATCCCCCCACCGTGATTCAGTCCCCTCCGGGCAAAGGCTGCTGCCCCAGGGTGAGGAAGGCCACGGAAGGGAGAGGCTTCTTGTCCCCGCCCCCCCCCCCCCCCAACCTGCTCCGACAGACTCTGGGTCCGCAGTTCCCGCTCCTGCCTCCCTGTCTACACCTCGCGCCTGAGTCACTCACTTAATAACTAACACAGTTTGGGAAACATTTAAAGCACGTTGCACATTTTTTCACTGCACGAGCAACAAAAGCATTAATTGAATCATGATCTCCCGCAAGTGCGGGCGGGCAGTTAAGGAACTCCGCACAGCCTCAAAATAGACTTGGCGATGCTTTTCCGCTGCCTTGCAGCTAACTCAGACCAAAGCCGCCGTCCCCTTACCTTCTCGGCTACTGCCTCGGCCCGAGCTGCCCCGCGCACGCCTCAGACGGGGCTCAAAGTCTCGGGTCCACCTGCACCCTCCTGCTAACGCTGCCGGGGCGCCCACGGAGCTCCTGAGCTCAGGGCTGGGCTGAGAATAACCCCAGTCCGTCGTTTCCGGGCTCAGGGACTGTCCCCTGCAGGTGAGGGAGGGGGTGTGTCTGCACCAGTGCAGGCGGTAGGGACAGCAGGTCCTCCCTGGTGGCGGGGAGAGCTCCTTATGACAGCCCCTGAGAAGGCCCCACTGTGTCTCTCCCTGACACCCCAGGGGGAGCACAGGGCTGGTGCCCGGGGGGACCCGCTCGGCCGTCCCCACCCCCACCTGCCGGGAGACACAGCCCCGGGAGCGCTCATCCGACCGGGAGCGGCCCAGCCCCAGGCTCCCAGGGGCTCCGTGAGGAAGGCCGGGCGTCCACCGTGTGCGGGAGGCCACCCCCATTTCACACTGGAGCACACGGAGCTTCCAGAAGGCTCTCTGGTACCTGCCCAAGCCTGCAGAGCTATTAGCAAAGCAGTGGGATTCAGCAAAGTCCCTGTCCCCTGGCCTGACGTTTCTGTCCCCATCTCCCCCATGAGCGGGACGTGGCTCCTGCCCGGAGGAGTCCCCGGCTGACAGCAGAGATAGGGGGACTGCCCGGCTGTCTCAGGACCGGCCCCTCACCGCACGTGGCTGGCCAGGGCCACCGGGCAGGAGGGCGGGGCTCCCTTCCCCCAAGTTGCCTTCGTCATTTGCCTGGCCGCTCTGCGACTTGGCCCTCCCCCGTGGCCGCTGGCGGAAAATGACAATGACGGTGGCCGCGACAGAAAATACCTGTATGTACACACACGTACATCCACGCAGGTGCGCACACACATCAACACAGGTACACACACCCACGCGGAACCAAGAGCAGCTTGTTTGTGGGCAGAGGTTCATGGATGAACCCTGACACTGGCTTCGAATAGTAAGTAAGTAAGTAAATCGTAAGTAAATGGGTTCTCTACTCATTTCCTCTTCCTTGGAAGCCCACGGAGGCTCAGAGAGCCTAGTCGCACGAGGCCACACAGGGCCGAGGGGTCCGCCCCGGGAGCCTCTGACCGCAAGCACCGCACCCCACTTCCGACCCACTGCTCCCACATCAGCCCCCCTGCAGACGGGCAGGGTGGAGCACGGGTCCTCGGGGCGTGGGGGCCCCTGGGCCTCGGGCAGAAGCCCCCGCCTGGGGGACCCGGGCATGAGGCGTGTGTGTGAGGGAATCAAGCGTGCGAATCTGGTTTTCGTGAAAACACGCAGATCTACAAATGGGGCAGCGGGGGGCTTCCGGTGAAGAGGGCCGGTCCCGGCCTGCGGGGGGCTGTCTCTCAGAGAGACGTTCGGGAGACGTGGCCATGCCTGGAAGGGCCGCCAGAGACCTCACAGGGCCAAAGGGTTTTCCTGAGCCCCTACTTTGCCAGCCTTTGCGGAGGACCCACGTCGCCCATGGTGACCAGGGCCCGGAGGCCGAGCCGCCAGGAAGCGGCTGGGGAGGGCATGAGCCCTGTTGTCACCCTCCCCGGGGAATATCCGCTCGCCCTACAGGTCCAGAAACACCTCCTCTGTCATCCCCCCACCTGTCCCCACGGCACCTGCTCGTGTGCAGAGCCGTCATCACGCTGCAGGGGGTGTGGCCCAGGGACCTACCTCTCTCCTCTGCCCTCTAGCCCCTCGAGGGCGGGCCCGTCCTGGTCCTCGGCGGGCCTCCCCCGTCCCGCTCAGGGGAGACTCCTGCCTGTCTCGGCGGCTGGGGCCAGCTGAGGCTTCCCCGCCTGCCGAGTGGATTTTGCAGCCGCCCCGCCTTGCAGGCCGAGTGCGGGCTGGGCAGGCTCGGTGGCAGCTACACTGGGGATGCCGGGCCCCGAGTTGCTGGCACTGTTTTCTCCCGTCGGCTCAGTCCCTCAGGCTGGGCACGGGGAGCGAGCGGTGCTGTGGAGGTCAGAGCAGGAGGTGACGTAAGGACCTCCCCTATCTCAGTTTCCCTGTGGTGTGGCAGGGGAGACCGAGGCCCACAAGGCCAGGGGGTTACTCAGGAGCACACTGCTGGAGCTGGAGGGAGAAGCCAGACCGCCCAGCTCTTGAGAGCTACGGGCTGCGGGCTGGTCGGGGTTTGCACCGTGGGTCCCACGGAGGCGGAGAGACGCTCCCATGGCACAGGCAAAAACGCAGGCTCATGGTGGGGGGGGGGTCCACGGGGAGTCAGCACCCAGCTCCATTCAGCACCCCGTGCCCTGCGCCCACCCTCACGCACCTGTTCCGGGGGAACACAGGGCCCGGGGGAGGTAAGCCGGGCTGGGACTCAGACGGCAGAGTCTTAAAGCCCCCAGCTGCCCTCGCTCGGGTCCCCGGACTTGACTCATCTCCAACTCTCAGCTGCCCATCCAATCCGGGGACAGTGGAGCTAAGAGGCCCGCTCTGGCGCCGGCAAGGTGGTTCCAGGACCCCGAAGCCCGGCTGCGGGGAGACTGCAAATAGAGATCGGATTCACGGGGTCGGAGGCGTAGTGCTCGCTTCACCTGTGCCGATGAGCCTGGACGTACAATCCTCTTATTTCACCCTCGGAACGTCGCTCTCAAGGACACTTGTCACCCCACTCTGCAAGGGACGCTGTGCGGCTGGTAAGGAACACAACGAGGACTTGATCCGGCTCCGTCGGGTTCCAGAGATGCGGTCGTGACCACCGTCACACCCCCGGCCCACGTTCGCACCTGCCCCACCGGTTCAGACTCTCGTCCTGGGCTCCAGAGGACCCCAGAGAGCTGCCGGGGGGCCAGGATGAGAAGTACTGCTCCCCCCGCCCCCACCTTGTCTCCCTTCCTGTCCTCCCAGGGGAGCTGTGGGCACGAACCTGGATGTGAGCAGGCCCTTCGGTCCTCAAGGGTTCCGGATTTCCACCTGCCCGGCCCCCAGGGCTGAGTTCCTTCTGCAGAGGAGAGCTCTCTGGGGTCGGGGCTGCCCCAGCTTCCCAGGCTTTCCTTCCTTCCTTCGACAACGGAAACCCCAAGCACTTATGGAGTGCCTACTGTGTGCTAAGCCCTGTCCTAGACGCGCTCGGAAGGGGGGAAGGGGACAACAGAGATCAGAGCGGAAACAAATGAAACGAGAAAGACAACAGAAGAGACCAACTAAACTCACAGCTGTGTTTTTGCAAAGATAAAACAACAACCTTAAGCTAGACTAAGAAAGAGAAGAGAGAAAACCCAAATAAATAAAAGCGGGAGTTACAACAGACACCAGGCGTACAGGGGACGGAAGATGACATGCCTACGACGTGGACAGGCTGGAGCGAGTGGATAAATCCCCAGAAACACACAGAATACCAAGGCCGACGCATGAGGAAACGGAAGGTCTAAGCAGACCAGCAGCCAAGTGTGAAGGCGAAACAGCAGTGGAAAACCTCTCGACACAGAAGCGCCAGACAGATGGCTCCAGCGGCGGACTCTGGCCAACATAGAAAGTAAAATTTGATACCAGGCCTTTGAGGCTCTCCCAAAACACCGAAGAGGAGGGAACACTCCCCATCTCGTGTCACCAGGCCAGCATTACATGGCCCTCGTTCCCAAGCCAGACAAGGGCACCAGAAGAAGAGAGAACTATAGACCGATATCCCCGATGAGGCCAGACGCGAGAATTCCCAGCCGAACAGCAGCAGACCGAATGCGACAGCACGGTGAGAGGATTATGCCCCGTGGCCAAGAGGGATCCATCTCTGGGATGCAAGGAGGGCTCAGTGTATACAAGTCAATCAACGTGGCACAGCATATGAACAGCACGGAGAAGGAAAGTATATGATCCTCTCAGTAAGTGTGGAAAAAGCACTTGACAAGATGCAGCGTTCTTTTCTTTTTTTAAAAAAATTGTAATTGTTTTAATGTTTATTTAGTTGTGAGAGAGACAGAGACAGAATGCGAGTGGGTTGGGGCAGAGAGAGAGAGGGAGGCACAGAATCCGAAGCAGGCTCCAGGCTCCGAGCCGTCAGCACAGAGCCCGACGCGGGGCTCGAACCCACGAACCGCGAGATCATGACCCGAGCCGAAGTCGGACGCTCCGCCGACTGAGCCACCCAGGCTCCCCTCAATGTTCTTTTCTAAAAATACTCAATGGACTACAGGATCGTAGCTCAGTGTAACAAAGCACAGGTATGACAAGGCCACGGCTAACATGACAGTCAACCAAGGAAGACTCTAAGATCGGGAACAAGTCAGCGGGGCCTGCTCTCACCACGTGTATGCCTCAGGGCCCCGGAGGTCCTGGCCTCAGCAACTAGGCAAGAAAAATAAATGAAAATCACCAGTATGGGAAAGGAAGAAGTGAAGTTGCTCTGTGCACAGACGACATGATCTTATATGTGGACAAAATCCCAAAGACTCCACCAAATAGCTGCCAGAACTAATAAATACATGAGTAAGGTTGCAGGATACAAATCCCACACACAAGTATCCATTGCATTTCTGTTTACTAATGATGAACTCCCTGAAAAAGATACTATGGAAACATTCCCATTTATAACTGCATGACAATGAAAGAAAATAGTGAGGAATGAACTTAAACAAGGAGGCGGAAAGGTACAATGAAGGCTATAAAACACGGATGACGGAAATGGAGTAAGACACAAATAAATGGAAAGAGAGCCTGTGTACGTGGACTGGAAGAATTAAAGTGTCTATTTACTATGTTAAAATGTCTACACTACCCCATCTGCAGATTCAATGCAATCCCTAGAAAAATTCCAATGGCATTTTTCACAGAAATAGAAAAAAAAAATCCCCAAATTCGTATGGAACCACAAAAGACCCCAAATCCAAAGCAACCTTGAGAGAGAAGAACAAAGCTGGAGGCATCGCGTTTCCTGATTTCAAACTATATCCCAGAGTTTTAGTAATCAAAACAGTGTGGTTCTGGCATGCCACAGACTTCTGGAACAGAGTAGAGAGCACGGAAATAAACCCACACATATACACTCAACTAGTTTTCAACAAAGGAGCCAAGAATCACAATGGAGAAAAGACGGTCTCTTCAATAAATGGTGTTGGGAGAACGGAACAGCCACACGCACACGCATAAACCTGGGTCCTTATCTGATGCCAGCCACAAAAATCAAGTCGAAATGGATGAAAGACTTAAATGTAAGATACGAAATCAGAAGAATTCTAGAAGGAAACAGGGGAAAAGCTCCTTGACGATGGTCTTGGCAATGACTTTCTTTGGATCTGACATCAAAAGCACAGCCAACGAGAGCAAAAATAAACTATTGGGACTGCGTCCAGCTAAAAGGCTTCTGCACGGCTAAGGAAACAACCAACAGCATGAAAAGGCCATGATCAGAAAGGGAGAAGATACGTACAAGCCGTCTCTCTGACAAGGGACTAGTATACAAAATATACAAGGAATTCATACAGCCCAAGAGGAAAAAAAACCCAAGCCACAAAACCCCAAAAACAATCCAATTAAAAAGTGAGCAGAGGACCTGGGATCTGAACAGACGTTTTCCCAGTGACATATGATCATCCACAGGCACACGGGAAGGTGCCCAACATCACTGCTCATGGGGAAGACGTAGGTCAGAACCACAGGTCCCTCCTCCCACCTGCTAGAACGGCCGTTATCGAAGACTAGAGACGACAGGTGCCGGTGAGGGTGTGGAGACCCCGTGTGCCGTTGGTGGTGAGGTCACATGCCACGCACGTAGCAGGTGCAACCACCGTGGAAAACAGGAAGAGACTCAACACAGAACCGCCCTATGATCCGGCGACCCCTCCTCTAGGCGTGTATTTGTGGAAATGAAAACAGGATCCCGAAGAGGCATCTGTGCCCCACGCTCACTGCAGCACTGTCCACGGCAGCCGAGACGTGGGCCCTCGCCGCGTGCCCACCGGCTGGGTGTGCAGGTAAGTAAGACGTGGTATTTACACAAGGGACTACTCCTCGGCCATAGAGAGGAAGGAAACCACGTGTCGGACATTTGTGGCCATCATACCTCGATGATCCTGGAGGGCGCCGCGCTGAGTGAAATAAACCAGACACAGAAGGACAAATGTTGCGTGATTCCGCTTATATGTGAAATCGAAGAAGGTCAAACTCCCAGAAGCAGAAAAATGATCCTTAACTGATCCTACTGCAAACACCCCATTTCCAAATAAGTGACGTTCACAGGTTCTGGGGGGATGTGAATTTTTGAAGGGCACTGTTCAACCCGCTACAGGAGGAAAGTGCTACGGAGAGAGACGGACTGGGGGAGGCCCTGCTTTTAGACCAGCGGCGGTCCAAGAGGGCCAGAAGGCCGCTGAGGCCCGAAAGGAGAGGGAGTCCCATGGAGGGTCCGGCCCGTGCAAAGGGCCTGAGGCAGGAATCTACTATGGGCTCTCAGCCACGTGCAGCAGGCCACTGGGGGCTGCAGGGGAGGTCAGTGGGGTTGACTCACTGACTTCCTGGCCAGGACCTCCATGGTCACGGTCACAGAGGAACAGCATCGGTCTGTACCCCGAGCAAGGCAGGAAGATGGGAATACCTGTGGCTTCCGAGCAGAGTAGAACCCAGCAAACTTGGGTTTCAAAAGGTCAGGGTCCCCGTGGCTGCTTGTGGAGCTACTGGGAGGGTGGCATACTGAATGAGGGGACCGAGGCCCCGGAAAACTCTCTCTGCCGTCAGTCCTGGGACCTCGAGCGTGTACACGGCCGGCCTACTGCTCGGACGCCCTGGCAGTTCCCAGCCACCCCGTCATCTCCCTGGACCTCCGGCCGGCCCGGCAGGGCTCCCTCCTGCCCGGCGCAGTCTCAGGTCGCCTGGCCCGGAGCCTGGCTTCTGTCTCACCAGCTCCTTCGGGCCTCCTCCTTGCCAAGCCCCCGCCTGGGCAGCCCGCAGACCCTGGGGACTAAACACCAGCATTAGTCTAGCTTCCTGGGCTGGGCCAGCCCCCCACGCCTATGGGAGCCTGCGGTGGGCAAGAGCCAGAGGGCCCGACGCCCTTGGAAGTGCCCACGGGTCAGCTCCACACTGTGCAGCTGGTCATCAGAGCCGGAAGCCAGGGGAGGCTAGACAGGGATGTCTTCCTGTGACACCAAGCTGCTAAGGAGGGGGGAAGAAGGGGGGGGAAAGGCCCTCAGGGACCCTCAGGGACATGGCTGCTGCCGGGGAGGCCAGGAGCTCGTGCCCAGGGTGGGCTACGCTCGGGGCAGCTGATAATCAACGTGCCGATCACACAACCCTTCTGACGGCCCCTGACGGTGGCTCTGTGGTCGTCCCTACATCCTGGCACAACTCAGCCCTGCCATGCACATCTGTGTCCTGGGGGAGCCACGCCTGGCCCTTGGGAGATGCTGAGGACATGTCTCCGCTTCTGTAGTGCTCTCCAAGTGATGGCAAACCTTCTGGGTTAAAAAAAAATTTTTTTTTTAAATACTTTTGAGAGACAGAGGGAGACACAGAATCCGAAGCAGGCTCCAGGCCCCGAGCTGTCAGCACAGAGCCCGACGCGGGGCTCGAACCCACGGACCGTGAGATCATGACCTGAGCCGAAGTCGGACGCTCCACCGATTGAGCCACCCAGGCGCCCCCCCTTTTTTAAAATTAAAAATGGACTTTGTAAATTGTTCCCAGAGCTACAGAACTGTAATCTGTCACTGCTCTCTGCTGCGCCAGCTGTCTCCTGGCTGCAAAGTGCACACGCACGAACCCTCCTACCGTCGCCGGCCGTGAAGGAGCTGCGAGGCCCGTCGGCGTCAGGTTTACGTACAGGTCGTGTGACCTCACGTCCACCCACTTCCCGAACTCTGTCTCGTCACCACAAGCAAACCCCGGCCCGGCAGCCGTCACCCCTAACCTCGGCGCCTCCCGCCCCGTGCCCCACGTACTCCCCGCGGGTCTGTCTGCTCCGGGCACCACGTGGGTGGAGCCGCACGGCGCGCGGCCTCTTGCCAGGGGCTGTCCCTCCTCGTGCGGGTTGTGAGGCTCGTCCGGGCCGCGGCCCCCGTCACGGCTGCGCTGCCCCACGACCCAGGTCCGAAGCCCGCTTTCGGGCGTCAGAATAGGATGCCAGAGCGAGCACCCGCACGCGGCGGGTGATGTGCCCGGGGCAGGATCCGGGCCCCTGGGCGCGGAAGGCCCCTGACAGCCTCCCCGTGTCCGGGCAGCCCGCTTGCATGGGGGTGGACCCCCTCCCCCGCCGAGCGCTGTCTCCAGCACAGAGACAGCTTGCCGGATTCTGTAAGCGCAACCCAGCATCCTCGTGCGCCCTTGACCTCCGAGGGGAAACCAGAACATCACGGTCACCGTCTGCGTGCATGCGCCCGAAGGCTCAGGGCCTTCCTGAGGCCTCGTCCTTTGATTTCAGTGTTTTTGACAACAAACCCGCAGACCAGGGTCCACGGGGGGCGACGGAGGCCCGGGGCAGGGAGGGACGGCGGTCTTCGCTCCCCCTTCTGTGGTGTTCTCTGGGCCCCACCAGATGGCCTGGTGTGAGGTCAGGGGTCACCTGTGAGGGCAAATGTCATCCTCTGAGTGCCCGGAGCGGCGGCCTCGCTGCACCCCCCACCGATGACCAGGAAACCTGGGCCCAGCAAGGTCGCAGCACTCGTCCCAGGTCACGCGGCCGGGGCAGGGGTGCTGGGGTTTCCCGTGGAGCCACGGCCGATCACCACACGGGCAGATAAAAGCATCCCGCGTGGTTCTCCGACGGTTCTGGAAGTCGGAAGTCCAAACTCAGTCTCACGGGCTTGCCTGAAGTCAGGCGTGGGTGGGAGGGGTTCTGCCTGGAGGCTCCGGGCAGAGCCACTCCTTGGCCTCCTCCAGCGCCTACAGGCGCCACATCCTTGGCTCGTGTCACTCGGCCTCCGGCCTCATCCCTCCTTCTCTCTGGCCCTGGCCTTCCTGCCTCCCCCATAAGGGCCCTGTGACGACATCGTGCCCAGCCGGTCCTCCGGGGCCACCTCAACATTGTCACTCAACTCAAGCCCCTCTGCCACGAGAGCTCGCACATCCACAGGCCCCTGAGTGGCCATCCAACAGAGAGGGAAACTGAGGCTCGGAGGGGCCAGGCGAGCTGCCCAGGACAGCTGGTGAGTGGCTCGCCCGGGGTCTGAGTGGAGGTGGGCTGCCCGGCCCCCGGGGCAAGGCCACGTTGGCTCTACCCCCAGACCCTGGGGGGCCCGGCGAGGGGGTGGCAGGGGAGATCTGGGGGAGGCGGGCAGGGCGGGCCGCCCTCGGGTGGGGGGCAGGGAGCTGGCAGGGAGGCCGCCCTGGGCCGCGATAGTTGTGCACTCGGACTTAGAGGGGCCGATGCTGGCTGTGTTCTCTTTAAATGTGGAAAGTATTTTTCCTTCAGTAACTAAAGCAGCTCTGTGTTTATACCATCAGCCCCTAAGGTGGGGGCGATGGGAGGGAACCATCTGGAAGACGGGGTTTGCTGTGGAGAAGCTGGCTTCTGTGATGGGGGGGGGGTCTCCCTGGGGCATGGGGGGAGGGGTGTGCGTGCATGCAGCTGTGTGGCCAGCGCGTCTGCCGCCGTTTCGAAAACCTCGCGGGCCCGGCCTCTGTGTGGCTGTTTCTCTGTAGAACGCGGGCCCCGTCTCTCTCAGCCTCAGTTTCCTGATCTGCGCAGTGGGGGCGTGCACCGCTGCCTGGCTGCGTATCTGGAATCGAGATGCTGGCAAGAGTGGCTGCCCTGCTTCTTTTTCCAGATTTTGCTGGAAGCTTCCTCTGCCTTCTGGCCGGAGCCGCGCTGGCCCACAGCATCTGGGTGCCTTCAGCTCTTTCCAAGTGAGGTGATGGAAACCGGGGTCAGGGCTGACGGTCTGCCCGGGGCCCCCAGCTGGGAGGCAGGATGCGGCGGGCTCACACCCTGGCCTCCACTCTGGGAGACCCCGCCCCCTGCTGAAGGCCCGCGGACACACACACACACACGTGCCCACTGTGATGCCCTGAGGTGTCCTGTGTCACCTGCCCCATGGATCCGAGGGTCTGCTGGGAGGAAGGGGTCCTCGGCAGCTCCTCACCTGGAGGCTTGGGGTCCCAGGTCAGGTAGGACAGCTAACAAGGCTCCCCCACGTCTGTCCCAGGTCTTGAACTCCAAAAGGTGCCATCAGCCCGGGGCTGTCCTTCCCCCCTCTGACCTGCTCCTTTCGGACAGGATTTGCTCCTCACTCACTGTCCCGGGGCAAGGCTGCCAGTCCCCACCTTCGTGGGCCACAGCCGGGCCAAGTGTGACCAAGAGTTAAGTCTCGGCCGGACGGTGGGTGGGGTGGTGCTCCCAACAGGAGCGTCCGCGTCCTAACCCCCGGCACCTGTGACTGTGACCGTACCTGGAAACAGGGTCTTTGCAGCGGTGATCAGGTTATGATGAGGCCATGCGGGAGGAGGGTGGGCCCTGAATCCAACCAACCACTGGTGACTTTGTAAGAGGAGGAGGTCAGGACGCAGACACAGAGGACGGGCCACGTGAAGACGCGGCAGAGACTGGAGGGATACGGCCCGAACCAAGGGACGCGGGGGGGCCCCCCGGGAGCTGGACAAGGCAGGAAGGACCCTCCCCAGGAGCTCCGGAGGGAGCCCGGCCCTGCCCCACCTGGATCTCAGACTCGGGCCTCCAGGCTGGGAGGGAGGAGATTCCTGTTGTTTCAAGCCCCCAGTCTGCGCTGTTTTGGTACAGCGGCCCCGGGACACTCCTACGGCTGGTGAGGGCAGGGGAACGGCAGCCCTCCTGGGGAAGCAGAGCTGCTGATACCCGCTCCCCTCCAGGGCACCAAATCCGTGTTGCCTCTTCACCAGGCCAGGCTGCCCCAGCGGCGACCGCGCACGGCAGGCGAGTGCGGAGGGTCCACTCGGGCCTCGGGATCGGCTGTGATGTCGTCGGATCTCTCTGGAAAGCGCAAGGGGGCGTCTGAGGCCCTCCACCTGCTGACCTGCCTTTTCTTCCAGGCTCTTCAGGGGGACAAACCTGCTGGTCCCCAGAGCCCAGGGGCGGCTGCTGTGTCCTGGGCTTCTGCAGAGGGCCCTTGACGTGGGGGAGCGTGAACCCAGGCTGGAGGTCAAGAACGGGGAGGAACGGGGGGCGTGGAGCCCCAGCGGCGAGTCAGGGTGGGCGAGCCGGCCCTCGTTTCTTCTGGAAAGTAGAGACCCTGGGCCCTGCCTCGGGGGTTCGTCCCGGCCGTGAGGTGACACTGTGGAGGGCCCAGGTCGGGTCCGGCTGGGGAGGTCCTGGCAAGCGGCCAGGGCCGGAAGCCTGTGGTCTGGAGGCCAGCAGACAGGGCAGCTGACCCCAGAGCCCCACCCGGGGTGGGGACATCATCTGGAAAAGTGCTCCTGGGACAGGGCCAAGAATCCGTCCCCAGAGACGTCAGCTGGGCACCGGCGAAGGAAGAGTAGAAATGGAATAAAAATCCCTTTTTAGTGCTCTCGGCTGCTAAGTTCAGCACTTTAGCCAGAAATCAGAGCAGAGCGCTCACACTGGCTCCTTCCACACCCCACCTTTCACGCCCCCGCCGCGCCCCAAAGCCCTGGTGGGGGGAGGGTGCCATCTGCCTCCGCGTGGCCGGGCCGTCGGGTGACACTGGATCAGGGGCAGAGCGAGGCCGCGGTGGCGAGGGAAGGTGGGCCGGGCCGGTGGACGGAGGCACGGTCAGGAGGGGCGCGCCAGGCCTGCGGGGCGGGGGGTGGGAGTGCGGCAGCGGCCGCCGGAGAGCTCACTTGCAGAATCCGCCTTCCTTCCAGGCCCTGGGAATTGGGTCAGCACGCGAGGAACTCCAGCCAAGTCCCAGCGAGGCTCCTGAAAAGGACCCTTCGGTGCGTGGCAGCCCCGGGGTTCTCTGTGGATCTGCATAAAACAGACGGTGCGGGGGTCCCCGCGGGCCCGCGAACTGAGCTTGAGTTTCGAAATGTGCATCCGGAGGGGCCTTAGGACCGCTGTCCCAGCAGCCCCTCATTACGGGGGGCTTGGGACCACCAGGGGAGTCGCGTGCCCTAGTCACTGCTATGCACCCAGCTCAGGGCTCCTCGCTCCTCAGCCCCCCCAAACTAGCGCCAGCCTTGGAACGAAAGAGTGGAGCCCGTGACCCCAGCAGCGTTCGCCGGGCCGGGGGATTAGATTTCAGCAAAGATGCACTGTTTCCCCCACCAGCCTCCGGGATAGGACAGGGTGCTGTCCTTGGCTGCTCAAAGGCGGGCGGGTGAAATGATGCGTGACTTCTGAGCCCAGGACTCTACGAAGCAGCTGTATATCCACTGGCCCTGGGCGCTTCTGACCTCGGCCGGGACAGCAGCAAGTCCCGTGCAGTCCACGGGCCATGAAGACCATGGGCGCACCAGAAGTGACCCACAGCCCAGAGCCACGTTCAGCTGAGCACAGTCTAGGTCGGACGCGTTTCAACAGACCCAAAGTTGAGCGAGCGAGAAAAAATGATCACTGCCATATGTCACTGAGACTTTGTGGTTACTTGTTACACAGCCACAGCTGACTGATACAGCCTGGAATCTAGTAAAGACAGAGGGCACAGGAGGGCAGTTAAAATCTGCAGACTGCTTCCTGAATACCAGGCTCTCACAAGGGCAATTTTATTTTATTTCCTCTTTAAAATTAAATTTATTTAAATTTATTTATCTTTTAAGAAACAGTTTGCCCACTGCCTTATGTCAGTACAGCTATTCCCCTGTATTGAGGCTGGGAGGGTTAGCTCAGGTTGGGGAAGTGGCTTGTTCAAGGCCACACAGCCCAAAAGTGCAGAGCTGGGATCTGTCCCCAAAGTGCACGAGCTCAACCACTAAACGGCACCATCCAATCCAGGAGCCACAAGGCACCTGTGGCCATTTGGATTTAATTTACTAAATTAGATGAAATTACACATTTTGTTCTTCTCTCACACCAGGCACCTTTCAAGCGCTCAGAGGTGGCCTGTGGCTGGTGGCTGCGTATCTCTCTCTCTCTCTCTCTCTCACACACACACACACACACACACACACACACACACACACACAAGACCGTCCCGGGGCCCCAGGGAGTTCAGCTGCAGGTGCCGTGTGTGCGTGGACTTGGGAGCGCCCACTGGCCAGCTCGCCCTGAGCCACCGTGTGCTTGCGTCACCCCACAGCCCACCTGCAGGACAGGTGATGAGGAAGATGGGCGTCCTCTCAGGCTCTTCCAGAACCTTGCCAGGGACCCCAGGCCAGTTCTGACGGACACGGCTGTCCCCTCTGGAATGTCGGGTGCAAAGTGTGGACTGCTCCAGGAAATCCCAGGTCCTGGGGCTGAGGTGTGGGCCCAAGGAGAGCCGGTTTGGGAGGGAGCCCCTCCCCGGAGCCCACATGCTTTGGGGGGAACGTCTGGCTGCATCACGGCCTGTGGTGAGCTGTCCCCACGTTCCTCGCGCACGGTGATCACAGGGGCCCAGAGAGGGCGTGGCAACGCCTGAGGGCACACAGCGGCAAGAGGCAGAGCCTACCCGTGGTGCACGTCCTGTGGAAACGCCGCTCTTGTCTCGCGGGTCAGCACCTCCACAGGGCACGGAGCCCGCCTTGGAAGCCGGGGACCGATGCCTTCCTTCCCCGGGAGGAGCTGGTCTCCCGCGTCAGGCCTGAGCCCACAGGAAGCGAACAGTGCTGGCTGGCTCCGCGTGCCCACGGCCCGGCCACCTCACCCGCCACTGGGCAGTGGGGACCCGGGGCAGCCGCCCGCGGGGCTTGTCGGGGGCTGGGGGCTCGGGCTTCAGCCCTGCCCGTCCCTCTGCCTCCCCGGGTACGGGGGGGAGGGCCCCTACCAGGGTCCCCGCCCAGCACGTGCGCCCCGTAACTGCATGGACGGAGGCGGGCAGAGCTGGCCGCGCCCGGCAGCTTCTTGCACGCAGCGTGGTGCAACGAGGGGTCCTGGTTGGGGGCCCGCCCTCGCGGCCCCCGGCGGGCCCTCCTCCCTGTCCTTCCTCTCTCCTGGGGCCGGTCTCATCTCGGTGTGGGGGCTCTCTGAGGGCAGCACCGGCCACGGCCCGAGGCCCTCTGTCCTCTGTCCTCCACAGCCTCCTCCCCGCCCGTCTCGCCCCTCCAGCAGGCCGTCCCTCGTGTCTCCACGTCCACGTGTCAACACTGGGCCAGCCTAACGCCACTCCTGCCCTCGGCTGCCAGCAGCCCCCTGCCCCCAGCACTGCCACGTCCTTGGTCCGTGAGTCCTCCCGACTCCCCGTCGGCTCTCACGCCCCTGTGCCGATACGGGCCGGCCTCTTGCACCCCTGTGTTGGCCGTGTGGCTCCCCTGCCCCAGCACAGGGCAGAGTCCATTCCCAGATGTGCCGCCCGCCGGCCTGCCACCGTTTCGACCCCAAATCCCCCCGTTCCGGCTGTGCAGCGTCCGTCCACAGGAGCAGAGAACACGCTGGAATACCGGGCCGGGGGCATGAGTTTGTGCGAATGGGAGCCGCTTACGCCAGAGCCCCGAGCCGGCTCGTTTTGAGGAAGCGGAAGGGGCCCAGGGTAGAGCCCACCCCCGCCAAACGAGTCAGCAGAGCAGCCCCCCTGCCAAGCGTTTTGGGAAAAACGCGGCTCCCCCTAAGCACACGGCCTCCCAGGTTTCGGGTCCCCCGCGCTTCCTTGTGTGCGGCAGCAGGAAGGAAATGTGATTCTCTGGCCGACTGGGTCTCTCGCTGTGTCTTCCCCAGGGTCCCGCTGCTGGGGACGGTGGGGGTGGCGAGGGCCGGCCCAGGTGTGACCAGGATGGGGACAGGCACGTCCAAGTCTCCCCAGCGCCCTGGCTGAGGGGCCCTGGAACTGGCCCTCAGACCCGGGGCAGGGCGGGCTCCGCGAGGCACCAGCAGCCCCTTGCCTGGAACCCGGAATCCCAGCCCTGGCTCTGCCGTGACCTTCCCGGTGGCCCAGGTGAGTCACTGTCCCTTCTTAGGCCTCAGGGGCCCCGAGGTGGGCAGCAGAGGCCTAGAATGTTCTGCAGACAGGCGCTAGAAGTGGAATGCTCGCAGGGGTTACCTGGAGCACCCGTGCCTGCCTGGAACCGAGAAGGAGCAACGAACTGGGGCTCTATTTGCCGGTCCTTGTCCCCTCACCCCTTCTTCCAGGAAGCCTTCCTGGCCCGGGCCGCCAGCAGGCTCCCATTGCCACACACACACACACACACACACACACACACACACACACACACACGCGCGCGTCATCTCAGGCACGTGACCTGTGTCACGCCGCTGCCCGGCACGGGGACCCCCTGACGCCTGCTGAGAGAACATGCTTCCTGGGTGGGTGGCGGGGGCAGCCGGTGTATCCGCACTAGTGTGCAGAGCGCAGCCGAGATGCCGCCTTGCGCCGGCCCCCTCTCGGCCCCGCAGACTTCGCGTGGGGCTGGGGGTGGCCATCCCGCTCTCGGGGAAGGAAAGTCCCAGGTCCTTGTCACCTCCCGGGGTTGAATTTGAGGCAGGAAAGGGCTCATTTTAACCGGTGACTCCGGCCTCTGGCCACCAGGCCTGGGTCCCTGCCTGGGGTGGGGGTGGGGGTGGGGGTGGGGGAAGCTGGGCGCTGGGAGGGCCACTTCGGCGTGGGGTCGCTGACGGCAGTGAGCACTGAGAGCGGGTCGCTGTCCTTCAGGCGGGAGGTCAGGGGTGTGGGCTCCGCACCGGCCCCGGCCGGCAGTGAGCGCTCGGGGGCCGTTGTGCCCGGCGGGCAGTGAGCGCTCGGGGGCCGTTGTGCCCGGCGGGCAGTGAGCGCTAGGGGGCCGGCGTGCAGACATCTACACGGAACAGCCCGGAGCCTGTTTTGTAAGGCCTGTGAGCTAGGAGCGGTTTTCACATTTTTAAAGGATTGTAAAAAAAAAAAAAAAAAGTGACAGAGGCCATATGTGGCCTGCAAAGCCTGAAAGATTTATCACTCTTTGGCCTTTTACAGGAAAAGTTTGCAACCTTTAGGGTGGAGGAAGGGACTGGGCAGTCAGGCCAGGGGGGAGGGGGTCTTGGGTGGAGGCCAGCAGCTCTGCAGCTGTGGTCCCTGGCCTGGACCCCAGCCCCCACCCCACCCAGGCCCTGGTGCCTCTGGAGGGTCCCACCTCCCCTCCCCCTCCCCCTCCCCCAGGCCCTGGTCCCTCTGGAAGGTCCCGGCCCCCTCCCTCTCCCCATGGCTTCTCTGCAGAGGCATGTAGACAAGCCCCTTAGCCAGCTCTCCCCCAGGCCCCAGCGGCAGCTTCTGTTCCGGGGGCTCTTCCTACAAGGCCCCCCACCAGCTGGGGCCCTGAGTCAGAAGCTCCTCCCTTCGGGCCTCAGTTTCTCATGTGCTTGGCAAGTGGGCTGGCCTCACCCTCCCCGGGGGCCTGTCCAGCTCCAAATGCCCACAGTCTCCCATCCCCAAAGCTTAAGGAGCACCCGAGATTCGTGAGCAGGAAGGGTGCCCGCGGGACCTCAAGCTCGTGGCTCCGACGCCAGGGTCACGACTCCCGGCCCTTCCCGAGCGAGCCCCATGTGTCTTTTCACAAGTGGAGGAGTCCTCTCGACTCGTCATCCAGGCGGGTCTTCTCCGGGCCCCACGGGCGGGTGTGGATCCACGCACACCCTCCTGCCATCTATCTGACCCCCTCCGAGTCGCGTGCCTGACCTGTGGGGTGTGGGAAGGTGGAACCAGGAGGGACCACGGGAAGGGCCCCTGGGAGGCTTGCTGTGGGAGCCCGAGAGCCCTGCCGAGAGAAGAAGGCGTTGCTAAGAGGGGGTCAGGAGGGTCCTGAGGAGGCAGGGCCCCGACCACCTTCCGGAACACGTCCATCCATCCCCTGCCGGGGCTCAGCTGAGCAGGCGAGCGACTGTCAGATGGTGACTGATGCTGACGCCGGGAGCTGCAATCCAACCCCCTGGAAACAAGCCACGGAGCCTCATGGGTGTCGCCTTTACGAGCCTGCTCTCTCCGCTTGCAATCCAGAACACTCTTTCCATTTGGGTCCACGCTGCGTCTCCCGGATCGTAACCCCTAGCATCCAGACACACGCTTTTGCTTTACAGCCTGTTCTTCCTGTAAGAGGAAGAGCTCTGACCACTCGAGACCCCCGTGCTGGGGCCCCCGTGGACAGTGCAGCCACGGCCCCAATTGGTACCTGTCCTGGCAGTGAAGCCGTCTCGGAGCCTCTAGGCCAGCCCGTCTGCCCCTGACCCCCTCAGAGTGACCTTCATCAACACCACCTGAAGAACCATCCTGACCCGTGTGGTTGGTCGGGGGATGCGAGAACACAGGCTGTCACGAGTGCTAAGTTTTGGGGGCGGCTGTTACGGGCAGCGGACCCAACCTGCACTTGACCGCTGCCCACCTTCCTCTCCTGCACGTGGAGCTGACAGGCACACCGACCCAGCCCCGCCACCGACCTGAAACCAAAGCCAAGTCGCATGCAACACTGAACGTTGTGGCTTTTCCAGGGCGCCTGGGGGACTCAGTCGGTGAAGCGTGCAACTTGGGCTCAGGTCCCGACCTCGAAGTTCGGGTTCGAGCCCTGCGCTGGGCTCTGTACCGACAGCCCGGAGCCTGGAGCCTGCCTCAGATTCTGCGTCTCCCTCTCTGTCTGCCCCTCCCCTGCTCACGTTCTGTCTCTCTCTCAAAAATAAACATTAAAAAAAATACAGAAAAACACAGTCGTGGCTCTTCCAGGAGCGGCTCTGACGTGCCATCTCCCGCAGGTGGAATGACGCCGTCTGCAACCCCGAGGGGACAGCAAGCGCCCCTGTGATCGGGCTTTGCGGCTCCGCTGGGCACTCGGTCCTCCGGGGTTTCCCTAGAAGTCGCAGCTGCCTCCAGCCCCCACCCGGGGGCCCCGATGATCGTCCACGTGAGCCGGGGCTGGGGGTGAGGCCCGGGCTGCGGAGGCAGTGAGGGACACAGGGAGGGGCTGAGGGCCGCGCGGACAGGGCTGCGGGAGCGCTTTGTGGAGCGACTGGCCGCTACCAGGCATCATCGTTAGCGGTGGCGGCCCAGCCCGAGCTGATGACTTTGCCAGGACAGAGCTGAGTGCAGCCACAGACCGACCGGGGAGGCCCAGAGGCCCTGGAGAGGCCGGGAGGCTGATGGCCAGCAAAAGCTTCACTCCCACTGCAGGACGCGCCCCCGCCCAAGCGAGCGCAGAGGCGGGCGGAAGCACGTCGTGTCCCTGCACCTGGGCCGCCACGCCGGCAGGCCGCAGAGGTCTCGGGCTCGGGGCCAGAGTCCCCGGCTCCGGCCTCACCTGGGCCCAGTTTGCCCAGGGGCCTCAGGCCTTGGCACCTGGGCGGATCATTCTTCGTGTCTCTAGGGTTCACGTCCACCCAGGGCCTGTGGGCGTGCCCTTCCTTACAAATGAGGTCTTTGCGGATGAAATGGAATTAGGGGCAGGGCACTGAGGTGGGGCGGCCTCATCCAAAGACTGGTGTCCTCACAACAGGGGACACACAGGGGCGAGGCCGCGGGAGGATGGGTGCAGACACTGGTCATGGCCGTGGCGTCCGAGGACCGCGGGCCGTGCCAGGAGCTGGAAGGACTCCCGCGGTGGCCTCCAGAAGTGGCGAGAACACAGCATGTATAGGGGGGGGTCTGTGCTCTGAGACAAAGGGGAACGAGGGGGTGCTCGGAGACCCCACCGCCACGGGCAGCGCGGCCGCGCTCCTGGAGGGAGACGCCACCCAGGCGGTCCCAGGAGGCCGCTGCAGATGACCAGTCAGGGCTCCAAGGGCACACAGGTGCCACGGGAGGGAGCCGGTGGTTGGGTTCCGCTTCCTAGGACCGTGGCCCCCTCCCCTGGTTATGCTGAGGCGGCTCTGGCCCCTTGCCTGCTGTGTGGAGGCCACGGCGGGACCACGGGCCACGGAACGCAGACCCTGGTGGGGGCTGGCTGAAGAGGGACACTCATGACATGGGGTGAGGGGAGCCAAGAAGCAGGGTGACATCCAGAGCGGGCGAGGCCGCGAGCGGTGAAGAGCTATCCTGAGATCGTGACCTGAGCCAAAGTCGGACGCCCAACCCACTGAGCCGCCCAGGCGCTCCTGGGTTGGCGGGTATTTAAACGCCTTGACCCGGAATCCCACCCAGAGAAGTGGGTCGGGAATGGGGAACCCCAAGCACACGCGGGGTGCCGCAGCGCCCTTCACGACACGCCCAGGGGCTCCACTTCTGGACGAGGTTGAGCCAAGTAACCCGACAGGCTCTTCAGAAACCCGCTACGTCTCGACGGCCTTTCACGACCCGGCAGATGAGTGCGTGTGCATGTGGGAGAGAGCAGGGCGCCCTGGGACGTCCAAGGGACCCAGTCCTGCTTCACCCGTACCTGACGGTATCTCAAGTCTTCATTCTCCCAGGAAGAGGGGGGAGAAGTTTGAGACGCGGAGCAAAGCTTTGCAAACGTCCTGCCTGCCTTCCCTTCACACACTCGCCCGTCTCCAGAGTCACGCTGACCTTGCACGGTCACACATCCTCCCACTCAGCTCCTCCCTCCGCTCCCGGGCCCACAGTGTTGGACGAACAGAAGCTTCTTCCTCCCGGAAGGTGGGCCGATGCAGCTGAGAGGGTCTTGCAGAAATGCCCGTTCCCGGCACGTTTCCACCCCTGGGTCCGTCCGACTGGAAGGAAATAGCCCAGGTTCTTAGCTGTCGCCCTGAGTCACCAGGCAACCCCTCTTCCATGACCAGCAAATTGAGAACCCTCTCTGAGCCGGCTGCACCCACTGGTCCCCACGACTGGGCAATGAAGTCACATCCCAGGTGGACCTGAGGACGCCCGTTTTGCCCTGAAGGCCACAGTGCGGCCGGCTGTGTGACCCAGGCCCCGCCTGGCTCCTTCCACTGAGGCTTGCGGCCGAGTCGCCAAAAAGAGGGGGGTGATGACAGCTCGCACGGGGGATGGCCACACCTGCCGGGAGCAGAGCCCAGTGGCTCTGAGGGCGTGGGAAGGGCTACAGGCTGGGAGGCAGGACTCCGGGGCCTCGGGTGCCCAGACTGAAGAGGCAACCCGAGGCCTTAGTCTTCTTGTCTGCGGAATGGGGTAACAGTGCCCACGTCAAAGGGGTTTTGTGCAGATCCCCCATGGGAGAACGTTCCTGGAGTGACGGTCCCGGGCACCGGTATTGGAGAGGATCCCGCCATCCCTCCCTCCGGCCTGCCGCTTCGTGAGGCACAAGCCGCAGGGTTCGGTGCGGAGGTCTTCCCTCATCACTGAGGCGGTGCCTTCCCATCGCCACCCCCTACGCGCACCCCTGGTGGCCGCCTGCAGGAGGCGCACGGAAGGGTTCGTCCTACTAATGGCCCCTCGGGCAACCAGACTCAGCAGGACCCGGCGCCAGCCCCAGCGAGGCTTTGTCAGGCCGGGCCCGGCGTGCAGGCGTCCGTGCGGCCGAGAGAGCCGCCAGGGGCTGGGTGCCGATGCCGTGCCGACGGCTGTGCCAAGGGTCCCCACGGGTGCTTGTGGGCCCCAGGCACGGCGGCCAGCCCCCCACATGGACGGCGTCACCCTCCCGCAACGATCCGCAGCATTCTTGGACACCACACGGACACCCGACCCCCTGACGCCTCCTGGGACGGCGCATGTGGAATGCTGTGCTCTATGACTCATTTTCCATCCCTCATCTGTCAGAAAGGCAGTTGTTTGTTTCCGAAATACTCTCTCCGTGGCCCTGCTGGTGACACTGAAACACGAAAGAAGGGGTGGCGGGAGGCCCATCCCCTGTGCCGGTTCCCAAAGCCGCGACTCCTCCCCCCGCTGAAAGGGGCTCGGGAGCCCCAAGTGCCCGCGCCAAGGGGGGGCCGTGGCCACGGGGGCAGGGCTAGGGCCAGCGGCAGTGACCAAGGCGCCTCCACTCTGGACCTCAGTCTTCCTGCGGCCAAAGAGGGACCATCCCCAAATCCTGTGACCTGAGGTTCCAGGACTCACGGGTATGTCCACAAGGCAAATGCGAATGATGTGATGGTGGTCATGGCCGGGGCTCCCTCAGGTTGGGCCTGTTGGGCAGGGACGGAGCCTTACCTGCGTGCCCAAGCGTGGTGCCCAACAGAGGCAGGTGCAGGGGTGTAGGTGCCACGTTTAGCAGGGATGAATCGCCTGCCGAGTGAGCACAGCACGTACAGCCTGGGGCCTTGGTGGAGTGGCTGGCACTCAGCCTCAGTTTACCCCTCTACCAAATGGGCACGAAGAGCCCCTATTTCATAGGACTCCTGTGGGGGGGGAGCCAGACAATGGGGGTGTGGGGCCGCCATCCCCATGCTTCTCCCTGGTTTTGCCAACTCTTCTTAATTGGGGGGTGGTGAGTGAAAAATTATGGTGGAAAACGATGGAAAATGGCCCCAAATAAGGGCAAAGGCCCCACAGGTTGGCCTTGCCGACGCCCACTCCCAGAAGCCAGTGCGAAATTCCTAAGCAGGAATGTCGGCCCCTCTCCCCTGCCCCACCCCCCTAGCCGAAGTGCCAGCCCGGGGAGAGGTTCAGGGAGAGCTACGGGCATGTGGCAGTTAGGACAGGCCAGGACTCTGCTGGGACACGGACGGTGGGCCCTGAGGCCCAGTGTCGGGTCAAGGAGCAGGAGGCCTTCCTGGGTTCAGGCAACTCGGAGAGGAGTCTGGAAATCAGGCTCTGGGCGACCACCTGCCCCAGTTGGCCTGGAACGAAGGGGGCTCCCGGGGCTACCAGTTTTCAGCGTAAAAGCCGGGCTGGCCGGTCACCCTCAGGCTGTGGTCTCGCTCCGCCAGCTCCATTTGGGCATCTCATACCCTCCTGAGGCCACCCGTTGGCTGAAGGGACAAGATCAGACCGCAGATGGCACCTGGGCCTCGTCCCAGCCCTGCGTTGGCCGGGCCGCAGGGGATCCTGGGAGAGGAGGATGCTCCGCCCCCGGCCCAGGTGCAGCCACTCCCCGGAGGCGGAACCGTCCACGGTGACGTCCGCGATTAGGTGGCTGTAAGATGCCATCTGGCTCTCCGTACGCCTCTCGGGAAAACTCAAGGGGCTCCGGTGATGGTGGTTTCATCGGAGGCTCGAGGATGCCTCACCGGAACCCTCTGGGCGACTCTGCCCCCACGGCCCTGGGCGCCGCAGCGGGAGGGTCCCGCGAGCCCTCGGCTCCGGTCCGCTCCTCGGCCGGGCTGCCGGCCCAGGGTCCCCACCTGGACAGCTGTCACTTGTGCACTGCCCGCGTGGGGCAGGGGGGATGGAGAAGCCCCCCACCCCATCTTCGAGGGGGCCGGCCTCCTGCCGACCTTGTGCATGTCTCCGCACCCCGGTGGCCCCGGGGGCCCCTCTGTAGCCGGCCCATCTCCCAGGTCTTGGAATTTCCTCGTCAGTGTGTAAGCAGCCACGGTCCCTTGGAAAAGGAAAGGCCCACTAACATCCCACACGACAGCCCCTCCTGGGACGAAGAGCTTCCTCCCACAAGCCAGGAGTCTCCTCAGATATGTCTGCGCTCGCGGAGCAGGGTCGGGGTTTTCTTGCGGCTCACAGACACTGGCAGGGCCCGCTGTCCTGAAGCAGCCGACAGAGCCCACGGAGGGCTGCCCGGAGGCGGTGCCAGGGGGGAAGGGGGGGGCACACCCCCGTTATGAGGGCCACACAGAAACCGCCCTGCGTGGGCTCCCACCCCTCGGAGACCTGGCCACACAGACCTGGGCGCAGCCGGCCTCCGAGGACACGGGGGTAACTCCGGCCACTCGCCTCCCCGGACTCGGGGTTGCAGCCGGTCCCTCCCCGCGCCCATGCCCCGCGCTCAGGACCCGCTTCTGCACTGGGGTCTCTGCCGCAGGCAGGTCTCCGCCCGGGCCATCCGCCCACCCGGGAAAGTGAGAGGCTGATCCCGGCTAGCAACTCCTAAATTCTTTGAATTCCCTCCTTCCGGCAGAATTCCCAGTTATTTTGCCAAAGCGAAGAGCGGAGGGGAGGCTGTGACCTCCCCATCGCCCGGCCCGGCCGCCCCTGTGCTGGACGCCTGGCGCCCACCCCCCAGCTCAGCTCCCGGGAGGCACACGTGCCAGCGGCCATATTCCTTCGCTTGGGACTCTCACGCTTCCTTTTGTGACGTGAAGACAGCCGGGGCAACATGCGGCGGGGAGGAGGAGTCGAGCTTCCGTCCTACCACGTGGAACACTGTCGACAGCTTAGGGCTTATTATCACTCTCTTAGTTTGTATATTCTTCAGGACCTGGGGTGCGTGCTGATGGCACGTGAGAACATTCTGGAAGGCGGGGGCTGCCTGGGGCCTCCCCGCCCAGCGGGGGCGTGCTCCCGGCCCAGGCCTTCCAGGAGAGGCAGGAGACGAGGCTGGTGGTGCGCACCTGCCGTCGTTCCAGGGGGTCTGGGGAGACAGCCCCGGGACCTGCCAGAGGTGAACGACTTTTTATTGAGATATAATTCACAGACTGTCCAAATATCCCTTTTGAAGCGCGCAACTCGGTGGTTTTTAGTATGCTCGTGATGTGCAGCCCTCACTGCTGTCAAATTCCAGAACGTTTCCATCATCCAGAAGAACCCCCACACCCCTTTGCCGTCGGTCCCATTCCCTGCCCCAGCCCCTGCGGATCCTTGTTCTGCTTTGTGTCTCTGCACATTTGCCTCTCTGACACTGTGCAGGAATGGAATCCGACAGCGTGTGGTCCTCTGCGTCTGGATTCTGTCACGTGGCACCGTGTGTCTGAGCTTCATCTGTGCCGTAGCCCCATCAGGCTCCATTCCTCTTCGTGGCTGAGTCGTGTGCCACCGTGTGGACGTGCTTCGTGGCTGTCGTGTCCCACCCTGTGGACGTGCTTCGTGGCTGAGTCGTGTCCCACCCTGTGGATGTGCTTCATGGCTGAGTTGTGTGTCACCATGTGGACGTGCTTCGTGGCTGAGTCGTGTGCCACCGTGTGGACGTGCTTCGTGGCTGTCGTGTCCCACCATGTGGACGTGCTTCGTGGCTGAGTTGTGTCCCACCCTGTGGATGTGCTTCATGGCTGAGTCATGTGCCACCGTGTGGACGTGCTTCGTGGCCGTCGTGTCCCACCGTGTGGACGTGCTTCGTGGCTGAGTCATGTCCCACCCTGTGGATGTGCTTCGTGGCTGAGTCGTGTGCCCCCACATGGATGTGATTCGTGACTGAGTTGTGTGTCACTATGTGGACATGCTTCGTGGCTGAGTCGTGTCCACTGTGAGGATGTGCTGCATTTGGTTTATGATCAGTTGATGGACATCCTGATGGTTTTTGGTTCTTGGCTTGTGACACGCTCTCAGAGCATGCTGGGTAAGTTCTGAACCCCCCGGGGCCTTGGGTGAGCTCTCCTGCTTTGGACCCATGAAATTTTAAACCCAAATGCTGTCTAAGAATTTTTTCCTCGACTCCGTGGAATAGCTGAGAGACTGGTTATTTCCAATGAGAACCAATTTCCAGCCGGAGTGACCAGCCTGCCACGTTGTCTGGGACTGAGGGGTTCCCAGGACGCAGGTGCACTTGGGAACCCCATCCTGGGACACGTGAACGCTCACTTCCGAGCCAGGACCTCTGAGGACCACGGGGACAGGCCCCCGGCCCGCTCCTCCCTGAGGACCCGGCGTTCAGCCGGGGGACTCAGTCTCCCCCACGCGCCCCAGCCGCCCGCACTGCCTGCTCTGCTCCAGCTCCGCCGTGCCGGGGCTCCTCGAGGGTGACCCCACGGGGTCTCGACAAGCGATTACTGCCGGGATTAAATCGCATCCTCCCTTCCTATCTGCCAGCTGTCTCCACATCTGGACCCATGCTCCCCAGACCTTCCCTCTTGTGGCTGTGACACGAGCTCTGCAGAGCTCAGGGAGCAGAGCCCCGTGGAGAGTCCAGGCCCCCAGCTCCACCCTGCCACCCCCACCCCCGGCGCGCCCAGGTCACAGCCGCGCGGATGCATCTTCGGTGGCCCCCTGCTACTGGAATTGACGGTTACCATGCGGAGCCTGGACCCCAGCTCCAGGTTTCCGATCGGGGGTCGGGGGCAGGGCCGGGACACTCGCACGTTAACAAAACACAGGAAGTTTGGAGGCGGGCAGTCTGCTCCAAAAGACCCAGCTACGGCCGAACCCCGGGGTGCGTGGAGGGCCTGTCTGCCGTCGGCCCCCACCCCCCCCCGCCCTTCGCGGCTGCGATGCTCTGGCCGGGTGCACGTCGTCTGCACCCACCTCCCCGTCTGGGCTGCTCCGAGCCTCTGGAAGCCTCCCGTCTCCTCCGCATGTCTAAGTTCCAGCCGAAACGCACGAGTGCTCGCTCTGGCTGGAAGCGAGCCCTCCCTGGGCGCGTGCCAGTGCCCGCGGGCCCCGGCTCCCGAGGTACGTCCAATTCCTTTTTATTTCTCTCATCTGGCGCCCACCACCTGGCAGTTGTCGTAGGAGTAACTGCGGCTGTCCCTGAGGGAGTGTGGTACAGCTGCTGCCCATGCTCTTCTTCTGGAACTTTCCGTGGGCCCTGGCCCAGAGGAAGACTCCATCTCCCAGTTTCTCTAGAGACCTGATGGGCGCGTGCCTGGTTCTGACCAGCGTGTGGAAGTGACGTGTGTGACGCCAGGTGCTGCCCTCCTTTGCCTGCCCCTGGGTGTGGGGGAGCAGAGAAGAGCTGTGATGGCAGGAGCTGAGGCAGCTATCTTATGCCACGAGGTAAAGCTGGGGGTTGAAGAAACAAGAGCGTCAGGGAGGACCAGGGTCCAGGACACCTTGGATGTGCTGTGTCGGCCCTAGGCGGTATCCGCTCGGACTGCTCAGCAGAAGAAGTCTCCTGCCGCCGTTGCATGGGGCCCCGGACGTACTCATGTCAGCGGCAGAACCTTCACGTTAACCGACACGGCCAGGCCCCGGGCAGGGGGGCCCAGCGACATTGTCTAGGGGCTGCACAGGAGGCACGATTATTCCCATCATCCCAGGCCGAGTGGCACCGAGGAGCCTGACCCAGCCAGGCAGTCTCGGTGTCTCCAGCTGAGTCTCAGTCCCGGCACTGGTGGGCACCCCCGCAGCCCACCGTCTCTCCTAGCGGAGGAACCTCCGCTCCATCCAGGGCCCAACCTCCGCACGGCCCAGGCCAGGGGACGGGCCCAGCGCTCCAGGCCAGGCACGGTGTGAGAAGGGGCACCCCTTCCCCGTGCACGGCCGAGAAGGAGAACCCCGACCACAGCAATCCTGTCTCCACAAACCTACCCTGGGGATCGCGAGCCGCCCACTCGGGAGGCCTTGCCCTGTGTGGGCTCCGGGCCCCCCCGTGATGGGATGGACACGGTGCCCGTGAGGAGCCCACTGCAGGGGGAGGAGACACATGTTTCCCTGCGGGGCCTTGGCGCCCACCATGGGGACAGGGAGGGAGGGAGGTGGAGGGGTGGGGACAGAGCTCCAGCCGGGGGGATGACGGGATCTGGAGACGGACGGCGCACAACGGTGCGGGTGGACGCGATGCCCCTGAGCCGTGCGCTCAAAAATCACTGAGATGGTTCGTTCTGTGTTACGCGTGCTTCACCACAGAAAATCAACCCCAGACGCTGCCCAGCAGGGCTCGGTTTCCAACGCTCTCCGTGAGCCACGGTTCTAGTCTGTGAGACTGTGCGCTGCCCTGGGAAAGGGTGGGTCGCGGGCAGGAGGGTCCTGTCCCCTGGGGCCCCGGCACGAGCCGGGCGCGCAGGGGCCCGGAGAGCGTCCGCCGCTAACACGGAGGACCTGACTCGACCCGGGTTCCGTGTCAGACTCAGCCGTGGCCGCGCCTTCGGGTGGGAGGCGGCGGGACCCTGAGTCACCGCCCCACATTGGCGTCCCTGCTCCCCGCTCCTGTTGGCGCCATCGGGGCACGAGGTCACGGCCTGGCTGGACTGGGCTGTGTGGGCGGGGGGGAGGCGTGGGGCCGTGATGTCGGGAGCAACGGCCACCACGGGCAGATGAGGCTCACGGGTGCCACCGCTGCGGGCACAACTGCTGGGTGCCGAGGTGCCGAGGCCCGAGGGGTCTAGGAGGGCACAGGGCTCCGCCCTCTCCTCTGTGGGCCCGCCTGCGAGGGGGCGGGGGAGGGCGCTAGGGTAGGTAGGGTTCCATCAAGGAAGGGCGTGTGCGGGGCCCGGGGGACCTGGGTGGCCTGGCTCCCTGCAGGTTTGCGGGGTGGCCCTGGGGAAGGAAGGCCTTGCTGCATCAGGACCAGCAGCCTTTGAGGCCCCTCCTGGCTCAGGCTCCGGGGACCCGGGCCACTGACCATCGTGCCCCCTGGTGGCGGCGGTGGGGCCTCACCTTCTCCTGGACCCCGGGACTCCCCGGCCCTCGCGCCTGACTGGAGAAGCATGTCCACTGCCGTTTGGGCATAAAATGAGAACAGATGTTTTAAGAGAAGCCGTGAGACTCCCTCGTGGTCCCAACAGCCGCCTCCGCGGGGTCTGGCAGGACATCCCGGGTCCGAGCCCAGTGCCTGATTCCCAGAGGGGCGAGCGGGGCCTGCTCGTAGGGACTGTGGTCACAGATGGGACTCGGTCACGGGAGACAGAGGATGTGGGGCCGCGGAACGGCCGTCTCTCAGCCAAGACGCAGCGGTTTCTGTGAGGATGGAAATTTCTAGGTCTGCACCAGCCACGTGCGGCAGCTCAGGACACAGTCGGTGCGGCACGACAATATTATCAGGTTCTGGGGAACTGAAGCACAAGGAGCCCCGCGTGGCCACGGTTGGTGGCCAGCGCCGGGCGTGGTTTCTCACTACAGCGGGTGCAGGGACGGACAGAGGGCCCGCGGCTCCCGGGCTCTAGGCTCGATCCCGGCTCACAGGGTGCAAAGGTCGGGGTTACGTCAGTCTGACCAGCCTGTCATCCCCAGTGATTCAGTCAGACACTCATCTGGGTGTTGCTGTGGAGTATTTGGGAGTGTGGATAACCATCAGTCGACCCTAAGAAATGGCTCTCCATAGCGCGGGTGGGCCTCGCCCCATCAGGCGAACGTCTCGAGACTACACACTGAGATTTCCCCGAGGTGAAGCAATCCAGGCTCGAGACCGCAGCGTCACCTCCTGTCAGTGGGTCCCGCCTGCCCTGTGGATCCGGGACTTGCAGGGACACAAGCCTGGTCCCTGTGACTTCCCAAGGGGCCGGCTTCGTCCCGGGGCTGCTTGGATCAGCCCACCTCTTTCCCTGACCTCTGCCCGTCGGGGATCAGGTCTGCCAGACACGTCTGATGTTGGAAGATCAGGTCGCCCCTTCAGCCCTTGCCGGAGCGCTCCTTCCGTCGGTCTGCGCGGGACAGGTCCCAGCCCGTCTATCCTCCCTGGGGGCCTCCTCTCCCCACGGCCCACACTCCCTCGCAAGCAGGGCCGAGAGGGGGGCCCCGCTCTGCAGCCCGGTCGGTCCGGGGCAAAGTGAGAGGCCCCCGCGCCCAGCACTGCAGAACGGCCTCCAACGGCAGCCGTGGCACGCCTGCCCCCTTCCGCTCACGCGCCCGGCCGTCCCTGCACACGCGTCCCCCTCCATCCAGACGCTCTGCCACTTGCAAAGCCCTGGGGCCCGATCATACCCTCTGTTGACTCATGTTGGGCACAGCCACCCGCGAAATCAAAGATGAGTCGGGCCAGCACCCTCAGGTGACACCCAAGGCCATCTGGCCACGTCTCCAGGCCGTTCGTGGGTGAAAGGGTCGACCAGCTGGAGAGTCATTTTATCGTTGTTTTGTTGTTTTCCTAAAAACACCAGAGGTGGGACTAGCCACCCTCTGCCCCCCATCACTGTCTTCCCACGAGGAGGTTGCCAGCCAGCCCGAGGCTGGGGACGTCCGCTCACTAAACGTGGACAGAAAGGCATGTGGCCAAGAAGCCAACATCAAATTCAAGACCCCCGTGTCCCTGCGCAGAAACTCACGGTCACTGTGCGTTAAAAACGATCATGAAAGCAGACGGCATCACCGTCAACGATAATTATCACCGTTAAATACGTGCTTTCCATCAGGAGGGCGATGCGACAGCAGAGACATTTTGCAAACGACATTCAAACCCTTAATCTCCTCTGGGGTGTATGAAACGGATCCGCTAACACTCTTAGTAAGCGTGGATTACGCCCCCACGGCCTTTTGACTTAATACACCTCCAACGTTTCACATCGTGCTGCACACGCCCCGTGGCTCGGAGTGAGGGGTCCGCCCCGTGGACGGGGCGCTCTGTGCTGTGCTGGGTGTCCTGCTGGGTGTGGAGGGGGCTCCCCTCCTTCACTATAAATAACACTGCTTGGAATGTCTTCTAGCACATTCTTTTCCCTCCTATGTACAATTAGGACTTTTTAGCAATAAAGATAAGCGATGATGATACTGTCTGTCTTGAAAGCATTTTTTGTTTCTTTGTGTCTCGAGCAGGAGCCTTGGGAAGGACAGTCTCAGAGGAGCGTTCCGCCTCTGGTCCTTGACCCGCTGCACAAATTCTGGCTTGTGGGACGTCGGTGTCTCCCCGTGCAGGGTGGAAATGGTCCCGCGCCCCGTTGGTGTTGCCGGAAAGCTCCCAGCCAGCCAGCGTCCACGTGGGCGCAGGGTGCCGAGGCTTCCCCGGGGCAGTGCTCCTGAGGAGGGACAGTGGGCGGAGGGGAGGAGGGGTGGGGGCTCGTGAGAGGGAGGCGGCACTGAGACAACGACCTTCTCGCCTCTGACCAGCACTGGAAGTTTTTGCGAAAGGAAGGGGGATTGTTGGCAACACCCAGGGGCCACGGGTGTGGTTGGCACTCTCCCAGCTGGTCGCCTCCCCCGGGGAGGCCTCAGAAGGCCCGCCTTCCTCCCCGGGCTCGGCTCGGCCGGAAAGGACTCCCAGCCCCTGCGGGGAAAGCCCCTCCGGCCCCACAGGTCCCGTTTGGGGAACACTGGGCTCCAGTCCCGCCGTCTCGAAGGCCCCCCACCTGACTTGGGGCCCCCAGTGTGGGCAGGAAGACGGGGTCACGTGCTCACCCTGCCTGGATGCCCCGCATCCTTTATCCTTGTGCCTCCCAGCAGCCAGAACCCCAAATCCAGCATGCTGGTGCCCAAGGATGCACACAGTTGTGCGTCCCTGCAAGAACCCCAGAGGCCAAGACTCACAGCCCCCCATGAGAGCCGGGCCACAGACAACGGGGCCCTGCCGTGAGGCCCACCCAAAGCACCGGCTGCCGGGCCGCCTGGCGCCCTTACGCGGGCACGTCCCGTTTCCCCATAAGCCCGGACTCCCTCCCTACAGCCGTCAGCTCATCCCTGGGTCTGCTCAGCTGATGGCCACAGGACCATCGCGGCCGGGGTGGGATGACCGCGTGAGCGTGTGACCGCTCCGCGACCTGCGGGGCTCCCCCTTTGGTGCCGGCCCCTCCCGAGGGGCCCCCTGGACGCTTCTACGCAGACGTTTCCCTTCCTTTTCCAAACACGGTCCCGTCAGACACTCCCTCTGGCACAGCAGCGGCTGAACTCCGGGGTGCTGGTCTCGCCCCGTCGGTCACACAGCCGGGGAGAGCCGTGTGCGTGGCCACCCGTCAGGCCCAGGCGGGTCATCTGTGGGAACGGAGATGCCTCCCGGACGCCCCCGCCATCGGCCAAGCCTGCCTTTCTAATGGGCCGGGCGGGGTGGGCGGGGGAGGTCACCGGGTCCCATGATGCAATCTCTAGTCCCGAAGCCGGGGTGGGGGGGGAAGGGCTGCCGCCCGGGAGGCCCTCACTGCCCACCCGGCTGCCGGAGGAGCACCGGGCAGAGGAGAGGGGCCTGGCCCTCGACGGGGATCAGCTCCAACCCCACGGAACGTCCCCCGGCTCGGCCCAGCGCCTCTGGGGTGGACAGGGAGCCTGCTCAGATGCACGCGGCTGCCAGCCAGCCGCCCAGACCCGCTGTGGCCGCGACTCTGGGGGATAAAGGTCACTCTCGTCACATGTGGGTTGGATGCCGGAGTCCACGGCCACAAATAATTCCCGGGGAAGGGACTGCACGCTGGGCCCAGGCCGGGCTGGCGACGGGATCAGGCGGGGAAGGAGAAGCCTTGCCCGCCAGCCTCGAGGTGGCCCCGCCGCGTGTGTAGGTGCAGGGAGCCCCCCACGGCAGCTCCCGAAATCGGGGCTCCTCACCACCCCGGGCAGAGGCGGCTGAGCTCGGAGACAGGCCGGGCGCAGCGGCTCAGAAAACAGGAGGAAATATGGTGAATCCTTAAACGGAACCAGATGGGCTTTGGGAGATAAAGGGAGATTTCTGGAAGGTTCCTGTGAGTTCCTGGGGACTGGGGTAACGGTCAGTGAGGACAAGTTGGGAAAACATTCACATGGACTTCCTGAGGTTAGAAAGACTTGCGGTGGGGAGTCAGTGGGAAAAACAGAGCTGCACAGGGCGGGGGCCGGGGAGGGGACATGGGCGCAGCCGTCCCCACTGCGCACGCCTGAAATCAGAGGAGGGCGTTGTCTGCACCGGGACGGGGGTGTGCGGGGGAGACCCCGGGACGGTCTCCGCACACCGCAGGCTCGTGCTCCTCCCGATTTAAGGGGTGCAGATCCCCTCCAGCAACTCACCAGCCAACGTCTCCTGAGCGCCCCACACTGTGTCGGCCGGCCGGCGTGCAAAGAGGGCACAGAAAAACACACGGACCCCCTAACGCCACACTTCACGCGCGGGGAAAGGGAACGACGGGCCAGGGGTTGTGGGTGCTCTGCTCTGGGGAGAAGGGAGAAGGCGGCTCTCTGCAGAAAGGGTGATGACGAGCTTGGGCTTTGACGTGCGAGTAGGAGTCTGTCAGGTTGGAGGGGCAAATGGGGAACTGCCCCTCGATTCTCTGCTCCTGCTGACCAAAGCGGTGACGTTCTGTTGACGCCTCCTGCCTGACCAGGAAGAAGCCGGGGCAGCCTCGAGCACATTCAGGCCTGTGATTGATTTGACCCAATCAGACTGTGAGTGGGGGGCTGTTCCCATGTTCCGAGCAAGGGGGAGTCTATGCAGCCTCTCTCCTAAATTCTCTGTCCCACTAGCCCATTACTCTGCCTAAATCCAGTCATTCAAAGCCTACTTGTTTGGGTTTTTGCGAGAGGAGAGCTCAGGCTGGGGGCTCTGAGTTTGGGGCTTGGAAGCGTGAGGGGTCTGGGGTTTTACGTGTGTGGACGCCTTTCATGGAGAGGGTCCAGCTTCCAGCAGATATGAGTGATACCGCGAGAGAACGAGGCGTGGTGTTCAGGCGTGGGTTCTGTGCTCGCTGGGTGAGGCCACCGCGCTCAGGCCTGCTCTCGGGGGTGTTCCGTGTCTCTGTCCACGTGGCCCTTGTGAACAACAGCCCCTGAAATAGCGGCTTGCCTGTTTCCTGGGTGAGGAAAGATGGGGGCAGAGAACGGAAGGGCCACCAAGGAGAGCTGGGGAGGACATCACTTTGGCCCAAGGTTTAAAGGTAGCCGGCTTGCTGGGCCCACCCTGCCTGCTCTGATTCAGGATGGAGGAGCTAAAATCAGACAGGACGAAACCACCCTGGAGATCTGGCGGGAAGGACAGACGGGCGTTTCAGGTTGGTGGTGGTGGGGGTTCCTGGGTGTCGTCTCTGCCTTCTGTGGCCACCGGCAATCCGCCTCCTTTGTCTTCTCTAGAGTCGCTTGGTCACTCTCTCGGTCACAGGAATACATGAAGCTTCTGTCTCCTGGATGAGGGGCGGGCCCCACACTGCAGAGTCCGGCCAGGAGCCAGGCACACGTGTGGCTGAGATGGTGGGATGGCGGTGGCCACTGCCAGCTGGGTCCGTGGCCGTGGGCTGCTAACTGCCCCCAGTGGTGCTGTCACCTTGCACCTGTGGGCCGTGCGCACCTGACTTGGCCTCTCGGGGCCTCGGGTTTTCTCTCCTCTGAGACGGCCCAGCAGCACCCACCCCACGGGGCTGGGAGGGTGAAAGGAAGGGTGTGTTTTGGGAGATGAAAAGAACGGACCTTTCAGTTTTAACTCATTACCGGAGAAAGGTTCTCCAGGTTCCCCCAAATCTCCCAAAGGATCATAGGGCTCTGAAGTCCCATTTCCAATCCAATACAATCCCTGTCACAATGCAGATGTCTTTTTTTGCCAAAATTGCCGAGATGACCCTCAATCTCATATGGAAATGTGAGGGACCCAGAATAGCCAAAGCTATCTTGAAAGAAGGGCAAAGTTGGGAGACTCACACGTCCCGTAACTACATTCTGCGGTAACCGCGACTGCGTACTGGGTGAGAATGGCTACACGGATGAATAGAATAGAACGGACTGGAATAGAGCCCAGAAATAAATGCTCACGTTTGTAGTCAAGGGATGTTTGACAAGGGGGTCAGGCTACTCTGTGGGGCGACAACAGTCTGTACAACCAAGGCTGCTGGGCCATGGTTCATCCACACACGAGAATGAAGTTGGATCCCTACCTCACACCACACACAAACAGCAGGTCAGGAGCCTAAATGTAAGAGACGAAAGCGTGAGACTTGCAGGAAAGCAGTAATAAATCCTCGTGACCTTGAGTTAGACAAGGACTTCTTGGCTCTGACACCAAAAGCACCAACGACAAAAGAAAAAAATAGATGAACAGGATGTCGTCCAAACGAAAACTTGTGTGCTGCAAATGAAGTCACCCAGAAAGTAAAAAGGCAACCCATAGACTCTATCCGGTAAGGGACTGGGATCCAGAATATGTAATGAGCTCTTACAACTCAACAATAGAAAGGCAAGGTATCCAAAGAAAAACTGGGCAAGTGACCCGAACAGGCATTTTTCCAAAGAAAATGCGCAAATGGCCAAGCGGCACGGGAAAAGACGTTCAGCATTCCCAGTCATGGGGAAATGCAAATCGAAACCACGCTGAGACCCACGTCACGCCCACCAGCATGGCTAGAGTCAAAATAACAGGGAGCAACTGTGGGTGAGGGGCCCCTGTCCCGCGGATGGGTGGGAGGGGACACAGCCACCTTGGCGAACAGTCTGCCTGTTCCTCACGGTGTTAGAGCGCCAGGAGATGGTCCACCCCTAGGTGTGTGTGCCTCTGAGTGATGAAGACCTACATCCGTGAAAATGTGCGTACGTGCACATTCACAGAGGCGTTACTCATAACAGCCAGCCGGACATCTGTCAGCGCACAAAGGGGTAAACTCCCCACGGTGTATCCGCACAAGGAAGTCGTATTTAGTTTCCACATGGTGCTAACACGTGCCACGACATGGAAGAGCCTGGAATGCATTATGCTAAGGGACAGAAGCCACCAATTACCGGCCACATTTCTGTAAATGCTGAAGCCCAGGGAACCCCAGGGTGGAGCAGAGGTTGCAGGGGCCCGGGGAGGGGGCGTGATGGGGGCGTGTTTTTGGAGCGACGGACGTGTTCTGGACTTCATGCTGGTGGCTGCACAGCTCCGTGAGCACATGGAAACCCGCTGACCTGCACGCCATGAAAGGGCAAATTTTACGGTGTGTGAGTTATACCTAAATAAAGCCGTTTAGAAAAAAAATGCCACTTCTTCTGCCCTCTCCCTACCATCTGGTTGCAGCAGAGACGGAGTGAAGATAGGAGCCAGAGACCCCTCAGACCCGTTTCCGGCGTGAAGATCCTGATGCTGGCTGGGGTCCCAGGGTCACGCCATCGGTGCCCGGCCGGGAAGCAGCCGAGTGCCGGAGGGCAGGTTGGGGGCCCTCAGGCTGTTGGTGCCGGCTGGGGCTCGCAGGGCTGTGGGGGCCGAGCCCCGCCAGGCTCTGGGGTGTGTGCGGGGGGGGGGGTGTGCCCTCCTGAGTGCACCTGTGCCACGACCTGCCGTGCGCCTCTGCCTTATCGCGCCCCCTTCACTTAGTTCCCAGCTCTGACCTCCCAGAGCGCCCTGGGGACCAAATGCGAGTGAAGAGTCACACCCTCCACCAAATGAGCCAGCCGGGTGCCCCGACGACGTGAAGTTTTAACTTTATTTCACTGTAATTCACTCACGTGGCAGTGGCCACACCGGCCAATGGCAGCTCTGAACCACTCTGGCTGCGGCCTGTAGACACCAAGTCTGCAGACAGAGTTTCAGGCTTGTTATTGGGCCCAGAGCTTGCGGGGACTAAAGTGTTGGCTCTACGGGCAGAGACCAAGGGAACACGGTGGCCGCGCCCTCAGGCTCCAGCGGGACGAACGGTGTGGAGGCTGGTGTCCGAGCCGTGCCGGGGCTGGGGCACTCGGGGCCGGGGGCCGCCCGCCCTGCTGGGCTCTGAACGCTTCTCACACCGCCCGCTCTGGGAGGATCGCCGCGCCTCCCCCTTCGTGGCAGCCCGGTGGCCAATTCTGGGCCGAGGCCGTGGGGCGGACTCACGTGGCACAGAGCCGAACCGCGAGGGTGGAGGCGGGGGTCTCCGCGAGGTGGGCCGACCGGGAGCCCGAGAAGCAGGGCCAGGGCCCTCGCCGTCCAGACAGAGAGCCTGAGCCAGGAAAGAGAGGACGCGGCCCGCCTCCCCTCGTCCTGACGTGCGTTCTCTCTCAGCCGGCGAGCATCTACGAGCACCTTCTGTACACACGGCCCTGACCCAGCGCCTTCCCAACCGGGGACCCCAGGGGCACACGCGGCCATGAGCAGGAGGAGGCGGCGGACGTGGGGTCCTCCTGATGGGAGGAAGCCGGAAACAGGGGTGCTGGGAAGCCGGCCGGGTGGGCCGCGCTCACTCGGCCAAGGGAAGCAACCACTGAAACCGATTGTTAGCACACACGAAGCACCACATTTAAATAGATTCACTCTCGGAAAAACAAAAGAGGAATGAACTTTATCTTAAGAGACCCGGCCAGACTCAGAGATGAAATATTTTTACCATTAATACCGTCTGGACGCATATGTAATTGCTTCATAAGAGCTCGGGGCCTCCCCGGCCAGCAGCAAGGACAGCGGGTCAGACGGCAGATGGCCAGACCTCCGTCCCGCCTTTTCCGATGTCCGCCCTGGTGTCAGTGACATCCTGGGTCTCGGGCCACCAGGAAGACCCGGACCCTCCTGGTCAAGGTCACCAGGGACATCTGTTTCTCACGGGCCCCGCAGGGAAAGGCCGTGTTTGAGCTGCGCTTGGCCACACCAAAGTGGGGCCGTGAGCTTCTCTGAGCCTCAGTTTCCTTGTCTTCATTATTTATTTATTTTTTTATTGTAATGCTTATTTTTGAGGGAGAGACAGAGAGGGCACGAGCAGGGGAGGGGCAGACAGAGAGAGGGGGAGACACAGAATCCGAAGGAGGCTCCAGGCTCCGAGCTCTCGGCACAGAGCCCGACGCGGGGCTCGAACCCACGGACTGTGAGATCGCGACCTGAGCTGAAGTTGGACGCTTCACCGACTGAGTCCCACTGAGTCCCACCCAGGCGCCCTTCAGTGTCCGTGTCTTTAAAATGGGCGCAATTATGTCCTCAGCACAAACGCTGTCGTGAAGGTGAGGGCCTGGAAGCAGCTGGGACTAGGACTGTCACCCTGAGAACAGCCCGCCACTGTCCCGGCCTGGGACGCGGAGCCCTGAGCGGGGGGGGGCCTGCTGGGCCGGGGGGTATGTGTGACAGCGTTTCCCAACAGCTCACAAGAAGGGTGTGCACAGACGGAGGTGACAGACGAGAGGGCAGAAACAAAGCCATCCTCCCCAGGGACACCTGAGGGGAGGCCACCCTGACCAGCAGCCAATGCCCCGAGAGTTTCCTCCAGTGGTTCCTGGGGCTTCCTGCCCCGCAGGCCCTCCCTGTGCCCCACGCGGGCATGTTCGGGACTAACGACCTGGCCCAGACACGGGCAAACGCCTGCGTCCCCCACCCCAGCGGAGTCTCTCGTGAGGCGTGCTTGCGATGGCTTTGTTCCAGTGAGTGCTCTTGGGTCCCTGCGGAGGCCCCCAGGGGGCTGGGACTCTAAAACGCCACTGACGCTTGCCTGTTAGGTGTTCCAAGGGACACCAGTCCTCCCTGCCACGGGCACATCCAACTGTGGCCAACCGCCAAAGCGCCTGTGTGTGCAAGGCCCAGGGGCACCACCAAGCGCTGTCGAGATTCGCCGGGGGACGTGCACCCTGTGCGTGGGGTCCAGCTCCACCGGAGAAGAGAAGGTGTTGCGTCCGGCACGACCTGGGCCACAGCTGGTGAGGCCACTGGCTTGTGCGGGGACTGGGCTCTGTCCGTGGACGCCGTCCACCACCCACCAGCGTTGCTGAAATCAGAGGCCTCGGGGCCGAGAGAAGTCACCAACAGCAGGGTAGAGACATCCCAAGTCTTTATCCCCTCGAACAACGCAGGTCAGACGGTGTGAGCCAAACGCACAGAGCTGGGCCCTCCTGGCCTGGCTCCGAGGCGTCTAGGACCCCGGGTCCGTCCTCATCTGCAGGGGCGCACCGTCTCCGTCACAGCAGCCAGCAAAGAGACCACACACGAGCCGCTGTATAAAGACACGATCCCCTCCAACAAATATCCCGCCAGCCCGCAGCTCCCCCTGGGCAGTGCTAGCCTCATAAATCCAGAGCGGGAAGCTCGGGGCAGACGCCGTCACCCTGGGCATCTCTCTCGCGCGAGGGCCCCTGCAGAGGGAAAGCCCTCTGGCCTCCAGCGGCCGCGTCCGGAGGGGTGGCTCCTATAGGGTCTGACCCACAGCCACTGCCCCAGAAGAGACAGGCTGCTGTGCCTGAGACCCCAGGCTCTGACGCCCACTGTGGACGGCCAGCGGTGGGTCTCCGCCGGGTCCAGCCTGTGGCCCCAGAAAGCTGGAGCCTCGAGACGAGCCCCCTCAGATCATCAAAGATGCTGTCCTTGCCACGCGTCCACGGAAGCTAGAGCTGCGTTGCGGGCTCCCTGTGGCTCCTGCTCCAAAAGGCAACCTGCACGTGCCTGGAGCACCCACCTTCTGTCCTGTCTGACCCTGCTCTGTCCCCCTCGGCCCTGGCACGCCAGCCGTCCCTCTGCAGCCCAGAGACTCTGGCAGGACAGGCCCGGACTCTGCATGCTCAGCAAACACCTGCTCTGTGTCCGTGGCCTCCCAGCTGTGGCCTCCCAGCTGCACCACCTGGGCTGGAGAAGCTCACGGTCAAAGCCCAAAGTCAGGAGGGCCGCCCCGAGGCTGGAGAGGGGCCGCTCCTCAGGCGGGAGGTGTGGGCCCTGTGGGGCGTGGGGCTTGGCTTCAGAGCCGAGAGGAATTTCCCACAGACCCGTCCATTAACGGGATGCCCTCCCGCCTGCACTTTGTGGGCTCTCTGTCTCCGGAGGAACCCACTCGGGAGGGCGGGTTCCGCTCGGATGGCTGCCTCCATCGGAGGCCCTGGGCCAAGTCCCCTTGGCACATGACGGCAGCTCCGAACACGAGTCTGAAGTCACGAGAGCCTTAAGTGCCTCCGTGTCGTGTGCCCCAGTGTGAACTGTGGGAGCAGCTGGGGACGCGTCTGGGTCTCGCCCCCCATGGCTTCCGTCTGGGTCGCCGTGGACCTGTGGTGGCCTCCAGCCTTGCTCCGGACGGAGCTTCCCGGGTGGGTCCGGGCGGTGGAGGGCTCCTCTGGGGACAGGGTGGTCGTGGGACGTGGTGACACCCGGCCTGGCAAGCTATGGTGGGGGATCCACCCCGGGAGGAAGGGCCCTCCGGTGGCTGCCGCTCAGGGACTGGGAGCCATGGCCCACAGGCCCTCCCTCAAAGCCGAGGAAGTGAGGCGGGGCCACGTGGGGAGCCCGCGGTTTGGGGCCCAGGGCCGCGGTCCCCACCCTGGGCGCTGCAGCAGGCCGGCGGTGGGCCAGATGATGGGGAACTCCTGTCTGCAGGTGCGGTTTTAAAGGATTTGGCCCATTTGCAAATCTGAAAACACAGGAAGGATATGCCTTCTGGGCAGCAGGCCCCATGTGCTCCCACAGCCCGGGGCCCACCCCACTCCCTCTCCTTCCATCTGCTCGGAGCCAGACCTCCCTCCCTCCCGGCTGCCAAGTCGAAGGACAGGTGCGGACGGGGGTCAGGGGCGGGGGTCTGTCCCAGCTGTGTGCTGTTGGTGGTGCCCCGGGCCCAAGGCCCGAGCCCCCAGGCCACACGGGGAGGCACACGGTAAGGGTACCACGACAGCGCTCGGGAAACGTGCTCAGGAGAAGAGGGGAAAAGTGGGTACGGACAGCAGGCGGGCCTGTCACACGGGGGCTGGCACCCCGTCGGGTCTTGATGGCGCACCGTGCGCTCGCAGGTGTCACCAAGACCCAGGGGACACGCCCGCTGGCCGCCAGCACCTGCTGAGGCTCAACCCGTCACTGGCCCCTGCTCGGCCAGCTGGTCTGCACCCACGCTGACTGCAAGTCACAGGGTTCCACGGGGCACGGTGCCCACGCGTGAGATGGCATCTGGCGCTCTGGGCCAGTGGGCGGGAGACATGACAACCCAAGTTTGGGAGGCACGCTGGTTCCACAGCCGTGTTTGTGCCTCTGACCCAACCGGCACCGAATGTCCCCGCCTCCAAACAGCGGCACAGCCGAGCCCCCTCGCCGCCCTTGGGCCCCGGGATCAGCCAGCAGATGTCCTGCTCTGTGGCCTCAGGGTTGTTGTGACACATCAGGGTCTCCAACGCCAGGCGGGGCCGCTTCCTGCCCTTGAGAGGCGATATCCTCTGCAGAGCAGGCCCCAGGTGAGAACCAGGCCGCCGGATGCGGGTTGCAGGACGCATGCCAGATGGAACCTGTGCCTCGACGGGCAGAAATCACGTCTGCTGTGACGTCCAGCATGCAGGAGGCACGGGCAGTCCTGGCCACGTGTTCACCAGCTCCCTCCTGGAGAAATGACTCTCCTGGCATGAACCCTCCCAGCGCCACAGGGTGCAGCGGTGGAGGAAGCTGACCCCCGGGCATTGTCCGGACCCCTCCCCACGTGTGTCTCGCGTGTGCAGGGGGCACGGTGTCCGTGGGCACAGCCAAGCTGTGCATCACAGGCCAGAGCTCTCAGCGGCTCTAACCAAAGCCCGCACACGATAGACCGTCACAGCCGACCTGTCAGCAAAGGGGCATCAAAGGCCACTGGCACCCGCCATGTACCTCAACCCTGCTGGTCCCGGGGCTGGAGGGGCGTGTGCTGCCTGGGGGCCAGCGGTGACCCTGCCAGCGTGGGCTGTGAACCAGTCTTCAGTCATTCCAACAACCTGCTGTCTACCCTTCCAGAATAACCCCCAGCCTTGTCTGTGACAGCCCCAGAGTTGAGGGGCCTGCACAAATGTTCTTGGTGTCAACCTACTCAATCATCTCCTGCCCCAAGTACTGGTCTGCAGGGATGGCCAGGGCCCAGGTTGAGGGACTTCAGGGTCTCTGAGAGGGAGCATGCATTTGTTTTTAGCCCCTGGACCTCAGGTTCCCTGAGGAAAGGGAGTCAGGTCACCAGGAAAGGCTTCATGGATGGGTGGCCCCTTCCTTCAAAGAACATGCCACCCAGTAACATGAGTTTGTATGTCTTGCCCGTGTCCTTGACCAGACTGGGAGCTCTGGAGGCAGAGACCACGGACCCATGCACTTAATGGGCACTGAATGAGTAGGTTTGCAATATAGCACTGAAGGCTGAGTTTACATGCCCTAAACCACAGGGGAAGTAGGGAGACAGCACTAGGCAAGTGGTGCGCCTACTTGGAGGGTAGGAGGGAAGGGGGGAAGGGGGGAAGGAGGGAAGGAGGGAAGGAGGGAAGGGGAGAAGGAAGGAAGGAAGGAAGGAAGGAAGGAAGGAAGGAAGGAAGGAAGGAAGGAAGACTACATCCACTGACTCGTCCACCCATCTACACATCCATCCATCCATCCACCCACCCACCCACAGGCCTCCATCAACGCAGGAGAGCGGGGGGAAGTAGGTTCACGTTTCTGGCTGCCAGGCGGGCCCCTGCCATTGTTCTCCATCATTCTGTAGGAAGGATGAAGAAGACCCCGGGGCCACCCCCGGCGCACTGGGCTCGAACTGTCAGGATTGCTCCTCAGAAGGACTGTGTCTTGCGGACCGGTGTTGGATAAATGATCCAAGACCAGGGAATTAAAGTTCAAAACAGCTTGGGTGCAAATCACATTTAGCTAGAAAAAAAACGTTCCATCACAGGCTGGCGGTGCTGATGTGTGGGAAAACGGTTTAGGGTAGTGACTGGAGAGCACTGGACGCTTCCCTGGCAGGTGTGGACACCGTGGCCAGTCTGCAGCGGGTCTGGCCTCTCACCCAGCTGCACGAGGTCTCCGGGCTCCCGCCTGCCTCCACGTCAGCCCTCACGTCCGGCATCCCCTCTCTCCCTTTCCCCGTCTTCCAGCGCCCGGCCCGTCACCGTGGCTCGCCTGCCGCTCGGCACCTTCCAGATGGGCGCCGCCACACGCGGGACTCGTGGATTCCCCACCGCAGCCCTGGTGACGCGGCTCCACCAGCCCCGTGCGTCTCCTTCCTCGTCACCTGCGCCCGACCAGCTGCTACTTCATTCATTCACTCATTCACTCTTTCATTCCGCAGACGTGTGTCGAAAAGCCACGGGATGCCATGCTTTGATGACCACAAAACTGTGCAAAACCCTACCTGGCAGAGCTGCCTTGTGGCTCCGCCTGGGGGTGGGCCTGGGGCTGGAGACACAGGAACCCAAGCCACACCTATTTACCGCCCGCGCCTCAGAGCCAGGATGGTTTACGTGCCCAACGTTCACTACGGTGAGATCACACGGGAAAGGTGAGGGCCCTAATCTTTAAGAATCCCTTAGAAGGAGGGGCACCTTGGTGGCTCAGTGGGTTAAGCGTCCAGCTCTTGGTTTCCGCTCAGGTCACGACCCCACAGTTCATGAGTTCGAGCCCCGCATGGGGCCCTGTGCTGACAGTGTGGAGCCTGCTTGGGATCCTCTGTTTCCCTCTCTCTCTGCCCCTCCCTCGCTCACTCGCTCGCTCTCTCTCTCAAAAATAAATAAACGTTAAAAAAAAAAAAAAGGAATCCCTTAGGAAGAGCATGACTCAGTCTCAAACGTGCTGCTGTTTGGGGCTCTTTGAACGGAGCCCCCACTAGCTCATTGTGTGAAGGCGTGCACAGACCCAGGCACCGTGCGGGGTGACAAGTCCCTTGGAGAAGGGGCGTTGTCTGCCACGCTGGAAGAACTTCCAAAACCCACCCCTTCTCCGCAAAAAAAATGCATCTTTATCCCTCCCTGTGGGCTCAGCTCAAGACGAAGCGGGAAGTAGCCAAGAGACAACCGCGAGATCAAGAGCACAGGAAATTTTGCCTTTCATCTGAAAATCCGTCCGTCAGCTGCAGAGGAAATGCAAAGCCGGATGGATGCCTCGGTGGCGGCTCGGACCGCATATTAGTTCCTGCTGGTGTGAAGGAGCCTGTGGCCGCGGCCCCGTGTGCGCTGAGCGCCTCGTCTCTCTGGGACGGGGTCACCCCACCCACGCCGTCCGCTGCTGCCGTGGGAGCCCCGGGGGAGCGCCTGGTGGCTGCGACTTGGGAACGCACGGTGCCCAGCCGGGGGTGCCCCCCCTCCCCCGGGCTCTGAGATGGCCCCGGGCTCCGGACACTCAGGAATGCCCGTGGCCTTAAACGACAGAATGAGTTTTCTTGGCCAGAGAAAGCTATTTCCGGGTAGGCAGTGTTGCAAGGGATCCCCTCCCCCACCACATAAGACACGCGACGGGCCTGTGGTTGGAAGGTTGCGTACTTGGTCCCACAGATCCTAACGGGAAGTCCGCTGGCTGGGGCACGACTAGCGTCTGTTGTCAGGATCTCGCGGACCGAGAGAGGGCGCAGGCACACGCGGCCCGCGCACGCCTCTCCGTGGAGTCTGACCCCGCAGGGAGGTCCCAGCGCCATCCCTCATAAGCCAGGCTGTCCTGTCTGCCTCGGTTTCTTCGCTTGTAAGATGGCAAAAGTAATACGGATCCCTTATGGCACGAGGGTGGGTGTTTCGGTGTATCTGTCCCGTCGGTGTGCCGGCTCCCTGTCCTTATCACCACAGGAAGGCAGGATGCCTGGGCTGGGTCCTTCCTGGCCGACACACGTAACAGGTGCTCAAGAAACGTGTGCTGAGTTCACGACTACAGAGGAGTGTGCCTGCCAAAGGAGTACTGGAGAAAGGAAGCATCATGAGGGCCACAAGGAAGAAGCAAGCCCTCAGGACTGAGGAGGTGGGGGAGGCTTCCCGGAGGAGGTGGCCATGAAGACGGAAAGATTCGGGTGGGTGTAGGGGAAGCAGATAACGTTCCAGGCCAGAGAAGTGAAACAAAGATACACACGAGGAATCAAAAACGGGTCCTGCCGCCACGGGGCCCGGGTGACAGAGCAGAACAAACACGTCAGAAGACACACAACCCCTCGGTCACCCTCCCCGGGAGCTCCTGTGGGTACGCCAGGGAAACAGGGGGTAAAGCACCAAAGGGAAAGATGGGTCTCGGGACGGGGGGACCGGCACCAGAGCAGAGGGAGGACACTTCCGGGAAGGTGGAGGAAGGAGGCTCCCAGAGTGCCCCTCGCGCACCAGGCACGGAGCGCGACCCGTCCAGGCTGGAGCAGGCGGAAAGCTCCGGAAGAGATTTCTTCACAGAGACGAGACGGAAGACGGTCTGACGTGTGTGACGGTACGGGGAGGGGACTCCCGCGACTGGGAGGGAGCCGGGTTCGAGCTGGCGGTTGGTGCACAGGAGGCCGAGCTGGGCCACCTCAGCCAGCCATCAGAGACCCCAGACCCTCGTGACCAGGGCACGACAAAGGAAAGGATGTCGTGGTCCACGACAAGACTCAGCCGGAACCGTGGCTGTGTGAGGGGCACCCAGTCGGCACTGCCATGGACCTAAGCAAGGGGGCCAGGTGGTGGGGAATGAACACGCTGCCTGAATCGGGACACGGGGGCAAAGGCCACGAGAATCCGCTGCGTGAAGTGAGCGGGAATCGGTGCCGAGGGGAGGACCTGCAGGGCGTGATTTCTCCCCAAACCTCGCAGAGCTCGTGGTCCTAAACAGCGAGTGTTCATAACCGCGGGGAAAGGGGAAGGGAAGGGAAGGGAAGGGGGCTGTGCCACCATTTGGTTGAAGAAGAAAAGGAGGGCCGGGGGCAGACACCGCATTCCCTCCCGTACCTGCTGGAGACAAAGCACCGGCAGGGGTGCGGCTCAGGTCGGGGACCGCTGTCTGCAGCCCCCACATGCCCAGCTGCCCCGGAAAGTGTGGGGGCTGGCTCCCGGGGGAGGTCGCAGCGAACAGGCAGGTACATGAGCACCTGGGGGTCGAGACCCGCAAAAACGTCAGATTTCGGCAGTAAGGACAGCTAGCCTGGTGCCCTGGGACTCAAGGCCCACGTCCCCTGTGCCACGCAGGGAGGAACCCTGGAAAGGGCTCTGTGGGAAGGACAGGGGCTTCTTGGGGGAGCAACTGGGGACCCGTGGCTTGGAGGGTTTCATCCACCTCAGGAGGGACAGGATGAGCGAAACCCCCAAGGGCCAAAAGCCATCTCAGGGTAGGAATCACATCCCCGGCCCGCTGACCGGAACCACCGGGCGTTCACGTGTGTAGGGGGCTCAGAAACAGACAGAATGCTGGCCTCCTAGACTTGGTGCCCCCTGTGGGCCGAGCCACCGCCAAGGGACGCGGGGCCTGACTGTGAGTCGGCAGGAAGCCCGCACCTGTTGGATCAGCTGTCTCCACCACATATACCCGCGTCGGTCCCCGCCCACGCCCAGTCCCCCTCCCCGCCCAGCGGGTGACGTGGACCCGCCCGCACGCGGGAGAGGCGCCTGGCCTCGGCTCAGACGGGCAGGGTCCTCTACCCCCAGGGGCTGTGACTCGAGGGAGCCCTGCAAAGCTCAGGGGCAGGTGAGAGAGAAGGGCCAGACCCCGGGGGCATCATTCACCCCTGCGGCTCACCCTGCCTTGTTACCGGCTCGTCCGCCCGGCCTCCCCTCTGTCTGCCCCTCGATCGTCTTTGTGTCTGACACATTCCAGAGCAGAAGGGCAGACAGCCACACACAGCATCCCTGGACACTCCGGCTCGCAGACGTCACCTACGGGTCGGTATCTGCCTATGCGGTTTATCTTCAGGGAAGAAGTACAAACGGAAAGTGCGCACGTTGTGAGTGTGCTAACCACGGCCGGCGTGGCCCAAACCCTGCCGAGATACGGACCGTCTCTATCGCCCCGGAAAGACGCCTGTGGCCCCCGCCAGCGCCCCACACGGCCAGCCGCTTACACTCAGCGCTGGCTCCCGTGAATGTCAAAGGCTAAAACAGACCGTTCGTGCGGCAGCGTCTCGCATCCTTAGACATGAGAGAAGAGAACGAGCTGGCAGATAGGACGTAACACGCTGTCCCCGTTCCTGACGCCCTCGCGCAGGCCCCGCTGGTTCCCGTTAAGCTGAATGCCAAGGCGTTTTGGAGCCCGTGTGCCAGCCGGAAAGTAGTGCCCCCCCCGGGTCACCCTGCACCCCCCCCCCCCAAAACCTTATCAGAAAGAAGCCTGGGAGACCAGGAAGCCACTTCCGGGGGGGGCGGGGTTCTACAAGGTGCAGGAACCAGCAGCTGGTCCCCGCGGGGTTCGTGAGACGCGGCGGCCGCCTGCCACGGGCATCCCACCGCCGCGGGCCGGCCGACCTCACGAGGTCATGCGCGCAGGTGCCTTCTCGGGTGGGCACTTGGACCAGCTGGCGGGTGAGGGTGTCGGGTCACAAGGGGGCGTCTGGACACGCGCTGGCTGCGTGCTCTGTGAAGCCCCCCGGCCGCACCCCACCTGTCACACACGCTCCCGCCGCACACGTTGGCTCCAGATGTTGCCACAGCCTCGTCGGCAGGGTGGACGTCCGGAGACCGCTCCCTTCCCGGGGGGAAGTCGGAAAGGCGGAGGCCGAGGCAACACAAGCACCTCCGTCCCCTCCAGGCCCAGCGACGACCCCGGGTGCTTCTCAACAGGGCACCGGGGGGCTGCTACCCAGCGCTCAGGTCCCGCCTTTGACGTGGTCCCCGTGGCTCAGGCCAAAAACGCAGGCCCAGAGGCGCTATTCCTGACCCGTCTGTAGCCCGCGGCCCCCATCCGGGGCTCCCCCCGCCCTCCCGCCCTCCCGAGCCAGCACGGCCGCCAAGCCGTCCCCATCAATCGCCCGGGATGGGGCCGAAGACGGTTTCCACCCTCGGTGCCTCCCGAGAACCACTCAGAGCTCGGGTCATGTCTCTTTGTCCACGGTCACCCCGACCCTCGCGCCAACGTCCGCTCAACACCGACCACGCACCAGCGTCAACACGCGCGCAACGCGACCCGCGATGACAGCGTCAGTGAAATAAGGCGGGAGGTGGGGCCGAATCAAACGGCGGAGAGGAGAGCACGCTCCTTACCTTTGCGATCCGCAGTCACAGCCGCTTCTTCCGCTGGTCACTGTCTACACAGCTGCCTCTCAGCCACCAGCAGACTCTGTGGATTACAAGCGAGTGTTTAGACAGACAGCCCCAAGCCGCAGAACCAGGGCCTGCCGGCCTCATGACTGCCACACTCCAGTCCCCGGCGCACAGGGACAGGACCCTAGCTAAAGGCTCTCCCCACGGTCACCCTCCCTGTCCCCACCCAGATCCACGTCAGCGATTCAGTGGCGCTCGGCTTTCCCTGCACACTGCCATGGCCACATGCGGACGCCCACGGACACAAGGGGTCGCCTGCAGGCACAGTCTGATCAAGCTTCTCGGCACTGCTCCCTGCACAATGTCCTTCTTTTTCTCACCCAACTACCTGGGCAGAAATCGAACGTGCTCTTGTGGTCCCCGTGTGGCGTCCCTGCGAGGAGGGGTATCCCGCTCGGACCCCCCCTCACCACGGGTGTCTGCTTTCTGCCCTGAGCAGGGGGCTCCTGCCCAGGGAGGGGACCTTATGCAGGCTTCTCAAGCGGACCCTCGCCCACGTGGGTCTCTGCTGCTCGGCCAGCCCTCTCGTCGTCCTCCTCCAGGACTCCATGTGTCACTCCGGACCTCCCGGCCAGCAGCTGTGCCTGGGAACCTCCCAGGGTCCCCCGCCCTCTTGGTCGGTCCTCTGTGAGCTTGCTCTTCGTCTTGCCAAGAAGTTGGACGCCGACCAGACACTTCTTCCCGGTCCACGGTCCCAGGTGGCTTCGGGGGAGGGGCGAGTCAACACTGTGACACACACACACTCAGAAGCCGCGAGGAATTCAGAGTCGACCGTGTCCTGGCACAGCCTCTGGGCGGACCTGAAGGGAGCCTGCGCCCGCTGTCTTTCAGAGCCTCAGGCCGCGCGCTTTGGGCAAGAACGCTAGAGCCGTGCTGGCCTCCCTCCCGGGAGGGGGGTGAGGCTGTGGGGACGCGTGAAGCTCTGCGGTGGGCGGTCTGGGGGCTGCGGGGGCACCTTCTGTGCCTCCCCAGCACCCGCCCCTCGAACCGACTCTCTCCGATCTGAAGTGGCCCCCGGAGACGTGGTCTCCTACCCTCCGGTGACATTTCACATTAGTAAGGAAACTTCAGTCTCAGCCGCGTCCTCGTGAAGCCGGCGGGCTCCTTCCCCCCGCCCTCCCGGCTTTATCTGGAATCAGTCGGACTGTCAGCAAAACGTAAAAAATAGTTGTTTTCCGAGCCCAAATACAGCGCGGGCTTCTAACTCATCTGCCGTCTAATTAACAGTTCCCAGGCCGCCCTGGCCCGTGGGAACATCTGGGCCCCATCCCTCCAGGCCCCAGACCTCGAGGGAGGGGCGCGCGGCTCTCAGAGACCCTCTGCCTCGGTCTTCCTTTGAAATCCCTAAGTGGGAGGACGCTGGTGTGCGTGCGTGTGTGTGCACGCGTTTGTGAAATAGCTGTTTGCACGGTGCCTGGCGGTGCCCCGTGAGCCAGCGTCCTGCAGGCCCCGTCGGGGCCAAGACGACCCGCTCTGGGTCCGCGGCGGCGAGGGAAAAGCAAAGGCGTGTGCTGAGGCCCCCGCGAAGCTGCTGCCTGATTTCCAGGGCCCTTCCGTGTTGTTGAGACTTTCCCTGGGTGTGACGGGCTCGCGGACAGGTGGACACACGGCCCGCGGGGAAAGCCGCGTGGAGGCGGAGGCCCCGGTGGGGGGCCAGCCTGACGGACGCGGCGTGGGGCGCTCAGCTGGGCAGCTTTTCTTGGTGGAACCAGCCTGGCTTCCCTCATTCAACTGTGTGCTTACGAGCGTCACGGGGTCGAATGCACACGGCGTCACGTCCACCGTCCTGACCCCTTTTAGGGGTGGAGGTCGTGGCCTGACGCTCGTTCACGATGCCGAGCGGCTGTCCCCGCGGCCTGACCGTTCGGCTTGTAGAGCGGAAGCTCGGTCTTCGTCAAAGACTCGCCGCCTGCCCTTCACACCCCTGCTCCCACATCTACTCTCTGTGTCTGTGAATCTGACGCCCGCCCCCGGCCTCGTGTCCATGGATCCCACCAGGGCTCGCCCTGCAGGGGTGTCCTCAGGTCCACCCACGAGGTGCGGCTGGCGTCGGGCATCCCTTTCCCCGCAAGGCGGGATGCCGCCCCGTCGTGTCATTCACACCGTGCTGACTGTCGCGTCCGCCGCTGGCTGCTGTGAACGCGTGTGCCAACGGGGACCCGCTCTCACGTCTCGTGGGCGCGTGAGCGCAGGGGGCAGCGCGGGTCATCGTTAACGTTCTCCAACAGTGGTGGCACCAACGGGTGTGAGCGGCGCCTCTCTCTGCTTCTCATCTGCACGTCCCCGACGACGACGGACGGGGGGGGGGGGGGCGCGTCTTGACAGGTGCAGGACTTACCCACGTCTTCTCCTACGAAGCATGTGTTGTGCATACTGGCCCCTTGCTGGACGAACATGACCCTGGGGAGATGCTGTCGGGGCAGGGCCACCACTGTCCCCCTCCGAAGGCCGTTCTTTCCCTAACACGCCCCCTCGCCGGCACAGGAAGCGGCTTCCACCACCAACTTCATTCATGCATTCATTCATTCATTCACTTGTGATCGAGAACGTGTGCCACGGCCCCGGCCGCCCCCCACGCCCCTCCCCCGCTCTGGTCTCAGACACGGTCCCCCCGGGGCAGGCGGCTTCCCTCTTCCGAGCTGCGCAAGCCTCCCTCCCGCTTCCGAGGCCGCCCCCCTGCCCTCCCACCCCTCCCCGGGCGCTGGAGCACCGGGCCGCGCACCTCTGGGCCGCGGCGCCTTCCCCGGGAACCCACCCTCCACAGCCCCTGAAGCCTCCTGAGCCCCTGCCCACCCCTCCCCGGTGACCGCCACGCCTGTCCCTGCATTCCCGTGTGGTCCCTCAAAGCTGTGACAGCAGCGTTACCACAGGACGGTTATCGTTAGCAAGGACCAAGGTGACAGCGGCTCACGCCACCGAGTTCTGCCGCGAGCCCGCCCCGGAGCAGGACGTTCCCCGCCACGTGTCACCGGCTCCCCGCAACCCCGTAAGGCGGGTCCTGTTATTCCCACCATCTTACAGACGAGGACCCTCAGGCTCAGAGAGGCCAAGCAACTGGCCGGAAGCCACACAGCGAGCCAGCACAGCGCTGAGTCACGGTGCACAAGGACCCCGCCTGAGCGGTCTTCACGCCCCGGAGCAGGAAGCCAGGATGTGCGAGCCAGGGAAGGAGCGAAGGCTCAGGCAATCGGCACCCATCGCAGAGCCAGAGGGCCCGGCAGTCAGCCTCTGCCTGGAGCATCCCAACGCGAGCCGGCCCGCCCAGCGACCGGCCCTGCTTTCTGGAAGGGACGGAGAAGCAGCAGGAGGGAAAAGCCGAGAGAAAAGTAACAAGCAGAGGCAAGCCGCCTCGCAAAGCTGCTCCAAATCCTCGGGTTCCTGGACCCTGCGCGCAATCGGGGAAACAGCGGGCCACCCTGAGTGTCTCATTTCAGTGGCCGCAGGCGGTGCGGCAGCGACCAAGCGAGGACCGCGGGGAGCCACGGTGACGCACAGGCCGCTCCGGGAGCTGCGTGGACGTCTGGCCGCGCCCAGCGAGCGCGCTCTGCAGGCACGGGGGTGCCGCGATCCCCCCCTCACCCCGGGGTGGTGCGGGCCGTCAGCCACAGAGCACATCGGTGCCAGAAGGGGCCGCGGCCAGGGCTGGGAGGCCAGGAGGTCGGGGTGTGAGCCCCAGGTCGGGCTGGAGGGGCCTCGGTCTCTGTTGGGGGGGGAGGACGGGGGCTGCGGGCAGCCTCACCCTCGGGGCGCGGCTGTGCACAGTCACCACGAGGTGTGCGAGGGCAAGAGAACCCACATAACGCACCAGGTTCCCTGTGCTTCTCTGGGGAACCGGCTGTGGCACCGCGGGCAGGAGAACGGGAGGTCAAGGGCCGTGGAGCGCTAATCTGAGGGCGGGAGGCAGGAGGCGGGAGGGAGGGGCACGCAGGTGGGCTCTCGGTCCCCTGCGCCCCCAGGCAGCCCGCCCCCCTGACCCCAGGCGGCCTGCCTGCCGCCCAGCCAGTGCCCTGGGCTCTCGGACGGAGGGACGCGTGCTCCAGCCTGTGTGCTCCCTCGAGCGGTCCTGGGGGGTGGGCGGGCTCACCCTCCCTCTCTCCTCGGGGGCTCCCTGAGTGGCCAAACCGGGGTAACCGGGGTAACCGCCTGGCTCTGGGGCCCCCGTGAAGGAGACGCCCCTCTCGCACTGTTGGCATCTCCTCCCCAGATGAAAGCGGGAGCCCGTAACCTTCGCCTCAGCTCAGCCTTCCGCAGCAGCGGCCACGGCGGCCGGAGGCCACGGGCCCAGAGCCACAGATCTCTGCCGCGGGGTGCCCGACCGGGGCCAGAGAGGGGGAAACAGAGGCAGGCACGGGCCGTGGGTGGGTGTGGGGCCGAGCTCTCGCAGAGACTTGAGGGTCCCGTCAGGAGGAGCCGCCCGCTAACAGAGACCTTCCTTGCCTCGTGTGTCCCCTGGGCCCAGAAACACCTCAGATAAAGGGAGGATCGAGGGATTTGAGAAGCGGAGAGGTAGCTCCAGACTCCAGGGCGCTGCGCTTCCGTTGCCGATTCAAGGCACGACCCGGCCCTTTGGGGGAAGCCCGGCCCCCCCAGGGCTGCGACCCGCACACCTCCGCTCGGGGCCACCGCCCGCCCGGAACTGGGGGTCAGACGCGCCCCCACGGCTCCGCCAGGGTGGGACGTGCGGCGTTATCTTCTGTCATCTCTAGAGCAACCTAGACGCGGGCGTCCTCACCCCACTCGTCTCGGCACAGACGAGACCGCGAGAGGGAACCGCCCGCGAGGTCGTCGCACAGCAGAGGCCACGCTGTCTCCTGCACCTGACTCCTGATCCTCCCAGCTCCGTCCAGACAGGCGCCCGGGCGGCGAGACAGGCAGATGGGAAAGTGCCTCCTGGTCTGGCACAGGGACCGGGGGCCCAAACCCACAGGGCGAAGCGGGACCTCAGGCTCCTCCTGATACCTTGCCCCAGCAGCCTTGGTGGCCCGAGGGCAGCCCTGCTGACCCTCCCGACACCCATGCGGGGGAGATCCTTGCTGACCAACACGCGCACGAACATCCGTGTGCCCACATGTACACGTGCACCTTGTGTCTCGGGCATGCTGTCCCCGCGGGAGAGGCAGCTTGCGGTCAGCAGGCCCTCCCCCACCGCCCACCCGTGAAGGGAGCTCCCCAGGGTGGCTCGGGGGCAGGGAGGGAGCAGGGAGCCCGGCGTGGTGGGCTTGGAGAGTGGGCTCTCTTCTCACTAGGGTCAGGGTCCCTCTGGGCAGGAACTGTGTGTTTAGAGCCATGGTTCTCCAGATGGGGTCCCAGCGCCCTGGGAACTCAGTGGAAATGGGACCATGTCCCAGAGCCGTCCCCAAGGCAGGGGCTCAGGGCCAGCCACGGTCTGTGTGTCCTCGGGCGCTGACCGAGCTGGAGTCTCTGGACGTGTGTGTCAGGGCACAGGGAAGAGGGATGTCCCGGGGCCCCTGGCCTCGAGCCCCAGCCAGCTTCGTCCTGGGGTGCGGGCCTCTGTCTCGATGGGGGCTGGCTGGACGCGCTTGTCTGAACCTATCCAACAGGACCATTAAGATGTGGGGTTTCACTTTTTTCAGTATAATTTCCTGTCACGTTGGCTAACGTACAGTGCGCTCTTGGCCTCGGGGGCAGGTTCCCGTGATCCGTCGCTTACGTACAATGGCCAGTGCTCATCCCGACAAGTGCCCTCCTCGATGACCACCACCCATTCCCCCCGCCCACCCCCCCACAACCCTCTGTATTTAAGGGTCTCCGTATGTTCACTTTGCCGTCAAAGAACAGAAAGAACCACTAACAGAGGCTGACCCTGGTCGATGATCTTCCCGCTGAAAAACTCGGGGAGAAAGGTACGGATGTCTGCAACCAAATGCTCTGAACGTTGAGAAAAGATAAGGTTGAGGATTGGGAAGAAGAAACGAACCACAGTCGAAACCCGGTGGGGGCGGGGGCGGGGGGCCGTTGGTGTGACCCTCGTCTCCTGCAGGTCCCCGCAGCTCGGCCCCCAGCACAGACCCTCACCCTCACCGGACCTCGCCAGGCTGAGCGGACCCGACGGGCCCTTGGAGAGTCAGCGCGACCCCTGCTCGGGAGGCGGCTGGTGGCCGCGCACGGAACGCACCATGCAGACAAACCACGACAGAGCCGCAACAGCTACAGCCAGAGACTCAGAAAATTCAGACCAACTGTCCTCGGGGCGAGGCGCTGGGTCCACGCCAGGGACGGAGGGCAGGCTGGCCGGGCAGCAGGTGGCGAGGGCCCCCCTCTCCCGGAGCCGTGCATGCGCTCCCTCCTGAGACACCTGAAGACCCCACCTCTGTAGGAGGCCCCGTGACCTGTGCCGCCGCTGAGACCTGGCCAGGCCACCCCGTGTCCAGTATGTGGCCACTCCCGTGTCCCCATCCGCAGCTGGACCCCAGGACTTCCTCCCAGAGGCAGAGCTGCCCACACCTCCCCTTCTGTGTGGGGGCCCAGGCCCAGAACCCCCGGAAGCCGAGGTGTGGGGCCCGCCACAAGCTCACGGCCCTGGGGGAGGGAGGCGCCTCCGGACCTGCGCCCCGACCGTTTCTCTCCCCCCTCTTGCCCCGGGCCGGGCGGACCGGAAGCCAGCGGTCAGTTCGGTTCACAGAACAACTGGGAAGACAAGTTATTCCCTCCTCCCCTGGCTTTCCCTAATTAGCCTGGACGGTCCCGTGGCACTGGTGTGCCCAAGAGCCACAGACGGCACAGGACAAGATGCTCAACGTCACCCGTCCGGAGGGAGACGCCAGCTAACACAAGCAGGTGCCGGTCTACACCCACCAGAGCGGCTGGAACCCAGGACCCTGGCTGTACCGGGCGCTGGCAGGGCGTCGTGGCATCGGGAGCCCCCGCTCGCGGCTGGAGGGACGGCGCCCGCGGTGGCCCCTCGCAAGGCAGCCTGGCGGCACAGGCCATACGGCCCAGCACGTGCACTTGCAAGGGTTTAACCCGATGCACGGAAAACGCACGCTCCCAGAAACACACGTACGCGAGCCGTGCCCTCGCCACACACCGGGGTAACCGACGTGCCCTCTGCCAGGCTCGTGGAGGGTCCGGCTCGGTGCCACCGCCCCACGGGACGGCCTCCCGCGATGCTCAGCACGGGGGACCCTGAGGCGCACTTTGCCAAGTGGAAGAAGCCAGAAGCAGAGCCAAGCGGCCGTGGATCGCACGATTCCGTTCCCGTGACGCGGGGACACACAGCTGCAGGGAGGGAGACAAGGTGGTGACTGCGTGGGGCCGGCGGGGGCATGGGGGTCGCTTACGGAGACGGGCAGGGGGTGTTCAGGGGGGTGCAACGATCCTGGGCCGGGGGATACACGACCCCAAGAATCTGCTGCCCAGAGAACCGGGCTTCACTCGAGAGTGAACGGGAAAGTCTGCGAATTGAAAATCAACCAACCGGGAGATGGGAAACCCCAGGATGGGACGCAGCGGTGCCCCGAGCCCCTGACCGGATCATGCATGCGGACACGCCCTTCCTGTGCGGGGGGGGGGAGGGGGAAGTGGCCCAGGTAACCACGGAAACGGACGCCGAAGGCTGGACCCGGCTGCGCATCCAGACCACGGCCGGTAGAGTTGTTTCTCGTGCGACACCACTTGACTCTCACGCGTGGACGTGGGCTTGGACAGGAAGTCGGTGGGGCTGGGCGGGTGAGGGCGCCACGGGTCTGCCCGTCGGAGCCAGAGGCCGAGGTCACCTGCCCGCACACGGAGCCGTGAGCCAGGCCGGGCGGGTCTGCTGGCCCCACTGCACCAACGGGAGCCCAGCTCAGCGACACTCTCGCTGCCCTGGGGCGTGAGGCTGGGGCTCTGCGGGCGGCCGGGCCGTGTCGGGGCCGCTTCCCCAGGACACTGGCTCGCGGGGCTACCGGGGTGCGCCCGGTGCGTTCCCTGAGTCCTCGGAGCCTCTTCCTCGGGCCCTTTTCTCTTTCTTGGGAGGATGTTGGGTCTCAGAGCCAAGCCGGTGAAGTCACACATGGGGGTTGATGGAGGACAGGGCTGGTGACTCAGCCGCACGAGAGGGACGGGGTGCTTCCAGACCGGGCGGGGGAAGGCCCACGGGGCACATCTCCTCAGCGCCTCGGTGTCCCGCGTGGGGACACAGGCTGCTCGAAGGTCTCTCCTCACCCCTCCCCTGCCTCCAGCCTTGGGCTACGTCTTGGCGAGCAGATGAGGACGGAAAACCCGGGAGGCCGTGGCTCGTGGCTCATGAAACTTCGTGGAGGACACGCTTGCCACGAGCCACCAGGAGCGCCGCCCAGCAGCCCCGAGGAGGCAGCGATGTGTGCGGCCTGGGGGCAGGAGTGAGGGCAGGCTTGGTGCGGGGCCCGGGCCGAGTTCTAGAAGCACGAGTGGGAGCCTGGACACGGAGGGCGCAGGGAGAAGGGGCTGTTCAGGGCCGCAGGCCAGGCGGCCGAAAGGGCGGGAGCAGGTTGGGTGGGGCGGGGCAGGGCAGGCAAGGACTCCCAGAATGGAGGAGGTGGGTGTCTGGATGGGGGGCTGGGGCAGGGAAGTAGACGCCCCACGCCCCACCCGGAGGAGGACTGGGGAGAGGGTGGGGGGCCAGGGCACCACGGAGCATCCCCTCCCCTCTGCTGGCTCCCGCGCTGGGGAGGAGGAAAGCAGAGGGACACAGGGCAGTGCTGCCCGGAGAGCCTTCCCGGCGTGTCTGAGCCAGAGCCGGGCAGGACAAGGCCTGGGCTCTGTGGGCTCGTGGCAGTGACCCTGGCTCCTCTTGCAAGGACAGCCGGCCGGGCCTGGGGCCCCCTGGGAACAGGGAAGGTGCCCCGCAGGCCAGGCCTCCCCACGGGCACCCCAAGCCTGGACCCTGGGGCCCCCACGGTGCACATCCACCCACCCGCGGAGCCCCGTGAAGCTTCCCCTCCCTCAGGAACCACGGCCGCCCCTCGTGACCCGTGAGCTCCTTCTCGGGAGGCAGGGACCCCCGAGCTCCCCACATGACTGACCACGCGTTCCTGGGCGAAGCCGTGAGGATGGACTTCTGGAGAAGCTGCTGTGTGTGGCCCGGCTTCCCCGGTCAACCAGAGTCCAGACCCTTCCCCAGGTGCCCCCCACCCCCCGCCCAGGTCTCGTGCAGGGCACTGGGGTCCTGCCAGAGGCCAGGAGGCCTGCTGTCTCAGCTCCGCCAGGCTCCCTGCAGAAGGTGCTTTCCCTGCGGCCTGGGATCCCCCGCTGATCCAGCCTCCCCATGTAGGATGGCACGTTGTGCACCTGCTGACGGTGTTCAGGCCACACGATGGATGCCACGGGGCTCCTGGGAGGGAACTCTGAAGCTGTCCGCTTCCCCCCCGTGAGCCCCGAAGCAGCTCCCAGCCACCGTCGGCACGGAAGCCGAGCTCCTGAGGAGGGCGGGGCCTCCGACCCGACAGGCGCTCGTCCACCTGCCCAGCGGGCCCGCTCCTCCCCAGCCTCGCCATCCTCAAACGTCCCTTTGCTCAGACAGGCTCTCGGCGAGTGGGACCCGGCCGCGTGCCGCCCCCACGGGAAGGTGGGGGAGCAGCGGTCCCTACTTCTCCACAAGGACCCCCACGACGCTCAGCTCTGGCAGGGCCCGGCCAGCGACAGGTGGGCCACAGCCGATGCTGGATGACCCAGTGAGTCCACGGGCAGTGGGAAGACTGAGCCAAGAACCCCAAATCTCCATGCCTTGGGGGGAAAACGGGGCAGGCGGCCCCCCACTCGCAGGAGCTCTGACACGAGTCCTTCGCGGACGCTGGCCCTCACACGCTCCCGGTTGTTTTCTCCATCTTGGAAGACCGGGTCCTCTCAGAGGCCACACCTATGTTTTCGTGGACAGCAGCCACAAAACGCGCTGTCTCTAAGGAAACGCACGCTCCTCCACCAAGAAACCCAGCCTGGTTACGTGGGTCGGAGCCTGGCTGCGCGGGGCCCGTGACAGTTGTGCCACCGTGTGGCGCATGTCTCATCAGCCAGAAGCCTCTGTTTTATTGCACTTTGAATAATTCCCCAAGATAAACCACTGAGAGTTTCTTTGTAAGCACTTAGGCCTTTGTTTATGAGAATCTTTGATCCGCTAAGAGTGTTTAGAACCCCCTGAAGCTTCCTCCTGCCACCAGCACCCACTGGCGGGGGCTCGGCTGGGCAGTGAGGTCGTCGGCCTGTACTCGGTCCCCGAGAGAGAACCTCCCTGAGGAGGGGCCCCTAAGGGACCCCACAGGCTCGCGGCTGTCTTTCCAGAGCAGAAGCCTGCCCCGGGCCCCGGACGGCTCTGTTGTCCACACGATACATTTCACAACCACGCCTGGCCTCCAGCTGTGGCTCAGGGCGAGGGTCTGCTGCCCCCGCCCCCCACTCCCCCTACCCCAGCCGCTTGAGTTTGGGGCACCTGCTCTCTCAGCCCCTTACCCGTGGGACTGGCTCCCAGATGCCCTCGACTCCTCTCCGTGACCAGCTGCCCTTCCCATTTGGGGTAACGTTTTCTCCAAAAGCCTTTGGAGAAGGCCCAGTTCCTGTGTTATTTCAGGTTGTTTTATTTCCAGCACAGATTTCCATTCCGTTACCACTGGGGTGGTAAAGGCCTTCCCCATCGGATGCCCACAATCCCAAGATTCCCGCTCCTTAAATACAGCCGAGTGCGGTCTGGGGCAGAAATAGCCTATGTGATCCAGAAGAGTGTGGGGGTGGGCAGTTGTGGGTGGCGGGAAGTGCTGGCTCGGAGCGGAGGTTGCCCAGCCCGGGGGTGGGGGGTGGGGGGGGCGGTGAGCCCTGGAATCTGCACACCAGCCCTGGGCACGCGGGAAGCTCGCTGGGCAAGGGGGTGGCTCCACCCGGAGCCTGCATCCGGCTTCTGCTCTGTGGTTCTCTTGGGTGTGAGGGCTTCCCCGGCTCAGGGAGCAGACAGCCCCCACGTCCCGAGGCACCAAGTGCCTTCAGGGCCCCTTTCCAGCCAGTAGGGAGCCTCCGAGGAAGGGCTGTCATCCCTCTGGCGGCCCAGGGAAAGGCATGGTCCCCGGCGGCCCCCACCGCACGCACAGCAAGGGGTTTCCCAGCCGCAGGACGCAGGGAGGGCCGGGAAGGGGCGGCCTACGGGGCCTCCGTGCTCTCCACCCTGTCGAAATCAGTTTCGGGGCCAGGACGGCGGCGCGGGGCTGTGCCTCGCCTCCACGTACAGGTGCACGGCTCCAAGAGGTCGAGATTCCGGGGCGACCTGGAGGCAGGTCCTTTGCGGGAGGGACGGGGCCTCTCCAAACAGCCGTAACTCACGCAGGAGGTGAGGGGTCAGCCCTGGAGCCTGGAGGCCGTGAGGAAGCCTGGGTTCTGGGTGGGACCAGCATTCCCTCGCGTGGCCACGCTCCAAGGTGGGGTGAAGGGCCACCTGACCCTCCACACGCGGGCCCAAGACCCCCATCTTCAGCTGAGCCCTCACAGAGACCTCGTCTTCCAGCTTCGGGAGGCCAACGGCGATGCCTGCTGTGGGTGTGTCCCTCCAATTTGCCTCTGTCTACACAGCCTTCTCACGACACAGTGCCCCTCCTGCATCACTCAGCGGGCCCTGCAGCCCATCCAGGGAAGACATCTGGGGGGGGCCTTCAGGCGGGAAGGGGACCCTGGGGACCCTGGAGACTTCAGTTTGAGAAGGTGCAAGCCGGCAAGCTGGGAGAAGCCAGGGATGGGAGACAGGACAGGAGCTGCCTGAGAAAACACAGGAGCTGGACTGGGGGTGTGGCTGTCACCCTGGGGATCACGGGGACCTCAGGGGTCACAGAGATCCTGGGGGTCGGGGGGACCCCGGAGGTCTCAGAGAACAAGAAGCGTGGGGTCATCCCAGGGGCTCGGGGAGCCGGGCTGTTTGCTGTGGCACGGGGGCAGTTTCGGGGCCGCAGAGCCCTGTTGTTCCAAGTTCCGAGAGTATTTCCTCACCAGCTGAACAGAAGACCACAACTTTCAGCCTGTGGAGGAGAAAGCACACAGCGTATCTACATCTATAAAGGCTCCAAAGTGGAAAAACCTGTTGTTTTTCCTGAAAGCAGCTTGGATGGAAACAATGGCGGTTTTGTTTCACAGACTCTCGGAGAAATCTGGCTGTTTACTTGCCCTGGCTGGCTTCCTGGTGGGAGAGGGCCTGCGCGCGCGCAGGCAGGGAGGCGGGGATACCGCGAGCCGGACAGTGGTCCCCGCGAGCCGGACAGTGGTCCCCGCGTCGCATCCCGCGCCCACACGCCTCCTCGGCGGCCTCCTCCGGAGAGGCCCAGAGTCCCTCCCGGTGGGGCGGGTGGCCACAAGGCCCGAAACCAAACAGCTCTATTCCCAAGACTTTCTTCTGCTTTGTGGGCATGACTTTTTTTTTTTTTTTTTTTTTTAAGTCTGCTTAAAGAGGAAGAAACAAATGTGCTGTTCTTTGGTCCTTCAAAGGGCTACGTTGGGTGGGGGAAGAAACGGCTCAATCGTTCCAGAGAGCAGGTGCTCCAGGAACCGGGACGGGGCAGGTACGTGTGCTCAGCCCAGGTCTGTGCACACCCTGCACCCGGGGGGCTTCGAATCCAGCTCCGCAGGGCCCTGCTGTGTAATTCGGGCGCGTTCTGACGCATCTGAGGCTCGGCCCCTGGGTGTGACAGGCTGTGAGAATAACCCCTGTGTCCAGGACTAGAGAGGAATGTGGTTTGCGTGCACATCCCCCTCGGCTGGGATCCGAGCTCCGTGAGGCTGGGGCACCTCTTCCGTTCTCTGCCGCAAGCTGGCCGGTGGCAACCGTTTCCCACGGTGCCGGTTATCATCACTGTTGACCCAAACCCTTCCATTTCCAAGTTTCTAAAAGAAGCAGAGGGCTCATGCCAAACGGCACACTGCTCCGCGTCCCTAAAGCTAGCTCTAGCCCTAAGGAAATCTGCCCTCCCACAAGACTGAAATTTCAAGCCCAGAACCTCGAATGAACTCGGACCCCTTCTGGGCTGGACCTCCTCCAGCCCACGGCTCCAGGGTCCTGGCCGTGACCGCGAAAGCCGATCAGTGATGAAGGATGGAGCGCCCAGGCAGCGAGGGGAGGCATTCTGCCCTGCTGAACTACGCCATCACGTGGGAGCCATCCCTTTCTGGCCAGGAAGCCTTCCTTGAACAAAATAACTAAACATCATCCGCATGGCCTTGAACTCCTTCCTCTGTGACCCCATGATTCAGATCCTGATGATGTGCCCCCAAAGGTAAACGGTGGCTGTTCTTTAACACGTACACACACACGCACGCACGCACATGCGCGCACACACTCTGTGTCTATTGTTTGTCCCCCCACAATTGTCAACGCCTCTTTCCATTGGTCTGAACGAGGTTCTCTGGAAATAATCGCTGGTTGGGTCAACCGCACATCTAGTAATCTTATGAGTTTCCTTATGCTCACAGAGAGCACCAGAGCCCTTGTGGCATTTGTCAATGTGATCAGAGAATGGAGCATGTGAGATGGAAGCTTCTGGGCCACCCAGTCTGTTATTCTGGACTCAAGGAAGGGTGGGTGTTCAAAATGGGAACGGACTCCAGAGCCTTCCCTGGCATCTTGCACAACATTCAGTTTCCATGAAGCCATGCCCGGCTTGGCCCTGTGGGCAAGAGCGAGGCCTGGGGTCCCTTTCCCGATCAGCTGGGGGACTTTGTCCAAGTTACTTAACTGCCCAATACATTATCTGCTATAAAAAAAAAAAATAGCACTTCTTTACGGCATTGTGGAGATGAACTGAGGGAACACAAGGGAGGTGTGTAGACAATGCCGGGTCCATAAGGAACGTCAGACAGTATTTAATAATGATCACTATTGCATTATAGGACTGCACCTGGTTAGCACCATATTCTCAGCGTTCGGACACATAGGTGGTGCCTGACAAGTATTTGAAGACCGAATAGGGCAACGTGTACAGCCTGCATCTACACGTCAGCAAGAGCAACCCACAACCCGGCTGTGAATGACAACTTGTCTTAGATTGCTTGGGGCTGATGTCCCAGTGTTGGGCTTGTCTCTGCTACCAGTCCCTAGCAACCTGAGAACAGGACCTGTATCTTCTGTGTCTGCGTCTCAAGGAGCTGATGAAGAAGTCCACATGGAAACTACAAAACACTACTGAAAGGGATTAAAGAAAACCTGAATAAATGGAGAGATATACCATGTTCATGGATCCAAACACTCAATGCCATCATGATGTCAATCTTGCTCCAAATTTATCTATAGATTCAAAGCAGCCTGATCAAAATCCTTTTTTTTTTTTTTTTTGGTAGAATTGATAAGCTGCTCCTAACTGTTATATGGAAACACAAAAGATCTAGAATTACCAAAGGATATTTACAAAGAACAACTCGGAGGAGCTACACTATCTGACTTTAAGTCTCACTATAAATCTATAGGGACCGACAAATTATCATACTGGAGTATGGATAGGTGAGCAGTTCAACAAAACCACAATAAAGAATTCAGAAATAAAACACACATATATAATTAATTGAGTTTTTAAAAGGTGTCATGGCAACTGAATGGAAAAAAGCAAAGTCTTTTCAACACATGGTGCTGGCACAACTGGACATCCAGGTGAAAGAAAGTGAACCTTTACCTCACTCTGCACACAAACCTCAATTTGCAAGGTACTGAAGACCTAACAGAGAGAGACAGAGAGAGACAGAGAGAGAGAGAGAGAGAGAGAGAGAGAGAGAGGGAAATAGGGCTGGGTGTGGATGGGCCCTTGGCAAGATCATGGGGGTGGTGAGGAGAAGGAAACCACCTCAAGGCACAGTAACGTGGAGAGAAGGGCATGGTCCCAGCCCAGCTGTCTTGCTTACACAGGTAGCTGTGCCTCTGGGCACCTGTTTCCTTGTGCGTAACACACAGGAGCTGAGACCAGTGAGGTTGCTAGCTCCCAGGTTCTGCTACGCTGAGAGCACCCACGTGCTCCTACAACACCCTCCCTGTCATGCCATGTCACAAGGAGCCCGCCCTCATATTCTAGCATACATTCAGTTTTATAAATTCTATGTAAATAAAACTAACTGGAGAGAATTTTAAGATGATTATGACCCTGAGAGAGAAACCAGGCCAGTCCCGGGGTGCCGGAAGATTCAAGAATGTCTGCTCAAAGCTGCCATCAGACACAGACGCCCTCAACCCACTTTCTCACATATGCCCCTATCTGCCCCGATTCATCCATGCAACTTTTTTCTTGGTAATTTCCACAGTGCCTCCTCAATGCCTCTCCACATCTCGGTGAAGTTCACTCACGCTGAAAGTTCTTTCTCTGTCCTAAGATGTGGACAATTATATTTCTCTTCTGTGCATCCCAATGGCCCATGAGCATCCGGGGTCTGACACTGATGACGGCCAACTATCCACATGGCAGCTGTTATTCTGGGGACACAAGTGGGTAGTGCCCCTAACACAGACATTTAAAAAAAAAGTTCTGGTACATTCTCCTGCCTTGGGCTTTCCAAATGAGTATTTATTCTAGGCCAGTACAGATTTTACCATTGGAAATGCAGCTTAATCTCCAATCTTGTGGAGTGGTTTGATTAGAAACTTGTGGAACACGCCTGGTGAAGTCGTGTTAACAGTTCATGAATTTGGACTTCGGTGGACAAGCTGCTCCCAGGGCACGTGCCTTGGGCCCTTGACTTGCCTGGGCCAGGACAGGGGTCCCTAACCACTGGTTTCCCCAGCGCCTCTCTGCCCTCAACAGTTCCTCTCTTAGGTCAAGGGGCTGCTGATTTCTCTGGGAAGCAACACAGCCCTCCTGTTCTTGGTGACAATGTTGCTTGAAGCCGGTCCTGCAGGTCAACAAACACGGGCAGGGATGGCGTTTGATGAATAAGCAGGGGTGAGAGTCGGCTAAAGGTCGCCAGCCTCAGGCCTGTACACACGACCTTGTCCCTTGGACATGAGACAGGAAGCTACATCATGAGACAAGCAACTCCAAGCACATTCACTCATTCACTCACTCACTCATTCATTCAGCCACTCATTCGCTGACTCACTGACTCACTGACTCACTCACATTGTCACCTCCAGCCTCGAACGTGCTGCTCTCTCTCCCTACAACGGTGGTTCTCAAAGTGAGGCTCTGGACCCACAGCATCAGCACAACTGGAAACTCATTAGAAACGTGACTCATACACTTAGGGGCTGAGGCCCAACCATCTGTGTTTTGACGAGCCCTCTGGCAGCCTTGGATGAACTGCCTGCTTCACCAGGGCTCTCCTCCTGGATCTGGCCAGGACGGCCCCCGTGCTCCTTTGCCATGACACCTGTCACTCCCGTGCTTGCCTGTCTCCCAGGGTAAGTGGCGAGGAAGGAGCCCACACCCAGCACGGCAGGAGCACAGCAAGCATGGAATGGAGGAAGATACGCATGGGTGAAAGGGTGAGAGAATCCGGGCTGTGCTGAGCCTTTCCCGGGGTCAGAGCCAGGGTTTTGAATGTGAACAAGGTGGAGTTCATACCGTCAGGTTGCTCTCCGTCCGCTGCGGGAGGCAGAGAAGGATTGGATGGGGCCCTCGTGGAACACGGGGCCAGGGCCGACGGCTGTGGGAGCACCAGCTGACCCTTCCGTGTCCAGTGATGTGTGCGCGGTGCCCAGACAGGCACTTCTAACCACTTTCGTTGGGTGAGCCAAAACAACCATTCTGGCTGCTGGAAGGTGTCCAGTGACATAAGGTTGCTCCAGCCCCGGCCTCTGTGGTCATGCCGGGCTGCCATTGTCACCAGGGCACATGGCTTCTGTCCGTCCTCACTGCTCTTTGTTTTGAAGTCCATGCTTGGATGGATGATTCCCAGAGCAGCTCCGATCCAGTGTAAACAGGCCTTGTCTGCCATGACAATCTGGAGAAACGGCCTAAAAATAGGCCAGGAGGCTTGACTCATGGAGGGGGGGAGCTCTTGGGGTCCAGAATTCCCCTCTCTGGAGATGACTTATTTGGGCTGGTGGAAGATGAGGAAGGTGACTGTCATGCAGTGACTCATCTGGGAACCCTTGGAGGCCTTTGATTCCTCCCGGGCAGCTGACCTCCTGGCCTCGGGACACATCTCCAGACCCACAGAGGGGACGGTAGCAGGGGCCGTGGGAGGACACAATCCAGGGTGGGAAAGGCCGGGCGCTGACACATCCTATCCCCTACTTTTCTGGGCCATGAGAAACGGTCCTGCCTCCACAGCCAGAGACCATCACGGTCTGGCCAGTACTTACTCAGCCTCCTCACATCCCGGAGTCTGTGCTTGTGTCTGTCCCAAGCTGCTGAGGCTGCAGTGAGCCTGTGCTCACCCCAGAGGGACAACCTCATCAGAACACACCCTTCTCCCTTTGCTCCTTCATGAAATGAGACTCTCGATGAAGCCAGTGACATCACATGGAGACCATATGTGTGGGAATCGAGGGCAAAGTCTAGTCTTCTGGTAAGTCCTTTGACTGGTTCATGGTCTTCCCTTCAGCAGTGATGTGTTGGTGAGGATATCTTCTTGTCACTGGCAGTGAATTCCAGGTCTTTTGGGGACAGCCGGTTTCTCTGCCTTCCCAGATCATGGACTTTCTTACCCACACTACTGGGCACCTAACATGGCCTGGGTGTCACAGTTAGGTGACTGCTTTATATTCATCCACCCAACCACCACTCATCCATCCATCCATCCATCCATCCATCCATCCATCCACCCACCCGTCTACACACCCATTCACCCACCAAACCATCCACCTACCCATCTATCCATCCATCTCTCCATCCATCCATCCACCCACCCACCCGTCTACACACCCATTCACCCACCAAACCATCCACCCACCCACCCACCTATCTATCCATCCATCTCTCCATCCATCCATCCATCCATCCATCCATCCATCCATCCATCCACCTGTCTATACACGCATCCGCCCATTCACCCACCCATTCACTCATCTATCCATCCATCCAACCAAAAACACACACAAGGTAGCTCTTTTTCTCTACTTCTCTACACCTGCACTGGGAACACAGGGTTGAATGAGATACTCAATTCCCTGTGCTCTCCTGGAACACAGGTTGGATGAGATGCGTCTCTCTATCCTTGACAAGTGTAGTCCTTGGGTGGTCCATCAGCAAACAGCTGCAGAGCAGGAGACCAGGGCCAAGTGAGAACACAACTGAAGGGCACTCGCTCTTCCTGGAGGAACTTAGGGAAACGGGGTTACCTATGTCTTGCATCCCAAAGTCAGAAGCCACTTGCAGACAGGCCCCGGACTCCGTCTGTGTGGGCGCAGGACAGCTCAGCAGGACAGGCTCACAGACGAGCGTTCGCAGGCTGTGAACAGACCTGCTCAGCGCCCGTGTCCACGGTGCGGCACAAAGTGCCTCAGGTAGGTGCCCTGGGAAGGAGCTTCCGTGTGGAGCCAATGAATCAGCAGGCGGCCAAGGACACTCCACTGTTTTTCCAGACTCTGAGAGCCACCTCCTGACATTTTGTGCCATTATAAGCAGTGACTTAAGCATCTGGATAGAGGATACAGGGGAATGCAGACAGCCAGCGCCGGGACAGGGCAGCAAGCTGGGGGAGGCGAGGATCCTAAACGTTCCCAGCCCCAGTCAGCGTCTCCCCGCGGGGGGCTGGGGGGTGGGGGCTCAGTGAGCAAGTCAAATGGCTTTTGTTCCTTTTGTTTTGTTCATTCCATAAAGGATTTCACTTGACTCATGATTTCCCAACCAGCTCCTTCTGTAGCTTAAGAAAGCAAGAGTGAATAATTGCTCTGGTTTTTTGCTAGTTGGGTTTTTTTTTCCTTCATTACAGGAATGTGTAAACACCCTGGGTTTTTAAGGATGAGCTGCCAGACCCCGTGTGTCGGAGGCTCCTGCTTTCGGGCAATGGCTGGCGTCCTGGCCAGGGAAACCAGGCTGACCCTTTTGGCAAGATCCGACCATCACTACGCTGCTGGGGACCCCGGCCTGGGTGCCACTGGCCACACTCGAAGTTCAGATCCATCTGTTATGAACTGAGCCATGGCCCCCCAAAATGGGTCAAAATCCTAATTTCTAGAACCCCAGAATGTGACCACATTTGGAGGTAAGGTGTTTAAAGGGGTAACTAAGTTAAAATGGAGTCACCAGGGTGGTCCCTGACCCAACGTAACAGGAAGTGTCCTTTTAAGTGACATCGGGACACACACACGCACAGAAGGACGACCACGGGAGGACATGGGGAGAAGTGGCCATCGGCAAGCCAAGGAGACAGGCCTGGGGAGGAAGCAGCCCTGTCCACACCTTGATCCCAGCTTTCAGGACTGGGAGAGAATAAACATCTGTGGTTTAAGCATCTGTGGTGCTTTGTTACGCAGCCTGAACTGACTAACACACCGTCCTTCCCTCCTCTGCACCCATGACCTGGGCCTTCCCTGCCCCCACCGGCCCCGTCCTGGGCAGTAAGTCCCCTCCCAGGTGTGACGGATGGGCCCCCACCCAGCCCTGCTCCAGCCCAGGGAGATGGCGGCTCAGAGAGGCCCACGTGGGGGGTGAGGCCCACGCAGAGAAGGAGGCCAGGAGGAGCTGTGTCAGCCTGGCCCTGGTTCTGGAAGGACTCACACCACCCCCCACCCCCGGCCCCGGCCTCTCCCCACCATTGCCTTGGGAAGGCGCACCTGGCAGTCTGCCGGGCACGCTCCCCCTGAAGTGGCATTGCACGGGGTGGGAACAGGGCTGGGAGTGGAGGGAGAAGCAGCTGCCCTTTCTGGGAGGTGCACGCACACCACAGAGCTGGGCGTTCCGGGAAGAGCACCCTGGCCCACCTCCTTCTGCACCAGACGCTCCGGGCCACGAAGATGACCCTGCGCCCCGATCCTCTCCAGTCACCCCCGCCGTGGGGCCGCAGATTGGGGCCGCGCGGGTCTCCCGTACAGTCTCAGCGGCAGGCGGGGGCGGCGCAGACTCGGGTGGGGCGGCGCAGGGGGCAGCCCCCACGAGAGAGACGGGGCACGCGCGAGGTTCTTTGTGGACGGCAACCTTCTCAGCCTCAGCCCTGTTGACGTTTGGGGCCTGTTATGAGTTGAACGGTGTCCCCCAGGGGGTATGTCCAAATCCCAGCCCCCAGAGCCCGAGGCCATGGCCTTCTGGAACCAGGGGCTTTGCAGATGCAATTCAGAGGTCATAGTGAATTAAGTGTGTCCTCCACCCCAAGACTGGAGTCCTTATTCCAGGTGGGGAGCTGGCCAGATGCACGCCGAGAAGAGGCTGAGGGACGCCTGGGTCCCCCGGGAGCTGGAAGGGGCAGGAGGGACCCTCCCGGCGCCTGCGCAGAGATGGGCTGGGGGAGAATGAAGTCCGCAGTGTTAGGCCCCGCCCTGGTCATTTGCTGCGGTGGCTGCAGGGACCTAAGAAAGGACACTGTCGTGTCTTCTGCGGAGGGCAGGGCCGAGGCGCAGGCAGGTGGGGAGGCAGCGTGTGGGGCAGCACGAGGTCTTATAATCGCAGCGGCCGTTTCCAGCGGGGGTGGGGGCGGGGGTCCCTGACCACCAGGCGGCTGTCAGATGCCTTCACGACAGCGCTGTGTCCTGAGGAAGGTGCCTTTGTCCTGGTTGCACAAAGCCCTGCCGAGTGCCCCAAAGGCCCCCAGCAGCCACAACGGAGGGACCCCCGCCCCGAAGCAAGTGGCTCCAAGGATGGGCTCACTGCCCGCTGTCACGTCCCCCAGACCCCTCGGAAATGGAGCCACCGCGTCCCACTGCATTTGGGACGCCTCTGGAAACGCCTGCCCGATCTCCTGAGGGGTCTTTCTGGGGCAGACGGTCCATTCCCCCCAAGTGCACGTGGGTGCCGAGGGAGGGCCCGACCAGAATCGGGCAAGGGAGGCCCAGCTCCAGAGGGCACCCACGCCCCACGTCCCGGCTTTGCTGCGGCGGCCCCCCCCCCCCCCCCACCTCCCCCGGTCAGGAAGCGTCGACCTCCAGGTGCTGGAGCGCGGCCCGGCCTCCTGCCTTCTCCACAGTTGGGCTGAGGGTGGGGGCGATGAGGAGTTAGGCTTGCGTCCCCAGGCGGGTGCGGGTGTGGGCTGGGACACAAAGAGGGATGCTCATGTCACCCCTCCCGGCCCTTGGGGCAGACGGTGGAGGCTCGCGGGGCAAGTGGGGACGCAGAGTCCCGGGACCCCAGCCAGCCGCCCAGGCTCCGGGGCGCAGGGGTGCAGGCTCGGGGAGGCCGTTCCTGAAGGCGTGTCCTCAGGACGGGACGGCTCCCAGCCTGCAAGCTCTCTGGGGCTCCTGGGCAGAGGCCCCCGGGCTCCGGGTCCAGCCCACCTCCAGGAGCCCCACGCTGCTCCGTCCAGAGTGCGGGAGTCCCAGGAACGGGCTTCTGTAAGCCTCTCATCCTTCCTCAGTGGGGGGGGGGCGGGGTGCAGCCTGCAGCCTGGGCACTCAGGTGCCTTCCCCAGCCCGCCTCCCGAGGGGCCGATGGGGGCAGACCGGGCCCAGCCGTGCTCTGTCACCTCCTCTCCACCTCCCTCCAGGTCTGCATGGCAGAGAACCCGTGCGGTGTCCTGGCAGGACGGGTGGGACATCAGCCTCCAGATCAGAGGACGTCGGTGACCTGGTGTCATACTTCCCCGCCCGGGGGACTCAGGCACATTCCTGCGGTCACACATACGAGGGGAGAAACACCAATCGTACCGGCACGCCTGCCTTTTGGGCCACATCCCTGGTCCTCACCTGGGCCTTGAGAAGTCCCGAGTTCACCCCCCAACAACAGACAGTCGGCCCCAGGCAGGGGACACGCGAGGTCTGGGGTCCGTCCCTCTGAGCCTCCCAGGTCCCAAGCAAACACACTTCTCCTGGGGCAACAGAAGTGCTCGGAGCCCCCGCCGCTGCCCCGCGAGGGAAGGCCCGCCAGCGGAGCGTGTGAGCGCACACGTGGCGTGCAGACGCGCACGTGAGCAGATGTGCCTGCGAGCGGGTGCACAACACGTGCACGAGGACTCGTGTGGGACGCGTGCAGACGTGCGCGTGAGCAGCTGTCCCTGGGCCATGAGCCACAGCGTCTGCGCCAGCCCGGAAGAGCCCGGTGAAGGCGGCGGGGGTGTCTCCCTCCCACGCCACTGAGAGAGGGTCGGTGGCCAGGCCTCGGACGCCGTGGGGGCCCCTGGTGCAAACTGGGGAGGGGGCTTCCCACAGCACCCCCCCCCCCCCCGGCGCCCTTCTCTTCCCAACAGCCTGGCCCCGGCGATGGGAGGCCTCGGGGCCACGGGCGACAGCTGGATGACGCACCCCGTGTCCACAGTTCCGTCAGGAGGGGCTCGTCCGAGTCGCAGAGACCCCTCTGTGCTGCCCGGTTTCTCACGTGCTCGTCCATCCCAGCTCGGGAGGAAACTCAGCTTCTCCACAGCGTGTGGTCCACACCCCTACGTCCCCCCGGACCCCGAGGTCCGCACTGTGCTGATCCCTACACCCCCCTCGGTTCCGGCACAGGCCAAGCGCAGGGGGGACGTTGAGGCCGAGTGATCAGCACGTTCACCACAGCGGCTGCACAGGAAAGCCCGGCGGCCCCACCCCTGACGTGGCCCCGCCCGCCACGACTCCCCTCCCCCGCCCTCTCGCTCCCACCCATCGTCACACAAGGACCTCTGCCCAGGTGTCCCTCCAGTGCGTCACTTCCACACGTCAGGAGTGGCCGTGGCTGGGGACAGGTGAGTCCACTCCTCCCCCGCCCCCGCCGACCGGGACAGGCTGGGGCAGCCGGTCATGCTCGTGTCCCAGCTCTGGCCTCCAGTGCTAGAGACGATGGGGGTCCAGCCATCTCCAGTGAAGACAGAAAAGTACCGCGGTCTCTTTGCGGCCTCGGGGTTTAAATGAAGTAGGGATTTGCAAACCTCGGTCCCCAACCCCAAGAGATCAGGAGGGAGGCACTGAGCCGGGAGAGGCTTCAGCAGTGGCTGAACCTACAGCCACTCTAGAAAAGAAAGTCTATTAATTAAGGGAAAACATGAGAGGGGCGGGGGTTTGTTCCCCCGACGGAGAACAGTGCTTGGTGTCTCCCCTCAGATCCCAAGGTCATCTGAAGCTCCCGCCTCCGGACTGTAACTCGGGCAGCAGAGGTCAGCGACAGAGGTCAGCGACAGGGCTGGGGATCCTGTGGAGGTCCTGTCTCCCTCTAGCGAGACCCCCCCGGGGACAGCTGAAGGAGAGCGGGGGATGGGGCCCCACAGGTGGCTTCAAACCCAGCTTCCCGGTCTGGTCGGGGACGCACAGATTCCACCCCCTGAAAGGACCGGGCAATGCAGACTCTGAGTCCAGGCCGGGCTCCGGCGTGTGCGGTCGGGGCGGCTCACAGGCGGAACCGGGGACGCAAGCCTGTTCTGGGGCCGATCCCAGCAGGAGACAAACCCAAAGACACGAGTGACTACAAAGGAAGGACATGGGGACTCACCCCTAAGGCCACAGGCTGGAGGACAGGGCCGGGGCCGGGATGGTGCCTCAGACCGTCACACAGGTGCGTGCTGCATCGGGGCCCTGCCCCTGGGGGCCTGAGAGCCCGGCTGAGGTTTCTGTCCTTCCGCACAGCCCTGGGCATGGGCAGCCTCCGTCCACGGACACGTGGGAGTGCCGGGGGTGGGGAGGGCGGCCCCGGGAGTCCAGGGGGAAAGGCATGAGCGCTGCTGACTGGATGCCTGTTTTATACCCTGCTGATCAGACGCACTCGGTCCAGACCGTCCCGCCGTCATGTGATGGGAACGAGGCTTTGCTGACAGCCAGGTGGGGACTGTCAGCGCTTCCAAACACACAGCAGGAACACTGCTGACCGAGAGGCTCCGAAACAGACCCGCCAACAACACGCCGGTCTCCCCTAGACAGGCGACTCCAGGGGCAGAGGCCCCTCCACCCCACACAAGCACGCCGGTCCCCACAGGCCGACCCGGCCAGTCCCTCCAGTGCCCTGGGCCACAGTCTGAGCCGTGACCTTCCTTGGCCTGGCTCCTTGTGCCCTCGGAGCAGGGGCCTCCCTGCCCCAGCCTCACGCTGCCTGCTGGCTTCTGTGGATGTTGAACCCCAGCCCGTTTGCATGTTTCAGCTGCCGGTACTGAGACCCCCCCCCCCATCGGCTCACTGTGGGGGAAGCTGATCTGAGTGCTGAGCGGTGAACTCAGGAGCCCACGGAGCTGCTGGGCAAGACTGTCACCGACCACGTGGGTTCAGAGTGCACCCCACCAACACCAGTGAGCTCGCTCCAACAGGAAAATGATCATTTCGCATTTCACTTTCATGTTTCAGAAAAGCACTTAAATAGCACAAGGTCCTGGGGAAACCACAAGTGGGAGACCCACTCACAAATGGGCCAGACCTCCAAGCGGAGGCTCAAACCCGCCGTGGGTTCTCGTGGTTCTGGGGTTGGGGGGGGACAGCAAGAGAATGGGGTTGAACCACAGAAGCTCACCCTTCACCACGTGGATGAGCTCACGGGCCCTTGCTGGCTTCCCATGTCCTGTATCCCATTAGGGACAGTCCCCACCACTGGGGAGGACGTGGGCCAGTCACAGGCTCAGGCAAGGGCTCCCGTTTTACGCCTGGTGGCGGGTTTTATAAGTTTTCAAACTGTGTGTGGTGCAGAAACTACCTGCTGGGCATCCAGGCACCTGTGTGCACCGGTCCCTCCTCGCCATAGAAACCTCCGGAACGAGGCACTCAAGTTGTGCGAGGCCAGTGCTGCTGGACGCCGGCCGCCACGCCTTGGGGGTCATCTCGCAAACGGGACACATGCTGCCTGAGCCTCCTCCCGCTTCCTCTGTGTCCTTCAGAGGCCGGCGGCTCCCCGACTTCCTCCCCGCGTCTGCTGGGCCCGGCGGGGACGCTGCACGAACACGTCCTGGCCTTCGGCCGAGTCCGCAGCGATCTCTTCTCGTGGAAAAATACTGGAACGATGGTGAAAACGTCGACGTTGATTTTATCGCTTTAGCCCGGTTCTGACTTTTTAATTTTCCTCGGGTTGATTCGTCTGGTGAGATGCAAGGAAATCCCTTTATGTCTGAAGCCTCGGAGGGACGAACTCCTCAGATTGTGTCTTCACCGAAAACGAAGGCCGTTGCGGTGTCTGACCCGGCGGGCCTCCCCGGGGGCCGTGCGAAAACTGTTTTCCGGGTCAATCCCGACCGCGGAGACACTTCGTGGGGGAAGAATGCTGGAAGCATGAAAAGCGGCCTCCCTCGCGTGTCTGTTTGCCCTTTATCTACTTTTCTGTGTTTTCCAAAGACTTTAGAGGGAGAACGCGTTACAAAAAAACAAGTTACCGGCTCAGAAAGTTCAGGGTCAGCCTCCAGCATGCGCTACCAACTGAACCTTCTCACAGCAGAGCAAGAATCCAGGGGGCGCTGAGCCCCCATTCCAGGGATGCAGGCTGGGATGCAGGCACTGAGACCCCCACGTCCAGACAGGGAAGACGAGGCCCAAAGACACACGGCCCGGGTCCCAGGTGGCTCACACGTGTGCCCCACACTGGGCCACCGGGGACCCTGCAGGAACCTTGAGTTTGGATTCTGCCCCCAGAATTTGGAGAGACGACACGGATGAGGTCGCAAGTCCCCCGCCAGTGGTCCTTTGTTACGTCGGCGGCAGGACACGACGCGCTTTCAGTCCGTGTGGGCATCGAGGGAGGGGTGAGGGCCCCTCAGAGACGCCGGTATGGAGTCAGGGCAGGAACGAGAGGACTGCAGGGCCCCGTGCGGACCACCTGGGCCAGGTGAGGAGGGGTGGAGACAGCCCAGGGCGGGGCCCAGCTCAGCGCCACGGCTCCCCTCCCACGCTCGGGCACGCGGCCCCGGCCCCTGGCGAGATGTCCACTCGCGACCCTGCGCTGCGATGATTTTCCAAATGTCTGTCGCTTTGGAATCCACGCTTACGGACGCGCCGGTGAAATGAGTGGGGGTGGAAACAAGGCTGTGAAATGACCGAAGGGCCAAGGGGGAGAGGCAAACGAGCGCGCGGACGGGGTGTGGGCCACGAGCTGCGGGGGGCACGCGGGCCGTCTCAGCGCCAGCCCTCCTCCCAAGGACCCGCGACGGGCCCCACACTGGTGCCCCCCACCCAGGGGGAGATCTACTCCCCCCGGGGGGCACCGGCAGGGCTGGCTGCCGCCTGGGTTCCGGGGCAAGAACCGCTCCTGGGGCCCCAGCTTCCACGGCCTCTCCCCGCGGGTCTCTCCTCCTCTTAAAGGGACCCACCCGAATGACCCCATCCTCCTCCACCTGCGAAGACCCTATTTCCAAATGAGGCCGGGGGTTGGTAAGACCAGAAGGCACCTCATCAGGGGACAGAGTTCAGCCCGCGGCAACTGTGCAGAGAGCCAGGCCCCCGAAGATGTGGAAGGTGTTCGGATCCCTCCCCACACACACCTGGGGCAAGCCTCTGGCTGTGGCTTCCCGGCCTGAGCCCCAGGGAGACGGATGGAGGGACAGGAGCGCCACAGGGGTGGGACCGGGGAGGGAGCCTGCTCTGTGCCAGGAGCCCGGCGCACTTTGGGGACAGTGGCGCCGCGGCTGCTCCCCAGACGGCAGTCACTCGCCCTCCCCTGGGGAATCTCCGTGGGCCCCTGACCCCATCTCCTTCTTTCCACTAAAAAGAGCGCCTTCATCTAAACCCTCCCTTGAAGGGCTCCGTACAAGATTTCAGGACAAGGATAAAGAATGTGTCTCCAGTTTAAGCCTTGGGGAAATGTGCCTCGAGTAACAGCGGGCATTCAACCGGCAGTCGGCCAGCTGCGGAAGTCAGGAGCACAGTCCTACCAGGGTGCCGTCCGACAGGAGCTTTAAAATATTTAAGGAAACCTGAAGACCAGTCTGTGGGGCAAGGGGCCTGAGGACGCTGCGGGGAGCACGGGCACAGGCGGGGCCAGGCGGGCTCAGAGTCCGCAGAGTCGGGGCACCTGAGGCCCCGCGAAGGGACAGATGGGGACGCCCCGATGGTGCGGCAGAGGCCGGGGGGGGGGGGGTCAGTCCTGCCACCAAGGCTGAGGTGGCCTCCTGCCCCAGAGCGAGCACACACCTGTCGCAGCTCAGCTCCCACAAGGGACCAGACCACAGCAGAAGACACGCGCAAGGCTTCCCGGAAAAGGAGCCGAGGGCCCAAGGCACACACGCCCACACACGCTCTTTTCCGTCCTCCTCCCGCCGCCAGGTTTTCCCCAGAACTCGGCACGTTTTTCTGCCGTGCCCTCTGTTCCCGCTGCGGGCACGGCTGCAGACCCCACGCGGGGGCCGTGACCAGGCGCGCTTTTCGCGCCGTCCACAGGCTGATGGGTTTTTCCACGCGGGCTGTGTCTCGAGGGGGCCGGCGGCACCAGGACCTTCATGCTCAGGACTCCCCTGCCGTCCCCCAACCCCCGCCCCCGGTCCACTCCTGGTGGGAACGTCGCGCCCTCCTCTGCTCCGCGGCACGTGGGAAGTGCGGCCCGTTTTCGAGTCTGCGGCGACCGCTGCTCCCGAGGCTCTGAGCCCAGCACTTGCGGTGTGGACCTCGAGGTCGGCCTGCAGCCACGACTGGGTGAATGAGCGAGGACGCCCCTCGGGGCTGAGCCTCCCGTGTGAGGCCTGGGGAAGCACTCCCGCGGGCAGCTGGGAAGGATGTGAGGGCTGTACCTGACCAGCTGACACGCCTGCCGGGGCCCGGCCCGGGGGTGTCCCGGGCCTTGGGGGGAGGGGACGGGGGGCACGGCCAGGGGCATCAAGCGGCCACCTCCCCAGCTGGGGCGTGTCAGGTGAGGCGCCGTGGGCCGCGACGTTAGAGCAGGAAGAAACGACTCCCCCGGGGGTTCGCCGCCCTGGGTCCCGGCTCAGCGCGTGTGGCCTGCTAGCCCTGGGCCCAGATGCCGCCGGCCCAGGGTCAGGGGAAGACGGCCCGCCTTGCAGGGGAGGGATGAGCGGGCCTGGGCCGCGAGGCATCATTCCGCCATGCGGCCGGCGTGCTGACGGACCTGCTCCCCCCAGCCCCTCCTCGGGGCCTGCCTACAGGCCCGGTCTCCAGAAGGACTCAGTCCCGACGAAACCTGCGTTAACAGTTATCTGGCAAAAAGGGGAAACGCTAAAAACGCCCCAACCGTCACCCACCCGTCACTCCACAAACGCCCCCTGCCCCGGCATAGGTCCGCACCCCCGCGCGGCCTGCACTTCGGGGGGTCTGAGAGTTCGGCTCAGGGCGTGATGTCGCGGTCCGTGAGTTCGAGCCCCACGTCGGGCTCTGTGCTGATGGCTCGGAGTCTGGATCCCGCTTCGGATTCTGTGTCTCCCTCTCTCTCTGATCCTCCCCCGTTCATGCTCTGTCTCCCTCTGTCTCAAAAATAAATAACCATGAAAAAAGTTTTTTTTTTTTTTTTAATGTTTATTTTTGAGACAGAGAGAGACAGAGCATGAACGGGGGAGGGTCAGAGAGGGAGACACAGAATCCGAAGCGGGCTCCAGGCTCTGAGCCGTCAGCACAGAGCCCAATGAGGGGCTCGAACCCACGGACCGCGAGATCACGACCTGAGCCGAAGTCGGACACCCAACCGACTGAGCCACCCAGGCGCCCCCATGAGAAAAGTTTTTAAAAAGTGTGAAAGTGAGAAATATTGGGTTGAATGGTGGCTCCGGAAGACGGTCTCCTGCCCAGAACGTGGAAGCTTGACTTCATCTGGGAAAAGGGTCTTCGTGGTTGATTAAGTAAAGGCTGTTGCGATGGGGTCATCCTGGATTCAGGTGGGCCCTACGTTCATCGTCCTTAAAGAGAAAGAGGAAAGGACACCGGAGGCCCGGGACAAACCAGGCGGAGCTGGGATGCGGCCGCCAGGGCGGCCTGGTGGCGCCTTGATTCCAGGCTCCAGCCTCTACACTGAGGGAGCAGGTCTGCACCACTCTTACCCTGGCACGTGGTCACCATGAGACATGAATACCTGGGCCCCCGCTGGTCTCCGATGGCACGTGCTGGACACACAGCGGGACAGGGGCTCCCGCCTGGGGCCGAGGACCCCGCGCGAGGACCCCGTGCTCCGGTCTGGCAGGGGTGTGCAGGGGGCTTCCCCTGTCTTTGAACATGGCCACGTTCTGGCTATTTGGAAAAGCCTCGCTCCCTGGTCCTGAAACCCCTCTGGGAAAAACGCCCCCGTGACCAGGGAGCCTGGGCTGGCCCGGAGGGAGGCCCAGCAGCCTCCACGGGGAGTTTACACGTGACAAAGCACTTCCTCTATGCCATGGCCCGTGCGCCCTCACAGCTGTGGGGAGCTGGTTTTGTGGGTTCCCGGACAAGAGAAGCAACGCCGGGAGGACCCGGCGTCCTGCGGCCAAGCCGACCCCAGTCCGGCCTCGCCCCAAGTCCTGCTTTAACAGTGACACGTGAGACGGCTCTGGGCTCTGTGTCCGAGCATTCCCCCGGCCTCACCTGCGGCGCCGAGCAGGCACTCGGCAAGCAGCGTAGACGGAACAAAGTCCCGGCCCAAGGCCTGCCCCAGTGTTTTGGCTGATCTCCCTCCCAGGGACTGGTACCTGGCACAGGCTGGGTGGTGGGAGGGCGGGGGCAGCGAGGCGTCTGGCCAAAGCATATGGACATCTGCAGGCTCAAGGGAGCGAGAGGATTCAGCCAAGCCTTGGAGGCGGAAAGCAGGTGGGGCTGGTCTGGGAGGCCAGGTCCCGGGGAGTCCTCTGACCGTGCTCGCGGCCCACGGCCACCCGAGAGCTGTACGCGTCCGAACTCGGGCCCTGAAGCCAATACACCCAGGCTCCAATTCGGGCCCTGCCACTTAAAGTACCAGGCCCCCGGCAAGCAGTGCGGCCGGCTGCCCCGTCTGCGAAATAGGACGGCAAGGGTGATTGTCTCACAGCCGTTACAAGCATTAAATGAGATGAATCGCACGACTCAACGAGCTCCAGGGGCTCGTGAACGTTGAATGACAACGCCCCTTCACCCAGGCCCATCATGGGCCAGGTGGTCAAACTCTCGTCCGGTTGTCCCTTGCCTCCAGCACCCTTCTGCGGGATGAGGAGGGGGCTGGCATCGTTCTCTGGCTGCGGGGAGCCTGGGGTTCAGCACACTCACTCCTCATTATGGAATCCCCCAGGCACCCGAGGGGAGCCGAGACCTGTTAGTGCTTCCACTTAGAAGCAGCACTCACGGTTTTGCAGCACAGCGGGCGGGCGTGAGATCTGGCTCTCGTTGCGGGCATTTCCCGCCTCCCGAAGGACGCACCCATCAGAGAGCTTGTGGAGGCACCCGCTTCAGAATCCCAGTAACAGGCCGTAGGTGGGAATGAGAGCTAGCGCGAGGCCATGATTCCCACTGAGAACAACCAGAGAGCTCTCCAGGGCAAGGGGCTGCCTGCTGGAGGGCGTCAGGAGGATGGGCTTAGAGAAGGGGGACCAGCGAGGAGAGCCACCTGCACCTGCTTGGATTCTGGGGGCACCTGTCGCTTGTGGCACTGGCGGGAGGCTGAGAGCCATGTGGCGCTGTACCCAGAGGGTATCCCCACTAGGGACAGAGAATCAGTGGAACTTTTAGCGGCGACGTAGGGCGTTGAAAGGACTAGCCAGTTTTCCCCACAGGTGATGCGGTAAGTTCTGGGGTTAGGTGGAAATGGGTTGTGTGGAGGGCCCTGGAGAAGCAAAGTTTAGACTCTAGGACCCACCAGTGTGTGTGGGGGGGGGGGCCTGGGGGGCTCAGTAGGTTGAGGGTCCCACTCTTGATTTCGACTCAGGTCATGATCCCAGGCTCATGGGATTGAGACCCGTGTTAGCCCCTATGCTGAGTGTGGAGCCTGCTTGGGATTCTCTCTCTCTCTCCCTCTGCCCCTCTCCCCCACCCACTCACACACTCTCTCTAAAATAATAACAATAATAAAATTACTTGTGACAGAAGACAGGACCACATGTCCAAAAACCAAGAGAAAATACAAATCTTAGAAACAGGCCCAGAAGTGATCCAGATATCAGATTTAAAAGGCAGACTTTAAAAATGACCATGCTGAGTAAATTTAAGAAAAGGGAGGGAAAGATGGAGAAACTCAGCAGAGGGCATTCTAGAACCGAGGGGGAAAAATATGCTGTCTGAAGAGGAAGAACACAGGTTAGACAGAGCCGAAGACAGGATTGGTAAAGTGGAAAACAGGCTGATAGATTCTAACCACGTTGAAGCAGGAGGAAACAATTCACGACAACAACGTCGGAGACAGACGGGACATGGTTAAGAGATTAAACGTGTGGTAACTGGAGTCTTGGGAGAAGAGATCAAGAGTGATAAAGAAGTAATACTTGAAAAGATAATAAAAGAAACCAACCCCTGAAACCCGCAGCATCAGAAGCATGATAAATATGAAGAAAGCCACGCTGAAAGCACATCGTATTAAGACGTCTTAAAACCAAAGACAAATCATAGAAGCAGCGAGAAAAGGCTCCTCGCCTTCAAAGGAACAGTAACGAGACTGACCACCAACCCCTCGGCAGAGACGCGGGCAGGTCCAGAGACAATAAGGTCCCGTCTTTGAGAATGCCGACGCAGCAGCGCTAGCCCGCTTACGTTACCCTCTAACGATAACGGTGTAATGGAGACACGTCGGGCAAGTAAAAACCGAGCGGCTTTCCTGACAGAAAAGCTGTTCCAAAGGAAGTCCTAAAGGTTCTTCAGACAGAAAGAAAGTGACCCCAGAGGAAAAAGTGGAAGTTCAGGGAGGAACAAGGAAGCAACAGCAAGGGCGGATATGTGGACACATGCGAACGAACGCTTCCTGAGTGCCGGCTGCATGAACCCGCGATGAAGATGAGTCGTGGGGTCCAAAATACGTGGCGCGTTAGAATGCATGGTCACGAAACCCAAGGAGCGGCTGGGTCTGAAGAGAGTTAAGTTATTCCACGTTTCCTGCATGAATGGGGAGTGGCTAAGTGTCTTAGATTGTTACAGATTAATGTGCCTCTAGAGTAACCACTAAAGGACCAGTAAAAGTTAATACAGGGAAACTGTGAAATATCTAGAATGTTTATTGATCCACAAAAGGCAAGACACGAGAGAAAAGAGCTTAGAAAAGAGATAAGTCAAATCGCAAAAAATATGGCCGGTATAAATCCAAACATCTCGGTAATTCATCATCTCCTGTGCTGATCACAACAGACAAACCTTCATTATAAGGCAGAAAGTCTGAAAGATAAGCACACGGAATGGAAAACCACTCAAACGGGAACCGGAAGAAAGCTGGCGTAGCTCTACCAACGCGACGGAAGCGAAGCCTTCGGGAGGGAAGCCTTACCGGAGGCACAAAGGGACATCTCCCCTCGTGATAAAATGGCGAATCCGCCAGAAAAATATTAGAATCCGAAGTTTGTATTTATTCACTAAAAAGCCAACAGAACTAAAAGCCGGGGCGGAAAGATCCACAGTCGCGGTGGGGATGTTAACACGGCTCTTTCGGGACACCAGGAGCGGCCCTGGTTCCTCTCACCTGGAAATTCTAGCTTCTCAAAAGGCCAAGCAGAAAGTGAATCGCGCCTTCGCGGAGCGCGTCCTCTTTGTCGGAAATCTCTGCTTCGAGCCAACCACAGATGGGGCAGCACGGGTAGCCCGGCTGGCGCTTGTCAGGCGCCGACCGAGGAATCCTTCGGAGGGAACACACCCTCTTTAAGGAGCAGGCGGGCTTTGCGTGGACACACAGCCCCTTGGACTTACTTCCAAATTCTTTGCTCTTTTTAGTTGAAGGTAACCTCAGTCCCAAGGTTACACGTTTCAAGATACGAACAGTTTCCTATCAAAAAGATGTGGGGCAGGGGCTGGGGCTTCCTGGAGGGCAAGATAAGGGCGGCCACCTAAATCTGGATCTTTCCAAACACCCTCGAAAACTCACGCAGCTGAAGGGGAGCAAGGCCCACGCAAGTTCCACGCTGTCAGCACATCCACGTGACAACGAATACTAAAAACTTACAATTATCCTGTAGACAGAAAAATAAGCACTAATTTCAGAGCTGTTTCTTGCGTTCCCACCTCAGAAAGCTGGGTGGGGAGCGGCATGAGTTTGGGAAACAGAAGAGGACCGAGCTAGAAGCACCCCCAGGAAGAGGCAGCCCGTGACAACTGGGAAAGTGCCAGAAAGAGAGTTCTGAGAACCCGCAGCAGTGGCCACACGAAAGGACCTCAGAAATGCATGCAGGGTTTGAGGATGCAGCCTCAGAAAGGCATTCTTCAGCGGGGAGAGGGAGAGCTGCCCTTCCGAGATGCCAAGGCGGTGGGGAAAACCTGCAGGGAAATTTCGGGTCTCACAGCCAGACAGCCCAGGAGAGCACACACCCTGTCCGTGTGCACCCAGAGGCTCTGTGCTGTCTGAAATCAAGGGCAATTCTGAATCTCATAAGCCGCCCCAACTTGACCGCCATGTCCATAAAATGCAGATAGAATTCTTCACCTAGATAATGAAGAATTTAACACCTCTTGAGGGAGAGAAAAAAACAGGCTAGAAGTCCAAACTTCTAGATGTTCCCTTCTCACCCTGGCTCAGGTACTTTCAGAGCCATCATAAGCATACTCCCTCTCTCTCTCTCTCTCTTCGTGTGTGCATGCACATGTGTGGATGTGTGTGGATGTGAAGAACAGAGATTTGGGGACACTGTTTAGCAATTTTTTAGAAAAAGTTAAAAGCTGTTATGAAAAGGAAACAGAGCATGGGGATCAAAACATTTCAGGTGGAAAAACTTACCATCCCCTCCAATCAAAACAGAACAGAAGGAAACAGTAACGTGACACTCCAAAGGAGACTAAATATTCTCAAACAAGCACTTGAGTGTATGACAATCGCTTTGAGCTGTAAATTCAAAGACTAAGAACAAACACGGACACACACACACAGAGACACACGCATCCAGGAAGAAATGAAGTAAATACGGAAAGAAAGAAAGAAAGAAAGAAAGAAAGAAAGAAAGAGAGAGAGAGAGAGAGAGAGAGAGAGAGAGAGAGAGAGAGAAAGAAAGAAAGAAAGAAAGAAAGAAAGAAAGAAAGAAAGAAAGAAAGAAAGAAGACAAAGTCACACATGCAATGAAGACTTCATTAAACATGCCCAAACAGGAGCAGAGTTGAGTAAAATTTAATGATACCATTGAAGGAGAGAAGAAAAGTGGACCAAGGGAATGGAAATGAGATAAAGTCAAAAAGCAAAAAGCATCAGAGAAAAAGAGATTGGAAAAGAAGGCGGCAAGAGCCAGCACGCATCACGCATCACTGCAGAGGTGGACGATCTGACTCTACGTGCCCAGAGCCACTGGGTCCCTGGAAAATTCCCCTTGGAGTTACGGCTCTGCCGTACTCAGTGAAGCTATCAAAGTTAAAGATAAAGAAAAAGTTCCCAGGTCCTCTGGGCAAAAGTACCGGACGACCTGAAAAGGCTCAATAAGTAAATAGGGCGAGCCCCAACCCCTGTACAAAGACGACTGAAATCCCGTATCAGAGAATGAGCCTCTGTAAGATTCTCTCTTCCCCACACAGCCGCCAACACCAGACAACGGAGGAAACACGGCCCCTGAAGGAAGTGGGGAGGACAGGCCAGTGGCAGAGGGCAGAAGCATGTCTGCACGTGGATGAAGGGGGTGACGCTGGGCGAGTCCCGTTTTATGATGTTTTTGCCTGATGGCAAGACCCAGTCAGCACCACGCCGATGGCTGACATTCTAGTAGAAGGCGCACAATCTCACTGGGTGGAAAAGCAAAGGGCAACATTTACAGAGATCACAGAGCTGGAAAGTGATGGGAGAAATCCAGGAAAACACAAAAACAGAGAGAAAGAGAGAGAGAGAAAGAGAGAGAGGGGGAGGCACCAAAATGCTGTGTATAAACTCTGCCCAAATCCTTATCTGACACCTGAATTCTGCCTACATCTGTTTCACGCTATGAACTGCCAGGTAAAACAGACCCACCTCAAAAACCCATGCACACCAGAAGAACTATCACGGTGTCCAAGAGCTAAATGGCATATTAGTTACATTTGAAATATTTGATTTTTTAAAGAACACAAACCACAAGAAAACTAAACCAAAAATCAGTAACAGAGAGATAAGTTGAAAATCCCAAACTATGTGGAAATTAAACAACGCACGTCTAAATAACAAACGGGTCAAGGGAGAAATCTCAAGAGATATTAAAAAATATTTTGAACTAAAAGAAAATAAAAATACAACTTACTAAAATCTGTGGAATGCACCAAAAGCAGTGCTTAGAGGAAGGTTTATGGCATTGACTGCACATATTACAAAAAAAAAAAAAAAAAAGGAGCTAAAATCAGTACTTTATGTTTCCATCTCAGGAAACCAGAAAAAAATAAGGGTGAATCAAATAGGAAATGAGCAGAGAAAAGGGTAAGAATTAGAGCAGAAGCCAATGAAACTGACAACAGGAAGTCAATAGAGAAACCCAACAAACCACAAGCTGGTTCTTTGAAAAGATCAATAAAATCAGGGAGCCTTGGGCTAAGATGAGAGGGCATGAATTACTAATATCAGAAATGAATCATAAAAATATTAAAAAAGAAATGAATCACTGCAGATCCCATGGAATTAAAAGCATAATGAAGGAATACTGTGAAGAACTCTGTGATTACAAACTTGGTGACCTAGACAACATGGACAAGTTCCTTGAAAGACATAATCTGCCAAAACTCACAGAAGAAATAGACAATCTGAATAGGTTTCACTTATTTAGAAAATTGAATCAATAATTAAAAACCTTAAAAACCAGAAAGCACCAAACCCAGAGGGGCTCACTGGTGAATTCTACCAAATATTTAAGGAAAAAATCATCCTCTATAATCTCTTTCAGAGAAAACACTTCCTAACCCGTTCTATGCGGCCGGCATTACCATGATACCAAAACCAACGACATTACCATTCTCTCTCATGAATACACATGCAAAAATCCTCAATAAAATATTAACAAATTGAATCCAGCAATGTATAAAAGAATTTTACACCATGACCAAGTGGGATTTACCCAAGATATGCAAGACTGATTCAAAATTAGAAATTAATGAAAGCATCAGTCACATCAATACACTAAGAAAGAAAAACATATCATATTAATAGATGCAGAAAACACCTTTCACAAAACCCAACAACTATTCATGATAAGACTCGCAGTAAAGTAAGAATAGAAGGATTTTTTTCGACTATCTGCAAAAGCTACAGCTAACATTGTACTAGAAACCTTCCCACTAAGATCAAGTACAGAAATGTCCTCTCTTGACACGCCTTTTCGACATCACACTGGAAGTTCTAGTTAATTCGACGAGACAAGAAAAGGTATACAGATTGGGAAGGAAGAAATAAAACCGTTCACAGATGACATGATTGTTTATGTAGAAAATCTGAAAGAACTGATAGAAAAAAAAAATCCCTCCTGGAACTAATAAGTGATGACAACAAGGTTGAGGGATACAAGGTAATACACAAGAGTCAATTGCACTGAACAAGTGGAATTTGAAATTAAAAAAAATACCATTTGCATTAGCATCTCAGAATAAGAAAGTTAGGTATGATTCTTTTAAAAAAATTTTTGTTGATGTTTATTTTGGAGAGAGAGAGAGAGAGCACATGTGCACGAACACGGGAGAGGGGAGGGGCAGAGAGAGAGGGAGACACAGAATCCGAAGCAGGCTCCAGGCTCCGAGCCGTCAGCACAGAGCCCGACTCGGGGCTCGAACTCATGAACCGTGAGATCATGACCTGAGCCGAAGTTGGATGCTTAACCGAATGAGCCACCCAGGCGCCCCCTAACAAAATATGTACAAGATCCACATGAGGAAAACCGCAAAACTCTGAAAAACACAATCAAAAAACTAAGTAACAGTTAACCATTTAGATATTCCATGTTCATGGATAGGAAGACCTCAGTACCGTCAAGATGTTAGCTCTTTCCAAGTTGATCTATGGATTGAAAGTAGTGCCAATCAATATCCCAGCAAGTTATTTTGTGGATACGGACACACTGATTCTAAAGTTTACATGGAAGGGTGAAAGACCAGAATAGCCAAGTCAATACTGAACGGGACAAACAAAGTCAAGGGCTACTACGACACTGCTAGACTCACAACGCAACGTGCAGCTACAGCACTCAGCGACGTGTTGGTACGAATTCAAACAACAACGGGAACACCACCACACACCCATCAGAATGGCCCAAATCCACAACACTGGGGGCTCTCGTTAACGCAAAATGGGGCAGCCACTCCGGAAGAACTGGGTGATGTCTTACAAAGCTAAACGTACTCTTGCCATGAGATCCAGCAGCATCACCCCTTGGTCATTCATCCAAAGGCACAGAAGACTACAGCCACACAAACACCTGCACAGGGATGTTTCTAGCAGCTTCATTCCTAACGGTCAAAACTCGGAAGCCACCAAGTCAAACTCGCAATGCCATCCATCAGTCAATGCCAATGGTCAAAACTCGCAAGCCATCCATCAGTAGGTGATGGATGAATAAGCTGTGGTCCATCCAGACAGCAGGGTCTTGCTCAGTGCCACAACGAAATGAGCTGCCACCCCATGAAAAGACACGCAGGAAAGTTGCATGTGTCTTACTAAGAAGACGTGCGAGAAGCCGGTGCATGTGGTATGATTCCGACTGTGACATTCTGGAAGAGGCACAACTCTGGAGACAGCAAAAAGATCAGTGCTTGCCAGGGGCTGGAGAAGGAGGAATGGACAGACTGCAGAGGAAATACTCTGTGTGATGCTGTACAGGTGGACACGCTCATTATACACCTGTCCAAACCCACAGAACGTACGACACCACGCATGAATCTTCGGGTCGTAACTATGGACCGCGCGTGATCAGCACGAGTCAGGGTGGGTTCATGCTTGTAACGAACGCGCCACTCTGGTGGGGGCACTGATAGTGGGGGAGGCTGTGTGTGTAGGGGGAGGAGGTATATGGGAAATCCTGGTACGGCCCCCTCTAGTTTTCTGGGGGATCTTAAAGTGCTCTAAAAAAATAAAGTCTTGGGGCGCCTGGGTGGCTCAGTCGGTTACGCGTCTGACTTCGGCTCAGGTCATGATCTCACGGTCCGTGAGTTCGAGCCCCACGTCGGGCTCTGTGCTGACAGCTCAGAGCCTGGAGCCTGCTTCGGATTCTGTGTCTCCCTCTCTCTCTGACCCTCCCCCATTCATGCTCTGTCTCTCTCTGTCTCAAAAATAAATAAACATTAAAAAAAATTAAAAAAAAAAATAAAGTCTTAACAAAAAATCTCTATGAGCCAAGAATTCAACAAAAGTAATAATACTTTTAAAAGCGCATTATTTCCATGGTTTAAAAAATGCACCCTAAGGAGATTCAAAGGGCAAATGACAAACTGGGAAATTACAGAAATATACACAAAAAATATACACAAAATATACAGGGATTTATACGCAAAAATATACAAAAAACTACAGGGATAATATCCTTCTTTAGGGGGAACTACTAAAAACTGAGGTGGGAGGGCAGACCCAATAGAAAAGTGAGCAAAGACGCGCAGACATAATTCACCAAAAATACATAAAAATGGCCACCATCCACATAGCATTGCTCAACGTCGCCCACAACAGAGGTGCAAGTTGAAACTACCCTGTGATATCAGGGCTCACCTCTCGGGCTGCAGCTACTTAAAAGCGTCACTGCCGACCCTCCCAGGTTTGCTGGGAGGAACACAAACCCCCCGGGGTCCCCGTGCGGGGAACGTGGCCCGTCACCTGCGCTCCGGCAAGCTCCCTGCTAGGACGCGCTCCGTAGCCGCACCGACGACAGCACCAGAGCATGCGTGCGCGAGGTGATCTGGCGCAACTGGAAAGAAGCTGAGCGCCTGTGGGCACGGCGGGGGCTGAACGAGCTTGACACGTCCACGCGGGGCTCCACGAGGCTGTGAGAAGGAGCAAGGCTGTCCTCCGGGAGCAAATATAGAGCGGCTTCCAGGATGTGCTCTCAGGGCCAAAAAAAGTGCAAAAGACTACCCATAGTATGACGTCTTCTGGGTGAAAGGAAGGGGAAACAAGGAAACAGAGCATGATTTTTCTTTTTTTGGCCGACAAGTCCAGCTTGTGGTCCTTTACTTAGTTTTTTAGAGAGAGACAGAGGGTGAGTGGGGAAGGGCCAGGGAGCGAGGAAGACACAGAATCGGAAGCAGGCTCCAGACCCCGAGCCGTCGGCACGGAGCCCAACGCGGGGCTCGAACCCACGAACCGTGAGATCATGACCTGAGCCGAAGTCGGACGCTCCACCGACAGAGCCACCCAGGCGCCCCAGACCATGACTATTTTTGCAAAGAGAATCTCAGGAGGAATCAGCCAGAAACTCACGAGACGGTGTATGTGCAGAGGGGAGGGACAACGAGCTGGGAGCGGTGCAGGACCTCCGAGGGTGCTCGCGTGTCGTCTGGGGGAGCCGTGACAGCAGTTTACACACTCGAAGACGAAACACATGGGGAGGGGGCTCCCCAGAATCGCAGAGACAAAAGGGCCTCAGTGTATCTCCAGGGAATAACGTGTGGGGAGGCAGGAACTCACCGGAGTCAATTCTGAACAGCATTTTCTTCAAGACAAAAAAAGTGTAAGAAATAGTAAACTCTGGGTAATAGCCTTGGTTTTCTCGGGGGGGTGGGTGGGGTGCTGGGCACTTCTGAAACTATCTTGTCTGCTCCGGGACCGAGCAAGTGAGTCCGAGGACAGTGGGTGCCAGGCGCCTCCCTGGCGGAGAAGGGAGGGAACAGGAATGGCCCCGGGGTCTGGGGTCAGGCGCTGGGATTGGGGATGTGGGTGTGAACTCGCAGTCTCCCACACGCGTGTGAGCCACACTGGGGAGGGGCTGCGGATGCAGGTGTGTTCCTGGCACCTGTCCTCACGCAAGCCGAGTGCCAGGGGCAGCAGAGCCCCGAGCCCAGATCTGGGTTTCTGAAGTCCATGTGCCCGGAAAAAAGGATTTTGGGGGGAAATGCCACACGGCAAGGCTGTGGCAGAGGAAGTGCAAGGTGAGCTGGGATATCTGTTTTTACGTGAAAGTAAGGAATTGGCTCAAAGAAGGACGGACGTGTCAAAGGGACACAGAGATCTGGGACGGTATCAGCACCAAAACACAGAATAATGGCCATGGGTTATGACCCGTAAAACGAAACGAAACCCATGAGTCCGTACTGATACGAATGCATAAGCAGAGAGAAGGACAGAAATGGAAAATCATCATTTAGCAACGGTGACATTTATCGAGGTCTGACGAAGGACACTTACGCGTGCCCAAGGCACCCCACGAAACCCTTGTAGCTTCCATGGTCGGTGACCGTGGGCCCCGACGCCCAGAGCCTGGGAATGGGGGCCACACGTGGGAAGAGCCTTTGCAGGTGTGAGTAAGTGACGGACCCTGAGGTAAGGGGGGTGTCCAGGATGATGCACGTGGGCCCCGGGTGCATCCACCTGAGGCGGCACAGGAGGATTTCAGACAGGAGGAGAGGCCACGTGAAGCCAGGACAGAGACTGGAGGACGGGGCCACAGCCCAGGGATGCCCGGGCCCCCTGGAGCCGGACCCGGCAGGAAGGACCCTCCCCCGCGGTCCCTAGAGGGGGCGGGGCCCCTGCCACACCTCCGGCCTCCAGGACTGTGGGGAAGAGACGCCTGCAGTTTTAAGCGGCCCAGGCTGTGGTCCTTCGTTGTGGTGGTGCCAGAACCTATGACAAGCAGCCCCTTCCCAGGGCAGGAGCCCAGGGGACACCCTGACCGGGTGGGGGCCCCCGGCGTCAGGCACCTCCAGACAGGACGCACGGAGGAGGAGCTCGGCCGGCACCTCGGCCTCTGGGGGGCGTCCCACAGACATCAGGCCTGCGCCCGCCCACTGGCCCCCGGTATCAGCGACCTTGCTGGGACACTGGGCAGGGTCTGAACAAGGTCTGTGGACAGTGTGACCGAGCGCTCGTGGAATTTTCCAATCTCACAGTTGAGCTGTGCTTACGGAGGGGACACGCACCCCTGAAGTATTTCGAGGTGAAACTAAGTGAGATGTCGGAGGGGGGCACCCCTACCTGCCGCCCGGCCCGCTTCATCTGGTCCCATGGCTGTCAGTCAGGTGCAGGGCGCGGAGGAACCCGCAACCCCGCCCGTGCCCCTTCCTCGGGGCGGCAGACGTCCGCAGCCCACACCGCCCCCGAGGCCCAGGTCAAGGCCGGCGGGAGCCCTCCTGCAGGGAGGTGCTGGCTTTCGCGCTCCTCCCGCGGCTGCGCTCGCACGCTCGATGCGGTGCAGACCACGCTACGGTCACAGAGCCCACACGGCCGAGGCGGGCAGGCCCCGTGTCCACGGCCCTTCTGCGTACTGCGCGGGGTCTCTCCCCGGGGCCTCCTTCTGGACCTGCAGCCTGGGGGTGAGGCCGCGCCCTGCCCTAACCCACACGGCACCTGCCCCTCGGCTGGGAACCCAGCGCCCCTGGGCTGCCCCACCCTCACCCCTAATCCCTGGCGGCCCTCCCGTCATCTGGGACCCTCCTCGGCCACAGTCCTCCTTCCTTCTCGGAACATTCCCGAGGCTTGGCGTCCCTGCTGACTTTCCTTGGTTTTCAGGACTTCCTTCCAGATCCATGTTAAACCCATCATTTGTTCTGGCCTGTGTGTGTCCTGAGACACATCATTCTTCCTCGCGACGGCTCAGAAAACGTCTCAGGAGACAGTGCTTCCCTGACAGCTCACGGCCCGCACTGTCTGTGGGTGGTTCCTCTGCCCGGGAAGGGGCAGCTTCCATGGAGAAGACGTGACCCTCCGCTCACCGTCAGGGTCGGGATCGCTGCTGTTCATGGCGTTTGCACACGGACGGAACCCTGAAGAACAAAGCCCTTTGAAAACGCAGCCAAAGTGGGGCAGTCCGCCTGGAATGGAGTTTCCGGGCACGGAGCCATCCTCCCTTCGCAGGAAGCACTGGGCACCCCGATCTGGGGTGGTGGGGGGCAGGGGGGGGGCGCCCAAACCTCCTGGAGCAAGCAGGAAAGTAATCAGGGGTCACGAGAGGCTGACTTTCGATCGGGAAACCTCTCCATCGTGGTCTGAGGTTATGTATTCGGATATTACTTTCCTCATTCACCATTTACTTTCCTAAAATAATGAGCTCCTTCAGATTCTTGTGGCAAAGAGCTTCCAGTAACGTCTGGGGTGAAATCGGGGTGCTGGGGGGGGGGTCATGTGCTGCCAGAAAGGATGCCTCATGACAGAAAGCCGTGGCGCTCCAGGGACACGCGTAGGTCTCCGCTCCCTCACCCACACCTCGCGCCCCGCTGCTTTTCGCATTATATGCGCAGGGCTGGCACACGCACGGGGTGCCGCTCGCCAACTTCCTAGATGCCTGCAGTCAGGCTGCTAGCGTTAGCTTCACAGCAAACCGCTCCATTTTCCGTGTCGGGCCGGATCCAGGTCTCTGGAATGATAGTGAAAAGCTGCAGGCTTCTCGGGAAAAATGCAGCCGACGCCCCTACGACCTTCAGCCTTCGAGAGGCCAAGTTAAATCCGTGGGGACAGAAGGAGGCTGCCCCACCGCCCTCCCTCTGCCTGCACCTCGCGCGTGACTTCCTCGCGGAAGGGCGATCCCGTGTCTGGCCAGTAAGGTTTTCAACCTTTCCTGGGAGCGTCTCTTTTGTCCGTGCGGGAAAACCCTGCAGGACCTTGAGGCCGAGTGTCTCCTCTCCGCGCGCCCGCTCTGGACAGTTTTCCACGAGGTGGGAAGAGGGCTCGGCATCACCGGACGGCCAGAGGGCTTTGTGGGACGGCGCCCGGCACGCAGGCGCACATGTGCTTCGCTCAGGTTCCCAGGGGTCCCCGAGCCAATGTTCTGGTCACTTCTACCCACTCCACGGGGCTTATGATGCACTCCCTAAGAAATTCTTACCTTCAGAATCTGTCCTTGTTATGGGGTGAATGCGGCCCGTCCAGAAGACACAGGGAAGCCCTAACCCCCAGTACCTGTGAATGGGGGCCTCATTCGGAAACAGGGTCTTTGAGGATGTATTTAAGTCAAGATGAGGCCATTAGGGTGGGCCCTCACCCAGAGACTGGTGTCCCCGGGAGAAAGCCAGACGGAGACGCAGAAACATATAGGGGAGAGGCCACGTGAAGACAGAGGCAGGGGTGGAGGATACGGCCACAGCCAGGGGTCACCTGGAGCCCCCAGCAGCTGCAAGAGGCAGGAAGGACCCTCCCCGGAGCCTCTGAAGGGGCACTGACAACCTGCCAGGCATAGAGCCCTCTGGGGCTCAAAGCCCACCCTGGGCCCTTCTGAACCCCACACCGCTGCCCCTCACGCACCTACACGCCCCCCACCCCAGGCTGTCCCTGACAGACGCCCCACCCCCATGCTGTCCTCGGTCTCAGGGACCCGAGAAGCCTGCACAGAAGGACGATGAGGCATCGAGTGAAAAGTGTTGCAGGAACGACCCGGGCATCAGAGGCGGGTGCTAGGAGCCGCGTGGGGCATCACCTTGGACTCCGCCCAGGGAGAAAGCTCTGGGGCCCCCAGCGCCGGGAACCTTGCCGCAGGCCCCTTACCCAGAGGTGTGCGCTCAGACAGTTGCTGGCCGGTGGGGAGCAAGCGTGCATTCCGCCCCCGCCCCCCGCCCTCCGCCGTCCCCGGTGGGCAGCTCAGTGCTCCTCACCACCCCCCGAGAGAGCAGCGGAGGGTCTGCGAGACCCCGCGGGGGTGCGCTGTCCCTCCTGTCCGCACCTTGCTTGGGGGCACCGTCCCCTTCCCACACCCCCAGAACAAATGCGCCGTGGAAAGCAGGAGCCCCGAAACGAGATCTTGCTTTGCCGCGAAAGCCTGCGGGTGGTCCGGGCCGGCTGGATCCTCGGGAAGACGGGCCGCTCACCAAGGAATGTCCGCGGGGAGAGGCGGGGGCGAGGGGGCCTTTACCCGAACAACAGTTGGCACGCAGGCCGGAGCCGGCCCCTCACACCCACCTGCTCTCGGCCTGCCTGGAGGCCCGAATGCCTTCCCGCTGGCGTGCTCCCACCACGGAGACAAGGGCACCGAGGGGCCGTGCGGACCCTGCTCTGGCTTACCAGCCACTCACCCGCTCTCGGCTGCCTTTTTCCTCTGAAAACACCCTTTTTATAACTAAAAGTTCTCATCTTTCTCTGGCAAACTCCGCCGGGCTGTGGGATGCTCAGAGGCGGGGGAAGCCCTGGGGACAAGCTCACGAGCACAGAGCTTCTCCCGCAGGCCGGGCTGGTGCCCCTCGAGCCTCCAGGGCTGGGAGAGGGACTCGGAACCCCTGGGGGGCGGGTGACCCAGGACTTCGCCGTGGGCCCGGGCTGGCTGTGACGTGCAGAACCCCCGTGCGTGTGACCAGCAGGTGCGCACGGGGGCTGACAGGTGTCCCTGGACAACGTCCACGAACGCCTCAGAGAGCCCGCGGAGCCTTGTGAGCGTCCTCTGCAGCCTCCCCCTGGTGACATCAGAGCGGGAATGTGGGAGGCATTTCGGGGGGTGTGTGCAGAACAGAGCTGGGGCATTAAGCCACGCCCCCCCTCCCCGGTTCCTGGTGAGTCCCCGCCTGCTCCAAGTGGGGCCCTGGCAGAACCTAGGCCAACACGGGTCACCGAGAGGACACTAGGAGGCGGCGATGCCCCTCGATGTGGAGGAAGAGTGCCATAAGTATGGGGCCGGCCAGCCACCGCTCGCTGAATCTGAGCCACGTGGGCTTCTCACCAGTGCGTTTGTTATTTGGCTGAGACGGAGCCGCCTAGGAACAAGGCCGGAGTTCAACCCCAGACACCACAGTCCCGAGGCCTGGGCACCTGCCCCCGGCCCCGCCCTCCAGGCGCTCCCGGCCCCCGCCACTCCCTACCCCCTTGGCTGGCTGCCACGTGAGCCCGAGCCACTGCTCTCTGACCCGCACTGTCCCCGGTGGTCACCACTCGTCACGGCGGCTACTTAACTCATTCAGAATGAGTCAGAATTTGATAAAACCGAACATTCAGTGCTTTGGTTCCCGGACACACATTTCGAGCGATCAGTAGCCACGTGTGACTAAGGGCAACCGTGTGGATTGGGTATAGAAGGTTTCCGTCTCGGCAGAAGGTTCTGGGGGCAGGAGCAGGGGCGGCCCCTCTGCACCAGCCCCTCACCGCCTCACCCCACTGCCGGGCCCTCAGGGATGCGCTCCGAGCCGGCCCTGCCCTCTCTCCAAAACAGGCGGCTCCCCGTAGCACTGACCCCCGGCACGGGGAGAGGAACACATCCAACCACTGCCTGCCTCGCCTGCCGCACCATCAGCTTTAAGTACTTTCTGAATAAACGGATGGTCAGCTCCATCCGGCTGCGATGGGCATGGTGGCTCTAAAACACTCCTGCAAATACTTGGACGCCCCTGCTCTCAGCGGTGGAGACGAAGTCCCTTCCCCTTGAGTGTGGGCTAGGCTTCGTGGTTGGCTGTTGACGCACGGCAGGCCGTGGACGTGATGGTGCGTGACGTACAAGACGAGATCATCCTGCCCACCGCCCCCCCCACCCCGGATGGCTTGCCCGGTGGGGATCCGCGTGGCCCGTGACTGAGGCCTCCAGGCACGAGCTTGGAGATGGACGCCCCGGGGCCCAGGTGACCTCCAGATGCCTGCAGCCAAGCCGACAGGCTGGGTGAGACACTGTGAGGCCAGCACCACACCGCCAAGCCACTGCCAGGCCCCTGGCCCACAGAAACGGGGAGACGGTAAATGCTGACTGCATTCAGCTGCTGTGGCTCGGGGATGTTTGTTACACGGTAGTGCGTAACTAACACCACGGACGAGGGTTTTCTCCAGAATGCAGACCGGCTCACGTCGTCCCCAAACCCTGGCCCCCACGTCCCCGGGAAAGACCTCTGTTTTCCACTGAGCGTTTAATGCCACGTGACCCCACACGCTGTGCCGCCGGTCTGTACCCAGGACCGAGGACGCAGAGGTTAGAAATCCGGTCTGATGGGTGGCTCGGTGTGAACGGCCTGCTGTTCCGAGGGCCGGACAGCCCCCTCCCTGCCGCTGCACGAGGGGGCGGGATGCCCACGGCAAAGGCTGGCCTGGCCTGCTATCCTCGCCCTTCTACCCGTGTGTTCTTCCTGATGGTTCTGCTCCACCGTCAAAGCCAAAAGGGCAGCTCTCCTGACAGGTACGGTGTCTCCAACGGCCTCCGGAGCAGAGACGGCCAGCCTCCTAGACGTGTCGTTCTCTGCAGCACGGACCAAGCCCGGTAAATCACGGGGAAGTGGGCGGCTGCCACAGACGCACATTATGACCGGCTGGGCAAGACGTCCCCGCTCTGGGCAGCCCAGGTGGAAGGTGACCCAGAGGAGGAGAAAACGGCTGTTCAAGAGCGAGCTGTCCATCAGAGGCCCGCTGCCCCCGATGAGCAGGGAGAAGCTGGCCACGGACGCCACGTGGTCCGGGGGATCGAGCTCTGGCAGGAACGGACCACGCACAGCCCCTGCTCTCCCCAGCCACGGGGCCTCGTGCAACGGGCTGTTCTCTCTGAGCACCCCCCTTCCTGCCCACGCGGGGGTGACATCACGTTGGAGAGGGACATTGTGCGGACCGCGGAGGAGAGCAAGGGTGAGACGCTCCTTGTGGATGTTTTCCGTCCCCTTAGCATCTCTCTAGTGACTCACAGTGATTAATTCTCAGGGGACCCCCTTCTCCTGTGCTCAGGCCCTTGCGGGCGGGTCCAGGGAGAGCTGCCACAGGCTGAGTCCCTCCCTCGCCAGATTCTCGAACGCTGCCCCGTTGGGGGCCAGTGTCTGACCTGCCTCAGCAGCCTCCCTCCTGCCCCAGTGCCAGCTGTCACCGGCGGCAGATTTAGCCTGGGCCGGCCGGCGAGGCTCGGTGCCATCCAGACAATTAAGGCTGGGGCTTGGACACACAGCTCCTGATCGCCCCTTCGCATCATCACTGTCCCTCCTGGGCCTCAGTTTTCCCCGCCTGCAAACGGAAAGCGTAAGACTGGCTGCCGGATGCAGCGGGGCTGACGGAAGTGAGTCAGAGCACCAGTCTCCGGCAAGAATAGAGCGCTGCTGATTTGGGAGACGTCCGTGTGCAGGGCTGCTCTCTCCTCTGGGCAGGACAGTCCCGGCTTCCCAAGTCAGGCACCGTGGGCCTGGCTATCTGGCCCTCAGTCGCCCTCAGTGCTCTCTCTGGAGCTCTGTCCTGTCTCCCCAAACCCACAGAGCACGGCCTCGACCAGTTTACACAGAACATGAATTCCTCCGGAAGAGATTTCTGTTTAGATAGCTCGGAGTACAGAAACCGGCGAAAGAGCCACGGGGCTTCTTCCCGATGTCCTGGCTCAGTTCGTGTTTGTGCCTCCGTGACAGCCCAAGGCCCCCCAGGGCACACACACTGCCCTTTTTAATGGAATTCTGTGTGCCACGGTGCGCGGATTCGTCCCTTCCGCGAGGGCCGTCACCACCTGTGTGCCAGGCCTTCCCGGGCAGGGCGGTGGGGTGGGGGGGTGAGGCCCGGCTGATAGCGGCGGCCTCCAAAGTCCCCGTGCCGCCCCGGAAAATCCTAGGCCTCAGCAGCCTCGTTTCAAATCATCAGTGGGAGCCGAATCGTGGATTTTCAAAACCACTACCCAAGGCCCCCAGACCGGCTGTCTTCAGTGGCACAGCCCTGGTGCAGACGCTGCCTGAGCCCAGAAAGGCAGGGCCCTCACCCTCTTGGCCTCCTTGTGCTTTTCGAAAGCGGGAGGCCTTGTTTGTACACGCTGCAAAATCCATGCTGCTCCGAAAGCACATTCTGTGCACACGTTATCGAGGTCATGTGGTTACAACCGCGCCCAGCTGTATCTGAGAGCAGGTGGTTTGCAGGGAGGCGCAGAGAGGAGCAAGAAGATGCAGGGAGGGGTGGGGAGGGGCAGGGAAGTGTGTGAAGGTGGGGCCAGGGCTCTGCAGGGCTCCCATTTCTTTTCCTCTGGCCCCGCAGCTCTTAGAAAATAGGGATGGCTGTCAGCAGCTGGCTCATTCGTGGAGAAAGGTGATGAGCTGCAGGAAGGCGCCCAGACCCTCCCCCGGAGGCCACCCCTGCACTGTCACCTGCACTGTCGCTGACCCGCTGAAGTGCTGAGGAAGAGTGCCCACCAGCCCCAGACGCAGGGCAGGCTCGCAGGCCTGGCCGCCTCCTGCTGTGGTCAGGAAAGGTCCCCGGCAAGTGGCAGAGCAGGGCGGCCCCCGTGGCCTGCAGCTCCGTCCCAACCCGGTGCTTCCTTTGGTTTCCACGCCGGGTCGGCTGGTGGTCCTCGAGCGCAGTTGTACTCCTTAGGCTCCTTCTCATAGGTAATACGAGTTCCTAGATGGCAGAGGCCAGGGGACAGATAGTGTCCGCATGCCAAGAGGAGGGGACATCTTAACATTTCTGCCACATGTCGCCTGAGTTAGAGAGCAGCCACTTCCTGTCCACACTGACTGCTGGGCCAGCCCTGGGTCAATGGCTACCGTCCTCCCTGCTGGGCAGTTCAGTGAGCCCACCTCTGTGGGCCCACAGCCCTGCCCACCCTAGCACTTGAGGCTCTCAGATCTGCCCCTTTCTATCAGGATCAGCACTGGCCACCTCCACGGGAGGTCATGGCCCTGGGATCCTAGCTAGTGTTGTTGCTGCTGCTGCTGCACAGGCTCTGAGGCACCATCCAGCTGACTTTGAGAAAATCATTTAACCTATGCGAGGATTAACATGATAATGGCTCCTGCCTCTTGAGGCCATGTGGGGACAGGCAAGGTAAGGAGGGTTTGCTTTCAGGAGCCCTCACGGAGGTGAGGACAGGAGCCCTCAGGGAAATCAGGACAGGAGCCCTCAGAGAGACCAGGACAAGAGCCCTCAGGGAGATGAGGACAGGAGCCCTCAGGGTATCAGGACAGGAGCCCCCAGGGTGATCAGGACAAGAGCCTTCAGGGAGATGAGGGCAGGAGCCCCCAGGGAGATGAGGACAGGAGCCCCCAGGGTGATCAGGACAGGAGCCCTCAGAGAGATCAGGACAAGAGCCCTCAGGGAGATGAGGACAGGAGCCCTCAGGGAGATGAGGACAGGAGCCCTCAGGGTGATCAGGACAGGAGCCCTCAGGGAGATGAGGACAGGAGCCCTCAGGGAGATGAGGACAGGGGCCCTCAGGGAGATGAGGACAGGGGCCCTCAGGGAGATGAGGACAGGGGCCCTCAGGGAGATGAGGACAGGGGCCCTCAGGGAGATGAGGACAGGGGCCCTCAGGGAGATGAGGACAGGGGCCCTCAGGGAGATGAGGACAGGGGCCCTCAGGGTGATCAGGACAGGGGCCCTCAGGGAGATGAGGACAGAGGCCCTCAGGGAGATGAGGACAGGGGCCCTCAGGGAGATGAGGACAGGGGCCCTCAGGGAGATCAGGACAGGAGCCCTCAGGGAGATCAGGACAGGGGTCCTCAGGGAGATCAGGACAGGGGCCCTCAGGGAGATCAGGACAGGAGCCCTCAGGAGCATTGAGCTATTAGGTAGAGAGAAAGACCCAGAGAAAGCAAGTGGCCCTTTCAGTAGCTGGGCAGGAGACTCACACACTGCTCCCCATCCGTGCAACGTGCTTTCCAACAGCTGACATGGTTGCCTGTCATGAAAGTGTCTCCGTATCCTGAGGCTGAGCCACCAGCCATGGCGGCCTGACCACTCCCCCTCAGCAACACCAGAGGCCCCCACATCACCTCCCAGGCCCTGACGCCCTCTTGGACACACACGACTTGGCCATCCTCAGAGGCTCTCGTACTTGGCAGAAAAGCACCAGCAACACCCTGCGCTCGGCCCAGGGGCCCTGACGCGATGAAGGATGGGCTGGACAACCACGGAGGCGCTGAGGCCAAAGCAACTGGTTTCACAAGCTAGAGGGCGACCTGCCAGAGGGCCCCCCGCCCAAGGAGCGAGGGTGCCAGCCAGTTCTCCCCACAGGGAGGGCAGGGCGGGGAAGGGCAGAGGAGGGAGGGGAGGGGACGTGCTTGCGTCCACGCCTGTTCTCAGTGATAACACACCCCTGTCTAGCGGTTAGAACGCGAACCATCCTTCATTTCTGGGGCCTCGTGCAGCCGCCAGGCCAGGCGCAGGCTCCGGGGCGGAAAGAGGCCCGGGCGTCCCAGGGGTGTCACCTGCGGGGCGAGAATGAGGTGAGCCTCACAGGGCCGTCGGCGGAGGGACCGTGTGACAGGAGGGCCGTCCGGAGCCGGCAGAGCCCCTGAGTGCTGGCCCTGCTGTGCCCGGCACTCGTCAGCGGGGAGGAAACAAAATCTCTGGATAAGACGACGGAGCAAAGCAAGAAGGCGTCACGCAACGGACCACGACTCAGCAAGTTTATTTTGTGGAGCTGCGACCCGCAGGGACGATGGGGTGTTCCGAAAAGCAGCGCACACGCGGTCTGCAGAGCCTGTGAGCCCCGGGCCCGGGGTCGCCATCTGGGAGGTGGAGACCCTGGCACCCGCCTCGCCCCCCACCCTGCTGGCCCCCCGTCCCCTGCTTAAGGAAACGGGGCCACAGCAGCCAAGCAGGGTGGGTGGGAGGGTGGGGACCCGCCCCACCTTCGACGAGGCCTTGGCCCCGGGCACGGCTCGACTGAGGGCTGAGACGATCCCCCACAGACAGCGCCCGCCCCCAGACTCTCCTGAAGTATCCAGACCCCGCTCCCCCAGGAGAACCTCTTAAAGGCAGTGCCTGCGCTAAGCCCCACGGAGCCCTCTCCCCAGACGGCTTCCACCAGCACCCGAGGGCCACAGAGGCTCTCGAGCCCCGCCTGGCTCCCGTGCTGGGCAGGGACGGCATCGGAGAGATTGTCTAGGAGGTGACCACGTCCTCACCCGGCAGCGCACGAGGACACGCAGACGTTCTGACTGACAAAAGGCACCTGACGGGCTCGCACGGGTTCCCGGGGCTCAAATCCCGGTCTAGCACCTGCCGCTGGCCGTCCTCACCGGGGCCTGGGGATGACTACGCCCTCCTCTCAAGGTCACCGAGGATTAAGCGAGATTTCCATCAAGGACACGGCGCCTCCCACGCGGTACGTGCCCAGGGAACACTCCCTCCCCTCCCCCTTCCCCCGGACGCGTGTGATTCTACGAATTCATTTCGCGTGAAACTGGAGGCCTTGCCCCGTGCACGCTGGACGTGGTTGCCGGGGCCGTAGATGTCAGCAGCCGTCTGCAAGTGGCATGCTGGTCAGACGGCGGTGGCCCTGCCGGGCACCCCCATGTGCCCCGGCCGCCCGTGCCGGCTCCTCGGGTGTCCTCCCCACTCCCCTCCTCAGGTCGGGCGGATCGGGACAGCTCCGAGAACGGCCGCAGGGCCCAGCCCGTCAGAACATCCATCACCTGGTCTCAGGGGCCGTGGCCCAAGTCAGGCCCACGAGATGAGGTGCTGGGGCGTGGCTGGGGACCTCTGAGGAAGCGGCTCACGCCCCTGGGGCTCGGACCGGAAGCTTCCAGAGGCCATGCTGCCGCCGCAAGGCCAGGGCCCTCTCGAGAAGGAAGCGGGGCTGGAAACACTCCACCACGCGTGCCCCCTGAGCTCAGAAGCAGACACCCCGTCAGCGTTTCCGTTTGTGCTCAAGGCCCAGATTCTCTGCCAGCCCCCCTCCCCAGCCAAGGGGTAGCCCGGCTTCTCTGCAACCGCCCCTCCCGGCGGCCCCGTCTCCCCGCTGCCCTGCCCGTGAGCCCCGGGCCTCACTCTGCCCCCCACCCGCTCACAGCGTGGACGCACCTCTGGCTGGGCGACGTGGGGCGGTGTGTGGGCCCCCCCCGGAGCCTGTCCCGCTGCTGCCCGCGCAGGGGTGCAGCTGCCCGGCCCTTCATCGGGCTGCTGAGAGGATCAGAGGTGTGGGCTCCCACGGGCTCCCGGGGGCAGGTCCCGCTGAGTCACCGACCATGGAAGCCGCTTCCAGCTGCCCGTGAGCCGGCACACGGACGGAGTGCCGGCCGTGTGAGCCCAGCTGAGCCACAGCCCCAGAGATACCCCGTCCCAACCCGCACCCCAGAGGGGCTGCCGACGTGGCCAAGGCTCTGCCCGGCGGGTCCCGGGAGCTGAGATTACCCGGCGGCGGGGTGGGCCCTCACTGTGACCACAAGTGTGCTTGCGGGACGGAGGCAGACGCTGGAGGGACGTGAGGGACGCGGCCACCAGCCAGGAGGTGCCGGGAGCCCCCAGGAGCTGGGAGAGGCAGGACGGACCCTCTCCTGGAGGGTCCGTCCTGCCCACACCTTGATTTGGGGCTGCTGGCATCCGGGCTACAAGAGGATAAACTTCCACCTGGTTTGTGGTCCTTTGTTACAGAGGCAACAAGAAGCCAACACCACCACTGCGTCAACCGGAAGCGTGACATTGTAGCAATCAGCGATCATCCTGTGTGTGCATTTAGACCCACGCTTCCCCAGTTCAAGCCAGCGGCGCCCCTCCCCCGGGTTCTGCACCCGCCTCACCTCAGCCTCCAGCTCAGCCCCACCACATCCGACAGGGATGCTCCTAACACACAGTTGTGCTTGGGTTGCTCCCAGCCTAGAGTCTCTAATGGCTCCCTACTGCCCTCGGGCCAAGAACTAATCTCAGAAGCACATTATGGGGTATGTGTGATCTCACCCCAGTTTACTTCTCTAGCTCAGTGTCTGCGCCCCCTTCTTCCCGCGAGCTGCCGCTAATGTCACAAAGCGTGTGACGAAGAGGGTGAGGCCTGGCACGGTGCCAGGTGCGCAGGGGCTGTGGCGGGAGAGCGGAAGGCACTGGGCCTGGCGTGGCCGGTGCTCACGGGCTCCTCCTTTCTTCTCCAGAAAACGTCGATCGGAAATTAGCCTTCAAACGTTTTCCCTGTTCCCGTGAGTCTACGATGCTCAGAATGTTCCAGAACACACGAAAATACATGCCCGGAAAACCGGGAAGGTTTGGGCCTGATTTATCCAGATTAGCTATTTATATGGATTGGGACCCACCCGCCCACTGCTCCAAAGCCCGCAGTCCCACGTATGAGAACCTACTTCCCAACACAAAGAATCGGAGGAGGAGACGAGATAGAAAGGGAGGGGCAGCCACGGGGTGCAGATGGGGTTCTCGAACGTCCCATCCTGGTTGGCTAATATTCCTGTGGCTTTTTCCACAGTGGCAGGTAGCACAGGGAGCAATGCCTTCTGTGAAGGGCAGGTCCCCTGAACACCGGCCAGGGCCCCGTATACAGCAGGAGCACGATCAACGCACGTTGCATACATAAACATACCCAGTGCTTTCCAGAGAGGGGTTCCCAGAGCCGTGCGGGCATCGTGGCCACAGGTCCCAACATCCTTCCCTGACGGCGGCCAGGTGGCGCCACGAGAGACTCAACCGGAAAGAAACACCGTGGCGTCCGAGGCCTCTGCGCCCCTCTGCTGCTGGGTCCGGGCCCCCAAACGTGGCCGAGTTTATCTTTCTAGCTCTTCCCTCTGGCACTAGTTGGGGAAGGGCATTCAGATTTTTGTTGTCCTCAGAAATGACGGTGGCCGAGACGCCCTCGGGAAGGCCCGAGAAAGGCCTGCGTGTGTTTGCTGAAGCTACGTGTCCTTGAACACGCGCAAGCCATAAGCAGTGTCCTTCCAGTATCTCTGACAGAGCGTCTTCCCCGCAGCGGGGACACTTCATACACAACTTGGGAACGAAGGGAAAGTCGGGGGACACTCGGCTTACCGAGCATTCAGTCGACACGTGTGTGTGAGGGGCCTCCGCGTGCAGAGGGCACAGGATGAACAGTATGTGATTCCCGCACCAGGGAGCTCAGGGTCGAAACCAGTGTTTCCTCACCTCTGACACACACAGCAGCCCCCCGAGGGGTCTCTAAAATCAGATTCGTATGCAGGGTGAGGCTCTGCCTTTCTAGCAGGGCCCCAGGGGACGCTGAGGCTGCCGGCCTGGGACGCAGGTCAGTGCCCCCCAGCCTGGGGACCAGCAAGACCGACAACCCCTGGGATCCCAGCCAGAACTCTGGAAGCAGAAGCTTGGGGAGAGGGGCCGCCAGTCCAGGCTCAACGAGCCCTCCAGCGGATTCGGATGCTCTAGCGACTTTGAGCATCGCAGGGTCTGGACTATGTCCTCCTCCCTTGCACACGATGACATCATTAAACAAGAATGTCCTGTCCTGCTGAGTCACACGCTCCGTGAATCCTCAACACGGCAGCTCAGGCGCCCCCGGGAGCCGGCCCTCAGGACGACAGCTGTGGCGTCCCAGGTCCACGCTAGACAGACAACAGACGGCCACCCGCGATGTGGATGCTACAATCACAGGATGTGCAAAGTGTCACGGGAGCTCGGGGGAGGGAGCGGCTCGGGGTGGGGGAGGATGAGTGGGAGCCCCCAGGGCAGGGAGGGAGGGCGATCCGGGCAGGGTGGACAGCAGGCTTTGCTTGGAAACAGGGAGCATGAATCCGCTTAGGGCCAGACCAGATTCCCCTGTGGGCCAGGTCCCGGAAGGAAGAAGGGCGAGCCCAGGAGCCAGGGGCCTGTGTGAGAGAGGCCACGGGGGGCGGGTGCAGGGTGGAGGCCGTGATCTCTGCAGGGGGGTCAGGGTCAGGCCCCCTCCCCGCTTGCCTGCCAGGCCCCTCCCCAGACCCCGCCGGGGAGAAAGGGCTGGGCAGTGGCTCTGGAGGAGGAGGAAGGATCCATCACGGGACTCGAGACCCTCCAAGATAAACACGCAGAGAAACAAAAAAGTTGGGGCCGATTATATTCGCCATGGGAAAAATATAGCATCAGGCCCTGCATTCTAATAAAGCATTCTGTCTGGTTTTGATTTCACAGATGTAAGAAAATGCAGGCAGTCTGGCATTGAGTTGGACCACTTCAGCCTGTTTCTATAAACCACATTTGGGATGCTCTCAGCATTTCTGAGATTCAATTTACAGAGCCTTCTCCGGGTCCCAAATCCCCTAAGTGAACGCGGGGCGGGGGACGGCGTGGCCGGTTCCTTGGTGGGAAGACGTTACCGCAGACAGCGTCGTCCCACAGAGTGAGGCATCACCCAGCACCGTCCTAATCACAGAGACACGGTGGTGCTGCACCGAGGAGACTCGGGGATCGTCCTTCCTGCGCTGACACGCGCGTTCCCAGGCTGAACACAAGACTGCAGCCACGCGTCGGGGCAGGCTCGGCGTCCCCCCAGGGCGCGGGCGCGGAGGCCGCTGCCGGGCTTCCGGGGACCCCTCCGAGAGCTGAGGCTCCCGGCTCGGAGGGCCCGTCTGGGCCAAGCCCACCTGGCCCTCCCAGCGATTGCATCCCGGGACCGGCAGGCCGGACTCCCACGGGCTCCTGCCTCTGGCCGGGGCACCTCCACACCTCACCGCCCCCAGAACCACCCCCCCCCTGCAGCGGGGAGTCGAGCCGAGTGTCCGGAGTCCAGCGTCTCCCCGAGGGTCTGTCTTGCAGCGGCCGGTCTGGGACCCACCCCGACTCAATCACAATCACAGGCGGCAGCCCCCAGCCCAACCGCAGCCCTGTTTATTTTACTTTGCATACACTTTTCCCACACAAAGAGGCTTGAGCACATGCGGCAGGGCCCCGGCTGGCACATTCCGGCAGCAGCCGGTGCCTCTTGGGCGGAGCTGACTTCTGTGAGGAGGAAGGGGGCCTCTGCGGCCTTCTGGGGGGACCGTGGCTGGCACTTATCTTTAGGGATGTCTTCTGACTCCTCGCCCCAGCTGGTCTCTCGGAGAAAAGGCTAAATGCTTCGTGAGGACGCTGAGCCAAAGACAACTCTCCGGCTACAAGTCTGGCTCACCTTCCCCTGAACACATCACCGCGAGGGAGCCTGCAGGGGTAGCCGGCCCAGACCCTCCAGCTCGGGGGGAGCAGCTCTGGTGTCCAGAGGCTTCTGGCTATGGGGATGGCCTCCCACTACCGGCCGACTTATAAGGAAAGGGGGGAAAAAGGCCAACCGTGGACACCCATCGACAGGACCTGATCTAGACCCTCTAACAAATCCAGCGTCCCACCGGAAAAAGACACACTTGAACGCTGCGGCCTGGGGTTGGGAGCTCGTCCCAGAAGGAAGGCCATTGGGCCAGGCCACATCCCCTTCTCGAATCCGGTTTTATGAGGAATACGCAGAAACGATTACCAACGGCATCCGCTGGTGGAGGGTGATGGCTAATCTGAGCGTTTAGGACGTTTCTCCCGTTTTCCCCAGGCCGCCACCCGCGAGCGCGTGTATGTGTGTGTCAGAGCGGGCGAATGTTTCTGTGAGCCCGTGCGCGCGTGTGCGCGTTTACGCGTGCGCGTCTCCGCACGAGCCCGGCCCGAGGCAGGTAGGAGCCACGGGGCTGAGAGAGGCCGTGTCCTCTGAATAAGCCCGTGAGCAGCGCGTGCTTCCTGACCAGGGTCCAGCACCCTCGTGACGGGACGGCCCGTGCACGCGGCCCCCGGGGTCACCGTGGAGCAGGCCTGCTTTACTGGAAGCTTCGGAGGCGACCTCAACCGCCCATAGCCCGAGGCGGGAGGACCACGGGTCGGCGGATGCAGGCGGTGCTGCCGTTCCGTAGCGAGGAGAGAGAAAACAGACCCATCGCCAGAAGCAGAGGAAACTGAGACCACGCGGCCAAGAAAAATGGCCTTTTTCTTTCCAGTCTCTTGCTAAAATAGCTTTCTCCTTGGCTGCATCTTTGGGGACATGGCAGAAATAATATGTTAAATAGCTGGTTCCTCCCACTTTCCAGAAGGTTTTCCAGCGGCAGGCAGACCGCGAGGTGCTACTTATCAGTCAGCGGCACCCGCCTCGTGTCCCTGGAAGATCTGGTGCCGGGCAGGGGACCCTCGGGGCCACGGAGCCACCCAGAAGGGCCCCGGGGAAGCCAGGATGGGGAGCAGAGGCGCGGAGTCGATGCAGGCGATGCGGGCTCTCCCTCCCGTGGGCAGGAAGGACGGCCGCCCGACCGCACGTGGCCCCCCGCAGATGCCTCCCCCCTGCCCTGTCCACACAAGACTGGGGCACAGACACACTGACTTGCAGCCTCCGTCTGTCCCACCCTCTGCGGCAAAATACTGACGCCTCCACTCAGACCCTCTCTGCCACTCCTCGGCCACTCTTTGTGGGCCCACCACCGGGGCCCTCGCCCGCCTGTGGCTTCTCGCGGCTTCCATCCTCCGCTGCGCCCGTTACAGTGGGACGAGGCAGGGTCCCGGGCAGTCTTCGGGGTGGGTGGAGATACTCCGGATTTCTACTCTGACTCTGCTGTGGCCACGGAACACGTGCCACAGAATTTCATTTCTTTGAAACTCACTGAGATTTGTTTTATGACCCAGAACGTGGCCCGTTGGCGGATGTTCCGTGCCCACTTGTAAAAAAGGCACGTTCCGCTGATTTGGGGAGGACGGTCCCGTGGATGTCTGGCAGGTCCGCGTGGACGGTGCTGTGCCGGGACCCTGCTGCCCTGGGCTGCCTGCACCCCGCCTCGCGACAGCTGGCAGACAGGAGCTTCAGGCCTCAGGTGTGGGGCCGGTGCACGTGCAGCTGTGACGCCTCCCTGCAGAACGACGCTTGGGCCACAAAACGTCCGTCCTCCCGTCTGGTAATCCCCGTCTGACAGCCACTTCATATGCTGTGTTCAGGCCGCCATTTTTCTCTCCTTTTACTTTCTTTTTTCAAAAAATTTTTTTTTAACGTTTATTTATTTCTGAGAGACACAGTGCAAGCTGGGAAGGAGCAGAGAAAGAGACACACACACAGAGTCCAAAGCAGGCGCCACGCTCCGGTGGCGAACTGAGGGCCGTCCTGTTGTACGTTGGTGTCCTTGGGGAGGGACGGCCAGTCGCCTGGGCCGGGGTCCACGAGACGCAGCCCTTGCATCCCAGCCCCTTGGGGGCCCCCATCCTGCAGTGTGCTGCTCCCCACCCCACAGCTTCCTGGAGCCCCTGCTACCAGGGCCCCCCCAAACCTTCTCACCTGTGCACCCCTTGTGGGCAGGGCCCCCGCCCTTCTCCAGCTCCGTGTCTTGCAGAACGGGGTGGGCGGGCGGGTGACCACTGGAATAAGGATCGGAAAGTCACCAACCTCCCAGGAGAGCGGACATACCGTGGAATCCGTGGGCCCATTACAGGCCAGGTGGGGGGGCTTTCAGAAGTCGGGGCCACCGTGGTCAGAACCTCGCTGGGCTGCAGCCCACACAGACAGAACCTCGTGCAGCAGAAGACAGGCACCCAGGCCCCACGCAGGGGCTGTTGGCCAGAGGAGTGGGGTTCCCTGGGGTGTCCCCGTGGCCGCGCTGGGGACGCCCTGTCCCCGCTCAGAGTAACCGCAGAACACGCTGCTCCCAAGAGAACCCGAGTCCCGATTCCAGCGGACTCACGTGGCAAGAAAAACACGCCGGCTTGCCAGCGGGCAGCGGGGACTGGGAGGGGGATCAGGAGGGACACAGGAAACCCCACAGTTACTAAGCGATGGACCCCTCCAACCCTCGGTAAACAGTGTCTTAATTTGTGGTGATTAATTCAGCGTTTCGTTGTAGTTGTGTAGTTTGGCAAACCAGTTCGACCTCGGCCCCCTTAACCCACAGTGCTCCCCTTTCCCAACCAGATGAGTGAAGGGATAAATTACTCCGGAAATGTCTGTGCTCCAATAAATCATTATCACCTGCCAATCAGCAGATAAGTACATCGCCTCGGCTTCGGGATTTCTGCGGCCTCGGAAAAGCTCACGCGGTCCTGGCGCCGGACCTCAGTGCAGCGTGCCATGCGTGAACGGCCACGTCCCCGTCCCGCCGCGGCTTTTTGGGCACATCGCTTCGTCATCTAGGGTTCACATACGTGTTTCGTGCAACATCTGGTTTGGATTTAATTGTCTTTTTTCACAGCCGCTTTTTTACCCGAACTTGCCACAAAAGCAGATGAGTAAGCGAGACGATGTGCTGGGTCATTTGAGTTTTGGTGGATGATGGGATTGTGTTTGCACGGACGGGGCCCAGAACTACCTACCACAGGCAGCCCGGAAGCCTGCCAAGGGACAAAGACTCAGTGATAACAGAGAAAGAGTCCCCACCTTCACATCTCAGCTAGAGCTCCAAGGTCAAGACATCTTGGAGCAGGATCTCTTCCATTATCTCACGGGGGAGGAGGTGGCTCGTGAAGGCTTCCACGCCGGCCCAGGCAGCCGCCGCCTCCCCACCCTGCGTTCCATCGGAGACGACTCTGGCAGTGTCTGGGGGGTGCCTGTGGACCTCCAGGAGGGACACAGGGTCCCCAGCCAGCTCCAATCCATCACGCTGTCCCCGCCGCCTCTCTGGGTCCTCCAGAGAAACTCCCACGACGTCAGTGCATGCCGGGGGTCTGTCTGCAAAGACAAACGCACCCGGGGTGGAGCCCGTGAGGCCCTTCTGACGACGTGTGTGACGCTGAGCTCGACGACCGACTGTGCAGCCTGGCACCAATAACACACGGTCACCAGCAACGTGGAGCATTTTACAAGACACAGGTGCTACCCGGTGCCAGCCGGGTCCCATCCCCGGGGCACAGACCTGCTCGCTCGCCCGGAGCCAGGGGCACAGGAAGTGGGAAGAAAGCCTGTGTCCAAACCCTAGTCTCCTCTCTTATTAGCGACCTGGTCTTGGAGAAGTCTCCTGACCTCTCTGCAATTAACCCCCTTGGTCGGAAAACACAGTTTGTATGGTTCGAATCTTCCATTCATTGGGATCTGGTTTATGGTCTGGAATACGGCCCATCCGGATGAACGCTCCATGTGCGCTCTGCCGTGGGCTGGAATGTTCTAGGGGTGCCAGCTGGGTACAGTTAATTGGTAACGTGTTTTGAGTCTCCTGTGTCGTCACCGATCTTCTGCCCGCCTGTCCTCTAGCTGCTGGGACAGGGCTGCTGTGCTGGCTGTGCTGGGCGACAGCCCGAGTCGGGCGGCCAGACGCGCGTCTAGGCGCTGCTGGGAAGGGGGTTTGCAGATGGGATTGAGTCCCTAATTAGCTGGCTTCACGTAAGGGGGAGGAGCCTGCGTGGGCCCGCCGGACCCCGTCGGAGGACCCTGAAAGGCAGGCCGACGCTTCTGCGGGGAAAGAAGACTGCCTTCCTACGAATAACAGTGCTGGCTGTACCTCTGTCTGCACCCCTGCCGTCAGGCTTGCTTGGTCGGCCCCACCGCCGCACGAGCCACTTCCGTGTTCTTCCTGGTACCTCCCCACCTGCCCTGGCTGTGGACGCCCCCCCACCCCCGGCTATGACCCTGCAGGGCACTCGTGTGGAAGCCTCTGGCTAAAAACGTGCATTTCTCCCTGTCTCCCCACAACGCTCTTGAGGCTTCCTTTTCACACTTGAAGCTGTTACTAAGGACCCACGCGTTTAGCATTCGTGTCTTCTATGCAAACGGGCCCCTTTATGTCGAGAATTGACTTCTTTATCCCTGGAAACTTTCCTTGATGCGACATCTACTCCGGCACTGACACGGCCCCTCCAGCTTCGTGCTGGTTGGTTTAGATGGTTTGTCTTTTCCAACCTACGTGTGCCCTCCTAGTGAAGCCGCACGTCTCGCAGGCAGCGCTTCCTGGGGGTCTGTGTCCGCTCTGAGCGTCAGATGGTTGACACTAACGTAATTATCTGTGCGAGCCGCTTTAAAACCGTCCCCGCGATCTGGCTTCTGTTTTCCTGTCCCTTCCTTGTTTTCTTGCTCCCACGGTCATGGCTTCTTGTGGGTTCACCGAGGGACGTATTTTAATGATTCTCCTTTCTCCACACCATGGGCTTATCAGCTACGCCTTCACGTTTTATTTTCAGTGGGTGCTCTGGAGGTTACGACGTACGTGTGAAACGCATCACAGTTTGCCTCCACATCTTGTTACGCCTTGTCACACACAGTGTGAGGACAGTACACTCCCATGTCCCCCTCCCGTCCCTCGCGCTGTTATCATCGGGGATGGTACTTCCATGTAGAATATGAACCCCAAAATGCGTTGGTATTATTTCTGCTTTGGACAGCAAATTATCATTTTAAGAGATAGAAAAACGAGAAAACCACATTTTCCGGTCACCTGTGCAATTACTGTGTGTGGGGCTGTTTCCATCGAGGACCGTTCTTCCGTGGGAAGAACGCCTCTCACGTTTCTTATCGGGTGGATACGCTGACAATGAATTCTACCGGGTTTTGCTCGTCTGAACAGTGTTCGCTTTGCCTCCAATTCTGAACCACATTTTTACTAGGCAGTGAAATCTTAGTTGACAGTTTCCCCCCTTTTTAACACACTGAAGACGTCGCCCCATCGTGTTCCGGGTGGCATGGTTCCTGGCAGGAGGTCTGCTGTCCCTCACAGCTCTGCTCGGGCATCCACAGTGCTGTTTTTATCAGCTGCTTCTGGCTGTTTCTGCTTTATCACCGGGTTTCAGGAATTTGTTTATAATGTGCCTTCATGTGCTTTCTCAATGTTTATTCTACATGGGGTTTATTTTGCTCATTAGATCTGTGGGTTTATGGTTTCCAGTAAATTCAAAAAATTTCTGGCCATTATTTTTTCAAAACATTCTCTGTCCCTGCTTCTCTCTCTCCTCTTTCCAGAACCCCAGTTACACATGGGCTGGAGGACTGGATATTACCCCACAGGGCACCAGGCTTCTGTTATTTTGTTTTGCAGTCTTCTTTCTCTCTGGTTTGTTTTGGATCATTTTTATAGCTTCAAACCCACTGATCTTTAATTCCACGGTGTTTATCTGCTGCGAGTCCCATCCAGCACATTTTTCATTTCGAATATTAAGTTTTCATCTCTTAGAGTTCCATTTGTAACTTTTTTATATCTTTCATTTCTCATTACGTATTTCTCTTCCTTCCTGAACATGCGGGGCATATTTCCAACAGCTGTATTAACCTTGTCTGTTAATTTCATCACCTCTACCACTTCTGGGTCTCTTTCTGTTGATTCATGTTCTCCCTGATTATGGGTCTTAGTTTTCTGCTTTTTTTTCCATGCCTGGTTATTTTTGATTGAATGCCAGACATCGCCCGTGTCCATGGTTGCTTTCTGGCTTTTGTTGTGCTCTTTTAAAGAGTGATGGATTTTACTCAGGTGTGCAGTCCAGTTGTTTGGAGTTGGTCATATCCTCCTGAGATCTGCTTTTAAATGCTGTTAGGGTGGGTCCAGAGCAGACTTCGGTGAGAGCTAATTTACCACCATCATGCAGAGAGTACTCTTCTGAGATTCCGCCCAATGCCAGCGTCTTAGAAGGTCCTTTCCACTCTGCCTGCTGTAAACACAAACTAGCCAGTCCTGCACAAGCTCCCAGGATTGTTCTGCCTGCCCCTCCGGGCACCTCCTCCCCACACATGTGCTCTCAGCGCTCAGCACAACGCTGTGGAGTCCTTCTACAGGCCCCTGGTCCCCTGCCCTCAGTTCTTGCTGATTTGGCCTCCCCGAACTCCAGTCTCCCCAAGCTCCAGTCTCCCCACTTGGTGAGCCTGCCGCCTCTATTTCATTTCCCTCCTGAGGGGCTGGTGCAGTCACGGGACCCTTGTGTGCTTCCCTCCTCACACCATCTGCCTCCCGATGTGTGAGGCCATACTCTGTCGACCTCACCCCATTTTCTGGGTGAAAATGTAGTGGGAAGTAAGCCTGTTCCAGTTGCTCCAGACTGGCCAGAATCAGATGCCCCCAAAGCAGTAAAATTTTCAGATGAGTTTTTTGGTTTAATGTCAGGTTGATAATTTGTTATTTCCACATTTTAACTAAAAACCCTAAAAATCTATTACCCCCTGCTAACATGATCATTTCATCAAATAACGAAAAGGACATAATTTCAGGATAAAGAGCATTTCTCCCCAAGGCAGGGCAGCTGTGGACTTTATGGCAATTTATAGACTCTCTGCAATGTCCTTATTTAACCACAGACTATGAGCATTTTCCCCAGGCTGACGTTTGAGGACAATATTGATTAGAGATGATGGAGATACCGTGCCTGGCGACAGGGGTTAAGGCTATTGGTATCACCATTCGGTATGTATGTTGGAAGCAGCTATCGTAAGCCTGGAGGAACTAATGGCAGGTCTCTGCCTTGGGGGCTGCTGGGTGTGCCAGGTGGGCGGGGGCCGGGGTGGCACAGTTAGGGACGGGTACTTGTCACCGAGCTCCTAGGACAGCGATCTCCAAAACGTGTTCCACACCCCTCTAGGTGCTCCCAGGTAAGGAATCCGTATCGACATCACACCGAATTCCCCAAATGATCCGTAATGGGTGGTGGGTTCCACCACCATGACAGGGGAAGCCAGGGTTGGAGTTCAGGTCTGCCCAGCAGAAGCTCAGAGCATTTCCTGCTATTTGAGGGTTTCCCAAACACCAATCATTTATGTACCCCTCCGATGACATTTGCCAAATCTCAATAATACCTACCTCATTCTTCCCTTACCGTGTTTCCTTAAACTCAACTCCTTTCTGAAACATCTAAATTTATCTTAAAGAGAAATTTTTGTCACTACTACCAATGGGGAATCAGTATCATTTGCTTTAAAAAAAAACAAACCAAGGAATCCACGAAGACAAATACAATGAAAACGACACACTATTCGTAAATTCCAGTTAGATACCCCTGCTTCCTGTGGCTTCCTCTTCCTTCATTAAGAAAGAGACCAGCAATTGTTTGAGAGGCATTAAAGTCATAATAATGACTGAGCTTCTCTCAGATAGAATTGGAAACTCTGGAAACAAGTCTACAGCTCTGGTTAAATCTGACCGACGATGTGTGCCACTTTTCTCTGCCCCTGAGCAAAACCGAGATGCGAGCAAAGGAACAGAAGGGGCGAACCCAGAGGGACCGGCGGAGGAGGCGCCTTCAGATGGAAGGTGACCGCACAGGCTGAGAGGGTGGAGGGTCCGCACGTCCAAGAGCAAAGCCTAGGAGCCTGCAACTTCTGTGCGTACGGCCGTGTTGGGGGGCGCTGCTGGGAAAATGCTGGTTCAGAAAGAGAACCTCCCGGTAGCTTAGGGAGTGAAGAGCCCAGGAATCCCCAGCAGTGGGAGCGTGGGGTCAGGGGCCCTTCTCTGGCCTGGCGCAGGCAGGGGTTCCGTTCTGACGGGGATCCAGGGCACAACGCAAGGCGAGCACCAGCTGCCTCAACCCATCAGTCAGTCGATCACCCGTTACTGCAGGCTGCATGCCGGGCCCCAAGACCACACACGCCTCTCCCCCACTCCCTGCTGGGGTTTGGGGCCCGGCTCGCCCTCTTCCTCATCCTCAGCTGGAACGTGGGCGGGGGGCACTCCAGAAAAACCGTCAACCCAAGAGCAAGGACCGCAGAGGCTGACGTCTGGGAGGCGTGTATGCAACAGCTGCCTCCTGTGTGCACGCCTTCCTGAGGGGCCCGTTGGCAGGCCCCGGTGTGTTCAGAGATCCGGACTTAATACCTTCTTCCCACACCCCCGCGCTCAAGAACGACCCACGTATGCCCTGCCGTGACTGGATGAACGTGACCTGCGGGAACCACCTCCCGACTCCTCAGTGGTTCCGGAAAAGTAATTTACCTCCTGAGCCTGATCTTCGCGAGAGGAGCCCTACAGCTCTCGGCCGTTACCGTCACCAAGTCTGGGGGGATCCACAAGGCCATTCCCAGCGTGCTCCCTCAACAGGTGCCCCGGGCCCTGCGCACATCAAGCACAGGGGGCCTGGACGGGCAGGGAACGAGGGCAGGGAACCCCTGCGGCACGGGGTCGACACCTGAGAGGCAGGACAGACCCGAAACACGGGCACAACCTGTCAGCTGCCCGCCCGTGCCGTGAGGCGAACAAAGCAGGTGGGGGATGCCGAGGGCAGCGGGGGTCTGAGGAGGAGGCCTTTGACGGAGCCGGTGGGGGTGGCCTGGGCAGAAGGCCACAGGCGGGAGGGGTGTGGACGGGGGTTGGGGACAAGGGACACGGGAGACCTCTGGCTGCCCGCTCTCTGGAGAACGGACTGCAGGCCCGGGCGGGGGGACCGGGCAGACCCGTTCGCGAGTCACGGCATCGGGCCAGGTGGGAGAGGAGGGACCGCCCGAGTGCGTGCGATGAGGCGGTCACCCTCGTCGTTGGGGTGCTGGACCCACCCTGAAAGCGGAGCCACAGGACCTGCTGACGCTGGAATGTGGGCGGGACGGAGGGGTGTCCAGGATGGTCCCAAGGCTCATGGCCTGAGGAAGTCGGAACGTGGTCTTGCCTGTGTTGCCCAGGCCAGCATGTGTGCGGGGCGGGGGGGGGGGGGGGGGGGCGGCAGGGAAGCTGGGGTGGGGGTGAGAACTGGAGGATCCTGATGGGGAATAGACTTCCAGAAGAATGGGCCCTCGTGTATCAGTTCCCCCCACCCCCTCGCCCCAGGAAACAAAACAGACCTGTACGTGAGGGCAGCCCGCTACCCAAATTTCCGCAGCCACAGTCGAAGTCAACACAGTCGACTTTGCTGCCGTGACCGTGACGGGGACGTGAGTAAGGAAGGGGGCGCCGCCACGTCCAGCGGCAGAACCGAGGCAGGGGGAGTGACAGCAAGACTCCCGCGCAGCGCCTCGCGGCCCACGACCGCGACCGCACAACGACCTCGCAACCAAGGGGCAAGTGCTTTGCCACCCGCTACTCGGCCTCACAGCAGCCCCGACGCAAACAGCTGCGGGAGGTGAGGCTCAGGGAGGCCGAGGAACTTGCCCGAGGTCACACAGCGAGTCGGCAGCTGAGACCCGGGCTCGGCCCCCCGCCGGCCCCCGGCCCAACGCTCCCCCCTCCGCACCTGTAATAAATAGGCTGCCGGTGGAGCCCACGGAAAGATGCTCAACATGTTAGTCGTGAGAGAAGTGCCAATCCGAGCCCCCGGGAGGGACCACGGCACACCCGCCAGGATGGCCCAGGTCAGCGACGCTCACCCCGCAGAACCGGAGGCCGCCGGGCGCCAGGGCTCGACCTGTCCCGCGTGGCCGAGCCTCACGCTGCAGCCACCTTGGAAGACGTCCGGCAGCGGCCCGTAACGTGACCACACGGGGAGCCGGGGGTCCGAGGCCCACCCGGGCGGCACAAGGGCTCCCAGGGGCTCCATGCTCGACGGTGCAGAAGTGGACCTGGCCAGCGGTGCCCCCCCCCCCACCCGGGTGGACAAGCCAGCACCGGGCGTCCGCATCGGGGAGTGCCGTCGGCCACAAAGGGAGCAGACCCTCAGACGCAGGGTGGCGGGAGGGGACACAGCCGCGCAGGGTCCCATCGTGGGTCCCTGCACCTCAGTGACGTTCCGGAAAAGGGTGCACTGACCTCCGGTGCCAGAAATCGGATGGAGGCTGCTGGGGCCAGCAGGGGCCTGTGTGAGGCGGTGAAGTGTGGTGGGGTCTGTGGGGGTCAGTGGGGTCCGCGGGGGTGTGTCAGGAGTCCTGGGGATCTGGCGGGGACTGCAGGGGTCACGCGGGGGGCAGGGCGGGGTCTGTGGGGGTCTCGTGGAGTGCACCAGGGGTCGCGGGGGTCCAGCAGGGGCTGCAGGGGTCTGGCGGGAGGGAGGAGCCGACTGCGGAGGGCGGGTCGCGTGCTGGCCGGGAGGGTTACACCGCGTGCACACGTGGCAGGTCGCAGACCCGAGTTCTACGGAGTCCATCACCTCCCGGCGAACCCGACTGAAACAGCAGCAAAACTGGACCCAGTCTGACACCTGCCGCAGCCCGGTCGACATCTCAAGCTCCCTCACGCAGCAGGGACGTGCGTGACCTCCCCCACCTCCTGTCCCTCCTCCCACACGATGGTGTCAGCACACCGTGTCCCCCCGCCCCCCCCCCCCGCCGCCGCCCGGCGCTTCCCTCTCAGGCTGTGCGGGGCCTCCGCACCCCGGGTCGGTCCCTCTGGAGGGACGCACACGAGCCGCTGTCACGGCTGCCGCCCAGCCCTGTCTCCAGAGCGCGTCACCCAGCAGGTGTTCACCGAAAGGGACTGAGGGAACACGTCAAAGAGCGAGCTAAGCTCCAGAGCAAAGAAACAGACACGACTTCCCTGCCCCGTTCTCTGGAGAAAGCAAACAGCCTGTCAAAAAGAGACCCGCGCGAGGCAACTCGGTCACACGCGGAGCCATCCCAGAGCGGCCCGGGACCCAGGGGCAGAGCCCTACCTGTCACAGCGGCGGCTGGGTCCCGCACGCTCCGCCCAGAGCGTGTTGTGAGCCTGAAAAACGTTAAGGGGAGAAAACAGTTAACTACGCCCGGAGTCTCGTCTTTCCCAGCTGCGGGCTTTGCTCCGCCGAGAATCAGCAGAAAACGTTCGGCCAAGTTTGGTGCCCGCTCAGATGCCAGAGCTTCTGAGCTTCGGACAGAGGCTCTGGTAAAACTTGGCCAAAACGACAGGGATGGTGAGAGACTTACAAAAAGGACTTGAAAGGCTACCCGGCCGCCAATTAGCTCTGACAAAGCTGTATTTTGATGAGCAACGTGTAAATGAATCAGCTACACACGGCCCACATTTCCCTGGAAACACCCATGGGCTTGACAGTAAGGGGGGTGGCGGGGCCGGGGGAGGGGACCTCGGGTGGGGGGAGCGGGGGGCGGCTGCATTACAGGTTTTGCCAGACTCCTAATCCTGGGAGGGGGTAAATAGTTGACGACATCTGGCTGACATAAAACCATGGCTGGATTCATCCTTCCTCGCAGCAAATATTATTCTCATTAAAACACGATCAGATCATCTATGGGGAGGAGTGCGTCATCCTCATTGTGGAGAGCGGAGAGCGGTGCACAGAACCTTCTCGGTGCACGACAGCTGTGCTCTCAGCAGCCCGGCCCGCTCGGGCTCCCCCTGACGGCCGCTGAGGTCCCGCCTCCACGTGGGGACCCCGCCTTCCCACAGCCAGCGTGAAGGTCAATTTCACGTGTCAGCTGGGGAAGCCGGGGTGCCCAGCCGTTTGGCCAGACGCCAGAGGCGACGTTACCACGAAGGTACTCGGTAGATGCGGGGAGCGTGTGGTCAGCTGGCTCTGAGTAACAGGGGTCAGTCTTCCCACGGTGGGAGGGCCTCCTCCAACCAGTTGATGTTCTGAGGAGCAAAAACGGAGCTTTCCCAGAGAAGAAACAGTTCTGCCTCGTGACCGTGGCAGACATCTAGCCAGCGTCTCCGGCCTGTTGACCCGCCCTACAGATTTCAGACTTGCCAGCCCACAGTCGTTAAAATTAAGATACATCTCAAAAAAATAAAAATCAATCTCTCTCTCCCTGCAGGGAAAGGAGACAGACAGATGTCGACAGAAGATAAAAAGAAAGAGGTGCTTCGTAGGTAGATAGCAAGAGAGAGAGAGATGGTCTCTCTCTCTTCGTAGGTAGATAGTGAGAGAGAGAGATAACATGGATAGATGACGGACAGACAGGGATAGACAGACAGTAGATGTCCTGTTGGTTCCGCTTCGCCGCAGAAGCGAGGAGAACCCCGGCCGGCGCTCAGAGAAAGGAAAGATCTGTCGGTCCCCCAGAGCCAGCCCTTGGAAAACCCCTCATCACATGGCGGTGTGGACTAGCGGTTAAAAATGCTGACTCTGGTTTCTGTAGAGTTCCGGAACAAGCAGAACTAATCTATGATGAAAACACCAGGGCTGTGGTTCCCCCGAGGGACGGGGGGTAGACTTATTAAGAAGTATGGAGACTGTTGATGGGACGGTTCCAAGTCTTGATATGGGGACGGGTTCCACAGGCGTTTGCTTTTGTTGAAACTCGGCAAACAGTAAACCTAAGGTGCGTGTATTTCATGGCATGGAAATTCCACGCAAAAACATGAATGTAGAACTCCAGTTGGTGAAACGTGAGCTCAAGGGTTTGGGGTGAATCCTACCAGTGTCAGCAAATGCTTTTTGAAATGCACACCAAAAAAAGACGGATTCACGGATGGACAGAGGGACGAGAGACGGATGGAGACGGACGACGTGAATGCAGTTCATGTGAACGGTGGAATGAGATGTGGGCATGTGGGTGTTCGCCACAAGGTTGTTTTAACTCTCCTGTGTGCTGGACTTTTTACAATAAAATGCTGGAAAAGGGAACACGGGCCCGCGGGCGGCCTGGCCCGTCTGCTCTGGACCCTGATCGTGCCATGAACCAGCTGTGGGCCGTGGGTCAGCTTCCTCACCTCTCTATGCCTCGGGTCCCCCAACTGAAACTGAAGAGTGGTGATCATGCCCCTTCTAGGGTTCACACGCAGTGGCACTCTGCAGCATCCGTGATTCTTAGCAGCCGTTTCCCCTGCAAACACCAGGAATCTGGCTGAGACCTGACTCAGTTAGACAGCTCAAAGCCTTGACCTTCTGAAGCTTCTGAACGTCGGCCTCCTGAATAAGCACCTCACGGAAGCAGGAAACAGGAGAGGGCAGCAGATCCTGGCAGCGACCCCCGCATCCGATTACTTTCAACGAGCATCAGGGAACGGCAAGCTGCAGGCTCGTAGGGACCAGGATGTAGAAGACAAGCCATGGTCACCTGGGGGCAGTGTGAGCCAAGGGCTGGGAGAGCTCAGAGCAGGCGGAGGTGTGTTCTAAAAGGAGAGGCGGTGGGTGGCCTTTTGGGGGAGTTCCTCCCATGGGCAGGATTTCAGTGGATGGGTATGGTCCCGGATTGCTCCGTGACACAAGGTCCTGGTCCACGTTGGTTCTACCCTCCCTCGGGACCATAGGTATGGTGGATCCCATCTGCCAGCCACCTGGAAACCACACCTGGTGCAGAACGTGACCCTGCCTCACCGAAGGGGTCCTTGGCCAGTCACAACCTCTAATGGGAAAGTGCCCCGTCCAATCAAAAACAGATTCTGAACACCACCATCTGGAAACCCAAACTCCACCAACGGTTTGCAAGATTTATACCAACTTAGTCTAGTCCTGGTTTCTCACCTACTTACTCTGATGACCAGGAACTCACAGAGCTATGACACAGCGTAAAATGATCTGGTCAACAGGGAGGTTGTGTTGTAATGAACCAGGATAATGTGCTTCAGACTCAGAAAGAAACAAAACTCACAACCAGAGTATCAGTGACGGTCTTATGAATGACCAAGTGTAATCCACACTCTATCCATTGATCTGCCCATTCATCCACCCACCATCCCGTCAATTATCCATCCATCCATCCATCCATCCATCCATCCCCCATCCATCCATCTGGCCATCCATCCATCCATCCACTTATCCAAACACCTATCCATCCATCCATCCATCCATCCATCCATCCAACATTCATTTGCACACATCATCATCCATACAACTTTTTTTTTTAAGTTTGTTTGTTTTGAGAGAGAGAGTAAAAGCGGGGGAGGGCCAGAGAGAGAGAGAGAGAGAGAGAGAGGGAGAGAGAGAGGGAATCCCAAGCAGGCTCTGCACTGATAGCATGGAGCCTGATCTGGGACTTGAACTCACGAACCGTGAGATCGTGACCTGAGCCAAAACCAAGAGACGGATGTTTAACTGACTGAGTCACTCAGGTGCCCCCAACTTTAAAGAGTCTTACATTACTACACCTTTACTATACTCGAGGCTTATGAAGCTACAAAATCCGGCAGAGAGTAGGCACTAAATATCTTCAGACAGTTGGATTAAGTTAATAATGAATACAAAAACAAGGAAGGTAACGTGTATTCTTAAGGAGCACGGAAAACCAAAGGGAACACGATACTGATGGCGCAGAGGGGACGTTCTGTGATACCATCCGGGTGACAGTGTGACTCATCAAGCAAACCAAGACACTGGTCACAGTAAAAATGGGTGCTAAACATGTTTTAAAGTATCTACTTTTTTGAAATATCAAATTATTGTCTGGCATTTTTATTTTCTTTATTTCTGGCCCTACGAAACAGTTCTATTTAAAATCTATTATCAGCACAGGGGCGCCTGGGTGGCTCCGTTGGTTAAGCGTCCAACTTCAGCTCAAGTCATGATCTCATGGCTCATGAATCTGAGTCCTGCATCAGGCTCTGTGCTGATGGCTCAGAGCCTCGAGCCTGCTTCGGCTTCTGTGTCTCCCTCTCTCTCTGCCCCTCCCCCACTTGCACTCTGTCTCTGTCTGTCTCTCAAAAATGAAAAAAACGTTAAAAAAAATTTAAAAAGAAAATAAATAATAATTAGGGTGCCTGGGTGGCTCAGTCGGTTGAGTGACGACTTTCGCTCAGGTCATGATCTCGCAGTTTGTGAGTTCGAGCCCCGCGTTGGGCCCCGCGTTCGAGCCCCCCGTGCTGACGGCTCAGAGCCTGGATCCTGCCTCAGATTCTGTGTCTCCCTTTCTCTCTGCCCCTCCCCTGCTCATGCGCGCGCTCTCTCTCTCTCTCTCTCAAAAATAAACACGAAAAAATTTTTTAAATAAAAAAAAATCTATTATCAGGACAAACTATTCTAAGTCTATTACTGTGCATAGTAAAGCAAAACGTTACAAACTTCTTTGTACTGATTACCTCGATGTGTAAAATGACCAGTGGGATAGTTACTCTGGATGCACATTCGTGCACTCTGGTTTTCAAGCACATCTGGCTCCAACACTTTCTTCACTGTTTATCCGAGTCCTTATCCTTAACCTTCTTCAGGGCTGTACTTTGCGACCGGTGGCTGCAAAGTGGCGGACGCCCCCGACCGAGCCTGTCTGTAAACGCGCTGTTGCCCTGGGAGCCTGCCCCGCTGTGGGCGCTGGCCGGCAAGCTCCGGGCTTTCCTCCAGGCTGCCTTCTCCACGCGAGACGTCTGGACGTCAGGGTGGGCATCGCGTCTGATCTGCATGCAGAGAACCGGGCAGCAAATATTTTACAGACCCAAACTCATCAAACAAGTTGTCCCGCGGATCCTTCTGAATGTTTCACCAAATTCAAATGCTTTGAAGTCTAGACTGTGTCTGTTACATTCCAGTTGGGTACAGAACATAAATGCATCCGGTATGAATGTGGCCTTCGTCAGAAGATCCTTCCAAAGTGGCGTCAGGGCGCGGGGCTCACCCGGCCGGCCTCCGTCTGCAGCCCCCCTTCCTTTTCGGAAAAGCATTCCGGCGCCTTCTGTGAGCATGCTTTCTCGGCGATAACTGAGCCGCGCCGAAAGCTCCACGGAAGGGCAGCTTTCTGGCGCTACATTCGTGGAAAACTTTGACGTTTCCGGTGGATTGGAATAAAATGCAACCAAAACGTAAAGGACTCATTTACGAAGCAATGCTATGTGGCGCTGGGCCTCTTTGATGCGAGACTGATGTCAGGCCGAAGACAGAAGCCTGGAGCCTGCTTCACATTCTGTGTCTCCCTCCCTCTCTGTTCCTCCCCCGCTTGCGCTTTGCCTCTCTCTCTCTCTCTCTCTCTCTCAAAAAACAAACATTAAAAAAATCTTTAAATATAAATCCACTTTTAACATCCTTAAGTTCTAGCTGGATTCTCCTGCCCACCAGTCTTGGGGCCTGATGTTTGTTGTGTTTGTCTAAAAGGGAGACGAGGGAGTGCTAAGAAAACTAGTCATACACCCCACCGAGACTCGCGCCTGGTCACAAACGCAGTGCTAGAAAGAACGGAACCTGAGTCCCTCTCTATGGGATCTAAGGCGTCTGGAGGCTGCCATGTAAAACCATCCACGTCGGACGCGGGAAACACCCAGAAGGCACGCTTGAGGAAATGAGTCACAAAGAAGGAAAACGTGTTACCCAAGGTGGCCCAGGCCGCAGTGGGGGCAGAACCCCAGGGGCACGGCCCCTCCACCATCACACAGGGGCTGGGGGAGCAGGGGGGCCGTCCCGGCTCCAGGGGAAAACAGCCCGGCCCCCGCCACCTGCGACACGGCACGGAGCCCACCGGCCGCGTGTCTACAAAGACAAAGCTCTTGCACAACAGGAAACTTAGAACCTCTCCTAGAATATGGCAAATAACTTTAAATTATGATAAGCCCGTTAGGTTAAATATTTAGAGGTTTTGACAAAACACAGCTCTAGTTCGAAAGAAATCTAAGTCCTGACACAGGCTCAGCGGTTGCCCCCGCTTCAGAAGCTGCTCTGGGCGCCAGAGTCACGTGACGGGAAGCCGTGCTCCCTCCCCCGCCCCCCACCCACCGCGCTCCCTCCCCCCGCGTGCCCCCCTTCCCCCACCCCCTCCCCAGGCCTTACCACCCCCCCCAGCTCCCTCCCCCCCGCACCCCTCTCCCCCCCTCCCCCCCACCCCCCGCCACACTCCCTCTCCCAGCCCTACCCTCTCCCCGCTGCTCTCCCCACCACGGGCCCCTGCTGCTTCCCCCCACACACTGCTCCCCCCCCCAGCCCTCCCCCGGTCCCCACCGTGATTCCACAGCCATCCAGACGGTCCTCCGCTCCTCCTCGTGCGAGGGCCCCAGCACACTGAGCATGCCTGTCCACCAGGAGCTCCGGGCACAGGCACGGACAAGCCCATGCCCCTCCCACGTGCCAGGACGACGAGGATGGCCAGCCCAGGGCCACCCCGAGGGCCAGGCACTGCCGGGCACGTGCAGGCAGTGCTGTCCCCCTCCTTCCCACAGATCCCCGCAGCCGCGGTGCCCCCGCACGGCGTCCTCTCCCTCAGCTCCAGCCCACGCTGCCCGAGGCGGTCTGAGGACCGGGGACCAGGATGCTGGCTCTGGGGTCCTCCTCCGGGCAGGGCAGGAGGGGGGCACCTGCAGGGGAGTGGGGGACAGAACCCCTGGACGTGTGGCAGGACTGGCTCCTAGGGATGGAGACAGGCTCGGGGAGAGACAACGGGAAGTCTCGCGTGTTATCCTGGAGGCAGGAGGAGCCGGGCACCTCTCTAAGCAGGCGAGGGAGATGCGAGAAGAAGTCGGTGCTGGCGGAGGGAGAGAGGGAGAACGAGCGGGAAAACCTGGGTCCGAGGGGCCGGACCTCGCCCCGACCAGCTTCCGGCAAGGCCCCGCGAGTGCCCACGGCTGCCGGCGCTCCGCGGTGACCAGGCTGGCCGTCCCTGCCCTCGTGGGGATGCACAGTCGCCTCGTGACGACAGAGAAGCAGGGGATGCAACGCAGGGGCTGGAGGGGGCGGTGTCTCAGAAGGTGGGGGTGGACAAGACCTCTGCAGCAGCACTGGGGGGGCTCGGTCGAGGAGGGCGGCCCAGAGGGAGGGCCCGGGCATCGCTTCGCCGGCCCCGCGGCGGACCGAGTCAGCCTCTCCTGGCAGCTCCTACCCGCCGTGGCGGTTTTGGCTCCCGAGAGGGTCTGCCCGGTGTGGTTTTGAGGCCTCGGGAGCCCAAGGGACGGGCACTGCCCGCCCCCGAGGGTACAGCACCGGCCCTCGGCGGGAGTGGTGGGGGACCACGGGGACAAGGGACGGCCGCCCCGTGAGCCACCGCTGAGACGGAAGAGTAACCCTCGTCGGGATCTCGCACAGGAAGTCGGACGTGGCACCGACAAGGTTCCTGGAGTGCGCGAAGCAGCGGCGAGCGGATCCTGCCTGAGCCAGCTGCACGAGGTCCCCGCGTGACACGACACGGCGCCCACTTCGTGCCGGGAGGTGGCCCGCAGAACCCAGCAGGAGCACGGAACATTCTGGCGGGAAGGATTCCGGACGCCGGGCCTTTGGGAAACTGCCGGGGAGGCCCGTGGGGTGGGGGGTTCTTGGCGTCAGCCCCTGGCCGGCCGCCTGGAGAGATTCGGGAAGCCTGGAGGCCCGGCCAGCCCCGCGCAGGGAAGAAACGCCTCCTGCGGCTGCCGGGCCCGGGGGAAAGCAGGGGTGAAGCGGCCGCCCTGGAAACACCGCCGGGGCCACGTTTTCCCAGAGTCTTTGTCACCAAGGACATCTGGTTCCAAGTCCCGGCCCCTCACCTGAGATCATCGTCCCTCTCCGTGAAAGGACGGAGTCATTCTTTCCATCCCTGCCCGCCAGGTTGGCGGTGCGCGGGCCAGGTCGTGTTGGCACGGCAACGAGACGGCTGCGGGAGCCTCAGCTCCGGCCGTGCCTCTGCAGCAGCGTGTTCCGCGGGGGCACAGCCTCCCCGAGCCCCCGCCGGCCCCTGCGCCCTCCTCTCGCCAACTATGCTATGGAGCCCTCACGATGGCAGGACGATGCAGGCCTTCATCTTTGCCCCGACTGCGAGAATCTGCCCCGAGCCCTCGCACGTACGCGCAACCTGATTCTCGACGAGGACGCCACGGCTGCTCGGTGGGGGAAGGACGGTCTCGTCGGCAGGTGGAGCTGACGGCGGGACACCCACGTGCCGGAGAATGAAGCGGGGGGCGGCGGGGGGGGGGGGGGGCGCAGAACAGCAAAGATGAACTCAACGAGGCTCCGAGACCTACACACGAGAGCTCAAGTGCAGGCCTCGGAAGGTAAGGTCGCAAACCGTCGCGAGCCTGGGTTGGGCAGCGGTCTCTCTCGGACGTGACATCAAAAGCTAAGCGAGAAAAGGTTTTTAAAATACGCACGTTGTACCGGGTCAAAATGCCAGATTTTGGACACACCAAGAAAGCGAAAGGACACAGAATGAGAGAAAACACTTGCAAATCATCTCCCCGACAGGGGACTTGTATTCATAGCGTATGAAGAAATCCCGCGAGTCCACGATGAAAAAGACGAAGGAGACGTTTACACGGGCGCAGGGGAAAGATCCCCCACCATCAGCGACCGGGAAATGCAAACCAAAACCGCGAGAGACGCTTCCGACTCGTTACAGCGGCTCCTGTCGAAGGACAGACGGTCGTGTCTGTAGGATGGGGAATCAGAACCCTCACTCGGTGCCGGTGGGGACGGAAAGGAGGGGACGTCCCCTCCAAACATGGGACACGGTCACCATGCGACCCTGCAGCTCCGCTCCTAGACGGACGTGCGCCCGAGAGAAATGAAGACACGTGTCCATGCGAACGGTGCAGCATTATTCACCCCAGCCCAAAGCCGGAAACAGAAGCGTCCACCAAACTAACGGGTAAACGGCAGGCGCGCCATGTGCTGGGGTCGGACCCACACCCGGATGAAGCCCTCACGGGCCATGGAAACGTGAGGCCGACGGAAGGGAGCCGGTCGCCACAGGCCGATGGTGCGTGGTCCCATTTATGTGAAATGAGACAGAGGGAGATTCGCGGTTTGCAGGAGCTGCGGGAGGGGAATCGGGGGTGACAGACACTGGGCACGGGGTTTCCTTCTGGGGTGACGAAAATGTTCTAAAATGAACCACGGGTGGTATTCGCACAACACCATGAACACACCGAAAACTGAACTGTGCCTTCAAATAGATTCAACAGTAGGTGAATTTTATCTCAATAAAGCCACGTTAAAACCACCTGAGCTCAGGGCCGTGGTGCGCCCCCCCTCCCCCCCCCGCCGGGCACACACTTCCCACGGGCATCGTCCCCAACCCTGGATGCCCTCGTCACCCACACCCTTCGCAGCGCCGCCTGTGAGCCAGCAGCACGGGCATCACCGCGAGGGGCGCGGCATCGCAGGTCCCCCAGACCCGCTCGTCAGAATCCACATTTTCACCGCGCCCACAGAATTCATGCCTCTTCGTGGCACTGCTCGTGTCCCTCCCATCCTCATAAAACCGCCCAGAAGACTCGTCCGCCGATCCTTGTGTGGAGGGAGTCATGGTGGGAGAAGCCAGCACACAGGTTGCAAGGAGACGAGGTTTCAGGTTCCCGCTGTGCCGTTTCATTCATTCCCTCGTTCATTCGTTCGTGCCTCTGACCAGTGCTGACGGGCTACCCGCAACACAGCCCAACGCCGCTCCCGCGACGCGGAGGCGGGCGAGGCAGACGGGAGCAGGGCAGCCCTGGGGGACCGCGCATCACCAGGGTCCTGACCGGCTCTTGCAAACTCAGGCAAGCAGCACGTGGGTCCTTCCCCACGAGCCTCCCTCCTCAGCAGTGGGACGTGGCTGGTGCCGACACTGACCCGGGGCCGTGAGGACCGGATGCGGACCACGGGCACGGGCAGCCATGACGCAGCACACGGTTCCACGCCTGCTCTTCCCCAAGTGTCTCTCTGTGGAGTTTGGGGTCTCAAATGTCCGAACAACGGCTTCGGTTCTGGCTGCGGGCTTCTCCGTACGTTCCCGGGGAGGGGGGTGGCGGGGGGAGGCTGCTTCCTCGCAACAGAAACGGCGCCGTGGAAGGCGGTGGTGGACTTCAAGGGCAGAAAAGACAAGACTGAGCGTTTCGGCACCGTGGGAGCGCTTAACAAGGAGCCAGGGAGGATTCTGGAACTGAGAAATGTAAAAACCGGAATCCAGAATTTGATCATTAGGCCTCACTGAAGAAGGACTTCATGAGCTGGAAGATAAATCAAACAACGTTTCCAGATGGAAATGACTGATGTTCTGGCCACTCGGGTGACGGTTTCTCACACCTGTTGTGGTTTATGCTTGTGGCTCCCTAATGACTAATGACCTCAAGTCCCTCTTCGTGGTTACTGGCCACGTGGAGATTTTTATCACGTGCCTATTCAGTCTTTGCTGGTTTAAAAACCTGAGTTGTCTTTTCTAGGAATACTAATTTTGATTCGAGTTTAACGAGTCATAGACGGTGGGGCTGTCCTGTAGATGAGACGAGCAAACGCAAACGTGGCCCGTGACGCACGCAGAGTACGCGATGGCAGTTACCGCTACGGTGACTTTGGACCATTTCATTAGTGGCTCTCCACCCACTCTGGGCTCTGCTCGGTTCCTCCCGGGCCCCCTTCAGGGCTCACTTCGGAAGCTACTCCCTTCGGGGTCCGTGATCCTACGGACCCACCCCGCCTCACGCGCCACACAGGCCCGGCTGCGATGCTCACCGACGAGGTCCACGCGCCCCCCGTTGGAAACAGGAGGCCCCTGACGTCTTATTCTTCCTCGTCCGATTCAGTGCTGCGGACTTGCATCCGACACGCGAGACTTCACGTCAGCAGGTGCAGGCACAGCCACGTGGTCCCGTCTACTGCCGTTTCAGAGCACGCGTGGCCGAGGACACAGCCCGACGCTAGGTCTTGACACTGAAGGCAGACGCCCAGGGCCAGCGAACGATGGAGCCGGGGGACAGTCCACCCTCCCGTGAACAGACCAATGGCAGTTGGCGGGGAGGGGACAGGGACAGAGTTCCCGTGTCCTGTTCGGCATCACCTCCAAGGTTCTGTATTCCGTTCCATGCAAGCAGGTGTGGGGTGTGTCAGATGAAGGCAGTCGGAGGACGTGGGGAGTCAGCCGAGGGTGCGCCTGACGGGGGCCCCGGCGCAGACAGCTCTCGTGGCCCCGCTGTGCGGCGGGCGCCGAACAACTGTGGAAAATACAGAGGTGAACGCGACGGTCTTTCCGCAAGTACGTTCTTCTAGCGTCTTCTTGCAAAACAGCGGGCAGCGGGCCATCACGTGAGCGCACGTCTCAGGGAGGAGTCTCCAGCCTCCACCGCTAATGCGCGGCATGGGCTCGGCAACGTCCGGGGCTCAGATAACGGACGGGAAAATGGAACAGCAAAACCAGCCAGGGGGAAGTCGAGGTGTGCTTGTCGACAGCTCCTGACCGAAGAGTCTCCGGGGAACCACTGGCTGCTTTCTCTGTGCTTTGTGTCCCACCTCCACTCTGGGGACACCGAGTTCAGAGATCACTGCTCCCGGTGGCCTCTCCCATTTCCACGCGGGCGGCATCGGCAGTCTGCTCCGTCCGTCGTGCTCCGAGCGTGGCCCCGTCAGACCCTCCGTGCCGCATGACTGCGTTCCAGACGCTGCTGACCGTGGCGCCCTGCCCCACACCATGTCGTGCTGAACCGGGGAGGGCGGCTCTGGCTCTGGCCCCACTCGCTCCACGACGGGTCTGGGAAAGGGGCGCTCGCTGCAAGTGCGGGCATTTTTGTGCTCTCCCGCGTCCCTCACAGCACCGTGCCGTGGGTGCTCCCCACGCCTGCCCGTGCCCAGCCCCCACTGGTGGCCAAGCACCCTGGTACAGGTCCTCCCTCTCTGACTCAGGGCCCCCAGTTCTTCCCGCCTGGCCCAGCTCACTGGTCTGACAAGCACGGAGGAGAGCAAAGCTGGGGAGGCCAGGAGTCGTGGCTGCAGGCACGCAGGGCCAGACCACCGGCTCTGCGCCCCTCAGTGGAACAGGTGGCCTTCCTGTCACCAAGGACTCGGTCTCCTCTCGGCGTCAGAACTGCCAAGAAACTAAGACCAGGAAGGGCCCCGTGTACCCGTCAGATTAACACGGATAAGGAAGAACGTTAATACAGGACGTCGCCAGAAGCGGAGACGCACCTGGATGCCTGACTCGACGCGCCCATGTTTAAGAAGCGCGAGTGCGTACGAGGAGATGAGTACAATGTCGCCGGAAACAGCGAAATCCCAGAATCCCTTGAAGGTGATCGGCAGGGGGCAGGTCACAGCCGGCGGGGTTCCTCCTCCCTGTGGGACACACGCTGCCATGCGAAGGAAGGAGGCCGGGCCGGACGCACAGAAATGGAGCCACGCGGGATAGGCTGAGCGAAGCCGCGGCTGTGGGTCAGGGCGTGCAATCCAAGCCCCTGGTACAAAACCGAAACCCGTGACCCCCGTGTCTGTGCAGGCATGGATGGTGTCCGGCCAGACGTGCGTGAGAGGCTTGCGCCTACGACCCGCCCCGTGACCCACACGGTCCATGCGTGCTGTCTCTTCTGAGGGCCTGACGTCCTCGAAATGACAGGTGGCGGGGCCTCTTGGTTCCCACCAGATGTCACCTCCTCAGACCAAAGGGAAAGAGGCCCCTGTCCATCTGTCCCCGCGGGCCGGCTCGGTGGTAAGACCCTGGCATTTTGTAAAGATGCTCAGAAGAGTGGAAAGGCCCTGGGGGGGACAGAGGGGACCAGAATGATGAAGACGCGGGCTCACGCATCGTTGGGGACCGAACGTGTGCGGCCTGACCCCCAACATGACAGCGTTTGCAGGCAGGGCCTTTGGGGAGGTGATGGTCACGTGAGGTCCAGCAGGACCGGGGGCCTTTCCGGGAGAGGCTGCGTCTGGGCTCGCACAGAGGAGACGGTCAGAGAGGCCTCGGCTGGAACCTACCTCGGCCGGCACCTTACTCTCACACTTCCAGGCCCCGGGATCAGAAGAGAGTAATTGCCGTTTAAACCCCGCTGTGGTGTTGTGCCGTGGCAGCCCGAGCTGACCCTGTGTGTCGGGGACCTCGCGGACGGCGGCGGCCCCTCCAGGCGCACGCAGCTCGCGCATCCAACAAGCAAACAGGGAGATCCCCCTCGCCCTGTGCAGCGGGGTCAGGGGGGCACATCTTTCTGCCCCACTTGGAGAAAAATCCCCCTCATCTTCGCATTTGCTTTTTCCGTGCAAAACACCAGGGATCTCACCCACTCTGGGACGTCGGCATTGCGTGAGATGCGGGGAACCACCGACGCTGACCTCCTGATTTATGCGCAAAGGGGCTGGGGAGGGAGTTTTGGCCAAGGGCGCACGGTGGAACCCCAGCACCTCCCCCCGTGATGGCAAGAGAAACTCCATCTGGAGAGCGCTGGGGTCGAGCCACACTTCAGTCACCCCCGCTCTGCCCCCTTGTCCTCGGCTCGGGGGGGTTTCTGAAGGCACCTCCCTGGACCATGCACGGGCCTCCCCCCCCCCCCCGCCCCCAGGCCCTGCCGACCTGCCTGGGGCAGCAGAGGTTCCAGAACGAAGTGCCCTCTGGCGGGGAGGGACCCCCTTCACACCGTCCCGAACCCGGTGTGGATGTCAGTAATGGCGGCAGACCCCAGCCCAGGTCAGCGGCGCGGGGGACACGCATGGCCCCGGGATCCCGCCTTCTTGGCAAGCAGCACGAAGGAAACAGCATTTGGAGCAAATCCCCTGGACAGAAACTTGCCCCCGGTCCAACATCACCACGGGAAACCCAAATGGTTCGAGTCTGGCAACTCATCAGACCGCCGTTTGTGAAGAAACACGTAGCGGGTGGCCACAGTCATGGAAGGGCTCCCAGTGCCCCGTGTGCCTCTAGAGCATCTCAGAATTCCCGGCAAGAGAGGCTTCTCTGCACGCGAAGCTGTTTTCAAAAGAGAGAAGGGGTTTACCAACTGCTAAGTAATTCTTGCGGTAAAAACACAAAAACAAAAACAAAAAGAAACCCCAAATTCACCCAGAGACCCAGGTAGAGGTTAATGATTTTTTTCCCGATAAAACACATGAGCACAGACGTCAGGATGAAGTATTTCCGAGGGCGCCCCTGCTCCCTGTGACTCAGTCGCGGCTGGCACCGGCCACAGACGGGAGCAGGGGGGACCCGCGAGGCAGATTCCGACGGGGAGGGAGTCGGCGGGCCAGGCGGAGCTCGGCCGCGCCCCGGGGACGGCCGGGGTCCCCAGCTGCCCAGGCCGCGGTTCCGGCCGGCACCCGGCGTGAGAAGCAGCCACGTCCCCACCCCCACGTGAGGGAACGCCACAGGGGAATGTCGGGAAGCCCCTTGGACACCCGAGCGCCCCCCTGCGGTCCTCCCGGCTGCGCACCGTTTCCACCGCCGGCGCCCCCTCGCGGAGGGTCTCACGTTGGCTGTGGCGCAAAGCAGCGCCCAGTGCAGATTGTAGCCAAACGGTGGTATTTTTTCGACGCGTTCTGCAACGAGCTCTCCCTTTGCTGCATTTCTCAGAGTTGTCTCCCGTCAACGTTCTGGAAGGAAGGCCTGACCTTCTCCGCACAACTGCCTCGTCGCCGTCCCCCTGCCCCTCCGTCCCCAGCCCCGGCTCTCTCTCCAGTCGGCTCTCCATCGGGCTCACCCCACTTCCCGGCCTCCCGAGGGCGGGGGAGGCAGGAATTTTAATTTCTTTTTAAATTTTCGCCGTGTGAGGGAATGGAGAAAAATCTACGGCTGGTGCGGGAACGTTAGCCCCTCTGCGGAAGCACATCCTTTACGCAAGCCTTGCTTAGTCAAGAAAGTGTTCTCCGGGTTTCCAGGGCCCCCCAACTTTGTCACTTTAAGCAAGTTCTGCGTTCTCGTTGTGGTCACTCGAGTACGCCCTGACGAACGTGTTCCCCACCCGACTCTGGGCTCAGTTTCTCACGAAGTGAAGTTCAATTTAGAAGTGGCCGGAGGAGGGGCGCCTGGAGGGGGGGGGGGGGGTGCTCAGTCTGCTCAGCGTCCGACTTTGGCTCAGGTCGTGGTCTCACGGTTCGTGAGCTCGAGCCCCACGTTGGGCTCTCCGCTGTGAGCGCAGAGCCCGCTTCAGATCCTCTGCGCCCCCTCTCTTGGTCCCCTCCCCCACTCCCGTGCTCTCAAAAATAAATGAACATTAGAAAGGAAAAAAACGAAACAAAACCAGAAAACAGAAGTTGCCAGAATGAAGACTCTACTCTCCCTGAACAGCGGGTCCATCTCCCTGAACAGCGGGTCCAGTTACGGGGCACGTTCATAGAACCCCGGGGGGTGCACGGAAGCATCTGTTAGCTGTTTGCTAAAAGCATCGCGGTGAACGATCACAGTGCTGCCATCCACATACCAGACGCTAGAATGGGCGGTGGGACAGACATAATTGTGCCAAAGGATGGCCGCAGAGGCACCTTTTCAAGGTTTTTTTGTTTTGAGACAGAGGGAGAGTGCCAGCCCACGGTGGGAGGGGCGGGGACAGAGAAAGGGAGCGAGAGAATCCCAGGCGGGCTCCGTGCTCGAACCCACGAACCGGGAGATGTGACCTGAGCCGGAATCAAGAGCCAGACGCTCAACCCGCTGAGCCAGCCAGGCGCCTTCACAGATGCACTTTGAACACGGGTACCTGGAGGGAGGCCTCCCGCACGGGCCGTGTCTCCGGGGACTTTTCAAGGACGGTGGTTGACGAGCCACGGCCCCAGGCAGGGCGGGGGTGCCACGGGGCGAGGCTGGCGGAGAGCAGGGGCGACCGCGGCCAATTCCAGTTCAGGGTTCCATCCGGGACACGCGCAGGCGCACGCGCTTTCAAACCCCGGCAGCTCGAGTTTCCACAGTTTCGGGTGTTGCTAAGCAACCGAATGAGCCAGGCCAAGGGCCCACGTGGGCTTTCCAGGCCGACCACGATCCTCGGCCCCAGTTCTCAGAACCGCTGATGAGCTACAGGGTGGGGGCGTTTCTCCGTCTCAAGTAACCGAGTTACTCTGGACAAAACAGATCTTTCCTTCCTTGTTTGCTTTTGTCGTTGGGTAACATGAAATGTCCAAATACCCATCGTGTTTATAAACATCATGACAACTAGGTGACTTTTTTGCTCCATGAATTTCCTTTTTTATCTTATTGAAAAAAAAAAAAAGCTAACAGTCAAGGCCTGGGGGACACGTCCTCACCAGGCCCCGCACTCCACGTCAGCCACAGGTGGTCCCAGGACGTGGCTGTCACCAGCGTGCCGTGTCCAGCGGGCACGGCTCTCCTGCGTCTGCACGTGCTCCCTCCGGAGGACCGCGCTCGGCATTTCGGGACCGCGCTCGGCATTTCGGGACCGCGTGACCCCCTCCTGGGCCCGAGGGATGCAGACCCGTGGCCTCTGCTCTCAGTTTCCCCACCGTGTCACACCGCACAGCTCGAGAGGAGAGTCCGGCGCCCCCGTGGGATCCCGTGACGCTTCTCCCGTTGTGCGAGACGACGGGTCTGGCGCCTCCTCACAGCTCACGACCCCCTGCGCTGCGACGGCTTGTAAGCGGCGGGCCCCACCTCTGTGTGTGCCCGTTCGCCCCACACGGGACCCAAGTCCGCAGGGCAGGAGCAAGGGCGGGGCCGGCTGTGTGGATGCCCACCCGAGCGGACGGCCATCGAGGGGCGAGGAGGGACGCCGTGGCCCACAGCACGTGCACTACACAGCAGCAAAAGGTGTGAGCGCCTTCCTCGGGGGGCTGGGAGACCAGGAGGGAATATAGCAAATTAGAAGTGACTTAGAGAGGGGCGCCTGGGGGCTCGGTGGGTTGAGCGTCCCACGGCGACTCAGGTCATGATCTCGCAGTTGACGAGTTCGAGCCCCGCGTCGGGCTCTGTGCTGACGGCTCCGAACCCAGAACCTGCTTCGGATTCTGCGTCTCCCTCTCTCCCGGCCCCTCCCCGGCTCACGCTCTGTCTCTGTCTCAAAAATAAACATTTAACAAAGATTTTTTAGAAGTGACTTGTAGAGGGCCGCCTGGGGGGCTCAGTTGGTTAAGGTCCAACTCTTGGTTTCAGCTCAGGCGTGATCTTAGGGTTCACGAGTTTGAGCCCCGCGTCAGGGCAGCGCCCTCTCTGCGCCCCTCCCCTGCGTGCGCGTGCGCACATGCGTTCTTTCGCTCTCTCAAAATAAATGAATGAGAACTTACAAAACAGAAAGAGGCAAGTTATAGGAAGGCGACAGGGGAAGATTTTTTCTTGATGTTTCGGGGCAAACCAAGTGTCAAAGAAACCAGGAATCCAGCTTCCTCAAAAAAAAAAAATTAAAAGGGAATTACCATACGACGCGGAACTTCTATTCCCGGGCATATCCCCCAAAGAACCGAGAGCAGGGTCTCGGACGGAGACTTGCAAGCCCGTGCTCGCAGCGGCGTGACTCACAATAACCCACGTGTCCGTCGATGGGCGAATAGTGGACACAACACGGTCTCTCCGTGCAACAGAATGTTATCCACCCCTTAAAAGTAAGGACATCTGGACACCTGCTACAAGCTGGATGAACCTGGAGGACCTTATGCTGAGGTGAGCCAGACACAGAGGGGCAAACGCTGTAAGATCCCACTCATATGGGGTCCCCAGAGGAGTCGGACTCATACAGAGCGGATTGGGGGGGAGGGTGCGGGCTGGTGGAGGGGATCGGTGTTTAATGGGGGCCGGGTTCCAGTCTGGGAGGGCGGAAGGTTGGCTGGGACGGTCGCGTGGCAACGCGAATATACCCGATGCCCTAGAAACGTGCCCCACAAATGCTAAAGATGGTGAGTTTCACGTTAGGTGTATTTCACTACCATAAAAATAATGCATAACTAAAACGAGTCCAGGCAGAATCCTTCCTCTCAAGCCCCTATTCATCCAGCCTCTCCTGGCTATTGTGGTTCAAAACCTGAAAGTCCAAAGCTCCCACGTAAGACCCACCCTGCTTTTTATGAGCCCTGCTCACGTGGCACCGTTAACATCCTGGCAGAGGTTTCTGCTGTGTGGTCGGAAGACCACCTACGTTCAGCAGAGTCATCTGGGGGCCGATTTACAATGCAGATTCCTGGGCTCGACGCCAGGCTCTGAATGCATTTGGGGGCAGAGGGGTCCCAAATACTTGCACTTTAACAAGCCCTTCACGCGATCCTTGTGCCCACGTAAACCTGAGAACCGAGCGGGGGGCAGACCCGTCTTCTCCCCAGATGCCGTGGACTCCTTTCAGACTATCCATTCGCAGACCCCAACCCAGCCCCCCGAGGGAAGCCCGGAGCGGAAAAACGCGTTCCACGAGCCCATTCTGTAACATCTCAAGTCCCCAGATCTCCGCGCTCTTAACAACCTTTTACACACGGTGCTAATCTAGAGGTGACCCCCAAACTTTCACTAATGGTGCGAGTTTACGAAAGCACTGAGGAGAGACCAATAAAGTCCCGCCCTCCCCCTTGACGGTGAGGCCACCCGGCCAGCTGGTGCAAAGCCGGAGCTCTAACAGCGGGTCACAATCCCCGCCGGGAGCGCTGGAGGCTCTCAGGCATCCACGGTGGCCCAGATCACAGCTCCCCGGTGGGGAGTTTGCTACCACACCGCGAAATGCGGACTTCCCCCGGTCCAGCGGTCACTCTCACCTGGCGTCCTGCCTGCGGGCGGAGGGTGCGGTGGGCGGCCCGCTGGGGGGACGGGTCAGCCACCTACCGTGAGCCCGGAGCACGCCAGCCACGCAGGCAGCTCCCCGAAGACATCCTCCTCCTCTCCTGTGAGGGACAGCCTGGGTCTCAGCCAGCGAGCCCTCCGGGTCCAACGGCAGCCTCGCGGGCGGCGAGGCCGGGCCGGGGGTGGGAAAGAGCTTCCCGGGTGGGCTGCAGCCACACGCCCCAGGTTGTGCTCCAGAAAGCAGTCTTCCCAGGCGTCATTCTGCACACCGAGGAGAGAATCAGGGTGTATTCAAAACAGCCCCCTTCAGCAAGGGCCCCAAGAAAACAGCCAGCTTTGAGGGAGTTTGTAGTCTCCCCTTTTGTTCGACCGATAAACACTCTGGAACCCGCACAGGTGCCAGGGTGGGTGTGTGCTTGCCTGCCCGTGGGACGCGACAGATACGGAAGTATGTGACACAGGGCAGGTTTTATGGTAGGTGCACAGCAAAGCCCCAGAGGACAGCAAGCTGTCTCCACCCTGAGAGAAGAGGCACAGGACCAGGGCTTTGAAGGATACGTAGGAGTTCGCTGGGCGCAAGAGTTCAAAGACTTGCTCTGACTCCTGTTTTGCAAGGAAGAATCTGGGACCTAAAGAGAGAAAAGAATGTGCCCAACTTGTGTTGGTGCTGAGATTGAAACTGGGAGCCGAGGGGCGCCTGGGGGGCTCAGTCGGTTAAGCGTCTGACTCTTGGTCTTGGCTCAGCTGGTGATCTCACAGTTTCGGGAGGTCGAGCCCCACGTGGGGCTCTGTGCTGGCAGCCCTCCTCCTTCTCTGCCTCTCCCCTGCTTACGCTGTCTCTGGCTCTCTCAAAGTAAATAAATAAACTTTAAGGGGGGGGGGATGACCCGCTGAGATCCAACGGCTGTGTGTCCTTGGGAGCTTTGCGGGGGGGCGGTCTTCAGAGGTGAGACCACCGGACACGTGTCCCCTTGCTACTGTGGGGAAGATGGGCTCTCAGCGCGAGTCCCAGACGCACGCACCGTTTACTAACTCCCTGCCCCACGTGGACCCGAGCCCGCAGAGGCTGGCGGCTCAGAGCAGGGCTGATAAAGAGCGAGGCTGGTGACCTGGTCTCTGCTCTGGGGCTGCAGTTCCGGGGGGGCAAGAGTCAGGGACCAGACAGACGTCCTCTGCCAAGGGACAGACCCCAGCCCCGCAAACAAGGGGAGGATTGGATGGCCATGGTTGGCTCCATGGAAACGGACACGGCGAGGCCCCCACGTGCCCCATGACCGCGGGTGAGCCGGGTCCTTCGTCATGGCTGCGCTTTGCCACGCAAGGCCCCGTCCTCGCAGGCTCCGGGGAGCACGCCGTGGACAGCTCCGGGGCCGTGACGCAGTCACCCCGGCACCCCCGATGCCCAGGGACACTCTAAACACAGCTGGCCCGCTGACCCTAACCCTGGGACTGCCCGTTTGTCCCTCCGGCCCCTCCGGCCCTCCCATCTCGGCTGTTCCGTGCGTGAACTCCCCGCTCCCTCATTGTTGCCTGAAAAGCTGCCGGAGGAGGCCCCGGGCCTCTGCGTGACCCCTTTTCTCGCTGGCAAAGCTGTCCCTCGGGCTGCAGGCCTCCCCGGTCCCGTCCCGGGATGTCGTGTCCTCTGCGAAATGATAGCCAGAGAGCTGCGCCTGCCCAGGGGGTGAGATGCCTCCCTCCTGTCCTGCTTCTGGCCCAAGGGGCCAGGTTCTTCCCCGGGGGGCCCTGAACACCACATGGGCACCGGAGGCGGGCGGCAGAGGCCTCCCCGCGCCCAGGCCTGCTGCCGCCAGGGGGTGCACACACACGCACACGTGCACGGGCACACTCGACCAGGGGGTCCTGGTGGGGGGTGCAGCGCCAGTGATGAACGAGGCCCGGGAGCCGTAGGATGAAGAGGTGGTGATGGCTCAGAAAGAGACAGAGAGTGGGGAAGGGGCAGAGAGAGAGGGAGACCTAGAATCCGAAGCAGGCTCCAGGCTCCGAGCTGTCAGCACAGAGCCCAACGCGGGGCTCGAACCCACGGACCGCGAGATCATGACCTGAGCCAAAGTCGAGGTCCAACTGACTGAGCCCCCCAGGAGCCCCCCAAACCACATTTTTAATCTTAAAAAGGTAACAGAGGCGTGTAATGACCCGAAACTTCTGCCCCTTCCATGGGTCACCTCCTCATTTTGGGTTAAACGGAAGCCCAGAGCTCTGCTCTCTCGTCGGGACGCAGGGGCTTTGCTGGGCCGCACGGGCACTCGGAGGAGGACCCAGAAAACGCAGATCGTGAAGAATCTTTCGTTCAAAGGCAAAAGTTAACCTCAAACCATCCCAGTGTGGCACGCTGAATCTCTCACACATCCGTCCTTGAGAACGGGGACAGAAAAGTGTGGCGAACTTTCGTCGCGAGGCGCAGACGGTGACCGCAGCTGGAGGGGCACGATCGATTTCGGTCCCCTCGTCGGACGTGGGCAGCTGGCATTAACCGCGAGAGATCCTTTGTCCTGTCACCTGTCACTGCCTGCAGACGGGACATCGGAGGGGTGGGGGGACACCGAGCAAACACTCGGTAGTATTTTATTCTACTGAGCGGCCCCTCGTGGCAACACCGAGCACGGCCACTTAAGTCAGACACACCTGACCAGCAAGCAGACGGCGCAGCTCCGTGGGGACAAGACCCCGCCCTGGGCCACCCCTGAGAGCACCAGGTGCCCAGGCTCCCTTTCTGAAAGGTGCCCCGGCCCAGGGCAGCTCTGGGGCCCGGACCATGTATCTCCCACCCTCTCTCACTCCCAAACCACCGCCCCGGCCAGATTCAGGGGTTCGCAATCCTTTCGGGAGTACACAAAAATCAACCTATGGAAGCAACACTCGTACATTCATACTAAAGTGTACATGACTCACAGCAGACTCTTCTGAGCCCAACACACAGACAGTCTGGGCTTCTTTCCATGAAAGCCTTCAAGCGCCTCCACCATTTTGGCTCCTCCCCCCTCTTCTCCTCCCCCTTTGTTCTTTGTTCCCCACTTTGTACTGAACTGTCCCCGCTTCCCATCCCCCCACTTCCTGTCCCCCGCTCTGCTTCTGCTCCTGCCATGCACCCCAGCCCCTCTGGCTCCCGGTGCCCTTCGCCCCCACAGGCTGGGCCGGGCGCTCCCCTCGGCTGCGCCCCTGCCCTACCGCACATCCCCTCCTGGGTATAACCGCCTTTGTGTGCATCCATCTCCCCAAGAGCACCGGTTCTGCTCCCGGCCCTCTGCTGACTCTGCGGCACCGGACACACCACTGGCCCTCGGTAAACGTGACGGGAAGAGGGAGGCAGGGAGGCAGGGGGGCCCGGAGGCCGGGGGCCAGATGCTATCGGAGGCTTTGGGAGAGTAAAGGCAGTTAACATACACACAGAAACGAAGGCAGGTCCTTGCCCTGGCGGGGACCAAAACTGCGTCACGGTCCCTGAACCGTGCACGCGGAGGGTGTGGGTCGCCGGCCAGCCAGTGCCGGTAGCTGGGTGCAGGGCTGACGCCGGGGCCATCGGGGAGGGCGGGGCTCAGACGGCATCAGCCCCCCTCCCCTCCCAGCTCTTGGCAGCTCGGTGGGGCAGGCGGGCCCACCCACCTTGGAACATGTTTATAAATAGAATAAACAGAGACTTTCCTGATCGAAGACTGCCCCGGGCCTGGAGATGGTTACCAGGAGCCTCTTCCCCGCTGAGGCCACACCGGGCACTGGAGGGTGGCCCTGGCCGAGCCTAGCACACGTTCCAGCGCAGACATCAGCATACTCTGGAAGGGAACAAAACTTCACTCCCTCGGGGCAGGTGGCTCCCCACTTGAAGCATTAATCCAGACCCCAGCCGGTGGGAGTCAGAGCTCACACCCCCTCCCCAGGCTGGGTCTATACCGCAGGCACAGGATCAATCCCGCAGACAGCCCCGCGAGGCTAATGTTAGGACCCCCCCACCTTACAAATGGGGTTGGGGGGGGAGGGGGACAGGTGGAGGCCTGGCCTGGTGACACCTGCCAGAGGTCACGTGCCATCCAGTGGGGGAGCAGAGACACGAAGGCACTCCGGGGACCGCGGATCCTGCTCTAGGTCGCGAGGTGGCCCGTCCAGTGAGGCTGGCTGACGGAGAAACGGTCTGGGGGCAGATCGCCATCAGTAACGAGCAGCGCACGGAGCACAGCAGGGCCTGGCACAGGGTCGGTGCGGTCAGCGTGGGGGGCTGGGGGGCCCACGTGGAAGACACTGCCCTCCACACAAAGGGGGAGCTGTCGTTAACAGTGGGTCCCGATCTCGTGATTCCTAAGCCCTCGGGCCTCTTAGGGATGGAATCCGGGCACTGCCACGCGTTTCCCCCGCACATCCTGGGAAGCCGGCCCTGCCACCCTCCCTGGGGAGGGAGAGGGATGGGACAGCAGTGTGGCACGCGGCAGGGGCAGGCAGCCCCGGGCGGCCCGTGGCTTCAGCTCTGTACCGTGGACGCGCAGGGAACCCTGCCTAGCATGTGGTGAGCGTTCAGTCGGGGGGAGACGCTCTCAAGAGCGCTCAGACTGAACGAAGACTGGCTTCCGACCCTCAGGCCGCACTGTGTGCGCTCAGCAATGGCCCACGGTGCCCTCCCACCGTCTCCCCGTGGCGTCTCGGGATAGCCTACGGGGAGGCCGGGCTGCCAGGACCCCGACGGCCAAGGCAGGGGACGGGCCAGGGCCAGGGACAAGGCAACATCCCTCAGCCCTGGCCGAAGCCGTCCCCCTAGACCCCCTCCCTTGGCCCTGGGGCTCGAGGTGGCTGACCTCTTCCCCCGGACACCATTTGTATTTCTTCTGGAACCATCTCCTCGGTGCTGGGCCCGTTGAGGGCCGTGTCTGTATTATCTACAGAAGACCCGGCCTGAGTGTGCACGTCGGTCTGTATGAACTTCTTGCCGCTGCTGTGACAGACGAGCACCCGCTTTCCTGGTTAAAGCGGCTGGACGTGTTCTCCTCCGTCTGGAGGGCCGAAGTCTGGCAGGGCTCTCGGGGGGCTAAGATCCGGGTGCGGGCAGGGCTGGCTCCTTGCGGATGCTCCTGCCCCTCCACAGCTTCTAGAGAAGCACCCCCCCCCCCACGAATTCTGGGGCTTATGCCCCGTGCCGGCCTGACCTCTGCTTCTGTCACGTCTTCTCCACCCCCTCTCACAAGGGCCTTGTGGTGACACAGGGCCCCCGACAGCCCGGGCTTGGACGTCTGTGGGCCGACACACGTCTGCCGTGCTGTCGTCACACAGCGTGAGGGTTTTCTCCCCGCCGCACCTGCCGGCCGGCTTGGGTTCTCACGTGGGGGCGGGGGGGGGTCTCACGCAGCCACCAGATGCATCGGTCTCGTCCTGCACGGATTTAGCGCTTGGGGGAGGGAGTCTTTGCCCAGCCAGAATTATGAAAATATTTTACTTGTCTTCTGACACTTTTTGTTTTGACATTTAGCTGCACGATCCGTGCAGAATTCAGCTTGTGCGTGAGGAAGGGCTCTAAATCATTCTCTTCCAAGTGGTGGATTAACCACACCCACGGTCCTGTACGACGATCCCTTCCTCTGAAGTGTTACTGATCCTAAATGAAACTCTGCATCCATTTCTTAAAACCCACTTAGCGGTTTCTGTGCCGCGCTCCTTCATTAGCCTGGCTTTGGAGTAGATTTTGAGATGCAGGAGGGCAAGGCCTTGACTTTTCCTCAATTTCTTCGATGCTGCCTCTCGCGCTGTGTGTCCCGCGAGCACCAGCGCTGCCCTGGGCTTCCCCGCGGCACCCGGCACCTCTCGCGTGTGGGGGCTCCTTGAACCCGACTGCCAGCCGGCGTTGTTAGGGTCCCCGTGGAGCACACCCAGCACGTTTCCTATTTCAACAGGCCCATCTCTCCTGTAAATAAGTTCCACCTGCTCAATTCCACATCGGTTAAGCTTCTGACTGTGACTCGCGTCAGGATCTCATGGTTTGTGGGTTCGAGCCCCGCGTCGGGCTCTGTGCTGACAGCTCGGAGCCTGGAGCCTGTTTCGGATTCTGTGTCTCCCTCTCTCTCTGGCCCTCCCCTGCTTGTGCTCTGTCTGTCTCTGTCTCTCTCTCAAAAATAAGTAAACATTAAAAAAATTAAAATTTCCTAATTTTAGGGGCACCTGGGTGGCTCAGTCAGTTGAGCCTCTGACTCTTGATTTTGGCTCAGGTCATGATCCCAGGGCAGTGGGATCCAGCCCTGTCGGGCTCCACGTGGAGCCTGCTTGGGATTCTCTCTCCCTCTCTGCCTCTCTCCCCTACTCATGCTCTCACACACACTCTCTCTCTAAAAAAAAAAAAAAAAAAAAAAAAAAAAAAAAAAATCCTAGCTTTATTTATTATTATTTTTTTAATCTATTTATTTTTGAGAGAGAGACAGTGTGTGAGCAGGGGAGGGGCAGAGAGAGGGGGAGACACAGAATTCCAAGCAGGCTCCAGGCTCCGAGCTGTCATCACAGAGCCTGACATGGGGCTCGAACTCATGGACTGCGAGATCATGACCTGAGCTGAAGTCAGACGCTCCACCAACTGAGCCACACAGGCGCCCCCAAAAATCCTAACTTTAAACAAACACATCTATTCCACTCTGTTCTCTTATTTCTGGCTGACAGAGTGCCGATTCTCCGTTGGCTTATTACTCCTCAGGAAAGCTCATTCTTAATGTGGTTTTTCACAGTGTCCTCATCGCGGGTAGGAGTCGTTTTTTCCTGGGAGCCTCCCAGGGATCCTGGGAAACAGAAAATGTATTTGGGTTTACCAGCTCCTTGGGTTGTGGCCTCTGTTTTATGTGAATTCTCATCCTTGTGACTTTGTGCCATGCAGACTGCCTCCGTGGTCACCAGACCCACGGACAGTGAAGATTTGGTGCCTCCACTTAAATTCCTGGACACAAAGCAAGTTTCTTCATACCTTCCCCAGGCCAAGGGGCAAAGTGGGCAGCTTCCTGGGGCTTTGAGCCTCAGGGGAAGGCTCCAGTCCAGGCCCCACACAGCCATCCTTAGGGGCGCACGGAGCTGCCTGTGCGTGGATGCCCCCAGCTCCTCGTCTCCGGGCTCAGGACAAGGCTCGATGCGCACCCGACCCTCAGGCCCTCTTACCCTAATTCACTGGCAGCAATCTGAGCACACAGCAAGGATCGTGCTCTGCACTGTGATTTTGTGCATTTTGGTACGTTAGTACCATTTAATCCCCTCGATAAGGGGGGAAAAAAACCAGACCGAGGGGCAGGCTGGCTGGGCAGCTGCCCGGGAACCCGCTCAAATGGGCGATCGGGCGGGTTGCACAGGCCTCTGCGCCCTGGGAAGTCTCGAGGTGCAAACTGGCCGCACGCGGAGGCGCCCACGCCGTCTGTCGGGCAGCCGGGCACTCCTGCCAGGAAGGCACAATTTACTTATCCGTACCGTCAACCCTCTGACAGGAAACCCAGGACGTTGTGTGGTTGAGGAAGCTGCCAAATGAAACTGACAAGAAAATAAGGACGCGAGCTTCAGGTTTTTTCCGGAACAAGTCTGCTTCCGCCAGAGAGGGTTAACTAGAAAATGGATTCGTTCCACTGTGGGTGGGAAACCAGCTCTTGGCTCTCAAGGGATGCTGGACAGGCCCTCTGTAGCTGTCCTGAAGAGTGGACCCCTCTGGGGCCAGGACCCAGGGGGCATCGTCCCCTTTGCCAGTGGGGAGATTGAGGCTGGCAGAGAACATCCACTTGCCCAAGAGGCCGCGCAGCTAATGGGTGTCCACGGGGGTCTTTGTGGCAGCAATCCAGGGCTCTCCACCCTCCAGGAGAGCCCGCTGGAGCCGTCCTGGCACACAGGGTCTCCCGAGGGACCCGGAGTCAGGCTCGCAGTCCCCGACCTCAGGCAGATTCTGGTCAACTGCTTCCCTACCGACAAGCCTTCCGGCGCCTGCGACCAGCTGTCCACAGTCCTTCCCGAAGGGACTCAGGATCTCACACAACCTCCGGTCTGTGTGGTTCTGCTCTTGGTTCGGCACAGACGAGCCCTCCCCGGCCCGGAGACCCAGCTGGAAGGGGGCGAGAGGGGCGCGCGGCACCGACCTGCAGGGAGACGGGGCCTCCACCCCCCCGCTGGCTCCCAACCTGTTTTCCACCCAGCCACGTGCGGGGCCTGCCGGGGACACAGCCTCACGCTGTGGCCCACGTCACCCCGGGGCCCCGGGACGTCCGCGCACCTTGGGAATGCTTGGCTTTACTGCCGCTATTAGAGTCTGTGAAACGAAAACCAGAGAATGAGGAGGACGTTTGTGCCCGAGGGTGAGGGTGAGGCTGGGTGCAGGGTGCAGGGTGCGGGGGGCAAGGGGGCGGGGGGGTGCTGCAGACGACCAGGGGCTGCCCGTCAGCATCTCCTGGCCGCAGGAGGCCCCAGTCGACACAGCCACGTGCACCACATCCTGCCAACCACACTTTCTGGGGTCTTGCAGTCAGGGCGTGGACGTCTTGGGGGCCCTTATTCAGCCGACCACAACTTGGCCGGATCTGTGTCCCTTTGCTCTCAAGGTCCCGGCACCAGACCAGCATTCTGCTGAGCAGCTGCGTCATCAGGAAAAGCCATCCTAGCTGTTGGGGACAAGTAGGGGCGAGGGGACTGGCCCCCAGTCCCGCGGACGGCCAGCGCTGGGCCCGTGATGGATCCTGTCCGACGACAGCCTCCCCTGGAGCGAATGCTCTCCAGCCGTGTCACCGGCCTCAAGCCCTTCCTGGCAGATGACAACTGAGTGGGCTGGAGCCCCAGACGTGGTATGAGGGAACAAAGCAGACGGACAGCGTGCGCTGCACATATGGACTCGGGGTGACGAGGCCTCGGGAGATGAAGGAGGGGTGAGGGGTGAGGAGCCATCGGGAGGTGAAGGAGGGGTGAGGAGGCCTCAGGAGGTGCAGGAGGGGTGAGGGGTGAGGAGCCATTGGGAGGTGAAGGAGGGGTGAGAGGTGAGGAGCCATCGGGAGGTGAAGGAGGGGTGAGGAGGCCTCAGGAGGTGCAGGAGGGGTGAGGGGTGAGGAGCCATTGGGAGGTGAAGGAGGGGTGAGAGGTGAGGAGCCATCGGGAGGTGAAGGAGGGGTGAGGAGGCCTCAGGAGGTGCAGGAGGGGTGAGGGGTGAGGAGCCATCGGGAGGTGAAGGAGGGGTGAGAGGTGAGGAGCCATCAGGAGGTGGAGGAGGGGTGAGGGCTGAGGAGCCGTTGGGAGGTGAAGGAGAGGTGAGGGGTGAGGAGGATTCACGAGGAGAAGGAGGGGTGAGGGGTGAGGAGGCCTCGAGAGGTGAAGGAGGGGTGAGGGGTGAGGAGGCCTCAAGAGGTGAAGGAGGGGTGAGGAGGATTCAGGAGGAGAAGGAGGGGTGAGGGGTGAGGAGCCAACGGGAGGTGAAGGAGGGGTGAAGGGTGAGGAGGCCTCGAGAGGTGAAGGAGGGGTGAGGAGGATTCAGGAAGGGAAGGAGGAGTGAGGGGTGAGGAGCCGTCAGGAGTTGAAGGAGGGGTGAGTAGGGTCACGCACAACCCCAGGCCAGCAGCCACCCGCCCTGGCGCTTGGGGAGCACGGAGGACAGGAAAGCAGCTATGAGTCCTGACTGACGGCCGATGACAAGCCCCAGAGAGGGGCCGCGTCCTGAGTGGACGGCAGGGTCACCCGGTGGCATGGCCCTGTGACAGGCCGGACCCTCGCACAGCAGACTTTAAGTGTCACTTGGGAATCTGTCCCAACTTCAAAGGGGCTCCTGACTCTGTGTGTGGGCCCCTCTGGGAACTTACCCTGGGGAATTTAAGGGACATCTGTGCAAAGACGGTAAGTGGCGATGCTCATTGAAAAGGAAACCCCGCATCACGGAACCCACAGGGAGGGATTACTGAAGCATCAGGGCAGTGTGCGCCCCCTCCCTCCGTACTCCTGGGACCTGAACCCTGGGGTGGGCGGGTCGGCCCCCTCAGTGCTGACAGAATGGACACATGGCGGGGGCGGGGGGGGTCCCTAGACGCGGGGCCTCCCGCCGGGACCCGTTTCGGGCACCGGCCACACCCCCGCGGCTTAGGGCGCACCGTGTCTCCGCTGCCTCTCGCCGGGGCCGCCGGGAGGGCTCCCGAGTCTCCCTGCGCCAGAGAACGTTGGGCTCGCAGACCGCACGGTCACTCTTGTCAAGGACACTCATCGAGTTTCCATTCCAGCCGTTTCCACTTTGTCCCAAAATTCAAACCCACCCTCACAAGATAAATACCTGTCACCGCGGAGAACATCCCGAAGAAGGAGATACAGATGCTTAAAATAAAACGGTTCCCAAAACACTCCGACACGGATCCGGAGCTGACCCCGCAGACAGGTGACACTGGACGGCCACGTCTTAGGTGGCGCCGGAAAGAACAGGAGCTCTGCTAGGGAGACGTCACGCGGCGTGCTGCAAGGCTGGGGCGGATGAGAGCGAGCCCAGGGCCGCGTGGCCCACCTGATCCCGTCTGACCACCGGCGGAGCCCGAGACAGCCAGCGCTTGGCAGGTCTGCTCTCTGGCTCACGCCTAAGGTCAAGGGGGGGTGGGGGCAGAGGACGGGGGGGTCGCGGTGTCCTGGGGCTCCTGCCGCCAAGGGCCACGGACTGAGTAACCGGAAGCCACACAAATGGAATGTCTCCGTCCGGAGGGCAGAGGTCAGGCACGGCCCCAGCCTCGCGGAGCCAAGATCAAGGTGTGGGTAGGCTGGCTCCCTCTGGAGGCTCCAGGGAGGGGCTGTTTTCTTGCCTGTCCCGGGTTCCAGAGGCGCCGCGGCCTTGGCCCCCGACCCCTCCCTCCGTGTTCACAGCAGCGGCCTCTTCCGGCCTGTGACCCCTTCTCCCGGGATCTCCTCTCCTCTCGGAACCCCCGTGTCCCCCGTGTAAGGACCCTGTGAGGACACTGGGCCCACCCAGATCATCCGCGACCGCCTCCCCGTCCCCGGGTCCTTGATCACACCCGCGAAGACCGTTAGGCCGCGTGAGGTCACACAGCCGCAGACTCTGGGGGTCAGGACGTGGGCGTCTTCGGGGGGACGCCATTCTGCCAGCCACAGGAGCAGGACCTCCCGAGTGCGGACGAGTCACTGCCTCGGAGCTGCGCAAAGCGGGCCAGACAGGTGCCGGTGCGGCGTCCCCCAGGCGAGCAGTGTGGAGGTGGTGCCCGTGGAGGCCGCGGGCCCCGCGAGTGAAGGCTGGAGGGGGCAGAGGCCAGGGCGCTCGAGGACGGAGAGACCCCGGCCCTGCACACCCTCTCGGCTCTGAGCTCTGAGCAGAAACGGGTCGCGGGCCACGGGTCCTGGGCCGTCGTCACGAGGGAGCGCGAGCTGGCTGAAGTCACCGCAAGGCTGGGTGCAGATGGTAATTTCCAAAACGTGTGGCTGCGAGGGACTAAAGCCGCGGGGCTGCAGGCCGTGATGCAAAACAGACGGGGAGGCTGGGGTGTCCCCCCACCCCGACGGCCCCGCGGGGCGGAGAACAAGTACCACTGTCCTCAGCGCCCCTGACGACAGAGGGACAGCCCCAGGAGGTCACGGGGCATCCTGACCTGGGGGTGTGTCTGGGGCTAAGCGTGCTCCTGGCCGTCAGCAGTGGGTGGACGGGACAACGACTGTCTGGCGTTCTCTCCTGGAGGCAGTGTGCACCGAGGCCCCCGGAGACACCCCAGGGAACATGTCTGCAGGGACACGCGCTGGCCCGCCTGACCTCAGTGGCTTCGGTTCCCCGGCCGCCTGAGGGGCTCCCGGGAGGAGGGGCCTCTGGTGCATGTTCCCAGTTGCGGAAACGTGCACTCACACTTCTTCCCTTGCCTGAGAGCGAGGGGGCCCCAGGCGGGCGGCCGGGGAAGGACTGTCCTGCAGGAAGGGCCATTGAGAGGCACCGGCCCGCCCTCCGTCTGCCTCTGGCCTCTGTCCGCGTCTGGACGGGCTCGCTGCTTAGATGATGCTCCAAGTCTTTGTTTTCTTTTCCCTTCTGCTTTGCTTTTCATTTCCCAACAGTCTCTGGCTGAGAAGAGCCATCATTTCGAACGCGATTCAACGGGCGGATGTGTGCGCTAACTTTTCTCTTTACAAGAAGACTGAACACGGGCGGCCCTGACGGAGCCCCCCGCACCCGCCTCGGCCACCTGCCCAGGCCTGCGACCCAACCTGTCGAGCCGCAGGCCGGGTTCGTCCTGGTCCTTATGTGTGTGACCCCTGAACGCACGTGAAGCCGGACGGTGGTTTTATGAGGCTCTGTCTTCACGTGTCCCCTCACAGGGTTTGAGTTTTGTGCCCCAGCCCCATTGCCCCCACAGGCCTCGTGGGTTTTGTCGCAGGAGCTCACACGGTGTGGTGGTTTCTAGGAACACGCCTGTCACGTTAACGGCAGAGCCGTCCGTGTTATGTGTGAGGTGTGAGTTTTCCGGAGGACACCCTTGCCTCCTGCGAGGCCCCCAGTGCTTCCCTCCATCCTCCTTGGAGACCCCGGGGGTGGGGGCGCAGCTCGGGCCCCATCTTCCAGAGCGTCCGGCACTGGTGACGCGGGCTGCCGTCTGTGTGGTTTGCCGCCTGGATTCCAACTACCGACAGGCAAGGGCCGGACTGTGGTGAGCTCTGGGGGCAGATGCCCCGCCCACACGTTTATACAGTCCCTTTTTGTTGTTGTGGTTAAAGTCATCTCTACATCCAATGTGGGGCTCAAACTCACGACCCCGAGATCAGGAGTCACACGCTCCACCGGCCCATGGAGCCTGCCAAGCGCCCTGTACGGTCCTTTTAATTCAGACACAGAGAAAGCTACAACAACCTCTTCCTGCCACATGGCAGGGTTTTGCCCCAAATTGGCAACTTCTTCAAACCAAAGGCCCTCAAGGGTTCCCTGAGAGTAACTTCAACGGCTGGTTAAGCAAGTACTTCGTTTGAATGCGCATTTATTCATCACCTACTGAGTTCCAAGCACCAGCCACCGAACCAACGCGAGACCAGACCCAGAGTCGGCGCTTGGGGGAATTAACGTACCACAGATCACCTACGTGCAGAGGGAGGGACGGTGCCCCCCCGACTCCCAGTCTCCAGCTGGGGGCGCCTGGAAAGGAACGAGAGGGCCGGGTCCTCGGGCATCCGCGCGAACAGCTTCCCCGGGCAGCTGTCACGGCGAGACAAGGGACCCGAGGCGCAGAGAGGGCCAGCGACGTGCGCAGGTTTGCATGGACTTGCTGACCGCTGAGTTCTCTCGTCTGAGTGAACGCATCGGGCACCCTTCGGTTGTCCGGGGGATTTCGCGCTCTGTCGGATATCGCGAATTATTTTTATTGACCCCTCGTACTTACTCTCAACCTTTCTGCTAGGTTTATTTGTATGTAAACCATTTTTTTAATGTTTATTTATTTTGGGAGAAGCAGCTCGAGCAGGGGAGGGGCAGCGAGAAAGAGAGGGAGGGGGGGAGAACCCCCAGGAGGCTCCGTGCCACGGTCCATGTTGTCAGCACAGAGCCCACCGCGGGGCTCAGACTCTCAAACTGCGAGGTCACGACCGGAGCCGAGACCAGAATTCTCAACTGGCGCGGCTGCCACGGCGCCGGGGCCTTTACGCAGACGTACGAGCGCGACACCACTTCTCCAAGCGTGTACCGCGTGTGTGCATCCCGGGCACACGGTCCCCAGTGGGGTGAAAGCTTTGCTCTGTTCTTTTCTCCCAGCGCCTTGAGCGCAGGGCGTGCTTTTCCAGAACAGGCAGCCACGCCTGCCTCCGCCTCCTCGGACAGGGCAGATTCACAGGGTGGGGGGCAGCCGGGACCCCTGACCTCCTCCCTGGGCAGCCCTGGGAGTCCCCAGTCCCTCTCAAGAAGGCGAGGAGGCGCCCAGAGCAAACGCTGGCACTCAGGGGGGGATGGAGCCACAAAGCCACGGGGCTGAGATGTCACACCACACAGGGAGCACCTGCACCGAGAAGCTTGGGTCCCCACGGGTGGGGAGGACTTCCGGAGCGTTCTGGGGCGGCACTCTGGGAAGCGGGGCCAGCACCTCCTGAGCGGCGGCAGGTGCGTCTTCCCGGAGCATCGACTTCCTCTGCGGGCCGGAGGGTCGGGTCAGCAGAAAGAAATTCAACCGGTCAGTTAAACGTGGCTTTCATGGCCCCGTCGTGGCAGACGTGCTGCCGTTCCAGAGGGCAGCACCAGCCAGTGCCCCGGGCGTCATCGGGCTCGCACCACAGCCGCTGTCCGTCGTCCCTCCCGGGGCGTGGGCACTCATGACCCCGCCCCCCTGCACAGACCCCAGGGCGCGCGAGAGCCAGCCCCGGCCGCCCTTCCAGAACACACGCATCGCGAAACCATAGTCTACACAGAAAGCTTCTAGCCTGCAGGCTCTGGTGCCCACTTCTGGGGGAGGCGTTCAAAAATCAGCTCCATTCTTCAGTGTTGGGACGGCCCCCTGAGGGCTCCTTTGCCCTGAGGGAGGAGGGATGTGTTGCTTCAGGAACAAAGCTCTCCTCCTATGCACACTTGTGGCCGACACCACCTCCCAGCATAGAATCCAAATCGGAAGGAGCCCCGCCCCACCTACAGCCCGAACCTGGCGGGTGCCCCCAGGGTGCATGGCGGCCCCACCACAGCCCCCCAGGAGGGCAGCCTCCCAGGAGATGCACAGTCTCCCCACCTCCGTGCACGATCACTACTACGTCTAAAGACCCCGAGACCTACTTATAAGCACAAACACGTGCACGGACACCTAGCTTGTCCCGGCTGCAGAGGACGTCGTCAGACTCCTCGGAGTAAACAGAGTAACCGCAAAATAAAAGCGACAGACACAGGCTGATGCTGGGTCCTGCGGGGCAGGTGGGTCCAGCCCTACGATCTGCCAGCCCCCGGAGGAAGGTGGCAACTCCAGACCGCACAAAGTCGCTCCGAAATAAAGGAGGAAGAAGGTTTCCTTACTCACCTGACTCTGACACCAGCACCAGGTGACGTTCCACGCAAACAGGACCCAAACCTCTCACAAGCAGACACGAGGCCAGCAACGTGTGAGAATGACCACTTGTGGCTGCCGGGGGGGCGTGGGTCCCAGGAAGGAAAGGCTGGCTTCCCTGTTTGAGAACCGGCCGAGGCGACTCACCATGCAAACGGGAAACAGGAGAAAAACAGTGAGATCCCTCTCAAGAGGTTTAGTGAAAGCTGTCCACCAAACTCAGCGCCCAATTGTGACAAAACTCCAAGCAAGTTCGGGACGGACGAAAGCCCCCTAGATCAGTGACCATGTGAATTCCGGAGCTCACGCCATCCTCTGTGGCGAGACACACGGCCGGGCGTCTGTCTCCTCACGGTCACGTCACGTGGTGCCGGGGTCCTAGCCGGTGCCAAAACAGACATTAACGAACCTCTACTCAGAGAGTGCGAACGTCTACCTAGATGACCCTACGGGATTACAAAATGAATGAATGAATGAATGAATGAATGAATGAATGAATGGATAAACCAAGCAAGCACGTCTCAGGATAAAGGTCAGTACCAAAAATCAGCCGTATTTCTCTGTACACGCACAAGGGATTGGAAATTGAGAAAAAATTTAAATGTCACATACAGTTGGATCGTTAGCAGAATACGGGCTTGACCCGGCGACGCAGGCCACCGCGGACACGACTAGAGGACGCGTCGAAGGACGTAGCCGACTCCGTGTGGATCGGAGCAGTTGGCACAGTGAGACAGACTCCTCCCAGAGTGCTCAAGAGACCCAAGGACAGCAGGCTGTTTTTGCAGAGACTGGAGGGCAAGTCTACAAGTCACGGGGCAACACAAAAGATCGGTAACAGCCAAAACTCTTCTGAGAAAGAAGAACCAATTTGGAAGACACGTAATGAAAGCTACCGTAATCAGGGCAGTGTGGCGTTCACGTAAGGACGGACACACGGATGGAAGGAGGAGGGCCAGGGACAGACCCCCCAGCAAACGGCCACTGAATTCCCAACCAGGTGCCACCACGGTGCTGGGGGCAAAGAACGGGGGCAAAGAACGGTCTTTCTAACAAACGTAGTGACCCAGGTGCATGTCCATATGAAAATGTACATGAATCTCGACCCCTGCTTCAGCCCAGACACAAAGATCATCCTGCGACGGATCATGCGTCCAGATGGAAAAGCTTGATTTTTAAAACTTCTGGAAGAAAACACCTAAAAAACTGCTTGCGACCTTGGGATGGACAGAGAGTCCTTGGAGAGGACACAAAAGACCATGAGCTGTAAAAAAAAAAAAAAAAACAAAACAAAAAAACTGATAAACTCTGCTCTTCAAAAGGCGTGATTGGGGCGCCTGGGTGGCTCAGTCGGTTAAGCGGCCGACTTTGGCTCAGGCCATGATCTCGCGGCCCGTGAGTTCGAGCCCTGCGTCGGGCTCTGTGCTGACAGCTCAGAGCCTGGAGCCTGCTTCGGATTCTGTGCCTCCGTCTCTCTGACCCTCCCCCGTTCATGCTCTGTCTCTCTCTGTCTCAAAAATAAATAAACATTAAAAAAAAAAAATTAAAAAAAACCAAAAGGCATGATTAAGAAAACAAAGGAGCCAGCGACCAGGAGAAAATATTTACCAAACACACACTTCAGAAAGGACCCTGTCCGGGCCATATCGAAAAGCTCTCAACGCTCCATACTGAGCACAAACATCCCGATAAAAAGGGAGTAAAAAGATTTAAACAGACCCTTCCTTGACGGTGCGGATGGGCCCACAGGACGGGCAGATGGGCGGACTACGATGCCCACACGACCGCCAGGACAGCTGAAAGGAAACGTTGGAATGACTGGCAATACCCAGAGTGGCAAGCGTGCCAGCCGGCAGCACCGGGGCCAGGGAGGGGCGGGTGGGCACCTCCCAGAGTCTGCAGGGGGCCCGCCCTCGTCCCAGCCCCCACACCTGCAACCCCCGTACGTTGGAGGCCGGGATGCACAGGGAGCAGCCGCCTTGGAGAACAGTCTGGCAGCTGCTCGTAGAGCTCGTTGTTCAGAGGCCGCAGCCCCTCCCAGGGGTCGGCCCGGGGGGAATGAAAACACACGTCCACGCACAGACTGGCAGTGTGTGCTCGCAGCTCTGTGCCCCACAGCCCCAGGCTGGAGATGGCCCACGGGCCCGCGCCAAGGTGGGGGGGGGGGGTGCAGAGACAAACTGGTGTGCATTCACACAGTGGGATGCTGCTAACCGCACACAGGAGGACGCCTGACAGACAATCCCCCGTGGGGATTTTCACGCACATCCCACTGCATGAAAGCACACAACAGGTCCTTAGTAGGACTCCACTTACGTGAGACCCCAGAACGGTCACGTCCGATCTATGTGAGAGGAAGCCGATAAGGTGGGGTGACGGTGTGAGGGACGAAAAGGATGTACCCCGGATACTGGTGTTGGTTACACATGTATAAGCTTGTCCAGACTCATCAACACACAAAATTCAAGTGACTAAAAGTATTTAATAGGAGAAAATAAAAATAAGAAAATGAGAATTTGAAAAGACACAGGCATGGGGCGTCTGGGGGGCTGAGTCGGTTGAGCGTCCGACTTTGGCTCAGCTCACAATCTCGCGGTCTGTGAGTTCGAGCCCCATGTCGGGCTCTGTGCCGACAGCTCGGAGCCTGGAGCCCGCTTCGGATTCTGTGTCTCCCTCTCTCTCTGCCCCTCCCCCGTTCACGCTCTGTCTCTCTCTGTCTCAAAAAGAAATAAAACATTAAAAAAATTTCAAAATAAACAAACTAAATAAATAAATAGACACAGGCACGTCCCGAAGGGCTCCCGCTGGCTGGCGACAGCATCCTTCCGGTGTCAAAACCACAGTGACTGACACAGAGTCAAGCACCCAAGTGCACGGCCAAACCCTCACACTCATAACCGTGCTCACAGCACGTGTGGCTTTTTGGAGGTTGCGGCTCAGAAGGACAAACACTGGGTGTCCCCTCGCCCTTTTATTCACCATTTATTGGATCCCCAACGGGAGTCTATAGTTTTATGGAAACTATAAAGAACCAGAGCTGAGCCTCACAGAAGGAACGAGATCCCACAGGCACTGCCGCACAATCCCCATCTTGGATATGGCTCGTCAGCACGCAGCTGAGTCCCGCGCGAAGGCAAGCGGGGCCCTCACAGCGGATGCAGCCGACGACATCCCAACTTGCCACTCGGGCCAGGCTGGGCTTGGCCTTAAATCCTCCGGTGGCGGGAGTAGGGTGGGCCCGGGGGGGGCGGGATCCGTGCTGCACCTTCCCAGCTGCCCGGTGGGTTTGAGGACGGGAGGCAGATGGCTTTGGGGGGGGGGATGCAGGGACCTCTACTCAAGTGGCCGGTGAGTCGAGAGGGAAGAGGCGTAGCGTGACAAAACATGCCTGAACGATAAAGGGTAAACCAGACGCCAGCAGGGACCCAGTGTTAATTTTTACACGGTTACGTCAGAACCGCGATACGTGGTCTCGCAACTGCTCTGCCAATTAGGGGTCAAGAAGGCGACAGCAAAACGATTCACTGCCCTCCGGTCACTGGAGTAAAATGGATGTGCTAACGACCTGTGGGATGTCCCCTCCTGGCTCTCTCGCAGGCCCAGGGCAGGACGGAGGACGTGAGCCGGCATCACAGACTTCGGCCGGGCGCTAAGAGCCGTGTGGCCGAAGGCGAGCCCGTTCAAGGACGACGGCGTCCCTGTGCGGCTCACGCTACTCTGAATGTTGGGCGTGTCAGCCCGTCCGGTGCCGTCATCAACGGTTCTGAGTTCTCAGCCAGTGAGACGGCCGCTTGGTGTCTGGTTTCTGTCCGACTTTGGACAAATTTCTTAAACGATTTGAGTCTTTTTTGAAGTCTGCATAACACGGTTAAAGTCTCGGAGGGTTTTCACGAACATCGGGGTCAGAGCAGGCACAGCGCAGACCCCGCGGGCGTTCACCCTCGTCCCGTCGAGGGAGGGAGACGGGACGCGGCCTTTCTAAGCCTCAGGACTCAACCCCCGTGGCCGAGGTCCAAGAAAGACCACCGGGAGTCACAGCCTCGGCGAGGCGCTCTGCTCGGGCTTCCCTGGCGCCGTTGGCAAGGCTCCCCTCCTGCGGAACCGGCACCTCTGCCTCCCAACTGCCATCTGTTCGAGTTTTCCAGCCGCGCTCCGTGCCTTCTGCCCACCGAGAGCCAGCTCGGTGAGGGAGCACGGGAACCCCGTGTTCTCGCCCGCGAGGCGCACCCTGGGCCGGCGGTGACTCGTGGCTTTCGGGGTGGGAACCAGAGAACCGTGAGCCCAGCTGGGCGCTGGCGGACGGAGGGCGGTGCCATCTCCCGCCCGTGCTGGGCGCCAGCTCTGGGGTTCAGGCGGAACCTCATTCCTGGCAAAGCGCAGCCGCCCGCGGCCTGGGGACGCCGGCCTCCGGCCCTGCTGCCTGCCCGGAGTTTTCAGGTGCCGGGAACGATGTCCGACCACTTCCCGCAGCTGCCTGTGGTCCTGGGGGGGGTGGGGGGCACCTCGCTTCCTTTCCCAGCCCTCTGGCTAACAAGGCCTCCCTAAAGGGCCCGATGACATCACTGTGTGAAACGAAAACAAAGCTCCCAGGCACAGATGAATTTTCCATCTGCCGTTTCCGTGACGCCCACGAGGCAGAAGGGTCCACGACCTCCTGTGCGACCCGGAGAGCGCCAGCGCTCTGAAACACCGCCGGGAAGGCCTCCCTCCCTGGGGCCTGCGCCGGCTCCTCAGAAGACCGTTCAGTCCTCCAGATCAACGTGGGCCGGAAACGGGGAAAGCCGAGGGCGGCCAGCGGGCTTCCCCACCCACCTGCTGCGGGACCCGTCCACCCACGTGCAGGCTGCTTAGTCAGCACCCTGTCCAGACCCCCCCACCCCGCGGGCAGGGCTCCGTCCCGTCGTGAGGGTGTCCCCGACCGCAGCCCAGACGCTTGGCCCCCGCCCCCCGTGCTCCAGAAGAGCGCGCCTTCCGCGCTGGAGCGGTCAGGCCCCAACAGGCGAACGTGACACGCGGACTCTCCCGCCCCGGAGAGCCGCCCAAGCGGTGCAGCCAACAGGCCCCGGCTGCCCATCCTCTTGACTCCTAACTCACGGGCGGTCCGGCATCGGCCCCAACGGTGGGCGGACGGCCGCCTGGCAGGACAGGTTCTCGGCGCCCGTGTCTCCTTCTCGCTGACCCCACGTCCGTGGAAACGCACCCGAGCCGTCGGCCCCCGCAGCGGATCGCGGGCGTCCACCTCCGACTCCTAAGGAGCCAGGGGCGGTGCTGACGCTCCCGCGCTTGGCTGCTCTGGGCGGTTGGCCTGGGAAGCGCTGTGAGGCTCGGCGCGGCGGTGCTTGTGGCGGCGAACGCGCTGCAGGCTGCTGACGTGCTGGGCCGGGGGCGGAGGCAGTGGGTTTCACACCGGGTGCCCGGCCCGGCCAGGAGCCGACCAAGAAGCCACAGCCTGGGCTGCCACGGCCCGGGTCCCCGGGGGCACACGCCTCGCACAAACCCACTTCCACAAAGCCACCCGAGGGTTGGGGAAATGGCGTCACTGTTCAGCAGAGTTGCAAGTGTCAGGAAAACTTGCAGCACGCTTTGAAACGGGCGTAGAAACGCCGACGATGTGCGCAGCCTGACGCTCCGCCCTTGGCCGTCTGGGCTGTTCTCTGCACGACAGGCCGGCGGTAACGGTGCAGGTGGCCCCGGTCCCAGAAACGCAGAGGAGCCAGAGTGTGCCAACAGGCCGGCCTCGCGTCTGTCAGCAAATCCCAGCCGGCATTCCCGGCTGCCCGTGCGCGGGGCTCTGAGATCGCCTCCGAGTTCTCGAGTTACAATCCTTGACGTGTGTGCATTTTGTGGTGGTTTGAGTCAGAATCTGGTAAAAAGGACCCTTTGGCTCCTTTAAGCATTAAGTCATTTAAGCATCCAACTTCACCTCAGGTCCTGATCTCACAGTTCAGAGCATCGGGCTCCGTGCCGACAGCTCGGAGCCTGGAGCTGCTTCAGATTCTGTGTCTCCCTCTCTCTCTGCCGCTCCCCCACTCACACTCCGTCTCTCTCAAAAATAAACAAACATCACAAAAAACTTAAAGGACCTTTTCCATCAGGGCACTAGTGCAGGCACAGCGGGGACCTGAGCCCAGGTCAGGCAGCTCTACCCGAGGAGACAGGAGAGTGAGCTGTGCCTCTCATTCCTGGATTACATGCCTAACGTCTCGTCTATTCAACCGCCACACTGGAGATGAGGACCGAGGAGAAAATCGACCGAACCAGCTCACTCTGCTCCCAAACCCAGCAGCAGCCCCACAGCAGGCGCCCCCCACGTTGAGAGCACGGACACTGAGCTCGGGCTCCACCCAAAGGCCTCGGCTCCTCAGGGCCGTGCTGGGAACTGCCCCCGAGAAAGATGAAAGGCTCCCAGATGCCATCAAGCATTCTAGAAGAAACGCATCACCTTTGAAGGGTCCAGGACAGCCTTTCAATACAGGGATACAGGGGCATAACTAACCAGCCAGCCGCAGAAAAAATCCTACAGGTTTGTCTGTGAGATGGATGGAGAGAAGGAAGGAAGGAGGAAAGGGAGGAGGGAAGGAAGGGAGGAGGGAGGAAAGGAGGGAAGGAAGGAGGGAGCAAAGGGAGGGGGGAAGGAAGGAGGGAAGAGAAGAGGGGAGGAAAGAAGGGAGGAAAGAAGGAGGGAAGGAGGGAGAGAAGGAAGGAGGGAGAGAAGAAAGGAAGGAGGGAAGGATGGAGGGAGAGAGGGAAGGGAGGAGGGAAAAGAAGAAGGAGGGAAGACTGGAAGGAAGAAAGGAAGGAGGAAGAGAGGATGAGAGGACAGAAGGGAGGAAGGAGGAGGGAGGGAGAGAAGGAAGGGAGGGAGGAGGGAAGGAGGGAAGGGAGGAGAGAAGGGAGGAAGGAAGGAGGGAGAGAAGGAAGGAAGGAAGGAAGGAAGGAAGGAAGGAAGGAAGGAAGGAAGGAAAGGAGGAGGGAAGGAGGGAAGGGAGGAGGAAGAGAGAGACAAACCATAGTCTTGCCTGTCAAGGCCTTGGGGGGCTGTTCCTTCCTCGCTCCGTCCGGGCCTGCAGGTGAATAGCTCCTGGGTCCTTGCAATGCTCCCAGGCTCTAAGCGTGTAAAGTCACCTCCTAGGGTGGAGCGTTGAGTGTAGACTCCCGGCTTCTGCCCATAGAGATTCCAGACGGGAACGTCTTGGGGGCGCCCAGCCCTGTGCCTTTCTGACGACGGACGATCAATCGGGCCCTGTGGTTTCCAACGCGGTGCTCTCTCCCCCGCGGGTGGCGAGCCTGGGGCCCGTCCTCGGTCTCGAGCAGAAGGGCTCCAGAGGAGGAGCCAGTGAGCTCGGATGGGAAACAATCACGCCTTCATCCTCACAGCCCTGTACTGAAACGGAGCATCTGCAGGTACGAGTGTCCGACCCAAAGTGCAGAAGGGTCGGCGGTGCCCGGGACTTAGCGCCCCACGGGCTTACTGCTGATCCCACAGATGCCGCCCGGCCCCACGAGGCTGCAGGCTCAGAACAGGGCGGGGGCGGCCTCTCCAACTCCGCGGAAGCCCGTGTGGAACCCTGACTTATTTTCTGGGATAGGTGTGCTGCAGCCGGCCTGGCTCCTCTCATGCCCAGAGCACGGGTGTTCTCTGACATGTTTGAGATCTTCACTCCAGAAGGGGTCGGGGGCACCGCGATGGTCAGGAACCTCCAATCCAGCGAGGATGCCACAGCACTGCTGCACGGGGAGGCACGGGCCCAGGAATGAAAATCTCCTGGACGCCGCACCTGGGTGCAGAATGCTCTCTGCGGCCCTTCTGGAAGGTGGCCGGCGGCGTGCGCAGGGCAGTCCCCTGTCCCCAGACAGACCTAGCAGCACAAGGCAGGCCAACCTGGGGAGAGTAGCACAGAACGTGGGCCGCCGTGTTCCCTCCTCCTCGCATTGCAGTCGTAATGCCGGGGAGAGGCCACTGACGGCGACAGGATGCTGTTCCAAAAGGCTCACCAATGCTCACGGAGGAGAGAGGGCTCTGAGCCCGAGATAACAGAGCTCACCTCCAATCAGCCCGTCGGAGCCTGCTGGGTCGGAGATTAAGGCCCAGAGAGGTTAAGGAGCTCCCCCGAGCCCACACAGTAGAGAACGTCAAAAGCAGGCCTCAGGCCAGGCTCCGGGCCCCACGTGGACCACCCTCTCCGCTGAGGGGCATTTTCCCAGGCCAGACGCCCCATCTCTCGTCTGGATTCTGCTGCCCCAGGGCCGGATGGAGAAGCAGGGCCAGATGTGGGCAGAAAGCCTGGCTCAGGCCAAGACCCCCTCAGGGAGGAAAAGGAGCCGCCTCCGTGGAGAAATCCGCGGCTAAGCCACCACAGGCGGGGACACAGCCTCACCGTCGCCAGCAGGGTGACCGCCCGCCCTCCAGAGGCCAGAGAGACACCTTTAGAGCTGGTGACCCAGCTCGTCCCCTCTGAGGACGGGGGTGTGGCAGCCGGCCCCGGCCGAGGCAGAGTGGAGAACCAGAGCGCCGGGGGTGAAATCGCTGCTTTGCCGCTCGCTAGCTGGGTGACCTGGGGCAAGTGACCTCTCTGTGCTTCGCTTCCCCCTTCTGTGTCCGGTGCACGACAGGTAAATAGCCACCGAGCGTGCCCCACTGACGGGAACGCCCAGCCACGTCACTCTACAGGCCTGAGCCTTCAGAACACGCCCCCCCACGGTCATTACCGACAACTTCAGAGGTTACGCGTCTGTCATCCAGACTCGGAGGCACAGAGTCCCCAAGGAAGTCCGGCAGGGCCAAGACCTTCTCGGGCGAGTCCCACTCGCCCCGTCACCGCCGATGGGAAGGAAGTGGGGACGCGCGATCAGCTCTCTCCCGGCCGCGTGCGCCCGTATCCCATGATGACGGAGAACGCCGGAGTTGTTTCCAGTCTTTTGCTGTCAGGAACACAGAGGCCACGAATATCTGTGTCCACTCTGTGCAGAGACAGGCCTCCGTTGCTCTGGGACAGATGCCCCAAGAGTGTAATTGCCGGGTGTGTGTTTAGTTTCGACAAACGTTCGCTCCCGCTCCGTCCACTCGTAACGGAGTCTGTCAATGAATCAAAGTTTCTTCATCCTGAGCGACTCCCTTTTACGGGCGTCGGCACGTTTCTGAAGGTCGTTTAGCGGGACACGCTTTAAGCGTCAAGTCTAGGAACTCTGTGCCTGGCTTTCCATCCTGAACGTCTTCTGTGATTCCTTCTTCTAAAGTTTCATAGCTTTTCGCTTTACATTTAATCCCTGACCCGTTTTGTGCGCATTTTTGAATGAGGCGTAAGGGTAGCTGGAGGGTCACTTTCCACCCCTCGATGTCCCACTGTTGGAAAGCTTGCCTTCCCTCCACGGAATGGCTTTTGGCCTTTATTAGGAATCAGCTGGGCGCGTCTGCACGGGTCTATTTTGGGGCCTTGAGTGCTGTCCTACCGACCCGTGCGCCTGTCCCTCCGTCCACACCACACAGGAAACACACTGCTTCTCCGGGAGCCTCGCGTGGTACATTTCACTGTCCTCTCATCGACACAGCCTTAACTGCAAGGGAGCCACACGTGTTTTTAACCGAGCCCACGCCACTGCAGACAAATCAGGGTTAAAGTGAGAAAGGAAAGGCGTGCAGGGTGGCTGGACGTGTGGCTGCCCGGGGTGTAGACCCCAGCTGCTCTTGGGAAGTAACTCTGCTTCGTCTGCCAGGACTCACACACTTCACGCATTATGCTCGTGCCCCTAAAGGTTTCTATAACTTTTTCTGATCACGAAAATAACGTATACTTATTGTAAATACACTGGAAACTACAGTGAGGTGCAGAAGTGATCTAAGCGGCCAGAAATAAACACAGTGGCTGCTTCAGCCACGCTTCCTCCTACTTCCCCACTCTGCTGGAGTGGATGAGGCCGGGGCGCTCCCTGGACGCGGCAGTCTGGCTCAGGAGGGAAGGGAAAACGAGCCGGGAGGTTCCAGGTCAAACAATGCGGGCCTCCCCTCGGGATCTGTCACTCACCGGCCCGTGGCCTTGCACCCTGGCACTCGGGTTCCCCGCCTGTAGAATGGGCGCAGGTGCCTCGAGGACGCAGCAGCGCCGCGTGGAATTGATGCCGCGTGGAATTGATGCGGGCTGTGCCGGCCCAGCTGGAGGGCGGGACCTCGGCAAGCCAGGTGTGAGCTTTTCCCTTCAGTAGATGCGCTCGCCAGGTCAGGAGGGTCGTGTCAATGTCCTAGGATCCCTATGAGAGACACACATGGGCCCCACATACACAAATCCCTCTACCAGAGCAGGACAGAGGCTCTTCGTGGTTCTGCGTTTGTGCCCCCGAACCCAGATCGCTGAAACACCACACAGCCTGAAGCCTGGAAGCCCTTTCCGGCCGCGCCTCCTCCCGTCCAGCCTGGCCTCCCCCGGAGAAGGGCCTGTGTCCTGAGAGGCATACGCACGTTGTGTACTTTGTTCTCCCCACTTACGGGTGGGGCCACTGTGACCTGCCAGGGCAGCTGAGTGGGGGCTGGGCCTAGCCGGCCGTCAGGGGAAGGCATTTCCTTTGTGCCGCAGGGCCCCCCATCACGGCGTTCTGGCACCGAGGCTGGCGTCCCCCACCGGACAGCCTTTCAGTTCCGTGGGAACTGTGCTCGCACCAGTGGGGGAGGGGCTCCCCGCACCATCCAGAGAAACCGTAAGCTTCCCCAGCAGACTCCACGGTAGGCTTTCCACAGCCAAGAGCTCCCACTCCCTTAGCCCGACTGCCCCTTCACCAGCCACCTGCCCCCCACCCGGCAGGCGTCAGAGCGGCGATGCGGGCACGCCGGAACAGAAGGGAAGCGTCATTACAGTGCGGGGCCACGGAACACGACAGAGGAGAGACTGCTCACGGGCCACGACGCCCTGCTCTGCAAAGAAAGCACGGCCTTAAAAGGGAAACGTGCACAAGCTCAGAGGTGCGCTGTTACAGCGAGGAAATGGGCTTCAAATGCGGGTCCCTAACGCCCAGTCCCCTGCCCCTCGGCCCAGGGCGGCCGCCAACCCCCGAGAACCCTGGGCCGCGCCAGGCGTCTGAGCGGGAACCAGCTCTGATGGAAATGGCGGGGCCGCGGGGCCTGGCCCGGGGCCGGGGAAGGTGCAGAGGGAAGGGCGCCAGCCGGGGGGCCTGCAGAGCTAAGGCCTCCACGCCGGTGCCCCCCAGCAAACCATCCACTCGGAGCCTTGGCTTACCTATCTGTGAGGCGAGCGGGGTGGGGACCGGATGCTCCTGTTCTCCTGCGTCTCTCTGCGTCCTCAGACCTGCCCTGGGGCCTCACGGCGGCAGCAGCCAGGCCAGCACGGAGACCCGCCTCGGACACGCGCTCGCCACTTGGCCGCACCTGGCCGAGCCGTCGGGCGCTGGCGTTTCCTGCCTCACCTGGGCCCGTCCCGAGCCACGTGCGCAGGCCGAGCTCGGCGTCTGCCCTGAGGGATCCGCCTTGCTCCAAACCCGCTGGCTTCAAATCCTTCCCTCCCCCGGACAGAGAAGCTACTTTAAAACGAGCGGGTTTTGCAGGCCGCACTCCGGGTACCCGGCCGGCCCGGTTGGGGCGACGCACGACTCTCGATCTCGAGCCCCACGCTGGGCACAGAGATTAAGAATAAACAAACTGTAAAGGCCACGCTCTAGTTCTGAAGTGGGAGCCACAGCTCACCCACTAGAAGACGCCGGCGCTGAAGCAAAGGGCTGGTGGTGTGGAGGGAACCCAGGGCCCAAGGGCAGGAGGCGGGCACCAGGGCTGCGCAAACCCGGCGGGTCCCTCGCCGCTGGCACGGGAAGCTGCTCACTTAGGACGCGGCCGGTGGGTCTTAAATGCAGACCCTGCGAGTCACCTGCGTCGGAACCAGCCGGGGACACGTGGCAACAGCCCAGAGGGGCCCGCCCAGCCCGTGGATGGGACCCCGCGCGGGAGCAGGCACTGCCAGCTCAGCCCAAGCAGGAAGCAGAGGGGGTTCTCCAAGCGTGGCCACGGGGGCCCAGCCTCGGCCTCCGTGCTCGCGTGGCCTCCTCCGTCTGTGCCAAGGCTCCCCCCACCTCCCTCTCGTAAGGATCCCGTGACCACGCCCCACCAGCCTGGATGATCCCGAAAACATCTCCGTCTCCGGAGCCCGAACAGGATCACACCTGCAAAGTCCTTTTGCCTCGGGAAGCCACACGGCCGCGGGTTCTGGGGACTGGGATGAGGACGCCATTGGGGGGCCATTTTTGGCTTACCAGTCGTGGTGTCTGAAAACAGGAAAGCCATTAACCCGCCCTCACGGGTGCAGGGGGGCAGAAGCACCCAGAACACGTGCCTGCCGTGGGCCCGGCGATGGTCCGCACGGGCAGTACCCCAGCCGGTGCCCTCTCTCCTGGTGGGTAGGGCCAGCTCGGGTTCAGTGCCTGTGTTTCGGGACCAGGCAGGGCCGTGGGCCAGCCCACACGCTGCACAGCAGAGGAGGAGACCCCCGTCGGGGCCACAGATGGTGGCTGACACCTTGAGGACGTCCGGGAAGCGGAGATTCTGGTCAGCCCAGATACGGAGACGCGGAACAAACATTCCTCCCTCCGCTACATCTGCTGTCTGGATGGGTTGTTAAGGGGAAATAGGACCTTTGAGAGGAGAAGAATTAGGTGGGAGGTTGCAAACAAAGAAGATACGTAAGGTGACGCTGAGGGAAAGTTCTGGAACTCTGGCAGCGTGAATCCACATACCTACTCCCTCGAGAGAGTACACGGGGTTCTTCCCTGTTAGGCAGCCAATCTCTTCTGTGGGAGGTTGACCGCCCTGGACTCCGTGTCTGCTGGAGGGCGTTCCTGCGGGAGCCCCGTCTGCCAAGGGCTGCGCGTCAATAGCGAGTGGGGCGCGGGGGCAGGACGCCGGGGGCGCGGGCCGGGCTCGTGACTCCGCTGCAATGCACTGACTTCAGAGGCTTGGGGGCGAGTGGCGGGACGCTGGCGCCCTTCCACGCCGTCTCCCTCTGCGGGGACTCAACGGCCAAAAGGAAACGCTTTGCGCTGGCCCGAGTACCACCAGATGTGGCCAGACAGCAGATTGCACATCTTAAATCCTCGATTACTCAGAGGTGGCTGAGCTGGGAAGTGACTTCCGCACGGACTCCCTGGAACCAGCTCGCCGGGCCCGCGCCCAACTCCGCCTGCCTGAGACGTGGCCTGGCCAGCGAGGCTGGGCTGGGGACGTGTCCTTCTGTCCACACACACACACACACACACACACACACACACACACACGGGCTGGCGTGAGCCCCCGCCTTCTGCATGTGCCCTGGCCCTGGCGTCTGAGATCTGGCGACTGCTCCCCTCTAAACACACGTGCACCCGCCACCGCCCAGCACACGTCCTGGCAACCCCCTCCCCCGTCCAAGGCAGGCATCGGCAATCAATCGCGGAAACTCCAGCTGGGGCTGCGGAACCCTTTACCACACAGCACGTCAGGCCCTGGACGCCTCACCCGTCTGAAGTGACACTTGCTTCCCAGTCCTGCCTGAGATCACGTCTGCTGGCAAATGCACCCCCACCCCCCCGGATCCCGTGAAAGCGCCGCGGGTGTTATGGGGGCCCCTTACCCTTTCAGCGGTCAAACTTGTGTGAACGTATGAGTGGTTGGACCGTTGGGGTGGGAACGGCCGGGGCATGCGCGCTCGTGGCCAGGCCGCGACCGTCTGCGCCTGTGCAGGGAGGGCGTGAGCGGCGCAGAGGCATCTGGTCGCCGCACAGAGAGCCGGTCGGTCTTCCGAAGGCTCCGAGGCCCTGCGGGGCGGGCCAAGACCTCGCGGGGACACACACGCTACAACGGGGGCGGGCCTGGAGGACACAGGCGGCCACCTGTGAGGCCCTGGGCGAGGGGCTGCCAGGCTGGGGAGGGGCCGCTGCTCAGGGGCACGGGCTTGCCCGCCCTGATGAAGAAGTTCGAAAACGGACAGTGGGGAGGGCTGCACAGCTCTGCAGATACGCCAGAGACTGCGGGGTTGTGCCCTTTCAGCGAGCGCCCTGTGTATCTCAACGAACCCACCGGGGACTCTCAGGTGGCATCTGGGAGGCAGAAGGCCTCACGATGGGACGGCCAGGCTCGCGGCCGGCTAGGAACTTCCGGGCCAGGGGGCCTCAGCGAGGGTCTTAACCACCCTGAGGCCCAATTTTTGTGACCAGAAAGGGGAGGGTGTTAAGAGACCTCACGCCACTGTGCTTTGGGGGGGCTCTCGTGAGGCCCAAAGATGCGGTAAACCCAGTTCCTGGGGAGCAGGCCTGGCGATTCCCAGACGCAGGAGCCAGGGCGCGGGGCTCAGTGAGGGTGGTGCTCCTGCCCCTCACCCCACACGGTGAGAGCATTTTTGCTGCAGGAAAGAGGGGACCAGATGCCCCACCCCCACCCACGATGGCCCCTGGCACTGCGTAGGGGGGGCTTGGGGGCTGGAGCCCCACACTCCCGGGGAGCACCCAGCAAGGAGCCCCCTGCGAGGCAGTTCTCAGGGAAGAGCTCAGCCGCTTGGACCACACGGCAGAAGGAAGGACACCAGCTGCCGGGGGGGGGGGGGGGGGGCATTGGGACAACCCACCCATAACCACGGACCCCGGCGGCTGCAGTGATGGCTTCTTCCTACCTGAAGACTCTTGCATGTGTTGGGTTGGAGACGCCTGGGGCTCGGAGCGGGGAGCCGCAGAAAAGCCAGTCCCGCTTCTGGGGCGCCTGTGGACACCGGGACACCATTTCGAGAAAAATCAAAACCACGAAAAGGTACGTCTGCCCAGAACCCGGCCGCCCCCCCTTTGGGGGTCGCAGCCACAAGGTGCGTGCCGCAGGACGAAACCAAGGGGACAGGGTCCCAGAGGGTGGACGTGGAAGCAAACGGACCCGGCAGCTAATGTGTTAGGAGTGGGGGGCGGGGCGCCGGTCTCTGGCGCCAGCCCCTCGCTTCTGTCTGCTCAGCCCGCGCTGAGCTCCGGGTCTGGAAGTTCTCTCTCCGCAGAGTCCGATTCCAGGAAGACGGCTGTGATCACTGACGGGGGCATTTCCCAATCCGGACGCCCGACCACCAGCAGGGACACATCGATGAGGAAGCCCCGTGCTCCCACCATCCGACTGGGGCGGGGAATCCGGCCCAAGCTGCCTCCACCTGCCTCCCCTTACAGCTCAGGACGCGGAAGGCGCGAGGAATCGCCGACGCCCGGCATCCCACGACTTCTACACAAAGCGCGGTGACACCCGGGGAGACCTGGACCTTCAGAGCCTCATCCACGTCCCTTCCTATCTGTCATCCGGTTCCCTCCGGGGACTCGTCAACAACCCGGGCCGCCATCCTTCTGGCCACAGAGGCCGAGCCCAGAAGAAGCCACAGCAAACCCCGCGCAATGGGGGTCTGGGTCGAGTCTGCGTGTGGCAGAGGGACCTTCTCAGGGGGTCTCAGGACGTTTCGGTGCAGAAACTGTGACTGTCATTCCCGGTCACTGCCCGGCTTTATACTGGGAAACAAGTCCGGGAGTGTGGGGAGAGAGAGGCCTGTGCCGGGGTGGAGACCGGCGCTCAGGAGCGCAGGACAGTGGCCTGTCGTCACCGGAGCGGGCTTCGGACGGGCCGCGTGACCGCAAGCGGGAAGTCCCACTTCTGCTCCTGGCTGGTCGGGGCGACCGGTCCTGCCTCCTCGCTTAGTCAGGGAAGCCGTAACGAGACGCACATTTAGCAGAAAGGACAGCTAATCGGGTTTGTCCGGAGCACGTCTGAACCGGCTGCCTTGAGAGAGAAGGCCGTCGCCATGGACGGACGGCTCTCAGAGAGGAAACGACGACGCAGGCATCCAGCAGGCACCCTTCGCGAAGGGGGCGCCCCGAAGGCCTCGGATCAAGGGCTGCAGGCGGTCTCCACTCCCAGCAAGTGATCTGCCCTTGAGCTCACATTCGGTCCAGGCTCGGAATTTTCAAAAGGAAAACACAACGCTCTGCTCTGCCTTAAAGACGTCCCCAGATGGCATTTGTTCCCAGGATTCGGTTGCGAGTGTGAATGCATTAACAACAGCAACAAAAACACAGGCGGCCCCGTCAGCGTCACATCCGAACTCCTAAGGAAAGCACCAGACTTCCGACACCCCCGTCAGCCAGCGCCAGGGCCGGTGCCCGGACCGGCGCGGGCGCGGGGAGCCTGCACTTACCCTGGAGGCGGCAGTGCCGTGGCTGCTGCGTGTCCCGGCGTGTGGCGTGTGGCGGGGCAGCTATCCTCGTGTTCTCGGGGACGGCGCCGGCCCAGGTGCCTGCGGCGGCCGCGGGGCGGCGGACTCTGCTTCTCTCTGCTCGGCCTCCGCTCGGCTGGGGAGCTTCAAGCCCCAGGCAGCCGGGATTCCCACTCCCTCCACGCACTTAACCCTGCCTTTGCCCGGTCGGGAGGGACCCGGAGAACGTCATCCCTGCGTGTGCAGGGGCACAAACTGGCTGCACTCAGGGGCCACGGACCAGCCCTGGTCTCCACTGAGCTCCCCCCCCTTGCTTTCCCCACCATAAGCTGGAACATGTGGGGAAGACGCCGGAAGATGCTTCTTTGCGAGGCTGCTGGTTTTCTTAACCCTCTGGACTGCTTCCTCAGCAGCGTGGCGGGGGGACACCTGCTGACAGGGGATTCAGGAGGCGTCCTCCCTGGGGGTCACCAGCCCGCGGGTCTCAGGGGGCTGCCCTTTGTTGGGCTCCTTTCTGGGGCTTTCTGTAGGACAGTTTAGCGGCTCAGATGCACCCCCAGGCTCAGGGAGGGCGGTGGGCACTGGGAGAAGCAGGACGGGCTGGATTCCGGCCCCTCCTAATTCTCTGTGGACGCTCAGCCGGTCATGTTCCCTCGTGAGCCCCCATGTCCACGTCTGCAAGATGTCAACGGCACCCACTGACCAATGAACTTGGTGGGAGCTATTTACGTGCCCAGTGCAGGCAAGGGTCACCAAACACGAAAGCCAGTCTCTCCTCTGAGCCTACACATCCTGCAGCCCCAGAGTTGCCTGATCTGTCCGCTTACCAAGGCATCCTCGGCTCTCAGCTACCAGGGAAACTGAGTCATGGGAGCATAACGTGACCATAGTTTACCCCTGAAGTTGCTGTGAGCTCCTTCCATGCACCAGATGCAGATTCCACACAAGAGGTGGAAAGAGGTGACAGGACTGACCTCTTGGGGGACAGTAGCCCCGCAGAGGACTCCCAGCCCCCCAGAGGCCCCAGGCACACTCGCACACGCATGCTTACACATGGCTCTCATGACACGCACGCTCACACATGTGCTCACGTCCTTATTCCTGTCCAGCCACAGGGACCAAGCAAGGCTGTCACTAGTATGTCCCCCGGTCACACAGGGCTCACACAACCCTCCAAAGGGTCCCTGGGGTCTCCAGTCTCCTTCTTCCTGACTACCATGCCATCAGAAAGGACCCTCGGTAGCCATTTGACCGGGAGACCGAAAGGACACATTCCCAACCTTGGTTCTCATTTCTGATGGCAGAACTCAGCTGACACCTGAGTTCCAGCCCACGGAGGTACCTCTCTGCGGCCTCTTCCAGAGAGCCTCTGTGGCCCCACGTGGAGGGAAGGGGCGAGGCCCCTCAGCAAGCACACCGTATGGCCCCAGGAGGCAGCAGCACATAGGGATCACACCCTGACTTGACCACCACCTGGCTGGGCCAGTTAAAGCAAGTTGCTAACCGTCTCTGAGCCTGGCAAAATTCAGACGCTACTGGTCCCTCTCTCGTGGGGATGAGGTTCAGGACTGCACGATCAGGAGTACGTGCGACACGCGTGGAAGTCCAGACAGGTTCCAACTTCGCCTGGTCCCGCTGCTGGGGCTCACGCAGGCCGTGGCCAGGCCCGTGCACTCTTCACGTGTGACCCACCAATTGGCTGATGTGTGCCTGCAGCCTTGAAAATGCCGTTCACCTTTGATGGAGGTCATTCTACGGCACCTCCTCTCCAGAGGAGGTCCAAGATCCAGAAAATGCTTTCCACAGATGCCAACTAATCAGAACCTCGACGCCCCCAAGTGGGGGGCGGTAAATTAAGAAGAGTCTGGACGCGGGTGGGCCAGCAGCTCACGGGCATGGCTAACGGCCTTCCGCCTTTGCAGGGATTTTCCCTGAACCCGTGTGTAGATGTAAGTAATTGTGTCCGGAACCAGTGGAATGGGACCTAGAAACAGGACCCGTGCGTGGAGACAGAGGTCAGAATTTCTAGCGCGTCCTCACCTGATGTCTGAGGCGTTGAATCTTGACCCTGCGGTGGGCTGGGGGGAAAGGAACGCACAGGGAGACCCTGAACCCAAGGCACCCCACGACTTCAGTGCTGGGCGTGTCCGGATGGCAGAGTTGTAGGTGGGCTTCCCCCTCCTCCTCCTGCTTTTCGGGATGTTTGAGGTTGCCCACGATCAGGGTGCTTGGCTTTTTATAATCAGGAAACAGGTCTCTAAAAATAAGAGTGTCGACCCCGCCTCCCGCCCCCAGAGCCTTCCCCTGCCCGGGTCCGGTGCTGCCTGCCAGACTTCTGGGTGGGACCAGCGAGGCTCAGAGGGCCCAGTGACTTGCCCAAGTCGCGCAGCTAGCAGGTGGCAGGGCTGGGGCTTGCACCTATCTTACACCAAAGCCCGGAGCCACCCTGCAGGCTAAGAGACCCCACCCCACGGGATCTGCGGGAAAGACGTGGGTTTCACCGATGTCTCCCTTTCAGGGCTCGTCTGGACAGCGCTCTTCGGTGCAAGGGCCTCACGAGTCACGTCACAGCCGCCCTGGGCGTCCCCGTCATCAGCGTCCGACGGGCACATCGGCGTGCACATCACCATGACGACATGGACGCACAGATCACGATTCAACAAACACTTCTGAAAGCGTCCCGCGTGCCAGGGGTCCCCCGAGCGCTGGGGACTCTGCTGCAAGTGAGAGGCAGCTCCCGGCACAGCCCGGGCGCACACAGCAACGGGCACAACGGGCACACAGCTGAGCGAGGAAGTTTCTCGGTGTCGGGGCTGGCGGTCCCCCCAGGTGCTGAGTCACTCTCGCATCTGGGTGTCGCTGGGAAGGTGCCTGGCACGCGTGGCTGAGCTCCAGGTAAAGGAGGGTGCCCTCTGAGATGTGGGGGGGGCCTCACACCCTGGGCTGAAGGACACTGAGAGGAGAGCGATTTCCTGCGGAAGAAGTTCACCCTGGACTGTGGCCGACTGTTTCCTGCTGCGCGGCGGACTCCGTGAGCCCAAGCCTCAAGGTCCACCTCTGACGTGTGTGAACGCTCCCCCCGGTTCCCCCTGGTCTGGTAGGGCCCCGACCAATGCAGGGCCAAGCCCTTCTCTGAGTGCTCCGTGAGCACCCACCACGCGAGGGAGCTCCAGGCTGCGAGACTTGCTTCCCTTCGTGACGGGAGGTTTGTGGCAGGTGGAGCCTGGGCGGTTGTTGACACAGCCCGTCAGCTGTGGGCTCTGTGGCCCTCCCTACCTAAAAAGCCACGCTGGGCGTCCTTTTTAGGTAGGGAGGGCCTACCTGCAGCGACAGACCTTCCTGCAGCGAATGCGACTAAGCGTAAACCGTTTCAGGTCAGACCACCGTTTCCAGAACAATTTCCTAAGACTGTGGACGGCCTGTACTTGTTGGAGTCTACGTTTTACTTCCGGGCGGGTTCCGGACCTCCTGGTGCCGGGGTGCGCTCCGGAGGACCGAACCGGAGTCTCGGGGCAGGGGCAGGGCCACGGCCTTCGAGCTCCCCGGCCATTCGAGCGCAGCTGGTTTACCTCCAATTCTGACGCAGGCATTTCAGACAAGGCGTTTTCTTTCGTGAGGCAGACGCGGGACGCACGTGCTGCTGACAGCACGCCCAACTTCGGGGACACATCGAGAACCAGAGACCAGCCTCCTGAGGGGTAAACTTGCGAGACTGGCTGTTGTCAGTGAAGGTGGCAGGTGGCCTGGCTTGTCCAACAGACCTCCTCACGGACCTGCACACTACCGTGGATGCTCCAGGACCGGGGGAGTTGAAACCCCACAGCAGATCAGGGATGCTGGGCAGGGAGCACTGACTCCAGGATCTTGACGAGGGTCTCAGGGAGGAAAAAAAGGAGGATTTTATCTGTCCCTCGTCCAAAACTATGGCGCATCCGCTCATCTGTAGCCTGTGCGTGTGCGGTGCTTGTTTCGGTAACCTCGTGCTGTGTGGCAAACCACCCCAAAACTGGTGGCTTTGAACAGCAAAATCACTTGCTCTCTCTCTCCCTTTCTGTGGGCTGGGCAGTTTTCACCTGGGCTATGCCCTGTGGTCTCATCTGAAGGCTGGACCGGGGCCCCTCGCTGGCTAGCAAGCTGGCTGGCTCCAGCTGGGGGCCTCAGCTCCTCCCCACATGCCCGTGGGAGGGTCCTCACGGCATGGCGGCTGGCTTCCCCAGCAGACAGAGGCAGGAGCCGCAAGGCATTTATAATCTCATGTCAAGGAGGAGCGCTGTGCTCACTTCCACTGTAATACACTGCTCATGTGGACCCGGCCCAGGCTCGCCGTGCGAGGGGCCGGCACAGGGCATGAACACCACGAGGAGCGGATCGTTGAGGCCACCTCGGAGGCTGGCCCTACAGTCTGTCCTGAATCCCCAAATGGTCCACACGCCTCCCATTTCTTATTTTTAGCACTGTTTGCCACCATGAATGAGAAACAGATTTCCAATCAAGGAAGGAGTCTCCTGGATATCTAACAGCCGTCTGTGGGGGGCTTCTCTCTCCCCTCACGCCTTTCATTACGAGCTACTGGGACAAGCTGCCCTCCGAGCTCCCTCACAAATCTCGCTCCATCGCTCAGCCCATCAGGTGGTTTATTTTCCATATTGCTGCAGGCAACATGGCTGCTCGCCGTGTAACTGGGACCCCCTTGTCTGGAAAGGGCTTTATCGGGCATTCTTGCTTGGGGTCTTGTGCAGCTGTGGACTCAGGTTGGCTGGGGCTGCAGTCTCATCTGAAGGTATGGCCGCGAGGATCTCTTCCGAGGTGGCTGCATCACACGGCTGGCAAGTTGGTGCTGGTGACCACAGAACTCAGTGTCTCTCCAAGTGGCCTCTCCATGGGGCTGCAAGATAAAGCTGCAATACTTTTTACAGCTCAGCCTCAGAGGTCAACTCTGTCAGCCCCGCCATATTCCACCGGTCACTTGAAGCAGCCCTGATCCCAGGTGGGAAGATAATGAATACAAGAGGCACGGATCGGTGGGGTCATCTTGGAGGCTGACCACCACAGTGTTGTCCTAGAGACAGGTCTAAATGAAAGAGGTTCAGAGAGAGGCGCCGGGGTGGCTCAGTCAGTTGGGCGTCCGACTTTGGCTCAGGTCACGATCTCATGGTCTGTGAGTTCGAGCCCCACGTCAGGCTCTGTGCTGACAGCTCAGAGCCTGGGGCCTGTTTCGGATTCTGTCTCCCCCTCTCTGTGCCCCTCCCCGGCTCCTGCTCTGTCTCTGTCTCTCTCAAAAAATAAATAAACGTTAAAAAATTAAAAACAAAAAAGACGTTCAGAGAAAAACAATGAAAAGGTCAAGAGACTCAGACTAATCAGTCTGAAAACGACCCGATTAGACCAGGATGGTGACCAGTGTGAAATCATAGAACGTCAACTGATGGCGAGCACACGGGAAGAGCCCAGGTCAAAATCTATGGGTTGTCTGAGCCCTACCACTCCCTATCTGGGACTGGGACTGTCACGCAAAGAGATGATGATGGCGTCTGACCTCCCTTCTACACCCATTTATTGGAAGACCAAATTTATGGGAAGGCCAAAGGAATTAAGAGAACGATGAAATGCCAGAGCAGAGAGTTATGCTGCTATGATTAACTCACTTAATTAGAATGGTAAGGCCCTTTAAAAAAAAATCACAGCTTTATTGTGCTATAATTAAGATGCTACACGTTTCACCAAAATGGACAATTCATTGGATTTTAGTCTCCCATGACCACTGCAAAACATAAGGTCATTTTGATCCTTGAAATGGTGTTTTCAGACCAAGAAAAGAAATGCCAGTCAATGTGGCAGAATTTAACTGGGGGACTCCTTACCCAGGAGGCACAAGGAGCCACGAAGCTCAGGTTGAGAAAGGACATCAGGGGGAAGAGAGGTCTGGACACGCGAGGGCTGAGCCATCCATGCAGGAAGATGGGGAGAATCAGCCAGTAACCTGGAGGCTGGAGTGAAGGCTGACGGCCTGTCCTAATGACACACGGTACCAGTCAGAACCCCCTTCCTGAATTCCAAGCACCCCCCGTGTCACTGGCCAACATTCCCTCCCACGTTCTCTTGCTCCTACAGCAGGGAGCACGTTTCCTTTCAAGGCAAGGTGTTCAGTGGCAAGGACCCCCGTGGCCGGTGGCCCCTCGTGGCTCGGCCCCAGGAGCTGTTCAGCCTTGCGGGATGGGAGAAAGCCCCGGTCAGCCAGGAGTTTGGGGATTTAATGCTGCCCCTGTGTCTGAGCCTCCTGAGAACCTTCCTTCCGTGCTTTTGACCCCAGCCAGGCCATTCCGCAGCCGAACCCGGGACAAAGAAGGGGCTGGGGTCCTACGGGCCAGAGCAGGCAGATCAGCAAATGAGGGTGGCAACCTCCAGGTGAGGGCTGGCTTGGCCCGGGGGACTGGCCCCGTGCCCTGACAAAGGAAGTACGGCACAAGCGGGCATGATTTTCCTTCCAATTAACCGCCTCCAGGTGGGGAAGACAGAGCGCCTTGCCTACGGCAGAGAGAGGGCACGTGAACACTGGATTACCGAGGGTTCAGGCTGAACTCGCTTCTCTCTGCCCCTCTCCCTGCTCCACAGAAAGTCCAACGAGTGGAAGGCTCCACCGGCCCAGGGGCCAGGGCATGAAGCAGAGCTGTCCTGTGGCCTCAAGAGCCAGGGGCTCCTTCATGACCTCAGAAAACACGAAGTCCCAGCCGCCCTCGGACACGGCCCTGGAGCCAAACCCGCTATCCTGCTACAACACCCTCTCCTCTCGCCTCTCCGCGCTTTAGGCTGGGGAACTCCCTCCCACCATCGCCCGCTGCCCCCGACCTCCAGCCGGCATCCAGAGGTCCGCGGCGGATGCCCCGAGCCACGGTCCACAGAATCACCTTGGACACAGACGGCCTGTATGCTTTTTGCTCTTACGAAGCACACAGGAGACGCCGGCAGCTCTTTCCGAAACCTGTCCAGAGAGCCTCGGTGACAATTCCTGAGTTCTGCCATCGGTCCAGATTTCCTGGTGGGCCGTGGCCGCCCCATCTGTCCAATGACAGGCTCGGGAGAGATGCCTCCCACCGGCCACAGAATCTTAGCAAGGATCGAGCAGAGAGTTCTGTGCACCAAGGAAGCGAAAATGCAGACCGCTCGACAAAGGGAGGAAGCTGGCAGTTGGCCGACCAGGGAAATTCAGCAGCAGATAAATGTGTATCCGTGTGTTGAGCGAATGGGTATGTCTGCACGGACGGACGGACACACACACACACACACACACACACACACACACACACACACGGCAGGGAGCAGTGATGCCCCAGTGCCAGGGTCGTGAGCACCCGCAGCACCCAGATCTTGGTTTCTAAGTACCATCTTCCGCTAAAAGTGACCAGGACTCCCTACAGAGATGAAAGGCTGCAGTCGGGCAGGGAAACGCCAGGCGCTCCTGCAAAACTCTGACACACCAGGCAGCCAGGACGCCGTCCAGGAGCCCCGGGGCCGTCACCGTGCTCGGGAGCCAGCTTGGCAGGGCTCACCGAGAGTAAGAGATAATTCTCTGGGTTAAAAAAAAAATGTAGTTCATGAGCTCAAACTCAGATAAATGAACGGGCAAAGAAGTGGAAGTTTAAGGAAGCACGAAATGTTTACACAGTTTTAAAATATTTTTGTGCAAAATACTTCGTATAACAGAGAAGATAAGAATAATTTGCAGTGGAGGGCCCTGGCAAACACTGTATTAAACAGTTCATGTTCCCATGGCCAGTAATGGACTTGAGTGAAATTCTGCCCCCTCCCCCAAAGGGCCCCCCAAGAGGCACAGCCTCGGCTGCTGCTGTTCCCGCCCCACAGGGATCTCCTCTCCAGGGGACAATACAGATCCTACAACACAGCCGAGCACCGCAGCCAAGCGGAGACCCGCGTGGACCGAAGGAGACGGATGTGACCGCCTGAGACAGGGCACGGTTGGACGGATGGGCCCTCTGCTCTCTGGCCCGACTGGGATGGGGCTCAGATGGACTACGGGGGTGCCGTTTTACGTTCGGACAGCATGCCGGGCCTTGCGGGAGCAGGTCCGAGTTTGCGGGAGCCGAGCCCTCGCACTAAGGTGCGGGTCACGACAGCCCACTTCTGCCACTGCCCCGCACGGCAGGCGGCCGCGGTCGCGGGCCGCTCCCTTGCCTTTGTGGGACCTGCCGCGCCGGCCCGGGGTGTCCGCGCGTCCCCCTCCACCTTCTGGGCCAGCGTCGCCCCTGGGTACGGGGCTGGCCGTCCACACCCTCCGCTCTGCCAGTCTGTCCCCGGCCTCCCCTCATCTGAGCTGAGCCCCCCCACCCCCCACCTCCCACACGTGCTCTGCTGCCCAGGGCCTCGGCCCACAGGACGGCCCAGTCTGTAGGACCACCAGGCCGTCCCGGGGGTAGGCCAGTGAAGAAGTCCCCAGGGCATGGGCCTGAGCAAAGGCCCGAGGAACAGGTGTGCCCCTTGCACCCTGAGCATCCACAGAAGCCCGTCCAGCGTCCGCTCCTCCAGAGCAGGCAGACGGCAAGGCCGGACCCCCCTTGGGCCAAGGCATCCCCTCCCCCTCCTGCCCTCACAGCGCCCCTGCTGCTGCCCTAAGTCCAGACAAGGAAAGGAAGGGACGGCACGGGGACAAGAAGTCAGCCATGCTCTGAGGGACACCTGGCCTCGCTGGGGAAGTGGGGGCCTTTGGTGTCTTCTCTCCTTCTTCTTCCTCCCTCCCCCGATTCCCAGCCTCCCTGTCCCTCCTCACGCCAAGTGCCCACAGGTCCTGGATCGCGCCTCTACCCACCAGACGCCAGTGTCACTCCCTTCCCCCCGCTATAACCAAAAATGTCTTCAGATGTTGGCCATCGTCCCATGGGGGGGTCAGAACACCCCTGGCTGAGAACCACGGGGTCCTCCTGTGACCCACCTTTGTCCCCCGTCAGCCCGCAAGGCCCTGGCACCCATGCTCACGGACGAAATGACGCCCCCGGCCCCGCGGCTGAGTGGGAGGAGAGAGGGCCGAGGCAGGGCTGGGAGCGTTCGGGCAGTCCCCCGGGCCTCCGGGGCCCCGGTCCGGCTGCCCAGAGAGGCGCGAGGGTAAAGCAAACTTTACGAAGGACACAAGAGATACATCTGTGAGTCTGTGACAGACTCCAAACAGAGCAAGCACAGGCTTTCCTTGTCGTCAGCGGCCACAGGCCTGAAGTCAGCTACACCCACGGCGCTGAGATCATTCTTGAACGCCCACCAGTGGCAGACCCGGCAAGGGCTGGAGGGAGCCAGCGAGGAAGACGGAGCAGCTTAGCCGTGATAAGCAAGCCGGGTCTGGCTCGGGGGGATTCCCGGAGCTGCCCCAGGCCCACCGGCCAGCATGAGGCCCTCGCTGAGAGGTATGCCTCTTCCCGGGGCAGGCGGAGAGAGCCTGGGATCCACAGAGAGGCCCGGCCCACGCCCCCTCGGCCTGGCCGAGGATCGGGGGCCCCTGTGCCGTCCGTCACACAGGGAGGTCCTTGCGGGGAACGGGGCCAGCGGCCAGGGGCAAGGGGCCAGACCCGAGGCTCACCACCTCCTGACGGCCTGGCTGGCCAGCACGGGGCTGGGCTGGACGTGGGCGGAGCCACAGGGGGGACGTGTAAGCCGGATCAGGCCTGTGGGCCGGCCTCCGGGTGGTTTCCCGTGACAGGCCGGGCCAGCGGGTCCCAGGGACGCTGCCCAGGAAGTGAGCTGAAAACCGGGCCCACTGCCCACATTCCAGTCCCACGGCCGCCGCCCTTCCCTCTGTGTCCCTCGGCCACCGGCTCCCAGAAGTCCGGGAGCTGGTGACCCGGTAAGGGGCAGATCCAGGTTTTGTGGGACCTCCTCGAGAAAAGCGACACCAACATCACAGATCCCAGACCGGGCAGAGCAGCGGCGAATGCTGAGTTCCTGCCCCGCGGGCCCTCCCCTCCCACCCAGCCCAGGTGAGGCCCGGCGCCCTCGCCGCGCTCCCGAGTCCGGGTACGTGTGCGGCGCGCCATCCGCCGTCCCTTGTTTGTGGAAACCCTTGATCGGGTTAAGGGGTTCCCTTTCATTTCTAGAACGCTGACAATCCCCTTTAACCTTCTGAATGAACTTTATCAAGAGCCGCTTCCGTGGAGACGCTCTCGTCCTTCTCCTCCAGTCTGTTCACGTGCTGAGTTACACTGGGTGACATTCTGAGGTTAGACCAGGCTGTGCTCTTGATCGACACACCCTTCAGGCCACCCCCCCATTAGTTTGGAGGCTACACGCGCTTTCTAGGCTTTTAGTGGATGAAGAGCTACAGCCTGATGGACCCAAACCCAAACTCTCTGCTTCCTCCATTCCTCCGAATGCTCCCTTCGTTTTCCTTCTAGGCCCGCAGACGCCGTCTTGTTCGTGGGGCTTCTCCGACTGCTCACGCGTCTGCACTGGCCTGTGCCCCAGGATCTTCTGTCTGGGATCGCGCTCCCTTTGCCAAAAGGATGGTCTCGAAAACTTCTTTAAAACGTCTCCTGGTGGCAAACTTCTGTCTTTCGCGTGTTTTACCTAAAAACTGACCTTTTAAATTGAAGAGCGACCCGAGGGCGTCGTCTTCACACGGCGACGCACCCAGATCAAGGACCACGGCGAGGCCAGGCTCGCCCGCCACCACGACCCCTTCCTCCCTGGGGGCTTCTAATGCCAGCGGCCGGCCTGCCTGTCCCACACCACGCCGGCTCCCGGGCCACCTGCTGGCCTCAGCCTTTAGGCCTCCAGGCGTTCCCACTGCACTGCCGGGCTCACGCGAACTGCTGGACCGCAGGGCGCTAGGCCCCACACGGACTCCCACCTTGCACACGTCACCGTGCACAGGCCGGAGCTCACGGCCATCGATCCCGCCAGTCTTTTACATCTTAGCGACCCTGAGGTGTCTCGTGGTGGCTTGGATCGGACCAGTGAGATCGAGCACTTTTTCAGATGTTTAGTGGTCACTTGTGGGTTTTCAAAGCATCTGTCGCGTGACAAAAATTCACTGCTCGTTAAATAATTCGTCAGCAAAGAGCGACGGGCACTTCTACCCTCGTCTCCAGAAATCATCACCATGGCTTCCCTCCTCCACCTGTCTGGTCCCTTTAGACACGGGTCTGTCTGTTCACCTTCGGATAACAGGGAACCTCACGACCTCGCGGACCCTGAGCCCGTGTCCTTTGTGGGCTAAAAACACGGACAACACCTGCCCCTTCTCTACCGGCGCCTTTGGATGAACCAGAGGCCCCCGCTGCCGGGCACGGCCGTTGCACGCGGAACTTCCACATCTGGTGACAGACACCTCTGGAGCTCCAGGGTCGTGCAGAGAGCACCATCGTTTGCCTGCCGGAAGTTTCGTGCCGGTCCTCTACGTGTGTCCCGCTCCCGCCACTGGTTTCTGTGTATGCTGCGAAGGGGGTCCCCGATCGCTGCCCTGTGGGGATCCGACTGACCCGGACACCGCCCGTGGACAACACTGCCCCTCCTCTGGGCTGCGTGGTGCCTCGGATGGCTCTGCCTCCAGGAGCCCGATCCCATGCTCAGGGTAACGCCACACCGCCCTTCAGAGTTGTTCAGTCCTTAGGACAGTCTTCTTGGCCCTTTGCATTTTCAAATACCTTCTCGAACAAGCTTGTCAATTTACACAAGAGTCCCCGTTTCGAGTTCAGCTGGAATTGCAGTGATCCACCATTTAGGGAAGAAAGGACACCTTGAAGCTTCTAATCAATCCACAGACGTGCCAAACACCTACATCTCTTAGGTTTCCTCCAAGAGTACTTTAGTTTCCTGTTACTTACCTTTTGTTAGTTTCCACATAACTTAAGTGTCCGAAACCCTGTGACAAGTAAGTCGTCAGGGGATCCCTGGGGGGCCCAGTCGGTTAAGCTTCCCACTCGGATTTCAGCTCAGGTCACGATCTCGAGGTCTGAGGGTCTGAGCCCCACCTCTTGGATCTGACCTCTGTCCCTCTGTCTCTGCCCCTTCAGCTCTCTCACTTCAGCCTTAAAGTAAAAAATATAAATAAATAAATCAATAAGCAAGTGATCGTTATTGATTGTTCCTGGTAGTAAGAATCAATTCTTGTACGTTGGGCACGCGGCCAGCAACCTTGCTAAACTTCTCTCCCTGCTTTCAATAGTTTTGCCTGTGAAGCTGCAATTCTTGCCATTTTCTTCACCTGTAACATCATCTCTGCAAACGGTGGCAGTTTTGTTTCTGGGTTTTCAAGCCCGGCACCCTTAAATCCCCTTTTCTGGCTAGTGTTGCAGCGTGGGGACCCCAGCAGTGTGGAGCAGCCGGTCCTGCCTCAATCCATCTCGGGGACAGAGCTTTCGACATTTCACAGTTAAGCAGGATGTCTGTCCCAGATTTCTCATTTGACTAGATTCAGAAAGTTCCTTTCTATTCCTGGTTTGCTAAAAGCACTCTTCCCTCTTAATCTTGAACAGGTATCAAATTGTACAAATGATTTTTCTGAGTTTATCAGGATCATGCTTTATCTCGTTAATGTGGTAAACTACATGCATTTTAAAAAATATACAAATCTGCATTCCTGAATCCCACCCACCTGGGCCATAATACGTTACCATTCAATATTAGCAGATCCAGCTCGTCCACCCTTTGTTGACGACTGTTGGGATTTTCAAGAGAAACACTGCTCTATAACCATCTCTCTTTCTCTTCCTCTCCCTCCCTCCCTCCCTCCTGTCCTTGTCAGGTTTTAGCACCAAGGTTATGCTGCCTCATGAAACAAGACGGGACACAAGCCTCTTCTGTTTCGTGAAAGAGTGTGTAACAGACTGCTTCTCTTTCTTAAGCATCCGGAAACACCGCCGAGCGCAGTCACACGCGCCCGGAGTTGTCCTTGTGACGACACTTTAAGCTGTACGTGCGAGTCCACGGAGACGGGAGCTACTAAGCGGCATCAGCACGGGGGCTTCTGGCGTCGTCCCCTCCCGGAAACATCAGGTTGACCACCCACCCACACAGGAGAACATCTTGGCAAGCGTGAAGGAGCCTGGGTGAAGGGCCGGAGCGCCCGGGTGGAGCGCAGCTCAGACAAGACCATTTCGCATCATCCCCAGCACAGGCACAGACACAGACGTGCTCCCGGGGGCAGGGGCATCTGGTCTGTGCCCGAGTGCCCCACAGACTCCAGGGCTGGCCCGCCGTGAACTCAGGGTCCAGACCTGACCCTGCACCCCGAGGCACCAGGCCGCCTACCCGAGGACTCCAGCGGCAAGCCCACCCACCACAACCCGCCAGACGGCTCACCGCGGTTCCTGGACGGGCTGCCTGTGAAGGCTTCCCTGCCAGAGCCCATCTGTACCGACCAGAACGGGTGCCCGCTTCTCGAAACGTCGAGATGTCAACACAAGGCCACGGGATCACAACAATCAAGGAAACACGACACCTCAAAAGGAAACCAATAAAACGACAACGAGTGGCCCCAAAGAAAGGGAGATCCATGAAATGTCTGAAAAGAATTCAGAATAATGCTTTTAAAGAAACACAATAAGGGGCGCCTGGGTGGCGCAGTCGGTTAAGCGTCTGACTTCAGCCAGGTCACGATCTCGTGGTCCGTGAGTTCGACCCCGCGTTGGGCTCTGGGCTGACGGCTCAGAGCCTGGAGCCTGTTTCCGATTGTGTGTCTCCCTCTCTCTCTGACCCTCCCCCGTTCATGCTCTGTCTCTTTCTGTCCCAAATATAAATAAAAAACGTTGAAAAAAAAATTAAAAAAAAAAACGCAATAAACAAGAAAACACAGACAACTGAATGAAATTAGGACACAACGTGTGAACAAAATAAGAATGGAGTCCAGAAAAGAAATAGAAAACATTTTATTTTTTAAACCAGAAACCCCAGAGCACCTGGGAGGCTCGTGGGTTCAGCGTCCGACTTCGGCTCAGGTCATGATCTCACAGTTCGTGGGGTCGAGCCCCGCGTCAGACTCTGTGCTGACAGCTCAGACAGAGCCTGGAGCCCGCCTCGGATTCTGTGTCTCCCTCTCTCTCTGCCCCTCCCCTTCACGCTCTGTCTCTGTCTCTCTCAAAGATAAATAAAAGCATCATTTACAAAACAGTAATAAAAAATAGATAAAAACCAGAAACCTTGAGGCTCAAGAATACCGTGACTAAAAGACTCAGCAGAGACTCGGAGCAGGCGGAAGAGAGAAGAGGCAGCGGCGAACCAGAAGGCATGTCCCTTGAAGCATCCGCAAGGGAACAAACAGGAAGGGGAAAGACAACGCATGAAGGAACGCAACGTGAGTTACAGGAGAACGTCCAGACAGTGTGCACGTTGCTGGAGTCCCAGGAGAGGAGGGCAGAGAGCTCAGTTCAAGAAACACAAGTTCACGAAGCTCAAGCCCCTCTCCCCACCCCCCCACCCCTGATTCCAACCCCAAGCTACCTTCCCCAGGATACACGATAACACGAGTCCCCAAAACCACAGGGAAAAGAGAGGTTTTTAAAAGCAGCCAGACAAGAACAATTGCTTGCACACAGGGAACCCACACAGGCTGTCTGCAGACACGAAGGATGTCAGAAACCAGCAGGCTGATGCACGCAAGACGCCGAGAGAAAAAAGCTGCCAACCACAACACCCAGCAGAGGTGTCGCTCGGAAACGAGGGGGATAAAGCCATTCCAGAGAACGTATGTGGGGGCAGCCTCACCACGAGCCTGCCTTGCGAGAAGAACTGAGATGCAAAGAGGCTGATTACTGACACGAAAACAGACCAACGTACAGAAGACGCTGAGGCAGGTGAGGACGTGGTCAAGTTCACAACACTCTAACACACGTACGCCGATGCGTTCATCACTAACACTAGCATAAGCGTTAAAGGACGTAAGTATTAAAAATAGCTACGCTAATTTGTCAATGAATACACGATATAAAAACATGTGAACTGTGACATCAAAAATGTAAAAGGGTATTTTTTTCGTGTGATTGAGATCATCAGCTTTAAAAAGACTTTTTTATTTAAAAAATGTTTTTTAACATTTTTACTTATTTTTGAGAGAAAGAGAGAGTGTGAGCACGGGAGGGGCAGACAGAGAGGGAGACAGAGAATCCGAAGCAGGCTCCGGGCTCCGAGCCGTCAGCACCGAGCCCGACGCGGGGCTCGAACCCACCGACCGTGAGATCGTGACCTGAGCTGAAGTCAGACACTCAACCGACTGAGCCACCCACACGCCCCTAAAGAGACTATCATAAAGTGTTAAGGTAGCCTCATGCTAACAGCAAAGCAAAACCCCAGAGAAGATACGTAAAAGATGGTGGAAATGGCATCAGAGCACAGCACCTGCAGAAAATCATCACTCCACGAAGGAAGACAGTAAGAGAGGAAGGAAGGAACAAGGAAGCTAGAAGGCAGTGGAAACTATGAATGAAATGGCACCAGTTATTCTTAGAATAATTACTTTTAGTATATATGGATTAAATTATCCAATCAAAAAGGCAGAGACTAGACGAATGGGTTAAAAAAAACGAAGACTCAAGTGCGCGCGGTCTACAAAGAGACTTGCTTCAGCTTTAAGAACACACACAGGTTCAAAGTGAAGGGACAGAAAAGATATTCCGTGCCAGTGGAAAATAAAAGACAGCAGGAGCAGCTATCCTTACGTTAAAAAAAAAAAAAAAAAAAAAAAGACTTCAAGTCCAAAACTGTAACGAGACAAAGAAGGTAACTATGCAATAACAAAAGGGTTAATTCGTTCCCCAATACACTAAAAGGATATGGCAGGATATATACATGCACATACAGTGGGTGGTGCTGTTTTTTCGAAAAGATAAACAAAACGGACAAACCTTTCGCTAGACTAAGAAGAAAGGAGAGAGACTCAAACAAAATTGGAAATGCAAAGGATCCTAGGAGATTAGCATGAGCAATTATGTGCCTACCAACTAGATGACCCAGCAGAAACGGATACATTCCTAGAAACATACGGCTTGCCACAGCTTGATTTATTTCTTAAATCATGAAGAAATAAAATGTGAACAGACCAGGAACAAGGACATTAAATAGTCATCAAAACCTTCCCAACGCAGAGAAGCCCAAGCCAGATGGCTACGCTGATGAATTCTTCCAAACATTTAAAGAATTTACGCCAATCCTCCTCAACCTCTTCCAGAAAACTTGAGAGGACACGCCCAAACTCATTTTACAAGGCCAGCATTACCCTGATATCAAAGCCAGATGAAGAGACAAGCAAAGTATAAGCCGATATGCCCGATGATTGTAGATGTGAAAATTCTCAACACAAGAACCAGCAGATCCTACACCATGATCAAGTGGGAGTCATTCCTGGGATGTGCGGAGGATTCAATACACATCAGTCAATAAGCATGACCTACCTCGCTAATAAAATGTAGAATAGAAACTGTACGATCACCTCAGTAGACGCAGAAAAGGCATGCGGCAAATTCCAACGCCCTTTCATGATAAAAACCGTCTCCACAAATAAGGTATAGAAGGAACACACTTCGTCCTAATGAAGGCTGTGTATGACAAGCCCAGAGCTAACATCATCCCTAGTGGTAAAAGGCTGAAAGCTTATCGTCTAAGATCAGGAACAAGGCAAGATGCCTCCTTTTTTTTCTTCCAGCTTTACTGAAAAATAATTGATAGACACACATCGTTATACAAGTTGAACGCATACAGCGTGATGGCTTGATTTACATATATCGTGGAAGAATTACCATAACAGGTTCATCTAACATCCACCTTCTCACATAAATACAAAAAAAAGAAGAAGAAAAAGAAAAAGGGGACAAATTTCAGAACTCTCAGGATTTACTCTCCTAGCTGTCGCGTATGTCGTAAAGTAGTGGTAACTATAGTCGTCATGTTGTTCGTTACATCCCTAGTACTCGCTTGCTTTATAGCCGGAAGTTTGGACCTTTTGACCGTCTTCCTCCAGTTTCCCCTCCCTTCCCCGCCCCCACCTGGTAACCACAAGTCTCATCTCTTTTTCTAGGAGTTTGGCCTTTCGTTTGTTTTAGATTCCACATACAAGTGATACCATACGGTGTCTTTCTCGGACTCATTTTACTTAGCCTAATTCCTTCAAGGTCCATCCGTGTTGTTGCAAGTGGTAGGTTTCTTTTTTTCTACAAGAGAATGAATTTCCACGGTGGACATAATACCACATCTTCTTTACCCATTCGTCTACCCGTGGACACTTAGGTTGCCGCTAGGTCTTGATGATTGTAAACAATGCTGCTATGAACGTAGGGGTGCAGATACCTTTTTGAGTTAGTGTTTTTGTTTCCCTTGGATATATTCCCATAAATGGAATCGCTGAATCATATGCTGGTTCTGGTTTTCTAATCGCTCTCGCCAGTACTGTGTCGAATAAAAGCGGCAAGAATACTCACTGGAGAAAAGACCACCTCTACCGTAAGTGGTATTGGGGTAATTAGGTATTCACGTGCAAAAGAATCAAACTGGACCCACATTTTACACCACTCGCAAAAACTAACTTGAAATTAATTAAAGACTTAAATGTAAGACCTGAAACCATGAACTCCTAGAAGGAAACACAGGAACAAAGCTCCTTGACACGGGTCTCAGAAACGGTGGTCTGGACAGACGCTCGCAGCACAGGCGACGAGATAAAACATAACCGGTGGGACCAGGGACCACATTCAACTAAAAAGCTTTCGCCCAGCATTAAGGAATCACCAACAAAGTGGAAAGACAAGCTACAGGATGAGAAAAAAACATCTGCAAAGCAGGTTATCTGATGAGGAGTTAGTATCAAAACACATAAAGAATTCACACAATTTGACAGCAAAAAAAAAAAGGATAACCCAATTAAAAAAATGGACAAAGGACCTGAACAGACATTCCTCCAAAGAAGATCTACAAAAGGTCCACAGGCACATGGAAAGACCCTCATGCTCGCTGGACAACAGGGAAACGCAAACCAAAACCACAGCTGTCAACACGGCCATCGCCAAAAAGACGAGAGAGAACGCTGACGAGGGTGTGGAGAAAAGGGAGCCCTTGTGCTCTGCGGGTGGGACCGCAAAGTGGTGCCGCCGCTCAGGAAAACAGTACGGAGGTTCCTCAAGAACGTAGAAAAGAAATGATTGTAGGGCCCAGGAGCCCCAGTTCTGGGAACGTATCAGAAGGAAATATAAACCTTTTCTAAACCAACTCACAATTCTCAACGTGTTGCACAAGTTTTGACATGTCAACCTGCCATTTTTAATTGGTAATTAAAAATACCGATTTCCATTTATGTGACCCACGGGTGATTTTAAAAGCACATTACTTAATCTGCAAACCTTTGCACACATACTCCTTTCCTCTCATTAACTTTTAACTTAATCCCACGTGGTCAGAGAATTGCAGGCGGCAGGATCTCAGTCCTGGGCGGTCTGTAGAGACCTTCTTTATGGTCTGGCACACGGGCAGACTGCGCACTCTTCGACCGCTGGACGCAGCGCTCTGCCGTCAGCTCGGCTGAGTTTCTTCAGCACGTTGGTCAGATATCCCACGCCTAACACTTCCTCTATACTGCGTTTCTTAAATGTTTGTCAAGGATATTAAGCCTAGCATCTTAAAACCGTACAGGATCTTGATGCTTTGTCTCCAGGGCAATAAAAAGGGGCTTTAAAAGTTTAGCTCCTTCCTGCCTGTCCCAACTTACAAGGCAATTTTCTCCAGTATTTTATCGTGTTTGAAAATTTCAATGTCAGACGGTTTTAGGCAGGGCACTTAGACATTATCTGTGTTTATTACCGTTTGTGCCTCCTCCTGGATCTACATTCTTGCTCTTGAAGAAAATTCCTTGCAATTTCCTTTATGGGAGGGATCATCTGTAGGTAATACCTTCATTTTGTTTATGAGAGGTTTTTGAAATGCCATCCAATTCTTTAATGGCTTTGAGATATAATTGATACGCCAATAATTTCACCCTTTTACGTGTATATTTCAGTGACTTTTGGTGTATTTACAGAGCTGGGCCAACATCACCACTGAATTCCAAAACCTTCTCATCACCCCACACAAAAGCCCGCCCCCACGAGCAGTCACTGCCCATCTCTCCCCTCCGCGGCCCCTGCACCCAGTGATCTGCTTCTGCTGCCTCTACTGACTGGCCTGTTCGAAACGGTTCACAGAAACGAGGTCCTGTGATGTGTGGCCTACTGTGTCTGGCTTCTTTCACTCAGGAGGATGTTTTTGAGGCTCGCCTGTGTTATAACCCATGTCCGACCCTCATTCCTTTTTATGGCCAAATAAAATTCATTTTGTGTGTGGCCAGGTCACATTCAGCTTACCCACTCATCTGCCGAGAGACACGTGGCTGTCTCCACTGTTGGGCCGTGAGCAATGACACCACGGCGACCATTTGTGAACATGTTTTTACGTGTGGCCGTGTGCTTTCAATTCTCTTGGGTGTACGAACGCCGTACCCCTGCACGGACACGCCGGGACCGATGGCGACTGTCCCCAGTATCCCTGAACGACATTCAGTTTTAGTGAACGCTCAATTTGGCGTCGAGAAGTTCTTTCTCTCAGTGCCCTGCTGACAGTGCCTGTGCTCCCGACTTCAGTGGGCGTGGAGAGGTGGCCCGTGCTGCTGCTGGGAGCCACCCCACCGCGGGGGGATGTCCTTTCTCTCCGGCTGCTTTCAGAGTGAGCTCTGCCTTTAACCATGTGTGGGCATGCAAGCATTAGCTTCCTTTTACTTCTCCTTGGGATCTGCTCTGTGTCCGGAATCCCGTAAACGTCATCTTTCTCCCATAACCTCCTTCCGGGATTGCAGACGCATGAACGGGATCTTCCTCCAGCCTTGTGGAGCCGGTCCTCTCTCCCGTTCCCATCTGCGGGAGGATGGCCCCTCCCAGGGACTGTCCTCACCCCCACGGTGCTCTGCTCCTCCCTGGAGGGTGGATGGAGGCGTGGCACGCGGAGGCACCGCCCCGCTCCCGGGAGCTGCTGCCTGAGCCCGCCTTCACCCCTTAGCAGGTGCTGGTCTAAACTACCCGGCGCAGCAACCCCCAACGGGGTGGTGTGGGAGATACCAACTGTTTGAGATGACAACTTGGAGCGCGCCCGAGTAGGTGAACACAACTTCCTGGTGGGAATCTCCCGGAGCCGCCAGGGTAACTGCCAGAACAGAGGGGACCGAGCGGCCCAGACACTGCCGGGGACACGTCATGCGAAGCACCTCTGGGACTTCGGTTTTGGAACTATCTTTCTTCTTAAAATATAGACACTAATGCATGCTTCTTTGGGTGTGAGTTTCCCTAAGGATCCCCAGAGCTGTAACTCCGTACAGCTGGGAGAGGCCCGTGTCATTCACCAGCACAGTCTGCCTGCGGAAACTCCCCCAATACCGAGACAGGCTCACGCTGTCCCGAGGGGCACCCGTGTTCGAGAGGGGGCGTGCAATGGCGCGGTGCTTGGCATCTGGGGAAGCCATTCCCGGGCCCCATTACACCGGACTGCAAGTAACAGCCACGACCCTTTCTTTGACAAGGACCCTGCCTCCAGCGTCAGCACGGCGGAAAGGGCCGATCGGGTGACTTCCCAAGCACCCGCCAGGAATGAGGCCAGCCTCAGGGTGAACCACCTCTCAAGAGGAAATGATACAAAGCTGCTGTGGTCATAAATACATTTTATTTCATTAGAAATGCATAATTAACAGTTTTGAGAGCACTTCCCCCTAGAAAAGTAGGTAAGCAATATTTCCATCAAAATCGTTAGTTGTCTTCTGCAAATACCTATTTTCGTTACACTGAACAGAGCACACAGCAAAAGGCTTCTGCTACTCCACTTTTTTTTTCAATTTTCTTTTTTGTTATAAACACCATAGCAAATTAAAAAAGCTGTTTGAACGGAGAAAAATATCGTAGTTCTTGATTTTCCGCACGTACTCGATGCAACGCACGCTGTGCTTCCCCACTCTTCTCTAGACGCCGACAGTGGGACAAAAAGTAAGGGTCTTCCGGCAGGGGCAGCGGCCGTTACTGTCACCTTGTATGCATTGGGACACTCTCCCCGGCGGGTGAGGCTTTCAGATGCACTCGAACAGAGCATGTGCAGTCACCTCCGTGCAAAGCCATGGGACCAGGGCGCGTGGAGAACAGGGTGGCTGGCCGGGGCCAGCGCTGAGCACGGCAGCGGCTCTGTCTTAGGTTCTGTTGTGGGTGGGTGGCCCGGCCCGCCTACTGGATCTGGATCGCTCCATGCTCAAGCTGCATTTCAGGCTGCAGGGTGGGCTGCAGGGTCTCAGCCGTCTGCAAGAGGGGAGAGAGGAGGGCTTTCTATAAAAGTACCCACCAATGCAAGCCCGGGTCACATCCAGGTCACTCACAGGTCACAGAACACCAATGGCTCTCGCGCATGGAACAAACACACACAACAGGGCTAGAGAGGGCCAAGAGTCATAGGTTCACCGCTCTGGGAGAAGACCCTCCCAGGGGCCGTGGCCCCTCTTTACCCACCGACCCTCCCCACACGTGCTCTGTGGCCCAACGAGGTTCTGTGCTAATTTCCCGGTCCCACCCCTGCGCATCACTGGGGAATGCCTTTAGAGTACTTAACCCGTCCCATTTACCTAGAATTTCGGTCACCATTTTGCCTTCTTATAAAAACTGCTCCAACGTTCCAGAAAACGTTTCAGGGGCAGTCACCTTTCTCTCCTTAACGAGAGAAGTTCTAATCAATGATCTACAGATATTAAAAGGACCTGAAGTGCATATTCACAGTTTTAAGATAAAGGGAAAAATACGACTTGGAGTAAGTCACCAATCATCCAGCTCAATCATCCCGAACAAGCCCCGAAACAGAGAATAACTGGGTTTTTCCTTCAGGCTCCCCTACGCCGTTGGCCAAAGGCAACGTCACAAAGATCGGACCCTCAGAGGTGGGTTTCCGGCTGCCCTGGCAGGAAACTTGGTTGCAGAGGCCAGGCATGGGGGTGTGAAGGAAGAAAGAGGCAGACAGCCACGGATGCTGGCGGGCAGGAGCCCCCTGCAGCTCTTACCACAGACTAACGCTTCAGTTTTGAAATCTGAATATCAAATGACATTGCACGCGGTGCGTCCTGAAAGCGGGGAGGGGCCCTTGCAGTGGAAGGACGTGGCGCAGGCATGAGCCCCACGGCCCACGGAGCCCAGGACTGAGGGCGGGCAAGAACGGCCAGAGCACGAACCTGCGAGGCACAGCGGAGGCCACCACACATCTCTGGGAAATTTCTGGGAAAGTGGACTCAGCCGTGTTGGCGGCTGCAGGCAGAGGAGGCAGGGTGGGTTACAGGCCGGGCAGAGAGGCCCCTGTGGGAGCGAGAGTGCTTCCCCACCCTTGAAAAACCAGAAAGGCAGCTTTGGACCCAGGCAAACAGAAGGCAGAGCACAGATGAGGTGGGGACCTGCCTGGGATTCAGGGACACCCCCGCTCTGATGAGGACCCCTCCCTTCTCCTGTGTTCTCAAAACGCAGCACCAGACCTGTGTCTCGGGCAGGAAACGTAGAGAAAGAGCTCCAAGCAGACGAGTCAGAACTTTCGAGACGTTTGAGGGGACGGAGGCAGCGGGGAGCCCTGGGCACCCACAAAGGTGAGAACTCGGGCACCTGCCTGGGCACAGGCACTCACTGCCCTTCCTACTGGCTGCTCCACGGGGCCAGTGCCCTGGCCTCCTGCCCAAGAGAAGCCCATCCTCTCAGCAGCTTGACGGCTCTTACAGCCCCTGGGGGGCTCCTGGGGGACTCTCATCTCTTCCAGGAGCGAGTCCGGGTATGCGACCCCGTTCTGATGGGCAAACCCGAACCGAGAGGAAACCTACAGGAGTGGAGGCCTTGGTGCTGATGAAGAAACAGGAGCCCTTTCCCTCTGCAGACGTGGTCGCGTCTGTGTGAGGCACCAGCGGGGCCACGGAAGGTGAGGGGACAGGAGCAGCGGGCTCCGGGGACATGCATGGGGGGCCGGGCCTGGGGCCACCCTGCTGCCGTGTGACCCACTGACTATTCAAGCCCATGCCGAGTGGGTTCTGCTACAGGGAAAACACCCCAGTGGGTGCCAGCCTCATTCTCTGGCCTGTTCTTATACACACACGCTAAGTGGGTCCTGAGACCGGCCGGGCAGGAATGTGGACCAAGAACACAGACAGGAAGCCCAGGGCGGCAAAGGGCGAAGATGGACACGGCCTTCCTCCACCCTGAAACGTGTCAAATGACCGTGGACCCGGGCCCGTGAGACAGCTCGGCACACGGCATCCCCGGTCTGCGGCGCACGCCGTGTGACCCTTCTGCAGCTGCTGGGCAGCGGGGAGGAGAACCACCTTCGTGCAATGACCCCGCTTACGGCCACACGGGGCATCACACGAGCCACCCGGCGTGGGACAAGGCGGGCCCGCAGGGGGCTCTCTCTTCCAGGACAAGTTAACGCTCAAACCACCGAGATGGGCCAGCCAGAGAGAACGCCACCTCATCCCCCAACGCCGTGGGCTCCCGGTCACGCCCAACCTTCTCGGTTCACGTCCAGGGCGGGGTGGGCCACTGCGGCCACCGCTGCACGAAAGCCACACTGGGCTGCGGTGGCCCCTCACGTGGGAGTGGCCGGGGTGGCCTGGTGGGTGGTGGGAACCGAGAGGCGGAGAGGCGGCGCCCTCTCCAGGAACCGCGTTTGCCAGCTGGGGCCTCGCCGCGCATTAGGAGGTAAAAAACTGAAGTCTCCCGAGAGCGCCTGGTCTACCCAGCCGGCCACCCGGTCACGAGGTCACCCCGAGCACCCTGGCTGGCTCCACTGAACTCCATTCCTCGGCAACCACCTCACGGGGCCGCAAGGAAAGCAGAGAAGAATTTGCCTTCCTGCCGAGAGCTGAGCACACGCACAGCACCGGCACGGGGCCCGAGCGGAGCGTGAGAGGGGAGAGGGCTGCGTGGAAATCCGGGGCCTCGGTTCCGCGCGTCAGAGGCCCGTGGCATCGAGACACACACCGCTCCTCAGTGCCGGGATGCAGGAGTACAGGAGCGGCCCAGAGGATGGCAGGGTGTACGAGAAGGCCAGCAGGAGCCGACCGGCCAACGCTCGGGGCAGACGGGAGTCCTGCGTCAGAGGTGATCTCGGCCTGGGCTCGGCAGGAAGGCCCGCGAGGTTTCAGAACACAGGCCACCCGCGGCCTGAGCTTTGTGTCAGCGACCCCCGCGGTCCGGGGACCCATCCTAGGTTACTCTCACAAACACACAGTCGCCCCATCGGATCGAGAGCATGCCGTCCCCTCGAGGGGGCCTCCAGCGGGCTCTTGGCCCTAGCGTGGGGGGCCCGGGCCTGGCTCCCCAGACCCAGGAGATCCGAGGAGAGGTCGTTCACGGTGTTCATCCGGCCAAGCGCACTCACCAGGGGGCAGCTCTATAAACGTGTCAAATCCCCAAGCAGCAGCCCCCTTATCTGACATCTCGGGACGTGTCCAGACCGTTTCCTGTGCTTCTAGGAGAGCGCGGAGACGAGTGGTTTCTGGGACGGGAGGTGGGGGCCGGGGAGCCAGCACTCAGCCCATCAGACGGTGCGTGGAGTACGCACAAACTGAGCGGAGGGAACCCTGGGCCCCAATGCCCGTGTGGCTCCCAGCGAGGCCTTTGGCTGCCACGCAGGAGGCGCCCAGGCGGGAGGCTGGAAACCAGGCCAGACGGGGTCCCTCAGGACCGAGTGAAGCACCATCCTGCATTTGTGCCACAGAGAAGAGCCACTGGGGACAAGGACCCACAACCCGCCCCTGGGAAAGGGTCAAGGCCAAGCCACAAAGGCCACAAAGGCAGAGCCTGTTGTCTGCACGAGTGCTGACCTCTGGGCCCTACCACTCTCAGAGCAGCAGCGAGACCTTGGTAAACAGGGACCCTCTCGTCCTGCAGTCCCTGGGAGCTGGCCCCGTGAGGTCAAGAGGCACAACCGGACGCTGGCCCCTGATCTTACAGATGAACACCTGGCAGCACGTGGGCCGGGAACCAAGCCCTCACCTTCATTGCTTCGGGCACTTACAAAAACTACCGCCCACGTCAGTGCCCGTGTCCAAGTCACGTGCCTTTCCTTGACAATGGACCTTGCTCGCGGGGGGGACATCGGAAGGAGAAACGCCCAGGCTGTGCTCAGAGCTGCAGAAGCCCCGGGACCTATCCAGACAGGGTGTGTGCTTCCATGAGGGGTGGGACCCACCTGAGCTGCAGCGGTGTGGTCAGTCACCGGAGCCAGCTGGACGTACTGGACCTGGATGTCGCTGCCCTGGAGAGGTGAGCCGTCCACCCCCGCGGCAGCAGGGTCGGAAGAGGCCACAGCTATCAGCTGGGCCCCCTGCAGCACCTGGAGAGACAAAGCAGACCCCGTCAGCACGGACACCGGTGCCACTCCGCCGTGACCACGTGAACCACGGGGGACGGGCCCAGGACCACACCGCGGGGCCCGTCTGTCTCGTGAATGACCCTGGAATGACATCCGACCGGCAACCCAGCGCCTGTATGGCGCGAGTGTGAGCATTGAGCGTGCGTGGCGTGACCGACTTGTGCAACGCGTGCAAGTGACCCCCTCAAGCACCCACACACTGGACACGAATGAGCTCAGGGACGGGGCCGAGGGTGCCGCGAGAGGGGCAAGGAGGCAGAGGGACATGGGACAGAGGCAGGAGCCCCGGACACCTCCCAGAAACCACTGCTCTTTGAGGTTCTTGGGGGCAGAACCTGAAGGCAGCCTGGAGGGGACAGAAAACGGCGGCACATCCTCGACCCACATCCGCCGGAAGCCCCCAGAGTACTCAAGAGCCAGGCACACAAAGAAACCGGGCAGCGGATGCCCGCAGTTATGAAGCAAAGCGGAGACGTGCCTGAGTCAGGGACCCCACAGCTGTGGGCGGTGCAGAGAAGGGCTCAGGGTGAGGAGCTGCCATCAGGAGGGAGGTCCGAGACGCTGATGGAGGGGAACCCCCCGGGGGACGGGAGACCCCGAGTCCCCGGGACACCCACTGCGGGCCGTGCCGACAGGAGGGGGCAGATGAGGCCCCGGGGGATGGGCTCTGGGTGACCCCACCACTTGTGAGCGACCCCACCCCCAGGCCCAATTCCCACCCCCCCCCCCCAACAGCTGGGCAGGTGGGCCACCGCCTCGCTGCCCCGCAGGCCAGACGGGGAGGTAGGGGTGAGGGCATCCGTGGCTTTGCATTCACGAGGGAGCTGCCGTGAACCGTGTGTGTTTATACCCGGGGTCGTATCCCACCCCCCTTCAAACGATGCGTCCACGGGATCACGGATGCTTGCCGGTGGTCCACAGCAGGGCGGGAATGACCGTGCCTCCCGACCGGCCCGACTGCCTCCTGCACCAGTGGTCAGAGCTGAGGAAGAGGGTGAGGGCACGGAGAGAGAGGAAGGGGCTGCTCAGCCCGGGAGAGGCGAACTCGGATACAGATCTCCAGCAGTCTGGATAAAAACACAGTCCGTGGTTTTTAAACGGCACTGTAGTTTTTGACGAGCAAAAGTTCTATTTCTGTAACGATGCGTCTGCCGCTGGAAAAACGCAGATGAGTTCAACTCTCAGAAAAGAAGACGGCAGATGGCTCTCAACTACCCCTCCTCGTGTGTCTTCAGAAACCACTTGCAGGCAGTGTCGTGTTCTAATACCAGCCAGCTGTGCCAGGAAGATGAACCCCCCAGATCCTAACCCTAACCCTAACCACGTCCTAGATGTGGCAGAGGCACCTGCAGGCAGGACAAAGGTGAGGACACGGAGACAGGGAGTGTCCTGCGGCAACAGGTGGGCCCCAAGTCACACACCACGTTTCCCAGCTGCGGAGGGGCAGAGAGGGGCCAACCGCTGGCTTGGAGGACGGGGGACGGGGGACGAGGACGGGCCACCCGCCAAGGGTGCGGCAGGCCTGGAGGCTGGGGCAGACAGGAAACGATTCGCCCCTGGGGCCTCTGGGAGGAGCCAGCCCCGTGACAGTCTGACCGCAGCCCCGTGAGCCCACACTGGGCTTGTTGACCTCCAGACCGTGAGAGAACGAGCCTCCGGCGTGAGCCTGCAAGCGTGTGCTCACCGGTCACCGCAGCCACACTCGCACGACACGCCGGCCTCTCCTCGGCCGTCTCCTTCCAAGGAGCTGGCCTCCCACTTCCAAGGGCTGACCCAACAACGACGACGGCGCCTCTTCCACCATAATCATGAGCCATTTGTACCAACGAGCGTTTGAAAGAAGGGTGTGAAAAAACCAGAGAAAACCAAAGACCCCATAGCATTCACGTTTTCTCTTCCTGGGACTTACTCTCCACCAGATTGCTCACGGTCAGAGAGAGGACCCGGTCCTGCTGAGCTCCGTACCTCCACCCCCCACGTAGCAGGGGTGGCCCCCACTCCCTCTCCTCTAACTGGCGGAGTCACGCGAACAGGTGTGTGGCTCAGGGGAGGGCTCGCCCAGGGGCGGCAACTCGGCCTCACGACGGCTAGACCAGAACGGGAAAAAGACGAAAAGCACTTGGTGGTAAGTTCTCAAAGCTGCACAGACACTTACGGTGTCCTCGGTGCCCTTCGGTGGGGGGAGAAGGCGGGAGGAGGGGCCGGAGCGGGGGACCCGTGCAGCGAAGCCAGCCCCACTTAGCATGGTTTTGCTGCACCCCGGACTGAACTTAAAAACCACACAACGTTTTGAAACCCGGGAGCTAAAGCATGAGGTAACGCAGTCACCACTGCGCGATACAAAAGATCCCTGAATACGCCGGTTTAGGGTCAGATCGTCAACTATGTTTTCATGAAAGCCGCGCAGTCGTGGGGCCGTTTCCAGGCGAGGCTCTGTCTGACTCTGGCCCTGGCCGTGAGCCACCACCCCTACGATGGAGGGCAGGTTACGGTTTCCTGAGGGTGAACTGTTCCCTGTCAGCACTGCCAACGAGGTGACTTTTCACACGAGCCATACGATTGAGTAAATCGCAAGAACTGGAACGTCAGAAACCGCAGCATCGAATGTGCTTCCTTATGGTATTGAAGGAGGCACATCCCCAGCCTGGCTGGTGAGTGAAAGAAAAGACAGGAAAACGTTTCCACCTGAGACTTCATTCCAAACACCACACATCCTCAACGTGCCCGCACTGGTGGCTCTTGACGGCTGAGTCGGGAATGAATCCAAGTCAACGCGCACAGGACTGGCGGGAAAGGCCTTCCGGGCACTTAGCGACCTGCCCTTGCTCACCACGGGGACCTCAAAGCCAAGGGCTGGGGACGTGGCCGGAAGGGGGTGCCGCGCTGCCCCAGGAGAAAGGGAGGCGGCAAGAGCCCCACAGGGGGACAACTTCTCTGGGGACCACAGGGGACGGAAAGGCTGCTGGGGGGCTGTGTCAGGAGCCGGGCTGGCTGTGGAGGAAGCTGTGCGGGGAGGCTCCACTGAGACCCGGATCACAGAGTGTCTTCCAGGCTGGCTTCACGCATGCCGACCTCCAGCAGCCCCGGGTGGGGAAGGCGCCCCCGGGACCCGGGACCCAGGCCACCGCCCCAGGCTGGCCTGGCCTTGCTCACCGGCTTCCCTTGCAGCTACACTCAGGTCCTCGAAGGGCACGTCCCCCACCACGGGCTGACCTCCACACACATCGGCACCCCGGCCGGGGCTCTGCCACGGGCAGAGACATCGCCACACAGAAGCGATCTGCGACGCTTTTCAGGTAGTCCTCAAAATTTGGAAAAGCTCTCTTAAGGGGAGGTTGAGGGAGAAAATACACAGGGAGGAAGGAGCGGGCAAGACACTGCTCTACCTGTGGGGAGCTCCCTCCCAAGCCCAGCCAGCCGGGCCTCTCAGGGCTTCCTTGTCACACCGCAGTCCGGCAGACAGACGTGGGGGCCTTGTCTCACCCGGGGCCACAAAACAGCATCCACGACCTGGACCTACGCGGCAGAGTCTGCTCTCGCCCTGAAGGGAGGACGAAAAAGGAGAAGGTCTAGAAGGTCGGACCGAAGGACGGCCAAGTTACAGATCACCGGTTTCCCAGCCACCGGAACACGTTTATTAAGAGCAGGTTCGAAAGAACCTCCGTGAGCTTGTGCACAGAGGGCACGTCACGACCACTGACTGGCCGGCACCCCTGTGGCGCGAGGAGGGAAACCCACTGACCAACAAGTGTATCAGTCTACCCTTCACCTAGTGCCGTGTGACAATCAAAGAATGAGCCGCACTAACCGAGCAGGGCTTGGGACAGGACCCCTCCTTTCTAGGCCACAGTCAGGGCAGAGAAAGGTGTCGGTGACCAGCGCAAGGCAGGCCGGGACCAGGGCGTACAGAGAGGCACAGAGACAGCGGTTAAGAGGAGAGGGCCCGGCAGGTGGCGCCCCACAGGGCCTCGGGGAGGCTCTCAGCCAGAGCCACTCACAAGGAGGCCAGGGGGCAGGGGACGGTCCGCTCTGTCACGTGCCCCCGCCGCAGCTGTGATTTACTAGGATAGCACACTTCACGTGAAGCGGGTGAAAGTAAAAACACTACAGAAATCAACCACACAAGAATCTCATTGGCCTGCCATGGTTTGAGAGCAGCTCAAAGCTCCAGCAGCCGCCTGAAACACACAGCAGGCGGAGACACGATGTGTACATTTGGACCTGCTTTCAAACTGGTGACGAATAAAGCCTAGTTACGTCAAATCGAAAATACAGAGCAGCAAAAATGAGGTCACGTGCCACTGTCGCACGGATCACGGTGGCGCCCCACCACGAACCCACCGCAAGTGCGCAGCCCATCCTTGCCCTGTTGGGGGGCGAGAGCCCAGCACCGCCGCCTCCCTCCTGCCCTAGAATGAGCGGGACGTCTCTGATGGTGAGCTCCCAGCTCCTTCCCACCTTGGTGTTTATGGCCTTTTCCAACAGGGTCGGGAATGTAGAAAAATCTAACAGGAATGCAGCGAGCTCCCAGGCCAGCAGCCAAAAGCATCCATCCAGGCTTCCTGCGGCTGACCTGGGAGCACCCCGCGGCCACCCCACGGAGAACGCACGCACCTGCCGCCTTCCCAGCCTCACGGACAGGGCTTCCCCGCACAGTAGTGAGACAGGCCCGTCACTGGCAGACGAGGGACCATTAATGGCATAGGGGATGCGTCTGAAGCAGCCTACGGAGGGACTCCTGGATCCAAGAGCACCGGATTTTGGAGGGCACCCATCCGGTTTCCCTCTATATGGTGCCAACTGTGAGACTGTTTAATGCCCAGGTGAAATAATACAAAACAGCTACAAACCTCAAATAAACTCAAAAAGTCCAAGGACTTTTCAGTAATGTTTAGATACAAAATTCCAAATCCAAGCCGGAATGTGCTCAGATGAAACAAAACAAAACCTAAGATCCACTTCTGACTGATTAAGTGTGGGTGGCCAGGAACAAAGATGAGGCCAGGAAATCCAAAGGTGTCTTGGAACACAAGGTCGCTTACTTGTTTTTGTCATTCATCTTGGCATCCGACTTGTTAAGGAAACAGACTCAAGGAGAGCAATCTTTTCAAATCTAAATGTGAAGGCAAGAAGTAGCTTCCCGGTGACAGGAAAACAAGGAGCTGAGAACCAGGGCCGTCAGCCTGTCCCAAGGATGTCCCCAAGCACCACTGGCCAGGAGGTCCGCCAGCCCCACATCTTTCTCGTACATTTGCAGAGCAAACGCCAGAAAGAAATGATCATTCTTAAGCCTTTAAACCCCTGACGGGAACACTCCTGTTTCCCAGGCTCCGTTTTGAGTGCTTTCGTGAACCGAGTCACCGTGAGTAGACGGTCAGAAAAGAGCACCAACAGAAGGGAGTCACGGGCAGACGCAGAACACCGCTCCTCCGGGGTCACTCCTCAGACCTGCAGAGAAAACTCCTCGGAGGCCTGCGGGTCGGAGGGCCCCAGGGGCCAGCGTCCGGACCCCGCTCACGTAAGGACGCTAGGCAGCAGGCAGCAGTAAAGAGTCTGTGCCGCCTGCTCTGCGGCTTGTTCCAGCATCGGAGCCCAAACCTCCAACGCATTCTGGGGAGAAAGCAAAGCAAAACCCGAAGAAACACAGTAAAGCAGAGATGGACGTCTGGAGACACTTGGTACACGTCCCCCGTCACTCCAGATAGGACAGCATTCCTGGGAACAAATCTTAACCACGTGTCTTACAACCTCCTAGTAGACTGGGGTGGGGTGGGGGCTGGGGAGGGTAATGATTCAAAGCCAAGTCCAAAGACCTCCAGTTTTCCCCGTGGGTCCCAGGCCCCTGGCTTCTAAAAGGGGCACACAGGGTGGACGGGGAGCAGGCGACACAGAAGACAGTTCCGTGTATCTCGTGACTCGTCAACCCGGCGCAGCGACGGTCACACCCACTCGGGAAAGGGAGGGGAGCCTGGGGGCACCCGGCCTGCCAACCTGCACACTCTGCGACCGAGACGAGCTGAAGCGGCAGCCACGGCCACGCACGCTGCTTCTGCTCCCGCTCCCGTGGCTCTGGTCACTTCGCTGATTTAGAAACTCACTGCACGGAACAAGCAAAGTTCTCGCTGTGCTCACCGTGTGGCCAAAGAAAGAACTAGAAGGAGCGATGCCACCTTCCTACTGGGCTCAATTCTGTGGGAAGCGTCTGTGAGCATCTGTGTCTCAGGGGAGCTGCAAATGCCGACTAACACCTGCCAGCCCCGGGGAAGCCAGAGATGGCACAGGGAGGGTGCGGCCCGCAGGCTCTGGAGGGAAAGACGGAGACCCGGACGGGTGCCTGTCACAGGCGCACGTGCGTCCGCAGGGAGATGCGAACAGTCTGTCACGGAGGAGACACACACACAAGCTGCCCGCTAACGCGCGCCTACACGTGCCTCACACCGGGTGCCGTGGCCCCAATCGGCACGGCGTCTTCATTCTGCACAAAGCAAGGTTCAGAAACGGCTCTCTCTGCTGAGCCAGGGTTACTGCACACCAAGCAGAGAACGTCTAGGGACGGACACCTCGCCCCCGTCCGGGACCAGGCCCAGAGGCGGCGGCCCCGACCCCACAGCCCAGTCCCAAAGCACACCCTGACTTCCGGCACCGGGAGGCACATGCAAAACGGCCCCTGCCACACGTCCCCACGTGTTCCCCAGAGGACGGCCACGCGCACACGGCGGGCAGGCTCAGGCCGCTCCCCAAGGCCCCGCCGCACCAGCACGTCACCGCACGCCGGCACCTCACAGCGGCTTGCTCCGCGGCCCGGACCTCCAGTCGCTACACACCTCGAGGGCACGTGGGTCTGAGAAGGAACGCGGCGGGTCCATCTGTGTCCCCCAAAAGGAACGTCCACATCCTGAGCTCCAGTACCTGTAAGGGGGACCTGTAAACGTGGAGGCGCCTGGGCGGCTCGGTCGGTTAGGTGTCTGACTTCAGCTTGGGTCATGATCTCAGGTTCGTGGGATCGAGCCCCACACGTGGCCCTGATGGCGTGCTGATAGCGTGGAGCCTGCTTGGGATGCTCTCCTCCCCTCTCTCTCTGCCCCTCCCCTGTGCACGCTCTCTCTCAAAATAAATAAACTTTAAAAAGCGAGTAAATAAAACATGGACCCAGGATCCGGGAGGATGAGATTAAGCTATAAGCAGAAGTCACATGGGAGTCGGGCGGGCCCCAATCCAAAAGTACCCATCGTCCTAAGAAGAGAGACATTTGGACCACGTGGGAAGAAGGGTGCCACGTGACCACAGAGGAGGCGGTGGAGGGATGTGGCCGCAGCCCAGGGATGCCTGGAACCCCCAGGAGCGGCAGGCAAGATGCCCCCCTGAGCTTCCAGAAGGAACGCAGTCCCGATGAATAGTAGACCTCAGGCCTCCCGATTGTGAGAGAGCACACTGCTGTCTAAACCACGCAGTGGGGGGCGCTGACTGTGGGGTGGTAGCTCGGAAACAGACTCCCGACCTTCAGACCCTCGGCTGGATCACAGTAACCCCATGCCTCGGGCCGCCCGGTCAAGCCTCCGGTTGACGGAGCTCAGGCCCCTTCCTTCCAGAGAACGTGCCGATGGCTCTTCTCTTGTCCCCCACCCTTGCCGGGCGCTCACACGCAGGGCCTCCGGGTGGCTCGGGGGGCAGCCTTCTCCCCGGCCCTCCCACAGGGCCAACCCACAGGCTTCTCCCCACTGGCAGGGCCGGGTGCCCCCGAGCGTGCAGACAGGCACGGGGGTCCGGGTGGGCCACAGACACGGCCGGCGCACGGGAGATGCCACTGGCCGAGGCACACGGGCAAGACGACAGCAGGGCCGGGCTGCTGACAAGACCAGCTGGACGCCGGCGGGACTCTGAAGCTGCTCACGTTGCTTAACGGCAATCGTGAGAAACCCGGCAAAATCAAGACAAAACAAGCGATGGTCTCTTAAACAGTCACGTTCCAATTTTCCATTAGGAACTGGCCCGTTCTGGACCTAGCTCTCATTACCCTGTTAACCTGCAGAAGAGGCACCTGCCCCCATGTGCTGAGGGCATGCTCCTCCCGGAACCAGCACAGGGCGAACACTAGACCCTGCTCCCCCCTGGGCCTGAGCCCTCCCCCGGGACACTGGAGAGGGAGACACAGAAACAGAAGCGGCTTCCAGGCCCCGATCCATCGGCACAGAGCCCGACGCAGGGCTCAGACTCACGCGCCGTGAGATCGTGACCCGAGCCGAAGTCGGACGCTCCACCGACTGAGCCCCCCGGGCGCCCCAACGGAGGCCTATTTTTAAGGAGCCAAGGTTTCCCCTCCTACTTCAGCGAACCGCCCACTAACCGGCCCCTCTCAGAACCTCGTCGAGACCCCTGCACACCACGGGCGCACCCGGTGTCCAGCAGCTGGCGGCCCGCGTCTGGCCGTGTGGCCCAGGCGGTCCGCGTGTCACTCCACCGGCGCCACTCCCGGGGAGCGGCTGCATCCGCGGACAGGCGGCGGCAGCCATCACGGGGGGCATGGCTCCGCGCCCTGACCGCTACCTTTCCACAGGCTTCCGCTGCAAACTCAGCCGCACACACGCATCTTCTCCAGCCGGAGCGCCCAACTCAGGGCTCAGGCCAACTTTCGACGGTGGGCGCGGGACCGTCCCTGACGCCGAGTGCCGTGTACGTCTCGTGACGCAGAAGCGGGGAGGGGGAACCGCCGGTGAGGCAACTGCACACGCTCAGAGGCACAGAGGAAAAACCGGAATTAAAGCTCGGTCTGGGTCGCTGCCCAAGCTTTTTGTTTTACTTTGGGAGCCAACACGAAATAATGGCCTGGATTTTGACAGTAAGGGACCGTATTTGCTCGCACGAGAAAATAATTCCTCGATCGTTTTTCTACCTCCTTAACGTATGCTGTGCACGGAGCAGCCGTCAGTTCAGGAGGCTCACCTCCCCGCCTCCCTCTTGCTCGCGCACGCGCACGCACAAGCCTGACGGTCTCGGATGTTACACTCGCTCTCCCACCCGAACCCCGCGGCGTGTTGCCCCTTTCATCCTCGAACTACAGACGGTCCTCAGAGGACAGAAAAGAGACACGGTGGTGTTTCACGAAGTGTTTCCAGGTGTTCCCCTTCTCACCTGTGTGAGAGGACACCAGGAACCTTTCTGGCTGCTCAGAACAGGGTGGAAACCACGCTGACTCTGTGATGTTACCGGGTCAGAAGCTGACCTCTGCCCTTGAACTATGCAAAGTGTTAACACTGGCACTCGCACCGGCCCTGCTATGGACCGTCGCAAATTTCTAAACCTAATCCTCATGGAGTCCAGAGCGAAGCCTCCTGCATCTGCAGACACGGCCCGCATGGTCCCGTGTGCCCGGCCCCTCTGCCAGCGGGGCAACTGCGCATCCCGGGCTCCTGGTGCGGGAGAAAAGGACCTGCGTTCTCACTGTCCCTCAGGTACCCAAGATGAGCGAGTGAGTGAGACAACGTAGGATGCTGTTAAGTTATTCAGCTCACCATTAAAGCAGCAGCGTGAATTTGTTAACCAGGCACCGTGGTCGGAATGGATCTAGGGTTTCCAGATCAAAGACTCCTCATGAACACACAATGGACTGAGTACTCAGCGGTTCACTCTCAAAGTGGGTTAAAAACAAATGGGAAGTTCTACTGTGCTTGAAAACTTTCTCTTCTGGGGGAGCCCGGGTGGCTCAGTCAGTTGGGCATCTGACTTCGGCTCAGGTCAGTATCTCGCGGTCAGCAGGTTCGAGCCCCGCATCGGGCTCTGTGCTGACGGCTCAGAGCCGGAAGCCTGCTTCTGATTCTGCGTCTCCCTCTCTTTCTGTTCCTCCCCTGCTTGTGCTCTGTTTCTCTCTCTAAAATAAAGATAAAAATTATTAAAAAAAACCCCAAAAAACAAAAAAACTTTCTCTTCTGTAGTAATCTCATCATTTGATGGGTCAAGGGCTCAGTGTGACTCCAGGCGGGCTCTTGACTCTTACCCATCAAGACTTGGCACATGGCATGCCTCTCGCTGTCACAATGGCCGGGAGGTGGGTCCTCGATGGCCCTGCTTCCTCCCTGCTCAGCGTCCCACAGGATGACCACGTGCTCCCGAGGTCTCCAGACCCTGAAGACCGACAGCACGCCGACGGCAGCCTTCCCCCCAGCGACTTCCCGAGAACGTTCTCCACTGACTAAGCTCTCTCCTTCCACAGGGAGGCCGGGGGCACAGGCTCGGGTTTCACGCAAGGGGGCCTGTCAGAGCACCTGAGTTTGCACGAGGCAAGTGCCAAGTTTGGTCAGAAGGGAAATGGAATGTCCTAACGGTGTCCCTCTTTCATTCCCAACCTCTTTGATGAGGAAGAAGGGAAACTTCTGTCCAATGATAGCGGTATCAATGGCCATCTTGCTTCCAGAGTCTCACCTTCCACCCAACTCGCTGCTAGCAGAAATTCAGAAATTCCATTCCTAGGGCTGCGGTGGTGACCTGGCTTCCTCTCAGCCGTCCCACTAGAACGGCTCCTGGAACGGGAGTCTCGGGCCTAAAGAACCCTTCACATGCTCCCCAGCTGCTCTGCGTCATTAGCCGAACCGCCCGGTACACGGGCACCGGCTGTGGACTCCGGCTGCCCACCTGGTCACGTGAACGTGCCACCCGTGACACAGCAGGCCCGCAAGCGAGAAACAGAGACATTAAAAAGATGGTGAGAGAAAAGCGTAAAGAAATCACCACACCTTCCTTATGCACCAAAATTTCCACAAGTTGGATCCCACCAAAGAGAATTTTGCAGTCACTCAGCAGTCACAATTTTTCAGCCTACTAAGATGTAAACATTAGGTAAGTATTCTCCCATACGTTTCCAGGCTATTACTCATGATGAAAATCATCAGTGAATATATGTTCCATTTCTAAACAGCTTAAAAATGTTTGGAAATGCCTTCCATCCGCACATCTTACAATTAACTAAGAACTAATTTGGAATAATTATTACTGATTTCATTCATCAATAATCATTAAGAATGGATAACAATACTGTACTAAGTGCTGCAGAGAATAGAAATGAATAAAATCTGTGGATCTGATGGTATTAAAACTATCTGATTCAACCTCTTAAACATATGTGAAACTGACTGTAAGGCCTGCCCTTGATTTGAAGACCCCTCCCTTGACTGGTCACAAAACTCTGATGCGAGATCAACCAAAGGGGCTCAGGGAGGACCGTGAGTACTCCACCAGCACACGGTGTGGCCACACCGATGGAAGCACTTTGCGTGTTATAAAGCTCCTTCGGCCTCAACTTCTCTGAGCCCTCAAAGACGACAACACTTCAGCTTCACAAAATACTGTAAAACTACATTTAAATAATCACTTCATCCAAACTCTCGCGAAACGTGATTAATATCCTTCCCACCCAAACCACTGCCCGGCGTGAGACCGACCTGTCTGTGACAGTCAGAGGACACACAACGGGCCTAAAGCGACAGCCAGCATCACTGACGCATCGTCCCCAAGCCTGAAACGACTGTCCGTGCTGCTCACAAGAGACCATGACCCTCCAGGACGAGCTCTCGGGTGCCCTGTGCCCACTTGCACCCACGTTGCTTCGTACGACAAGCCTCTGCCGGGGACCCGAAGGACTCCTGCAGAACTGGAGCCAGCAGTAGGGAACCCCGGGGCCCCACCCCGCTGCCCCGTCCAGGCCAGCCGCCTCACACAGGGTGACAGACCCACAGCCTCTCGTGGCCAGCCGGCCAGGCTTCCTCAACCAGGCGACAGGAGAGGTGTGCTTGTTTCTGTGACTTTTCTAGGATGTTTTTGGAACTAATCAACACCAAACTCGCCGCTTCTGGCCTTTACAGCTTCAATTATATTTTCCACCATTTCTAGTCAGGGAAGGGTTTCCCGTGAGGGATTAATTCCCTGAGCTACGTAGGTTCTCCAAGATTCCTGGGTGTGTTTGGCACGCAACGCAGAAACATTATTTTCTTGAATGGAACGTTTTTATTAGAAGTGAAGCGACACAGCGTGTGCCCTGTACGTGAGACGTTGGGACTGTTCTCCCCAGCGTGGCAAGCCAGCAAAAGCGGACCGCGGCCTCCCGAAACACAACGTTCTGCTACTGCTACACGGGAAAGCATCACAGGCACACCTACTGCGCGCACACCTTCTGCACACACACCTACTGCGCATACACCTGCACACCTACTGTGTGCCCAGCTTCACACACATCTGCTATGCGCCTTTTGCACACACACCTGCACCTACGCCAAATACAATCAACACATACACACTTCTCCTCACCCATTCCACAAAAAAAGTTATGCCACGTAAAATGTTGAATACTTCCCGTCTCTTCTCCGGCTGGGTTGAGAAGGCCTCGTCTCGCAGAAAAAATTCTGAAAGCTACAGAAATTCACTTCTCAAGTATAAGGAGGAATACACACGCCAACAAAGCCAAGAGAGGTGCAGAGTTTGAAGAGCGTCCGCCTGCCGCTGGATGTCGGTAAAGTTACGTCACAAATACGCAGCGAGAGGAGCCCAGGCTACTGACGCGCTTCGCTTCCATATAAAGGAAGTGTGTGTGTGGTGTGTTCGTCATCGCAGAGAACACAGAATTCTCCAGGTGTGCAAGGGAACTGAGGCCGGTCAGCTTATACGCGTCTATAAACGCTTTCATGGGCATCTGAGGATGTCGACTACAACTATTAGAAAAACAAAACCCGGTATCCTGACACACAGTTGACACGGCGCTAACCCGTTCTGTGATGCGTGGTCTAAGCAACGTGACCAAAGGCCAAGCCTTTAAAGATTCCCCACGTGGCTGAAGATCTCCCACGTGTAGAGACATAACTGACCCAGGTCTGAATGTCTCAACACATAGGATACTGCCTAGCAACAGACTTTTGGGTCCAAAGGGAGTATTTCAATCTTCCTAAATCCAAACATGCTGGATCCAAATCCTAAGCTGTACATGCAGCTTGCCTCAGGAAGCGACACCGCGCAGCTCCACAGCTCTGCCCCGCGCCCAAGCGCCCACCCAACGCACACATAACCAGAAACGGCCCCCGTGCGTCTGCCCCTTACTTTCTGCATACGTTTCCACAGCTCAGATCGTCTCGGCCCCAACAGAAGTTCAAAGAGCTGTCACTTCAGCAGGGCCAGAAAGGGCAGAGAGGGCACAGATGAGAACACAGCTCAAGAAAATCAACAATCGCACGAGAGCGCGTGGAGGTGGAGGGGACGGGAGTCGTGTCGCCCTGGTGGTGCTCACGGTGTTCTGGAGAACGGGGCCAGGATGGGGCTCCAGGAGCCACGAGAGCCACCCCTGGCCCCCCTCCCTGCACAGTGCAGGAGGGGCCAGGGTCTCCTACCCCGTGTGTGAGGCACACATTAACACTCACCCAGCTCCTGAGTGCAATCTCGTCTCCTCACCAGGCGTGCTGTGAGAGAGGTTCTGATACAGGAGAAAACACGCGTCCAGCTCCAGAAAGGGTGCCTGAGTCACTGCAGGCAGACGGCTCGCTCCTTATGGCGCTCTGGATGGCAAGGCACGGCCAGCTTTCTAAAGGTGATCTGCATACGATGGGGAACCTTGCTATGGTACACTCAAGGTCAGTGACCACTAACTTCTGGTTCTTGGTTGTGTGTTGGTCTTTAATAACAACTTAGCATTAACTACAAGCAAAGAGGCACCAGTGCTCTCTCAGGAATGGGTGCCTGTCCTTGGGTGCTGAAGAACCCAGTAAGCACAGAGGAGCCACAGACGCGGTGCTCCAAGAAGAATCTGAGATCAGCGAGCAGCGGTGGCCAATTAGCCACAAACACGCTCCTTCTGGAGCATTATTTCTAGTCACATGAATACATGTTTAGGCCTTTGCTTTGTTTTCTTAAACTCCCAAAGAAACAAGATGAGTAGAATAAAAAAAATGTCTCAGAAACAAACAAAGTTAAAAGCTATTATTTTTTAGGGCTGCTGGGTGGCTGTCGGTTAAGCATCAGACTTCAGGTCAGTCTCACAGCTCGTGGGTTTGAGCCCTGTGTCGGGCTCTATGCTGACAGCTCAGAGCCTGGATCCTGCTTCAGATTCTGTGTCTCCCCCTCTCTCTGCCCCCTCTCTGCTCACACTCTGTCTCTCTCAAAAAAATTTTTTTATGTTTATTTTTGACAGAGGGAGACAGAGCATGAGTGGGGGAGGGGCAGAGAGAAGGAGACACAGAGTCCAAAGCAGGCTCCAGGCTCTGAGCTGTCAGCACAGAGCCCGACGTGGGGCTCGAACTCACGGACTATGAGATCATGACCCGAGCCGAAGTCGGACGCTCAACCGACTGAGCCACCCAGGCAACCCCCGCAAAAAATTTCTTTAATCTAAATTTTTTTTAACGCAGAAAAAAAATTTTAAGACTATCTCAACAGCTGAATAAGTGTTTCACAACGTATAATTACAAAAATGCACTCAACTTTTATCATCAGCCAAGGTGCCCCAACAAAGCACACCTTCACAAATCACACAAACTTTCTCAGTGTGGATTTACGCCACACGAGTGGGCTCCTGTCTGCCCGAGGTCATGACACTGGTGTTGACAGACTAACCCCCAACCCATCAGCCTCAACAGGCAGGGTCATTTCTGGGGGCGGCAGCGTGTTGCGTGATTCACCCCATAAACGTCTCCATAGAAACATTCAGGTGCTCATAACTCAGTGCTGCCCCCGCAGCCCACGCTTCCCACAGGCCTACTGTGCACGTGGGCAGGGTCCCTCCCTGTTACAACATGGGCCCCGCCTTTAAGGGGCTCAGAGGCCAGCCACACTGGGCACAGAATGGATGCCGAGAGACGCCGTGATCCTCTTTGCAGGCAACCTCACAGCTTATCCTTCCCAGCCCACGATCACGGCACAGACGTTCCACACCGACCGCCAAGGAGAGCAGGGTCAATGGCCTCAGTCCTCAAATGCCGATGACTTCTCCTCTCGGAACCCTGCCAGCATGCCGTGGGGCCCGAGCCGCCAGCCAGGGGCCAGGCCAGCTCCGGCCCCAGGAGCACACCCTCAACAGGGCGCCCTCCTCAGACTCCAGGACCCCAGGGATGCTACCCGGTGCAGAACCCAGCGAAGCCAGAGTCATGAAGGTAACGACCAGCCGTGGTCGGCAGCCCCGAGGTCTGAGGCCGTTTGTTGTAGAGCAAGAGGTGACTGAATCAAGAGTGACGGTTCAACTCCTCGCAAGGGGAAGTCCTCCTGCCTATGCTTCTACTCTCAGGTTTTCGGCACCCGCAACCAGCGTCAAATAGTTTAAAATACAATAGATGCACGCATGCACGCAGTCACCCAGACATATGGATTTCTGCTTGTTTGTACTTTCAGGCAACTGAATCACGACTCACTCCCGACTGGTTCTAATTCTGGCAGATTTAGACCAAGACTCTCCTGTAACTGCCGTGCCAATGCCAGTCAATGTCTGCGATTTGAAGGAATACAAGCACCTTCCTGTCCAACCATCATCTGCACTCCCATGACCAAGTGAGATGAACCACTGACTCTGTTCCACTGGCAACTTAAAATTCTCAAGCGATCGTCACCAAGTACATGTCTCAAAAGCGGTACATATACTAACTGAAAAGCACCCTGCCTATATTTAACTGCCTTTATCCCAGTTGACTCTGCCTTAATCATCCGAGGAAACCCAAGAGACAAGATTTACATCCTTGTTAACATAACCAAAATGCTTGGCGGGCAAGGGACCCCATTGCTCTCCTAAAGAATGTTCTCAATTTGAGCAGAATTACAATATGCTCTAATTGAAACAACACATTTCCTATGCCTGATGTAATCTAACCTCCCAAGAAAACAATTAACTTCAGAGAAGTTAAGAGGGGAAAATAAAGCATTTTCGGTTTAGCAACATAATGAGTCACAGGCGATGTCCAGTCTTGGTATGAAGTCACATGGCGGGAAGCTTGACGACTCGAGTGAGCGAGCGACCTCAGAGCACGCCCACCTCTGCTATAGCACCCAAGCCGGCCGACCTCCCACTCTGACGGCGCCCAACACCCACAGCAGAGGGGGGTCCGCCACGCGGGCTCGTATTCCTACAACACCACCGTCTGTCCTGCTTGCCACGGGCATTTATACCTGACACTTTGAAATCACAACTCGTTTTGCGGAAACAAATCCGACACTGACAACATTTCAGAACAAACGCCCTCTGTCTTCGGCCGCTTCTTCCCTGCACTACTCAAACTGAACCTCTCTGCACGGAGTCTGTACTCTCACGTCTAATTCTACAACCGCACTGCAATCTCTTAAACTGGGTACAGTTTTTTAGTTGTCCTTCCAACTGATTGGAAGAGCTGGAAAACTACCGTGACTTGGCCCAGGCTTCAATCACATAAATCAATCAGAACCAGAGCACGTACCTGTTGCTACCTGAACCCTGAGCATCCAAATATTCCCGACAAAGACTCGGCAACGGTTTTATCCAATACTCACCATTCAAATTTAAAAACCGTTGACACAAATTCTGAGCCAATGTTTGTGTTGTGTGTGATTTCTGAGGTGGGGGCGAGCCACGATCACATCTGGGCCCGGCCACAGGTACCGCCCGTCAGCCCCCCTCAAGTCCCAGGTTCCCTTCTGCTAGCATCTGGGGACACTACTCACTGGGGTCAAAGTCAGACGGCATCTTTACACTTATTTAAAACCTATACATAGTCCTAGCCATATAAAGAGAAAGCAGAATTCACCCTCAACGCTTCAGTCTATTACTGTGAAGGGCACAAAACACCAGCGTTAAGTTCACGAAGCACCACGTACTCAGGACGCTGGTGCCCAAAAGCTGTGAACCGAGCGTAAGTCCTCTGTGGATGTAACACAGATCTGAGAGTGTTTTATCTGGGAAGGTGGGAGTCTGGGATGGGCTGGAAGGCTCCTTCAGTGTTCCCACTTGGGATCTCAGACCAGAAAGCACCACGCACTGGAGTCTTCCGTCCAGGACAAGCTCAGGAAGAGCTGGGATCTGAACCGTGAGCGTGTCTCGCTAGGGCCAAACTCTGACTCGCAGCCGCAGGGGGCTTATCGTGGGGCTCTGATGATGGGTGACAGGACAGAGGGCACACACCACAGCTTCTACCAGACTCTACAATGCACAGACGACGTCCCCGCACAGAGCCGGGTCTGCCTGTCCCGCAGGCGAGGTGGTGTGAGGGCACGGCTGGACGGAGCAACCCCAGGCAGGCTCTGGGTGTCCTCACCACCCCTCCTCCAACAGGAACTTGGCCTGTTTCCCACCCCCCCCCCCCCCGTACTCGAAAAAGCTCTCCCAGCAGACGACAGGTAATCAAGCACCTTCTTGAGCTCCCCTATCGAGCTTAGGGTCCCTGGAATCCAAGGTTGAACACCGACCTGTTGTACTTCATGGGGACTGTTTATGGCAGGCCCCACTTGTGAGGCTCGCATTCAAACGTGAAAAGTTTCAAGTCCACATCTACGAGGCACCTTGGGACGTCTGCCTCAAAGTCAGAAAGCCAAACAACACTCTTGGCCACAGGCCCCTCTGCTTCCCGGAAGGTCTGCTCACGGGAAGGGCAGCGGTGTGGAAAGGGAACGTCCCTTCTCCTCAAGATCAGCGTCGTCCTCCTGAGTCCCGAGCCCGCACGGCCTCGCCCTGCCCCAGACAAGAGCCGGCATCACGAGGAGCGGGACAAAACAGGCTGACACGTCTCTGGAGGTAATGAGGCTCCTGGACAATGAAATGCAGACAGCCATGCGATATAAGTCTGGAATTTACTGCCTGTGCCAGGACAAGTTACGGCGAAAAGACAGACATCGAGGCACAATCTTCTTAGAATTTAAGAGTGACTCCTAAAACATTTTCGACCGCATCATTCTTAACTAATGCACAAAACCGGGCCAAACTCGAATCCTGTGTTACTCATCTGAAAGTATTTTTTTAAATGTCTCGCCAAGGTTAAAACGTCTACACAACGTTACAAGCCCCTCCCATGCATGGAGGGGCAAGGCCGACAAAGCGGGAGTTCGGCCCGAGCCGGACACCACGCCGTGGCCACTGTGACCGGCCTACGTGCTCCAGGGCCGTCTCGTTAACGCCTGCCGGGCTCAGCTTCCTGGGGCAGGGACAGAAGCAAGGCTCGCTGACGCTCGTAAAAAAGGCTGCCTTGACCAAGAGGTTCACTCTACAAGGGACTCTGCTGCTAAAGACGGGCCTGGGGGTTTTCTCAGCCACTTCCTCCCCAGCTCCTGTGTCGGCAGCACCGTGGTCCCCACCTGGGATTTTCGGTCACACAAACACAGTGCCTCGTGCCACCTCACCTTCTACTTGCCAAGGGTTCCCTAAGAGGACCAAACCCCGTGCGGCATTTCTGTAACAAACAACTTTTATTCGTTTTGAACAACTAAATTTCTAAGTTAAATTGCTTTTCACTGATCAGGTTCAGCTACTCTTTCTTTAAAAGGCTCATTCATGGCATTAATATTAACGAGAAACGGAGTACCTCCTAATTAACTAATGCTTAAGTACACAGCTTTCCGAATAATGTCTCTCTCTCTCTCTCTCTCTCTCTCTCTCTCTCTCTCTCTCTCTCATACACACACGACAAAACTGACAAAACGACAGGCTGTTCTCTGCCAGAACTGCCCTCTTCTCCTAGACAGCACCACAGGGCCGACCCGGGGTGGGGGATGCCCCACAACCACCAGTTTTCTCCGACCAAGAGCAAGTAGGAGATTCAGGCACATTACGTCCAGAAGGAGCTGCGGGACAGAGGACCCCTGTCGCTGGCAGAGGCCGGCCTGACCCCCACAGCCGCTCCCAGCCGGGCCTTCCGGCACAGACCAGCTGCGACTGCCCCTCCAGGACAGGGCTGCCCCTCTCCCAGACCCCGCCCTGCTTCCTCGGCAGAAGGAGCTCTTCCACGCCCCTCCCGGGGAGCCCCCAGTCGCGGTGAGGACACACCACCCACGCGTGAGCAGCAAAAGGCCTAGAGACCCAGCGACAGGGGCAGCCAGGTGACACGGCACTGGAGGTGGAGGCTCCTGGACGACGAAAGGCAACTCCCAACTCCTTCGGGAAGATTTCATTTTAACGCTCAAGTACCAAGAGTATCCCAATTTTCCTGAAGTACATGAGGTGGCTTCAGAAGTATGCTGAAAAAGAGTTTGGAGTTCAAGTGTTCACAATCGTTTTTCTTAAACTTAACTGAGACTCTGAAAAAAAAAAAGCATAAGCTTTCTATGCACTGCTTTATCTAATTATATTTTATCAAAACATGAAAAGAAAGATGTGTTAATGTTCACGACGTAAACGCTATGTAATCGTAAATGTTTTAAAAATTACTTAATGACAACATCTTAGAACTTCAGATCTTAGAACTTAGAACTCAGAACATCTTAGCTCTTAAAGTGACATCAGTGGTCATCGATTCTGGTCCTGTTCAAACTGCAGTCACAAAGTTGAGTTAATCACAACCAATCTTCAAAACCATCACAACCAATCTTCAAAAAAGATTAAAAAAAAAAAAAACCAGAAAGAACAGGACAGAACAAAAAGCATGAAAGCAATCAGCATGCAGTGAAGCCACTATCATTCTGCGAGCCCACTCCGACCGTGCGTGCGCACGAGGGAGAGGGCGAGAGCCGCGGTGCAGAACCACGTTCTCACCGTGGACACGGGCGCGTGGCCCACGGGCCGGCATCTGCTCCACCACGTGCCTTGGCCGTCCACCCGCCGCAGTGAGCGAGGAAGGACGGGCCCGACGAGCGGGAAAGGACCCGGAGCAGAGGCCCAGCGCGGGTGGGCACGACCGCCGCACCAAGAGCGCCTCCCTGAGGCAGCCCGGGTCCGCCTGCATAAGCACGTCGCTCCGTGAAAAAGCTCCCAGGACCTGAGGAAGGCCATCGTTTCTCTTTTAAAATGCATCCCAACCGTCTCCTCCACCCCTCGCAGACGGCAACCCTAGGGCTCTTAATCCTTGAGAACTGTTTTCCCTTTTCAGAATCTTCTGAAAATCCACACGGAATTAAAACTCCTCCCGTCATACCAACCGCTAACTCAGGAAACTGAAATCCCTCAAGCACGAGATCACTTCACGTGCCTCACACTTTTATCCGTGCTTCGTCCACACATCCAGCTGGCATCCTGTGAATCGCTACGGGGCAGGACTGGCTCCGGCCTCCTCCTGAGAATTCCACATGTCTCTGCTCCCGATCTGATCTGCTACACGAGGCCCACTCTCTCAAACAAATCCCACGGTTCCAAGTACCACGCGGGCACTCCCGGAGCTTCACCGTTCCAAGTTCACGGCTCTCCGTTCCCGCAGCAGGAGAGGTTAGCCCCGAAGTGCTCACTGAGCTGGGAACAGTACAAGAAGTCACCTGCACCCCCACGGGCCCCGTGCTCAGACTGGGGACGACACACATCAGCACAGCAGGAACCAGCCCAACCAAGTGCCTCTCTGAACACCAGGGAGCACCGGAAACAGGGCCACAAGCACTGAGGCTCCTCCGTCGCACTCCCAGAAGGCACCCTCGCCCAGAGCCCGTGACCAGAATTAACGACTGCATTTTAATTTCAACCCCAACAAACCTGGCCATCTAGCTTCCCCCCAAAATAGATCAGGAAGGATTAGGAAGTGGTCATTGCACGTAGCCAGGAACGGCCGGGAAGAGAATAGGAAACGTGAACATGCCACCTGGCCCGGGGCCGCCTGGAACCTGCTCTCGGCCGTGACCGTCCCCCGGAATGCGGCTTCCAACTAAACCTGTGGTTCTCTGCCGGGCTGCAAGTCAGCTGTCCTTCCTCTGACCCTTCTGTCCCACACTTGGGGGACGACACAAGCGCCCTAAGCCCGTGTCTCTAAAGCGCCAGGCGCACTCTCACGTGACCCCGTAGCCACATGAGGGCTGAAGCCCAGGGGGCCCCACAGAGGACAGGACTGGGATCTCGCCCCGTGTAGCCCGAAGAGCACAGACGGCACTGTCTGTGGCGGCACTGGCAGACCCAGAGCCCGGGGCCGTGCGAAGGCAGGGCAACCGACCCGACAGGCCACGACAAAGGTGCCAGCCCTCACTCTGGACGTGGCCTCATGGGCCCACCAGCGGCAGCAAAGCACAGCACACGTGTCCCTCCGTCCCATCCACGAAACCAAGGACAACCACGGCCCCACAGGAGCAGGATGGGGAGGGGCTCGGCGGTCCCGGTCGGGAAGCAAGTGGAACGAGAGGGCCGGGCGGCGTGGGCTCTGGCCCGACTGACTCTCGGCTGCTCTGGAAGGATCTGGGGCGTTGCTGCATAATGATTCCCAGTGACAGACAGAACTACCGAGTAAGAACCGAACACGAAGCTAATGAGACCGGCGGTGGGTCTGTGAACTCCAAAACAACAAGAACACGTGACTTTCTTCAGGGGGCTTCTGGAATTTAGGGAGGCTCTTCTCTTTGCAGAGCAGAGATGGCCTTTCAACACCTCTGCTGCCTACAACCGGAACCGGTCGATCTTCGATAAACCAAACGCCAACGCCCACGCCAGGCCGGGGAAAGGCTCCATCGCGCGGAAACTGGGGAGGCCACGTCTGGAGGGGAAGGAGCCACCACGCCCCGGCACTGTCCTCCTGCGGGCGGGGGAGGCCGGTGCACAAAGAGACAGAGCCGATGGGCCGTGGGGGCGAGGGCGGGAGAGTGAACCACGGGCGCTCCCGCCTGCGACACGGCCACACTTCTAGGTCACCCTGTCAGCGACCTCAAGGTGAGTGGAGGCTTCTCCTGTGTCTTGTGAAACATCATTCTCTGTTCAAGTGTTTGGGGAAGTTAAAAAACGAAGTGGTCACAAGCAGGGTAACTCAGTATGAACAAGAACCGGCCAAATGATAAAATAACAAAAAGGAATTTCCACAAACGGAAAACAAGAAAGGAGCAGCTGGCGGATTTGCCAGAAAAAGGCAGCTTTACACGAACACACACGGCTCACGGCTCACCTCACCCCTCACGTGAACACACGCTGCTTACTTCAATCAGAGAGCAGAGTCTCCTTCAGAAAAGAACAAAGGTGACGGACCCTGAAACTCCTCCAGCCGCCACCAGTGTTGCCCCTGCCTGCCCCCGAGGTGTGTGTGTCATCGGAGGCCCACGAACACGACGGACAGTGAGAATCAGGCCGAGGTGGGAAGGCAGCATGGGATTCCACAGGCAAACAGAATCGGATGGTTCACAAACCGTTATGTGTGACACAGACGGCGATCAGGATGGCAGCTGTGGGGACTTGGCAGGGCGCTGGCGAAGAAGCAGGGAGCTAAGAAGCAGGGAGGGCGCCCGACGGTCGAACGCAGGGGAAAGGACGGCTGCTCGCGGAGGACAGGCCCGGGCGCGACGGCCGACTCCGGTGAGGCAGCACTTGGTAACTGTGCACACAAGTCTCCGGTCTGCGGACTCTTCCGAGAGGGGCTCTTCTGACGGCCACCACAGGAGCCCTTCCTGAGCTGAAAGCAGCACCTGCCGTCTCGTCCACAGAGGCTGGGCTCTCCGCTCTCACGGGGTGCTGGGGACGTGCGCTCTACAATCATACACACCAGCACGGTACTCACGTGCTACAAAAACCTGATTATTTCTCAAAACTCCCGAGTGGAATCCTGCTCAGGAATAGAGACGGGAACGAGGAGGATATCAAATGTAACATACTTTCCTTTCTCACGAATTATAAAGTTCAGCAACATTTTCATTAGGATGAAATTTCACTCCCAGTATAAACACAAACCATCAAGTTGTCAAAACCAGAGATAAACTACACATGACGACCCGTCCTCTCCCACCCAGACCGGACATCTCGTGCCCGACCGAGAGAAACATGCGGCACAAACCTGCTGACAACCGACCTGTACGGGCCTGACCAGCAACCTTATCCCCGAGACAGGGCTCAGAGGCAACAACTGGGGACCGTTCGGTAACCCTGCAATGCTTCGGCTTTTTGGCGCTTCAGGACTCTGATGAAAACCTCACGCGCAGGTTTCAAGATGAAACCGAAAACCGAGGCACTCCGATCTAAACAAGTGACTGAACTTAAGGTCTGCACACTTCTCTCCAGGCGTTCGGAGGGTTTCAGATGAAACCCGGGGGGGTGCCGCTGTCCTCCCGCTTCTGATTCCAGGGACACACGTCCTCATGCCCCATGCACGGCAGACACCGGGCCATCACCACTGACAACGGGAACGCACACAGGTGTTTCAGAAGGGGAGAACACGGCTGGTTTCGAGAACAGCAAGTACCATCTCGACATGAATCGAGCTCGAGGTCTGTGGCTCATAAGTCACGTTTCAAAGAAAAGGAAGATTCTTCAGACTCTCTCCCGTAATTATTCAAAGGTTATAAAGGTCTCTTCAAAACAAATTCTTCAAAAGGACGTGAAAATATCCATCCCCAAATCCACCAGGAATTTAGACTCGATCTAGAAAGCAAATCACGCCCTCACACCCTCAGAGCAGGAGCACTCTCCTTTGTAAAGACAATTTGTATCAGGTGCTCAGTGACTGTGCAGTTACGCTTTCGTCAGAGATACTTGGGACGGTGGTGACCGGCGTTTGGCAGTAACACACAAGAACAAAACCGAGCTCGTTCTAACACACAGCGACTGCACGAACCCAGCATCCACAACATTCGTGGGAATTAACAATGATAAGGAGCCGGTGCGGTCCCATCTACAAACAGCTACATAAACTCCCACAAAGAACCAAATGCAGCCCAGAGCCCCACTGCCACGGGTCCACGTCCTTCAGGATGTCTGCGGCCAGCAAGGGTAAAGCCGGCACTTCCCCAAAGTTAACGCTGCACCACCCTCTCACTCCCGGGCCGGCCCCGCGGCAGCGCGAGGTCTGGTGACGCGCACGGCAAGCGGGCGGTAAGTGACAGCAGATGCACACTCACCTGCCCGTCCTGTCCCACGTGGTGGATCTGGAGATTGCCCTGCAGGATGGGTGGAGAAAGGAGAAGTCAAGGACCGGAACAACTTTCAGACACGAGGAGACAGGGGCAGGAGCGCCCCGTGCCACGTGTGAATAGCCAGCAAAACCACTAAGAGCAGTTCTACAAAAGCTCAGCCCCTTGTAGCGATAAAAACTCCACAACAAAATATCTTAAAACTGAGTTTACAGACACTTTTTCCTCTTTTAAGAAGAAAAACTGTGAAAGACGTCGTGCTCACCTCCCCCCATCCTGACCCCAAATGAAAATGTCATTTTTTCCCCAAACACTCCATTTTGAAACAACTCTGATGACAAGAACCAACAGCAGCACAGACAGGTCCCGCGTTCTCCTCATCCGGCGTCCCTGACGGGGACACAGGAAGACGCAGGACAAAACACAACCAACCAGACGCAGGCCCACTGGCGTCTCACCAGGTGGAAATGCACTGTCATGTCTTTGGGGAAAAAATGATTGGTTTAAGTCTGGTAGGCTCTTCTGTCACTGTCCTCACGGATACCTTCATTGTGACAAAATATTTAATTGTTAAAGGAACAATCTAAGGCTTTACTGTGATAAAACTAATCACATACTCTAACTTATTACGAGGTAGCCATTAGTGGCAGCAGCAATTTCTTCTAATTCCTGGCACTCAATTCCTAACAGAAACAGAAAATGCGGGATCGCATGAACAACAGGGAGGCGTTTATGAAATCCGAAAGGGCAAAGTTGATCAAAAAACTGAAATCCAAGCAGCAGTCTAATGATTTTTTTTTAACAAGAAGACTAGTAAAACAAATCTGTATGGATTTTCCTTCTGGAGGCTACGAGCAAATTAAGCGCCCTGCGCAGTGGAGGATCCTGCCAGACGTCTCGGGCCGCTGGCTGGGCCTCGGCACCTCTGAAACGGAGCTTCCCCACCCCCCCAAGAGAACACCCCGCCCGCGGCCTTCTGCAACCCGTGTCTGCTCTCCTTTCCTTTCCCACCCAGTACGGGCTTCCTCCTTTGCTTACCTGCCCACCCACCAGTCAGCAAATGGACCGTGCTCCTGCGTGAGGCCCGCCTCTCACGGGACCAAGCAAGCACCCCTTCAGCGGCATATCCCTATTTGCCCCTCAGAACCTCTGCGCCTCTTCCCTTGGCACACGGCCCGCTCACAAGGCTTGGACGTGTGCAGCCCGTGGCCCCCAGGTGAAAGCACCTCCCTCCTAACACATCCCGAGACCCTCTCCCCAAGGTCCCTCCCCTCCAGCATAATCGCCTCCTAAGGAAGCAGGAGTCAGGTGGCCATGGCTGGACGTGCGTATCATCTGGGGACCCCCCACCCATCTCCCGCCATGGAAAGAGCCCGTGGGCCCTGGGTGGGCCCTGGGCAGCTCTGAAGGCCGCCACTCACCTCGCTGTCTTGCGTGATCTGCACCTGCTCGCCCTGTGGCACCTGTGCGATATGGAGGTGGCCCTGTGGGATCCGCAACAAGAGAACACACCAAGGAGCATCAGAAGAAAATCAAAGCCACAGGAAACGAGAAGCGCTTTCTGGAACTTTTGTTTTCGGTTACCTGCTGGCAATCCAGGACAACTAAATCCTGAATAGTACAATATACGCATAGTATAAGCTTATTAAATAGCCTCCTGAAATTAAACTGTCAGAATGTGACACGTACAGAACATTTTATGGCTAACTCTTAATGGGGCCTGAAAAAATCTGTCAAGTCGTTAACTGCTACCCAACAGGCAAATTTAAGAATGTGAGGGTCATTTGGAAAAGAAGGGAAACAGAAGTTTCCCACAAAATTAGACTAACTTTTTTTTTTTTAAATGTTTATTTATTTTTGAGAGAGACAGAGCATAATCAGGGGAGGGGCACAGACAGGGGGAGACACAGAATCCAAAGCAGCTCCAGGCTCTGAGCTGTCAGCGTAGAGCCTGATGTGGGCCTCAAACCCACAAACCGCAGGATCGGAGCCAAAGTCAGACGCTTAACTGACTGAGCCACTTAGGTTTGTAGACACAGGCAGATAAACGATTCCCATAAATGCCAACATGGCTCAACACCACTGCACGATTTTCTCTTGCTTTCATTTATTGCGTGTAAACTGTTCTGAAGTTATTCTGGAGTTCTTTCAAGAACCTTCTTATTACAAAGGTAAGAATTAACTGCCTTTGTGATAGAATTCACTATTTCTATTCACCATCTATAACTGCTATCTATCTCATCTGCAAGATGAAGACCCCGCCCCGCCCCCCCCCCCCCGCAAAAACGCTCATTAACACTTTCCGGAAGCCGGCCCTTTTCCAGGCAGCATGCTGAGTGCCACGTCACACTGAGGCCACCCTGAGCTTTCCAGGAGAAAGCCTGGTCACGCAGCTGGGTGTGACTGGACGGCCAACGGGACCCCGGGGGCATGAAAACGTCCCGCTCCCTGGTGACGCTCCCGCCCTCCTGCTCTCCCCAGCCGTAGGGGCCAGCATGAGTCTGGAGGAATTTCTACCTGGGCCAGACCACACAAGGAGGGCTGAGGCAGGGGTGTGGCTCACTGCTAAGCCAACTGCCCACACGAGTCTAAGATACAGCCAGGCATCCAAAGGAAGTGCTATGCGATCCCCGAGGCCACTCACTAGCTCTTTCCACTGACCCCAGGAGGAAATTTTCTTCCCTCAGGAAAAGGGTGCCCCTGTTTCCGAACTGAGAAGACTATCTATGATGCATCGACAGCGCCTCCCACGATGACAGGTAAGGGCAGGGATGGTCGAATGGCCTGACCCCCAGAGCTGACGGCGGCCACGGGGGCAGCACGTGCAGGGGAGCCACGAGGGGACACCGACAAGAACACACCCCCTCGGGAACCACCCTCATTTAGGAGATGCAGAGCCGACACCCCGAACCACTTCTTTAGACTGGCGCTCTGACCTCACCCCAAGCTACCATGGCACGACCCGGAAACGCAGGGGAAGCCGGGGCCCGCCCTCCCCACCGGCCACGCCCCCACCCTGCCTGCCCTGGCCCCGGTGGAGGCAGACTAGCGAGAAGGGCACATACTACTTGGACCTGTCCGTCCTCTCCGATCTGGTGGATCTGGACCTGCTGGGCGTTGGCCAGGGCGTAGTGCAGGGCCTGTGGCGGAGGCTGCGGCATCTCGCTGGCGGGGGGCGGCGTGCTCATCACGGTCTCTGCAGGGAAGTACAGAGGGCCTCAGCAACCAGCGGGGACAGGCCAGCCACGGGCACGCCTCTGGGCTTCCCTCCCTCCCCAGCACCACCTTCCCCCAAAAAGGAAAGGAAACCCCTCCTTCCAGGACAGCAGTCGGCAGGTCCCAGTGAAGGGGCCATGGCATCCTGTAGAGTCATGAGTTGTCAGTGCTGGGGATCGAGGTTTCTGACCGGGGGACAGGAGTCCGGGGAAGGACTATTCTGACAGAGGAGTCTCATCTGCTTGTTTAAACGAGTTGCTCAGGATTCGTCAGCAGAAGTGAAACAGAAGCACAAAGGTGGGGTTACACCCTGCTTCTCACCAGTACGTTATCGGTATTTGTTCACGGACAATTAAGCCCTCTATGGAAAAAACTCTCCATCCTCTTGTTTAAAGATGAATTTCCAAAAAACCTTCACTTCCTTTGTTTAATCCCAAACAAGACCTTTGTGTTGACATGTTGTGTATTAATTTTAGTTGTAATGATACCTTAATAGAATATTCTTAAATGCTCAAAAAATTAAAGGCTCAGAAAAAACGTTTTGATTTTGTGCATACAATTTTTCCGCAGAGAATTACAGTGGACGGACGTTAAGAAAACGTAAACACAACAGGATGAGACTCAGCGAGATGTGGACTGTTAACACAAAGGAGAAAAAAGACGAAAAATGAGTATATTTTTCTTCTATTCCATGGGCATTAAATTGACACAGTATATACATTCCACCTCATAACATTTTAATAGTTTTTTAATGTTTATTTTTGAGAGAGAGAGAACGAGAGCATGAGTGGGGGAGGGGCAGAGAGAGAGGGAGACACAGAATCCGAACCAGGCTCCAGGCTCTGAGCTGTCAGCACAGAGCCCCATGCAAGCCTCAACCCCATGAACTAAACCATGAGATAATGACCTGAAACGAAGGCGGACACTCAACCGACTGAGCCACCCAGGCGCCCCTCGCTGCCTACATTTTAAAAACTAACATAATGGTGTTAAAATGTTAATACTTGTGTTATGCCAGAAATTACATCCTTCTCAATGATTTCAAAGTATAATGAAAAGCTTCAGGTGTCAACGTTTTAAAATGTTGACTTAAAAATACGTAAGGAGGAATACACACTTTCCAACCTCTTAAAGAGGGTGCGTGACCAAAACACTTGGAGTCCACTCTGCAGGTTAGTCGTAACTACGTAACTAAATAGATGCTCAAATAATTCCCGCTCTAGTGTCAATAAACATCAGCTGATCGTGCCAGTTCTCAAGGGGTTCAGAGATCCAAGAAGAATTAGAACCCCAAGGTTCTAAAGTAACTGCAGAAGACAGGACACATGGGTAGCAAGTAAATGCTTTTCAAACCTAAGACTCAAATTCTTGAATCTGCCAATGAATCAACAGCTCCCTATAATTATACAAAGGAAAGAGTGTGCAACAGAAAGGCAGGCCGCTCCAAGAGCCCCCGCAGCCCCGCTCCCCTCTTTGTCCGGAGGAGAGACCACTGCACCCACAGATGGGCAGGCAGTGGACTGTTACGAAATGGTTCTCTGCAGCTCTAAAATATTGGGCGCTGCACAGACACCCTCCTGAGGCCTTCAACTCATTGATGAGGCCGGCAGGGAGTGCGCCGGGCTGCAGTTTAAACCGTCAAATGCAGCCACCTTTAACTTAAGCACTTACAAAAGTTTCCACGGTGTTGCCGGGTGGGACGGCACAAGACAAATGTTTTAATAAATTGGTGTTTTATGAATTCAATGACACTAGGGATTGTATGGTTTGTCTTCAAACGGGCAGTACTAATTCAGCTTTAAATAAACTAGCCTCGGCTCAGAATTTCCTCTATATTATTTATTTGGAAAGTCCTTTTCTATCTGGTAATTCCAAAATAAATAAGACAAACCTGCCGGAATGACTACCAATTCCGAATTAAGCCAGGAATCCTGGCTTAACTGCATTTTCCCGGATCATTTCTGTCACCAGAATAGCCTTCAGTCTCAGATCTGCTTTGTGAAGCAGAGAGCGTACAAACAGAGCAAGGAGAACCTGCCAGAGTCCCGTTAGCTAATCACCGACTTGGTTTTCTCTAATTTAGTCAACCATGCAGTATAATAAAACGGCAAACAATCACATCAACAGGAACTTCCAAAGCAATGAACTTTTTTAAAAGCGTGGTAAGAGAAAAACACGCTCTGGGTCTCTCGAGAATTCGATTCCAGGCGCGCGGCAGGCAGCTCTGGCTGCCGGCGGGCCGCACGGGAAGGGCCGGCTGCGGGGCGCGAGCAGGAGCCGGGGACGGGCTACAGCAGCTCAGAGCGCCTCCTCGACCCACCCCAGGCGCGCGGGCCTCGGGAAAGGAACCGCGCGCGCTCGTCTCCCTCCCGAGGCTTGTTAAGAGCACCACCTCCGTCCTCCTCCTCGTCCTCCTCCTCCTCCTCCTCCTCCCCCCTGCGCACCACCCGGGGCTGGCAGCAGCCTTCTCTGCGGGAATGACACCCGCTTCCGGGAAGGGCAAGACGAGGGCAGCCCTGCCCCTCCCTGTGCCAGTGTGCTGTGCTCCCGAGAGAGGAGCCGCCGCCGAGGCCACGCGAGGGGCTACTGTTGTTCTTCCAAAGCCACCGGTGTCGGCGGGCGGCCGGGGTTTCCCGGACACCGTCTATTCCAGACAGGGCGTCCTGAGACGCTGGGCTCACGCCCCGCGTGCCAAGCCCGCCCAGGGCACTCGGGAAGTAAAGACAAGCTTGCACGGCGGCCACTCACCGCCCACGAGAAGCCACCAGCACCTGAGAGTTACTCAAACCCAAAGCATCTTAGAAGAAATGCTGACAGGCTTAGTAAACAAAGAAACAATCGAAAAAACTCCTGTCTCGGTAAACAGAACTACTATCATTTAGTTGAAAGGAACACTACTGACTGGAAGGGAGATGAAAAATCCTAAGTAAGTATGAAACAAGTCAGAACGCCACCACCACACAGCAGGAATCACACCTGAGCAGGAGGCTAAGACCGCCCCGAGTCTCCGATCAGGGGGACGGAAGCAGAGTCGGGGTCCCCCAGCCCACCCGCCCAGCCACTCACCGGACTCAACACCTTCCACCCTCAAACATGGTGCCGGCCGGCCCGAGAGCACCCCAGCTGCCTGTCAGAAACTCGCGGCTCCGGGCCACTGCCCGGGGGTCCTGAACCGGGGCCGTGCCGTCTCCACAGAGAAAGCCTCATCTTGCCCTTCCTCCTCACTCCTTCGGGACAGACACTGAGCACTAGGCACGGGCCAGCTCCATGCTAGGTCCCTCGGACCCCAGGGAGAGGGCGGCCAATCCCGGGCCCGCCTGAAACCTACCTCCCTGAGTGTATGGCTTCCACGCCCGCCCGCCCGAGACCCACGAAGGCGGGCTACCTCTTCAGAGGCCACCGCTTCAGCACATCGTACGGTTGCTACCTCCCTCAGTTCCCCAAACAGGATTCCTCGTTGTGCGAGAAGGGCCTAGATCCCTGGCTGGAAGGTCCCTCGATACTGCCGCTCAGAGAAGCACGGCTTGGGGGCACGACGTGTGTGGCCGCCCCTCGTCGTCAGGGATTGCTGGCAAGTCGCTACCGAGACGAGAGGGAAGCTGCTTCCCGAGGTCTGCTTCAGAAAGGCAAGACCCCGCAAGCATGCCGGGCCACCGGGTCTGTCGCCACAGTGCTGCGGAACGAGAATCCGGCTGACCCTGCCTGCACTGCCCTGGGGTCCTGACCGCGACCCCGATCAGGGCTTCGGTTCTACGAGCCGAGGCCAAGGGAGACGTTGTGGAGATTTCTTTAAAAAGCTTTAAAAAAAAGCAACACCGAAGTCACAGTGGCGTTCCCGGTGAACCTTCTGCTTCAGAAAAGCCAGTCCTCCCACGATGCCCGAGGGGAAAATCTGGAATGTCCCCGTGCTCTTTTGGGGAAGTCTAACTCAGAGCGGCAGCGATGAGCACGACGACCCGGGCTGACCCCCGCCTCGTCCGTGCCCCCCACGCAGACACCAGCAGGACAAGAACCCAGCGGCGCGCTCAGTAACCTGGCGGAGGGAGGACAGGACATGGCGTTCGCCGCCAGACCCGGCCCCGTCCTGCCGCTCAGGGAACCCCACGCAGCACCCACGGTGGTCCCGAGATAACTCACCTGCAGGGCGTGCACGGAGCCGGGCTCCCCGTCGCCGCGCTGAGGGGGGCTGTGGGTGGCGCTGGCCCGCTCCCCCCGAGCCCCCCAGGGCGCACCACTCGGGACTCCGAACGGAGCGTACCTGAAGCGCCGTACGAAGACGAGGACGGCGTTCTCCTCGAGAAGCTCTTGACGGCCAGGCTCTGGCCTCGCTGTTTTCGCCGCCAGGCTGTCCGACATTTGGAGTCGATGCTCTGTTTGATTCGATACCAGTCAGACTCCGTGATCCCAAATTTATAGAAAAGGTGACCTGAAAGCACACACCCCGTGTTAAAGGACGGCGAGACGAAGGCCACTCCTCACGTCCCGGCCGTGTGCGAGCCACATGAACACGGGACAGCGACACGTGGCCAGGGGCTGAGAGCCTCACCGGCAGGGACCCGCGACGTCACACATTCACGCGTTGACCGGTCCACGAGGCGGCCGGCTGGGTGCCAGGCCCCACGGGCCCCCAGGACGCCCGCGCTCAACCACGTCCACTCACACTCCACACACGGCACTCAGGGGCCTGAAGGTCGAGGTTAAAACCGAAGCCCACGACGCCCTGGAGCCGCGTCCACAAGCACCAGCTCCCCTCCGCCTGTGCCTCCGGGCCTGTGGCCGTCCCCCTTCTCCCCAGTCTCGGCTCAGACTCGACCTCAGCGGCCCTGCCCGGAACCAGCCCGTTGGACCCCGAGTCCCTCCCACCCGCACCCTGTCCGGCTGACACCTAGAGGACGGACACAGTTACTGTGTGTGCTGTGCCAAGAGCCCAGACCGCCCGGGCACACGGCAGATGCCCCGGCCCTGGTGGACTAAACGCGGTCACGATCCACCTGAAGACACTCTTCCGTCGCCGCCCGAGTCCGAGGCCGACTTCTGTGACTCGCTGTGCCCTCCCTCTGCGCCCGGTCAGGAGGAAAACGCCCCGCGGGCACATCAGTCTTTATCCCCGAGAGCCCGCAGCCCCGCTCCCCGAGGCACATGCGGCCTTGCCCTGGTTCCTCTGGGCCCGGCGGGGCATCTTACTGACGCCCACACTCGTCAACCACTTACACCACAGAGCGCTCTCAGAATGTGACTGAACGGCACTGGAGTCCTCCCTCCCCCACAAGGAAATGGGGGATCAGGCGGGCCACTGAGGCGCAGGGGGCCGACAGAGACCCTCACTGGACCCTTGGCCTCTTCTCTGCCGAGACAACAGGAAGTCAGTCACCACCGTGGGAACCACAAGAAACGCTCTTCGACTGGATGACCTCCACTCGAGCGGCTCGCAGAACTTCGCCGACTCACAGGAAAACACGTGGATGAAAGTCAAAACTTTCATAATAAAAAGACGGAGCTGAAAAACTTCCTGTTTTGACTGCTAGGAAGGCCGCGTTTACACTGTCCGCGGAGAGCGTGACGGCCGCCTCATCCCTAAGACCTCCTCCTGCCGAGACCACCGGCCAGACAATCACAACAAAGGGAGTGCTCGTTTTCCTAAATTCACAGAAGTATCAAGTTTCTTTTCTCTCGGAAAGATGCGTCTTGACTTCACGAGCATGTGCTTAAGACCTCTGACTCTAAATACGACAACCAAAATTTCTGTCCTCTAGATGAAAAGGCCTTGGGTTGAGGAGACACAGGATTTACAGGATCAGAAAGGAAAATAATCCAAGGAACTTCCAGCTGCATTTTGCAAGCCTCGAGCACAGAAGGAAATACACAAATGAGGCCCAACTCCTTGCTTGCTGATTTCCAGGTCACCTCTAAAATAGCCACAAATCATCGATCAATATTTACTGAGTGGCTGCCACATGCCCCACGATGGCTTTAAGTTCAAGGGATTGACTCGGAACATTCTGGGCTGGTTACCAACTCTGGTGTCACGGCAGAGCCGAGGACAGGGGTGCCGAGAGAGGGGAAACGGCAACCCAGCGCCATCAGAACACCCTTCCCGGGACGCGCTTCAGTAAGAGGACCTAAATAAACCCCACCCTCCTGTCCCCACACCGGCACAGGCAGGGAGAAGCCTCCCGAATGCTGCTAGGAACTAATGACGTTGCCTGAAATTTTAAATACTTGGTAACAGAAATGAACGTTTACGACACATATGAATGTGTGACGTTAACATTTAAGTTCCACTTTGTAAAAACCAATTTACCAGTTCAAAGCCTGGCTTACACCCTTTGAAGAAAAAACATACGTCTGTATAGTTACACAGCAGTCGTTTTTAAATTCTCCGGAAACCTCGCTGCATATTCCTGCCAACAGCACGTCCGGCAGCACCCATCCCGCGGCCGCCAGGAACGCCGTCGGGTCAGCAGCGCAGCCAGCTCCCCGCGGAGAGCACCGGGCGCAGGGGGAAGGTGCGCCCCAAGGTGCCCGCCCACATGCAGGCTTCGGCTCTGCCGTCAGGGGGCTCGCGGAGGTGTCGGGGTGCAGCCTCAGACCGCTCTGGGCTGCCTGGAAATGCAGCTTTCTCCGACTTTCCCGAAAGCGCACCTGTCTTTTCGGACAGCATGGAGCATCGCAGCTTAACGAACGAACGGTGGAAGAGACATCTTATGATGAGTGACAAAGAGGTTACTTTGAGAGGCGCCTGGGTGCGTCAGGTGGTTAAGTGTCGACTCCTGGTTTCGGCTCAGGTCATGATCTCACAGTTTGTGACACCGAGCCCCACGCTGGGCTCTGTGCTGACAGTTTGGAACCTGCTTGGGATTCTCTCTCACCCTCTCTCTGACCCTCCCTAGTGGGGGCTTTCTCTCTCTCTCTCCCCACACCCCCATAAATAAACACCTTTCACATGTGATGGTCACAAGAAAAATGCACAAAATTAGACAGTCAACACGCTACCTTCGAGGCCTGTAGAACTGTTGGGAGTGAGAAGCTAACATCCAGGCCTCCCAGCACCCAGCCGGGTGGAGGAGAAGTGGCCACATAACCCCCAGGAGCACCTCCCTGCCCTACACAGCACGCAAGGCCCCACCCACGGACACACAGGAGACCTCGGACAAAAGTGAGCAGCGACCCTGTGCAGGAGACGCGGCCACCTCCAGGCAGCTTCCGGTGCCTTCCCCAGCACATGGGGTCCCCAGGCAGCTGTGGGGGTTCATCTCCTCCGGAAGGCAAGCCTCTTGTCCCCTCACCATCTTGGGGGAGAGTGCTCAGCAGGCAAACCCTCTCAGCTGCCCCCCAAAATTACGGTCCCTCTGAGCCTGCTTCTGCTGCTTCCCCGGCAAGCTGTCTGCTCACCCCCTCCCTCCCAAAGAGCTGAAGCTCCGTCACCATTAAGTGCCTTCCCACATCCCGGAACGCCCATCCTGACACTGGTGGTTCAAATCATAAAACCGCACTCCAGCTCTCCAACAATGAGCCCCACAGAGGGCTGAGACGCACTGTGGGAAAAAGAAACAGAGCTGGCGATCTCACGTCCTCGGTGGGTGGCATGGGGCTCATCAGCCACAGAGGAATGAAAACCACTATCACTGCTCACGTAACCTCAAGTTCAAGGGGAAAGAACAGAAGACTGCGTGCCAGAAATTTATTTCTTAGAATTGGTCTTCACTTGACAGCGACTGACCTAGAAAAACAACAGAAATCTTTAGCCCCCGAGTGAGGAGGACAGGTCACCGCACCTCCCCACAGACTGTGTGTTGTCCAGTGTCCAGGCCGCAGAGCCAGGCGAGCCCTGCTCCCCAGGCAGTGATGGCCCCGACTGAGGAGAAGCAGGAAAGGGAGGCTGAGGGCCTCCCCAAGGCCCTGTGTCCGGGCGACCTGTGAGCCAGGGCCCCGACTGTTCACCTTCTCACCTGTGCTCACCAAACCTGCCCCCCTCTGCACTCCCTCTGGCGCCTCGGCGTTACCAAACACACGTGCTGGGCACCCCCACAGAAGCCACGTGAGACACCGCGTTCGAGTATCAAGCTCCGGAGAACCCGAGCCCTGTGCCCCGTGAAGTGTCCTCCGAAATCCACGTCCTTCCCAGAACCTCAGAACGTGACCTCCCTCGGAAAGAAGGCCGGCACAGGTGTGCTGGGATCCCACGGGACTGGTGTCCTGACAAGGAGAGGAGAGGAGTGCGTCCACGGGGAGGACACGAGCAGTGACAGGAGCCGTGCTGTCCCACGCTGCCAGCCGGCTCCAGAATCGCAGGCTTCCGGCCTCCGGGGCGGAGAGAAGGGGGACTCCCTGCTGCTCTGAGCCCCCAGCGCGCGGCGCTCTGTGACTCTGTGACACCGCCCTGGGACGCCCCGAGCGCACCAGGGGAGCGCACCTCAGCTCACGCAGGTGGGCGCCAACCAGCTTCTGCGTCACGGCTGCGCGGTCACGAAACACCACCCTCTACTGGCGCAGCTGCTGGGACGGACCCGGGGGCCGCCATCCCCTGTGAACACAGGGCTCTGGCGTGTGCCAAGTGGAGTTCAGACCACCTCCCGAGGGCTCGGGGGCCCCACGGGACCTCACCTCCACACCAGCAGGCTTCGCGATACCTTCAGAGGTCTGCGACTGCCCACCCGACGGGTGCTTTCGTCGCGTTTCTAGCAACTCACGCGGGCGAGCAACTTGCTCCACCATACAGTCCAGGAGAGGCTCGGTGATTCACTGGGATGAACCGTAAGAACGAAAGCCGTATTTGCAAATCGAGGGAGAGAAGGCAACGGCTGGCGTTCTTAGCTGAGAGCCCCGCCCAAAAACGTTCCAGACGTTTACAGCTATAGTAACGTGCTGCTTGTACACACGGCACACGACCTATACGGCTAGCTTACCCGAGTCTGAGGGAGCCCTCCAATTCGTGGGCTGCACCCTGAAAAGCGTGTATTTCTCAGGGAGTATTTTAGGCACCGCTTCCCTCCCGAAAACGCACATTCCCTCGTTAGAAAAGCGGTTCTCAGACACACGGCCTATGGATGTTTCAGAATTCCTTTTCCCCAGAGAAAGTAAAGGGAGAAAACTACTTCTGTTGACAAACAAAAAGGGGAAATTTAGATAAGAATCCTCCCCGTGATGACTGCACTTGGCAGCAGCAGCTGTCGCATTCTGGAAGCTGTGAGCGAGGCTCCCGGGTCTGCAGGAAGCTGAAAACAGAGGCGGGCGCGACAAAGCCACCGAGCCACTCTCGCCACTCGGCCCTCAGCAGTCCGATCCACTGCTTCACCTGTTGTGTTCTGGTTCTTGTGCAACAATTTGAACCGGCCCAAAGTTAGAAAAAATCAACAACTACTTTTAACACCTCAAAATCACATCTAAAGGTTCCCACTGAGAGGGCCCCTCACCCGGTGAACAGCTTCTCACAGGAAGTCCAGGACGGGCTGCGGGGAGACGACAACAACAGGGGCCTAGTGTGTGTAGATGGTGCCCCTGCCCCCTTGCGGGCTGCTGTCCGAGTACGCGTGACGGCGCACATGGGACTGGCTCAAAGCCATGCGGTCAACCCTCCGGAGTCCTAACTCAAACCCAGCCCGCCTGTGCCCCTTCAGCCCAGGACTGTGCCCTGGCCACTAGGGGCCGAGGGGAAAGCCCAGGCTTCGCGATGGGAGGAGCCGGCAGGCAGGTGGGTGTGCAATGGGACTAGGCACCCCGCCCTCCCACCCAGCCACTCCTCGAGCTCTGCCCAGGCCCCCGACACCCCGCTTCCACCCTCACCTGCTCCAGGCATGTGTGACGGAGCCGGGCTCTCACAAGGGCCACATCCCGCCTGCCCGCCCACAGCAAAGGTGCAGCCCGCCCCAGGGTCTGTAGGGCTCCAGGCCCCGAGCCCGCGCCCCTCTTGCTCCTCTGGCTGGGAAGCTGAGAACGCAGGCTGCACGTGGTGGATGGGGCCACAAGCTCAGAGCCACGGTTAGATGGCTAGTTCCAGCCTAGTTCCAGGCGACTCCTCGCCTGCTCTCTCAACAGGCCCCGTCGGAGGGAGGGAGTCGGCGAGGGCAGGCCCCACGGCTCCAGGAAGGCTCCCTGTGGACGGTCTCTCACAACTGAGCGCAGGGGACTGTTTTCCTTTTGAAAAGCCACTCCTTCATTCTCCGCAAATCACATGTGAAAAAACAGCAAACACATGTAGTCGGGGTCAGGGACCCCTCCCACTTCACGGACACCCGCAGGCCGCCCCGGCCTAAGAAAGAAACAGGCCAAGTGTGGCTGCTCGCACAAAGCAGCTGTCTGTGGCGGCGCTCCGCCGGCCCCCGGACAGCCTGGCACCCCAGAACTCTTCCTCGGGCCCCCACAGGAACACGTGGGTGGGCCGGTCTCCCGCTGAAACACTCACAGGCCCCCACCACCTGGCTTGGAAGCAAATACAACCACTGTGCTGGCAACTCAGAAGTTTCTGACGGTCAATCGGTCCTCTGCTGCAGAGAAATCGGGCGATCTGACCTCCTGGGTCTCGGTTCAGCCAAGCCTTGCTCGTGTCTCCAGAATTCCTGGAGTCTGTCTGCCCCCCTCTGCTTCTACTGCTGCAACCTGGGCCGTACCCCCGTGTGAGTCTCTCAACACAGCCCCGCTACGACACCGCCCTTCTTCAGTCTCCCTGAAGGTCACCCTGCTAGGCCCCCCCCCCCCGCAGAGCAGTTTCACAACCCGCACTACCGCGTGTCTCCGCGGTACCGGGCACCACAGGCACGGATGCCAGGTGCGGATGCAGGCACATTTCCATCCCCCAGGAGCTCACAAAGAGAGGCGTCTGGAGCTGTGCTACCTTCTGGGAGAGGGCTTGGCTCGCCCGGCTGGCATGGGTGCATGTGGTACCACAGCTGGTGAGTGCAGGGGACGCCCCAACCTCCCAGGGGACGTGCCCTGAACCTGCGAGGCCGGGGGAAACGGACAGCTCCCGTGCTGAGCCCCTACCGCGCGGCAGATGCCAGCATCTCGCGCCTCCTGATGCCCCAGGAAGACAGCTCGGTTTCCCGGATGGTGGAGGGCTCATGGGAGAGCCCAGCTCCCACACACAGGAACAGAACCAGCCTGTCTGGCTGATGCAGCACGAACCCCCCCACACACACAGTCTCCCTGGGCACCAGCACACTGGCCCCACCGCCACGTGCTTCTGCTCTGGGCCCCACCACCCCCCCAGCTTCCCCACCACCTCCAGGAAACCTTCTCCAAACCTCTGCCTAATAACCTGTACGTCACGGCCTGCACACAGGGCGCCCGTACTCCTTGGACTGATGCTCCAAGGCGCGTCTCCAAATGAGAGGCAACCACCCTCCAGCCTCCAGTCCTAGGAGCCCTGTCGACTCCCCATAGGAAGAGCAGCCCCCCAACCGGAGGCCACTGTGCCCACACAGCCCTGGGCCCGGTCCAGGCCACAGACGGAGCCTCTCCATCAGGGCTCCCCTTCCAAGCCCCTGACACACTGTCAGGGCCGTGGCCATTTACAAACACCTGACGGCCCGCAGAGCCACTGGGAATCGGGGACCACGGCTCCCTCACCTTCACAAACCCGCCACACAGGGCACTATGGGTCACGGGGTCACACACCACCCCACGGCGGCCTGTCGACATGCCAGCACGAGTCCTCAGGCTGCACACACACCACGTGCCCAGAGACCAGAGTGGCGCAGGCACACCGGAGGGTCCCAGCTGGCATCACGCTCCAGACCGGGGGCTGGCGGACGGCGGCAGCCCACCGCCTGCTGTTGAAAAATACCATTTTGTTGGAACACAGCCGGGCCTACTTGTTTTGTCAGTGGCCACTTCCAGGGTGGAGCGGTTCCAAGAGACCCCTCGGCCCACAGAGCCTGGCCCTCAGGAAAAGTCCGCCGCCGACCGTGAACCACTCTCGCCCCACCTCGGGGGCTGACATGGGCTGGTTACATGAACGGCCTCTCCGAAGAGTACCAGGGAGGGTTCTCAGGACACCCTAGCGGGTCAGACAGGAGAGGCAGAAAGTGGAGGGCCAACAAATGGGGACACCATGGCGACGAGCCACTGTAGTGTAAGAGGGACCTGGGTTCTGTTTCTTAGCGACTGCCAGGAAGATCTACAATCAGGAGAAAATGCTCAGTTTTAATCTAAAGTATAAGAGAAGTGGTAAAAACATACATGCTATTCTTATAACAACTACGGAAAAAGTCTCTCTGTTTCTCTCTGTCCCCAACAGAAGGCTCATGGATCGACGTCAGAGAGTTTCCTGTGACAAAAACGACTCCTTCCTGGTGGGACAGCGCCCTTCCCTGGTCTGAGATAGTGAGTTCCAGGTAACCCACTCACTTCCCGCCCTTTGCTAGATGAGACTTAAACCTCACATTCAAGCACAGTGGCCCTCCAGAACCTGGGTCTCACACGCGGCTACCCAGCCTTTCTGTTAGAAGTCTCGTGTCTCGTGTCTTTCCGCTTCATTTTGTGTCTACATCATAAGCCACGTCAATGCGTCCCAGAGTCGGACGGGCCCTGTGGATCGGACGAACCCAGGGGTGAGAGGCAAGCGGGTGCTGCCGATAAGGATATGGGCCACCCGCAGGGCCACTTGCACCCCCTAAATTTCACCAATGGTACACAGGGATCACTGACTTGAGCACGGGGCCCTCTTCAAAGAGGAGGCACACCACACAGGCCGTGAGGATATCAGGACCAGCACCATGAGCTCCGCCGGCTACGGTCGGGAGGTCAGCCCATCAATAGCCCTCTTGGAAAGGAAGGAGGGAGACAGCACCCTGCTCACGCCAGGGGGAGGCCAGGGAAAGGCCGCGGTCAGCAGAGGATGGGGAAGGCTCTGGCTCTGCTCCTCTCCAGGCCTCGGAACGGCCTGAGGACCAGTGAAGCCAGGGTCTGAAAGGCCCGTGCGCCCCCGGTCCTTCCCACGGGCAGGCACCGGCGATGTTCACTAAAGGAGACGCTCCATCCGGAAAGTTCCTCTCCCGGCTCTGCGACTAGTGCCGAGGCCAGCATCCTCTCGAGCCAACAGTGTGGGTCCAGACTCGGCCCCGAGATGCTACCTTATACGACCCGCCCTCAGCCAGACCCTTCCCGTGACCAGGCACCAGCGGAGGTGAGCAGAGACAAAGGCCACACTTACACCGGATCCCGTAGATGGTGAGGGGGTCGAGCTGCTTCTTGCCATGCTTGCCCTGGCCCGAGAGGTTGGACACGGCCTGCACCTCCCGGTGGAAGAGGTAGTCCAGCAGCGTCAGCGCCATCTTCTCAGCGGTGCGGCAGTTGGTGCTGATGTGGAGCATGTCGGACGGGATGATGGCACAGCGCACCCGCATCTCCGGGTTGTTCTCGTCGCCCAGCCAGGTGCCGTTGGGGTAGTCCTCTGGGAGAGACAGGACACAGTCTCACGTAAGCTCACGAGTCCAAAGCACCCCGTGCTCAACTCAAACGCACTCGAGAAGGATCCTCCCTGGGGGCTGTTGGCGAACTGCTCTCCCAACTTCCAGAGCACGGCCAAGAGCCCCGGGGGCGACCCCCCAAGGTCACAAAGGAGAGGTGTGGACACCTACAGCTGACCAGAAACCAGTGCATCGTTTCCAAAAGAGCCGCCGCGGTTTCCTGCGATCCATCTCGGAGACAAGATATAACACTGCGACCCGTAAACACCCCAATGCCTTCCAGTTGGGCTTCCCTGGGGCCAGGCTGGCCCCACAACCTCAGTGAAAAGCACACAGAATGCAGAGCGCCGTGCACCGTCACCCGGTCTGCAGCCGGGGAGACGGGGCTGCCCACAGCCCTCGCGAGTCTGGTGGCAGAAGGCCCCGCAGCGCCGGCCGAGGTGCCGCCCAGACCCGACACCTGGGTCTCAATGTCCGGAAGCGGGGACACCAAACGAGCTCTAGCCTCCAACCGATTCCCTCCACAACTGCCGCAGGGGAGCTTCACCAGCGACTTCTAAACACCGTGCTTGTTTTCGGCCTGCTGGCACCCGGAAGGACAGCAAGCAAGAGTGGTCCCGAGAGTGTTAGTGTCAGGGGTCGGGAGGGGGGCTCCCTCGGGTTCCAGCAGCAGGACAGCCACCTGGAGCCCACCAGTCTCTGGGGCGACAAGAACCCACGCACAGCCCTGGAAGTGCTCTGAGAAGAAAGAAGCCGTGTGGAAGCCAGGCACATCCCATGTGAGAAAACGGATCTGCTGCCCTGCACCGCGGGGGAGGCAGCCGGCCAGCTCAGGGGGACAAGGGGCTCCAGGGCTGAGCAGACCGGCCCGTACTCTCCTCACTGAGGAGCCCTTCCCTGAGGGCTCAGGGCTCCCCCGTCCTGTTCTGTGGACCTCCCCCACCCCACCCCTCTCCCTTCCCACCTTTGACCTCCCAGCAGTGAAGCTGGAAGTCTATCACTGGAGAGCACCTTCCCCTGACCTCCTATTCAGAGCACTGTGACCTTTTTCCTCTCCTTGTGGAAACTTCGTTCCCTGCCACACGTGCTTTCCTTAACCCTGAAAACTGCGCCATTCGTGATCTTAAAATCTCAAAAGTACCATTTTATGTAACGAAAAGCCCCGAGTCTCCCTTGACTGCAGGAGCAGGGCACACAGGAGGGACGGGGTCTGGTGCCTGGGGAGCTGCAGGTCTCTGGGACCCGGGTAGTCAAGGGGCCGCGTGCGCTGCTGACACCTGACCTCTGACTCCAGCAGACCCGAAACCCCTGACCAGGTCTGGAGAGAGGCACTGCTCCACATGGTGTCAAACGCTCTGGATTCGTTAGTTCTTCCAGGTCTCCCCACACCCAGGCTGGCTACCCCAGCGAGCCGCCCAGTCTTCTCTCTGGCCACCTCGCCCTCGAGAGAGCTCTGCGAGGAAGGGCTCCAGGACCAGCAGACGATGGAGCTCCCGGCCTCTCGTGCAAGCAACTCGTCTGTGCCTCTGCAAACTGAAAATCGTTACCAGCCCCAGACTTGGGCTTTCTCAAGGGTGACGTGACATGCAAACGCCCAGAGCTCAGCGTTCACGTGGGGGAAGGCCGGCCACCGCGATGACAGGGAGACAGGCCCACGGCTCGGGGAGAGGGAAGGGGGCGGGCAGTGGGGTGGCTAGCGCCCCTCCCGTCCGGAAGGGGAAACCTCACCCCGGCGGTGTGCCAGATGCAGATCAGATCCAGCTCCCCCTGGACCCGGGGAGGACAACGGTGGGGCAGAGACCAGGCTCTCGGCCAGGCTGGCTTCCGAGCCAGACCCTTAGCAAGGGGCGCTGGCTTTGCTCAGGCACAGATTCCTTCCAGTCGTTGCAGGAGAGACCTAGACTGCGTGTGAAAGGGCGCCCTGACTGTCAAACTTCAACTCAAAGGAGCCTCAACCTTTGGCAGAAGGAAGCTCCGCTTATGATCACAACTGCCGGGAAACCTGACGGCTTTCCAGACCAGCTCTTCTGATGCTGACACGGAAGCTAGCCGAGGTGTGGGAGAGAGCCCCTGCATCAACAGGCCACCGTGGGACGGCAGGGGCGTTGACAGGGAGAGCCACAACCTCCCTCTGGGAGCCTGGGACAGAAGAGGGACACCAGCTTTCTGACAAGCGGGCCGTAAGTCACGTCGCAGCCATGGTTATCGCTGCTTCAACATTTCTCACGAGCTTTATCTTGAAATGTCCCAATGTTTACATTCCGACCTCCCCGAAACAGAAAACGTCCCCATGAAGGGCAACCAGCCGGGCCCTGCTTTGCCAAAAGCCTGGAGCAGAGCAAGTAGAGAGCCCGTCTGTGACCCATGCCTCCACCCTGCCCCTTTCCAGGAGCCTCTCCCAGCCGAGCTCCTGAACCCGGAGGTGTGCACCAGGACCAGGCGAGGCTCAGCAACCCTGTCGAGATGCCCACGTCACCACCGGGGGCCGAGCGGCGGCCGGAGCACCACTTAGGGCGGCTGAGGCGAGGCTCCTGGCTTTAGTGAAGGGCAGAAAACAAATCACCCATCTTGGCCGCTGGAACTGAGAATAAGCGATGAGTAGCCAGCGTCATCTCTCAGAGACACCAGTGGTTTACGAGTGAGGGAGCAGAGCCGCGGGCACATGCTCAGTAGATGCACGTTTGTGAGCACCACTCAGCTACTACCACGCTCGGCCCGCATACAGAAAGACAGGCTGGCACGTGATCTACACACAGATGGACGGGACTCGCGGGGCGGTCTCGAGGTCGTATCCGAGATGCCACGAAGGCTCGAACGTCTAGGGTATTTACATCTAAAAATCCCTACTGGGCAACTCCACGCCTGGCACGGGGTCTAATGGTCAGTATCGAAACCCCCAGTGAGCCCAGTTGCGATCACACCACGGAGTAGAAGGACTTCCCTCCACCTGCAGCAGTCAGGTCAAAACACAAAGCAAGTAGGGGAAGGAGGGAGGGAGAACAGAGATGGGGGAGTGACCCTATGTTGCTGAGAACTGACAGGGGACACTGGGGAGTGGACGGGATGACAGAAGGACTCCTTTGGCCACTGATGAGGTTACTCGCCAGCTCAAGAACACGTCTCAGTACAGGAACTACCGTGTTGAAACCTTTCGGGGCACCTGGGTGGCTCAGTCAGTTTAGCGTCGAACTTGCTTCCGGCTCAGGTCACACCTCACGGTTTGTGAGTTCAAGCCTGATATCGAGCCATGCGCTGACAGCGCAGAGCCTACTTGGGATCCTCTCTCTCCCCCTCTCTCTGTTCCTTCCTGGCTCCTACGGGCTTGCGCGCTGCTCTCTCTCTCTCTCAAAATAAGCTTAAAACAAAGAAACCTTCCACGCTGCAAGCCCTTGCTGCTGACTTAACTGTGAATACCGTCAAACCCAAGGTGACTGACGTCTAATGACATCTTTGTTGGACCTCAATGTTTGAACAGGAGGACCCCTGTGAGCCCACAGGGAAGGGTGGCAGCATCCTGAGCCATGAGGGGCACAGAGCCACGCCGCACCTGCCTCCCCGACCACCACAGACACCCCCCGTGGGCTGGCACAAGCAACGCTGCCCAAGATTGCTGCAGCCTTTCTCGGGAACGGGTAACGTGACTGTGCTGAGCAAGCACCCCACGTTTACGTAATGTTGTCAGAGCAACGTAAACGCTGGACAAGGGCTCAGGGCTGTCTTCCCAACAGTCACCCACATCTCGTCGGGCTGATACCAAGACCGCGTGCCTGGGACGCGCAGGACGTGACTCAGTCAAGGACGAGCAGCTCAGGTCTCTGCAAATACCCCCTGAACCGCAGCACTCACTCCGGCCCTGAGAACCAGCTTCCTTCCAGGCTGCCCTGCACACCCAGCCCGCCCCTCGGTCCCCACCTCAGGGAAGTGTCTTCCTCCACCAGAGCCGTGCCATCTATGCCGTGAGGCCTCCCACCGGCGCCACGGCCCCACGAATCAGAAGCCCCTTAGCACGGGGCCTCCGACACCTGCCCGCCTGTGCCAAGAGCACCTCACCTCGTCCAAACCCTGTACTCTGGCCCTGGCGCTGAAACAGCGTCATGCAAAAGACCATTCTTCCAAACGGCACCCAACTGGACAGCCTCGTGGTACCAGAACAACAAAGAAAAACATCAACAAACCGACACTGTGACAAACGTGTAAATCAAGTATTTTCAAAAAGATTCCAACTCTCCGAAGGCAAGACGTGATGCTAAATGACAGAACAAAGTTACACATCAAAGCTAAGCCTCATTTTTTTCACGTCGGACAGGATTAATCGTAAGACTAATTCATCAGCAACGAGTCTGTCCTCAGCAACTGGCCTCTGCTAAGAGCGCCACAGAAGAGAACACTGAAGGGCAAGTCCTCAGCCGAGGACACCAACGCCACCAGGAGAATCGCGATGCTGGGACAACGGCCAGGGTGGACGCGGGGGGCGGGCGGTCTCCTCACAGGAAGTTGGCTTCCGTTCTAGCAAGGGCTCCCCACTCCTTACTGACACCTATCAGCAAAAACACCTGTCCTCCGTGCCAAGCACATGGGCTTCTGGAAATGCTACCAGAATACTCTGGAGGATGACAGATGTCAGTTTAAATTCCTCTAGAAAACAGTTTTGAAGGTCCTCAAAAAATGAAAAAGAGAACTGCCCTCCGACCCAGCAATGGCACGACTAGGCATTTATCCAAGGGATACAGCTGTGCTGATTCGAACGGGCACATGCACCCCAGTGTTTACGGCAGTGCTATCGACAACAGCCAAAGTATGGAAAGAGCCCAAGTGTCCATCGGCAGATGAATGGGTAAAGAAGATGCGCTTTACATATACGATGGAGTATTACCTGGCAATCGAAAAGAAGGAAATCTTGCCATTTGCAACTCTGTGGACGGAACTGGAGGGTATCATGCTAAGTGAAATTAGTCAAAGACAAACATCATAGGACTTCATTCATATGAGAACTTTAAGAGACAAAACAGATGAACATAAGGGAAGGCAAGCAAAAACAATATAAGAACAGGGAGGGGGACAACCCATAAGATACTTAAATACAGAGAAGAAACAGAAGGTTGCTGGAGAGGCTGTGGGAGGGGGGATGGGCTAAATGGGTGAGGGGCATTAAGGACTTGGGAGAAGCACTGGGTGTTACACATAGGGGATGAATCACTGGAATCTACTGCCGAAATCACTGTTGCACCACATGCTGACCGACCTGGATATAAATTTAAAAAGTAATTAAAAAAATAAAAAAACCACAAAAAAGTTAAAGATACGTACCAAGAATATTATTAAGCTTTAGCATTCAAAAAAAATCCTACATTATTATTTCAAGAAATGATGCTCCCCCCCCAAAAGTAAATTACTCTAAAAAATTACCCCCCACCCTCCTATCACTCCTGAAAATAACAGTTTAAATTTCCTGCATAACACAGGAAATTATCCAGAAACTTTATTCCAATCAAAAGTCTCAAAAATTCTTAGAAGGCATTTTACGACCTATTTACAAACTATTCACCCCTAACTTCACCAGGCACTCTGTGCGTCCCAGGCATGTGGTCTCTAGAGCAAGAAGTCAAGCCCAGTGGACAAGAACTACAGCCCAAGTCACACTGCCCAACACAGAAATGACAAATCACTGCCACGGAAGCAGGGGACCCACCCCAGTGGGAGAAAGGACCCCCGGGCTCCACCGTCACCATCTGTGGTCGTCGGGGCGTTGAGCAGCACCTCCAGGACCCCCGGCAAGAAGAGAGGACACCGGAGACGCTCGGGCCCCCCGCCTCCACAGGGTCATACCGGCCGACCAGCTGGTTTAGTTTCGCGCCCTCTTGGAAACACTCAGCCCTAACCCACTTCCAATGCGGGAGCGAGAACCCGGTCTGGACTCCAGCTTCTCGCCAGGACAATGAATCAGGTCCTTCAAGTGGAAAACAAGATGAAACGTCCTTTCACATAAATATCTGAGAAATTTACCTTTTAACGAACCATAGAGGACTTAGTTTACGAAAACAGCTTGGTCAGTTTGGGCATCGGAAACAATAGAAAGGTTCTGCTGGCTTTATTTAAAAACTAGCAGATTATGAGAAAAAGAAACTTGCCTTCTATTCCAATCATTTAAATTCTCAATGCAATTAGCTGGCACTTCTGCAAAGTCTAACGTAATGAAAAACTGAGCAGTAACTTGAATTTTCTTGCCATTAAAACACTTGAGTACAAATATTTGTTCTGAGGTCTACCTGAGCCCCAGGAAGGCGAACAGAAGAAAGCACCAAGCCGCGAGCGGCCACCACATTCTCACGACAGTACAGGTTCAACGGAGAGAAAAGGGCCACCTGGCGTCATGCTCCCTCTCAATACTTGCTGGCACACGTGTGCACAGACGCGCCCGACCACCACGCGCACTCCCCTCCAGTGACGGCAGCGAGCCTTGCCAAACTCACTGTGTGCCCAGGGCCCAGGCCTGAACACGCTCTCTCCCCGGATGGCACCGACCCAGCACTCACGCGAGCCGGGACTTCACGCGGCCAACTGCAGCTCGGGCGCTCTCTGCTCAGGGCGTTGCTGCCAACATCTGTGTGTGACCGCAAAGTGGCAGGGGCGGGGAAAGTGGTTACCAGCCACTCCAAACGCCGTCTCGCTCCAACCAACCCTAACTCACCACCTCACCTGTTTCCAAAGACAACGTGGCTCTGCCCGTCCTGCCTGCCAGCCACGAAAAACATCTCAGTCATGGAGTCCCGTGTGTCTGCAGCACCATGGAGAGAAGGGCAAGGGAGCGGGTGCCCGCCTCCTGTGAACGTGCTGCTGGGGCACGCTTGTGGGTCCCGGTGATGCTCCAAGAGGCCCGACACCCTCGGGGAGGGCTGTCCATAGCCGCGGGCATCTGTTGGCTGTGACTGAGACGCCACGTAATCGCTTCTCTGTCATCGTGACAAGTGACACTACCCCGAGGACAGTAAACAAACAAAAGAAGGCAACACTCGGTGACTCAGTAGGGGCCCCAGGGTTTCTCAGAGACACGGGACACGGTCACAGCAAACCTCACATCAACTTCGTTCAAAGTCAGCCTCCACCATCTCCGGACAAGACTTCAGGGAACAGACTGCTAGTCGTGACTGGTGTCAGGCCGTATTTTCCACCTCGACCAAAAAGTAACTTTCACCTGGCTTCTGTTAAGGCCTGCAAATTTAATGAATTTCAAAAGCAACGTACTGCGTACAACAGAAGACACGGCTCCGAACAGGAATGGCACCACAGGGTGAATCCCTCAGAGGCTCCAGGAGCCCGGCGCTCACACGTCTCCTGTGGCCCTCACTGCCCAGCACACCCGACTCACCGCGTCCCCGTCCTGAGCCAGACACTTCCTGGAGCAAACATCATCAGCCTCTGGCGTGAGGACAAGCCCAGTAAGGTCTGCTGCTTTTAAAACTGACCGATGGCGTGCGGCTTTCTCCACGCTGCCGCGTGGAGCAGGGGCGGCGAGGACAGGGTGGACCGGCCTGCAGGCTCTGGCCGTGCTCATCGAGAGCAGCCCCGGTGAGCCGACCAAGGCTTTCCAAGACGTGCGCGGCCGGGCCGGCCTCCCAGCACTGAGTCACTCATGATACAACTTGGCACCGACTTCTAAATCCTTGAAATTCAGGTGCTTACACTCCGACTGTGCCTCTTATTCACATACGTCACCCTCAAAGAGCACTGAGGACACTCTGACCTCCGACCGACCCACGAGAACGGACGACCCGCCTGCCATTCTGGCATTAGACACAGTTGACTTTGCACCCGTTGCCCGAACAACTATGCTCAGTTGGGAGCGATGTGACGTCTGTGAGCTATAAACAGATTGATAATTGGGGGTTTTCAAAGAGGCAGCTCAAGAGGACTGAGGTAGACACAGGATACTACGGAAAAGGGACAAAACCAACGGTCTCTGGCACCGGAGCCACTGTGAGCACGTCGCACAGAAACCACACGAGCACACCGCCGACCGGACGGCAAGGCTGCCGGCTCGGGCCAGGTTGCCCCACTCAGCACAAGTCGTCACGAGCTCGCCCGTGACCACCACAGTGGAGACCAAGGACGCCTCGGTCCTTTGCCCCCGAACAGTGGGAACCACCAGGCACAGACACGGTGTCTCCGGGAGGCGTCACGCGCTGCCCGTTCTGGAACGCGGGGCGAGGTGCTGCAACGGCCTCCCGCCTCCCGGCGCGGCCCGTCCGCCACGGTCTGCCGCGCCCGAGGACGCACCGGCATCCTTAACGCCGGTCGGCCCTCGTTAACCTCGCCAGGATCGGTCGCCAACCTGTCTGTGATCCCGCTCTTGCAGGAGCCCACTTACGACGGCCGATATGCTGCCTTTAGTGTTAGGACCTCATGAAGAATTTGTTTCAAAAAAGTTTCTGTAAAATAAATTATGTAAATAGATCCAGGAGAAACATTCCCGGCTACACTTCCTTCTTCACACATGCAGGCTGATGTTCTGTGAACACGGCAATCTGCACCCGTCGTATTTCACGGCCCCTGGAGCCGTCCCCTTCCTGGCGCCGTGACTGACGACCTTTCCCAAATGAACCGCTCCCGCCAGATGTTACCTTGCTGCCCCCCACCGAGTACATCCCAGAGATTTACCACATAAGTCATGTTACTGACCGGGCTTTGGAACATTCATGAGGCCAATTTCCAACAATAATCCAATTATAACTCAAGTACCATCCCTCCCCATTAAAGCTGAGTACCCAACATCTTATGAGAAGGATTACTCAAGTTTTGTAAGAATTCTCAAGTGCAAAGACAGCAAGAATTTAGACTCTTTATTAAGAAATCACTGGGGCGCTTGGGTGGTGCAGTCAGTTAAGCGTCCGACTTCAGCCAGGTCACGATCTCGCGGTCCGTGAGTTCGAGCCCCACGTCAGGCTCTGGGCTGATGGCTCAGAGCCTGGAGCCTGTTACCGATTCTGTGTCTCCCTCTCTCTCTGCCCCTCCCCCGTTCATGCTCTGTCTCTCTCTGTCCCAAAAATAAATAAACGTTGAAAAAAAAAATAAAATAAAATAAAATAAAATAAAATAAATAAATAAATAAATAAATAAATAAAAGAAATCACTAAATCTGGGGCACCTGGGTGGCTCAGTCAGTTCAACATTCCACTTCAGCTCAGGTCATGATCTCACGGCTTGTGAGTTCGAGACCCACGACGGGCTCTGTGCCGACAGCTCGGAGCCTGGAGCCTGCTTCGGATTCCGTGTCTCCCTCTCTCTCTGCCCCTCCCCCACTCACACTGCATCTCTCTTTCTCTCTCTCTCAAAAAATAAATAAATAAATAAACAAACAAACATTAAAAATTAAAAAAAATCACTAAGTCTCTTCGTTGATTTTAACACATTCCATTTTTGGTCCTATTTTAGCTGCTTTGTTTCTGACTCGGCCAGCTTAACCTCTGAATGATGATACCCCAATGCTGATCTATGACCACAATGCCAAGAGAAGAGAGGAATTGGAACCAGAGTAAGTTTACTGCCCACTGCCCTCAACAGTTAGCACTCCTCTGACTCTGAGGAAATCTATGCCGTGACAGACAAAATAGCCTACACAAAAAATTCTTAAGAAATAAACCATTTTGAAACCTGTGGTTTCTAAAACCACAAGCATTTAAATGCTTTTTTTTCTACGAAGGTAAGAACGGTCTGCGTACTTGCAGCTCTGGGTTGTCAGCAGGAATTAAATGACCCCACGAAAGCTGAGCTCATGGCCCTTCAGAGCTCTGCGTGTGAACGGTGCTTCTCTAACACAAGTAGCTGCCTGACGCTCTCTCCAGCTCAGCGAGGGGTTCTAGTCGTGGGGCAAAGCGCTCACCCACCTCTCCGCGCACCCATCCGCCTCACAGACGTGCTTCACGGAACATGCCACTATCGGTCGATAGTAACTCTGATACGAGATGTTAGCGGAGTAGCTTCTTCCTCAACAGTTACGTCCGAGGCACCCACTTAAAGAGGACTCCGTCCACCTCCATGTCCTCCCACACAGACCACGGTGCCACGAGGGCGGCACGGCCCGGCCTCCACACAGCAAGCAAAGTGCCGGCGGGGACCCTCCCAAGGAGTGTCAGCACAACAAACGTGTCACCGCACATTTTCTCCTAGTGCAACGGTCAGGCAGAATACTCCTGAATTATGACCTCTTCTTTGATATAAGATAAAATTCAGAATCAGTCAACTCTGTCTCGTCTGCCCAATCCTAACAACAGGTACCGTCCAAGAGTCATATCTGATGGAAACAATCTGCTAGAGAGTAACGCTTTTGACAAATGCATCAGCTCATAAAGAACTCAGACTCAGATCAAAAGAAAATCTGTATTTTTCCCCCCCGCAGACATTTGTAAGCTGGAAATTTGACCCCTTTTTCTATGTTCATTTGTGTCACTCTGTAGTTTCTCCAAGTGAAATATATCTCACACTAATCACATCACAGTAACACACATAAAAAGATGAAATATGTTGTATCTACGACAACCTCAGAAACTCCTGGCGTTATCGAGTGTTACGCGCCTCAGGTGACGCACTTTAGACCGAACAAACACCGGGCCTTAAGTGGCTGGTCAGACCTGTGTGCGTGCCCGCCCAGGACCCACCCGGACAGAGAGAACAATCAGGCGTTCTCCCAAACAGCTGTTCACGAACGTTCCGAACAGTTAAAAAGCGGAAGCACCCCAAGTGTCCGTCGACAGATGAGCAGATGAACAAAATGTGGTCCATTCACACGACGGAGAAGGACCCAGCCACAGAAGGATCGGAGCGGCGATACTCGCCACACCGTGGACGGCACTGCACGGCCCACGTGTGCCGAGTGCCTGCAGCACGTAATTCCAAAGACAGGAAGTGGACGGTGGCTGCCAGGGCTGCTTTCCAGGGTGACAGAGATGTCCCGGCATTAGACCGGGGGCTGGGTGTACAACTATGTGAATGTACTTTAAAAACCCACTGAATTGTATGCTTTACGATGGTAAACTTTAGGGCACCTGCGAGGCTCAGACAGCTTAGCATCCAACTCTTGATCTCAGCTCAAGTCATGATCTCACAGTTTGTGAGTTCAAGCCCCATGTCGGGCTCTGGGCGGACAGCTCAGAGCCTGCTTGGGATTCTCTCTCTCCCTCTCTCTCTACTCTCCCCTGCCCATGCTCCGTCTCTCTCTCTCTCTCAAAATAAATAAGTAAATGTAATAAATAAATAAATAAATAGGTCAAATCTATGGTAATTAAATTAGATGTTTTTTAATTAAAAAAGAAACTTTTTTTTAATGTTTATTTTTGAAAAACAAAGAAATAGAGTACAAGCAGGGGAGGAGCAGAGAGAGAGGGAGACACAGACTCCGAAGCAGACTCCAGGCTCCAAGCTGTCAGCATAGAGCTCAATGCAGGGCTTGAACCCACAAACCCTGAGATCACGACCTGAGCCGAAGTCAGACGCTTAACAGACTGAGCCCCCCAGGCGCCCCTGATCTCGGTTTTTTTAAAAGGCGGTCACTAAACTCTGTTTCTCTCCCTACTCCTGCTCTGCTGTCCTGATCCTTGCTATTTATGTCAGAAGTGAGCAAGACTTTGAGAAAAACACTGTTTTCAATGTTTCAGATACGGTAACTGGTCTCACAGAAACATCATGGCTCGGTAAATCTACATCATCGTTTTAGGAAAGCTACGTTGCATTTTTAGTCAAAATCAACAACTCAGACGTAAAGCAAAAAACCGCACAAGTTTACCAGTGAATAAAGCACAGGCTTTACAGGTCGGGAACACGGCACTAACACGCCTGCACTCCCCCTCCTCCCCGTGCTGTGGGAGGCCATGTGGGCAGCCCACGTCGGCCCACGTTGGCCTGCAGAGGCAGGACAGAGGTACCAGGTGGCTACGGAGACTGTGGCAGGAGAAGGAGGGGGACAGGACGCGGTGTGGGCGAAACGGGCTCCAGTCTGGGCGCCCGCCAAGCAGCTCCCTCTGCCTCTCGCGGGAGGTGGCACAGTCCCCTCTGGCCACCTACGTCTGGCCCCCAGCAGAGACGTGGAGAGACCTCTGTTCAAAGGCAATGATCAGCTCCTGGTTCTAGAAGCACAGCGGTGTGTCCATCACTAGAAAGCCTTCAGAAACCGCCTGAATGTGCGTAGAATTTCCACTGTCTCCTACCACGTTTTACAAATAGCAAACACATACAGATGTCCCTCAACTCAGGATGGGGTCATGTCCCAAAATACCTATCGCGGGTTTGGAAACATTCAAAGTCAAAAATGTACTTAACGCCCCTAACCTACCAAACATCGTGCCCCAGCCCGGCCCAGCTTCACTGTGCTCACAGCGCTCACGGCAGCCTGTCGCTGGGCGGAGTCATCTCGCACAGATCGCGACGCGTGAAACCGCTCACGGAACGCACGCAGCCACCGCACCAACACCGCTGAAGTTGACGGAATGGCAGTGTGGGTGCAAGCAGTGGGTCTGTCGGGGCTCCGGCCATCGACCTCATGATCGCGGTGCCCCGCGCCAGGAGGGAGGATCGGACCGCACGTCGGTGGCCTGGGAAAAGATCCAAACTCAAAACCCAAAGCACAATGGCTACTGCACATGGACCGCGTGTGCACCGCCGTAAAGTCGGAAAACCATCAAGCTGGACTATTGTGTTAAGGTAGGGACCGCACGACTTTCCTGAAAAGCAAAAAACACACAGAACAGAACAGAACAGAACAGAGCGCTGTACCTACTGCCATTCAGGCAAAGGAAAGAAGCTTTGCAGGCGCACCTTCCGAGTTCAGGGTGATGAGGGTGACGTTGTTCCCAATGTTCTGACTTCCCGACTGTCCACAGTTGGAGACGGAGTCGCTGGCCTCGGACCCGCTCTCCCCGTCCTCGTTGTGGCTGTCATCCTGACCCGGCACCTTCACCACAATGGTGTTCTGCCGTCTCCCGGGCACCGCGCTGAGCGGGAAACAAAAACACCAGCCGATGTTGTGAGAGCAGCACAAGCAACGAGCAGAGACTAGCGCTGAAGCCGCCGCGTGCCTCTTTCCTCCACTCATCAGAGAACCTAACTGCACGAGGCGGCAGCTCGCAAGTCTTCCCACACCGCTCTCTCTACTCGGGGGAACAGCGACCGAATCGCACGAAATGGTCTGGGGTTGGAAGAAACTGTGTGAAACGTAAAAGTCGACAAACGTGTTCGTGTCGCAGAAGAAGTAAAACCACAACCCACGGTGACTCAAGGCCTAGAAGGCGGCTCTCTGATTGTGGAGGTGCTCCCACAAAATGCCGGCACTTGAGTGAGAGCGACTGTTAGGGCTGTGTCATGGGAAAGACTCATCGGAGAGCAAGTGTGCCTGGAGACTTCCATTGACCCAATCCACTCCACGCTGGTAGGCCTTCTAGAAGGGACTCAGCCTTTGTTAACCAATTCAACACTCCTAACTATTCTCACCAACAAAAACCACTGAAGCGGGTCTGAAAAGCCAGTCGAGACTCTCCCAGAGGATGTTCTCACCACTAAAGGGGGCCTGCTATGGAGCGGTAAGAAACTGCCAGAGAAACAGGGCACAAGCCGCCAGCTCCAAAAAAGGCTCAAAACATACGTCTTTGTTACCTGGAGACAAGCTACTTGCCTCTACCACGACCCTCTCCACATCCCTTCGTGGGGACTGCTAAGCACCGAGAAGGGGGACGAAGCCCAAGGTCCCCGTTCACAAAGACAAAAACATGCTTCCAACCGTGGTCGTGCCGCAGGCTGGGGCGCCAGCTTCTGAACTCGATCCCGCAGCAGCCTGGCCAAGCTGACCTCCGGCCGAGCCCCTGCGGGAGGCACACCTAACCCCGCCTCCCAGATCCCCAGATCTCCTCAGCCTGAGCGTCAACAACTCTTCTCCCTCCACCCGACACGGCAGGCCCGCGGCACAGCCAGGCCCTGGGAGCCTGGGCTCGGACAATAAAGACAACGGGACAGAGCTGGGGCAGGAACAATCTGCGGAGGGCACTGAGAGAAAAAGGCAAACAGAACGCTGTGAACACGCTGACGGAAGCAATAAGCCAAACCACCGTCTTGGGGCAGGTCGCCAGGAAGAGCGGAGCCCAGACTGCCGGGCAGGGCCGTCCACAGCACGCTTCCCCGTCACACGATGCCTCTTACGCACCCTTATTTCCGACCAAGGTTACAGTTCCAGTGTCTCAAGAGAAAAAGGTGGGAGAAGAAAATCATCACCTCGAAATGCCTTCATCGCTTAGCAAACTCAATAGAAGGTGTCTGTTGGGCTGACACGCTGCTGTACAGACAGACAGACAGACAGACAGACACACGTGAGGAAGTGGTGGTCGAGGGAAGAGGGCACAAGCTCCATCGGCTGCTGTGGAAACACAGAGCCATCTCCCCACTGGGCACGTGAGCACTGGACACCGAAGTTGCCGGTGCGTCCCCCCTTAACACGTCCCCTTCTCCAGCTGGCACACCAGGACCTGGGCCTGCACGCAGCACGGCCCTTGCCCACCACAAACAACCGTGGGCCGCGCCTGCTGGGCTCGACCGACCAGCTGTGCCCGGCTCAGGACGTGGAGTGGCTCTCGAGGGGACTCATCGCGGTGGCGGTGGCAGTGAAAGGTGGGGTTGGTGTGGTGGCTACTGACTTGCTAACGGTACTTTCCAGGGGGTCCGGTGCCCTGTTGCCCAAGGGTTCTTCCATCTTGGCTACAATGGCGCTCTGCCGATCACTGTTGAGTATTACTGTAGTCTGGGGGACGGCGCTAGGGAACAAAAGAATCACAAAGAAAAAGAAGACCTTAAAACAACAACATTCATTGTCAGAATACACAAGAGTAATTCAGTACACTCAGCAGCCAATGACCTGTGCTACGGGAGGGAGGGGGCCCCACACAGAAGTCACGTTTAAAGTGATTTACCGTCTACACCGGGCATAGGATAGACCAGAGGTGAACTGTTTTGTCGAGAGCTTACCACCCCTCGCTGCTAGTATGCTTAGTTGAGTTGAGATCAGAGTATTTACACCTTTACACAGAAGGGAGCCAAAGGCCACAGGTGACAGTGAGGCTCCTGAAGTAGCATGTCTGCGTGAAACTCAGCTGGTATTTTCACTCGTCCCATCCCAAGGAATGCCTGCACGGCAGCCCAGGCTTTCAGAACCACACGCATCAACACCATTCCGAAATGTTAGCTCCGGAAGGACAGGGGCAAACACGACAGAAGGACTGTGGGCAAAAACACCTGACATTTATCACCTCCAGCTTCTACTAGGGGAGTGTGTGGACCACACACAGGGCTTTGCTTTGAAGGAAAGCGATTCCACAAAAGAACGGAGCCCCTATGAGGGGACCTTCCTCGAGGTGGCGCTGTGAGTTTAAGCAGCAGCCAGCAGCTTATCCCACCAAGGTTCTCCAGGAGACTGCTCGGTCATTCATCTTCTGGCCACAGGAAGTGCGAGCACGCTCTCAGGAGGCTGCAGGGCCAGAGAGCACCGGAAATGCACGGCAAGGCCACCCGAGCACGGGTCGTTCTTAAATTTCACGACTCTGGGAGAACGACTGCTCTCACGTGAGAAAACCTCATGTAACCAAAAGCACGTAAGAAAACGTAGCCCCGTGTCAAAACGCCCCCTCCCAAAATCAGGGTCACAAATGGCACCATCTCATGTCCGAGTAAATCGCAGGACCGTGAGGTGTTTTCTAAAATAAAAGCATAATCAATTGCATTTCATTCAAAACTTTGTATTTTCAGCGATTCTGTTTGTTCTCTGGTGACACCTAAAGTAACCCACCAAATCCTTACAACCTGTCCACAGGCAGGCCTCACAAGTGACACAGGTGACCTTCGACTTGGTACTGTGGCCACCCACAGGCTTTGAAGATTTCAGCTTCCCTCTTTCAAAACAGGAGACGAATGGTTTGCATGCACTGGGTATTCTCCTGAAGTATGTCCCGTGGGGCACTGCTCCCTGCTCCCTCCACCCCAGGATCCTACATGCATGCACCTGTCTCCTCTCCACTCCTCCCTGAGCAACTAACCAGGATGACCCTGCGGGGTGACAACAGTTCCCTAATGAGAATTCACAATGGACAGGAGCACAGTAGACGTCTCAGAAGTCCTGGAGAAAAAAGATTGAAATTTATTCATGGCACCAGCTGGCTAATTGTTTGAGTGAATGTACCTTTTCTCCTTAACGATTCTTGTTAAGATCAAGGAAACGATGTTCTGAAGCAACCAGCTTCAATGTGAAGAGGCACCCTAGATGTACCCCAAGACTTTCGGGGGGTTCCCAGGTGTGGGCAGCTCTCACGATGCAACGTCCCAGTCCTCACCTTGCACAACGTACTATTTTCCAAAAATGTTTCCCTTGAGAGAGCACCCTCGTCAATGTGTCTGTTCCCTTTCACAAAGCCCCTTTCCCACCCTGAAACAAAAGGATGTGAATGTGGGATGCGGGGACCCCAGGAGGGAACACGAGGCCACTCTGAGACACCAGGCGGGGCGTGAAGAGTCTACGCCTCCACTGACCGACCAAGCACGACCAAGCACCGCTGGGTGAGTTACTGGGTTACCATTCCTTGTTCTCAACGAAACTGACGGAGGACCAAGGGACCTTTTCAGCTCACAGACGATCAGAAGTAGTTCTTGACGACAGTGTACAAAGACCTTAACGACCTGAGAAGCTGAGAGGCGCCTCTGCCCTCACGGGAACCAAGTTTCTCAGCACTCAAAACTTTAAAAACTACCAAGGGAAGCAGGACCAAGGCCGAACCCTGTCTCACCTTGAGTGATAAGTCATTATCATCCATGGATTCAAGAATTAACTAAATCTAAAGCCCCATCCATCTCAAAAACACACTCATGACACCGAATTATTAAAAAGCAGTCACACAAGTAACACACGTAAGCTGTTCTGTTCAGCTACGCACTAGTGACTGTAATGAGAACTCAGCCCAAAGAGCTGAGCCCTGTGGCTACGGGAAACACAGGTCCCAGCTGCAATTTCTATCCACGTGTCCGCTGCAAAGGAGGACTACGTCAGCCTGGTGGATGAGGTAAACTGCAGGGCGGGGCACGAACTTCCAAAACGCAAAAGGAATAGGGTGAAATTCAACTGTGGTAAGCTTATTCATGGGATGCTTTTAAACGGGTAATAGTATTCTTACCATAATGGAAACATTTAAGAAACAATGAATGCATTCTGTTTTTAAATATCAAGGTCACAATATGCCAGAAATTATACCCTTTCAACTAATGCAATGTACTTGTACCGACCTCAAATTGTATAAGAAGAATATTTCATTTTTCAAAAATTAAGGAACATCCATATCACACGAGTAAGAATGCAGTCGTCATCTGAGGGCTGATTATAGGAAAACTGCCACAAGAATGTAAATGTCTTGCCTGGGCTGAGTTACAGTCCCCAATTATTCAATCAGATACTGATGTGCATCTGCTGTGAAGCAATTCTGCAGATGGATTCAAAGTCCCAACTGGCTGACATTAAATTAACCAGACGGGAGACTACCCTGAATGGACCTGGCCTGATCAGGAGAGCCCTTCCAAAGGAGGTTTAGGCATTCTGTCCCTGGTGTTGGAGACGCCGGACAGCTCCATATAACAAATCCTTTCCAGGGTGTGCTGGTGCACTGTGTGTGTGTGTGTGTGTGTGTGTGTGTGTGTGAGATCTCTGTCTCTGTCTCTCTCTCTCTCTCTCTCACACACACACACACACACACACACACACGGGTGCGAACATATCCCCTACAGGTTCTGCTGTGAAATAACTATAGAAGTAATAGAAGTACCACATCAAGTCCTCGGTCCCCGGTGGCGACATCCCATAAAGCCTGCAGTACAGCATCGAAGCAGGAAGTCAACGCTAGGACGCTTCCGTCAATGCGACAGCAGTCCTCGCTCGGACTCCGCCGCCAGTTTCTGTGCGCACGTGTGCACGCGTGTGCGGTTGTGCACAGATCGACCCCATGTGACTGTGCCGTCACCGTGTCACCGCTAACGAGCAGCGGCCTCATGCTGCCCCTTTAGACACATCCGGCCTCCCAGCCCCACCCGTCCCCCAGCAAGTGCTAACCTGCTCTCCATCTACGGTCCTCACATTTCGAGAATATTACAGACGTGGAATCAAACAGCTCATGAGCTTGGAAACTGGCTTTCTGTACTCAGCGGAAGCCCCAGATCATCCAAGGGGCAGAGCTACCACCGGTTCAACCGGCGTCATTGCTGCGCAGTTTCCCACGGCACAGGGGTCTGTGAACCTTTAACTCCAGAAGGGCATCTGGGGTACTGGCAGGTTTGGGCTCTTACAAATACGCTGCCATGGACATCCCCGTAGAAGTCGTGAACCTAAGTTTTCATCTCTCTGGGAGCATTGCCCAAGAATGTGACTGCTGGGCCCTATGGTAAGTACACGTTTAGCTTTACAAAAAACAACACCAGACTTTTCCAGAATGGCTGTACCTTTCACATTCCCACCAACAAGGGATGAGAAATCCAGTTTCTCCGCATCCTCGCCAGCATTCAGTGCTTTTCGCCATTCTGACAGACGTGGAACGACACTCGGTGTGGTTTGGACTCACGTTTCCCTGACGACTAATAGTCACGTGCCCATTCACCACCCAGATCTCCTCTTTGGCAACATACCTGTTCGAGTCTCCTGCCCGGTTTCTAACCGGGCTTTTTTCCTACAGGTGAGTGTGCCGTCGGTCCCTGCCAGGTGCGTGGTGAACCAGCATGCCCTTCCCATCTGCAGCCTGACTCTCCGTCCTCCTCACCGGTCTTCGTGGAGCAGAACTTGGTGATTTCCATCATGTCTGATACCTCCTTTTCCACGGGTGGTGCTTTCACTGTCAAGTCTGGGGGTCTGAGCCGGGCCTCGGGCCCCAAACACTGTCCCCTACGTCTTCATCTACAGGTATTACAGTTTTGTATTTAAACGTGTGCTCCGGTTACAATTAGTTTTTGTTCCAGGTATGATGGGACACCGAGGTTCATCTCGCTTGTTCTGCCCGGGGATGTCCAAGTGCCCTGGCTCGTGTGTTGAAAGGCTGCCCTGCCCCACTGGTCTTCGACCCTCTGTCAAAGCTCAGCGGGGCTATTTCTAGGCTCTATGTTCCAATGATCAATTTCTCTCTCCCTCAGTCATTTTGTTTTCTTTTTTTAAGTGTATTTTTGTTTATTTTGAAAGAAAGATAAAGAGCAAGTGGGGGAGGGGTCAGAGACAGAGACAGAGAATCCCAAGCAGGCTCCGCAATGTCAGCGTAGAGCCTGACACGGGGCTCAAACCCATGAACCCGTGAGATCACAACCTGAGCCAAAATCAAGACTTTGACACCCAAGTTGACGGAACCATCCAGGCGCCCCAATCGTTTTGTTTTCTAAAAACTATATGCTCAACTCATTCTTTGGCAATCTTAAATCGTTTTCTATACCCTTACCTATAACCATATGTTGGTTTTTTAAGTTCTTATTAAATAAAAACCAAAATTAAGTAAAATGGAAAAGGGTAGACTCATAGACTGTCCTGTTTTAATTCTAAGATTATGCTAATCGCCCAAGTTGTATACTCTTGGGTAAAACAGGATCATTCAGAAGCAAAAAATGCTCCGTGACGTGGCCCAGTGACCTGTGACCAGGGTGGGCACAAGAATCACTCACCCATGTGCAGCGACTGAGCAAAGGGCCCTCAGGCACTCCCCCCAGGAGAGTCAGGGCAGGCAGGACTGCCCCCAGGGCTCTGTGTGGAAGGAGACACCCAATCCTCAGAGCGGGAGAGGGCACCACAGCACCTTCCCTGCGCGGATCAGCAGACCACCGCATGGACCAGCTAATAACGTGCCCAGGCCCACACAGCCAAGCTAGATTTGAGCCCAAATTCTCAAGCAGCAAAGGGGACATTCCAACCAAAACCAACATAGGAATGGTCCATAACCCACTACTCTTTGAACACCATGATTTCCTGGGGAAACTAGGGGCTGCCCCCAGAGAGCCCACAGTTATTTTTTGTGTTTTTTAACCATTTTCCAAGTGACTCTGATGGGTGCTGATGATTTAAAGCAACAGGGGCATCTGGGTGGCTCCGTCAGTTAAGCATCTGACTTTGGCTCAAGTCACGATCTCACAGTTTGTGGGTCTGAGCCCCTGTCGGGCTCTGTGCTGACGGCTCAGAGCCCGGAGCCTGCTTCGGATTCTGTGTTTCCCTCTCTCTCTTCCCTCCTCTGCTCACGCTGTCTCTCTCTCTCAAAAATAAACATCAAAATAAATAAAACAACAAAACTGCACACACACACACAACCCCACAGAAGAGGCACAGACCTGCTGTGTCCACGGGCCCCACACGGCACTCACCCACTACATGGCTCACTCACTACAGATTAGCTTGGTACGAGGCAGTCCCTGCACAGGGGCCTTTCTGTCCATTTTCTGAAGGACAGACCCCAACTGCCTCGGCGAGTGCTCAGTATACAGTCAAGCCTGTGTGTATAAGATGTGAATGAATTCGAGAACGATTCTGAGTTAGTTCAGTCCTCTAGACTCCATGGTCTCGTGTCGCGGAAAGAAAAGAGACCAAGACTCATGAGCCAGAAGAGAAACTTAGGAAGACGATGCCCATGGGACGGCCTAACGCACTGTCACCCACGGAGGGTGGGGCGACCTAGAGTTCTGTGCGCTCACCAGCGTGAGCCCCACATGCACCACGAGGCCTGGCTGACGGTACCCCCTGGTGAACAAGAAGCCTTAATAGGATCGGGTTTTTAAACCTCACAGGGTTGGTGGGGCGTCTGGGTGGCTCAGTCGGTTCAGCGTCAGACCTCGGCTCAGGTCATGATCTCACGGTTCCTCAGATGGAGCCCGCGCGGGGCTCCGCACTGCCAGCCCAGAACCTGCCTGGGACTCTCTGCCTCCCCTCTCTCCGCCCCTCCCCTGCGCATGCACATGTGTGCTCTCTCTCTCTCTCTCTCTCTCGTTCTCGCTCTTGCCCTCTTTCTAATAAACCAAAACCAAAACAAAACCCCTCGCAGGGTTGCTGAGGGTCAAAGAACCCAAGCGCTCATATGCATGACCTCTCTCACAGCAATCTTCATACACTGTCTTATTCCCACTGTACTGATGAGGAAGCTGGGAAAGGGTAAGAATTTGCCCAAGGTCTCACCCCTTAGAGGTGACAGAGCCTGTCACCAAGCACCTCTCAAGCTCTTAGCCACTTGTTAGTCAAGACCAGAAATACTCCTTTATTTCTGTTAGCCTTTCAGTGTTGCATATTTTCACTGTTTTATTCCGATGGCTTTACAACAAAGTATCTTCAGCTTTCAGAGATGTCATGGCAGACATTTTCCAAGCTATGCTTACAAAGTGACCTTCAACTTCTCTTCTGTTTCAGGAAATCGCTTTGTGACCATGTTAAAAGTCTCTGTACTCATATTTTAAAACATCAACATCTCTGTCCCCTTAGCTCATCGTTCACACAAAATGGACCATCATTTGAATATACGCCAAGGGGCTCTATTGAAGTCTATGCAAAAAACCTAACAAACCACCAAAATAAAAGACCTGAAAAAAAATCTTGAAAACCGTAGGTAAAAAGTTTTAAAACATCATTTTAAAAGTGGTGTTTGCCACTTTTTATTACAAAGGAAAACAGAAAACAAGCTGGTTTGAGCCTGAGAGTTTGAGGACCACAGAGTGGCCGGTGCAGGTGGGCACACGGAGAAGAGGAGGGGCAGGGGTACGCAGGACAAAGACCAGCCAACACCGGAGACGAGCTCAGCATGTAGTGTGCAAAGAGAAACACACACAGACCTCGGGCAAAGAGGACAAAATGACGTCAAGTCAGGTGGACCCAGAGTTTGCAAATATTATTTGGAAGAGCCCAATGTCAGAGCTACATAAACTCAGAGAACTTTACAGAAACTCTAACTCTGGGGTGCCTGGGTGGCTCAGTTGGTTGAGGGTCTGACTCTGGATTTTGGCTCAGGTCAGGATCCCAGGGTCCTGGGATCGAGTCCCCCATCAGGCTCCGTGCTAAGCGGAGATTCTCTCCCTCCCTCTGCCCCTCTTCCCTCACTTGCATGCGCACTCTCTCTAGATTAAAAAATTTAAAGGAAGGAAGGAAGGAAGGAAGGAAGGAAGGAAGGAAGGAAGGAAGGAAGGAAGGAAAAGAAACTCTAACTCTGAACTAGCTAAAACCTCATACAGATTTCAGTGGCTTATGATCATATTCCGAATGTACACACAGACACACACGTGCACTTGCACACACACAAAACTTACGTTGTGTCCTCACAAAGAGATGGCAAAAGAGATTAATGTTTGGAGCCGGCTGAAGCCAAAGGAAACAGCATGCTGATTCGGGTCTGAAGCTGTTGCCAGCTCAGAGGGGATGGCCGCCATCAACTAGCCAGTCTGCTGTGGAAATGGTGGGGCAGGGGGGTAGCCTCCCTCCCTACCCAAGAATTTTAGTGCACTGGGCTTAACCCAAGAGAATGTCTCTACGTTTGCTTCCTTGCAGAACGGGGTGCCCTGGGGAAGTCAGGTTTGTATGAACCCGTTTCCAGCTCCTAATCACCAAGGAAAACGTTCACAAGCACTGACTGCACTCGCTCCAGGAAATAAGAAACCAACGGCGAACAAGTCTGATCAATCGATGGCGACACACCCACGGACATTCACTGCTGGGGGGACACAGACACTCATCACCAAACGACCGCAGGACAGAGAAGAACGTCCACGACTAGGTTCTCTGCCCACATCGTACTCCACGCAGGCAGGTGCTGAGAGCACGACCATCCTAGAAGAGACTGACTTATACGCCCAAAGGAAATCCTCTGAATACTCCTTCCCCTAGGAAGTGCTGACGCTCAGTGAGTGACAGCCAGGCTCCGGGCACGGGAGAGACGCCCCGACCTCAGGGTGTCCCGTTCTGTGCCCCGTGCTAACCTTCGAGGGTGAGGCAAGACCGCACCTTCAGGCAACGCCGCCCCTCCCCATGCAAGGCGGGCAGCTCAGGTGTGGCTTCTCTTCACACAGTAACGTTCAGCTTTGTGCTCTGTGGCCGAGGGAGGAGGGACCTGCCAGAACATCAAAAAGATGTGGGCCACGTCCCCGCCTCCCTCGCACCCACAGAGGAGTCTCACCGGGCCACATTCCTCTGCCGGCCGGTCCTTCTGCCGTTCAAAGTAACTACTCGTAAAGTTCAGGGGAAATCTGAGATACTCATCTTCTCATTTTTGTGAATTATCTCAAAGACTCTCAACAAAGCAAGCTAGCAAAAATCTCGAGTAATTCCACGTTCTACTCATAAGAAAACAGGTACAGATTCTCCAACTCCACAGACACGTGCTCCCTCAGCACGCACTCTCCCACGGGCGCTCAGAGGCACGCTCCTGCACGGCACACGGGAACCGGGGTCGTAATAAAACGAACGGTGTGTGAAGTGTACTTACACACACCCAACTGTCTAAACCGTCCGGCGGCCAGCCTCAGACTTCCGTGACAGCAAACCTGGTGGGAGCAGAAGCAGGGGCACCGCCCTTAGTTAAAACGGTAAAACCAGACACCCCGAGGTCCTCACGTCCCAGAGCAGCAGGGGGGCTTGTGGCCACCACGGGCCCCTGCCCCCTGTGCACAGGGTGGTCCTATCTCGGGCAGCCACTAGGCAGCCAAGCTACATTCCCTTCGGAGCAAGCACGGCCCTGGGACCAGTGCTCACAGATGAGATGTAAACAGGAGAGGGGCCAGCATTTTTAGGAGCAGAACATGCCAACCTGCAACAGTCAGCCCACGAATCTGGAGGATTCTTTACCGCAGTTCAAGTCACCCAACCGACGTACCAAGTGTTCGACCTTCACTGAAATCTGTTTCGTGGAGTTAGTTCTGTTCTTTACAGGCTCAAGACTAAAAAGTCATAAAAACCAGGATCCAAAAAAGTATCCTAGGGATAAGAACAAATGAGCATTAAAAACTGCTTCCCAATATCTAATGAAATGAACAAGTTCCTGGGGCGCCTGGGCGGCTCAGTCGGTTGGGCGTCCGACTTCGGCTCGGGTCATGATCTCACGGTCTGTGGGTTCGAGCCCCACATCGGGCTCTGTGCCGACAGCCCGGAGCCTGCTTCGGATTCTGTGTCTCCCTCTCTCTCTGCCCCTCCCCTGCTCATGCTCTGTCTCTGTCTCAAAAATAAATAAAAACATTAAAAAACAAAAAACAAAAAAAAAACACGAACAAGTTCCAGCGTGAAAACCACACCCCCAAATAAGCAGCTGCCACAGAGAAACAGGGATAACCTGATGCAGCAAACGTCAACCACGAGCTGCGTCAGAGGAGGGCTGGTTCTAAGCCTGCCTCCGCTCCCCAAGAAGCCACACCTGCACCGTAACGGAGCCCTGTGGCTGCAAGCCGTCAGTCCCAAACCAGGAGGGCACAAGGGTTGGGGACGCAGACCCTTTCTTCTTCCCAAGGAGCTACGGGAAAATGGCTACCGGACCAGAACTGCTAGGAGGAAAAGCCGGACAACAGGAGGGACCCCCAGGGGGAGCAGGGGGACACCACAGCGGTGAGATTCCGGATGCTCACATCCTGTCTCTGCCACCACTTTCCAATACAGGAGATGGCTGACCGGAGGACTGGTGTGGGGAGCACGCAAGACGAGCCCGGAGCGCCTTGCGGTGCCAGAAAGGAAGGAAGTGCTCAAAACAAACCAGAATGACTAGCGGGGAGGGGGTGTCCAAGGACACAGAAGCCACAGCAGAGCAGTCTCAGCCACAGAAGCCGGAACATTTGAGCAGCCAAACAAAGGAGTACTGGATTCCAACCCAAAGCGTAAAATAAATACCCGTGAGTCCACACTGATATAAATGAGTGACAATCAAACGGGGAGGAAGAGAGAAACCTCCCGCGCAGTACAGTAACAACATACCCAAGAGGCGCAGCAGAACTTCCCACTCTTTCACTTGGGGCGCCCGGGTGGCTCCGTCAGTGGAGCGCCCGACTTCGGCTCAGGTCATGATCTCGCGGTTCATGGGTTCGAGCCCCGCGTCGGGCTCTGTGCCGACAGCTCGGAGCCTGGAGCCTGCTTCCGATCCTGCATCTCCCTCTCTCTCTGCCCCTCCCCGCTCGTGTGCGCTCTCTCAAAAATGAACGTAAAAAAAAAAAAAAAACAACTAGAAATTAAAAAAAAATAAAAAGAACTCCACACTCTTTCATTTGGAGCTGAGCTCCGTGATGTCCAGTGATGTCCTTCCCAAGAGCACAGGGGGCAGAGAAGGGGGGCAGTTGGAACTTGACAGGGGAGGAATCTGACCAACACAACCTCAGCCCAGTGATCCAAGACCACACCAGCAGACAGAAGTCATGGAGCCAGCACGCACCCTGGAGAAGGTGTGATGAGAATGGCACTTTGCCTCTGGGGTCTGCCTCTCAGACTTCGGCAACCCCAGGCTCATCAGGAGAAAAGCAACAGACAAATCCCAAGTGAGGGACAATCTATAAAACACCTGACCAATACTCCTCAAAAAATTATAAAAACCAGGTCTGTGAGATTATCACACACCAAAGGAGCCCAAGAAGACACAGCAACTAAATGCGATGTGGACCTACAGACATTTGAAAGGTAATACGTGAGGGACGCCTGGGTGGCTCACTCAGTTAAGCATCCGACCTCGGCTTCTGTCAGCTCAGGTCGCGATCTCACGGTTCGCGGGTTCGAGCCCCGCGTCGTGCTCTGTGCTGACAGCTCAGAGCTTGGAGCCTACTTCCGATTCTGTCTCCCTCTCTCTCTGCCCTCCCCTACGAGCACTGTCTCTCAAAAATGAATAAAAACGTTAAAAAAATTGTTTAAATAAAAAAATAAAAAATACGCCAATACTATGAAAAAGTATTATGTTAACAAATTCCAGGATTTAGACAAAAACAAAATCCTTGGAGAATACAAATTAAATAACAGTGACTCAAAAACTTCCACGTTTATCAAAGTTCTGTATTTATTAAAGAAACTGAATTCATAATTCACTGGCAAACTGGATCAAATATTTAAGGAAGAAATAAAACTAACCATACAGAAACATTATCAGAAAACAGACAAGAGAAGGCTTCCCAAACCATTTTTTTAAGTTTTTTTATGTTTGTTTATTTTTCAAAGAGCCAGAGGATGAGCGGGGGAGGGGCGGAGAGGGAGAGGGAGACCCAGAATCCGAAGCAGGCTCCAGGCTCCGAGCTGTCAGCACAGAGCTCAATGCGGGGCTCGAACTCATGAACCATGAGATCATGACCCGAGCCAAGTCAGACACTTAACCGACTGAGCACGCAGGCAGCCCTCCCAGATAAATTTTTGAGACTAGCATCATCCTAGTAACAAAGACAGGTCAAGAAAGAAAACTATAGACTAGCATACCCCATGAAAACAGATGCAAAAACCTTTAACTACATGTTAGCAAGTCGGTCCAAAAATACATAAAAAGGGTAACATGCTATGACCATCAGGTTTATTATGACAGAAATGCAAGGCTGGTTTAGCATTTGAAATCAATCAGTATAACTCACTGCAACAACAGAATCAAAAAGAAAAACCACATAATCATCTCAAGAAAATACAGAAAGAGCACGTGAACATTCAATTCAATGCCTGCTCACAGTAAAAACTCTCATGAAATCAGGAATAGAACCTCATCAACCTGATAAAGAGCATCTGCAAAAGATTTACAGCCAACACCACACTTAACGGTGGAAGACTGGATGCTTTCACTCGGAGATCAGAAATGAAGTAAAAGTACAAAAAGAAAAAAAAAATTACACGCTGAAATGAGAGATCCTATCCATGGAGCAGACAGGGTGCCTGGGTAGCTCAGTCGGTTAAGCACCCAACTCTCGATTTTGGCTCAGGTCATCATCTCAGGGTTCTTGAGTTCAAGCCCTGCTTTGGCCTCTGCGCTGAGTGTGGAGCCTACTTGGGATTCTCTGTCTCCCTCTCTCTGGCCCTCTCCCCCCACACTCTCTCTCAAAAAAAAGAAATGCTAGAGAAATTTGATGACAAGTAAAACTCTCTTTATATATGTAAAAAACATATATGACCACAAATACTTCCCTTTATCTTAAGTCCTACAGCAAAGCTACTAAAACAAAATGAATTTAGAAACGATGCAGGATAAAGGTAAGTATAGAAAACACAGTACCCTTCACGACAGCATCTGAAAGTATGGCGTACTTGGAGAAAACTTTAACAAAATGCGAGTAAGAGCTACGCACCGAAAACCAGAAGACTGCTGAGAAATTAAAGACCAGCGTAAGGGGAGACGTGCACCGTGTTCGTGGGTCCAAAGACTCCATGGCGTTGAGAGGGCAATTCTCTCCAAACTGACCTACAGATCCCAAGTGATGAGCTTTGTGCTATTCTACCACGAGAGAAGTACTCCAGATTAGCAGACGTGCGTGATCTATTAAAATGCTCGGCTGCACGTTTAGGATCTGCGCTGCTTATCAGACTGTATCTGAGTCATCACATTAGGTTGATCATTCTGCCGGTTGTATATGTGTAAACTGTGAGTTTTCCTTGGCTGGTACTCGGCCCTGACACGTACAGGGTACCCTCGTTAGGTCACTAAACGTGTGCGGCTGTACAAAGGAGTGTAGACAGTCGGCAAGAGAGATCATACGTCTACAAAGTTAAGTGGAAACATCGAAAAACTGAAAACTTGGTAAGGAAAGAACTAAAACCAGGCCCATCACGGCTAAAACCAAACCTTTTCTCATAATTCAAACAGCCCTATCTGGAGTCTCTCACATTCCAAAGCCTACGAAATGCTACGGTCCTGACTGAAGAGCTCAATGACCCAGAGCAGAAATGCTCTGAACACGGATGACCCCTCACCAGGACTGCAAGTGTCCCGAGAGACCCCAGGAGGGGCCCTCTCTCTACCCAGAAGCCACGAAGGCTCAAAAAAATAGCCTTTCCACAAATATCCACCAACACTTAACACAAAAGGCCCTCTGGGAAATAAAACAGACTCAGCAGCCAGCATGGTAGAGGGAATTTAAATAATTTCTTGATCAATAATCAGCTTAGAGGAAAGGAAAGAAAATCATTTTCTTCCCTCAGGTGTCCCAGCGGACATATCTCTCTGAAGGAAAAGATTATCTCGAAAAGAAATCACTTGTATGTCTGAGTATTACAAAGAGGCCCCTGATTTACTCCGATTGTTTTAAAATTGTAGATGTAGAAGTACACTAAAGTTTTAAAAGCACAAAAAAAAACTTTTCAAGCTTTAAAAATGAAAATCTGTTGTACGGCAATTACATCTCAATAAAAAACCATTTGTGCATAAAAAATAAAAACATCTTGCTTTTAAAAATAAGAGACAAGCATTTTTTTTTAATTAGTCAATGTGTAGTAACGTGTCCTGTTAATGAAAACCAACCCGGAGCACGAGGGTTTGAGCTGCTGTCTGACTCATCACACAGGCTGGCCCCGTAGGGCACGGGGCACAAGCGGGAATTCTCCCACTGCAGGTAGGCATCGTGCGGGCACCATCCTGCCAGCTTCCTGGCGGTCATCAGCTAGGGCAGCAGCCGCAGCTCAGCAATGTCCTACTCACTGTGCTTTCTCCAAATGGCACGGTGTGTAGCTTCAATGAAGTGGAAAAGAGGAATTTCTACGCTGATCTGCATGAACGTCCCTATCCATACACCTGACCCCTGCAGCCCACATTCTAAAATTTTTTTTTTAACGCTTATTCGCTTTTTGAGAGACAGAGACAGAGTGTGAGCAGGGCAGGGGGCAGGGAGAGAGGGAGACACAGAATCGGAAGCAGGCTCCGGGCTCTGAGCTGTCAGCACAAAGCCCGACGCGGGGCTCGAACTCACGAACTGTGAGATCATGACCTGAGCTGAAGTCAGACGCTTAACCGCTTAACTGACTAAGCCACCCAGGTGCCCCTGCAGCCCACATTCTAAAACGGAGGCCCTTCTGAAATGCGCAGAGGGCCAGCCACAGCTCCTCAAGGAGCACGTCAGCAGTCAGCCACTTCCAACGTCGACACCAACGTGAGAGGAGCTTTAGAGGTAAAGCCTCAAGTCGCTACACCTAGAACCACAATTAAGCAAAATCCAAATTTATGGTGCACTTCCAAGAAAGAAAAGCACCTACCTGCAGCAACTCGAGTGTTCTTTTCCCCAAGAAGAACACCGTCATTGGATGAAACCTATCCAAACACCCTCACCAACAGTTTCATTACAACGGTTAAGCTTGAGCATCAAAGAAAAAGGTTTTCTTTCATTTCTTTTTCTTGGACTCATTCAAAGAATCTCATTCAGGCGTACAATCTGAAAATCTGGATCCTAAGTCGCCACCTGGAGCTGGCAGCGCTCTGCCGCCTTCTGCCCCCCAGGGAGTAAAGAGAACAAGTAACTCTCAGAGCTAAGAGCACGGTCTCGAGAAAGAACCAGCAGATGAGCGGGCGCATCTCAGAATGCAGACACCGACTTAGCTGTGCACCGCGGCTTCGGGCCGGCTCTGGGCCTCAGGCAGCCTCTCCAAATGGAAGGGCGAGCGGGGTTTCAGACGACGGCTTCTCACCCACCACCCGATTCCTCGTTAACTGAAAAGACCTTTTAAGGGGCCCCCATCTGTCGGGTTCAATTACACTCAGACTTCCCCACGAATCATCCACGATATGGGCCTAAAAAATCTTAAATTAAAAGCATATGATTTACATCTAAAGTAATCCAGAACTTAAATGCTTCTAACTTATATTTTAAATATCTGAGGCCCAAAATAAATAATTGGTAAAAGTACTCTGTTACTCAGGACGTTAATCAGTTTTTAATTTATTTTGGAGACTTTCCCTTTTCTACGTCCCACTCACTACTCGCATTTCATACGCACAATTCTCCTTTACTTACGGTTTACAAATTTGTAACCTTCTAACTAAAATATACACTTTTTCCTCTGATCTACTGTAATTAAATTCTTCTCCCTTACTTCTCCCCAAAATTTCCTGTCAGCAGCTTTCAACTGTTGTCTTAATTCTTTAAAAATCATTCATATACATATGACTTAAGGCCACGCTTAGGAGAAAACAGAAAAAGGACCGTTCCTTTCTTACTCTCACGCCAGTTTCTACACGTAACTGTTTTACGAAAAACATTCACAAACCTTGTGTCAAGACACAGTAAGGGCGCTCTCCGGCAGGTTGATTTTATGTTACCGGTACAATTACTCAAAGCCAGAAAACCTACCTGATTTGGTTTAGCCAGATCATATATCTGACTCGGTATCAGAAAGCTTTCCTTTTAATTTACCGCTTGTCAATACACACACAGAAAACCACAGCAGCTTTACCTCCTGTCTTGGGGCAGAGGGAAGCACGGTGGGATTTCCACCCAGGGAGGCTGCCCATGGTGTCTCCCTGCCAGCCCCGCGATGGAGAAAACGCTGAAGAAAGCTGGAGAAGCTGGTGGCTCCCTGCCGCCCAGAAATGCCTTCATCCAAGTGAGCCCCTCTGCCTTCGGACAGCCCAAAGCCCAACGGGACACGGCACACCGGCCCGGAGGCCCAAATCCAAAGGAAGGGGTGCCACCCTGTCTCCCAGCCCCCACCCCACAGCTTCATGGTTAGGACCGCAGGAGACGGAAACGGAGCCCGTAAAGGCAGGCCCAGGTCAACTCCGTCTTGTCTTGTTTTTGAAGACGAGGAAACTGGAAACGGACAATTAATACCAGCACGTGACTTGACCCAGGTCACCGCGCGGCTTCAGACCGGGGCAGCCCGTGGCACACAGAGGCCTGTCCTCCCAGTAACACACCCTGCTCCGGACACAAAACAAATCCCAAAACAAGCGGCTCGCAGGTCCAAACCGCAGCTGCAACAGCACCCTTCAGACCCGGAACGCACCCGCCTGCCCCTGACGGAACCGTCACAAGGCATCAGCTGTGGAATCTGAACGGGCAGACTTCGTCGACACTTTCCCTGACTCGTCAAGATTACCTCTTCCGAACACAGGTAAGGAAGTCACACACGAAGGAGGACCACCCTCGGCACGGGCCGGCTGCTTGCTCACGAGTCACTCTCTTCTCGTGCCCGGGAGCAGCAGTCCCCGCTGGAACCGCCAGGGGCAGGGTCTGAAATCCAGTGGGGCGTACTGGGTCATCACACTCACGAGACACCGCTGGCACTTCACGGGTATGGCCAAGGAGGTTAAGACATCCTTCGGCGCGTGAGACGCACTCATCTAACAAAACATCTTCCCGCACAAACTTCCAATGTCCCTGACACTCAAGGAAAATCAGGATTCTAACAGCTCTCTGAGCCTAGCATCTGACTCTATTCTACGCTCCAACACAAAATGTTCTCGGGTAATTTTAACGTAACAAACTTTCCAGGAATTCAACTATAGTTCGAGTCTAGAAAAAATTCCATTTTGCTTTATTTGAAACTTCATCAAGAACGGCTCGTCATCTTGTAGGATTCCATCACCAACTAGTATTTGAGTTCCCAGTGTGTGCAGACTCACGCCACAGCCCTCCCCACCACCAGGACTCCACATACGACGTCTGGGGATCTGGCCTGCTCACTGCCCCCTCGTGCATCTCACCCAACCGTTCACTTATGGAAATACGTGTTATCGTATTATACCCCACCGGCCTTTAATTTCTCCTTATGCTACAATTAAGACATTTTACTGGTTTTTCCAATATAAATGTTTTCTTCACATCACATTTTGGGATAAGAGGGTATCACAAAAAAACTGCTCTGAAAACAGGCACTGGTTCTGCCAGGGTGGAGCCCCACGGCCTACAGAGATGAGAGTCCACGAGTGTCTGCTGGAGGAAACCCACGCGGGATCTGGTAGGACACCTGCAAACACAGGGCGAAAGCCTGTCTCCGAGCAACACCACGGATGAGCCCAGCTTCCCTAGGGACAGAGATCAGGCGTGGGCCACGCGGCATTCCAGACACACGAGGCACTAGCAATCACACCCACGCAGCTGCCGTCCCAGACAAACTGGGACAAGTGGCCACCTTGAAAGTGAAGCGTGTTCGTGAGCACTCCCAAACCAAACCAGGAACCCCCGGTCAACCCCACCTGCCCCTTATCGCTGCTCCCATCCCCAGGGCACGTGGGCAGGGCAGAACCCAGCAGACACTGGCAGCAAGGCGACAACAAGAGAGCCCTTAGCAAAAACGCTTCAAGTTCTCATCACCTACAAGGACAAATTCTGCCGCCACCACAAGTGTGACTTTCTTTGGAGCCCCCGTGGGAAAAGACGAGACGCCAAGGCTGATGGAAACTGATGCCCAGAGCCTGAGCTTTAGGTCACGCCAGGAACACCAGCATCTAACTGGGCACCCTGGACAGAGACACAGGCCACAGACGGGGAGACATCTTTCCAGTCTAGGTGAATTCTTTATGAAGTTTCAACTCACACGGTATAAAACTACCACAGGCACCACTAGGTTAGACCGTGAGTGTTTTTAGAAGACACGTAACTACCGATAGGAAGGAAAGTGCAGGATGCTCCAGGAACACTTACAAGCACTGGCATCTGAGAACCAGCCACATGGGACACAGTAAAGGGAAGAAAGGTACACCTTCCAAGATCTGGTGGGCTGGCTGCAGAGGACACGCGACAGGCTGGTTCGTGCCCGGGAGCCGACTCAGAGGCACTCAGGCTGCACGTCACACGTGTGCTTTCCTCTCGCTACACCCGGGGCCAGGGAACCGAGGAGGGGACGCCGGCGTGTGCCCAACTCCCGCCACGGGGCCAGGCGGGCCGGCGGGCTGGCGAGGGGGCCCCGCGCTCTGCTCTTACCATCGCACTTTGTTGCACGTCTGGGTCGCGCCGAGGGGGGAGCCGGCCACCATGGGGACTTGGATGGGGCTGTGCTGCTTGTTCGTGACCAGGTCCAGCTTCTCCTCTAACGACTTACAAGTGGCCTCCAGAGCTTGCAGCTTGGCCTCGATGCTATCCAACCGTAAGCAGATTGTCTGGTTAATGGAGTACAGGAATGACTGCAAGCGGAAAAGAGAAGACCCTCAGAAGGGACGCCGAGAACCGTAAGCAGCCACGTCCCCGGACACCGACCCTGGTCGCATCTGTTTGGGGAGAACCACCCCGCAGCGCCTCCGTGGGGGCCCCGTTCCCCAGGGCGTGCTTTCCGGGGCCGTCCCCGTGCGCCCAGGGTCCCAGCTCTGCGACAGCGCGCACGCGGTCTTCGGGTCTGCTGGCCCGAGTCGCCCACCGGGCAAGCGGCACACAGCAAGCGGACGGCCTGCCGGTGCCGGCCGGGCGCTTCCGAACAGCAAGCCCGCCACCCAGTGGCCGGCACGCGGCCTGCGCGTGCAGGGCTGCGGGCTCAAGTCCCACCGGCCTCCCTGGGCCATGGAGCTTCCCTCAAATTCGCTTCCCGCCAGGGGCGCTCCTCAGGGCGGGGGGGGGGGGGCTCGAGAAACCACCGCCGGACAGAACAGGAAGCGGTGTCCATCTCTTCTCCCTCCGTTCCTGACTTTGACTTGGGAGAGTAACAGACGCCTGCGAAAGACGGGCGCGGAACCAGGAGACGGGGACCAGGGACCAGGCTACGGGGACAGACCAGGGCGGGCACAGGGCTGTGGGAACAAGAGACCCGGGCGGGCACGGGGCTGCGGGGACCGGGGGGACCAAGAATGGGGACGAGGCGGGCTCTAATGGGGAGGGGCAGACATCCTCAGTCCCTGCGCAACCGAGCTCGTCTTCTCAAGGACCTAGGCGCTTCTGAAACTGCCTGCGCGGGGAGGCGGGGAGCGAGGGGAGCCACGGGATGAACACAGTCCGCACGCGTCCACGCAACCCGCTTCGTGGAGCGGTCACTGTGCCGACACACCTCCTCACCAGAGCGGCCACTGGCAGGGAAGGCCCACCTGCACCCCCTCCGAGGACACTCCCGCGGGGACCGGGTGTGAGGACAGCACGTGAGGGCAGCGAAAGGACCGTGAGGGAACAGCTCGGGACAGCTGGGAGGGGGCAGCGCGTGAGGGCAGCGTGAGAACGGCGCGTGACGGCAGCACGTAACAAGAGGGAGGGGCAGCGCGTGACGGCGGCACGTGACCACAGGGAGCGGGCGGCGCGTCTCACTCGCGCTGCGCCGCCGCACGCAGCCGCGGCCCTGCGGCGCCCACGGTGCCACAGCGGCACAGGTGGGGCCCAGCGTGCGGTGGGGACGGCGTGGCGCGGCGGGGCGCGTGCTGTCGGAGGGCGCGGAGCGGACACGGAGCGGCGAGGGGGCACGCACTCCACGCGGCAGGCTCGCCCCCAGCAGGCGGGGCAGGTGGAGGAGGGACCGGGGAGGCGCCGCACTCTCACCTTGATGGAGGGGTCCTGGCAGTTGATCTCCAGGCGCTGGCGCTTCAGGGCCGGCTCGTCGTCGTCGGTCACCACATGGTTCTCTAGGACCACTGAAAACCAACAGCGGGGACAGAAGACACACTTGAACGTGAACGGCCGGACGGGGCCGCGTCGATACTAAGCTAGTAAGCAGTCGGGCCGCCTTTCCGGTAATGGAGAAATAACGCAAGCCCTTTCTCATTGTACTTGTTTCGTGTAAACTTAACATTCTCAAACAGAAAACAGGAGCTCCCCTTAATCTCAAAAAAAAAAAAGTGCAACACCAGACAAAGGAGTTCCCTGATAGGCCACCAACTTGACCTAACACCAAAACGACAGACTTCCCACTTAGCGCTCCGTTGAGCTGCCCTGTTGGAACGTCAGCAGGAGAAAACCCAAGTAACACACATTTCTCTCCAGCGTCCAAGTCCTGTCTGTTGGCCACCTCACTGGAAAACCAAAACCGCTCTTATACTCCCTTTCCGTAGGTGTTTACTCCTCAAAACCATCTCAGCCCCGGCGCGCGGGGAGACTGCCTCAGCTCTCCCTGCACCAGCCACCTGCCCTGTCCGCACCTCCCAACTCCCCCTGCCAGCTCCTCCGCACTCTGGGCCGGCCCGGGTGTGCTCCCCACCGCCTTCCTATCATCCAGCATCCGCCGCAAAAACAACAGTAAAGGTAACACAAAATCCCCCACCAAAACTGCCACAATCACATCGTCCCTGCAAAGGCGCTTCTCTCTACCCCTGCTCCTCGGCCCCAGACCTAGTCAATCTAATCTGTAAGCGGGACACACTCACAAACGTAGACAGAATTTCAGATTCGATGTTTGTTTTCCACATGATAAGGTGAGGGCTTTTCCATTTTGCCCCGGTATTTCCTCCTCCTCATCTTGCCAAAGTCACCAACCTTCACGGCCTAGTAGATTTCCCCTCCCCCGTCCTGCGTGGTCACACGTGGACACAAACAGGTACACAGAGTGGGGCTGCCACGGGCTTACCAACAGATCCGTCTGCGTTTTTCCTCTGCACTTAGCAACGGAACGTGGACAACCCTCCTGGCTAGTGGCTTCAATTACTTTTTAAGGGCAATATCAGAAGTATTACCAGTGCGTGAGGATACACAGGTGCGTGTGTAGAACACCGTACGTATACATGCACACACCAAGACAGGTTACCACGGCACTTGTGGGAATAAACCGTAGCACGCAAACACTTTGGGGTATCATCTGTCCGCCTTTCAAGTGCACCCCACATTCTAGTTGAGCACCCCACATTCTGGATGGACTCGCCGCGACAGGCATCATCGTCCGCCTTGCTCAGACGGTGCTGTCTGACCACATCCCTGCTCCTCCCCCAACCATCCCAGAGCCACCCACCGCCCAGCCATCTCTACTCCGGGAAATCCGTCCCCCTTCCCTGCAGCCCCGGGCAGATGCTGGAACTCACACTGGCTCATGCCGTGATACCAGCCATGGCACAGTGTCTACCCCCCGGGGCGGGTGCCTCCCCGCCCTTTACCCAACAGAGCTATGCACAGATGTGGGCAAAGCACATCCTGCTGGCATGTGATTCCTCACCTGCTAAGGGACAGCTGGGGCAAGCACGGGGAAAGCCAGGTGCCCTGCCCCCACCTCAAAGCATTGACGCTTCGACAGGTTGTACAGACTAAGGTTCCAAATAAGATCTCGATTTTTTTTAAAGCATCAATGCCTTTAAGCCCTACTAGATGACTCATCTCAAAACCCCAAAACTTGGAGACGCTGAATAGTCCTATGGCTCAAACGTGAACCTTTCATGGGTCCAAGGCAAGAGCCGTAAACTGATTTCCTAGAGGTAAATTATCCAGAGCTGTACCCTGCAGACCCTTATAGCCAAGGTCAACAATAACAGAAAGCATCTTGCTTACCAAAGGGCTTTGCATCCTGCACTGTGGATCCTGTGGAGGGAATGCCTCAGCCACCTCCATAGAAATGGGTGAGGATGAATTCTCATTCAATTAAGTAAAAATAGGAAAAATCCATGCCTGCAAGTGTTTGTGGTTAGCAAAACACGGGTTCTCAAAACCCGAGTCTATTTACTCCCACTGGTGGGTGAAAACTGGTAGGTGAATTGTATCAGGACTGGAAGACAGATCCTGGCAACCGTTATTCTAATGCTTTTAATTTGCTGAACAGAAAGCAAGTCCAGTGAGGTTAAGTGACTTGTCCAGGGCCACACGGCTGGTTCCTGTAACTACAGAAGAGTCCGTGCCCCACAGCAGCATCAAGTACCTCAAGGCTTTAAGCAAAGGGGCAGACGTGTAAAAGGCAGTGCACCCGCGGCAGATGACAGAGGTGAGCATGCCAGGATCCTAGCAGTGACCTTCTATGGACGTGGGGCTACAAGTTTACTTTCCTTCGTCCTTTGCTACATTTGCACACCTTGCTTGCGCTGCTTTTTAGAATTCTGCTCGCAGTACTTTTAGATAGAAGAACTCCGTGTTCATTACAGCCGTGACTAACAACTGGAAGGGCAGGCCTAAACAAGGCTGCAATCTCGGTCCATGCTAGACGGGCATAGTGAGTGTAGCCATGGCCGGGGGCTGGGGGGGGGGGGATGGCGGCAGCGAGGGGACATGAAAAGTAGAGGAACCTAAACATCTTTGTTTTCATACATGCCAATAAGCAGTTCTTCTGCTAGGATTTACTTCTACTTGCCTAACTACTTGTAAATTTCCCAAAGTTTGTATTTTATGGATGAGGGAAAAAGATCATCTCAGTCTTAAGCCCACTCTAGAGGCAAACACGTATATGCAGCATGGTATTTGCTGGGTGTGTGCAAGTCCTTTTGGACCAGAGATTGGAAGCTTTCTGCCTACTAAGGCCTCAGAGAGCCCCGTACACAATGGTCTCAAGAAACAGTAAACTATAGTTCCCAGTTATTTAAGGAACAGAGACGGGATAAAACCAAGCTTAGAAATGGTTTCTCTGAGCCTTCTCTGAACTATAATCTACAGAGAAACAATTTATTTAGGAAGGAAACTCTCTGCAAGTTTAACAGTTCTAAAAAGGTTTAAAAGTTATGTAATAGGAACATTTTTCTTTGGTAACATTGCAATGTGTGTTTTCTAAAGAAACTGTCATTCACCTACCAAAATATGAAGACATTTTTAAAAGTGTTCTACAGTGATAGTGCTTCTGTTTTTCTTAGCTCAGTGGCATCTAAGGTGTGGTGCTAATGAGGCCAAGGTTCCAAGTTCCAGCTCTCAACAAACAGACTAACTTTCACAGACAAAACTGTGGTCACACAGCTGCACTCACAGACCGTAACTTTGTTCAGTGACCTGCCAGGCTCTTGATCTCGCCAGCCAACAGGTGACAGTGGTTCTTACAAACAAATCAGAAGCAAACTAAGAGGAAAAGCACAGCATCCCTCAAAAGAGGACCTCTATTTCTTTGTGACTGCTCACGTGATTCTAAAATCATTTATACTACTCTTTCCCTTCCAGAGCAGAGCTAAGTTCCAAATGAAGTTTTTTCAATTAACATATCAAACATCACAAAAGACAGACGTCTTCCTACTTCTTATGAGATTTCTGAAAATTCTCTTTTCTGTGGGGGAAAAAAAAAGTCAGCCTTTCAATTCTATTATTCCAAAAAGAATAACCAGGCAACTAAAACACTCAGTGATTGTATCGTATGCACTTCTCATTTCAAACTTTAAAAAAAAAAAAAAAAAAAAAAAAGAGGGGGAGGAATTTACTAAGAAATCTTCTAAAACAAGTGTGTACACAAAGCTTTTCATAGATGAAATTCCTAAAATGTAGGCTTTCTTTTATACACAGTCTGCTCAAGACAAATATTTAAAGTTTCAAAGTAGATGTGTGCTTTTAACATCATTAAGAAAAATTACCAGCCTTAAACAAAAACACAGAAAAAAAGTCATTCTCACACACAGTCAATGACAGAATAACTGAATAAAACATTACTGCGAGGGGCGCCTGGGTGGCTCAGTCGTGAAGCGTCTGACTGGCTGAGGCCACGATCTCATGGTTTGCGTATGAGGTCAAGCCCGTGTCGGGCTCTGTGCTCACAGCTCAGAACCTGGAGCCTGCTTGGGATCCTGTCTCCCTCCCGCTCTGACCACCCCCAACTCTCTCAAAAATAAACGTTAAAGAGAAAAAACCCACTATTGGAAATGTGATTATTAATCATGCAAATAAACCAGTTGAGTGTTTAAAAAAAAATTATTAAAAAAAAAAGTGAAAACTTTTCCAGGAAATCTGTTAGCGTCGTATCAAAAGTTTGAACATACACAGCAGTTCTACTTCTGGGAACTTACCCTACAAACACATCTGCGAAGATACACAGGCAAGGGTCCTGACTACCAGGGTGTGGTGCAGACAAGGTCAGTGGCGTCTACGGGGAAGAGGCCCATCGGTCGGGGCACACGCGAAGCAGACCTGTGCGCTCCCGCCAAGCATGGTTTCCAAGGCGCACTACAGTCCGGGGGGAAGCTGTGGAACCCCAAGGGTCACAGGACCACCGTGGGCAGGGGAGGAAGGTGGCTTCCCCCTGGGATGGACGGCCACGGGGCCGACGTTCCGGCTCCCCGTGGTTAGCGCGTGCATCGCCTTTGCTCTTGCTTTACTTTTCAAAGGAAAGAAAACTTCTGGAAGTGCTTCTGGACTTCTGAGGGACAGAGAGAATAAGAATGTGAGCTGCCCCCCAGCTCCCTACCTGGGTGACCAGGACTCAGGTCTTCCACGGCAATCTGCACCACGTCCGCCAGATCCTGTTCTGACATCATCCAGAGCGAGAGGAGGGTGGCCGGCGAGTGGGCAGGAGTCAGACTCACGCAGGACTGCGTCTCTGCCACCTACAGAAGTGAGACAGGGACAGGGAGATCACATGGTGACCTGTGACGTGAGGCTGACCGCCAGCCTCGTGGCTCCCAGATCACATGCGGTGCCGTGCTGTTTGATACAGGCCACTCCTTGCTTCAGACCAGCAAAAGGTAGTGCTCTCGGAGAAGCGAGCGGCAGTTCAGAAACCCTGCTCATCCTCACCGTCAGACCGGCCCTGCCCCACAGCCTCCCGCTTCCTGCTTCCTCGGTCCACTCCGCGCACCAGCCTCCCCCACTCGGCCTCCCATGACGGCCTGAGCACTGACCGTGCCGTCCGCCGGCCAGGAGTCTCAGCGGCCCCCGCCCGGCCGGCCCATCCTGCCACACACGCCGCACCGCCTGGTACCACGCTGCCCTGCCTCCCGCTTTTACCTGAACGGGCCCTTCTACCCAGGGCTGTTGCTCCCATACTCCGTTTCTGCGGCTCGAAGCACCATTCCGCTAAGCGCCTCTGCTTTGCTTTCCTTTGGCTTCCAGAGCAGACCCAAACCACAGCACCGCCCTGCTACCATGGCCTGGGAGCACCATCGTCCTTTCCCCCAAGCGCCCTCACGGGCAGGGGTTTGAACTGTCATCCCTGAGCCAAAAACCATGTCTGGAACAGTCAGTTACTTTCTTCTTGCCCCTGAAACACTCTGATTAGGCCAAGAGAGACCTTATCTTCCAAAACAAAAATGAGGCCGTGTCGTGTCAGATATGGTCTATCAACACACGGATCTAAACATACTACGTAAAAATGGGACATCCTAGAGAAGTCAGGAATCAACGTCACCGTGATATTTTATCTTACGTGTTTCGTTTTAATTATTTGTGGTAAATGTTTATAAAATAGATCATGTATTGATCTTTCCCCAACTAGACTATGCCCTCAACTCTACAGCTGTGTTCCTTTTGGCACTAAGTGCTCCCAGCCCCCAGTCAACACTCCTGTGGGGCAGGAGGAGTCAAATTAAAGTTTTCAGATCACCCGCTTTCAGCTACGGGTCTAGCGACAACTCCTGTTAACGAATAAGTTCCAAGAGGCATAAAGTTCTAAATTCTCACATCCTGTGAATAGAGCGGCTCCTCTTCCCCTTCTTCCAGATTTAAATTCTACATAATTTCTTAGAGAAAACAATTATAAAAAGGAGAAACCAATCTCCTGCCTTAAATCTCCCTTTTCTTTTTTCTTTTGGTGAGTGCAGGGGGTAGGGACAGTATGGGGGTGGGGACGGGCAGAGCAGAGAGAGAGAGAGAATCCCAAGCAGGCTCCAAGCTGAGTGCAGAGCCTGATTCGGGACTTGATCTCACGAGCCACGAGATCATGACCTGAGCAGAAGTCAAGAGTCAGATGCTTCACCAATTGAGCCGCCCAGGCACCCCTTAAATCTTCCTTTATGGAGTATGTGCAACATTTCTATGTAAATGCATGATCAAATGTATAACCGGTAAACTTGCAAAGGTGCTTCTATTCCCAGTTGATACACCTGACTCAACAGAGAACAAGGTGTCTATGCACCAAAGGAGAAACTGATGACAAGCGCCAGGGAGGGAAAAAGAGGCCTCAAGGTACTGTGACAGAACCCTTTAAGAGTCCAACTATGAAAAGACAGCAGTGACGAAGATTTTTAATCTTTCCATGTCCCGCCATAAAAACACACGAGCAAGTAGGATAGCAAAACCAAAATCCAGGCCCATGTCTATAACAAGATTGAATGATGAGGTATTCCTAATGAACCCCAAAATACCAGCAAGTGGGGACAAATCACTGACAGCTACAGGATCGCCATGGTGGGAGCAGGTACAAAGCAGGAAGCAGAGAGAAGCAATGGGACAGGGTGACAACAGCAGCTGAAACCAGGCGGTGAGCACAGTCCAATGGCGGACAGCCGCAAAGGGCTTTGCGGGAGCTTCTAGAAGGCCTAGACAGTCTGGGCCCCATGAACTCTCAAGGCTAACTACCCAAAGCTCCCTTCTAGGCTAAATACCCTAGAGAGAAACAACTGGAAATAGAATACCAAATGTACAGGACAGAGAGACTGAGAGAAATGGAAGTCTGGTTGAAGATGAGAGAGAAAGGTGTACCCGGCTGGCTAAATCAGTGGTATGTGCTCTGAGTAGTGAGTTCGAGCCCCATGTTGGGTACAGAGCTAACTTAAAAAAAAAAGAAAGTGGGAGAAAAAAAACAGAGCCAGGAGAGCTCAGAAAATGAGTTACTGCGTCTTTTAAAACTTTCTAACATCAATAGAATGTAGAGCCTAGAACACGGAAATTAGAGATAACTATTCTAAATCCTGCCTCCCTTCTAAATATCCAGGCAAATTAATTCCACATGAAAATGAACAACAGAAAATACTGAAGTCCAATCTCATGCAAAGATTATATGTTTTAAAAGAGACTAAAGGAGCACTTGGGTGGCTCGGTCAGTTAAGCGTCCAACTTCAGCTCAGGTCATGATCTCACGGTTCGTGGGTTCAGGCCCCGCGTCAGGCTCCATGCTGACAGCTCGGAGCCTGGAACCTGCTTCGGATTCTGTGTCTCCCTCTCTCTCTGCCCCTCTCCCACTCACACTGTGTGTGTCTCTCTCAAAAATAAACATTAAAAAAATTTTTTTAATAAAAAAATAGAAAAAGAGACTAAGGAGGAAAATAATAGCACTACAGACCATGAAAGCATGCGTAAAGCCATGTCCTTGAAAGAGATGAAACCCAACCCTAGTATTCCAAAACAAGCTGAACTACACAGAGGGAGCGCGTTATCGTTAGCCGTTAAGCCAGCATTACAGATGTGCAGAAGTAAGCGGACAGGACGCAGGAGGGAAGTGAGAAGGCGCCCAGGAGCACATAAACACGGTAAACTGTGCCTTAAGAAAAATGAAATGAGAAAAAGGGGGCAAATTGGAAGAATGAGAACGAAATGAAGGAAGAGTTCAAGAATGAGGAGCACAGATGACGGGCAGAGAAGGCCCCGTGGACGTGGAGAGCAAGGCTCTAATGACGAAAACCAAAGCAAAGTCCAAGAAAACAGAGCACTCAAAAGTGTAAATCAAGAAAACTCTTCGGAAGGGGGAAAGTTTAAAACTACTTATGAAAAAGACACACCACAAACCTCGGTGCGGGAGCGGGGGGACGAATCAATCCCAAGACACGTGCTAATAAAAATTAAAAAAAAAAAATTCCTTTACACCTCCGGGCAAAAACGGATGATCAAATACAACAGAAAAAAGTAGATTAACATGTCTAAGATACTCGAAAAAAGAAATGTGAGCCAAGAATTTTATATCCAGACAGAATGACTTTCAAGTGTGAAGGCAGCAAACATTTATCACCCTCTAGCTCTCAGAGAAGGGCGTTCCCATCAACCCTTCCTGAAAAAGCTGCTAGAAAACAAAGCTCAGAAAACTCAAGTCACTTGAGGAGACAACACGCACACTGGTTGGGGGTGAGCACTGTGCATTTACAAGCAGAACTAAGACTAAGTGAAGAATATAAAGGAGAGAGTACCGTCCACAATGGCTACATGCTCCGTGACACACATACGACTGTCCACAATGGGGAAAAACATTGGGAGAACATACACAGAAAAAGGCCGATGATCTCCCATGACCACGTTGAGTGGGAGCACTGGCGTTCCCTTCTGAGAACGTTCGTGTGCGGATGAGTACTTCTGGGACAGTCCAGGTCGATCATTCTTCGTGTCCTTGAGAATCAGGACAAGCAGACCTGTGCCAAGATCTATGTACCCAAAAACCCAAAACAAAACAACACAACCAAGGCGTGGTTCTAGAGGCAAAAGGGTGGACGCAGCCTACACGTACACCAACAGGGAGTTAAAACAGGGCCCACGAGGCCACACGACGGGACGCCAAGTGGCTGTGTGAAAGAGCCAGGCAGGTGTCTCCCAGAAACCACGCCCAAGATACAGAATTATATGAATATAAGCGGGGCAGAAAGCGTATGGCATGCTTTTTTTAAAAAAGAAATATGCTAAATACACACAGACTATTTGCACAGATGATTCCTGGGACATAAGAGGGAGAGAAAATTATTTTCCCTTTTCACTCTCTTATAATATTTGCATTTTTATCCTGCGCATGTGTCACCTTCTCAGAAATAAAACTGGTCAGCTAAACACATGGGCCTAAACTGCTGGGGAAATCCTCAATTCCAGCGTCCATCCCAGAGCGCGCTGCCTGGGCACTGGAGCGCATGTCCCTCCCTGGGAGCGGGGGTCGCACGCACGGCAACCGCTCCGAGGAGGCGCCATGGCGAACCCGGTGGACCCAGGAGGGCCCGTCAGGCCTGACGCGGGGTAGAGAACAGATGTCTGCTGACTCCGTGTCCTCCAAAGATGACCCCTAAGTACAGATTCACTGGCAGTCAGTCTGAAGATCGGGGCTACTCAGGCCGTAAACTTGGTCGTCTTCTGTCCAAATTAAGAGCCCAAGCAAAGATTATTAAAGGGTACAGTGAGCTGTTTCCTGAAGGCAGTGGTCCTCGGGGACAAAATACCACCCAATCAACCTTTGACCTGGTGGATTTAAAATGTTTTGGGGTCACAGATTGCTTTAAAAATGTAAACAAAACAGAACAAAACAAAAAACTGTAGACCCTTTTCCAGGAAAAAAGCATGACAGACAAAATTCTGCCAAGTTTCAGAGCTTCACAAACACCAGGAAGGGCTGCCTATCTCAGCCGCCCTTCTCCTGATGCTCAGTGCAGGAACCCGAATTTACTGGGCCACATGGCCGCCAGACCGCTCCCCCCACCAGCCGCTCCTGCAGCCCAGTGACCAGGCCTGGCCGAGGGGGTGTACGTGCAGATGCGGGCAGCTGCCACGACACCTCGTTGAGGACACCTGGCTTGTGGCCACAGCCATCCTGTTTTCCTGCTGCTGGACTATAGGGATGAGGACGGGACAGAAGGAACCAGAACAGCGGAGCAAAGGACGAGACGGACGCTGCCACATGTCCCTGGACTGCTGGCCTCAGACTTCCTTATCAGAAAGGAAAATAACCAACCACCTGCTCTGAAACAGCGTATTCTGGGATCTGTAATGCGCAGCCAGGCTTGACCTAAGTGTTGCGCACTGAAGCCGTTCACGACAGCCCTGGGCTCAGAGGCTCCAGGTTAAACTAGCTGTCTCATAAAGGGCTAATGGAAAGTTTTCAAACGCCCAGTTCAAGCTTTTTCCTGGCCTCTAACAGTTCCGCGAGCAGCCGAGGAAAATACTCCAAACTCTCCATAAAATCCTGCATCCCAACGTCTTCCAAATGAGGACACCACACGTTATCCAAGTTGTTTACTCAAAATGGTTCTGTTGCCAGGACAGAGTCACTTAAAATTCTGCTAACAGGGAAGGTTTGAATAGAAAAAACTAGGGCAAGAAGCCCAAGAAAACTGGAACAGAGCGATACATGTGGTTGCCATTTTGGCAAATTAAATTTACCATTTCTCAGAAGTCCTGGAGACAGTCCAGTCTTAACATAATAAAGCAGCTGGACGGAGATTAATGTACAACAATGTCTCTGATGGCAACGACTAGTCAGAACCTTAGCAAGCCCATGAAGACAGCGTCTTCCCTGGGGCACAGGAAGGAGAACCCGCCGACCACGATCAACGACCTAAGCGCCTGAACTTCGGGGAACGAGAAAAGAAGTGACAGCAGGCCGTCCATCCCGTCAACCGCTGCACTTGTTAACGGGAATGACACTGCTTCAATCACACGGACCAAAATGGAAAGATCCCCAGAACACAACACCAACAGAAAGGAATATAAGAGGAAAATCGCCCGACAGCATGTATACGATCCCAGTTCGGCTTTCTAACAAGTGCGCGCTCACGTGCGTGTGTGTGTGTGTGCGCGCGTGCGTGTGTGGTCACATGTCTGTGTGTGTAATGCACACGAGAGGCCTGGAGTGATCACGGTGGACCTGCTGGTACCCGTGAGGGAGGGAGGGTGTAGATGACACTGGCTCCCTTCATCCTCTGTCCTTTCCGAGGGCAGAGCTTTCCGTAGGCACGTTATGACGATCACCGTGAAATGCTTTCTCTACGACAGAACAGTACGTGGCCAAGGCCCACGGCATCAAATCCCAACAAACACGAGGGAGCCGCCTCAGCCTGCAGGGAAGCGGCATCGGGGATGGTCCTCGCCATCCTTTCTCCTCTCCCTTCCAAGTCCCGCCCCTCCTCGCCTGGGCTCAGCGGGCCACCTCGCCACCTCCCCCAGGGCTTCCCTGTGGCTCCGTGGGCACCCCCCCACTCCTGCCCCCCCACACGCCGTGCCCTCCTCACAGCCCCTCAACAACAGCTCTGGGCTCACTCCCAGAGCTACTCCCCCACCCCCCCATCTCCGTTGCTCTGCTCCCCTCCAGAGCACAGCCCCCCAAGTTGCTGCCTAGACTTGCTGTCTTCATCCCCTCTAGAACCCAGACCAGTGGTCCCCTCTCCCCCCCCCCCCCGCCCCCCAGCCAACCGCCCAGGTGGGTCCTGTGCTCCTCGCCCGCAGCACCTGCACGGGCTCTGTCCCGCCTCCTCCACGCGCCTCCTGGCCTTCCCTTCCCTCTGTGGAGGTCGGCGTCAGAGGGAATGCCCGGCTGGGGGCAAGGCCTTTCTCAGTCCTTCTGGAACACCATCTGCATGCTGATGGCGCAGGCTCACCCTTCAGCTCAACCTCTCAGGTCAACTCCAGACCCACGAAGCAAACAGCCTCCCGACACCACCCCTGGGAGTCCAGTCTCGATTTCGACATGCCCAAACCGCACTAGACCCCCACCCCACAACCGCCCTGCTCCTCCCAGACCTTCCCTGTCAAAACCTCCAGTCCTCGGTTCTTGTCCCTCTTAGAGCCACTCTGTGGGCAAGTGTCTGGCTTCCTGCGCGCTGGCCTCGTCACCTCACATCTGGATTTGTGTGCTGGCCTCTGCGTGGGTCTCCCCGCTCCGTCTTTGCCCCGTAACTGTTCCCAATACCCAGTGAAAAAGCTACTTGGACCGCGTGAAAACACATGTCAAACTATGCTCCTTACCTGTTCAAAGCCCACCAAAGCCTTCCTGCCAACTCAAGTGCTTGCTGGAGTGCCAGCCAGCACCCTCCGGGGCCCGTCAGGCTCTCCCCACTGCTGCTTACGGGTCCCTGTCCAAGGTGGCCTCCCCACTCAGCAGGCACCCGTTCAGCTCAGGGCCCCGGCACTCCAACACCTGCCCGCCCCTACCCAACGCCATCTTCCCAGAGACACTGAATTATACCCACTCAAAACCCACCTCCAGCACCCGCCTCCCTGCTCCCCTCTCCCGCTTCGGTGCAAAGCACTGATGGTCCACCTCACTACGTGTGCTAAATACTTACTTCATCTAACACCTGTCTCCCCTACTGGAAGATGAGCCCCACTGGGGCAGGAAGTTCCATCACTCTGCCCCCTGCCTAGCAGAGGCTGCACACTGGAACGCTACGAGCCCACTGTGGGGTTACGTGCCAACGCACAACTGGGAAGGTCAGCATTTCCACTAAAACACCACGGAGTAAGCTCTTCAAAGTACTGCCTTTGTGTCTTGATCTCAATAAGGACTCAGTAGGAAGAGCCTGCAATTATCAATCTTGTGGTCATGAGTTCAAGCCCCACGGTGTGTGTACAGATTGCTAAAACAAGAAATAAACTTCAAAAAATAAAAGAAAATCAAAAAGGACTAGACCACAATGGAGTCATGAGTCTGTTTAGTTTACAATGGCCAACTTCATATGAATGGCGCGCTCAGTCGTTAACAATGAAAGTATGACAAGCTGCTCATCACTTGTCAACAGCAGACACGAGCAGCCGTTCCATCAGCTGAAATACAAAACTGCACATTTATTTTTAATTTTGCTAACTTTTAAATATTTCGGATCCCCATAAAATAAAACCACAAGGCCATTAAAACAGGCATAAGAGACAAACTACTGTATTTGAGCACACACACAACTTTGCTTTAGCAGTAACAGCTAAAAAATAAAATGCTACAGGCGATCGGCTCTCGTTCCGTGAAAAAACACAGCAAGAAAAAACCACCAAATAAAGCCTCCCTGTGTTGACACAAGGACCTTCCCAGTCACTGCGGGAACAACACATGAGTTGTCTCGCTAGGGATGTCACACGTACGGGATTTATTTTCTCATCAGTTGTTTCAGGGCAGAAATTGTTCACAGAGCCGTTTCCGACATTAACCCTCGAGCGAAACCTTGATGCTGAGTGTGATTTGGACGAAGTTGTTTCCGCACAGCCTCCCCGGGCAGCGACCTGACTCCGGCTACTACAATTATTTACCAGCCATCAGAAGCACGCAGAGGGGCCAGGCTAAAGAGACACAGTCAGCGGAGGCCCCTACCTTGCAGGTCCTTGAGGTCTAGGGACGAGGACACGAACTGAGGGTTGGGAGCGTCCCGGGACAAATACGTGACAGTCTCGGGACGCCATGACACGACACAGATGCTTGGGACCAGACAGCAGTGCCGGGGAGGACCGCTACCACTGAGGCACTACCGCACGCCCGCCGCCCCGGCCCGCAGCCCGCCGGGCCACCCACCACCTGTCACCCCGCATGGCTCCTTCCATGTCACCCTCCATGGCACCCCGCATGGAGGCTTCGAACGCACGTGAGCAGGAATGTGAAGCCCGCCACGCCATAAAAACCACAACAGGGATTTCCATCCCCATGGAAGGACGTGGCTAAGCAGCACTCGAGGCTAAATCTCCAGAAACGGGGAAACCTCCAGGAAACTGAAATCATTCCATTTAGTCAAATCCTTTTGGATGGAAGTAGTACAGTAATAAAATAATTAAAAGCTGGTCTGCGGCAAGCAAAAAAAAAAAAAATCAGTATTTATTAAGCTGAGATATGTGGAAAAAACTCTGCTCGCTTCCTTTTTTCCTCCAAAATCCGTGTAGGCAAAGGACGAACGGGGGAGGAAAGGGACATAGTTCCATAAAAGGTCAGGGGCCAGATAAACAAGGACACTGGGAAGCAGGAAATCCTTCTTCCCAAGGTTTTCACTTCTTGGGAAAACCCAGCCCACTGCCCCTCGTGTAAGACAGCCCCCGAAATGTGTTTACATTTAAAATTAGACAAAGAAGGCCAATTAATAAGCCTCAGATAGCAGATTCTTCCCCTTAAGGTTAATATGTTTGGCTAAACGTGCCACTTTCACTCTTCCTTTCCAAAAACTACAGACCTCCTCAAACATCAACCACGACACACGAAGGAGAGGTGGCTGGATTCCAGCCGCTCCCACAGCCCCCACGGCCCTAGTTCACACGCACACAGCACCCAGGACCCCCTTTACCGCCTTAAAGTTAGTGAGGCCCCCAAAGAATTAATGCTTGTATGGGTGTATCTATCAGTAGTTACCATATTTGAAATTAGAACAGAAAATGTTTGAATATTTCTTTATTCGTTTGAAAATTGTAAATATCAACATATTCCATGTTAACATACAAGATAGTTTCCAAGACAACAGCAGCAGCAAAATCTGAGCAAGAAGAGGGCCACAGTGTGGCATATTCACAAATCTGTCTAATGTCAGACTCACTGGGAAGCAGCTGGATCCCCCCCCCCCCCCCCCCCCGCACATCAGCTCCCAATCTGCTGCACTAAAACCAACCATCCTGGTTGACACACATGAAGAAAATTCACCCTCAGGCAGAGTGCTGCGGGGGCAGTATTTTACCAGCCTTTTCCGGCACCTGTGGATATTCTTTCTTAATCCAACAGCAAAACTCAACTGGTGTTTTATTTTTCTAAAGTCATGTTGCATTGAAATCCTATGAGTGAACATTTTACTTTATTGTTTCAAAATTCATTGGTCTGGGGGCGCCTAGGGGGCTCAGTTGGTTAAGCGTCCGGCTTTGGCTCAGGTCATGACCTCACAGTCTGTGGGTTCGAGCCCCACATCGGGCTCTGTGCCGACAGCTCGGAGCCTGGAACCTGCTTCGGATTCTGTGTCTCCCTCACTCTCTGCCCCTCCCCCGCTCACACTCTGTCTCTCTCTCACAAATTAAGCATTAAAAATTTTTAAAAACAAAAAATAAAGTTTCATTTAAAATAAATTAAATTAAATTAAATTAAAATCCATTGGTCTGTCTTGCACTTTCAATGGATCTTTCACCCAAGTGCAACTTTGTAACATCACGCACGGAACATCCCAGGTGTAGTTTATCATGTATTACCAAAAGCATCACATTCACTAACACTGATATCAGAAATACCTTTAAGTACTGAGAAGCTATCAGGATCTCGATGACAGATACACACTTCCCAAAATTCCTATTCCACTTGAAAGTGCAAATTTTCTCACCAGTAATGGTGCCACAGTGGCTTTCCTTGAAGCAACAGGCTAACTTAATTCATTCAGTAAAGGGGCGCCCGGATGGCTCAGTGGGTTAAGCATCTGACTTCAGCTCAGGTCATGATCTCACAGCTTGTGAGTTCGAGCTCCACGTTGGGCTCTGTGCTGACAGCTCAGAGCCTGGAGCCTGAAGTCTGCATCGGATTCTGTGTCTCCCTCTCTCTCTGCCCCTCCCCTGCACACACTCTGTCTCTCTCTCTCAAAAAATAAACAAATGTTAAAAAAAAATTAAAAAAAAAAACTCATTAAGAAATACCCTAGGGGCACCTGGGCGGCTTAGTCACGAGCATCTGACTTCAGCTCAGGTCATGATCTTGCGGTTCATGAGTTTGAGCCCCGCGTTGGGATCCTCTGTTCCCCCCCCCCCTCCCGCCCTCCCCACCCTCTCTCTCTATAACATTGAAAAAAAAATGCCCAGTTTGTCAGCTGTTCTTTTACGTGGTCCATGAGAAAACACAGCTAGTCGAGCTAGTAACACAAGTGCAGAAGGGGTGTCTCCAAGGCAGGGCTCCGAATCCAAAACCGCAGAAGAACTTTCCATAACCTTCCTGTGTTGTCATACTGAGAATGAAACAGAGGGGTACTCGAGGGCTGAGACTCAATAAAATGAATTTGACTGCTTCCTCAGGGACATTCTTAGGTGAAAATGGCTGTTTTTAATTGCATGGCAGTGAAGAAAACAAGGACCCAGCTGCAGGCCGGGGGCTTGGCCTCTGTCGGGCCCAGGCCGCGGCCACTTTGCCACATCAACCCTGCACCATCGGTGCAAGTGTCAACCCACAAAAAAGACAAATGACCTCTTAGGATCATTATGAAAACCATTTTGACCTCACAGAGCCCCCGGCAAGGTCTCAAGTCACCCATGTGGCTCCTTGGACCACACTTTGACAAACAGTGCTTTCAGATATCATAGCTCCAGAAAGAAAGCAGAAGAACTGTGTATGACCTAAAGTGAACTTCAGATGTCTGCTATAAAATATAAACCATGAGTGCAATTACAAGCAACTTTCACCTGATTTACCAACTGCCAACGATAAACGGAAAAACACTCCAGAAGCCTGTATGTGTCTTGCCATAAAAATTTTGGTGCTTACATTACTGCATCCATATTTTACTTCTTCCTTGGTAGCTATAAATTGTTCACACTGTCAAGGATTTACCCCGACAACACACAATACTACCTCTGCCAAAGATGCGGGAGTGTGAGAATGTACGACGGATTGCAGGCCTGGGAGCCATCGCCTCATTTCTTAGTCCTGGGAGGAATTTTAGCGAGTGTCTGCGAACTCTTGTACGCGGCAGCAAGTGATCTCGCACTCATTCACTGATCCTTCAAAAAATAATCACTAGGCACTGTGCTAAACAGCCACTCCAAGAGAAGAGAGCAGTAACTACACGTGACAAATGGGCTCCCCCTGGATCTCCCGCTTAGCTAGCGCTAAGAACAGGCCTAGGCAGGGGGGCACCAATGAGGCAGCTCCCCCAGCCCCAGGGGAGACCTGAGGGAGTCGGCAGAGGCAGGAACAAAAGGGATACAGGTACAGGTCTACTGGCCGGAACCCCTGAAAAGTCCACAGCATAAAACTAGGAGAGGCCTGCTCTCAATTAACCAAGACAAAGAGACCTGCCAGATGCAGCGAGGTCTTGGGGGAGGCAGGGGGTCATTAGCCATAAACAAATTTCAGGAGACATTTAAATATGGGCAGTATCGGGGTACCTGGGTGGCTCAGTCGGTTGAGTGTCCGACTTGGGCTCAGGTCATGATCTCACGGTTTGTGAGTTCAAGCCCCACGTCGGGTTCTGTGTTGACGGCTCAGAGCCTGGCTCCTGCTTTGGATTCAGTGGCTCCCTCTCTCTCTGCCCCTCCCCCACTCATGCTCTGTCTCTCTCTCTCTCTCTCCCCCCCTCTCTCTCTCTCTCTGAAAAATAAACATTCAAAAAAGATTTTTTTTAAATATATGGGCAGTGTCTTCAGTGACACTGAATACTGTTCATTGTTTAGGTATGACTATATAAAGGAATGCCCTTGCTCTCAGGACATGAGCGCTCAAGCATTTAGGGGTGAAATATAGTGGTCTCTCTGCAACTTTTTTTTTAATTAAAAAAAATTTTTAATGTTTATGTTTGAGAGAGAGAGAGAGAGAGCATGAGCATGAAAGAGGCAGAAAAAGAGGGAGACACAAAATCCAAAGCAGGCTCCAGGCTGTCAGCAGAGAGCCCGATGCGGGGCTCAAACTCACAAACTGTGAGATCATGACCTGAGCCGAAGTCGGACACTTAACTAACTGAGCCACCCAGGCGCCCCTATGCAACTTACTTTCAAAAGCAGGAAAAAGAAAAAAAAAAAAAAAATAGAGGGCTAGCAAAAATTACCAAAATGTGTCATTCTCACAATATTTCAAACTTTTTCGTTATTATTTGTTGCGGTGATCTGTGATCAATGCTTATGACTCACTGAAAGCACAGACGATGGGTAGCATTTTTTAACCATAAAGTATTTATTTTTTATTTTTTTTGAGAGAGCGTGCGCACACACAAGTTGGGGAGGGGCAGAGGCAGAGAGAGAGAATCTTCAGCAGGCTCCACACTCAGTGCAGAGCCCCATGTGGGGCTTGATCTCAGGACCGTGAGATCACGACCTGAGCCAACATCAAGAGTCAAGACGCTTAACCCACTGAGCCACCCAGGCGCCCCCACAATAAAGTATGTTTTAATTAAGGTACGGACATTGTTTCTTAGACATACTGCCAGTGCACACAAGTCAACTACAGTACGGAGTAAACAAGTATTCGGGCCGGCAAACCCAGATCGCGACGTGACCGGCCGGCGTTACCGCAGCACCCGCTAGACTGCGGTGGTCTGGAAGCCAGCCCACAGCGCGTCCGAGGTGTGCCTGCCCACGCGGATGCAGCACAGCCCAAACACTAACCCTCTGTGAACCCAGACGAAGGACACACACCTGTGTACTCACGGCACTCTTCCGGCACCTGCTCCCTAGGTTCCAGTTAGGGGACGCGGCACAGAACGGCTGATGGGAACATGCTCAGGCTGACGGCCCACGCCGTGCCTGGAGCCCCCGCCCCCCCCCCCCCATCGCCGGACACAGCCCCACGTCGCGGCACGGCGCTGTGCGTTGCTGGCAGCGGGAGCCACCGGTGCAGGTAGCTAGAACGACCCGGGCTATCGGCACAGGGAGCTGATAAAAGGTCTTCAAACGAGTAGACGTTAGAAAAAACAAAAGCAAGACCCTGCAATCCACTCTGCTGCCCACCACCTACCATCACATCCCTCCCGTGCCAAACTCCTAAAGCACACTCTGGAAGCCACCCGAGCGCATCCACAAACGAGGTCTCTTCCCTCTCCCTCTGAACCCCAAACAAACAACATGGTTTCCAAACTCACCGTCAGCTCTTCTCCAAGGGCCCAGACGGGAGCCCGGTATCCGTTCCTGACTGCCCTTCCGCACCACCCCTCCCAGGTCTCATCTCCCTCTCTCCCGGCACCTCTGCCCTCCTGCGAAAGCTCCCCACCTTTCCCTGCAGAGCACACCCACCCCCCCCCCCCCCGGGGCGCCACCGAGGCCCCTCCCGCCTCCCAGGAAGCAGCACCTGGGACGCTGGACGGATGGAAGGCATCATCTCCCAGGGCTGCCGGCAGGCTCACACTTCAATGACGGGGGGCGACCCCATCCCTCCCGAATCTGTCCCCCACCTTGCCCTCACGCCTCGTATTTCAAACACGCCACGGCCTGGGACAACAAAATCCACCCAACACTTCCGCCGCTGACCTCTGCCCGAGCCAGCCCCCCACCCCCAAGCAGGCTGCTCGAGGAGGTACCGCCTCCCGGCGCCTCCCACAAAAGACCCCGCAGACAGTTGGGAGCTCTCGCTGCTGTTACCCTCACTCTCCGACCCTCACCAGACCCTAGGGCTTCTTCCCGCTTGCTGATTCTGACCCGACTTCCTCTTCCTCCTCCTCTCTCCCGCTGCACCTGGTCCGCCGGGGGGCCGCTCAGCTGGCCTCCCCCCAGTCCCTGCCTCTAGCCCCTCTGACGTGCAGCATCGTCTCCCTGTGACACTCTGCGGTTGAGCCCACTGATCCGGCAGGCTGAGCGTCCCCTTGGTCCCTCCCGAAGCCACAGGCGGCTGGGGCAGGAAGCCGGTCCTCCCTCATCCGCCCTGTAGGACACTCTTCCAAAGAAGGTTCGTCCTCTCAGAGCCCGGCTTGAACGCCTCGCACGGCCCTCCTCGGCTTCCCCTTCACCCAGGTTTCAAACCTTCCCCAGTCTGGCTCCAGCCTGCCTGCCCATACACGACCTCCTCTAATTCATCTGCCCCACAAACGCGTGCGAGGTCAAATCCCCTCCCCCCCCCATTGCCAGACAGCCCTCAAGCCAAGTCAAAAGAACAGTATTTTGTGACACGAAATCATATGAAACTCAACTTCAGCGTCCACAAAGAAAGCCTTATCGGAACCTGGCCACACCCAGCTGTTTGCACGTTGTCTACAGCTGCTTTGGGGCTGGGAGGGCTCGTCCGGCGCTGAACCTCTCACTTTAATATCAAACCACTGCAGTGTGCACCGGGCGGGAACCGTAAGGGCTGCGCTGGGCACGCGGGAGCCGCCCACAGGTACCGGTGAGCGAAGGGGTCCCGACGACCCTGTGAACACGCGATCCCGAACCTCGCGCCTCCAGTCCTTGGCCGGACAGCTACGTCAGTCCCTCAGCTACAGGACGGTACAAATCTTGGCTTGAATCATCTCATGGGGGACGAAAAGTCAAAAGGAAGCATTCACCACTTGGAGAATGCAGCTCTAAGGCAGACTGTCTCCTAAAAGTTGACCGACTTGAACCTCTGTCGTTTCGGTCAAGACAGACAACACTCAGAGGTGTGGAGATGGGGCAGACGGCACGGCCGATTTTTGTCCCTCCAGAGAAGAAAGCCATGTTTCAAAGAGACATTCTACTGGTTTGATCATCTACTGGGTGATCATATACCTAAATCCAGCTATGGCGCATTCTATGAGACTGAATTAAAGGTAAAATTAAACACTTAGAGTCCTTTTCCCATTGACGTATGTTCATTCATACAAGAACTATTGGCCCTAAGATTGTAAGAATCCGTACCCGCTGCGAATTGTTTAAAATCATCTAATAGAATTTAAAATTCTCAATTAAGTATCACTAAGTAACAAACAGTACGCACACATTACAACACCGTGTAATAACAGAATCCATCGCCGTTTACAGTAAGAAGTGTGGGAGAAGTCACTTCCCTGGAGAGAACAAGAGGGTGTCTGAACCCTAAAAGCCTACATGGACGGCGGTCTGTGGCGTCCAGGCCGGCCATTCCTCACGGCAGAAACACAAAGGCCATTGTGGCTTCTCGCATTTACAAGACACGTGTACTTTACAAGCACGGCCAGGCTTTTTCTTAGCAAGTTTACTAATTTCGAATACCTCTGAGTTCCTGGCCTGGTTCTAAAATTCCAAGATTCTGTGATGTAAGTTTACCACAAACAAAACTGTGACTTTATGCACATTTCTGTCAGTGAAATCAGCACCATATGAGCTTGACAAGCGTAAGAAGATGTGGGGCCTGGAAGGTAATGTGACAACAACAATTCCGTGTATTGAGTTCTTCTAAGCACCATTATGAGCACTAGGGCATTTTTTTCCCAAGTTTATTTTTTGAGAGAGAGAGTGCGTGCACACACACGAGCTGGGGAGAGGCAGAGAGAGAAGGGGACAGAGGATCCTAGATGGGCTCCCACGCTGACAGCAGAGAGCCCGACGTGCGACTCGAACTCACGAACCTCGAGATCATGACCTGAGCCGAAGTGGGACGCTTAACCGGCTGAGCCCCCCAGGCGCCCCAGCAGTAAGGCATTTTATCTTCACACCTGTTGGTGCAGGTCACTGTGCCCCCATTTTACAGGTAGGCCCAGCCCTAAACGCTTCCCTTATGTGACAGGCATCATGAACAGTTATTAAGGGAAATGAGACCACAGGGCCCTGAAGAAGGGGGGCTGGAGGGGGAGCAGGAAGCAGAGTACTTTCCACAGAGATTCGTCTGTGTCCTAACCGAACCCGCCCGTTATCCATCGCTCACGTTTGCGCTTCCTCTCCGGTCAGTCCTTCGGCTACAGGACAGTACAAATCTTAGCTTTAATCACCTCATGGGGAAAATCAGGTCAAAAAGAAGGATCCACCACTTGGACACCGCAGCTCCTCTCCTTGTGACACACTCTGCCGCGGAGTCCATTGATCTGGCAAGCCGAGTGTCCCCCCGGTCCCTCCCAAAGCCACCCGTCTACCGTGAGCTCCCTCCAGAAACTGCCTCGCCCGCCCGCCTCTCCTACTTCGTGCGGCGTGCTGTGAAGCCTGGGGAGGAAGGCGGACAGCAGTCTGAGGGTGAGGATACTACAGCGTCCTACTCTCTTCTCCCTACCTCGCAATTTCACAGAAACCAAACAAAACCACTAGCACGTGCCTAAATGTCAAGGGAATCTGTAGCCCTAGCCAGGCAACATAAAAACAAAAGAAGATTAACTCCCAACTTGAGCAGTCGTTAAAATAAGTAACAATGACAGATGGCAGAGGCAGGGACATTTCCAGAGGTTTCTGATCCACACAACCTGTCAAGCAAGTGCGACCCCTCCGAGGCAGGGCCGATAACCAAGGAGAACTATTCGCAGGATCCAGAACGGAAAACAGACCAAAGCCTGAGGGGACTGGGCAGGATGTGTCATAGACACTGGCTGACCCAAGCACAGCCCTCACGAGGGCTCGGTGGAGGCAGACGCATCCCACGCCACCATCACCGTGGGGGCCAAGAATCTGTTTACACTCTTGGTATTAGATGCAGCATCCTGGCACTGTTTTCCTTAAGATCAGAGTTCTCGATGTGTAACTGAGGACAAAACAAAGAAGGAAAGGAACTGTACTTAGAACCCCAAAATCAACTGGATCGGGTCTAAGACAGAAACAAAAGTCCATGCAAGCAAAATGTCCATGTAAAGCATGTATCCTAATTTTTGAAAGTCACATCTGTAGTCACATGTCTGAATCAAACTAGGATGCCTTCCCACTACTGCTCAAGAACACCAGGAAGCCTGTGTGAGATGCGAGGAGTTTGGATTTTAGGCTGCAAACAGCACTAGGCCCTGAAGCTTGGTGAATGCTGGGCTAACGGCTTCACAAGTGCTCAGATCTGCCCTCCACACCAGCCTCCTCCTCCTCTGCAGGAGACATTCAAGAGCCTGCCCTGAGCCAAACAACCAGGACAAGGTGATCTGGGTCTCAGACCCCAACACTCCCCCTCCTCGAAACCAGCCCACACAACATAAGGCAATCCTATTAGCAACAGAGCCGAAATACATCTTTGGAGAGGACTGTCCCACCTATGTCGGAAGAAGTGCTACATGGAACCCAAAACTCCAATCCACAGGCGCGGGGGAACCCAGTAAACTGGGACTCCAGTCACAAATGCGGACAGGGACAGCAACATAGGAGCCAGGAACTGCTTGCTACATGCTAAGACAATTCCAAATGAAACTTATTTTTAAATGTTAAGAATATCTATTTGCTACACTAAAAAAATTTTACTTTGATAAAAGAAATATGACATAATTTAGCTGCCTTTCAGAAACGTTTTCACCCTGGCCCATTAACCTGACTTTCAGGAGGGGAGGATGAGGGGGGCGGGATGAATTTCAATTCAGAAACCCAAAATATTTATGCTCTGATTAAACACACACACACACAGATCCAGCCCTGAGCAGGTACCCCTGTAAAGTAACCCTTAACTCACCCAATAGGGTTATATATACTTGAGGGCAACCTTAGGTAATTTAACCTTTTTAAAAATAACTCTAGCAAATGATACCATGTAAGGTCAGGTTCATTTCGGACTCACAATTCTAGCACGTTCTAACCACAGCTCATTTACACTTGGAACTAATGACCTGAGTGGACTTTTGAAAGAACTATGCATTCGGCCTCTTGGCTGAGTCTCCCACTCCCCTCTCAATACAAGGGCAGAAGGAAAGGATTATTCAAAGTGACTTTTGTCAGCAATAAATTTGACTTCTGATTTTATTAAACTTGCAGTTTGTGAGAAGTGTGGGCCTAATTTATAATTATGTGGGCCAGGGCAAATATTCTTGGGGAAAAAGATTCATCAAAGTGCATACAAGAATCCCTTTTTCTTTTGCTATCAAGGACATTATTGGGATGACTAGTAAAACCTGAATTAGATGTGTTGCTCAGATAATAGAGATATATCAACGTTAAATTCCAAATTTTAATAATTATGTGTGGTTGTATGAAAGAATATCCCTGGTTTTTAGGAAACAGCCACATAAGTGGTTGAGTAAGAGGACATCATTATCTTCCTCTGTACAGAAAAAAATGCACACATATACAGCTGTAGTGAGGAGAGGTGATAAAGCAAATACAAAACAGTAACATCCGAGAAGACTGTTATAATTCTTTGTACTATTCCTGCAACGTCTAAGCCTGAAAACACCCAGTCCCTAAGAGGTGCCGAGGCTTTTGCTCTCCAAAGGCAGTGAGGACAGAAGATTCTCATCTGAAGGTGACTTTGTCATCACTGTATTTCCGAAAGGCTGCCACCCGATCCTTCCTTTCCAAGTAGACTTTTCTAAAATGAACCAAAAGTGTCTGACCTACGCTCTCAGCGCCTTCAGCAGATGAATGAGACGGCTTGGAGGACTTCTTCCAGATCACCCCAAAGTCTCGAGGTCTGCACTCGAGAGCAAGGCGCTCCCAGGGAACAGCACAGCAATCTGTAAGACGAGGACAGTGCTCGAACAGCACCTGGCACCGGCTGAAGTATTCCCATCATCTGTTACTGAACCCCCAGCTTTGACTTATTTCTCCAACTTGCATCAGCACTTTTAAGTCTAGAGCTTGGAGATTCACAAACTGTAGCCCACGGGCCAAATCCTGCGTTTTTGTAGATAAATTTTACTGGAAAATGGCGACACCCATTCTGGCCTCCACCCTTCAAGGGAAAAGCTGAGCAGTTGTGACAAGAGACCCCAAAGCCAAAAAAAATTTATTTAATCTGGGCCTTTACAGAAAAAGTTTCCTGACTTCTGCCCTAGAGCTCCCAAGCGTTTAGTGACATTTGTGGAATCTTTAGAATCTCGAAACTGCCTTGAGACTGAGGGGTAAGGAAATCAGGAACTATTCCTGCAGAAGAGTAATCTTGACCTTCTGGAAGAGGGGCCTGCGCAACCACAGGACGGTTTGGTTGCCTTCAGGTCTCGGTGATCTTGCTGCTCCAACTCCTGTTAGCTGTAAGGAGTGACTTGTGATTCATATTATGGTGGATCCAGAGAAATCCCAACGAGGTACAGCAGGCCGAGTTCTTGAATGGTCCCCAGAACTCAAGACGCAAATCTAACCGCCCTTTTTATTAGCAGCTATGCTTGAAGGGAACCCCAAGCGGTATGCATCTGCTTTCATCGTATGTCACCCGTCAGCTTTTCTCCTAGCATAGCATGACTGCAATTTTACATAAATTTAAACTACACAAATCTAAAATAACCTATTAAACCCTCACTTTGCAAAAAACATGAACATTTTTTGCAGCCACTTTTAGCAGGTAAACAAGACGCTCAGCTTTCTTTGTCCAATTCCGTTTAAAAACACATGGGGTGTGAATTAACACGGCTTCGGCATCTTCAGGGAAGCATTCTGGCATAAAAGGCAGCCTAATGCAGCACCTTGCTCCCGAGGACCATCCCTGGCTCCTGCCGACGAGTCCACAGGATGGTGTGGCAGCAGACAGGCGCACCCCAGCCATCTACCTGCCGATGGATCACAGGGCTGAACCGTGGTGACAGCAGGAACCAAAGCCTGGGTCCACGGTTCTTGATGTGTCTTTGACGTGAAGATGCCCGAGGCTCTGGCCACACCCACCGGACCCAATTGCCACCCAGGGAGTCCAGCAGTACACACACATCAAGTTTTCACTGCCAGTGTCATCCAAACCCCTTTCTAGAAAGTTCAGAAAGGTTAAGCCATGCTTCAAGTTATTCGGTGATTTTCTACCTTGTGAGAAAAAGGAAAAAAATCACTACAGACCACAAGCAGCAGTTTTTGAAGCTCAGAATACAAATCTTTATTACTAAACAGTTTGTCAGTACAGGCTTCTGGCCACAGTTGCTTGATTGGCTCAACGCATCCCGGGTTTCCTGACAGCATTCCCACCCGTGAGGGCAGGCCTCCGTCCCTACCTGGGCCCCCGTCCAACCCGCCTGCACTTTCAGTGCCCTACGTATGCTCGACTATTTTATCTAATACAAGATAAATTAGGACAAGGAAATGGTAGTCAATTTCCACATATACATTCATACCACCTATCTACTTTTTCAGGGACTCAATTAAAACATGTTCTCATCTCTGCCTTCTCTGGCCCTTCCTGTTGGATATTCGTCTTCCACGCTTTTATGCACTGTAAGCGACCTGACCTCCTGAGGTATTCTGGGGCACCATGGAGGTAGATGGCCCAAAACATTCAATTATATTGGACACTTCTTGACCGTGGGTAGAAGTGAAAGGTACAGAAAAGTTAATTCAATATAGGAATCGATTTCACGTGGTATCACTATATTTTGGACGTACCGTCCACGTGTGGCTTAAGAAGTTCATGCTCCCATCACAATTTAATTCAAGAACAATCACAGGTTTCAAGGGATGGGAGGCTCCAGGTGCTGCCCCCAGGCTCTGCTTCCTCTTAAAGAGGCACACACCGATGCTCTATGATGAGGATGCCACACCTCACCACTGCACTGGGGGGTGAGGAGTCCAGAACTTCCTCCAGGGGGGGCAGTCCGGCCACAGCCCTGGACAACGGACAGAGCCAAAAAGGTGAGGCATATAGCATAAAGTTGAATTATCAGCTGAAGCTCTAACGTGTAACTGGTTTCACAACATGCACAAGATGAAAATGGGAAACCTAAATGTTATTTGATCGCTACCCTGAAAAGCAGGCAGGACGGGACTGCTGTTTCCAATTCTTGCGGACGCGCTAAATGAGCTCCAGGCACTGGCCCCCAGCAAGAAAACAAGGGTAGCTTTTTAGGAGCAAACTGCAGGGCGCTGGGGCCCGGTCCCCCGGGTCACGATTGAGCCCTGCGGTGGGCTCTGTGCTGGCAGTGCGGAACCTGCTTGAGGTTCTCTCCCCTTCTGCCTCCCTGGCCCTCCCCACTCACGTGCGCATGTGCACTCTCTCAAAATAAACTTCACCAAAAAAAAAAAAAAGAGAGAGAGAGAGAGAGAGACAGAGCAAATTGCAACAATGAGATCCCACTCAATATGTGCTCTCAAATTCCCTAAAACTCCCCCTCACAGCCCCAAAAGTGAACATTTCAGAATGCTTCAAAGTACTTCCAATGAACAATCCATTACGTGATGTTTTTATGACCATCATATACGTGAAGTCAGAGAACACAACAATGATCTTTATTTACCTGTTATAGGGAGGACTTTTTAAAGCTTTTTATCTGAGACAGTCTCACCAAAAACCTCAATGTGTATTTTCCCCCAGGAGCTTCTTCAAAATGAGAAAAATGTTTTCCAGATTATAAATAGCTAAACTGGTAAAGTTACACGCACATTTTAAAGTCAGTCTTGTGGGTTGTGTATTTAATGGTACCGCTAATGTTTTCAGAATTTATACAGTGTAGGTGAAGATCACAGGAAAAGTGAAGGCTAATACTCTATGCTGGGTGTTTTATCAATAAACCATTAACATAAACTCACCTAGGACCTGTGCCTGAAGCATCCATTTACCAATCCACAAAACGAGACTGTGGTGATCTCTTATTCCTTGGCACCCATCTAGCACAGGAAGTATTTCCGCAGCGTCAAAGTGCATATACCACACCTGCCATCTTTGCAAACGCAAATTCTAAGTCTTTCCCGGATTTTCGAGACCTGGACGCCTCTGAGGAGCAACAGTTAAGATTTTGGTGACTGTCTCTCAATCTGGGTTCACATGACCGCACTATGGGCACGCATTTCTGTCTCAGTGCAGGACACAGTATGTCTTATTACTGGTTAAGGTGGTATCTGTCAGGTTTTTCCACTGTGAAGTTACCATTTTTCCCTTTGTGATATATAAACCTCTTGGGAGAGATACTTGGGGCTATGTAAGTATCACAGATTGGAGGACACTTCAGGAGACATGACAACTAAATGCAGAGTGGGATCCTGGATTAGATCCTGAAACAGAAAAAGGACATTAATGGAAAACTGATGAAATTCAGTTAGGTCTGTAATTTAGTCAATAGTGGTGTGCTAATGCTAAGGTTCTGATTTTTAAGGACACTTGATTATGTAAGAAGTCAGCGTTATGGCAAGTGGGTGACAGGAACAGGGAAGCGCTCTGAACTATTACCCCAACTTTTTTTTAACTGTAAATTTACTTCAAAGTTAAAAGTTTACAAAGTTGCAGATTCTGATTCCATGTATGCTGGGGGCCTGAGAGTGTGCATTTCTCCCAAACACCTAGAGATGGCAAGGTCACTGATCCACGGACCACTTCACATGGGCCTCGCTGGGCCCTGACAAATGCAGCTGATGTATTTCACTGTGCACAACTTTCAAAGGACAATCAACTAAAATGCGTTGAGATTACGCTTTAGGGGCGCCTGGGTGACTCAGTCAGTTGAGCGCCAAACTCTGATTTTGGTTCTGGTCATGATCAGTTAGTGGGATTGAGCCCTTGGGATTCTCTCTCTCCTTTCTGCTCCTTCCCTGCTCGTTCTCTCTCCCTGTCTCAATATAAATAAATAAAACACGGGGCGGGGGGGGGAGGCAGGGAATAAAAATATTTTGAAAAAATACTGTTAAAAGATTACACTTCAAGTACAGTAATCACTGTTTAACTGGAGGCAAATCCTTAAACTCGGGCATGCTTAAGTGCTATCTTTGTACGAGGACATGGTGTTAGAAGCCGGTGCGACGTGCCAAGACCGAAAGAAGAGTATGAAATCACAACCTTTTGTCTACGGTTGGCCTTGCCCAGCTGAGCTTGGCACTCCTCCAAGGCTGCAGAGCCAGAACCTCCAGCAGGAACGCACCACGTGCGCCCACACTGCAGCGCGGAGATGGCCATGGGGACAATGAGTAGGCCACCCATTCCACTGACAGAAGGCACCCATTACCAAGGCCACAGGGAGGCAGGAGAGCAGAGTGACAAGAATGGGCTCTGGAATTCCTGCTCACAGTGAGAACTAGCCACAAAGGTGATCTCTGCTCATCCCATTAAAATGACTTTTAATCGCATATAATAAACCCACAAGAAAGAAGAGACGGGCAAGGTATTTTGCCAATTTCTGGGAGACTGAAAGGATCTAGGAGGACAAAGGAAACCACAACCTGGAGCACACAGGAATGGGTATGGCCAGAGGAGGGCTCTAAGCCTGTGGTAGGCCAGGACACTCGGCAAAGCAAGGGCTGAGCCTGCTCACAGAAGTGGGATCCCTGCATGGAAAAGCTATACAAGAGTCCTCCCTAGACCAGGGGGAGCAGCCCCAAATCAAAGGGGTCTTTCTTAAGCTGTAAGACACAGAGGAAAAGTCTCTGGATTCTGGCACTCAAAGTCCACACAGTAACAAGTTCCCGATCACCTGAGGGGAGACCCGCACATTTTCAAAACCAGCCCCACAGACTCAGCTCTCTGCCTTTCTCTGGCCTTAGACAACAATAATTACCAATATTTAAGGAGTATTTGCCATATGAGCATGAAACCGGTATTTTTAAAAAGATGATGGCGACAGTGACACCAGAATAAGAAATCAGAGAATAAAAGAAATGAAAAAAAATCCTTACTGGTCTCCTCAAAGTCGAGAAGATAATGCATTCACAAAAAACAATAAACTGTGGGGGGAAAAAACAGAATAAGCTCTTCGAAATTTTCAGTTGTGTTAATAAAAAATTTAAAAGATTGGGCAATATATCGAAGCCCTCTCCCAGAAATGAGAATAAAATGACAAAGGAAGAGGAGAAAGAGATTCAAGGGATCAATCCAAGATGTCCACCATCAAACTAATAAGAGCTCCTGAAAGAGTAAAAGCAGAAACAATTCTCAAATAAATACAAGAGAATTTCCCAGAGCTGAAAGGCAAGCCCCCAGAGGCACAGAGCACTCAAAGTGGGACTCCACATCCTGGGGCACTTTGAAAATGCCCCTAACACCAAAGAGGATCCTAATGAGTTACCCAAAAGGAATAAGGCTACTTGGCAGAAGGTTCTCACTGAAATGATGAAGAAAGCCATGATTACACATGGAATCTTGAACAAACTCAGATGTATAATACAGGAAAATATTGGCAGTACACTTGTAACTGGCCTACAGAGTAATCAATCCAGATCAGAAAAAGAGGACAGAGACCTGGGGAGAAGATGGGACATTGGAGAGATCTGGCATGCTTTAAAATTTAAGACAAAGAATCATGGGAACAGCAAATGCAAAAATACCAAAAAAAAAAAAAAAAAAAAAAAAAAGGCCATTACCAACAACAGAAAAAACAAAAGGCTGTAGGAGAGAGAAAACGCACCACTCGGCCTTGAAGCAAACAGTATTTGTACAGTCATAAACAATTTAACACAGTTAATTCAGGGGGTAGAAAAAATGGCATCTGACCTGAAAAGCAAAATCATCTATCATAACAGAAAGTCGACAATGTGTAAAACTAATAAACTACCAACTTTCGCTTCAGAGCTATGGAAACCTTCCAGAAGGAACATTAAAAAGATTTCTTTGAGGAGAGAAACTGAAAGGCTGGACAGGGGACTGCTGCTTCTCAATGTTCAAGTTTTTCACCGACATTTTACTGTGTATAGGACTTTGGTTAAAATATCGGATATACGGAGATATATATATATATATATATATAAAGCTCGAACCTCAGACAAACTGAGTTCAAAGCCTTGGCTCTGTGTGTCCTGGACGAGTCTCTTAACCTCTGTGGGCCTCCGCCACCTCACCGGATCACTGGGACAAGAGACACTGGAAATGATTAGCAGTGCCAGCCACAGCACATAACCCACAAACGGCAGCCATTTCTGAAAACTTAAAGCCAACGGACGTGGTCAGCATCCAACATCACAAGAACATATACTCCTATCTTAACTGCGAGACGAGGAGAAAATGGGAGCCAAACATACAGAAAGAACTAGCCTCGCGGGCGGTTTGGGGGTTTCTGCTATCACCGGGCGTCTGTACCCCGGGGCGGTCCCAAGGGCTGGATCTCGAATGGCCGGGTGACCTACTTTCTGACCGCCTGCTCCCCCGCTTCCGCAGGACCACCTGACTACCCCCAAGTTCGCTCCCGTCTCCCGAACGGCCAGTCGCAAATGTGCCCGAGAAGGGGCCGGCCCCTCCCACCGACCACCTTCCCCGGGCGCCGCCGCACCAACGCCGCCGGGCCCGGAGCGCCTTCCGGGGCGGGACAGGTAATTCCGAACGGGCCGCCAAGAGCCACTCCGGTCGAACAGACCCAAAGCCGGGCAAAGTCTCGGTCCTCAGACGCCCACAGGTGTGGGCAGCTCTTCCGGGAGCACTCAGGTCTTCAGTGAAAACCCAGCCCCGCGTGAAGGCGGCGTCTCCAAGGTGCTCACACGGTGCAGGTGGGATCGGCATCCGAGGCCGCACTTCCGAAGGGCCACACCAAACAGGCGGGGGGGGGGACCGAACCCCTAAATCTTCCCTCGCGGACGACCCCCCCCCCCCTGCTCCGGGAGCCCTCGGCCGAGCGGGGGCGTGCGCTCTTGCCCGCCGGTGCCCCAGGGCACACGCCGGCCCGGACACCGGCCTGACAGCGGCCACCGGCGCCGGGCTCGCTCGCGGCGCCGTCACCCCTCGTCCCCGCCAAGCGGCAGGGGCGGCCCCGCCACCGCGCGCGGCCGCGGGCGCCCGGTCCCCCGCCCGTCCCACCGGCGCGGCGCGCGGCACCCCGGGGGGAGCGAGGCTCGCGCGCGGCCCCACGCCCGGCCCGCCGCCGGGAGCGCCGCCGGGGCCAGGGGGCGGGGGAGGGGCGGGCTCGCGGCGGGCGGCGAGGAGAGGCTGACGGGGGCGGAGGGCCCGCGGCGGGGAAGCAGCAGGAACCGGGAAGGGGGACCGGGGGAGCGGAGGGCGCCGACAGGGCCGAGGGCGGCGGGCCGTTGGCCGGCCGCGCAGGGCGTCCCGGGCGGGGGCGGCGGGCGCGGCGGCCGGAGGAGGGCGCAGGGAGGAGGGAGGAGGGGAGATCTCGCTCTCGCTCTCGCTCTCGCCCCGCGGGAAGGGGGAGGTGGAGACGCGACCGGCTGCGGGAGCTGCAATTACCGTGTGGGCTGCGGAATTCTCGTGGTGTTTGTCGGGGAGATGCGATAATGGCGTCCGTCCTCGCGAGAGAAGCCGCCGCTCTGCGCAGGCGCCGCGAGTCCCTCCCCGCGGCCCTCCGCCCGGCACCGTCTGCGCACGCTCCTAAGCGGGGCGCGCCGGGCGCAGGGACGGGGCGAGGGGGTGGGGCCTGCCGCTCGGAGCCTCCCGCGCGCGCTTTCGCCCGCGCCGACGACCGCCGAGCATGCGCACGCGTCCTCCTGCCGCGCCCTAGTTTGGGCCTCTGAGGGTCCTTACCTCCTCAGCGTAAGTTCCGTCTCCGCGTTAGCCCAGTGGGAAGCTGCGTCGGTGGACCGTGAGAGGAATTTACATTTTTCTCTGAGGCCGAATGAATAGGAATCAGTTCTCCCCTCGACAACTACATATCCCAGAGGGCCGTGCGCGACCCGCTAGCGGTGCTTTCTGGGAATCGTAGTCCCTGCTTGTGCGCTCTGCCTGCCGGTACTTGTAGTCTCTCTCTCTCCGTACTCGGGTCTCCCGTCAGGGGCCGCGCCCGCGGCTGCTGGGACTTGTAGTTGAGACGCGGGGGTCGCCGCCGCTGCGGCTGGGGAGGCGCGCCCCCAGGTAATAGGAGGTGCCCCGGGCTCCCCGGCGTCCGTCCACACCTCCCGGCGCTCACGAGTGGAAAAACGTGTGTGTGGTTATGTGGCATATGTACCGTATGTAACTAATGTGTTACCGTACGAGACGTGCGTCAGTAATGTATAGGCTATCTTATGGACGAGCACGAATTCGGTGTGTGGACGTGTTCCACGTATGTAGCATAAATGCACGCTTGTTGGCACTCGTGGGAAGAAATCACTGAACTGTAGACAATCCCCAGAAACGATTCCTGCTGACTGCCATCAGCATTGCGCCTCACGTGGGCTGGGGTTCCCATTGCTTTTTCTTCTTCTCTCTACTCGCCTCTGTTTTCCGAGTTGTTTACGACGAGCAAGAACAAGGCTGTGGAGCTATTTTCATTTGGGAAAGAAAACGCTTCCCTGCAAGTTTCCTGCCCACTTCCCTTTTTGCCAGGGACAAAAAGCCCAATTCAGGGCAGTAACGCGCCGTGTGACCTTGGGCAACCTCGTTGGTTAGAATCTCTTCCAGAATTAACACCTGGGAGCTCTTCTGAGGCTGGTCATTGGGTTTCTTTGCAGGAAAAGTGCCTTAAAGAAATTCCAGAGAAGAGTCACAGAAGCTCAGTGCTGGAAGAGATATTTATTCACATTGAAATGAGAATTTTCCTGTCTACAGATGAGGGAAAATTGCTCAGCAAGGTCATGCTGCTGGAAAAAGACAAAAGCGGAGTTTGGAATCCAAAACACTGTGGTCTAGAGTCTGCTCATAGTGGGGGAAAAGGGTTGTGGAAGCTGAGCACACAGATCCTGAGAGATGAGTGGCTGCAAAATGGTTTTAGACGGCCGTGCCTTCTGTCCCCACCCCTGCCTCAGTCATAGCCAAGTCTAAAACTTAACTGAGATTTCTTAGATACGTGCGTATCTGACGAGAACGCAGGTAACTGTAGACTGGCAGTTTTTGTGTCGTTTCAAAACATCACACAGTTCCTTGTCTGTAGCTCCAGTGCAGGTGTGGGTGGCGGGCTCCTTCCTGGCCGGGCCTTGCACACTGCGGGGCCCCAAGCCACTGCCAAGTCATCATCAGACAGTAAGCCCATCAAAACTGTCTTTGCGCTTATGCCAGAGTCGCTGACTTCTCTTTCTCGTTGTTGATGACTCAGATTCGTGCGTTTTACACTTAGCCACCCAGGAAGCTCAAATAAAGGAGAGTGTTAATACTGACATCTAGCTGATTAGCCACAGTTTTAAAAATAATTAAATAGCCGGCCGTTGGCAAAGCCAGCTGTCCACCAAAGAAGGGCTGCTTCCCTATTGCAGAGGGCCCTGCTCCACGCCAGTCAATTCGTACGCAATTCCCGTCCAGGTTCTGGAGGTAATGAGGCTAGTGTCCTGTTAGTGGGGGCTTTATGGCCAGAGAGGGAGGGCACTCTGGCCTGGATGGTACCAGAAACGGGGGAACCCCCTTCCACGTGTGCGCACTGGGCATTCGCAGAGATCTCAAAGGCCCCATCAAAATTGTGCGATGCCGTTTCCAGCAGACCCTGGGATCCTGCAGAAGCGCCCTGTTCCTGAAGATGTCATTAGGACGAAGCCAAGTCCATTATTCGTGAAACTCTCAGTTGCCCAGGAAAAAGCCTAGAAAACAGCACAGTTGTCTGTAAGAGCAGGGACATGGAGTTGGCCTGACCTGGGCTTGGAATCCAGGCTCTCCTGTGGCACGTGTTGCACTGCCGAGGCCTCGTGAGCCTTGGCCGCCTCCTCCGGAAACTGGCGTCTCGGACTCACAGCTCATGGGAATATTGGGAGGATTCAAGGAAGTAGAGCTTGTAAAGGGTTTCGCAGAAGGCCCGACTCAAGAAATGATCGCATTATCGTGTGTTAAGTTGCCGTGCCTTGAGTCAGGTGTATATTATAGTCCGTATTCTTTGTGAAGAACGTGACGTTCAGAGAGGTTAACACCCAGGGTCACACGGCCAAGGCAGTGCTAGAGCTGTGAGGTGAAAGGTTGTGAAATCTGGCAGGAAAGGTGGTTAGGATATGGGCTGTGCGGGTCCCTGTTGGCCAAAGGATGCGTTTTGTCTTGATCCTAAAATAACCAAAGCCTTTTCAAGGTTTGGGACAAGGGTAGATATGATCAGATTTGCATTTTCAAAAGTTGCTTTAGCTGGAATGATGAAAAATGAATTGGGCATGGGGAGGAGGGTTCCTAAGTGAATTTGGGGGAGTACTTGAGGAGGCTGTGGCAGGGGTCCTGGCAAGAGGTGACGGAAGCCTGAACTAGGGTGGTCACAGTGGAGAAGAGATGTCATGGGATGAGATCAAAAGGACTTGACCCCCAACCTGATACTGGGGACGGAGGCAAGGCGCAGGGCTTGGGGTTGGCATCTGGGATGTCACCTGAGCCTGCAATTACGGGAAAACAGATGGATAGAAGCACCATTCCCTGAGATGAGGAGCTCCGGGCACCACCAGCCACTGACCACCAGCCACAGCTCTGGAGACTACCCCGAACAGTGCCTCTTTATAATTTGTCCACCTACAGGGGATGATCTGTCATTCCGCTCCTACCCCGGGACACCTTTTTCCGCCTCACACAAAAGCACCTGCTGGGAAGAGATGAGGTTGGGGGATGAACGATGATAGAGGAGTCCGTGGGTGGTTCAGGGAAAATGGGACAAAGCAACGCTCAGCAGGCACTGTAGCCCCGTCCCCCACTTACGTGGATTCTAGCCAGACCCGAGACAGGCCACAGCCACACGTTCTGGTCCGTCAAGAGAATTACGGGCCAGGAAGTACGTCAGCAACATGGTAGAATAGGAGGTCCCCCGTCACACACCCCCCTCAGCAACCATAATTCAACAGCCATCTATGGCTGAAGCCTTCCTGGAACCCTGAGACCCAGCTGTAGCCACTCGGCAGCCGTGGTCCAGGAACAGTCCCACCCACCAAGGGACACGGAGGGAAACCCACCCACCACGTCAATACAATGAAAACCACACAATCATCTCATTAGATGCAGAAAAAGCATTTGACAAAATTCAGCACCCTTCATGATAAAAGCTTTCAAAATAGCAATAAATGTGGTAATGGGTCTCAGCATAATAAAACCCATGTATGCAAACGGGTGTAGCCGCTGTCGAAAACAGTATGGAAGGTCCTCAAAAAATTGAAAATAGAACTACCACGTGATCCAGAAACCACTTCTGGGTAAACATCCAAACGAAACGCAAACAGAAGAGACGCCCACACTCCCGTGTTCACCACAACTTCCTTCTCGATAGGAAGACATGGAAACAAGCTAAGTGGCCATCAGTGGATGAAAAAGTTGTGACATAGGTAAAAAATGGAGTACTATTCAGCTGCAAGAAAGAGGGACATCCTGCCATTTGTGACAACGTGGATGAACCTGGAGGGCATCATGCTAAGTGATGTAAGCCAGACACAGACAGGCACTGCATGGTCTCACATGTGGAATCTAAAAAAGTCACACTTACAGGGCACCAGGGTGTCTCGGTCAGTTAAGCATCCCACTTCCGCTCAGGTCACGATCTCGTGGTTCATGAGTTTGAGCCTCACATCGGGCTCTGTGCTGCCAGCAAGGAGCCTGCTTGGGATTCTCTCCCATACCGCACGAGCTCGCTCTCTCTCTCTCTCTCTTGCTCTCTCTCTCTCAAAAATAGGTAAATAAACATTTTTTAAATAAAATAAAGTAAAAAAAAAAAAGTCGAACTTCCAGAAGCAGACAGTAGAAGAGTGGTTATCAGGGTCAGGGTGAGAGAAATGGGAACGCTGGTCAAAGTGTACAGACTTCCAGTTAAAAAAATTTTTTTAATGTTTATTTGTTTTTGAGAAAGAGAGACACCGAGTACAACTGTGGGAGAGGCAGAGAGAAAGGGAGACACAGAATCCCAAGCAGGCTCCAGGCTATGAGCCATCAGCACAGAGCCCGATGCGGGTCTCAAACTGACAAACGGCGAGGTCAGACCTGAGCCGAAGTTGGACGCATAACCGACTGAGCCACCCAGGTGCCCCCGGACTTCCTTCCAGTTTTAAGATGAATGCACTTGGGGATCTAACGTACAGTATGGGGACTACACCGTGTACTTGGAAGTGACCAAGACCTCAAGCACTCTCACCACAGAAAGAGCAATCCTAACTGTGTCAGGTGGTGGAGTCGTTCATTAACCTGCTTGTGGTCGGACTTTCATAGTGTATACGCACGCGAAATTGTCATCTTTGTCCATTTTACTTCAATAAGGCTGGAAAATAAATTATTTTTTTAAAGTCTTCAGGGAGAACTCTATTCAGTCACTGCTGCATGGACAGGATGTCCTGTGAATCTGGGAAAGGTACCGAAACGTCCTGTGCCTTCTTTTCCACCCCTGGAAAGTGTGGTGTTGAGACCTCATAAAAGTCACCTGTGACATAGGTACCTTTGCGTACAGATTGTGACATGGACTCCACTCCTGGCTCATATTACCTCTGTGTGGCTCTGGACCAGTCACATGACATCCCTCGCCTTGGTATCCTCATCTGTAAAATGGGACAATAAAATCTACTTGGCAGAGTTGTTTCTAAATTTTGAAATTGACCATGGGAAGTGCTCACCACAGCATCTGGCACAAAGGGGACGCTTACCCTGATGTTGTTGTCAAACTTTATATCCATGCAAATGACTTGGACGCTACCACTGCTAATGAGACATCCATCGCTGCCACTGTCGACTGCTCACGGGGGCCGAGTGCTGTGCCTTTACTGGATCACGTAATAACCCGCTCCTCTAGCTACACTTTGCCAGGCCTGCTTGACTGCTTTTTTTCTCCGTCTCTCTCTCTTTTTTTTATTATAGTTAAATACACATCACATAAAATTTACTATTTTAACCGTTCTAAATACACACTTCAGTGCTATTAAGTACCTTCACAAAGTTGTGCAACCATCACCACTAACTTGTTCCAGAACCTTTCTGTCTTCCCCAAAATGGCTTCCCCATTATCCATCACTCCCGCACCCCCCAGCCCTGGCAACCCCTCACCTGCTTTCCGTCTCTATACGTTTGCCTGTTCTGGATATTTCATATAAGGGGCATCCTACAACTTGTGGCCTTTTGTGACTGGCTTCTTTCACTCATATGACATTTTCAACGGCCGTCCATCCCCGTTGTAACGTGTGTTAGGCCTGCGCATCTTTTTGTTGTTGTTGTTGTTACTTAATCTTATTTTTTAGAGCAGTTTTCGGTTCACAGCAAAGCGGAACGGGAAAGTACAGAGACAGCATGTGCAGCCCTCGCGCGTCCACGCTCACGGCCTCCCCCCGTCACCAGCATCCCCCATCAGAGTGGGATATTTGTGACAGTTCGCGAGGCCTCCAGTGACACATCGTGGTCACCCAGAGGTCACTCTTGGTGTACCGTCTTTGTATCTCTGGCAGATATTTTCTCCCGGTCTGTGGCTTGTCTTCTCGTCCTCTGACATTGTCTCTCACATGGCACAAGTTCCTCGTGTCAACGAAGGCTCACGTGTTAGTGATCTCTCTCCCGGACCGCGCCTTCGGTGCCGTATCTGAAAAGGCATCACCACACCCAGGGTCACCTAGATTTTCTCCTGTGTCATCTTTGAGGACTTTTTAGTTTTGCATTTTACATTTCGACCCGCGATCCATTTTGAGATCATTTTTACGAAGGGCATAAGGTCTGTGTCTCGACTGATTTTTTTGCACGTGGATGTACAGTTGTCCCAGTGCCGTCGGTTCAGAAGATGCCTTTGCTCTTTTGTCACCGCCCAGTCCCCCGAGGTCGATTTCTGGGCTCCCTTCCATCCCACGGACTGATTTGTATATTCTTCAGCCAACACCACACTGCCTTGATTACTGTAACTTCGTTTTTTATGACTGATTAATTGCATTTTGTGATACTGTTTTGTTTTTTTTTCTTAATCCACTCATCCTTTGCTGAACATTTGGGTCATTTCTGTGTTTTGGTTATTATGAATAATGCTGCTGTGCACATTTGTGTACAAGCATTTACGCAGACGTATGTTTTCATTCCTCCTGGGTGTGTACCTTGGAACCAAATTGCCGGCACTCATGATAACTCTGCATTTGACTTATTGAAGAGCCTGCATGCCCTCCTAAATGACACTCCTCATTGTTCTCGGTGAGCAAATGCTGCTTTCCCGATTCAGAGAGGCCCACATCGAGAGGAACCGACAGCCAGCTGCACCTCGCCAGCCTTGTGGGCGCACCGCCTTGGAAGCGGGTCCTCCAGTCCCAGATGGGCCGTCTCAACTGTGGCCTCCTGGGGCAGAGACAGGCACTTTCTACTGAGCCCTGCCCAGATGGCAGTTGTGTGAGCCCAAGCACGTTGTCTTCAGCCCCCACGTTTTGGAGTCATTTGTCAGGCAGCAGAAGATAATTGGGGCACAGACTTATGTGTACCCTTTTCATTCCAACCCAAACTCTCCTTGCACCAGGTAAGTATTTGGAATAGATGACTGGCCATTCCCTGCAATGCAGCAAGCACGGATTATACACTTTACGTTGGGCCTATGGAAGCAAACAGCCACAAGGCAAGGCTCAATGAGACAATGAGCTCAAGACCCCATACCTGAGCCCTGACTCTGCCAATTTCCAGTGAGGGAGAGCTTAGACAATGCGCACGTCACTGCTCTGAGCTTCGGTTCCTTGTCTGTAGGATGGAGACCTAAGTGCCTACAAGTTAGCGCCCTTTGGGCTACGGGGGAATGTAAACTAGCTGAATACAATCAGAGGAACTCCTTGATTTCCATAAGTGACAAGTTTGGAAGTGCACTTCAGGATACGGGAGTGGAAATTGCTTGGCTGAGGCAATGTCATGTACTCCGTCACGCTCTCTCTCCGTCCCTCTCTTCTTTTCCAGCCTTCCGGCCCTGGGGCTCACTTTGTCTCCGTTCTTGAGCAAGGTCTCAAGAAGAGTTCCCAGCAACTGCACACGGTGCACACCTTACCAGTCTAAGTCTCTTTCCCCATAATTGCAGCGAAACTTCCGGAGTTAACACTGATTGGTCAGTTCAGGTTACCTGTAAATGACCTTCCCTCTGGTTGGCCAAACCCGAGATACATCAGGGATGGGGTCAGCTTGACCTGAGCCCCATGGATGGCCAGTGGGGGAGGGCTAGTGTCCCCGGGAAGACTCGGGTGATGTTATCAGAGGGAGGGGGCCAGGTGTCAGGCACGCATACACAGCATCTGCCCCTAGCACGAGTGTCCCAGGGCTCTCACGAGACCCAAAAGCGGCACCCAAGCCCATGTGAGCAGTGGTGTCAACATTGATGTCTGTCCAATGGTTGTTTCTTTTCTCCCGGAAGCTGTTGATTTGTACTTTCCAGAAGGAAAGGTTGAGTATGTTTCAACAAAGAGGAGAAAGTGTTTCTCTTGGGCTCCCAGGCACCTTTGATCCGTTGATTTTCATTTGACTCAGGAGATGGTGTAATTAAGCCAGGCAGGTGGTGAATATCTCAATAGCACTGCTGAGTTTCAACATCCTTGTGAACAAGAGATTTCCACTACAAAGCATCCCCTTGGCTGCTCAGGTCACGGAAACAGGTTTACAAATCCATAAAATCAATAAAAGCGTGTGCCCAAAATTGTACCATAAAAAAAAATCCCCGGAGAACAAAAGAGATTACTGTGGACAAAATGCACGTGGAAACTCGCATGTATTTGCAAGATTTTTGTCCAATCAGCATTTTTTCCTATTTCCTTCTTTTTTTTTTTTTTCCCAACTAGAACAGAATTTCTTTATGGACAGTGTATGTATCATTTGGAGATCTTAAAGTACTTTGGAGAGCCTTCAGTTGCATTTAGGAATGAATGTGAATTTCTATCACGTAAGAATAAAGCCCTCTTTGGAGAGAGTGATGCCAAGAAATTCGAGGCGTCTCACACAAGAGCGAGCTCCACACTTTGATCACACAGTCTGCTCTATAAAAAGCTTTTGGCGTGGTCCTCCAACACATATGTATTTACGAATAAATCATTCCTGTGTGTTAGGTACGATTACTGTGTGCTCTATTAAACATGTAAAATAGAAGTTATGACCAGTGAGAGAGGAAATAACGATAGAAATTCCTATCTTTTCTTCCTGGACTTTGAAGGACAGTCTGGAGTTGGCTCACGTGACTGAGGCTTAGCCAAGTCCAAAATCTGATGGGGGGGAGGAGCAGCAGGCCGGAGACCTGGGGGAGACCTGCAGAGCCCAAAGGGAGACTCTGGCAGAATTCCCTCTTGCTCAGGGGAGGTCAGTCTTTGTTCTATTCAGGCCTTCAACTGATTGGATGAGGCCCGCCCACAGTGGAGCATGTCCACTGACTTAAATGTTAATCACATCCAAAAAATGTCTACACTGAAGGGCGCCTGGATGGCTCAGTCAGTTGAGCGTCCAGCTTTGGCTCAGGTCATGATCTCACAGTCCATCCGTTCGAGCCCCACTTCAGGCTCTGTGCTGACAGCTCAGAGCCTGGAAACTGCTTCAGATTCTGTGTCTCCCTCTCTCTCTGCCCTTCCCCCATTCGTGCTCTGTCTCTGTCTCTCAAAAATAAACATTAAAAAGAAAAAACACATCTACACTGAAACAGTCAGGATAATGTTCAACCAAATATCTTGGCACTGTGGCTCGGCCAAATTGACAGAAAAATAACCATCACGACTCCCCATGAGAAACGTTCAGTTCCGGCAGATAATTTCAACATATCCTATGAAGGCCACTGATTGGTGTTTTATGTGCAAAGGAGATACTAAGGAATTAGAAGGCGTTGGTTTGGATAAACATGAGGTTCTTTGGCTCAAAATACAAGGAAAGTGGGTGAGAATTGGACATGGTGCGCTCGCTCAAGAGAGTAAGTTGGCACTTGTATCAACTATTTTAATACATTTGTCCTCGGACCCACGGTTGTCAAAAGTGGGAGTTCCAAATATGTTCATGCAGTGTCATTTATAAGACAAAAAAAAAAAAAATAGGGGAACCTGGGTGGCTCAGTCGGTTAAGTGTCCAACCTTGGCTTGGGTCATGATCTCGCGGTTCATGGGTTCAAGCCCCATGTCAGGCTCTGTGCTGACGGCTCGGAGCCTGGAGCCTGCAGCCGGCTTCAGATTCTGTGTCTCCCTCTCTCTCTGACCCTCCCCAACTCACACTGTCTCTCTCTCTCTTTCAAAATAAATAAACATTAAATTTAAAAAAATAGGCCATCTGTAAAGGGAGTGATTTGATGAATTATGGTATATCTTTTCACAGAGTATTCTATAGTTCAAAAAAAACAAGCAAAAAGCATGGATGTAAAAGCTTATTCATGATAATTATCAAGTGACTACATCTGTATCTATATACATACATACGTACACATATATACCCTTTACATAGGATATGATTATCTCCAGTATTAAAAATAGTGAGAGAGAGAGAGAAGATTTTATGTCGTGGAGATTTCCAGAAAGAGCCACAAGAAACTGCTATCAGAGCGCAGTTCACAAAAAGATAGAGGCATTCATTTTTCACCTTTGACCTACTTGAAACATTTTTCATAACATGCATGTAAATGGCTTCTCTATCTCTTTTGATGGCAGACATTTCAGTTTCTACTGTAATAGTGGCTGAACTGATGTTTGAGTCGGCTGGGAGGGTTGCGTGGGGCAGGCTCAGTTGGCAGTATTTTCTAGATAAAGCAGAGCTCTGTCGTGTGGCTACAGGAAGGACAGGGAGACCCCAGGACCACGGGGACAGCCAGTGTGGCGTTCTACCTCAAATAGAGGTAGAACTGGCTGAGCACGGCCAAGGGCATGCCCTTCAGAGCAAAGGGCTCAGCAAAAGGGCTGAGCAAAAGGGCTACGTAGCAAAAGGGCTACGGAGTGCTGGCTGACAGGGTCCCCGATGCCCGGGAAACCCGCGTTCCTTCAGGGCTCAGCTAACTCCTAGAACGCCTGGAAGGCTGACCTGGGCATCGGTAACAGAAATACCTCTCTCCTAAGTGCGTGAGTGATGGATTCGTTAAACCCTGAGGGCAACATAGTGGAGTTAGTGCTATTATTTCCCTACCTTACAGAGGAGGGAACTGGGGCAGAAGTCAATGAATGAATGAATGAATGAATGAATGAAGCTACCCAAGGGTACGTACCCTTGCAAAATGCCTCTGTGGAAGAAAACCACGTGTATCCCAGAGTTGCAAGGAAGGCAGGCAGACGCAGGGGCCACCAGAGACCAGGTCAAAATTCTGTGCACGTGACCAACAGGGTTCTTGGGAACCCACACGTGAACCCAAGGTTCCAAACCCCTGTTCTGTAGGGTTTTCCAGATCTAAGAGTCCAGGATTCTATGTGCATGAAAAGGGGGGCATTAGGATCCATGCTGACACGGTGACCTGGGAGCGCTCTGGGCCAGCCGGGATGTGTTAGTTTAGGCAGAACAAATTTGTATCAGGTCATGTCTCTTTGTTCCTGGCAGAGAGGGGTCACCTGCCCGCCTGCCCCTCCACCTCGGCAGTGCTTTGCCTAATTCCTGTCCCTGCGCTCCGGAACCTGCCACTCCCTCCACATACACACGGCACGGCTTTGTGCCTGGCCCTACATGCATACGACACGGCTCCAAACTAGGGGTCAACATCCAGGAACAAGGCCTTTGCTCTCTCCTATTTGCCTCTTGCCCTCTTCGCCAGGACGAGCAGTGCGCTCTCCACTGTGTGCTCCTGACTCCCCGGCACACTCTGCTGTTTACCAGATCAAAGCGAACCGAGGGGCCGGCCACGGTGAAGGCCACAGGTCTGTCGAGGGGCACCCACCCCTATGCCAAACTGAGCATCGTCCAGAAGCAGGGGCAGGCACGGGTTGAAATTTAACCTTCGGGATCAGGGGGTTGGGTGAGTTTCTACAAAAAGAGGTAGGCTAACCCCGTTCCACGATCGTCCAGACCAAAGTGAGAGCTTTGGTAGGAAGATCACCCTGTGTTTACGGGGCTCTGAGGGGAGCAGTTTGAAGATGTTGAGGACCCTGGTGTTGGGCAGGAGCCTTTGGAAGTCGTCCGATTTCTCCGTCTCCGTCAAGCAGATGTGGGGGACCCCCCGCAGTCATCCGCTGAGGCCGGAGCGAAGGTGCTCACAGGGTCCTTGTGTGCAGAGAAATCAGACTGATACTGGTAAGTGGGCCCTCAGATTTCCCCAGGTGCACTTTGATGTTTGGCTAATTCTGTAGCGTCTTCCAAAATGAGAGGCGTTAGAACCGGCCTGCTGGGGTTCAGGTTCCCAGTCTGTCTCCTTTTCCTGTGGGTGAACTTGGACAATTCCTTTAAGTTCTGTTCTGCGGAGCCATCAGGAGGGTGAGACCCTCAGAAGAAGACAGTTAGCAAGTGCCCCCTGGGATGGGTTGTTACTAGGACCATCCAGCCCCCTAGAAATTAGCCCCGCCAACCAGTCCCAGCCAGTCGTTTGAGCTCCAGAACCCCTCAGGCAGAGACCATTCTCAGCAAACGTGCAGTAAACACATTATCCAGGGGCACCTGGGTGGCTCCCTCGGTGCCAAAGCGTCCAACTTTGGCTCAGCTCATGATCTCACGGTTTGTGAGTTCGAGCCCCGCGTCGGGCTCTGTGCTGACAGTTCAGAGCCTGGTGCCTGCTTCCGATTCTGTGTCTCCCTGTCTCTCGGCCCCTCCCCTGCTCATGCTCTGTCTCTCTCTGTCTCTCAGTAATAAATAAATGTTAAAAAAAAAAAATTTAAAAAAAAACAAACACATCATCCAACCAAAGACTGCCCCGGGTCAGCCGCACCCTGACGGCAGTGTCCTTAACATTCTGCGACCTCCCTCATTGTGGGTCTCAGATTTCTTCTCTGTCCAAAAAAAAAAAAAAAAAAAAAAAAGGCTGGCTGATGAGATCACTTCTGATTTTCATTCCTAAAATATCCACACCGTCCAGGTTGGCCAGTGGGAAGAGCTTGGGCTTCTTCTCGGTGGCTCCTGAGTGTGGTCACTCGGGACAAGTGACTCTTGTCAGAGGTGAGAGCGGGGCCGGCTGCTTTCATGCCCCCTGGGCCCCAGTCTCCTTGTCTGTAAAATGGGAGAAGCACCTGTCTCACAGGGTCATGTAGACACGGAACCACGTGCAGAAAGCCCGGTGCACAGTGGGCTCCCAGTGAACGTTCCGGACTCGGACTCGGAGTGGGTGCCCGGGATGGCAGCAAGGTGGGCACCGGGAGCCGGAAGGAAAACGCTGGGCCCTGCCCTGGACCTACCTGTAAACTTCAGACCACACGGAAAGGCGCTCACACCTGACCGGCCTCCGAGCCCAGCTCCCAGAGGCCACCGCTAGGTGTGCTTCAGGGCTCACCTCTGACGCTTTCCTCCACGCACAGGACATGGGTCCACGCATTCACAAGGCTTCTCACCGAAGCAAACACGGACCCCACTGGACATGTCGATCTGCACCTGGGTGTTCTCGACTCGACTGGAGACATCCTCACAACCTTCCCTTCTTTTACACTTGGTGTGACCGGGTCGAACATCAAGCCCCTCGACCGGAACCCTGGCCCCGCCACTTCCGGACCCCTCGGCAGGTGCCTTCCCCCCTTGACCCTAGGAAATCACAGTACTTATCACACGGCGCTGTGGGAGGCAGAGAGGAGGCCGGGGATGGACCGGCCTAGAACGTGGAACCACGTCCCAGGCACTAACTGTTGTTACTGTCACCTTGGGCATGGATACCTCCGTATTTAACCACTTCCTTTTTGGGGAATGTGAGGTGGGCTCCAATCTCTAACTATGACCAACCACATCCTCGCACATCCCCACACCCGTGTGCAGGACAGAGTGACGTTTTGTGTCAACTGGTCTTCAAACTACCTTCAGGGGAACCCCAGGGCTCCACGGCGATTTCAGAACACCACATTGGACAGTCTCTTCCGCCAAAGGAAGACTGGAGCTTCCTGAGAGGTTTGTGCCTCATGTTAGCGTCTTGTGCGTCGGTATTTGACAGAACATTTCCTCTGGGAGATAAAGAGAGTTTGTTACTAAATACACCGCCCGCCCCCCCCCCAGTGTATTATCGGGGGCCGGGGGCCGTTCCAGGAGCCCCTGGGATTCTGGAAAGAAGGGATGGAACTTTATGTAGACTGTTTTCTCCTAAACACGCATAGCTACAGTAAGTTTAATCTATAAATTTGGCACAGAGGTGAACAACGGGACCGATAATAAAACAGAAAACCGGAACGTCGTAGTCAAAGTAACGTCACCGCAGCCTTACCGCACTATCCTCACTCTGGCGATGACGTGAGGTGATAAAACGCCCAGGCGATGAGGTGAAGCGGGATGAGTGACCGAACCTTAGGCCATCAGTGACCCGGTAGCACGTGAGAAGCGGGATCGTCCGCTGCCCGACTGCGGTTGACCGCCAGCTGCTGGAACCGCAGGCAGAGAAACCGTGGGTCAGGGGACCTCTGAGTGACCGAAAGTCACCGGTGGCTCAGCCTAGAGAGAACACTGACAGCGTTATAAAATGTTCCAGAGTCATCTCAATCCCACATTCCCTGGCCACGCCCCGGGACCCACGGGAGCTACCTTTCGCCGAGGGAGTGCGTCCCTTCCCCAGGCCGGATTGGTGACATCCGTGCTGGCGGGAGCATTGCACCCTGGCCATGGCAGACACGGCCCACGCGGGCCCTTCGGGGCAGCGTTAACGCCTGCCAGCGCGCCGCGGCAAGTTCTCGGACACGTGAGCTGGCACCTGTGGCTCATGCATCCGCGAGGCTTCCCGGATTTGGCTCAGCCGGGCAGCGGGAAGGGTCCAGATCCGTTCAATGCGTCCTTCCTGGCACTGAGGCCGGTGCTTGACCCACGGCGGGAGGGTTGAGTCAGCGAGAAGAAGATACCGCATTACTTTTATCACTTCCGTCCGCAAAGACCAGACTTACTTTGCTGCGCGGCCCTCGCCCTGGAGGCACACGGCCGCCAGGAACAGGCCCTGGGAGCCCGTTCAGGATCTAAGCAGCCTCACCTCATGGTGCGCGGTCATGAGCAACGCCCTTTCACTGGGGACAGAGACTGTGTGCACGTGGTTGGCAGCCCTGTGTGCAAATGTAACACGTTGGGTGGGGGGGGGGGGGCACGGACTTCCTGTGACCCCTGTGGGCTGGAGCCCCAGGGTGGGGGTGGGGGCACGGACTTCCCGTGACCACACCGTGACGATGACCGCGGATCCAAAGCAGATCAATGCCACGCGGGAAAGCCAGTTTTGGGGGGAGGGTTCAGGGAGGAGATGAAGCGAAGGCCCCACGTGCAGGGCCGGGGTTGGGCTGCTGGGCATCTGGTGGCCCCCGGGCTCCGCGTTGGGCAGGTTTCCAGAGATCTGGCTCCTCTGGGGCCCCGTTTGTGACGAGGCCACCTGCCCTGAGGCACCAATCACTCCAGTGCATCAGTGGAGGCCTTCTCTTCCTTCTCTCTACCCCAGGGCACCCCCTCTGGAAGGGCCCCGTCTGTGTGCCGGGGGGCACCCGGCAGTCCCCCATCAACATCCGCTGTAGGGACAGCGTCTACGACCCGCGGCTGAAGCCTCTCATGGTCTCCTACGCCGCAGAGAGCTGCCTCTACGTCTGGAACACCGGCTACTTCTTCCAGGTGGAGTTCGACGACTCCACTGAGGGGTCAGGTGAGCCGGGGCCGGGGCCTGTCACAGCCAGGCTACGGGGTGGGCAGAGAAGGGGACCGGGGCTTTGCTGACGCGTGGTGTTTGGGGGCAAAGAACAGAGGCATCTCAGCGTCGCAGGGCAGGGAGGTGACACTCACTTTAAGGATTATGATGCCCACGCCCGACCCTTGCACGGCTTTACTGCACATCCTGGGGGCCGGTCGGGAAGAAACGATGTGCCAAGAGAAACGCACATGTACGGCAGGTCACAGAGGAGAGCGGAGCAGGTGGGGGAGAGAGGCGCGGTGGGGGTGGGGCCCGCAAGCAGAGGCAGAATGAAATTGTACCAAGGCCGGGGCAGGCCATCCAGAGCCGGGCCCCTCGCTGGTCCCTGCCCAGAGGACGCCCAGCGGCTGGGAGGCACAGGGGGCGGAGCAGGGACTCCGTGAGGTCTGGGAAGCTGCCTTCCACCCCTGCTTTCCGTCGGGACTGCTGCAGGATTCCGTCTGGCCTTCCTTCAGCACCTGCCGGTATCGTCATAAACCCTGTTTATGCCGCACGCCCGTCTTCCTTCTGGGAGCGGGGATTGTCGCGCGGACGGGCAGAGGGTGCTACGCGGCCAGCCCCCAGTGGAAACCTTAGGCAGCAGGCCTCTCACCGGCTTCCCTGGTGGACGTGACTTCACACGTGTTGTCACAGCTCAATGCTGGGGGGACTCGGTGTGTCCCGTGTGACTCCACGAGAGAGGGCTCTGGAGGCCGGCGCCTGGTTTCCTCCAGACAGCGCGGTCTACAGAATGTGCTTGCGTCGTTTCGCCGTAATCAATCTTAGCCACGCGGACGGCTCTACACTGAGTCTTGGGAGTGCTCGAATCTGGGGACCCCCGGCCCAGCTCCCTCGTGGGCCAGCCCTCAGCCCATCCCCTTCCACGCACCCAGTCATCTTACTTCCCCACCATCGCCCTGCGAGGACGCCAGCCCCAGGAGAGCAGGACCTCTAGTTTATGCTGAGCGTCGCAGGTGCTCAGTAAACTGATGGATGAACCTCGAATGAGGAGTTAAGGGAGCAGAGGAGCCTCAACTCTCCCCTCGGGAGTGGGGAGCAGGGCGCCCGCCTCAAAGGCTGTTGGAGGAAGACACGAGGCCTCCACAGGGAAGCCGTCAGCGGCTCACGGCGTCGCACGGACCAGCTCCCGAAGCAGGCTGCTGCCACCTGCCCTGGCTGCTGACCTGAGTCCGCCTTCCTGGGTCACCGGCAGCAGGACGCCGGAGCGGGAGCTTGCTTGCGGCCTTGCCCTCGCGCAGAGCTTGCGGAGCCTTCGTTAGAGCCGAGCACCGGCCCTAGACTGTCAGTCTGCTCCCGCCGTCACCGGGAGGTGTCAGCCCTGCGTCCTGGCTCTGTCCTGACGCTGATTCTGTGTCACCTGGCCTGGAAGTGTGCGAGCAGCCACAGCCCCCACTCTGGGCGCCCTGAGCCACGTGCAGCCCATGTGCCAGCCTCCCGGGGGCCCCGGGAGAGGGTCTGGATGGTGATCGGAGGCCCAGACTCAACCGGCCTGCCTCCGATGGACGGAGCAGCTGCGGGGTGGGGGCTTCTCCAGGTTGGTCTTCACCGTGACCCTCGGGCACGCCTCTCACATGGCGTTCGCTGAGGCCGGCAAGGCGGGGGGGGGGGGGGGGGGGGGGGGGGGGGGTGGGGGGTAGCAGCAAAACGCCAACTCTGGCCAAGGCACGCACAGAGGAACTTCTGGGAAGGATGAGATGGGCTCAAAGGAGAGAAGGGGAAGCTGTGTTCTCAGACCCTAGAAAGCACCGGAGCTGCCCGGCACAGCGATGTGTGTGCTCACCTACTCAGTGGGCCGCCTTCTTTGCCCTCGCTGGTCTCTTCCAAGTCCGGATTCCCAAGGAACAACTAAAATTGAATTTCCAGGTTCAATGTGGTTGTACCATTTTAAAAATTTTTTGTGCAGCAACTTTATTGCTTTTGTTTTTTTAAAACACATTTTTTAATGTTTATCTTTGAGAGACAGAGACAGAGCATGAGCAGGGGAGGGGCAGAGAGAGAAGACACAGGATCCAAAGCAGGCTCCAGGCTCCGAGCTGTCGGCACAGAGCCCGACGCAGGGCTCAAACCCGTCAACTGTGAGATCATGATCTGAGCTGAAGTCGGACGCTAAACCGACTGAGCCACCCAACTGCCCCGATTTATTTTGAAGTAAACTCTACCCACAATGTGGAGCTTGAACTCACGACTCCAAGATCAAGAGCCTCATGCTCTACTGACCGAGACAGCCAGGTGCCCCTTATGCAGCAAGTTGAAAAGACTGAACAAAGAATAATAGTTCCTGAACTTTTCGTTGCTTGGTTATTAGTTATGTGAATGTAGTAATAATTTTGAGAAAAACAGATATGGTTGTGGATGAGTTCTTCTAGAATTCATATTCCTCCCGTGTAATTATTATGTGCAGTTATGGGTCTTACTGATATCTACATAGGTTTATTTTCCTTTCAGTCATAAAATACAAAAAGCTTCGAAGGTCACTTAGGACTCCTGCCTGTGCATTGTTAGGATACATTTGACAAAAATTGTTCAGATTCCCAGGGGAAAGGGTGTGGTGGCTGAGCGTGGCACCTCGTCAGTGGCTGGTCAGTGGAGCACCTGTAACGCCGAGTGATAGCCTCACCGAGACCACATGCTCCGGGAAGCAGTGGTCCCAGGGTAAATTGCAATGCTTTTTCTAGAAGGTGGAAGCTTTGCCGCACAGACAAGTGAACATCCTCTTTCAAAAGTACCTCCAGGGGCACCTGGGTGGCTCAGTCGGTTAAGCGTCCGACTTCGGCTCAGGTCACGATCTCGCGGTCCGTGAGTTCGAGCCCCGCATCGGGCTCTGGCCTCATGGCTCAGAGCCTGGAGCCTGCTTCCGATTCTGTGTCTCCCTCTCTCTCTGTCCCTCCCCCGTTCATGCTCTGTCTCTCTCTGTCTCAAAAATAAAAACGTTAAAAAAAAAAAAAGTACCTCCATCCAATGGATAACAGCATGGCCCTAAGCAGACACCACAGCGGACAGCGTCTGCCTCCTCATTCTCCTCAAGGACAGAGGCCCAGAGACGTGGCTCATTCAAGGTCAAGCGCGGCAAGTGGAGGGTCAGGTTCAAACCCAGTTCCTGCTGCTTGGAAAGCCCACTGGAGTCACCACATCTGCTGTTTGCTGGACCCTTCTCCTTGGCAACGCTTTGCTTACAGAAACTTGAGTACTCCTGAGGATTGCTGAGATGGGTCTTGGCTCCCATTTGACAGATAAGAAAAATGAGGCACAGAGATGTCCATGGCCAGAAGTCACAGAGCCCGCACGACAGGATTCTGTGCTCTCCAGAGCAGGGAACTTCACAAGCGTGACCTCTCTCTGGGAAAAATCTGCACCCAACATCCACAGAGGTCGGGCGTGAAGCCAAGGCGCTGACCCCACGTGGCACATGAGGAGAAGGTCCTGGGCTCATGGTCAGGTCCCCAGCGAGCCAGCAGCTGCTCAGGGTGCCGGCCAAGCCCACACCCGACTGCCCTGACAGGTGGAGTGGGGATGTCTCTGTGATGCTTCCAGGGTGAGGTTGTTGCTGTTATTTCTGTATGGGCGTCTTAACAGCACCTGTGACTTGGGCTCTAGATGTTTCTGAACCCCACGGGAGCTCAGGCTCAGGTTCGAGGCTGGAGAACTAGGCTATCACAGGTCGTAATTATCCCCAGAGTCACCGCTCACGGCCTCCTCTTGGTCAAGAATTTCAATCTCTGGAATTTTTACCCCAAGAGTAACTCAGAATTGGGCACAGCCAGCCCCGGCAGCCTCTCTCTGCTTCCGGGATCTGTCCCGGGGCGGGCGTGCGACCCCGGTCAGACCGCTGAGCGCCAGAGCTCCCCTGGGAGGCGTTGGAAAAGAATCTTCCTGCCTGTGTTGTGCGGGGGCAGCTGGGAGCCGGGCCCGCCGGTCTTCAGGGGAGAGCAAAGCCAAGAGGGGCGAGGAAACTTGAGGCCTGAGGCCCTTGTCGGAGCCTCTAAATGCAGCTGTGCCTGAGACCAAAGCAGCCCCCGGACCAATAAATCTCTCTTTTTGCTTAAGTCAGTTTGAGTAATGATAATTCCACCCCTTGTTTCCCAGAGCCCTAATACAGAAGACCAAAAAAAGTGACCGAGTTGAGAGAGCAGAAATGGAAGGGAGTCACCTGGGAACCGGCCGCCTCCCTCCTTTCGCTTTCTGCTCAAATGCGATGCGGGGGCAGCCTGGGTCCCTGAGGCCCAGGGCCGGGGGGACGCTGCACTTGACCCACAGAGGTGGGCAGTCAGAGCACGGGGCCTGGAGACCCCAGGTGGGTCCTCGGGGAAGCCGAGCCCAGGCGAGCCTGGCCAGCGGCGTGCTGGCAAGGGTTTGGCACCTGGCCCTCTAGGGCTTGGGGGAGGGACCGGAAGCCATTGACAGCTTTGCCCGCTTGCCCTGGTGTAAATACTCCACTGAGGCACGGCCGGCCTCCGTCTCCAACAGTCACTGATCCCAGGCGGGGAGGAGAACTCGGCCATCTCCCAGGGCCCAGTTCCAGTCGGTCCCACGTGTCACTGACCCAGGCCCTCCCCCCGCCACAGTCCCTGCTGCCTCTGAGCTCTCGTGGGCTCTCCAAACGAGGCCTCGTCTGTACCGGCTAAGACCGTCGCACGTGGCAGAGACTCAACTCAACTCAGACTGGCCGAAGCGAACAAGGGGAAACGTATCGGCTCAGATCCTGAAAAGTCCGGGGTGTGGCTGAGTCAGGTGGCAGACGTCCCACAGAAGGAATGGAAAGAATGGAACGGAAGGTGGAAGGAAGCTGAATCCTCCCTGGGGCCCCTGCTCCGCTCTGGTGGGGTCATCCCGGGCCAGAGACACACCTGCCGTTCTGGTTCCCCCTCCGGATTGAGCGGTTTGGAGCGACAGCGCCCCTGCCCCGGCGATCACAGCTCAGGCCTGGGCTGCTGACCCTCAAAGCCCCGCGTGGCGGTTGGAGCACAACGCGGTGACGGAGGACGAGCCCGCCCTGCAGCAAGGTGCTGTGCCCAGAAGAGAGGGTGGCCGGGGCTGGGAGGCGCACCCCAAGCTCTCTCCACCGGGCCTGGCATGCTTGCTGTTGACCCTGCACTGACCCCGGCCCACCCGAGTCAGGCGGCCGTCAGCGTTCAGGACCGTTGTGCCCTGATGCAGCCAGGCCTGTGCGTTGACCTGGGCCTGACCCTCACTTTCTGGCTTCTGCACCACCTTCTCAATCTGATCCAAAGGGACTCGCCACCCCCTCCCCCCCCCCCACCGCCACAGACCGAAAGAATTATCTGGGTGTCTCTCTCTGGCCATATAAATTACTAGATAATTCCCCCCGTGGCTCGTGTCCACCCAGGCCAATCTGGTTTTCCTTTACTTGTCATTTTCCCAAAAACCCAGTTTCCTTTCTCGGTCTCCTCCCCAATTTCACATGCCCCACACCCCCAGCTCGGTTCCCAGGCTCTCTCCCTGTTTCCACATCTCCCGTCCTCTTTGCTCGCCGCCACTGAAAATTGGGAACTGTCAGGAGCAAAGGAAACGAAAAACGCAGCTGAAGACTGGAGCCCGTTAAAACACGTTTGCGGCAAGCAAACGAGAAAAGGGAGACAGTCCCACAGCTCAGAAATAACACTGGATCGACGGCAAGGAAGTGCCCCACGAGCAGGGAAGGAAGTGAGTGGGGAAGGCACTCGCCGAAGAAGTAATTTTGCAGGATCTGTGATCACTCAGGCCCGGTTACGCAAACAGGTGACCGCCAGAAACTCAGACAGAAGCATAACCGGGAGGCTGAGGACGTTCTCCGTCAGCGTGGAAGGGTCCGGCAGTTGTTTTCCAGAGGGCGAGGAATACGCGCGCTTGGAGATTAGCGCCAGCCAGGGATGATGTATGGCAGGTGGAGACAGCGGGGCATTCCAAGGGATTGGAGAAGCAGCTGACGGCCCGGGCCCGGGGCCGTGGGGGCTGGTGCAGGGGCGCTGGAGGGGGAGCGCTTCCTGGGAGCAGAGGGAGCGAGGGAGGACAGTCGGCAAAGGCAGGGCCTCCTCTCCCCCCACACACACCCCCTCTCCCGGGAAGCCCTCTTGCCCAGTCCCGAAGGACGATCCTTCTGGAAGGGGTGACAGCGCCCGCCCAGTCTGCCAGACGGGCGCTCAGAGGCCGCGAAAGAGACGCATGTTCAGTGACCCATAGTCGCTGTTGCTGCTGGACGTGGCCGGGTGCTCCTCGTGTGGCAAAGCCATGTGCTGAGCGGGGTACAGCTTTTATCCCCTTGGATCCTCGCAATTACCCCCCCCAAAATAGAAAATGTTCCCACACGTGGAGAGGGGACGCCCTTATCCAACATTCAGCCGAGAGCTGTTTCCAAACCCCACACCGTGCTCGCCGTCCACAGAAAAGGAGCCAGGGCTCTGCAGCCTCGCAGGGTAGAGCCTGACGCCAGGGAGGCCAGGTGCCCTGCTGCCCTATCCCTGTTCCCACCCCGTGCACCTGTCTAGGGGAGTGGGGGGGGTGGGTGGGATAGGCCACAGAGGGGAAATCACCTCTGTCCCACACACTAGACCCATGTCCTGTGGGGGCCAGGCCCCTGTGCTGCGTCTCTGCACCCAGAGGCCACACAAGTATTCCTGAAGGTGCAGGGGGAGTACAGCATGGGGGTGAGGGTCCTGCTGTGGGGCAGAAAGAGAGAGAGAGAGGGAGAGAAGCGTGCGGAGCAGGCCATCAGCTCTACCAAGTCACCTAAACTCTCTGATCCTTGGTCCTCTCTGACCCTCAGTCTACTCCTCTGTAAAGGGAAGGTCCGCCTGACTCCGGAGGAATTAAGGAGGGCTCTGGGAAGCACTTGGCGCTCTGGGAGCTGAATTAACAATTCGATGATGGTTGTTGCCTTTGTTCCTAAATGAAATGACCCAAGCGGGGCTCGGGCCATGTGCGCGTCTAACGTCTTCCACTAGGGGGAGCACGGAGACGGCGGAGAAGCCGCCGCCGGCCAGGCGGGGTCTGGCCTTTTCTGACCACGGGGGACTCCGTGTGACCCACTCAGCTGGCGGAGGGAGAAAATCTGGAACTGCAGGCGGGTCGGCGGCATCCTGACGTGTGAGCTGCCCGTGTGGGGGGTCCCTCACTTGCAAGGACAGTGATGGGCAGTTTGAGGCGTCGGGTGCCAGAGCCACAGGTACATTAATGCTCCTTCCAACGTCAAAGTGAATTTTAAGTCACTTGTAAAGTGGGGCCAACAACAGCCTTTTATCCCCCAAAGGACAGTTGGTAACCACGGCCAGTGCCAAGAGATCCCAGCTGGGCCCGGGTCCTTGAGCGCGAGGCCACTCACCACTGAGATCAGCCCCCGGTGCACACAGCAGGCGCTCAGTGGACGTTGGCTCCTGGAGTGGAGGCAGGCCCGCCGAGCGGTGAGGTCTGCAGACTTCACTTCCATCCGTGGGGACCATCAGGTGCGAGCCAGAGAAGCTGACTCGAGTCACACAAGCCAAAACGGAGCTGCCTGGAAGAATCCGGGGCTCCCTTCTGGGAAGGCAGGCGGGTGATGGGGCCCGGAGTCGGGTCAGGAACACGGCAGCAGGAACCACTCTGCTATCTCTCTGTCCCCGGCATCGTCCCACTCAGGACCCGAGTCCCGGGGACCTTTCCACCTGCTGCGGGAGGCGAGGCGCCTGCAGGGAGGCGGGAGGTAGTTCCAAGCTTCTGCCCTGGGGGAGGAGGGGACTCCGGGAGGGGGTCCTGGGCCTCATGGAGAGGAGAGGCGTGTGGCTGCGCCGACCACAGTCCCGCCTTGATGGAGCTGAAATGTCCCGGAGCAGTTATCTTGTCCCGCAAATTTGTCGGCGGTCTATCCAGTTCGAGTTCTTTCCACCTTCGTTCCTTATCTATCTGCTGTCTCCTCCCTTGGTCCTTGGACACGGGTATTGGGAGGGCAGAGGCAGTTGTTTGTTTGCAGGTCAGGTGGAGTGTGGTTCTCCGGGCTTGCATTCTGTGGTTCTCAGCGGGAATGAGAGCCCTGCCTGGGAAGGCCCGAGAACCCAGAGCCATCCTTCTGCCCTCTCCTCCTCCCCCCCACCTCCTTGCGCCGCTCCAGCCTCCCCTCTCTCCTCCCTGCCTTCATCCTTCTTTCTTTCTTCTCCACACACACCCTCCCTCCCCTGAGACTGAGACTCATTTGCACAGGGCTGGGGCAGCCCTCCCACCCGCCCCCCTCCTCCTCCTCCTCCCTGCATCTGTCCAGACCACCAGCTCCTCAGGCTTGGGAACAGATTACGTGCCCAGGGGCCGAGGGGAGCTCCCAGCCAACATGGCAAGTCTGAGCCCCCGTCTGGTCCAACCCTCCCCGACCACTCCCGTGGGTCCGTCATGGCTTTGCCCTTGGTGTCGAGGGCAGTTGTCTGACAAAACGCTCCACTTAACGCGAATCAACCTGGAAACGGGAGGGGGATCCTCACCGGGCCACCTGTCACATCGTAATGCCCAGTGTGGTAGCTGCTCTCCGTCGCTGGAACGCCGCTGACCGCTGCTTCTGAGGGGCACCCAGGAATTAATCGTTCTTGCTGTGCCCAAGAAGCTCCGGTTGGACGTTCGCGGCAGAGAGGTCATGCCGTGTTCTCTCGGCAAAGTTCCGGTAAGGACTCCGCGAGCCGGTGCAGCGCTGAGGGCCCAAGGCGCCGTCTACCCTCGCAAGGACATCTCGAGTTGGGACGTACACGGAAAGATAAATTGGAAAGGTGACCCACGTCAAGGGTGCTGAGTGCAAGCCCCCGCCCGTCCCGCACCCCTCCCCACGCGCCCTCCTCCGGCTGGCGCCCTCCCGGGAACCCTGTGTGGCCCTCAGGGCAGCAGAAGGAGGGGTGTGTGGGACAGAAGGAGATCTCCAAGAGGAAGAGGGCCAGTTGTAGAGAGTATGCAGAGCATGTGGCCTGGAGGGGCATAGGGGGAAGAGGAGGAGGGGAGACCATCTGGGAGGGGACGGGGAGGGGGGAGACCCCTGGGGGGAGAAGGGACTTGCGAGGAGCCACGGGGAGGCCTCGGAAGGATGATTTTAGGGCCTTCTGAGCCAGTGGACCCCTGGGACACGTTCGGGAGAGGGGACACTGTCTGGGAAGGGGCTCGAGCCCACACCCAGGCACGTGTCCCCCTTGCACGCCTTCCCGGGAGGACAGTTTGGAGTCAGGCCAGGGCAGTTGAGGAATCAAACACTTGATGGCATTGGGCAAACCTTGCGTGACGCGTCTGCTTTTAAAGACAGGAACACTCGGTCTGTTGACAACAGTGCCCGGCTTGGCCTCTGCCGCACCTGCCCCTTCGCGCCCTGTGCAGACCCCACGCCGCAGCCCCTCGGACTCTCCGTCTGGGCCGCCTCGGTGGCCTGCTCTCTCTCCCTCCCGTCCTCCCTGCCTCTTGTTGCTTTCTGCCTAGAGTTGTTCTTTGTCTCCATCCTTAGGGCTCAGCGGAAGCCCCACTTCCTCAGGGAGGCCCGCTGTGGTGCTCCCACAACTCCGCTGTGGAGTAGGGCCCCAGAGCACCACCCCCCGTGCCCGCCACGACGCTCCTAACTGCTCGCGCTCACTACGCATTTTCTGACTGCCTGTCCCTGCGGATTCCGAGCTCCGAGAGGACAGGGCCCCATCTGTCTCGTTCCCTCTTGGTCCCCAGTGCTTCGTAGAGGGTGCGGCGCATCGTAGGCGCGTCGACTTCTTCTGTGCTTCGGGGGCTGGCCCAGCCCCTTCTAACGGACACTTTCTTAAAGTGCGTTTGCCCGTCGAGGTCTGTGGGTCCTCTCTGGGGAGTGACAGTGGCGGCTTCAGGTCTCTGCATATCTCTGCTTTGATGGTGATGATATTTTTAGTAATGACAGTAATACCAGTAATTATAACGGAAAGTGCAACCACCTGTAGAGCCCCTTCTGGGCTCCAGGGGCCGTGTCCGGGGGCGTTTTGTAAGCATTCCTGTATTTGATGCTCACCGTGTGCCGACGAAGTAGGTGTCATTGTCTCGAGATTCAGAGAAACAAAAGAGCCTATGCAAAGGGGGCGCCTGGGCGGCTCAGTGGGTTAAGCGTCTGACTTGCGCTCAGGTCATGATCTCATGTTTTGTGAGTTCGAGCCCCGCGTCGGGCTCTGTGCTGACAGCTCAGGGCCTGGAGCCTGCTTCAGATTCTGTGTCTCCCTCTCTCTCTCTCTCTGCCCCTAGCCGCCCCCCTGCCATGCTCTATCTTTCTCTGTCTCTGAAAAATGAATAATCCTTGAAAAAAATTTTTAAAAAACCCTAAAACTGGAGCCAATACGTGATGATCTTAGAACGTAACTACCAGAGAGCAATCTGGATTCCCTTTACGCAGGATCCTAGGGGGTGGGGTTGTGCTGCTGGAGCCCGGATGGTGTGCTGGCCGCCAGCTGAGGTTCCCACTTGCTGAGAGAATGACAGAGGTCTTCCTGGTCCAGGGAACACATGCAAACTCTTAGCTCTCGTGTGCCACAGCTTCGGAACGTTCGTTAGATCCCAGGGTGGCACCCAGAACAGGCTGATACTTGGCGATGTTGTGTTATTTTCAGTGTTAACTAATTAGAGCATCTCAAACTTCTCTTGTACTTATTTTAAGCCTTAAAACAACCGTGCCTGCCAAAAGCCTGCTTATCTTGGTAAAAGCACCGAACTACAAATAGATGGCTGTTAAGAGCGACTGCTGTAAGCACCGAGACCATAGCCTCTGGGGACGGCAGATCTCAGCATGGGGTCAGCTTCCTCGGGGTGTTTGGAGGGTCTGGCTGCTGCTGGTGTCATTCCCCGATCACGTCTCGATGCCCCTGCCCAGGGAGACAGCTGGGTGCAAAACAGCCCACCGATGCCCAAGTCTGGGGCGTGGGGCCTGGCAAGCGAAAGGCCCCCAGCTCGCGAATTAGGCTTGCTTTGTAACGTTGTCTAATGAAAGGTAATTACCCTGACAGTACACTGTCCTTATGAAAAGTCATTTTGAGGTTATTTTATCCAGAGCTGCAGCCGTAAGTTGAGTTCCTAACTTTCCTGGCAGGGAAGGGGGTGGAGTTTGGCTACACAAGCCAAGGGGCTGGACCTTCAGGCAGGCCTGGGCTGGGGTCGCCGGGTGACCTAGGGCGGTCTTGAAAATAGAAATTGTGTTTTCTGGCCCGCTGTTTCACTCTTCCTGAGGTGCACGTAAAGGCCGAAAGGGAGACCAAGCCCTGCGTTGGCCAAACGGCCAGATTCCACGCAGATTCCACGCGTGTCCGCCAGCCTGCCTCAGCATGCCCCGCCCCTCCAGCCCAGGCCCCGCCCCCCCAGCCCAGCCCAGGCTATAAACTCTCCTCTGTCTGCCCACACCTCCTTCCCCTCACTTATCTTCTCAGACCAGCTCACCATTTGCTGATCTCCTTGTCTGTGTTTGCATATGACAAGGCTAGGAGGCGCCACAGCCTTCTGGGCTTTGTGTTATGAGCCCGCCTGGTCCCCGGCCCGCCCGGGATAGTGATGTTCATCTTCGGAGGGTCAGATGTCAGCATGAAGGAGATACCTGTCCCGGAGGCCCCGCTGAAGAGGACCCTTCTTTTCTGAGGGGGGCCTGAGCCCCAGGATTCCGAAGGATGGGTTTCCATTTTCATTCCTTTGTGGAAGCAGATAGACAGGAGGCCGCTGGCGGGAGGCTGCTTCGGTGAAGAACTCAGGGGAGAGCGTGAAGCCACGTCCACGGGCGGAGGGTAAGAAAGTCTGAGTCTACAGCTCTTCAAGGGCTGAGAAAGGAGTAGTGGGGGTTCCCACAGGCCCCTCCCACCGCAGCGGCTTCCCACCCCCGGCTCTCTGTGGTTCACAACCCGGGAGATTTTTCTACAGGGGTGTTTTTGGTGGGATACACCCTCACCCCTCAGGCTTGCCACCTGGTCACTGATGGGTGTGCTTTGGTGGCGCGAGGTCTCTGGCTGGCCAGTGCCGCAAACGCCCCTCGTGCCACGGACACCAGGCGGGAACAAGCACAAAGGTTTCCGCTGCCCGAGTTCATGGTCCTGTAATTTCCTCAGATCGTGTTTCCTGCTTCGAAGGATCAAGTGGAAAAGGCGTGGGATTTGGTGTGAAATCTGGGCTCAAATCCCAGCTCCCACTGCTGGGATTACCAACAACCTGCCTCACCTCCCCTAGTAAATGACGATGGGACCCAAAGCTACAAGGGCCAGTGGGCCCAAGCATCATGTCCCCTCCGGGGAAAAAATCATCCCCCTGTGTACTTTTAGCCGCAGAAAATCTCCATTAAAGCCCCGCAATTCGAACCCGCTGGGAGGTACTGCCATCCGTCCTGCCTTCCCACCTGCGGAGAGGCTCCTCACACTGTGTGTGCCGTGGGCACCTGTACGTTCAGACCTTGTGACTTATAGTGTTGTATACGCTTCTTTCTGTGTACTTTTAAAAATTGATATATCGTTCATGTATGTGTGCTCGGGAGAGTAGATCACCTCATAAAACCATATGGCCTCTCAACTAGGTGAGACCCTAATGCTGTTCTAGACCAACAACGCTCATTTCCAAGTGAAGAAACACGGCGGGAAGCTCTACGATCTGGTCGAGGGCAGAGTCGTGAACTGAATCTGCTCAGTGCTTTCTGCTTCTTATACTTTTTACGGCAAAAACAGGATAGAAAGCACCCCTCGCCAGTAGCCTCTGACACTGTCATAGCATCCGCCACACCACTAAATGTTTTCCCTGCTTTCGCCACGCAGAGGCGTTGATGTGGGTAAGGCCACCCCGGGGATCTGCTGGGGTCTCCAGCCCAGTAGCACGTGCTCCCTTCAGTTAAAAGCAAGAACGGTGTTCCCATAAAGTCTGGTCATACGGTGAGACTAGACTGACCATGGGCTGCATTCAGTTCAGCCTGACGGGAAGGTAGCGCGTTATATCTCGGGATTTGCTTAGGTGAGCATCCCGCTCATTACGTATTCGTCTTGGTGATGGAATTTAAGCTGCCACTTTTTCATTCAAAAGACATCATTATTTTTTTTATTAAAGAAAAGTCTGGAAATCTTTGAGGACTGGTGTGCATCTCAGAAATGGTTTTCTTCACCTTCACGGCTGCACCAAACGGGCTTGAGCCCCCTGCCGCCACCTGGTGGCAGAACTGGCCTCTGCATCCACTCCGGCATCTACCTTGAGCCTGTTGTGGGCCAGCTGGGGCTCGGTGACAGGGACAGGGGTGAACAGACAAGGTGCCGCCTCGCACGGGGCCCGCCTTCCTGTTTGTCATTTCAGCAGGACATCAATCTCTCCAGAGCGAAATTGTGTGACCTCAGGGTAGATAGACACTGTCACGACAAGCCCCGGTACGACGACAACGGACAAACTAACACACCGGTCTGCTGGTTTCACTTTCCAGGAATCAGCGGCGGCCCCTTGGAAAACCACTACAGGCTAAAGCAGCTCCACCTCCATTGGGGAGCAGTGGACACGTGGGGCTCGGAGCACACGGTGGATGACCGCGCGTACCCAGCAGAGGTTCGTAGACGCTATCCTAGCACCAAAGACGTGGGTGCTTTCCACTTGCCAGGCTCACTGGTAGGGCGGCAGACCGGCCTGGCTGCCCAGAGAAAGGATTCCCGCGGCACGGGACTCCCCGCGCTCACGCTGGACCAGGCCATCCTGCCCGTCCCACCCACACAGCTATCCTGGGACGAGGGTACTAGTCATACTGTCCTCTAACAGAAGGAGAGACGGGGGTGCTGAGCGGCCACGTGACTTGCCAAATCAGCCAGCTGGGATTCAACCACAGAGTCTGTGCCCTTAGCCCGGCATGCAGCCACGTCCGCGCTGCTGGTCGATCGTGGACTAGAAGCTTCCTGTCGCTCAAGGCATTCGGGGCCCCTCCTGAGACCTGAAAATCTTCACAACAGAAATCACCTTCTTGAAACAGCGAGACATTTGCAACATCCCCAGATGGGAATCCGTAAAGAAAACGAGTAAGGATAAATGTTAGGAATTGGTTTTCGCAGGTACGGTGGGACGGCAAGCGGTGCCTTTTTGACTGTCCCCAATATTTCGTCACGAAATTTTTCCAACGGTGACTGGCAGGTCGGCACAGGGAGAGCCCGCGAGGTTGCCTCCCAGATCCTACCACGAGCGTTTTGCCCACATTCGCTTCATCACATGTCCGTCCGCCCACAAACCACCTGACTTCCTGATGCATCTCAGGTCAGGGGCTGTTTTTGTGTTAACTTTTCGCTGTCATCACAGTGGAGGTAATGCTGTTGCTCAAACAGGCCTGGGATGCAGTCAAAGTAAAACATGAAACCCACCTGTGATCCCAGCCCCAGAGGTGACCTCCGGGGACGGTTTATGAACAGGAAGTTACATCTCAGGTTGTAAGTAGACAAAACTTGACAAATAACACGGACACGAAGGAGCGGGGCCGGTTCCGTGCTTTTTACGCAGCAAAGCCTTCTATCTCGGGAACTGTGTCTGCACGTGGTTTTTAATGATCAGCTGACTTAACGGAAGAGGCTGTTGCACAGAAGCAAGAGCAGAGCCTGGGCCCGCCGGGGGCTTTCCCTGAACCGGCCGAGCAGGGGCTGCGGGGCCCGTCCCGGCCAGGCCTCCGGACCACGTGGGAGCGCCCGTCTCCCGTGGAGGTTTGGAAGACAAATCCAGTCACTGGGGGTCCCTGAAGGAAGCAGTTACAGTTGGGGCCTTGGGCCCAGTTGTCTTTATTTCTGGGAGACTGAACTGGGACAACAGGTGGGGGGTTCCAGGTGAGCCATGGACGGGCAGGGAGAGCTCACACTGCCCTCGGTGGCCCCGGTGCCTGTGGCTGGGAGCACTGGGGTTAGGTGGGAGTGAGGGGCCGCCTGGAGCATATGTGGACCCCACACCCTCCACCAGGTGCCCCCAGGCCTGGACTCCAGCGGCTGCGTGAGGAGGGGCTAGTTGACCACGAGAGGCTGGAGGGCTTTCTGGAGTCTGTCGGTGTGGACTTGGTGCTCGGGTCACCATTCAGAAAGGCCCCCAGCACACCAGGAAATACGTGCCCACGGCCAAGCCCCCTCTTGGGTCTGGGCCAAGCTCAGCATCGGCAGGGCCACAAGCTCTCATCACACGGAAGCCTGGCCAGGCCCCGGCACCCTGCCTCCCGCTGGCCAGCGACCCAGGAAAGCGTCTGTCCCTCATTGAAAGCCTTGTCAGTTGGCCGGTCTTGATGGCGAAATTGGACTCGGGAAAACCCAGGGAGGGATGTGAAGTAAGGGCATAGACGAAGTTCAAGGGAGGTGACAGACGTAGGAAGAAAATGCAATTGGGACCACACGCTGACATTAAAAATTGTTCACCGTTCATCTGAAATCCAGATTTCACCGAGCGTCCCGGCAACAGGCCGCCGTCCCGGCACCGATTCCTATGTTACACCGTTCACATCGGCCTCACTGGGTGGTTTGCCCCGAGTTCGGGAGCTGCGGGCGGCGGGCCTGACTCTGCGGAACGGACGCGCGGGCTGCCCCGGGGAGGCCACGGCCGCCTCGTGTGAACGCGCGTCCTTTCTCCTGGGTTTCAGCTGCACCTGGTTCACTGGGATGCTGCGAGATACCGAAGTTACAAAGAAGCTGTGCTGGGGGAGAGCGGCCTGGCCGTGATAGGCGTGTTCCTACAGGTAATGCTGGGGCGCGGCTCCCCTGGCGGGGCGGGTGCGCGGTGGCCGGGAGCTGCCTTTGAAACCCTGTCCGTGGAGAGTGCGGTGTGGCCCCCCTCCCGCCTGCTGCCTCTTCAAAGGAGCCTTTCTCGTCTGCGCCCTGCAGCTGGGGGCCCACCATGAGCCACTGCAGAAGTTGGTGGAAGTCTTGCCAGAAGTCAAGCATAAGGTAGGCCACGCAGCCTGAAACCAGCAGCTCCAGAGAACCGAGTTGGCTTAATTAACGATCGTTTGCGGGAATTAAAGGCCACTTTGGCAGAAGGGGGTGGCGGGGCTGGGGGAGGTCTGAGTCCACTTCTGGGAATGGGACTCACTGGGGCTGATGCCCGCGTCCACGGGGACGTCCATGGGGCCGTCCACGGGGCCCTGCTCCCCGCGGGCCCCTCCCTCCTCCGTACCACGGGGGTGCCGGACTCCCATCTGAGCTTCCCAAAATTCAGGGTTTTGCCATGTTCACCTGCCACGGGCACTATTTGTTACTTAGTATTTTTCCTTACGCTGTCGTTTTTTAAAAATCTTTAGCCTTGTCCCAGGCAATGGCATCTACCAGAGATGACATTTGTTTTAAACCGACTGAAATAAATGCCTAACCGTTCACATTTAAGAGCGTCCATTCGCGGGCCACCCGGCACACTCCTGGGGGGAAACTTAGCACCACCCCATCCCAGCAGAATGGGGACGCCGGGGGACTGGGGGGAGTCTCACCAGCTCGCCTGCTCGGCCCCCCCAGCTCCCTGCGTGCACCTTGCTGCACTAAAGCTCAAAAGACAATGGCAACATTGCAGCTTTTCTCCAACAACAGCTGTGAAAGGACTTTGATGGAGGGGTGGAAATTCCAAAGAAATGTAGTTTATTTGTTCAGGTACCAAACAAAAGAATTCCGCGACCCGAGGAGTCACGGTGGTCCCTGGACGGATGGGCTCCGACCCGTGGTAACAATGACAAGAGCGGCTCCAGATGAAAGCTGGGGCCAGCCCTTCCTCGCCGGGTTCACGGGGTCTGTGCGCTCCCCCTTGATGTTGACCTCTGGGCCGGCCTCCTGGGGCCAAGACCAGATCACCCCCCGCTGCCTCATCCTGCAGCTCAGGAACTCCGCAAGGTCAAGGTGCTGGGAGCATCGTCTTTCCCGCTGGTCTGCAGCCAGAGTAAACCCAGGAGGTCTTCCGCGTGCACGCCCCCCTCCCACACGGCGTGGCCTCCACCTCTTGGTGGGAAAGAGAGGACCTGGCTGGGAGGTGCTGTTTACGCCAGGGTCTGTTCCCTTCCACGGAAGCCCTGGAGCGCGTCTCCCCGCGGGCCGACCCAGTGCCTGGTGGGCAAGTCTCACGGGAGGCGTGGCGTCAGCAGGGGCCTCACCCGTGGGCCTGACGCTCCCCCTGGGCTTTGGTTCCTCCCCTGGGAAATAAGAGTGAGGGTCTAGGGGACAAAAAGCCTGTAGAGCGGGAGTGTGTGTCTCGTGGAGCAGTGAGGGTAACCCCGCCAGACTCCGTGGCCCCGCCTGCAGCCCACGCTGGGGGCCACCAACGTCTGGAGCCACTCTTTACATCTGCAGCCTCGGACGCCACCTCTGTGGTGTGCACCCTTTGGGCTTTGACACATGCACGGTCATGGGTCCTCCCGAAGTTTCAATTAGCAAGGAACAGCGGTGGGTGCACGAGCCGCGGCCCCCTGCCCCCCACTCCCGGGGTGGGACAGACTTGCTGCAGCGTCTGGGTTCTGCCACTCTTTACGTGGCTTTGGGAAAGTCACTTCCAACTGTCTTACTTTCTCCTTCGCTGAGGGAGCAGGAGCTCTCACAGGTGGTTCTGAAACTTGGCGGTAACAGCCTCGGCAGGCGTCCGGCCCGTCAGCACCCTTGGGCGCCTCAGGTCTTGAGGACACAACGCTGAGCGGGAACCTGGTCACAAGGGCGACACAGAATAGGATTCTTTGTAGGAAACGTCCAAAACAGGCAAATCCGTGGAGACAGAAGGCAGATTTGTGGCGGGGGGTGAGGGGAGTTTAGGGTGCGTGATCGCTAAAGAGCATCTACTGGGGCTCTTTGTTTCCTGGGGTCCTTTCTGAGGTGCAGAGAATGTTCTAAAGCTGACCAGTAATGGCCGCAGGTCACGATCGTGAATATACGGAACGCCAGAGCCCTGGGAGCTGTAAACGTGTGCGTTCCGGGCTCTGTGAACTGTATTTCAAATCCACTTTCTTTTTTTAAGTTTTATCTATTTATTTTGAGAGAGGCGGGGAGAGAGAATCCCAAGCAGGCTCTACCCCGTCAGCGCAGAGCCCGACCGAGGGCTCGCACTCACGAACCGTGAGACTGTGGCGTGAACCGAAATCAAGAGTCTGATGCTGACCCCACGGAGCCCCCCAGGTGCCCCGCTGCTGCTGTTCCTTACGCGTTAGCTAGACTGCTGCTCGCACAGTGCACAGCCAGCACAGCCGGGCGGTGCTAGCTGACAGCAGGGGTGAAGCAGCTCCCGTCCTCGCCTCCAACATCTTGCCTAAGGGCTCCGTGTCTGACTGGGGGGTCTGCAGTTAGGGTGCAGTCGGGCCACCTGGGCCCCAAGCGCCTGTGTCTGACAGCTGGGTGGCAGGGTCTGGACGAGCAGGGAGGTCTCCTTCCCCCGAGGCCGAGCGTGTGTCCTCCCCGTGCCGGGAGACCCTCCCGCAGAGCCGGCCCGGAGCGGGGACCGCAGCAGAGCTGGGCACACTGGGTGCCGGTCAGTGCTGCGCTGGGGTCGGGCCTGCCCCGCCTCCGCAGAGCAGGGTGGGGGCGCTGTACTGGGCCTGCCAAGCCCAGGGACCCCGAGACATCCTATCTTCACCGAGCGACAGCCTGCTCGAGGGCCTCTGGCTGGGGAACCGAGAGGTTCTCTTTCGCACCTGCTCCAGACGCCGTGCCGAGCGGCATCCGGACCACAGCCACGGTGCTCCCACCCCTGCTGGTGGATTTCTTCAGGGGGCCCAGCCCTGGGCGGAAGCAGGGGGGTCCCTGTCTGCGGGCTCCCTGCCCCCACCTCGTTCCTGATTTTGTTTCTTGCTTGCTCATTCCAGCTGGGAGGTGGGGGGGCGTGAGTTCTGAACAGAGACTCCCTAGCCGGGGACGTGCCGACAGCATCCCCTCGGGCTGCCGCACAGGGAGCTCGGCGCATGGTGGTCGAGGACAGCTGTCCGGAGAAGGAGGGTCCTGGCGTGAGGGTCAGGGGACGCTGCCTCAAGGGGAAGACCGGGTGTCCCAGAAGGGTAGTATTTTCTGGTGCAGCCACTACGGGAAACAGCCTGGCGGTTCCTCAAGCAATTAAATGCAGAACTGGCGTGGGACCCAGTGTCTCCGCTTCTGACTACTTACCCCCAAATAAGTGCAAAGCAAGGTCTGGAAGAGGCGTCGGCACACCCGTGTTCTCACGGGAGCCGAGGGGCGGAAGCAACTCGGGTGTCCGTTTAGGGGGGCGAACGGGTAAGCAGAGCGTGGGCCGTGCACACAGTGGAATGTTCCTCCGCCTGAAAAGGGAGGGGCTCCTCACACCTGCTACAACGTGGGCGACCCCGGAGGACCCTGTGCTCCGTGAAACCGGCCGTCACGCAGGACAGTCGCGGTGGGGTCCTCCTGACACGAGGCGTCAGTTCCCCGAGACAGAAAGAGGTGGGGGGGGAGGGGCGGGGGGGGAGGGGGACGAGCTGGCGTGTGACGGGCCGCAGTTTGTTTGGGAAGACGGAGAGGTCCCGGAGACGGATGCGGGGGGGGGGTTGCCATGTGACTGTAGTTAGCGCCACGGAAAGGCACACTCAGAAGTGGTTAGGGTGGCGACTTTCAGGTTACGTACGTGGCTTTGCCACAGTTTTTAAAAATGTAATGTTTTCTTCACAGCCAAGGTGTACAAAACTGAGTAACTTTAAAGGAAAAGTGTAAGCATCGGGCGGGGGACCCTGCTCTGCACATGACGGTCACATTTTCTTGTTACTGCTCCCAAACGTGACCACCACACCCCAACCCCCGTCTTGATCCTGGGAACAAACTTGGGTAAAGGTGGGGTGCCATCCCCTTCCTTCCTGCACGCCCCCCGTCTCAGTCTGAGACCTGACGCCCTGTGGTCTTGGTCCCCCAGGGGGCGCAGGTGGCCATGGGCCCCTTCCAGCCGTCCTGTCTGCTGCCCGCCTGCCGGGATTACTGGACCTACCCGGGGTCCCTCACCACCCCTCCGCTAACCGAGTCAGTCACCTGGATCATCTTGAAGGAGCCCGTCCAAGTGGCTCGGAACCAGGTGAGTTGTGCCTGACCCAGCATAGCAGGAGGCACTGAACGAACCCACCCCTCTCGCTCTGTGTCCCCAAGATGCTGTGAGTGAGTGTCGTGGGTTTTATTCTCTGGTGTGTGTGTGTGTGTGTGTGTTAATGTTTATTTTTGAGAGAGAGACAGAGAAAGACAGAGCATGAGCAGGGGAGGGGCAGGGAGAGAGGGAGACACAGAATCCAAAGCAGCTCCAGGCTCCAAGCCGTCAGCACAGAGCCCGACGCGGGGCTCGAGCCCATGAACCGCGAGATCATGACCTGAGCTGACTGAGCCCCCCAGGCATCCCTCTCTGGTGTGTTTTGGATATTCTCCCACAAGAAGAATTTTCTGACTGAAACAGAAGCCAGTTTAGATTGAACAGGGGTTCCGTTCTTCTGAGCCCGAGATGATAGTGTGGGAAGAGACGGGGTGGAGATCGAGAGGCAGGGAGAGAGAGGGAGGGACTACACATAAGGAAACGCTTTTTGGCTCTACCTGATCTCTAGTGGTCTCGAATTCTGACGTGGAGAATATCCCTGATGACGAATGGTTGAGTGGGCTCAAGGCTTGCTCTTCAGTATCTCGGGCTGAAGTCACTTTACAAGAACGGAAGTGACATTGTAATCGGGACCTGGGTCCTCGCCCCTAATGGGACCTCAGTAGGTATTTTCGGGTGAACACATTAACCAAGAAAGGAATGTCATCGATGAATTTTGCAAAGCCGTTCAAGAAGAGGGGTCCTTGAAGGAGAAGAGAAGATTTTAGGGTTCATCCTGCTCCCTTGGATGTCAGAAGAGTAAACAGTGGAGACTGCAGAACTTTCTCTCACCTAAAGACGTTATATACGCTGGGAGAAAATTCCGGAAGGACTACATCAGTCAGCTATTGCTACAATAATGCTGCATAACAAAGCGCCCCAAAACTCAATGGCTCAAAACAAGCATTTACTTTTCCTGCGTGCAGGTGGTGGGTTGGCCGGGGAGACTCTGTCTTAGGCTGTGGATGGCAGGGTGGTTGGGGTCTGGGTCGGCCCCAGTGTGTCTCATGCTCCCTGGGCCCGTGGCTCCCCAGAGCCGGTCTCCATGGTCCGGACAGACACACAGAAGACAAGCACATGACCAGGGCCAACTGAGGTGCCTGCGGGCATGGCGTCTGCTCGTGTCCCGTCGGCCACAGCAGGTCCCAGCGGGCAAGGCTGAAGCGGGCGGGGCAGGGAGGAGGTGAGTGAGCGCCCAGAGCAGTGTCCGGTCTCCCACAGATCCGCCCACACAGTTAATACTGGCTGCCCCAGCATTTCTGCAGCGCGTTCACTTTCTTCCTCTTCCTTTCTCAGCGTTCTCCCCCCCCCCCCCCCCCGCCAAAGTAAGTAGATAGATATTACCTGCTTCCATTTTAAAAAGCAGAGTGTTTTTTCCTCTGGAAATCTCCCGAGTGTGGAGACAGGCTGTCTGTGTCGGGCCACCCGGAGTCTGGGGACAACAGATCTGCAGCGAGCTCGCTGCCCCGGCCCCCGCCCCGCCTCGCCAGTCACGCTCACTCTTTCTGAGGCTCCAGCCTTGCGATTCTGTGACTGTCGTCTCACACGAAAGTCCTGGAAGGATGCCGTTTGCCGTGGGAAGCAGAAGTATCCACTCTTCTCCCAAACCAGAACCGTCAGAGACACAAGGAGGACCCTGGTCACAAGATGGCCCCATGTCACCAAGACCCCTTCTGTCACTCAGGGACTGTAGCCGGAGAGGGTGGGACAATGAGGACAGTGCCTGAACACCGCTGTCTGGGGGAAGTAGAAACACGATCGTCTTGTAAGACCAGGTGGGGAATGTCACACACCAACGCAGGATGAGAAGCCCCTCACCCTGACCAGAGGACCTGGCGGGGAGGAGCGTGCACCCCCTGGACGGTGGCAGGAGGTTGCCAGCTGGAGGGGAGGAGGAACACAGTGTGTCTGGGAGAGCCAGCGGGTGTGCCCCTGGTGGGCGCACTTGCCTTAGCGCCTGAGCCCGGTGGGCTCCGCGCCCCTCGCACCAGGGCGGGGGGTTGCAGGGGGAGGTCACCAGCCAGCTGTCCAGATGGAGCCTGCTCAGTACGCCGTCCCAGCCCCGCTTGTAACTGGACACGCGAGTGATTCTCACCGAGCCCCTGAGTATACTCAGAACAAACGAGATGATAAAGAAATGGACGTTTAGCTCCTTAAGAGAGAAATGACTCTAACGTTACCTTAGCAGTTATGTCATATAGATTAGTATATCTAGTATGTTTGTGAGCATGTGGACCTATTCGCCTATGTGTACCTGCATATCTGTTGCTGTGTAACAGCCCCAAAAGGTGGCGACTCAAGGAAACTATAACCACGATTACCTCTCCGAGTTGCCGTGGGTCAGGACGTGCGGGGTTCCGGCTTGGGCTCGCCCGTGGCGTTGTCGTCAGATGCCGTGGGGGGCTGCCGTCGTCTGAAAGCTTCAGTGGGACTGGAAAGTGGCTCCCTCACGTGGCTGGCAAGGTGGTGCTGTCTATTGGCTGGTGGGGGGGGGGGGGCCTCGGCTCCCCTCCCAGGGGGCTGGTTGGGTGTCCTCACAACATGGCGGCCGGCTTTTCCAGAGCAAGGGACGTGAGAGAGCAAGATAGAAGCTGCAGTGCGTCTTCTGAGCCAGCTTGGGAGTCACCTCTGCCGCCTCGTGTTGGTCACGCGGGGCCACCCGGATTCGGTGTGTGGGGGGCGGCTGTGCAAGGCAGGAGGGACGCTCGGGAGCTGGTTCCCGCTGTACCTGCACCCAGCTCACTCTGCTTGCTGTCCGTTCCAGCTGGCCTCCTTTCGCACGCTCCTGTTTTCTGCGCCTGGTGAGGAAGAGAAGGCCATGGTGAACAACTACCGTCCGCTTCAAGCCCTGATGAACCGGAAGGTCCGTTCATCCTTCCGGCCTATGGAAGAGGGCATGAGATTCTAAATGCATTATATCCGAGTCAGCGGGTAGAACTGACTTTTAAAAGAGGAAGTTCTGTGTCCCAAGCTTCACAGTCTGATCAGACCTAACCTCTGACATTAAAAAGAGAGAAAGAGATCCTTGTCTCAGTCAATGGACTTTTCAGTTGCAAAGAAAAGGAAGCACTTCAAAGAAACTTAAGCATGGTGAGGAATGGAAATCTGGGACGCGGGGTATCTTGGGGCCCCGCGGCAGAGCCCTAGCAAGCACCCGCTAACTGAGGTCACCCGCCCAGCCCCTGGCGGTCTGTGCTTTCTTCTCTCTTCTTCTCCTCACTCATGGCCACCCCGTGCTTCCCGGGCGACGCAGAGACTGGGCCCCACGTGCGTCTTTCCCACCTCCGGATTCCTGGGTTGTGTCAGTGTCCTGGGGCTGCTGCAGCAAATGACCACAAACCGGAGGGGCTAGAACAACAGACATGTGTAGCCCCTCAGTTCTGGAGGCGAGAAGCCCACATTCCAGGCGCGGGCGGGCCTGGCCCGCCTCCCAGAAGCTGCCCGTCTTCCTCGGCCCGCAGCCCCGCCTCCACCTTCAGAGCAAGGGCTGTCCAAGGTGGCTGTTCAGCGCCCGCTGCCGCCTCACGGCCGTTCTGGTAGGTATGTAACGGTTTCTCCCTGTGGGGTTTTGGGTTTTAATTGTACTGAAACACAATTACGTAAGTGACCGTCTTACCCACATTTAAGCGAACAATTCTGTGCTGTGCGGTGCCTTCGCGAGGTCGTACAGCCGTCCCCACCACCCGTCCCCATCTGTACATCTTACAAGACTGGAGCTCTGCCCCTGGGACACACTCCCCCCTCCCCCAGCCCCTGGCAGCCACCGGTCCGGTGTCCGTCCATCCGTCCGTCCCTGGGATTTTGACGGCTCCAGGAATAAAGTATAAATGGAATCCTACAGTGTCTGTCCTTCTGTGACCGGCTTCCTTCGCTGAGCGTGATGCCCACAACGTCCACTCGTCTCAAAGCACGTATCGACTGTTCCTTTAGCAGCCTCCTGATTGATAATGGTATTTGTGTTTCTGGAGCATCACAGATATGTCCCTCTGGTGGGGACGCACCTGTGCGGACAGCCCAGTCTCGGCACCCTCCGACATGCCATTGCTGGCAGCTGCGGTGACGCACAGACGGACGGACACGTGCTGGGCCGTCTGCTGAGGTGCGGCAGTAAACTGCGATTCATTTTAGGGAGATAAAGAATAAATAGACTGATGATGGTCCACAAATAGCATCTGAAATCACAGGGAAGCTATGACACGGATGTGGTTTGTTTTGGCAAAGATGGACATTTCCCCCAACCTCAGAGCTTCCCGTGAAGTTCCGTGCCGCGGGGCCACGGTTTACGGCCTGGTTCGGGCTCCACCAGGTTCTGGCACCCGCCCCAGAGAGAGCAGTCCTACACCCCCTGCCACACGCTCTTCCCTCGTGACGCCCGGGAGGTGCCAGGCAGAGGCGGCGGCACGAGGTGGGGCCGTCAGCCTGGGCACAGAGCTGGATGGGGGGCGGCTCCAGATGGACGGTCCGGGAGGGAAGAGGACAGTTGAAGTTTGGTTTGGACCCAACACACTTCTTGTCTCCTGGGGAGATGTCACCACTCCTGAGTCTTCAGTGAGGTGGACTTTCGCCTGCGGGCGGAGCGTCCCGTGGCTGCCGCACGAGGTGCCACAAAACCACAGGCTCGGTGGCTTCTGATAACGTGCATTTGTCGCCTCACGGTCTGGAGCACAGAGGTCAGTCGCGGCCACACGGAGCTACAGTCAGGGTGTGGGCAGGTTCCTGCGGGAGGCTCCGGGACGGAGCTGATTCCGGGCTTTCCCAACCGCTGGAGGTGCCCGTGGCCCCTGGCTCATGGCCCCTCCTCCACCTTCCAAGCTGGACGCTGCCACCAGCCTTCACCACGCCGTCCCTCTGACTTTGGCCCTCCCCCTTACGAGGGCCTTGCGAGTCCCCGGGGCCCACCAGGATCATGCAGACTCTTACCCTCTCGTCTCCAAGTCCCTTTGCCACGTGAAGTCACATAACCACAGGTCCCGGGGGTTAGCATGAGGACATTATTCAGCTGTCCATAGTGTATATGCAAAACCACACGGTGGCAACTTCAGCCTAGCAGCCCTGAGACTGGTCTCCTCTGGAGGTGAGGGGAGGGGACGGATTGGGAAAGGTATGGGGGGAACTGCAGGGGTCGGAGGAAAGGGATATTGAAAATGCTCCAGAGCAGCCCTGTCCAATTGCACGGTCTGTGATGTTGGAATGTTCTACAACTATACTGCCTTACAGTACTTTCTGGGATGATGGAATGTTCCAGAGCTGCCCTGGTCCTATAGCACACACTACGGTGATGAGATATTCTAGAACTAGGCTATCCCATGGCACTTTCTGTGATGATGGAATGTTCTAGAACTGTGCTGTCCCATAGCACTTTCTGGGATGATGGAATGTTCCAGAGCTTCACTGGTCCTATAGCACATTCTGTGCTGGTGAAATGTTCTATAACTGTGCTGTCCCATAGCACTTTCTGGGATGGTGGAATGTTCCAGAGGTTCATTGGTCCTATAGCACATTCTGTGATGGTGAAATGTTCTAGAACTGTGCTGTCCCATAGCACGTTCTGTGACGGCGGAATGTTCCAGAATTGCATGGTCCTATGTGGCAGCTCTTGGGTACGCACGGCCATTGCGCACTTGAAATGTGGTCAGGGCAATTGAGGTATTGAATTTTAATTGCACATAATTTTAATTACTCAATTTCAAATGCCACATGCGACCGGCCAGTGGCCACCGCGTTGGACAGCGCAGCTCTCTCCCTTGATCTGGACGCATATATTACTTGGCTGGCCCCTTGAGGGCTGGGGTTTCTGAGGCCCTGCAGACGGGACATGAGGCCGCCTGGGGTGTCAACCCCAGCACTTGGGGGAATCGGTGGAGCAAGGTGGGAGATTGGAACCCGCCACCCCCCTACCCCACCCCCACCCCCTGGTACACACGGTCCTCTCCTTGTATCCTTCCTTAGCTGCCGAGGGCCTCACAAAACTCACTGCCACCAGGTGACCAGCCACCAAGGGAAGGTGGCTCTGTGTCCTGATCAGGACACAGCTCGTTCATTTTCAACAAAAATGACCTAAAATAGACATGTTTTGACCCTTTAAAGGGTCAAATTTAATGGTGATGCTAGGTGAGAGAGGATTGGCTTGAGGCCATCAAAATAGATACTGAACGAGGAACTCACCAAAACGGACACGTTCTGTTCCATTTCTGAGCTGCTGTCCCCGGTCACAAAATTCAGGATTAAGAGGAGTTTACTGAACAACAGGTCACCGCTTGGGGCTGTCCCCGCCCAGGCCCGGGCTGTTCGCAGGCACACTCCGCAGTCCTCAATCCCACCGCGTGTCAGAACCGCACGGCGCCCAGCCCTCACCCCGAAAGCGTGCGGCGCCCCCGGGCCGGGGAACGGTGGTTTCGGGAAGGGGCCCAATGAGTGCTTTGCGTGGCCCGCAATCCCGTGTCGCTATTGTAACGAGTTCTGTGGGATTCTGGGACATCACCTCCAGGTCTGAATGGGGACACTGAGGCTCGCTCGAGAGGTGGAGACTCTTGGCCAGGAAAAGGCAGAAGCGGGAGAAAGAGCCGCTCTCGGGAGGTGGCCCTCCAGCACCCTGCGGGGGTTCACTCGGCCCCCTCTGATGTGTGGGGCCCAGTACGCGAAAAAGCGCAGCCTCACGTCAAAAAGATAAAGCCCCGACGTGACCCTTGCGCGAGAAATCTCTTTCTACAATAGCCCGCAGTCGCATTCTGATGGACGCTTCCCTCCAGGGAGGCACCCGCTGAGACCTCCCGCGGTTTCTGAACATGGCGTTGGCGGGTAACGAGGGCACCACGGGAGAGTCGTGGTTGGAGGTTGGGGTCTCTGAGTCAGAGTGGGGTGGGGGCCGTCCCTTTCCACAGGGACGTCGGGGCAGAGGAAGGCCCAGGTGTCCAGAGGGACCTCGCAAGAGGGAGAAAGGGCCACCGCGCCCGGGCTCGGTCCTGCCCGCCACGCGGTGATGTCATGTCCCAGCCAGAATTCCAAAAACAGGTGGGAGTGTTTCCATCCTCATCGTCCATGCGGATGTGAGTCCTTCCTCTCAGTGCAGAAGCGCCTTTGTCTCCTGGTAGGTGTTCTCTTTTGTCGGTTATTTTTAAAAGCCGGCGTTCGCCCCGAGACACAGAGACTCTCCCAGGAGCCACACTGAGCGAGCGGGGACACATTGCACTCAAACCACAAACACCCCGACAGGAAAGACATTGATCCCAGCCCTCAAAGCAATGGTACAAAAAACAAACACAGACGCCCCCACTCCCTGTCCCGAGTGGCTGCCAGACGCGGGGGTCAAGGTCCGCGGGCTTGCGGGCCGGGCTCTCAGGGTGGCGCGATTGTGCCTGAGGTCTGTATTGTACAAACTCTGGCCCCGACTTGAAAGCCCAAAGACTCCTCCCTGTGCTTTCATGTTATTTTATCATTTTCTGCAATACAAATGTGTGAGAAGCGCCAGTTCCCGGCACACGGCCGTCCCGCCCTCCCTCCCCTTCCCCTTCCTGACCCAGAACCAGAGGCGCTCCCCCCCACCCCACCCCTCACGGGTCGCAGGCCTCAGTCCCCTCCACGCTGCCCCCCTGGGACGGACCCACTGAGAATTCTTCGGCGGGCGGCCCTGCCCACCTCCCCCACCCCGCGTCTCCCCTTCCTGGGGGCCTGGACGCCCCGCTCTCCCACCCGCCCGCTGACATCTCCGCAGAAACACCAGGGCCGCGGAGGCCCCCGGAGGCCCCGGACCGCACCTGGGGTTCCCAGTTCTGTGGACGCCCGCCGTCTCCATCTCCTTCAAGGGCGCCTCCACCCGCCCCCCGCCCCCGGCACTAAGGCCAGCCTCGGGGAGCCCCTCGCAGCTCCTGCCCCCCCCCCACTCCCCCCTGCACCCAAGGCGCCACAGGCCCCGCAGGCGGCAGCCCTAGCTCGTCACGTGTTCCAGATCCGCTCGCTATCCTCCGCGTTCCGTATAGCGTTCCGTGACGCTGCCCGGGCTGCCTCGCCTCCGGCTGTGCCGCCAGCCTCTCCCTGTCGCCCCTTCTGCCCAGACGCCCCCGCTCACAGCCGGTCCTCTCTTCTCTCCGGTCCTCTCTTCTCTCTGCAGCGCAGGTCGTCAGCAGACCACTGACTGTGCTTCCCTCTCAACACCGGGGCTTCCTTTACACTCGGAACTGAGCACAACCTTCTCCCTGTGAGACCCGCACCCCAGGTCCCTCCCGTGTTGCCCTCCGTGTGCGGGGTTCTCTCGGCTCGCTCCGCCGTCCCCGGGCCATTTGTGTGCGTCGCTCATCGTCCTCTGCTTCTTCACCTCTGCCCTCACCACGGGCCTCCCTGCAGCCTGGACGGGGCACTCCTCCCGTCTGTGGGGCTCGCGCCGGTCCGCCGGTCCCCCGCGTGTCCCCCGCGAGGGTGGTGTGCCCATGTACCCGCTGACTCGCAGCACAGAATAAACACTCGCTCTGCGGAGACCGAGCGAGGCACCCCAACCCACGAAGCTCGGGCGCCATCTCCCAGACAGCCGTGCGTGCTCTTGCTTCGGCACCTTCGGGCATGCTGTTCCCTCTCTCGGGAATGCCCTTCCCTTCTGCTTCTGCTCAAAAACTTTGATCGCCGGGCTCAGCCCAAGTGCCTGCTCTGCTGTGATTCTTTCCTCAGCACCTCCCCAGAGAACTACCCCTCTCCTGCTACCACGTGTCCTATGGATGTGTGTGAAAGCGAGCGAGGGAGAGCATGAAGCAGTGGGAAGTAGTGGGAAGAGGCACGGAACAGCATGGAGCAGCATGGAACAGACATGGGAAAGCATGGAGCATCGTGGAACACCACAGAGCAGCTGGGAGCAGCATGGAACAGCATGGAAAAGCATGGAAGAGCATGGAGCAGTATGGAGTAGAAGGGAACAGCACGAGCCGACTTGGAACAGCATGGACAGCTTGGAGCAGCCAGGTTCTTGGCGCTCACAATACAAAGCATCGTGTAGGGTGGTGAATGATCTCCTCCTGGAGATTTCTGAGGTACAGAATTACATTCTCGCCTCCCCACATCTACCTTGCGGCCCTGAGTCCTTTCCCTGACCTGTTTTGTGTGTCATCTGCCCAGCGACCGCTGTGCCCAAAAGTGAGAGGAAGAGCCAAGTGGCCTGAGCGAGGAGCTCTGAAAACCATGGCTTCCCAGAGCGTGGGTCTCTCCAGACTCTGCAGAATCATAAGAGCTACTCCCTGGGCATACACATCAGCCCTAACCCTGCTTAGTGCCGGGTCGTGGGGTGCGGGATGAGGACAGGGCGGGAGCAAGTTCGGTGTGAGACTCAGCTTGTCCACGCGTCGACTACCCACACGTTCGGTGTGCACGTCCGAGGCTAAGCAGTAGAAATGCCCGGCCCCGAGTCCGTGGAAATGTTAGCATCCATGTCAACAGGAAAAAAGCTCTTCTGTTTCCGCCATACTTAAGATTATGTTCACAGACTACTGCATTGAAGATTAAAGCGGTGTACTTTTTCAATTATTCTGTCCGAATTTCCTGTGTCGGTTTGGGATTTTTTTTTTTTTTTTTTTTTTAGCAGCACTGAAATAGAGAAACTATTTTTAAGTAAAGCAAAATCTTCTGATCCTTTTTACTGAATCCTGGAAATCCAGAAAGTCCACCCTACAGGTGTTCTAGGTCCCTGAACACACAAACACAAATCAAAGGCACGAACATCAAACAGCAGGCACGCCATTCAGGCTTTCCGCGTACATCCGTGATCGCCTAACGAGGCACACAGCTTCTCTCCGATCGACGTCCAGCAACCACTTACTGAACACCTCCTGTCAGTATGTTCCAGTTAGTGCGCAAGGCAGCTGGGATACACCAGTGAATCCAACAACAAGGCAAACCAGGCCCAGCCCCGGTGGAGCCCGCATCAGCGGGGAAGACGGCACGGAGGCGGGGTGGAATAAATGTGGGATATGATATGCTAGAGGTGACCGGGGCTCCAAAAAATGCAAAGTGGAGGCAGGGAGCCAGGCGCTGGGGTCAGGGTGGGCCTCCCTGAGAAGCTGGCATCCGAGCAAAGATTTGCAAGAGGTGAGGAGGTGAGCCTTGCAGATACTGGGAGACGGTTCTGGAACGTTCCAGGGCATCGGCGAGACCTGCATGGCCAGATGAAGCAAACAAGGGCAAAGCAGCAGGAGGGAAGGGCAGAGATCTGCTCAGAGGGGCCAGGTCCAGGCGGGCCTCGGGGCCACGTGAAGGTGGGACTTTGCTCTGCGGGGAGAAGGGAGAGCGTCAGACCGGGCACGCGTTGCCCACGTTCCAGACGCGGCTCACTGGTGAACCACGCTGGCGGTGGGGACGGGAGGCACTGGATGCTGGAGACACTTGCACCGTGGCCTCAGCCCCCCAGCTGTGAGATCCGGAGAAAGGGGGGTGTCAAGGGTAAGGTCAGGGCATTGGTGCACGGCTCGGCCTGGAAGGCTGGGGCAGAGGCGGGGGCGGGGGGAGAGGAGGAGGGACCCCCCCCCCCCAGCTCTGGCTGCGTGTTTTCAGTGGCCTCCGGTGGTGGCAGCTACGCTTTCCGTGTCTCCATTCCTCACTCACTTCTAGAACCTCAGGAGGGCCAAGTGAAGTAAAACAAATGGCCGTGTGCCCTGCACCGCTGAGTGGGGAAGGTGGACATGACCGGGGTCAGACCCTCAGCAGGCAGGCGCAGCCCCGTGGGCCTCGGGGAGCGGAGTGGCTCTGGGGCGATGGTGTCGGCTCTCAGACGTGGTGGGCAGGACCTCGTCCCGAGGCCTGTCCTGCTGCCTGCCCATGCGTGGGGAGCAGAGGCAGCCCAGACCTTCCTACCGCCCTCCGTGTCCACTCGGGATGGGATTGGTGACGGGAACGGGACAGATCTCCTTGCCGCTTCCTTTCTTGGGCCCGAGCTGGCCCCCAGAGCCAGGCTGACCGCTTGGAGCGACCTCCTTCCCCACCCCTGCACTCCGGGATTGAGGAAAATTCAAGGTGCGAGATGGCCCGGAGGTGGCCTGTCTGAGGAGGGAGACTCTGTGTCCCCACAACCTGCAAGCTCGCATCTGTGTCTACAGGTCCCCGTCGTGGAGGCTGCCGGGTGGGGCCGCCGTGCCCGCCTCCGTCTGTCCGTCCCTCCTTCCAGGCAGAAGCTGATTCTGCACGGACGTGCTCTCCCAGCTGCCGGCACCTTTGGCCCCACTTGGTTCAGAGGTGCGGCAGGGAAGGGCGGCGTTTCGCAGAGCTGGGGGCACACGGACCCACAGTTGCTCGGTGAGGTGAGGATTCCGCAGGAATGTGGCGTGGACAGGTCAGGCTGGCTCTCCTTGTGCCCTTGACAGCCCAGCATGAGGGGCCAGAGCCGAGAAGGGGCCCAGGCAGAGATTTACTCTCTCTCTACGGTATCTCAGGGACGGGTTTAGGGCCACAACAAGGCAGCACGCTCGGGGCTTTCCACGACAGAAGTTTCTTCTCTCAGGGTTCTGGCGCCCAGAGTCCAAAATCAGGGCTGCGCGCCCCCTGAAGCCAACAGGGGAGGAACCATCAGGCCTCGTCCCGCCTCTGGTGGCCCCAGCGCTCCCTGGCCATCCTGGAGCTTCACTCCAGCCTCTGCCTCCATTTTCACTGTGTCTGATCTTGTAGAGACGCCAGTCACTCTGGGTCGGGGACACCCCGCTCCAGGATGGCCCCATCTTCCCTAGTTACCTCTGCAACGACCAATTTCCAAATAAGGTCCCGCTCTGAGGTCCGGGGAGCGGGGGAGGGTAGGACTTCTATCCATCGTTTTAGGGGGAGACACAATTCAGCCCATATCAGTGAAATGGGGTGGGGGCCACCTCCCAGACGAGACTGTGCAAGGAGGTGCAGGATATAAGCCCAGCATCGGTTGCATATTATCCATGGGAAGAAATCCGACTAGGACCAAAATGTCCAGCCAGCGCTGTGACTTGTCAGTCCGGGCCTTTGGCATAAACCCCGGGAGAAGCCCTGAGTCCCAAACCCAAACCTCTTGTTTGGGGGGAAGGCCTGATTGGGTTGAGTGATTAACTGTGCCAGAGGCCAGGGGTGGGGGGCGTTAGCACCAACTGGCTATGGGGCTATCAGGTCGCTGGGAGTTTAAAGGTTCTGGGGCACCTGGGACGCTCAGTGGGTTGTGACCACGGTTGGACGGGACAAGGCCACCCCCCCCCCCGGGCAAGTGACCATGGCTAAGCGAGTGACCATGCCTGGACAGGTGACCACACCCGGAGAACAAGCGACCATGGTCAAGCGAGTGACCCCGCCCGGACAAGTGACCGTGGTCAAGCGAGTGACCCCGCCCGAACAAGCGACCACACCCGGAGAAGTGACCCGCCTGGACAAGTGTCCACATCAGAGGATGTGACGGGTGTAATGCTAGAATCACGTCTTTCACGGTTCCTCTGACACATCCCAGCTCAGCCGGTGCTGGAAGGAACATCCGATCGTGGAGCCTGGCACCTCACCAGCCATTGGCCGCAAGTCCCCGGAAGAACGCCCTTCTGGTCAGGCGCTAGTCCCGGCTGCGGCTCAGCTGGGATGCGGGGGCCCCCCGTCGGTGCCTCCCACCCACCCTGCACAGAAGAGAAGCTGGGCGGGGCCCTGCCTAGAGCACCACTAGCCACGGGGGAGAGGCCACATGTGACCCCAGAGCCCCCGAGTCCAGGCCCGCTCTCTTCTCCGTTTTTGAGGTAGAAACACAAAACTGACCACTAGCCGTTTAAGTACACAATTCAGTGGCCTTAGCACGTTCACACTGTTGTGCCCCCCCCCCCCACCTCTACTGGATCTCAAGAGATTTCACCTCCCCGAAGAGAAACCCCCCATCAGTGGTCACACACACCCCCTTCCCGGGCCTGGCAACCAGAGTGTACGTTCTGTCCCTATAGGTTTGCCTTTCTGGGCCATTTCACCTCCGTGGAACCCTTTGATCCTGTGCGCCTGGCTTCGTTCCCTGAGCGTGACGTGTTCCCAGTTCATCCATCTTTTTGAGGCCAGATACGAATCCAGCGTGTGGCTCTGCCCCGCTTTACCTAGCCGTCTATCCGCTGACGGCTGGGCCCGAACCCTCATCCCTGCTCCCCGCTGTTGCCGGCTCCATAATCCTCAAGGATCAGGCGCTCTTCTGAGCACATCGACCAGGCCACGCTTGGGGCCAAGGCTGAGAAGTGAGGCCCAAGCCCAGTGCCTGAAACACAGGCAAACTTGTGCTGTCACCTGGTTGGAACCCTTCAGGAAAACCTGCCCTGCAATCTCTAACTTTGCTTCTATTACCAGGAAGTTCCCAGGGCTTTGGATCCCACCCGGAGCTACAAAGACTTGACATCTCCACCCCTGTGAACTTGAGACGGTCGGGTGGCCTTGCTGAGCATTTGAATGGAGCCAAAAATACTCTGTGAAGGAGTCAGGCGATCCAATCTTCGATCTTCGCCAGGGTGGGCGCATTCCCACCCAAGCGCAGTGACGCTGCCGGGAGCCTCCGGCAGCGGCGGAATAAAACTCCCCTAAACCAGAAGAATCCCGTGCTTGTCAGCGCGGCCCGAGGGGGGACGGCATGGCTGCCCGTGTGAGACGCGCTCTGTGTGCCCACCGCGTCACAGCTGTGATCTGAGGCCCAGCCTGCGTCTGAAGCTGGGCCGGGCCACCTGCTGACCTCGCTGCACCTTGATTCCCCAGGCTCAGACGGGGACCACCCACAGGGCCTAATGATGTTGTTGCGGGACTCAAACAGCACGCACTGTCTACACGTCCTGGCCCCGGCTGAACACTCGGTATGCGTGTGCCACGCACACACACGTGGGCTCAGAAACAGAACTTCATTTCAGATATTACCCTGGATGGGGGCGGGGGGAGGGGGGGTGGCGTCCCACCTCGTCAAGCGCGCAGATGGGAAAAGCTCACAGCTGAGCGCAACAAAAGCCTGGCTTTTAAAAACAAATTTCCAGAAGAAGCAAGGACACTTACTTTGTGAAAAGGGGGGTGGTGGTGGGAGGCAAGCTTCCACATCAGGGAAGGATTTTCTGCTCTTTCCTGGGAAAAAGAGTGAGTTCAAAAGGAGCAAAGATCCGCTAGAATTATGAATACTCAGTGGGTTGAGCAGCCGACTCTTGATTTCGGCTCAGGTCGCCATCTCATGGTTCTTTGTGGGACCAAGCTCCTGGTCACACTGCTGGAGCTTCCTCTTAAAGCCAGGCCACTAGCCCGTCTGCCTGCATTTAAGCAAGGGCAGTCTGGGTGAAAGCAAGGACACCAGGGAGGACCACCCAGGTCCAAGCACCTTACACCCCGTGAGACAAAGCGAGCCCCTTGTCTGCCGGGGCAGAGGGCCTGTGTGCAAGGCGGAAACACAGCCCACCGGTCCATTTTGCCATTTGAGTTTTATTCACCTTCGGGGACAGTGGGCCTGCTTTAAGTGAACTGTGCGCTTGGTGACGACTCGTGCTTGGAATATTTGTGAAAGACACAGAACCCACTTCCGCGGATGCAAGGTTTGTAAGGCCCTCGACGCCCTCTGGGCGAGGGGGCCGAACTCTTTTCCGAGGCCAAACACTGGTATCAGAAAAGGGCAGTCAGAGACGAAGCCAGGTGAGCAGGGGCGAGACTTTACATAGACTCCTACTTGCTTCCCCCAGGGAGCAGTCGCGGGCCAGGCTTGGCAAAGTGACGTGCGACTCGGCTTGGAAAGGGAAGCAGAACTCGGGTTGCTGGAGTGTGTCGTGGGAAACTGCTTTTCGGCTTCGGGGATCTGCCACGTGGGGCCTTCGGGAACAAAGGTCGGGAACAACAGGGAAATATAAGAAGTTGCATATAACACGACCCCTCCCCCACCCCCGCGTGCGGACGCACTGCGGATGGCTGCCGTCACCATTTCGGTGTATAATTCAGCAAAGTTACTGTTTTGTAGCCACTGTTAACGCCTGGCGGCTGCTGCTTGGGACTTGTTCCGTGACGACACTCCTCTCGGTGCCCTGCGCGCGTTAGTTCATTTGGAGTAGGAGCTACGATCTGCACCGAGAGCACGGGAAACTGAGGCCCAGAGAGGGGGCCAGATGTGCCCAGTTCCTTGAGCTGATGGCCCAGTGGACGTGGGGCCTGGGGGTGAGCTCAGGAAGCCTGAGTCTGAAGTGAGGTTTCCGCTGCTGCCGTGGACCTCCCCACCCGCCACCCCCAGCTGTACTGAGCTATGATCCGCTTGCACAGTGACTAGTTTCGGGGACTCGGTGTAATGGTCCGTTTGTATGTCCTGCCGGACGACGCCACGGTAGGTCTACCTAGCACCCATCACCTCACAGAGTTACTGGTGTGGGAAACAAAGCAAAAGAAAAAATTACATTCCCTTACTGCCCACAGCCGGTTGACAAGTCCCTGGGACGGGCAGAGCAACATTCCTCCAGGAGCCCAGCTGCCTCGATGACGACACTTGGTTAAGGGCAAAGGCAATCTTCACCCGCCCCCCACCTCCCAGGATCCCATAAGTCTCCTTTAACAAATACAAAGTCCTTCGGAAACTTCCTGTATCTCTGCCCCCAAGATATATGCTGGCGATCATCCTGCAAGCATATGGCCCCCTGATACACATCAGAAGGATCTCATGACTAAGTTTTGACTAAACGGTAATAAATGACCTTTTCCTAGCAATAGCTCCCTCCCCCCGCCAAGGTCCTGGAAACCTTGCTTCCAAAATACCTTGGAGGCTTGTGCTGTCCTTGACCCCCTCCCAACTTGAAAGTGTACGATCAGTCACCTGTCACAACCCCATTGCAGCTCTCTCTGCCCACGGGTCCTGTCCCCGTGCTTTAATAAAACCACCTTTTGCACCAAAGACATCTCAAGAATTCTTTCTTGGCCGTCAGCTCCAAACCTCACCATTTCCATATTGGTTACTTTTATTAGTTAGTTTTAATACTTATTACATATTATATTGTACATATTGTATATGTATATGTATATTGTATGTGTATATATGTACGTATTGTACATATATGTATATATACATAATATTTATTACATTTCTGACATGCGTGCCTGACATGAAAGATTTTTATCTTTTTCTTCTGATGAGAACTTTTAAGATCTGCTTTCTTTCCTATACATAAACATATATACATATACATATTGTATATGTATATGTATATACGTATGTATACATACGTATGTGTATATGTATATATGTATATACGTATGTATACATACGTATGTGTATATGTATATATGTATATGTATATATGTACATATTGTACATATATGTATATATACATAATATTTATTACATTTCTGACATGTGTGCCTGACATGAAAGATTTTTATCTTTTTCTTCTGATGAGAACTTTTAAGATCTGCTTTCTTTCCTATGGGGCGCCTGGGTGGCTCAGTCAGTTGAGCGTCGGACTTCAGCTCAGGTCACGATCTCACGGTTTGTGAGCTCGAGCCCCACGTCGGGCTCTGTGCTGACGGCTCAGAGCCTGGACGGAGCCTGCTTCAGATTCTGTGCCCCCCTGTCTCTCTGCCCCTCCCCAGCTCACACTCTGTCTCTCTCTCTCTCAAAAATAAATAAGCATTAAAAAAAAATTTTTAATAAAAAAAAAAAAATCTGCGTTCTTAGCGACTTTCAAATACACCACACTAACTCCAGCCCCTTGCTGTCCATGTCATTGCCAGCACTTACAACAGAGTTTGTGCCTTCCGACTCCCTTCGCCCTTTCCCCCGCCCCCAAAGCCCACATTTCGCAACCAGGAGTCCGAACGCCAGGGCACCTTTGCAGGAACAGGAGAGAGTTCAGAAAGCAAGCAGGAAGAGTTCGCAGAGTGCAGAGCGACTCCTGCGTTGGCCCAGCGCCCGGCCTATCTTGCCGCAGCGGGGGGCCTGGGACAGGATGTCTTCTCCCAGGACGCTCGGAACAGGGGAGAGGAGCCACCTAAAAGGGGTCATCCTTTACAAGCCCCACAGGAGACACAGCTCCGCCCTGATGAAGCACCAAGGTCGTTTTCCTCCAAGGCGGTTCCGCTTCTCCAAGGACGATCCTCCCTGTTCCAAGAGGCCCTGGGAAACGTTCCTTCCCACACGAGGCAGCGGCCTGGACGCCCAGTTACACCCCACACCTGAGAAACAGGAACCGATGTTCCTCCAAGATGGCAGGTCTCCCAGTTCTCAAAAGTATGGAAGTGGGGCCCCACTTTAACCAGAGCACCCGTCAGATGGGGCTTTGGGATGTTGTATCGCAACGTCCTCTTCAATAAGTCAGGAACAGATTGTTCCGGGAAAAGATTCTTTCACATCCTGATGTTTAATAGTTACACTGTATCCACATGTGGGTACAGCAACATCTACCAAAGCAAGTCTGTTGGGTGTTTGGTTTAGTTCCGATATTTGCCATTATGTTTTAAAGCTATAATAAACAACCGTGTAGCCAGAAATACAGCACATTCCTTATTTCCTTAGAGAAATTCCCAGAAGGGGATTACTGAGTAGAGGGCGCACGGCTTTAAGGCTTTTGACAGAAACTCCCGGACTTTCCTCCGTAGAATGTTCAAGATATCCTCCCCACCAGCCTTCACGAGGATAAACGACACAGCTTCTAACAAATTAGAAGCTAGCGCTGGCTGCCACTGAAAAGACCTTTGTTGGGGCAGCAGTTCCTTTGAATCTGTAGGGGCAAACAGCACCTTAATGACGCCACCAGCAGATGGCACTCTTTGCTAAGATTTTAGAGTCAGGTTTCAAGTAAGGTGTTTTAAGATTTCATTCAACTTCTATCAGAGAACTCTGAGATGTGTATATTCGAAAGCATGATTGCAGGAGGGAGTCTAGGACGTTACATGAAAACCAACAGACAGTGTCGCATAACAGCGGGACCTTGGGATCCTGGGGGAGCTTGAACGCGCTCCTGGGGGCGTTGTAACCCTTCCAGGTTATGAAGGTCTCCCACATACTCTCAGGAGCCCCGCACCCAAGCGCATGTGCACACCCACGGGCACACGTGGGTCCCTCTGCCTCTCTCGTTAATTCTTTTCCCGGGAAAGCTGAATCAGACCAGTCTGGTTCCTCCTGACCAGCTCTCCGGGTCCTAGTAGTGCCGTCGGCTTATCAGGGCTGCCGCTTTACAGTTCTGTGTGTGATTATCGATCGCCTCTGTCTTGTTGGAGGAGGGAGGTCCTCCCGGTCGTGTGCCTGGAGCCCAGGGCAGCACCCAGTACAGGGCGCATGCCCTGCAGGTGTCTGCTGCGGGAATGCAGACGAGGTGCCTGGGACCTTGCCTTAGATCTTTGCTAAATGATCGCCTTCCTTGAGAAACCGAAATGCATCTCGAAGTGGCCGAGTTTTAGCAGCTCTGAGTGACAGAAACAGAAATTTAACATCAGTCTAGAGGTGAATAAAGCACAGGAAGAAGGGTGGAGGAAGGACTAGAAGTCCACGGCGGTTCAGGGGTGGTCAGAAGGGTAGGTCCCGGCCCACTTACTGGTCAGATAAGTTACATAACCCGGTCCAGCCTGTCTGTCAGCTACAAAATGGCTCTCAATCAGAATGTGTCCACGGAAGCCTCAGCACAGCGCCTGGCGCCTCACATGGGCTCAGTAAGTTTGCTCAGCCATCGGTAGTCGGGTCTCCTGCCCAGGAAGGACAGCGGGAAGAGCAAGAGTGGAGAGACTGTTTTCTTTCCCCTAAGCCACCAGTTTGGACAACGTCTTGCCGGTTAATAGTTGTGCTGTGTGATCTTTAGGAGGCCAGGATTTCATTCGGTTCTGGCATTGCAGGTGTACAGCTGCCGTGGGGGGGCGGAGGGGGTCTGGGTGAGGGTGGTCCAGAGCCACGCCCCTTGGCTAAACTCCCCCAAGATTCGGGATGCTGGCAGGCGCGCATGTCAGTTGAATCAGCACGCATTTTCGATCCTTTCCTGCTCCCAGGCCTGGTGTGACTTGTCATCCTCCCCACTCCTGACCACTAGCTACCTTGCAGCCATTCTTGGGTTCTTCGGGACCTACAGACTACAGGCTCTTCACGCGCGCCTGCCTCAAATTCCCGCGGGGGTTGGGATTTGGGATTTTGCTCCTTCCAGAGATGCCCCATCAGGTCAATGTAAGTGGGCCTGTGCAGACTCGTGGTTTCCCAAAGGCCGAGTCACGGCTTCTCAGAGCTGCGCGGCCCTGGACTCTGTTCTTTGTCAGGGAGATCCCCCTTAAGATGGTTAATTGTTAGCCCAGGAAGGGATCCAGAATGTGGCCTTGGTCCCCTCCTTTTTATTTTTTTAATGTTTATTTACTTATTTTGAGAGAGAGGGAGGGAGGGGCAGAGAAAGAGGAAGAGACGGAATCCCAAGCAGGTTCCGTGCTGTCAGCGCAGAGCCCGCCGCAGACCTTGAACCCACGAACTGTGAGATCACGACCTGAGCGGAGATCTTACGAGTCCACCCTTAACCGAGTGGGCCTCTCCGGTGCCCCAGCGGCTCCCTCTTCTCCGAGCTCCGCTCACTCGCCCCGTGACTCAGCCCCCCCACTCCCAGGTCCCCAACTGGACCACCAGTCAGTTTCCCGCAGGAGGGCAGGTTCCGGACACCCTCAAACCCCGCAGGCCCGCGGGAGGAGCAGGCTGCGGCGGTGGGCGCGGGGGGGTGGCCATCACCTCGGCCCACCGCGCCGCACCAGGCCGGAGCGCCCTCCGGCGGGGCAGGCAGGCGGGCCTCGTCTGAGCCGCCGTCACGCAGCCCCGAGCCCGGGTCGGGGGCGCCGGGCCCTCCGTCCGTCGGGCTCTCGGTCCTCACAGGTGCAGCCCGCTCGCGGCACCGCGTGGGCGGGGCCGCTTGACGCCGGCGGGCGAGGCGGATAGGCCGCGCGGCGGGGGCGGGGCCTGGGGGCGGGGCGGCGGCCGCGTATAAAGGAGGCGGAGCGCCGGGCCTGACGCACGCCGGGAGAGGGTCCTCGCTGGGCGGCGGCGGCGCGCGCGCCTCGTGGCCCGGCCGGCGGCATGGCAGGCACCGGCCCGAAGCGGCGCGCGTCCGCGGCCCCCGCGGCGGCCGAGGAGGAGGAGCGGCAGGCGCGGGAGCGGATGCTGGCGGCGCGGCGCGGGGACGGCGCGGAGGGCGCCGAGGGCGTGACCCTGCAGCGCAGCATCACGCTGCTCAACGGCGTGGCCATCATCGTGGGCACCATCATCGGCTCGGGCATCTTCGTGACGCCCACCGGCGTGCTCAAGGAGGCGGGCTCGCCCGGGCTGGCGCTGGTGGTGTGGGCCGTGTGCGGGGTCTTCTCCATCGTGGGGGCGCTCTGCTATGCGGAGCTGGGGACCACCATCACCAAGTCGGGGGGCGACTACGCGTACATGCTGGAGGTCTACGGCTCGCTGCCCGCCTTCCTGAAGCTCTGGATCGAGCTGCTCATCATCCGGCCCTCTTCGCAGTACATCGTGGCCCTCGTCTTCGCCACCTACCTGCTCAAGCCGCTCTTCCCCACCTGCCCGGTGCCCGAAGAGGCCGCCAAGCTCGTGGCCTGCCTCTGCGTGCGTAAGTACCAAGCTCGGGGTGGCGGCGGCGGGGGCGGGGGTGCGGGGGTGCCCCGCGCCGCGCGGCTGAGGCCGCCGCTCCCAGAACCCACGTGGGTCTCATTCATTCGTGTGCCTTGGGAAATCAACGGTGAGTCAGCAGGGTCCCAGCCCTCAGGGTCCCCGAGACGTTCCACTTCCTCAGCCACTTCATTCAGAGAGGCTGGAGCACACGTCCCTGCCTCTGTATAGAGTCCGCTCCGCGTAGTGTCTGAAAACACATTTACCGTTTGAGGTTCTCGGTGCTGACCGCTTATCACAAAAATTGTAGTCAAAGAAAAAAAAAAATTCATTCATTTCTGCTCTCCAAAGCGGCTTATCAGGAGTCAGCAGAGGCTGGCTCATACAAAACCGGTGGGGACAGAATTCTGAGTTGCTGGGTTGGGCAGCAGTGTCAAAGTTAGTAGTAAAATGGGGGAGTTGGCAGCAAATTAGATTTGTGTGTGTTGGGGGTGGAGGGTGGGTTTCGGGGGTCCCAAGCTGTGCAGAGAAACAGCCCCTGGTCATATTCCTAATGTTGGGCATGGTCTTGGTATGTTGGTGGGCACAGTCCTGGTTCGTTCTTCACCCATGAGTGCTTTCCAAAAGTCTTCTCGTGGGATTTCAAAAGAAATCTTTTGTACCAAATGCCATGTGACTTTCCTGTCCTTTTCGGCTGGGGGGGGGGGCTTTTTACACCTGCCCCTTGGCCCCCCTCTTAGGAGCCCTGCAAGGTGGAAGCAGCCAGCCTTCCAGAACTGCCTGCCACCTGATTTGAGGATTTGCCCGAATGTTGATAGTGGGTACAGGTCCGGGGTGAGCAGGGCTCTGGGCATTCAGGGCCGGGGTCCCAGCCAGGAGACTCAGGGACCGGGCCAATACTGGGAGTGGCTTCTGATCGGCAGTGCCTGCTGGTGCCACGGGGATTCAGGCGTGTGTGGACCGGGTTTCCCACGGGAGCCACGCTGTAGTGTAGGGGGAGGCACGTTTCCTACAGTGGGGAGTCCAGGAAGCAGAACCCCACGTGCAGCTCTGCTCGGCTGCCTGACATCACACGCTTTGCTGAGACCCTGAACCGAGCAGCCACGCCGGCTGAAGGAGCGTTATTTGCCTTTTTTGGGGCGGTCTCGCTCAGTGATGTGAATCTCAGCTTAAAAAAAACTTTGGTCTAAATCTAGGGAGAGTTACAGCAATAGTCGATCTGCTTGAACACAGGAAAACCCGTGGCTTCTGGTAGGTTTGAGATGAGGCTTTTTATGGGATGACACATTGGGCCGTGTAGGGAAAAGCCCGTCTAAAGGCAGGACGACTTTATGATGCAATATTATTACAAGACGATTTAACGTCTGGGCCTAGAACGTAGTGAAGTAAATAGTACCTTTAAAGTGCCTGTTCTCTAGTCTTTAAAAACCAATCCCTTACTTTTTTAAGCTCTTGGGTTTGAGTAGACGGATTGCAGGGGGACTGTGGTGGGTACAGCCTTGCCAGCCGCCCGGCACCCCCCCCCCCCACCCCGTGGCGCTGTGGCAATGCCAGTGTGAGTTATGAGTGGGGGCTACAGTTTCCACGTGGCGATCAGCCCTTGTGGCTCTTTTTCTCTGAAGCGCCTCGTGGGTGGATGTGGGTGGCTTTCTCCCACGGAGAGAGGATTTTCCATTACAGAACGGGACGCACTGCAGGCAGAGCACTAGTCTAGAGCCTTACTCCATCTGGAAAGGGCCAAGGGCTTGTCCAAGGCTCACAGAACTCAGAGCTCGCTGGCACAGGCCGCCCTGAACTGAGCAGGGAGAAAGGTTCCGGGTGTCCAGGAGGGCAGGCCTGTCCTTATAGGGGCACACGGAAAGTGTCTGAGTGTTCTTCAAGTATCCCACAAAGGCCCGGGTTCTAGAATGTCTGCTCAAGAAGAAGGGCGCTCCGCACTGCTTTCCACCCCTAGCGCATCCCTGTGGGACCCCGTGGAAGGGCCTGGTGGCCCGTTCCTTCTAGCAGCGTGTCCTGGGTGCCAGAACAAAGTTGTCCGTTTTGCTGGTCGGTCTTTTGGTGCCCTGGGCATATCCTGCCGTAAGTTGCTTTCTGCTGCTTAAACAGTGGTGTTCTGAAACAGGTTGGCTTTGGTGCGTAGACTGGTCCTGCTGTCTCGAGATATCGGTGGGAATGAAAGCCTTTTCTTGTAAGTCTGTCCGAGATGACCAATAATGGGGCTCCTCCATAGTGTGGCTCTGGGGTTTCTCGGCGGTAAAGGTGAGAAAAACTCGCTGCGTTCGCCTTTCCCGATGGCCGTGTGGCATCTGGCCCGAGTCTCGGTTCACATTCTCGCTCCACGGACAGTTGGTGAGGTCTGCTTGAAACCTCGATACTGCTGGGTTCGCCTTCTGGGCGGAAGTCACTCAGACCGGAGCTGAGATTCTCGCCAGCCTCACTTGGCTTTTGACAGTTTTTCTGACCTCCCTGTGTGGGCTTTCTCTGCAAAATGGGTCCAGTGTTGGCGGCACCTGGGTGGCTCAGTCGGTCAAGGCTCAGGTCACGATCTCACGGTTTGTGGGTTTGAGCCCCACATCGGGCTCCGTGCTGATGGTGCGGAGCCTGCTTAGGATTCTCTCTCTCTGCCCCTTCTCTGCTCTCTCTCTCTCTCTCTCTCTCTCTCTCTCTCAAAATAAATAAATAAACAAAAAAAAATGTTTTTAAACTGAGGCCGCAGCGAGAGCTGACCCAAGGTCCAGATGCCTGCTTGGGTCTTTTATGTCAAGAGAGAGGCACCCCTCTCATAGTCACCCCTACCCTGCACACAAAGGTGTCAGGCAAGTGGCTGCAGGCTGCTGGGGGCCCACCCTCCTCTCCCAGTGGGTGTGGGGGGTGGGGGGTGGGTACTGGGCCCACTGGGAGAGCCACAGCTCAGACTCACTTGTAGAACTCGGAGTGGTCCCCTTCAGGGTGGTGGCCTTTGTGGGGTCTGGAACGCACTCTGATCTGCCTTCTGGTGCGAGACACGTGGGTTGGCTGTGCCCTGCACGTGAGCAGAGCTGGGTTCCGTCTCAAGAGTTCCAGTCGGACGTCCCGGTCTGACTCCGCATCTGTGAAATGGGAATGGGTCACGGCCCTGCCTGGTATTTAATGAGCTCGGCACACAGAGTCCCCAGTTCACATGGTGGCTGCAACTTATTCTCAACGCTGCTCTCTGTCTGGTGTTCACCTTTCACCTCTCGAGCTACCTTAGGACTTGGTCTGTTCCAGTTCGGCAGAAAGAAGGAGGGAGGGAGAACGGAGACAAGGCAGGAAAAAGCCAGAGGTGAACACCAGCGTCCCCTCTGGGGCTGGGGTCTGAGTTGCGAAATGCCTGTCGCATAAATCGTCCCTCCCTGCCTCAGGGGCAGGAGACCGGCTGTCCTGTAGGTGAAGGGCACAGATAAGGGGTGGGTTTGGCTGGCTGTGGGTTTCGGCCTGCTGAGGGTGAGTCCATTGGGATGATGGCCAGTGGGGGAGGGGAGGCCATGGCCGTACACCCCCCCCCCCGCCCCAGTCTTCTGCATCAGCTCCGGGCAGTGACCTGCTCCTGGAGGCGTGAGACCCCTACTGCACAACGTGTAGACCACTGTATCGCCTGCTTCAGGGCCTCTGAACGCCTGCTGGCCGCCAGGGCCAAATCCCTCTCTGCACGAGGCAAAGGCTTCTGGGTGTTTCCAAGGAGCTGGTGTCCCCAGAGTCGCAAGCTGTGAACTAACTGCAGATGACAGCCCAGTCACGAGCCCTGAAATCTGCCTTTCCCAGCCAGACACGAACGTGCTCCGGCCGCAAAGCCAGTCACGCCGAATCACGGGACTGGAGCTGAGGCCTGTGGGGTCCTTCACAAAAGCGCGTGACCTCAAGAGAAGTGGGAGACGCTGGGTGGGCATCTCTGACCCTGTTTTCCCCGGGTCACGGACCCCCTTTGATAATCCAGTGGAATGTGCAGACTCTGGGCAGAAATGCGTAGCGGGCGTATTAACGCCAAAGCGCGCCCAGTCACGGGGCTCTCACGCCCCTGCCCGCAGACGGTGGCGGGGGTGGATCTGACGTCTCCAAGCCGGCGGCGCTTGAACTCACACCTCTCCTCACAGGCTCCTGCCCCAGCCTTTGAAACCAGTGTTCTCCTCCCCTCTCTACAGCCAGGGAAACTGAGGCAGCGGTGGGCCGAGAGCCCCGGGGCTATGGCACTGTCCGTGCTGAACTGCCTTTTCTCACCACGTGTGTGGGGACACCAGGCCACATCTTTGGCGAGAGCGGCAGATGCCAGGGTCGCCACCTGTGGGCGCCCGGTCAGCCGGGGTGAGGAGACGTGGGCCCCGACTTGCTGGGAAGTGCTTTTCCCCCTGACCGAGAGCCTCAGAGCCTGGATGCAGAGCCGCCTAGGGAGCCTGTCCTCTTCTCTCCAGGTCTTCACCTTGCAAAGTAGGTTCTGGAGCAGGGTGGGTGGACCGCTGCCCCCCAGCGTGCGCCCCTTCCTGTGCCCACGCTGACCTCCAGTCCCCATGCCCTTTCTGTGACCCATAGCAGGTTCTGGGAACCAGGGGTATACCTGATTCTCCGCCCTCAGGGGGCATGACCTTCACTCCCTCATCTGGATTGCTGGCCCAGGGTGCCACCCAGAGCGCATTTGTCCCCACCCCCAGGCTTCATCCCACCGACTGGACTAGCCCTGCCCCGCCCCAGACCACCGCCCAGTCCAGCAGCTCCTTGGCTCCCGGCAGAATCCTGGACTCTTGCTTGGAGGCTGGCTATCCCAGGTGGCTCTCCAGCACCCGCGTCACACACGCCTGTCCCTGTGGACCTGGGTCACACCCACCCCTCCCGCTAGGTGAGGAATGGGTACCAACTTCCCATTCCTGCTCCTGGCGCGTGTTTGCAACCTGATCTGTGCTCCCGAGTCAGCCTGACCTTGCTTGCTGGCAGACATCTGGCGCTGCTGGGACCCAGCTGATTGTCTGTGATTGTCCATGAGTCCCTCAACACGTAGCCAGTATAGAACCGAGGCCACTGCCCAGAAACATGAGCCTGAAGCCCCCTGCGACCTTCTGGCCGGCCTCGCGTTTGTCCAGGTCTGTGTGAGCTGCCCGAACCTGGCACAGACCCATTCACATCCAGCCTGAGTTATCTGGAAGGCCCAGGGCTGCTGCAGAGGCAAGTTCTGTGAGTCCCTGGGGCTGTGTGACCTGGGGCTGGGCGCTTAGCCTCTCCGGGCCGGTGTTTCAGAGCTCAGAGCAGGGGCGCACAGGCCGATCCTGCGGAGGGTGTGAGTCAACCATCTCATCACAGCGGGGGCAGGTGACAGGGACTGTCCAAAAATGAAAGACGACAGGGCAGATGTGCCTGGGGAGGGCAGCAGTGGACGGGCTGGGGGAGGGACCAGGAGCTATGGCCCTGCCCTGTGAGGTGTGGGTCCTGTAGTTGCAGCGGGGGGGGGGGGGATGGTGGCTGGCTGGAGCCACCTGTAATCTGGGCACCCGTGCAGCACTCACGCGTTAGCAGGCCCTGGGCGTGGTGTGTGTGTGTGGTTGGGGGGGGGGGTCTTCCTACAATCATCTTAGACATCCCCCGCCCCCAGAGCTAAGGGAAGGGTCCGGGGTGGGCATGGGGGGAGGGCGGCCGGGTGGGGCACTGCTAGAGGAGTGTCCCCCCCACCCAGAGGCCGGGCTGCCGGCTCGCCCTGAGCGGCACCAGGGTCGGGGTCTGGGGAGGAAAGGAGGCCGGACCACAGCTTGGTCAGTGGGCATTTTGTTCCGGCGGATCCGTGGGGTAGGGCGGCTGCGCTCGTTGCTGCCGGGGCGCAGAGGCAGTTTGAGGGCCCGCGTCGGGCCTGTCACGGGGGAGGGTCTCCAGGCCCAGGGGCGGGGGCTTCTTGGCAGTGAGCCGCTTCCGGAACACGGAGGGGGAGGGCTTGTCAGCCTTGGCTCTTCTCCAGGGTGGCGGGGCTCGCGGAGCCTCAGCGGCGTCCGGTCTACGCGAAGACCGCAGTTCGCAGTGTCAGGGCTGGAGGCCAGGGAGCAGAGTCGGGATTGGACCCTGTCCTGGGGCCACCTTACCCGGTGGGAGGGAGACACTATAGCTCCAGGAAGGCCCTGTCGCCTAATGGGGGGCCCGCAGGGGGGATGCCCACCCGGGATGCTCTTGGCTGGCGCTCTTCTGGGCACGGTCCCTCTGGGCCCGCGCGAGAAACCCACCATCCAGAGAGCGCCAGACACCTGTCCAAGGCCCCACGCTGAGGGGACGGCCTGCTTCAGACTCTGGTCTAAACCAGCACAGGACGCTGCCCTGCACCCACCCGGCCCCTCCCTTTAGACGGTGCCCAGGGCACTTGAATCACCCGTGTGCGCATGGTGGGTGGGTCTCTGTGGGATTTGCCCCCATCGGTGGGTGTCAGCCTGACTGTACGTCCGAGTCAGCAGGTGGGGGGCTGGGTGGTGCTTCTCACGAGGAGCCGGGATCGAAGCCCCCGCTCCAGGGGCCAGAGCTCGGGAGTTGGACTTGGGAGACCTGAGCGTCTCTCCCCACTCCCTGGGTAACGGCTGTGTGACTTTTGGCAAGTCAGACAACTCTCTGAGCTCCATTTACCCGCCTCTCAGGGGAGGGCATCAGGTTGGATGCTCGGCCGTGCTCCCACCCTCGGGCGCCGCACCTCCTCCGGCAGGTTCTTCTCTCCTTTTCCTTCTTTAGTAAAAGTGCCGAAGGAGGGGGGGGGCAGTGGTTCTGGGCCACCGCGGAGATCGCCAGGTACTGGGTCTTGGGAGCAACGGCCTGGTCCATCCCGCACAGACCCGCACACCCTGCGGTGACCTAGGTGGAGTGCCGCTGAGCCGCATGTTGACTTCGCCCCTGGCTGCCGTGAGGAAGGCGGCCCAGACGCGCCAAGTAGCCTGCCCCAGATTGCACAGCAGGTCAGAAGGCGGGGATGCGCTCAGAGCTGAGGCAGAGCTCCCCCGTTCTCCAGGACTCGTGCTTCAGAAAAGCCCGCCAAAGTGAGAAGTCGCTGTCTGCCGGGGCGCTGGCAGATTTCGGAGCACACCGAACTTGCCTCTCGCTGGCGTGTTTGGGAACGAACGCGTCAGCCCCGTTCCTGGGGCTGGCCGACACCCCCACCCCACCCCCACCCCCGGCCTGCCGGGCCGTGGGGTCAGCTGTCACCCAGCCCTGGTTAAAAATGGAAAAAAAAAAAAAAATACGGAAACATGTACTCCAGGGCTGGTCGTTTGAACTTGAAAAGCCAAGTGTTCTGGGGAATTTGAAAATGTGATATTAGCCTATCAGTCATTTCTTTTCACAGAAAAGCAGTGAATCAGCAAGACCTGGGGGGGGGGGGGGGGTGCTTGAGAGCCGGTGTCCCTGCTGGCCTCTCTCACAGGCAGCGGCCTCTTTGCCAAGGGAGCCGAGGGAGCCCTGGGTCCCATCTCAACAACTCCTTGGAGCCAGGCTGTCACCTGAACTGGTTCAGTGTTCTAGCACATTCCAGAGTGAGGTCGGCCCTCTCAGATGGTTCCGGGGTGTTGTTGGGTCCCACGTACTCATTTTCTTGGAGCCCAAAGAAGGTGAAGCCGCCCTCGGGTTCTCCGAGTGGGATCTCTGGACCAGGACAGTTAGGAATGCAGATTCTTGGCTGGAATCTCACGCTCTGGAGTAGGGCCCCGACTGGCTCTCTTACAAGGCCCTCAGGGGCCTCTGGGCTCCCTGGAGCCTGAGACCCTATCTGTGTTGGCAGGGATGAGAAAAGTTAAGGCAGGAAAGGAGGAAGGTGGGGGCAGGTGATCACGGCTGCCAAGCTCTGTTGGAAGGAGGCTCGCAGTGAGCCCGAGGACATCTGGACCTGAGCGAGCCCCACACTCCTGAGCACCTGCTGAGCTCTCGGCCCCTGCGCGTGCTGGGTGGGTTTGCATAAATACGGCAGAGGCAGAACGAGACCCGCCGAGCGGCTGGGCGCCCCTTCGGAAGTCAGGCCCCCGGATGACTGCTCCGCCCGCTGCCTGGCCATGCCAGCCTGCGCTCGAAGTGCCTAAGCAAGTGTGCGGTCACCGGCTGCTGCCCCGGGAGCTGCCACCTGCAGCCGAGGCTTGGGGTTCGAACACCGTGATGTTGACTGGGGCGGAGGGGAGGCTCCAAGGGACAGCCTGGCCGCTTTCTAGAGCCCGGGTCTTAGGCCGGCTCTGCTCCTTGGCCCGGGGCTGCCCCAGGCACACCCGGGGGACCAGGCTGGCCGAGCTTCCTGGAACTGACACAGCCTGACGGCCACTTCCTCTCCTGCCTCCCGCCTGCCAGCAAAGCTCTGGTCAAACAGCGCTCATTTGCCTGCGTCTCCGTGCCATCTGGCCATTTCCTGCCAGTGAGTCCCCCACCTGTGTGAGGTAGCCTCGCTCACTAGCGGCTCTTCAGCAGGACTCAGGCAGTGAGGTTCTAGGCTTGGGGGCTCTGACCTTGGGTCCTTCCATCCTGGGGGGGGGTGGACAGTCCCTGCAGACCCTTGGCCCAGGAACGAGGTGGGTCCATCACTGCGGCCGCCTGGGGGGACATTGGACTTGATTTCCTGATCAGCAGGTACTGGCCAGTAGCCAGATGCTGTGCTTCTGGATGGTTCTGTTGGGCTTGCTTATGACCTCCCCTGGTGTATTTGACCTCAGGTCAGCAGAGGGAATGGGCCACCTTCTGTGCGTGGAGGGCACTGAATGATAGAGCGAGTCTGAGTATAGAGCGGGTGCTCATACACTGTTCTTGCTATTAAGATCCTTGCTGGTTTTGTTACCTGAGGAAGCACAGGCCTGATCACTGGGCCTGATAAATTCATCAGCATGGTACCTTCAGTTGGGTTGATTTTTTTGTGTTTTCTTTTGCTGTTTTTAAATGAAAACAGGCTCCCCTTGCATTTTGAGCCTCCCCTCTGCGCGAGGGGAACAGCTGAATGAGCCAACAGAACACCTAACAGGCCGTTTTCTAGAAGTCAGTGGGGCCAGGCTGGGTCCTGCTCACATAACCCCCTCCCAGGGGCAGAGGCCAGGGCCAGGAGGAGGCTGGTGGCCTGAGTGGTGGTGGTGAGTATGCTCCCCCCTCCCCCACTCACAGCCACCTGTGCTGTTGTGAAGGTGGCCCCACTAGGTCTGGGGAAGCAGAGTGGGGAGCGTGTCCTGAGTCACATCTGACACCACCGGTGGCCGCACCCCCAGGACACCCTGTGCTCAGGGTCGAGGAAGGGGAGTCTGCAGACGGGAATGGAAGCCCCCTAGTCAGGCTTGGAGCCGGGGGCAGGTTCTGACTGTGACCAGGTGTCCTATGAGGCCGTGGGGCTGTCCCCCTTCACTGGGCAGCACTGCCCACCATCGAGGTGTATCTGGACAGGAGGTAGGGTCGCAAGTGGGGGCCCTGCTGGCCTGCGAGGTGGTCGAGGTCACGGCAGGACGAGGATGGGACAGACACACCCCTGAAGGACAAGCTCCCGGTGTGGATGCCGGCCTGGCGGCCGGGCCCAGCCCGCTCCTGGCTGTCCTCAGGCAGCCCAAAGCCGGCTTATCTCCCTGGCCCAGCTGCCTCCGCGTGCCAACTCCGTCGTGCTTATCTGGGGGTGCCAGCGTGGGGAGCTCCCCGACAGCGCATCCGCCTGTCAGCCAGCCCGCTGGGCAGTGCCCCACGGTTACCTGTCCTCTCCCGGCCGGGGAGGGCTGCGAGTCCACGGGGGACGGGGACAACACAGCTAGCCTGCAGGGCTCCCACCCAGAGTCCCAGCATCCCCCCCTTCTGAAGGCATCTTGTCAAGGTGTAGGAGCTTAAAGGCAGGGTGGCCGAAATGCACGGACACTGCTCTGGACGGCACCCCGGGGCTGCTTCTGTCAAGGCCACAGGACAGTGGGTCCCTGATGAATTCGTGTATTTACTTAAGATTACATTTCATTTTGAAACTGTTTTAAAAAGGAACACTAAGGAGGATGTTCAAGCACTTATTTACTCGTTGGCTAAGAGTAAGTGAACATTAGAATTTCATCAGATGTTTCAATCCCTTTTCTAAAAGAAGTAAGTGTTACAAGGTCCTGTTTGTTCTGTGATCAGTTCCCTTTCCCTCCAGCCTGCAGCCCGCCGGCCCTCCTTGCCTGGGGCTCAGGATGTTCTAGCTGGAGCAGCGGGTCAGGTCTGGGCGCGGGCAGGGCTCACTCCCGACGGAGGGGCCCCGGCCTCTGTCCTGCCCCGGTGAACTGGGGTCTCTGGGCAAGCCAGCTCCCCATCCTGGAGCCTGAGAAACGGGGAGAGGTGTGGAGAGACCCCAGGGAGCAAGTCGTGCCGCCAGAGCCCGTGGTGCTCTGCCGGCAGTGCCGTTCCGGGTTTCTAGAGCCTGGCGCGGCTCAGGGGGGCAGGGCTGGCGGAAGAAGCAGGCTCCCGCCTCGGCTACGCCACACCTCCCCTCCACTTCCCCCTCCCGGGGCATGAATGGAAGAATGATGCAATGGGCCGGCCTCTTGCCGAATGCGCTCTGGGGCTGGGGGGGGGGGGGCGGGGAGCGGCGGAATGCTAGCTGCCGAGGCGCCAGAGTCCTTCCCCCACTTCCCCCGTAAGGTGGTCACACTCCCACATAAGGAAATGTGAGGCCATCCCGGAAAAGCCCCCGGCGGCCCCACCCTCTCGGTGTGCAGAGGCTCCCTGGGACCGGGTGGCAGGAGGGAACAGCCCCGAGCCCGGCCTCACCTTCACGGCCCTTCCATCCTGGATCCCAGCCCTGCGGCAGGTTGGATCAGTACCAGTGCAGGGAGAGGGAATTCATCCTGTCCCTGCCCTTCACTGCGATTCCTGGGGGATGTCAGAAGGGCCCCAGAGGGTCTGCCCCCTAACACCTGGGCACAGGGGGCCACTGTGAGCCTCTGTTTCGTCTTCTGTGCTGAGAATGGCAGTGCTGACGTGGTCAATACACCACAGCCATCTCCCTGTTGGCTCTGAGGGCCTGGACGGAGCCTGTGCCCGCTCCCCGGGGCCACACAGTGAAGGTCACCAGTGCTGGTTGCCCCGGGCACACCTCGGTCCCTCATCTTGGCCGGGCGCGCCTCCTACTGCAGGACGGTGATGTGGACATTGTGTCTTGAGCCCCACCGCCCTGAGGCAGCTCATTTTACTGCGGACCTGGCCGTTGCAGGTTGCAGGTGCAGGTGCAGAACCACAGCCGAGGAGCCCAGGGGGCTGGGCCAGGGTCGGCGCCAGGCCCAAACATCGCAGCTCTGCGCTGTCACCCAGCGCGGGGAACGTTCTGTTTCAGCTTAGGAAGGGCAGCTAACGGCTCTCAGGACAGCTTCCACCTGAACCCTTAGTGCATGGCCCCGTCTTGGCAGGCCATTGCATCAGCCAGAGCTCAGGGCAGCAGAGGAAAATGGGAGTGGGGGAGGGTGCTATTAAGGTGTCGGTTAATTTCCTGGAGCGATAAGCAGGTGGCCCGTGAAGCCGGAGCCTTAATCTTCTCCAGAGCACGCTGGGGAGAGTTCCTGTTTTTCTTCTACCTGAACTGCCTCATCCACTTCATTAGTGTGGATTGATTTCTTTGGGTCCTGCTCCCCGAACTGTAAAATTACATTTAATTACTCTGGCTGGGGAAAGGAGCCACCTGGGGTCTGCCGGCCCTGGGTTAGCTGTGACCGGCAGAGAGAAAACATGAGCAGATCCTGCCAGCGTTTCTTACCTTTCTGCAGTCCTCAGAGAAGCGGGGAGGGCAGGGGCCCTGGGGGGGGTTCGTGGAGAGGCCCCTCCCAGCTCCAGCCCTGCTGGTCAGTGTGGAAGGACCAGCCCCGAGCTCTCTCTCCAGGATTACGGAGGGCAGGGGGCGCCTGGTGGGGGGGGGGGGGGGGGACTCATGGAGAGGCCCCTCCCAGCTCCAGCCCTGTGCTCTCGAGGATTTCCTGGTGTGAGTAGTCCCTGCACAGCCGATTTCTAGCACCTTCGTGAAGGTGCCGTGCCCAGAGTCAGGACCAGAGCATGACCAGCTCACCCTTAGAGCGTCTGTCTGCATTGTAGACCACCTGAGCATATGAGAGTTAGAAATAGTGAATCGGAAGGTCTCGGTGTTGAGCATTTGTTTCTTTCCTTTGTTCTAGTATAATTTTGTTTTGCTGTGAGTTTATGGGGTGGCCATGAGGTCCCTGAGCACGCACTTACCCGTGTCTCCTGCACACCCGAATATCCCAACTTTGGTTCAGGTCCGGGGTCCCACAGGGAGCCCCGGCAGGGCTTGGGTGTGCGTGTCCAGGCGAGCTTATGGAGCCTGGTTTAGCAGCCTGCCTGGGCAGCACCCCCTGCCCAGTCCCATCTCCCCTCCCTTCCATGTTGGGGGGCTGGGGGGGACCGTCTGTGATAGGTGTGATTTTTGTCTTCAGTGTTTGCTGTGAAAATAGCAGTAGGATGGGGGGGCGGGGGTGAGTGCCTATTGTGTTCTTTACCAGCTGGACCCGCCTGAGTGGTGTTGGCCCCCCGCGCCCTGGGCTGTGGCCTCACCTTAAGTCCCCACTTCGTGTGTCAGAATCGCCCCATGGTGCCAGTACTTGGCTTGTGAAATAGTTTTGTGCTACTACTATCTCACCTGTTTCCTCGGTGGGATTCCAGCAGGTTCTCTCTGCAGAAAGGGTTCCTTGCCTTCAGGAAGTGAGGTGGGGTGTGCGGGCACCTAAATCGTGCTGAGACTGTGAGAGGTGTGCACAGCGAGCGCAGCCTCCTCCGACTGCAAATGTGCGTTTGCAACCTACGCTCCGAAGGAGAAGGCGGGGCCGCCCAGGTGTGCAGCAGGTGGGGTGGGGGAGGGGCGGGGCCGGCTGTGCTGACCTCTCCGTAGGAGGTGGAAATTCATCCCTTGAAACCTTGAAACTCCTTGATGACGGTGGGGGGGGGGGGCGGGCGGCGGCTTGTGGGACTGTAGCTTTGTTGAGAGTCAAGTGGTGCAGTCCTCTGCCTTTGACCTTGGGCCTGGAGAAGGTCAAGCATAGCGGAACCCGCCGGCTGCCTTCTCACTGCTGCCCTCTCTCTACAGTGCTGCTCACGGCCGTGAACTGTTACAGCGTGAAGGCTGCCACCCGAGTCCAGGACGCCTTCGCTGCCGCCAAGCTCCTGGCGCTGGCCCTCATCGTGCTCCTGGGCTTCATCCAGATCGGGAAGGGTGAGTGTAACCTCTGGGCCCCCGTCCCCGAATGCCCCGGGCCCCCGCACGTCCACCGTGCCCGCGTGCGCACGGTTTCGTTCGAGCCGTCGGTAGAGAGCCTGAGCATCACCCACAAGTTAAATCCACCGCGAGCGATGGGGAGAAACGGACCCGCCCCGTCCCCTCCAAACCTCGCTCTCCTACCCACACTTGAGGGCAGGGGTCGGATGGTGACGTGGGGGTTCGCAGAGTGACCTTGGCGCTGTGCCCAGCGCGTGGAGGGTGCGGCGGGGTGGAGCCCTTGCTGGTTTGCCTGTTGCTGAGGCGGATGTCGCATCCAGGAGCACAAATCTTAAGGGCCTGTCTGATGAAGTGTAGCCGCCCCCGGGGAGGATGTGGGACCCCCCCACCCCCACCCCCCCGCCATGACGTCTGGCGGCTTTCGGTGGTGGTGCGGCCCCACAGTGCCGAGAACAGAAGTAAGGTTTCTCCTGCGGACGGGGGAGGGCGTCAGAGATCCCGCAGCGGCTGGTGCAGGGCGGCTCCTGAGGGCCCCTTCAGAGAAGGTCGCCGAGGGGCACACAGGCGGAGCTCGTGTCCCCGGCCCCTGCATTGGCCCCGTTATGCGTGCCCTCAGGTCACTGGTGTGTGGGAAGGCAGTACCCGGTGCCCCCCCTAGCCTGACTCCCCTGGTCGTGGGGGCGAGCCGAGATTCGGACCGGGTTTACGTTGTCCAAGGTCCGTGCTGGCGCCAAGCTGCCGGTCTGGTGCCGGTCTTCCCCACTGTGACACCCCACGTGGGCAGCTGCAGGCGTCTTTGTTCCCGTCCACCCTCTTCACCCAGCTGCTGGCTAGCTGGGCGTGGAGTGGGTAGAAGACCCCTCGTGGCCCCACACCTGCCGTGTCCTCTGAGCGTCTGCTGTGACACCCAGAAATTCATCTTGTGGTTCTGGACTCTCCTGTTTCCTTCCCTGTAATGGCCACGCGGGGCACTGTGATTTATGGGGACCCAGCGTCCACAGACCACAGGCCTGTGCAGGGGGACGCACGTGACTTCACAGAATTGGGTGCACGCGGGGCTGCGGTGGCCGCCACGGTGCCTGCCCTCACGGGCCCTCTTCTGGGGGTAAAGAGAGGCCCACGTGCTGGTCCACACTGACCTAGTAAAGTGGCAGCAGGAATCCAGAGAGTTTGGGCAGATCGGCGTCATCGAGCACGTTAACGTGTAGGAAACTCTGACCACCCAGCACCCACGGGCTCTGGTTCTGTCGGCCTCGAAGGGGAAATTGCGGCCGATTTCCAGATCACTTTCTGTGGAAGGTAGGTCGCTGCTTCAGGAGCTGGACGTCATCCTGAGAGTGTGTCCGACCGGTGCCTCGGCCTCCGTGGTGTCAGATCACCCGGGAAACCCACGCTCGGGTGAGCCCCCCGGGCAGGGCTGAGGGCGGGGGCGGGACGTGCCCCAGTGCGTGCCTCTGGGCGCTCCCGCCGCACTCCGGGCGCCGTCCTGGGGCTCGGCTTCTGGCATCTTCTTTAAGACAGGACCTTATCTTTCTCCTTATTCCTCGGGTCTCGAGGACCCTGGTCGGGGCTGAATAACTCTGAAGCCTCTTGAGGAGCTTGGCCTGGTGGGTGGGACCCAGCCGACCAGGCTTTGTGCAGCCAGGACGCTCGGCCTTCGAAAGATTTGCCCGTGAAGGTATTTGCTTGGCTGGTATGATGAGGAATGTGGAGGGGGCGACCTGACTTTTGTAAAAACAGATTTCAGTAGGGATAGCAAAGGGCTTTTGTTCAGCTAGAATACCTAATATGTTTATAATCGTGTTGCTGTCGAAAGCCTCCTCCTCCCCAGAGCAATTCCTTCCTCAACTTGGGATACAGGGCAGCGCCTGTAGAATCTCTGTCTCCTGGTTTTCCTCAAGAGATTTATGTCATTCCCAGACGAATGCCTTCCCTTCCGGGGGACACGTCGTTGCAGATGTCGACCCCCTTCTCCTACGGTGGAGTCCGTAGGTCCGCAAGCCAGAGGCCCTGGGTCCCCGTGCTGGTGGCTTGGTTGTGCCCAAGCATCGCGCAGACCCTGGGCGCCCCGCTCCGCCGGGCATGGTGGTCGGTGTCCGCCCCACCCCCACCCTCACCCCCACCCCCAGCACCCAGGTGGGCCCAAGGGCCGCCGAAGGGACTTGAGGCCAGCCGGCCACGGGTCGGCCGTGGGCCCCACTGGGCTCGTTATCTCGAGACCTGCGAGCATTTGTTCATCACACCGTCCTTCGCCAGAACTTCCCGGGCCCCGAGTACAAGTCTGTTGGCCCCGGTGGCCCCTGCTGGCCAGAGCTCGGCCGTGGGCCGGGGACCCCAGACAGCACGTGAACAGGAGAATTGCAGACGGGCGGGCGGACGAGGCGCCAGCCGGGACCGGGACTGAGGGCGGGAGGGGCGGCTGGACGCAGGCGCAGAGTCGAACAGAGAGACCCACGCAGGGTCCCGGGCCAAGCCGTCCCGCGTGGGAGCAGCTCAGCTAGCCTGCGGCTGGGGCTGGGGGGCCCCGCGGGGTCGGGCCTGCGGGCCCGGCGTCGCGCGAGTTGTCTGCATTTGCTCCCAGCGTCCTCCGAGGGGGAGACGGAACTCAGGTCAGCGTTTCAGACCCAGTGGCTGCCGCACAAAGCGTGGGTGGGCGGCTTGGCCGGGGAGGCCACAGAGGCCCTTTGAGGCCCGTACCTGCCGGCCGCCTCCACCTCCTGTGTCTTTTGTTCTGTTGGCTCCTTACTGGGCACCGTGCAGAGGCCGTGGCCCCGAGGTCAGGCTGTTCCCGAAGCCAAGTAGGCGTTTCCCAGCCCAGAAGGTGGGAGCGGGTTGCGACAGGCGCGTCCCTGTGCCCAGGCCCCTCCCGGGGGGCACCCAATGGGACCCTTGTGGTTTTGCGTGGGCTGCAGCATTGGGAGGGGGGAGAGCGGCCGGTGTGGACGGCCCAGTTGTACAGATAAAAGCGCTTCCTCCCTCGCCGCGTCCCCCTGCACGATGCCCTCTGCTGACGGAGGTCGTGGGAGGCGCAGTCTCCACGCGCCAGGCAGTCCTGCCCTCTCGAGCCCCCAGCAGCTCACAGAAGTTCACCCCGCTTCTGGGACGTTCGTCCCAGTTGCCAGGACACCTGGCCGTGGTTCGTACCACAAGTGGAGGCTCCTGGCTTCCGTGTTGATTATCTCCTGTGTCTGGGCACTGTCCCAAAGTGACAGGGGGTCTCGGGATGGGGGGGGGGGGGGGGGGACGGTCCCGGCAGGATGGGCAAGCCCTTGGCAGCGAGGAAGTGGGCTGTCGCCCCTCAAAGTGGGGGGCCAGACACCCTCAGTGTTCCCAGGCCTAGCCTCCCCTCGCAGAGGACTTTGGGGCTCGTTTCAGCGGGGCTCAGGGTCGGGCCGGGACCGCAGGACCCTATAACAGGCCATGTAGGGCTAGGGTTCGGTTCTCTACCCTGCACTGGTCACCTGTGGCCCAGGAACAGGGATGGGACTGTGGGGTGGGGCAGGGCCATCATCTGGTGGCCAGTGCCCGTGACCCATCTCCCCGCTGAACGTTGAGAGCCATAGGTCACGGGGCTGCTTGGGAAGGCGTGGCAAAGCTACCATCGAGGCAGGCTTGGTGGTGTTTTCCTGTGGATGTTCTTTGATAATTTTTAGTTGAGGCCTTTTCTTTGGGTCTGCACGCGTCTGCACTAACTCAGCATCCAGAGTTGTAACAGACTCGAAACCACATGGTCTGCTTGGGCCACCCTGTGGCAGGAGATCAAAGCTCCTGCTGGCTCGCCTGTGCCCTGGGGCGGCCAGGAACAGGAGGTGGGGGCAGAGCAGCCACACAGCCCTGCGCTGGGCACGGTTCGTTCCCAGGGGTCTCTGGCGGCCTGTTCAGTAGGGAGCGGGCCCCTTCCAACTGGGATTTGAGGTTTGCAGCACATCTCGAGGCCGAGGGGCCAGCTCCTCCAAGGGGTTAAAAGACGGGGGCGTCTGCGACAGACGCTGGCCAGGTGAACAAGCACTGACCTCTCAGCCTCCCCAGACCCAGATTCCTGCCCGGTTCGTAGACCTCAGGCAGAGCTGGAGCACAGGCACCAGGCGTCTGGGACTCGCCCCGGGGTGGGACAGTGGGAGAGAGGAACCCGGTGAACTGGCCGGCAGGATGCACCCTCTCCGAGGATGCTGGTGTCTGGACGGAGCTGGAGACCCCTCGCTGTGCTTTGTCCCCAGGCCCACTGAGGGCTCTGATCGTGCAGAGTTGACTTGCCGGGGAGGTCTGGTGGCCCCACGGGTGACAGCCCATTTTACAGAACAGGAGCCCAAGGCCACAGCTTATCCCAGGCACGTCCGTGAGGCACAGAGTGGAGACCAGGGAGTCTGACCCAGACAGAGTGAGGCCCGCCGGTCTGTCTGCAGACAGTGTCCTGTTGTCCTCCTCACAGTTCTGGGGGACAAAAGCCCAGAATCAGGGCTGCATTCCCTCTGAAACTCAGGGGGATTCCTCCTTGTCTGTTCAGGCTGCTGGCGTCCCTGGGCTTGTGGCTACAGCACTGTGCCCTCTCTGCCTCGTCCCCCGGGCCTCTCCCAGTGGCCTCTGTGTCCTGTAAGGACACTTGTGGGCTCCAGGGCCTACCCTCATCTACGATCTCATTTCAAGATCCTTACCTTAATTCCATCTTCAAAGACCCTTTTCCAAATCAGGTCACATTCAGAGGTTCTGGGCTGACATGAATTGGGGGGACCCTGTTCAGCACATCTCTTGACATAAACGGCCATCCCCTGAGGCCCCAGAGGGATAAGGTGGGAGCAGAGGTGGAAGGTTCCAGCACGGTGGATGCTTCCCAGTTTGGGATGACTTTCCCGTGGTGTCCCCGTCCCAGGAGGGGTGCCCCTGGGCTGGTCTGGCTGTGGGAAAGCACTGGGTGGGGATGGGGCCTGGCCAGACCTAGAGTTCTGGCATTTTCTGCAGCTGCCTCCCACTGCCCATTTCCAGATTGGGGCGTTGACAGGCTCCCGGGGCCCCAGAGAAGGCCTGGGAACGCCTGACCAGGCCTTCCTCCCACACAGAGGTCGGGCTGGGTCTCAGGGGCCGCAGACCCTGTAGGGAGCCCTTGTCCTCATTCAGGAGCCACTGGTCTAGCACACTTCCCTGGTGGGAAAAAGGGCCACTGGGTGCCCTCCCCCACCCGTCATCCATGACTCCCATGGCTGCGTCCGTGTGACTCAGAGATCTGGGCTGGCTTTCCCTGAGAGCAGCTCCCTGGGGCCTCTGAGCATACCCCCCACCAATTACCCCGGTCCTCAGGGGGTCCCAGTGGGTGGGAGGCAGGCTCTGCTGGGACATCACGGCTTGCCGACGGGCACGTCTGGCCGTGCGTTGGCGTGCACATTCCTCGCGGCCCATCCGGGAGGGCGCTGGCAGTGGCTGCGCCTTAGGGGATTTAGGGCTGGGACGGGCAGACTTGAGCAGAGGGGCTTCCGGGCTAGCCCGCGGCACGGACGAGCAGAGGGCCGGGCCCACCGAGGTGGCAAGCTGCCTTCTCTTGAGGCAGCAGTTAGAGGCCGCTTCGAGGTCTGCAGAAAAATTGCAGAGAAGGGTTGCTGGCACAGGGGACCCGGTCAGTTGTGGGTCCCAGGGTTTCTGCCCCCCACTTGGAGCCTACAGCAGGACGTGCCGTCTGTCTGTCCATCGCCATCAGTCTTGTCTGCTCACAGAGTGGGCCGAGGCCTGGTGGGGACAGAGACCGACTGGTCAGCTTGGAGCATAGTGGCCATCAGGGGACTGTTGTCATTCACCTGTGTCCAGTGCAGCCCAGTTTGGGGTCTGGGGGAGTGAACGGCCGGCGCAGCTCACGCGTCTGCCTCGGCCACGGGACCAGCGGTGTGTGGACCGGGCTTCCGTTCCCGAATTGTTGCCATCTGGGGGCTGCCCTCTGCCTTCCAGGGTATCCAACAGCGCCCATGGCCTCTGCCCCCTAAATGTCCCCAGCCACGATAGCCCCAAGTGTCTCCAGACGTGGCCGTACATCCCCTGGTTGCCGAGGGCAGGCCAGTGTTGGAGACCACGCGTGGGGTCTAGAGTCTGCTCTCCTCACTAGGACAGTCTGTGTCTCTTTGCTGCGCCCCACCCCCTGCTCACCGCCTCCGTCGCCGCCGCCGGGCTCGGTGCAGCTGCCGACACACATCATTCAGCGGAGGTGTGGCTGTCTCGCCCGCTTCTCGCTGGCCTGGAGACGGGCAGGCGGGGCCTCCCGCCAGCTCTCCAGACCTCCTTCCAGAATGCCTGCTGTTAGGGCTCCAGCCCCAGCAGGACACCAGGACAGTGAGGGCAGGCACAGCCAGTGTCCCTGAGTGGCCGCCCAGGCCAAGTGCCACACGGAGCCGGCAGACCCAGCGCCCACTCTCTGATGCCCGTCAAGAAGGAGGGGCCGCGTGCTTGGCCAGCATTTGGTCGGGAGCCCGGAGGAGCTACGGGTCTCCCTTCTGGGCCGGCGTCCAGCACAGGCCGAGGCTGAGCACGGCCAGGAGCCCTGCCGGGGACGCATGCGAGCCGGCCACTCTCAAGGCACTTCAGGCTCCTGTCCCTCCCTCTGTCCCTGGTGTGCCGCCGCCGGGCCCACCGTGCCTGTGGGAGGTGACGGGGCGGGAGATGGCCTGGAGGAACTAGCTGAGGTTTGACTGGTGCCTGCCCCAGCCCATGCTGGGACAGGAACAGGAGGCCCGCCAGCCACGCTCCACGCTGCGGGGTCTGGCGGTGGTGCTGGGTGTCCGCCTTCCTCCAGGGGACCTCGGGCACTTTGCAGACAGAGTGAGGCCCCAGACAACTGAGGGAGGTCCCGGCAGATGACCCAGCCACGCCGGTCCTAGGAATAGAAATCTCATGGGCTATTTGGGAGAGACCTAGCTGAGGCCCCAGTGAGATTCTTTAATCTGTGTTTGGTCCCAGCAGCTAGTATTTTCCTGGCATTTTAGACACTGCAAAAGAAGCTTACAAATCCCAGAAAATACTGTTCTACATCAGGGGTTCCATGCCCAGCACGTTCGTCTCAGGCGGAGGACCGTGTGTCCGTGTCAGAACGCTGAGCTGGTGACCGCAGCACGAGTGACTGCTTGATGAGAACCCTGAGGCTACGGGGCCTGGGGCTGAAAACTTGCTTACCTGGAAACCCCGGGGCTGTATATCAAGCCTTGAATTTTATCCCGGTTCCAGCACTTGATCCCTAGGGCACAGGGGTCCTTCTGAGCCACCGGCAGTTCCCATGGGTGGTGGTCACCAAAAGCAACAGCCATCCGCCTGCCTGGGGCATCTCCAGCCCACACGTGCACACACACTGTGCACGGATTACACACACGTGAATACATGTGCACACGCACACGGTGTCTCTAATTCAGGTGGGGGCCACTTCTAACAACCGCACCCAAACCCGTATCCCAGCGTGTGAAAAAAGAAATTTAACTTGAATAGTAAGCAGGGTGCATAGAGGCGTATCCTGGTAGGAAAACTGGGCAGATGGATGGGAAAATTACAGGTTTGAGACAAGCCCGCGTTACTCGTGAGGAGCCTTTGTTGGGAAAGACCACCAATGTTCTGGAAGTCTCTGCAGGACCTGTGAGCCGTCTCATCGGGCTCCCCCAGACTCTTTGGAGCAGCTCGGCATTCTGGGAGGCGTAGGGTGGTGCGGACACGCACGGGTCCCTGAGGTCAGACCCGTTAGCCCTCACGATCCTAGATCCCACTGCGTGCTGGCAGTTCCCCACCCCCAGGGCAGGTGGCCCCGGCCTCAGTTTCCCCAGCTCTTGCACAGCAAAAGTACACGGACAGGGCTGCGGGATGCGGTGGAGCTCTACAGACGTAAAGGAGGACACACTCTGGACCATTTCCATAGGGGAGCCACCGGGACGGAGCCCAGAGGGGCTCCGGGCGCTCTTGTGGGGTGTTGTTGAAGGGTGTGCTGTCCCGAGCCAGCCCTCGGCACTGTCCTCGCTCACCCAGCCTGGTGACCACCCTGTGACCAGGCAGTCCCACGACCCGGGTCTCCAACACAGGTCCCATGCGGGCAGCGGGCTGGGTGCGATGCCAGCCGCCCCGGGGCCTGTTCAGCTCTTCACGAGACCGTGGCCTCATCGGGGGGCGGGGGCTGGGCACCTCAAGGATCCCACATCCACCTCCCAGCTCAGGCTGGGGACCAAAGGCCCAAGCACACCTGTGGGGTCGGGACACACAGGCCTGAGGGCAGAGTCCAGATCAGCGTAGGAAAATGGACCCAGAAACAGAAATTGGGGTCCCTTCTCTCCACCCCCCACTGCGGTGTTTGCTGTAGGAAACTCTGTGCTGTTCTTGAGGCCTCCCAGGGAGGGGGGTGACAGGCTTTATGGGAACCTCCCTTCCATCGGCCCCTCTGCCGACGTCCTCACGTTCCGTCGCGTCCTGTTCCTGGGGTGACTGAGGCGGTCACTTGTGGGTGGTGTGGGGTCCCTTGAGAACTTGGGCTCCCCTGGCATCGTCCGCCCTCCCATCCCTGGGGGGCCCGCAGACCCACTGGCTGTGGGCGACACTGACCCTTGGGCAGCCCCGGGGTCACGTCCAGGGACACCTCGGAGTCATTTTCAGGAAGTTCCATGCTGATGCTTGCTGACGGGTCACGTTCCCAGCACTGCAGAGCCAGGCCCAGGCGCCGCTGACCCGGGGCTCGTGTCACGGGCTCTGCAGGGAGTGTTCTCTGGGGTGCCTGGGGCTGCACCCCCCCCCCCCCCGTACCTGCCCTTCTGGGCTCACAGACCACGCAAGACCGAGGGTCTACAGAGCTGCCGACCCCTCCCGGGTGGGCTGGCGGCCAGGCCCACGGCACGACCACGCCGTCCTCCACCTACTCGCTCCTGGTCCCGGGCAAAGTCGGGAATCCTGCGCGGGTCAGGTGGCTCAGCACGTATTTTGCTCCAGGAACATTCCAGAACTTGCGGTGTGGTCTCTGCAGTGCTCTCTGACCAGCATGCCTTTCTGTTTGGCCTTTTCCAGGTGGTGTGTCCAATCTGGATCCCAAGTCCTCGTTTGAGGGCACCAAACTGGACGTGGGAAACATTGTGCTGGCGTTGTACAGTGGCCTCTTTGCCTACGGGGGATGGTAGGTTCCGGAATGTCGGGGTTTCTGGGCCTTGGGACACGCAGGCTGGGTGGGCCCCGAAGCGTCCAGAAGTCTGGCCCTCCGCGGTGGTTCTGGAGAGTGGCAGGAAAGCCTCTCGGGGCTGCCGCTGGCCCCTTGCATCCCAGAAGAGCACAGAGAGGGTTCCAGAGCAGCCCCGGGCGCTGTCCGCAGCGCGCCTCGGCCCCTGAGAAGATGCTCCTGGAGACAGATCTCTGCTGACGGGCATAAAGCATTTAGGCTGAAGGCCCTGAGCCAGGTGGTTCTCGGCCTCTCCCCACCAGGAGCGAGGACCCTGTCTGTGGCCCTTGCCGGCGCCTTCCGTCCCTCTGGATCCTCCGCTGTGGCCCCTGCCCCTGGGCCAGGCTGTACTGAGCCGTGAGAGTGGCTGCTGTGCGGCAGGCTGGCGGGCAGGCAGGTGAGGGAGGCGCTGGAGAGGGTCAGGCAGCGGACAGGGGTGCCTCGGGGCACGCTTAGTGGAGTGGTGCCATTTAGCACGGGCACTGAACCCGTGCGGGCCACCTTTGAGTCTCTTTCCACGTGGCCTCTGAGCCTGACCTTGAGTGCTCAGCGTGGACGTTAATATCCGCACATGAAGCGGGCCTGTGTGGGTGGAGGTGCCCAAGACGCCGCCGTTCAGGTTGGACCGTGCGCCCGCCTCAGACACGGTGCTGGTGCCTGGGGTGGGGGACGCAGCGGGTCAAGGACAGGCTGTTGGGGGGGGGGGCGGCTGATTTCCCTCAGGACAGGGTGTTGCCGTGCCAGCAGGCACCCCTGTGTCCCCAACTGCTCACCAAGTGGTGGTGGGGGGGCAGGTGGTGGGTGCGGGGATCTCGTCCCCAAGGGCCCAGAGCAGCCAGGAAGGGGGTCCCATGGGATCTGTATTCCCCTAATGATTGTGGGAGGGAAGCATAATTAAATTCTGCTCTCTCGATTCTAGGAATTACTTGAATTTCGTCACGGAGGAGATGATCAATCCCTACAGGTATGAGTGTGAACAGGGACTTCGGTCATTTTCATGAGAAAAGGTTCTGCCTCCCAGCCACCCACGGGCCCACCCGCGGCCGGGAGCAGTGCGGGGCCTGGCAGGGGGTGGGGTTGGGGGACTTTGGGGTTAGAACTCGTGCTGGGGAGGTGGGTGCTGGTTTCCAGCCTCACACCGGCCACGTGGTGGCCAGGTGACCTCAGACGAGGTCCCCCTCAGGACGGGCAGGAATTCCTGCTTCACGGACCTGGGCTCAGGGATGGGGGGTTGAGTCTCCAGCCCTGGTTCACACAGCTGCCCGTCCGCAGGGGCCAGCTTCCAGCCGCTAACCCGTGCTGGTGACACGTCCCGCCGGGCCCTTCCCCACGCCGCGAGGCTCAGGCCCCGGCTCCTCGCCATCCGGTCTGGCTCCACGCCGGGCTGCACTTAGCTGACGTGCCCCTCCCCTTCTTTCCAGAAACCTGCCCCTGGCTATCATCATCTCCCTCCCCATCGTCACTCTGGTGTATGTGCTGACGAACCTGGCCTACTTCACCACATTGTCCACGGAGCAGATGCTGACGTCAGAGGCTGTGGCCGTGGTAAGACGCCACCCTCCAGCCTGGCCGGGTCACCGAGAGGCCCACCCTGCCATCTCTGAGCCCCCGATGCTGAGCAGACCGGGCCCCCCATCCTCGAACCACACGCTACCCAGAGGGTCAAGCTGTGCCTTGCTTAGTCCCGGGAGAGAGTAAGGTGCCGGCTCTTAACCCTGGCTCACGTGACACACACGGGGTGTTTGAAAGTGCTGGTGCCCAGCCTCCCCCAGGCCAGCGCTCGGTCAGCACGTCTGTGGTGGTCCCAGCCAGAGTGATTGGGTTGTTTTAGGTTTCTTTAGTTTTGAGAGAAAACACACGAGCAGGGGAGGGGCAGAGAGAGGACGGAGCGAGAATCCCAAGCAGTTTCCGCACTGTGCGCACAGAGCCCGACTCAGGGCTTAAACTCACAAACCGTGAGATCATGACCTGAGCCGAAGTCGCGTCCTGAGCTGCCCCTGCTGGGCATCGTGGATGCTGGGTTCAGAGGAGGGGCGTGGCATCTCCGGGTCCCACAGAGGCGGCCGACTGAGCGCCTTGCCAACCCCCAGACCACACAGGGGTCCCCAGAGCCGGTGGTCCCCCCACCTGCAGTGCCCACCCCTTCCACCTTCTGAACGAACCCCAAGCCCCGCTCTGGGCCCGGTGTGCAGGGCCGGCCAGAGGTAGCACTTGTGCTGACGGGAGAATGTGGGTGCCCGTGAGAGGTGCCCGAGGGAAGTGCCTGCAGGTGTGGACGGGGAGTGAGGCCCGGGGCACCGTGCCAGACGAGGCCCTGTCCCTGGGACCGCCCCCCACAATCCAGTCCCCAGGGGCTCGCTCCGTGCGGAGAAGCCTCCTGACGAGCATGTAGGAAGCCGTCACCAGGAGGCGCCGCGGGGCCTGGGGGCTCACGCTCCGTGTTTGCCTAGGACTTCGGGACCTATCACCTGGGCGTCATGTCCTGGATCATCCCCGTCTTCGTGGGCCTGTCCTGCTTTGGCTCTGTCAATGGGTCCCTCTTCACGTCTTCCAGGTGAGCCCACACCAGGACCAGCCTCCTGTCACCCGGGCTCTGTGGGGGCCAGGGCGGAGTGGGGGGCCGTCCTGCACGCCGCTGTCCAGTGCGTGTTCGAAAGTCGGCTTCCTCACTGAGGAATACGTAGCCGTCAAAACGCCCCAGTAATGCAGAGCTACGGGACCCGTGGCCTCTACCCTGCCCCCCCTGGTCCCCTGCCCACAGGCGACACGACTGTGTCCTTCTGGAATCTTTCATGGGTTTGCTTCAAACACGGCCCGGAGGGGGGGACGGAGGCGAGGAAGGCTGAATTTGCCCCTTTGCCAGCTGAGCCCATCAGGGCCCCTGAGAAGCCCAGCCCTTGGGCCCGGCCCTCTCCGCTCCCCGCCCCGCCTGGGGGCCCACGGGGCGGAGGCTGAACGCTCGCTCCTCTGTCCGCAGGCTGTTCTTCGTGGGGTCCAGGGAGGGCCATCTGCCTTCCGTCCTCTCCATGATCCACCCACGGCTCCTGACGCCCATGCCCTCCCTCGTGTTTACGGTAGGCAGGCTGTGCCGTCCGGAGTCCTGTCTTCCAGCCCCAGTTGAAATGGGAGACTGGTGCGTCCCTCGGGGCCCGCCTTGGGGGGCTCCCTGGCGGGAGGCCACGCGTTCCCTCTGCGTGAAGCCTGTCGCGGCTTCGCCTGGCGTCCGCTGGCTGCAGACGGGAGGTGGACGCTGAGACAGAGCCCCCTGACGCCAGTGTTTCCTCACGTTCTGCTTTCACCGAGTGCCAAAGGGCACCGGATTCTTTCATTCCCAATACTACGTGTAGTGGCTGTAAAACAGAAAACCTCGGAACAGCCTGGAAGCGGGTGAGGAGAAGACTCTCCCATGAGACCGCTGTTGACAGGCAGCTCCCTGAGCTGTGTGGGCGCCGTGCACGCACGGCGTTTGCTTGCTTGACGAGATCACGTTGTGCGTTTTTCTTCAGCTCGTCCGACGTCTGCCTGTGCGGGTGCATGCGGGGTGTTAGTTCTCGGCCGCTACGGGACTGACCCCCCCCCCCCAGGCCATAGGGGAACGGCTCGCATGCAGCTGGAGGCGCCTCTTCCCAGGTGGCTCCCCACACAGCCACAGGCAGGAGCACGCGCCACGTTTTCTGTGACCTGGGCTCAGAAGTCACACCCCGTCATTGCTGTGCTTTTCTGTGTTAGGAGTGCGAGCCCGTAGGCCCAGCGGACGGAGGGTTTAGGTCCACCTCTCGGACAGAGAAGCATCAAGCGATTGTTGGATGTGTTTTGGTTTTTTATTTATTGTATCTCATCAATTTTTTTAACATTCATTTTTGAGAGGGAGAGACAGAGCGTGAGCAGGGCAGGGGCAGAGAGAGAGGGAGAAGCAGAATCCAAAGCAGGCTCCGGGCTCCGAGCTGTCAGCACAGAGCCCGACCCGGGGCCTGAACCCACGGACCGCGAGATCGTGACCTGAGCTGAAGCTGGACGCTCAACCGACAGCCACCCCGGCGCCCCCGGACGTGTTTTAAAACACGGCAGGGTTCAGTCTCAGTATTGAAACCGCCACGTGGTGGTCACGGCCGGGGTGCGCCACGTTTGTTTAAACGACCCCATAGTGTGCCAGTGACGCCGCGGTGAGGGTGGGGTTGGGTGTCCCCTCCTGCTCCCCGTGGCGCGTCTGCCTCTTCCGTAAAATCCAGGCGCCGTCACTGTTTTCCCATTTGCTCCTGCCTCTGCTCTCGGAGAACTCACGTGTTGTCCAGACCGGGCCCTCCCTTCGGAGCCAGAGCGAGCAGGTGTGGTTTCCCCATGTCCTTCCGGCTGTCCTGCTCACCGCGTCCCCGCTTCTCTGCTTGCAGTGCATCATGACCCTCCTGTACGCCTTCTCTAGAGACATTTTCTCCGTCATCAACTTCTTCAGCTTCTTCAACTGGCTCTGCGTGGCCCTGGCCATCATCGGCATGCTGTGGCTTCGCTACAAGAAGCCCGAGCTGGAGCGGCCCATCAAGGTGAGGGCCTGGCCGCTGGGGGGTCGGCACGGCCCGGGGCCGGTCGGGGGGTTGGCAGTCACGCGCCTGAGAAACAAGGTCTGAGTGTCCGTCAGAGCCCTGGGCTGGGAACCAGGTGGTTCTGTGCCTGTGGCTTGTGGCCGGGCCGGCCGCTGTCCCTCGCGGAGTCTCTGTCTTCCCTCGGCAAGCCAGGGGTCGGGGCCCCTTGTCCGGAGCGTTCTGGTAAGGATCGAGCAAGGTAAACGTGGACGTGCTTGTTCACTAGACCGAGAGTGACTGTTCCTTGGGAATCTCTTAAGTGCTGACACGTGATTGCAGGTGCTGGGGGTTCATCAAAGGATAAAACTGACCCCCTGAGTCTCTGGCCCCCTAGAGCTTCTGTTAACGTGGGAGAAGCAGCACACGAGAACCTGAGTGCCAGGTGGGCGGGTGGCCCTGACTGGCCTGGGACTGCGTGGAACAGCATGTTGGGACAGGCAGGCACCAGGGCGGGAAGGGGAGGGGGAGGCCAGGCGGGGTGGAGGCGGAACTGGGGCCCCCCGAGGTCTGCCTGTCCACGGCGCCTGCCCCGGCCTCGCCCTGCCCCGGGGGAAGGCCGGGTGCCGGCCCGGCCTGAGGTGGGCGCTCTGCCACCTTGTCACCTTCCCAGGGGTGACTTGGTTTCTCCTAAAAGGGGGACCAGAAGGCTGGGCCCCTGCTGAGCCCCGACACTCACATCGTGGCCAGCTGGTGGCAGCTCCTGTCCCTCGTCCTCTTTGTGGTGGCGTGTGGGCCTGCCTGGCAGTCGGCACCTGTCCGTGAGCCTCCTCCCTGGCTCCCCGCCCAGCGGTCCTGCAGAGGCCAGCGGCGTCCAGGAAGGGTTCTTCTGGTGGGGGGACCCGGGAACCTGGGCCATCTTGGCCCTTGCGTGTGGTGGGCTCTGATTCTTTGTCAGCCGGGACAAGGGGTGGCCGCTGTCCTCGAGTTAGGCAGGGCCCATGGTGGGCTCTGTGCCCAGGTCAGCAGGAGCCCGCGGTGGCCACTGTCCTCGTGTTATCTGGGGCCCGTGGTGGCCACTGTCACCCTGTTATCTGGGGCCCGTGGTGAGCTCTGCCCGTGGAGCCAGGTGGTGCCTGCAGTGGGCTGACCTAGTGAGACCCCTGTTCATCATTGTTCCCCCCGGGGTCTCCTGCGGCGTGAGGATGAGCTTGCCCAGCAGAGGGCACGGGGGAGGCAGAATCGAATCACAGGCAGAATCCCGACAGGCGCCCCACCCCCACCCCCACCGGGCTGTGGATGGGTCTGTGGGCGGGTCTGTGGCTCCTTTGCCTTGAGCTCTGCGGGGGGGCTGTCTGCCCCCTGCTGTGCAAACCGCGGCTCAGCCTGTCCACAAAGGGCCCTCTGAGAAGGCAGGTGCTGCCGTGTTATTAGCGGGTAGCCGCGGTCTTCCCAGAAGCGCCGGGCCCCGCTCTGGGTGACGGCGGGAGGGGTGCCGGGCCAGGGTCTCCGCCCTGTGACATGGGAACCAGTGAGGCCGACCTTCCCTGACCTCAGGAAGCCTCCAGGGACCAAGCTGGTTGCCGCCTGTCAGCGCCCCCTGTGCTTAGAGCAGTCATCGCCCGGCGCCGCGTGCGGAGGGTCGGGGTCGGGGAGGGGGACCGAGGCGAGGTCCCCACGGTCAGGAGCCCCCACCTTGCACGAGGTCGGCTCCAAAAACCAGTGCAGGCCGTGGCCGGGCAGAAGCTGGAGCAGCCCCAGAGGTCGGAGCCCTTCTCAGCTGGGGCGGGGGCTGGGGTGCAGCGTGTGCCCTGGGGGTCCCAAGGGAGAGATACCTCCAGCAGGGGCTCGGGGGACACGGTGCTTTCCCCGGGTGGACGGGACTCGTGACGCAGCGGGCAGTGGGAGGTGTGGGAAGGGAGTGCCTGGCGTCAGCTCCCTCCCCGTCCCCGTCCCCAGGTGAACCTGGCCCTCCCAGTGTTCTTCATCCTGGCCTGCCTGTTCCTGATCGCCGTGTCCTTCTGGAAGACCCCCGTGGAGTGTGGCATCGGCTTCACCATCATCCTCAGCGGCCTGCCCGTCTACTACTTCGGGGTCTGGTGGAAAAACAAGCCCAAGTGGCTTCTCCGTGGCATCTGTGAGTGCTGTTGGGCCGCAGCCGGGGCACCCCTTGTCCCCACCTGGGGCCCGCCGCCCCCTCCCCCCTCCCCGCCCCAGAGTAGGGCCATTTGGCGCTCTGACCTAACCCCACTGTCCAGGAGCAGTGGGGCGCGTGATGTCCCCAGGTCCCGGGGTCGGCCAGCGTAGGAGAGATGCATCCCTGGCGGGGGGCCCATGGAAACAGCAGGGTTCAGGCCCTGGGACGTGGGTGGCAGTGACGTTCAGCCCACGTGGTCCGGGGCTAAGACGCTCAGCTCGGCAGCAGCTAATCTCAGAACAAGGGATTCCAGAAAACCAGGCTGCCTTTGACGAGCGATGAAATCCCTCCCTCTGTCGCCGGCTTGAACGCAGCTGGCTGACCCAGAAAGGCAGCGGAGGAGAACGCAGGGTCCCTGCACCGCCGTCCTGGGTGCGATTGACAGGCCAGCTTCAGGACCCTGTACTGAAACAGCCTGTACTGTGGCGGGTCCCTGGAGGAGTCAGGCGGTCTGCAGGCCTGTGCCACCATCACCACGTGCCCGTGGGCCCTTGTGAGCTCTCATCGGCGCCCGCCCGCCGTCGCGTTGGTGAAGCTTTGCTTCCAGCCTAGACCACCGGCTCCCGGTCGGTCATCTTTCACTGCCCCATGGGCCCAGAGCAGGAACCCCTCCACCCTGATGTCAACACCCAGGATGAGTGTTCCCAGAATCTGTGGTGGCAGGTGTCCATCGGGCTCCAGCCCCTCTGCGGGACCACAGGCGAGCCCCGGAGGAGGAGGCGGGCATGCCCCAGCCCTCCAGCAGCGGGCCCTGCGCCCCCTTGTGGTTCCTCATAATAACCCTGGGCTCTGAAAGCGAGGTGAGGGGTGGGGCCGGCCCCTGCCTGTCGCCAGGTTCCTTGGCCACCCCAGCTGGGTGTGCTGGCACCCAGTGGCAGGGAGGCCGCACATCGGGAAGGTTCACGTAGGAGGGTGGCCACTCTTGCGGCTTTGGACGGCGCGGCCACGGAGGGGCAGGGGGAGCCGCGGCCCACATCACGCGGGTGCCCCCCCAGCCTAGTTCCTCTATCCCCTCCCCCCACCAGTTTCCACGACGGTCCTTTGCCAGAAGCTCATGCAAGTGGTGCCCCAGGAGACGTAAGCGAGAAGGGCCGAGAAGCTGCCGGAAAGAAACGCACAAAGATTGTGGTAAAACAACTCACCTCGAAAAGCGACTCTAGTCCCATCATCCGGGCAGCTCAGCTGAGCGCCCCACACCGTCCCTCCGCCGGGTCAGGGGGCCGGGGCCACAGTAAAAACTGGTACGAATCTAGTCCCAGAAAGTGAACTTCCGCCCTTACCTCCGTGAGCGGTGGACCGAGGAGAGGCCGGGCCCCTGGCGCCCCGCGGACCGTTGGCCACGTTGGGCCCGTCTCCTTCCCACCTTGGTTTATCTGGATTATTTTTTTAACTTAAGTTTTAGGTCAAGTTGACAACACCACGATGCTTAGTTTCTAAAGAACTGAGGGGGAGCAGGGAGAGTTTCCCCTCACGCCCCCCAAGGCACGATTGCCTCAGAGGGACCAGGTCGTTTGCAGAGCGCGACCCTCAGCGTGGTCTCGGTGCAGGCTCTCGGGAAGGGAGGGATTCTGAGCACCAGACACTCCAGTCCCACGAACAGAGCGCCCAACACTCCGGCCTCGCCGCGTGGACCTCAGAGCTGCACTGACAGACGGCGGCCCAGACCACACGCTTGGCTTTTTTTGTCGTCGCTTGTTGTTGTCGTAGACGTAGTGACTTAGCGAACACTAATCTCGGGACTTAGGTCTCTTTGCCTTAAAGACCCAAGGGTAGATTTCCTCTCCCGTCCCCAGAAGAGAGAAGAGAAAGTCACTAGAACAGCGGCCCTCAGAGAGTGACGCTGGCCCCAGCTCCACACAAGGCGGGTCCCGAGCCCGGTGCCTGCTGTAGGTGGGGGCCTCCGACAGAGGTCACGGGCAGCTGGACGATCCCGGAGCTGAGCCGCCACCGGTGTGCACTACCCGGGACGTCGGTGCAGAGCCAGCTCCGGGCCAGACCCCAGTCACCCGGGATGCACTGGGCTTCCGACCTCGTACGTCCCGCCCTGGACGCCAGCCTCAGCAACGGCAGCGCCACGGCAGGACTCGGACGTCTTCTGTGCCCGCCGGACGTGGGCCGTGGGTGGCACCGCCTCCAGCCCGCTCTGCATCCAGCATCAGAACCGGGCTACAGCTTTTTCAGGCAAAGCCCCAGACTCGGAATCTTCTAGAACCGACCAGATGAGAAAGGCAGACACTGTGACCCCTCGTGGGCTTCCCAGCCGGGGGAGTCCCTCAAGGCAGCCGCCTCCCAGCCGGGGCCTGAAGAACCGACCTCACGGGCTGGACGACACCCCAGCCAGCTGCCTGGCCCCAGCCCCGGCCCCCTCCTGCACGGCCGGGCCCTCTTCACCGCTCTGACTGCTGCTCCGGAGACTTGTGTCTTTGTGGTTCCCAAGGCGCCTTCCCCAGGGGCGGCAGCTGGGGCCCGGCCAGTGTGTCCTACTCTGGCTGGCGGCCCCGGGTTACCGCTGTGTGAGGGCAGGGAGCACTGCCCTCCAGGGTCGTGCATCTCCCGCCAGACCCCCGTCTTAGGCCCCGGGTGGCTCTGCTTTGGTCCCTGACTGCTGACCACCTCCCCAGGGGCGCGCTGAGCTGAGCCCTCAGGCGTCCGGAGACTGAGAAGTGGGCCGGGCCGCCATTCCTCCTGCTTGGGGGCTGAGCACAGCGCTGGCTCTGGGGGGACGCAGGGGGCTGGGGGGCGGGTGTGGGGAACTGGGGCGGTGTCGCCTTGCGGGGGTGGACTGGGGGCCCGGGGACCCTGTCTCACACAGGCGGCACTGGAGGAGGGGTGCTGGAGGGGGCCCCGGGAGGTCACAGGTAGTTCTGACATGCGACTGTCCCCGCATCGGTCTGGCACATCTGCCGTGAAGGGGGGTCGGAGCCCAGGCTGCAGTTCCTGGAGCTGTGCCCTCCCCCCGCCGGCCAAGGGACCCCCTCAGAAGGCGGGGACCACCCAGGCGCCATGCAAGCCCGCAGACACTACACGGCGCCTCTGTGGTGACCTTCCAGGCGGGACAGGGACTCTGTCCGACCACCCTACAGACAGGTGCCCCCGAGCGCTCCCCATTTGTCAGGCTTCGTTTGTTTTAAACCAAACCCTGTCATAACCATGAGCGTTTGTTAGCGGTTCTGCTGTTTGATCCTGTCCGACGTGTCGCTAATTTGCAGGGTGCTGTTGGCAGTATGTCTATTTATTTGCGGGGTCGATGGCCTTGCTGCTTCACAGTGTTCCCGCTGTCTCGTGTCCCTGTTGGCGTCGCGGCCACGTCAGCCCGGCCGGGACACCTGCCGCGTAACGGTGTCGCTTCGTGTCTCTTTCTCTTTTCCCGTTAATGGCTAACCTGTTGCGCTGGGCTGGTTCAGGGTGGGGAGTTGGGGGCTTTTCGTTTGTTTTTTAAAGAAAAACGATCAGAATCTTAAGTGCTGCGGGTGGTTTTCTGTCTCCTGTTTCCAGCGCCACATTCTGGGTGTAGGGACGGGCCTGGGCATTCTCCCCACAGAGGGGGGGTGACCGCACACCTCTTGGCCCACCTCATTCGTTCGCTCATTCATTCATTCACCGACAGGGCCTCCTTGGGGCCGGCAGAGCGGGAGGCCGGACGTGGGGGCCGTGGGCCCTGTCTCGGAATGTGTGGTGAAGGCCGGGCAGGAGGCAGAGAGGCTGGGCGAGAGTCGAGGTCGGCCTCTTGGAGGGGCCGCTGGAGTCCGGATAGAGGAGACCCCGAGGCGGGGAGAGCACCGCGGGGAGGCACGAGTAGCTGGGGGTCGGGAGGGAGGGCGGCCCCCGGTGGAGCGGGGCCGAGAGCCACGGTGACACAGGCCCACGGAGACACAGGCCCACGGATGGCACTCACTCAATTCCGGCAAACTCCATTCGGAGCATCAGCGTTCGAACGGGGCCTTGAGGACCGGCGGGACGGGGGTCTGCCGGGCCGGAAAGGGTGTTTCGGGGCAGCCGCAGCCTGTACCTCGGTGAATGAGGCAGGACTGTCCAGCAGCTGCCTCGTGAGCCCGGGTCAGGGGCATGAGGGCACGAAAGACTGGGACTGAGGGTTCGGGTGCTCCATGAAGAGAGCATCTGCTCCGTCCCGCGGACAGGGGGCCCACCAGAGGGAGGGGGTGCTGCCTGTGGCCCCGAAAGCCGCCGGGCGTGGGTCCCCGTTGCTGCCACCGAGAACACCAGGACCACCACGGCCCAACCACACGCGGGCTCCCTACACACCAAACCCCAGAGCCGAGCAGCCTAGGGGACCCCACTACACCCCTGCTGGACACCCTCCCCCCCCCGCCCCCAGGGGCCAGGTGCCCACGAGAGTTCTCACTCCTGCCCGAGGACCGGGCCACCCCGCTGTCTGCTCCCGGGAGCCCAGCTGCACTCGCACAGGAGTCCTGCTTCTGTCCCAGAGAGGCACGTGGGAAACCTCGTTGTGACTGTTCCGTGGCCCCAGCCCCCGGGCAGCTGCCCTTTCTCTGTTGTTGATGAAATAGGGTCCTGACACTGTAAAGGACAGTTCTCAAACCTCCCATGGGGAACAGCCACACACCAGCAGTCCAGCTCTCCCTGTGAGGGGTGGGCAGAGAGAGAAGGTGGGAGAGAGGGAGGCGGGGCAGAGGGAGGGGTGGAGTGGGGAGAGAGATGTCCACGAGGCAGGGCACCTACTCAGCCACCGTGCCAGAAGAACGTGTTTGCAGGGGAGGCGGGGAGGTTGTGGGGTGCCGGCTGCCACAGGAGATCCCTCGTGGCCCCCCAGTTTCTAGAAAATCCTGCCAGGCTCACCGAATTCACCAGGTGCTCGTCTAGAGAGCCCGTGAGGGGGTGGGCTGGGTCAGGCCAGCAACAGCGAAACCCACACCATTGTCCGTGCGATTAGCCGGATACACCAGGCGTACGGGGTTTCGGTGGCCGCAGGAATAGGGGTCAGGCAAGCGGAATGGGGATTCCGAGCACAGCTGGAGGGGATGGGACATCTGGGCCAGGTGACAGAGCTCGGGAGCCCCAGGGTGTCACAAGGACCCCAGGGAGGGGGCGGTGCGACCGCCCGGAGTTCCCCCTGCGCGTGCACCTGCCTCCAGCCGAGGCCCTTTCTGAGCCCCCTGAATACAGGAACTTGTGTGGCCTCCAGAGTCCAAATCCTCGGCCCCCTCCGGACCAGCCCCTGCACATGGGGAAGGAGGGAGGGGCCCCGGGCCTGGAGCCCAAGTCCTTGGGCGCCCTCCCCGGTGAAAGCAGGCAGGCCCTCTCCCCTGCGTGCGCGCGGGCTGCGCACACTAGACGGGTCCCCTGGGCCCCCCCCTGCGGCCCGGAAGTCCTGCGTGCCCGCACGCCAAGCAGGCCAAGGGCCGCCCTCTGGACTTCTCGGGGTCCAGTTCAGGCAAGACCCGGATCTTACTCTTATCCAAAGAGTGATTTAATCCTGCAAGTAGGAGCTCGACGATGTAATTAAAGTCAAAAAAAATGCAAGAACACACACAGCCCTGGGGGTGAGTGGACAGCTGACAAAGCGTGTCTCTACCAGCTCCGCTGGAGAACAAATCCTGTCCGGATCCAAGGGGCACGGAAGGCTCCAGAAGCTCTCGCTCCCTCCGCGGCCACCGTGCAGGTTGGCTGCAGAGCAGCACGTGGCCCCGGGGAAGGCCCGTCCCCCCTCGAAGGAGGGCTGGGGCCCCAAGGCAAGGCGTGGCTCTGTCCCTGCCCTCCTGGTGGTCCCTGCAAGCCGCCCTTGTGCGCCAGAACCCCAGCCAGTCCCGCCCACCCCTCTGGGGGGAGGCCGCTTGGGAAAGCCGCATGGGGGGCTCCTGGGCAAGGAGGCGGTCAGGCCCACGATGCGGGGCTCGAACCCCCAGTCTGGCCGGGCCGCTCTCCCATCTTGATGAACCACCCACACTCCGTTGGGCAAGCACGAAGCTGACTTCTCTCGTCAGTGAATGCGTCCCCAGCATTTCCGAAGGGCCACGGTTTCCCCTCCTGGACAGCCGGGGGAGCGGGAGGGTGTCCCTGGACGAGACTGCCACCCCTCCCTGTTCTCTCACTGACACTTCTCCGGGCCTTGATGGCCGCGTGGACGCTCAGCTTCGCCCTCAAAGAGCCACATCGTGGGCTGGGGGCCGAGTCCGGACTTCTTCCATTTGAGCTGTTCCTGTTTGATTCTGGGCTCCACTCGGTCCCTTGAGGACGGTGTGGCTCCCACAGGGGGGTATCTGTCAAATAAAACCCAAGTCTGGACTGAGTAAGGAGAGACGTTATTTGGAAGGGGTAGGCTGTCACTGTTGGGAGAGAACGCTGTTCCGACCGTGAACCTGTAGGCACCGGGCTGGGCGCGGTGTGTGTGTGTGTGTGTGGCTGTGGAGGGTCTTCCTACGATCATCTTAGACATCCTCCCCCGCCGGAGCTAAGGGAAGGGTCCGGGGTGGGCATGGGGGGAGGGCGGCCGGGTGGGGCACTGCTAGAGGAGTGTCCCCCCCACCCAGAGGCCGGGCTGCCGGCTCGCCCTGAGCGGCACCAGGGTCGGGGTCTGGGGAGGAAAGGAGGCCGGACCACAGCTTGGTCAGTGGGCATTTTGTTCCGGCGGATCCGTGGGGTAGGGCGGCTGCGCTCGTCGCTGCCGGGGCGCAGAGGCAGTTTGAGGGCCCGCGTCGGGCCTGTCACGGGGGAGGGTCTCCAGGCCCAGGGGCGGGGGCTTCTTGGCAGTGAGCCGCTTCCGGAACACGGAGGGGGAGGGCTTGTCAGCCTTGGCTCTTCTCCAGGGTGGCGAGGCTCGCGGAGCCTCAGCGGCGTCCGGATGAGGACGGGGCGTGTGTTCTGTACCCTCCCACGGTGGCCCCTGCCAGCCCCCCTCACGGGGCCCCACGCGTGGAGACCCTGGCCTCACTTTCCTCCCTTTGTGGGGGCTCCTGCTGGCCACGGGGCACGCAGTCTCAGTGAACTTCCTGTCCGTGCGGGGGGACGCATCCATCCAGTGAACCCACGCGTGTGCGGAGTTCCCGGTGTGACGAGTGTGGAGACGCGGGTGCCCCGCAGGGAAGCAGGAAACGGGCGCGGAGGCCGCCTGGTCTGTCCCCCGTGTCTTCAGTGCCGGTGGCCCCGCAGGCAGCTGGTTGTGGGAAGGGGAGCAGGATGCGGCGGCGGGGACAACAGACCCCCGGGGGGAGCCTGTCCTGAACCCCGCGGTGGCGGTGACGGCACAGCCGGGCGAGCGTGCCCGAAACCACCAGGTTGTCCCCCGTACTTGGTACATCGTGCGGCCTGCGAACAGTGCGAATCACTTCGCGGAGCCAGCAAGGTGCAAATCTTAGACAGGACGTGCCACTGTTTCACTGAAGGTGGGGGGGAGAGCGTACAAACGTATTTCCCTGACGACAGAGCATCTCTGGGCGAGTCTTGTGGAGGGCAGTCACCTTGGGATCCTCTAGATCGGGAACCCCGGTACCTGGGGATGTGGCAGGAAAAGGGATTTTTGCCGTGTGCCCTTTTTTCCTTTTGTGTCTTGAATCGCAAGGACGACTCACTCGCTCACAAAAACGGTACTTTAAAATTTTTTTAATGTTTATTTTTGAGAGAGAGAGAGAGAGACAGTGAGTGGGGAGGGGCAGAGAGAGAGGGAGACACAGAATCCGAAGCAGGATCCAGGCTCCGAGCTGTCAGCACAGAGCCCAATGCGGGGCTCAAACCCACGGACTGTGAGATCATGACCTGAGCGCCCCCAACAGCGCTCCCAACAGCACAGTATTATTAACTGTAGTCACCCTGCTGTACGATATGCATCGCCAAGATTGACTTATTTTAGAACTGGAAATTTGTACCTTTTTTTTTTTTAAATGTTTATCTTAGGGAGAGAGAGAGACAGATTGAGCGAGCAGGGTAGGGGCAGAGAGAGGGGGAGACACAGAATCTGAAGCAGGCTCCAGGCTCCGAGCTGTCAGCACAGAGCCTGACGTGGGGCTTGAACCCACAGACTGTGAAATCATGACCTGAGCCGAAGTCGGACGCGCAACCAACTGAGCCACCCAGGCGCCCCACAGAAACAGTAGTTTTTAAATTAGCTTTTACAAATCGCCAGGCCGTCTGGGACGTGCCGTGCCCCCAGGGTTTGTGCCCTTTTCGACATGGTTTTGCAGCGCACGCTGGGTGCTATGCTGCCTGGCATCCGCCTCGATCTTGCTGTGGGTTCTCCGTGTGGCCCGCTGACCGCAGGTCCCACCCCCCACGTGAGGACGGGGCATTGGCACCCCTTCCTCGCCAGCTCCCGCCGTGGGCTCCTCGCCCGTCGAGGGCTGGACGTGATGCTCACGGGGCCCCAGTGTAATGCCGGGTGAGGGGCAAGGGACTCTCGTGTCTTGTCAGAGACCTCAGGCTCGTGAGAAACATGTCAGCAGTTACACATTCGCAGGGTCCCAGAAGTCACCGGCCGCCTGGAGCCATCCTCCTGCCTTCTGGGACCTGGTGCCTCAGCAGAGGCTCTGAGAGCCCTTTAAGGGGCCAGGTGCGTCTGAGACATCAGTTGGTAGATGGTGCACCTCGGCCTCCGTCTGGATGAGGCCTCCTTGGGGGGAGGGTCAGGGGACCTCTTAGGACCTTACTACCGCCCCCAGGAGAGGGTTCTGAAACTCCCACTGGGATTATCTTTGGGGCTCCACACCCAGAGGCCGCACCTCCTGTCCCCGGGAGTCACCCGGGGCAGACTCCTCCACCCTTTCCCTGAGGGGATCTCAGCCCTGACCGGGCTTGCTCCTGCAGGGCTGGGTCACTGCGATTTGATTTGATGTGATTTGATTTGATGGGCTTGTCAACATGACAAAGACAGCCCAAGGAACCAGCTGTGTCCCCAGGCTACTGTGAGTTAGGATCACAAAGGGCTGCACCAAGGCCATTTTACAGATGGAGAAACTGAGGCAGAGAGCGTGAGCACCGGAGGGGGAGTCCCTCAGTCTGCTGAGAGCATGAACCCCGTCAGGATTTTGTCCTTTCTACCAAACACAAACGATCTGATTGTTTTCGCTAATTACATGGTATTCACTAGGTGATCTGTGCAAATGTACACGGCTCAAAGGGTCCCAGGTCTGTACAGAAGCGCGTGTCCTGCCCCCTCCCCGGTTCTCTTCCCGGGCTTCTGGGGGGGGGGGGCGGGGAGGGGTGATAATGAACTGGTAGTGATTGATAAGGGAACACAGCACACCCCGTCCCCCCGCCCAGGAGAATATGTGAGATGTTCCTTGGACTCTGCCAGCTACCCCAGAACACAGGAAAGAGGTTTAAGGGCTTGCCGTGGTGATGGGGGAGACTAAGGCAAATGAAAAATTAAATTCCCTTGCTGCCTACAGCCCACTGACGAGTCCTTGAAACCGGCAGTGACCTCCCTCTGGGAGCTCAGCTGCCTCCGTGATGACACTTTGCTGGGGGCAGAAGGGAATCTTAGCTCAACATCATCCAACCTCCCACCCTGAGGATCCTGCAAGCCAACTTATTTATCTCAACTGACCCAAGATACATGCTGGCAGTCCTGCTCCAAGCTTATGGCCCCTGATAGACATCGGAAGGAAGGTCTCGTGACTGAGGTTTTATTAAATGGTAATAAATGGCGTTTCCCTAGCAACAGCTAGCCCCTCAAGGTCCTGGAAACCTTGCCTCCAAAATTCCTTAGAGACTTACTCTATCTCTGCCCCGCTCCCAACCTGAGGGGATATAATGAGTCACCCGTCACGACCCCAGGGCAACTCTTCCCGCCCACGGGTCCTGTCCCCCGAGCTTTAATAAAATCACCTTTCTGCACCAAGAATTCTTTCTTGGCCGTCAGCTCTGGTCCACACCCCCATCACCCCTAAACTTCATCAGTAATGGGCTTAAGCAGTGGGCTTAGATGGGTGCATTCGAGGGTACACGCAGAAAGAACTGGAAAGTGCTCTCACCTATGGAAGGCTGGAAGGAGAAGGGTGGGGACCACCCAAGTTGCTCTCTGGGAAAGGGGAGGCCTCACAAACCCCCGCAGGAAAGTCGTCCAGGCCTGGGAAACCTGTGTTTCCTGTGTGAGCTGTCACAAAGGGAGGGGACCGCTGGGGCCGGAGGCTCTCTGGAAATACCCATCGGGCTGGCCTGGGTTTTTTGGGGGGCCTGGGGGCCTGGGATCAGCTGGACTGGCAGAGCAGTGCAGGCGTCTGGTAAGGCTTCCTGGATCCTCGTGCCCCAAAGACGGAAAGACCGGCTGCGGGATGGTACGTTCGTGCCGCTGTGTGGGCCAGAGGCACCGAGCGCATCCCCGTCCATCTTCGGGGCGCCGGCACCTGGAGCTCGGCCACAGGCTTCTGTCCTGAGCCCTGTTTGTTCACCGTCTCTACCCTCAACGCAAGTAAACATGTGCCAGGTTCCAGGAGCAAACACGTAAAGGACACGATGCAATGCGTGCTGCTCCCACTCCTTCAGGGTTCCCAGGACACATCTGCCACCCGCCTCCTTTTCCAAACTTTGTTGAACCGCCTCCCCCTTGCGTCCCATCCTTGGTGGCCTTCTTCTTCTTTTTTTAATCTTTTAAGTTTATTTTATTTATTTTGAGAGAGAGAGAGAGAGGGAGAGGGAGGGAGAGAAAACAAGTGGGGGGAGGGGCCGAGAGAGGGAGAGAGAGGATCGGGGCTCAAACTCATGAACTGTGAGATCGTGACCTGAGCCGGGATCAAGAGTGAGAAGTTCGGCAGATTGCGGCACCCAGGTGCCCCCCCGATGGCCTTCTTTTATTTCTAGAACATTCTGTGCCTGGGACACACCTCAGGGTTTTTGCACATACTGTGTCCTCACTGAGCCAATCTTCCCTGCCTCCTCGCCTACTCACTGCCACTCCCTTCCCACCTTCGGGGCGTATTGTGGCTGCTCCCTGTACACAGAGCCCTCTGTCCACCCCTCGAGGTTTATGGGATCTTGTGAATTGCCTTTGGCTTCTTTTCCTCGCTCACCTGTAAGAACATTTTCTGGAGATTCCTGGAGACACTTAGCTGGAAGCGGGAGAGGGGGACGAGCTGTCCTGTAAGCCCTCCCGGGATCTGAGAGGGTCCGGGCCCACCCCTCTCCAGCTATGCAACTCATTGCTCCCCTCTCAGAGCCTCAGTTTACCCACCTGTGATGTGGGTGTGCCAGGTGTATCCACCCGTCTCCTGGGTGGTAAGGGTTAAGGGAAGTGGCCCATGCTGCATCCTTTCTCCCCCTGTCCACTCCAGGAACCCCTTCCCTTCCAGGAGCCCGAGGCCACTGCCAGCTGCAGGGGACACAGTGGCCCAGGGGCACACGCACACCCGTTCCCAGCACCTGCTTCAGGAGCCGTGTGCGCGGGGCTTGGTGAGCCCTGCGGGAGAAGCACGGCGGCCCCGGGGAAGGCTCCTGGCAGAGGTGGTTCCCTTCCCCCCGGACGCAGCTGAGCACAGCAGGGCCGGGAGGCCAGCCCACACGCAGGGGGGGAGCCCAGAGGAGTGGAGGGTGGGGGGAGCCCTCCCTCCGGGCTCCAGTTGTGGTAGAGACCAACCGAGCTCCTCCTGCTGCTTCCCTGCTGGACGCGGCAGGGTCCCGAACCAAGACCCCTGGGGGTGGCCTGCAGCACGCCGGCCATGCTGAGGGCACGAGGCAGGTGCACCGTCCTGTGTGAAAGCTCCCGCCGCCTCCAGGAGCCGCCCGGGATGACAGCTCTGGCGCCTGGCTCGGTCCCGGCTGCGGGAGTGGGCGCCGTCTGGCGCGGCCCAGGGGCCCCGTCAGGCCTGGGTCTCGCCTTCCCAGGGTGGCTGCTGGCTGCTCCCCGCAGGGCTCCCCCAGACTTGCCCTTGGCCGGAGGGTCCACTTGCCTATCTGCAGGTGACTGGCGTCCGCCGCTGGCTGGACCTGTGCCGAGGCCCGTCCGCCCCACCTTGGGACAATTCCTGCAGCCGTCCCAGCCCCAGGCTCCCGTGGGGTCGGCCGAGGCCTCTGTCATGACCGCACGCAGCCGGGTGTCCCCTCTGCCCAGTGGGGCCACCCCAGTCAGCCCCCACCTCACACCTCTGGCTCAGAGCCTGCCTTCGGGGAGCCCACGCCAGGCCACAGGACAAAGGGGAGGTGGTCTGTCCCCTTGCCCCCTCTCTCCTCTCTGTCTTCACTAGAACTCTGGTTCCGTCGTGCCCATGAGGAGTTCGAAGAAGCCCAGGGAGTCTGGGGGCTGATAGAACGGGGTTCCCAATACCACCCCCAGGGCAAAGCAGGAGGGCCGAGAATCCCTGGCCTCTCTGGACACTGGAGCTGGCCACTAGCTGGCTCCTGCCGCCTTCCTTTGGCCCCAGAGGAAACTGTCTCTCACCAGACGCGGGGAACTCAGGACCACCGCTGGGAACCTCCCAGACGACAGAACCCGCTTCCGCGGGCGTCCCGACACACGCGTTCCGCGAGGCCTGCGGGCCGGGGATCCGGGGGACCTCAGTGACTCTCGTGAGAGGAACCACCCTCTGCCGTCCCAGCAATCGGGACTGTTTCAGTCCAGCTCTGCGTGCGCTTCTCACGGCTCCGCGGGCGGCGAAAACGCGGTGCACAGACGTCTCCCTTGGGTCACCGTGCCTCCTGACCCCTCCCCGCCCCCTACTTTCTCTCCGTGGTCCTCATCGCTCTTGGCTAAGAGGACGCGAGGCGCCCCCCATCCACGGCGTTCCTCATTTTCACGCTTTGCGCTGCAAAGGGGCGTAAACGAGTTCAGCCCCTCTGGAAACGTTCAGGCAGTGTTTCCCAGGGCCTGTGACTCAGCGGCCCCCCTCGTGGGTGTGTGTCCACCTGAGAGGCGTGTACACACGCACCCCGGGGCGTGTGCGAGGATGTTGGCCGCCGTGCTGGTCCCGGCGACCCACACTGGGAACCGCCCACAAGTCCGAGAATCCCAGAAAGGAGAAAGGTGGCCACACGCTGGGATAACAGATACTGGTGAGGAGGATGGACCGTGGCCAAGCATGGCCACGTGGAAAGGTTCCACGGACCCACGTCCGGGCGAGAGAAGGCTGCACCCAGACCCTCCTGCCGCCTGCTCCTGTTCTCGGGACGTCTGGAACTCGGGGCGTGATCAGTGAGTGTGCACGGCAGGTGGTAGTGATGCTTCGTGTCGGTGTCCTGGGGCCGCAGGAACACGTCCACACAGACAGGGGCTTGAACAGCAGACATTTATCCCCTCGCTGTTCTGGAGGCCGAGGCGTCTGCAGGGCCGAGTGCCCCCCGAAGCTCCAGGGCGGGGTCCTTCCTGCCTCTTCCAGCTCCTGGCGGCTCCACGTGTCCCTTGGCTGGTGGCCGCGCCCCTCAAGTCCCCGCCTCTGTCTTCACGAGGTCTCTCCTGTGCGCGTCTGTGTCCAGATCTCCCTGTCCTCACGAGGACGGCAGCCACTGGATTTGTGGCCCACCCTTCTCCAGCATGGCCTCACTGGATCGCAGTTTCATCTGCAAAGCCCATTTCCAAATGAGGCCACGCACGTTCTGTGGTTCCAGTAGATGTGAACTGGGCAGGGGATGTCATTCACCTCTGCAGATGCTCGAGGCAGGGCTAAGACAGGTGAGTTCCGGAAGCGGCTTCGTGTGCAGGTGGCGTTCTGGTTCCGGTTCCACAGCAGTGACCTTGTGACAGCCATCGAGCCGCGCACGCCAAGGATCTGAGCAGCGTACGGAGTGCACGTGACCCTTTCATAACACGTTTACATTAAAGAAGAGGGTGGTGAGGAAGCAAACAAGGACAATACAGATCTGTTCATTCCATGGACACGTGCTCATCTCGTCGCCTTTCTGGGGCTGCTCTGACAAATGGCCCCCAAACCGGTGGCTTAGACGGAACTTTATCGTCTGGCAGTCCTGGAGACCAGAAGTCTGACACAGGGCTGCTGGGACTAATGTCCAGGTATCCGTAAAGCTGGTTCCTTCTGGAAGCCCTGGGTAGGATCCGTTTCTTGGCCTTCCCCAGCTTCTGGAAGGCACCTGCGTTCCTTGGCTTGTAGCCCCTCCCCCGTGTGCAAAGCCATCGGCGTGGCATCTTGCTCCTCTGTGACCGACTGCCCCTCTCTTGTGAGGACACTGTGCCAGTGTGGATGCCCCAGGACCATCTCCCCCCCTCAAGGTCCTGAACTGAATCACATCTGCAAAGTCCCTTTTGCTCTGTAACGTACTCACAACTTCCAGGGATTAGGATGTGGACGTCCCGGGGGCTGTTAGTCTGTCGGCCTCTTACCTACCATGTGGCCTCAGACAGAGAAGGGGAGTCTGGATGGGTGAGCCACACCCAGGCCGAACCAGCAGCCCAACCTGACCCCCGAGCCCAAGGTGGGTCTTGGTGATAAGGATGTGTCACCCCACAAATCGTGGAGCCACCAGGGGCTTTAAAAGCCAGGATTTGGGACACCTGGGTGGCTCCGTCGCTTAAGAGGCTGACTTCAGCTCAGATTTTGGTGTTGTGGTTTGTGGGTTCAAGCTCCGCGGCAGGCTCCGTGCTGACAGCTCAGAGCCTGGAGCCTGCTTCAGATTCTGGGTCTCCCTCTTTCTCTCTGCCCCTCCCCTCTCACCCTTTGTCTCTCTCTATGTCAAAAATAAATAAACATTAAAAAAATTTAAAAAAAAAAAAGGGGGCGCCTGGGTGGCTCGGTCAGTTAAGCATCTGACTTTGGCTCAGGTCGTGATCTAACAGTCTGTGGGTTCAAGGCTTGCATCGGGCTCTGTGCTGACGGCTCGGAGCCTGGAGCCTGCTTCCCATTCTGTGTCTCCCTCTCTCTCTGCCCCTTTTCCCTGCTCACACTGTGTCTGTCTCTCAAAGATAAATGAACGTTAAACAATTTTTAAAAATTAAACATAAAAGCCAGGATGCAGCATGGTGCTTGGTGGGACTGTTCCAGAACAGATTCAAACGCTGGACGAGGCCGTGGAGGATTGGAGTGAAGCCATTGCAAAGCGTTTAAATGGTCCCTACAAGAAGACGTGAAGATATGTGATGTTGTGACGCTGAGAACATCCAGGGTCTCCTGCTTATAAATAACTCTCTCTATTGGAACTGGGCCTCGGACTCGTCTTGACCCAGGATGTGCTCCCTCCCCCTCGGCACGGCTATGGGTGGAGTTGGCCTGGTGGAAAATGCCGGGAAATGAATCCGCTATAAACAGACCTTTGCTTGAAAAGGGAGCCTGAGGAGGGGTGGCGTTTTTCCTCGTGTGCAATGGACCCTCCGGGAAGGGGCTCCGGGCAGGCCAACCCCCGCCCACCACAGAGACTGTCCCCGTCAGGAGCTGCATTCCGCGTGTGTGGTCAGGTGCATCAGTGAGACCGAGCAAGGTGCTTCTGTGCCCTCTGTGGAGAAAGGGTATGGCCCAAAGGTCTCTGTATTCGCGCCCTGGGGCCGCGGTAACAGAGGACCACAAACAGAAGGCGTAACCCCAGACAGAGCGTGTTGGCTCCTGCTCTGGAGCCAGAAGTCTGAGATGAAGGCGTCCACAGGGCCACCACCGCGCTCCCTCGGGAGGCTCCGGGGCGAGCCTTCCAGCCACCGTCGGCTGTGGTGGCTCCGCGACACTTGGATCCCGGCCACGTCCCTCCACCCGTGGCCACGGTCCTCCCGTGTTTCTGTGTCTCTGTGTGTGTTTCCTGTCTCTCTGATCAGGACGTCTCCTTGGATTTAGGGCCCATCTGAATCCAGGATGATCTCACCTTGAGATTCTTACCCGATTACACGGGCGATGTCCCCATTTTCAGATAAGGGTCGCATTCTGACGTCCTGAGTGGATGTGAACTTCTTCTCGGGAGGGCACCGGTCAAACCCCCGCCCCCCCCCCCCAGACTCCAGGGGACCCTTTGCCGACACCGACCCTGTTCTCTCCCCCAGAGTCAACACTTCCAAACTTGTCCACGAACATTCCGTGGCATTTGGTGAAATGTCTGCCAATGGGAGACGGGGCCCACCCAGAAACCGGAACCCGATGTGGCGTGCATGTGTGTGGGGCGGGGGGTGAAGCTGGGACGTCAGGAAACGTGACCACAAACCCCATCTAGACCAGAATCTTTAAACGTTGGGGCCAGGTGACCCTCCCTGCAAACAACCGCCAACGGGTGGTGAATAAAGCACACATTCCCGGCCAGCGAGGAGGAGGAGGAGGCTGAGGAGGGGCCCTGCGGGAGCCTCCTGTGCCCCAGACATGAGGGTGGCCTCCTGTGGGCTGACATGTGTGGGAGCTCTAGGCTCCCTGCAGGGCTGACCTTGCTCCCCAAGTGACATTCCAGCAGCTTCCATTTCTGGATCAACATCGATCAGGTGATTTGGTTACCGAGCCGCAGACCCACACAGAAACAGTGGGCCAGGCTGCCTCTGAGGGGGGCTCGTGTGCTGGACCACCTCACGCTGTCACCGGGTGCCGGGTCCCACACCCCGCCCCAATGTCACACTTAAAGTAAGCCCCCAGGTAAGCAAGGCCCCGGGGGAGGGGGGGCTGCCACCGGCAGGAGGCGGGAGCTCCAGCAGGTGGGGCAGATCCGGCTCAGCTGGGGCTGCTCTGCCCCACCCCTCCCCGCACCTGTCGCCCCTCTTCACGCCGCGTGGGCCACACGTGCTCAGCGAGGCCTCTTCCTAAACGGACTTCTGACCCCGCAGAGTCACCCTCACCGCCGTTTTCAGAGCGCAATGATCTCGCCCAGGTACTTTCCCTGTTCCGTCTGTAGAATAAACTGCTGGGAGCAGGGGTCGGAGGGGGGAGCCCAGCGTGGAGCCGGCTCGAGGGGCGCGGATGGGCCTAACTCTTCCAGACGTGCGAGCGAGCGACCGTTCCGCCATGATTCCAAGCCACGCCGTGGGGCCCTCGGCCTAGGGATGCCCGTCCAGCCACGCCCAGCGCTCTGTCCTGCTTCGTCCCGGCCAAGGCGCCTGTCACCTCAGAAGAGTCAGGGGTGCGGTTCCCACGCCACTGCCCTGTCCGTGGCTTGGAGTGGCTCGGCTCCTCTACAGTGGCTGTGGGCTGACCCGTGTCCCCCTGAAAGGTGGCCACGTCCTGACCCCCGATACCCGTGTATGGGGCTTTATTCGGAAATAGGGTCCTTGCAGGTGTCATCGAGTTCCGATGAACTCATGCTGGAGTAGGGTCGGGGCTCTGAGACACAGACCCCGAGGGCCGTGAGAGGTCAGGGGCAGAGGTGGAGGACGTGGCCACAGAAGAGGGTCACCTGGAGTCCCCAGGGGCTGGAAGAGGCAGGAAGGACCCTCCCCCGGAGCCTTTGGAGGGAGTGTGGCCCTGCCACACCTTGCACTCAGACTCCGGCCTCCAGACTGGGAGAAAGTAATCTCTGTTGTTCTGAGCTGCCCTACCTGTGGCCCTTCGCCACAGTGGCCCCAGGACACTCCTGGAACGCTGCTCACTAGGTTCTGGAAAGCTGGCTGCCCCTTGCTTCGGCAATTCTGCAGATCAGAGGGGGCCTCCCCGCGTTCTGGGGCTCCCTCAGCCCTGTGAGGTGCTGTGCTCGGAGCGAGCCTGCCCTCGGCGTCCCCGTCACAGCCCTGGGGCCAGACAAGCTCCAGCTGCTTCCGTGATGAGGGATGAGGACCACGCTTCTCGTGGCCCATGGGCTCCGCGAGTCCCTGCTTGGGGCCGCCGTGGGATGTGGGGCTGCGGCGGCTGTCGGGAGGGGGCTGCACCTGTTGCTGCGTGGGCTGGAGGAAGCTGTGGGTTCCCACCCCCCGAGCCGGCCTCTCCTCAGCAAACGGGTCTAGGAAGGACGCCGCGGCAAGTCCACCATCTCATGAGGCTGGAGGGTGCGGGGCATCTGTGTCCCGGGGCCACGGCAAAAGTGACCACAGGCCGGGCTCATAACAACAGAAATCTGTCCTCTGCCAGCTCTGGAGGCCAGAGTCCACAATGGAGGCGTCTCAGGGCCGCGCTTCCTCCAAAGGCTCCTTCCAAAGGCTCCTTCCTGCCTCTCCCAGCTCTTGGTGGCCCCAGGCCCTTGGCTATGACCCAGTGCCTCCAGTCTCTGTCTCTAATATAATGAACTCCAGTCACTGGATTTGGGGCTGCTCTGATCCAGAATAACCTCACCTAAGCTTAACTAATCGCACCTGCAAAGACCCTCTTTCCAAATAAGGATGCATCTGAGTTTCTGGTGGAGGGTATATTTTGGGAAGGGAGTCACTGTGTCACCCACAACGGGGGGCTACAGGTGACATTCATAACCAGCTCCTCCTGGCGTATCTGTTCGCTGGGGTCACCAAGTCCCTCTTGAGCCCTGCACAACCCTGCGGGAGCCCATCGTGGGTGAGGACCAGCCCCCTGACCTTGTGGGGCCTGGCCCTCTCCTCATTTCCATGTGGGTGCCTTTTTCCAATGGGGATAATAATCTGTCCGGCAGGAGGATTAAGTGAGTGCCTGTATTCACAGGAGACAGCAGATGGCTGGTCGACTCATTGATACAGTGGTTTTTGTAGGCGTCCGTGAGTCTGTCTCGGCTGGAGATGTGCTGACCCCTGCCCGCGGTGTCTTCAGCACGAGCCGCTGCTCAGAGGAGGGGTGTGGGAAGTGGCAAAGACCGCCTGGCCCCAGGGCTCGCCCCCAAGTCCCCGGTGCTTCCCAAGGGTGAGGCAGGAGGGTTTCCTCGGGGAATTCGGTGCCGGGGCCTCAGGGACTCCCTGTCCTGCGTGTGCGCACTGCCTGTGCCCCCTGAATCCGGTGCCTGTCACCTCGCGTAGACTGCTCCTGTCTGGGAGGGGATCGGGGCACCTGATGTTCCAGGGTCTGGGCTCAGCCTCAGGCACGAAGCCATCCCAGCCCCTTCTTCCCCGGTGTCTTTTTTTTAAAGGATTATTATTATTATTATTATTATTATTAATGTTTATTTTTGAGAGAGAGAGAGAGCACAACTGGGGGAGGGGCAGAGAGAGAGGGAGACACAGAATCCAAAGCAGGCTCCAGGCTCTGAGCCGTCAGCACAGAGCCCGACGCGGGGCTCGAACCCACAGACCGTGAGATCATGACCCGAGCCAAAGTCGGATGCTCAACTGACTGAGCCACCCAGGCGCCCCTAAAGGATTATTTTTTTTAGTTGCGGTAAAATTCGCACAACATAAGTCCGACCACTTTGAAGTGTACGATTCGGTGGCATTTAGTAAACTCACAGTCGTGTACAACCACCACCTCTGTCTGGTTCCAGAACATTCTCCTCCCTGAGAAACATGCCCCGTAGCCATCAGCAGTCATGCCCGTGCCCTACCCCAGCCTGGGCAACACCGTCTAGTTCCTGTCTAGTGGACCCGCCTGTCCTCGACACTTCATAGAATCCGATAGTATGCGGCCTCCGGTGACTGGCTTGTGTCACTGACCATGTTTTCGAGGTGGATCCCTGCGAATGCCAGCACCTTGTTCCTCTTCATGGCTGCGTAGTGTTCCACGGTGCGGGTCTGCTGTCTTTTGGTCCGTTTGTCCATGGACGGACATTGTCGTTTCCACTCTTAGCCGTTGTGAACAGTGCTGGTTTGAACACCAACTTTCACCTCTTTGGGGTACACACCGGGGAGTGGAATCACTGGGTCACCCGACTTTCCTTTGACCCGACAGAAGGTTTCGACCCCCTCTTAGTGCCGGCTCACCTGAGCTGCTTCCTCAAGGCTCCCCCAGCCCCTGACTTGCTGGGGAGGGCCTCATTCCCGGGCTAGCGGCCCGCGGTCAGTGGGGTGCAGGGCGTCCTTGCTGAAGCACAGACCGGTGCCTCAGAGGCGATCCCCAGAGGCGACTCGGGATCACAGACCCTGTGTGAAATGACGCTGAATTGTGTAGCAAGAAGCTTCCGCCCCCATCAGGTGTGGACCCCCTGTGAGTTTCCTTCTCTGTGTCCATGGACCTGGTTCCCATCCTTTGACAGTCAGAGAACCTGCTGGACCCCTAATGTGGTATTTTGTTACATTGTATTTGTTTTTACGCTTACCTTGGATTTGTGGCTGGTTTTCCCATTAGGTGAGTCTATTTAAAGAGAAATAGTGAGTATGAGAACAGTGATGGGGAGACCACGAGACGAAAGGTTTGAGACACCCCGGGCATCAGTCATACGGGACCAGGAGGCGGAGACGTGGGTGTTGCCTCAGCCTCCCTCTTCCTTTCCCTGTCTTCCTTCCTTTCCTTCTTTCTATAAAATTAAACACAATGAAGCAAGGCACTTGGTGAGTTCAGACAAACACATACACTTGGTAAACCAACACCCCAAGAAGATAGAAAATGTTACTAGGAAGTGTTCTGGAGCACAGATTCCTGGTCAGATCTGCGGGATTCCGGTTCGGCAAGGCTTGGGCAGAATCCTGGGGTCCGGAGTTTAAGGGGCTCCTGGAAGGAGCCATGGGGGAGCCAGCTGGGAGGTGCCGGGTTGGGGTCAGGGTCTGAAAGCCCAACCTGGAACTCGTTCCCGGGTCCCGTCCCTCCCTCCTCGCCCGCCATGCTGTCTTCTGCCCCAGCCCCCTCGAGGGTGCATCCTTGGCCAGGTGGGCAGTGTGATGTCACTTGAGCAGGTGCACATCGCTGTGACTTGGGGAGCTGGGCCCTGCCTGAGGCGCCACAGAGGGTGCACAAGGGACAGCTGGGGGCTGGCTGGACCCACTGATGCTTTATTTTCAAACAATTTGCATCCACATTTAAAAATGAGGAAATAGCAGATTTAAAAAAAAAAACAAAAACAAAAACCAAATTTCTGACTTCTCTTTAAAAAAAAAAAAATTCAAAAATGTAGCAGTTTGAGGCTATCAGTCTGCAGGCGCCGGAAGAGGCTGGAGCCTCCCGGCAGCTGCCCCGTCTCTCTAAGCCGCCCAGGCGCCGAACCATTGCCTCCACCTGCCCGTTCAAGTCCCTTCTCTTCTGGTCTGGCCCCCGGAGGCATGTGAGATTTCAACTCCTGCCCATACAAAAACCATCCCCAAGAAAACAGCAATCCCTACAAGGCCACCGGGTTGATGAAACCCTGGGTTGTGTAACACGCGGCCCGGGTCCAAGCATCCCCCGTGGCCCCGGGTCCTCCTGGAGCCAGCAGCACAGAGACTGTGGGAGTAAAAGGTCGGGAGAGACAGGGCGGGGGCAGGGGGAGGCACCGGCTGCTTTCGGACGGTTTGCCCGGTGGGTCTGGGATCCCAAGTGAACAGCCCAGGTGCCAAGGGCAGACGTGAGAAGCAGAAGGAACGGACGACAGCTCCTTTTGCCTCCAAGCCGGTTTCTCATGGGGGGCTGTGGACATCTGGGGCCAGGTCATTCTTCGTGGGCATCTGTGTTGGGGGCCCGATCTGTGCTTTGAAGGATGTTGGACAGCACCGCTGACCTGGACCCTCTAGAAGCCAGTAGCCGCCCCCCCACCCGCCGCAAACTGTGATGAACAGAATGTCTCCAGAGACCGCCAAGCGTCCCCCTGCTTGAGAACCAAGCCCAGAGGCCACTCGGGGGCCTGGCCGTTGACCAGAGCTGGCCCGGGGGGCGGGGTGGCCTCTTTGCCTTCCCGGCCGGGGGCAGAGTGTCCCCGTTTGCACATTCCCGCTCTGACACAGTGACCCCAAGGCTGCGTCCTATCAACAGGCAGGTGGCGGCACCTCACTCCCAGATCCCCTGCCCTCCCCGACCCCCATTGGTGACTCACAGGCCCAGGTGAGGGCGGGGCAGTGTCAGAGCAACTGCTGGGAGCATCTGGCCAACCGCGACCCAACCGCCACCTCCACTTACGCAAGTGCCAGCCTGCGCGGAGAAGGCTGAGCGCCTTCTGTTGGGAAAGAAACCCCCGGGGCACGTTTGTTCGTTTCCTCGCCTCAGTGAACCCGGGAGCCAGGTGGACGCACCGACAGCGCTCTGGCTGTCCTCACTCCACCCCTCATGCAAAACGGCTGATGCAAGAGGTTCCAGGATTGCTCTGCTCCCCGCAACTGGGAAATGCCACTTGAGGGGGAAGCAGGCCTGCAAACCGCAGGTGACTTGTTAAAAAAAAAAAAAACCACCGCCAGCTTGGGGCAGAAGGGACCTAGTGGGGCTCTGCGGAGGGGGGACTCGAGAGGGACCCACAAAAAAGGGACAAACGCTGCGAGCACAGAAGGCAGAAAGGAAAGTGAGTGCCCGTGTCTCCCCACACCCACTGCGAGAGCCCGGTGGGGGGTGGGGGTGGGGCCTGCGAGGAGGGACAATGGGCCCTAGAGGGACAGGAACGCATCCCCAGTCTTCACAGGCCTGAGCAATGGGAGTTTTCTGGCCAGGGCTGCGGGGAGGCTCTGAGGCCTGGAACGCAGTTGGGGGAGGTGTGGGCACATGGCGGCTGCCGACCAGGGGGCCCGGCGGCCTTGACACTGTGTTTGCCCAGCACCCTCCTCTCTGTGCTCAGCTTCACGTTGAGTAGGGGCTCGCCACCCCCAGGAGGAGGAGACGGTGACAGCGGTCAGGAAGCTGTGCCCTTTCTCGCAGGGTTTCACGTCACCACACAGACGACATTCAGGGCTGGTAATTCTCGGGGGTGGGGCGCAGGGCCTTTGCATCACTGATGCACGATGTTGAGCAGATCCGCCTGCCAGGTGCCCTGGTACCCCCTCACCATACTGACAACCAAAAATGTCATCGAATGTCACCAAGTGTCCCCTGGGAGGCACAGTTGACCCCAGTTGAGTGCCAGCCCCAGGGCCCCCATGCTGAGCGAATCCCCAGGAATTGTCCTACCCTCTTCCTGTCCCTCCAGCCCCCAGCTCTGCCTTAGGCCCACCACGCCCACGCCTCCCTGTCCCTCGGCCTCCTTGCAGGCCTCCCTGCCTCCACTTCTGTCCCACCTCTGCCGGGCTGGGCTCCAGGGAAGGCCTCTCACCTCAAGGTCCACAGGAACCGGGAACCCCCCCCCACCCCCCGCCCACTGTCCAGGGTGAACACAGAATCTCAAAACCAGAGGTTCATCTGGGTCCCCTCAGAGGTCTGCTGGGAGACCCCCAGGATGGGAGAGAGGCCCCTGCTCGGGCATCCAGAACAGAGGTCTCCCTCCCGAAATTCAAGACATTCATTCATCCACCGTGTGGGGTTCCGCGAGTGGCTGCATTGTTTGTGCCGAGGGAGCCACAGTCGGTGGAGACAAAAGCGGAGAGGCAGACATGTTGGTGGGGGTGCCTAGGGTCCGGAGCAGGGGTTCTGCGGCAGGGGGGAGACTTCGTCTGCCCTGAGGACGGTGTGGGGATGTAGAACCCAGGGGTCTTCTGGGTCAGTAGATGCAAATCTCCAAGAGGAACTTGGGGTGAGGGACGTTCCCGCTAAACAGGCCGGACCAGACTCTTGCTGAAGGCGGCCTCGTGCCCTGGGGGACTGGGGGTGGGGGAACCCGATTGGCACCGAGGTGAGGTGACCGGATATCCAACTGGGGCTTCTGGCCTAACTGACTCAGCCGGGTTCCTGCTGAAACTGGCTCTTGAGGATGTGCCCCAGGCTGAGGCCTCCTCGAAAAGGTGCTCGGAGGAGCCCCGCTGGGCCGTGGTCAAGGAATCTTTGTCACAGCACGCGGGCACCACGTGGTCGTCTCTTGCCCTTGTTACACAGGAGGAAGCGGGGACGCACAAAGCCCGTCGCTGGCCCAGGGCCCCCAGCGCGTGGCCCGGCAGGCACTGGAGGCCAGCACAGCCACGCCAGACCCCCTGGGTTACCCCAGGCTGGAGTCTGGTGAGGGGGGCGAAGGGGCGAGCTTCTCCTTCCTGCCGCACAGATGGCCCCTGCCCCCGTCGGACCCCAAAGCATGGGATACAGTGGACAACTGTCTTTGGCGGGGGGGGGGGGGGGGGGGCGGGGGGGGTTTCCTGAGGTTCCTTCTGTCGGGGTTTTTCTGAGGCAGAGGGACGACCGAGCCCTCACCGGTTGTGGAAGCCAGTTTGTTTCCCCTCTAATTCCACACCAGCGGGGTCCCAGTGGGACAGGCGGCCCCCGTGGAGCCGAGGAACTGGGCACCCAGACGGGGGGCCCTGGGGCCGCAGGAGTAGGAGCGGGGACGCCCACGTCAGGGGCCCCAGAGATTCCTGTGGCCGTGGGCGGGGCCGCCTGCCGAGTGCCCCTCGGCCCGCAGGAAGGGGACGGGGGCACGTCCCTCCCTGGCCTCGCTGTCCTTCCAGCACAGGCCTCCAGGCTCCCACAGTAGTACTCCCAATGGCCAAATCCGAGCAGCGGCCGGGGGCAACGGGGCGGGCAGCTGCAGAGGGGATCCTGGAGGGGCCACGGGCGGCGGCCGCACAGATCCTCTGAGGCCTGGGCAGAGCAGGCTGGATTCCAGTGTCAGGTGGCTCCAGGCGGGCTGGGGTCACCGGGGAAGAGGCGGGAGACGCACATCCCCTTGGAGCAGAGGCGGCCAAGGATTAGAGGGGCGGGTGTGGGTGCTTGGTTCCGGATCGGGGCCCCTGTGATCATCCCCAGCAGCAGACTTCAAAAGAGCTCTTGTCGGGCCGCACAGGGTTGGACAAGCCCAGGAGGTGGGGTCAAGTCCCGATCAGAGAGCTGCAGAGCCGTGCTGGCACCTCCACCGGGCACCCTGCTCTGTGCTCTCCCGGCACCTGGAGCTGCTTCTGTCCAAATCCCTACTTGGCTGAGCTCCCCAGCCCCCAAGTAGGCTGGCACAAGGAAGGGGCCCCAGTGTGACTGACTGAGCGATGGACAGCCATATATAGACGTGGTGAGGAACAGCAATGGAGCACCCATCCGAAATGGACGCTTTCTACCTCCTTCTGTTGGTAGTAAGGCCTCCATGCGGGGCTGTCACGTACAGTTGCACAGTTTGTACACTGCACAAAGGCACACGGCGCTGGCCCATGCTCTGTGTGCCTCCTGTGTACCCTCATCCGGGCGTCCTCCAGCTGGGAGACGGGGCATCTGCTTCTTTGCACAGAATGCCGTCCACGGTGCCCACCCAGAGGAAGTGCTGCTGAACAGTGTATCCCCCGGAAGGGGAAGAGTTTCTCGTTCCCACCAAGCCACCTGCTCTAGCAATCGCCATGTAACAAATCAGCCCCAAAGTTCATGGCTTAAGACAATTCATTATGACGGCTCCTGGCTGTGGGCACTTGGGCTCGGCTGGATGGTCCTTGCTTGGGGTCTCACACACAGCTGCGATCAGAGGACGGCTGGGTCTAGAGTCCTCGCACTGCCTCTTGGTCCACACGTCTGCCCCCTGCGCAGGATGGCTGGAACCACGAGGGCTGCTCAGGCATCTGTCTCCACGCAGCTTGCCCACGGGACTGGCGTGAGGAACCCCACAGCCCGCCGGTCTCGCCGTGGTGGGACTGGTTATGTGGGGATTCTGGGCTCCAAGGACAACACTTCCGAGAGACGGGAAGTGGAAGCCGCCGGCCAGAGCCGGCACCGTGTTGGGATCGCAGACCCTACCCCTGCTGCGAGGACCGAGGAAGGCTTTGTGGGTCCCTTGTGGACCCCGCACTGCACCACATGACCAGGTGGCGGGACCCAGCACTCGGAGCTGGAGGGACCCCGCGATGGATAAACCCCAGCCCTGCTTTCTGAGAGCCCCCCCGCCTTGTCGGGCAGAAGAGTGTTTGGGGGCCGACCACAGGATCACACCCGGAGTGCGTCATGCTGTGCGGGGCCTGGCGGTCTGTGGTGGGAACCCCGTGGAGAATGAAGCGTCTGTCCTCCCTCTGGGGAAGCTGGGCTCCCCGCGCCTGTGTGGTCGGCCGGGGTGGACGGAACCTCCCGCCTTCCCACGTGTCAAGGGCATGGCCGCGCGCTGCCTCCCGTGTGCGAGGCAGAGACGAGGTTCTGCGGCAGAGGAGGCTGGAGCCTCGGGGCGCCACGGAGGTCAGCGTGTGACAGCGGCCGGTGCCGTGCAGAGCGGAGGATCAACACTGCCCGCGGTAGGGACGCGGGGCCCCCAGGTCGGGGGGGTGAGCCTCCATCACCGGGAAGGTGCCCCTCCTGTCGACGTGTAGCTGCCCACGACCCCAAACAGGCAGCTGTGCTGTTTGCTGGAATGTTCTCTGAGAGGAGACAGCCACGAGAATGTAGACTTCTGTCCTCTTAGACGTTTGGGTGCCCTGGAGGGGACCCCAGGCCACTGGGGGTGTCGGGGTGTGGGGGCCCCGCCTCCTCATCCACTGACGCAACTGGGGACTTTCCCAGGGGGCCACGCAGACCCGGGAGCGGAAGATGCACACACACCCCGACAGTCACTAAGCTGTGACCTCCCGGGTCACACCTGGGGAAACCTCCGGACGTCTCCCTGCTTCCTGCTCGTTTCTAGGCCAGGCCGACCCGACCCGGGGCAGGCAGCCAGGGCATGCTGCCCCGTTTTCCTGTCGCAAGGCCCTGGCCTCGGGATCTGCCCAGGTGGGGAGCGGGCCTGTGACAGGTCCCTTCTCAAAGCTCTCATTTGAAAGGCAAAGAGGCCCGTGAGCCTTCCCTCCTGTTGGGCGGGAAGCAACTTAAGGCGGTTAGTCTGGCAAACAGTAGAGAAACCTGAAGCTGACAGTGAGGTACAGCCGTCCGGCCTCTCCCCTGCAGCCGGGGAGGGGTGAGCCCAAGCAGCCGGCCTTCTGCGGGACACAGGCTACAGGGTGAGCCTGCTCCCTCTGAGGGTCACCGGTGCACATGTGCAAGGCTGCGTTTCGAAGGAAGAGCGAGGTTCTAGATAAGACGTCACTAGGGAGCTGGGTGTGGCCTCCCTTTCAAGTTTGGTTCCTTGTTTTGGGAGCACCCTGGGGTTGTTACATGTTCCCACCAACCTGGGTTTAAAGCAACAGGAATGATGGGGCACCTGCGTGGCTCAGTCGGTCGAGCGTCCGACTTCGGCTCAGGTCATGATCTCACAGTTTGTGGGTTCGAGCCCGGCATTGGGCTCTGTGCTGACAGTTCGGAGCCTGGAGCCTGCTTCGGATTCTGGGTCTCCCTCCCTCTCAGCCTCTCCCCCGCTTGTGCTCTGTCTCCCTCTATCTCTCAAAAATGAATAAATGTTAAAAAAAAAAAATTAAAAAAATAAAGCAACAGAAATGAGGCACCAGAGGCTGGGCAGGGTGTGGGCAGGATCCTTCTGACCCTGAGCCTGATCCTTCAGGCTCCTCTGGAGACATGGCAGCCAGAGGTTGTGTGCGGATGAGGGAAGAGATCGGCCTTAGAGAACGAGCTCATGTTGTGGAGGCCGGCAGGTGCCAAGAGCCGCAGGGGGGCTGACAGCTGGGGACCCGGGAACAACCCATGTGTCAGTTTCAGTTCAAAGGCCATCAAGCAGGAAGAAACCTCTCTTACTCCGAAGAGGGCCAACCTTCTGTTCCCTTCAGGCCTTCAACTGATTGGATGAGGCCCGCCCTCCTTACAGAAAAGCAAGTGCTTTTTTTTTTTAATTTTTTCTTTTAATATTTATTTATTTTGGACAGAGAGAGAGAGAGACAGAGCATGAGCAGGGGAGGGGCAGAGAGAGAGGGAGACCCAGAATCCAAAGCAGGCTCCAGGCTCTGAGCTGTCAGCACAGAGCCTGACGCAGGTCTCGAAACCACAGACCGTGAGATCATGACCTGAGCCGAAGTTGGATGCTCAACCGACTGAGCCACCCAGGCTCCCTGAAAACCAAGTGCTTTACTCTATCAATTTAAACATTAATCTCGTCCAAAACTGTCTTCCCAGAAACACTCAGAATAATGTTTGACCAAACATCAGTTGGCACAGGAACTTCTTCACCCACGTCTTGCTTCTTCTAGGTCCTGGCGGCTCCAGGAATCCCTGGGCTCGTGGTCACAGCCCTCCAGTCTCTGCCTCTATTCTCACATGACCTGTGTCCCCATGCCCCAAATCTCACTCTCCTATCTCTTTCAAGGAGGCTTGGCCGTGGATTCTGTAATCTAATCACATCTGCAAAGACCTATTTCCAAATAAGGTCGCGTTCACAGGGCGCAGGGGTGAGGACTCTTTTTAGGGGATGCTTTTCAACTCACTGCTTCACAATGGATAAAGGTGGCCCTACCCCCAACCACTGGTGACTTTGAAGATGCAGGGAGGCCCCTTTGAAGACCAGTGGAGCCTGGCAGGAAGCCACCACAGGCCAAGGAACAGCAGGGATCACTGGCCGCCACAAGCTTGAGAAAGGGTCCTCCCTAGAGCCTTCAGAGGGAGCCCAGCCCCAGAAACCCCTGGATTTTGGACCTTCGGCTTCCAGAACTGTGAGACAGTTCTGTGTTTCAAACCCCCACTTTGTGGCCATTTGTAATGGTGGCCCCAGGACCCTCGCACACCCTGTTGGTTCTTATTTCTTTTTTTTTTCCCAACGTTTTTTATTTATTTTTGGGACAGAGAGAGACAGAGCATGAACGGGGGAGGGGCAGAGAGAGAGGGAGACACAGAATCGGAAACAGGCTCCAGGCTCTGAGCCATCAGCCCAGAGCCCGACGCGGGGCTCGAACCCACGGACCGCGAGATCGTGACCTGGCTGAAGTCTGACGCTTAACCGACTGCGCCACCCAGGCGCCCCGGTTCTTATTTCTAATATATTTCTAATACATTGCAACTGTGCACCCACCTGCTTGTTCTGTATTTTCCTTACCATTTGTTTCTGCCATCTCCACCCGCATCCTTGGCTGTGGCCCTCCCTCCATGTCCAGAGCCAGCAGCAGGGGGCCTTCCCAGCTCCCTCTGACTCTGACTCCCGCCCCCTGTTGTAAGGATCCCGTGATGACACTGAGCCCAGCTTGATAGCCCAGGATGGTCTCTCACTTCAAGACTCCCACTTAGCCCCATCTGCGAAGTCCGCTTTGCCCCCAGACAAGGTCACATAGCCACAGATTCCTTCTGGGAATCGGGACACGGTTACCCTGTTGACCCCGTCACCATCCTTCCCTCAGCCCACGGGGGGCCACAGTGCTCTCTCTCTAGAAGGTAGCTTCCCCCCTTCATGTTACCACCCTGCTCACCACCTGCCAGCAGCCCCCATGGTGCTTAGGACAAAATCCAAAACCCTCCCTGTGCCGGCAGCCCCAGATGAGGGGGCCCTGCCTCTTCACCCACCCTCGTCTACACCAGAGCAGCCCCTAACACCCAGATCTCTCCGTCATCAGGCTGTCTCCCGAACGAACCCCCATCCTCCCTGTTTCGTTCATTCACACGCCTGTCTTATTCCAAACCATCTGAGATTCCTGTCTGCCTCCTCCAGAAACCGGGTTCCGCGGCCAAGGGTCCTGTGAGCCTAGACAAGGCCCAGCACATGGCAGGCACTCGACAAATACTTGTAAAACGAACGAGGCATTCCGGCAGCCGCTAAGGAGTTAAAGCCAGCCCTGTCGTCTGTGTCTTGGCACGGGATTGCTGTCCAGTTCCCGGCCAGTTATTCAGACACACAAAGCGCTCTTGGCCGCGGCTGGAGGAAACAGAGGGCACAGTGTGCTGTGGGGACGCCCGGGGCTCCGGGCTCTGGGGTGCTCATGGCCCTACTTGAACAGATGAAGTTCCCTCCAACTGTAACAAAATGACAGTGGATCAAGGAGCTGTGCTCGTCCCTGGGCCTCCTCCGCTCCTGCTCTGGAAATCTGGCTTATTTGACCCACCACTTCCAAATCCGAGTTTGGCCTTGGCCGTGGGCTGCACGGGATACCATTCGTGGGCAGGGTGCCTGCGCTTGGCTGAGCTTTGCAAGCGTGAGATAAATGATAGCCTGTTTCTTGGCAGCAAGGGATGGTCCGTCCCTTCTGGGCGGGAGAGCCTCGGGGAGCCAAGAAGGTGGTGATGTTCAGAGACAAACAGCAGCCAAGCCCAGGAGGCAAGAAGCACAGCCGGGCCTCAGCACGTCCGCCCTCCCCGCCCCGCACGGCAGGGTCGACCTCCGCTCGGTTCCGGTGTGCTTGTTAATTATGGGATCTACAGTTATCTCGGGAGACTTAGAGCATTGCCCGATTTTGCCCAGGGCTGGAAAGATGTGTCCGCTAGCCAAGCAGACAGAAGGCCGGTGAAGCAAGAATCTTCTCTGGGCTCCTAAAAATGGCACACCTAAGGCGAGCTAACCCCTGTTAGTGCCAGAGGGAGGAGCCCTTTGGAGACCCCGGAGACCCCAGAGAACAGAGCGAAGAGGTCTGAAGCAAACACCCGGGGAGGGGGTAATGGAGGGTGTGAGGAGGCCACAGCGTCGCATGGAGCCTCTGCGGCTGGGGCCGTGGGCTGGCGGCTGCTGTAGGGAGCTCACCATCAGAAGCCTCCCTGCCCACAGCACCATTCGCACAAGCCGTGTCAGGTCACACTCCAGTGAATTTCTGCATCCTTGTTAAGCACGTGTTTGTATCAGGCAATGTAGAGTCATAGCAACCGCTGACTGTCTCGGGGGTGGAGGGACCTCGCGCGGCTGCTTGAGCCTCGTGTCCACGGGGAAGCACCCCCTTTGCTCCATACCCGGGCCTTTGGCCCTGGATGCCCAGGGCGTATCCCGTCCCCTTCTTTTGGGTTTGTTTGTTGAAACCTGCAGGATCCTGTGTGTTAATTCCCAAGGAATGAAGCACTTAGAGGGACCCAAGAATTGCCGGGCTCTTACTCCAACGGATTAATGGCTTCCCCAACACGATTAAACAAGTCTGGAGAGCTGCTTTCCACCAACCTGACTTCCCTTCTGGTCTTTGGTTCATGCTGTCATTTTTCAAGAGTTTGCCAAAGATTTCAGGCAGCGTGTGAGAGTCTTGGTTCAGAAGTCAGGGAAACTGCCAAGCGCAGACTCGCGGGCCATTCCGACAGCACCTCCCCTCAGCAAAGAACACCAGCAGCTCTGAGTTGCTCTGTGCCCCAAAGAGTCATTAGTCTTTTGTTTTGTTTTCAAATGAAAATGATACACAATAGCTAGTCCCCCATTTAAATTTTAGAATCAGCTGGTCAGTCTGTGAGTGCGCACACACGTACACACAGAAAGCCCTCTGCTATTTTGTCGGGGTGCTGTTGAATCTTTAGGTTGTTTGTGGGAAGATGGAAACCTTTCTTGCATTGAGTCTTTCCTCGTTACTCAGACCGATCCCTCCATATGCAGAACTACGTAGTTTGCCGAACTACGTAGTTTTCTCCTCAGTGGTGCTTCATACTCTCTAGTGCAGAGGTCTTGCAGATCTCTGGCTCAGTCTTTTCCTAGGCATTTGGTGTTTTTTGATGCTCTTATAAATGGTAACTTTAAAGATTTTTTAAATTTGTATTTATTTGTTGCTAGTATAGACATATAAAACAACAACCAGTTTTGTATATTGATCTTGTATCCAGCAACCTAGCTAATTTTACCTCTTACTTTGAATAGGTTATTGGTACATGCCTTTGGATTTTTTACACTATGTTGTGTGTGAGTAATGACAGTTTATCTTTTTCTCAAACCCTGTGTCTTTTCTTTCTTTCTTCTTTCTTTCTTTCTTCTTTCTTTCTTTCTTTCTTTCTTCCTTTCTTTCTTCTTTCTTTCTTTCTTTCTTCCTTTCTTTCTTCTTTCTTTCTTTCTTTCTTTCTTTCTTCCTTTCTTCCTTTCTTCTTCCTTCCTTCCTTCCTTCCTTCCTTCCTTCCTTCCTTCTTACCTCCTTCCCTCATCACAAAGTCTATGAAGGATTTTGGAGAGATGGCCGTGGCAGAATAGTTTTTGGATATTACAAAGGCTCCACGTAAAAGCAGAGAGTACAACTAAAAACAAAAACAAAACTTTCAGGGACTCTCGTGAATGTACAGTGGGGTTTTCCAGAGGCCACAGGACATGCTCGGCCCAACAGATTAAATGCACAAGCACATCTAAGAATTCCACCAGTTGTCTATGAAGCCAGACAGTAAGACATTTGCAAAAACAAAGAACAGAGCTCGGCTTCTCACTAAATGTGGTTACTTTTTATTAAAGAGAAATATAGTTGCTTTTCATTAAAAATAGGTGGTTTATGGTAAGAGGTAATAACATTATTCTTGCTATTTAAAATGAATTAACAATGGGGTGCCTGGGTGGCTCAGTTGGATAAGTGTCTGACTTCGGCTCAGGTCATGAGCTCACAGTTTGTGGAATTGAGTCCCACGTCGGGCTCTGTGCTGACAGCTCAGAGCCTGGAGCCTGCTTCAGATTCTGTGTCTCCCTCTTTCCTGGCCCCTCCCCTGCTTGTGCTCTGTCTCAAAAATAAATATTAAACAAATGTTTTTTGAAATGTCATGAAGCTGAGCCCCTAAACCCATAATCTCACTAGTGTGCTTGTAAGAGGAAATTTGTATCCACAGAGACACTGGGATGTACATAGACGAAGGAAGGACCAGGTGAGGCCACCAGGGGAAGGCCAGCCAAGGACAGACCTGTCAGGAAACCAACGCTACCCACACCTTGACCGCAGCCTTCCAGCCTCCAGCACTGGGAGAGAATGAGCATCTGTGCACTGAGGCCCCATGCTGTGGTACTTGGCCGTGCCGTCCAACAGACTCATATGGGGCAGGGGGTGGGCGCATCCTCCAAGCCCACAATGGCCGCATAGGCCCTGCCTGCACGTGGGGGCTGCGGGACCCCAGTGTGTCCCATAAACCAAGTCACCTGCCCAGTGGGTGCCGCTAGCAGGGGCCCCGTGATGGACAGAGAGAGGAGCAGGGGCAGGGACATTTGGCCCAAGGGACATTGGCCCAAGGAACCAGAGCCCACAGTGGGAAGAGTATCCGCCAAGCTACAGAGGCTTGCTTTTCTTTTTTTTGTTTTAAAGTAACTTCATTTGGGGGAGCAGTTTTCGGTTCACAGCAGAATGGAGCTGCAGAGAATCCCCACGCGGCCGTGCCCCCTCACACCCGCGGCCTCCCCACACGCAGTCCTGCACCACCGCGGTGCCCCTGCTGCTGTCAGGAGCCTGCACAGACACGTCACCGGTGCCCCGGGCACCCCATGTGCTACCAAGTTTATTCTCTCTCCGGGCTCACTGTTTGTTCCGGCCTCACTGTCCAGCGTAGATGGAGGTGTGATGGACGTGGAGGTGGCCACAGGGAGAGCCGGAGGGGACGGCGGGCGCAGGGTCCAGGTACAGAATCTCCCTGGGCTGATGGGACCCAGCGGCCTAAGCAAGTCTGGTCAGTCTGGTAGGCCTCCCTGCAGACCCGGGTTCTGGCTGCCGCCTATATCCCCCAGCCAGAGCTCAGTTTCTTTGTGCTGAGTTCCCTGATTTGCAAAATAAAGCGGGGGTATTCTGCAAGCCCAGCGTGCGGGGTGGGGAGGAGGGGGGAGGGGAACCAATGGCGCTCGGTCTAGAATGAACTGTGTCTCCGCAGGACCAGGGAGAGCTGGGAGCCGGCCTAGCCTGGCCCGGGACAGGGACCAGAGGCCAGCTCCCTTCACCCCAGCGCCCGGCAGGGCTACGAGAGCTCACACCGGCAGCGAGTACCCTGCACCGGGGGCTCCTCCAGGAGCTCACCCTGGTCACCCTCCCCAAGCTCTGCTCTCAAATCCGCAGGCTCTGCGGTCCGGTCCGGTCGGGGACCCTGGGACCCTGCAGGGATTCCCATGCTTCTCTGAGCTAGTGTTGCTCAGCAGAAAGGAGGGGACTGGGGTCAGGAGGGTGTCGTTTCTCCAGTTCTGGCCGCAGGGCTGGGTGACGCTGGGTGAGGGGACTCAGAGCTGCCCCCACAGTGGCATGTCCACGGATGGCCCCTCCGGGCATCCGCTTTTCCTGTGGACACTGGTTCAGAGCAGCGGTGCCCCTCAGGTCCCAGCATAGCTCAGAGCCCTCAACGCTCTGGCCCCGAGTCACCGTGGTGACAAAACATGATGAGCCAGCCCGTCTGGCTCCTGTGTGCCCAGTGGCCCCCGAGCAGGAGAAACAAACACTCACTGTCCCCCTTGGTGCACTTCTGGGAGACATGTTGATTTCTGCACCTTACCCGGGGTTTGTTTTGAGTTTTTTGAGCTGAACCTGATGATTTGGGGGCAGTTGGACAAAGGCATCGGGGTGACTGGGAGACAGGCCTTAAAGAGGGTCTGGCCTCAGTAAAGAGCCCATGCTGCCAGCCTCTGCCTGCAAGTGAGTCTCAAATGTCCTGTGTCAGCACTTTGTGGGATTTGGGGAAGAATCTGGGAGGCGGGGAGCAGAGCACAGGGGCTCTGTAGGTAGATGCTTTGAAACGCTATTCCGGGCATCCTGGGGGTCCGAAAAGGCCACAGTCCCGGGGGTGAGGGGGCTCTGTCTAAATAACGAAACTCCCAAAGAGGCTTTAATCCCTACTTCTACCCCAGATTCTAGACGATTCTCATCCTAGAGGACTCTGTGTCTCTATTTCTCAGCAATGTGCAGCACTGCAGTCTGGTTTTTACTAAGTGGTGAATGACTGATACTTAGAATCTCCAGAGCAAGGCAACTGGAGTGCTAAGGAGGTAGGTGGTTCCCTAAAAGGATGCACACAGGTTATGTGGGGAGGGGGGAGGGAGAACGTCAAATGGATGCCCCCAGACATCTTCACCTGTAGCCCAAAGGCACCTAGGAGAGTCTGGGGATTACCACTCGTGGGTGTTTTCTCCCCAGAGCAGATGCCCTATGCTGGGTGGGACGGCTCAGGGTCTGGACTCTGAGAAGTGAGCTGTATCAAAATGCAGCGTCGTATCCCGCATGGGCTCCTGAATGAGACCAGACAAAGCACATTTGTGGAAAAGCCAGCAAAATCCACATGAAGCCTGGAGTTTAGCTTATAGTCACGCCCCACTGTGGGTTTCTCTGTCTTGACCAACCCGTCATCAGCATGGAAGATGAACACACAAGAGCTCTCGGAACTGTCTTTGCAACTTTTCTGCAAATCTAAAATTATTCCAAAAGGAAAGCGAGTATGTCTGATTAAAAACAAAGCAAAGAAAAAAAAAAAAATCAAGTGACCACAGGTGAAAGTGCTAGGGGCCTGGGGCAGGCGGGGTGGCAGGCAGGTGGGCAGAGGGCGGAAGGTGCCGGAAAGCCCACCACAAGGCCGCTGGAGGAGGGCCTGTGGCTCTCTGCAGGAATCTTGGCCGTCAGGGCGGCGCTCCAGCGCACCGCGGCGCTTTGATGGCGGAGATGTTGGAGGTCAGGACCATGGGACCAACGGCCTTTGCCCTGAGCCCTTGGCCATCACTCTCCTCAGCTGTCAGGATGCTTTCTGCACACGGTTTGCTTTCAGGACAGTTGAGCAAACAGTAGTTTATGGGTTTCCATAGACACTGGGCCATGGTGACACCAGAGAGCGCAAACATCCTGGGACCTGGTTGGAGTCCTTTCCCCCAGACTCCACCTGGGTCCCAGGGCTGTGGCCCCAGCCTGGCTAACGTGCGTGCCTGCGGCTCTATTGCCTCCCTCAGTTAATCCCGTGAAACTATTGCTAAGCCTGCACCGAAGCCCCTCTTAAAACACAAAGGAAAACAAAAATGCAGCGTCTAACACATTATTCATCTGGGAGGACAGAGTGAATTCAGAAAAGCCACTCTGCCCCGCCAGCTTCCCCCCCCCCCCCCCCCCCGTCCCCTCACCGCCAGCCAGCCTGCAGGTGCGGTCCCCGTCCACACCAAGGCCCTCTGGCATGAGCGCCACGGCAGGCCCGTGTCTGTGCCCAGGAAGGCTGCAGGACACCTGACTTTGCGTGCAATGCCGGCATGCACGAGGGGATGATGCAATTTCCCCCGCATGTGGCCGTCCACGTAGCAGCACTGCCCTCTAGTGGCTGTGACTTTGCCAGCTCGGGACTCGTGACCAACTCTGAAGCCCTGTCCTATCAGCCCCCGGGAGCCTGGGGAAACTGAGGCCAGGCCGGCTCCAGTCGCGTGCGACCCAGGCCACCGCCACCCCGCAAGTGCGTTTAAAGGCTGCTGGGTTGTGAGGTGTGGGTGATGGGGTGATGCTCCCCTCCCAGGCTCCTTTGTCATTGTTGTGGGCACTGTGTCCACAGTCCCATGGCCCTGGGCCTGGTCGAGGACCATGGGAGCTGGTGGCCCACTAGGACCACGGCCTGCTCGTCACCTCCAAGGAAGCTCTATCTGCCGTGGCTGCTGTATCTAAGCTGACCTTCCGTCACTCGGCCCTTTTTGCCCATGTCCTTGGCCCAGAACAGAGTCAGGTTGTGTCTGTGCTATGGCACCCGGGCCGCAGACCAGAGTGGTCTGATGCCAGAGAGAAAATGAGACACCGCCTTCTACTTTCAAGAACGCTGGCACAAGAATTTCGGACCCCTGTGATTTCCCCGTGGGGATGGGAGGGGCCAGGTGGGGTCAAGGGTCAGAACTGGGGAGGGATGCCCAGTTCAGAGTCCCTGGTAATTTTATTTTATTTTATTTTATTTTTAAAGATTATTTATTTATTTTGAGAAGGGGGGGGCATGTGAGCAGGAGAGGGATGGAGAAAGAGGGAGAGAGAGACAGGATCCCAAGTAGGCTCTACGCTGTCGGTCCAGAGCCTGACGTGGGACTCAAGACGGTCGAACCAGGAGATCGTGACCTGAGCCAAAATCAAGAGTCAGACGCTTAGCTGACTGAGGCACCCAGGTGCCCCAGTCCCTGGCTTTTTAAAGTGTGTTAACGCTTTTCTCTTTTTGTTTCTTTCTTTATTTTTTGTTATTATGCTTATTAATATAAATCAATGTGAACACTGCATGTGTGTTCATGGGCAGAGCCGCTTTTCCCTGATAGGGGTCATCAGCGCCCTCTGCTGGCCCCGAAGCCCGGCAGCGGGAATTTCCTCATCCGGCCGGGACTCAGGGGCATCCTGGAGACTGGCCTTGACAGCCAGGAAGCGACCTTTAAGACTCGAGGACGACAATGGGCCGGTGAGCAGCTTGTAAGGGCACCTTGCCTGCTCCCGTGAGATCCTGTGGTGTGTGTTCCCTCACCCTGCTTTCCAGGAGGTGGGCACTGGCTGCCGAGACCCCACCCGCTGCAATATGACTCCCAGCACTGGTCTTAAAGGCTTTTGCTACTTTTTTTTTTTTTGAAGGTATTAAATAAATACACCCCGCCAGTATTTGGTGATTGTCGGTGTTTTGGATTTTGGCCGTTGTCATAGGGGTGAGATGGTGTCTTTTTGTTTTACTTTGCATTTCCAGGGTGACATCTGGCCAGGAGCAATCTACCTTAATTATAAACCCATTAGCTAACTGCCTCTTCGTAGAGAGGGGATATTTGAGAGACTAGGACATCAGGCACATTTTGAGGGCAAGTGAGGGGCCCGGGGGGAGTGGAGGCAAGCGGGACTGGGGCACCTGGGTGGCTCAGTCGGTTAGGCATCTGACTCTTGATTTTGGCTCAGGTCATGATCTCACGCAACTTCACGGCAGCGTCACTGGCGTTGGGGTTTTGCCCTGGAGCAGCTTCACCCATTTCCCGGAAGAACCTACTTTGTGTTTTTGTCTTCAGTGTTAACTGACTCCTGTTCCTGCCCCCCTCTGCCCAAGAGAGGGCTTCCTCCCCAGGGAGCTGACCACAGATCCAGTAAGGGGGGTAAGGGGCCGTAGAGGATCAGAATTAAAGGTTTGCAATGAGACCATCAAGCCTCATGCGGTCAGAGTCCATCCATAGGGAAGACAGGATTTGCGTCTTTCTCAAAATTCACCAGAATGGCTTGTCTCTCATCCCAGAAACTGTACATTTATCCATCGGTCCTATGTTCCTCTGCCGGGCCTTTCTAAATCTTCACTCTCATCTTGGCGGGGTTTTCAAATGTGTGTGGTTCTTACTCTTTGGAAACGGATGATCCGTGTGTAACGTCGCGTGCTGTCCTAAAACGCTTGCGCACGGAGACACTCCCCTTGTCTGTGCTAGATAGCGCTCTCCGCGTCCCTTGTCAGCCCCTTGGGGGACTTCATTCATTCATTGTTTACGCATTATTTGTTAGCATGTAATGAATAGTGTGACCTCTCTGGGGGTCCAAAAGTGAACCAGACATGGTGGAAGGGAGATTAAAATCTAGGGGAAGAGAGCAACGGCACACGTGTAATTCCAACACAATGTGTTTCCAGTGTATTCTCAGGACCATTAGAGGAAGTGCATTAGCGGGAAAATCTTGATTTACCTGGAAATCAGATACTATGAACGTTATTCCTGGCGTGTCATTGAAAACCTGGGCAACACTTAACCAACTCACCAGCCTCGGATTGTCTGAAAACGATCCAGCCCTCAGAGTCTGATGCGGTAGTCTTTCTTGCACACACTTTCTATAAATTGCATCATTCACAAGCATGTTCAAGAGGAGAATATGAGTGAGTTCTGTACCCACAATGCGGTTTCACTACTGCTTCTGCAAAGGGTCAGCACCTTCAGAAGGTAAGAGCCACGTGGTTGCACAGTGAGGGGAAAGCCCTTCTTGAGAAGCAGGCATTTTTAGCAGCGTGATCTAACTTCATGGCCGGGCATCTGGGACTTAAGGGGCTGCCACTGGTAACCTTCAGTGTAAGAGCATGCACGGCCCGTGGCTTTACTGCAACCTGCTCGCGGACTCATTGCCATCCGTGCCACGTTCAAGGTTGCTTCCGCACTTGCAGCGACCGTATCTAGCATGGCTCCTGGCTTCCGTTCCATTTTCGGCATTATTTTCCGGGTTTTGGTGTTGCCTTCTCCCCAGTTTTTGTATCTGGCAACCTCCGAACTGTCCTTGATCTTCATGTGATGCCTCTGAGATCCAGTGATAAAGAGGGACAGGGCAAGGGGTCCTGTACAAGGAGCCGAGCAGATGAGGGAAATGGCAACGCAGATTTTTGTTCATCATCAGTCGGCAGGAAAGTCCCACAAATGCTCAGAGTGGCTGCACGTGGGAGGGAAGCCTGTGGGCGGCCTTGAAGTTTCCTTCTTAGCCTTGTCTGTATTTTCCAGATTACATCCTGAAAACTACGATTTAAAACAGGAAGCTGGGCTGCAGCATGGTGGATTGTGTCAATGGACCAGTTGTCCGTTCCAAGCAACTGAGAATGCTGGGCAAACGTCGAAACGAGTCTTCTTAAAGACACTGCAAAATGAACAAGGAGCAAAGTGTTACCAGATCAGCATCTAACAGAAACTAGAAGCAAAAACATCGGGTAGAAACTAGATTCTGCAAATGGCTTTTGATTCCAGGCATGAGCAAGCGTTGCCATGTTCGGCTTCAGTTTTGACAGCCTCAAAGGGCAGGGGCAAAAATTCATCAAGCCCAAGGCTGACCCAGGTGGGATCTAAAAGAAGTTAGAGGATCTCAAATTAAGCTGAGTTTCCTCAGAGTGAGCAACCCTGCCCCCCAATACTTTGGGGACCACAAGGACGTCACCTCAGTGCTGAGCAGGTGGGGAGGCAAAGATCCTGAGGTGTTATAACCATATCCCTGCCCATCCTTGGATTTTTCAGCCTACATTTGCATGGCCTGGGTTGTCAGAAAGAACTTAGGCTACGAATCTGGGCTCGGGATGTCGTGAACCAACAGCGCCATGGTTCTCTGGCAGAAGCTAAGGCAATTCCCCTCTGGAGAAAGACGCTTTCGCCGAAATCTTTCAAAGGATACACACAAGCTGTGCTCTGAAGAAAATGAACAGCATTACTGCAGCATAAACTGATTAATATACGTACTTTAAGGAAATAGAGGACAAGCTTTAAAATATCTGCAGAGAACAGAAAGCTATACACGTGACCTAGCAGCTTTGAGAAAAGAAATAGAACTTTTGAAAGAAAGAATGATCCAGAATGTGGTACAAAGAGACAAAGAAATGGAAAATGTGGACAGGAGTTAAGAGACCTGAAACAAGGACTGGGAAAGGGGTGGCATGTGTTTAACTGGAGCTCCAGGACAAGAGGAGCGAGAACAGACAGCATCCTCTGAAGAGAAAATGAGAGAGAAGTTCCTGGACACAATAAAGCCTCCGTCCCCAGCTTCAGGAAGACTACCGAACCCCAGGCAAGAGAAATAAAGAATATCTAAATATATCTTAGTGAAACTGCAGGATAATAAGGATGAAGATACGATCATAAAAGCAGGTAGAGGGGGAAAAAACTTTCCAGAAAGATCTTTGGAAAATCTCAAAGTCTTTAGAAACTAAATAGCACACTTCTAAGTAACCCAGGGGTCTAAGAAGGGATCAAAAGAGAAATTAGGCAGTATCTTGAACTGAATGGAAGTCAAACCATAACGCATTACAATTTGTAAGATGCACCTGAACCGTCATCAAAAGGAGACCGAGAACTCTTAAAGATTTCAAATAAATGGATTAAATTAGAAAAAAAGGAGAAAAGGTCCCCAAATACTTGGAAATTAAGCAGCACATTTTAACCCCAGAGAAGAGAGAATTTTGCTGTCAGCCTCGATGTAGCAAGGAGACTGGGTCTACCCCTTCCCTTCAGGCTTCTAGAAAACCAGACAAATGTACAAAGCAACGGGTTGATTTCACTCTCCCCCCTTTCTCTCCTAACCCCTTCCTCCCTTCCTCCATCCCTCCTTATTCCTTGCTTCACTTCACAAAGCATTTAAGGAACATCTATGTTTCTCTGTCTTGTTAGAACCAAACTTCCTGGAAGCTGGTGGGCATGACTTCTGTTTTGTATCTCCTATTCTGGTACAATGTTCACGCGCTGCAGTCCAGTTAATGTTGTTACATGAAATGATTGTCAGCCAGCTCTATTTCATGCCATCATTTCACAGCACACAGAATCTCTTAAGTTTGCATTTTGCGAATTTTCTAAGTTTTTTTTCTTATCTCGCTTGATTCTCCCAAGACTTTTGTGTAGTAAGTGGGCTAGTTTAATATTCTCATTTTTTCCAGATGGGAAACATGCAAAGAACCACAACATCCATACCGCACTTGGGAGAGCTTTCCAACAACACTGATTATTTGCAAGGAGGGTAATGAGGTCGAGCCATTGTTAATCAGTTTTCTCTTCTGGGTTTCAACTTGAAGACAGCAGAGGGCGCCTGTCGGCACAAAAGATACACTCTAGCCATTAACGTTATATTAGATGTAAGATAACCCATTAAAGTTTCAAAAGTATGATTTCACTAAAATAGGACTATGTAGTTAATCTTGTCACCATTTTAGGATTCTGATCTCATTTTAAATGTTCTAGCCTCTCTGTGTCTGGGTAATGAGAACTTCAACCTCACGTAAATCACCATGACAAATATCGTCCAAGCACCTTCCAACTTGGCTTCAAGATTCTTTCGGATAATAAAAGCATGAAGCCCTACATCGACCAGACCCTTCTAAATCTTAAAAGGGAATATGCTCTCCCTTTCTCAGCCTTCAAGAGGGGAACACTGTAATGAATTTCCTACAGATGCGCTGGGACTCAAGGGTCATTTGGCTTCAAGTGCATTGCCTCGAGGTCACCCGATATTCTTAGAAAAGTACAAAAGGATTAGGTATGTTCTTAAAGTCATATTGCACTAGAAGGAAAGTGGGGCAATAGTAAGGACTTGGCCCTTTGTAGCTCATTGTTGGAGGTGATTATGTCTGGAGGCTCAGGAGCCAGCTCACTGTGAGATGCTGTAGCTCTTTTCGGATATACTTCTGTTTTTTCCCCCTTTTATCACACATGGTCTCCTAATCACCTACAGGCAGCGCTGGACACAGTTCCAGCCGGAATCCTTCTCGACCTCTTCTTCCCATAGTTTCCCCAAACTTCATTTTTCTTTTTAAATAAGTAGGTTTATGGACAAGGGTTGGGGTTGGTTGGAAAAGCATTTATCCCTGCCTTTTTGGTGATGAGTAATTGATTGGATCTGTTAATCTACCTGGGTGGCTTAGTCGGTTGAGCATCCAACTTTGGCTCAGGTCATGGTCTCACGGTTCATGATTCCAAGCCCCACATTGAGCTTGCTACCATCAGCACAGGGCCTGCTTTGGGTCCTCTGCCCCCCTCTCTCTCTGCCCCTCCCCGGCTCATGGTCTCTCTCTCAAAAATAAATAAACATAAAAAAAAAATAAACCCGTTGTTTTACTAGCAAAAAGGGGTTTATTCAGCAATGGCAGAGGAATTGCAATTCAGGACACACAAGCTATGGCAAAACCATATTTTATGGCGGAGGAAGCTGGGAGGGGTTGTTTTGAACAAAAGTCCATAGAAGAAAACCAGGAATCCAGGGTGATGATGACTTCTCACTGGCTGAGTTGCCGGGGTGGTCTATTTCTTGCAGAAAATGCAAGTGTACATCTTTCCCTATGGGACCTGTAAGTGATGATCCTTTCCTCTTGATGATTCTTCTATTGGGGTCTATAATTGAGAATTCTTCCTGTAACTGACCCTGAGTGGTGTGGCTCCCCCGTCTAGCCTCCCCACTCCATTTTAGTGAGGTTTCCTTTTATTAATTTTCACAGATCCAAGGTAATTTCTTTGAGGCTGATCCCTGTGGCAGTTCACTTGCACAATAAGCAACGAGATCATTTCTTGACTTATGCTTTCTTTTTGCCAAATGCTTGCTTTTGTCATTAATTTGCTCTATTTCCTTGATCACGAGCCCAAAAGATGACATTTCCTTTTCTCTAAATTTATTTATTTTGAGGTGGGGAGGGGAAGAGAGAGAGAGAGAGAGAGAGAGAGAGAGAGAGAGAATCCCATGCAGGCTCTGAGCTGTCAGCACAGAGCCAGACATGGGGCTGGAACTCATGAACCCTGAGAGCATGACCTGAGCAGAAATCAAGAGTCAGATACTTAATGGACTGAGCCACGTAGGAGCCCCAAAGATGGCATTTTCTAAGTAATGTTAAGAATTTTTATTGAACCCTGTCCAAGCCATAGTATTCCATGCCCTACAAATAAATTTCCCATTTATACGGGTATTTCAGTCCAATCCTAGAGCACAATTTCCTAGCAGGCAGTTTCAGTTTCTCAGGCTTGCTGAGCTGACTCCTCTTGGAGGGGGATCATCAGCCCTCCCCTACGGCTGAAGCAGCAAGTCCTCTATCGCGGGACATCTGAGGAAACTCGGTGGACAGCGGATGGCAGGACGCGTTTCCTCGTTTAGCACGAGATCCTCAGTACCTAACCCCGTGCGGGAGGAGGGACTGTCTTCCCTGGAAATCCTTGCAAATGTATGAACATTTGCCTGGGGAAGGAAGTTGAAGTTATAATTAAACCCGCAAAAGGGTCCGTCCGAGGTTAGGAGCAAAATGTGGCTCCCGTCCCGAGTCACCCAACCGGGTCACTCTGCGAGGCTAAGTAATTTGGCCGCATCCAGTAAACACTCGCAGCCCACCTCAGCTCGCTCGGCGGGGCCCCAGGGGGAGGGCAGGCGGGGCCTCCCACGGCCGGGCCGGCAGCTTTCCACCCACGCGCCCCCAGCCCGAGGGCGCCCAGCCTGTCCCCAGAGCCCCAGCGCCCCGGCTCCGGGAGTTTCGGCCGCCGGCCGGAAGCACGCGCGTAACGCGCCGGAAGTGACGCTTCCCCGCGCCCGCCCCCGCGAGTGCGTATTTCCGGTGCGCCGCGCCGCGCTCTGCTTCGCTGCCCGCCCCTCTGGGAGGCCTGGTTCCTCCTCGGACCGGCGCGATGGGCAAGAAGGGCAAGAAGGAGAAGAAGGGCCGCGGGGCGGAGAAGACGGCCGCCAAGATGGAGAAGAAGGTGTCCAAGCGCTCGCGGAAGGAGGAGGTGAGCGGGGCCGGCGGCCAGGCCCGGCGCCTTCTCCACGCGAGCCACCCGCCCCCTCCGTGCGCGCTGCTGGGGTCCCGGGTCCCGTCGGGCTTCCCTCGGCCGGGAGGCGAGAGGACCGGGCGAGGGCCTCCGCTTCTGAGCCTTGCCTTTCTTCCTTAAAAGTAGGGTGCATGCCCCTCACAGCCGCCCGGAGCCGTGAGCGTCAGTGGGAGCAAGTGCAACTGTGGGGATTCCAGAACGGTTGTTGGCAACAGTGCTGCCTTTTCTCTCCCGCTCTCTACTTTCCCTCTCTCTCTCTCTCTCTCTCTCTCTCTCTCTCTCTCTCTCTCTCTCTCTCTAGCTCTCTCCTTTTTTTCTCTCTCCCTCTGGCCTCTCGCTGTATCTCCCTCTGTCTCCGGGCCGCCGGGTCTGCGAATGGATCAGTACTGAACTTAGCCTTGAGTATTCTGAGTATTCTGCTTTCCGTCGGCGGTTGCACATGGACTTCCCGACCTGGGTGATCCACGGTGGTTAGTGACAGTTTGCCGTGTGCCAGGTGCTCTGCTGCCTGGGCTCCGGTCCTCCCAACCGAGTGAGGCAGGCAGCTTTGGCATGCCCACCTGACAGTTAGGAAATCAGCAGCTAACAAGTTACAGAGCTGGGAAGCAGCACGGGGCTGTAATCTGACCAGATGTTCCCATTCCAGAGCTCTTAACCACGTTGCCCTTTTTCTTTCCGAGCCTTTCACGTCTCTGCTCTGTCCTCTGTCAGACAGTGGGATTGGGCTTTGATGCTCTCAGGCTCTTCACCGGTTAAGTCCTTGGGCCCTGCATCCACAGATCCGGGTCTGAACCTCATCTCTGCCACAACGAGCCGGAAGACCTCAGAGGAGCATGGCCTGCCTGCGCAGCGGCTGTGCCTCAGTTTCTCGCGCGTGAAGTAGGGCTAGTGGCCGCGTGTGCCTGGGTAGGGTTGTGCACAGAAAGACGGTTAGTTTTGGGGGAATCTTTAGACCGGTGCTTGGCATGCAGTGGGCACTCGGTAACTGTTAACAGGTGTTCACTCATCGTCACACCTCTCTGCAGTGCCCAGTACTTAGATGGCGGTAGCAGCGGCTCCTCCGTGCAGAGAACCTGTCGGGCCTGGGGCCTGGGACTCTGCATGTTGCCTCCACTCATCCTCACAACAGACCTTCAGGATCACTGGTCATCTGGTTAGGTCAGGCCCACAGAGGATAACCTCCCTTTCTTAAAGCCAGCTGTGTCATATAACGTAACCTCATGAGAGTGCGTCCCATCCTTTCCTGGCGGGGGACTGAGGGGGGATCTTGGGGACAGCTTGGAATTCTGCCTGCCACAGAACGCATGTCTCACATACCCGGTGGGCAACTCCACTTGGGTGTCACGCAGATTCCTCCCCCTTCCACACTGTCGGTATTGAAGCCCTTCTGCCTCCAGGAAGATAATTTCTCAGGTGAATGACATTGGACCAGGAGCCCTGAAGTGATTGTGACGCCCAACACTCCCTCCTCCACCCAGGTCTCTGTAAAGTTCCAGCGGGTCAGTTGTCTTGCGTAGCTAACACAGCGGTTTTGCGTTAGGGTTGTAGCCTTTAGGCCACTGCTCACATAAAGTGGCAGGATAATGGGTGTTTTCGTGGGCTGCGTGAGGGTGAGAATTGGTAGAACCCCTCTGATTCCTAATTTGTCGTCGCGGAGAAAATTGGAAGGTGCCACGTGCAGTTACACACCGGAAGGCTTGCCTTGGAAAAACTCCCCAGCTGCACGAAGACGGGCACAAACGTGGCACTAGGAGTATTGTTTGTGAAGACAGAACGTTGGCATTGGCCCAGGCGTTGAGCAGCACGGTGGGTAGAGACGCCGGACGGAGTCGGAGCTCTGCCACGGCGGAAGTGAAGGGATTCAGCCTATCAGGCTGTGGCAGTGTTGAGCAGAACGGCAGGTTGCAAGAGAGTACGCAGTACGACGTCAGTGGCGTGGAGGAATAACATGGGTCACTTAGGGAGATGTTTGTGTGGTGAAAGTATAAAGAAGGGCTCGATAGTAAGGCGCCCTCTGTTCCAGGTAGTGGCCGCTTCCTGGGGGCCTAGGGGTGCACGGTGGGGAGGCGGAGGGCTGCGGGTGGCTGTTCAGGCCAAGGACTGTGGCGTTCTGACGAAAGGAGCTGAGAGAAAGCCCTTGGAGCTTAGAGTGAGGAGGTGGGGTGGGAAATGAAATGGGCAGAATGGTCTGGAAGTGTGTTTTTTTTTTTTTTTTTTAAATTTTTCTTTTTCGTTAACGCTTATTCACTTTTTGAGAGACAGAGACAGAGTGTGAGCAGGGCAGGGGGCAGAGAGAGAGGAGACACAGAATCGGAAGCAGGCTCCAGGCTCTGAGCTGTGAGCACAGAGCCTGACGTGGGATTCGAACCCACGAACCGTGAGATCATGACTTGAGCTGAAGTCGGACGCTTAACCGACTGAGTCACCCACACCCCCCTGGAAGTGTGTTTAAGTGCAGGAAGGATATCTGCCTACATTGCGGGATGAGGGCTGTGGGATGGGGAGGGAGGGAAGCATGAAAGGAGGCGGGGACACATCTCAGATCCCAGCACAAGCAAGGTGAGGACAGTGAGCTTTCAAGAAGAGACAAGGACAGAAGGTAACTTTCCCCTGACACACTGGGGGTGTGCAGTCACTAGTGAATGCAGGGATGCAGACTCTGGACTGGGAGGAGGAAGACCAGGTTCCAGGGCCGCCCAGCTGTGCAGGTCAGTTGGCACCTTGACTTCTAAGTCTGTTTCTGCAGTTGTGAAAATAAACCCAGATTGGCTGCAGGTGATAGTTGGAGAACCCCTGCGTGCAGGCGCCGTTGTGAACAGACTGACTGGTCTTACTTGGAGCTTATCTTTATTATGTTGGTGGAAAGGAGGAGGAAACAAATAAATGAGCGAGGGAAGTCTCAGAGCCTGCTGTGCAGACAGCGGAGCGTGCTGGCGGGCGGCCCCGGCCTGGCTTTCTGAGAAGCGGTGGAAAGTGCTGGCAGGAAGTCAGGGCCGGCTTGTCTGAATGGAGGGGGGGCCCTCTGTGCGGGGTGTGAGGTGGGGTGCTGGGTGCAGCGTGCGTGCATCTAAGTATACTTGCGAGAAAACTGCTTCTAAGGTCGAGCTCTGAGTACTTTTGCAAATGTCAGATTCTGTGTCTTTAAATTTTTTTTTTTAATGTTTATTTATTTTGGGGACAGAGAGAGACAGAGCATGAACGGGGGAGGGGCAGAGAGAGAGGGAGACACAGAATCGGAAGCAGGCTCCAGGCTCTGAGCCATCAGCCCAGAGCCTGACGCGGGGCTCAAACTCACGGACCGCGAGATCGTGACCTGAGCTGAAGTCGGACGCTTAACCGACTGAGCCACCCAGGCGCCCCAGGTTCTGTGTCTTTAAAATGGGAGGAACACATTCATATTCTCAGATGTGACTGGCCCCCGGTCAGGGCAGACAGTGGGAAAGGTGACCCAGGCCTGACGGGCGCCTGGGGGGCTCAGTCGGTTGAGCATCCGACTCTTGATTTAGGCTCAGGTCATGATCTCACAGTTGTGAGACCGAGCCCCGTGTGTCTCCCTCTCTGCCCCTCCCTCCCTCTCTCTCCCTCTCTCTCCCCCTCCCCCCCCCCCCCCCCCCCCGCCGCTCTCTCCCTGTCTCTCTCTCTCTCTCTCTCTCAAAATAAATAAGCATTAAGAGGAGTTTAAGAGCATGTCTCAGGTGTGACTGCTTATCTGCCTTTAGGAAGACCTGGAAGCTCTCCTCGCGCACTTCCAGGCACTGGACGCCACCAAGACTCAGGTCGTGGAGACACCGTGCCCCCCGCCTTCTCCAAGGTAAGTGAGCCAGGGCTCTTCGTTCTGGCTTCTGACGGTTTGCGTACATTGGACAAGCACTTTAAGTTGGCGCCATGTTGGGGTGCCAGGGTGGCTCCGTCTGCTAAGCGTCCGACTTCGGCTCAGGTCGTGATCTCACGGTTTGTGGGTTCGAGCCCCGCGTCGGGCTCTGTGCTGTCCTCGTGGAGTCCACCTAGGATCTTCTGTCTCCCTCTCTGCCCCTCCCCCGCTTGCGCCCTCTCAAAAATAAACGTTTAAGAAAATAAGTAAAGTGGCACCGTGTTGTCATGAATAACCAGGCACGTGGGATGTTTTCATCATGAAAACCCATTCCCGTTCCGGATAAGCTCCCACACAACGGTTTTTGACTTTTCTTCTGAAGAACGGGACTGAGGCTCTTCTGCCCGGTTGTCACCAGCAACATGAAGCTGGGTCCCCCAGCTCAGCTGCTCGGTGGGACCTTGCCGTTTGAGAGCTCTCCAGCTGGTCGCGGCTCATGGACTAGAGTGTTACCCCAGTGAGCTCTCCGGTTCTTAAAACGTTTCAAAGCTGTGTGTCACAGGCACAGACCTCCACATCCATCTTCTGTTGCTGTTTGTTCCTGACGGCGAGTGGGACTTTCGGACATCAATGTGTGTACGCCAGTTTGAAAGAATTTGTGAATTACGTGAGGGACTCCGGTCTCGTAGGGTTTCAGGTACCTCTCGGATGAGCCGGGATGAGCAGGCTTTGGTTTTCCTCTGACTTCTTCCTCTTCTGTGCCAATCCCTGTCCCCTCGCGTCCGAATTCGGGTTGTGTAATGATTTGATTTAGGGTTCTGCTCGCTGCCGACAGAGTAGGGGGAAAACATTGCCTGCGTTGAGCTGGGAACCGGGAAAGGCCAGGTGACCCTAGAAAAGGTCCCGCCTTCTTCAGAGAAGGGGAGAGGTGCGTTAACGTCACAAGCACCTGAGACTGGTTGAGAAATGATTTGTTTGCTTTCTGTCAGGATCAAAACTACGCTTTCTCGTGCCATGGTTGCAATTGAGATGAGTTTTACCAGGGCTGTCGTCGGCCTGAGAGTGGAGGCCTGGGGGCCAGCTCTTCCGGAAGGGAGGCGCAGGTGACGGCTCTGACGCTCAGATCCCACCTGCCTGGGACACGGGGTTTAGTCCTCGGCTCCTCTGAGGTGGGGGGACGGCGCACCTGGCCCCGAGCAGAACGGTGTGACGTGGACAGCTACCCAGCAGCCCCCAGGGTTGTGGGTTGTTCCTGTTTTTGCGTGAGAAACGACGTTAGGAGTCCGGCTTGCTTTCCCGCGTATCGGCACGTTCCACGTGTGGTAGACGTGCGTTTTCCTTTGAATCGTTAAAGCAGAGGAGTCCTGGGAGTCCAAGGCTTTGTGTGCACAGCACCCAGGGGGAAGCCACTTTGAACGTGGATGGATTTTTCTTCCCCCTTTTGCTGACACTTTCAAACTTTTCCTCAAGCGATGTCGTCCCAAGAGCCGGGCTTAATGTTAGGATATAATTTGGAATGTTAGTGCTTCCCTGGTCCGCTGGGAACACTTTCTGGCAGAAGGGAGTGGTGCTTGGAGCTGAGATAGGAGGTCTTCCGGTCGGTAACCTTAGCGGCTCGTGACCTCTTCCTTCTCCATCGTGTTCTGGGAAACACCGTGCAAACTACGGAGTTTCGTGAGCGTGTGTGCCCGCAGGGGTTGGCTGTGCTGTAGTTTAAGGGGGAAGGAAGGGCCATACACTCCTTTCCCTCAGAGCCGCAGGGCTCCGGACGCAGGCCCCAGGAGGCGGACGCAGCCCGGGGCGTGCGCCAGCGACCCTGTGACACTCCGGGCCTGCCCTGGGTGCTCTTTCCTGGGGGTGCTTGTTACTTTTCCACAGGGAAAAAAAATTTTTTTTTTTTTAAGTTTGAGAGAGAGAGTGTGAGAGCTAGAATCTCAAGCAGGCTCCGTGCTGTCGGCGCAGAGCCTGACTTGGGCCTCGGTCGCACAAAGCGTGAGATCACGACCTGGGCCAAGCTCAAGAACCGGACGCTCAGCCACTGAGCTCCCCCGGGCGCCCCCACCACAGAAAAGTGTAGTAGGTTAAGTGAAGAAAAGATTCTGCGTTAAAGAGCTTTGGGAACGACTGGTTTCCTTTTGAGATTAAAAAAAAATCGTAGTGAAAGATATCTAATGTGAAAGTTTCCATTTCCACCATTTTTAGCTCTACAGCTCACTGGGGTGACTTCCGTTCACGGTGCTGTGCAATAATCCATTTCCGGAAATTTCCATCACCCCCGATGGGAGCACTGGACCTATTAGCAGTCACTCCCATCCCCCGCCTCTCTGCCCATGGTGGCCTCCACTTTCTGGTTTTTTGGTTTGCCTGTTCTGGATGTTTCATACAAGTGCAATCAGTCTGTCCCTGTGTGTCTGGCTTCTCTCGCTCACTTAGCACAACGTCCTCGAGGCCCACCCACGCTGTAGCGGGAATCTGAGCTGCTTTCCTTTCAGAGAGCAGTAGCGTTCGATTACATGGAGGCACAGCATTGTGTGTGTCCGGTCAGCTCGTGACAGACTCTGCCATTGTTCGCACCTCTTGGCTGTCGTGAGTGATCCTGTATGAACGTCGCCATACAGGGGTCTGGGTGGGCCTGTTCTCGGTCTTCTTGGCACATACCAAGGAGCAGAGTTGCTGGGTCCTGTGGTGATTTCGTGTTTAATTGTGAGGCTGTTTGCCACAGCAGTAGCACTATTTTAACACTGGTTTCTTTCCTGCAAACTTTCTCAGCGTCTAAAATGTTTTGTGGACAGTAAATCCCCGAGGGAAGATAGAGTTGCCTCATTTCTCCAACTTATTTGACCTTGAAACCTTTGTTTTCCTTGACGAACTCCTTTGGAATTAGGTTGCAGTACGCGCCCCGGGGACCCCGCTCGTGGGGATTTTGAGAGAAGTATTTTCCGCTGATGGTTCGTCCTGTCCTCTCACCCCCATCACTGTCCTTCAGTACTTCCTACTGAGATGGTCTGGGGTGTTTACAGATTCCTTACCGCTGCTCCTTTGTTTTCAGGTGTAATATAAGCACAAAGTTACTGACATTTTAAATTTTTTTAATGTTTTAATTTGTTTTTGAGAGAGAGACAGAGACAGAGCTAACAGGGCAGGGGCAGAGAGAGAGAGGGTGAGAGAGAATCCCAAGCAGGCTCCACACTGTCAGCACAGAGCCCATTGTGAGTCTCAAACTCAAAAGCTGTGAGATCATGAGCTGAGCCGAAATCAAGAGTTGGACGTCTAATGGACTGAGCCATCCCGGAGCCCCTTATTTGTATTTTTTTAGGTGGAAGGAGATACTGTATTGAAATGCTCAAATACTGGACTTTTTAGAACGGTTTTGATTGTGATTCAAGGGCATAGACCCTTAAAGTGTAGGTCTGCTCTGGAAATTTGGGCACTGAGGCAGGAGCTCCTAGACTTCTCACTGCCTGATGGTCTTTAGCCAAGTGCTGTGTGAGTCACACAGGTCCAGGGCTGTCCTGGGAGACTGGTGTCGTGGCCGTGAGGTGGCATTTAAGGGTTGGGGCCTTAGCTTCCATTCAGAGTGCCGGGCTTCTCTTCCGCGGGATTTTGGGGAGGCGATAAAGGCCTCTGATGGGAAGGGAGGCGGGCTCTCAGCGGGGCTCTGTGTGGCCAGATTGCGCACTGACCGGCCCCTGCTTCTGTCTCGTGTAGGTTGCACGCCTCCTTGTCTGCGCATCCTGACAAAGATGAATTAATCCTTTTCGGAGGTGAATATTTCAATGGCCAAAAAGTAAAGTATATATTTTTTTCTTTTCCCCCCAAATTTCCATGGGTCTCATTTTGAGCAAAATTAATTTAAAGCAGCGATATCAAACACGCACCCGTCCCGCCTCATGAGCTTACAGGGCTGGCACGTGACCTTGTCCTGGACCAGCCACCAGGACCCTCTAGTGACCTCTAGGGTCACTCCTCGTATTGTCTGCTTGAGCTAGACAGGCACCCTGCTCACTCGGGCTGACGTTCGTGCCCATGAGGCGTTTCCAGGGTTGTTTCCTACCCCTACCAGTGGGGTAGGAAAGTGCTCGTAAATTGTAGAGCTAATTTTCATTTCTGAGCGGGCCAAAAAGACCTGTATTTCAGAGTTGAGTATAAACAGTTAGAAAAGCACGAGTTCCCCTTCCCTCCGTGCTGAGGACCCCTGTGAGTCTGACTTAACCTGTTCATCTTCCACTCTGAATTTTCACGCATTTTAAAAACCAGGCTTGACTTGAAGAGAAAGACAACTTGGGAGCAGCAAGGGATCTTGGTATCTTAGGCCCTAGTAGGCATGGTGGGAAGTCTTTTTCTTTGTCATTATCCCGAAGGCTTCCAGGGGACCAGCCCCAGGCCTCCTGCATCGGTGTGATTTGCATGGCTTTACGAAACCCGTTTCCCGGGGACAGCTAGTGATCGAGATCTCATGTTCCACCTACCGTCGCTTGTGTCGAGGCATCCTTCGTGACACTAAATCCCTCTTCTTTTTCGCAGACATCTGTGTATAATGAACTCTACACCTACAGTATCAGGAAGGACGCCTGGACCAAAGTGGAGATCCCCAACCCGCCCCCGAGGCGCTGTGCTCACCAGGTATGTCGGCATCGACCGTCAGCCCTCCCTCCTTCCCTGGGAGGGCCTGTTATGTGCTTGGAGAGTTTGTAAGTGACAGGCCGCCCGGCACGGAGAGGCCGGGACCTGCACAGGGTCCTCGCTGGCCGTTCCTAACTTGGACTCGTGCCTGAGCTGCTTCCCTCACGATACGGGGCTGGATGCCTTCTGCAGGCGGCCTGAAGGTCGTGTGAAGAAATCCAGGCAGAGATGCCTAGCGCCGTGCTTGGCGTGTAGCGGCCACTTGGCAAAACGTCCTCCGTTCGAGCGAGAGGCTCCCGTGGGCCCAAGTCTTGGTGGCGAGAGAGAGGGGTTCCTTAGGAGAAGCGGAACGTTCAGGTGGTTGTTGGGGGACCAGATGGGTCGTAGCCAGAGGCAGCTAAGGCTAATGAAGTCAGCGTGCTGTTGGCTAGTTTCTGCTCACCCTAGGGGGCCTCCAGGTGCTGTGACTCCACGGGGACAGACTCTCGGTCTTGCTCGTTATCATAGCCCCGTGCTCTGAGCAGCGTCAGGGCACAAAAAACAATTTGGGCGACACTTTTCCGGCGTGGAGAAGGATGCTTGTGTGAGTCTGTCGTGGTGAGAGTAAAACCCGTGCACGGGATGTGGGGGTCCCTTCTCTGGTTCTTGGCTCACAGGGAGCCTGCTGACCTGGGATTGAGTCGGGAGGAGGGCCTGCCTGCTGGGATTGCACGATCATCTTGTGCACGTAGAGACTTGAGGGCGTTTGGACTGGTGTGTCTTGTGAAAAGAAGAATGTCCCTGGAGGGTTAACGGTCAGATCTCAGTAAGCTTGGGTTTTAGTACGTAACGGAGCTTGAGGAGTTTGATGCGTTCGCCGGAGCCGCCCCAGTTCCTGAGAATGTGCCAGGCCTCCAGGCCACGGAGGAGTCCTGTCCTGTCCCGGCTGTGGTCTCCCCAAGCCCCCAGCCCTCCCAGATGGCTCATCGGATTCCTGCACCCCAAGAGCACTCACGTTCTGCTGGAGCGGTCCCATGCATGCCATGTCATGTGATGCGGGCTCGGGCTTCTTTGGAGTGTCTTTTTTTTTTAAATTATTTTATTTTATTTTTATTTTTTAATTTTTGTTTATATTTTTTTAAAGTTTATTTTTGAGACAGAGAGAGACAGAGCATGAACGGGGGAGGGGCAGAGAGAGAGGGAGACACAGAATCGGAAACAGGCTCCAGGCTCTGAACTGAGCCACCCAGGTGCCCCTAGGGAGTTTATTTTCTTATCCATTTTACTCACGGTTACTAACTGTGTCCTTGAAGAATTAGGGTCGTGAAAGTCTTTGAGACGTTTAAATTCAGTTACCTTGCCAGGGTGCTCAGCAGGTTCTGATTCGTACGCCTTCCTTAGGAGGGATTAGTAATATCCTTGTAGTTAAGGTTAGTTTGCTGTTTTCTCTGAATTTCACAATGAATCAGCAACGGGAAACAGAAAATTTGTTGTAAGGTCTTTTGCCTAAAGTTCCTTATAGTCCAAATTCTACTACATTAAATTCTGAGACATAGAACTTTCCTTCTGGAGCACCTGGGTGGCTTAGTTGGTTGAGCATCTGACCCTTGATTTCGGCTCAGGTCATGCTCCCAGGGTCGTGGGACCCAGGGTCTCCCTCCCTGTCTCCTCCTCTTCCCCTCTCCCCCTCTCTGCCACCCTCCCTCTCTCCCCTCTTTCCCACCTCGCCTCCCCCTCTCCCCTTCTCTCTCACCCTTTCTCCCTCCTCTCCCCCTCTCTGCCACCCTCCCCTCTCCCCCTCTTTCCCACCCTTGCCTCCCCTCTCCCCTTCTCCCACCCTCTCTCTCCCTCCCTCTTTCCCCTACTCATGCTGTCTCTCTTTCTCAAATTAAAAAAACAACAACAAAAAACCAAAAGTTTTTACAGACTAATTTAACATGTTGGAAGTCACATTTTTTTATCTTCTCTTTAACTGGGACTAAGAGAGTAGAAACAGAAGCTTATACGTACACCATTCTTTCTTTTCTCCTAGATTCTGGAGTTTTGGGGGGTGAGGTTTATTTTAGTGTGTAATTGGAGAGTTTAAATGGCTTTTCTAAGAGAATGCAGCCGAGTGAGGGAGAGGGAAGGGCTGTAGCGCCTGCTGAACGTGTGGCCGGATGTGTGCGGGCTTCAGCTGCTCCATTTCCCCGGAGAGAGAAGGGAGTGTCCACACCCCTCCGCCTGGACCCTTAAGGACGCCGCCACCCACGGGAGTGCGCCATGGAGAAGTGGGGGAGGGTGACGAGGACGCGGCAGTCGTGACATCATGTCTCCTTGATGGTTTCTCCCGAAGTAGTAACTAAGTCAAATGCATGTGAGACCAAAGGCATTCTCTCCTAAAACAGAGAACGGCTTGTGGTTAGATACACGTCACCCGTGTTCTCACTGGCCTGGTGCGCTAACGAGCAGGAGTGGGCTACAGAGAAGGGTTGGTCTATGGAAAATGCCCCCGCAATATCCGCGATGGCCCATGTGAGCTGCAGAAAGTGTTAGCCTCCATCTAAATAATGGCTGCACTCCGGCCCGTCTGAGCAGGCGTTCAGGGGTCCTGGACTGCTCCCCCAGGAAATACGAGGCGTCTTTCACCCTCCAGGCACCCTCTGGGGCTCGGATATGGCGACCAAAGAGACAAATTTGCTTTTCCCGAAGACGTCCCGTGGTTTGTGTCTTCTCTGGTCCCGATGGCATCATGTGCTTTTAGGACTCGGCTTTCACGAAGCTGAAGCATGATGCTGGTGTCCGGTCCATTTCGAGTCTGTTAGTTTGGATTCCGGTGGGCTTTTTTTTTTTTGGCATTTGGAGGGAGACTGGGGAAACATGACTTTCTTCCATGCGACATGTTGTCGCATATTGTCATGCGACAACAAATAGACCCAAGTGCCTGGGAGGCACACGGCCTTGTGGGACAGGTCAGAAAGTGGTGCTGTCGTGCCTCATCCGCGGGTCACTGGGCGGGGCTTTGTCTTCGTGAGGTGCGGTTGTCCGTTTCAACGGTTATTCAAAGCCACTGTGTGTACGTGTGTGTGAATATACATACGCTTAAAGTTGTTTTATTATGGAAACTGGTCTGGATCACCCGGCAGAAGAACCAAGTGGCACTCGGAGATCTTGGAAGGACGGAGGTTTATTTTACACTGGTGGGCTCAGAGAAGAGATCATTCTCCAGAGATCTGAGCACTGAATGCAGGCGGGAAGGGTAATTTATAGCGTCCTCTTCCGCATTCGTGATGGCTTTTGCACGCGTGCGGCAAACGGGGCAGGAAGAACCCAGAAGAGGAGTCTCTCTAAGCTGGGAATTAGAGCTTCAGTCCCATCGGCCATCTTATGGTGCAGAACTTTACTTATTTTCCCAGCAGTAGTATTTTGGCGCCTGAAGCAAGCAGGGTGGGAACAAGAACCTGGAAGGGCAGTCTTCAGGCAGGGACTGAAATTCCCTTATCAGTCCCGCTGGCCATCATATAACAGATTTTCCCCTAACAGTTTGAACTTTATTGCTCTATATCCCAGATATAAAAATAATCACTCAGGGGGGCGCCTGTGTGACTCTGCTGGTTAAGTGGCCGACTTAGGCCCGGGTCCTGATCTCACGGTTCATGAGTTCAAGCCCCGTGTCGGGCTCTGTGCTGACAGCTCGGAGCCTAGAGCCTGCTTCCGGCCTCCACCCTGGTGACCTCGCTCCCCTGTCCCGTCCAGCCAGGCCTCTCCTGTGAGCTGTCGGGTAGTCGAGCTCCTGCCTTGATGTCTTCTCCAGGAAGAGTCCTTACCTTAAGATACCTGTCATAGGAAGTAATTTCGTTCGTGCTTAGACTTTTAAAAAAGTAAATTTTGGGGGCACCTGGAGGGTTCAGTCGGTTGAGCGTCCGACTTTGACTCAGGTCATGATCTCAATGGTTCGTGAGTCCGAGCCCTACATCGGGTTCACTGCTGTCAAAGCACAGCCTACTCTGGATCCTCTGTCCCCCTCTCTCTGCGTCTCCCCTGCTTATGCATGCTCACTCTCTCAAAAATAAACATTTGAATTAAAAAAAAGAAAAAAGAAGAAGGTAAACTCTCTGAGACCTCTTTTTTGGGCCTGAACCTATTATTTTTGTGTAATGTTTTCAGGGGAGTGTGCGTTTTGCAGGTATCTTTTAGGAAATACTTCTCTTTTTCCTTACGCCGCAGGACATCTTAGAGCTACTGTGTGTTTATTCTGAGATCAGTGACCTTGATAAAAATACATTTTTGGAGGAAATTTAGTATGGGTCAGTAACCTGGCCTAGATCCCTTCCTTACTGCGTTCCCTTCCATTCGCTTAACAGCTACAAAATAGAATCCGAAACAGACTCCAGGCTCCGAGCTGTCAGCACAGAGCCCGACGCGGGGCTCGAACCCACCAACCGCGAGATCACGACCCAAGCCAAAGTCGGTTGCCTAACCGACTAAGCCATCCAGGGGACCCGAAGCAACTAGACTTTTTTTTTTTTTTTTTTTTTTTTTTTGCAACTAGACTTTTAAAACCTACCTTATCGAAGGTGTGTTTTTATAGTGGCGTGTGACTTCCTTGCTGTGCGTTTTGACACACGCCTGCAAACTAGCTTCCACAGACACGACTGGTAAGAGGCTTTCCTTTACGCACCATCAGTAATGCCGCACAACAGCACTTCCGGATGTGCAGTCCATCTGCTGCTTTTGCAGAAGGGGAAAAGATGAATTTATTTCACCCTAAATTCCATTTTCTTCATCTTCAGGGGTAGCAAGTCAAGGGAGATTTTTTTAATTCTGTATTTTCTTAAGAACCTAAAAAAAGCAGTTTAGTAGGAAGTGCAGATGTGATTTATCATAACTTATCTTCAACTGATAGATTTTAAAGGCTTCTCTCCGGGATACTGGTTTGTGTTGCTGTGGATCCGAGGTGCTGAGCCCTGGGTACAGAGCCCCGGGTGGTAGCTGACATTGCCGTGAGCAGTGCACTTGCGACTTGCCCTTTGCTTGATTTCTTTGACTTGCATTTCCTAATTTTATTGGATGACTGGGCTTGTGTTTGGTGGTTAAAGTGCCTTCCGATCTTTAAAAGATGGCCCTGGTTTGAAGTTGGTAGGAAAGTAATTTGCCTAGTGCTTCTCATTTAGCAGTTTTGAAATCATTCTTGTATTTGTTTATTTTTTTTGAGAGAGAAAAGAAGGAGCTCATGTGCACAAGTGGAGGAGGGGCGCAGAGGATCCGAAGCAGGCTCTGCTCTTTCAGCAGAGAGCCTGACACGGGGCATGATTCCATGAACTTTGAGATCGTGACCTGAGCCAAAGTCAGATGCTCAACTGACTGAGCCACTCAGGCGCCCTTTGAAGTCATTCTTAAAAGAAAGTAGAAAAAGTTCTTGGTGACTCAGAAATCTCAACACGAGATCCCATACAGGAGTTGTGTTTAGTTCAAGTAGATCTGTATCGTCTTTCTTGTTTTCTTGATGTTGGGTTCATTGATTTTCTTTTTTTCTCAATTTATACATTGTCTAAACGTACATTTTTTTCCTTTTTTAAAATGTTTATTTCATGAGAGAGAGAGAGAGAGAGAGAGAGAGCATGAGCTGGGGAAAGGGCAGAGAGAGAGGGAGAAAGAGCATCCCAAGCAGGTTCTGTGCTGTCAGCACAGAGCCCTATGCAGGGCTCCTTCCCATGAACTGTAAGATCATGACCTGAGTCGAGGTCAGGAGTCTGATGCTCAACCGACTGAGTTAGGCGCCCAGGCGGTTGTTACTTTCTAATTGGTGTATTTGTCCGTTACATCTCTTGTGGTTATCAATGTGGCAGTCAATGGTGGCTTTGATGCTGCTGTTTTCTACTTGTCCCATCTGTTCTGTATTCCTTTTTCTCTCTTTCCTGCTGCTCTTGGGTTGATTGTATTTTAAGATGCCTTTTTTATCTTCTCTGTTGGCTTATTTGTTGCTCTTTCTTTCTGCCTTGTTTCCATGGTTGCTCTAGGGTTGCACTTACATCGTCTCCCTTCCAGCGACCTTGTGCCCCTCCTCATAAACTGTCAGAACCGTACAGGAGAACATCCACATTTTCTCCTTGTGTCCTTTGTGCTGTTGTCCCCACGATACAACGTGATTGGTTTTGCTTTAAGCAGCTATTACGTAAAGAAGTCTTAAAAGGAGAGAGAAAAATATCTCCTGTTGATGTACTAATTGACTGTTTCTGGGACACTTCGTTCCCCTGTGTTTTCATTCGCTAATGTTCTCCTTCAGCCTAAAACTTGGTTTACTGTTTCTTGAAGTGCAGGTCGGCTGGCATCAGCTTTTTTCCATCTTTTTTTCTAAGTGAAAATGTCTTCATTTTACATTCATTTTACAGGGTATTTTTGCTAGATACACAGTTCTAGACTGACAGTGCTTCAAAGCTATTCCGTTTTCTGGCTTACATAGCTCTAACGAGAGGTTAGTGGTCGTTTTCATCTTTGTTCTCCTATACGTGACGGGTCTGTTTTCCCCTGTCAGGCTGCTTAAATGATTTTCTGTTTACCTTTGGCGTTTTAGCAGTTTGATTTTGAGGCACCTGCTCATTTTTCGGGAATCCAGTTATGTGTATGTTAGACTGTTTCATATCGTCCAGCAGGCAAGGAGTCTTTACTTCTTTCTCCTCCTCCTCCTCCTCCTCCTCCTCCTCCTCCTCCTCCTTCTTCCAGTCTTTTTTGTGTTTGGCTTCATTTCGGAAGTTTCTGTTGCCCGTTACGGTAGATGTGCTGTGTACCTGTTTACTTCTTGTTTTACCAATGCTGTTTCTGACACACTGAGTTGTTCAGGTCTGATTGCTGTTCTCCCGTCTAGTTATCACATTCATATTTTCCTTTAAATCTTCGGGCGTATTTATAACTCTTCTCCAGTCCTCATGTGCTAGCTCTCTCATCTCAGTTCTGGGTCTCTTTCTGCCGATCTTTCTTCTGATGGGGCACATCTTCCCCCTAGCAACGTACGGTTAGGTGCCGGTCGGGTGGTGCTCCTGGCCGTCAGCAGCACCTGGCTAGATTTGTGACTGCTGCCTGTTGGATTTTGTTCTCTTCTCTCAGTGAATGATGAGTTTTGTCCTTGCAGGTGGTTCAGTCACTTGCAGATCATTGGGATCCTTTTGAGGCTTTCCCTTGGGATGGCTTAGCTCTAGGGTGTGGTCTTTCTGGGGTCTCCACTGAATGCCCTGGGTGTTCAGTGACACCTTCCACTCGGTCTAGTTGGAACTTGCTGGTCTCTGCACCAGCGCAGCCTGGCCCTGGTGGGTGCTGACCCCGCCCCGTGGTCTGGCCCTGCCCCCTGTGCAGCAGAGTGCTGAAAGGCTCCGGCAGGACTCCTGACTCCTGCGTGGATGGACGTCCAGGGTGCGCACTCTCCATATTCTGCCCTGGCAAATTCTAGCAGTCCTCAGCCAGCGTCCCTGAACTCTGACCTCTGTCTCCTCAGCTCGGTAAGGCCACCTGCTCCGTTGGGCTCCTTTCTCTGCATCAGGTGCAGGCACCGCCTCCAGCATTGAAGGGCCCACCCCACCCATGCTCCTCCTGTTGTCCGATGGTAGTTGCTTCATGGATCCTGTCCGGTTTTGTCCGTGTTGGCAGAGGGAGGACTAGAGTGCGGCAGGGGTTCCCTCCTGCTCACAAGTGCGGGTTTTATGCCTGTCTCCTTAGGGTTAGCCTTCTCTTGACTAGTATGTTAACTTTTCTCTAGGCGTTCACGGTCGCTGGGGAGTAGGTCAGATGAAGCTCAAGGTCGCTGACCGTGGACCCACCTTCCTACCGTCGCAGGGGTTCTCCCTGGGCCAGGCCTGCTGCTGTAGTGGAGTTGGGGGTGGGGTGTGGATGGTGAGCTCCTCCTCAGTCGTTGTCTCCTTCCTGGGGAGTGACTTTTTTAAAATTTTTTTTATGCACGAGCGGGGGAGGGGCAGAGAGAGGGGGAGACACAGAGTCCGAAGCAGCTCCAAGCTCAGAGCTGTCAGCACAGAGCCCGACGCGGGGCTCGAATTCACAAACCGCGAGATCATGACCTGAGCCGAAGTCGGACACTCTGAAGTCGGACCACCCAGGCTCCTGAGTGACTTCGTTTTTAATTTTTTATTTTTTTAAAATTCTTTTAATGTTTTTTATTTTATTTTATTTTTGAGACAGAGAGAGACAGAGCATGAGCAGGGGAGGGGCATTGAGAGGGGGAGACACAGAATCTGGAGTGGGCTCCAGGCTCTCAGCTGTCAGCACGGAGCCCGACATGGAGCTCAAACTCAGACCGTGAGATCATGACCTGAGCTGAAGTCGGACGCTCAATGGACTGAGCCACCCAGGCGCCTTGTGACTTTGTTTTTAAAGAAAGCTTCCCAAAACTGATTACGTAAATAGTAAGTATTCATTGTCAAAAAAATGACAAGAATTAAAAAGGGAAGTAAGTCCATTGTCCATTCTTCCAGAACTATTTCATATATTTGTATCTCTAAACACGTCCTTCTTCTTCTTGTACGTTGGTATTTCTTATTAGCTGGAATATACATAAATTCGTGCGAGTGTGTGTGCGCGCGCGCGCGCGCGTGTGTGTATGATGGCCTTCTGTAACATGATATCTCAGGACCCCATTGTATTGCGTAGCTTGACCGTACCACCTGACCTCACTAAACTCCAAAAATCATCACATCTGCTTTCATGCCGTGAAACGATCAGTTTGTTTCCCGTAGACGGACTGGTGTTTTAGAGTGACGGGAAACTGACCTGTCCCGAGAGGGGAGGATCTGTGCAGAGACAGTGCATTCAAAACTGGTTACTAATGGGAGTGGAGAGGGCCGTGCCACCCTAATATGCCACCGGGACCCTCCAGCTAGTCTAGGCAGGAGTGGCATCGGTGACGGAGCCACGTCCTGCCGTGTCCTAAGTGCCGGGAAGGGCCGAGGGCCTGCACTGCAGTGGAAGCCCTGGGGTGCTCAGAGGACAGTGCTTCCTGAGAACTGTGCGACCCACCCAGCGTGCACTCTTTCATGGAGGTTTGTGAGGTCCGGAAGCGCCTTCCCCGGCTGCCCCCACCCCACCCACTTCCTGCCGCTGTGGTGACCGCTTCTGAGCTCTCTGGCCAGAGACCCCTGTCGTGTTCCCGTCTCCCGCCCCCTGGTGTGAAGGACACACCTGTGTTGTCTGCTTCGTTGCCTGGCACCCGTGGCTGGTGATCCCAGGGTGGGCCAGCGCGGCATCTGGTCTGTGCTGGCTGTTGCTCAAGTGAGCACCGCAGCCCGGGTTTGCGGGATGCTTGCAGAGGTTTTCGCTGTGGGGTCTGTCCCCTCAGACACGCGGTTTACGGGTCGCCGTAGCACCGGCCAGATGGCGACTGTCCACGAAAAGGTACCGTCGGCTGGGGGGTGTGTGTCACGGAGCGGGATGTCACGGGAGGTGGACTTGCAGCCACCGGGCGGCCTGTGAGGTGTGTGGCTGTGGTGGGGGTGGGTTCAGGTGATCGTGAACCACACAGGCGGTTCCCGTGTGTCCTCTGAGCCCTGGGTCTTCAGCCAGGTCCCGGGCCAGGCATTCTGCAGTGGGGTCCAGGCTCAGAGCCTGCGTGTCCTCAGGGTGACGAGGTGGGCGGGCTCTGGAATTCTGGGCGGTGGTTCCGCTTTGATTTGTGTCGCCCTTCAGTCCGCACTGACGCTCCTGTTTGGAGAAGAGTTCTTCTGCTTCCCCAAAATATCCAGCCCGAAGCTCCAGAGCCCTGGACTGGATAGTCTAGAAATTGCCTTTAGAATTCTCCAAATCCATGTTTCTTGTATTTGCATCTGTAAAGGTCTTTTTATGTGGAGTAGCATTCTCTCCTGTTTTGGCTTTCTGAAATCCGTTTCCTTACACGGTACTTTGCCTTTTCGGGAAAGGCCTTTTTAATCACGTGCTTTGACTTGCTTTTTCCCCTCTGGTGGGGGGTCTAGCACGGCGATCCCCGGTCTGGCGTCCAGAGCATTGTCCTCACCCCCTGGAGATCGGTCTCAGTGGTGACGGGGAATTCTACCGCGTGCTCGCTTTAGGAGCTTTAGGAAAAGTCGTGTGTTTTCGTGCTTGTGTTTCTGGGGTGCTGGCTATTCTTGCTTCATTTTCTTTTTCTTTTTTCTTTTTTTTATTTATTTATTTATCTTGAAATAAAAGTTTATTTATCTTGAAAGAGAGACGGCACGAATGGGGAAGGGACAGAGAGAGGGAGAGACAAAGAATCCCACGTGGGCTCTGCGCTGGCAGATCTCACGACGTGGGGCTCGAACCCGTGAACCGTTGAGATGGTGACCTGAGCCGAAACCAAGAGTCGGACACTTAACCGACCGAGCCCCCCAGGCGCCCCTCTTGCTTCATTTTCATTCAGTGAGCAAGTAACCTTGGGTAGTGATGTGAGCCCTGGAGCTCCCGTCCTCACTCGCCTCCGCCTCACGTGGGCACGTTGGCTCACGAGATGTCCCCGTGGACCGTTGTTCTGAGAGCTCGGATACCCTGCTAGGCCCCACAATACTCCGAAGTGTGCTCACGTCGGCCTGAGAAGCTTCGCGTTGCGAGGTGCCTGGTCGGCACACTCCCTCCTTTCCTGCGCCCACTGGCGTGAGCTTGCCAGGGCTCCTGGGCGTGCGGCCCAAGGGCACTTCCCTGCTTTTGCTTGCCGTTACTATTGTGCTTACGTCTTTTATTTTTAACGCTTTTTTAAATTTTTTTAATTTTTTTAACGTTTATTTATTTTTGAGACCGAGAGAGAGCATGAATGGGGGGAGGGTCAGAGAGAGAGGGAGACACAGAATCGGAAGCAGGCTCCAGGCTCCAAGCTGTCAGCACAGAGCCCGACGCGGGGCTCGAACTCGTGAACCACAAGATCGTGACCTGAGCCGAAGTCGGACGCTTAACCGACTGAGCCACCCAGGCGCCCCTGTGCTTACGTCTTTTAAAGATGAGCGTGTAAACGTTACATACCACATGTGTGTTAGTGCAGTGTCAGGCGTGCGTGCCAGATAGCCAGGGTAGGGAATAACGAGGACAGGCATTTATACATACAAATATGTCAATGTTTAATAAAAAGGAAGCCCTCTGTCAGTTTGTGTTAGATCTGACGTAACTTCTGACATAATTTTGTCCATCTTAACGAGATGCGAGGTCATCTAGATAGATTTTGCAACCTAGGAGTCCGTGGAAGCTTAGTTGCCGGATGCAGGAGGTTTGAGGAATTTCCCCCTCAGACGCAGGGGAAGGTGGTGGCTGAGTGCGGGCGCTGGCCGCGACTGCGGGTGCACTGCTCTGGTGGACCTCGCGGACGCGGAGCCGGCCCTGACCTCTGCCTTCTTCCCGCAGGCTGTGGTGGTGCCCCGAGGTGGGGGTCAGCTGTGGATCTTCGGAGGGGAGTTTGCCTCTCCCGACGGAGAGCAGTTCTACCACTACAGGGATCTCTGGGTCCTGCATTTGGCCACCAAGACTTGGGAGCAAGTAAGGTAAGGTGCCGGGTGATGGGCCCGACCTCTGGCCTTGGCCGCTGTCCTGTGCCGGCGTTCCGCGTGCGCAGTGACGCGGTCAGATCCCCTGGCTCCGCAGAGCACGATGTCAGAGCCCCGGGAGACCAGCCCTGCGGTCACCGCAGCGAAGGCAGAGCTTGTCTTTCCTCTCGCTCCTTCTCAACAGCTGCCCGGCGCCGGACTCTGTTGAGGGTGTTGCGGGGGCCAGCGCCGCGTCCCTGCTTGCCGTCCCGTCCGCCCTCGGCTGCGCCTGCATGTGTCATTTGGGGCGCAGCTCTCGTCCTCGGCCGTCGGAGGCAGCTCTGGGTTTCAGCTTGCTGCTGTTTCCCCCAAGGGAGTGCTCTGTCTGGGTCAAGTTGACATAGCAGAGCTGGAAAGAGGAGAGGAAAGCGGGCAGGGCCTTCCTGATGTTCTCAATAAACCAGGCTCTGCCGTCGTCGGTGCTTGATTTCTGCCCCCGTCGGTGACGATGACGACGTGAGTGTCACGTCGTACTGCACGTTCTCCGCCGGTCAGAGCTGGAGCTGCACGTCACCAGAATGACAGCGGAACGACGTGGAAAGTAGTGTTAGTTGGCTTTATCCTTCGGGGGGGCTTGTGCCCAGTTACCGGGGCCGCGCACAGCCCAGGTGCAGGGTTCTGTCTCCGCTGTCAGAGCAGCAGACCGGAGCTTCCTCAGCGGCCGGGGCAGGCGCCGGATTGCAGGGTTCGGGCGTGGGGCCGCACCCTTCTCGGGTCCTAGGCCCAAGGGACGGTCTGTCACTGTGTCACTCAATGTGATGATGAGCCTCCTAGGAGACTGCCGGTGCCAGGTTGTCGGGGCCGGCTCCCAGCAGCTCCGACCAGCGTGGGGCCTGGGCGCTGACCCCGTGGAGGCCGCTGTGCCGGTTCAAGTGTAGACCGCAAGCTCCGCTAACCCTGCCGCAGGAGACGTGATCACTGGAGCGCCTCTGCGCACTTCACCCGCCACCAACTTTGTTTCCCTTTCTCTTACTTGCTTTGGGAAAGGATCCTGGTCTTGGTGGGCATAGCAGTCCAGTGGTTTTCGTATGAAAAATGGATTTTGTTACGTATTTGTTGAAACTTGGTCTTTTAGCCTCCATTTCAAAGTATTTAGACCCAGAGCACGCGCTCTTTGTCGTCTCTCTCGCTTTGCTTGTGTACTTCTAAGAACCCACTCGTTATTTGTTGCCTGTCCGTGTCTGGCGAATTGATTCAAGACATCTTCTTAGCATTTTTGTCCGTCTGAGTAGCTTTTTGTCCATAATAACGGCCGGCCGAGGGACAGCGACGGGCTCCGCGAGCACCCACGGCTCTCTGGCCGCAGCTCAGCGGGGCCCGTGCTGCCGGCGGTGCCGCCCCGAGCCGCTCGCTGGTGCGCACACCTCCCCGTGGCCCTCAGACTCTCCCGGTTGTGTGGCACGTGCCACGGGTGTCTGTCACACGGAAGCAGGGGGGCACTGTGGACGTAGGGCAGCTAGGGGATGCACCCTCGGAGGGGCTTGCCGTGGCCGCCGTTGCCTTGATGCGGCCCGGGGCCCGCTGTCACCCCAGCACGCATGCACGGCATTCACGGCCTCTGTCCCGTGTTGGAAGTGGTCCCTGAGAAAGCGGTCCCTCGGTGCTTGAACGCTTGCCGAAGTACGCGGTGTGTCGTAGGGCCTGTTCGGAACTAGCGGGAAACCGCGGAGGTGAGGCTTCCGGGCTTTAGTCTGGATGGAGTGACGGGGCGGGAAAAGGGCGTGGGCTTTACTTTCCTTTGCGTCTAAGTTGTCCCTTTTCCGGCCTTCCTTCTGGGTGAGGACCTCGGCTCCGGTGGGTGAGGGACAGAGCGCCGCTGCGAGTGGTCCTTGGGCCACGTGCAAGCATCCTCTGACTAGAAGGTGCAGCCCGTGGGCACAGACCTGGGAGTCACGAGGCGGAGGGTTGTCGCCAGCTCTGCCCCTGATTCTGTTTGCGAGGAGACTTAAATGACCAGCGGGCTTCTGGGCTCTGTTGCTTCACGCGTTGATCGTTAGGAGGTGTCTTCTGTCTTGAGCCTGCTGGTGGAGCAGAAAGTCCCAAGTGGTGTCACAAGACAGTACCTGGTGACAGATGTCCATTTCCTCGTCTTTGTTGTCTCCTACTCTTTTTTCTGATTAGATGGCAGAGCGCCAGAGACAGGTACTTGTTTTAATTTTCTCTTTTTCAGATTTTTATTTAAGTTTTAGTTAACACATAGTGTAGTATTGGTTCCAGGAGTAGAATTCATCACTCACATATACCACCCAGTGCTCACTGCGACACGTGCCCTCCACCCCCACCCACCGCCTCCATCAGCCCTCAGCTTGTTCTTTATCGTTCAGAGTCTCTCGTGGTTTGCTTCCCTTGATACTCGCGGTCCCGTATGTTCATGTGTTTTGTTAAATTCCACATAGGAGTGAAACACGTATGGTATCTTTCTCTCGCTGACATGACTTCGCTTAGCATAACATCCTCTCCGGCTCCATCCATGTTGCTGCAAATGGCGACATTTCCTTCTTTTTGGTCTGTGAATAATGTTCCGTCGTCTATACATCATCTTTATCCGTTTGTCAGTCAGTGGGCATTTGGGCTCTTTCCATATCTTGGCTATTGTAGATAATGCTGCTATAAACATCAAGGTGCATGTGCCCCCTTGAATTTGCATTTTTGTATCCTTTGGGTAAATACCTCGTAGGGCAGTTGCTGGATTGTAGGGTAGTTCTAGTTTTAAATTTTTGAGAAATTTCCATACCGTTGCCCAGAGTGGCCGCACCAGTTTGCATTCCCACCAGCGAGGCAAGAGGGTTCCCCTTTCTCCACATCTGCACCAACATCTGTTGTTTCCTGAGTGGTTGGTTTTCACGATTCTGACAGGTGTGAGGTGGTATCTCAGTGTGTTTTGATTTGTATTTCCCTCATGGTGAGTGATGCTGAGCATCTTTTCATGTGTCTGTGAGCCACCTGGACGTCTTCTTGGGAGAAGTGTCTGTTCAGGTCTTCTGCCCATTTCCTCGTGGATTATGCTTTTGGGGTGTTGAGTTTGGTAAGTTCTTTATCGATTTTTGACACTAACTCTTTATCAGGTATCAAACATCCTCTCCTATTCCGACGGTTGCCCCTTAGTTTTATTGGTTGTTTCCTTCATCGTGCAGGAGCTCTTTATCTTGATGAGGTCCCAGTACGTTTTTGCTCATGTTTGCCCTGCCTCTGGCGTGTCGTCTCCCACCCTTAATCATCTCAGGCGCTGGGCCCCAGCCTTCCCGAAACTCTTGGTGCCTCGGCCCTCGGGGTGCGGCCCCGCCACCCACCCCGCCTGCCCCCGGGGTTGTCCCGAGACCAGTGAGGCAAGTGAGCAGGCGCGGCCCTTTCTCGCACCGGCGCAGCTTTCCACGGCCCGGCGCGCCTGCAGATGGGTGTCCCACTGCACCGGGAGCCGCGAGACATGACGCGTGTGACCCCGGGAAGTTTTTTGTGTGGGAGGCGGTGCCCCGAGGGCAGCCCAGGCTTCCTGTAAAGTGGCGAGCGGCATGATGGGAAACCGCGCCCAGGACGGGAGAAGGCGAGCCGCAGCTGGTGTCGCCTGCACCGCCACTCTGCTGTCACGGGACACGTGCGCACGCTTCGGCCCCGAGTGCACTGATGGGAGCGTGCCCCGGAGAAACGCTCCCTCTCGTTTTAACACGGAAACCTCCATGAAAAGCCCACGAAGCAGAACAGCACGTGCCTGAGAGGAAAGCCCGGGGTGTGTGCGTGCGCCCGTGCCCGCCAAGGGCTCCGGAGAACCTGTGCGCACGCGGCCGGAGGTCCGGTGGGTCCGGGTGCTGTGCTGGCTCGCCGCCCCTCGCACCTGTTCAGCACCCCTCCGTTGCGCTCCTGCGGCCCGGGTCTTCTCCCCTCACGCATTTCTTGTGCGTTTTCCTCACGTGAGTTCCAGAATCCGATTTTCAGGTTGTCTTTTTAAACATCCCAGTGGGACTTTGGTTGGATTGCTTGCGTTTGTAGACTGCGCTCCGGGAGAGTCGCCATCTCTCTGGTCTTGTCTTTCTGATCAGGAGGTCGTCCTTCTCTCCAGGTAGGCTTAGTTCTCACCCTTCGGTAACATTGAGGTGCCTGGAAGGAGGGTTGCGGAGTCAGAGGGCACTTGTGTCTCTGAGCCCCTCCCCTGGCGTCTGTCGCCCCACAGAGACTCCACCCGGCCCTCTGGCGGTCCTCCCCCTCGGGGGCGGCAGTTTCCGCTGCTGCGGGGCGGTTTCCTGTCCTTACTGGCACTCGGGGAGGTTCCTCGGAGAACGGTTGAGGCGGTCCCAGCAAGCGTCGGTGGCGTCCGTGGCTGGGAGCCCTGGCAGCCTGGGGACGCGGCCCAGAGCTAATACCTCTGTTCTTGATTCTTGGGCTTTCCTGCACCCGCGAGCACCCTGGGAGCTTCACAAACACGCCTCCCTGCCCTCACCCCAGACATCGAGTCTGGTTCAGAGCAGGTTTAAAACGGGGCTCAGGAATCTGCATTGTATTTAACCTCTACCCACTCCACTCAGTGACCCTGACGGCAGCGGGAGCCCCACTTACTTGTCCTCTGGTCTCGGTCTCGTGCCAGTTTTGAGCCTTGTTCACTGATGTGAGAACGCCTGCTGCCCTTTTGTAAGCAAGAGAGCTCGTTTAGATTCCTTAGATCCTTAACAAGTAAGGTCGTGTAGATAGTGCTTTCGTAATTTCGCTGATTGTGGCAAAATGAAAGCACCACCCTGTTTCCTGGTGGGGCTTTGCTGGCCCGAGGGGCTGGGCCCAGTAGGACTGTGCCAGAGGGCACATGCACCGCTGGCTCAAGCCTGCCATCTGTGGGCTTAGGCTGCGGCCGCTGCTCCTTGCTGCTCCTTGTGACGGGGTGTGGTCCACGCCCTGGCGCAGTGGCTGCCGTTGGAAGAGGGCCGCTGTCCTCCGTGGTCTGGTCTTGCTGATCTATAAGAAAAGTAGGGAGAGGCATTCAAAACGCAGACTGAGCGTACTGTTTCTGGGGAAGGTCTCTGAGCTCAGGAGAACCCACGGGGCTGTGGGTTCGTATCGCTCAGGAGGAACAGGCAGAGCCCGCCGTGAGCTTGACTCTTCCAGGACTGGCCCGGCACCGTGAATTCATCTTTCAGTAAACGTGTCCCACTGCCGTGCGGGTAGTTTTACAGTCGGGGAGGCCTCGAGAGAAGGGTTGCGCGTTGGTAAAGGCCAGCATCAGCTGTACTAAATCGACACGTAGATTTAGCCCCTCTCTTGGCTGCCAAACAGATTTCTCTGGTGGAAGGGCGGGATGGATTCCCTCTCGCTGCCTGGTCGCTTCTCATTTCTTAACACAGCAAGCGTGTCCCACCCACCCTGGCGTGCATGGGCCCATCAGGGGAAAACAACTTCAGCTCTCCAGCGGGAAAGGTCAGGGCCTGCAGAGGGGAGCCAGGGAAGAGCCGCTCTTCTGAGATCTGAAGTCAGGTCACCGGAAGGGGGGCCTTGATCCACCTGTGCCTGTGTGTGTCCCTGTTTCACAGCCCTGGATGCTTAGCGTGGAAAGAAGAGCAGGGGCCCTGAGTCGCATCACACTGCATGCCTCGTTCTGCCACCCGGAGCTGTGTGACCTGACCGGGTCCAGCCACTGCCCCGAGTAGTGTCGCAGTGCCTGGGTGGGTGTGACAGGTACCAAATGCAGTCCCCAGCGCCTGTGCCCTGTCCGGTGCTGTGCCTGGTGGGGAGCACCTCTGCAGCCACCAGAGTTACTGCAGGGTGGCCTCTCCGCGTGGTGCTGATGGCCGAAAAGGGACCAGATGCCAGTTTGGTTTCTGTGAAAGCGCTTTATTAAAAAGTAAACTCTGATGGATGTACGTGGTCCTGGGCAGCTCAGTGAATTTTACAAAAGCAAACGCACCTGTGCGCTCAGATGCAGAAGAGAGTTCTCCCCGTCCCTCCAGCCCCCGTGTACCCCTCGCGGTCACTCCCCCGTGCCCGCCCTGAGAGCAGATGAGGTTTGTTTTGAACGTCCCGTAAACGGACTCTTGCCTCAGCCTTCGCACTGAGCACTGTTTTTGTGAGATTTGTCTGTGTTGCCTGTGGTCATGGTGTATTTGTCTTGGGGCTGTTTAATCTGTTCTGGAAATGGGACACTGCGTCCGGTCGGCGGCGGGTATCGTAGAGTCACCGGTTCCACGGTTATCGCAAGGGCAGGGGTGCCACTGTCAGCATTCCCGGTGAGCGTGCGCACTCCTGTCGAGTGTGCGTCCAAGTGGAGTGAGGCCACGGGGCCGTGAGGCGTGTGTGCGTTCAGCCCTGGCATGCCCTGGCAAGCCGTCCTGCATGCTGCTGGTACCGACTGGCCCAGCCCGTGGCCCCCCAGGTGAGCTCCAGCTGTCGCGCCAGGGCCGGGCGTTCTCCGTCTCCGCTGGGGCCTCTGGGGCTCCTGTGACGCCAGACAGACCCTCAGCGGTCTTCTGTCGTCTCCACTTACGTTCTGGGTTGCAGCGACCGATGCTGGCTTGACATCACAGTGGTTTGAGAGCGAGAGGAGAGGTCACGGGGTTACTGCGTCAGGAAGGCTGAAGTGCAGAGCCGGCAGTGGCCGGCTGCCTCCGTGACGCTGCGCGTGCGCGTGCTGAGATTTCCTTCGGTCTCTGTCTTCGCCGGGAGGCCCCAGCATAGCTGCCCTGGGTTTTTCTCCCTTGATGGGGGCTGCTGGTTCGGTCGATAGATTCTGACAGCGTTGGGTTTGTTTTTTCTAGAAAACGCAGTCTTTCCCCCTTCCCAGCCGCATCTCCTCCAGGGGTAGGGACGGGGGCTGGTGTGTGTTCACATGCGGGTGCACCTGTGTGAAATTGAGAGCAGGTCACTCGTGGCGCAGGGCCCGCGTCGCGTTTAATGGCAGAGGAGAGGCGGAGGGGCCGCGATCGAGCAGTCGCCTCCTCCCCCCGGATCGTGGAAGGCTTGTCGGGTTACTGGCCGGAGCAGACTCTCCAGAGACCGCGACCCCCCGGACGGTTAGCGCCCTGGTCCGCTCAGGCGGCGGGCACGAGTGGCGACGGACCGGGGTTTTTCCCTGCAGAGGCCGACCTCACCACACTGGAGGCTGGAAGTCCGCAGGTTCGCTGACGGGTGACGGCCTGCTTCCTGGGTCGCAGACAGCCACCTGCGTGTGGTGTCTTCCTGTGGCCTTTGCTCGTGGAGAGAGTTCTCTTTCTCCTCTCCAAAGGACGCGGTTCCCATCGTGGGCCCCACGCTCATGACCTCCTCGAACCCTCATCACCTCCCAGAGGCCTCTGCTCCCATCTGTCACATCAGGGGTCAGGGTTCAACACAGGAATGGGGGGCAGGGGCGCAGACAGCCCATCACGGCTGGTGCGTGGTGTTTGCCGAGATCAGTGTGTTTGAGGGTCTCCTCAGGTCAGCGTGATGGAAATTGGCCACCCCTGTGGTGGAGACGCCAGACCGGCGGGGGTCAGCAGGCAGGGCATTCGGGGATGGCCAGAGGACACCTCACACGGCCAGGCCGAGAGACGGGGGCGGTTCTGGGGCTCGGGGGCTGCCATGGGGGCGGGGTGCGCCCTGAGCCTGCCTCTCCTCCCCGCACCCCGTTTCCCGTGGGCACTCCCTGCGCTGAGGGGCTTCTCCGCGGGAGCGAGCAGAGCAGGGGCTGGGGAGAGAGGAACTGCCGGGGCCACTGCACAGAGCCCTCGGGTGCTCTCGTCCCTTCCCCTGCCACACCGGGTCGGGTCCGCCTCCACACTCAAGAGGCAGCATTTCTAGAGGCCACCGCTGCCTTCCTCCGTACCACCAGGAGGCGCGGTTGGGCACGGGGACAAGGATTTTGGCGCCTTCTCCGTCTGTTTCTGGATCTGGTGCCGCCATAGCCAGTTACCTGTGACTCAAAGACCACGCACAGGGAGGCCAGGCTGCTCACAGACTCTGCCTTTCCGGGTGCCACTCGCCTACCGTGAAGTCACCCTCTCACAGTGTGAAGTTCCCCGGCCTTCCGCGTGTTCACAGACCGGTGCGGCCATCACTGCTGTCTCGGTTTAGAGCCCTGCCACCTCCCTCCAGAAGATGCTTCGTTCCCTCCATCCCCGGCCGCCTCCAGTCTGCCTCTGTCAGAGCCACAGGCCCACGGCCTTTGCGCCCTTTGTGCCCTTGTCACCGACTCTTCACTTCACACAGTCTTGAAGGTCATTCTGTATCAGTAGATACTCTGTACTGCGGATGGGTCACATTTGGTTCATCCATCCATTCGCTGATGGATATTTGGGTTGTTTCCACTTTTCCATCTCTGAGCAATGCTGCCAGGAACGTTTGTGTACAACTAATATATTTTTATAGGCATCAGAGCAGTTAGGAGAGGCAATAAAAATTGGTTGAATGAAAAAATACACAGAAGCGTGTAAGAGAATGTGTATGTGCACATGTGCGCACGCTGTTTTCTCTTGATTTGAGAAAGGAGCCAGCATTTGGCCCTCAGCGAAACCCACACACTCCGTGTGTATGTGTTCACACGGTGTCTAACAAAAACAAGCATCCCGGGGAAGAAGAATCGTTAGCAGAGGGGTCAGAGTTATTTGTCTGATCCTGTTGGAAGGACAGTGACGAGTCAGCTGAAATCAGACCACGCCTCATAACTTTAAAGTGTGAATTTGGGGACGTGAAACGCAGTTGAAAGCGGACACGCGCGTCCTGCCCTCCAGGTTCTGTGGTGAGCCGTGGGGCTCGTGGTCTGGGGGCTCCCTGGCCTCCCCCACAGCTGTGAGTGGAGCCAGTACCTGGAGAAGTGGGAGCAAGAGTGTGGGTAGACCCCCTGCTCCTTTCCTGCTGACTCACCATCACTCTACTCTCACCGTGCTTGGGGAGGAAGGGAGTCTGACACACACACACAGAGGGTGGGAGACTTTAAAACTGTCATTAGGGTAAGTGGTCAGGCTTTGGTGCAAAGATTCCTGTAGTTCTCAGATTTCCAGCTTCATTCAGGATAGTTCAGCGTCTGAATCCGTGGTTGCAAGTGTGAGTTCTGGGGCCCGACTGTCTCATTTTCGTTCTGGCTCTGCCACTGACTAGCCTAGTGTGTTTCCTGACTTCCAGGTCTTGATGTTCTCATCTGTAAAATGGGATTAAAGATAGTATCTGCCAGGGTCTCCTGGGTGGCTCGGTCGGTTAAGTGTCTGACTTCGGCTCAGGTCATGATCTCACGGTTTGTGGGTTCGAGCCCCGTGTCGGGCTCTGTGCTGACAGCGCGGAGCCTGGAGCCTGCTTCGGGTTGTGTGTCTCCCTCTCTCTCTGCCGCTCCCCTGGACGTGCGCGTGCACGCGCGCTCTCTCTCTCAAATATAAACAAACATTTAAAAAATTAAGAAAAGGTAACATCTCATCTGGTCGATGTGAGGAATGAAAACCTGTAAGAGGAGCGCACCTAGTGGAGGATGGACGCCCACAGATAGTGGTTTTAATATCAACTTAGTGAAGTAAAACAGGGATGCAGCCTGATAGGCGGCCCGGGTTCTAGAGACTGCCACTAATTTTTCCATACAGTGCGATTCAAGACCGTTAGACTTACCAAGCCCAAAATTTGTTGATCGGTTGAGTTGATCCGTGGAAAAGTGGGGCCGAATTCCAAAGGTACGTTGTTTGAAATGAAAAGGGAGATGCTCTCGTACATGCTTCCTGCCCAGGCCGTGTTGCAGCCATTCTTGGAGAGGGGACCTTTTCTGTTCTGAGGATGCACCACTGGACTGAGTTCCCTGTTGGGTCCTCCTGTGTGACCTTGAATCTCAGGGATTAAGAGAGAAGTGGTTCCTTTGCTCACTAAATGTCTCCGGGCCGGCTGGCACGGGACCGTAGTGTATAGTTTCGTCAGGTGTCAGCTTTCAGAGCGCTCACGGAAGCATTTGCGTACCAAGCGCTCAACACTGCGCGCTGAGCCGTGGAGCTAGCTGATGCTTCCACATCTTCTGTAAACGTCCCCACAGAGGGGCCCGGGTGATGCCGAGTGGCACCTTGCCCTGTTGGAATGCCATTCTGCACGTAGCTCCAGTGCACTTAAAAGCACTCACTCCCACAACATTACACATGTATTTTTGTGCCACATACAGATCTGGCTGAGTAGGACTTGTTAATTTTCTAAGACTCCGTATTTAGGAGTGACGGCAATTGAAAAGAGCCTGTTGGGGATTCAGATATAAACAGGCTTTTTTGGTTGGCTTTATTTTTCTAAAGGGGTATATGGAGTCTTTTTATAGAAAATTTTTCCCGTTTTGGTTACCAAACAGTGATACGTGGCTGCTGCCAGAAACAGGGAATTGAGTCTTTCGTGCCCGGCTCACCAGAGGACAGAACACCCTTCAGATTCGTGGACAGGAAGCACAGGAGGCCCTTAACCTGGCGGGAGCATCTTGGCCACAGGGAGGCGTGTAACGACGGCCTTTAGGCTCCCGGAGCATTCGGGTTCTCCTGCGTAACTTTTCTTGAAGTGGGATCAGAAGCGACCATGCTAGTTTAGTTGTTGAACCTGTTCCGCAGATTGTACTTTGAAAGAATTATATCAGAAGATTCCTCAAAAGGGAATTGGCTTGTTGCCAGCATGCATGGTGTTTTTCTTCTTACTCGGCCTCTCTAATGTGCAGTTTTGCGGCGTGGTCTCCTCGGCAGCTGGCACGGAGGGACGGAGTGTGGAGTGTGGCCAGCCCCCAGGGCACCGCTGCCGCCGTGCGGAGCAGAGTGCCAGTTGAGGTCGGCGCCCAGCAACTGCGTGAACCTGTGGCGGGCCCAGACGCTCCTTCTGAGCCTTGCTCGTTTGGTACTTTTATCATGAATTTGGATAAGAAAATGCGCTTACTAAATTTGTGGGTGATACAAAGCCGGGAGGGAGAGCAAATAAATTGGTTGACCAATCCAGCATCCAAAACTACCTTCGTGGACCAAATCCAGCCAGATGTAATTGAAGTGAGAGAAGCGTCCCTCGTCGGTTGCATGCAAATATAGGGTCAAGAGAGCTGACTGAAAACAGCTGTCCTTGCTAGTAGGCGAGGAGGGATTTAGTAACTTGTAATCCTGGGTGGCATCGGCATGTGCTAGGCTGCCCAGAGGCCAGTGCTTGAAGGTTGGGTGACAGGACGTGGCTCCGAGAACGGGTGTCGCATACCTTCGGTGGACTTGCTGCCACTGAGGAGGCAGTCCTTTTGAGTGACACGTTTTGAATGGACGTTCAGAAACTGAGGGCCTTAGGGGAGAGAAACCAGGTGATGAGGCATTTGAGGAAAGACGAGGAGAATGGAATTGGATCTGGCTTGGAAGAGGGAAGACCCTGGGGGTCCTCACAGCCATGTGTGACGAGCTGTTCGCCAGGAATTTGCCAAGGAGGAGGCATTTGGTTGGGTAGTTCGAGCTCCATTTTCTTCTGAGAGTCTGTGTGTTGATGTATTTTTTTCGGGCACCTGGTTTTGGGGGTAGCTCTGTAGAGTGCACAAGAGGAAATGAAACTAACGCGTTATAGAAAGAGTGTGCTGCGCAGCGTGGTTCGGGTTGTGGCCCTCCCCTGCAGCCGGGACTCGTTGGGGTCTTTGTGGAAGGTGGACTCGACGGAGAGCCGGGCCCTGAGAGCTGCCGAGGCAGCATGCGGGGAGCAGAGGCACCTGGAGTACTTGGCTCCCATGTAGGAGTCAAGGCTTGTAATCCATAGGAATCTAGGAGGCGTGCCCAGATGCGTCGGCTCCTTTTAGAGCAGGTTGCTTGTTTTCTTGCTGTTGAGTTTTAAGACTTGTTTGTAGATTTTGGTCCTTTTGTGGATGTATCTTCTGAAAATACTTTTTCCCAGGCTGTGGCTTCTGATTCTCTTGATACTGTCTTTTGCAGAGCGGAAGGCTTAAATTTCAGTAAAGTCCAGCAAATCTGTTGCTTTACAGTTAGGTCTGTGATCCGTTTTTGTGAAGGATGTAAGGTCTGTGTCTAGATTAATTTTTTGGCACGTGGGTGTCGAGTAACTAGCACCATGTGTTGGAGGGGCCGTCTTTGCGCCATCGTATTGCCTTTGCTCTTTTGCCAGAGACCAGTTGACCGTATTCATGGGGATCTAATCCTGGGCTTTCTGTTTTGTCCCATCGATCTCTTTGTTTAATCTTTTTCCAGCATCACACTGTCTTGTCTACTATGGCTTTGCAGTAAGTCTTGAGGTCAGATAGGTCTGTTTTCCCACTTGGTTCTTAAATATCGTGTTGGTTGTTCTGCATCTTTTTATCTCTCTGCATATAAACTTTGCAATTAGTTTGTCCTTGCTGCTGGCATTGTGATTGTGATTGCATTGAAACCATTGCTGAAGTTGGCAAGAAGTGACGTCTTGAAATACTGAGTCTTTCTATCCGTGAACACAGGACGTTCCTCTGTTTATTTAGTTGTTTGATTTTTGTCCCTCATAGTTTTGTGGTTTTCCCCAAATAGATCTTGTATATATTGTTATATTTACACTAAGTATTTCATTTCTGGGATGTTAATGTAAGTAGTATTGTCTTTAATTGCAAATTTCATTTGTTCATTGCTGGTATCTAGGAGAGCAGTTGACTTTTATGTATTAACCTTGCTGCCTACAGCCTTGCTATAATCACTTATTAGTTCCAGGAAGTTTCTTGTCAGTTCTTTCAGATTTTCTACATAGATCATGTCAATTGCAAACAAAGACAGTTTTCTGTCTTCCTTCCCAATATTTATACCTTTTATTGCCTTTTCTTGCCTTGTTGCGTTACCAAGGACTTCTACGACAATGTTGAAAGGGATGGTGAGAGGGGACATCTTGCTCTGTACCTGATCTTAGCAGAAAAGCTTTCAGTTTCTCATTATTGTGTAGGATATTAGCCGTAGGTTTTTTGTAGACCTTTATCAAGTTCAGAAAGTTCCCCTCTGTTCCTAGTTTACTGAGAGAGTTTATCATGAATGGTTGTTAGATTTTGACAAATAGTTTTTTCTGCTTCGATCAGTATGATCCTGTGATTTTTCTTTCTTAGTCTCTTGATATGATGTAAGCTTATGTTAACTGATTTTAGAATGTGGAACTTGCCTTGTTGTAAACCCAGGATAAATCCCACTTGGTCATGGTATATAATTCCTTTCATACTTTTTTTGACTCGATTTGTTAATATTGAGGGTTTTTACATCTCTGTTCCTGAAAGATACTGGTCTGTAGACTTTTTTTTCGTGATGTCTTTGGTTTGGGTGTAGAGTAGTGCTGGATAGAGGACAGAAGCTATGTTTTGAAAGAGATTGTAGAGGATTGGTACAATTTTTTTCCTTAAATATTTGGTAGAATTCACCAATGAATGCCTCTCGGCCTGGTGCTTTCTGTTTTGGAAGATTATTAATATCTTTAATAGATGCAGGCCTGTTCAGATTGTCCACTTTTTAATGTGGAGTTTGGTAAATTCTGTCTTCTAAGGAATTAGTCCACCTTTTCCAGGTTATCAAATCTGTGGGCATGGAGTTGTTCGTGGTATTGCTTTCTTTGTTTTTATTCATGTTTTTAATTTCTGTGGGATCTGTAGTGATGTCCCCTCTTTCATTTCTGATATTAGTAATTTGTGTTCTCTCCCTTTTTTCTTAGCTTGGCTAGAGGCTTATCAATTTTGTCAGTCTTTTCAAAGACCTAGCTTTTGGTTTTGTTGATTTTTCTCTATTTTCAAAAATACTAATTTCTGCTCTAATTCCCTTTTTTAAGTATGTATTTATTTTGAGAGAGAGAGAAAGCGAGCGAGCAGGGAGAGGGAGAGAGTCTGAAGCAGGCTCCTTGCTGTCAGCATGGACCCTGGGATGTGGATGGAGCTCATTCCCACAAATCGTGAGATCATGACCTGAGCTGAAATCAAGAGTTGGATGTTTGGGGTACCAGGGTGTTCAGTTGGTTGAGTGTCCGTCTGACTTTGGCTCAGGTCATAGCCTCGCCGGTTGTGAGTTTGAGCCCCACATTGGGCTCGCTGCTATCAGCGTGGAGCCTGCTTTGGATCCTCTGTCTCCCTCTCTCTCTCTGTCCCTCCCTCCCTCCTGCATGCTCGCTTGTGCTCTCTCAAAAATAAACATTTTTTTTTTAAAGGTAAAAAAAAAAAAAAAAAGTTGGACGTTTGACTGAGCCACCCAGGTACTGCTGTGCTCTCTTATTATGTCTTCTTTTCTGTTTTGGGTTTAGTTTCCTCTTCTTTTTTCCAGTTTCCTATGGTGGAAAATTAGATTATTGGCTTTAAATCCTTCTTCTTTTCTAATGTGTGCATTCAATCCTATACATTTCACTGTATCCCACAAATTTTGATAAATTGTATATTTATTTTCATTTGGTTCAAAATATTTAAAATTTTCTCCTTATTTCTTCTTTGACCCACATGTTGTTTATAAATATGTTGTTTGATCTGTGTATTTTGTATTTCCCATCTATCTTTTTTTTTTTTTTTTTAAGTGTATTTATTTACTTTGAGCGAGAGTACGAGGCGGGGAGGTGCAGAGGCAGAGAGAGAGGGAGAATCTTAAGCAGGCTTTGCACTGTCAGCGTGGAGCCTGATGTGGGGCTCGAACTCACGAGACTGTGAGACCATGACCTGAGGCGAAATCAAGAGTCAGACGCTTAACCTACTAAGCCACCCGGGCGCCCCTTCTGGCTCTCTTTCTGTTACTGGTTTCTAGTTTATTCTCACTGTGCTCTAAAAGCAGAAATTGTATGATTTCTGTTCTTTTCAGTTTGTTAATGGTGTGTTTTCTGGCCCAGAATATGGTCTGTCATGGTGAGTGTTCTGTGTGAGCTTGAGAAGAATGTGTATTCTGACCCTTGTTGGATGAAGTAGTCTGTAGATGGCCGTTATATCCAGTTGATTGATGGTGTTGTTGAGTTCGGCTCTGTCCTTGTGGATTTTTGCTGCTGTGTCCAGTTTTGAGACAGGGGCGTTGAATTTTCTGACTGTGATAGCAGATGTCTCTTTTCTCCTTGCTATTCTGTTAATTTTTGCGTCACGTAGTTTGATGTTCTGTTGTCGGGTGTGTACATGTTAAGAACTGTTATGCCTCGTTAGAGAACTGACCCCTTTATGCTTATGTAATGGCAATTGAAGTCCCGGGTGACTTTCCTTGTTTTGAAGTCTGCTCTGTCTGCAATGTAGTTACTCCTACTTTTCTTTGATTAGTTGTCAGCTAATCGAAGCTAATTAGTTCTCCTTGTGTTTACTTTTCATCCGCAGGTGTCTTTATGTGTAAAGTGGGTTACTTGTGGAGAGCACATAGCTGGGTCTTGTGTTTTGATCTACTCTGACAACCTCTGTCATTTAATTGGTGTATTTAGAACATTAACGTTGAAAATGATTATTGATATATTAGATTAATATCTACTGTATTTGTTACTGTTTTCTATTTGTTGCCCTTATTCCTTGTTCTTTTGTTTGACTTTTTTTGTTGTTTTTTTGTAGTTTTAATGGAGCATGTTATAAGATCCCAGTTTTTCTCCTTTCTTAGCATCAGTTATTTTTTTGCCACTTTTAGTGGCTTGCATTGACAGCTGGCTAATCTGAGTCCAATTTCAGATAACATTGTACCACTTCGTGAGTAGTGTGGATACCTTGAAATAGCAAAATAGTCCTAATTCCTTCTGTTGGCCCCTCCCTGTATGACTGCCGTCTTTCATTTCACTGACACCTACTCATACGTGAGAACGTGTGTGTGTGTGTGTGTGTGTGTGCGTGCGTGCGCGCGTGTGTGTGTGTGTGTGTGTAGTGAGGGACACACAGTCAAATACATTAGTGCTCCTGTCGTGAACAAATTGTTACTCGTTAGATCAGTGAAGAATAAGAAAAATGAAATGTTTTTATTTTGACTTCACTAATTTCTTCATTTGTCTTCCTTCCTTCATGTAGATTCGAGTTTTTGACCCATATATATATATTTTTTTCTCCAAAAGACTTTAACATTTCTTGTGAGGCAGGTCTGCTGGGCCAGGTCCCTTAAGTTTGGTTCGTCGGAGAAAATTTTCTTTCTCCTTTACTTTTGAAGGCTGATTTTGCGGAGCACAGAGTTCTCTCCCTGCTTTGAATATTTCTCTCCACTCTTCTTGCTGGCTCGGTTTCTGAGCAGGAGTTGGATGTAATTCTTTGTTTCTCGATAGGTAAGGCGTACTGTCCTGCGGCTTCTTCCAGGATTTTTCCTTTGTCTTTGGTTTTCTGTAACTTGAAAACGACACGTCTAGGTATCGTTTGCTGGCACCCGTCCTGCTCCGTGTTCTCCGACCTTCCTGCATCTGTAGTTTGATGTCAGAGTTTAGCTTGGGGAAATGCTCATTGTTTCCTGTTTTTCTTCCATTCCTCTGTCTTCTCTTTCTGGCAGTGCCGCTGTGCTTCTGTTACACCTTGTAGCGTAAGTGGCCCACGGTCCTCGGATATCCTGTTCTGTTTTTTGTTGTTTTCTTTCCCCCAGGCTTACTTCTCCTTGGTCTTTGGTTTCTGAGCTCTGTGTTGCCGTGTCCTGTGGCTCCAGGCTCTTAAACATGTCCAGCCTGCTCGCGAGCCCCTTGGAGGCATGCTCGGTGGCCTTTGTTTCTGTTGCTGGTTTGATCTCTCTTTGTGGTTCTTTCTCAGGATTTCCGTCTCGCTCCTGACCTTGCCCACCTATCCTGCTTGCTGTCTACTTCAGCTGTTGCAGCCCTTAGCGCATTAATCACAGTTGGTAAAGTCCTGGTCTCATAATTCCGGCACCCCTGTCTGCTTCTGGTGCTTGCTAGGAACCTTCAGACTGTGCTTTTTGCCTTCTGGGGTGCTTTGTGTTTCTCACTAGCAGGACGTGATGGGCCAGTTAGAAGAAACTGCTGTCCATAGGTCAGGCCTGTGGCAGTGAGGCTCTGGAAGGGGCCCTCTCCAGCCCTGTGATGAGGTCTGTGTCCTTTGTGGAGCCCGGGCTGCTGCTCACTGCACAGGCCCGCTGCTTCTTGGGCGGGCCGGCATGCCCAGAGGGAGTTTGGAGTTTGGGAGTTGGGTCTCCTCCAGGTCGACTTGGCTCCGATTGTACTCCCGCAGGGTACGGGGTGGGCTCCCCTTAGCTGGGTTTCCCTGAAGGCAGGCCTCGTTCAGGCACACTTCACAGCGGTCCCTTCTCCCCTTCCTTGCCAGGAGCACGAGGGCGTGTGTCTGGGACGTTTCCTGCGGGAACCCGCTCGAACTCCTAGGAGTACGTCTCACAGTACCTTGGGGGCCCCGTCACTGGGTCGCGCTGGGGGTTTCACTCTCTGAGCCGCTGCCCTGAGCCTCTGGCAGTTTGTCCAGGCTTTCCCGTCAAGCTCTGGTTCCTGCAGTTTCTGCTCATGAGCTTCTGCTTCTGGAAGTGTGACTTCCTGTACGCACCTGTCTGTCCCTAATTTGGGGGCCACCAGTTTGACCTGCGTCCCTCCCTTTGTGGGGGTCTAAGAGGAGTTGTTGACTTTCCCGGTTACTTGTTGGGACACACTGGTGACTTCCAAGTCCCTTGCATGCCAAGCCAGAACTCAGAAGTCCCTTCTGTTGGTTATTTATTGATGCGTATTTTTTTAGATCAGTTTTAATGAGATAGAATCATGTTCAATAAAATGCCTGCCTTTTAGGTGGACGGTTAGAGGAGTTTCAGCTAATACGCACGCCCGTGTAACCACTACCACACCCGGGACAGACAAGGTGATCCTCACTCCAGAAAGTTCTCTGCTGCCCGCTTGCCGTCATTCCCCTTGTAATCTTTGGCCCCAGGCAGCTACTGTCATCACCATAGATTGATTTTGCCTGTTTAAGAATCTCCTACGTAGAAGCAGAATCATACAGTACGTGCCCTTCTGATGCCGCTTCTGTCGAGCGTGACGTTTACGAGACCTATGCGTACCGTGTGTATCCTGCTTGTTGCCGACAGTCCTTCATCATGAGAATGTACCGCACTTTTACTCTTTTCCCCCGTTGAAGCATCTCTTCGCTGCTTCCGGTTTTTTGACAGTGATGAATAAAACTTCTCTAAACGTGTGTGTGCGTGCGTGTGTGTGTGTGTGTGTCTTTCTGTGCCCTTGTGTTGTCACATCTGAGTCAGTATCTGGTGTCCCGTTGCTGGGCTGTGTGCCAGGAGCGTCTCACGGTGTGAGGAACAGTCCCTTGGTCGTGCTGTCTTACACCTGCTCGGCTTCGGTCCCGCCGTTTGCTTAGGGCCGCTGGCGGTGTTCGGCACAGGACGCGCTGAGCTTGGGCTTGTTGACCGAAGACCGATGAGCGATGTACTCACCGTCTCTTTCTGTTTTTATTGGCCATCCGTGTGTCTTTTCTTTCCCGTTTTTATTTCAATATTCTGTCCCAGTCTTTTGCCTATAATTTTATTGGATTTATTTTACTCATGAGATAGTGAGAATTCTTTGTTTTCTGGACGCAAGTCATCGGTCAGGTGCGTGTTTGCAGAAATCTGCCTCCCCTTTGTCACTTGCTGTTTGATTGTACCATGGTTTATTTTGAAGAGCTGAGGTTTGCTGTCTTAATGGAGTCCGGTTTCTCTGTCCAAGTCCCTGCTGCCTCTGAGAAATCCTCACTCCAAGGTCGTGGGGCCTGGCTGTCCACATTTGCAGCAGCTAGCTGGACTCGGGATGGCCTTGGTAGCCTGTGGTCCAATTAAATTGTACTCAGTAAGTGCTTGTGAAACACAAGTTGGTGTAAAAAGGGCTCTCTCTCTCTCTCTCTTTTTTTTTTTTTTTTCCATTTTAGGGCAACAGGAGGCCCTTCAGGTCGGAGTGGACATCGGATGGTAGCCTGGAAGAGACAGTTAATACTTTTCGGTGGCTTCCATGAGAGTACGAGGTTGGTACCGATAGGAGGACCTCTGTGTTTCCTGAAGCAGAAAGGAGTGGGTTTTTGTGGGAAGAACCATTCTGAATGCTCCTGGAAAATGCTGTCCATCCCCCAAAACCAGAGCCAGCTTCACGGATATGCAGCCGAGGCAGCCTTGAAATTCTCAATAGTTACTGAACCAGGGGCTCTGTGTTTTTATTTTACGCCGTGCCCTGCAAGTGGTATGGCCAGACCTATCTACCACAGGATTCTCAGCCTGGCACAGAATCCCCCGGGGGGCTTGTTAAAACTCTGATTTCCGAGCCCCACCCTCTGGTGGCTGACTCAGTAGGCCTGGGACAGGGTCTGCAAAGTCGCAGGTGATGGTGATGTGGCTGGGCAGGGGGGCCCGCAGTGAGAGCCTGCGTTCTGCCGTGGTGTCTAAAAAGGGGCCTGCGGTGCGCCCCTGTGTTGTGGCTGCATTGCTACGAGCTGCCACGTTCGTGTATCCCACGTGTATGCACTCCAGGTCGGGCCAGCAGGTTCCCTGATGGTTGGTTGAGAGCCTGTCGTCCACATGGCAGCCTCTGGAGCGTCCTTAGTTTGGTCCCGAGAAACAAGACGCGTGGTGACAGGTTAGTGTGCCTGTCACCATCCTAATATGGTACTGTGTTGTGCGACATCCGTCCGGGCTGTTGTCATGCCTGGTGAAGGCCATTCCTCTGAGTGCACCCCACGTGGAGGAGGGTGGATAGGGGTGTCTCTCTGGCCGTGTTTTACGCTTCCCTCTCCTAATCCTTCAAGAAATAATCAGTTTGTTAGTTGTCATGGCACCGCTAACAGTTTTGTCGCATTGTGGGTCCATTTGCACAATTTTTTTCTGATAATTCCTGGCTCCTAAAGAAGTCGTTGTACGTGGATACAAAGGGGGAGGTGAGTTAGGCCGAGTCTTGTTGTTTTTCATACCCCTCTCACCCTGGTCTCAGTTGAGGCGTTGTGGTGTAGATTTGGCTCAATTAAAGTTGCAGTTTTTCTTTGTGAAGAAAGGTATTTTATTAACTGACAGGGGGACATCAGTTCTTACATGCTTTAGGAGAGGATTTCGAAAGCACAGTTGAAGTTAAACAGGGATGATTCTGTGTTGTTAAAGGTGTAACTCGGGTGTAGTCGCACTTTAATAGTATGTCTCAAAGACCATACTGTTGGCAGGCAGGTCGTGGTCCCACGTCCCGGATGAGGAAACCAGGTGAACGAATGCCCAGTGGATTGTGGCCTCCACGAAAGATCACTCATTTCCAGCGGGCCCCTTCCCGCCCTGCAGGTGTTCGGTTGATTATAGCCATTTTGGATGAGGAAGCCCCGGCTGTTTTTAAACGTTTATTCCTAAGGGATCGTTACCTATTATTTAGACTTCACACTTTTTTTTTTTTTTTTTAAACAGCCCCAAAACGGCTGGGGAGACCAACACAGGCCTTGCTCCTTGGAACTTATAGGTTACGGTGTATGTGCCGCTGAAGCAGGCACGGGTTATCAAGTGGATCAAGTTGCACGATGGTTGTGATTTGCAGCTTTTCCAAAATCAGAACTGTTCTCGAAGTATTACCTGTTAATCTTGCTTAAAACTATGAAGGTTTCAAACACACAGGACACCAGGAGATACAAGTAAAGAAACCTTCCATATTAAACAAGTTAGTTGGGCTTTTTAAAACCAAATAACGGTTGATATTTATGTGCGGGATAGAATTTTTTTACTGCACACCTGCAGTGTGAAATCCGAGGAGATGGGAGAATGTAACGAAGTCTTCTTAGAACTGAACACCTCCAAGCGCCTCAGTTCATGTACGAAAAGCCATCCTACAGAAGGCGCATCTCTGGGTGCCAGTCAGGGAGGCCACCCTGCAGGCGACTGGTCCCGTGTCCCACGCTGTGCGCAGCGTTCACGTGAGCGGCGCAGCAAACCGGCCTTGTGCTGGCCCTTCCGTGTGCTGGCTGCAGGGGGCCGGACTTGGGTTAGCTCTACTAGGAGAGACAAAACTGCTCGGACTGTGGTAGAATTTCCCACCTGAAGCCTGGCTGTCTGTTTTGAGTACCTGGGGAGCACCTCTTCCTCTTCCCGTGTAATTCTGACCCGAGGCCCCTTGGCTTTGCCCCGGCTGTCCGTGAAATGGTACCAGGAGGCGGCATTCCCCCCTCGACTCGGGCCGGGCTGCTGCCGCCCCACGCACGGGGCCCCTTCTCGAGGCCCTCTGCATTTGAGTCCTTTGCAACTTAAGTCCCAGGGCCACGTGCCCCCTTGCCGCTGTCCCGCTGCGGGGCGCCAGGGCCATGCCTCTGGCTTGTCAGTCTCCGCAACGCTCAGCTCAGCCCGGCTCGGCTCCCTGCCCGGCTCGGGGTCTCTTCACGGCCCTGACCCAGCTGCAGGAATCTCCGTTCTGAGGATTCACCGGAATCTCTAATTCATGAGCTTAAGCTGATACGCATGGTAACCTGATGCAAGTATTTGTGAGACTGTGGTTTTGTAAACTGTGTAAGGAAGCATCACTTCCAGATTAGGAAGGCTTTCAGATCCAGGCAAATTAATGAATTTCTGTAAGCTAGCGTTATCTCTAGTTTCCAGATACAAACTCACACCTGCCTCCAGCCCTTTCATGTGGATTTCAACTTTCAACTGGGAACTTGTTTCAGGTGGTACAAAGTTTACCTCGAAGTTAATCAGGTTCACATTTAAAAAAAAAATTTTTTTTTTCAACGTTTATTTATTTTTGGGACAGAGAGAGACAGAGCATGAACGGGGGAGGGGCCGAGAGAGAGGGAGACACAGAATCGGAAACAGGCTCCAGGCTCCGAGCCATCAGCCCAGAGCCTGACGCGGGGCTCGAACTCGCGGACCGCGAGATCGTGACCCGGCTGAAGTCGGACGCTTAACCGACTGCGCCACCCAGGCGCCCCCAGGTTCACATTTTAATGTTACTGCCTTTTTGTGTCACCATGTTATAACCAGAGATTACATCTACTACAATGACGTGTACGCCTTTGACCTGGACACGTTCACGTGGAGTAGACTGTGCCCTTCGGGGACTGGGCCCACCCCCAGATCGGGCTGCCAGATGTCTGTCACTCCCCAGGGCAGCATTGTCATCTACGGGGGCTACTCGAAGCAGGTAAGATGCGGCGTGGATGGAAATAGACATACTCTGTTGTATTGCCCTTTCCACTGTCACCAAGAATGAAAACTTCCAAACAGGATTGCATGTTGGCTCAATAGAAACACTTTTTATTAGAGTAGAAATGGATGTGTATCAATCTCCCCCCGTGAACATATCAAGATTTTTGCAGCCGTATTATGTTCTAACCCATATGCTCTGAAAACGCGGGACTGTGAATAATTCCGTATTGGGGTGAGCCGCGTGGGGGGCGGGGGGGAGGGTCTTGATTCCTAACCACAGATCCCAAGTGCTATGGGGAGGGCTCATGTGTAGAACAGGCCACTTCTTCCAGCCGTGCAGACACGCAGAAGTAAATGTTCTTGCACACCTGTCTGGGTGCCCTACACCGGGGTGGCTCCTGCTGGCTCTGGGGTGTGTCGTCCACGCAGGGGCCACTCGCAGCGGCTGCAGCCTCCAGGCGGCACCGCTCCAGCTTGCACGCGTCAGCGAGCCCGAGAGGGATAAGGTCGTGTCTCACTGCAGGCTCTTTCTTAGCCGTCGTATTTCGAAATTTTCTGCGACGTGACTTAAGACTCAGCGAGCACTTACTGTACCCCCACCTGGATTCTTCTGTAGTCCATGCTCTGCCGTCCCTGCTTCTGTGGTCGTTCACATCTGTGCTGCTCTCCACCCATGTTTCTGGGCGTGTTTTAGAGAGAAGCACAGGCATCGCTTCGGCCTGCTTTCGAGACCCGTCCCCGTTGCGTGTTTTAGCTGCTTTCGCTTCTTGGCGCCCAGCACTTTTCCACTGGGACACCCCGGTTGGTTTCTCTAAGTTCTGTTTGCAAACCCAGGGCTGCTTTTAGCTTCTGACCGTTATGAACCAAGCTGCGATGCGCATTCTCGTGCAGGTCGCCGTATGGCTCTGCGTTCTCATTTCCCAGGCAGGGACCCAGGAGTGGTTCTGCTTGGGTCCCAGGGTGCAGCGTCACACCCCGTCCCGCAGTGGTTGCCCCACACCCTTGCCAGCCCTTGATCCCACCAGAGTTTTTTATTCTTGGCCTTGCTGGTGGATGTGTGGGGTCTCATTGTGATTTAAAAAAATAATCATCTTTATTTATTTTTGAGACTGAGCACGAGTGGGGGAGGGGCAGGGAGAGGGGGAGAGAGCATCCCAGGCAGGCTCCGTGCTGTCAGCATAGAACCTGACACGGGGCTCGATCCCACAAACTGCGAGATCATGACCTGAGCTATCCCCTAGTTTTCATTTCCTGAGATTCAGGCCGCTCCCCACAATGTGGCCCATACGGAGCCTCCCTGGCCTTAGGACATCCAGGGCACATGTCCAGTCCTGGGACAGCGGGATCGTGGGCTTTGTTTTCCAGAAGGAAACTAGCTGTCTGTCTCCAGTGAACACATGCCCGTGGCTGAGAGGAAAAGAAGCGTGTGTGTGTGTGTGTGTGTGTCTCCTGGTTCTGTCTGCCGGGAGGGCCCGGAGGTAAAGGCGCCCGGCGGCCGCGAGCACTGCCGGTGCCCAGATCTTGGCTTCTGACCCCACCTCTGGGGACAGGACCCGGGGCTCCTTGGGGAAATGGCTGAGTCTGGGGCTGGGGGTGTACAGGGCGAGGCTGGGGCATTTTGTCCAACCGGAGGCAGCGCTTATGGGAAACCCTCACCGATGGGGTGCGTCAGAGGGACAGAGGAGCCGCTGGAAGGGTTTCCGATGGCCAAGGCTGGAACCGGGTTCCAGCAACCAAGTGAGTAAAGTGGATTGGATTGTAGCTCACAGTATGACGTCAGAGTCCGTGAGTCTGTACGTTTAGATGCAAATGATTGAAAGCACAGACAAGTCCCTGTGCAGAGTTCCACATAAATTGCGTAGCCACTCTGCCCTTGAGCCCTGGAGTATGACTCCCCACCGTACGTGGGGCTGTGCAGAGTGATGTCCTTCCAGGGAGGACCCTGGAGAGCTGGGCGGGGGTGGGGGGCGGTGACCTGACAGCCCTGTGGCCAAGGTCAGCAGCAGTGGTAAGTCACAGTGACAACACGCACCCCCGGTGTGATGGGTGAGAAGGGGCCACAACCCAGAAGCCCATGTCCAGTCGTGAGAGAAGGTCAGACAAGTGTCCGTAGAGGGACAGCTGACCTGCACCTCACAGCCACTGAAGGTCATCAGAGGGTGGGGCCTTGGAACAGAGAAGGGACACTGGGGGAAACCGAGGAGATCTTAATACACCGTGGACTTCCATTAATAGGGCTTAATCAGCATTTCATCCTTAATTAGTGGCAGGTGTAACACACGGAGGGCGTTATTAGTAGGGAAACTGGGCGCTCAATTCGTCTGTAAATGTAAACCTCACCTGAAATTCAAATTTGTTAGAAATAGGGAGTTAAAGGGTAGATACAAAGATGAAATGAACATTACCAAGCCCTCCCCCCAGGAAAGCCATTTTGCTGCACGGTTTTCCAGACACTGTAACCTGTAGGTAGGCGCAGGTGCCGCGTGAGCCCCGCAGGGCACCGCCGCAGAGAGTCCGGGGCCGGCTGGCTTCTGCTTAGAGCGTTAATTCGGTTCTTGCAGTGAAGCCTGAGCACACAAATTGGAAGATGAGGGGGTCGGGGATGTGGGGGTTGCCGATGGAAGATGGCTTTGTTACGGCCTCGGGAGAAGTCCCCATGGGCTCCGGTACAACCCCCCCACCTAGACCAGGCTGGCTGCAGAGGCCATGGACTCGCCGGCAACAGAGTGCTGGAATGTTCCTGGCACGATGGCAGTCTTTAGGACGGTGGGTTTTTTAATTTAAAATCTATTCTCAACAGTTAATAACTGATACCAACATTTTTTATTCTGTCTGCTCGGTGAGGTCAGAATTGACCTGGTCGTGGTTCATACTTTCTTTGAAGCTGCTGCAAAGGAAGGCTCCCGAGCCCTCCGCTGCCCCACCCGGCCTCCCAGCGAGAAGCGAGACCGCAAGCCTGAGGGGACCGTGTGGGACATTGTGGGTGGCGCCTGGCCAATTCTTACGAGACTCCCGGTTCCTTCTGCAGAGAGTCAAGAAGGATGTGGACAGAGGCACGCAGCATTCCGACATGTTCCTGCTGCAGCCTGTGGATGGAAGGGAAGGTGCGTACGCTGGGTGGAGGGTGGGTCCCGGCGGCCAGTGGTCTGCGGGGTCCTGCCTGAAAGCCTTGCCCGCCCCGTGGCTGGGGGATGGGGAAGAGAGGGTGGCGACAGGCCCCTGCACCCTGGGCTGGGGTGTGGGTGTGTCCTCGCCTGAGCGAGCAGACCAGGCGTTCTGTGAATAACCCTCGGTGACCGTCTGCACAGCAGGGAGAGCCGGAATACTCACCCTCTGGGGTGGTTGGGACGGCCTGACCTAAAAGCACAAGCCAGGAGCTGGTGTCGAGCCAGGAGCCCCCCTGCTTGAGAGGGCGGGAGCCACTCGTTCCCTTGTGCTCGCCCAAGAGCACGCGGCTGCTAGGGTGTGGGCTTTGGGAAGGGTTTCACGGGTCCAGGAAAGTGAGAAAGTGAGGCGGTGGCCTGTTTGTCAGTCTTGGGACGAGCGGGCTGGGCTAGACCCAGAAGATCGGGTCTGGTGCCCGGTCTGCTCCGGGCCGTGCAGCGGGGCCTCCCCTCCCTGTGAGGCCGCCGTCCTCTGTGGAAGGACGGGACCGCTCCGCGTGACCCTAGCCTCCGCTAAGCCGGGCACTTCTCAGGAAGCCAGCCACACCACCCTGCGGTGACCGAGGAGGGCGCCTGCCTTTTCCCCAGCGGGAACCGAGGTCTGGTGCTGAGAAGTCACTTGCCCGGTTTACATGAGTGAACTGGAGCCAGAACCTACTGTGTTCCCGGCGGTGGGACCCTGCTGCTCAGCCCCTGCATCCGGCGTTGGGCCCGGATGGGCCCGGTGGGCTGACACACGCTTGAGCCTGTGTCCTGCAACCCAGGAAAGTGTCTTCCCTGACTGTGTGCAGGGCCCTCGGGAGGTTTTCCTCCTCTCTTTCCTTCAAGCAGTAAAATGCTGGCCGTGACGGGTTGATCTTGTGGCCCAGCAGTGGGTGCCCCCCGACCCCCGGGCTGTGTGCTGAGGAACAACCGCTGGCCCACCATGGCCATTTGTCGCTTCCGTTAAGCTTTTCTTAAACGTTCACTGTAGGAAAAATTGCCGTTCCTTTCTCCAGACGCGGCGGGAGGACGTTCCCCCACGCTTCACACTAGGTCACGTCTTGAGGGTTTTATACCATGTGAATCTGGCAGGTGCCGAGAGGAGCGCGGTGTGGAGGTCTCCTGGGGAGAGCTGGGGCATCTGCGCCTCTGAGCAGCGGCCCTGGGACAGCGGTCCTCGCGGCGGGGAGGGCACGGCGTGAGGGTCTCCTGGCACGCGCCCCGTGCGCCAAGCTGGGAAGCGCTCGGCGGAGGTGGTGTCAGCGGGGCCCTGGGGACACCGCGCAGGACCTTCAGGGGAAGGGTCAACCTCTGGGGCGCGTTGAACCGTGTCAGGTTTCTGCAGAGGGATCAAAATCCATAAACCCGGTGCGCTTTTGCCTGCAGTCCTGTGTTTCCACTCGTGTGCCGGTCACCGGAGGCCAGGGGACACTGGGGGTGCCCGTGGCCAGAGCTCGCTTACCCCATGTCCCCTCTCTGACAGGCAAGTGGGGATGGACGCGTATTAACCCTGCGGGAGCCAAGCCCACCCCGAGGTCTGGCTTTTCGGTGGCTGTGACCCCGAATCATCAGACGCTGCTGTTTGGGGGCGTGTGTGACGAGGAAGAGGAGGAGAGCCTGGAGGGGGACTTCCTCAATGACCTGCACTTCTATGACGCCACCAGGAACCGCTGGCTTGCGGGGCAGCTGAAGGTAGAGCCGTGCTCCCGAGCACGTGCCGGGGCGGTCGTACGTCAGACACGCAGCCCTGTTGTGCTCCCCACCGCCCCACCTCCCCGTCCCTCTGTGGGGCTCCCCGGGAGCTCTCAGTGTCTCTGCCGTCATTGTGGGCAGGGGCAGGCCGTCCGGCACTGGGGTCCCCCTGGGACTTCAGGTCTAGAGGAGTTGTTGGCGCCAGAGGCCGTGAGGCCTCAGGAGGTGGCCCACTCGGCCAGAGACCCCTCCCTGGTTGGAGAGCTTTGGCGCCTCTGCTGGGGATCAGGCAGACGTGCGGCTGGGGTCTGGACTCGTGGCCCCCCTGCCCTTTGCCCTGAGGGGTCCCACCAGGCAGAGACTCTGTGCCCGCAGCCTGAACGGGCAGATTAGGGCAGGGGGCTTCCGCCACGTGGCCCAGTCGCCCTCGCACCCCACGTCGCTCGAGGACGCTGCCCGCTGACCACCGGCCGCCCCTGAAGTGCACGGCCTTGCTTTTTCCGACAGGGACCTAAGTCAGAGAAGAGGAAACGGAGGAGGGGCAGAAAAGCAGAGCCCGAAGGTGCCGACAAGCAGGAGCGCGGGGGGGCCGGTGCCCAGGAGCCCCTGGAGGTGGTCAGAGAGGTGGTCGCAGAGGACGGGACCGTGGTCACCATTAAACAGGTTCTTGCCGCCCCAGTCCCGGCGGGACAGCCACAGTCCGAGGAGGAGGACAGCCCCGACGAAGCCAGTGGCCCCGTGGTGGAGCCCAGTCCCCGCTCCAACGCCATGCTGGCCGTGAAGCACGGGCGGCTCTACCTGTACGGGGGCATGTTTGAGGCAGGTGACCGCCAGGTCACCCTTAGTGACCTGTACTGCCTGGATCTCCACAAGATGCAGGAGTGGACGGCCTTGGTGGAGGCGGACCCAGGTGAGCTGGGGTGCAGAGAAGATGCTCTGCAGGTTGGGGCGGGAGCCCCATGAAAGCGGCTCTGTCCCATCTGTCCACGAGGGCCCACTCAGATCTGCCCTGTGCCACGGAGCCTGCAGTGAGCCAGACCCACGTGCCCTCACCCGTGGCCACTCCCGGAGGGTGGGCCCTGGTCACGGCGAGGCGCCCCCTCCTGCGTACGTCCGCCCCTGCTCTGGGAGCTGAGGGGGTGGCTGCTTGCTTTGCGCGGGGGCGGGGGGCGGGGCTCAGGCCCGTCCCGGTGCTTCTCGGGGGTGCGTCGTAGCAAAACCGATCTCACAGAGCCTCCTCGTCCAATGTCCGCAGCCTCTGTGAACACGCGAGGGCAGACCAGGCGTCTGGGGGACACCTTCCGGGGGAACCTCCAGGCCGCCTCTGCTCTGACCCGCACTGCTCAGTCCCTCGCGTCCACGTTGTCCACAGGTGGCTGCTGGATGCCAGCCACCACTCCTTTCTTGACCACTGGACAGTGAACAGAGCTTGAGTCCATGCTTTCAGAGAAAGGCGCTGCGTGGCCCTGCGAGGTTCCTTAGTTTTCCAGAGAGGCTAGGTTAGAGCAGGGGGGCTGCAGGGTGAGACCGGGGGGTGGGTCTCGTACCTTTGCCTCTGCTCTCCGTCCCCTCCTCTCCCCTCTCTGTCGTCCTCCCTCACCTCTGCTCTCCGTCAGTCTCCCCTCGCCTCTGCTCCCCATCCTCTCCCCTCCCCTCTGCGTCCTCTCCCCTCGCCTCCGCTCTGTCAGCCTCCCCTCGCCTCTGCTCTCCGTCGTCTCCCCTCGCCTCTGCTCTCCGTCCTCTCCCCTCGCCTGTGCTCAGAACTGGAGAAAACAACGCGTTTCCTTCCAGTGTCCAGAGGTACTGGGGCATAGGCTCACTTTGACAGCATGATTATTTAAAAAAAAAAAAAAATTTTTTTTTTAATGTTTATTGTGTTTTTGAGACAGAAATAGCGTGAGCAGGGGCGGGGCAAAGAGACACAGAATCCGAAGCAGGCTCCAGGCTACTAGCTGTCAGCACAGAGCCTGATGCAGGGCTTAAACTCACGAGCGTTAGATCATGACCTGAGCCAAAGTCGGATGCTCAACCGACTGAGCCCCCCAGGTGCCCCAGGGTGCGTGCGCTTCTTGATGAGAGGCTGGAAACTCTCTGCACTGACGTTTTGAACGTTCGCTTTTGATTTAAAGGAGCTCAGGAGTGGCTGGAGGAGACGGAGTCAGAAGAAGACAGTGAGGAGGGCGCCGAGGGCGGAAGTGACGACGAGGACAGTGGCGACAGCGGCGGGGAGGCTGGGGGTGAGTGTGGTGCGCATGCTGGCGCCGGGCGGCAGGAGACCCACGGCAGAGCACCTCCGGAGCCAGGCACCCCCTGCCGGACCTAGACCTCAGGGGTCGCTTTGCTCCCAAAGCCCCGATTTTTGCTGGTAACGAGAGACTTTCATGCTTCAGTAAAGTTCTATTAAAACGTGGCTTTACTTTGTAGACGCCCTCTCAAGGCGAGCCTAAGTTTTTGCGAGAACATTTGTATTTCGAGTACGTTTGGGCCGTGCCGGGTCGCTTTTTTTGATAGAGTGAAGAGTGCCCTCGCGACATGGTTTCTGTAACTCCGGTGCTCACCCTGTCAGCCAGTGAGCTGTGGCCTCTGCGGCTGCCTGCCCGCCCCGCCTGCCTCCCCCCTTCCCCACGGAAGAGCCCATGACCCTCGGTGGCACCTGCCCGGCTCGCCCTGGATGACGCTGGGCCCCACGCCCGGGCCATTGCCGTCTGAAGACGGGGCGTGCCCCCCGTGCTGCAGGGCATCCTGCGTGGTGTGGCTCCTTCCGCGGCGTTGGCGTGGGCCGTGACGACGTAGACCAAAGCTGCGGCAGGGGCGGTGTCGTGGAGGGCGAGGTCCCCGCACTGCCGGCGGTGCCGTGAATACGAGGCAGAGAGGTGCCTTATGCTTTGCGGGTGATCTCCCTTCCGCCGGACAAGGAGCCGGGGGTTTCCCGCGTGGCGGTGCGTCGTCAGGCCGGAGGCCCCCGCTGTGATTTCCGGAAGTTCTCGGTCGCAGCCCACCGGCCACCTTTCCACGCTTCGTGTCCCTGCCCGACTCTGAAGTAAAGCTCCTATCGGCTCTGTGGCTGTCGTGCCACCGGTTTTGCTCGGGGGTCCGTGAGCCCACGGACCCGACTCAGAGCCGCTCCGTTAGCGTTTCCTGGGAAGAGATGGTGGGGCCACCCCTGCTCCTTTCCCGGTCAGCCCCCAGGTTGTCCTCGGCAAAGTGACCGGAGGAGGGGAAGCCAGAGGGAGGGACCCCGCTGTCTGCACGCGGTGTCGCCATCCAGCGCCTCTGGAGCGGGAGTCCGTCGCGGGGGAGGCCTGCGGACTGCTCGCACGCCGTCTGGGGCCTGCTCCAGGGTTGATGGCCAGAGACCAGGTTTCATTGGTATAATTGGGGTCAGATGTTAGGCTTTGAATTCACACTTGGTGCATGTTTTATCTTCAATAGTTGCAGTCATGAGAAGGTAGTATTTTAGTGTGTGGTAACAGGATCAGCATCCCATTTGTGTCCTGGACCAGGCCATCCTGTTCATTGCTGGGACGCTCACAGACCAGTGTGGGAATGCCCCGGGTGGTGGAGCAGGGCCCGTCCTAGCAAGGCTTTCGTGGAAGGAGGAGGGCTGACATGCCCCAGCAGCAGCCCCTCGCCCCACCTCGCCTCCTCACGGTGCCCGGTGCGACCACTCTCGTTGGACTTGCATGCTGCTCTGTAGCAGGACCCGCCAGGGTGCACTCTCACCAGCAGCTCAGAAATGGGAAGCCTGCCTCTGGGGGGTGCCCACCGGAGCCCCGGCCATCGGAGAGAGGCCAGTGTGGCTGTCGGGCAGCACGGCACCCCTTGGCCAACGGGGGCTGGGTTTGCTAGAAAAGCTGGCACTCTGGCTCGGGTGGCGTATCGCTGGCACCCCTCTTGGCTGCCGGGGCAGTCTGGGCCTTCCTTGGACACTCTGGGTGGAATCTAGCCGGAAGATTCTCAGGCAGGGCTGGCGGAACGCCATGGCTGGTGCGCGGACCTCCCGGGTCCTCCCGGGGCCCACGCTGCCCGCTCCTGCGACGTGCCCTCCAGCCCCCACCGTGCAGCTGCTGCTCTCCTGGCCGCTGCGTCAGGAGGAGGTTGTCGGAAGGGCTTGCCGGCTCTGCCTCAGGTTTCTGTTTCAGAGGCCAGTGTCTCATCCTCCTGGTTGAGGTGACATGGCAGGTTTGAGGGAAGAGGATGTTTTTGAATCCAACAGATTTCCCAAAGAAGAAACTCCTTATACAGACAAGTCTGTTTTGCTGTCGTGTCCGTAGGGTTGTTGCTAGAAGCTCGGTTTGAGTTCACACGGGTGAACAGCTGCTCTCGCCTCTGCTGCTTCCTTGCTGTGATGGAGACACCAGGTAAGGTGCACCTTAGATGTTGAGCAGCAGGAGAGGCAAAGAATGCGTTCTCGGGCCGCGAGAGCCCCCCAGGAGCGGGACCAGCACACCCCAGTTCTCTGTTGGTGACTGGTGTGCCCAGCTGATTGTTCTGGACCCCTGAGGGCCACCACGGGCACGAGTGGCCCGTCTGAAGCCGGGGGCCTCCATTGCCGGTGGTGCTGGAGCCGGAACAGCTGGAAACGGCTGTATTCGGGTCGGCGAGGGCCCCGCGATCATACACCTGTATCGTCTGCTCCTCGATGGGCTGAGCTGTTGGTAAGCCCCGCACCACCCACCCCCTTCTCTTAGGCTGCGTCAGCTGGCCACGCCCCACCCCCCGCCCCGACTTGGCAGAGCTGCGTGAGCGGGGTCAGTGGGGGTTTGAGTGTGAGTAGTTCTCCATGTCCCCAAGTCCCAGGAGTGGTGGCGGCGCTCTGGGTCCTGCTGCCAGAGGGTAGTTGGTCAGAGGTGGGAGGTTTCTGGCCTTGGGTTGAATTGAGCAAAAACCAAGGAAACCACCAATTAAGCCCGGAAATCCTCATCATTCAAAGCGCTGTTTGTTTCTAAAAGGCGCAGTAGTGGTATTTATTGCAGTTTAACATGTTGTGGGTTTTTTGTTCTGTTTTGCTTTTTGTTTGTTTGTAAACCAAGTCGTACAAGCGAGGAGTCAGTGGCCGGCTGACAGGTTCATTGAAGGGCCAGAGGCTGGCCAGGCCCTGCCGGTGACAGATGATCTCCGCAGGGCCGTCCCTTGGGGCCAGAGGGACCCTCAGGCAGCCCCCCCGGGGGAGGTGAGGCTCGAGCTCAGGTTCAGAGCAGGTGACACAAGTGAGGTCACACTTGGGAACCAGCCCCCCCAAGTGTGCTGGGGTGAGGAGGTGGTGACACGGTGTTGAGCGGGGGCTGCAGAGGGGGCAGCCGCTCCCTAGCACGGGGGAGGGGGTGGTTGGCTTCGGCTCGAGGGAGCGTGAGATTTGTCTGTCCACTGCTAAGTTGCATGAGCACTGAAGGGGCTTTCTAGTAACTGCTCTTTTCCTGGATGTTTGAAAGCGGGAAGCAAGCTGTGTGCAGGCCTTTGGTCACCAGAGACCAGTGTTGTCTTATTGGCCCAGGGAGCTCCTGAGTCGTAGGCCACAGGCACCTTCGTTGTTGTCTTGGGAGAGAGCTTCAGCAGTGCCGGGTTCCAGCTGGGTCTGGTCACCCACCGGCGGTGTGACCGCAGGGTGACCACGGTGTCCCGTGGGCAGCCGAGGCCCCAACCAGCACAGCCAGAGGCCGAGGATGCAAGCCATCGGCGCGTGGGGAGCGCTGCGGGCGCATCCGGTGCTGGGCCTGGTTTGCTGGTGTGGAGCGGGTGTGGGGCCGGGGCCTGTCGTCGTCCTCTGGACCGGACCTGAGCTGGGGTGTGGAGCTCAGGAGCCCTGTGCCTGAGTGTGGGGGCGGGCCTGGGAAGGCCCAGGTGTGTGTGTGTGTGGGGGGGGATCCGGGGGTGGGGGAAACTCCAGTCGGAAAGAAAGGCCGGGGAAGCTCCCCACAAGAAGCGTGGATGTTGAAGGTTAAGAAAATCAAAACAGGTGGGACAAAACGATGCCTGCCGTGAGGCCCCTGGGGACTAGCACAGGGGAGGGGGGCGGGGCGCTGGGGGCGGGGCGGGCTCGGGGAGGTGGGGCTGCGCTCCGCCCCTGCCCACAGCGCTCTCCCGCCAGAGCTCCGCCCCGAGCGGGATTTGCGTTTATCCGTTTCAGAGTTTGGGCAGGAGAAGGACCCCGTGATAAAGACCCTGGCTTGTGAGGAGACGATGCAGAGAACCCACAGTTGTCAAACGATGATGTTTATTACTAAAAGGAGCAAAATGTTTTCAAACCTGGACAGCGGCCCTTGCTTTCAGAGAGCGAAATACAGAATAGTGGTAGGACTCAAACTGTTACATTCATTAAAGAAAAGCATTGAATTTTCATTTTGTAAGTAACCAAGCTATTTTTTCCAGCTAAAAGATAAAATGGCGAGGTAACATTTTTAGCTGCTTCGTCAGTAAGAAGAATCAGAACATAGTCGACATTCCCTTTTCGTCAATGCACAAATGATTGCACTGTGTTAACAAACAGTTTACATGCACCAGGGGAAAAGGTGGAAAGAAGAAAATGCAGATCGAGACCGGTTTCGGTTAGAACTCGCGAAAAGGCATCTGTGTCAGGGTCAGCGGCCTGCTGTCTGGCGTGAGGGCCGGGTTTCACACGCTGCTCACCCGGGCGGTGAGGGCGCTATTTCTGTCAGGCTACATTACACCGGGTGGGCTTTCTTTGGACGTGGCGAATGGGGCACATAGGCAGGGTCGGCCGGAGAGGACGGTGGGGGTTCAGCTGAGTGCACGGGACGCACCAGCGGCTCAGCGCTCACGGGCGAGCGCCGAGGGCTGGCCACCAGCAGCGGGTGCAGGGGCGGGAGAAGCAGGCCACGCCGCCCTGGTGGTGGCAGTGACCGTGCTGGCCAGCGCAGGGCCCGCTCAGGGGTCGTGGGGCGCGCCCACAGACCGGTCTCCTCCCTGAACCTGCCCCCCGCGGGGCAGCCCGGGCCGGGTGGACTGGAGAGCAGCCCCCTTCCTGCCCTTTCCCGCCTTCCACAGGCGGCTGGCGGGCGTGCCTGTCCCTGAGCCGCGCTCGGCTGCGTGGTGCGCCCCGTGGGGAGCCGATCGTGGTTGGGGAGGGAGACGCGGTTAAGGAGTGTCTGGTGGAAGGCCCTTCGTCTGCGACGTGTGTCCTCACGCGGGAAGCAGTGGGAGACGGGAACTCCGATCATAAGGGACTAGCAGTCCTCACGCGTGCTCGAGCAGCTCGGGTGCCCATCTCTGTCCGATCTTCGATGCAGGGGTGGGGTGAGTCGCCGCAGCAGGTGCTACCGGCAAGGTGGAGGGGAGTGAGGGCCCGGCCGGGACCCGTCTCGCCATCCCCTGGGGTCTCCTGCCTCTCTGGGTTGGGGCTGCCGCGGTCCTCGTGGCACCAGCTGGAGGCCGCACGGCCAGCAGCCCGCACGCGCGTCTGTGGGGGCGGCGGGGAGGGCGTGCGCACACACGGCGGCGGGGGGAGTGTTAGGGGCGGACGGAGATGAGGTAGCTGTGAGGTGTGCTGCTCCCTGCCGTCCCCGAAGCCCCAGGCGCGGGCCGCCGCACCCAGACGCGCCCTGGACTGCTCGCGGCCACACGTGGAGCTGCCCTGCCTGGCAGGGCTGCCTGTCCCTCTGAGGCCGAGGAACAGGCTGGAACGTGTCTGCCCACGTGTGCGTCAGGCCCCCTCCACGTGGGTTCTCGGGCAGAGGCGCCCTCGGTTCCTGGCTCGCAGCCTCCGCTGGTGGAGAGCACGTGGCCATGCCGCAGCGAGGTGCTTCTGCGCCCTTGGGGGCTTTCACGGTCTGAGCGCCACCCGAGTGCCGTCGTCTCCCGCGTGCAGCGCTTCCAGGTGCCCGCGCGCCCCCCGCCCTCTTCCGCAGCCTTCCGGTGACGGCCACCTGTGCTTCCCACAGCTTTCAGACCGTCCCGGCGTATGGGAACATGGTAAAAATACAGCTTCGCTGTTTTGTTTTTCAACAAAGGCAACTGCACTTTTTCTTGCTTTTAAGGCTGAATTAGCGACACTTCTCAGGGACAGATCTTGAGGACACTTGGGGACGGGTCATTTTTCTAGTCTTTGCTTACGGACGGTATCGCGTGACACACGGTTCCCCGGGCAGGGAACAAAACTAAGAGACACCTTGGTTTTCCGACAAGAGCACTTCACCCTTCTTCCCGTTTCTTGTCTGGAATCACTTTTACGCTTTACTGACACGAGGAGGTCCTGTCCAGGCAAGACCCAGTGGAAACGCGAGACCTCGTCGGCGGTCCTCAGTGCCGTCCGTTAATTGTAGGGTCGGCAGCACGTGCAGCTACGGACAGAGAGGCCTTAAAATCTAGTAGGCACCTTTAAGTTTCTGAGACCGAAGGCAAGAAAACCCGGAAGACGAGACCTCTTTGAGCCGGAGAAAGCGGGATTACTGATGCCGAGTGGAGGCCGGCCCTCCCCTCCCCTCCGTCTTGAGAGGTGTCGTCCTGTGCATGTGGGGGCGACGCGAGCACCTCTCCCGGAGGAGGCCGCTTTGGGCACCCGTCGTCCACCTACAGGTGTGAGATTCACCTCGGAGGGGACCCCTGCCCGCAGCGGCAGCACTGGTGCGGAGTCGGGGGGAGATGAGAGCAAGGTGGCCGGGATCCCAAACTGAAAAACGTGAACACCACTTTATTTCCGTTAGTCCCCCAGATGTTCATCTAGGTCAAGCCCGTGATGCGTCTGCTCGGGGCCCTCGGTCACGTCATCTGGCTTTAAGTGGGGCGGCCGTGGAATCTACCATCCAGACCGGGACTTGTGGACGGTACAAGAGGGAGCATTTCTAGGGCCAGGTTGGGATGTCAGGGGTTGGGTGCCCTGGGCCCCCAGCCTGGCACTGAGGGGCGTCCGGGGACGGGGGAGCCCGGCCCGTGCTCTTCCTGCCCCGCTGGGGAGCCCGTCATCCTACAGTGTACGTGTTTGCTCAGCGCCTGTGTGGCAGTTGCAACACGGGAGTTCGTGGTCTGGTAAACGTGGTTGTGGACTTCCCGGGAGAGTGGTTTTGGCAGCAGGCGTCGCACTGCCGTGGCTACCGCAGGTTTTCCACGTCGACGTCCTCTTTGCAAGTTCGCGGGCTCGTGTGTCACATCCCTGCTCTGTGTCTTTAGGAATCCTGGGTGCTGTTGATCAGGGAGCTTGGAAGAATGGATCGTTCTTCACGTGCCCGAAGTCACCCGAGCGCTTCGGGCATCGAGCACGTGCCCAGAAGCACAAGTAACCCAGTGTGCGAGTTTCCTCACGTTGGTGAAGGCGGACTGTGGGCACAGACGAGTCGCCTGAGGACCCTGGGGTGGGGGGTGGGGTGGAGGGTGTGAGTGCAGGTTTCCCAGCCTCAGGAGGGCAGCGCGAGGGGGGTGTGGAGCGGTGCCTCTCGGCCCCACCTACCCACAGGCCCTGGCTCAGCATCCCTGGCAACTCCATCTCTCTGCCTCTGGCTTTCACGTCCAGAGCGTGGAAGCAGCTGTCAGGGGAGGAAAGGACTCTCGCGAGGTGGCTCTGGGACTAATTAAAACGTGTCACTTTGTACCCCCCTGGGGGCCAGCCCTGACCCACACGTCCCTCGTGGCCTGGTGTCGCTGTGCGTGCACGTCCACCGGGAGCGTACGGGAGGAGGTCGGCTGCTCTGGCCCCGGCCCGGGACTGGCACAGCCACTGGGAAAAGCTGGGCCTCTGGGCCGGTAGGACGAGCCCAGCCCACCAGGTGAGCAGGAGCACGCCCCCGTGCCGAGCTGTCCCGCTGGGCGGCCCGCTCCTTAATCGGCTTCTAGACTCTCTCAGACCCGGAGCGGTGGTCTCGGTGGGATCCGCTGGGATACCCCGGGTGTGCAGTCTGGTTTTCACACCTGTGGTAGCAGGGGCCGGACGTGTGAGGGGACACGAGCCAGTCACCTGTGCGGGAGCCCCTGGGCATGAAACCACTGTTGCTTTCACTGGGCCACACACACTTCCCTAATCCCCTCCCGGGGCGGCACGTGCGTGTGTAACCTGCGGTCCGAGGTACCGTTTGGTGTCGTGCAGTTACCGTAACGTACAAAAGGCTGTGGTCTTTACGAAGAGGTGCAAACAGTTAGAAAACACATGTCCCACATGGAGGGTTCTGAGCTGCAAGGAGCAGGAATCTTTATTTGGTTCACTTCAGGTCTGCAGCAACCACTCGATATTAAAAAAGAACGGAGAGTAAGATGTACAAAAGATGTAATATCCCTTTAGAAAGTAACGTTACCAGAAACGCATTTCTTACGGACCCTCCCTCTCCTGTGCCCCACTCCCCAAAAAGACCCCAAACTAAGCCAAACTGTGAGAAGAAATGGGGAGAGAATGTAGAACGGAAAAAATAAAACTGGATTTTACTGGAACATGCTCTAATCTTTAGTTTATTTCTGGTTAAAAATATAGCAATCCAGTGCAGTGTAGTAAAGAAATCTGCTTGAAAGGTAGCAGAGAAACAGCTAAACATAAGCAAAGCAAGGCAGAGTCCATAGCCGGGCTGTGCCCAGGACGGCTGTGGAAGCTCACGGTCAGGGCCGTCCTGGGCGTGAGCGCAGGGACCGGGGTATGGACGTGGCCATGCCCCACAGACACGTCCATACGCCCTGGCCGGGGCTGGCTCCAGCGCTAGGACCACGGGGCGCCCGCCCATTCTTGTTCTCTCGTTTGGATGATGGTGCCACATTGGTTGAGAAGGCAGAGTTGTGTCTTTTGGGGGAGAGGGGGCAGCAGCGAGTGCTCAGGTGTTTTGAAGCCACTGGGTTTCACCCACATTCCTGTCCTGGGCCCAGACCAGCTCCGGAGTATGAACGAGGCATCTGGAAAGAGTGTGCATATCTGTGGGGGAAGTGGAGGCCGGCACAGGACAAAGACGTGAAAACCCATGTGCCCGGGGACCGCGAGAGGGAATGTCGTCGCCGCGGGCCAGGTCACTGCCACGGACGTCTGACAGGGACAGGGGAGCCGGGACACACATCCTGCATGCCAAGTGGAGAAAGGCCACACATTCGGAGCCGGGCGTGGCAGCTAGGTGGCCCCACGGCACTCCCTGCCCTCTGTCCTGTCCGCACCACTGCTGCTGGGGGTGTGGGACAAAGGGGGGAGTGGTGGGGGAGGGGGCAGACCGTGGGGAAGGAGGACCTTGCTTTCAGACTCCATGGGGAGAGGCGGCAGATCCCTGCTTCCTCAGGTACACGGCCCAGACTCAAAACAGGAAGCGGCCTCGACCGCTGCCTGCTGGGAAGGCGCGCCACTCACCGCCCCCCCCCGCCCCACGCCCCTACTTGTCACCCGCTATTCCAGGACCCAGGGGAGCGGCGCAGGTAACAGACTTCCTGCATTCAGCCTCACAGCACAGCTGGACACGCTGGGGTCTTCCTCCGGCCGCCTCCTTTTCTAGTCCCAGGTGGAGTGTCATGGCAGCAAGGACGGTGCCCGTTTTGTTTTTTGGCCATTGATTTGCCGGGGTCCCTTTCCTTTCCACACCAAGCTGGAGGGTCGGCGTGCTGGCCTCCTTCTGCCATGCCACACAGCATCGTGTTATACAAGCAAAGAATTTTGGCTAAAATCCAAAAAACATTACCCAGAAAAAAAGGCAAACTGTGAGTAATACCCAATCACATTGTTCTGTGAAAAGTCTCAGAAGTGGTTGTCCGGCCGTCTGAGTTACCATCCTTTCCTTTCTGTCGTTTTTTTTTTTTTTTTTTTTTAACGTCCCCCTTTTGTACATCGACCACTGTTTTTGCTCACGCGACGTCTCCTCAGATGAAAAAGTTAATAAACAAGATGGCGACTCCGATGTTGAGCAAGATCACCATGGCCACCAGGATGGGGGCCGAGCCCTGCAACAGGACAGGAGAGGTGAGCCTGCGTCCAGCCTGCCCCTGCCCCCCCCAAACCAGGAGCTCCCGGAGGATGACCGAAGCCCGGGAGAGGGTCCTCCTGCTGCCCGGGGCTGCAGCGACTGGGCCCAGGATGCCCGGTGCCGACCTCCCTCCCAGCACGCCAGGTCGCTTTAAGTCAGCGTCCCCAGCCCCGCAACTGGGACGAGAGAACACCGGCCCGGGATTTCAGATGCGGCCCACCCGGGACGGCCCCAGCATTCAGCCCGAGACGCCACACCACCCGGCAACGTCCGAGCCCTTGAGTGAGCCTTTAAGCACACGCTCCTCAGCAAGCGCCTCCTTCCCCGTCGCCGCTCAAGCTCTGTGCTAAGTGTTGTCCCTGCCCGGCCACCTCCAGGCCTTTCCTGCCCCTGGAGCAGAGGTTCGGGTGAGCTGGGCATCCAGGTCTCAGCCTCCCCTTCCTGGGCCCGGCTCTCCTTGGAGCCTCCGCGGTGATGGGTGCAGAGACCACCGTATCGGACAGGGCACTGCGCTGACCCCAAGAGGACCTCGGAGGACACAGGACACCGGCCGTCCCAACGGAATAAATACAGGTGCCCGGCTGGAGGCCAGCCGCTGGCTGGCACCTCACCCCAAGGGAGCTTCATTGGGAAGCACCAACGTGGTGAAGGAGGCCAAATCTGGAACCTCCTCCCACATCCCTTCCCCGGCCGTCATCTGGCTTCCAAAAGTAACCACACGCACGCTGCACACGCTCCATGTACAGATGCGTGCAGATGGTTCTGGCTGCTGGGACAGGGAACAGAGCAGCGAGCCCACGGGTGCTCCCAGTGCCGACCACAGGGCTGCTGTCTGGGGGGACCTGGGTGCGGAAAGGCAGGAGATGCTCTCGAGATGCTCACGGTGGTCTCGGGGGGCACCTGTCCACAGAAAGCGTCTCTCTCAAGGAGCACGGGGCCCTGACATGCCAGTGGTGTAGCTCCTCCAGGGGCCGGCGGTGGACACGGACCCTGCCTCGCAGCGGGGTCCCAGAAGTGTCCCCGTGGGGCAGGTACGTGGCACTCGGCCAGGTGATCAGGCCCTAAGGGACTGGGGCCGTAGGTCCTGGCACAGAGCACACGGGGGCATCAGTCCCAGGGTGGGTCTGAGAAGCTGGGGGAGGGGCAGGACACGTCTGCTCCCAGGTAGAGGGTCCCAGAGCAGGGGCTGACCTTCCTGGACCGCGGGGGCGTCTAGGTGAGGACGGGGCTCCCGGGCTGCCCGGTTTGTTTGGGTGCCTCCAGAACCGCCCACGCACCTTGGCGGCTGGGGTCAGGCCTGGGGTCAGCCCTCTCCGAGATCTAAAGGGAGGGGGACCCCGTCACCCGCCCCGGGGCTCCTGGAGGGAAGGAGCCAGCCCTCGGCTGGAGGCGGCCACGTGCTGACCGCAGGCCCAGGGCCAACGCCGCCACTCACCGTGCTGGGTTTGAGCTCGTCCCCGTCCTCTCCGTCCGACTCCAGCGCTACCGGGGAGGACTTCTGGGGCGGGGAGAAGGCCAGGTCCCAGCGCAGCAGCCGCGGCTCAGCCCGCTCTCCCAGCCGCAGGCTCTCCAGCCTCTGCACCGCGGGCTCCGTGCATGAGGCCGGCCTGGCGCCGTCCTTGCTCTGGGTCTTGGACCGCAGCCTCTGCGCCCCGAAGCCCCGCTCCTCAGGGCGGTGGTCCTCGCCCAGGCCCCGGCAGGCGCCGCCCCTGCTGGAGCGCCTCTTCTGGGGGTGCGCCTCCTGCGCGCTCGAGTCCATCCGCCGCAGCGGTTTCATCTCTGTCTCGTAGTTGCTCAACTTCTCTTCCTCCAGCTCCAGCAGCTTGGCGCCCGCCGAGCCGGGGTTGCCGGTCCGGTGGTGCGAAGTCCAGGAGAAGGTGGGGGGCGACTCCGTCCGCCGCTCCCGGGACTTGGGGTTGCCGGGCTGCCTGTGGCCCGAGCTCCGGGAGCGGAAGTCGTCTGCGGGCTGACCGCTGCGGAGGGCGCTGCCGCGGACGCCCCTGCAGCTGCCGGCCTTCTCCTCGCCCCAGCGGTTGCGGGCATAGTCCCCGCCCCGGCCCTCCAGGAGCATCTGGATGTCCCCGCCTCGCTCCTCGTCCACAGAGACCTGCCGGGAGAAGTGGGCAACCTTGTTCCGTGAGGCCGGGGCCGGGGGCGGGGTGGCCGTGGGGCTGGCGGGGAAGCTCTGCAGGGGGCTGTCGTCGGGGGTCAGGTCCGAGGGGGTGGTGCCTTTGCGGTACAGCTCGGGGCTCTCCTGCTGCAGGGGCGTCCCCGTGGAGGCCACCTCGATGTCACTGCTGGAAATCGGGTGCTTCGGCCGCTGGTACTCGAGCCCTTTATGTGGGGGCAGGAAGCACACAGAGGTTGGGTTACTCGGACCCTCTGTGCCTCGTGAGGCCTGAGCTCACCAGAGGGCTGCGGGGGAGCAAGACGGGGCCTGGGTCCAGGGCGACAGGCAACGGGGCACTCTCCACGGGGGGGTGGGCGCCCCAGTTCTGGGAGCCCCCGACCCGACACCCACCGGGAGGGTGACCGGGCCCGGAGGGGCAGTGGCACGCAGAGGTTCCGGTCCTGCCCCCTGGCTGCAGGAGAGACCCAAGGCTCAGCAGGCAAGGGTGCCAGGCAAGGGCGAGGCCGGCCCGCTCCAGGCGTAGGCCCCACCTCCGACAGCTCCCTCCCGAAGGTGGAAGGAAGCCTCTCGCGCTAGGTGACCTTCTCCAGGGCCTCACGGCCTCCCTGGGTGCAGCGTGACAGGAGTGGTCTTCTCTCCAACTCTGTGTCAGAGTCTCTGAGCCTGGGCGGGAGGGGCCACGGGACACACAGCGCCCCACGGTCTGGTGGGGCTGGGCCCAGTCCCCATGCTGTCGGCCGCAGGCACAGCGGCCCCAGTCTCCTTTCTGGGGATTTTGAGGTGGGGCCAGCGGGCAGAACAAGGCAGAGCTGCAGCCACCTGAAAGGGTGTCTCCTCCACAGAGGGTGACCAAGGGAGGCCGTACGTGGTCCTGGAGGCAGGGTCGGGGGTCCTCAGACCCGTGAGCACTGGGGTACGGAGTCAGCCCCCACCCCCTAGTCTGTGCATACCCCATCCATCCCGTGACAGTGGGGCCAGGAAATGCCTCTGTGGCCGGGCACACGGGGCCGGGGCCACAGTGCACCGCCCAAGCGCAGGGTTCTGAAGCAGCACACTGAGAGCTAACGCCTGCATGGGGTTCCCTAGAGCACCCTAGGACAGGACGCAGTGATCGAGGCCCTGCCCTGCCCGCGTTCAGGGTGTCCTCAGGGCAGAGGTCCTGCACCTCTAAGCCCAGGGGCCGGGCGAGCCCGGACACCAGGCCCTGTGGACTCCACACAGCAGAGGGAGGCTGCCGGCTTCCCGAGGGACGGAGAAGGTCACGCGTCTGGCTGACACGCAGTGACTTCCAGCTTCTCCCGGAGGACAGGGCGGGAGCTCCCCTCACTGTTCTAGAGCCCCTCCGTCCGCCTCGGCCCGCCCCCACTGGTCACACGGGGCGGTTCACAGCTCGTTGATACTGAAGCCCTACTTCCTCAACTGCCCTAGCAACCTTCCCAGCAGCCACCTGGTCGGACCGAGCAGGTTCCAGAAGAAAGTTCTAGAACAACAGGAGTGGGGCGGGCAGGGAGAACAGGCAGACGGTGACCTCCGGGGAAGGCATCAGTAGCGCACTGAGACGCGGAGGCGGGACGTGCAGAAGCCTCACACCCTGACCGGCTCGTCTGAGGCGTGGGCCGCGGCCCCACGCCTGTGCCCCTCGGGGGACGCGCACTCACCGTTTTCCCGGTGCTGGAAGGAAGGGGAGAACTCTTTGGCAGTGATCCTGGCGACGCGCGCCTCCTCCTGGGCCTTCTGCGCTGCGGTGAGGGCGGCCTCAGCCTTGGCCCGGGAGTGCGACGTCCTGGCAGGGAGAGGCAGGGAGGGCGGTAAGGGCTCCAGAAGCAAGACGGGGAGCGCCGTGGCCTCCGATCTCACGTATTCGTTCGTTCACTCAGCAAACACCGCCCCCCGTGTGGCCGGGCCTGAGTGCCTGCCGGCGCCTTCGGGCACAGAGCACATCCCGGCGAGGGCAGGGCCTGGCCTAAAGCAGCGGTCAGCCTGCAGGAGCCCCGGGACCTGCTGCGGGAAGCTCCCCTCCTTCCCCGCGTCGTGTCCACATCCTAGACAGGGGCCCGAGCGCACAGCCGACTCGGCTCTGGGCCTCCGGAGAGCAGCAGCAGCAGCTTGGCAAATGCTGGGCTGCCCGGGAAGGAATCGGGGGAGAGTTGTGCCCAGCCACACGTGGGGGCTGAGCAACTCGCTGGCCGGGCTCGGGGGCAGGGCCAGGCGGCCGTCAGGAGCAGGTCTGAGGGCAGAAAGAACAAAGCACACCTTCCCCTTCCCCAGGCCCGGCTCCGGGCCCAGGGAGGGCGCCGGCTGGCCGTTCTGGAGATTGCGTCGGGGCCAGACCTGCCTCCCAAGACAGCACCAACCTGGCAGCCGCCAGAGAAGCCCCCACACGCTGCTGTCCCACCACCCAGCCCTGCGTGCACCTGGCCTCCCTCTTCCCATCACCGGCACCTTCTGGGCTCTGAGGAGGGAGCCCCGGGGAGCCGAGGCTGGGTGGACCGTGGCAGGCCCCGGGGCCACCCTGACCCTCGGCAGTCGCCGCAGCCCATCGTCCCAGCCATCCTCTGGCACCTTCTGGAAGCACAATCACTAGCCCTCTATGCGTGGAAGAGACCGGCTCAGAGAGTTTGAGAAACTTCTCTACGTCTGTATGAATCATGGTTTCCAGTTGCTGAGAGAGAGCTGGTTTCCCACAGGCTCCACCCAGAGGGAAGGCTCAGCTCCCATCAGCTGTGAACTTGGGGGGTGACCGTCATGTGGAGCACAGGCACGGCCCCTCTGTGGAGGAGCTGTAGTGCCCAGGGAGTCCAACGGACTCAGGCGGCACTGATTTCAGCCCCTACGCACAGGCCTGATGTGGGGACTCCAGCAAAGGGGGTTTGCACTCAGGTGCGTGAACCTTCCATGCGCGCACACGTGCTGACAGCCCACACCAGACGATGCCCCAGCCCAGCGTGGTTGCAGGTGCGGTGACGGGCCCCCAGCTGAGCCTGAGGACAGCACCTTGTAGCTGGGAGCAGGACCTTCCCACCCAGCCGTCCCAGTGGCTCCGACTCAGGCCTCCACGGGGTCTCGGCCGCCGATCCCAAAGGAGACCCTCTTCCCTCGTAAAACAGGGCAGGATAACACCAGGGGTCCACGCGTCTCACCTGCCTCGTGTCCTGGCTCCGGGGCACTGCTTCCCAACCCCAGAGAAACCAACACACCGTGGCCTGTCCCCAGGACAGGCAGCCTGTTATCAGTAACAGGTGAGTTGACAAACGATCACTGCTACCTGGGGACCTGTTCCCCGCATGCCAGGGGCTTCCAGAAGCCCCAGAGAAGTCGTTTCTGCCACACGCTGCCCAGCAACCCTGACATGGGGCCTTCACATGGTCCCCCGTGTCCCCTGAAACAGAGACAGGTGCCTCAACACAGACGGAGAGAGGAGGCCCGGCCCCGGGAGAGAGAGGCGCTCTTGCTGATGGAGTGTTCTCGACGCCCCCCTGCCCGGAAGCAGAGCAGCCCCTGAGCTTGGCTCTGGGGAAATGATACAGCTTTTCCACAGAATGTTCCACGGGCTGATCTGGGATAACGACCATTTCATTAAGCTGTAACTCCACCCACACCGTTCACCCGTGGAACACCTACGCTGCAGTGGTTTTCAGCGTCTTTACGGTCATTTTTAGGACACCTTCAGCACCCCGAGACCCCGTGTCCTTCATCATCAGTCACCGCCTCCCCACAGCCCGAGGTACCCACCCCACCACTTCCCCCTCACCGGGTGGACCTGCTCTGGGTGCTCCCCAGCCAACTGACTGTTGTGTGACTTATTTTAACTGAAGTGAAGTTCACATGACGAAACACAAGTGCACAGCTGGGGCACTGTGTTCACTGAGCTGTGTATCCACCGTTTCCGCCGGGCTCCAGGGCGCGTCCGTCACAGAGGGGTCCGAGCCTGTCACCCGGAGCACAGGCACGGCCCTGTCACTCCCGCCCCCACCTTGCCCCAGCGTGGGCAGTTCCGAGCCACCTGCTGCGGTGGACAAAGCACCCGCCATGGTCTCGGCCTGATGGCTTGTGGCTGCTGCATGCGACACTGGGTGTGGCCCTTATCCTGGGACCTGGGGTCATCGTCTGGCAAAGGAGCGTGAATTGTGGGACCCGAGCAGGCGACGACCACCCTCGCCTCTCAGACACCCTCGCGCAACAAGTCTGGGAAGGTCTGGCCCTCGGGTGCCTGGCGGGCTGCCATCGGTGACAGAATGCTGAAAAGGGAGTATGTTATGGGGCCTGTAAGCCGAGCCCCAGTCATGTGAGGGGGCACAGGGGCTCCCAGACCCACCGGGAGGCACAGTGAAGTTTGGAAAGACTGAGGACAGTGGCCGGGCCTATTCGTGGCTGCAGTCCCACGGACCGTGATCCCGCTCACCGGGCCTGGCCCGCGGTACCTTCTAGTAAAAGGCCGACAGATAGGTTTGGGCACAAGGAGCCCGAACAAAGGAGAGCAGCTGAGCTGACAGTAACACACAGTACGTACCTGAGGGCTTGAGCTCCCTGGAGGCCAAGGCAAGCAAGGAACCGCAAGGATGCCATTTGGGGCACACGTCAGACAAAAACCGGTGGCTCAGCAAGGGCCAGGCTTGGGACCTGGAAGAAGTTTCTCAGCCTCACAGGTTTAGGTTGCGGGGGCCCCACAAAGAGTTCGGCCAAACAACCAGAAGGGGCTGGAAGGACCCCAAGACCAGCAGCGAGAGTCTGGAACGGGGCTCCGTGCTATTCCACAGTAGCTCTTCCTCTTCCTCCAAGGTGAACTTGGACCTTAGGGCAGGCACACACCCCCTGCCCAGACTCCTCGCCGAGAACGTGGGAACGTCCTCTCCGACCTGCTACTCTCCGTTCCTAACAGTTACTGTTGCTGACCAGACAAATGTGGGTGGTCGTGGAGCCCACACAGCTCTGGACCAACAGACGGGACCAGCCACCCAGCAGGAACAGGTTACTGAGTGTGGCCACTAGAGGAAAGGCCACGGGAGGTAATGGGCAGCTACAGATGGTTGTTGAGGAGAGGTTAGAGCCTTCGGAGCTACAGCCAAGCACAGCCTGATGGATGGGACGAGGCGGCTCACAGGCTGAGGTCGCAGGAAAACAAGAGTGAGGTTTTGTGTTGCTTAAAGCAGCGAGTTTGGGGGCACCTCATTCCGAGGAGCAGCGTGCCCGTGTGATCATACAGGCATCCTGATCAAAGGACTCCCCTTAAATACCCCCAAGAGTCGGGCTAACGGGGCATTGTTTGTAAGCGTTTCTGCACACATGTGCCCCGGCGACGCGCATGGAAACGTGGGTGCCACCACCTCGGGTCCTGTGTCCCCAGTGGACATGCGGCCTGGCCACAGCAGCCTCTCCCAGGCCGGGGGGGGGGGGGGGGCTTGTCTGAAAAGCCAACGAGACTGCTGCTCTCTTCTGTTCCTGTCCCAGACCTTGGGAAGTCAAGTCACCCCCCTCCCCACCTCCCGGTGAGACCAGTGTGCCTCCAGGCAGGGCCGGTGGACACAGCATCTGCGGGCAGCGTCCACGCCTCACTCCTGTGGCCTGAGCCCCAGTGGACGGTGAGAGCCTGTCACTACTTTCAGACTGCCCCGTGGACGCCCGACCTCCAGGCCAGCATGGTGGGGTGCGGCCCCGTGACCCTGTGGACAGGGCCTCGCCCCCACCTCTGACCCTCCCGTGGCGGGCACACTCCCGGAGAAGAGGACACGTTGCGTCCCCGGCCCAGCACACGGCAGCCCTGGAGGGGCCACTGTTTGGTTTCCACCTCTCCGCTTAGTAAAAATACCACAAACGTTAATTCACCAACACCGTACGTGTATTTACATATATACGTTCACACATATAGAAGAAGAATCAGCCGTGCCAGCCCTAAAATAAAATCGAATCGAGAAGAGTGAGCATGTTTAATAGAGAAGACCTCCCAGCGCATCATGAGGCTCGATCTTCCCTGTGACCCTCAGGGCTGGGCTGGCCAGTCTGTCTCAGGGGGAGTAGTGAGAGTGACGCCCCAGGCCCCCGCCCCCACCCCCACAAGCAGGGCAGGGACCTGGAGAGCAGGCGGGAAGGAAGCGGGGTCCCCTCCCAATGTGCGACACCACCTCGCGTTGACCGCACAGGAAGGGCGTGGGGCAGACCGCGCAGATGGGACGTGGGATAGGCAGTGCAGGAGGGACATTGGGGGGGGGGGGTGGATGCAGGGTAGGCAGCCTCGGGGGCTGCTTAAGACAAGGCGGCAGAGGATGGTGACGTGACGTAGGGGGACCAGCCTGTGCCCGTCCCAACCGCCCAACCAGTTCCACCGCTAGCGCCTGGACTGGACTGGCTTCCTGCCCCCACCCCCGTCCGTCCACAACCTGCGAATGTGACCGTATTGGGAAATTGGTCCTTTGTGAGGCGTGACAGCCAGAGAGCCTGACTGCCCCAGAGTGTCGGCCTCGGAGGGTCTGGGCCCGGGCCCGGAAATCTTCGTTGCTGGTCCCAGCTCAGGACCACCGCGCCCAAGGCTAGAGCCCTCCAGCTGCCCCCGACCACAGTCCACACCCCTGTCTGCCTTCCGCATCCAGCCCTCCCAGACGGCCCCCCGTCTTCTGGGCCCCTGCACCCGATCCAGACCCCACAGACAGCGGCCCCCTCCCACACCCTGGAACAGGGGCCTCCCGCCCCAGTGCCACCCCAGACCCGGAGAGGTGGGCCTGTGTCACCCTGTGATCGGCTCCCCTGCCCTCAGGTCTCCAGCCTCACCAGACCCTCCCACCCAAATCAGAATTTGCCCATCTTCACAGCACCCCGTTCCTGGTTACCCGAGGGCAGGTCTACTTGAAACGTAGGCCTCAGCACTCAGGTCCCTGTGGGACATTGCTGCTGGGCACCCAGCTGTCACCAGTGCTGGTAACTGAGGATCTCTGGTGGGACCAAGGGGCCCCGTGCGGGAGGGACTCCCCCTTCACCAGCCCTTGATTCGTTCCCACCTGGCAGACACCCTGGCCTGAGGTCAGGGATCTTCCACAGAGAACTTGTTTTCACATCTGTGGCAGAGGAGGAAACTGAGGCACAGAGGTCCGGGCTTTCACATGCTTCACTGGTCTGGCCTGATGACACAAGTTCCCTTCCAGCTCAGAAAGGTGCCAGGAGTCTCTGATAAGTGACTCAGGCCACCACCTCCCCAGGACATCTGCTTTGGGAAGGGCTTTGTAGGGGATGAACAGCATCCCCCGCCCTCAAATTCACATCCGTCTGGGACCTTGACTTTATCTGGAAGTGGGGTCTTTGAGATGTACTTAGTTCAGTACTTAGTTGTGGGAGGGCCTAAATCCCATGACTGGTGTCCTTACAAGTCGAGGGGACACAGGCACAGTGGAGGCAGCTACGGGGGCAGAGATGGAGGGGTGGGGCCACCAGACGCTGGAAGAGGCGGGAAGGACCCTCCCCTGGAGCCTTCCGAGGGAATGTGGCCCTGTGGCACCGGGATTTGGACTCCAGCTGGCAGAGGGCACATTCCTGTCGTTTAGAGGCTCCAGCTTATGATCCTTTGTCAGGGCAGCCCCAGGACACTGCTTCGGGCCAGGGGCATGGCCCAGGGGCGCCACTATAGGGCTGTAACTTAAAGTGGTGCAAGACGCGGTCCTGGGCCACGTGAAGGAGCGTCTTTCACAAGGGGAGACACGCTTGGGGCACATTTAGGAAGGCAGGCTGCCGGGCCACCCAGTCCCTCCTCTCCAGTGACCCCCCGAAAGCCTCAGGGCAATCGTGGGGAGCCTGGCCTCAGCGCAGAGGACACCTCTGCGACACTAGGGCACCTGCCCAGCGCCACACCTTCCCCTCCCACTGGGGGTGTCCACGTGCGTGATACCCCCACAGCCTGTGGACAGAGGACACTGGCCTTGCCCTCGAGCTAACACAGCCTTCCTTCCCAGCAATCTGCGAGGCGGACCCCCGACCCCCCAGAGGCGACCCGGACAGGTCACGTGGAGATGGCATCCGGACACTGTAACTGTCACCTGTCCCCGATTTCTTGTACCACACAATTCACCCTCTTACGATCTGGGGCCTGTAGCGCATTCAGAGGGCTATGCGGCCACCACCACTAGTTCTGGAACATCTCCACTCCCCCAAGAACCCCCGTCCCCGTCAGCAGTCACCCCCTCCCGTGATCAGGGTCCTGCGCCACACGGGCACCCAGCTCAGGTTCAGGGTCCGGGCCACGCACGCTCCACAGCTCACGTGTGTGCGGGTCACTGTTCAGCCCGTGGCCCGGCGGCAGGAGACGCCTTCACTCTACCCGGGTCATGGAGCAGAACCTGTGTGCAGCCCGCCCCGCGTGGGGCCCTGGCAGAGCCGCGAGCAGGCACTGGCAGGTCAAAGCCAGGATGCAGGCGTGGACACTTATAGAACCCTTACTTCCCGGGGGGCACGCTGGTGCCATTATCCTGTGTCTACGGTCACTAACCTGCCGGGAGCTGCCTTCCGGCCCAGACCACTGGGTCTTCCGCCCAGCGGTGAGGAGGCTCCTCCCGCGGCCGAGGACACACCTCCCTCCCAGAAGGCCCCACTCCGTGCAGCCCCCGCCCCACCCCACGTTCCCATCGGGGGAGGGGCAGGAGCCCGCGTGTGACTGTGCCCCACCACCGCCCGGGGGCTGGGCTGGCTTGAGCGTTTTCAAGTGAGAGCAGTCACGGCACCACCCGGGAGCTGGTTAGAAACGCGGGTTCTCAGGTCCCACCAACCTGCAGAATCACAGGAACCCAGCTCGGGAAAGGCCAAGCTGCCCCGGAGACCAGGACTCCATCCACGGTCAGTCAGGGGTGCCGGGAAGATAGGGCCTCCCCAGAGACCAGCACAGGGAGTCCTGGGTGTGGGTTACAGGCCTGGGCTCAGGGCCTGACCCCCTGCCTCTGTCCCCAAGCCCCGGCAGACCCCAGCTTCCCCGCGGGGGACCCCGGAGACCCCAGCACTAAAGCAGCAGGGAGCCCTGGACGGCAGCCCCACCCAGCTGCAGGGAGGGAGCTATAGCTTCGAGTCAGCCCTGCTCCCTCTCCCAGCCCCTTCCCTGCTGCCCTCAGAAAGCCCCACCCCTGCCCCCGGCCGGGGCCCGTGGACCTCTAGGCGCAGAGCTGACCCCCGCTACCAGGGGCCAGGCCCACCCAAGGGGCTGGCAGGGAGGGGGTGCCTGGGTGGCTCATCCATTGAGCGTCTGCCTCTCGACCTGGGCTCAGGTCACGATCTCAAGGTTCGTGAGATGGAACGAGCCCTCCCATCGCGCTCGGGGTGACAGTGTGGAGCCTGCTCTGCACTCTCTGCCCCTCCCCTCCTGGTGCTCTCTCTCAAAATAAACAAACATGAAAGACATAGGAGCAAGCCGCTTCGGTCAGAGGGGCCCCGGGTTGTGGCGGTCCTGGGTCCTCGCGTGGGGTCCCTCCCATCTACAGTGGAACGTCCCTTCCTGGCATAACCCCGAGGCTGATTACAGGAAGCACATGGGCAACCTTGAAAGCAAATTAGGATTCAGGCCGGGGCTGCTCCCCCCACCCAGGGCAGGCATCTCCCAGCAGTCGCAGACTGCACTCTGCCCAGGGGCTTCTGGCCACAGTCCAGGAACCCTGTGTTCGGCCGCCCCGACCAGCCATCAGGGTCCTCGGACAAGCTGAGAGCCAGGCGCCCTCCCTGGGCATGCGGGTATGCGTTTCCTCCCCGGCAGAAGCTCACGGGGAACCCTGGCCACCTGTCTGACGGTCCCAAACGCAACGCCCGTCTAAAGGAACCGCTCGCCCTGCCTGTGCCCGGCCCCCGCCAGGATGGGACACACCAGCCGGAGGCCAGCACTCACCTGTGCTGCCCGCAGCGGGGTCCCGGGACCTGGAGCATCGGCATCACTTGGAGACAAACCCTCAGGCCCCCCAGCCCCGTGGAGTCAGCAAGGCTGACCCAGTGCTCCCTGCTGTACCTCAGTCCCCATTAGGCTGCCAGCTGGGGGCACACGAGGGGCCGGTGTTCCCTCAAACCTACAAGGCGGGGGCGGGGGAGCTTCCCTGAGATGGAGAATACAAACCGCCCGTGAGGATACACTGTCAAGGTGCTGCCGATAAGCCCTGTTAGTTCTGGGGACCCACCTCTGGGGCCAGGGGGTGCAGGGGGCACAGCAGGGTGGTGTATGGAAGGCAGGCGCCCAGTGTGGGGGGCCGCGCCTGCAGGAACACGCGGGGTGGAGGCAGGTCATCACGCTAATTCGATTTATAGCAGCCCGAGTCCCCTCGTCCAACAGAGAAACCTTCCCCCAGAGGTCCCTCCTTCCCGGGGGGAGGAGCCACCTTGTCGGGGGCAGGGGCAGGCGCTCTGCCCGGGGCTGCCAAACACAGCCCTGGGGCTCTTCTGGGAGCTGGGAGCCTGAGCCAGGGCCCCCAGCCCTGCGCCCCACGGGAAACATGCCATCCTGGGCACTGGTGGTCCACCATTTGTCACACGTGCTGTGTCACTGCATCATGTGGGCCACCAGCCCTGAAGCCCAGCAGACAGGCTGGGAGTTCTCAGGTGTGCCAGCAGGGTGGGGGATCGGCGGGATTTTTAAGAGCTACTCAAGTCAAACACGAACTCGGAGCCAGATGGTATAATCTGAAAGCAAAGCGCCCCTCGCTGCAGTTGTTTTAAGGGGGTTTTCTACCGGAGCCAGGATCTGGGGCAGGGGGAGGTCTCTGTAGAGCCTGAACCCCGCCGGGGTCTCTGCAAAGCAGATGTCACCTGGTCAGATACTGGAGCAGCCTGCAAAGCCAGAGAACATTCTAGATCAAGCCACAACAGCGGGCTTCTCTTCTGCCACATCTCTCCCTACCCCCATTTTTTTTTCCTATTAAAAAGATCCTCGAAGAGAAAAATGCAAACTAATGAAGGAAATAGTGCCCGGTGCACCAGCCGGGTCGAGCAAGGCGGACTCACAAAGGCAGCCAGACACCAACGGGGGTCAAGGAGTGTTGTCGGAGACGGACGTCCAGCCGCCAGCGCTCCGGCTGCCGGCGGTCTGGGGACGGGGCTGAGGAGACCTGGGGTCAGGAGTGGCCTTTGCCGGACACTGAGACCCTGCCCCGCGCGGGGGTGGGTGGGGTGGGCGGGCTGGGGGCCGTGTCAATGTCCTGGGGCTGCAGTAACAGGGCACCGCGGCCCGGGGGGGGGGGCTTCGACAGCAGTGTTCTCTCCCAGCTCTGGGGGCCGGAAGTCAGAACCGCGGTGCCGCAGGGCTGCTGGGGGACTCCGGTGTTGCTGTGATCCTCGGTACTTGTAGACCTGGGTCCTTGTACACAGACATGCCACTCCCATCTGGGCTTCCATTCTCCCTGGCCTTCCCGTCTCTCCCTAAGGACACCTGTCGCTGCGTTCAGGTGTTCAGGGCCCACATCATCTAGGATGACCTCATCTGGCGATCCTTACCTTAATTACAGCCACGTTCCTGTATTCCAAATAAGGGTACAGTCTGAGGCCCGCCGTCGCACCTGCTACGGGGCGTGAGCGCTCTGCCCTTCGTGAACCTCCAACCCAGGCCAGGTTCACCCCAGGAAGTGGTCCTGACCCCGCCGTATGCCCCCAGCGCCCCGGCTTCCTAGGATGACCGGGTCTGGCTTCTTGACCTCAGTTTCCCTCATCCGTAAGAAGGGACAGAATAAGGATCCTCGAAGGATCTCTCCAGAGGGTCAGGAAAACAGCGCACAGCTGGTGGTTCTTGTTAGCGGGTATTTTGTGGGTTTTGTAGCACTAACAAGATACAGCTTGTACACCACAACACTCTGCTGCCCGGAGGGGACAGCCCAGCGGTTTTCGATGCCACCAGTCCCATTAGCTAGTTTCACGATTCTGCCCTTAGAAGCAAGCTCACGCCCCGGCTCCCCAAGCCGTTTTCATTGCGGTGTTGAAAGTACGTCTCTTGGGCAGGAGCTGAGGACAAGAGGGCTGGGCTGGGCCGGCAGGTGGGGACACGACGTGCGCAGGAGAGCAGGACCCGGTGACGCCCGCTCCCCACTCCCCCACAGCACCCAGGCCGCCTCTCAACTTGCATTAGGGAGCTCCTGTTGGAGTAAAAGAAACTCTTTGCTATGAAAACAGAACTCTAGAAAGCCACCCTCCCGGAACGGCTAAGACAGAAGGGGTACAGACACACCCCAGGCACACAAGTGCCCCCACAGGCCACCAGCCTCCCCCCGACCAGGACGAGCGGGTCTGGTGACCTCAACGACCACAGGCTGGCACCAGGGACTCAAAGCACAGGGCGGGCGGGCCCTGCCCTGAGGAGGTAGCACTTTTGATGGCGCTGACTGGCCTGGACAGAACCTCAGAGCGGCAGGCGGCAACAGCATTCTGGGGTGGACACGGGCATCCCCGAGCTGCAGGTGAGCGGGGGGGGGAGGGGGGGGGGGCGGCCAGGGTAAGAGTTCCAGGATGCAGAAACAGCAGGTGCAAAGGCCCAGGGGCAGGGGAGGCTTCGCAGGTCAGAAACAAGGAGGCGAAGTCCGGAGGGAGCGGGCGGTGTGGAAGCAGGCCTGAGGATCACAGGTTTCAAGCGTCCCCATCTACTCACGTCCCACAGGTAGCCACTCTGACTTCCGGTATGTTCTTCGGCGGCTCACTGTCCTTGTACTTAAAAGCATCCGTGCCTTATTTTCGAAATATAAACGAGGCCATACTCTGTTTTCTCCCATTAGTTGTTTTTGCCGCTAATATGTCACAGACACCTGCTTACAAGTTTACGAAGGTATTTCTCATGGCTTTTAGTGCCTGCGTAACAGCGTGCCAAATGGCCAAGCAGCAACCTTCACACGGTCACCCGTCAGAAACTCCGAACGCAGATGTTTGCACGCCACTCGGTTCTGCCTCTTGCCTTTTCATTGTTGGTTTTTTTGTTTTGTTTTGTTTTTTTTAACCCAACACTGTATCCTGGAGACTGTTCCATACCAGCAAACACAGAGCTCTCTTGTTCTCTTTGGCGGGTTTTGTGCCATAATAAATCGAGCCCGCCCCTGCCGATCGATGCGGTTTGATGGCAACTCTGCATGTTGGGTATTTCACATGCAAATCCACCTTCCAGGACATGCTTCCAGACTGCCTGCTTCCACACATCTGCGCTAATTTTAGGCAGATTGTCGATTTTTAAGAAATCTTTCCCAAGCGGACAGGTGAAACACCGCATTGTTTCAATTTGCGTTCTGGTTATTTGGAGTGAGGCGGGGTGCTTCCTCGTTAATTTGGGGGAGTTTACAAAGAAACTGGCAGGCTGCCACCGCCGACCCCATTTCACAGGTGAGAAAACCGAGGCTCCCGCAGGCAAGTCTGGCCTGGGGGCACAGAGGGCGCACTGGCCGTCCGCGGGTGGAAGCCCAGAGAACAGGCCCATCGGGCCCAGCCTTCTTGCGGGGGGGTGGGGGGGGTGGGGGTGGGGGCTCATCCCAGTTGCCATGGCAACCCCCAGGCTCCTCTCCTCAGGCACCCGCTTTCTCAAGGAGCCGATTTTCCAACATCATCTTGCCCTTCTCTCCGCCACCCCTCCCTGCCGCGGTCTATGTTTAGACGGAGCGCCCCCTCTTCTCCTCCCTCACCCCACACCCAAACCCCCACGCGCCAGGAATAGCAGGCAAACCGCCACCCTGCGAGTAGCCTACACACCCATTGAGCAAGTGGAAAGAGGGCTAATTTGGGTGCCGCACCTCCACCCGCGGGCCGGCGCACCGGCTGGGGACCGGGCAGTGGTATGTGGGGGAGGGGAAGGAGCCAGGCAGAGGCCCCGGCACATCCTGACCCCAGGGAGAGCCAAGTGGTGGGTGTGATCTTCCTCGGGCACAAAAGGCTGGGCTGGGCTGGGCTGGGCTGGGCTGGGGAGGGCCCCCCCCCACAGGACACACACATTTACCTAAAGGCCAGGTGGGGAAGCTCACGTCCGTGTCCTCTGTGGTTTGCCGACTCGACGTCTTGCCTGAAACCTCCTCTTTGGAAGAACCCCGTCGCGTTCAGTTAGGAAAGGAACCCGTCCAGACCGGGCCTAGGACCGCTGGCCTCGGCGGGTCAGAGAGGAGAGGAAGGGCGCGCGCTCCAGAAAGCTCGGCAGGGCAGCATCGGGCGGGGGCCCAGCACGGTTCCCTCCGGGACCACGTCAACGGGGCAGCAAAGCAGAGGACGCATCAGCTGTCACCAGCAGGAGACCCAGCGCAGGTGAAAGGTGGGCCTGGCGATCAGTCTGCCCCTCTCGCCAGCGGGCAGGCCACCGGGCCGGCAACTCTCCGTGCGCTGATCTGCCACCGTCCGATGGGGCCGAACAAGGGGCTCCTGCGACGTGGCCCACCAGATGTGCCATGAGCCCCTCGGCTCAGGGTGGCCCTGAGCAGCCACGCCCTCCAGGCCCCCACTGGGGCAGCGGGTAATGGTGGAACGGGAGCTCCCTCAGCAGCACAACCTGGTCACCGTCGTGGATGACGACGAGGATGCCAGGGGCCGGAGAGGCCAGGGGCTGGCAGCTGAGCGCCTGTCCCACGGTCGTCGAGACCACACTTACGTGCCGCGACGGCTGGGGTTGGGAACTGCGAGACGGCCACACTGAGCCCCGGGTCCCCCAGTGCGGGGCCCTCCTGGGTGTGGGGCGGGGTGACCGCGCCGTCCGCCGTCCCGTGAAACCTGTCCCGGATACCGCCTCGCCGCTCTCTGGTGACCGTTATGCTGCCTGACTCAGGAAGAGCCCCCGTTAAATCCCACTGGCTCCTCAATCTCTGACCAAATGGCTCTCCTGGCAAGGTCCTCCTGGCCTGGTCCCCTCCCACTCTCCACCCTGCTGAGAAGCTCCCAGAGCCACGGGGACGTCGAGCTCAGTTTGTATTCCTGGTCAGCGCGTGAGCTCCACGAGACCGTGGACCGTCGTCCCCTGCACCCAGAGCGGCGGCTGGCACGGGCATTTGTTGAACTGACAGATCAGGACGCTTCTGCAGTTTTGCAGGAACGCCTCCTACCCGCAGGCCGTCGGAACAGCGTGCCCGACCAGCGGCAGGCAGCGCGGGTGCAGGGGGCCACCGGAAGGGAGGTCAGGAGGAAGGAAAGGAGGAGACGACAGCATAAGCCAAGGCCAGGCGCCTCCTGGCGGGGGCGGGCAGACGCTCGCCTGTGCTCCCCCCACTTGGGTCCTGGTGCCTGCACAGCAGTGTTCACAGGCAGAATCAACGAGCGTGTGTTTGCGGAACAAATGAAGTCAGGCCAGGCCCTAGGGGACCCTTGGCAGCACGGATGCCAGTCGGGGCCGTGCCCTGTGCTCTCACCTCTGCCCCCCGGAGCTTCCCCATTAGCCTGCTTCTCCCAGGATCTCAGTCACGGGACAGAGAGAGGCAAAGGTGCCATCTTTCCCGAACTTTCCCCCCGGGCCACCGCCTGACCCGGGGGCCCGCTCTTCCCCACGATGATAGAGCACGTGTCAGGGCACCAGCGTCAGCCCCAAGGGACCCAAGTCTCCCTTTCTTCAGCCCCTCCCGAGTCAGGCGAGGAGGACATCGACCTCACCCGTCCACCCCTCCCGGCAGGTGGGCATCCCGGGTCCCAAACGGGTCACCCACCCACCCGACCTGGCAAGAGACGCCGGGAGCGGCCCGGGTTCCCTGAAGTCCTCCCCCAAGAAGCTGGGAGAGGTTTCAGCGCTGGTGTGCAGGCCTCCGAAGGCAGGAGGTAACCTCACGGGACCCGGACGGGATTAACGACGTGTTTGTCAAGTGCCTGCAGCTCCCCAGAGACCAGGTCTAGGCAAGTGCAGGCAGCCGGCGGGAGGAGCGCGGGCTCAGTGGCTGGGGTCCCGGCCTCAAGGTGGAGGAGGGAGGGGGGTGGCCTCTGGAGCCCAGCCGCGGTCGGCAGCGGTGAGCGCGTGATGGCCGGGCCACGAAAGGACCCCTCGGAGACCGACCATCCGGCCAAGCGGCCAGGAGCCTTGCTTCGTGGCAGAGGGAGAAGATGGGGCCTGACGAGTGAGCATCACTCGGACCCCAGTCAACAACAGTGCCCCAGACACACGGCAGGCGGTGCCCCCCCACCCCAGCTTTACAGAGGAGGAAGCCGTCTGCCGTGAGGGATGTCGGGCCACACGTCGGGGGCACCCTGTGCCCCACAATCCCTGGCCCCAGCCCTCTCTTCCAGCAGGATCTGCAGCGAGGGGCGGAAGGCCCAGCTTCCGAGAGCAGCGTTCAGGCGCCAGAAGCAGCAGGTCGGGGGTGGGGACACCGGGAGGACTTCCCGGAGGAAGTGCAGCAGGAGAAGAGAGCAGGGAGCAAAGGTCAGAGGTAGCCAGGGTGCTCTGGTGTCAGGTGCACAGTCCAAGACAGGGCACCCCGAGACCAGAGGGACGGAGCCTGGAAACCACACTTACGGACCAGGCCAGCCGGCCGCTACGGCCCAGGGGGCAAATGGGGCCCAAGGCCTGGATCCAGGGAGCAGTCTGGGCTCTGTATTTTAAGGGGCTGCAGAAAAGAGGCGGCGGTGTGACAGAGGCCCAAGAGCCGGCAAAGCCCGAGAGGCGTGCTGTCCCGTTCTCGACGGAAAGCGTGCGCACCTGCTCGAGGGGACTCTGGGGAGCGGGGCCTAACCTCTTCATCTTTGAGGCTCCGAGACCCCTCAGCCGTCACCGTCGAGAACCAAAACCAGGTCTCCTGATGCCAGGCCCTGCCCGCGAGCCCGTCCTGTGCCCCCATCTGCCCCAGGCCTCCAAAGATCAGAGGAGGGACCCGCACACCCCCGACTTCAGCCTGGGGGCCACTCTGCCTTCTTTCTGGGGGTGGGGGGACAGGCAGACAGCAAACGGAGGGATCTGAGATCAGATGTGACCTTCTTATCCTGTCACTGCCCAGCGGCTGACCTGGGGCCCCGCAGTGGGATGAGTGGTGACTCCAAAAAGGTTATGTCCCTGTCCCAGCGCCCAGAACCTGGGAACGTGACTATTTGGGAAGGGGGTCGTTGCAGACATGATTACATTAGGGGTGCTGGGTAGAAGACCATCCTGGACCAGGGCGGACTCCAGGTGCCATCAGGAGTGTCCCCAGAAGAGAGACAAAGGGGAAGGAGGCACAGAGGAGGGTGTGGCAGCCAGAGTTGGCGTGAGCCCACGGTGCCTGGCTGCACTGGACGTGACGGAGGTGACAGGGACACACAGCCCGTCAGGGGGCACACGCGGGCTGCAGCCAGACCACCCGGGCCCAATCCCAGCTGAGCCTCTGAGGGCCACGGTCCTCCTCGCCTCAGTTTCCCCACCCATAGAATGGGAACACAGAGCCGCTTGCCTCCCAGGGTCACCGGGACAGTCGGGTGAGGATCACCACAGGGCACACTCACTTTAAAAATGATTGTCTATGGGGCACCTGGGGGGCTCAGTCGGTTGGGCGCCCGACTTCAGCTCAGGTCATGATCTCGCACTTTGTGGGTTCAAGCCCCGCGTCGGGCTCTGTGCTAACAGCTCAGAGCCGGGAGCCTGCTTCAGATTCTGTAACTCCCTCTCTCTCTCCCTCCCCTGCTTGCACTCTGTCTTCCAAGAAACAATAAACGTTAAAAAAAATTTTTTTTAAATAAGTAAAAATGGTTTGTGTGCAAGTCCCACACACCTGGGCGTCCTGGTTTGTCTTCGCCAGCTGTGCACCAACACCGCGGGATGGCAGGCAGCCGCCCGGGGTCAGGAGTCGACAGCACGACCCGACTTCAATGAGAAGGACAGAGTCACAAGGACCAGTGTCCCCCCATGTGCAACGGACCACAACTCCCATCTCGCTGGCCTGACAGGAGTAAGGGCGTGTGGCCAGCCCTGGGCTTGAGGACTGCAGTCCCTTCTGTCCTGCTCATTCAGGGACAGCCATCCACCCGCTAGGTGGCCCTTGGGACATAGGCCCGTCCAGCGGCGGGGGCCGGGGCGTCTCTGACCACGGCTGCGGGGACCAGTCTCCACCCCTCCCTTCACAAGAATGTGCTGGTTTGCTCTTCACTGTGCCTTCGGGGGGGTGGGGGGGGGGCACCAAGCCAGACACCTGGGCCCAGAAGTGGGAGGGGACCCAGCCTGGCCTTGGCTGTCCACCCACGTGTCTACCTCCTCATCTGAGGAGGTCAGTGATGGGATGAGAGGGTCATACACGTGAGCAGCCGCGACAGGACAAGCATTACACGTGGCCAGGATGACCATCAGTGGACCGTCAGGTGCCTCACGGCCAGGACGGGGCAGGCCGGGGGGGGGGGGGGCACAAGGCCCCACGAGCAGGTGCTGAGGGTGGTCGCGGGCCTACACGAGGCGGGCACGGGGCCTGCCAGCACACACGTGCCAGGGCCGTCCCTCCTGTCGTCACCACCATGCCCGGGAGCACAAGGACTTGTTTTCAGGAAGTTTAAATACCGGTAAAGATGTTTAATTGCTATACATTTTAAGTGAGAGAGCAGGTCTGGAGAAGAGAAGTCCGGAGACACGGGACCCCAGGAGATGCCAGGAGGTGTGGGGTCTCTGCCCAGATTGCCCAAAGCCCGTTCGGGACACCCTCCTCCCCAGGCACCGGGGACCCCGGCAGTGACCTGGGCCCCTGCGCCTCCACCTGCCCCCACTCCCTGCTGCGCCCCAGCCACCCTCAGGCTGGGGAGAGAGGTGGGGTCCAGGGCCAGGGAGAGATTATCTTCAGGCTTTAAATTCTTCAGCGTTTCCTGAAAACAAGGGGGTCCCCTGGCGTAAACACAGTGCCGTCAGTGCTAGGACACAGCACACGTGTCCCTAAAGATCACCGTGCCGTGCGAGCTCCCACGGCAAAACCCGTGGGGCTTATGGGGGAAACAGAGTTGGGGCACAAAACTCAAACACCATGAGGGACACGTACAGACGGGAGCCTGATAAAACTAGTCCGTTTCTAGTACGTTCCGCGGTCACATGCATAAGGATCACGATGAACGCGGCCCTGGGCGGGCGGCCGTGGCGGGTGCTGGGGGGAGGGAGGCTCTCCAGCTCGGGGTGCACCCTGTCCGTTCACCCCGTGCTCCTGGCGGATGAAATCGTGCGTAAAACACACAATTGACATGCAAACTGCCCCCTAATCTCTAACAAAGCTGTGGCACAAAAGCCACCTTGAAACTGTCCCATCACCTGATCGGCAGACAGGATCACACCTCACCTAACTGTCCCCTTTGTTCCCAGCGGCACAGCGTGACAGCAAGGCTGCTGAGCGCCGGGCCGGGAGGCTGGCAGTGCCCGAGGTGGGGCCCAGAGGCTGCAGAGGCCTGCCCTCACCCCTGCCGGCGGCCGAGCCATCGTGGGTCCCGGGGCTGCCGTGAGGGCGGTCCCAGAGGGTCCCTCGGGTGGCAGGTGATAAGGGTCTGAGCAGCTTTTTTATTTAGGGACAAGTGGGGAAGGACCATCCAGCCGCCCCTGACCCCAAACCCTCAGCGAGTCTCGGCGGACTCGGAGCCCTGACCCGGGGCTGGCTGTGGAGGGGTCGAGGCTCACTTTCCACTGCTCTCCATTCATGCACCTCACAGGACCCTGACCCAAAACACCCCAAACAGAAGCCAGGAGTCCAGTGTCTGACTCCACCAAAAACACCCGTAACCCAAGCCTGCTCCCTGATGGTCCCAAAAAGTCAGACACGACCCTGGCAAAACCAGGCGGTGGGGAATAAAATCCTCCTTTCTGTTTCATGGGGACCCAGTCTGCCATTCACAGAAATGACGGGCCCGCCAGGTCACAGGGTCCTCAAAGGTCCACGGGGCACCTCCCGGGCCACGTGCTGCCCAAGGCGCCCCTGCCTCAATGGCTGTGCTGCCCCAGTGCTGCGGGGAAGCTTAGTGGGGGGTGGCAGACAGGCCCGTGGGCCCCCCGAGGGATGGTTCTCGATACATGAAGTCAGCTCCGGTTATCTGGAAACGCGACTTACAAATCATACCAGAGAGGCAGGCCCACACTGTGCTCGCACACGTAACCCCAGCCCGGTCACGGCCTGACTGGGGGTGCGACTCCGTGGTGCTGGGTAAACGCCTCTTCGCGCGGCCCGACTCCCCTGGCGGCACGAACGCGGAGGCTTCCGCTGCTGAAGCTGCGGGACCAGAGCGCCCGGCTGGGAAAACACATTTCACTGAGGGCAGTGACCTCCTCCCAGCCGAGCTGGTCGTGACCCCTGGTGGGCTGGGCATTCGAGGGGCGAGGGGCACTCTCTCTTCGGCCTTCGGGCCCCCAGACACCCAGCCCTCACCACAGCTGCCCCCAAACAGGGGCATCCCCCAGCCTGATTCCCAGAAAGCCAGTCCACACTCGGGGCCGAGGCCTCACTCCCTCCAGCGGGGATCCTGTCACCCACGGGTCCAGACGGCAGGCCCAGAAAACGGTGTGGACAGCAGAGTAACGGCCCCAAGATGTGGGGCGGGGCGGGGGGATGTGACGCTAACCAGACGGCCACCGTCTCCGGCCTCTACCACAGCCTGGGGATGGGTCTGTCATGAGCTCCTCTACAGACTGGGAAACTGAGGCTCAGATAGGCGATGGCACCTTCCCAGAGCAGTGAGTGGAGCCCCAGGGCCTGAGCTCCCTCCTACCTCCTGGAGGCCCGGAAGCCTTCTCCCCCTAAGTAGAGAGGGCGGCTTAGAAGGGGGACGGACACGGGGCCCGCCTACCCTGCACCCCCACGGCGGGAACACAGCACTGTCTGAGACCTGACCTACCCTTACGGGTGTCCACAGACCTCCAGGGGTCCGGATGGAGCGGAGCTGGGACTTCAGGGAAGGTAGGGAAAACGGGGCCTCAGGGGGGATGCCCAGCCAGAGCGCCCAGCGGGCAGGGTAGTGGGAAGACTGCCAGAGCTGTGGGGCCTGTCCTCTTGTGGGCGGGAAGCACGGAGTCCGCCTCTCGGGAACCTGACGGTGGCCGGGGAGGAGGGGAGCGCGTGGGGCAGACGGGGACCCCAGCAGGGCCCGGGCCGGCAGGCCGGGCAGGCGAGGAGGCCGGGCCCACGGTGGGGCTCCTACCCAGACTGGAAGCCAAGATTTTACAGAGACTCGCAAACCACCAGCGCTCACCCAGGAGGACGGCCACCGTCAGAGACCGAAAACTAGCGTTGGCGAGAACGAGGAGCCCGGCTCCCTTTAGGCAGGAACAGAACATGGCGTGGCTGCCGTGTCCTCAAGGAAGGGGCCCAGAACTACGGCGGGTCCCGGCCGTCCTGCTTCAGGCTCATCCCCGCGGGATCGGGGGGGGGCCTCGAGGAGAGCCGCATGGTGTAAACTTCACGCCACGTATACGCTACGACACTGGACTTTGGACACCACCACCACAGGCACCGAGGGCCAGAGAGGGGAGCTCGCTCTAGAGAGATCTGCCCTGAACCCCCACCCCGACAGCCAAATGGAGACACATACACTCCCCCCCACCCCCGCATACTGACCCCTGTCAATCGGGGCCCCTCCACCGAGCCCCGACCTGGCCTCCAAATTTCCTCGACCCAGGGCCCTGGGCAGCCACACCGGTTGTGGACGGCGGCCAGCGCCCCCCGAGAAGCCACTCCAGACGCAGGGCGGGCCGCCTCAGGCCTTGGCCGTGGGTGCTGCAGTGTTGACACAGGTCACGGTGACAGAGATCCTGTTGTCTCCCGGCCAAGCCGCCTGCTGACCAGGTAACAAACAGGTGCTCAGCCAGAAGGGAAGGAACCCGGGGCCACAGCAGGGAGCAGACACGAAGCTCCAGACCCGCCTGCCGATGGCGGTTTGGGGTTCAGGTCCAGACCCCCAAGCAGGCGGCGCGAGGTAGGATGAGGTTTGGGAAGAACGGCCCCCTCGGCCCTGTCAGAATTCCCCAGGTGGAGACAGAGACAGGATCCCTGTCCAAACACCTTGGGCTCTTCCCGAAGGCAGAGAACACAGAATTCTCCCCCCGGGTGCTCTGTGCGTGGGGTTCAAATCGCAGCCCGGCCCATCAGGAGGGTCTGTGACCTCGGGAAGTCACGCTCTCTGTCCGGCCCTTGCTCATCATGTGCTAAGTATTAGCTGAGCACCTGCCCAGTGCCAGGGTCGTGCCAGGCCCCGAGACACAGCCTCACGCACAGGCAGCCTCCGCGGCTGAGGGAGGAGCGACGTAGGGCGGGTGGGCAAGACCAAGCGGGCCACACTGCCTTGCGGGGACGGGGCCAGCACAGCCCCCAGGCGCTCAGGGAAGGCGGTGCCTGCACTTAATCTCTCCTCCTAGGAGGCGAGCCCAGCGGAGTGTGGACCCAGGACCCTGGCCAGTGCTAGGCCGTTAAATACTTTCCCCTGCCACCCAGAAGGTTCTGACACAGGCAAAAGAGGAAATGAAAAATCAAACAGAAGTGGAGGGTGCCCGGCCCGCAGGGAGACGGAGCCTCAGAGGCAAAGTTCCTCTGCGAGGGCCCGAGCAGGAGCCAGTCTGGTGGCCTCCGTGTGACAGGACAGCTGCCGACCGAGGTCCCCCTCCGGCCACATGTGGGACAAGATCTTCCAGGAGAAGGCAGAGCAGGGCCACCACAAGTGACCGAGTCCCATCTAGCCCAGAGCACCACCCCTTGGAGCCCCGAGGCTCATGGCTGACACCGGCCCCGGCCGAGGTGACCGCCAGCAACCCATGAGACATGCCTCGAGGTGCTTGCAACAAAGAGCCGCTTGTCTGCAGGGACGAGGCTTTCCAGACTCGGCGGGAATCTACCGCGAGTCTTTGCCAGGTGAGCAGCGGTCATGCGTGGTCACCCTGGGGCTGGGCGGAGCAGCGGTCAGAACCCACGGTTACAGCATCTGTGTGCAGAGATGGGACCCAGAGCCTGGCTGGCCGGAGAATTGTTGGGTTTCATTCAGGTTCACACCAGCCTGCAGGATCCCGCGGTGAAAACCGTGATGCTGACTAGTGCGATCCCCGAGGGCTTCCCGGTGGCAGGGACGTGCTGAGCATTCCACGAACATCCTCCTGTCCCGTTCTGCTGCCCCAGGAGTGGTGCCTGACATACAGAGGAGGAAACTGAGGCTCTGGCCCTGCGGCCCACCATGCTTGCTCCTCACATGCGGTCAACGGCATAAGAATTGCTTCCTTCCTGTCCCTGCTGCACGGAAAAGCAAAGTCCTGACTTCAGGGGGCTCACAGTCCCAACAAGTTAAAAACTCTCGCGCCTCAAGACACATGCCAACACAGAGGGCTCACAGAAAGGGAGAGGCCGACTCCCTCCTCAGGGTCGGGGTTGAGTTCAGAGAGGTGCATCTGAACTGCATCTCGAGGGTTGTAGAGGAGCTCACTGGGCTGAAGGAAGGGCATTCCAGGAAGGAACAGAATGTGCGGAGGGAAAGGCTGCCCAGAGGGTGGTGGGGCACCAGTGCAGGACGTCCGCCAGGGGGTGGTAGGATCCGAGGCCAAAATTCAAGGGGGCCTGCGTTTGGGTGAAGAATCTAGACCTTTTCCCGGAGAGCAGACTCCTCCTCTTACAACTGATGCGCCCATCTGCGGACTGCAGAGATGACCAGATGGGAGGCACTGACGACGTGCAGGTGAGCTCCCCCAGCAGAGGTGGCTGTCATCCCCCCTCCGCACCAGCACAGACCTTCCACGCAGCTGGGCCCATCCCCCACTCAGGTCCCAGACCCCCGAGACAGGCCGCCACCGTGGTTTCCAGCTAATCTCCTGGTCATTCTGGACCTCTGTGGGCATTTGGCAGCCAGGCTGACAACCTGAAAATGCCCGGTGGGGCTGGACCCCGACTGCCTGAGCTCTCTGGTCCCCGAAACCCTCCTCTTCCCAGAGTGCCAGCAGCAGGCGCTCGGCCCCTTGGAGAGGAGCGGGCCCCACAGACCTTGCCGTGGGGCCTGGCCCCGTAGGTCACCGTGTCAAACCTGGGAGCCAGGACACTGTAGCATCAGAACAGGCTGGAGGCCCACAGACCGGCCTGAGATAGAGTGAAGAAAAGCAGTGCTGGCCGGGGGACTTGCTCCAGAGCCCCGGGCACAGGGTCCCACCTGCCAGCACGGCCCCCTCCTCTGCCTGCCCGGGTCACAGCACGCGGACTCTGACGCCGTGCGGGGCTGGCTGGGCCCGGCTCCATCCAGACGACGCAGGGCTCCAGAGGGACCGGCGGTCGCGGCCCGCCTGGAGATGAGCCGGTGCACGGAGGAGCCTCCTTCCTCCGGTGCCCTAGGGGACCGGCCAGCGGCCTCGAGAGCCCCCAGCAGCCTCCCCGAGGGCTGGGCTGGCACCAGGATGAACTTCAGCTTAACCAGGCGCTCCTGAAACGGGGCAAACGGCCACAACCGACCCCCGACCTCACCGAGACACGACGGCCCTTCTGTGCCCGCTGTCCTCGTAGCACGTCCACCTGGGGAGCATTCTCACAGAAACAAGCAAACAGCATCGGTATCCGGTGAAGCCTCCTGGTCTGCCCATTCCAGCAAATCCACGGGCAGAGGAACAGGTCAAGCCCACCCTGGATGCGCTCAGCAAAACCCCAACTTTGGAAAATTCTCCAGAACTTGGTTTGCCCAAATAAACACGCTCCCAGGAGGGAGCCTGTCGCGGACATGAGACCCGGGAAGCAGATCAACCGGTGACCACAGCTGGAGCGGTGTCTGTGCTTAAATCAGGATTAAAATAACTAATGAAATAGCGAGGTAGTATGAGGGCTTGGCTGGATTTTTAAGGCTATTAGATATTGGTGCTATTTTTTCAGATGGGAGGATATTAAGCTTAGATTTCTAATTATTTTTATCTTTTTAAATGCTTATTGAGAGCGAGCGTGAGCAGGGGAGGGGCAGAGAGAGAATCCCAAGCAGGTTCCACGCTGTGAGCACAGAGCCCAACTTGGGGCTTGATCACATGACCCTGGGAATCATGACCTGAGCCAAAGTCAAGAGCTGGACGCTTGGGTGCCTGGGTAGTTCAACTGGTTGGGATTCTCTGTGCCCCTCCCCTGCTCACACTCTCTCTCTCAAAATGAGTAACCAAAAAGAGAGTCGGATGCCTAACCGACTGAGCCACCCAGGCACTCCCGATTACTTTATCTTTACAGACAAGGTTTTAGGAGGCCTGGAATTTGCTCCAAAAGTAACCCTGGGGGAGTGGGGCGGGTGGGTCAGGGTTCAAGCGGACAAGAGGAGTCAGGAGCTCCCAGTGGCTCAAGCTAGGTGAGCGGTCCACGGTGTCACAGAATCTTCCCTCCACTTTTGCACATAATTGAAATCTTCCACGATACGAAGGACGCACAAAAGACACGCCCACGTTCACAACAGCGGCCAGAAGGTAGAAGCAAACGGAGTGCCGGCTGGCAGGTGGACAAAACGGGGTCCACGAGCACAACGGGGGGCCGCTCAGCCATGAAAGGGAAGTGCCCCCCGCAACACCGACGTGTAGGACACCGTGCCCGGTGAAACCAGCCATCACAAGGGGACACACCCGTAGGACTCCACTTACACGAGGCCCCTGGAAGAGAAAGCAGACGGGGGGCCAGGGGCCACGGTTTCACGGACACAGAGCTACAGTCCGGGCAGAGGAGCCGGGCCGGAGACGGTGGTATGGGTTACACAACGCTCCGAACGTACTCACAGCCCCTGAACCGTCCACCTGAAAGTCGTTCTGGTGGAAAAGCACGTGTCACGTGTGTTTTACCGCGAAGTTTTTAAATGAAGAAGTGTTCCTAATTGGCGGTGGCTCCCTTCCAGGTGGGGACAAGGACCTCAGGGCCTTTGATCCTCAACACTGGCTCTCCGGGTTGCCATGGGCATCTGGAGGTGGGTCGTTTCATTCCAGCTCCTGCTCCGGGAACATGTGGCTTGTGTCACCCCAGCCACAGGGACCGCCGTGCCCCCGGGAAGAAGGGGTTGGGTCCATGGGCTGCAAGCCAGCCCTGCACGGCCACGCTGGACCCAGTGCCAACAGGGCAGGGAGGGAAATGGCTTCCTTTTAACTTTCCTTGTCACCCTAAGAAAATTCCTATTCAAGGCAGCTTTCAAAGCTGAGAGGAAGGGAGGACTCTGCCCAAGCCAAAGGCAGGTCCCATGTGCCCTGGGACCTGAGGGTGAGGCCTCCCCCACAGCAGAGATGAGGGGCTGAGCACCCCAGCAATGGGGTAAAGGGGTCACAGCATGTGGACCTCCCATCCGAGGCTCTGGGGGCCCCGTCCGTAGGCACGGCCTCTCGCCGGCCACAAGGGGGAGGTGTCCTCCCGCCACGGGAGGCCCGGGGGGCAGAGCTGGGGCTCTAACATCTACACCCATTGGGGGCCCAGGGCTAGGGGCTCAAAGGAGGAGGGTGTGGGAGCCAGAGACACTAAGGGGAGATGGGAACAGAGGTCCTCTCGCCTCCCTGGCACGCTCACGACGTCCGGGGTGCTTGGGTGCCACCGGAGTGCAGGAAGGGGTCCGGGTCCCGAGCAGTTTCAGTCTCCTGCCCTGAGGGACCCACGCTGGGGAGGCCAAGTGATAACACCACTAGCGGATGAGCTCAACAGGGCGGGGGGGAGGGAGGGACCGAGTCCCCCAGGCGACACCTGCAGAGACACTGTCCCCAGGCTCCCCAAGGAACGCCGTGGGGGGTTGGACAACAAGGAACGCGGGCAGCACTCGCCAGGCCTCCAGCTCAGCTGGCGGGGGGGAGGGAACGACTCCAACAAACAAATGTGGCTGATGGGGAGGAGTGAGCAAACGTTAAGGCCCCAGATCGCAGGCGGTTCTCTAGGGAAGATGCACAAACGGCCAAGTACATCGTTCTCTTGCCGTCGGGGAAACATGAATCCAACTCCCACGGACCACGAGGCGGGCTGGGGGGGCATTCAGGCAGACAATAACAGGAGAGTGTGAGCAGGGGAGGGTCAGAGAGAGATTCAGACGATCCCAAGCAGGCTCCCTGCTCAGCCCGGAGCCCAACCTGGGGCCTGATCACACGACCCTGGGGTCATGACCTGAGCCAAAATCAAGAGTCTGACGCTTGGGTACCTCGGTGGCTCAGCTGGTTGGGATCCTCTCAGGACGTGGAACGGGGCCGTGGCTGTGTGGCCAGTCCCCACAAAGTTACACGTAGGACCGCCACGTGGCCCAGAAATTCCGCTCCTAGGTGTGCCCGTCCCCACAAACACCTGGCCGTGAGCGTTCACAACAGCAGGATCCGTCACAAAGGTGGAAACCAGCTGTGGATGAGTGGCTAAGCACACGTGGCGATCCACACACCGAAATGTCCCTCGGCCACAGAGGGTAACGAAGCTCTAACACCCACCACAACGTGAACGAGCCTTGAGGACGCGATGCCAACGCATCTCGACAGGAAGACACGGACCGAGGCACTCCCGACTTTCATCACACACACGAGGAAACGGATCCCAGCACCGCTCCCTTCCGAAGTCTGGGCTGGGCTCGTTAGCACAGCGCCCCCATCAGGACGAGTTCTCCCCCGCTCCGTGTCCCGTGGGGTGTCCATCCTCGACCACACCCCCGCCCCCCCCCACGCTGGAGGTGCACCTGTGACCCAGCATGGTCACTCACAGCCTTTCCAGATCATTCTGACACGGGTGCTCCTTCCCTCTGGATTGAGAGCTACAGGGTCAGGGGAGCAGGGAGCTGCAGGGTCAGGGGAGCAGGGACCTGCCGGTCTTTCCCACCTCCTGCAGGGGACCTGCTAGACAAGGGGATGAACACAGAGAGGGACAGAGCCCTGACATCATCTGAACCCCTGGATCCAGCCGTGCCTGACAGCAAGCCACGGAACAAGAGCCGCACAGCCCCTTTTCCTCTTGAACCAGTTTGCGTTGGGATTCTGTCGTTTGCAGTGGAGTCCTGGTTCCGACACCAAGTCCCACCTCACAGACATACGTCTGCAGGAACCACCATGGCCAGAATCACTCTTCAAAGTCTCCCAAAGCAAACGTTTTGGAGCTCTGGTCACGCAGACCCTTCCACAGCAGAGGCTGAGGTCGGCGACGTGCTCATGCAGCGAGGGGTTCCCATTTCCCATCCTGTTCCTTCTATCCACCACCGCCCCTCCCCCCGAGCTGGTGGGGGCTTACACGTTCAAGTGGTGGGCCCTCCCTGGATACCAGCCGTGCTGGGTGCCCCAGTGCCTGGCAGAGCCCATTGGTGGGACCTGGGAGGGGCAGGGGAGGCCCAGGTCACAGCCCAGGGGGAGTTGGCAGTGGGGACGCTGAGCACAAAGTCTGAAGTTCAAGTAGAAGGAGCAGCGGGGGGGGGGGGGGCGGGGGGGGGGCGCGGGAAGGGTTTGGAGCACAGTGGCATCTGTGAGCCACGGCAGGTTCTGTCTGTAACTGAGATCAACCCCCTTCTGTCTCACCAAGCCTTTGGTGAACTCCCATCACACCACACGCCTCGGGTAGGTGGTTTTTCATGGAAAACTCCAGGAAAGCTGAAGCAGGGCCCACGAGAACACAGACCCAGAGAAGAAAGGAAAGTTTTTGAGGGGGGCAAGGGGGCAGTTCTGACCCCAGCTCTCTGGAGGCAGGTGGATTCCACGGACAGCAGCTGTGATTTACCGACGCCCCCGAGCAAAAGGAACAGCGTCCATGAGCCGGGGAAGAGCCTAGCTGTGGTGTAGCCACACAGAGTACAGTGGGTTGGATGGGGACCCCCAGATTCACATCCCCCTAGAGTTTCAGCATGACCTCATTCGGGACAGGGTCTTTGCAGACCTGATTAGGGGGAGGTCAGATTGAGTTAGGGTGCCCCTAAACCTGATGACCTGTCCTTGTAAGAGGGAACACTGACACAGGGAGAGGGCAAGTGAGGACACAAGCAGAGGTTGGAGGGATGTGGCCACAGCCAAGAAACACCTGGAGCCCCCAGCAGCTGGAAGAGGCAGGAAGGATCCTCCCTGGAGCCTCTGGAGGGGGGCATGTCCCCACCCCACACCTTGATTTCAGACTTCTGTCCCCAGAGCTGGGAGAGAACAGACAGACTCCTGTTGGTTCAAGCCTCCCAGTGAGGGGCACGTGGTCATGGTAGCCCCAGGGCACTCACACAAGGAAGGGTCGGGAATGTTCCTGAAAAAGAACCAACAGTCCAACGTGGCTGGAGCTCAGCAGAAACACTCCTTTCTTCCTTCAAGAACCACTCTCGGAGCGTCTGGATGGCTCAGTTGGTTAAGCATCCAACTTTGGCTCTGGTCATGATCTCGCAGTTCATGAGGTCAAGGCCTGTGTCGGGCTCTGTGCTGAGTGCTCAGAGCCTGGAGCCTGCTTCGGATTCTGTGTCCCCCTCTCTGTCCCTCCCCTGCTCATGCTCTCTCAAAAAGTAAAGATTTAAAAAAAAAAAAAAAAAAAGAACCACTCACGGATGCCGTATTGGTCAGCTACAGTGCTGCATAACAATCCTTTCCCAAAAGGAGGGGACTTGATCGTTCTCACTGGCATTGCTCATCCCCAGGTCACACAGTCATGTGCTGGCAGGGGCACAAGAGGGGTGAGGTGGGGGCACTACATATCCCTCCCACCCCATGCTGCTGACCAAAGCACGTGGCAGAGCCTCCAACAGGAGGGACCCCAGAGTCACACGGCAAAGGGCATGGTCAGTTGCAGGCGGGGGGGGGGGGGGGGCTTGGAATCAGGAACAAATGTGCAGTTTGCCCCAAGTGCCTACTGGGTTCCAGGCTGGACTGAAATAAGCTTCAATAAAACAAAACTCTCCAGGTCTGACTAGTGTAGACACGGCTGTCCAAGCGCTGGGTGTGTGCTCCACTCAGGTGGGGAAACCGAGACTCGGGGCCTGCCGAGGGTCAAGGGCAGGGGAGTTCTCTGTCCCTCTCCCTGCCTCCTCTGGCATGTCGGGGGAAGGAGAGCAGGTGTCCCTGGTGTTTCCTTGGGACCCGGCAGGCACCTGCTCGTTACAACCCGTTTTACAGAGCTGAAACACAGGCCCCGGGAACCTGGCCTGAGGCGGCAGACAGCAGGGCCACGCGCCCTTTCTCCCAAAGAACCGGGCTCCCGCGGCAATAGGACAGCCGGGGGGCAAGTTTAGGGGGAATACCCGGACTCACCAAGTCTGGGGACAGATCACCAAGACTGACCTGACGTCCCCTTCCCAGGGCCTCGTAAAAGGCCACCGGGCTCTCTCGAGAGGAGGTGAACTCTGGGGAAGGCAGGTTAAACGGCCCCCAGGACACCCGGCCCCGGGCTCGCCTGGACTCGGCCAGCATGGGGCTGGCTTCCTGTCTCCTGCGTCACCCAAGCTGCCAGTGGCAGAGTCCCAGGCTCGGGACTGGGACCCGTGCGTTCGGTCAAGTGGCACAAGTGAAGCAAAGCGGGCAACGAGCCCAATCACGTCCGACAGCCCATGTCCCGACCCCACGTGCGAGGGTGGGGCACCACAGGGCGAGGTGCAGGGTGGAGGTGTGGGCAGGGGCCGGCTCCCCAGGTCCCCAGCACCTGCCAGGCACGCAGACAGAAGGCACTGGACACAGGCCCGAGCTCGAGCCCCCGCACCTCTGGGATGGAACCCAAGGTTTGCAGGGGCACGCGGCCGGCCCTGACCCGGCCCCTTCCCGGGATCCGGCGCCCCACTCCCCACTCCCTCTGGTTTCCACGTCGCGAGGCCAGGGCCAGAACAGATGGCTGTCGCCCACCCGAAGGCCTCTCCTAGCAGGTGGCCGGCCCTCCCCCGGCAGCAGGAAGCTCGTGTACCCTGCAGAGAGAGCCCAGCTCCGCAGGGACCGGGAGAGCTGGCCACCCGGTGGGGTGGGAAGGGGACAGGCGTGACCATTCTGGAGAGGGACCACAGGTGACGCACCCCGCCCTCAGGCAGAGGTCTCCACACACAGAGTGGCTTTAACGCGCACTCACGGTCGGACTGTAGAGGGCAGAAACCAGAGTCTCAGTGGGTGCAAGTCACAGCGTGGGCAGGGCTGGTTCCTTCCAGAGGCTGGGGGGACATGGGGGGGGTGTAGCTCTGTGACCCCGTGCACTCCTCCTGTGGGGACCTCATCTTGCATGGCCCCCTCCTCTCAAAATCCTTCACCGCACCTGCCACGGAAGGTCGCGTACCCACCGGGCCCAGGGGACTGGGAGGACGGGGTCTGTGGGGCACGGTCAGCCTGCGGCAGAGGGAAACCGCTGGATGACGGCGCTCAGCCAGGGCTGCCCTGCGGGCCCCTCCCCAGGGTAAATCAGGGCAGCCTTCCCGCCAGGCCACCTGGCAGCACCACCACCAACTTGAAGCGCACGCGGCTCCCAGCCGGCAGCGGCTGCTCTGGGAGGCTACACTGCAGGAATGTGCAAGCCGGCAGCCCGGCGGGCGGGCGGGCGACCACAGCTCCTGCAGCCGCGTCTGCAAGACTGAGCGATCAGACGCACCCCCAACACTCATTCAGAGTCCGGGGTGGACCGGCACGGTGCATCCGTGTTCCCCAATATCGTGTAGCCGTTAGCGAAACACACAGGTCTGGACACCCTGAAACGGAAAGACGTCCTTGACAGAAGGAGTAGAAAAGACAAACCAGAGAGCGCCGCGGACAGCGCGGTCCCATGCCTGTAACGGGAAACCACGAGGGGGTGATATCTGCATCTGCATACAGGCGGAGAGAAGCCTGACAAAAATGTGCACGGTCCCCTCGTCCACAGTTTCAGTGAGCCCGTCGACCGAGGTCTGGAAGCAGAGGATCCCCTTCTGACATGTGGTCAGGGGTCCGTGGTGGCCTAAGGCTTTGTCACATACCCCCGTCATTCGGAGCACTTGGCCTCCTCTGGGGCCATTTCAGCATCCGCGTCACGAGAAGGGGACAAGAGGTTCTGAGAGAGACCACGTTCACGTAACTTTTACAGTGTTGCTGCGGATGTTCTGTTTTATCGTTCGTCTCTGCCTTAGCCTGACCCGTAAACTAAACTTCCTCGTAGGTGTGACGTCCAGGAAGACACGCGGCGTGGACAGGGTTGGGTTGGGTTGGCTCCTATCCACGGTCTCAGGCATCCACTGCGGGTCTTGGGAACGGACCCCCTGTGGCTGGTCGGTTGGGGGTGGGGGATCGCTCTAATTCCCTCTAAGGAGATGAACCGGTCTGGGCATGACAGTTACATTATGCCAATCCGTTTTATGGTTTTAACATTTTTTTTGTGGAAGTATCACCTTCATAAAAAATAACGTTAAAAAAAGAACCCCCCCCCCCCCAGGCCCCAACTTCAGATCCTGGAAAGTTTTGTCTCCTTCAAGAAGGAAACATGCCTCAGGTCATCTCCTGGCGGAGGACTCCGCCTCGCTGCCCACATGCTGTACCGACCCCTCAGGAACGGCCTAGAGCAGGTCCAGATCTCACAGAGGCTGGGAAGCCAGGGCGCACGGCAGAGGGCGCCGAGGCCCTGATGCAGATACACCAGCTCGCTGGGCATACAGCGGGCGCTCAAGCAGGGGCTGGGGAGTTGGGAGCCCCTCCCAGAACAGGCCTCCCTGAGGTTTTGTACACCAAGTCCTCCCTGTCCTAGCGACCACGGTCTATTTAGAGAGCATTTTGCAGAAGCCAGCCAGCCCCCCTATATCCACAAGTGGGGGGGTCCCAGAATGCGGCCCAGGCCCGAAGGGGCAATACCCTGGCAGTGCGTCTAGTCCTGACCGTGCCGCTGCCCGGCTCGGAGACCTGGGCACCCCACCCTCAGCATCGGGGCGGCTCTCGGCTATGCCGTCCACATGGCTCACCTCCCCAGCTCCCGCCCAGAGCAGCCGGTCTGCCTGACGGAAGGATCTGGACAGGGGTGAGCAGGGAGCCCCGTCTACCTGAGTGTGGGAGGGGGACAGCCGTCTGCGTGTCAAGAATGGCCTCGGCCACCTAAGTGCCCAGTCAGGGTCCCTCCCATCTCCCCCCACCCACGATTCTCACTCAGCCAAGCATCACACAACTCGGACCCCAGCTGACGGCCAGCATGAGCACCGGTCCGCCCCAATGACCCAGCCAGCTCAGTGCCCAGGAACAGGCGTCCTCAGCCACCAAGCCACCTCACCCCCAGGGCATCCCAGCACGGCCCCGTGTCCTGCCCACACGCCCAGGCCCAGCTGGGGCTGCTCCCGCGGGAGCAAGAGTCCCCCTCAAACGGCACAGCTGCCCCACACCCCCCGGGAAGCTGCCGCCTCCCAGCGCCAGAGGAAGCTGTCCCCGACGATGAGAGCAGGTGGGCCCCAAGCAGTCACACATTCATCCAAAGCACGGCTGTTACACAGATGCCACGTGACCGAGCCACACACACGGTTCCAGGCACCAGGGATCCAGGGACAAGACCACACCTGGCCCCGACGTTCTGTTCCAACAGAACAAGATAACACTTCAAAGACTTGGTGCCCCCTTTGACAGCTCTCCTCCACTGCCAGAGGCAGCGGCCAGGGACACCGGCTCACGACCACCACCCAGGTGCGGGCTCTCCCTCCCCAGGCGAGGGGTGCCCCCTCCCCGCCCTCGCCTAGTGGTCACAGCTGGGGGCTCACAGCGCTCGCCCTGCCGCCTTCTCCAGCACCGTCCACCAGCCCCGGCCGCTGGGAGGGGTCCCGGGGCCACCACAGGGCAGGAGGCGGACCGGCCCACCCCCAGCTCGGTTTCTGCCAGCTCTTTCCTCCTGGGGGGGTGGGGGGGCCGGGATCGCTGCACGACACAGGGCAGCTGCTGGACACTCACGTGTGGCGGCCTTCGGGCCAGGCGTCCTGCACACCGTCTTCCTGACTAGCGGGGACGGGTTTGCGTTTTCACCACAGGGGCTGGTCCCTGGGAGGACCAGCCCCTCTGGTGAGATCACAGCTGGCAGGTCCCATGCCCCGGGCCAGGGCGCTGCCAGGAGCACCGGGATGGGCCGGCTATGCCTGCTGCGGTCACCGGGAGGGTGGAAGGAAGGAGGCAGGCACAGAAGAGACAGACCTGCCATCCCGTTCAGGGCGCTCCAGGGGAGCACCTGAGCGTATGAGGACGGGAGGCGTCTATGCTATGGGCGGTCAGAACACACATGCTGGAAACAGTTCCCAGGGGGCGCTCAGGGGTGTCCCATTGGCGACAGGGTGGCATCCATCCATCACGGACCCTGTCACCGGCACGCACAACCAGGCAGACATAACTCGACAGGAAGTCCCAGGCGAAGGACAGCAGCGCCTTCCGCTCAGACCTCGGCAGCCCAGACAGACCCACCTGGGACCCTCCAACGCCTCTGCCCTGCGGGCCTGCTGTCAGAAGCACTGGAGGCTCCCAGCATCCCCCGGGGGCTCATGAAGAATGAATGCAGGTTCTCGGGCCCCACCCAGACCCCCCGAATCAGCAGCTCTGGGGTGGGGCCCGGCCGTGCGAGTTTTATACACCACCAGGTGCTGGCGACACCGGACGTGGCCTGGAAAGCTTTGAAGAGCGGAGCCAAGGCGGCACCTGACAAGGTCCCCGCATCTCTGCGTGGCTGGCCTCAGGGTGACTGGGGGTCCCGGGCGATCCCCTGTACAGAGGTGGGGGCTGAGATCCGGCTGCAGACACGCCCCCACCCCCACAGCCCCCTTGGCTGTATGACCCAGAGACCGGGACCACAGGTCAGAATGCCACCCCCACCACGTTTCCCAGGAAAGCCTGTGTGCCTGTCCCCTCCCTCCACAGCTGCCCCCCCCCAGAGCTGACCCCCGCGTCCCCCGGGGAGGGTCCTGGGCACCCCGATGAGGACCCAGCCAGGGCCCAAGGAGGGAGCGGTGGCCCCTCTCTGTTCCTGCTGTCTCAGCCTGGCCGTCTCTTGGCTGTGACAATGACCAGGGTCCTCCTGGGTTTAGCCACGCTGCAGCCGCCGAGGCCACTTTCACGCTCCAGTGGAGGGCGGGCCTTGGGGCCTCTGGGACGCTGACCCAGCTTTCGTGTGGGCTGCGCTGTCCAAGCAGAGTTAGAAAAAAAGAGGGAACTGGCCTGTCAGCCCATTGAGACAATGCAGGAAGCAGGGCTTCATCCTGCGCCTTGAAGGGAGGCTTCTTACCCTGGACCCTATTGCAGGGATAGAGGATGTGGTCACCCCTGCCTCCAGTGGGTGGCCCTGGACACCAAGAGGCCCACACAGCTCAGTCACAGCGCAAATGTGCAGACACCCCCCCCCCCCCCCCCACCAAGAGGTCTTGGGGTCAGAGGGGAAGGGGAGGGGCTGGCATGGTCCGGGGGAGGGTAACAGTGCCGTGCACCAGCCCCACGCAGGCTGAGGGCACCGTGCGTCACTGCATCCCCTCCCTCAACGGGGAACCCAGCCCAGAGAGGGGAAGCATCTTCCCCAGGCTGCTCAGCAGTGATGGGCCTGAGCCAGACCAGGGTCCATACGCTCCCTGAGCTGGCACCCGGGTTCTCAGACCTTCGCTGCAGGCAGGGGCCATTAGTCCCACTTCACAGACGAGGAAACCGAGGCTCAGAGGTTGAAACCAGCCCCAAGCGGAGCTCCTCAGGCGTGTGGGCTCTGAGCTCTGCCCACAACACGGGCTCGACTCCTTCATGGGACCCAGAGCCCCATTTCTGTGGGATTTGTCAGAAAACCACCCCGTGTCCCATGTCCTCAGTCCCGAGGAAGTTCTCCTGGTCGCTAAACTTCAAAGTCATTTCTGCAGACTCTCCCGCGTCCTCACGCTACCTCACGGACCCTGGGCCGAGAACTAAGCCACAGGCCAGAGACGAGCTGCCGTGAGGGGACCCCGGGTCCTCGACGACGCTGTCCCCCAGCCCTGTAACTACCTCTCGTCCGCGGAGGTCAACAAAATAAACCAAATACAAAAGGTGAAGGAATGAATGACAGACAGGAAGGCAGGAAATACAGCCAGATGCCAGCCAGAGTCTGGATGGCGCAGCAGACCGGGGCTCGTGACACCGGCTTCTTCTTACGATCTGTGTTCCAATTTTTCTATACGAGCGACTGTCATATTTATACTGGAAGAAATAACTATGAAACCTAATTTCATCTTAACCCCCCAAGGGAGTGGTCATAAATGCTGCTTATGTTTCTTTCCAGGCCTGAACGTACCTGGGGGGAGGCGAGAGGGGGCGAACAGCCATCTCGGACCTCGGTGCTCAGGTAGGGACTCCGCTTTTCTCTTGGCTTCTTAGAAAGGATTTCGTTTCCCTCTAAAACCTGGGATGTTGGGAGCAGTACATATTCTGGCAATAAACGGCACCTACCAGTTTTGTTCGCACTGTTCAAATCTCATTGAAAACTAGAACCACACACACTAAAACCTTAATTAGCAAAGTTGGCAAGTTTTCCTGCCCCCGGCCAGGAACACAGAATCATCCAGAAAGACGCTGGGGTCTGTCCTCCCAGAAGCCTCCTGCCCAGGCAGCCGGGGGCTCCATTCCTGAGCGCCTCGGGGTAAGACCCCCAGGTCCCACCCTGACCCAGGAAAGCACATGCAGGACAGGAAGCTCTCAGGTACCTCAAATCAGGAATGGTTTCTTTAGAACCCAGGCACATGGCCTCCGGGGGGGGTCTTGGCTTTCAACAGGGCCACTTCCTCCCAGCTTCAAGGGGTCCCTGCCGTCCACGGCCTCGCCGCTCACGCACCTACATCTGCAACTCCCAGGGAGCCAGGCCCTGAGCCCCTTCTCCAGCTCTGAAGCCCACACCCTGCACCAACACCAAAGCCACCTTGAATTCCAACATGGCACCTGCCAACAGCCAACTCGAAACCGATGTTAAGTGCCCGCCAGCCCTGCGGAACCCCGAACTCAGGACGGGCCGCGTCTCACAACAGCCTTTGCCCCCACAGCACCAAGTCTTACACGGACCCATTTCCAGGCACCCCCAGCCAGTCCCTGCAGTTAGGACTGTGTCCTGGGACCCATGGACAGCCAAGACAGCTTCCTCCCTCTCCCATGTCCTTGCGGGGCTAGGCCCGCAGCCTGGGGACATCACACTTTTGTCTTCCCAGAACAGCCCACCTCCTTTATCCCTCAACACCTCTCCTTGAACACCAGCACTCAAAACAGATAAAGGAGACGCTGTCCTGTCGGATGGAAGGCCGCAGGGCCCAGAACCTCCTCAGATCATCCACTGCCTTGCGGCCCCCCACCTCCCCGAGAACCTCCGAGGAGCCCCGAGTTCCTGCGCACTGCCTCCCCGAGAACCTCTGAGGAGCCCCGAGCTCGTGTCCCCCCCCCACCCCGACCAGAACCTCCAAGGAGTCCCGAGTTCTTGCATGCCCCCCCCACCTCCAGAGAACCTACGAGGAGCCCCCGGTTCTTGCGCCCCCCCCAGTTCTTGTGCCGAGGAACCCCGAGTTCCTGCGCACTGCCTCCCCGAGAACCTCTGAGGAGCCCCGAGCTCGTGTCCCCCCCCACCCCGACCAGAACCTCCAAGGAGTCCCGAGTTCTTGCATGCCACCCCCCCGGTTCTTGCGCCGAGGAACCCCGAGTTCCTGCGCACTGCCTCCCCGAGAACCTCTGAGGAGCCCCGAGCTCGTGTCCCCCCCCACCCCGACCAGAACCTCCAAGGAGTCCCGAGTTCTTGCATGCCCCCCCCCACCTCCAGAGAACCTACGAGGAGCCCCCGGTTCTTGCGCCCCCCCCCACCTCCCTGAGAACTCCGAGGAGTCCCAAGTTCTTGTGTCCCCCCACATCCCCCACCCGAGAACCTCCGAGGAGCCCCGAGTTCTTGTGCCCTCCCCGAGAACCGCCAAGGAACCCCGAGTTCCCGCGCACCGCCTCCCCGAGAACCTCCGAGGAGCCCCGAGTTCCTGTGCCGAGAACCTCCGAGGAACCCCAAGTTCCTGCGCGCCGCCTCCCCGAGAACCTCCGAGGAGCCCCGAGTTTCCGCGCACAGCCTCCCCCAGAACCTCCGAGGAGCCCCGAGTTCCTGCACCGAGAACCTCCGAGGAACCCCGAGTTCTTGTGCCCGCCCCGAGAACCTAAGGGGAGCCCGGAGTTCCTGCGCCGAGAACTTCCGAGGAACCCCGAGTTCTTGTGCCCTCCCCGAGAACCGCCGAGGAACCCCGAGTTCTTGCGCACAGCCTCCCCACCCGAGAACCGCCAAGGAACCCCGAGTTTCCGCACACAGCCTCCCCGAGAACCTCCGAGGAGCCCCGAGTTCTTGTGCCCTCCCCGAGAACCGCCGAGGAACCCCGAGTTTCCGCACACAGCCTCCCCAAGAACCTCCGAGCAGCCCGGAGTTCCTGCGCCGAGAACCTCCGAGGAACCCCGAGTTCTTGTGCCCGCCCCGAGAACCTCCAAGGAGCCCCGAGGTCTTGCGCACAGCCTCCCCACCCGAGAACCGCCGAGGAACCCCGAGTTCCCGCGCACAGCCTCCCCGAGAACCTCCGAGGAGCCCCGAGTTCCAGCGGGCACAGTCCAGAAACACCAGCGCCGCGCCCCGAGCGGCCCAGGCCCCGCCGCCCTGCACGCCCGCGGCCCTCCTACCTGGAGGCCGCGATCTCCGCCTTCTGCTTGGCGATGGTGGCGGCCCGCTCGGCGGCCTCCACGGCCCGGTCCACCTTCTCGCGGATCTTGCTGGCGCGCAGCGGGATGAGGTTCTTGCGCTTGCCGCTCACGAGGACGTTCTGCTTGTACTTGCCCTCCTCCTTGGTGCCGTCGGGGAACGTCATGCAGCCGTAGCCGTGCCGCCGGTTGCCGGCCCACTCGCCCTCGTACTTGAGCCCGTCCGATCGCTGGCTCACCCCGAAGCCCGAGCGCTTGTCGCTCTTCCACTCGCCCACGTAGGTCTCGGTGGTGGTGGCGTCGATGTCGTCCTCGATGACCGCCAGCTCAGCCTCGCCCTCGCCCAGGCTGATGGTGGAGTGGATGTCGCTAGCGGTGGAGCTGACGGTGCTCATGCCGGCCTCGCTGCGGAACGAGCTCTGCTTGCTGCGCTGGCTGGCCAGGCTGCTCTTGGACTCGGACTTGCGCAGCTTCAGGCCGCTCAGCAGCGAGCGCCGGAACAGCCCCTTCTTCTTGCTCTTGAGGCTGTCGGAGTCGCTGTGCGCCACGAGCACGAAGCCCCCCCGGGACACGGCTGGGCTGCCGGCCGCCGCCGGGGACGCGTCGGGGTGCAGCGCGGCGCCGTTGGTGTGCTCGCTGCGCAGGGAGTTGATGGACGTCCTCAGGGGCGAGCGGATGACGGCCGCCATGCCGTAGGGGACGCTCTGCCGCACACCGTAGCCCTGGCGCATGCCGCCGGCCCACTGGCCCTGGTAGGTCCCTGCGGAGACAGCGGAGAGAGGGGTGAGCCCCCCGCAGGACCACGGGGGTCGGGAGGGGGGGAACGCCGTGGGTTGCCTGAGACATCTTGGCATGGTTCGCATTGAGGCACACGGACCGCCGATGGCGGAGAACCCTTGAGCCCTGCTTCCTACAGCTGCACCTCGAGCTCTTACAAGTTGGGGAGGGAGAAGGGGGGCGGCCGAGTCTCATACAGAGTCAGCTGTGAACTACAGAGCTCTCCCCGCACAGGGACAAAGGCCCAACCCTGAGAAGACAGGGAGAGGACGCAGCCAAGGAGAGGGAAGCACGTTAGCGAGTGACCCCGACAGTTGTGGGGTCTGGGAGTCCAGCTACAGGGACACAGGTCAAGGCCACAAACCCAGTAAGAGCAGGTGGGGGCGGGGGGGGGGGGGAGGAAGGGTTTGGAAGAGAATTGGGAACATTAAGGTATTGCAATCCGCAGACCAGACGTCCCCAAAAGAATCAAAAGCAGAAGCTCCAAAGAAGCATTTGCACACCCACGTTCACAGCAGTGTAATTCAGATGGCCAGCAGGTGGGAACAACCTGAGGGTCCATCCGTGGATGGACAGATAACGTAGGGTCTATCCATACAGTGGAATATTATCCAGCCGTTAAACTCTGACACCCGCTACAGCAGGGATGAACCGTGACGACTTTACGCTCGGTGAAACGAGCCAGTCATAGAAGAACAAATACCACAATCACATTTACACCACGCCCTTCCAGTAGTCAAGTTCACAGACAGAAGAACGGCAGGTGCCAGGGGTGGGGGTGGGGGCGGAGGGAGGAACAGGAAGTTGTTGAATGGGGTCAGTTTCTATTCGGGGTGACAGAGAAGTTTTGAAAGACAGAGGTGACGGTGGCACAACATCGTCAATGTAACGTGACTGACCTGCACTATTGAAGAGAGATCAAAATTGCAGATTTTATTATATATGTAATATCCTAACAGAAGAGGATAAAAAGGAAAAATAAAGCGGCAAAACCAGGCTCGTGTTGCTCTACTTGTCGTGTGATGGGAACCTCTCTGACCCTCAGTCTCCTCATCGATAGAGGGGGGGATGAAAACCCTAGGGTTCCTAGAGTCACTGCCAGGCCTCAGCTAGGCACCACTGAGGGGCTCCCCACCCCGGAAGGGCTTCTCAGTGAAAATGGGGGGGGGGGCTGTTCCCCTTCCTCTCCCAACTCACTGTTACAGAAGCAACATACAAGTTTTATCCTGCCCCATAGTGTTTTCATAAAAAAACTGGAAGAGCCAACATTTCAAAATCAAGGGGTTGCCACGTGAAAACTCAGTTCTGGTTTCTCCTAAAAAGAAATTACAGGATCTGGCAACCCTGGATCTTGGTCCTCTAGACAGGGCATCCCTAAAGGACGTCAGCCATCGATATGCCACTACCCACCACGGTCACCCACAGCCCCCAAGTCAGAACAGGTCCTGACCCTCCAAGGGCTCGTCTGAGACCTTATCCGAGCAGCCTGCCCTTACTTAATCCCCAGCCCTGCCGTCCAGATCCCACCCACTCCAGCCCAGCTGGAGCCCCCTCCCAACACCTAGGCTACCCCAGCCCACGGAGCCCACCGCACAGGACGTCCCGCATTCCACAGGTGGACTCTGGAGAGTGCCTGGGTCCTCCATGTTTGCAGGACACATCCGCCTGCTGAACCAGGCTGCCAGCTCCCCAGAGAGTAAGGGCCTTGTATTCTAGACCCGTTATTCTCATGACTCATGCGGGGGGGGGGGGGGGGGGCGGGGGGGGGGGAGAGATGTAGCCGGGACAAAGGACCAGGGAGACTTTTGCTCCAGCAAACAGCAGCCTGTCCATTTAAAAAGTGCCCCACAACACAGGTGCTTTCTAGAAACAGGGCACGGTTCTTGGAAACCTATCCTATGGGCCAGACCGAGGGAGGGCAGCCTCAGCTGCACATGCACTTGAGCCCGATCCCATGGAACTCATCCCACCCGGCGGGGAGGGCTTCTGTACCCCCACCCGGGTCAGTCATCTGGTTACCGCAAAGCCGGGTGGGGGTGCACCCCGCTGGGGGAAGCAGCCCCGGGCCCACGGCCTTAACTCGGGGAAATACAGTACAGCAAGGGCTCTCCCCTCCTCCCACCCCTGCCCCAACCAAGAGCTCTCCCTGCCTCCGGCTGGCTGCCTGTGCCAGGCAGTGGGTACCTTGTCCTCCGGAGGGTAGGATATGGGTTTTATCCACGTGCCCCATGGCGTCCACCGCACCCCTCCCAGAGTCCAGTCAACCTGGCTGTAAGCACGGGGCAGGACGGACAAAGGCGGTGGCTGACTCTGTGCCACCCAGCACGCAAGGGCCCATGCTGGGACAGAGCCTGTGGCTTCCACCAACACAAGGCCGTGAGGAGGACACCGGGAGCAGGCTCAGTGGTCCCAGCGGCTCCTTCCCTGAGGGTGGGGCAAGCAGGCCCTTGAAGGCCTCCTGTGCCCAGTCCAAGCTGCGAGTGTCCACACCCACATCCAAGGAAGGTTCCTTGGCCAGAGTGTGCAGTTTTGTTGGACCTGCGTTTTTTAACAGTATTTATTTTGAGGGAGACAGAGACAGCACAAGTAGGGAGAGGGGAGGAGGGGGGAGGGGGGGAGAGAATTCCAAGCAGGCTCTGCACGGCCAGCACAGAGCCCGACACGGGGCTCAAATCCATGAACCACGAGATCATGACATGAGCTGAAGTTGGATGCTCAGCTGACTGAGCCACCCAGGTGCCCCTGTATCTGCATGTTTGCCCCCAGTGGGAACTCTTCTACAAGGCTGCAGTCGACATCGGCAAGAAACTGGATTTCAACATCAAGGAAACACCACAGCCCAGCTCTGCTAGGACCGGCCTGGGAGCACAGCCTCCTCCCTTCCCCACAAAGGGGTGACGGAATCAAGAGAACAGACCCAGGTCAGCTCAGCGACCAGAGAGGCCGTGGGGAGGCTCCCATCCCCCACCCCCTGCCCTCCCCAGCCTCTCTGCCCAGAGTCCTCAGCCCTCTCCCTCCTTGCCGGAGCTGGCAGGGTGGGGGCAGGGGAGACAAAGGGTTCAAGCCCCTCCCAACATTTGAATCCAATCAGTTATTTGCAAAACCCTAAATCCAGTGTTTTGTTTTATACCCCAAGCAGCCTGTGTGTGAGAAGGCAGGAGCCAACATGCCCAGTACAACGGGAAGACCAAGTGACCCTGACAGGTATTGTCCCTGCAGGATGCTGTGAGGGCCCCAGAGCAGGGGAAATTTCCTGTGTGCACCTCCACCCTGACCCTGGGCCACCGGTCACAGAAAGACTCAGGCGCAGATGGACAGCTGGGGGCATGCCTACTTCTCTCCAGGCAAGCTCAGTAAGGCAGAGCACCCTCGAGTGGACTCCGCCTTCACCCACCTCACCTGCCTATCCTGATGAAGATAATAGGCTGGCCTCTCCATCCCCATCACCTGGAACTTGGAATCAGGAGATCTGAGGGGACTGCAGGTGAGGAAGCAAACCTCCCCGATCCTTGCCTGGGAAATGCTATCTAGAACCGGCAAGACTCGCAGGGAAGAGCCAACAGGACAAGGCTGTGGGACCTGGGACTGCCTTACACTTGAGCAGCATCAGCATCCCCCGAGGAGCAGGATAAAACCCCCTAAATTTGAGTCAGGTGGTGCAGCCTGAGCTTCTGCATTCCTAACAAGCTCCCAGGTCACCCTGCCGCTGCATCTAGAACCCTATGGAGGCTCCATACCTGGCTTGGCATGCCATCCAAATTCCGAAAGCCAGAGCCCAGGCAAGCCCCAACCCCCAGCTTCTGGCACCTTGGGCTGGGCGGACAGTCAGCTCTTGCCGAGTTCTGTGTGGCTCCCTAGAGCTCCACACATCTCTCACAGCCTTTTATTTTCCCATCTGAAGCCCCTGCCCATCAGCTGACACTCTTCCAAAGCACTTGTCACACAACCCAGAGGACCACCCTGGTGGAAAATGCAGTCTCTGCCACAGGCTGGCCTCTAGGGCTGGACATCAGCGGAGATGCCCTCCTGAGCGCACCCTGAGAGCATGCCCTGGGCAGGGACAGATCTTCCTGGGGGCACACCCAGGGGACCAGCTGGGAGCCCCAGGGTCAAAGGAAGGAGAGAAAGGAACAACATTTGCTGTGAAGTCAGGACTCATTGTGCCCATTTGACAGAAGACTGAGGCTTGGAAGCAAAAGAGCTATCCGATGTTACTGACAAGAGGGGGATTTGAACCCAGCTGGAGCTGATCTCAAAGCCTGCCTGCCTGCCCGCCTGGAGGGCCTCAGGCCTGCAGGTGGCTGAACCCCCCTCTCCTTAGCCCCACACCACACCTGCCTGCCCAGGGGCCAGTGCCACAGCCCAGCTCCTATTCTCCCGTCCAGAAGCCTCCCACTCCACCTGCACTGGCCCTCCTCCCAGAGGTCCGCTACCCCCAGTGCGCACAGGGTGCAGCCCTTCCCCTCCCGCATCGCAGGTGACTGGATCCCAGAATGTGGCCAACCGCTGACTCCCTCCGGGACACTGGGCTGGGAGGGGAGAAAGGCCGAGTGATCGCTTCCTGCCCAGAGGAGGAAAGAGGGGCCAGAGAAGCAGCTAGAGTCTCCTCCCTCAGAGAGGGGGACACAGTTGATTCTCCAATGCTGGCTCCACCAGAACGCCCCTCGTTCCTCCCAGTGAGCCCAGGGGTCCCTGAAACACCCAGAACCCCTCTCCTTGGGGTCCGTGTGCCCCCGGACCCCTGCACCAATTGGCCTGGGGTGTCACGCCCGGCATGAGAGCCCCGTGTTGAACAGGCATCTCCCTGGGAGGAACAGAAGGCATTCACAGAGCTCCAGGCCCCTTTTCCTCAGGTGCACAGGATGCCCTGGGTCCCCACATTCGTGCCCGGTGGGGTGGGGGGGAGATGCGTGGAGGCCCCTCCATCCCCAAACCCCATCTCACCAGCAGGGGACACACTGGGAAGTCAGGTTGTACCCCGAACTTTTGCTTCCTGCTTCACCCAGAAAGTGGGTTTCCCAGAGTTTCTGGAAACAATAGCAGAATGCACTGCACCCTGAGTGAAAACCACCACCCCAGCAATTCCACATGTCCACACGTCCACGTCTGGGCCCAACCCAGAATCTCCAAGGCAGGCAGGACTCGGAAATGAGTGCCGCCCACATGTCGCTTTAGATGAAAGCCACCTGTTGTGCTCGTATTTTGTGTGTGTGTGTAGAAAGCCACAATCCCAGGCCCTAACTGACCTACTGAATCAGGCTGGCCAGAGGAGACCACGTGATGTGCAGTGGTTGGGGCATCTCCTGTGATAGAGGAGGACCCAGGGGTGAAGAAACTCGTCCAAGGACACCCAGCTCATAAGCAACTGGGTCAGGGCAGCAGCATCACAGCACACGCAGGCATACTAGGCTCTGGAACCTTCTTTCACAACATACCCTGGACCTCCTTCCATTTTAAAAATATTTCGAGACAGAGTGTGTATGTGACCAGGGGTGGGGGGGGGGGCAGAGAGAGAGATGGGGAGAGCGAAACCTAAGCAGGCTCCGTGCTGTCAGCACAGAGCCCAACACAGGGCTTGATCTTACAAACCGGAGATCGTGACCCGAGCTGAAATCAAGAGTCGGACGCTTAACCGACTGAGCCACCAGGTGCCCCTCTTTCCACCTTTTCTACATTAGTGAGGACAGCCAGCCCAAAACCCGAACATTCCACAACATAGAAGTTACAAGCCAAGCTTCTGTGGGTACTTAGGTCATTCCTCATTTTTGATAGCTTATCTTTGAACACAAGTTATAGCCTTAGGATAGATTCCTAGAATGAATTTGCTCAAAGGGAAGTTTTTTTACTTAGGGCTTTTGATAAATTGCCCATGGAGAAGTCCACGTAAGAGTGACCATCTCCCTCCATTGTCACCAACACCAGGAAGGATTTTTTTAATAAGTTGTTTTACTGCTGAGTTTTTAAAAATATTAGAGAAAGAGTGTGTGCGCGCAAGCCAGGGAGGGGCAGAGAGAGAGGGAGGGAGGGAGGGAGGGAGAAAGCCCAAACAGGCTCCACACTATCAGTGTAGAGCACAATGTGGGGCTCGAACTCACGAACGTGAGATCATGACCTGAGCCGAAGTTGGATGCGTAGCCGACCGAGCCACTTAGGCGCCCCAGGATGTATTCTAAAAAATCAGTTTTAGCTGGGCTCTGACGAGCTACAGCTACTGACTAGCACGTGTTCTGGATTCCGGGGAAACGACTCATCCCACATGGTGAGGTCCTACCCACCCCTCTCCCACCCTCCCCAGGACCTTAGAAGGTAACCGTACTGGGAGACCTGGCGTTTGCAGAGAGGATTAAGGTAAAACGGGGTTAGGCGACGGACCCACGAAAAGATCCTCAGCATCACGGGTCATCCAAGAAACGCAGATCAAACCCACAGCGAGACCTCGCCTCACACCACTAGGACGGCCACGATCAACACCATAAGAAACGGCGTGGGGACCGCGCACCGTTGGTGGGAATGTGAAACGGAGCGGCCGCCGTGGAGAAAAGCACCGCAGCCCCGCCTCCAGACCCGTTGGAACGGAAGGCAGGGTCTCCAGGACCTTCACGCAGCGTGCTCACGGCAGCGCTACTCACAGCGGCCAAGACGTGGAGGCAACCCAAGGGTCCACGGACAGATCAAGAAAAGGTGGTCTGTCCACACAATGGAACATTTTTCAGCCTTAAGAGGAGGGAACCCCGACACCAGCTAGGGCACAGATGAGCCCTCGGGACACTGTGCTAATAGCCGGAAAAAGATAATTACCGTACGATTCCACTTACGGGAGATACTTCGGGTAGTTAAAATTCAAGACCGAAAGTAGGACGGCAGGTGCCAGGGCCTGGAGGGGAGTGGTTAATGCGTGCCGGGGCTCATTTTTACAAGACCCGCTTTCTGGAGGGGGGTGCTGGGAACAGCTGTGCACAGCGCTCAGGATGTTTGACACGAGTGAACTGTGCACTTAAAAATGGTCGAGATTGGGGGCGCCCGGGTGGCGCAGTCGGTTAAGCGTCTGACTTCAGCCGGGTCACGATCTCGCGGTCCGTGAGTTCGAGCCCTGCGTCGGGCTCTGGGCTGATGGCTCGGAGCCTGGAGCCTGTTTCCGATTCTGTGTCTCCCTCTCTCTCTGCCCCTCCCCCGTTCATGCTCTGTCTCTCTCTGTCCCAAAAAAAATAAATAAATAAACGTTGAAAAAAAAATGGTCGAGATGGTAAATTTTGGGGGTTTTATCACGATGAAAAACATGCAGCTGTTCATCTGGGCCCTAATACGATAGGACCGATGTTCCTATAAGAAGTGGGGGGCTCGTGGAGGGCGCAGTTATGTGCCCGACCTCAGCTAGGGTCACGATCTCCCAGTTCGTGAGTTTGAGCCCCACATCGGGCTCTGTGCTGACAGCTCAGAGCCTGGAGCCTGCTTGGGATTCTGTGTGTGTGTCTTTCTCTCTCTCTCTGCCCCTCCCCTGCTCACGCTGTCTCTCTTGCTCGCTCTCAAAAATAACAAAAAAACAAAACCCAGGGAAGTGAAACCAGGGGCGTGTGTAGAGGAGAACACCCAGATGAAGAGGCAGGAGGGGGGGCCACCTGCAAGCCCAGGAAAGCAGCCACAGAAGAACCCAGCCCTGGCACTTTGACCTTGCACCTCCAGCCTCAGAACTGGGACAGAATAAAGGTCTAGTGGATAAGCCTCCCGGTGTGTGACATTTGGTTACGGTGGCCCCACAAGCCAATAGAACATTCTCAGTCTCTAACCAGGTGACAGGACTGTAGAAGTTAGGAGGATAAACCAAGAGAAAGGATCAAAACCAGATTGCCGAGAACATATAAACGCTCATCGGGCAGGACACAAAAGTTCCTGGAGAAACAGAACCAGAAAATCACAGCCGGGGGACACCGGGCAGAGACAAGCCGGGGGCTAAGTGTGGGACCAGACACAGGACATCTAGGAGGAAGACCACATTCTGAGCAGAGACCCTGCCCCCGTTCCCAGCCGATCCAGGGACGGGCAGGTACACGGACACATGCAGGCAGGAGGGGAGAAGTCCTCTGAAGAGGTCGAGTCCGGCCAGTCTGCTTCTTGGGACCTTTAAGAAACGAACAGCCAAGGGTCATCAGACATTTGGAAGAAGCTGCCAGGAGGAACAGGGACCCAAACATACAAATAAGTGACAGGGAAGGGGGAAACTGGAGAGAATCATGGAAAATGCAGGGTACAGCAGGCATCAGGGAGGCCAGAAAGTAAAGCCATGAAGAGAAAACACTGTATCCATAAAGTGCAGACACAACACACACACACACACACACACACAAAGAAAAGTCAGATTAAACAAGCAAGCTCCAGGAAATTAAAAGTGCGATGGCCAGAATAAAAATTTTGGAAGAGAGTTGGAAGACAAAGTCAAGAAAATCAGAAACTGGAAAAGAAGAGGCAGGCAAAGTACTGGGAAATAGAAGAAAATGTGAGTTGTGTAGGCTAGGCAAGAGGCCCCGCGTCTATACGTTAGGAGTTCTGGAAAAGCAACGGAGGAAAGATACCAAAGACACAGGATAGGAAGGCGACTGGGACTGAAGGGTCCGGGCTGAAGGGGCTCAGGACACCAGCACGAAGAAGGAAAAACACTCCTACCAAGACCCGGCACTGTGGAATTTCAGACCACCCCCCCCCCCAACATACACCCTAGAGTGAAGACCCCAAACACTTGGAAGGGGGGCACAACCCCACATGAAGGGCTGAGAATCAGAACGGGAAGAGCCTTCTCAACAGCAACAGTGAAACCCAGCAGTCAGAAGTCACGCCCCCACCCCCAAACCCTGGACTTCAGTCTAGAATCCTGTAAACGACCAATTCCTCAGCCTAGCCCCCAAAACCAGCTTTCAGGCAGCCTTCCTTAGGAAGATACTACAGGACGTATGCCACCAAAACAAGGGAGTAAACCAGGAAAAAGCAAGACCCGGCCAACAAGAAGGGCAAAGGGGACTTTCCAGGAAGCAGAGGGAAAAAGGGAACATCTACAGGAAAAGCTGTAAAACGGAGATCACGTAGAACGTGTGGCTGCATACAGGTGTAGACCGGTAGGGAATCTGGAGGCTTCGTTCATGTGAACAGCTGCACGGAGAGGTATTCTCTGGACCCTTTGGAAGGCAGGGAAAGAACGAGTGATCTAAGAACGATGCGGCCGCAAAAACAGTCCGGTGCCCTGTGAGGACAGGCGCGGGAGGAGCACAGGGACTCCGAACGCACCGACTAGCTCCACAAGCGTCAGTCTTGTAATGAGAAAGACCCCAGAACATGGGGTTAACGAATATGGGACCTGACGTCGGAAAGCTTAAGAAGGGGAATGGGGTCCCGAAGACTGAAGTTTCCTCATCAGCCGCAGCAACAAGTCCACACAGGACGGCTGCGAGCGTGAGGAAAACAGGAAGCACAGTTAGCTCAAATTTGTGGGCAGGTGGGAAAGGGGGGGTGGTTCTGTGGACTTTGGTTCCAAGCAGGTTTTTTTAATTTTCATTTGTTTGAGGCGGGAGGGGCAGAGAGAGAGGCACAGAGTCCAAAGCAGGCTCCAGGCTCCAACCTGTCAGCACAGGGCCCGACAGAGGGTGGGAACCCTCAAACCGGGAGATCACGACAAGAGCCCAAGTCAGACACTCAACCGACAGAGCCACCCAGGCACCCCCTGCTCGAAGCAGGATTTTTGGGGGGGCACGAATGGATACCTTCAACTATGGGCACAGATGATCTTGATAAAGGTCATGAGGGGAGGGGCAGAGAGGGAGAGCGAGAGGATCCCAAGCAGGCTCCACGCTGGCAGCACAGAGCCCAGCATGGGGCTGGATCTCATGAACTGGGAGATCATGACCTGAGCTGAAATCAAGAGACGCTTAATGAATGCAGACACCAAGGCGCCCTAATGGTGAAACATTTTGGAGGGGGGAGAGAGGAGAGGAACTTCCGTAAGAAGATTCTTCAGAAGTCCAGGTACCCACCCTGCTCGGGCTGCCTAGGCTCAGGGAGGCTTCAGGGCCTGTGGAGGTGCCGACGCGAAGCCCCGCTCCCCACGGAAGATGCCAGCCTGGTGAGCACCCAGACCGCACTTAGAAGGCTGGTAAGGAAAGCCGGGAAGAGGCCCCAAAGCCCCAGGCCAGCGGGCTCCTCGGGATGGAGGGGAGACGCTTCCCCGAGGGGTCAGACACAGCGTGCAGAGTGGAGGCCGGAAGCGGAGCCGGGAGGCCCCAGCAGCCCGTGCAGGACGCCAGGCAGGAAGCGCCCAGAGGAGAGCGGCAGGCAGTTCCCGCCCCGGAGAGACCGACCCAGGCGCCGGCGGTGCTTCTGGCCTCGTGTCGGGGGGAGAGGGGGACAGGAGGAGCCATCCAGGCGTGCCCCCTCCAAGGCCCTGGGGTGCCCCTCTGCTCCCCACACCTGTTCATCCTGGGAAGGGCTTGTAAACTTAACCGTTTGTAGAACCACTTATAGAAAAAGCAGGAAGTACATAGATTTCCCGTACGTCCCCCTCACGGCACCCTTCACACCCTTTTGTCACCTCGCAATGCATTTGTTCCGATCTCTGGGCCCACAGTGATGCACGTAGAATCCTAGCTCACAGCGGGGGTCCCTCTCGCTGCTGGCCAGATGTACGTGTATCCACCATCACGGCACCCTACAGAGTCGTCACACGGCCCCGGAATCCCACGTTCTGCCTAGTCCCCTCTCCCCCCAACGCTGGGCAGCACAGACCCTCTCCCCGTCGCCAGAGCATCACCCTTCCAGGGGGCCAGCTGGGGTCGTGCACGATGAAGCCCTTCCGGGCCTGCCTCTTGCATGCAGCCCCCGGCCCGTGAGGCGTCCGGCTGTCCGGTGGCTGCGGGCCGCGGTGCCGTCACCCACCCCCTGGTGAAGGGCAGTGTCGTTGCTTCCGAGTTTCAGCAGTTACAAGTAATGGGAAAGCACTTTCTCACAGAAGGAAACAAACCTAATCTCCCAATAAGGGATATGCTTTTAAGGTCCATGGTCTATCACGTTCACGAAGACTTCCCCGGATCCGTTGCCTTCTCAGGTCTGGGGGACCTGGATAACCCTGCTGGGGAGCCTGGCAGTCCAGAGCCTCGACCACGGCGTCTCTCTCAACCCCCATGGGCCCTTGTGAAGCCCTTCAGATGCCGTGGTCGAGGCTCTGGACTGCCGGGCTTTTCCAAGGCCACACAGCAGGAAGAAGGGAGAGATCCGAGTCTCCCTACTCGGCTGTCCTCAGAGTCGGAAGGAACCTCCATCCCCCCGTGGTCCCCGTCACAGGGGACGTCCACGCTCCCGGAGGTCAGCAGGGCAAACGTTAAGTATTAGCTGGTTTGTAGACCCCAGCCAGATGGCCCCACGTGGTTCCTTCTGAGCCACACTCCCTGGGGACACCAACTCCGCTCGCACCATCCTGACCTTGAGGAGAGGGCAGAGGCACCTTAGGTGCACCGTGAGTCAGGTCCACCCCACGGCCAGGGCTTCTTCCACCGGGTGCCCAGAGCCACTTGCCCAGAATCTTGACGTTAAGGAGCTGAGCTAGGGCCCCGACCAGGTGTGCCCGATACCCGGGCCCACGTTCTGGGCAACGGTCTATCCTACTCCCCGAGAGAGAAGGGTGAGGTCAGCAACGAGGAATGCAGGCTCCGGCTCCAACCACCCACTGGCTCCCCGCCAAGGCCGGGTGCTTCTCAAGCCCACAGTGTGCACAGCCGCTCCTACAGGATGGCAGAGAGGCAGGTGGCAAGGGAATGCACCCCGAGGGAAGCCCCCCAACATGGTAGCGGTACCCCCATCACACAAAAGGAGGCCGGCTGTTTCCTCTGATGCCCTGATGTCCAGCACGACCCCTCCCTGGGGAACGGATCAGACACACAAGCTGACAAACCTGGGCATCTCACCCACCAGCCTCCAGCCCCACATCCTGCCGGGCCTCAGTGAGCAGGAACGCCCCTGCTCCCCAACCCTGATTCCTCCACCCCCGGCTGCCCCGCTCATTCCCCTCTGGGCACGAACAAGGGAGGCTGGCCGGAACCGGATGCAGCAGGAAGAAAGAACTACTCTGAATCCCACCATCTGGGGAGCACCTTGCCTGGACCCGTACTCCCCTCCCTGCTCACCCAGAGAGGCGGCAGCTGCAGAGGCCCACAAGGTTAGCCCGAGGTCAGGAGTTCACGGAAACGCTTCGGTGGGAGCCAGCGGGCGTGGGCAAAAAGGGAGGGATCAGCCCCTCTCAGGAAAGGGCTCATCGCCAGAGTGGTCAGAAACCAGGCAGGTCTGAGTGTGGCCCCACGAGCCCAGGGAGATCTCCGGCCTCTGAGCCTCACTGGTCCGCATCTGTGAAACAGGGACCAGAACAGCACCCTGCTTGGTCATCATGGGGAATATACTCGTTAGTACTTCAAGATGGGGAGGGCACGGAGCAGTCACGCCGTTCGTGTAAAATCCGTCAGGAGGCCTTGGTGGTTTGAGAGGCGACCAAGCACACAGGCAGCGCTGGAGAGCTCTACGTCAGGAGTGGCTACTGTTTTGCCAACCCATAGTTCTCCTGGGAACTCAGAGATCCAGATTCCCAGGCCCCTAGACCCCCTGAGGCAGAGACCCTGGAACGTGCCACAGCCCCAAGGTGACTGATGCCGCTAAAAATCGAGAACCCACGTTTTTCTATTAGAATCATCTGGAGAACTCTGAGGAGTTCTCACAGACACCCAGCCTACCCAGAGGCAGAGACTCGGTGGGCGTGGGGGAGGCCTGGGCAGGAAAGCATTTTAAACACCTCTTGAACGACTATTTTAGGGCTCTCAACGTCTCCTTTTGCACGTTATGTTGTTGGAGAAACAACGATCTCGGGGCCGAAAAGTCACTTGCTGGTTAAGCTTCCATCGAACTTCAGACAGCAGCCTCCACGGCACACTTCCCCAGAAGATCTCCACCCTCCCATGGATCACTTCGCAGGATCAGGACGTCATACACACGCCAGAAATACAGCAGGGCCATGGCTAAGGGCCCACGTGAAGACAAGGCTTGCGACAGGGCTTGAACCCTCACCCCAGGCAGACACGCACCGTCAACCAGAAACAAGAGCTGTAACCCCCAGAGACCACCTGTAAGCCCCAGGGAGACTTCCACAGGCCTTAGCTTCCAGAGTTCTGGGCTAGAGAACCTAAAGCAGGGGGAGGACCAAAGCTTCTGTGTGGGGCTACCCATTCCAAGGGCCGAACAGAGGTGAGGGAGGAGTGAGGGCAGGACTCCCACCGAACCCCCTGGGGACAAGTCTAGCTCCACTACCAACCATAAGGCTGGGGAAATTACTTACCTTCCGTTTGCCCGTCTGTAAGATGGTGACAGTAGTACCTAACCCAGTGGGACTTCAGCAAGAACAGGGACCTAACACGAAAACCGAAGACGATCCGAGAGAAGAGGGAAGAAGGAGCCCGGGGTGTTTGTATCCTGTGGAAGCCCCCGCCTACCTGCTAAAGCCCCAGGGAGGGCCCCACCTGCCTGCTATAACCGCACAGAGGCCCCACGTGCCTGTTACAACCCCACGGAGGCCCCACGTGCCTGTTACAGCTCCACGGAGGCCCCCACCTGACTGCCATAGCCCCAGGGAGGCCCCTACCTGCCTGCTATAAACCCATGGAGGCCCTACGTGCCTGTCACAGCCCCATGGAGGTCCCATGCGCCTGTCACAGCCCCACGGAGGTCCCACGTGCCTGTTACAGCCCCACGGAGGCACCTCACCTGCCTGCTATAGCCCAACAGAGGCCCCCACCTGCCTGCTATAGCCCCAGGGAGGACCCCACCTGCCTACTATAACCCCACAGGCCCCACATGCCTGTTACAGCCCCACAGAGGCCCCACGTGCCTGTTATAACCCCATGGAGGCTCCCACCTGCCTGCTATAGCCCCACAGAGGTCCCACGTGCCCATTACAGTCCCATGGAGACCCCACGGAAGCCCCCACCTGCCGGCTATAGCCCCATGGAGGCCCTACATGCCTGTTACAGCCCCATGGAGACCCCATGGAGGCCCCCACCTGCCTGTTACAGTCCTACAGAGGCCCTATGTGCCTGTTACACCCCCACAGAGGCCCCACGTGCCTGCTACAGCACCACAGAGGCCCCCACGTGCCAGCTATAGCCCCACGGAGACCCCATGTGCCTGCTATAGCCCCACGCAGGCCCACAACTGCCTGTTATAGCCCCATGGAGGCCCCACGTGCCTGGTATAACCACATGGAGGCCCTTACCTTCCTACTATGAAGGGCCCCGAGGCCCCAGGTGCCTGCCATCTCCTCCTGGGGGTCCCTGCAAGTGCCTGCCATCTTTTCGCCGGGGTCCCCCAGAGTCGGCCCTCCCACAGAAAAAGAGATTGATCAGTGGTTGGGGCTACCTCCTACAGCAACATCATTTCCTTTTCCACGACCCTTCCCTAAATCACAGCGTCATGGGCACCGCTCTGCTATCTATGAAGCTTCCTTCAGGCCCCTTTCCACACCCCTAGGCCTCAGTTCTGCAGCGTAGAGAGAAGACCCTTACCCTCGTTCACCCAACCAGTCTGCTAAGTACCCACCACGTGCCAAGATGGAAACCATGCCAAAAACAAAGAACCCCTTGGATCTGAGACTCAGAGGGAGAGATATTAGGTGGCCACCACCGGTACGCAGAGGACTGGAGCAGGTCTTCGGATGGAGGCAGAGGGGCAGAAACGTGGTCGGGACCACCTCCGGTGGGGGGTGGGGGGTGGACACTGAGTGCTTCCGTGCCTGGAATGACGGCCATCTCCATCCCTGTTAGGGTTCTCTCCAAACACAAACTCTGCCAAGTCCAGGAATAGATCCACCCCCCAGGGGGGAGGCTGGTAAGGACTTCTCAGCTTCCAGAAGATTCTTTTTAAAAATAAGTGGGAACGTCCGTTGGTGCAGACACTTTGGAAAACAGTCTGGCAGTTCCTCAAATGACCATATGACCTGGCAATTCCACCCTTAGGTACGGACCCAGGAGAAATGAAAACACCTGCCCCACACACACCTGCACACAAGTGTTCACAGCAGCAGCAGGTTCCAACAGCGAAAGGTGGAGGGAAACAAGATACCCATCAACAGAGGGCTGGCTGAGCTGGATGTGGTCCGTCCACGCCCTGGAAAGCTCATGAGTCTTAAGGAGGAGCAGAGCTCGGGCACATGTTAGCGGATGGACCCAGAAAGCATCCCAGAGCCTGAAGGGCACGTATCATGTACAATGCCTGTATGTGAAATGTCCAGAAGATGCAAATCCAGAGACAGAGGAGTTTCGGAGGCCACCAACGGGACAATGTTGGGGGGGGGGGTTAGGGAAAGGACAGTGGGGTACAAGGTTCCTCTGGAGGGATGGCACACGGCCCTGTGAATACACTAGAAACCACTGAATTGTGCACCCGGAGCAGGTGTGCTGTGTGGCATGTGAACTAAGCCTGCGCTTGGGTTAGCAGAGCCCCAGTAAGGAGGGGGCCGAGGCGTGCGGCAGCCCAGCCTTCCTTTGCCCTGGGAAGGGGGGTGACGGCCATCACCTCCACTTCCCATAATTGCCAGTAACCACCCTCCTGGATCCCCCTGTTTGCCGGGCTCCCCGGAGGGCTCCTGCCCTGTGGCCCAGGGGGTGCCACGGCTGTTTCCGAGTGGTGTCCAAACCTCCACAGAACCGTGCGGGGGAAGAATGCTCCGGTCAGGACTCCCCAGGCGACAGAGGGGGACAGTACGATTTCAGACGTGACAGCTGCTCCCAAGGAGCAGGGTGGGAGCAGGGGCCCCCAACTTGGGGTGTGCAGACTCCCAGGGGGGCCACAGAAAGAATCAAGAGTCGTGGGGAAAGAAATTACATCCTTATTTTCACTGGCCTCTACTTGAGATTTAGACAGGCAGCAAATCACAGCAGTCGGTCGCCAAACCCGTGATCTTGTCACCAATAGAAACGGCACGTCCCGGGAGAGTGGTTGCAAACATCTGGGATATGGTTACACCCCAGGCCTGCCCCCGCCGGAGCAGGGCCAGAGTGCTCAGGAGGACCCTCACACCCACCCTGCTGGTGCCAGCACTGTGCCAAGGACACACGGGGCCCGAGTCCCCACTGACCCCATGGATGCCAGCTCCAGGCTCATGCTGGGAGGGACGCTGGGGCTGTGCAGGTGTCTCCAGACAGAGAGGCGCTGAGAAAAGACCTGGAGGGCAGAGGGGAAGCAGGAGGGGCTGAGGGCTGACCGGCCCAGAACCCTCCACCTACACCTCCCTGATGACTCAGTGTCCACGGGGCTAGGCCTGTGAGGGGCACACACTCCCTCCCTGCCACTCCCCTGCCAGGGTCTTCCTCTGACCTCAAGCCCTAGGGGACCTGGGGTAACAGTGAGTCACCCAACACGACTCTGGGCCCCCAGAAGCCTTGACACCCCTGGGAGGTAGCCCACAGGGCATGTCTGGGGAGGGGACGGGTCACTGGCTCAACCTCTTCCAGCCCCGCCTGACTCCGGGTGCCCGCAGGGACTGGCCTGCGGCCTGATACAGGCTTACTCTCTCTGGGAGTCCCCTCCCTCACCTAGCTCTTCCGTCAGGGCCCAGGGCCCAGTTCCTCAGGAAAGCTGGCCAGACCCCACCCCAGTCCCAGATGTCTGTCACAGCCCAGGCTGACAGGCCCTTGAGCTGGGGTTCTCCCGAAACTACTTGGCTCAGCCATCAGCCAGAGTCCTTGAGGCTCGGAGAGGAAGAGCGGAGGGGACGCCGCTCTGAGACCCTCCCCAAACTGCCCACCCAAGGCTCTAACGCCTGCTCACACCGCAGTTCCCACGGGAGGGTCTGCCCTCCCTGCAACGAGGAGCAAACTGGAACGGCCTCAGGGCTGGAGGGCTCGACACCCCGAAGGAGTTCCGGATGCTTCTGCAGGAACCCCTCCCCTCTGGCCGCTGTGAGCGGAAGGGAAGGCCTGGAGGCAAGGGTCTGCTGGCCTTCCTGAGGGGGACTCAGAAGCCCCCAGTGCCAAGCCCCGAGGCCTCTCAAGTTCAGACACCCTGGCTCCAGCTTGCCTGGCTGGGGTCCCCAGCCTGGGGTTCTGCACCCCCACACATGTGGGGTGTCCCCAGCCCAGGGCTCTGTTCCATCGGCTGGTGGAGGCAGGGTCCGCATTGTCCCCCCTCCACTCGGGGCCAAACGGAACTAGCTGGAGGGGGCTGAGCCCCGGCAGCCGGGGCTGGAGATCTGTGCTCACGGGCGCCACCTCCATGCCCCCCACGTCCGGGGAGTTCGATCCCATTTAAGGCTCTGGCTCCCCACAGTCCTGACAGGCAGGCGCAGGGCTGGAGACCGAGGCAGGGTGCCTGCCCGGGGCGCTGGGGGCTGCGTGTGGCCCCCTCCCTCTGAGCAGCAGGACAGCAAGCTCCAGGGGGTTGATGCTCAGACTCAACAGAAAGGTGCGTAAGGCGCAGGGTGCTGGGCGCCAGTGAGCGCGAGGCGGCTGCTTGAAAACAAAGGGCCAGGGAGAAGTAGCAGGTGCATCTGACCGCAGGAAGGGACGCGTCCCTCCTCCCTCTGCCCTGCCTGTGGCCTCCCTGCTCCTCCCTCTCCCTGTCTCTCCCTCCCTGTCTGTCTCTCCCTCTCCGTCTCTCTCCCTCCTTCTGTCTCCCTCTGTCTGTCTCTCCCTCTCCCTCTCTGTCTTCCTCCTTCTGTCTCTGTCCTTCTGTCTCTGTCTCTCCCTCTGTCCCTCTCCCTCTCCCCCTCTCCATCTCTGCCTCTCTGTCTCCATCTCTCCCTCTCTGTTTCTGTCTTTCCCTCCCTGTCTGTCTCTCCACTGTCTGGCACATTCCTGCACCCCCCCCCCCCCCCCCCCCGCCGGTCCTGCTCAGGCCTCCAGCTAACAGGACACTCTGTGCTTGTGAACACTTCATGGCCACTGTCACCAGGGCCGCCTCCAGCCCAGAGAAGACCCTGACCTCTGCTATATTTCTGCCGCATTCTCTTGGGGATCCACAATTAATTTCCTCCAGATTGGGCCCCACACCGCAGACACAGCCACTCAGCCCCCACGCTGTCTGGGTGATGAGGGATCCCCAGGGAGCCTCCAGGCAAGGCTGCGGGCTGGGCCCTTCATCCCCAGAATGTTTATCTCCTGTTTGTCCTAACAGGTTGGTTCTGTGCAGACCCAAAGGGTCAGGCTGTGGCCTCCACAGCCAGGGAAGGCCCGACCACCCACCTGGCGCGGCCCCTCGAGTCTGGCATAGCCACAGCCATGCTGGCTCCCGCACTTCCCAGGGCGGCCCTGCTCCCCCTCCCTGCACTTAAAACCCATGGAGCCTCTGTGACCTCGCCCTGCCATCCTCTGGGCGTGTGGGGAAGTCCCTCCCCCAAAGGCTTTCCCACACCCGCCAGGTCTCACTGTCAGCCCTGGTTCCGCTCCCTCCATCCCATCAGCAGTAAAGGGGGACCTATGGGACAGGTGCATGGACACGGCCCCCTCAGCCAGTCCAATGGTCCCACGCTGCCCTGGGGCTATTTGCTGCTATCCCCGGGGCCGGCTCATTGCCAGGCACACAGTAAGTGCTCAATAAATACCTGTGTGGGTCCCAGCTACCCCGCACACACCACGGCTGTTCTGTCCCTGCCAGTAAAATAGACCCTAACTACAGCCCATCAAAGTCTGCGCTGCAGGAACCGGACAGGATCCCCTGACCTCCTAGCCGGTGGGCAGTGGCCCGAGTCAACATTTACTCAACACCTACTGTGTGCCCGGCACCGTGCTAGGTACTCGATAGGCAAGAGAAAGGCATCCGCAGTTTATTTCAAGGAATCCACCATCCAATGGGAGAGGCAGACGGCAAGCGGGGAGTCCCGGGGGGTCAGGAGTAGACGCTGGGGCTTACGTCACTGTGGTGTCTACAATACATTAAAACGTTTACAACTCAACAATAAAAAGACAACCCGAAGCAAGCAAGGGCCCGAACAGACGTGTCTCCAAAGACATCCCAGCGGCCAGTGAGCACGTGAAAAGATGTCCGACATCACTAATCCTTAAGGAAATGCAGATCCAGACCACAGGGAGACGTCCCTTCACACCTGCTAGGAGGCTGCGATCATGGGGTGACAGTGACACGTGCGACAGAGATGTGGCGTGGCCGGAACCCGCAACACGGCTGGCGGGAACACAGAATGGGGCAGCAGCTGCTTGTGAGGTTCATCACGGGGCCGCCGTAGGACCCAGAGGACCCGGCAACCCCACCCCCGGGGAACAGAAAGCGGTGTCCACACGAAAGCATACACGAGAATGTTTGCGGCCGCACCGTTCACAACGGCCCAAATGTCCACCGACCAATGAACAGACAAGCAAATGTGGCCACGCCAGGGAACATCACTGGGTCTTGGAAAGGAATGGAACCTGGCGCGGGCTCTGGCGTGGGCCCCTGGACGCACCCGGAAACACCGTGCTGAGGGACAGGCCAGCCACAGGGGCCCCTTGGTGACGCTGTCCACCCCAAGGGTCCAGACCCAGCAAATCCAGGGACAGAGAGCGGACCGGCGGTTGTGGAGGGCGGGACGGCTTAACGCACCAGGGGTTTCTTTCTTGGGTGACAAAAACGTTCTAGAACAGGCGGTGCGGAGCTGCGCAGCCCCGTGAACGCACCACAACCCACTGAACTATACGCTTCAAAAGGTAAATTTTACGCAAAACCACGTCATGATGGCATCATTCATCCGCTCTCGGGGTGCAGGCTTGATACGGGACAACCTCGGGGGCATAATGACAAGCGGGGAAAAGGTGACAGCAGAGCGGGGGCCACGATCCACCGCTGGGGACTTCCACAGGTGTAAACAACCACATGACATGACGGCAGCTCGCTCACGGAGCATCTGCATGCAGCAGGCAGGCACGCACAAACCTTCACCTGGTCTCCCATCCAGCCTCCGGGAGCCCCCAAGGCGGGGCTCGTGACCAAGGACCTGATGGCTGGGCTCAGTCCCACCTCGTGTGATTCCGTTGCTTCTGGAATCCAAACCTTCCAAGTGACTCGGGAAAGTCACTCCATCCCCCAGCCTTTGTTTCCTTGTCTGTGAAATGGCCTCGTGGGGTGGTGGGGCCATAAGGTGACCTACTGGACGCAAGGGGTGAACACAGGGCTGGGACAACAGTCCACGTCCTGTCTCTGTTCCTGCTGTCCTCTGCACCCCCACCCCTCAGGGCCACCTGCCTCTCGGCCCGTCTACATCCTCCACACCTTCCTCCTTCTCAGGCCCGATTCTGATCCTGGTGCTTCTCGCCTCCAGTGCCACTCTCTCCTGACTTTGTGCCACCTCCCAGCGGACGGTGCCCCCATTCAGATCAGATGCACAACCCCCTGCTCCCTCCACCCTCACCCAGCACGCAGCCTCTCACACCACACACCTTCCACACCAATTCCTGCCCCCAGACGCCGTCCCGGGCACCGCGCACCTGCCCAGCCACTGCCCCCACCCAGACCCAGGGCATCATCTCCCCTCCCCTGGACACGAGCACCCTCTGGGGGTCCCCAGCTTCCACTCTGGTCCCCATTTCCTTCCCCACCCAGCAGCCAGAGTCATTACCCAAAGACACCAGCACAAACAGCAAGGGCCCAGCAGTTGTATCGCAGAGAGACCAAGGCTCACGTTCACGTAAGAACCTCTCCGTCAGAGTCTGCAGGCGCTGTGTCCATCATAGCCCCGAACGGGAAACGCCCCGGATGCCCCTGAACCGTGATGGGTACGAAAGCCATGGTCCAAGCACACGCTCACCCCGGACACCGGTCAGCAGTGAAGAGGAACGAAGTCTGGGCGCACACAACGAGCTGGATGGGTCTCCCGAGAACCGCAGTGAGTGAAAAACGCCAGTCCCCGTAGGTTGCATACCCCACGATTCCGTGTATAGAACATTCCGGAAATGAGAAAATGACAAGATGGGGAGCAGAGGAGTGGGTGACAGGGATGAGAGGGGGGAGGGTGCGGCTCTGAAAGGGTGGCAGGCCGGGGGGTGGAGGGGTCCCGGCTGCTGAAACCCAGTGTCCATGTTGATATCCCGGCCTCAACGCTGCGTGGTCCTTCCGTCAGGTGTTACTTTGGGGAGACAGGGTGGAGGGCACAAACGTGGGAGTCTAGGGGCATCTTGAAATTAAAACTTAATTATTCAAAAGCAGGAACACCACGGGGTGCTGCTGACCTGCCTAAACCCTTCAGCGCCCTTCCTGCCCTTCCTGCCGTGGCCTGGAATATGTGCTCACACCCTCCCTCCTCTCACCCTCTTCCTCCAGTTCAGAACCACACCTGTTCCAGCCTCAGGGCCCTTGCCCTGCTGTTCTCTACTTCACACACCGCCCCCCCCCGCCCCCTGCCCCCACTGCTTTTGGAGGGACGGTCATCCAGGCATCAGCCAACCAGAATTTCTGCAGCTTTCCCTGCTACAAGGCCACAGGGAGGAACCCGCAAGAGCCAGTCTCTGCCCCCTCAGAGACTCCAGTGCATGGGGAGGGGGACAGGACAGCCACAGAGGCCAGTAATTACAGTGCCCGGGAGCACGCACGCACAGAGGCCCAGAGGCCCTCTGGGGGTCTGAGGAGGGGTGCCCCGCACCATCCTCCCCAAAGTGCGTTTCAACCACAGCTCCCCAGATCCACCCACAGGGAGCCAGGCCTTTGAACTCACCAGCGAGCAACCAGCTGGCCGGGGGCGGGGCCCCAGAAAGGTCACGCACGGTCCCCAGGTGGACAGTGGGGCGCCAGCTCGCGGCCCCTCGAGGACCAAGAAAGCCTGCACTGGCTTATCATACAGGCCTCCCAGGGAGGCCCCCACCTGGTGCTCCTGGGAACACCCCACTGAAAATCCCTCCCGGGCTCCTTACGGTGAGACCTCCCCTCAGCCACCTTCAGAGGCTCCTTTCCTGCCCTTGTTTGTCCCCAACCCACAGAGGCGGACGGGGAGCAGTGGGTGATTCTCAGGTCTGGTCCTCAGGACCCCTGCCCTGGATGGCCCCAGATGTGTGCCCTGGGCTAGATTCCCTCCTGGGGAGTCTATCCAGGGGCCCTGGGTGGGAGGTTTGAAGCGGACCACAAGATGTTGAGACCGTGTCAGCACCCCAACTTCTTAGGACTCGCTGGGCCTCAGTTTCCCCTGCAGAATGGAGGAGTCATGCCTTCCTCCCAGAGGGACCGAGTGAAAGAAGGCACAGGTGGCTCCCAGCTCATGGCCAGACTGCTGACACCAGGCCTATGGACCTGGTGGGGAGGGCGCGGGATGAAGTCCTAAGGATCACATGCTGCCTGGTGGGGCAGACGGCCGAGTCCCGGCAGGACAAACTCAGGACTCTGAGGCCTTGGAGAGAGAAGGGGTATGTTCAGGGGAGGGGAGGTGGGGAGGCCAGCTCTGACCCCTCCAGCCTTTTCTCTGTACCCACAGGTCAGAGCCTGCTGGCTCCGGCCTTCCTCCCGTGTCCCACCTGCCGTGTGCGGTGATGGTCACATCCGTGTGTCTGGGCACCTGTGGAGAACGGGAGGGTTCCTATCCTGGGGTCCACAGAGAAGTCTCAGGGAGTCCATGAACCCCCACAAGTACCGACAAAATGCCACATGTGTGCAGGGAGAGGACCTGCGTGTGTCCTGGGAGAGGACCCTCAGCCTCGCCATGTTCTCAGAGGAACCCGGGAGAACCCACAAGTTTATGAAATGCTGAGCAAAGGGTCACCAAAGGCCGGGGTTCAGGAGACCGGGCCATCCTTTCCTACCTCTGCATGACTGTGAGACCGCGGGCGCCTCCCTGGGCCTCAGCGTCCTCAACTGGAGAGCCAGGGGGTGGCCGAGATGACCGTCCCGTCAGGAGGCGCCCTCAGCGGTGGCCGAGATGACCGTCCCGTCAGGAGGCGCCCTCAGCGGGTGCTGCAGACTGCTCTAGTGTGCCCCCTCCCCTCACTGGCCCTGTGACCTCGCCAAGCCCGGCCATCCTATGAGCATCCCTTTTCCTGTCTTACGTGGGAGCGCATGCCCTGCTTCACGGCGCTACTTTAAAAACTAGAAGGAGCAACGTTGGGGCGCCTGGGTGGCTCAGTCGGCTAAGCATCCGACTCTTGGTTTCGGCTCAGGTTCGCAGGATCAAGCCCCACATTGGGTTCTGCGTGGACAGTGCGCAGCTTGCTTGGGATTCCCTCTCTCCCTCCTTCTCTGCCTCCCCATGCTCTCTCATGCTCTCTTTCTCAGAATAAATAAGCTTAAAAAAATAAAATAAACAAAAGGAGCAAGGACTCTGGGAAGGCACATAGGCACATAGGCCAGTACCTGGAACAAAGCGGACATTCAAAAACTGAGAGTGTCCTTCTTGCAAAGGAATTTCCACGGCTCTGGGGTCGACGTGAGCATGTTTGTGCTTCAGAGCACTTTCAAACTGAAGTCCGTGAGACCCTGTAGCGGGTTGGCCAGTGTCCCCCAGACACGTCCACACCCTAACCTCAGTGCCTGTGAATGTGTGCTCACACGGGTAAAGGGTCCCTGTAGGTGCAATGAAGTTAAGGATCTCGAGAGACCGTCCTGGATTTGGGCTGGACCCTAAATCCAGGGACTGGCGTGGCCGTAAGGAAGGAGGAGGAGAGGGCAGAGACAGGAGGGGCTGCATGGCGACAGGCCGGCACATGGCAGCTCTCCTCCTTGCTGTAACATGGGCACAATGCTTAAAAATCTGCAAGTCTATTTGTGTTTTTTTTTTTTTTTTAATGAAGTACAACATGTACTTCATGAACCACTTGACCCGGAGTTTGAAGAACTGTCCAGAGCAGCGGCTCTCGGCCCTGACGGCTCCCATCACGTTCCTGGGCCAGGAGGCCACCTTCCCAGAACCAGGCTGCTGTGGTGCCAGGCAGAACCCCAGCAAGGCTCTTCACAGCCACCCTCTCAGTGATGCCCTGGATGAGTGAAAGATTCTGCATTTCTAAGGGAAAGATTCTGCATCTCAAGGGGACCATCCCAGGGAGTCTGCTGTGCACCTGGGGTTAAGAAGCACCAGCCTTGGGGCACCTGGGTGGCTCAGTGGGTTGAGCGTCCAACTTCAGCTCAGGTCATGATCTCACGGCTCATGAGTTTGAGCCCCGCGTTGGGCTCTGTGCTGACAGCTCAGAGCCTGGAGCCTGTTTTGGATTCTGTGTCTCCCTCTTTCTCTCTGTCCCTCCCCCACTCACACTCTCTCTCTCAAAAATAAATGGACATTAAATAAAGAAGCACCAGCCTCCAGCCGTGCTTCTAAAGGTGCAGTCCCCAGACCAGCAGCAGCAGCAGCACCCAATGAAACTTGTTGGAAATGGACATTATCAGACAGCATCTCCGGCCAGAAATGCAGGGGTGAGGCAACAATCTGCTTTCTGCACCTTCTGGGTGATTCTGACGCAGAGTCAAGTTTGCAAATCACTGGCCTCGAGTAGCAACAGTGGGGGACCAGCAGCCTGCCCAGCCAGCAGCGCAGATGACCCTGGGTGTTTCCAGAGGCCTCCAGGAGCACCAGGGAGCTCCCCTGGGTCACCCCGGGAAGGTGGGAGCCGGCACATGTTGACAAGGAGTGTCATGATTCCATCACAGAGAACATGCCTCCTGCAGGGTCAACAGACTTGGGGCAAAAATCCCCTTCCCACCATCGGAGCTCAGCGGACCCCTCCCCTGGGATGCCTCTGCTGCTCAAGGACACAAACGTCCCCCTTCCCTTCTCAGAACCCTCACCTGCAGTGTTTCCATCAGTCCTCAAACTCTGGAATGAGAAACCCCTGATTACTGTACACATTTTTGTCTCACATCCAGACTTTTTGGTACAAGTCACATCCCCCTGTTCCTTGTACATTCCTGCAAGCTATGTTCGGCACACTGGCTGCTACTGACTGAATGTCTGCGTCCCCTAAATTCAGAGGTCATAAATGAGATGGTGTTAGAAGGTAGGACCTTCAGGGCTGGTGAGGTTATGGGGGTGGGGCCCTCACGAATGGGATCAGTGTCCTGATAAAGGAGCCCCCAATCGGCCAACATCTTGATCTCAAACTTCCCAGCCTCCAGAGCTGGGAGAAACACACACTGTCATTTAGAAGCACCGCCCACCCCCCCGACCTGTGGTAATTTGCAACAGCTCAAACAGACGAAGACACAGTCAGACTCAGCAACTATTTCCAGGTTGATTCACTGAAGGTCGACCCGAACTGTTCTGTCTTTGCACCTCACACGTAGTAGGGGCTCAGTAAATGCTTCTCAACAACCCAACAAATGGAGCCAAGGCAACCGTAGTGGTAAAGAGAGTTACGACACGGGTAGATAAAGGGCTGCTTGTTTTTCTGCATCTTTTCCAGCACTTTGGAACGCTGCTCACCACACAGTGCTCCAGCTGTGTCCTCCAGCCATGGCTGCATCACAGCCTCACATCATGAGAACACCCTTGGGACGGATTCACTTCATTCTATGCCATCCGTCTCACTCATGGGAAACACTGGCAGGGCCTCTTACCAGCAATGACAGCACCAAGAGCAAAACAAACCCCATCAGGGACTTGTAACAGTGATGCCTTCAGAGAATTTTCAGTGAGGTTGACCTTTCAGTGAGGCAGGAGGGTCTCAGGGAACATTTTCCCTTTAACTATCAATGCCCGGGTGTAAGTTCTTGTAATGAGATGGACGTGTGGCAGGATGGTGAGTGAAATTACCCCGTATACGGCCTTGGCACACTTCATTCACTCCACAAACAGCATGCTGGCACCACTGTAGTCACTGGACACACGGTGGTGACCAGCATGGACCCACCCCTCCCTGCGTGAAGCTCACACTCTAACAGAACCTTCTGTGGCGGTGGACACATTCCGCATGGTCCATGAGAGCCGCCAGATCCGTGTTGCTATCAAACACTTGGAATGTGGCTGCTGAGATTGAAGCACTGAATATCTAACTTTCATTTCATCATAATTAATTGAAATAGCCATATGTGGCCAGCAGCCACTGTGCTGGGCAGGGTTGTTCTAGATGAGTACTCCAGTGGTGCTGATTTAACGAGGAAGGTGGCCCAGTAGTCTTTCGCGGGTTGGTACAGACAAGACCATTCCTTTGCCTGCCTCTGGTGCACCTATAACCATGCACCGTCCGTGAGAACTGAGACACACACAACCTGAGGTAGAGATGAACCTCAGACTCAGAGCACCTTGTACAAGTCTTACCAAAGACCTCACCTGGACCCGCCCCGCTAGCCAGGAGATGCTCTCTCAGGTCACCAGCAGACACCTGGAGGCACCCAACTTTTTTGGAAAACAGGACAGTATCGAGATGCAAACAGCCAATGCCCCCGGTGGTGGTATTCCTTGGAGTGTGGCCCCCAGACACCAACAGGGTGGGAACGGGCAAACTTCTCATGGCCAAATGTGCTGGACGGGTCAGGGCCAGGCAGTCACTGGCCGGGAGGCTCAGTTGGGCACCCTGGTTGTTAGAGGTGGTGTGGGGGAGGAAGGAGAGCAAAGCCATGGCGGCATGTGTGTGGCGCTCTCCAAGGTGCTGAAGAGACCGGCCGTTCCCCTATCCTACGCAAAGACTCGGTGGACCCAGAAAAACCCCTGGTCTGATGCCTAGAGCCTGTTTGAAGCACAGCCAGGACCCCAGGCAGCCCTTGCCTTCACCCACCACGTGCCTCACACAAGCCAGGAGACTACAAATTGGCGAAGTGGCTGGTCTAAGAGAGGGTGACCACTGTGGAAATTCCAAACACACATCGCCCCCTGTGGATCCCACGAATCCACATATCCTGTGATATGTGGTCATCAAAGGACACTGTGAGTGTTGCATCCACAGCCATCAGCCCATAATCGATAGCCAGCTGTCCTTACGGTTGTGCAGGCCCAGGGGGAAACCGGGGAGGGAAAAGAGCCCCGAAGAGATGCAGCAGAGGCTCCTGGCCCTGCCCGACAGCTATGTTAACTGTTTCCGTCAGCCAGGGCTGCTCACTAACTACCTGGTGGGGCAGCTATTTCCAGAGGGTGCTGACCCTGGCCTCCTTGCCAGCTTGGGTAGAGCTCCTGATATAAAGCGCCCAACTCTGGCTCCAGGGCTATGTTGGGTGAGGGGTGCTCAGTAACACTTCTTCCTCAGCTATTATTGGCAACAAAGAACTAGTTATTTGCTTTTTCTTCCTGCTTTCACCTCCCGGAGCCTTTTCCCTTGCCAAAGTGGCTGAACCAGAATCTCTGAGGAGATGCTTTTATCTCCAATAGCTGAGTGCTTCTTTTGTTTCTGAAAGAACTCCCATTGGCCTATGTCTGGTGTCCCCGACCTGCTTCCTCCCTAACCTAGGACCTGGCACTGGGATTTTCTTTTTTAAAAAGGTTGCCTTCCCATATTCACGGCCTAGCATCAAAAATACGCCCAATGGTCATTTATTTTGATTGGATATGGGCTTCTTCCCCCTTAAAAGGGGGCATGAACTGCATAAACATGTGTTTAAAGTGGAAACTAAGCCTCCCGCTCCATCTGTAACCTCGTCGTGTAAGGCTGGCACTCTCCCCGCACAGGCACAGGGGCTCCTGGAGCAGGAGTCGGGATGGGTTTGGAGGGTACACGTGGCTGTGTTTTGGGGGACGGGGTGGAAACATCTCCGGGTGACAGGTGTATTGTGCGCGTGTGTGCGCACAGGCGCAGAGGGCCTGGGATTTTGACTGTGGGCGTGTGTGATTTGTGTGGGCCGAGGGATCTGGGCCAGTGAACGGAATCTGCATTTGAGGGGGGAGGCCTGGTACGTGAGATGACTCACATCTTTCGGGCTGTGGGAGGGTTTATTTGTGGGGGTAACTTTGGTCCGAGGGGTCCTGTGTACATGGCACCAGGAGGAAATGTTTACCTGTGTGGCCAAGCGCAGGGGTGTAGAGAAGTGGAGAAGGGGCAATGCGTGCAGGCGGGGCAGCGGGGGGAACACCCGGGTGGGCGCCTGTGCCTTTGCCTACAGCTCCTGGCTGCCGCGCCCAGAGGAGAAGCAGGGTGCGGAGGAAGAGGAAGGAACGAGGAGGTAGTTTTGCACAAGGGAGTTTAGAGAACGTGTTCCACACAAAACCACAGGCTCTGGAATCACTGTCCTGAGTGCGAATCCTGATGCCGCCCTGCACCCACCAGCCAAATCATCTCATCTCTCCACGCCTCTGCTTCCCAGTGTGGGAAAGGGGAAGGACAAGAAAATCAACCCTGCATCAACCCAGGTACGGGAGTGAAGTGCTATCATCCTGCAAACACTGGCCACACGGCTGGCACACGGTAAGTGTTTAATATCGCCACTTATCATCATTTTCGTCACTACCATGATCACACCTGGCTATCGGTCCTGGCAACAGTCACTGTAAGCGACGCTCATTGCACGTGTGCTGTGATAAAAGAATAGTGATAAGTAAAAGTCAATGCTCACTACATTCCTGGCACAGCCACACGCGCCACCTCAATTAATCCCCACCTACCTCACAGATATTACTACCAGCCCTTCATACAGATGAAGAAACAGAGGCTCAGAGAAGTCAAGTAGCTTGGCCGAGCTCACAAAGCCCAAATGGCTGCAACTCTATACAGCATGTGCTCGTGCCGCCCCGTGCCCCAAGGCCTCACCCTCTCCACAGGGTCACCCCACAGACCGCAGAAGTCACTCAGCCCACGTCCACAGAAAACGCCTGCCTTGCACTTGGGGAGGATAAACCTGGAAGGGGAAGAGTTGGCAGAAGCGGCCCCAGTTGAAATGGAGTCCATACCAATTCCAGCCAAATGTAGAATATGTTTGCCATGAGTGCATCATTCATGAAAATCGCCGTTTCCCCAAGTCAGCACTGGAACCTGTGCTGAGGTTCAGGAGCTGTGCCGATACCTGTCCCATATTCCCACCCCTTGTGCAAAGGAAATGTCAGACTGGAGTCTGGACCGTGAACTCATTAAGCCTCCGCCTGCCCTCCCTGGAAGCATGAGCCGCCACGCCCACCGGCATCCAGACCCAGAGCTGCGACACCCCCACTTTGGTTCTGCTGGCCTGACGGACTGCTAGAGGGCACACATTCTCCAAGTCACTTCCTTCCCGATGAGAAGCACAGACCGTGTTGCAGAAAGGTGGCCCCAGATGTCTGGCCTGATTATCCCAGGCCAAAAGGGTCAATTCGATTTTCCATCATGCCATATCACCAACCAGAAGGGAGCAGTCGGCCCTGGCGTCCTGTGCCTGTAAGCCTGCCTCGGTTGGCCTACAGGTGGTGTAATGTGGGGACACATCAAGGTTCCAACCGTGACTCTGCTGCCACAGGCTGGGGGGCTCTGGCCTGTCCCATGGGCCCCTGGGTCTCTCTGGCGTCATCTGTAAAACGGACATGGTCCCCCCTCTCCACCGTGGAAGACTCCAGCGGGGCAATGTGGAGGGAGGGAAGTACTTTAGGGAGCAGAATCCTGTGTCGCTGACTGGATAGGGGATAGAGATCCAAGAACACTGACCAATGGAAGGAAGCATTTCTCATGTCAACATATTGAACCCTAAACTCATGGCCAGCCACAGCATCAGATCCTCTCCCCCTCCCCGCACCCCCCCTCACCCGGTAAACACAATGGAATCATCACCTTTCCCTCTAAAGTGGAAGCTCTCTGAGGGCAACAACTTTTGTCTGCTTCACTCGCGGCTGGTTTCCCAGAGCCCAGAGCACCCGCTCATGGCAAGCGCTCAGTAGATATCTGTTGAACGGAGAACGGATTTCTGTGGGCCACCCAAGATGTCTGGGGAAGCTGGGCAGCCTAGAGAGCTGGACCTCACTCTTAGATATTCCAGGGAGTTCCACAGAGACAGGGGCTTGGCTCCTCTCCTCCCCAGGCTCCCATGTGAGGCCTAGAAACCACTTTCCTGGCTCAGGCACAGCTGGGAACACCTCTGGAGGGACTGATCCGCAGAGCAGCATGGGCAGAGCCCCCAGGGTGACAACTACCCTTGGGCTCCCAAAGAGCCCAGCTGGGAGCGCCAGGCTGCTGAGCCGCCCACCTCAGCCACCCACATCTGCTGCCCAAGCCTCGCCGTGTGCACGCGTGCGCGCACACACACGCGCGCGCACACACACGCACGCATGCACACACACGGCCTAGAACCCAGAGAGGGCTGTCTGCTCGGTCCAGCCCCTGCACTCCAGGGTCCAGAAGGCTCTCCAACCTGCTCCATGAAAACAACAACAGCAAAGAGGCCGCCTGGGACGGGGCTGGGCACGGCTTTGACAGGCAGGAGCATTATATAATTAACTGCCCCCCACGCCTCCTCCCCTTTGAGTAATGATGAACCCTGCCTCTCAGTTGCATAAGCCAAAATAATAATTACTCTCCAGCCCTCCATCACTCCTGGATGTGGCCAGGGAGCAGGTGTCTAGTGCCTGCTTCCTAAGATGTGGAGGCAGCAAGCCGGCAGGGAGAAGACCACACGTCCGTTCATGATTTCCATGCCCAGCAGAAGCACACAAGTCACTGCTGCGCCCCACGCCTTTCCCAGGCATCCATGCCTGAAAAATTAGCAAGCCGCCAAGAGGGAGGCACAGAGCCACTGGATCTCTGAGGACTGGATAAGCTCCCAGGTGGGGGAAGGGGGCATCTGGAGAGCAGGCTTGTTCGGGGTCTGGCTTCCAGAAACAGAAAATGCTCCATGCCTGTCGGATGCAAGGAGGAGTGGACACCGGAGTGTCCGGGACAGGGGCACAGCTGCAAAGGAGCCCCGGCCGAGGCTCCCTGCACAGAAACCATCTTACAGCCAGGACAGGCAGGCGGGCTCAGCCCTGAATGTGGTGGCATGTTAGAATGAAGGCACAGAGCATTCCCTAAACTAACGGCGAAATGATTCAGCCACTGGAAGGCGAGATTCCTGGGCCTCCTCCTCCCTCCCTCCAGCAGCCTCTCTGGCTGCGCTAGCCCGCGTCCAACCACCTAGAAGTTTATTGCCGTGTTGTGTTGCTTTGGGTTTGTGCTCCTCTCCCAATCGCTCCCTTTCCATTGGCTTGGGTTCATGAGGACTAAGGGAGGCCTCTCGGCACCGCAGGAAAACAAGAGGCAGAGCTGGGGCCCGACTCCCGGAGGCCAGCACTGAGGGAGCTCTGCCAGCAAGGGGGAGGGGCCCTCTCCCAGCTCCCCTCTGCCCTTGGTGGGTCCCAGAGGAGGCCGTGAGCCCAGGGCCCAGGGCGAGTCTGGCCTTTCAAGCAGGTCTCTGGCCTGCGCTTGGATAATGCACTGACCCTCCACTCAGCTCCACGGCTCCGGGGCTGGCTCTGCTCCTGGAAAGCCCCCAATACCCTTCCCCTGGCACAGGGGCGCTGTCCCCCCACTAGGCCATGGGGCAACCTGTAGCCAGGGCAACTGTGGCCTCCAGGAAGCCCCAGGAAATGCCCCGGCTGCTCATGGCCCCCCCGCTGGAGGGAGAAGCTCAACTTCCCCAGAGGTAAACAGAAGAGGCAAGAGAAGAAGATCCCTCCTCCTCCTCCCCTCAGCCCCTGGCCCGGCCTCCCCACCCCCCCACCCCGGGCGGCACCTACCTCCATCTGAGTAGGTCTCTGTGCCATAGCCGTCCTGCAGGCCGTTGCTCCAGGTCCCTTCGTACTTGGCCCCGTTGCCCGTGCACTCCCGCACCCCGTAGCGCCCCTTAAATCCGTGCGTCCACTCGCCCTTGTACACCCACTTCCCCTTGCTCTCCAGGCCGATGCCGTGGCGCTTGCCCTGCGCCCAAGTGCCCTGGTACGTGTTGCCGCTGGGCCAGGTGTAGACGCCCAGCACCTCGAAGCCGTGGCTCCACGAGCCGGTGTATTCGCCTTGGCCCTTGGGGCCGGTGCAGACGCCATGGCCGTGCGCCTTGCCGTCCTCCCAGCCTCCACAGTAGGACCCTCCATCGTCAAAATTAAACCTACCCCCACTGGACATGCATGTAACTCGGTTTGCAAATCCCGCAAACGGTGAAAAAAAAAAAAAAAAAACCAAGGCGATCAACAAACCGGATTCTTGGTTGGCTGGCTGGCTGGTTTTGTTTTGCTTTTTTTTTTTTTTTTTTTTTTTTTAAGGAAGAATAGAGAAAGCGAAAAAACACAGCGAGCAGATCCCGGGCGGCGGGAGGCCGCGGCGCCGGCTTCGGCGGAATTTAAGTCAATTGGGGGCGATTATTCCTTTTCGAGCTGCGCCGCGGAGCCTGACCAGCGTCTCGCGCTCCCGCTGGAGACAGGACCGGAGGGGAGGAGGGAGGGGGAGGGGAGGGGAGGGGAGGGGGAGGGAGGGGGCAGGAGCAGGAGCGTCTGGTGCAAACGGCTCCACCTCAGCGGCAAGTGCCCCTCGGAGGCGAGCCCGCCGGGCTGGCCGCGCAGGCCGGGGCGGAGACGGCGGGCGGCTCAGGCCCGGGGCGCAGCCCCCCACCTGCGGCTGCCGCGCTGCGGGCGCCCGAGGGCGGCGGCGGGGCCCGCGGGCGGCGGCGGCACGGGCGGCGGCGCGGGCGGCTGCACCATATTGGGGGCCGCGGGCCGGGCCGGGCGGCGGCGGCGGCGGCGGCGGCGGCGGCGGCGGCGGCGGCGGCGGCGGCGGCGGCAGCAGCAGCAATGCGGCGGGGCGGGCGGGCGGCGGCGGCGTGCGCTCCGGGCCCGGCTCGCGCGCTCGGGCCGGCGCGGCGCGCGCGCCCGCACCACACCCGCGCCCCCGACCCGCGCGCCCCCGGCCCACACCCTGCCCGCGCGCCCCGCACCCCACCGGCGCTCCCTCACCCCCACCCCCGATCCGCTCCCTTCCTGCGCCCGCGCGCCCCCGTCCCGGCTCCCCGGCTCCCCGGCTCGCGAGTCGCCCTTGCGCGCCCCCGACCGGGCCCTCCGCCCGCGCACCTCCCCACCCGCCCCCGACCCAGCCCGCTGCCCGAGCGTCTCCCACCCGCGCGCCCGCCCCACCCAACCCCGACCCGCGCGCGCCCGAACCGGCCCCCTGCCCCGGGCGCGCGGGCGATCTGGAGAGGGGCGCTGCGGCGCCGGGGCGGAGAGCGCAGGGCGCGGGCGGGGACCCCCGGCACCCGCCCTCCCGCACCCCCTACGCGGCGCTCCCGCCCGTCCCGCTTCCCCCTTGCCGGGCCGGCCTGGAAATTGGGGTCCAGACAGGTCGCCCCGGCACCCCCCCTTTCCCGGGACTTAGATTTAAAGGGACAGGAACTGCGTAACGGGAAGGCGCCCAGCACCCAGGGCGCTCTCTGCCCCCTCCCGGGAGTCGGGAGGTGAAGCCTGGCAGAGCAGGCCTGGGGCGTTCTGGGGTGCCCTTCGCGTTTCCTCTCTCCCACCCTGCACCTCGCCCCTGGCGCCTGGCTTCTATCTGCGACACCTGTCCCTGGCTTCACTGGAGAGGCTCTTCGCAGACCACAGGTGGTTGGTTTCCCCTAGGACAAATAACCCATCCTTCTTCCTTACAGACAGTTTGGGGGCCACATGTGGGAGGAAGGGAGACAGCTGCCCCAGAAATCATGTAGTTGATGAATGTCCCCTCCCCATAAATTAACAGAAAGTAGAGCCACACGCATGTCTGGGAGTAAAGACACCCAAATACCGTCCCTTCCCAGCTCCCTGGCCAACAGGTAGCCCCCAACTCCGGGAGCGGTTGCGCTTTGGGGGAGCAAAGTAGGATTGTCACTAGGGCGTTACTTTCTCCACAGATACTCCCCCCACCTCCACCCCCAAGCGATGGTGTCTGATTCCTGGATCCGAGTATCCTGGGACCAATTTAAAATGCATTTCCTGGACCATAAATCTGCAGGCAGGAGCCGGGTTCCCAGCTCCCCCGGAACGTGTGCGGCAAACAGCAGCGCCGCTGCCCGAGTGCTGCGGGGGGAGGGGGGAGATTGCACGGGGTCTGGGCTAATTGCAGTGCGCCCGAGACTCCGCCGGCAGGGAGACAGAACCTGCCAGCCAGGCGGTGGAGCCCGAGATGTAGCCCACGGAAGAGGCGTGATTTGAAGCCTTCCAATCAGCTAGGGGCCCAGCTCACACCTTCCGTGCCTGCATTGGTCCCATCTTTGGCTAAACAGGCTCCTGCTGGAAAACTAGCCGCCCCCCCCCCCGCCCCCCAAGACTCCCAGCGTTCAAGCTCAAGTTTCTGTCTTGCCCTGGGCACCAAAGCCCCACACCCCACCTAAAGCTCTAAGGGCCTGGCCTTCAGAGCAGTCACCTCCTCAACCACCCCACAAGCAGAAGGGCATTTAGGGAGTTTCCAGTTTTGCTTTGTGATTTGCAATTACAATGATTCAATGCGCCTCTGGTTGCTGTCTGCCTCCCTGGCTACCTGGAAGGTTTCTCTAGATGCCTAGGGGTGGAATTGTTGGGTAGAGCACATCTTGGGCTTAAAGGGGTTGGAGCTGGTCCCTTCTCGCCCTGCTGTGCCTTCCCCTTCTGGCTCTCCCAGCCCTGGCCACCCGTTGGTTGTTACCAGACTTCCTACTATGTTTCCATTTATTTTCTTTTGTTAATCTAAATGGAAAGAGGCAGTGTCTCAGGGCTGTTTGGTGTAAATGAAAAATTACATATTGTGAACGTGTAGACAAACAGGCTGCAGACGTTCAGGTTCAAAGGATGCCTGGGTGGCTCAGTTGGTTAAGCATCTGACTCTTGATTTTGGCTCAGGTCATGATCTCACAGTTCATGAGATCAAGCCCCAGGCGTGTGCGCACTCGCTCTCTCTCTCTCTCTCTCTCTCTGTCTCTCTCAATAAATAAATAAATAAACTTAAGAAAAAGAAAAGAAAAAGATTCAGGCTCAAATCCTGCCGCCAGGGCTGGCCAGCTGTGTGGTTTGGGCAGTCACTTAATACTGCTGAGCTCAGTTTTCTCATCTGTAAAATGGGCAGATACTAGTTCCCATACGGTTGCCATGAGGATTCAAGGACCTGACCCCCAGCACGTAGTAAGCAGTGAAGAAGGAAACGGTGGTGCTATTAAGGAGTCCAGCCCCTCCTTGAAGGTTGTGGATTCCCACCTGGGGGCCCAACCTTGTGCCTGCTCCCTCCAAACCTCGTTGACATCAAATTGCTGTCCCTTTGCACACTCTGCACTTGCTTTCTTCCATTTTATTTCCAAACCGGTTTTTGCTGATTCAGCAGCCCTTCCTCGCATAAGCAGTGGATTGCAACTGAGATCTTGTTGGAAATGGTGACTGGTTTCAAGCAATTACTGGTCGGCATCTTATGCCTCTGGCTCATGCATACCCTTCCCCCCAGCAATTCCAACAGACCCTGTTTCTGACCTCCCCTAACCACCCCTCCCTCCTCTCCCAGGCGTGGTCACGTTTAGCTCCAGCAGTGACGGACTTTATATTCTCTGAAATGCAGATCCTAGAGGCATTCCTTTTGTGCAATTTGGAAATCATTCCCCTATAAAGTACGGCCGGTGGTATTGATTTCATTTTGGAGGAAACTCTCTAAGGCTATAAACACAGTACCACCCAGCAATTTCAAAACAAAATCCAGAAATAAAAACAAAAGCCATAGCACCATGCAGAATTTCACAGCTCTGTGCACCAGGCTCTGGGATGAGGACCTTGCCTTAGTGACCTCGCGGGCACTCCTCAGGTGACCTGGGCTTCTGTACTCACCTTTCAGAAAGACCGACCTGGGGACTGCTTCTGTGAACTGCCTGGCTGAAGGGAACAGAGCAACCGAGCAGGATTGCTACCCAAGCTGACTAGTCTTCCAGCCTGGAAGCTTCCTGGCCTTCAGGCACATGCCCTGCCTTTCCCCTGCCTCCTCCCTCTCCCCGCGGCCACAAGTTTTCCGATTTTGGATCCAGAAAGGCTCCTGGGCTCCCCATCTTAAAGGCCCCCCCCTTCCGTCCACAGAAGCCTGTTTCGTTCCCTCAACGAACTGAGCTGCGACAGACCTTTGTTTGTCTTTTTGGCTGTGCCCATGTTCGCCAGGACCCTGGGATGCCCCGTTCTGTGTGCCCTCGACTCTCCTCCCGCTGCTGAGTTCAGCCCAAGTGACACAGCGTCACTTGGAAGGTCAGGTACATGGCAACACGGCCTCTGCCCTGTGCTTGAGGGGCTGGTGCTTGAAACCGTGGAAGCCCGTGCAGCCCATGGAGGGGCACCCAGGGAGAGAAACAGGGCTTCCGGCCCATGTCCGCAGCTGGACCCCGGCCCACAGCCGGCCTCCGCCAGCTCCAGGCCGGTCACCCCAGCTGTGGCCACGCTGAGCAGGGACCTCACCCATGGGGCTTTCCTCGTTGTGCCTGGTCGTAATTGCAATTTTTAAAAATTGTTGTTTAAGATTATTTATTTTGAGAAAGAGAGAGATCAAGCATGGGAGGGGCGGAGAGAGAGGGAGAGAGAGAATCCCAAGCACAGAACCTGAGGGCTCCAACTCTCGAGCCATGAGATCATGACCTGAGCTGAAATCGAGTCAGATGCTCCACCGGCGGAGCCACCTGGGCACCCCATAACTGCAGTGTTTAAAACTTGAGGTACAATGCCATGCAACACGGTATTAGTCTCGGGGGTACGATGTAACGATTTGACATATGTACCCATAGGACGGCCAGTAAGTCTAGTTAACGCTCATTGCCACACATAGTTAATGGCATTTCGCTTTCTTAGGATGAGAGCTTTTCAGATCTATTCTGTTGGCAACTTTGAAATATGACAGTATTATTAACTACGGCCATGATGCTGTTCATTAGATCTCTGTGACCTATTTCTCTTGGAGCTGGAAGTCTGTGCCTCTCGAGTCCGTTCACCCATTCAGCCCACCCCCCACCCACACCTCAGGCAACCACCAATCGGTTCTCTGTATCTATGAGATGAGTTTGTTTTGTTTTGTTTTGTTTTTGGATTCCACATAGAGGTGAGATCATATGGTACTTGTCCTTCTCTGTCTGGCTTATCTCACGGAGCAAGATGCCCTCAAGGTCCATCTATGTTGTCACAAATGGCAAGATGTCCTCTTTATGGCTTAGTAATATTCCATTATAGACATGAACCACATTTTCTTTAGCCACTCATCCCTCAGTGGACACTCGTCTCCATCATAATTTCAATTTCTGAACAGAATAAATGATTGCTATTATGTTAAGCCAAGCAGAGGGCATGCAAACTACAGCTCAGGGACCAAAGGCTGGTCTTCAGAGACCAGGTGTGATTGGAACCCAGCCATGACCATCCGCAAACACACGGCGACAGCTGCTTTCACACTACAGCGGCAAAGTTGAATAGTTTCGACTGAAACCACATGGCCCATAAAGCCTAAAATACTCCCCACCTTTTCCTTTAGAGGAGAAACGCGCGGAGGAGCCCTGTGTCCTCGTCTGCTCAGGCTGCCGTAACAGACTGCCACAGACTGAGCGGCTTCAGTAATGGGAATGTATTTCTCGAAGCTCTGGAGGCTGGAAACCGAGCTCAGGTTCGGGGAGGAGCCCTCCTCCTGGCTTGCAGGTGACTGGCTGCCCACTCACTGTGTCCTCACATGGCAGTGGGGTGGGAAGGGAGAGAATGAGAAAACTCTCTGGTGACTCTTCTTATAAGGACACTAATCCAATGGGATCAGGGTCCCACCCTTATGACTTCATTGAACCTCTGGTACTTCCGTACCCCAAATACAGCCTCGCTAGAGGTTAGGGCTTCGATACATGAATTGGAGGCACGAGCATTCAGTCCGTAACACCCTGTTTTAAGCCACTAAGTTTTGAGGTGGTTTGTTACGGAGCAGTGGCACCCCGACCAGTGCTTCTGTGCTTCTGGCACATGGCTCTGTGCCCCTCCCTCCTCATCTGTAAAATGGCACCAACGCCTGTTCCTACTGTGCAGAGAGGGCTGGGGCAAAGAGGACACGGCTCAGCCCACGTGAGTAAGGTGGTTTGGGGTCCCTACTGCCTCACTGGTCCCCGATAACTCACAGCTGTTATTCCTTGCCCCCTCAGGGGTGGTCATTCCCAGGAACGGAGATGACCCCGAGGGTGCTGTGCCCCTGTCCTCCTCCCAAACCACCTGATTGTAGGACTTCACCTGCCCATACTTGTATGGCCAAGTGTGCCCTACCATACAAGATGGCGGTCACTTGGAGGCACCCATGAGATTGTGCCGGGGCTCCCGATTCTCCCCAGACCAGAGGCAGAAAACGATGCCAGTCCTGGGTGGGAGGGGGACCTTGAGTGCCTTATTTCATCTGAGTCCTGGCATGGGATCCAGTCCTTTGGGATCCAGACTCTGACCATCTCTTTCTTCTTAAAGATGGGGAAACTGAGGGTCAGGCAGGTAAAGCGAGTTGGCCCACAGTGACATATAGCTAGCAAGTGCGTCGGGGCTTGACCCCAGAAGAGCCAGGTGAACTTTGAGGGGAATGTCCTCCTGGGGTGCTGCCTGCTGCCAGCACCTGGCCCTCTGGGCAGGCATCCCATCCCCAGGGATGGATCGACGTGGACATGATACAGAAGAATCCTTTGTTCTTGATTAGTTGATGACCACCTCCAGAGTCGAAAGTCTGCTAAGGAGAAAAGTTGAGAAACCTAGTCTGAGCTTTGCAATTGTAGTCTCAGACCCCCTGGTGGGAGAGTCTTTCTTTCTTTCTTTTTTTTTCCTTATGCTGCCCGCCCCGCATCTTAGTCCCCGGCAATGCAGTGGTGCTGCAGTGGCTAACAGGGGTGCTAACAGAGTGCCAGTGGTTAACTCATTTATTCCTCATGACAACTCCAAGGCGATGTTGTTACCCCCACGTTTCAGATGAAGCAACGGAGGCAGAGGGCAGGTAAATGCCTTGCCCGAGACCCACAAGTCAATTCTCCAGGAATTGGTTCTCCAAGCTAGGCATTCCAATTCCAGCTGTTTCCAGACTCATCCAAACTAACGGTCCTCCCAGCTGGAATGCCAGGAACCCGGATCCCTGGCCATTCTCCCAGCTGGGCTCAGTGGCCCCAAAACCCGACCTCTTCCAAGACACGTCCGCTGTAGGCTGGGCGCCACTTTACAGGTGAGGAGCCAGAGGTTAGGGCCAACGAGCGAACCTGCAGCAAGCAGAGGTCCGGGTTCCCAGCAGACGTGTGGCCACCTGCTGACCTGTGACGTCCCCCCCCCCCCCCGACACAGCCACTGGAATGATGGCATCAGGAGCAGCAGCAGTAGTGCTCTGTCACTGCAGCCGCTGCTCTCTCTGCCTGCCCCTCCCCCCATGCAGGTGACAAGCACAGGGGCGATAATAGCACCGCCCACTTCAAGATACAGAGCGTTTCCCTCAGGTACCTCCTACAGTATCCGCCGCCCCCCCCCCCCCCCGACCAGGGAACAGCTATGCTGACTTACTTATATCACCATAGATTAGTTCTTGTCCTTGGACCTCATATCCGTGGACTCATACATTTGTGTCTTGCTTCTCTCGTTCAACATTACATCTCGGATTCCTCTGATGGGCTCTGGGTAACAGCACTTTGTTCTTTGCAGTGCTGTATAGGATTCCATTGCACGAATATACTACAGTTCCTTTCTCTCTTCTCCTGTGGATAGAATCCGAGCTTCCAGCCCGGGGGTTGTCTTGAGCGGAGCTGGTCTGAGCCCTGTTGTATGTGTGTCTTCTGTCAGACACCCATCTCCCCTGGGCATATGCCTAGGAGTGAATTTCCCGGGGGCTAGCCTAGGCGTATATTTCATTTTTAGAATTCTGTTCTCCAAAGTGGTCAGGTCACTCTGCAGCCCCCTCCCCCAGCCCCAACAGAGGGTGAGGATTCCAGCTGCTTCCTGTCCCCACCAATACTTGGTGATATCAGCCTTTAAAAGTTTAGCCAATGTAGTGTGCCTTAGTGGTATACCATTGTGATTCTAATTTGAGTTTCTGAAACACTTTGTAAATTAATTAGGCTTGTTTTTTTACATATAGCTCACTACTTAATTTCAATTTACTAGATATGAACGTATCTTTTCTCATTTCTTACTTGTTGTATTAATTTTTACAGTCTCCTTCTGAGAGTATCACATGCCACTGATTTTCTATTTAGATTACTAATGTAAAATTTTCTTTGAAGATAAATCCATCCAAGTTTTTTAAAAAAGAAAGGAGGTGAGGGGAGATCCACTTAGAGAGAAATAGTATGCAACGAATAGGCCAGCATGGATGGGAACATGGCAGTTGTTGAAGACATAGAGACCTCTCCAACCCTGGGGGTAGAGTAGAGACCTCCCCAACCTTGGGGGTAGAGTAGAGACCTCTCCAACCTTGGGGGCAGAGTAGAGACCTCTCCAACCTTGGGGGCAGAGTAGAGACCTCTCCAACATTGGGGGTAGAGCCCTCTCCAAACTTGGGGGTAGAATAGAGACCTCTCCAGCCTTGGGGGTAGAGTAGAGACCTCTCCAGCCTTGGAGGTAGAGTAGAGACCTCTCCAAACTTGGGGGTAGAGTAGAGACCTCTCCAACCCTGGGGGTAGAGCAGAGACCTCCCCAACCTTGGGGGTAGAGACCTCTCCAACCTTGGGGGCAGAGTAGAGACCTCTCCAACCTTGGGGGCAGAGTAGAGACCTCTCCAACATTGGGGGTAGAGACCTCTCCAAACTTGGGGGTAGAGTAGAGACCTCTCCAGCCTTGGAGGTAGAGTAGAGACCTCTCCAACCTTGGGGGCAGAGTAGAGACCTCTCCAACATTGGGGGTAGAGACCTCTCCAAACTTGGGGGTAGAGTAGAGACCTCTCCAGCCTTGGAGGTAGAGTAGAGACCTCTCCAAACTTGGGGGTAGAGTAGAGACCTCTTCAACCTTGGGGGTAGAGTAGAGACCTCTCCAGCCTTGGGGGTAGAGACCTCCCCAACCTTGGGGGTAGAGTAGAGACCTCTCCAGCCTTGGAGGTAGAGTAGAGACCTCTCCAGCCTTGGAGGTAGAGTAGAGACCTCTCCAGCCTTGGGGGTAGAGTAGAGACCTCTCCAGCCTTGGGGGTAGAGGTGAAAGCAGGCTCTAGACAGAAGCCAGGGGCTGAAAAGTCAGAACCCAAGTGTCTCCCTCGTCCTGGGCCCCCCGTCTCTGCTCTCTCCTGGCTGCTCTCTGTGTCTGCTCTCCACAGTCTGCACACTCTGCTCTTTCCTTTGCTCTCAGTCCCTGACAGTCAATAAACTGGACTCTATAGATCCAGATTCCTGGTGAGACTCAGCTAGGGTCAGCTTGAGTCAGGCACCATTTCTGACCATAAGCCATGGTCAGGGAGTGGGGGCTTGCCTTGCAATGGCAAGCAAAGGACATGGTTGGCCTTTCTAGCACAAGTGGAGGAAGCACATTCCGAGGCAACAATTGGGATGTTCCATTGATGGGACAGATGATTTGGAATTAAGAATGGAAGAGCTTTGAAAAATGGTAGGCGTAATTATACTTCTTTATTTACCAAGATCTACAACTGTCTATGATGCCAGGGAGCACTGTCCTGGCCATTCAATTTCTAATGAAAAAGAGAGAGGTGGGGGAGGAAGAAGGAAGAGGAAAATGAGGATAATACAGAAGTGATATGGATGGATTAGCAAGAAGAAAAGGGAGGCTGTGATGAGGAAGGTGGTGATGATGAGGAGGATGGTGACAGTAATGATGATGATGATGGTGGTGATGGTGGTGATGATGTTGATGATGGTGGTGGTGATGGTGATGATGGTGGTGATGATGGTGGTGATGGTGATGATGGTGGTGGTGATGGTGATGATGGTGGTGGTGATGGTGATGATGATGGTGATGGTGATGGTGATGGTGATGATGGTGGTGGTGATGGTGGTGATGGTGGTTATGGTGGTGGTGATGGTGATGGTGGTGATGATGGTGATGGTGGTGGTGATGGTGATGATGGTGGTGATGGTGGTGATGGTGGTGATGGTGATAGTGATGGTGATGATGGTGGTGATGATGGTGATGATGATGGTGATGGTGATGGTGATGGTGTTGATGGTGGTGGTGATGGTGGTGATGGTGGTGGTGATGGTGGTGATGGTGGTGGTGATGGTGGTGATGGTGGTGATGGTGGTGGTGATGGTTATGATGGTGGTGATGGTGGTGATGGTGGTGGTGATGGTGATGGTGGTGGTGATGGTGATAGTGATGGTGTTGATGGTGATGATGGTGATGATGGTGGTGATGGTGATAGTGATGGTGATGATGGTGGTGATGATGGTGATGATGGTGGTGATGGTGACAGTGATGGTGATGATGGTGGTGATGGTGGTGATGGTGGTGGTGATGGTGATGATGATGGTGATGATGGTGATGGTGATGATGATGATGGTGATGGTGATGATGATGGTGACAATAGTGGTGATGAGGAGGAGGATGGTAGTGATGATGGTGACGATGACGACTAATTTTCACATTTTTGTGCCTGGCTCTGTATTGAGCACTTTACGTTCACTATCACATTTCATCCTATAACAACTTTATGAGGCTGCTACTGTTATTATCCCCATTTTACAGATGGGGAAACCTGAGGCTTAGACAGGTCAAGTCACTTGCCCCAGTAGAAATGAACCCAAGCAGCTGCCAGCAGAGTACAGCATGTAACAACCATGTTCCTCTGTCTCAAGTGCATCAACGTCCCCTCACTGGGGAAGATGACCTGTTGTCTGTGGTTGAGCCACATATTTGTATAATTTAATAAATGGCTAGACAGCAAATGTCCATGAGCAGTCAACCACCCAGGCCCACGAACTGAACATTATTCCCACCCCAAAACCCATTTTGTCACAACCCTCTCCTCCTGTGGGACGGAACCATCCATCCGAATTCACACGATCATCCTTTTTTCCCATCTGTTGTTACCACCTGTGACTCTGTATCCTGAAACACTGTAGTTTCATTTTGCCTCTTGTTGAATTTTATGCGACTGGAATTGGACTAGACTCATACTTTTTTGCCCAAAATTATGCTCGAGGCTCATCCGCGTGGTTGTGTGTCTCTGGGGTCCTTTGTCCCCTTGGCTGTACAGTATTCCATGGTCTGGATGTCCGTTCCACTGTTATTGGACACTTGGGTTGTTTCCAGTTCGGGGCCATAATCCGTGTGTTCTGAAATGTGTGCACAGGAACACTCACTGCTCTCAGGACTCACCATAAACCCCCCTCTCCAGGGATCCCCGCCCAGCAGGTGCCTCCTCTCTGAGCTGCAGTAGGACCTGTGCTCCCCCCATTACAGCATATGTCACTCTGCCAGGTAGCTATCTTTTGATTCAAGGCCTCATCCACTCACGTGGGTGGGGCGGGGAGGCGTGCGGCCCAGTGGGACCCTGTTGGGTTCCTCTCCTCCCCACCCAGCACCCAGCACAACGTCTGGCACTAGGAATCTGATCATAGAATTTCGAGTAAATGGTGAACGAAAACCAATAAATGAATGAACAGTCAGCGTTCCCCTAACACTTGTTGAATCGGAGCAGGTCACAGAAGTGAACGGTAGAGCCCGGAGGCGCTGTTAAGGCGCAAGGCCGTGGCCGTTTCCGATCTGCATCTTGACCTTGTTGGACACCCGCTGATATCACCGACACGGCACTTGGAGACGTAGTCCACAGTGGAGGAGCGGGGAGGTGACAGAGGCCTCACTCTCTCCCTGCTCAGCAGATGATGTGTCGGACACAAAGACATCCAGAAAAGCGCTTCCCGACCGGAGTGCTCTCCTCTGCTTCCCAGGGCTAATAAGTGGGATTAGACCTCCTCGGAATGAGGCGGCTAGTGGTTCCCCATGCCCCTTCCTTACCCACCGCGTATCCGACCCGCGCATCCCCAGAAAATGAGTGAGCTGGGTGGCGGCAGGCGTCTTCACCGAAAAGGAAGACGGAAGTTGTAGAGTCTGAGCGAGGGCTGTGGGCAGGGGGATGAGCTCCCATGGGTTAGGGGTGTCTCTGAGGGTCCAAGGCAGCGCGGAGAGGCTCAGAGGCTGGGGATATGCACCCAGAAGTCACAGTAGTGGATTGGAGCCCCGGCCACTGTAGACCACACACAGGCCTGGCCAGGGGCGTTCACGACTGTCCTGTTAATGACAGAGACCGCTGGCCTGCACATGACGTCCAGCCTCCTTCACACGGTTTACAAGGCCTCCCTGACCGGCGCCTGCCAACCCCTCTGCCTCCCCGCTCTCCCTCCTCTACTTCACCCTGCCTAGGCTGGCTCTGCCCTCACTGTTTCTGCTCCCCTGCATGCCACAGCTTAGTAACTGCTTCTTCCAGGAAGCCTGCCTGACTCCCGCCCTGTCCAAGCCCAGGACAGGTGCTCCCAGACCTTCTGAGTCATAGCACCGGGCACAGTGTATGGCCCAGGCTTGTTTCCCTAGCACCATTCTCTGTGAATGACTTACAACAGGCACCGTGGCCACGGCATTCACACCCTATCCCAGCTCTGTCTGTATATAACAGGTGCTCAGTAAATACGTTCTGGGTGACTGAATGAATATGGTGATCGAGTATTTGCAGAGCATCAGAGAGTGACTCAGAGGTAACCAGGTGTGGGGACAGATTCTGCCCTATTTCAGCCTTGTCCCCCAACTTTGCCTTCCTGAGAGGCGAGCCAGGAGGGCCTCCCTCTCCGTCTCTTGAGTGGCTACTTTCTGAACAGAAAGCCTCAACGGATAGAAGGTTGCTCGGCATCCATTACCCCCCACTCTGGCGAAAGCGTTCACGCCTCCCCCCAGTTCTCAGCCCCACTCTTAGTAGGTCTCCACCCAGGTGCTGATGACCTCTTTTACCCCCTGGACCACGCAGAACCGGAAGCCAGCCTATGTTCGAACCTGGCCACTCACTGATGCACAGAAGCTAACAATCCCCTTTCTGGTTACATCACTTGGAGCTGGGTTTCCTTTCCTTGCAAAGGGGGTGTTTTTTTTTTAAATAGTTTTATTGAGATGTGATTCACATGCCATGTAATACACACGTTTAAAGTGTATAAATCAGTGTTTTTAGTATAATCATAAAGTTGGGAACTACCACCACAGGGTGATGTTACCGTCTCGTCACCCCAAAGAGAAACCTCAAGTTCCTGGCGGTCACTCCCCGTCGCCCACCCCCCAGCCCTGGGAAAGCACGGATTGGCTTTCAGTCTCTATGGATGTGCTGGCTCTGGACATTTCATCAAAACAGAATCATCCGAGAGGATGTCGGACATCTCTCACCCGGCACAATGTCCTCAAGGTTCATCCATGTTGTGGCAGGTGTCAGAACTCCCCGTCTTTTCACGTCTGAGTAATGCCCCACTGTGCAGACGGGGCACATTTTGTCTGTCTATTCCTCAGCTGCTGGGCATCTGGGTTGCTTCCACCTTGGGTTCCGGTGGATAAAGCTGCCTTGAACACGTGTGTTCAAGTCTTCATGTGCGTTCTCATTTCTCGTGGGTGCAAACCTCGGAATGAAATTGCCGGGTCATGTGGTGACTGTATCACCTTCTGAGGGGCCCCCAGACCACGTTCTGGACCAGCTGCCCCACCACCCAGGCCTAGTGACACAGAGCCTCTTTGCAGGTGTTTGTTGGACATTCGCATGTCTTCCGGAGAGGTATTCATTCAAACCCCTTTCCTTTTTGCGGCTCGTGGTTTTATTATGAGTTGTAGGAGCTCTTTGTATATTCTGGATACAAACCCCTTCTCAGATGGATGATTTGCAAAAAATGTCTTCCTTTCTGGGACTTTGATTTTGGTCACGCCTGGTGTCACTTGTGCTGCTGGTGTCGTTGCTAAAAAGTCTGAACACACCCGCCTTCTGTGAGAGGACTGCTCACCCCTGCCCTCTGTCCTCTCAGCGAGGCAGCCTGGCCTCCCAGTGACAACCTGAGGAGGGGGTGTGTCTGAGCCCACCACATCGGAGTCACCTGCTCCCGCAAACAGTGTGTTCTCAGAGGAAGCATCTCAGGCACCCGGAATGACCAGATTCTGAGCCACACCCCCCACGGTGGCTGGAGCTGATGGACATTCCAGGGCTTCCCGAAGGAAGGGCAGGAAGGGAGCAGTGGCAAGAAGCCGGACAACCACAGAGCATGGGCGCCAGTCACACTCTAGCCCTCTGGGGGCTGACGGGCCTGGAGCTTGCTGACTCACGGGCTCTCCCGGCCCATTCCCGCCCCTGTGAGCTCCATCCACCCCAGAGAACATGCAGCCTCAAGCTAGCGCTAGCGGGAGCCAGTGTCTGCCCTCTGCCACCTGAAGAGTGGAGCAGATCGGATACTTCCTGTGCCCCGCTCCCTCCCCACCCACCTTCCTGCCTCCAAAACACAGACCTGTCACCCCGACCACTCAACGTGCATTCGAGAAGCTGAAGGCTAGGGCCAGGGATACAGAGGGCAGAGCAGGCATGGTCTGGGTCCACGTGGCCAGAAAGCGATCACACTCGAGGCTCCACACACTCTGACGACAAATGGCAGTTAGGTCTGGGTAGTAAGGAGTCGTGTCCATCAAGGAGCCCCCCGACTTGGGTAGTAAGGAGTCAAGGGCACACAACAACTGTAAGGGAGCCTTGGCGTTGACCTGGCGGGAGGTGGCGACAATCCCTCCGTCTATGAAGAGGCATTACTCCGGAACTGTGCACAACCCCACGTGGGAGGGCCCCCAGAAAAGGAAGCAGACACCCCAGCGTGGGAGGCGCAGAGGCTCCGTGCTCGCTGAGCTGGCTGTCACAACCTCACTTCGCCCTGCAGCGGGGCCTCGGCTTTGGGGGCACGAGACAAGGCTCACTTGTGGAAAGGGCTGGGGACCCTTGAACTATAGCATCTTCTCTGCAGAGCAGATGTTAACAGTGTGCTCGGTCCCTGTGTTAGCCATCACACTCACTACCCACGTTCTAGGGAATGTGGAAAACCACACACAAGAAATGAGAACCACTCCCCCAGGGCCAGCAGTCACACAGGTAACGATTTATTTCCTTCAGGTTGTTTTCTTCGGTGTGCAGTGAACACGCATCTACTCTACAAACTCAGCATCACGTGGAAAAGGCTGCTTTGAACTTCGCTTTTTCTTCAGGTAGCAGTAAGACCCGGACATTTCCCTGTTTCATTAAATTGTCTTCTACAGCCCAGCTTAATAGCTGCTGGTGTCCGTCTGTGGCCGTTAATAATAGCAAACGTTTACACGTGTGTGGTGTTTCTATAGTGCTTTTGAGGCCTTGGCTTACCTCGTGCTCATATGTTCTCAGTGCTTTTCATATACCAGCTCATTTAACCCACACAGCACCTGCGTGAGCTAAGTATCCTATTAGGACCCATTTTACAGAGGAGGAGGTTGAGGCGCAGAGAGGTAAAGCCGTTTGCCCAGGATCACACAGCCGCTAAGCGGTGGGGGGCCAGGATCTGAGCCCAGGCGTCTGGTTCCAGAGTCTACACTGGGCACGAACGGGGCAGGGATGGCCCCGGGGAGGAGGGGCAGGCTGTCTCCCCTTTGGAGCTCTGGAACGCATCCTGACGGGGGGGCAGGAGGGCCGGCTGACTGCGCGCCCAGTGTATCACCGATGCTAGGCCGTCTGTGCCCACGGTTCCCGGGAGCCTGCGGTGGGGAAGGTGGTTGCACCTGTCTGTGTGGCCACATGCGCCCTCTGGCACCTGTGAGAAGTGCTGGAAACCCCTTTACCACGGAGCTGCTGTTAGCTTCAGCAGCATTAGCTGCAGTAATGATTCCCGACCCCTCTGGTCTCAAGCATCACGTTCCAGAATGCCCTAGGCTGCCGATCATGATGCTGGCCTGTGTTGCCTCAGACAGGGGCTTCGCTGGTCGTGGAAACCAGCAACTCCAGGGGCAGCCACATCAGCAAGGGCCTCGGCTGGCAGAACAGGCCCTCCTTCCCCTGGGAAGCCACATAAGCCCCTGAGGTTCTGGGGCTTTGTAAGGAGGCAGGAAAAAGGGAAGAAGTCATAGGCTGCAGGCCGGAATGGAAGGGTGTTTGCGTGTCCTTGCAGGTCCCCCAAACTGGACAGTAGGACCCCCAGTTCTATAGACAGAGTGCATCCCCCCTGGCCAGCCCCCAGCACTGGAGACGCACCGTCCTGCCCTCGGGCATAGATAACATGGCTCACGCAGTGGGGCTGCTGGGGGGCTTGGGGGTGGAGAATGGTCTGCCGACTGTCTGACCCGAATTGCTAACCCTGCCCTGTCCTAGGTGGACGACTCCGGCCTCCTCAACGTTCGTGGGCCCCGGAGAGCCACTGCCCAGGTTGCTGCGAACGGGACACGCCCACAGTAAGAGCTGTGCCACCAGAGCAAATGTGTCTACGTGTGCCCTCCGCTCGCTTCTGTTGAATAGATTCGGAAACGTACAAGGGCCAGGTCAAGGGCATTTTGCAAACCTGCTGCTGTCGTCGGACGGTCCCCTTTGTCACGGCGCTGCTCAACCCTCCACAGCACCAGAGTCACCTGGACTCTTGTTAAACGGCGGCACTGGTTCAGCAGGACTGGGCAGGGCCTGGCACTCTGCATTTCTGATGCGCTGGTCCAGGGGCACCCTCTCAGCTATAGGGGTCGCCCGGGCACACATGGGCTCTCTGCCACCGTCCTCCTGCAGGAAGCCTGGTGCCCCTGGGGCCCCACAGACCACAGCCCCAGGCAGGGTGTTAATGTCGCCATGGGGGGCTAGAGAAGGCTGGTTCTTGGCACAGCTCCCACCAGCCCCAAGGAGCCTGAACCTCTGCCATTAGCTGCCGGTCCAGCCGGGCTGTTTATGCAGCCAATTTCGGCGAATCGAATCCACCCCGAGAGGATGGGAGAGACCAGCTCTCTGCACCAAGGCCAGGCGGCGGGCGTCCAGCCCCGCACGCGGCGGGGCCTACAGGCTTCCTGAAGCAGCTAGCAGGTCCGGAGAGGATGGCGGGCCGAGGGAGACCCCGTCTGGACGGGAGCGGCCGTGCAGCGCGGAAGCCGGCTCTCTCGGCCGCAAACCCCCGCAACGGGGAACCAACCGGAGACGGAGACACAAGAGTAGATGCCGTTTCCCTTCTACCCCACGAGGCTGCAAGCGCCCGTTCCTTGCACTGGGGTCGGGGGAGGCCAGAGGCAAACGGACAAACAAGCAGATAACTTGAATCCTGGGACAAGTTGGGCGGAGGGCACAAAAAGAGTGTTTTGCTTTCCATACAGCCACACGAAATTGCCGATTTGGGCCATTTTTGTGCTCCCGAAGGGCCGTTTCACGCAGTTCGGTGTTAATCCCAAGAACAAATTCAGGGTTGTTTTTACAGTCCCCCCCCCCACCCCCTTCCTCGGAACACGCAAAGCTGGTATATTTGTATGCAATCACATATTTCGCACATATTGCTACCAACAGGTGCCGGGAGCTCTGTGTCCCTCTGTCCCTCTGACAGCTGAGAAATTCTGGACGAAGCTCTGGGGACTTTAGGGAGCCAGGGCTCCTGTTTCTTCTTTCCAGCATAAGAGCGCTGCTGTGCCTCATGGTATGCTTCTCAGAGCCACATGCCGGTGAGGGGCTAACATGGGGGAGAGGCCCCGGGGGGGGGGGGGCGCTGGCGTCTGTCCGTGTCAGCAGGGGCCCCTCCTCTTCCGCTTTTCTCTCCCACCAAGATGCTGAGGGTCAGCCCGGGAAAGACCAGCAGGGTGGGGTGGGAAGGGAGGCCAGAAGGAGGCCTCCTCGCCCCCTGAGAATGCTAACCCAGGGTGGGGTGGAGCCCTCCTGCTCCAGGAGACAAAAGCACCAATATGCTAACACATGGCCAGATTCCCGACTCACCTGGCCCCAGCCTTCCAGAATCTGGAGGTGAGAACTTCCCAGGGGTCGCTGTGCTGTGGCCACGCTGGAGGGACAGGGGGGACCCCCGCCAAAGTTGGGTTCGGACGTCAAGAGTGATGAGGCACACACACGCTCAGAGGGCGGGAACAGGTTGTCACTCCTGTGATGGGGCTTTCTGGGGAGAGCCAGGCAGCCCCCGAATTGCTGCAAAAGGGCTGGAAATAACAAGGGAAGGAGACGGGCCTGGGGCCTTACTGCGGCTGGAGGGTGGGGTCTTTTGCCCCAGGAGAGGAGCAGCCGGGGCAGGACGTGGGGCACAGGGAGAGGGGGTAGGGCTCGATGGCCACCAGCGGCGCAGAGTCTAAGATAGAATCAGATGCCACCGCACGTGGGCACGCCTGCCTCCGGTTGCGAGACGCTCGGTCACACGCACACCCACGTGCACATATGACGCACGGGGAGCGTGATGACCCCTGGGAGTCTGAGCGCATCAGCAACTGTGGGGGTGAATTCAACCCACCTCTCCAGAGCACCCCCAGAGCGGCTCCATTGTCAACACGCACCCCAGATCCAAATTACGAAGAGCTCAGAACGTACCAGACGTCTGTGTACCCAGATCGAGCAAATGCTAATTTTGTTCTTATTTGCTTTGAGTGTTTTTTGAGGGGATCAAAGTTAGAGTCGAAGCACTCTCTCTCCTCCTCTCTTTATCTCCCCCACTCTCTCTCCCTCCCTCTCTTGCTCCCTCCCTCTCTTGCTCCCTCCCTACGTCTCCCTCCCTCTCCCCCTCCCTCCCCCCCCCCCCACCATCACTCACTCTGGGAAGCCAGATGTCATGTTGGGAGCTGCCCTATGGAGACACACAGCAAGGAGTAAAGGCCTCAGTGAACAGCCAGCGAGGACCCGAGGCCTGCCAACAACCACGGTTAGCTGGGAAGTGGACCCTTGTGCCCGAGTTAGAGCCCCACGTGACCTCCTGACCACCGCCAAGGGAGACGCCGGGAGCCAGAAACACCAGGCAGCTCCCGGATTCCTGACCCACCAAAACCATGAGCTAATGCATGTGTGTTGTTTTAAGTCCTTGAGCTTGGGAGTGTTTGTTACGAGGCAACGGCTGACTCACACACTCGGGGGCGGGGTGTAGGACACGGGCGGATTCTGGCATCCCCCTGGCTCCACCACCAGCAGTCTCCAGGTGTGTCTTCCTCATACTGTCCTGGTGTCAGAGTGTGATGACCCAGGAGTCACCAGTGCGGCCGCCTGACCCAGCATGCTGAGCCGTACCCGGGACAACCAACCCCAGGAGCACGTCTGTGTGAGCACCCACGGCAAACGTCCCCTCCCAGTCCTATTTGTTCAGCCACTGCCCTCCAGCCCACCGTCTGCCCTCCAGGGACTATATCGCCACGGAATAAACTCAGACCTGCAGCTCAGTCACCTGGCTGAGCTTCCTTCCCAGTATCACAGAATCCAGCAATCCTTGCCACAAAAAGCGTTTTAGAATTTTTCCCCATAGCAAGAGATTTTGGAATCAGGCAGACCTGGGTTTCTTTTTTGTTTGTTTTAATTTTTTAAAATTCGTTTTCTTTATTTTTGAGAGGCTGAGAGAGACAGAGCGCGAGTCGGGGAGGGGCAGAGAGAGAGGGAGACACAGAATCCAAAGCAGGCTCCAGGCCCTGAGCTGTCAGCACAGAGCACGACGCGGCGCTCGAACCCACGGACCGTGAGATCATGACCTGAGCTGGAGTCAGATGCTCAACCGACTGAGCCACCCAGGCGCCCCCAGACCTGGGTTTCCAATCTCCTCCCACCACACTGCCTCCGGGCTCACTCCCCTCATCTGGAGAGTAGGCTCAATAATCAATCCTGTCTCCAGGACGGTGAGAGAATTGAGGTCCAAGAGCAGGGCCAGCGCTTAGCAGAGAGCGTGCTGTGCGGGTATCGTCACTGTATTAATAAGATGACAGGAGGCGCTTGGGGCCAGCCCCTGAGGAGGGCTGGCCTGTGGCTACCGTGGGTGGAAGGTGGTAGGGTGGGGCAGGGAGGTGCTCCGGAGCAGGGACGGTCCCTGCTATGTCCCACCTGGGCCTTCTCTGGGCTCCATATGGAACCGTGCTGCCTCCTACCCGCTGCTAATGCTGTTTTTTCTTTCCTTTTTTATCGAGATAAAATTCACATAACATCAAATTAACTGTTTAAAGTGAACAATCCAGTGGCATTTAGCACATGCACAGAGCCGTTGTAACTGTCACCACAATGCAGTTCCAGAACATTCCGTCACCCAAAGGAAACCCGCCCCCTCTCTAGCCCCTGGCAACCATGACTCTACTTTCTGTCTGCCCATTTGCGTCTTCGGACGTTTCGTTTAAGAGGAATCCTGCTCTGTGTGACCTTCTATGGCTGGCTTCTTCCCTCCGGAAGACGTTTCCCAGTGCATCCGCGTTGCGGCCTGTGTCAGAGGGACATGGCGCCGTTCGGGTAGGCCACCTTTGTTTACCCGTTCCTCGGCGGACGGACATCTGGTTGCTTGCAAGTTGTGACTATTAGGAATAATGCCGCTGTGACCACGACGCACGGAGTTCCGGGCGGACCTCTGGCTTCAGTTCTCTCGGGGGAGACGCCTGGGTGTGGACTCACTGGGTCTGTTTGCTTTCGAGGACACCCACCCCCGCCCACCGGCCCCCTCCGTGCCCTCAGAGCGCAGTGCTTTCATGCCTGCACGTTGTCCAGGAGTCACTTTCCACGTGACTTTGGGGCAAGGTCTGGACAGAGGTCTGCGAGCCCCAGGTGGTGCAGGGAGGTGAGCAGGGAGGGGCTTGCTCACCCCGCGCCCAGGCCTGGTGCACGAAGACACCCAGCGAGCAGCTGCAAAGGTGAGAATGGAGCGCGGGGGTGAGCCGCCGGGCCACCAAAGCTGCTGCCGGGAAGCCCGAGAATCCGGGAGCAGGGCCACCCAGCAGGTGTGGTGCACGCTTGGTGCAGCACCGGGGAGGCTGAAACGCTGGAGGTGTCCGCACAGGGGCGGCCCTCAGAGAGTGGGCGACAGGGTGGAGGGCCTCCACCACGTCCTCCCACCACTGTGGTTAGAACGAACTCAGGGTCTGCTTCCGGAACCCAGTCTAAGACGGGAAGCTGTGCCCTCTGGTCCAGCTGAGGACCAGCCTCGCCATTATGAGGAATGACTAATCACCTAGGCTCACCCAGGATTAACTAACCAGAATCAAGAGGCCTTCCCAAGGCTGCTGCTCCAGGCACAGCCACGTTCTGGTTCTGTGGGGCTGCATCACCTCTGGAAGACGCAGGTCAGGCTGGGACCAGGGGAGGCGAGCAAGGCACCAAGGGGGCACAGGTCAAGAGGCGCCCGCACTCAGGGTCCCACAGTGCAAGCTTACACCTAGAGGGGATCACCCCTCGTCCTGGTGGCCCTGGTCCTGATTGTAGAGAACTCTCCTGTGTACACATGTGCACACGCATGTGTGAGGATGTACATGTGTGTGCTTGTACGTGTATATGCAGACACGTGTACGTGTATTGTAGACTGTGTGTGCATCTGTACATACGTGTGTGTATACATGGGTATGTGAGTATATGTGTGTTGGTGTGTGTTGTGTGCGTGTGTGTGTACATATGTATACATGGGTGTGTAGGTGAGTATATTATGTTAGGGTGTGCATGTGCATGTGTGTGCATGTGCATGAATGAACTGTGCGTGTGTGTGTGCATGTGCATGAGTGAAGTGTGAATGTATGTGTACGTGTGTGTGCATGAGTGAACTGTGCATGTGTGTGCGTGTGCATGTGCATGAGTGAACTGTGTGTATATGTGTGTGCATGAGTGAAATGTGTATGGGTGTGCATGAGTGAACTGTGTGTGTGTGTGCAAAAAGTGAACTGTGTGTATATGTGTGTGTGCATGAGTGAAGTGTGTGTATAAGTGTGTGTGCATGAGTGAAGTGTGCATGTGTGTGCATGTGCATGAGTGAACTGTGTGTGTACGTGTATGTGTGTGCATAAGTGAACTGTGCATGTGTGTATGTGCTTGCACACCTCACAATACTATTGAGCATCTATCACAGGCCCAACATCATCCTCAGGGCCTTACGTTTATTAGCGCATTTAATCTGCACAACTCTTTAAGGTAAGTCTTACCATTATGCCCATTTTGCAGACGGGGAAACTGAGGCCCGGAGAGGCAAGGTGGTCTTCCTCAAGCCACACAGCTGGTAGATGTGGGACCAGGACACAAGAGCAGACAGCCTGACTCTGGAACCCACATTCTGAACCCCTGGGGCACGCATTTGAAGACGTAAATCTGTTTTTCCCTTCTGAGCTATACGTCAGTGATGATCCTTCCTTTTTTCCGGCTCCTTTGCAGCCCAGACGAGTAAGAAATCCCAGAGTGTATCCGGTGCGTATGCTCACTCGACAACCGAGAGGAAGGACTCCAGGGAGACAGTTCACACAGCCCTAAGAGACAGGTATGGGTCCAGACCCTCCCAGAGCCCGGCGGTCCCAGAGGAGAGGCGGACCCCACGTGTCCACCAGACTGCAGGACCACCTCTGGCCCTGCCCGCACAAGCTTCGTCCTTTCTCTGACGATGGCCGTCAGGACGAGCTCTGTCACTCTCAGGTGAGCCTCTGCCCACGGCACACGGAGCTGTGCCCACTCCCCGCGGCAGCTCCTGCCTGGCCGCTCATTCTTCTGGAGGGTGGGTCCCCTTCTCTCCTCGCCGCATGCTTGGGTGGGAAAGAAAAAGGCCAGGAGAGACCCGAAGGCTGGGAGCGGGGCCTCTGGCGCGTATATTTAGCCGGGCGGAGGAGCGAGGCAGCCTCCTTCCTGGCTTCAGGCCTCCTCTGCCTGCCAGAGTCGGGTCATGGGACCGGAGGAGGACGTCGCCTGTGGTGACAGCTGCCCGTGCTCCCTCCATTTGGCCGCCAGACAGGCTGGCCTTGGCCAGAAATTATATGTTTTGAAGCTGTTCCTGAACCAGAAGCCCCAGGACAGTGCCGTTTTTGTTGTCATTTGAATTCTCCTTGAAACCAATTTGCCTTTCCCCCCTGCTTTGCTTTTTAAAAATGTGTTTCATTATGTAATGTATATGCATTGTAGAAAAATGGGAAAATACAGATAAGCATGATGAAGAACGTAAAACCTCCCGACTGCACTGCCCAGGGAGGAAATGAGCCGCCCTGATCATGCACACAGCGGTGGCCGACCCGAGCAGGAAGCCAGACGCGCTAAGGCCCCATGATCCGCACCCAAGTTCAAACAGGTGAAACTACCCCACGGCACCAGAAGCTGGGGTGGTGGCCCAGCAGGGAGGCTGCGCGTCTGTGCTTGTCTGACTTACAACTTGCGGGCTTTTCCACGTGCGCGCTCAATCACACCTTGACCAAATAGAGGCTTACCGTTTCTGTTCCCAGGGATCGCCACTATTCCCCTCTGCGGTGTCTCCTTATAGACCTTCTCGCGTGCATATCGGCGTGTGTTTTTCTCGTGGAAACATGCCATCTGCCTGCCTCCCATGTCTTCGCTGGTCAGACTTCGAGTGCGCACACGTGCAATCCCGCCACGAGCCCCCTGAGCAGGTCCCCTGGGACGTCGAGGGAGGGCAAGAGCCAGCGGGCAGCCACAGGAACCTCTCGTTCGTCAGCTTGTCCTTTCCACCTCACCTAGGGCAGACCTCTTTCCCAATCAAGAAATCACACCTGTGCCTGGACGTAAGGGAGCCTCAAATCCGGGGAAATGCCTAGTATGGGACCCTCCAAAATGGTTTTGGGCCAACATGAATATACAAGTGTTTTGGATGTCCATGAAGTAGTCACAGGAATGCTTATAAAATTTTAATTAAATTAGAAGTGCATTTTTATTTTTTTATTTTAAAACATTTTTTAATGTTTCTATTTGAGAGGAGGGGGGGCCAGAGGATCCGAATCAGGCTCCAGGTTCCAAGCTGACAGCTCAGAGCCGGACGCAGGGCTGAGATTCACCAACCAAGAGATCATGACCTGAGCCAAAGTCAGATGCTCAACCGACCGAACCACGCAGGCGCCCCTTAGGAAGGCAGTTTTAGAATCATTAGTGAGATCGCATAGAACATGTGTTGGAGGCTGGCGAATTGTCCAGTGCACGGTTCCCTCTTACTCCTGGGGACACAGGCTGACCCCATTTCCCAGCCTCCTTGGCAGGTAGCACGGGCACTCAACAGTTTGCCCGGTGGAAATCGGGCAGTCAGGTCGTGCGTGGCTCCAGGCCTGGCCTCAGAAACCTCCCACGTTCAGCTTTCCCCAGCCTGTAGACCATCTGCTGTCTGGACACCCCAGGGGACAGTGGGCCCACTGCACGAAGGGCCCTGGGCCTCTGAAGGCCACCCACCAAACACCCGACTACGACTAATCTGAGAAGAGGACGAACCCACGTGAACGTCTCAAGGGCTCCATGCGGTCCTTGACCAGCTCTAACTCAATGCGTTAACTTAGAGGTAATGCTTGGTCCACTCACAGTTTGTGAGTCAATTTTATTCAGATTCATTGCATGTGTGGTCGACATCAGCGTCTTCGTCAAGAGCCGCTTCCTGAGCCGTCATCCTCGGTTTCCCAAGATGCCATCTCGTTCTCACCTCGAGGTGTGAGGTTGGGATCCATCCCAGATGCTGTTGATAATCGCTTCGCCAGGACACACGTCTCCCCTGACAATGTATCGGGGTTGGGCTCTCCCAAGTTGACTTGTGGGTTTCGCTGCTCAGTCTTCACAACCTAAGCGCTTACATATTCCTCTTGAAAGAGATCTCTGGAAGGCTTATTCACTGTGACACCTACCCTTGGGAGGTCCTCCCTACAGGAAGATTTGCTAAATCCCTGTGAATTGCTCGTGTCCTTTTTCATCGCTTCCCTCCTGTTACCCCCATGAGGGCCCGTGTCTAGCCTCATTGGAGGTCGTTTCAGAAGAAGGTGTGTTTTCCAAATAAACTGGCTGGTTCAAAGTAAAATTATTGTAAGACTGACCTACAATGACATAATTGTTAGGTGACTATTTTTAGCCTGGTATGTTTTATATGTATTTTTTATTTTTTAGTTCGGAAATTTTCATATAATAAGTAGAGTGAAGTGCACAATGGCCACTCATGTGCCCCCCACACTTGGGACAATCAAATACCGTCTGCCTTCCAGAAAAAGAGGGAATCCTTCTCCGAGCCAGTTCAAGAAGAAGCCACTAAGTAACTCAGGTTCAGGAGGGAAAAGCTCCTTTCCCTCTTGCTTTGTCCTGCAAAATGTGCAGCTCGGGGCTTAGCCAACTTTTCCTATGAAGGGCCAGGCAGTAAATATTTTCGGTTTTGCAGACACGGTCTCTGCTGCACCTGCTGGGCTCCAGGGTCGCAGAACCAAAGCAGCCGGAAGTAAATGAACAGGCGTGGCTGTGTTCCAATAAAACTTTATTCACAAACCTAGCAGTAGCGTGATTTGACCTCTGGGCCGTAGTTTGCCAACCCCGATATAGCTCATCTAAACTTAGAGAAACAGGGGCACCCGGGTGGCTCAGTCGGTCAAGTCTCCGACTTCGGCTCAGGTCACGATCTCACAGTGCGTGGATCCGAGCCCCCGCGTCGGGCTCTGTGCTGACAGCTTGGAGCCCGGAGCCTGCTTCGGATTCTGTGTCTCCCTCTCTCTCTGCCCTCCTCCTGCTCATGTTCTGTCTCTCAAAAATAAATACACTGTTAAAAAAAAAAAACAACAACTGTAAACTTAGAGAAACAGAAGTGTCCACCTCCATCCAGCTGCTCCAACCATCAGTGAAAAAAAGACCCCACAGCCACGGGCGTGAGCATTAGACCCTGCTGTGGTTTGAATCCTGCCTCGGAGCTTAAACAGTGGCATGTGCCTGGGCCCGTTACTACGTTCTCCAAGCCTGGTTGGTGAACCGTCCCTGCCTCTGGGGAGAGTTGCAGCGTGCCAACCTGACCAGGGGTCAGGGGGCACAGTCCAGTGGCTGACGTGTGAATACCCGGGGGCCACTGGCATTAAAGCAGGGGATGGTGGCAGGTAGCGGCGTGCTTCTGAGCACTGGAGGCGGCGGCTCGGGAGGGAGGCAGAGGTAATTAATAAGTCAGGCCCGCTGGGGGCAGCAGGGAATTGAGTTGAGAGCAGGTAGGAGGAAGCGGACGGAGGAAAGGAGGGCTGCTGGTCCTTCTCTGTGTGAGCAGCTCTTCTTTCTGAGGACATCTCTCCACTCGATGTGCTGTCCACACTGGCAGGGACGAGGTGACTTTAACTATAGCCCCCCAAGTGCAGGTGGGCTGATCACTGTGACAAACAGCTCCTTCCAGAGACTTCTGACTCAGCCCCCAGGGGAAGCAGCACCCACTGCATCGGGCAATCTACCAGGCCTTAGGGGCGCTAGCTAGGGCAGGTCAGCCAAATGGCCAACTCAGTGCCTCTCCCCCGTGATGGCACCAGCGTCCAAGCCTGAGTGGGTAGAGACCACAGTGGTCACCCAAACTGGGGTCTCCCGGGCCATCGGTGCCCCCGAGAGCCATGGACAATCAGGTGGACCTGGCTTCTTCCCGGGAGAGGAGGCAGACGGGAACCGGGGCGCAGGCCACAGGCTGGGGAGGGGGGGGCAGGGCCACACCAAGGCCTGCTTCCGGCACGAGGCAGCAGATGGCTGTGGGACGAGGCAGTCCCTCAACCACTCAGTGTGGTGTTTGTTACCAGTACTGATGGGAAGCCGAAGAGGTCAGAGGTTAGAGGCCACGACAAGGATGCTCAGGGGTCGGTAGGGAAATACTGGAGACAGAGATTTCAGAGTGCAAATCATAGAAACCTTGAACTTGGCAATTAAAGTGGCCTCAAGGGGGCCTGAGTTTGCGTCCCGGGCCCAGTGGGACCCTCCCGGTCCCCACTGTGGGTCTCGCCCCAAGAAATGATCTGCACCCAACTTCCTGTGCCATCCTCTGACCCCACTTCACCCATCCTCCTCTGAATCGCGGTCCTTCTGGTGGCCAGTAATCCCGCCCCCGGGGCAGAGTGGGCCTGCCCCACCCACAAGGCAGCGCATCCGCCTCGTAAGAAAAGATCCCGTCCCGGCTGGGGACGCGGCCCCAGAGAGACACAGCCACACTGGCGGCAGCGTGGACGGTGTTCAGATGCCTGCAAGCCACAGCCACCACCCCGGGGGCTCTGTGTCCCCAGTGGGTCTGTCTCTGTCACCGGACAGCTTCTGTGCCAAGGCCTCTCCCTGAGGGACGAGCTGCCCCCCGTAGCCCGACGTGAGGACTCGAGTCCGAGGAGAACCAGCAGGGGGTTTTCCTTTGGTGGCCTTGGCTGTGAAGTCCCCTGAGCAAGTCCAGGCTGAGAGCAAGAAGCACGTTATTGTCCCTTGTCAGGAAAGGTGCCTTTGTGAAGGAGGGGAGGCTAACAGGGGTCACAGAGGCTGTGGGGTCCTTCCAGAGGACGCCCGGTTCTCTCTGACTTTGTGTCCCACGCCCTCCAGCCTGCCAAGAAGTGCGCAGCTGCACCCATTTTACAGATGCCTTTCAGTGTCAGGAACTCGCCCGCGGCCAGCCCTGGGACTGGGACGAAGGCTCCGGCAGCCCAGGAGGCCCATCGGGGACAAGTGAGGTCGAGGAAGGGGGTGGTTATAAACTGGATGCGAGCAAGGGCTCCTGCCGTTGGGATCTCCAGCCTCCCTGGGGCCTCACCTTGGGGTCACTTCTGGCTCATTTGTGCCCTGAGAGAGGGGCGCCTGCTCTGGGCTCACCCTACATGACAGGAAGAACAGGCTATGACTCTTGTGTTTCCAGATCCTTCTCTGGCCACCTGCAGTCTTTGTCAGTGGAAAGGAACAGTATAGAGCCACATTTCCTCCTGGGGTTCATTATGTCACTGTGGTTGGCTGGATAATAGCCTGGCACCACGCCCACGTCCCAATCCCTGCACTGTGGATATGTGACCTCGCAGGGCAAGGGGCGTGTGCCCAAGGGACTGAGGATCCGGATGTGGGAGGTGAGCCTTACAAAAGGGAGGCCAAAGGGGGTCTGACTGCAGGAGAGGCAGACGGCAGCGTGGTGGGGACGCAGGGAGAGCAGAGGCCATGTGGTCCGGGGCCACGAGGCGAGCAGTGCGGACACCTCGGCAGCTGGAAGATACAAGGAAACAGTCCCCCTGGAGCCACCAGGAGAAGCCAGTCCTGCAGGCGCTTGGACTGGCGAGGCCACCCCTGACTTCCGACTTCCAGCCTGCCGGAGAATGAGCTGTGTGGTTCTGAGCCACCAAGTCCGTGGGCGCACACCGCAGCAGCCACGGATGCCCACACAGCCACCTACCCGCCACTCTCACAAGGCAGCAGAGGTTTTGGTGGGTTTGGGCTCCAAATGCTGGGGTTCTCCTCAAGTCCCTACCCAGGAGCTACTCGGGTCAGAGCCCTGGTGCTGTCGGGACATGCGGGTCCCGCCAATGGTGAGTGGTGCTGTTGTCCTCACCGCTAAATTATCTCAGTATCACCAGCCCCAAGACCCGAGTCCCCCGGCCCCCTCCCATCTACAAAGTTAGAGGCCCAACGTGACCTCTTTAAATGGAGCTAAATGCCCAGCATCACGGCCACGGTGCAGATGGCCTCTCCAAGTCACCAGGCCACATCTGGCCATCTGCAGGATGGTCCACAAGGTGGCCTGCTTGGTGCTGCCTTCCCCACTCTCCTCCGGGCAGAACGGACCCCTCCCAGCTTTTCCAGAGCACACAGGGGTCCCCATAACACTGCCCTGGCTTGGGCCGGGGTCAGAGCACAGGCAGGTGAGGATCACATCCTGGTTGGGTCTGGGGGATGGGCAGTGTGGAGGAAAGAGAGGTCCTGGGGGGCAGTCAGTCCTGGGTCCACAGCCTGGCCACTCTGCCCCTGGCATTTCCTCCTTCGTAGGGGAGAGAAGGATACCGGCCTCTCGAGGACTCTGTGGAGGCCACACAAGGGTGAGGCGCAGGCCTGGCCCAACTCGGCCACCCCAGCGGGCAGGTGACAAACTAGTCCCCGCTGCCTCTGCAGCCACAGTTTCTGAGCTTAGACTCCAACATTTTCACGGCGTCAATGAGCGAGTGAATTGACCAAATGCACACCGAGTGTAGGTTGTTGAACAAAAAGCTACTTAGACGAAACCGAGGAAACAGAATCTCACTGCTTTGGGCAAGTTCCTGACTTGGTTGAGATGGAAATGTCTGGGGCTTCCTGGGAGCTGTCCCTTCTCCCTCCTGCCACTGGGAGGCCCAAGGGCTCCACGGAAGCTGGGAGGTCCCCAGCGGACACGTGCACTGGCCAGGGCGGCCAGCTTCCAGGGACCAGGCATTCCTCGGCTCCAGAGTATAAACACATTCCACACGGCCTCCGGGAAGGCCACAGGCCCCGTGAGCCGACCGGGAGGGTTGCTGTCCAAAGACACTGTGTACCTGGGCCCGCTTCCCGAGAGCTGGGAGAGCCCAGAACGTCACCAGGGTGACCCCGTGCTCCTGCTGATGGGTAAACTGAGACCAGGACAGCCAGTGACCTGCCCAAGGCCATTAGGGAATTGGGGGCAGAGTCCAAGCCCCTGCCACTGAGCAGAGCCTGGTTTCCACCAGACTCTGCCCTGTTTGAACAAGAGGCACAGAGCTCAGGCAAGGACGAGGGCCTCCTCTGTGGGCACAGCGGTGATCACTGCCCGTCACCCACTGCCTTCATGCTGAAGCTGCGGCCCCCGCTGACCAGAGCCCGTCTGGACCCCTCCATGCTTCTGTCCAAGTGGCACCTGCCCGCCGGCAGCCTCGGTGTTCTTTGCAGTCACAGCAGCCAGAGCCCCTTCCTCTGTTCCAAGGCATTTCTCCACGGCAAAGGCAACTTCTAGAACTTTCTGTGAGTGGCTGAATACCAAGGAGCTGTTTCAGTCCCACCTTCCCTGACAAGCAAAAGCTGGGCTCTGGCGAGACGTGAGCATATGGGACTGCCACTCAGGGCTGGACAACGTTCCGGCCAGGCCTCTGTGGAGTTCCCTAGAAACAGCAAACCTAGTCAAGGCTGCCCCCCGCCTCTGGACCTGCGTGGGGAATTTGCACCGACAGTCCTTTGTGGGAGACTCCTGTCACCAGAGAAGCAGAAGAGCTCAGGGGGCAGAGCTGTGGCCACGGGCAACAAATCCCACCGTTGACTCTAGGCCAGATGCCGCCTCGAGACAGTGCTGACCCCCCAGACGCCAGTCTTCCCGGGCTGCCCACACCCCTGCGGCCGGCGCCCCTCCCCACCAGCATCCACCTGGCTAGAAATGAAAAACCTGCGTCCACGCAAAGACTTGTACCAGAATGTCCACAGCAACATGGCTCACAGCGGCCAAAAGGTGGAACCAACCCAAGTGACCACTGACTGCTTAGTGGATGAACCAAGCGTGAGCCACACCTTAGTCCACACACTGGAATATTAATCGGCCAAAAACAGGAATGAAGTCCTGATACGGGCCATGCGTGGGGGAAGCATTCTGTCCAGTGAAGACAACACAATCGGGGGTGATTGCATTTATGCAGGAACAGAGGGTAAATCAGGGGCTGCCTGGGCCAGGCGGAATGGGGGCTTGTGGATGTTACTGAGGCCACACAGGGTTTCTTTTCAGGGTGATGAAAATGCCCTAAAACTGACCGTGGTGATGGTCGCACAGCCCTGTGAGAACACTACCGCCACCAGACTGCACATTCGACACAGATGAATTGCGCGGTCTGTGACTTGTATCTCAGTAAAGCTGTAAACACAGCAGACGTTAACAGAGGGCAAGGACCTGGGGTTGCTGGACCTGTCAGACACTTCTGGAATCTGTAGTTACACAGCTTTGTGGGACCAGCCATCTCTGTGGAAGCTGAACACGTGCACCCGACGGTGGACATCCACAGCAACACAGACGGAGACAGACTTAACCTGCAGCCACTGGCTGTGCATCGACAGCAGGATGATCGGTAAATGCGGTCTAGCCGTATGACGGAATACTACGCAGCAGTGAACAGGAACAAACCAGAACTGCACACGTGTGGTCTCCTTTCATTTGTGCATCTGCGTGTGGTCTCCTTTCATTTGTGCAAACCTCAGAAACCAGTCGTCCGTGTTGGAGGGCACACTGATGCTTACGCGTGGGGGGTCGGGGGACAGTGTCAAGGGGGACGGGAAAGGGGGCTCAGGGGGCCGGTGATGTTCTATTACTTGATCTGGGTGATGTCCCATGAGTGTGTTTGTTCTGAGAAGCCAACGCACATCACATGGAGGATATGCACGCTTTTTGCCAGTACATCGTATCTCAATAAAAGGTCTGCTGATAAAAATATGTTTCAGAGTTAATGCAAGGAGACAAGCCAAGTGTCCATCAACTGAAGAATGGATAGACAAGGTCTGGGAACGACGGAATGTTATTTGTCAGTAAAAAGGAACAATGTGCTGACCCTTCTGCCACAACAGGGAGGGGCCTGGAAAACTTAACGCGGATATGCTGGCCACATCCTGTATGAGTCCATCCACATGAGCTGTGCCGGGGGGTGGGGCACATCCAGAGACACAGAGCAGGGTCGTGGTGGCCGGGGGCTGGGAGGGGAATGGGGAGTGCCTGCTGATGGGGACGGGGTTTCTTTCTGGGGTGATGAAAAGTTCCGCAAGTACGTAGTGGTGACAGTTGTCACAACTCCCAAGAATGTGCTAATCGCCACTGAATGCACACTTTATTTTTAATGTTTATTTATTTTCAGAGAGACAAAGAGAGAGAGCACACGAGCAGGGGAGGAGCAGAGGAAGAGGGAGAGAGAGACACACACATTCCCAAGCAGGCTCCTGGCTGTCAGCGCAGAGCCGGATGTGGGGCTCGAACCCAAGAGCTGAGTCGTGACCTGAGCTGAAACCAAGAGCCAGACGCTCAACCTACTGAGCCACCCAGGCACCCCCCAAGGCACATTTTAAGCGGGTGTGTAAGAAAGTAAGTGGGACCATCAAGTAGGAGCTGGGACTTCCAGTCAGCACGCCCTGTTGATGGTCCCTGAGCGTGTGCTTCGCGTCCTTGCTACGTGCAAGTTCCAGGGCGAGCCCGTGTCCTACTTCGTTTTCAAAACCATCCTAGGGAGTAACCACTGTCATCGCGCCCATGTCACAGATGAGGAACCAGACGCCCCGAGAGGCCGTGCTTCCCGTCCAGCCGGGCGAGCAGCAGAATGGGGCTCGCGCAGTCTGTCCGAGGCCACACCTGCAGGCAGGGGGGCAGAACTCGTACTCACGGCTGGCCTGATGTGGCCCTTAGGTGAGGTGTTTGTGGGGGAGAGCACGGGGGGAGGGGACGGCCTCACTTCAGCGATGCCCGTGGCAGGACCGAGGGAAGGCTCGCCCCCGTAGATGGCACAGCAGCGATGACGGTGACGGTGCTGGCTCCCGGGGCCCGCAGCTTTACCCACTGGGTTCTCACAGCCACACAGTGCGCTCTCCCTTGACAGCTGAGGACACAGCGACCAGTGTCAGAGTGTGGATTTGAACCCAGGAAGCCGGGCTCCAGAGCCGCCTGCCCGAGACTGCCTCCCCACAGGTAGCCTGGGCACTGAATGTGCCCCTGGGGATGGCAGAGTCGGCTGGGAACCCTCTCCTGGGTGGCAGGTTGCATAACGGGAGAGAGAGGTCGAGCTGGCAGGCTCACGGTCCATGCGTGGAACACAAGGTCCCACGGTCTCCCAGAGGGGTGGTAAGTGCCCAGGCGCGGACACTTCCCACCGCGGGCAAAGCTGGCGGCTGCCCCGGGGAGGCCACCACCCTGCCCTGCAGGGCTGGACACAGTTGCCGGCGCAGAGCAGAGCAGGTGCCCAGCTGGCCCCGGTCTACACTTGGCTCCCTCGGCAGGGGAGCAAAATGGAGCCCAGGGCTGAGGCCACAGCAAGAGGTGGCCAGCAGGGCAAGGGCTGGCCTCGGACACGGCAGGCTTCCCCATGTCCAGGCTTATGCCCATTAAAGAGGAATCTGCCCTAACACAATTGGGCCTTCCTGGCCCCCATGGGCTTCATTTATTCATTCGACAAATATGGACTGGGCACTGTGATGTTTGATTTTATGTGTCAAGGTGCCTGGGCCACGGCGCCCGGATATTTATTCAGTCAAACCTTATTCTGGATATTTTTAGATGAGACTAGCATTTAAACCGGTGGACTGAGGAAAGAAGGTTGCCCTCCATAATGAGGGTGGGCCTCATCCGATCAGTTGAAGGCCTAGCTAGAACAAAAGATTGACCTCCTCCAAGTAAGACGGGGTTGTGCCAGCACACAACACACCAGAACTGCAGCACCAGCTGTCTCTGGGCCCCCAGCCTGGGCCAGGCCACCCTGCAGATCCCGGAATGCCAGCCTCCATAATCGTGAGAGCCAAGTCCTTATTAAATGTATATACGTGTGTGAGGGCACCTGGGGGCTCAGTCGGTTGAGCATCCGACTTCAGCTCAGGTCATGATCTCGCAGTTCATGAGTTGGAGCCCTGCATCAGGCTCTGCGCTGACAGTGTGGAGCCTGGAGCCTGTTTTGGATTCTGTGTTTCCCTCTCTCTCTGCCTCTCCCCTGCTCATGCTCTCTCCTCTCAAAAACAAATTAACGTTAAAAAATTTTTTTAAAATACACATGCAAGTGTGTGTGCATATACACAGATATATAAATACACAAAATATAAGTATATATTGGAAAGATTTATAAGCATATGTATGTGTACACGTGGGTATAATGTGTATATACACAAACCTACATTGGTTACGTAATGTTAATTCTGTGTCTCTGACAAATACAGGCGCCTACTGTGTGGCAGGTCTGGAGCTCCCAGCGGGGACACAGCCCAAGGCCTCGGTCCGCCGTTCTGTTACAGAGCAGCAGCCGTGACATGCCCTCCAGAACGCTGGGACTTCACGGGGCAACACAGGTATGGGGTTTTGCAAGGCTTTGCCTGCTCCTGAGAGCAAGCCGGTCCACCAGAACAGACGCTCCTCTTGGACAGCTGCAGGGCCTTGACCAGAGGACTTCATGTCCTCGGTTTCTGGTTCCTTGTCTGTGAAATGGACTAATGACAGTGTTACCCCCTGGGTGGTGATCCCGACGACTGGACAAAACTTAATGCATATAAAGGGAGTTGTGCTCGGCCCCCCATGGGCACTCAGTAAACCTCTGGATATGGTTCTCAGGTTGAGCCAGGGACTGGACTGCATCACAATCACCCGGGAGCTTGTCTAAAAAGGCAGGTGGCTGGGCCACTCTGATTCACCGGATCTTCCTCTCTGGGCGGAGGAACCCAGGATCTGCCTTTGAAGCACACCTGTCTCTAGGTAGCAGATGTGGGAGCGCTGGCCCATCACAGAGGGGCATCGCAGGACCCTGTGCAGGCAGACAGCGCTGCGCCTTCTCTAGACAGGGAGGGCCAGGTCCAGACCTCACCTCCCTGGGCTGAGTTACCCTGGAGCTGGGCTCTCAGCCACCAAGAAAAATTGCCTGATAATGAGCTACCTCATTACCTTGCAGACTGCCACCCCCCTCGGCCACCATCTGCCATCTCACCTGTCCCTGGCATAGCCCCATCCTCCCGCTGCAGGAAGGGGGAGCCCATACTGCCTCGAGCCTCCTCTCTCCAAACCATGCCTGCATCCTGCTCCCATGGGGGGCTTTGTGCTGAGGCCAAGGCTGCGGGACAGACGTGAGCTGGGGGCCGTGGGGGAAGCTGGCACGTCCTCACACAGTGCTGGAGTTTGTTTTACACAGGCGACAGAGTTTCCTAGCACAAAATTCAACAGGCACACAGGGCGCCCATCCTGTCTCCATGCCTTCCTTCCTTCGTCTTTCCCACCAGGGCCCAAGGTCCATCCAGGGCACCAAGGTCCCTGCTGAAAACCCCCATGTCCCAGCCCTCCCTGCAACGGGGTTGGGCTGTGGGACCCAGCACTGCTGACTGCACATGCATGTCAGGAAGAGGCTTCTGGAAAAGCCCTTCCCACTCAGTGGCTTCTGCACTTTGCACCACCCTCCTTCCTGTGTGGAGGCCACAGCAGCCGGTGGTGTGGCCACTGTTGCAGCCACGAAGGCGGGAGCTGGATGAGGTCGCTGTTGAACGTGGAGCTGCGGCTGCAGCCAGGTCACCCACATCTGCTCAGCTCTGGGTCCCGTGCTGGAACATGCTTATCCACTGTGCCTGAGCCTGGCTGTGTTCCCTGCAGTGCGCACATGCGGTTCCCAACCAGCTCAGCAATAAGCGGGGGGGTCTTCTCCGCCCTGTCACAGGACCCAGCCTCCCCAGAGGCAAACGGTATGACCAGTCTCTTGGGGTCATCCCAGAAATCTAGAGGCACACACAAGCCCGTGTCATTACAGGTTACTGTTCTCCCCCGAGTGTGGCACATGGCACACGGATCTGCACTCTACAGGGGCGCCCAGACCCTCCCAGACCACGCTACGGGAGAATGTGCGTGCTTCGTGTGTGACATCATCTGAGGTGATGTAACCAGAACCCCCACCCGTGGACAACCAGGCTGTCTCCAAGCATTCCAGGCACGCACTTTGGCAATGACTTCTAAAGGTACTATGCGGCCAGATGGCTAAAGCTCTGATGGAAACACAGAGGTAGCCTGTGACAAACAGGCTGGGAGGCAGCCAGAAGGCTGGCAAGGAAAGCACCTTTTCTGTTTCCCTCCTCCAACCAAAGGCCTGGCTCCCAGGATATATGGTTCCTCCCCCAGGAGGCCTGCCCCCCCCCCAGGAGGCCTGGCCCCCCCCCAGGAGGCCTGGCCCCACCCCCAGGAGGCCCGGCTCCACCCCCAGGAGGCCCAGTCCCATCCTCAGGAGGCCTGGCCCCACCCCCAGGAGGCCCGGCTCCACCCCCAGGAGGCCCAGTCCCATCCTCAGGAGGCCCGGCCCCACCCCCAGGAGGCCTAGCTCCACCCTCAGGAGGCCTGGCCCCACCCCCAGGAGGCCCGGCTCCACCCCCAGGAGGCCCAGTCCCATCCTCAGGAGGCCTGGCCCCACCCCCAGGAGGCCCGGCTCCACCCCCAGGAGGCCCAGTCCCATCCTCAGGAGGCCCGGCCCCACCCCCAGGAGGCCTAGCTCCACCCTCAGGAGGCCTGGCTCCACCCCCAGGAGGCCCGGCTCCACCCCCAGGAGGCCCGGCTCCACCCCCAGGAGGCCCAGTCCCATCCTCAGGAGGCCTGGCCCCACCCCCAGGAGGCCCGGCTCCACCCCCAGGAGGCCCAGTCCCATCCTCAGGAGGCCTGGCCCCACCCCCAGGAGGCCCGGCTCCACCCCCAGGAGGCCCAGTCCCATCCTCAGGAGGCCCGGCCCCACCCCCAGGAGGCCTAGCTCCACCCTCAGGAGGCCTGGCTCCACCCCCAGGAGGCCCGGCTCCACCCCCAGGAGGCCCGGCTCCACCCCCAGGAGGCCCAGTCCCATCCTCAGGAGGCCTGGCCCCACCCCCAGGAGGCCTAGCTCCACCCTCAGGAGGCCTGGCTCCACCCCCAGGAGGCCTGGCTCCACCCCTGGCTCTTCGTGCTCCTTTAGAACCTGCTTCTCCCTCTGTTAGCGTTCCTCCTGCCCAGCCCTTCCTCTGGTCATCACACTGGGCCCAGCCCTCATTGTCTAATTCCAGGACCGCTGTAACCGCCTCCAGCCGGTCTCCTAGCCCCTCTCCCACCCCCTTCTCCCTCCCAGTATGTCACTCACCCCTGCTTAAAGCCGCCTAGGGGCCTGTTGCCCCCAGGGGCAAGGACTACCCGAGGGCAGGTCTTACAGCACACTGTCAAGCCTGCCACCTCTGCACATTCACCCCCTCCCCTCACTTCCGGTGGGATGTCAACACCCCTCCCCTCCTCTGGTCCACCACCCCTCCCACCAGCGCAGACTCTCGTCCTGATTCTAGGAGTCGACTGCCCTCTGCACATTTTACCGGCACCACTCCCTTATCCTCCCTGACTCCATCTCGGGAGGTCAGAAGACTGCTGCTCCCATCTGACAGAAGAGGAGACTGAGGGCTGTCCCCTGGGCTCTGCACACAGGCTTTGAAAGTGTGTACATTAGGTGGGCAAGGAGATAGAGAGGCTAGAAAATTCCCAGTTGCCATAGCAACGGACAGGCGGCAGCACTGTGAACAGGGAGGACCGAGGGGGTTGTCCCAGGAACAGAATAAATCCTGAGATTTCAGGACAGAAGGGACCTTCAATCCCCTCTACCCCAGGGCCTCTCCACAGGGTGTGAGATCCCTGCAGGCATGGGGGACCATCACTTAGGTTGGGTGGGAGGTGCTACTGGCATCTAGTGGACAGAGACTGGGATACCGTGAAACAGCCTTCGGGGTGCAGGGAGGCCCCGCAGCAGCGTTATCCAGCCCAGAACCTCAGCTGTGCGGAGGCTGAGAACCCCTGATGCACTTTAAGCCCTGTTCCCAGGTTTCCATCTACTCTGTGACATCTTCCCACCCTGTCCAGAGCTTGTTTCAGTCTTTGCTTAACTGCTTCCAGTGACGGAGGGCTCACTACCTATGGGAGCACCCGGTCCATGGTGAGGGGCTCAACATCAGCGCCAGAGCTGGCAGGACATCCAAAGAAACAAGTTGCACATCGTTCTCCACGGCGGAAAGGCAGCCCTGGGCTCGCACTGAAGGCTTCAAGAGGAACGAGCCCCCAGCAAGCTAAGACCCCTGCTTCTGTCCTCAGATTCCCCAAGGAAGAGTGTCCTCCAGCAACCGGGGGGCTAGGAGGAATTCAGAGGGTCCTGCAGGTTCCCGGCCCAGGTCTCTCAGCCTGTGGCTGGAGGTTGGAAATGGGGATAGGCAAGAAGGAGGCAGGACATCTGCATTTCCAGAAGTAAAATTAAGTGTCTGAAACACTGACGCCTTGTGTGATATGCATGTTGAAGTATTTAGGGAGAAATGTACATACTTTGGAATGTGTCAAAAAATAAGAGAATGCATGGGTAGGAGTGGTCAGACGGACCCGCGTTCAAGTTCACAAGCTTGAGTAGTGATGTCGCCCTGCCGACCCTTGGTTTTCTCATCTGTAAAGCGGGGATGATCACAGCACCTGCCTGGAAGGTTGGAGGTGAGGACAGCGTTACTCTGAGATGCCCTGACTCTGGCTGACATGACTCCCTCTGAGGTCTCCATGGACAGCAAAGTTGTCTCCTGGCTAACCCTGCTGAGGCTGGGGGCTGCACATATCAGTTAAAGATTGGTGGGAGAAAGGTGTAATTTCTTCTTCCCATCTGAGTTTACAGACCCCTGAGTCTCTCCGTGAACCCCATAGGAATCCCTGTTCCAGTGGGAATCAGGCCTCACTGCTGGGCTGCCAGGGACTCTTGGCCCTCCCGAACAGTGGGAATTATGAAACTGAGAGCCCAGGTGGCGGTGGGGATGTCCAGGCTGTTGGAAGCAATGGCCTCTGCCCCGCACCCCATCACACCCCAGTCCCAGCCTGGAAACCCTTGGGGTCACAGGCCGACTCTGTGCTTTCAGTTCTGCCTGGAGGGGAAACAGGACCAGGCCAGAGCAGAGGACAGGACTGGCAGGCACTTGGACCCTGAGCCTGCAGCTGAGGAGGAGCTAGGCTGTCTCTGTGCCCACCATGTCCCCAGGGCCCAGCCGGCCAGGAAGGCCACTCCGGGCCAGGCCCCTCCAGTCACCAACCATTACACTCATTTTCCAGGAAGTGGAGGCAGGATGGGGAAATACTGGCCGGCCGGCAGGCGGAGATGGTACCCAGCTGTGAGTAAGCGGCCGCTGGCCTGGGAGGCTGGGTGTGAGGGGCATGGCCCAAAGCTGGTTGGCAAGTCAGTGTGTGTGGGAAGGGACATGGCCCACTTAGCCCAGCCACCACCCCCCGGGCAGAGTGGAAACGTGAGGGCATTTCAGGCAAGGGGAACGGCCTGGGCGCAGGCAGGACGGCGGTGGTCAGCAGTAAGGTCTGAACCGTGGACCCGGGAGGGCGAGCCCTTCCTGGAGGCGGCAAGCACGGAGCTGGTGGAGTCTGGCTCTGGGATTCAAAGCCTGCCTCTGGCTGTGCGGCCTTGGGCGAGTTGCATAACCACTCTGTCTTTTTCAATGCTATGGGGATCATAAGAGCATCTTGTGGCAAGAGCTCTTGCGGGGAGACAATGCAACACAGTGAGCGAGGAAGGAGCGTTAGCCCCTCTGGGCCTCGGTCTACCCTTCTGGAACAGGGACAGAGGAATCTGTTCTGCCTTACAGGACTGTCTAGATCCGACGTGACGCCTTCCTCTTATCCAGAAACGGAGTTCAGCTCCCTTCCTTGCTGCTGAGCCGTCCTACCCTCTTTTTAAAGCCTGTTTGCTTCATTTTTGTGCAGGAATCTTAAAGAAAAGCTGAGTGCAGACAGAGGGCGGAAGCGGCCCCTTCCCAGCAGAGGGCCACCCTGCGTCTCCTTTCCCAGGCAGGGTGGCTTAAGTCTGCGTCTGTCACACACTGAGCACACGCAGGCAGCCTGCCTTCTAGTCCCATCCACCAAATGTCGGTAAGAGTCTGTCCACACTATTTCGTAATCCTGGTAAACACTGCTTTTCCTTGCAACGTTTATTTATGTATTTATTGCCAAATAGCTAGTTTTCTCGTGGTAAGAGCAGTACGTAGCCATTGCAAAAAAATATTCAGAAGTGAAAAGCTGTAACGAAGAGAGAGACGAAGAAAAGATCACCCTTAACCCTAATATCTAGGGGTTGTCACTGATAACCTTTTGCTACTCACTAGGCCAGACTGTGAATTTTATTTTATTTATTTATTTATTTTTAATGTCTATTTATTTTTGAGAGAGATAGAGACAGAATGCGAGTGGGTTAGGAGCAGAGAGAGAGGGAAATACAGAATCCGAAGCAGGCTCCAGGCTCTGAGCTGTCAGCACAGAGCCCGACGCAGGGCTCGAATTCACTAGCTGTGAGATCATGACCTGAGCTGAAGTCGGACGCTCAACCGACTGAGCCACCCAGGCGCCCCCGGACTGTGAATTTCAAAAACCATCTCTGTATAAATTTTTTTGCTTATTTACAAACCTAAGATCATATCTACATATGTGTTGCTGTTATATTTTTCACTTTAAACATACGTAGGTATGTATAAATACATAAAATATACGTACATATGTATATATGCCTATATTCATACAATGTCATTGGGTTGTATAGTCTCACCCCCACCCCCACCGAGAGAGGAGAGCAAAGACACGAAAATACATTACATTTAGCAGTTCTGGATATACTCATATACACTTTTTTTTTTTAAGCTCATTTATTTATTTAGAGAGAGAGAGAGAGAGAGCAGGGGAGGGGCAGAGAGGGGGAATCTCAAGCAGGCTCTATGCTGTCAGTGCGGAGCCCGAAATGGGGCCCAAACCCACAAACTGTGAGATCATGACCTGAGTCGAGATTAAGAGTCTGATGCTCAACCAACTGAGCCTCCCAGGCGCCCCTCATATACGTTTTTTAAATGTTTATTTATTTTTGAGAGAGAGGGGGGGGGGGAAGGGAGAGAGGGAGACACAGCATCCCAAGCAGGCTCTGGGCTCTGAGCTGTCAGCACAGGGCTCGAACCCAAGAACCGCGAAATCATGACCTGAGCCCAAGTTGGATGCCCAACCGACTGAGCCACCCAGGTGCCCCCCTCATATACATTTTTAAATGCTGTAGCTGCATGTCTGGGGACCCGGACCGGCTGCTCTTCTGACCCTGCACCGCGAGGGGGGCCCCTCCCTTCTCCCCCAAGGCGGGCAGGGGCTGCGTTCCCGGAAGGCTGGGGCCGCTGGCTTCCGCAGCCTTTGTCACCCACTGTAAGCCCCACACGCACCTTCACAAACCGACCCTCCGCTACGTTCTCTGAACGTGCCCATCCGTTTCCATTTGCTCTCCAAGTGTGCAACTGCGTTCAAGCACGTCTCTGCTGGGTGACAGGGAGGCGGATTCCCGCTTTTCACAATGATCGTGAAACACGTGTGCTCTCCCTTGGGGGTGTCTTTGAGACGGATTCTGGGAGGTAAAGTCACTGGGTCTCGGAGGGCGTGTGCTAACATCTCTAGCCGCCTCTGTGGACGGTCCCCAGATGTTCTGTCTGGAGCAGGCAGCACTGTTCACGTTACTGTCCCCTGTTGTTGGACATGTCCACCGCCTCCGATATTTTCCAGGGTGAAGAACGCCGACAAGAACATCTGCTCGTGGGAAGTGGCTTTTGTGTCTGGGACTGCTCTCTGGCCAGCCTGGCTTTACCCAGGTGGCTACAGAGAAGATGCCCAGGGACCCTGAGGCCCGCGTTTGACCGGTGGTTTCAAACAGCCACCCCACCAAAGTTTAAACTGGAGTGACAGATCTGATATGAATAACCGCGTCATTTTGTGGTCTGTGTGTCCCGACACGGACAGTATGGCACCCCACCAGGCACCCAGCAGGGGGCCTTACACAAATATCTAACGTTAAAAAAGGCAACAAAAGGCAAACCTGAACGTCTCTCCCCCGGGGCTCCTATTCCTGCTACGAGTGGAAGCGAACACTTGTGGCCGCAAAGGGTGGTTCAGCGGGCTGGACCGTGCAGCCCCGAGACCTGGCCCCCAGGGCCGCTGTCGGTGTCCCCCCCCCCCACCCCTGCCCCACCGGCCAGACTCCCAGCCCCCTGTCCACTCCTGCCTGCACTTGCTGCTGCCCGAGGGGCCATGGTGAGTCCCCATCCTCGCATGAATGGATTTTAAGGTCTCTGAAACTGGATCTCTGACACGTGTTGTCAGAAAATCACACGACACCACCCCCCCCGCCCCCCCCACCATGTGCCATTCGCTCTACCCCAACTTCCGGAGCCTTCTGGTTGGATTCAGTGCCTCCGGAGGGCTCATGTCCCACTCGGGAACCTCATGGCATCTGTTCGTCCATTTCCAAAGCTCCTCTATTGGAACCTCTGTGTTCTCTTAAATCCTCGGTTTTTAACCCACAAACCACGTGGGAGCTTTATGTGTGAATCCCATACTCGGGTGGACTTTCTTCTCTCAGCCCTCTGGTGATGCCCTCCCCGCCCGAGTGCTTGCTCCCCCAGGTCTGCCCTTTCTGCCTGCCCCGCCAGCCGCCAGCGCCCCTGCTGAGGGGGGCCATCTCCCGGGGGGGAGGGGGATCAAGGAGCTGCCATGCCCACCCCTGCTCTGGTCGGAGCAGTGCTCAGTACCCACAGAAGTGATTCAGCGTTTACTGAGCACCTGCCCAGTGTGCGGGACACCGGTGTCCAGTTTCGTCCCTAGCACGGCTCTGTGAGCCTGCTCTCACTAGCCCCTTTTATAGATGAGAAAGCTGAAGCTCAGGGCTGAAGGCCCTGCTCGGCCAGTGGCAGACCCAGGACTCACTCCCCACCGTGCTCAGTCTGGAGCAGCACTCAGGTGTGTGCTCAGAGCACTCATGGGCCAGGGACGGGGGACACACAGGGACACGTGCGCACGAACGTGCTGGCTGAGGGATCTGCATGCAGCTTCTGAGCAGGGGCCTGGGCTGAGTCTGGGTGGGAACCGCCTGCTCCCCCTGCCCCAGAGATGCCCCCCTGGCTCATGATCGGCGGCCGCCAGGCCAGGGAGCCAGCCTGCGTATCAGGGCTGCGGTGAGCCAGGAGGCTCCTTCCCAGTCCTGGGCATGCCCTCCGCACCAGCGCCCTGGGGCCGCCAGAGCAAAGCAGCGCAGGCCGCAGACCTTAGAACAACAGAAGTCCGTTCTCTCCCATTCCCGAGGCCACAAGTCCGAGATCAAGGGTGAGCAGAGCCACAGTCCCTCTGGAGGAGGATCCTTCCCGTCTCTTCTCGTTTCTCACCAGCAGCCCAGGACGTCCCTCCATTCTGTACCTCTGTTGTCACGTGGCCTCTCTGGTGTGTGTGTCTGTCTCTGTGTCCCTTCCCATAAGGACACCTGACACTGAGGACTTAAAGCTCATGCTACTCCGTCCAACATGACCTCAGCTTAACCTGAATGACCTCTCCAAAGACTGTATTTCCAAATAAGGCCACATCCACAGGTAACGGTTAGGACTTCCTTTGGGGGGACACAATTCAACCCATCACACCTTCCAATAAAGCAGAGGGGTCCCAGTGCCTTTGCAGGGCAAAGGATGTGCATTGTTGTGAACTGGGATGCGCTGCCTGTCCCTGAAACACACAGGCACGAAGAGAATAGGGGCTAATGACAGATGAAGGTACAGAGTGATAAGTGTGAATCCTAGAGGGGGCTCAGGGTCAGCCGACCCCGGGAGGGGGAGGGGGAGCTTACAGGCAGACCGTGCGGGGTGTGGGATGTGGGCACTGATTCAGAGTCAGGCGCTTCCCACTGGGCATGCACCTGTCCTGTCTCAGGGACACGAGCTCCAGAGGGAGCCCTGACCTGCTCTGCTCACGGCTGTTCACGGCCCCCAGCACAAGTCAAGTCCCCATGAACACGTGGCACCTACAGGGATGAATTCCTTGGTGTGGAAGGAAAAGCTTCAGGGGCAGGAGACCTCCTGCCTCAGTTTCCCCAGCTTGAACGCAGAGGGTTGGCCGGGGACCCTGACATCCTGCTGCAACCTGCCTAGGCATCGCCACCTGCTGGACGGCCCAGGCAGCGCACGTGGTAGGAACCTTCCTATAAACCTAGGGGACGCAAGGTCCTCCTGCCTGGGTCCCGTCACTGTGTTCCTCTGTCAAAGGCGACTCCTACAGAGGCCAGCGACCCTGTTCCGCGGGTGGCCCCCTCCTGGCCCCAGCTGGCACAGTGGCCCGAGCCCAGTAATGGGGACCTCGGTGATGGCCCAGGACTCACCGGCATTGGGGGGCCACTTAGGGTTTCACACCTGTGACCCCGAGACTCAGCCCACCTTAGTAGCTACTCATACACCCACAGCGACACACTGCTCACACTCATCACAAGGCACACATATTCCTACTCGCACTTCCTTTCACATATATTCACATGCTGATACATGCACACTCAACCTCACACAGTCGCACACATACATTCCGACACACCCACATACTCAAACACACCCACTCACACTCACCCATATATGTGCCCATGCGTTCACTCACACACTGCTCCACACCAACACTCACCCGCGCTCACGTGTACCTCCTGTCACCTGTGCACCTCTGTCCCTGCACGCTCACTCGCACTGACACATACATCCCGTCGCCTCTGCTCACACACACCTCCCTGTCCCCTACGCTCCCGCCCTGGCCCATGCAGAGGGCGCTCCCTGAGGGGGGGAGGGGGGAATCGCACTGCAAACAGCTCCCGGGAGACCCTGGACCACCTTTTCTGGGCATCCTTTCAAACTTCATGCCAGGGGCGCCACATCTGCCATTCAGCCGTTTTGACTCACTGTGTTCGGAGGCCTATCAGCTTTAGTTCATCCAGGGTAACGGCTCCAGTATCACGTTGTACGAATTTACCATAACTTAGTGAGTGATTCGTCCCCCCGCCGACTGACCTTCCCGGCCGCTGGCTATTAGAAACAAGTGAACGTTCGTGGGTGTGTCTTTGAGCATTTGGGAGCATTTTTCTGCGGCCTGGCCTCAAAAGAGGACTGCTGGGTCATCACAGGGGCGTGGCTTCCCCTCTGCCAGGTGCTGCGCGCAGGGACTCCCCCTGCAGCAGGGCGTCAGACGCCCACTTCCCCCGTCCTCACCGCGCCTGGTGTGGTCAGGGGCTTTCTGCTTGCTAAGCTGCCGGGCACGGAAAGGCATCACGCTGTGACGTGACTTGTGTATTTCCGTGGACCGGCGAGCCCCGCGGTGTGCACGCGCACGTGGACCACGCACGTTCTCTCTTCGACTCGCCTTGCTGGCTTGTGCCCTTTGCTCGTCTTTCCATCGCGTTCCTTGTCCTCTCCTTACAGATTTTCAGAAGCTCTTCAGATGTGGATGTTCCTCTTTCGCTGGTTATTTATACCGCAAGCACCTTCTAATCTGCGACTTGTGTTTTCACTGTTTTTTACCGCCTTTCTTTCTAACAGAAAATTTTGCATTTTTAATGCCAAAGCCATCAATATTTTCTTCCACAGTTTGGGAATCTTGTTAAAGAATTCCTCTTCGGGTGCCTGGGTGGCTGGCTCAGTCTGTTGAGCATCTGACTCTTGATTTCAGCTCAGGTCGTGATCCCAGGGTCGTGGGATCAAGCCCTGCATCAGGCTCTGTGCTGAGTGTGGAGCGTGCTTGGGATTCTCTCTCCCTCTGCCCCCCTCCCCAGCTCCCTCTCTCTCTCTTTCTCTCTCAAATGAAAAAATAAATTCCTTCTCGACCATAAAGTCATGAGGATACGGCTTTTGCCCCGAAGTTGTGCACAGTTTGCACTTGGCGGTCATAGGCCACTACCGTTCAAGGCAGGCTGCCATCAGAGTCAGACTGCTCTTTACCCTGCTTCCCAGCCCAGCCTCCCCCTGGCTCCCTTCCGCCCTCCCTGCCCCATCCCTCCTCACGTCCTCCCTCGAGCCTGCCCCCCCCTCCAATTCTCCATCTACAGAGCAGAACAGCTCTCCCCAGGCCGCTGTCGCAGAGACGGACCAGCACAGCGGCTCGGGTACTTGCTCACTGTACCATTTGGGCCGCGTTCTCGGCCTGCCACAAACATGCGCCACAAAACGTGATGCAGACGCTGCACAAACACCCGCTCGGATGGCCGCCACCGCACAGTGTAACCCAAACCATCCTGCCTGTCCACACTCCATCCTTGTCCACCCTGCCCAAGGAGCTGACCTGTACTTTCTGCAAAAACAGCCATCCTTGCTGTCTGGCTTCTGGTTGCCCACAGGGTGCCCTGGTGCGACAGGAGCCTGAAGGTGCAGAAGGAGGTCTGAGTGTTTCCCCTTCCAGATCCCTTCCCCCAGGGTCGCCTCTGGCCGGCTGAAGCTCACGAGCCTCAAGGCTGTGGCTCCACGCGCTCCCCCAAGGGTCAGCACCACTCACCTCCAGGTGCTCAGTGTGGAAGCAGCTGTGCCCCTGTCCACGCAGAATAACCACGTTACCCTCGTGGGCCCCCTTCTGCCCGCGTCGCTGTAAATCACACCCTGTAAACGTCTCCTCGAGCTGTCCTGCTCTGGGAGTGTGAAGGCCGCCTCCCTCCTTCAGAAACCCCGGGAAAAGTCAGAAAGGCACCAGCAGGTTCCAAGGACAATTTCGCAGGCGATGACGGTGGAGACAGGACGTCATAAAGATGTATGGTGATGGGCAACCTGCCACCAGAAGGTCAAACTGTCTCTTCCTTGCAGCGGCTGGGCCCTGAGCTCTGATGAAAGCAGCAAGGTGGGGGAAGGGGAGGGGTCAGTGGGAGGGCGTGGCCACAGGCCCAGGCTTTTCTCCAGCACTTTATCAAGGTCAGGGGAGGCAGCCTCTGCCCGCCCCCCCAACCTGCCCGCTGGAAAGTTAAACTCCATCAGAGAGCAGTGACAGCTGCCAATTAGAGATAGAGGGGACAGCGGGAAGGGCACACGCTTTGAAGTCGGGCCTGCCTCGGCCGAGTGCCCAGCCCGGCTGTTTTTTAGTTGGGTGGTTTGGGTAGGTCCCTTGGCCTCTCTGAGCCAGGTTTCCTGGCCCGGGAAGCAAGGGCAGCAATCCTGCCCTTGTAGAATCATACAGTTGTGTGTGTGAGCCATTTAACCACGGCAAGTCCTTAGCGACTGTTAGCCCCCCAGCCGCAGTTGGGAACACTCCTGATTGACACAAAAGACAGCATTGCTAAAGATGCTCTCTGAACATAAGAAAAACGTGCATCCGTTTCAATGTTGAAACTACTGACCATTGACCTCTACCACTTGGTTGATGGATGAGGACACCGAGGCCCAGAGAAGGTGAGTAGCTTGCCTGAGGTCACACAGCAGTAGCAGAAATGGTCTGGAGCACAGGCCTTCTGAACTGTTTTCAGTCTTGTGCTGTGGCAGACGGATCCTAGGGTGACTTGACGGGCAATGAACCACGCCCTGCGTGATCCCCTCCCCTCAAGTGTGACGCGTTTCTAACCAACAGACTGCGGGATGCCACTCCCAGGATCTCATTTCGTTACATAAGGCTCTGTCTCAGCAGACGGAGGGAGAGACTCTCCTGCGGACCTTGCAGCAGTAAACAGCCATGCCAGGGAATGCCCACGGGGAGGGCCGCGAGGCAGGACCTGAGCGTGGCCTCCAGGTGAGATCCAGAGATGAAGTGAGGTCCTCGGGGCTTCAGCCACAAGGATTAAAATACCGCCAACAAAGTGAGTGAGCTTGGAATCAGTCTTCCCGGCTGACCCTCCAGATGAGAGCACAGCCCAGCGACACGGTGACGGCAACCTGGGAGGTCTGGAGCGGAGACCCGGCACAGCCAAGCCTGGATTCCTGACCCTCGATAACTGGGTGTTTGAAACCACTCAACTGGTGGTAATTTATTATGCAGCAGAGAAAACGGACCCGTTTCCTTCTGAGTCCTCTTAAGCATCCCACCTTCCCGGGGCGCCTGGGGGGCTCAGTCAGTTACGTGTCCGGCTCTTGATTTTGGCTCAGGTCATGGTCTCATCGTTCGTGAGTTTGAGCCCCACATTGGGCTCCTTGTCACAGCATACAGACTGCTTGGGTTTCTCTCTCTCCCCCACTCTCTGCCCCTCCCCCACTCGTTCTCTCCTTTCCTCTTTCAAAATAAATCAATAAACTTAAAAAAGAAAAATCTCACCTTTCCTACTTGCAGCAGGCAGTGAGCCCTTAATCTGTCCTTTGCCATCATTTATGTTCGGAGCCCTTGGCTCTGGGCTGGCCCGGGTCAGTGCAGGTGTCATGGCCTCCCACCGCTGTCACAGTAGAGACCCCTGGCTTGCAACAGGCTCACGGTGCTCACCGTAAACACTGCACCTCGGGGCTCTTTGCAGCCACGTGACTGAGTTCGGGCCAGGAGTTGGAGCAGAGGTGATGGTGCAGGTCCTTAGTGGCCCCTTCAAGCCTGGGCAGTGCCCTCCCTCACACTGGGGCGCAGCCAGAGGCCAGCCCGCTCGGTTTTGTGCCCTAGTGAGGGCCAGGCCCCACTTCATCCTGCCTACGGCTGGGAGCCAGCCCTCTGCTCCCCACCTGTCCGGAGACACCATCAGCTGAGGACAGGGTCCTTGTCCACAGTCACGGCCTCTGGGGTCCCTGCGTGGAGACCAGGCCCGGCCCTCGCCCTTGCTCCAGACACCCCCACAGGGCCGTTACAGCCTCCGAGCTCCCTGGAGGGTCAGCTGAGACCCGTGAATGAGGCTGAATGAGGCCGCAGATGTCCCCTCTGCCTGGCAGTGCCTGGGGACCCCTTCTGGGGAATAAGAACAACACTGGGAGACTCGGAGAGTGATCATGAGGAGGTACCTGAACCGCACCGGCTTGCCTTTGATGTGACAGAGGCAGAAAGAAACCTCACGTCTGCTGCTCTGGTTTTCTCTGTTGGAGTTAATACACCAGGCCGCACACATGCACAGGCAGCCGGCGCACTGAGTCCCTGTCACCGCGTGCACCTTCAAGGTTCCTGCGCCCAGAGGGCCGTGCTTTTCTCACATTTGCACTAAGACATCTCACGGAAAGGCTCGTGCCCCACACGCCGCATGGCCTTGAACACTCGAGGGAGAAGACGAGGAGGGCCCCCGCCTGCCAAGGGCACGATCAGCACAGGGTTGGGAAGGCAGGTGAAGCTGGTCACAGCACGAACAGGTGGCCAGGAGAGTAGGAAGTCCTTATGTGGAACTTCCTACAGAAACGCATCTCGACCGGGAAGCAGGCGGCTCACGCAGGACCACTGCGGGCCTGCAGCGGTAGGGGGTTTACAGAGAGCACACAGCGGGTCTGAGTGGGTCTCGGCACGGATGAACCCGGCAGCCGTTAAGAGGCCCTGGACAATGCGACGCACGCCAGCGTGTTCAGGATTCTGCTCATCTGAAAGACCTTGATGTTAGGGATCAGGCACCAAGTTATTACCAATAAATGTATTTTACACTGGTTACACAAACAGGTACATAAAATGTGGCGACGCTGGAGCAATTTCTGCAACACTGCTAAGCGCGCACCACGGCCAGCAGGTGCAGAAGGTGCCTGATCTTGAGCACCTGCAACAGGGCGAAGTGAACAGGGCCAGCGTGTCTGATCGCCACCTGCTTGCTGGGCACCAGGCCTCGGGAGGGAAGAAGCATTGTTCTGTACCTGGCGGGCCCCTCGGACTCCCCTGTTCGCAGAGGTACTCCGTGAACGGGGATGGTCCCTGAGCTAGGGGGCGCCTCTGAGAAGCTGCCTGTCTGAACCGAATAGACCAGAACTGGCTCCGGTTCCGTGGACAGCGGTCTCGGGCTCCTCCCTGGTCTTGGGCGTCCGTTCTTGCCATTTCTGTGAACCTGAAGTTTGGGCGTGTTCGTAGCTCCAAAGGTTAGTGCTGTGGCTATTGTTCGGAGGATGCCTTTGGCTCCTGCAGCCACGCTGCCCTCAGCAGCGGAAAAGCCTGGGAGTTAATATCACCCCAGGCAGCCCTTCACCCAGATGTGGGCACCCTGTGTGGCCTCCTTCCCTCCTGTCCTGCCTCCCCCACACCCGTGCCTGTTTCTCCAGGGGACGGGCACTCCTAGTAATCACCTGCAAACAGACCTTCAGGTTAGGTTCTGCTTCTGGGCAACTTGTACCAAGAGAAAAGATCCAGGTAAGCATCCAGGATGTCCACACAAGAGGGGGCAGCTCTGTGCAGTTATAAAAAATCCCAGCAAAGGCAGTACTTCTATGGTATGTGTTTGCATCTCCATCCAGAAAACCAGCAGAAATTAAGATGCTAACAAAAGTGCCTAGGTGGGTGAGGGGCACAAGGGTGCGTGTGCGACTGTCTACAGGGTTAGATCACTGAGTCACGTGCGTTTCCACCAGTCCAGAAGGTAACATACAGATCCCTGGGCCCCACTGACCAAGGAGCCCGGGTGAGGAGCCAGCCTCCTGAAAGGCTCCGCAGCTGGCCAATGCTCCGCCAGCCATGGGGATGCTGTTCTGGATGATTTCATCAAGAGGTTTGAACAAAACCCAACCACTAGCCAGCAGCTGAACACCCAGGTGGTGCTGTTTTCCGGGACACACGCCAGCCCGCGCTGGAAACGCGACTGAAAGCCTCCTTTCATTCCCGGTGACCCCCCGATGGCGCGTGTGAGCTGGGGGCTCCCGGCTGGAAATCAACCGTCTTCGCTGGCCCCCGTGGCCCCTTCAAGCCCAGGGCTTGCGCCACATCCCTGTTGCCGCGGCAACGGCAGACACAATGGTTTCTGCGGAGTTCGGATCTATAAATAATTCCTACATCAGTCGTTGTGGCGTGAACGGGGTGGGCTCGGCAGGGCGGTTCGTGGTGGTGGCGGCCGGGTCGTCATTTGCGGGACACGGCCACGCTCGGGAAGCCAGGTCGCAGCCTGCCAGTCTGTCTGAAGCCCTGTTCTCTCCAGCTGGGCAAGGACAGCCTCGCCCCATCCCGCAGGCTTTCTGCTTCCGAGAACAGACCTGGGGCTGTCCCGTCCCATCCGTGAACCCCAGGGATGTTCAGACCCCAACGGGCCACCCCACGGCAGGGTGGCGGTGTGTGTGTTAAAAATCCGTTCCGGTGATTCGGGGACTGAGGAAGGCTCAGGGGAGCACCCGCATGGATCTCAGTGTCTCTGAGCTGGCAAGGACGATACGTCTTTCATGTCTGCCTTGTGCCAGGGGAGCTCTGGCGGAACAAGGGGACTGGGGTCTGCGGGTGTGGGTTCTAGTCTGTCTGGCTCCCTCTGTGCCGGAAGCAACGCTGTCCGTGTTTTGAGGATGCTCTTCCCCACCAGCCCTCTTTTTTATTTATTTATTTTTTATTTTTTTATAAGAGTGTTGCCAGGGAAGGACTCACATTCGCAAACCAGGGCTGAGGAGGTGGGTTTTTGGTTAAGTCGTTTGAAAATCAAGCTGATTCAAGACCTTTGCTCTGTGATGAGAGTGAGCTCCGCAGTGTGACACCTACAGGTCCCGGGCACGTGGCCTGCTGCGTGGCATAGCGGCAGGGCGCTGCATTGACACACCCTGGGCAGGTGCACGAGGGCGTGCTCCCAGGTGCGGTTCTGCGTCTGAGGCCCCTGCTGTCTGATGCGCCGGCATGCGTGTGCCAAGGCACGTTCCATGGGCGTGCGGGAGCGCCGTTCCGCGCAGCTCTGTTTACTACAGTGAAGACCGGGAAGGGGCTCATGTCTCTCTGGAGCTAGGAGCGGATAAATCCAGCTTGGTGCCCATATACCAACAAGCAGCACACAATTAGAGGAAAGGAAGGCGGGGGGGGGGGGGTGTCTGTCCAAGACACATGGAGGGCACCTGGGGGGCTCAGTCGGTGGGGCCTCTGACTTTAGCTCAGGTCATGATCTCGCAGGTTGTGGTCTCGCCCGGAGTCGGGCTCTGTGCTGACAGCTCAGAGCCTGGAGCCCGCTAAGGATTCCGTGTCTCCCTCTCTCTCTGCCCCTCCTTTGCTCACACTTTGTCTGTTTCTCAAAAATAAATAAATGTAAAAAAAAAAATTAAGAACAAGACACATGGATGCTTCTGTTCCTCTAAGAAGAAATGTGTAGTGTATTGTCAACACACACCTGTGTATGGGCACACACAGGTGCAGACACACATCCTACCTGTGCACGTACACACATGCGTGTGCATAGAGGCTACTTCTGAAAACAGACACAAGAAACATGACTTGGCTTAGCTCTGGAAAGGCGGGTCTGGTACCCTGAAGGTTTGTGGTAGAAGAAGGTCTTTTCCTTTCATACCTCTCTGCAGTGTTTGGGTTTTGTTTTGTCATTTGCATACATTAACTTTCCAATTTAAAAAAAAAAAAGATGAATGGAAGAAAAAGAGAGTAGTAGGGGAGGCAGGAATCTTCATTCTGTCTTTCAGGGGTGTGTGGCTGGAAGGGCAGACGACAGGGGCCCCAGCACGGTTTCCATCTGGGTTTCAATCTGGGACCCAGCACGGGCAATGAAACTGCAAATCAGGTCTGAGAGTGTTTTTCTCGGCCTGTGTCAGCCCCTGGGCTGTTAGTAAAAGCTTCCTGGAGGGCAAAGAGCAAACTGTGAATTGTTTTTCCCCCTGACTGAGTGGAGTCGGGGCTGGGGCTTCAGATTCTGGAGAAGCTGAGTGAAGGGAAGCAAGAGCTCTCCACACGGCCGCACCAGACACCCCCCTGCCCCAGCGCAGCCGCGGCCCATGGGCCTGCACACTAACCTAGTGCCGGCGAATGAATGAAGGGAATGAGGAAGCGTGTCCTTCACACTTCCAAAGTGAATGCAGGTCCCAGGTAGTCGGGCCTCAAGAACTAGTGTCTCTCTGACCCACTGGGCTCGCGGTGAGGGAGAACTCACGTCAGCGGTGAAGGCCCGAGGGCCAGAGTCGCCGGACACGGAAAGCATGGGAAGGAACCCTCTTTACGTGGAAGGGCAAACTTCCAAAATGCTTTTGCGTCTCCAGGAAAAAAAGACGGGAAGAGGGGTGGGGTTGGTTGGGACGTGGGCTCGGGGGCGTGGACCTCGTGGATATAAGATCTCCATGCTCCTCAGCCGCAGCGGTGCCGGGACAGGCGGGAATGACCGTGACTCAGGGTCCTCGTGCTACGAGGGATGTCCCCGGGTCTCAGGTGATTTCCCAGGAGGCAAGAGCAGTTTCCCAAACATCAGAAACATGTTTTTAAAATGCAGATATCGGGGGCGCCTGGGTGGCTCAGTCGGTTATGCGTCCAACTTCGGCTCAGGTCATGATCTCGCGGTCTGTGGGTTCAAGCCCCACATCGGGCTCTGCGCTGACAGCTCGGAGCCTGGAGCCTGCTTCGGATTCTGGGTCTCTCTCTCTCTGCCCCTCCCCCGCTCGCACTCTGTGTGTGTCTCTCTCTCAAAAATAAACTTTAAAAAAAGGCAAATATTGGGCCCCACCATCCGAGAGGCAGGTTCTCAGGTGGGGCTCAGGAAGCTGTGTTTGAAGGGCCACGAGTGACTGAACCCCCAGGCTAGCACAGCAGGGCTCATGCACCCCAAGGCGTTCGCAGGATAATCTGCTGGCACCGCACGAAGAAACCATCATCCTTTCCACTCTGATTCATCTCATCTCTTTGAGGCTTCTCACTCATGTTGGAAAACGTGCATACGCCAGCAGCGTAGCAGAGACCCTTGCCTTCTAAATGATGAAGCGACAGCGGCCAGCCCTTACGCTGCCCTCACGCTGCCTGCCCCGCGCCAAGCCTCTCCCAGACACACGCTCCCTTACCCCACACAACTCGGCGAGATGTTACTACCCCTGCTGTGGACACAAGCGTGGCCCCACCCACATGTCAAAGCCCTAACCCCCAAAATGGTTGAATTGGCAACAAGGTAATGACAAAGATGAGATGAGGTCCTACGGGGAGCCCTGACCCGAGAGGATCAGTGTCCTCGTCAGAAGAGACGTCACAGAGCACGCTTGCTCCCTCCATCGTGTGGGGACATGATGAGAGGGCGGAGGCCTGTAAGCCAGAGTCCTCCCCAGAAACCTTGATCTTGGACTTCTGGCCTCTAGAACGGTGAGACAAAGTCCGCTATTTAAATCACCCAGGGTGTGGTATTTTGTTAAGGCAGCCATGGACGCGAGCACCCCCCATTGTGCAGGTGGGGAAACTGGGGTGTGAGGAGGTCAAGGAGCGTGGCCAGGACAGCAGGCTGGGGGTGGGGGGGGGGGTTGGGACTTGCATCCAGGGAGTGTGGGTAAAGAGCCCAGGCTTTTAATTATATATAGTGGAGTATGCTCTCTCTTCTTTCTAATATTTATTTACTCATTTTGAGAGAAAGAGAGAGGCAGGGGTTGGGGGGAGAGAGAGAGAGAGAGTGAGAGAGGGAGGGAGAGAGAGAATCCCAAGCAGGCTCCTCGCTGTTAGCACAGAGCCTGATGTGGGGGCTCGAACCCACGAACCAGGAGACCACGACCTGAGCGGAAACGAAGAGTCAGACGCCTAACAGACTGAGCCACCCAGGTTGACGTTCCTTTTTTTTTTTTTAACCTCATATTGGAATATGTTAGAAAAAGTCTAGAAACTACCAGATTAGAAAGAAAGCATGTGAGAATCTGTACTACGCAGAATACCCTCCCCCAGTGACGCCCACATCCCAGGCTCCGGAACCTGTGAATATTTACCTCACTTGGCAAGACAAACCCTGTAGATGTGACGAAGGATGTCAAGGCGAGGAGACTGTTCTGGATGATTCAGGCAAGCCCTAAATGCAACCCCGACTGTCCATATGAGAGGCAGGCAGGGGGGTGAGATGGGGCCGCTGGCCAGGAAGATGGGGGCAGTGCACAGGCCAGGGAGCGTGGCACCTCCAGAAAGTGGGGAAAGCAAGAGAAGGAATTTTTCTCTAGAGCCTCCGGGAGAACCAAGGGCCTGCAGACCATTCTAGACTTGTGACCTCTGGAACTCTACAACAAGTGTGCAGTTTCCAGTCACTAGGTGGGTGGTAACTCGTGACGATGGCAGTGGGAAACTCTTTAGAGTTAAAGTCTGCAGATTTGGGGGGAGGTTATCAAGGGGAGCACACGGTTGGAGAAGGTGATTCTCAGCATGGAGCTGTGGCCTCTCAGTATGCTGGCCTGCGTACCTGCTCTTTGGCAATGTGACTGCAAATCTGCAAAGGACTTTGGCCCACACATTGCGGCGGACGTGATGTGCGACCTTTGACCTCAGTCTCAAGGGCCCCTGTGGTCCCTGTTCCCGCCCTCTCTGATGGCCGCGAGGGGACCCAACCTGCCTATGGAGGATGAAGCAAGGGCACGCAAGCAACATCACCCACCGTGGCCGCACCCGTCTCTGACCACGCAGATCACTACAGCCACGTGAGGGGTCCCACACCGTCCCACAGGAGAATTACCCACTGCGCCCAGCCCAAACTGCCCTGCCTGAGGATAAGGAACACACAAATGGTGGAACCAGATCCCACTCTGCCTCTTCCGCCCCCATAGCCACCCTCGCTCCTACTAGGTTCAATAACAACGCCAGAGTGAACCCCCTTTCAACCCGTCCATCTTGACCACAACTCTCGAAGGTAGTTAATCGCAGTATCACCATTTTACAGTCAAGAAATTGAGGCGGAGAGAGGTTGACGGTCCTGCCCGAGATCCAAAAGCCAGTGAGAGGAGGGAGTGGGCTTTGAACCCAGATTTATCTAACACGGGACCCACTGTCACCGCGGCTTCTTGCTAGTTGCTCCACTCACTCGTTCATCCAAGACAAGTTTATCGAGAGTCTTCTATGTCCAGTGCTTGGAAAGATGAACAAAAGAGACGCGGTCCCTCTGTGAATAGCTATTCAAATAAAGAGCCACCGTCCATAGTGATCCTGGGCCTTGTGTTCCCTTCAGTGATGACCGTGGGGTGAATGTGACAGTAGCCGTTTGTTCTGAGTATAAACTAGGATTGTGCTCAGCCGTAACAGAAAACCTACCCCCATGGCTTGTCCAGCTAAGGTCTAATTTTTCTCAGAAGACCCTGAAGACAAGAGTCCTGGGTCAACACAGCAACAGCGTGGCATAATCTGTGTCCTTCTGCTATGCTGTCCATTCCCGTCGTGGGGTTGACAGCCACGGGCTTGGCTTCTGCCAAGCTCGTTGAGGTCACATGCCCACTCCTGGCCTGATCCCCGTGGCTGGAGAGACAGTGCATTACAAGTGGAGCACGGGCTTCCTTTACGGACAGAGGATGGGTTTTCCAGACAAGGGGGGAAGCCAGGAGCGGGGCAGGGGAGTTACAGGTTGTGTTTCCCAACAATATCTCCCAACCACATGCTCTTCTTATGGTAGGATTTTTCCACTCATCCCAAAAGAAGTGTGGACTAGATCTCTTTCCCTTGAGTTGGAGTGGACTTGTGACAATGGTGGGAGTGACTCTATCCCATATTTGGTGCAGGGTCATAAAGGTGATGTACCTTCCACCTGGTTCTCTTGGGATGCCTGCTCTTGGAAGCCAGCCACCGTGGAGAAGTCACATGTAAGTGCTTGAGTGAGGTCCCATCAGCCCTGTGAGTGAGAGAACCTTCAGCCGATCCTGGCTCCCAGTCTCTGAATCACCCTCAGGTGCTGAGCTGCCTCACGTGAATTCACATGGAGCACAGATGTGCCGTCCCTGCCAAGTCCTGCTCGGGTCACAGATCTGTCACCATAACGCATGCTTTTGTCTTTCTTCTGGTCACCGGGTTTGGGATAGTTTGTTAGGCGGCAGCATAAGCAGAACAAGACGTGAAGGATGTGCGTGTTCAACCAGATCCTCCCTTCTGGGGAGGTGAGGGCGAGAGGGCAACAGGTAGACAGAAACGGCAGCAGAAAGGTACAGAGACGCTTGCTGGCAGCTGAGCTAGGTCATCGGGTCTGGGTGTGCCTGTTCCTCGCAAACACGAAGGAATCTAAGCGGACCATTTGGTGGCAAGCTAGCTGTACTGGAAGAAACCCAGAGACGGTAGTTCTGGGAGCAGTAGAGGGTGAAGCAAGGGATCCGTGAGGCCAGCACCAGGAAGAGCTTGCTCCCCACCCGGTCGTGCCTCCTCTCCAACCAGGTGGAACCAGACCCACCCCCATTCTTGCTCCAGCTTTGGCCTTCGGCAGAACCCAGTCTGGGGACAGGTGGCTCTGTGATGGGCTCTGTTCTTCCGCCTCTTGTCTAAGTCATGCTGCTCACTTTCCATTCCCTTGGCTCTGGATTTGGGTTTAATTACTGGGCATTGCCTTGTTAAACTCTTTTATCATTTCCGATTATTTCTTTTCTGTAGATTAATAATCGTGTCGTCTGAGAGTAATGATGGCTTTGTTTCTTGCTTTCCAACCTTGATAGTTTTTACTACTTTTCTCACTCCCCTATGCTGGTCACTCCCACCATACAACATCGAACAGAAACAAGAGTCGTCCTTGCCTCGTCCCTGCTTTTAAAGACATGCCTCGAATGTGCACCGTGAAGAATTATATTTACTATAGCATTTTGGTAGGTGTGCTTTATCATATAAGAAAGTCTGTTTTGTTTTGTTTTTTTTAAGTAGGCACCATGCCCAAGGTGGGGCTTGAACTCATGACCCTGAGATTAAGAGTCATGTGCTCCACCAACTGAACCACTAAAGCTGCTGTTTTCTTTGCAGGAGGATTTGAGTTGACTGAGCAATACCATCATTGGCTATAGGACTGTTCAGACTTTCTGCTTCTTTGTGAGTCGGTTTTGGCTGATATGTTTTTCCAACAATTTTTCCATTTCCCGATTGCTGCCTGAATTGGGAGGAGACTCCTTGACTGGCCAGCTCTAGGGCACAGTTCTGCCTCCTGAATCTGAAGATGGTGTCTCTGAGTTGCCCCCAACCCTCCTCGGAACCCCAGTCTCCTCTCTGCATATGTTGGCATCTGTATTGGGAGGATTCGGGCTGCAGGTAGCAGAATATTTGACTAAATACGGCTTGAACAACAGAGTGTTTTTATATTTAGTGGCCTACTATTTAGGCCAGAGTCAGGCAGCTTCGGGGGACAATACTGCCACTGAGGAGTCCGCCCCTTTCTTTCTGCCCCCGCACCCCATGCCTGGCACATTGGTCTACACGTACAACATGACGGGTGCTATACAGTTGTAGGCATCAGGGCATCTCGTGCTTGGTGAGACTTTTTACAGGGGAGGAAAGCACCCCCACCCCAGGCCCTGTGGGCCACGGCCAGGCGCCTCCCTTCCACCTCCACCGTGGGTGCCCAGACCCGAGGCCAGGAGCGGGAGGGGCTGCGGGGCAGAAAACCGTGTCTGACACAGCATCTCTGAGACGGACTGTCCCACCTGACCCCTCCTGACCCCTCTGGCCTGTCGCCACCCAGGCCAGTCTGCCAGAAAGTACTAGAACCTGTGATGTGCTGGTTAATGGTTAACAACGGGCTCTCGGCGCAGAGGGAAGCCCTCCTATGAAGGGTTGCTGATTCCCAGGGTGTAAATACTCCCACTGGGTTGATTTCAAGCTACCAATCAGTGTCACTGACTGCAGAGCTGGGAAGAGATGTGCACAAGCCAGTGCCAGAGCGCCCCTCCCCAAAACCCAGCTGGATCCTACGATTTTGAGCTGGCTTCTGCCCTGGCCAGAGAGTAACGATTAAGGCATCGAAGGGGCTGCCCTCAGACAAATGAGAGACCACACGTTGAATACCTACTATGGGCTAGTCACGTACAAAACACTCTCTTGATTCCTTGAAACTGCCCATCTGCTCGATGAGGACACAGATGCAGAGAGGTTACGGTACATGGGGACTCATGGAATTGGATCCGAAGCCGGGCTTGTCCCATCCGCGTCCTTCCACCCCAGACAAAGGCCAGATTCGGAATAGATCCGGCTAGTTCTCATCCAGCACCTACCACGTGCTGGGGGTAGTGCTCTTACAGGGGAGCACCGTTCGTAACAGCCCAGGACGTGGGGGATCCATCAAGCGATAAATGGATAAACCAAGTGTGGTCTGTCAGAGCAGTGGAGTATCATTCAGCCACAACAAGGAAGGAGGTCCTGACAGGCTACGGTGGGGACGAGCCCCTGAGACACGATGCCGAGCGGAGGTGGCCAGGATTCCACTTACGTGCAGTGTCCAGAAGGGGTGCATCTACAGAGAGAGGAAGTAGATCTGCTGTTGCCAGGGGCTGAGGGCGGGGGGTGCGCAGTGACTGCTGCCGGAAATGGGGCTTCTTTCGGGGGTGACGAAAACGTTCGGGAAGTAGGTAGTGACGATGGCTGCACGACTGTCTGACTATCCTAAAAAGCACTGAATTGTAGACGGACGAAGGGCAGGATTAACTGAAAAGAAATTCTCCGACCCCCTCCCCCACCCCCCCCCCCCTCCCAGGCTGAGGCCCGCTACGAAGCTGTCGTGATCACCGAGCCGGACTTGCCTAGTCGCCCAGGTTCTGGGCTAAGGAAGCACTTCACATGCATCTTTCCCACGAAGTACTCTCAACTACCTTACAGGTGGGTGACATTCTTAACCCCATTTCATGGGTGGGAAAACCGAGGCTCAGAGAGAAATGAAGCAACTGGCTTGATAGCACACGGGCAGTTGACAGCAGAGCCAGGACTCTGATCCGGGTCTCTCTGGCTTCAAAGTGTGTGTTCCCAACACTTCACTGCCTTAAAGTGAGGTCAGGGTTGCCGGGGGATCCTTCTTTCCTCCTTCCAGGATGTTGCTTCCGGTGACTCCACAGCTCACGAGGCTGCTTAGCCTAGAAGCAGCCCGCCCCCCTGCCCCCGCCTTCTCAGCAGGAAGGACCGAGTGTTGGAAGGAAGGGCCCTCTGTTGCCAGAAAGCCTGTGCTAAGGTGACCAGTTACCTGCTCCGACACTCAGTTCAGTGGCCGTGTGACCCCGGTTAAGCCTCATCCCATCTCTCAGCCTCATTTTGCTTACCTTAAAACATGAGGGACCCCAAACATCAGTGGCCCTCAATAGGGGCACTGCTGCCCCCTATGGAGCATTCTGGAAATTTGCAGGGGATCCATGAGTGGGACAGTCCCCCAAGAACCTCCTCCACTTCCCAGTGCCCCACCAGACCGTCATGTAGATGAACAATCCTCCTGCAGTTTGTGGGTCCAGAACCTGCCTCCGTTTTCTGTCTGTCTGTCTTTCACGGAGCTGTCAAGACGCTGGGTCATCTGGGACTGCACCTACCACGTGGTCAAGGGGAAACTGTCACCTCCATTTGGACTTTGCCGCGAGTTGCTCACCGTTTCGGAAAATCACATTGCCAGCAGCAATGCCTTCGTGGTGTTTGAGCCTCAGTGGGACACACCTGTGTCACCGACATTCTCTCTCTGGTGCGAGCCTCTGGTCATTACGTTGTCTAGTGTGGTCAGACCCAAACATTTATCTTCGAGGTCCATGTTGTTTTATTTTAGATGACTTTTCCTTTATGTTACAGTTAAGGCCTCATATTGATTTTTTTTTTTTTTTTTTTGCAACTGGTGTGTAGATAGATTACGTTTTCTATGAATTTCATTTCAGAATAAGAAAGGGAGCATGAAAAAAAAATAGGTCTGGGGGCCACTGAGCTATGTCTGATTTCTTCAGATCCCTTCCAGCTTTTAAATAATTAAACCTGACCTCAGAACACTTTTTCCAGAATTCTAATAAAACCAAGTGCCTGGTGCTTTTTAAACATTTCCAAAAACATCACCGCATCACAGTGGCCCAAGTGCACCCAGAAGCTGACTTCAACTAACTGCCCTCGTGGACTCTGAGAGGCTGGCTGTCTTCCATCCCCTGGCTGAAAACCACCCACCCCATCTGCAACCTGTGCTCACAGCCCATTTGACTCGTCTATTGGCTTTTCGCCCCAAGAAAGAAAAAAGCCAACACCCCAAACTCAAAATCTTTCTTATGCCATTTCTTTGTGCTTGGACAAGTCGGTGCTTTACTGGAATGTTTACTGAAAGAGCAAAATAAAATAAAAAATAGAGCTCCAAGGCAATCGTTGGTGACAAATTTTGCTGTGCTTGAGTGAGTTCATGCCATGTGACATTCCTTTCTATTAATTATTTCTCTCAGGCTTATCTCCCCTCATCTCTTCTCGAGCTTTTTATGTTTTAGCGGCAGCTAGCACAACGGCTTGGGTACCGCCTTTCCCATCTGCGTGGAACAGAATGTTCTCAACGGCCGGTGTCAGGGACGCCACGCAGAACCGGCAGATGTGGCAGGGAGCGGGGAAAAAAGCAAAAACGAGGAGGTGAAGAGCGGAATCGACCGAAGCCAGGCGGGGGACAGACTGCAGTAAGGGGATACCCTGTGTTGAATAGCGCCCCCCAACATCCGCCTCTCCCTGAGACCTCAGAATGTAGCCTTCTTTGGAAACAGGGTATTTGCAGGTGTATAGTTAGGCTGGATCGGGGTGTGCCCTAAAGCGGGCCCTCGTCTTGTACAAAGAGGACAGGACACAGACACAGAGTGGAGGCCAGGTGGCAACAGAGGCAGAAATTGGAGAGACGCGTCCACCAGCCCAGGGCCGCCTGGAGCTGGAAGAAGCAGGAAGGACACACCCCTGATGCCTCCTGTGGGAGCCCGGCCCTGTCCACACGGTGATTTCAGACCCCAGCCTCTAGGACCAGGAAAATACATTTCTATTGTCTGAAGCCCTCCATCTGGTGGCAACTTGTGTGGCAGCCACAGGAAACCCATCCAGGGCTCAGGCTGGAAAACCAGGAAGGTAAGTATCACGGACTGCATGTCTGTGTCTCTCCCAACTCTTATGTCAAAACCCCATCCCCCATGTGACGGTGTGAGGAGGCGGGGCCTTCAGGAAGGAGTCAGCAGGGGGCCCGCTGCCCCAGCTCTGCACCCCCCCCCCCCCCCGCCGAGGTCACCAGCGCCCCACCATGCTGCACTCTGCCTCCATAACTAGGGGAAACACATGTGGTGTTTATAAGCACTCCCCGCCCCAGTTCGTGGTATTTTATGGTGGCAGCCCAAGAGACTAAGATAATAAGTAGGCTGGTCCCTGTCCCCTCCACCTAGCCATCAACTGCAAAGTTGAATTTGAGAACACGAGGGGCGTGTGGGGTGGAGGAAGGACCTGCCGGCCTCGTGCCTTGCTGGAAGATGGGTGCTAAAGCTGATTCCCTGAGCCCTGGGTGTTACGTCAGCCCCAGCTGGTTGAGCCCCTTCCGTCTCCCCACGGGGGATCCTTGACAGCACCAGAGGCTGGCATTTACTGCATTCTTACCATGATCCTGGCGCTGATCGGTGAAAACTATGAATACTGACATCTGTATTTGATTGATAATTCTATTAATAAATAGATATGTATATTCTATATTTTATCCTCAAAACAAGACACCTGTAAGTTGTAAGACACACTGTTCTGTTTTATACTCTTTTGAATGAAAGACACGGCCAGTTCAACACGTCCTCAGTTGCAAACACATCCCCATTTTAGAGACGTTAATACGTGAATCCTCGAACCAATGAAACGTGGTATTATTGTCGCCCCTACTTTATGGCTGAGACAAGCGCGACTAAGGTCACGCCACTAGTAAAGAGCAGAGCCAAGATGAAAGCCTTTGGAAGGTTGGCTCTCCGGCCACACTGCATCTCCCACAGGGAATACTACCAACTCTACAGCTCTGAGTGTCTTAGGCTGAGTCTCCTGGCCATCACTCAGTATCCATTCTCTCTCTTCTTTAGCACTACAAACCTTGAGTTTCAGTGGGCTCATGGTCACTGGCTAAGAACTACATTTCCCAGCCTCCCTAGCAGCTAGCTGGGGCCATGTGACTAAGTTCCAGCCAATGGGATATAAGCAGAAGACATGAGTAAACCTTCTGGACCTTGTCCTTACAAGGAAGAGGGGGTGCCCTTTACCTCCTGTTTCTTCCCTCTTTGCCCTGGCTGGAATGCAGGCGCACTGGCAGGAGCTGGAGCAGCTGTCTTAGATCTCAGCATAGAAACTACATATTGGGGTTGGCAGAGAAACAAGAGAATGACTTTTATTTTTTAAGATTTTATTAAAAAAAAATTTTTTTTAAAGTTCATTTAGTTTTGAGAGAGAGAGAGAGAGAGAGAAAGAGACAGAGTGCGAGCGGGGGAGGGGCAGAGAGACAGGGAGATGCAGAATCCGAAGCAGCTCCAGGCTCTGAGCCATCAGCACAGAGTCTGACGCAGGGCCTGAACTCACTGACCGCGAGACCATGACCTGAGCTGAGGTCGGACGCTTCTCCGACTGAGCCACCCGGATGCCCCTGAGATTTTATTTTTAAGTGATCTCCACACCCAACGTGGGGCTCGAAGTCACAACCCTGAGATCAAGCGTTGCATGCTCTACAGACTGAGCCAGCCAGTTGCCCCGACAGAGCAACAAGATAAAAACATAAGAGAGAACCTAGAGTTGTCACATTAGCCTGAATTGTTTCGTCTTGGGCAGTTGTGAAAGGAAAAAACTTCTCCCTTGTTTAAACCGCCGCTATTTTGGCCCCCATTCTAGCAGCCAAGAGGCAATCCTAATTACTACAGGCCATTACATGCCAGCTGCTGTCCTGGAGGCTCAGTCCTGGCCCTCCAGGAGTTTCGTGCTCACTAAGTGAGCGTGTAGACAAAACACCAAACACAATGCTAAGCACAGAGCCGGCCCTGGAGAAAAGTCAGGTCCTCACACAGGTGAGACACAGGTACCTCAGGTATCAGTTCGCATATCTTGGCGTTCTGCTTTCTCCAAATCCTACCAAAGTATGGTAGGAAAACCTCTGCTTTTTCTGGGTTCCTCGCCCCAGCGACCCGCCACATACACCTTAACAAAGAAATCGCTTTCTTGGTAGGGAGAGCAATTCATAAGGGAGCTGCGGACCTGCCTGTATATTCCAGAACGGTTCCCTGTTTCATCCAATGGCCGCATCCCAATTTTCCTTCCTGAGCCACCGCTGGCCCACTCCCGGTGGTCCTGACCAGGCCGTCTTTGTACCCATCCTTCGCCAGGCCTGAGCGTGGCTCGCGACTGAGCCTAAGCAGCCAGGACTCCTCACCCCTCCGGCCACAACAACCACATAGAGAGAAGACTCATGCCCGAGCGGAATTAATCTGCATCTTGACTACGAACGGATGCTGGGTGTTGGCGGAGGGCAGATCTGGCACTGAGAGTGCCAGCTGAGAGTTTGAGCTGTAGGGATCATGAAAACTACTGCAGCTGCTACGGCGATGCAACAAAATACCCCAAACCTACTGACAGAAGTCAACCGTTTACTACCCTTATGGATTTGGTGGGTCAAGACTAAACACGGTGTGGACCTTGCTTCTCCACAACGTCCGGGGCCTCGACTGCAAGTCTCAAAAGCTGGAGTCCGGAGTTAACTGCAGGCCCAGCCTAGCTCCTGTCGGCGGGGCCCTCAGATCCTTTCCACACGGGCCTCTTTCTGTGGTCTCCCCTCGAAAGCCAGCCTGGTACAGGCTTCCGTACAGCATGGTTGCTGCTTGCCAAGGGCGAGTGTCCCCAAAGAGAGCAAGCCAGCTGGAAGCTGCATGCCTCTTAAGACCTAGTCTCCGGAATCACATGTAACTTCCACCACTTTCTACTGGTTGTGGAAATTCAAAGGGAAGTTCAAGGTCAAGAGGAGGGACCATAAAAACCCTACCTCCTGCTGGAAGTGTGTTAACGTCACATTTTATTTTACTTATTTTTTAAATGTTTATTTATTTTTGAGAGAGAGAATGAGACAGAGAGTGAGCAGGGGAGGGGCAGAGAGAGAGGGAGACAGAGAATCCCAAGCAGGCTCCATGCTGACAGCAGAGAGCCCGACGCGAGGCTTGTACTCACAAACTGAGAGATCATGACCTGAGCTGAAGTTGGACGCTTAACTGCTTAACCCACTGAGCCACCTGGGGGCCCTTAATGTCACATTTTATGAGGGCATGTGGGATGGGATGAGTGCCTGGGTATCTATAAAACGAGGCCGACACGGAGCAAAGCAGAGCAGAGAGAAGGAGAGCCCCTGGATCCAGCTGTACCTGAAGCTTGACTCACGGGGAGATTGTCTTTTCCAGTCAGTGAGCCAATGGACATTATTTTTGCTTTAGAGATTCACACTGAATCTCCATCATTTGCAGCCAAGAGAGTACCGAGTAACATACAGACAGGAAGCACTAAAATGCTTGGCTAAGGCAGGACTCCAGCCATCAGCAGCATGAAGGACTAGCTGGTGCTTTGAAATGACATGTTTTCCTCTGCTCTTGGCTAACCAAAGTCCCCAGGCCAGCATCCCCAGTACGAATTTGCCACTCCCTTTAGAGGGCAAGAATGATGACAGTCAGTTTTTTTGTTTGGCTTGGGTTTAAGCAGCCAAAATGTTCCCTTTTGCCACGAGTGCAATGCAGGCTAGCATCTGGAAAGTGCTATCCAAATGACCCAGATCAAGGTGACTGTCAGCACAAGAGAGAGCAACCCCGGGGCCTGGAACATTCCTCCAGGCTGGTCGGTCCTGCAGGGAGATGCCTTGCCTCGGGCGGAGAGTGACAGCACTGTAGCCGGCGTCTATCCTGTGCCAAGCACTGGTGTTCGCCCACCTTACTCCCAATCTTTACAGGAATCCTGCAAGGGGGGGCTCGTGTTACAAAGGAGGAAACTGAGGCAGAGAGAAGCCACACAACTTGCCCAAGATCCACACCAGGAAGCTGTGAAGACAGACATGTGGTTTTCTGACTGCAGAGAGCCTGAATTCTTTCATGCCAAGCTGGTGGGGCTGGGAGGAAACTGGGGCAGGGCCTTCTAGGCGAGGTGGACCGCATGCTTGACTCTGTGTGGGGAGGGAAGGCCAGCGAGCCTGTCCCGTGGCCAGAACAAGGAGGGGAGGGGCCCATCACGGCAGCAGATGCTGGCGACTGGGCTCGCGGGTGGTCAGCAGAGAGGCAAGGACTGGCGTCCTGCCAAGGCCATCCTTTGGTGACCTCTGTGTAAGTCGAGGCCTGGCCACTCTGAGCAGGGTTTCGGTTGCTGGCTAGTGGCTGTGGACTGGCTCCTGCTTGCCAGCCTCTCTGTTTGGTACTTGGCTGGGCAGACAGAAGTGAGTCACACCCCGGTCCTGCCTGAGCACCCCCCCTCCTTCCGCCTCGGGCGTGGGCTGCCTGCCAATCCAAAATAAGCAATGTGTGGCCTGAGGGGTCAAGATCTGGGAGGTGAAGGAGCCCCAGGATAGGAGCTCCTGCTGTGACACCCGCGAGCTTTCCAGGGTGGGCCCTGGCTGGGGCCCTCGTCTTCATGGACCTGGTCCCGCTACACAGGACTGGCTGTGCCTCCAGCGAGCCACCTGGCCCTGTGCAAGTCCCTTCCTTTCCAGCTCTCAGTCGCTCATGTGCAAAATGGAGCAAACGGGCCCGCACAGCACCCTGACCTCCTCTCCCCCCAGGCGGTTGTTGATCCCACTCCTGGATCCTGGGCGCCGTGCGGCTCCTGTCTGAGCCTTAATCCGTTATCCACCTTCCCTTTCTGTTCTGTAAACTAGCCCATCTCCACCCAGTAACCCCCTCCCCTGAACCCCGGCCAGCAAGAGTTGATTTCTGTTGCTTGCAACCCCAAAACCCTGGGTGACAGACTGACCCAGCTGGGCATCACGCCCAGCCCCGCGAGGCCTGCCCCACACAACTGCCAACGTTCCGAACGGGTGCAGCCTCGCCTCAAAGCCTGCAAAACGCTTTACCCGCTTGTGGTGGTGGCCGGAGCCCATGCAGTCTCCAGAGCCAGGCAAAAGGGACACGTGGGGCGGGGGGGGGGGGGGCACGGACCTGACGGAGGAAGTGTGGCCTGGAAGCACCCTCACAGTCTGAGCGGGGCGCTTTCCAGAGGCGGGGCGTGGCCTCCTGTGTCAGAGCTGCTGGGGAAGGCAAGGCAGGAAGTGATTAATGCCGGCTGTGGGTGTGACAGCCGCCGTGGCTCATTGTTAGAACAGAGCAAATGCAGCCCCCCTGCCCGCGCCCATGCCTGCTGCCCGCCCAGCCCTGCCCTGCGTCGAGTCCCCCTCCTCCCCTGGGGTGTACAAATCCACTGTGCCAGGCACTTAAAAATAGCATCCTACCCAAAACGTAGGCATGAGACGGAACTCCAGAAAAGGAGAAAGCCTCTCCTCTCTTGCCTCGGAGCACGTGGACTCTGAGCGAGCTGTGCCTGGCGCTGACAAGGGGCCTCTCTCCGAGCCTTCTGTTCCGCGTGGGGAAGGGAAAGCCCTAGCCCAAAGCCGGCGCAGCGAGTCAACGGGACTGCTGCGCGGGACATCACCCCTCCGACCCGGGGCCTCTCTGCACCCCGGCCACAAAGGAGCCACTCGTCTCCGACCTTCCTCCCTAGAAGGTCACTGGAGGCTGGCTGTGACCTTGACCTCTCCATCCAGCTTCTGCCCTGTAGGGTCAGTGACCCACTTGAATGGATTTCCTGCCATACGTTTTCTTTTGCAGCATTGTTGATAATAGCAGGAAACCAGAAGGAGCTAAAATGTCCAAAACTGGAGGTCAATTAACTTAATTACGGCAACGGCACCAAAGACAACCACGTGGCCTGTAAGAAGGCATCTTTCAGAACGCCATGCTTTTTGGAGGCTGAGACGCTGTCATTTGTCACACGGGTTGCCTATTTCATAACCCCCTTCAGGGGAGAAAAAGAGAGAAGTAGCTGGGATGTTTCTTTTGACAATGATTCTAAAACACATCCCTATTTCAGAAACATCAAAGTGTGGGAAAATATGCAACATGGTAAAATGTAATGATTTACAGGAAATGGTCTTGACACATTTTTAAGTTTAAAAGAAGTGGGTTAAGCAACATCATGCCGGGTCTTAAGAAAAACTAGCACGCGTATACAGACACAGGCTGTGCTCATTCAGCAGTGATCTGAGCCCACGAAACACACACGCACACGTAGAAACAGGCTGGAAGGACACCTAACGAAAGCTAGCAGCGCGTGTCTCCGGGGACTGGGGCTACGAACACTCTGGGGCTTCTTCTCCCTTGACGTTTTCTGTACTTTCTGATCTTTCGATTTCATAGTCAGGGGACTGAAATAGCGGTGGCTCCTGCTTCTGATCTCCCCTCCGTGTGTCCGGAGTCACCTGTGCTGAACGCCCTCCAACGGGGACCCTTTCTGCTCTCACCACCACCTGTGGAGGCAGGAACCTTGCCACCACCATTCTGCTGGTTGGGAAACCGAGACTCCGACTGGGCAGTTTTCCTGAGGCCGCACAGCCTCTGCGCGATGGAGCCCGGATTCAAGCTCCGGTCACACGATTCCAGAGCGGAGGCCCTTCAGCGTCTTCTGTGGACACTAAGCTCACCATGGGCCCTCCTTGTCAGTGCCACAGGGCATCGAAGGACAGCGCCACCTCTGTGCTCGCCAGGAGGGGAAGCCTTGATGTGGAGCCCAGAAAGGGCCCCTCGTGTCTACCCAAAGTCTAGAGCTGGGGCTCCCAGCCCCCTTGGTCCTGAGCCACGTGTGTGTTTTGTGACATAAACGAGCACAATCAGGCTGAGAGAACCAAGACTGAGACCACCAGCCCAGCTGACCCAGCCCCTCTCCAGGCAGACAGAGGAAACGGATGTTTCCACAGCACCGTGCAAGGATGCTTTGGCAAGCCCCGCTACATCCCCTTGATAGTGTCTTCTCGTCCTGCTGAAAGGAGTCTCCAGCTTCCTCAAGAGAGAAACACTCCTGACATCATTTCTTCTTCTTCGCTGGGCAGCCAAGGGAGCTGCTGGGATCCCTCCAAGCAGGGGGTGGGGTAGCGTGTCCGTTTGCTGGAACTCAGCTGAGAATCTTCTCTCTAGGAGACCCTGAGAAACTGTTCCAAACAAACAGGAAGGCTGCTGGGGAAGCTGGTGGCCGGGAACGCAGGGCGGCCGGTGCAGCCCCGGGCAGAAGGATGCAGACAGAAAATCCCAGTGTCGCTGGTACTGGGCCTCGCCGCCAGCCGCGGAGCTCCTCGAGGCGCCGGGCTGTGTCTCCACGGCGACAACGCCAGTGAGCAGGGCTGTCCCCTTGTCCAGGCTGGCAAAGCTGAGGCTCAGACACGTGAAGGGACAGCCTCACAGCCAGAACGCAGCCTGGGCTCCGAACGCTGCTCTCCCAACTCTTCAACGTCCCTCGGATCTCAGACCCCCGCAGGAATGCTGTGGAAGCCAGAAACTCCGCCTTAACAAGCGCACGTCGGCTTTTCACGCAAAATGTGGTGGATACATTCCGGGGGGTCACGCTCTCCTTGAAGGCCTTTGGTAAGAGTCTTTGTCGACTGTCCAAACACATTCACTTCCACCCTGCACCCCTGCGCCAGTGCAGTCTTTAGGGGAAGGCGAGGGAAGGGTGCTGGTCTCCACCTCCTACCGCAGCCTCCAAGGGGGGGAGAACCTGGGGCTGCGTTTTCCCTGTAGCGGCCCTGTGCACGCACGACCAGGACTCTGTGCACAGTGGGGGAGCCAGACCTGTCCCCTCCCCAGCAGTTCTGGCTATTGGGAGCTCCAGTCCCACCCCATTTTTAAACTGGTAAGACTCGTGTCCGACTTTGGGCCCCCAGGACAGTGAGATAAAAACGTGTGTCGTCTCAAGCCACCGAGTTTGTGGGCATTTGTTATGGCGGCCACGGAAAGCTAAGGCACCCGCCCACAAGCAAACATGTGAGGCTGCTTTCCCTGTCTCCCCACACAAAGCAAGAGCGAGCCCACAGACTTGGAAGGCCACCCCCACAGGAAAACGTGGGCTCTCCTTTCAGAGAGTGTCAAGAGGTCAGGTGGCCACCAGGAGGTTACTTCGCTCCATCCGAACCTGCCACGGCTACACCCCGACGGCTGTGAGAAGCGGCCACTGCCCACGGGTGCCGGCCACACGCACACCGCCGTACCCACGGTCCCCGAGCCACACGGCAGCCCACCATGCGGATTGGAAAAGTGAGGTGCAGGGAGACTGAGTGGTGCGCCTGGGGCCACACAGCCAAGAACCACGGCTCCCGTGTCTCCGGGCTCTTCCGGCTTGCTCTCGTTTCCGACACAGCCGACTGTTAATGAGCCCAGACACGATGAAGGGGGTGCCGGCACAGTCGCCGCAGGACTGGGGCAGCACACGGGCCCGTGTCCGTGCTGGCGATGCACAGTGCTGTGTGCACGCACGTGAGCCAGAGGGTGAGAAGGTTGTCGTGGAGGTGTGACCCTTCAGTTATCCGTGGCGACGGGCCAGCGATGGGTGAATCAGTCCAGGGGTGCCCCCGCCCACTACAGACGGCCCCTCCAACCTCGCCTCTCAGCCAACTTTCCAGAGAGGCTGACGGGACTGGGAAGCAACACGTCCCCTCCCTCGCTCCCGGACAACTAGCCGCGGGGTGGCCGGGAAGGGAGAAAGTGCACTCAGGGGCTACAGAGTCCTTCCCGGCGACGAGGAGATTAACCCGGCAGACCTGGCCTCCGGACAATGCGGGAACCTGGCCTGGTTGTATCTGCCCAGCTGTGAAATGACTGATTACGGAGCACGTACCTGATCAAAGGCTGGCTCTAGTGGAAGGTGATGCCCAGTGCGTTTATGATAAAGGGTGACAACAACCCCACCCACACCTCACGTAACGTGGCAGCGTGGTCCGTTGGAGACATAAATTGGGGTCGGACAGATCTCAGTTAGAGTGTACCACAGGTGACCTGAGCCTCACCGTCCTCATCTGCAAAGAGACCCCTGATTTTGTTCCAGTTTCTACACGCTCTGTACATGTATGGGCTTCAGGAGAGGCAGGCTCTAGTCCCAGAAGGCATATCTTGATTGATCAAGGGCCCTTACGATGACTCCAGCCCTCTTGTCTGTGGTTAGTTTCAGTGGATATATGACACAACCTAGCCAATGAGCAGAGGAGCTTCGGTGAAAGACTTTTTTCCCCCTTAAACTTGATACGCAAAGAAAGATAATCTTTCTCCTTCTGTTGGAAGCTGGATGTGATGCCTGGAACAGCTGCAGCCACTTGTTAGCCTGAGGAGAACCAGCCTAAGGTCAAGGCTAACACCCTGAGGAGGGCGCAATGTATAGACAGAAAGAGGCTGGGTCCTCAGTGGTGTCCATGAGACAGTGCATGAACCAATTCTGGATCCTTCATGTCTCAGGACTTTCTGACCTGCTAGTTAGCAGGTTACATGGATAACATCACATGTAATGTCAGAAGCATGAGTGGATGTGAACAGAACACGTTATCGTAAAATGTTATCATACATTTAATACAGAAAAACTTGGCCAAACACAGTTGATCAAAAATCTGAACACTTTGTTGGGCACCCAGGTGGCTCAGTCGGTTAAGCGTCCGACTTCAGCTCAGGTCACGATCTCACGGTCAGCGGGTTCGAGCCCCACGTCGGGCTCTGTGCTGTCAGCTTGGAGCCTGGAGCCTGTTTCGGATTCTGTGTCTCCCTCTCTCTCTGCCCCTCCCCCACTCACCCTCTGTCTCTTTCTCTCAAAAATAAAAAAAACATTAAAAACATCTGAAGAAGTTGTGAATCATACCAACTATTTTCTATGTTAGGAATCAGTCTCCAAAGGCAGGTTGATAAGTGGACTGGCTGGATGACCCCTGATGGTACCTTTATCTCCTTTTTCATCTGCTGATGAAGAAGTTAACCTCACATGACCACCACATTCTCTTCGGATCAAGTCTTTCCTGTCCTGGGATTCAGGCTATGTTAGAAGGAAATATTACCAATATTTTGGGAAAAAATTCCACTCTGCAAGGGTCAGAAACATAATTACACATAATAAATCATCCCTGATAGACAAGATTCTGTACTCACTGGAGAAATCAGCACGGTACCACAATCTCTACAGAGGAAAAGGCAGAGCTCTAGAAGAAGCATTGCAAAAACTTATTTGGGAAGTCGCAACGGCCATCAGCAAACACTTAGCGAGTGCCTTCTGTATACAAGGCATCCATCTAGAGCTGGAAACTCAAAATGACAAAAACGCAGCAGACCGGTCGGTCCCTATTCTCAGGGAGCTTATAGTTTAATTAAGGTGCCAACAGACGTGTGCCAACAGGACTGAACTTCCCTTGGGACACGCTGGCATGGCCTTACCGTATTTCACAGCCAGGGATGGTTCTGAGAGTTCCGTACGGATGTCCACGTGGAAAGCTGTCCCTGCGTAAGAAAGAGGAAGTCTCAGTGCCAAGGAGCCAATGCATGAAAAGAATGACACGTGTGACCTATGGACCAGTGGCTTCAAAAAATGGTCAGCTTCAGAAAGCACTCTTCAGACAGAATCTAAAGCTGAAGTCAAATACACATTACACATACGAGCAAACACAACCGCGCACCAGAGCTGCCGTGGTTAACACGTGAGGGCAAGGCCTCCACTCGGTCAGGAAACATCCAATGCGACTAGGGTCACACAGTGGACCGGACGTGGGATTTGTCCTTGCAGGTGGTGTGCACAGGGCAGGTGGCCTCTCTGAACCACAGTCTCTTCATCTGCCAAAGGAGAATCGAAGGAAATAATGCAAAGCACACAGCCTCCGGCCGGTCTCCACGAGTGTGAGCTCCGTGACTCCAAGGTCACCTGAGCCGTGTTGAAGAGATGCCCTATGATGACCTTCCTCACCCACAGGGTTGTCATCTCTATTCAGCCTCCATTTGCAGCCATTCCAGGGGGGACAGGGCGGCAGGACTGGGGGTCAGGAAACCTTGGTTCTAGCCCTGCTCCGCCCGCATCCGCTCAGCTCTCCTTCCTCAAGGCTCAGTCGCCTCCTCTGCCAGGTGAGGATAACGATCTATTGATCTCAAAGGCATGTCACAAGGGTTAAATGAGGCGTGAAAGTGCTTTGTCCCCTGGCATTTCTTTCGGCCTTCCCTCCTTTGATGCCAAAACCTTTAGCTTGGCTGGGCTTGGCAGGAGGCACAGTGAGCTCCCAAACGCAAGGCCGAGCTCTGTCACTTGCTAGCTGTCTGTCCTTTAAAAGTGACTTGCCACTCTGTGTCCTGCGCGCGGAGCCCACCGCAGCTGTGATGATTGACCGCAGCTGGGATGATATACTGCCATTTTTGTTCTCTGTCGTGGAAATGGCTTGGGCCAACCTGGGGGTTGTCTGTGCTGCAAACACACACGCACACAGTCAGCTCAAGGGCACTCATTCGGCAGCAAGAGCTTGTTCAGAGTCCAGGTGACGTGGATACCGCTCACCCCGGCCGTTTCCGATGTTTACAGCAACGCATGTGTTGCGGGGCTCCTGTCTTCAGCAGACCACAGGATGGAGATGCTCCTACAGATGTTGGCAGCCACCACGTCTTGAGCACCTGCTGAGCAGGCTCTCACCTAATTCTCCAGCCGCCTCTTCAAGTAGGTACCTTTTACCTCCATCTTGCGGAGGAAGGGGGACACGGGGCAAGCTGGGGGTGAGAGCCAGGATTGGAATCTGCTCACTCTGACTTCTGGAGTGTCTGCCCTCAACCTCTCTGGTCCACCGGAGGGGAGATGGGTCTGGGAAGGCCCCTGCGGGCAAACCACCATATCGGCTAAGAAGGCATTCAGCAGCAGGTGGCAGAGGGCCCAACTCACTTGAACAAACGTGGGTTTATTTTTCAAACAAGAAGCTTGTGCCTGGGTGGCGCCAGGCACAAGGTCTGGGTGAGTCTCCCTCGTGTGTGTCATCACAAGGGAACAAGGCCTCCACCACCGTGGCTGTGCTGTGTTCCAGAATTCTCTGATGGGGAGGGCAAAGAGGATTGCCTGACACATTTCCCCTCTGCGAGAGAAGTCACTTTCCAGAAACCCCGCATCAGGCTTTGACTCGAGTCTTACTGGCCAGAACTGGATCACAAGGTTATTCCTGGATACAAGGGAAGCCAGGCATGGGAAAGTGTTGTTTTCCAACCTTTGGAGCCAGTGGGAGAACAACTGGGAAGGGCTTTCTGGTAGTTCACCAGCCATGCTGCACATCTACCAAGAGGCTGTCCCCACCCCTGCCTTGGAGACCAGGTCCGTATTGTGTAGCTGTCGTAACAGAGCACCACGGACGGGGAGCCGGGACACGGGGGTAGAGCTTCAAACAGCAGAAATGTGTTCTCTCACAGCTCTGGAGGCCAGAAGCTCAAAGTCAAGGTGTTGCAGGGCCCTGCTCCCTCCGAAGGCTCTACGGGAGGGTCCTTCTTGCCTATCCCAGCTCCCGGGGGCTCCAGGCGTCCCCCAGTCTTTGCCCCTAGCTTCACATGGCCTCTCCCGCGTGTCTCCTCTTCTTAGAAGGACACCAGTCCTTGGGTTAGGACCCACCCAAATGCCCTCACTCAACCTGATTACATCTGCCAAGACACTACTTCCAAATAAGGTCACATTCACAGGTACTGGGTGTTAGGGCTCCAAGACATGTTTTAGGGGGACACAGTTTAACCACTAACAGAGACCCGTGTCTGCCTTTTGTCTTCCTTGCGAGGGAAGGTAAAGGACCACACCTGTTCCCTTTAGAGGGACAAAGATGCCTTCTTCCAAGATTAGACCCTCCCCCCCACACCTCTGCTCCCATGGCCTTGGGCCAGCCTTGCCTGAGTAGGGCTTTTCTGACCCCCCCTGCTCCTTCCTCACACCCCCTCTCCATCAGAGGCCCTCCAGAGTCCTCTACTGCAGGCACTGACCTCTCCTCCTCCCGCCGGAGGGTTTTCTGGGACACAGGAGTCCCAGAGCCTGCCAGAGACAAAATGTTTTTCAAGCCCCTGAACTGTCCTGCTCAGCACGGACCTTAACCCCCACCCGAAACCTAGCACTTGCCATCCACGTGGCCTCTCAACGCTCAGGGCTCCTGGGGTTACCTTTCCAGGCAAGGCTCCGCTCTGGCAGCGGGCACCTGTGCCCGGGTGAAGCGCCTGTGTGGCCGGAGCTGTGCGAGCTCCTTCTCTAGTCCTCACTTTTGTGACAGGATGAGGAAAGGGCACTTGGAAGAGCTGCCCTGGGTCATGCAGCTTAGCGACATGGGGGTGGGGTCAAGTGCAACGGGCGTTACACTTGACGGTCGTAACAACCCAACTGCTAACGTTTATTGAGCACCTGCTACAAGCCACATGTTTCATGCCCGCTGCCTCCAAGTCTATGAGTAGGAGCTCCTGGGAGGGGGAAGTGATTTGCCCAAAGCTAGGTGCACCTAGAGAAAAAACTTTGCCGCTTGCTTTTTTTTGGGGGGGGGGGGCAGGCAGGATGCAATTTTCCAGGATGTTACCCCAAAGGGGGAATTGATTATGTTAATTATGTTAAATACCAGGATTCCTCCTGGTCCTACCAACCTGTAAAACACCAGGATAAAATGTGGTTAGACCCACCAATCTCCCTCGTCTTCAGTAACTGCTTAAGCACAAGAAGAGGGGACATATGTCTGATTTCCATCAACCTCTGAAGCCACCAAGGACACCCCAAGCCCCATTCATTTGGTGTCTCTATGTCTCACGCAAGGGCCTGAAATTCTCATGGGTGGGTGGGAGGGTGCAGCAGGAGGGAGAATGGGATTATCCAATCCCACGTCTCCGTTTTCCCTCCCCATTCTTAGTGTCCCTGCCCCCAGACCTTCAACAAAAGCAGAGGTAGATTAATTCGTACTGCTGTATAACCAGTCACCACAAACTTAGAGGCTTAAAACAATACCCATGTAGCATCTGGAAGTTCTGTGGGCCAGGAATCTGAACAGACCCATCGGAATCTCTGCTCAGAGTCTAATGGGCAGAAGTCAAGGTTTTGGTGGCTGGGTTCTTGCCTGTGGCAGAATCTACCTCCTTGAGGCTACAGGTCTGAGGTCTCTGTGTCCTACTGGCTATAGGTCAGGACCACCTTTTTCTTCCTTCCCATGCGGCCCTGTCTGTTTTATAAGCAGCAATGATACCATATGTCTTCCTGACGCTTCTAACGCTGCTGACATCCCTTCTGCCAGCAGCCAGAGGAAACTCTCTAGTTTTAAGGCTCACCTGATTATGCCAGGCCCACCCAGATAATCTCTGTGTGTCAAGGTCACCTGACTTGGGACTTTACATCTGCAAAATCTCTTCACTTAGATTAGTGTTTAGATAAGCAAAGACTGGGAATTCTGCCTACCCTGGGAGGTCTGACAGGGACATTAGCTGCAAGAGAGCCCCCTCCCCCATCTCTAGGCAGGGGAGACACCACCTTCCTCCTTCTCTGGTATGAAATGGGCCCTCTTTCAGCACAGAGGAATCTGTAGAAATTCACCTCTTACTCTGAAGGAAAAAACGTAACAGAGACCTGGCCTCCAAGGGGAAGCCCTAATATTCATACTGAACAAACTTGTTTTCTACTGGCTGTGGGGCAGGCCATCTATTCACATTTGGAAGAATTGGCCATCAGATTTCTTCTTCCTTTTTTTCAGGGCATTTTCAAGTGACAATCTGTCAATGCTTTTCAAGACTGATTCTCAGAATGAAGTGTGATGAGTTTCCTAATACAGCGACTCGTTATTGCTAGGTGTAGATGACCCTAACAGCAGCATAAGGGGCCCAAGCTCTGAGCACGCAGGCTGTGGGGGGGCTCCAGACAGCTCTGCTTTTCCCTCACTGTTCTGGGTTGAGTGATGTCCCCTCAAAATTCATGTCTACCTGGCACCTATGAATGTGACGTTATTTGGAAATAGGGTCTTTGCAGATGTAATCAAATGAGGTCACACTGGATCGGGTGGGCCTCGAACCCAATGCCTGGGGTCTTTGTCAGAAGAGGTGGACACAGAATTGGACACAGAGATAGGAAGGCAACCACCTGAAGATGGAGGCAGAGGCTGGAGTGATGTGGCTACAGCCAAGGAGCACCAAGGATTGCCAGCAGTGACCAGAAGCTGGGAGAGAGGCCTGGGATATATTCTTAACCAGAGCCTTAAGAAGGAGCCTACCTTGCCCCCCTGCCCCTGGATTCCAAACTTCTAATCTCCGGGGCCATGAGAGGATAGATGCTGTAGTTATAAGCCACGAAGTTTGTGATAATTTATCTACGGCAGCAATAGGAAACGAACACACCCAGTGTGTGTGTGTGTGTGTGTGTGTGTGTGTGTGTGTGTGTGTTTTAAATCTAATCCCTGACCACCTACAAACCTCACCCTATTTTATTATACCACCTACCTTCACTCATTTACTTTCTGCCTGGCCTTAAAGCATTTTAATTTGCAACCCCTGGTGTAATTGATACATTTAATAAAACTGGGTTTCAAAAGCAAATACCTCATACTGTGCATAAGAATACACTCCAAATGGTTCAGGGACCTGAACATGAAAAAAAAAATGAAACCATATACATAATACAAGAGAACACAGATTAATTTGTTTATAACCTGGGTGTAGGGAGGGGTCTTCTAACCACCACTTAAAATCCAGATGCAAAAAATGATCACAAAAATACACTTTTTTTCAAGGTAAAAACACAATAAATGAAGTCAAAGGCAACTGACAAACTGGGACAGAATATTTTCAACATAAATCACAGATAAAGGGCTTTTATAGCTCTAATATATAAAGAACTCTTAGGAATTGACAGAAACAAAGACCCAAAACCTGATAGAAAAATGTGCAGAAAACATGAACAGGCAATTCATTAAAAAAAAAAGAGGAAGATACAAAAATGGTGTCCACATCTGTTCTCCAATCCTGCCAGACACTCTGAGGCCCCTGCTGTAACTTAATAAATCTGTTTCTGCTCAAACCAGACATAGTAGACTCTTCTGTCTGCAGTACGGACTGTTTCCAGATGTCAATCCACCTTGAAGCACAAAGACTTCCTGGCCTACAGTGTCTCCAAAAACTATTTACACAGACTGTGGAGGCAGCTTTAAAAGAGGAGTTCACATGTATATTTTCAAGCAATCATAGTTTTATCACAACAGGAGCTGGCCTTCTGGGGTGAGCACCTTGAAGGAGGAAGCTTTACTAGGCTGGGTGAGCTCTGGTGTGTTTGTTTAAAAAGAATCCTCCCATATTTCAGAGTTACACCTTGTCACCTAAACAATACGTTACCTGCCTTTGAAATGTGTTTTTCACCCCGACTTGAGTCTGAGTGTGTTCTGTATCTTGAGACTTCAAGCCAGGCGGTGAAGCCTTGATTGGGATGGCACTGGGAAGCAATCCAGTTCCTCCGCTTTAGCCCTGCTCGTACTTCTCGGAAACACATGGGGGATCTGGAGGAGGCAGGTCGGGTTTCAGCCTGGTGCAAGGTCCAGGACAAGCAGAACTGCCTTCTGAAACTCAGCCAGCAGAACAGAAATAATCTGAATGTCCAGCAATAGGGGATTAGTAGAAAATTTTGCGGTACGCCCAAACAAAGGGATTCTGGGCTGCCCTTGAAAACCAGGACTTGGAAGAGAGTCCGTGACAGGCGAAGACATCTGGGATATGTTGTTAAGTGGAAAGAAGAGATCGCAAAATGTGGAGAACAGCCCTATTTTTGTGGAGAGTAGACTGCTCCTGTAAAAATAGGTGTGCATAAATGCATATGAATACAACAGTGTCTAGGAAGATGTACTTTCAAATGTTGACGTTGGTTATGACTGAGAAGTGAGATTCTTTGTGAGTTCTATATCATTTTCTAGTGAGATATAATCTCTGTACAAGGAGCATGCATTACCTCATGACCAGGCAAAACAATATATATGTATATTATTGATTACTTATATATATAAAATCCATAACTTGCTTTAAAATAGTCCAGAAGAATTATGTACATACGCTAGAGCAGGGTGGGGGAAACAGATGAACCAGGAATGGCAAAATGTCACCGTTGAGGAAGCTGGGCAGTAGGGACGCAGGGAATCACTACACTAGTCGACTGACTCTTGGGTATGCTTGGAAATTTCCAAGGTGGAAAGAGAAAACGCACAAAACCAAAAGCAGCAGTGAATTAATTGTGGTGTGGGAAACGAACAAATGTGAAAACTGAACAGACATACGACACAAATAAGGCTCAGGACTCGTCGAGAACCCACGAGCCCCGGATGGTGCCTCAGCTTCCCCATCTGTAACAGGGAGGATCCCGGTCAAGGTGTAGGCCTGTGATATGGACTTAACTGATTATTTTGGTGGTTGCTATCGTTCAGTCCAAAGCAGCACACGGGAAGCCTGACAGCAAAACGTCTCCACGAGGTGCACACAAGGGTCACACGGGAGCTGGTGAAATGTGGCGTCCAAGACCCCACTCCCAGGGAGTCTGGATCCGTACCCGGGGTCAGGCTGAGGAACCGCCATCTCAAATAAGAGCCCAGGTAATTCCCCGCTGTGGCAACGGCACCTAGCCCAAGGCCACAGACACCTAAGAAAGCAAGTCTGCCCTGGAGGAAAATGTGTGTCTGTGCAGAATCAGCGCCAGACATTGTTTGGGACAACTGCCCGTTTACGACTCCAGGTGGACTTTGTGGGAGGCCACGGCTAAGGAAAACTGGCATGCGGCAGATAACAGATAATGGCTGGAGCCTCTGGTTTGCAGAAATAACGAATAAACAAGTTACCTTTATGCTTTCCTCCGGGAGGGGCAGATCCTGGGCAACTGACTCAGGTCAGAATCTGGTTCCAACGCGTACAAACTTGCTTGGCCCTGGGCCCACGATGACCTTTCCATCTGTAAAACGTGAACAGTGACAGCAGTTCAGAAGCAGGCTCACAGAGCTGTGGCCATCACGAGAGGCTATCAGGGGCTGAGGCACCGAGCAATGATGCCATCAGTGAGATCAGGGACCTACTTCGTAAGGCCTGCACGGAAGGGGTTTGGGGTCCCTTTGTTTTCTGTGTCAGAAACGCAGGGCCTTGGGTAAAGGAAAAACGCACATCAGCACGTGTCTCCAACTGGAGACCAGGCACACCCCTCGACAGACCCTGAAGGGAAGGTAAAGTGGCGGATCCAGGAGGGAGCCTGGGTGTACTTCCGCCCCACTGTTCAAGGACTTCTCCTGCTGATGGGACTCGCGACCTGCACTCTGTTTTCATTTTCCTACCACAACATGGCCTCCAGGCTCCTCCCCTAGGCTTGGGTTCTACGCGAGAACGCAGAAGCGGGGCGATGGGGGCCGGGCGCTGGACTTGGAGTCCAGGTGGCCGAGCTCTCGCCTCAGCCGCATTCCAGGACCGCGGCAACTCCGGATCCCTTCAGACACAGGAAGTCATCCCAGGCACAGCCCATCCTCATTGCAAAATCGCTTCTCTGGGGCATTTGGGGTGAATCCCAAGTCTCTCTCTCTCTTTCTCAACAATAGTATTAATTTATACTCCACTCCAGTCCTTTGGAAAACATAGACAGACATATCGTTTGGCCCTAGACCGCAAGCTGCCGAGGGCAGGGCCCACTGTACTGTCGGTCCCTGGTCCGAGTTAGGCACGTGGCAGGTATGTTCACTCCTGGGAGTGAGTTTTGCTGTCCACACAGCGTTGTACCGGGAATCTCTTCTCATCTGAACACACGGCCTGCTTCCCTTTTACCTACAGCCCCTTTGATCACGTGGAGGAATGCCCTACCCTCTGACTTACACTGCGCTCCCCTCCCCGGCCTCCTCCCACAGATCCTCAGGCCCTCCACTCTGTAGAAGGTGGAGAAACGTTCAAGTCCCACCTGAAGTCAGGGAAAGGGACCAGCTCCAAACAGCTTGGGGCTGGAGGCTGTTTTAGGGAAGGAGCCCTGGGCAGCAGCTGGCTGAGAAAACCACAGCCGCATGGCCAGCCCCAAGAGACAGCATTTCTAGCATTCGGAGGGACTGGCAGGTCACCGTCCACTTTAGCCTCCGGAGGCTCCTGGCTGTTTCCTGGGAAGGGAACTGTGTGCTGACGGAAAGCTCCCACAGATGGGCGGCCATCGGCTTCCAGAATAGGAGTCCAGGCATCTGTTCCTTAAAGTCGAGGAGCTGGGTGTCATTCTTCCTGGAGGCCCCCAAACCCTTTGTGGGGTGTGCTCCCGCAGGGTAGTGGTTTATTCTCCACTGAGCTGGATTAAACTGAGCTGGAGTACGGATGAGGGGAAATGAGACTTGTAAGACTGTCCTGGAGTGGCCACAGCAAACAGCTTGGGGCTTAACACGACGGAAGTGTTCTCCCGCAGTCAGAAGTCCAAAGTCAAGGTGTCCCACGGCTACACTCCCTCCAGAGACTGCAGGGGAAGATCTTTCCTGACTCTTCTAGCTCCTGGTGACTCCAGGCGACCCCTGGCTCCAAATCTCTGCTTCTGTCTTCACACGGCCTTCTCCACCGGGAGTCTCTGCTTGTTCTTTTCTGTCTATTACAAGGAAACCTTAATCCATAAGCTGTCCAGTACACACATTAAATAGCAAACGGCAGAGCAAAAAAGGGACAGGAAGGTGGTCAGGAGCTGGGGGACCTCGATCGTTACTTGTGGTTCAATTTCCCCAGCTGTCCAGGGCCGGTTAGCATCTCTGCTAGCTGCCGGGAGTAGGATTCCTGGTTTCCTTTTATAGATGAGGAAACTGAGGCTTGGAATGGTTGGGTGAAGGGCCAAGGTCACAGAGCTGGCCAGAGATGGGACTGGAACGAAGGTCAGCTTGACACCACAGCTTGGAGGTTTCACACCCTGGTGGGGCTGCCCTGGAGGAACCTGAGCGCCATAAGGTCCCAAGATCTTTCTGCTCCAAGGAACCTAATTAACCAATAGGAGGCAAACGTGTTGACCTGCCCCGATTTCCATATTATTTTACTTTCTCCTATGGTAGCTTTTGGAATGTGGCTTACTTCCCTGGAATGACTTGAAAAGGTGAGGCCAGAGTGAACAAGGATTGACGTGGTTGCTTGTAGACAGTAGACTGTACCGGGGAAGTGAGGCAGGGAGACCCAACGGGGACCAGCCTCACCCCTCCTGCCTATGTGGGTTTTCAACTGCCTGGGACTGCCACCTGGATGCCTGCTCCTCCCTTCACTGACCAAGAACACCGTGGTGGCTCTGGGAAATTTTGCCCAAGGCGTGGAGAGGGGTCAGGGAGTGGGAAGCACATTTTCCTTCTCTCCCTAGAGTGGCTCTGCAAAGTCTATTCAGCCTTGAGGTCCCAAGGCTGGCGAATGTCTTGCTAGGAAGTTTCCAGCACCTTGGACCACGTCCTGCAGAAATGCATGCATTTATTCAGTGCCTTGCTCTTGTGTGCTGCCCAGCACCAGGGTGTAGGCTCCACAGGGCGGGCAGGGCAGGGCCTCAGAGCCTGGCACGCACAGATGAGTCGTAGGTCGCCAGAAGTCAAAAGACGGCACCCAGGGGGTAGGGCAGGGAGAATGGACCACTGCTGCGGGGCCCGGCCTGCCGCTGTAGGACTCACGGGGGTCGGGTGCCCCGGCCTCCCCTCCACCTGCGGTGGGGGCCGCGCACAGGCCAGGAGGGGAGGGGGCGTTGCTCGTGCCCCGGGGTCCTCGCGCGCTGACAGCCGGCTGACTTAACAATGGCCGCATCTGGCGAGGTCTGCGGAGGGAGCTGCTCCCTTCTCACCCCAAGGCGGGCCGGCCGGCTCGCAAGGGCGGGCGCAGGCCGTCTGCGAGCTCGCGACCTTCTCGCGAGCCCCCTCCCGCTCCCCGGGGCGGTGAGGGTTACCCTCGGTTTCCAAGGAGGCGCCCGGGGCTCAGAGAGGCCAAGCGACTCGGCCAAGGTCACACAGCCTCGCTGAGGGAAAACCGCGTCACGGCTCGGGTCTCCGGAGCCCCCGCTCCAGCAGCTTTTCGGAGATACTCTCTTCCTCCCTACGGCGACGCCCGGGAGTCAAGCGGGAAGGTCGGACGCCCGGCTTTCACCTCAAACAATACTGCGCGCTGATCTGCGGGAACAAAAGCGACCAGGAATCCGCCCCGGGTTTTCCGCCGCGCCGCCCCTCCGGTCGCCGCGGGGCGGGACGGGGCGGCTCCAGCGTGATCGACAGCCCCGGGGAGGCGTGGACGGGGCGGGGGCTAATCGGATTGGGGACCCGGAACAATCACGGGCCGAGAAGGGGCAGCCCGAGCCAATCAGCGGGAGGGGCGGGCCTGGCCGGCGCGGCTGTCGCGAGAGGCGGCCACCCCGCCCACTTGCGCCTCGTCCCGGCGCCCGTCAGCAGCGAACGCGGCCGCGCTCGGCCCGGATCCGTCCGCGGACCGGGGAGGCCGAAGCGCGAGGCCGAGCGAGTGCCGGCGCAGATCCCTCCGCCGCCGCTGCCGCTGCGCCCGCGAGTCCCTGCGCGCCCCGCGCCCGCCCGCCGCTCCCGACGCGCCCGCCCTCCCGCCCGCCGCCCGCGGCCTCCGACCCGGCAACGGCCGGCCGGCCCAGGCGCGGCGGCAGCGGCGGCGGCGGCGGCGAAGGAGGAGGCGGAGGAGAAGAAGGAGGAGGCATGGCCCGGGCGGCTCCGGCGGGGGGCGGCCCGCAGTGACAGACCCTGCGGCGCGGGGGGAGATGGGGGCGGCCGCCTCCCGGGCGACGACGACGACGACGACGAGGAGCGGCGGCCGCCGCCGCCGCGCACCGGCCGCCGCTGGGGACGGGCGCGGGCCAGGAGCCCGCCCGTGAGCGGGGGGCCCGCGGCCGCTCGCCGCCCCCGGCCGCCCCGGCCGCCCCGGGCCCCCCCGGCGCCTCGCGCGCGCCCTCCCGCCGGCCCCTGGCGGGGGTCCCGCCCGCGCCGCGCGCCCCCGGCCCCGGCGCGGCCCGCGGCGCCCGCCCGCCCTCGCCCGGCCCCGGTCCGCGCGCCCCCGGCCCCGGCGCGCCCCGGGCCCCCGCGCCCCCCGCCCGCGCCCGCCCGCGCCCCCGGCCCCGGCCGGCGGCCCCCGGCCCCGGGGCGCGGCGCGGCGCGGGTGGCAGCATGGTGGAGAAGCGCTGCCCGCTGCAGAGGGACGGCGTGTACCGCTGGTTCTCGGAGCTGCCGTCGCCGCAGCGCGTGGAGTTCCTGTGCGGCCTGCTGGACCTGTGCATCCCGCTCGAGCTGCGCTTCCTCGGCTCGTGCCTCGAGGACCTGGCCCGCAAGGACTACCACTCGCTGCGCGACTCGGAGATCAAGGCCAACAACCCGGCCGACCTGGGCAGCCTCACCAACCTGACGGACGAGGTGGTGCGCAGCAAGCTCCTGGTGTCGCTGGCGCTGCTGGGCTCGGAGCAGCGCGAGGCGGCGGGCGTGCTGTACCGCACGCTCACGCACATCGACTCCATCATCCACAACTACGGGCTGCAGCTCAACGAGGGCCGCACGGGCGATGAGTTCCTGCTGCTCTTCACCATGGCCTCCAACCACCCGGCCTTCAGCTTCCACCAGAAGCAGGTGCTGCGCCAGGAGCTCACGCAGATCCAGAGCAGCCTGAGCGGCGGCGGCGGCGGCGGGGGCCACGGCGGCAAGAGCGCGCTGCCCACCTGCCCGGCCTGCCACAAGGTGCGCGCCCTCAGCCTCTCCCCACCCCACTACCCCCCCTCCCCCAGGGCCCCTCGTGGGCGGTCGCACCCGCCTGGCGCGCAGAGGTCGCCGGGGAGCCCCCTGGGCTGCGGGCCGGCGTGTGCGGTCAGAGTTCGCGGCCCCTTTGCGCCTTTCTCTCACGTCTGCGGCTGGACACGCGAGAACGCTTTTGTCCCCTTCATCGTCCCCTTGGGCGACAGGAGTTATACCTTGTGTCGCCTTGGTTTCTCCAAAATCTGGTGTTTATTAGCAGGAAAGGAAGCCGCGGTCGAGGGGGAGATGGGCGCTCTGCGGGGAGTCCCCGCGGCCTAGGTGTCCTTTCCCCGGTGGGGTGGTGGCTGTCCCGCGGGGCCTTGGACGCCTGCGAGACGGCTGTTTCCTGGAGGTCCTCCTGCCTTTGTCGGGGCAGATCTGCCCGAGTCCCCGGGTTGTTGGTCTCCTAAGGAATGTGAGGTTAAAGTCTCCGTCTCCAAGCTAAGCAGGAAGGGCATCGTGGTCATTCCCTCAGAAACGTGAACTTTCCTCTACATGTTTCAAAACTATGTAAACACCAAGCATTCGGGGCTCCAGCTCCTTTTTCCCAGCCCCCTGGGACCCAGTGCCAAAGCGGTGCAGAGAGAGGAAGGGTTTCTCTGTGACCCAGGGTGGCGTGTGTGGATATCACCCTGGGACTCTCCCTGGAGAGGTTGCTGTTGGCTCGAGTGCTGCCCGGTGCCTTCTGTACGGGGTCTGAGCTGTTTTCACCTAACACTCCTGTGCTCTCTGTTCTGCTGGTGGTGGTGTTCAGCTGTCTCTCAACCCCGGATTGTGGCTTATTTTTCTTCCGTGTTTTTCTCTAAGATGTGGTTGTGGTGCCTCTGTTGCCTTTAATCTAAGTCTTATCTGTTTTTGGTGGCGTTGATCTGAGACTGAGGGTTTTTTTTCCTAAATGTGTGTTCAAGTGACTCTGAATCGCATGATGTGCACTGGGCAGGAAAACGGTGTTTCAGCTACAACAAAGGGAAAGCGCTGTGGTCGTCCGTAGGGGGCTCGGTAGGCTCTTGGGGTGCCAGTGGTATGTCACCTGTTTGTGGGATTTCAGTCCCTTGTGGTCAGTTCCACATGCTGTTGCCTTCTCTTTGGGTGCAGTGCACCAGCGTCTGGGGCTGTTTGTCCAGGCATAATCAGCTCTTGAAGGGGATTCTTTTGTGTGTGCAGACTCATCACTTGTCAGAAGCGGAAGATGGCGATGATGATTTTGGTGGGGCAGGCGCTAGCCCTGGAATGAAAATACGCTCTCGAAGAGAGCCTTTCTGTCTGGTGAGAAACTCCTCTGATGACATGAAGGGCTAGTCCGCCCCCACCCCTGCCCACACACGGCCAGCTGGCCAGCTGTGTGACCTTGGCCAGAACCCTCCGTCCTCCTGGTGTTTCCCTGCTGGAGTAGAGGTAGCTTACCTGCCTCCTGGGCTTGTCGGGGGGCTACGTGAGGTCACACTTGACGTGCCCACAGCATGTGCAGGGAGTGCAGACTTAAGCCAGGCACGCTGTTATGAAGTGAAATACTCCTGTCTTGTGTTTTGTTTTGTTTTGTTTTGTTTTTAATGTTTATTTATTTTGAGAGAGAGAGAATCCAAGCAGGCTCTGCACTGTCAGTGCAGGGCTCAGTGCACGGCTTGAACTCATGAACCATGAGATCGTGGCCTGAGCCAAAATCAAGAGTCAGACCCTTAACCCACTGAGCCACCCAGGCGCCCCAAGTTTGAGTTTGAGTTCGAGTTCATGTTTTCTAAATTAATTTTTAAGTAGTTGCTTGGAGCTTTGATCCATGGGAAATTGATCAATAATGAGGTTATGGTGAGTAACCTTAGGGCTGTTGCTTTCACATTTCTGAACAACCACGGTGCCTCGTTTTCCCCACCTCCCCTATGTCACTGCTAAACTAATTTCAAGCACATTCATCTAACTTTCTGTTAAAGTTAAGGCCCGATGCACCCTTTGCTGCTTGGAGTCGGCCTCTGTGGTGAAATGGAACATTTGAGCGTTTTGCCTTCTTGGGGTCTCTGAATCTAACATTTTCTGTCGTCCCAGGAAAGCAGCCCTGGTAAGGCTCCACCTGCCTTTCTTTTGTCAGTGGTTGTATTTTGCTCTGAACCCTTTCGAAAGAAAGACGTGGGTTTGGTTTCTTCTTTACCTTCTGTAAAGTAGCAGTTCTTATAAGTATGTCTTCTGATACAGTCACCGTGTTGTTTAACAGTCCTCATTGCTCGGAGGACAAGCAGAAGGCGCTTAAGAGTGTGAGTGAGGTAAAATCGACATTTTCACATTCGGGAAGGAAGGGCAAAGCCGGTGGCAGACTGCGGTAGCTTTGCGTGCCCAGTGGCCGACAGGTGCCATGGGTGTGCTGGTCTGCGGTTCCTCCTGAGCTGGTGCTGGGGGTCGGCGGGACTCACACTCTCTTCCTGTTTAAGTGTGAAGCCATGGTTGTGGGAAAAGTTTACTTTTACCCTTCGCAGTCTTTCCTTTACATAAGATGATGATGTGTTATGGTGTATGCTTATTTTTTCAAGTAACAGCTTTTTGAGATTTAATTTAAAAATCATACAGTGTCACTGCTTCGAAGTGTACGCTTAAACATAGTTTCTAATACACTTACGCAGTCGTGCACCCATTGCTGCTCTCTGCTTCCAGAACGGTTTCATCACCTCCTGAAGGAGCCCGCACCTTTGTCGGCAGTCCCTGCCCACCCCCCCACCCCCCCACGCCCTACCTGCTCCTCTGCTTGGGCGGCCTGTGCTTGTCCCGGCCGTGTCGTACGAACACAGTCCTCCAATGTGTGGCCTTCTGTGGTGGGCCTCCTTCACTTAGCACCACTTCTCAGAGTTTATTCCTGTTGAAGCATGTGTCCGTGCCTCACTGCTTTTTCAAGGTTGAATACTATCCGTTGTGTGGATAGACCCATTTTGTTTATCTGCTCATCGGTTGATGGGCACTTGGATGGTTGCACGTGCTCATTCTTAGATTTTGTTTCCTCGGGGCTAATAGGCTCTTGTTTTAATCCCTTACACCTAATACTTCACAAGTCGTCTCGGAGGCACTGTCCACGTGTGGCTGTCCCGAGGGACCTCACTGTCTCCATCCGAGCCCGCCCGGTGGGTGCTTAGGCACCTTGCATGGCACCCCTCTTGGGAGCTGCTGTTGAAGGTCGCTGAGAACACGCTGCCCCGAGCCCCGGGCCCGGTGCTGTCGGGCCAGTGTGGTGGTCCAGAGCCAGCGGAAGCCTCCCCTCTAGCCGGACCGGGCGGGGGAAAGCTGCCTCCCCGCCCTGGTGTTTCGGAATCCTCCTGGCGAAGATCACAGCCGGACGACTTGCGTGACGTTGAGATTTCCAGCAGGTGCCGAGCCTTGTCAGCGTGCTCTGTGCGGGAGTGCGGTGGTGGTCTTCCTTCGGGCGTGTGTCCTGGGGTTTGCACCCAAGAGCGCTAGGGAAGGCACGGTGGACACCGGCTGCACGCAAAGACTGCTCGCCTCAGGCAGGCACCAGCTGGCTGTGTTTCATCGCTTCCCTAAGCTGCTGAAAATCGTTGTAGTTCGGAGGTGGAGCATTGGTAGTTGGTGCCCTGGTTACCTTGTGAGGTGTGAGTGGCCGCCTCCGGTCTCTCTAACCTGACGCTCTGCCCACTGTAGAGGATCTGGCATTATCTGGCATTCCACGAGAAGGGAGTGAGTCTGTCCAGAGCAGCTGCTCTTATCCCTGATGTTAAGGAGGAGCCATGACCTGAAGGCACAGTGGTGGCTCCAGTTCTGCACTTGGCTCCGGGCGCGGATGGGGGTCTGAGCCCCGCATATGAGCTCAGTCTGGCCGCCTGCACCGCTTCGTCTGTTACTTCGTGTTTGGCCAGCTCTCAGAGGCCTGAGGACTGCCTTCTTTTTCCAGTGAAGCGCACGCGACGGTCATTGAGACATCCTGGGAGGCAGTTTTACTTTGTGGCGGTGGTGTAGTTACTCATTGAAAACGCGCATCCGACCACATCTGCTTGGAGCTGCCGTGGTCCTGCCGTTGTGTGGTAGGGTGACCCGAACCGCGGGGACTTTGGTTACTGTCCTTCGACCGCCCCCCTCCCCCCTCCCCCGCCCCACGTTGGGGCTGTGGACTGTCAACTGTCATGTGCACAAGTTCATGTTCCCTGCGTCCAGCTCCACAAATCTTAGTGCTGCCGCTGTAGCTGGTGTGGAGTTTGATTTGCGTTTGTAACGAGTAATGTGGAGGTACTTACATGCGCTACAGCACGGTTACGGGCCCTCGTCAACATTTGCCTTATTTCTGCGGTTTTGGAAGTTCACTAGTTACTTGGGCCTCATTTTACCCATTTCTGATTTTCTCTTCCGTCCTGCGTGTTTCATCCCCCCTCCTTTTGGACTGAGGACGTTTTGGATGAATCTATTTTTTTCCTACCAACCAGGTTGTATGAGTCTTACATTTTTAAAGGCAAGCTAGTAGAAGGTACGTTTTTGTTTGTTTGTTAAATTGGTGGCTGCCGACCTCCCAGAGACTGTGACTCAAAATTTCTGTGATGTCTCGGGAAAATAGTTTATTTGAGTATTGTTTTTCTGCCTTGGGTGGATTACATTTCAGAAAAAAGATCCTTGGGACGTTTCTCTTTTTTTGAGAAACCACCTTTCAGGACACCAGTTCTCTCATTAGTTTACGAGCCGCCTGACAGGTTTACAGGTCGAGGGTTTCTGATTCCCGACGCCAGCCTACTGCAGGCAGTGCAGACAGCAAGGGCGACTCCCCCCCAGTCCCCACGAGGTCTTGTGTGTGGAGAGGCCCGTTGTGTCTCAGAGCTCCTTCCTGTCACAGTGAAAAAGCGTAATCAAGAGCTTAACAAAACAGGTTAGTTCTTTTTTTTATTACGGCTGGAGTTGATTCAGTCACTCTCTTGAATGGATGGTATAAAATAGGCTAATTCTTAAGCAGTTTGTTTTGTTCTGAGTTACAAGGCCTGAGGTGGTCTCGAGTGAAGACAAAGGCGGACCGAATATCTTTCCTGTGATCGATGCTCTGGCAGCCGCTCCGACCTGTGATCAGGCCGTACGGGGTGGGCCTCGGCCTGCCAGTGCGACCCCCAGGAGAAGCTCAGGCCTGTGGCCCTGACTCTAAACGGGGGGTGGGGTGGGCACTCGGATGTCAGAGACCCTTTGGACTAAGCATCTCGCCTGTAAGCGTGTTTGGGATTTCAGGTGGGTGTTTCTCGGGTGCACAGAAAAATCACGAGCCCCCAAAATGTCTTGTGTGCGTCCTTACCGTTCGTTACTTTTCCTTGAGGTCCTGAGGCAGAGCGCCTCTCTCCATCCCAGGCCCTCTCACGGGCTCGTCCCTCAGTCTCTGTTGTGGTCACATCTTTCTGTTTCCTCCGGGAGGGTGTTAGCTCAGGTGTCTGAACTTTGTCCTTTCCTGCCCTTCCCACTTCCCCCCAAGTCCCCCGCCTCGGTCTTTGACCTCCTCTGTTTCTCCACCCGGCACATCAGTGTTGTCATGGGCCTCTTACCTGTCTTGGAAACAGCAGAACCCCTTCCTTCCACGTTGTCCACTGTCTGTCCCTTCGTTAGCAAGTCCTCCCCCAGCCAACCTCGTTCCTACTTGCCGGGAGTGTCCGTTTTTAACAACTTGCTGTGTATCCTTCTGACGTTTTAACACGCTTGTAAGCACATGCACATTTTTCTAAAACCTTCTATGCACACATCTACAGACAGGATCTTCCCACAGGTGCTGCACCTTGCCCGGCCCCCCACACGATACAGACTGGAGCCAGCTCACCTTCCGCTGCCGCCTCGGCCTCCTGGAACCTGGCTTTTGCCTCCATCCTTTTTGGCGAAATCTATGTTTATTAAAGGGAACTCCATAAACTGTTAAAAAAATTTAAATAGAACACAAAACCAGAGGTGCGAACTGAAAAGACAAAAGTGAAACATCTCCCTCCTCCTCCACACATGGGAGAAGGACACACAGGACAGTTCAAGGTGTGGGCCGCGTTCTCTCCTTTACCTGCGTATTGATACTTGTTATTTCGCACGTAAAAAAAACGAGATTTCTTACCTTTTTCCTAGTATCCAGTTCTGTCTGTCTCTTTGTTCCTTGTAGAAACTTCCAGAGGAACTTGCCGTGTATTTACAAGTAGGTAACTGGTGCCTTGCTCCGCACACAGGTCTGTGCCTTGCTTTCTTCCCCCTGGCAGCTGTTCTGGACATGCAGTCCACATCAGGCCATGGAGCGTCTTCGTTCTGGTTTCGTGGGTCCCCAGGGAGGGCATTTGGTTCCCATGCCACTATTATAAACAATCCAGTCATTTACATATTACACATGACACGTGTGCGGCCTTTCGTGTTTGGATGCGTGTGTACCTGGGGACTAGAAACCTGGAAATGGGACTGCTGGTAGGCCACGGGGTGTGTGCCTCTGTGTGAGTGCAGGCAACTGCCCCAGTCCGTCTCCTGGAACCCGGGGTGGCGTGTGTGAGCGTCTGTTTGCACACCTCCCAGCGGCAGAGGGGGCGGGGGTCGTGGCTGGGCGGCAGCATCTCTGAGGGTGGGGTGGGTTTGTTCTCATGGGTGAGCCCCCTCGTGGGTGAGGTTGAACATTAAAAAACATCTTTTTTTTAATGTTTATTTTTGAGAGAGACAGAGCTGGGCAGAGCGTGAGCAGGGGAGGGGCAGAGAGAGAGGGAGACAGACTCTGAACCAGGCTTCAGGCTCTGCAGGGACAGCTCAGAGCCTGTCTCTCCCCCACCCCTGCCCCCACTCCTCCTCCGCTCACTCTTTGTCTCTCTTAAAATAAATAAACTTTTTAAAAAATGAGCATTTTATTTTTGGCAAGCTTTCCATATCCTTTGCCCTTTTCTGCCGAGTTGTTGATCTTTATTGTTAGGAGCTCTTTAAGTTTCAAGGAAGTTGTCCTTTTGTCTTTAGTAGAAGTGGCAAGTATTTGTTTTCCTGGGGTTTTTTTCTTGCCTGTTGACTTTGCCATGCAGTTTCTTTTTAGCGCTCTTTTTATCAATCTTGTGTGGCGACTGGGCTTTGTGTCATCAGTAGAAATGCTTTATACTTTCTGCATTGTACACATCATCACGCCCGCGATGGATTACGGCCGTGCGCCTGTGATGCCGTGTACCTTCCCGGTGGTGCCTTCTGGTACAGAACTCGCGCGGTTTCTCCTCTTACATTTAACAGAGCCATCTGGAATTTATTTGGGGTAAGGTACGGAGCTAGTTTTATATTTTCCAGATGAAAACCCAGTTGCCCCAGTGCCATTTGTTGAATGATGCCATCGTGCTGCCCTCCCCATATATATGTGGGGTGACTTCTAAACTCTGTGTATTCAGTTTCATTGATGTCTTTATCTGGATGGCCTCTTATTTGAAGGATTCGCTGCATGCTTTTCGGTCCTTATCTTTCTTATCTTCCAGGGGAGGGTGCTTCCTTTTTTTTTTTTTTTTTTAAGGCAAATATGGTTGTGGAGGTGCTTCCCTTGGATGCTGGCTTAAAGGCTCCTGGGCTGGCTGAGCATCCTGCTGAGACTCTCCGCCTCCCTTCATTCTCGCAGTGCAGTCCCTTCTTCCCGCTTCTCTCAGTGTTTTCAGTCTCTCGGCTTTCCTGCCCTTTTGATGATGGTAGTCTCACTGATGAATTCAAACTCTGCATGCCCAGCTAGATCTGAGCTCCAGCTGGAGGTCCCAGGTAGCTCAGTATGCCCAAAGGTAAGCTCCCTCTAACTGTCCTTGACTGCCTCACCCCGGCCCCGATACCCCCAGCCGGAGGTCCATGCCTCTCCTGTCGTTGGCCTTCTCTGGTCTCCCTCCAGTCAGTGACCAAGTCCTCAACATCCTCGTGGGTTTCTGCTCTGTTGACACTGCAATCCAAGTCAGTGTTTGCCCTGCCTGTCTGTCCCTCTCCCTCTCTTTCTTCCCGCCACACTTGACACGATGGTCCCATCTATGGCACGCTTCTGTGCAGGCACACTTAGATTTGGGGCCATTTGCCAGGGAGCCCGGGCATAGATTAAAATAGTCTTCCGGGATCAAGCACAACCCCTAGCCTCGTGTAGCTCCGCTCCTTCCCCTGAGTCAAGATGGCATGCTGGCACGCAAGTGAGTGATTATCTCCCTTTAGAATTAAGCTGATGTCACTGTTTAAAGTCTGCAAGAAATAACTCGTAGCTGTGTTTTTTAATTATCCTGAAACTTTGGTACCTTAACTTTTCCTAGAAATCACAGTGACATGTCTAACTTCTCACCTTGGCCGGGGTCTAATCTATGGCAACCCATCTCCGTGACCTGGGTCTAGTCTATTGTGACAGCCCATCTTCATGACCAGGGTCTACTCTGCTGTGACAACCCATCCCACTGACTGGGTCTCATCTACTGTGACAACCTGTCCCCCTGACCCCACTCGTAGCCTCTAACAACAGGTGCCATGGTGAGATGCCGATAGGCTTGTTCTTCTCTGGCATGCAGGTCTTAGCATGGCGTGCGTCAGCGTTTGTGATCTGTCTACTGCCTGTCTGTACTCCCTTCTGTCTACACTCGAGGTTCCTTATGTTTACTGCAATCCCTCTTTCCCCTGAACCTTCGTAGGTACTGACCTCTCAGACAGGACACCTGGTACCTGGGACTCCCCAGCCCCCAGTTCTTGGCTTACACTTCCAAGCCTTCTATGGCTTCCTTCTGTCCTATATCTTTTACTATATTAAAGTGTGTTTCTTTAAATTTCCATCACCAGACTTTGACTTATTGGAGGGCAGAGACCGTCTCTTTCAGTCCAGAACCTTGTGGTCCCTGCCACCCCACAGGGGCTGTGTCCTGAGCATCTGTGAAATCTGAGTGGGAGGGAGGTGTTGGACGTTGATGAAAGCTCACCCTAGGGGCCGCCGGGTGGCTCAGTCGGTTAAGCGTCTGACTTCAGCTCAGGTCATGATCTTGTGGTTCGTGGGTTCGAGCCACACATCAGGTTCTGCGCCAACGGCGCAAAGCCTGCTTTGGATTCTCTGTCTCCCTCTCTGTGTGCTCTCCCCTTTCAAAAATAAACATTAAACCAAAAAAGATGGGGTGCCTGGCGCAGTCAGTCAAGCGTCTGACTTCAGCTCAGGTCATGATCTCGCGGTTCGTGGGTTTGAGCCCCGCTTCAGGCTCTGTGCTGACAGCTCATAGCCTGGATGGAGCGTGCTTTGAATTCCCCTCCCCCACCCTCTCTCCCCGCCTCTGCTCCTCTCCCACTTGTGCTTCTTGATCTCTCTCTCTCAAAAATAAATAAACATTAAAAAAAAAAAAAAGCCACCCTAGTGAAAACGTTTTTTCCTTAGTGCTTTTCTGTGGTCCTGTCAGTGATACCTGTTACCAAATCGTACTCTTCCTTAGTTGCTTTTGTTCATTGGTTGTTTCTCTCATACATCACGTAGCTGTAGGTTTCTAGTGGATTTTAACGTCAGCGTTCTACTTTATTCTTCAAAAGCTGGCACGCGAATGCTTCCAATGGGAGCACCTCTCTGCACATAGTAGTTTGGGTGATACTACCCCAGGACAGAGCCAGGTGTATGGACCAGTCTGCTGAGCGCTTGTTGGTGCTGTGTAGACCTGCCTCCTGTGAGTCTCGTGTCAGAGTGGTGGTGGTGGGAGCTTTGCAAGGCTGCTGTTTACAAAAGTGTAAGTCGCGGAGAGCCCCGCTGTTTTTGTTTGGTGTAGAATGGCGATAAACTAATAACCATTCGTCTTGCCAATTAAAGTTTCGTTTGCATTTTCTATACTTTAAACATTGACATCAGATTCATTAGGAGGGAGCGTTATAGAGTCGTTGTCTTAATTATTTGGGACTTTTATATAAAAGCTTCAGTAGAATTACTGGAAAGAAATGTATCCTCAGGTTTCATACTGATTCACAGTGAATCTAATTAAAGCATGTATATGTAGGAACTTCTGGAAACTTAGTCTAGACGAGAAAAAAATAACTTTGTAAAAGGAGGAGAATTAATTTACGGGGAAGGGGATCCCTTCTCCCATGTCTTTTGGGCATTTCAACAGGATGTGGAGTCTTGGGGGCTCTGCTGACAGCCCAGCTGTGCCGCGCTAACAGAGTCCACGAGCCCCGTCGCAGGCACCGGGCTGGAGTCGCGCGCCCTGCCGTGCGGTGTGAGATCCGGGGTGTGGTCTGGGGTCTCTTGGCCCCGCAGCCCCCCCCCCCGCCCCCTCCCCGGCGGGCTCGTCCCTGCAGGGCACCTTTGCTCGCCGGAGGGCACCCGTGGGGGCGGTTGTTCGAGCTCACGAAGGCGTGAGGCCCGTGACCTGGTACGCGTTCGTGTTGGTGGCGAGGAGGCTAGTTTACCAGTCAAATGACCTTCTTGCTGAATTCTCAATACAGAGACGGCGGACGGAGCAGGTGGTGGGAGGGAATGCCACTTGCCGTGTGCAGGCACTGCTCCAAGCGCCCCGAACCTATTCACTTAGCCCTCGTGACTGCTCCGCCACTGTCCCCGTTTCAGCGGTGACAAAACAGACGCAAACAGGTTAAGTGTAAGTAATTTGCCAAAGAGGACATAAGGGGCTCTTTTTATTATGTGAAGCCAAAATTATATCTTAAAACGGCTTTACTTTATTATTAAAAGTCAGGGGGAAAAGCGGAAGATTGTGTGGTGTTGGCGGGGGGGAGGGGGGGCTGTCCCGGCCCCTGCGGGTGTTGGCCGCGGCTCTCCGGGGCCTTGGTGGCGCCACCAGTTCACCGCTGTGCACGCAGGGCCCTGCGTCCACCTGCTCACGGGAGAACTTCATCTGGAGAAAGGCGCAGAAGGCACCCTGTCAGGGTTTCGGTAAATGTGGGAAGCTCTGTAGCGCATACCTGTCGAGGTATAGAAGTTCCCGTCACCGCCCCTTGTGGTCACTTGTCCCCTTCGGCACCCCCCAGCCTCCCCCTCCTCCTCCCCGCCTCCCACCTTTAAATCTGTTTCCCCCCGTCCTGATTGGTGTCGCCTGTGCTAAACCTTCATCAGAGCGGGACCGTAGAGTTCCGTTTGAGCCCCCGGCGAGCCTTGTGGCATTATCTGCGGTGGTGGGTCCAGGGAACACCCTGGGCAGGGTGCTGCACTGGAGTGGGTGCCGCCCGCTTGCCCAGATGTCGGGGTCGCACTCTCATATGGCAGCCAGTTACCTTCTCCGCCCTTCGTGCTGTGGTTGTCCTGTGTATTACCTCTGCACTAGCTCTAAGCCCCGCAGCGTGAGACCAATTTTTGCTTTAATACGATGTATTTTTAAAAATTAAGAAGAAAATGTTATTTTATGTTTGCCCACATACTTGCTCTTTCCGCTGCTTTTCATTACTCACTAAAGAGCCGGCTTGGGGGCGCCTGCATGTCTGTCGGTGAAGCGTCCGACTGCGGATCAGGTCATGATCTTCCCATCCCGACTTTGAGCCCCGCGTCGGACTCTGTGCTGACAGCTTAGAGTCTGGAGCCTGCTTCGGATTCTGTCTCCCTCTCTCTCTGCCCCTCCCCTGCGCGCGCGCGCGCCCGCTCTCTCTCTCTCTCTCTCTCTCTCTCTCTCTCTCTCTCTCTCGCAAAAGTAAATTAACATTAAAAAAAAAAAAAAGCCTGCTTGTTATCGTGTCCCTTCAGTCTGGAAAATTCCTTCAGCATTTTCTGGAGTCTGGGTCTGCACGTTCGAAATTTCCTTAGTTTTTGTGCCTGCAAGAGTGTCTTGCTTCTGCCTGTGTTGCTGCAGGGACCCGTCACTAGATGTAGGAGTCCCTGCTGACCGTCTCGCTCCAGCATTTAAGGAAGGGGAGGCCTGTGCAGTATGGGGGCAGCCCAGCGTTGCTCTCTTCAGTTTATCTTGTTCGGTGCTCTCTGAACTTCTTGGAGCTGTAAATTCATGTCTTTTACTAAATTTGGGAAATCGTCAGTCATAATTTCTCCATAGTTTTTTGTGTCTCGGTATCTCAGTATCCCTTTTGGGACTCCAACTGTAGGCACATTAAGTCTCCTATTCCACAGGTGCTAGAAACTTTTGTCTTTTCTTTTCCAGTCTTTTTCTCTGTGTTTCGGGCTGGACACTTTCAGTTGATCTGTCTTCAAATTCTGCAAGTCTTCTGTTAATTCCAAACTGCTGTAAAGCTCATCCAATAGATTTTTTAAAGTTTATTTATTTGAGAGAGAGAGGGAAAGAGAGAATCCCAAGCAGACTCCATGCTGCCAACACAGAGCCCAATGTGGGGCTTGAACCCACAAACTGTGAGATTGTGACCTGAGCTGAAATCAAGGGTCAGAGCCACAAAGTGCCCCAAGCTCATCTAATGGATTTTTAAATTCAGAAATAGCATTTTTTTATTTTAGAATTTCTACTTGGATTCTTTTTTATGATTTTAAGTCTTAATTTTTTTAGAGCAGTTTTAGGTTCACAGAAAACTTGAATATTGTAATCACCTGAAGTCAGCGGTTTACATCAAGGCTCCTTCTTGGTGTTGTACCGGTTGTGGTTTGGACAAGTGCATAAGGACGGGTGTCCACCATGACATCACACAGAGCGGTCTCACTGTCCTTGACAGCCCTCCGGGCTCTGCCTGCACACCTCCCTGCCTCCAGCCCCTCGTCTTTCCCTGTGTCCATAGCTTTGCCTTTTTCAGAATGTCATCTGGCTGGAGTCACACCGTTTCAGATAACATTTCATTTTCCTTCATGCCTTTTCATGACTTGACAGCTCTTTTTATTGCTGAGTAATATTCCATTGTGTGGTGCACACAGTTTATGCATTCACCTCCTGTGGGACACCTTAGTTGCTGCCTGAATTTTCATATTTTAAGAGTTTCCATTTCTCTCCTGAGATATTCTTTGGTTCTTATGTCACATACATTTTCTTTTATGTTCTGAGCCTTGTAACAACAGCCACTTAATGCTTCTTGGCTCTGATTCCAGCGTGTGATTCCTCTTGGGCTTGGCCTCCTTTTTCTCTTTGTATTGGATCTTGTTCTTGTTTCTTTACGTATCTCGTGCTTACAGATTGCCCCTTGGGTTTTGCAAGTGAGACCCTGTACAAGCTCTGGGTTTTGCTTGGTCCTCCTGCAGACTATCGTGTTGTTGTTGTGTTTGTTTCAGCAGGCACTACATTTGGCCGGACCCAAACCCCAGAACTCTCTTCCTTTGCTGGCCAGCAGCCCCAACCTCTGGTTGTCTGGTCTTAGCTTGGCTCCTTGGGGCCTGCATGCCTAATTCAGGGCTCACGCAGAGGTGCGGGCAGAATTTATATGCAGGACTAGACGTGTCCCCTTCTCAGACACTCTTCTGTCACAGTCTTCTCCCTCACTCAGCACTGTCGTATTTTACCAGACCTCAGGCTCGTCAGGGCGGTAGGACTGAGGCGTGCTGTCTGAGCTGTGGCTGCTGCTTTTTCTGATGAGGACTGGGCCCAGGGGACATGAAGCACACCTGGTACCAATCCCTTTTTCTAAGTGTAGACCTTTCTTTAGTTTCTTTTGGTCGTGTTCAGTTTATTGGTTTTTATACTTTGTTCGGAGTTACGGTTCTCGGTAAGAAGGTTGGTCCAAATACTCTGTCCTTACTGAACGTAGAACCAAATGTTGTGGTAAATATGGGCCACGTAGTGCAAGGAGGATTGATTCTCTCTAAGGAGGTGTGGCTGGGAAGGAGGGTTTTACAGTAGTGGTGACATTTGTCCTTACAAAGAATGAGGTTCTGTGTGGAGGAGAAACCGATGAGATGATGAGATAAGAAAGAGGGTCGTTTGAGAATGTTAAGTGGGGTGATCATGAGGCATCCTGGCCCTGAGTGGGTGCTGAGGAACAAAGCCAGGCGCCCTGGGCATCTGGAGCTCGCCCCCCCCCACCCCCCCGCCCTGTCGTCAAGCGGCTCCTAGGGACAGATACCATTTACCTGTTGATGGAGGATCTGCTGTATCTGTTGTAGGAGGTCAGTCTGGAATTTCTTGGCCTCTGTGTCTTTTCTGTTCAATCCAGTTGAGCCGCTTCTGGCCTGACCTTTCCCTGCATGGCTAACCATAGGGGTCTGGTCTCTGACTCTCTGAGCACCTCTGTCTTGCTGTTAATAGGCATCCAGTCAAGACTCCTTAAATGGAATTTGTGGCTTCTATAGAAATAAAACCCAAGGGCGTGTTTTACCGACACCTTCTGGACCTTTGATACACTCTTCTTCTCATCCAGATGCTTCTTGCTCATTTCCAGCTTGTTTCAGTGCTTGTCCTTTCCCGTCCTGGATGCCTGCATGCTCTGTAACCTAACTCCTGCCGTGGCCGGTATCTCCCGGGGGTCATCAAGCAACCGTTTTAACGTGCTGACCGCTCTGAACGGTTCGTCTCAGCAGGTGAATGTTATATTGGGAACCAAAATGGTCCTTGTGGCACAGCTTACCTGTTACTGCCAGACACTGAGACGGTTTCTCAGAGAAAACCCCGATATTTAAACATCGTTCTCGCCCAAACACACATGCACAGTGACCGTAGCATGTATAGGATGCACCTGATGTCAGAAGTCTGAAGGCACAGACAGCCTGCGGTGGGTGCCTCACCTGTCGCCCTTCCGGAGGCGGCTGAGTGCACACGAGGGGGGACGACGACTGCTGCTCCCCGTTTTCGATCCCACACAGGTCACACGACTTAAGTTTTTCCAGAAGTGGGGGGGTGCTGTCTTCCTGAACGCATTGTTTTAGATTCCCACGCAGTGTTGCCTTGGAGTTTACGAAGACTGGGTGTTCCCGGGCAGCCGTGCCCTTTAAACTCCCGCTTGTAAAAGTGCGTCTGTGTGTTCCCTCGAGGTCGGTCACCTGTTGCTCCTTCTAGCTTCGCGCCTTTCCCCAGCGACCGCTAAGTTCTTTCACTCCCCTCCCGCACCTTGGGTTTGCCACCTGTTCCCTGGAGAAGACACCAAGCCTGCTGGCACTGCGTTTCAGGTGCAGTCAGACTAGGAGGCCGGGGGTGTGGCCGTTCAGACGGAAGCCCTGGTGCCACGCCTGCACAAAATTGTGCTGTTTGTTGAGCACCTGCAGTGTGACAGGCTCCGTTAGAGCCACTGTCTAGGTCCTCGCTGCCGCCGAGGGTGCGGATCGGGCGCTACTTTAACCTGCTGTGCAGGTGTGTGTGGCTGGAGATCCCATCTTTAGCAGCTGGGGCTCTTGACTTGGGACCCAGGCTGAGTCTGCACTGCAGAGCCTCCCTGGCGGGGGTTCCGGACGCCAGGAGCTGTTCGTACCTGACCCGCCCCCTCAGGTTCTAGTTCATTGGCCTGCGGTGGGAGCCCTGGGATCCAAATTTGTAAGAGCTGCTCGGGTGTGCAGGGCGAGGGCTGGGCGGGTTGTTAGAGGCTGGCCTGCTCTGCAGGCTGCTGGCGGGACTTGGCCTTACGGTCACTTTGCCGGGACCCCTCTAGCCGAGGGCTTGGTTTGGTACCTTTCACTGAGATTTTGAGCAGTCATCTTTTTTTTTGTCTCTCATTTTTAATGAGTACAGCTGCAGGGTAAGACATTTTAAAAAGGAACGTTTTTATGTGGAAAACAGTTTCTGGTTAGCATTGGCTTTCACTTGGCCTAAGTCAGCAAATAGCTTTCACTATTAAACTATCTACTTTCTTTTTCTGGTTTTGAGAGACGCATAATTACTATTTTAGTAAAATGCTTACAAATCACTTTGCTTTTTGATTTTATGTGTTTTTTCCCATTGAGTTAGGAGTATTTAGCAGATGGTATTCTTTCCGGTGTGGAGGTGAGTTGCTTGGAAGATAGACTGGAAATCAATGACTCGGTGTGTAGAGCCTGTGGAACTAACTCACGCCTGTCCCCGAGGGCCCGGCCCTGCTGCCCCTTGGCGTTAGGAAGCTTCAGGCGTGAAGGCCTTTCTGGCTCGGGGCTCCACACTTCTGTTCCTGTGCCTGGAAGGCCCTTCCTCCGCTTGGTGTGGCTCCTTCTCCAGTTCGGCCTCAGCCACGGGGTTCGCGTCCTCCCTTGGAATTGGCTTAGGTGTTGCCTGGTCTGTCCCCCATGCCCAGTCCCCTGGCAGCGTCTGCCCCGCCTGTCATGGCCCCTCAGCGCCTCTGAGAGTAGGAGGCAGCCTTTCGGGGGTTTGGTTTTCAGAAGCTGCTTCTGTTTTACTCTTATGTTCCCGTCCTGTAGGAGGTTAACTTATGCTGAGACTTCGTGGCTTCTAACTCGTTTCTAGTTCTGAGAGTAACCGTTCTTTGCAGAAAAACTGGGAAACAGAAAAATGTTTTTTAAAAATCGCCCAAAGATGATAAACACTATAGCATTATGGTACATTTTTCTTCTTTCTTTAATGCGTGTCTGTGTGCGTGCACCCTTGACAAGTTATGCATTCCTGTGCCTTTTGTTTTCTGAAGTTATTTTTTAAAGACTGCATAATATTTAACCATGTAGATCTGTATTTACACGTGTAGATATTAACCTTGCTGGGTATTTGTTATTTATATATGTATTTTTTGCTCGTTATTTATTTATTTTTGAGGATTTTATTTGGGTATTTGTTTATTTTAAGTTTATTTCTTTATTTTGAGAGCACATGCAAGTGTGAGAGGGGTAGAGAGAGCGTGAGAGAGAGGAGCCCAAGCAGGCTCTGTGCCGTCAGTGCAGAGCCCGACGTGGGGCTCCATCCCGTGAACCGAGTGAACTACGAGATCACGACCTGGGCCGAAATCAAGAGTCGGACGCTCAACCAGCGGAGCCCCCCGGAGAGGTTTTATTTTATGGGACGCCTGGGTGGCTCCATCCGTTGAGCATCCATCTGTTTCTGCTGAGGTCACGATCCCAGGGTCATGGGATCAAGCCCCCCCGCATTGGGCCCCTCGCTTAGCATGGAACTTGCTTAAGATTCTCTCTCCCTGTGCCCCTCCCTGCTCACTCACACTCTCAAAAAAAAAAAAAAAGATTTTATTTTTATGTGATCTCTACACCCCATGTGTGGCTTGAACTCAGAATCCTGAGGTCAAGAGTCACACCACCCGCTGTGCAAGTCACCCCTTTTCTGCTCTTCTAAAGCTAAGACAGATTTCCTCGCACACAGACCTATGACTGTGTCACCAACTGTGTTCTTAGGAGAGGGAACTCCCAGAGGGATGCATGATGGCTACATCCACTGCTACTGGGGGCTGAGTTTGCTCCCATCGTAACAGTGGGAGCATTGGCCCTGAAGAGCATGTCACAGAGCTGTGGTTCAGGCGACACATAATCGTGTCAGCTGTCACGTGCTAGTTGTAGAGCAAGTGGTCACTTGTCATGGAGAAGTCCGGTTTTGAAAAGCGGCACGCGTGTTTGCAGAAGGGAGCCCGCCGATTCCAACGCAGGGGCACAGGGACCGGTGGCCGTCTGGAGCCCGTCCCCGGGCACCGCGGGCACAGACGGTGGAGTCGATTTGCCCTTGGGGAGAATCAGCCTCACGGAAGAGGTTTTCTTTCCGCCAGGACCTCCGAGGTGTCTCTTCCGGGTGTTCTCACAGAGCTGGTCTCTGCCAGGGCACTTGTGCCGCTGGCTTCCCGACCGGACTGGCCGCCTCAGTGACAGTAGCAGCGGACATTATGTTGCATATTGACTGTTTGCCCAGCCGCTCCTTGAAATTCTCACAAAACCCCAGTGAGGTAGGCACCGTTAATCCCCACTTGGCGCCTGGGGAGACTGGACCTGAGCGAGTTGGATCTTGGCCGCCGTCACAGCCAGCAGGGGCTGCTGGAACCAGTGCTGTGGCCTCCGCAGTGCTGTGGCTCTGCTGTCCCCGGGTGTGACCCGCACTGGGACTGCCCCCTACTGGTCCACTGACCTTGGGGAGAGTCGTGATGGGCACCGGTCGCTTCTGCTGTTCAAGAGGAGGGTGGAGCAGATTGGGGTGGATACAAGCAGATTGCATCCACGGTAAGAACGGTGTGAAGGGTGCTCATAATTCTAGTCGTTTCCGTTCCTTTATTTTCCGTGGCCTCTTGCCGTGTGTCACATCTCAGGCATTCCACGCACATCTGCGTTTTAAGCTGGAGTCCCGTCTTCACCACCCCTTCACGGCACAGCCTGGCTCACCGGCCTCTCGTTTATGGCTCTGTACACACGCGTCATCATCACCTACTTTCCGGCCCCACGGTACGAGCACCGAATCGCTGTGTCTTGCTACTGCGAGTGTCACTGCCGCGGAGGACCTTGTAGAGAAGCAGTTTTGAGTGTGCTCGCGTGCAACTGAGGGCCAAGTTGGGAACTTCCAACTTCATGGTGAGGGAAGGCCATCGTCTTTTGTAGGAGTTCCCCAGGAGGGTCTCCAGGGGGGTCTCACCGTCGAAGACCACTGCCTTCTGGAGAAAGGGGGCTCTCTGTCGCCTGCTGCAGCCCCTTCAGTGTCTTACCTGGTGACTGAAGATTCGTTTACATTACAGCACAACTAGGACACCGAGCCTTCAGTTTCTCCACATATTAACGACCGCTTTACTGGGTTTTTCCGAGAAGCTCCCTCCCTCCCTGCCATGTCGAACGTTCGAGTGCTTGCTGCAGGCCCTGCCCTCTGCCCGGCTGTGTCTTGTCCGATGACTTTGAATGATCTTTAATGAAATCGATTTTTTAAAAATTAAAACTCTCTTCTGAAAGTTGTGGTTCCGGTCCATGAATATTAAAGTGAGTTTTCAACGCCACGTTTCAGGCCACCTGTGTTCTGCAGGGTCGGTCTCGTCGGAGGCCGGCGCCGAGGAAACCCTTGAGAGCAGGGAGCATGTGCACTGGCAGGAGCCGCGCCACCAGCCCGTGCGCGCCCTTTGGCATCTCCGTCCCTCCCTCTCGGAAGGGGACGCGGGGTTCACGTGATGTGGTCTGTGCGGTGCCGGGGTTCCTCTTTACAGCCCACCTGGGGAGGTTGCCGGGCCTTTGGGTGTTCTGACCATCCTGGAATACTCCGGTGGCATCAGCATCGCATGAGAGAAGTGCAGAGGCTCGGGCCCCACCTGACCTTCTGAGTCCCAGCGTGAGTTTCAGACGCCAGAAGCATTTTGCACGTGGAAGTTTGGGGACAGGGGCCTCGTTTCTGTTTAGGCGGCGGTGCGAGTGGGAGGCTGGCGCCCAGAGCCGGGGCCTTGGCCCATTACCGGGGCCACGTCTTGCCCGGAGGAGCCTCCGGGCGGACCGTGTGCCTCAGGCCGCTAACAGGCCCCAGAGTCTGGTTTCATTCACACGTACGGCCCTGGCGGCCCTTGATTAGACCTGGCAAAATACCCAGGCGACTGTGTGGTACAGAGCTTAGCATGCAGACCTGCCCTTTGAACTAGAGGTGCTTTTTTGGCTCGGTTCATCCTGCTTTTGTTAAGACTGGATGAGGCGGCCCTGTTTCAGGGGTCCTCGTCAAATGTCTGGGCTGCGTCGGGTGCTGTGTGAAACGCAGAGGACATGGCAGTGAATGGGACACACGGGAAGTCCCTCCTTCGCTGAGCTGTGACAGGTCCTCACCGAGAGGTGTAGATGTGACAGCAGCGAGGGGGCGGGGGCACCCTGGGCCCCTCCCCGGTAGCCACAGCGGGCTGAGCAGAGGGGAGGAGCGGGTGATGCCACGGTCCCCTGTAGGTTGTGGCGGGGGGCTGTCTGGGTGGGACGTGAGGAGCCGGTCCAGGAGCTCAGCGAGTGAGGGGCCTCGTGGAAAGGGCCGAGGCTTGTGCTTGGAGAGTGCTTCTCGTGGCTCCTGTGGCCGCAGCAGGAGGCAACATTTGGAACCGATCAGGTCTTTATTCTCGTGTCCATCAGGCTCATGACTGGGGCTCCACTTGTGAGCGTGAGTCAGAGAGCATCTGAGTTGAGCTGCGGAGGTCACATGGGGCAAATTAACTTCACCAAAAATAACCCAAACACAGCATTTCTGGGAAATGCAGGCGAAGAGAGCTTTCAATGTAAACAAAAGAGCAAATTCAAGATAAAGGCCTGGTTGGAAAAAGTGAACATTTGGAAAACTAGGAAGAAACGTTCTGAAAGCACAGGGAGGTGAACAAAGATTTCTTTTCCGCTGGTTATGATTTTACAGTTTTCTTTCTTGTGTTTATATTGTTGGCGGGCGTGGTTGCTTATGTTGGTGGTTGGCGTTCCGGGGTAACTCCTGGGCTCTCCCCCTCCCGTCCCCCTCCCCCGGGGGCCGTGGTGCATAGACCCACCCCATCAGCTCACCCAGCCACCCACCCACGGAAGGAGCTTTGTCTTCTGCCTGGGTGTCCTCCTCCTGCTTCTTCCTGCTCCTCCTCCCCCTCCCCCTCCTCCTCTTCCTCCTCCTGCTTCTGTTCCTCCTCCTCCTCCTCCTCCTCCTCCTCCCTGCAAGGGCTGACCAGACAACCGGCCTACCGTGCTTCGGACTCTGGCTGCGGTGCCTGGCATGACCAGGGTCCTGGCCCCCCTCTGGACATGCTGATGGGACAGGGGGTGGGCGCACGTGTCCTTGCCAGGCCCAGAGGTTAGCGCACACCGGGGTTGAGACCCCCGGGCCCAGGTGCCCGAAGCTGTGCTCGCAGAGGCGTCCCGGCTGTGGTGCTGTTGTCCCGTCCCTGCCCCTTCCCCACAGAGGCTGAGTCTGGAGGCCACCTTTCTCTTTGTGGCTGTTGAGGATGCTTCAGGGTGGGTGGTGGTGTGTGTGCGGGGTCTCGGTGTGTGTGTGTCCGCCTGTGCGGGAGAGGTTCGTCACCAACCAGCCGGCAAGGTTGGCGCCTCTGGTTGGTCGTTCGGACGGCTGAGCCTCCCTGTCATCAGGACGAGGACTTGATGCACTTAGCAGGGTAGCCCAGGGGACGTGGAGGCGCACTCGCATCAGGCCAGATAGCACACAAGCTGTTGTGCATTGGGTTTATTGTAAGAGTTAAAAGGTTAACCTCCTGAGTTGCTTCCCAAAGTAATATTTGCTGTTTGGAACTAAAAATCTTGCTCCGCAAATAATTTTTTAACTGTTGGTTCTGTTATCTTATTCAATATGAAAGAAGTTCCTTTCTAGAACATTCAGACCAATGGATGAAACTTTGCCAAATCTAAGGGAAATAATCCAATTTAGTTAAATTACAAATAAAAGCAATTTAAAATTTTAACGGTCTTGATAACATCTTGGTAAGTGTTACCAAAAGACTTGGCTCTTTGGAGGAGTACTGGGTAGTCAGGATTTATTTCCGTGAGTTCCATGAACTTCCAAATGAACTAGACCGTGCAGGGTTGCTTTTCTTGCGTGGCGTCTCCTGTGTGCGAGGGGAGGCCTCCTGCAGGGGCTTTGGCAGCCCGCCGGGCACACAGCCATGTGGCGTCCACTGTCCTGCGGGCGTGGTGGCATCTCCGTCCTGTCCTGGTGGCTCTCTGCCTGCGGTGGGCTCACGGTGTCCTCCGGTGGGCGCCCCCTGGCCTCCCGCTGGTGAAGCCAACTAATGAAACGAGGGGCCGGCGACTCCAGGGGAGGATGGGGACCAGGGGTCCTGCTCCTCTTCTCCCCCAAACCTCCCCCTGCCCTGTGTGTGGAGCATAGTGTTTCTCACCCTTTAAAACTCACACCTCTCTTGATAAACTTGAAAATCTCAACTTTATTATCCTTTGAGATTTTGACACGTCCTAAATTGTGACTCTGAACAAGTCAAGTACCAGTCACCTCCTCTTCAGAATCCTACAAGTACTACGTGTGTTTTGGCTGTAAATTTTCAGGTACTGGCACAGAGCCCCCTTCCCGTGGGCAGGGGCTGGAGGGGAGGGGAAGCCCGAGCTCAGTTCCCTGCGGAGCTGCTGCCACGGTGCCCACGGTGCCACGGCCGCCTGTGCGCCTGCCGTCCTTCGTCTGGTCGGGTCTCTATCCACAGCTGCTTCAGAGGCTTTCTGTTTTCACTCCTACAGGCGCCGCGGCTGTGAGTGCCGCCCCCAGCCCCCCGTACTTTTCTCAGGAGTAGGTGCTTTGTGCAAGTAATTCCTAGAAGTTAGGATCGTAATGTGATGCTAGAATATGTGCCCCACAGAGATCTAGTCGTATTTCCTTCTTTACTGTTCTGTTCAGGGTATTTTATCATTTACTCAAGATTTTACGGGACAGAGTTGAGTCCTGCTGTGTAATTAATTTTACAGGGAGCTGTATGACTTGAAGAAATAAAATACAAGGTTCTACTCAGGTAGAGGTGTGTAATTCATGAAGCGTGGCTGACGTGGTTCCCGGGCAGGCGACTGAACCGCTGGCACAGGCCCAAGCTCCCACGTGTACTTGCAGGTGCCCAGGCTGCCGCTGCATCGCAGCGGTGCGTGGGACACGGGCAGCGTCTTCTTTCGCGGGAAGTGCTTGTTAGTACGCTACTGTAGGAGTGGTGTTTTCAAGAAGCTTTATATCCGTCTCCTCTAGAAGGTGTATGTATGTGTGCTTTTATATATATGCTTTGTATACACTTTTGAAACTACAATGAACATAAATGACTTTCAGGTAACAGTGAACAGTCATTCCACGTGAACCAAATGGGAGAAAATATGACTTCTTTGTCCTCCCAGGTAACTCCAAGAACCGAGGCTCCCGTCAGCAGCGTGAGTAATAGTTTGGAGAACGCACTACACACATCAGCACATTCCACGGAGGAGTCGCTGCCCAAGAGGACTGTGGGGAAACACTCCAAAGGTGAGTCTATGTCTGCGAGGGGCCCAAGGAAGAAGGCGCACTGGAGTGTGCAAAACAGATCTGTGTGATGGTGTCTGGTTAAATACTTTCTCCTCTTTTGTAAACATCTTAGTTAAGGTGCATTGTTTTTCTAAATTCTCTAAGCAACATACGAACATATATATCTTGGCTGTAAAAATCTCAAATATTGATGTTTATTAAGGGGAAAAATGAAAGTTGCTGCACCCTCCTCCCTGCCCCCACACCAAAACAAGTCCTAAATCGTAGAGCAGCACTACCCTATAGAACTTTGTACAGAGATCATGTACCATTCTCCATCCGCACTCACTCAGTGGCCACCAGCCACATGTGCCTTTTGAGCACTTGAAATGTGCCTCATGCAACCGAGGACCTGAGAGTTCATCATTCATTTATTATTATTACTACTTTTTTAAAAATTTTAAACTTTATTGATTTTTGAGACAGAGAGAGCATGAATGGGGGAGGTTCAGAGAGAGAGGGAGACACAGAATCTGAAACAGGCTCCAGGCTCTGAGCTGTCAGCACAGAGCCCGACGTGGGGCTCGAACTCACGGACTGTGAAATCATGACCTGAGCCGAAGTCAGACATTCAACCGACTGAGCCATCCAGGCGCCCCTATTATTATTATTTTTGATGTTTACTCATTTTTGAGCGCGCGCGCGAGAGAGAGACACAGCGTGAGTGGGGGAGGGTCAGAGAGACTGGGAGACCCAGAATCCGAAGCAGGCTCCAGGCTCCGAGCCGTCAGCACAGAGCCCGACGTGGGGCTCGAACCCACGAACCGTGAGATTGTGACCTGAGCCAAAGTCAGATGCTTAACCAACTGAGCCAGGCGCCCCCCGAAAGTTTATCTTTATTTCATTTCCATTGCAACCGCGATGGCTCAGTGTGGAGGGCGGCCGCTGTATTGGACAGCGCCATTCTGGAGAGGACAGAGGGCACGTCTCAGACGAAGCTGAGTGTCCTTGGTTCCTGCACCAGCTGGACAGTCCCAGAGTTGTGCTTACTATACATTTGGCAGGCTGAGTGGCGGTGTGGGGACTTATAGGAGGCGAGTGAGGTGATGTGTAGGACGGGGACTTGTGATGAAGAGGCCCAGGACACTTAAGGCCACCCGCTGCTTCCCTCACTCGCCTTTTTCCCCTTTTGTTTGTATCTCAGGCACAGTGTTCCTCACGAGTGTTTAATAAATCGTGTTTTTTTGTTTTGTTTTTTTTAAATGTTTATTTATTTTCAGAAGGGGGAGGGACAGAGAGAGGGGGACAGAGAATCCCAAGCAGGCTCTGCACTATCAGCACAGAGCCCCATGTGGGGCTTGAACCCACGAATTGGGAGATCATGACTGGAGCCGAAATCACGAGTTGGACATTCAACCAACTGGGCCACCCAGGTACCCCAATAAATACTTTGTTTTTAAAATAAAACCCTCAAGGGCGCCTGGGTGGCCCAGTTGGTTGACGCTGTGACTTTATCTGAGGTTACGATTTAACGGTTCTTGAGTTCAAGTCCCGCGTCAGGCTTTGCGCTGACAGCACGGAGCCTGCTTAGGATTCTCTGTCTCCCTCTCTCTCTGACCCTACCCTGCTCATGCGTTCTCTCTCGCAAAATAAATAAACATTAAAAAAATTTTTTTAACAGAGAAAATAAAATGAAGCCCCATTCTGACCAAGTCCCAAGAGCCACCCATCCCTAACTTAGGTCATACGTGCCAGAAATAGCCACGTCCTAACTGCTCTGCCATGTTTATGTGTGTAGATAGGTTCAGGTGTTAAAGCAGCGCGTCCTCATAGCAGCCCCGGGAGCACGGTCCGCTCCTGGATGAGGCTGTTGTTCGGAAGACGCAGCAGGGCCTTGCCTCCGGGGTGGATAGTTGTCACTCAGTTGTAAGGACTTTTCCCTCCAGAACTGCTCTCATCCTTTTTCCTTGTACGTGTCGTCCTGGGAGAAGTGTCTTCCGATGAGGTGGTGTTTCCTTTGTCCCTCCGCTGTCCAGCGTGGACCTGTGCCCTGCACCGTCCCAATACAGAAGGATGGCCTCTTCTTTCCCATTGTGCTTTTTCCTTGAGGCATAATTATCAAGACCCCTCATTCCTGTTTTTTAAATAAAATTGGAAGATCTATGCTCTCTGGCCTTCCCTTGTCCGCGTGCTGTGGCGCACCGAGAGCCCACGAATGAGCTGGTGTTAGCATTGGTGGAGTGAAGGATGTAAGCCAGGCCTCCTTGGCTGTCCACTGCATTCTCCATTCGGGGGTCCTACATAATATGTTTCTTCTGCCCAGAAATTGGGGGACAGTGAGGTTGGTTTTCACAGTCACACTTCTTGTGACGCTCCTGGCAAAACCCGAAGTCAGTGTGTTAGTTAGTCAGTCAGTGTGTAGGGTTTTCTCGCTGTCTTTTCTGCATTCTACTTGTGTTTTGACTTTTCTCTACTTCGTTGGAAGTCCCTAGCGATGAAAGAGGTCAGACTTTCACGTCTGTTTTGTATCAAAGTTCAGAGGCAGCTGGAAACTGACTGCGGTCCCCAGATTGTGTTCAGGGTGGTGGTCTGCAAAGTTGGTGTTGAGAGTGATCGTGTCCTTTTTCCCCGTGCCCCGTATCGTGAAGACCTTCAAGTACCGGGGTAGGGAGCACAGGACAGCAGTTTGCACATGTGGCTTCAGCAGTGGGTAGTGGGCCACGTGTTCCTGATGGGGCCTTGAATTGCTCGGGGCTGCCATGCGTTTCCCCCAAACCCACACATCGCGGTTCATTGTTACCGAGACTTGGGGAAACAGTTCTAAAGTACAAGGTGAGATTGGAATTACTTTTAATGATACTCTCGGTGAACGAAGTCCTGTAACTTGGTTCTCTTGGTTGGAATAAGTATTTTAAAAAATTATCCTTGTATGAGGCTGAACATCACAGTAAACTTAATTACACTGCAGGCCATTTGCCAGAGGTTCTAAAACCTGGTCTCAAGACCCCTTTGCATTCTTAAACTTAAGGATTCCAAAGAGTTTTTGTTTATGTAGTGTATACATATAGGTATTTATCATATTATAAGTTAAAACTGGGATTTTTAAAATTATTGTTATTTTTTTTTTTTATTTAAATAGATGCTTTGTGTTGGGTGCCCCTGAGGATTTTGTGTTTGTCCCGTAGCAACATTATGACGGAAGCAAACGTAAAATTTGAACTCCAAAAGTCTCATCCTTTTGGCGACACAAAACCCGCCGCAGAGAATTAGAGCAGGAATTCTAATAAGCAGCGTGATAATAAAACCCAAATTCTAAAACACCAGTAGTAGGTTACTGTTTTGGGGCTGCACTGGGGACTCAAAGGTGCTTTTGGAGCTGAGGCGTTTTGATCATTTTAATTTCTCTGTTGACTCTTTTCAACATTTTATTAAGACTTTGAAACATCCAGTGAAGTTGAGAATTTTACAGCAAGTACTTACAATCCAGATTCTACGATTTCATTTTACCTGCTGCTTCCCTTATCTGCCCATCTCCCCACCCACGAGGACATTGCATTTCTTTTTAAGACATGGCATTGTTTGGTGCATTTCCAAGCAAGCTGTTCTTTTGACTCTTTTGCTGTGCTTTCTCGCGTTGTTAATTATTTTTGGAAAACTGGTTGCTTACATTCTTTAGCCAATGATTCTCACTTGAACCACAGAACAGAGTTATCCGGGTGGCTGTTTCTCATCCCCTAAAGAAAGTCTGACTCGGAGACGTAGGAGTCAAGCTGATCCATCCCAAGTGGCTTCCTTAAGACAACAGGGCTCAGCTGTCTGAGTCCCCATGGAGAGAAGCTACAGGGATGACAGTGGACGTCTTTACCTTTTCAGCCCTTACCTTGAGTTACTATTGACCCGCTTCACGGGGGGGGGGGTGCGAACCTTGCGGTGTGCTCAGTGGTGTTTGCAGCGTGCTCAGTACCGAAGCCACTCGTGCTGGCCTGTATCAGTTGTTCAAAGTGTAGGGCGTTGTTTAGTCTCTCGATGTCCTGTTGATGGCATGAAGTCAGCCGTGGTGACGTCAGAACTTGCTACGAGTGAGGGGCTGTCCCCCAGCCAGCTGTGAGACATTTTCCAGGACGCCACTTAGCCCCCCGACATGTCCTGCGGGCTGTGGTTGTGTGTGCACGCACGCCCACCGCATGCCCCCAGCCCTGCTTCAGGAAGAGCAGGGGATTCTCTGCGACCTTCTGAGCAACCCCCTCTCTGAAGCTGCGCTTGTGAGAGGTGACGACAGGTCAGCTCTTCTCTTCTCTTGGCATCTGACCCCCCAGCTCTGTCCTCCCCTGGTTTCTTTCCATTTTTAAGTGGTGGACCATCATGCACACAAAAGTGTTGGTGTGCGTGCTCCACGGGTCTTCCGGTAACACGCTTCCCACTCTTCCTCTTATCTGTGTTTGTTTCCTTTCAAATTCCTCCTCGTCCACTCCTGAGAGGCCGGCGCGGCCCGGGCCCCTCTGTCGCCCATTCCCGCTCTGTCTGAGCCTCTTCTGTTGATCTGTTGATGACTTTCAGATCTGAGAGTTCAGCTGAGACCCTTGCTCGGGACCCCAGATCCCTGTGAATATTTTCCCCAAGGTGGCCTGCTGGTGCCTCTACCCATGTGCCCAGACGGACCCGTCACTTCCGTTGCCACCCCTGCGATGAGTTTCCCGCAGACTTGATTGGTGCTGACCTTCAGGCGTCCCTGTTCCGCACGAGGGGCTCGGCCTCACAGCCCTGGCGTGGCCCCAGGGGGCCATATCATGGAGTCTTCTTCCTGTCACTGTGGCCACCATCCCCTCTGCCGCCTGTGGGTTCTCCTGCCTAGTCCATCCCCGAGCAGGGACCTGCTCTGTGGCTGGGCCACAGTCCTCCCATTTAGGAAGCATGTCATGGCATGCACGGTGGCAGCTGCTGTCACAGCATTGACCGCCAGGCGCTATCCTCAAAATGTGTGCACCAAGTTGATATCACAGTCCTGTGAAATGGGAATAGGTGTTCCTTTCGTTCAGGGATTGAGTGTCTGCCCAAGGTCTCTGAGCTGGAAAGAGACGTTTCAGACTGAGCCTGTATGGCAGCAGATCCCATGAGCTTACCTTGACCTGCCTGGAGGAGGCCTATCTTGGGGCTTGTGGGCTTGCCTTGTCTGTGCCTGTGTCTCCCTGTGACGTTTACTCATGTCCCTGCTCTGGTCTCGTCACTCCTCCGAGTTCCTGGCTCCAGCCACGAGCAAACTTGTGCAGACGCCATTCTCTGTCCTTCCTGGACTTTGGTCATTCTGTCCCTCTGCCCAGATGGGCTCCTCCCTTTGAAGTCCAGCTCAGACATTACTGCTTTGAACTTTGTAATGTTTATGTCACTCGTGGTTAGTGCTGTGCCTGGTACATACTAAGGCTGAATAGAATGTTTGCCTTAATATACAAATAAGTGAAATTCCTCGGGCCCTTAGATCAAGTGCCATATCACTAACCATTGAAATGGAATATGTGCATGTTTATTTCCTATTTTTGCTACTTGAGAAATCTCTTTTATCAGCTTTACATTTTTTAGATCATGCCATGCATCACTCTTGTTTTTATTTCTGTTTCTGGAGACCTAACAAATTTAGTACAAGGTAGATAAGATGATTAAAAAAAAAAAAAAAAGGAAAACAAATTATGGAGTTTTTAACTATAACATGATACGTCCTAGAAAAGATGTCAGAAAGGAGGCTCAGTGTAATCAACATAGTAGTGAATGCTAAGATTTTAACAACAGCCAGAGAAGTGCTTCTAAAAATGATCCCCATTAACACAGACAACCAAACGGAAGGGAGAAAGTCGATATTTGAGGAACATTGTTATTCAGCTGAGGCTTTGAAGAATACAGTTTGTCAGTTTTCAAGTGAAAAACTAAATTCCAGTGATAAAAATTTCAGCGGGATGCATCTTAAATGTTATTCTGGTTCTGTTGTCTTTAAGTGGGAAGCCGTGGGGTCCGTTGTATAGGACTCAAAAGGGGATGTTTGTGAGGGGTGGGGGGGGAGGGTGATTTTTCATCTTTTCCCACAGTCATAAATGATGCTTTCCTGACTGTAGTTGCTCGTGGCATAGTTTTGGTAAGTTGGGAAGGGGTTTCCCGTGTGGGACATGTAGAAATTAAACTGTTAGGGGGCCGGGGTGGCTCAGTCAGTGGAGCATCCGACTTTGCCTCAGGTCATGAACTCACGGTCCACGAGTTCGAGCTCCGAGCTCCGCATCGGACTATCTGCTTTCAGTGCAGAGTCCGCTTTGGATCCTCTGCCCTCCCCACCTCTGCCCCCCCCCCCCCCACTTGCTCTCTTTCTCTAGAAAATAAACATTTAAAAAAAAAAAAATGAAAGAAATTAAACTGTTTGACCAAAGATACCTTGAAATCAAGTAAAAGATCTATGGCCGAAAAGTTCCAACTACCCACTTTTTTCCAGGAAAGTTTAGGGTCGAAAGAGGGAAAGTTTCAAAAGAGCGACTCATTCTTGGAACACACTGAAGCCGTTATCTCTAGTTGTCTGATTTATAAGTATGATGTGACAATGCTCGAAAATCACCTGAAGATGCTTGGCAGCAAAGGTGGCCCTTCGAGCGTGGCAGCTTTAACCAGGAGCCCCCAGGGCTGCCATCGAGACAGTGTGTTCCTGGTCCTGGCTTTGTGGCTGCCGGCTGCGAGGCCTTTGGGTCTGGCTCAGTCTGGGCCGTCTGTGACTTTTTGGCAGCCCCGCCCTCATCCAGATGCCCAGTCCTGCCTCGGGACGCTGGAGCCCGTGCCTGGGGGGGCCGGCGGTGCCTTTGTTCTCTTCCACACGAGCCCCCTCCCTCCTTTTCCAGTTACTTGAGTGTATCGGTTTTTGAAATTAGGTATCGATCCAGTTACAAAAGTGGTAGTTCAGTGCAAGTAGATGTTTTCTCGAAGGCCGAAGGCCGCCTTGTGGTCTGACTTGCAGGACTGACAGGATTCCTCACGTACGTCTTCAGTGAGAAAAGAAGGAAAGTTAGAACAAACAGAATTTTAGGAGCACGCACATCTGCCTGTGCTTTCTCAGCTCAATGGGAGCGAGCAGGCTGGTCTAGACTCGGGTGCCCTTGCCCTGGCCCCACGGGTCCTCTGCGGCGCGCCTGTGTCCCGTCCGGACCCCAGCCCGTTTCTCCGCAGCCCCGTCCACCTCTCGAGTGCTCCTGTGGCCTCGGCCTTGCAGTCTCGGCGTCTTTTTGGGCAGTGCAGATCCCACCCCCTCGTGGCGGGTTGACCTCTAGCCCCTGAGATTTAGCCACGTTTGCTTGCACTCTTCAGAAGGTCGTGAGACTTCCCATCTGCCTGGCAGATGACCGTCTGCGGGACTGACCGGGGAGGCGCGAGGGACAGGGTCACTTTACCAGTCGAGCAGCGGATCATGACTAGATGTTTGTGTGTATGTGGGAGTGAGTACCTTCTAAAATCATGAGATTTAGGAAAAACTACTCCTCATTCCACCACCAAGCACAACAGTCCCTGTCAGTTTCGGTAACTTAGTCTTTCTTCTACATTTTAAACAGCTAAAGCCACGTTACACGTGCAGTTTGTGAACTCTTAGTTAATTTGACAAGTGTCTGTTCGTGTTTTCATTTTCGTGATCATGGTCTTTAATCTGAGCTCCAAAATTGACAGCATGTTTAGCCATCTTTGAAGCCTAATTAAACGTCCCCTACCCCCGCCCCACATCAGCCACCTTCGCCCCCACGCCTGCCGCAAGGCCCCGCGTGGCCGCAGGTGCCTTTTCAGGGAGAATCCCACCGCAGGCGGATTCCGGGAGCAGAGCTCGGCTGCCCGCAGGTGGGGTGGTGGCGCCGGCCCGGGGCGCTTGCTCCCGCCTCCCAGCCTGCAGCCCCGGAGTTCCAGAAGCCTCTGTTATTTGCGAACAGCTGAATAACGTCCATCTGCTTTTCACATTGTCCTGTCCAGATATGAGTCACTTCCGCTTTCAGGCCAGATGGGGTTTTCTCTTTTTACTTTTTTGCATAAATCCAAATATTAAATCCTGGAACATTTAGGTGCACGTTGCTGTCCTGTGGCCAGGGAGAATGCTGACTGCATTTTTCTGTGTTCATTGACTTCGTATGTTCTCTTGTTTGAAAAGGGGGAAGTTCTGGGTAAGAGTGATGTCATGTGGGTAAGTTTTAAAAAATACTGATCGGGGAAGCAGAAAAGCTGTTTATTTGCTGACGTTCTGACTGAGGAAGCCAGACAGGAACAGCATGCGATTTCACTGAGTGAAAATAAGGAGGTGTGCAACCTCAAAATGTGTTTTCTTTGTTTTGCCAGAAAGGAAATAATCGCTTTTTTGTTTTTTGGGGTTTTTTTTTAGAGTAATTCCTTCCTGTAAGGTGCTATTTTAAGCTTAAAATACTCCAAACCGAATAGGTTCTAGAATCTCCCAAGGTGCATATCGACCCTGATGCAACTTTACAAAGTGAGGGAGGCCTAGGAGAGAACACTTCAGCAAGTGAAAGGTCTTTCCAGCAACAGCCCATAACCTTGGAGTGCAGGGACCCGCCTCTTGTGTTTTCTGCTCTGTGCCCAGCCCCTGGAGTTTGACCTTGCGCACAGCAGGAACCTGACGGGACATGTTGGTGAATGAACAATTGTTGGTTTTAGAGCAAGGATCGCACATTTTTTCTGCTCAGATCCAGATAGTAAATATTTTTGGCTTTAGGAAGCATAGGGTTTCTGGCGCAACTACTGGGCTCTGCTGTCGTGGGGTGGAAAGCAGCCACCAACGATGTGTAAACAAATGGCATGGCTGTGTGCCGGCAGAGCCATTTACATAGACAGGCCGGGGGCAGCCTCTAGTCCGCCAGCCCTGCTCAGAACAGCGTTGCCCACTAGAACCCTCAACGGTGACCAAATGTTCTGTGTCTCTGCCGTACGGTATGGCAGCCACTGGCCACATCTGGCTGTTGAGCACTTAGAATGTGATTAGTGCGACCGAAGAATTGGATTTTTAATTTCATTCCGTTGTAATTAATACAAATTTAAGTGGTCACATGTGGTTAGTGGCAACAGCATTGGGCACCGCAGGGGTTAGAACCCTCCCCAGAGCAAGTTGCACAGAGCAGTTTGTTGTTCTCTGGGAGGTCTGTTCACAGTAAGGGAGGAAAGAGTTCTGTGGCCCAAAAAACTGGGGAATTGTTAATAAGAACTGATTTATTCATTGCAGGACTGCTCAGAGCCTTTGATGTGCTTATGTACACGGACAGTTTCTCGAATTTTTCTCCTCCAGGCTTTGTGTGTGTGTGTGTGTGTGTGTGTGTGTATTTATTTATTTTGAGAGAAAGAGGATGGCAGAGGGAGGGAGGGGGAGACAGAGAGAGAAAGAGAGAGAGAGAGGGAGGGAGATTCCCAAGTAGACTCTGCACTCAGCGCAGAGATCATGACCTGAGCCGAAAGCAAGAGTCGGACCCTTAACTGAGCCACCACGGCGCCCCTTCCTCCAGGCTCTTTGACTGTGAAGCTTTCTGGGCGTGCCCGTGAACACCTTCGGGCACTGGTGTTCTTGGAGAAGACGTTGGAAGACTGTTCGCGTGGCAGTCCGGGGACATTGGGCGTCCGCAGGACGTGGAGCGTAATCGTTTCAGAAGTTGACATCAAGTGTTTTATGTTGCACAGCGAGATTTTAAAGCTCTGTAGAGATCCCCATAGTCCACTGCCAAGGCATGTCTAGGAATAGCGAGCAGTGAAACGGGGGAAGGGGCGTACGACCCGCACGTGTTGAAGCTCTGTATCCGTCACGGTCTTGCCTGACTAGCCACAGGGTGGATGACTAGACTGTCCCCATCTGCAAGAAACATACACTGGAGGAAGCAGTTACGGGAGCACTTGAGGAACTTTGCTATTTGAATCGGAAATAGGACTTACTGCCCTTCGTGTGGTTTGGGAGTTTGCAAACTGTATCGCGTTTGTAAATGCCTGTTTTATCTTCAACACGTATTTGTGCTCAGATATTTGCATTTTACAAACTGAATTTGCATCTTCAAACTTAAGCTTAAGTGCTGGGAACCTGATTGTACCGTTTTAAAATGTTTTTAAGGTTTTCTTTCTTAATGTTTATTCATTTTTGAGGGAGGGAGAGAGATTGAGCGTGAGTGGAGGGGAGGGGCAGAGACGGACACACAGAATCCGAAGCAGGCTCCAGGCTCCGAGCTGTCCGCACGGAGCCCGATGCGGGGATTACACTCGGGAATGGCGAGATCGTGACCTGAGCCGAAGTCAGACGCTTCACCGGCTGAGCCACCCAGGCGCCCCTGTACCACTTAGTTTTGAGGAGAAGGAGAAGGCACCCCTGTAAGTGGCAGGGAGGGGCAGGACTGATGTCTGCAGGGAGTTCTCTCGGTGCTTCGGTCTCTCCTCTGCCGCTGTCCGTCTGTGTGGCTGCGGCCTCGGACAGGCCCTCTCTGGTCTTCCGGGGCTAGGAACCTGCGTCACTTCCTCCGTAACCGCTGCCTTGAACCCCTCCGGCCTGGCCCTGTCCCAGAAGGATGTCCGTATCTGTTGATGAAGAGACCCAGATGGGACTGTCTGGGCACTGGTGTCTGAGACAATCACAGCCGAAGACAAGGCGCGTTAGTTTTTCAGAAATCAGGACAGATCAGAACTGGTCCTTAGTCATAATTAGAGGCTGTGCTCTTGTGCATTCAAGTCAACTTACGTTCTCTTTGCGAGCACCGTTCTCTTCCTTTTCTAGGATTTGAATTTTTGCCTGTTCTTTTCTGTTCTGCTTTTCAATTCACCACTATTCTTGCGTGTGACTGCTCTGCCCCCCTCCTCAGTTCCTCTTCCCAGGCGAGCACGCCGCAGAGGAGAGTGGACTGCGGTGGCCTCAAAAGCCTCATTTTGAAAATTACTGAAATGCCAAATGCTAACTAATGTGTACTTCAAGTGTTATTTCATTTTTATAATTTTGTCTGTTGTTGTTGTTGTTGTTTTTTGCTTTTACAGTGAGTGTTGAAAAGATAGACCTGAAGGGATTGTCACACACAAAAAATGAAAGAAATGTTGAATGTTCCTTTGAGGTAAGATGTCATGTTTCGTTTTGGTTTTTTTCCCCCTTTTCTCCTCTGAGGGATAGGATGAAAACCTTTGCCGTAATCAGATACTTTGATTTATCTAAAGGGAAGATGGGCCTTATAGCCAAGCACCGTGCCAGTGTCGTAGGGGGGCAGAAAGCCAGGCGTGGGCCGCGGGCGGGCCGTCTCCAGCCTGTGCGGCTGTTCCCCCCACAACCGGGCCTCGGCAGCCCGAGTGCTAAGCGTCGTCTAGACTGCTGTGCTCAGCTGCTGCTGGCTGCTCACCAGAGTTGGCTGAAGCAGAGACTCCGTGTGAAAATTGAGACACGCTGTGTATTAGGATTGGAGGCACACAGTAACGGTGGTTCGGTGGCCTCAGAGTGTGCCAGGAGGCAAGCTGGGGAGGTCCTTCGGGGCCTGGGCTCTCCCAGCCGCCTGCTTTGATCCCCTGGGGTGCAACCCCGAGCCTCACGGTCCAGCGTGGCAGCCAGGGCTCCAGTCGTCACATTTTCATTCCAGGTAGCAAGAAGAGGAAGGGAAAGTTTACTTTTCTCTTTCTTTTAAGGAACATTCCTAAAGCAGCCACAGGTACTTCTGTTTCTGTTTTGTTGACCCAAACTGAGTTTCTTGGTCCCACTTAGCTGCAGAAAAGGCTGGGAAATGTATTCTGGTGGCCATGTCCCCACGGTTCTGTTTCTTACCCGCCATGTTGTGTGAGGTTCTCCTTTGACCATGTACCTGAATACTGATTGACAAGGAAACCTGCTTCCTGCATCCTTGTGGGGAGTGTTCTCAGGAATCAAAGCTTCTGGTTAGTATCTAGTATGCATGCTGTGTGTGGTTCACTAATTTTTCAGCAGCTACATTGAAATACCTGAAATACTTTTACCACTAAAGAATAAAATCTTCTTTTGATTTGGGAGATACACTGCATCATGGGGATCCGTTGTTCCTGTTCTGCTATGCATGTGTCTTCGAATATACGGGAAAGACTTGCCTAAGGTTTTGGAGGTTGTCAAAACTTGGGACTGGCACCCACGTCTCAGCAACGGGAGAACCTTGGAATCCTGAAATCTTTAAGGCCTCGAAGGGGCGGGACTTAGCAGGTCCCTGGGACCCTGAGCACGTTTCCTGTCCCTCGTGCTCTGCGCCTCTCTGCCATCTCTCCCCTAGGGGTCCCCCGCCTCCGTGGGGTGGAGCCGTTCTGGGCTAGGAGGCCCCACTCAGCCCATCTAGTCATGCTAGGCTTCGATCTGCCCCCGTCCTTGGGCCCACGACCTGGGCTTGTGGGAGGTGTGGTGACTGTGTCCGACACGATGCCCACACCTTCTCTCTGAAGACACGAGCTTTGGTGAAATACACACTTAGCCTCTTGTGGCCCCTTGGAGGAGGGAGTGATGGTCAGGGGTAGGGAGGCAGCGGGCTGGCAAGAATGGGGACGCAGTGCCCTGAGTCCCCTGCAGGTGAGCTGCACGACTCCGAGAGGAGCCTGGAGCCCCGGCCTTGTGGCCACGGGCAGCTCCGAGCTGGCGGCACCGGACCTGGGAGCGTCGCCCGGTGTGGATGCCGTCACACGGGTGAGGTGTGTAGTTGAAGACGTTTCTATCCCAGTGGGTAAGCTGAAGTGTTTTAGCACTTAACGCAGAAGCTTCGGTTTCTGAAGAGCTCCCTCCTCCTGATGTGAGAACTGGCGAAAGTATTCTTGTGTTCGGGAAAGTGATAATCCTCCAGTAACCCGGAAGTCCAAACTGGTTTTTCTTTTGGGGTGCTGACTTGATATCCTTAAGGACTTCACAGCCCAAACTGTCTTTGAAGGCACAAAGGAAGGACATAGTCACCATGAAAAAAATATTATTTACAAAACACTTTGCGCAGCTTAAACTGTGTGCTTGTTCTGTGCTGGGCTTAGAGGGGTGCCGCTGATGGCTGCCGTTTATGCGTCAGCTTGGGGACTCCTGTCCCGCAAGGAAGTGAGGCCACCTGGGGGCTGCGTACAGTTGGGCATATAACTGGGAACTCTGCTAACAGCGTGTGGGTGGCCTGTGGACAGCAGTGAACCTGCCTTGGCTTACCCTTCTATCATCTGGAACGACCCCCCCCCCCCCCCCCGCCAATATAAGCCCCAGTGGATTTTTCCGTTTTAGAAATCAACAAGCCAGCCCTCAAGTGTGTATCGAAAGAACAGTAGCGTAGTCCAGGCAATTTTGAAAAGAAGACGGTTGGAAGCCGCACACTCCTGACTTTAGGACTTGCTACTAGACCCCAGGGGCGCCGGTTTGGGGGGTCACCACAAGGTGGGGGGGTGTCCTCAGCTCTGAGTCCATGGTTAGACTCACAGGCAAACGGCCAATTGGCAGGCAGGCTGTTCAGTGAAGAAAGGATGATCTTTCTTTCTTTCTTTCTCTCTCTCTCTCTCTCTCCCTCCCTCCCTCCCTCCCTCCCTCCCTCCCTCTTCTCTCTCCCTCCCTCTCTCTCTCTCTGTTTTTCTCTCTTTCTCTTCTCTTCTCGATGTTTATTTTTGAGAGAGAGAGAGAGCAAGTGAGTGTGAGCGGGGAAGGGGCAGAGAGAGAGAGAGGGAGGCCACAGAATCTGAAGCCGGCTCCAGGCTCCAAGCTGTCAGCACAGAGCCCACCATGGGGCTTGAACCCATGAACTGTGTGATCATGACCTAAGCCAAAGTTGGATGCTTAAATCAACTGAGCCACCCAGGTGCACCAAGGATGGTCTTTTCAACAAGCAGTTCCCGAGCGAGCACGTATATGCAAAAATAGGAACCTTGACCAAACCTCACACCTTATACAAGATGACTTCAGAACTGGTCATAGTCCTAAACGCACAGCCTAAAATTATGAGTGTGGAAGAAAGCATACAAGACGGTATGGCGAGGCAGATTTCTTCACAACAGCACCAAGAACATGATCCATAAAAGACAAAATAAATACATTGGACTTGCTCAGGATGTCAAACTTGGTCCCCAGAAGGCACCTTGAGGGCCGCCTGGGTGGCTCAGTCAGTTAAGCATCTGACTCTTCGTTTTGGCTCAGGTTATGATCTGACAGTTCCATGAGTTTGAGCCCCACATCAGGCTCTGTGCTGACAGCTCAGGGCCTGGAGCCTGCTTCAGATTCTGTGTCTCCCTCTCTCTCTGCCCCTCCCCTGTGCGTGCGCGCACGCGCGCGCGCTCTCTCTCTCTTTCTCTCTCTCTCTCAAAAATAAACATTTAAAAATTAAAAAAAAAAAAAAGGCGCCTTGAGGAGGTGCAAAGACAGACCACACACCAGGAGAAGGTGGTTGCAAGTTACATATTTGGTAGAGTTTTTATTTAGAGTTTGTAAAGAACTTTCCAAACTCAGTGATAAGAAAACAACCCAATAAAAAATGAGCCAAAGATGTGAACGGACACGTGAGCAGAGGACGTGTTTGGAGGACGGATGTCCCAAGTGAGCACATACTCCGTCTGTCTCACTAGTCGTTAGGAGAACGTCAGGTAGACCCCTAGTGAGGCTCTGCGTGCCCACGTGGTGGCCGCAGCTGGGGACCGTCCCCACACTGGTGGGGCGTGTGCACAGGGCTGCAGTGTCTTTACAAGGTATCTGGTAGTTGTCCGCAAAGTTAAATATTTCCCTGAAGTCTGACCCCTCGGTTCTTCTCCAAGGTGTTGATCCGCAGGAAATGAAAGCATTTGTTCCCACAGAGGTTTGTACAAGAACGTTCACGACAGCTTTATGTGTACCAGTCCGAATATCCGTCCACAGGAGGGTGTGGGCCTACCCAGAGTGGAAAGGACTGAGCTGTTGCTACACCAGCAATGTGGAGAATGTGCAAATAATGACACTGTGTATGAAAAGCCAGAGCCCTCGCCAGAAAAGAGTGTATTCTGTCCGAGCCCACTTGCAGAAGGTTGTAGGAGGTGGGCACTAACTACAGTGACGCAGGAGCAGCCTCCTCAGGAAAGGAGGAGGAAGCTTCTAGAGGTGACGGGTGTGTTCATTGTATCCACAGGAGTGATGGTTTCCTGGGCATAAATGCGTGCCCAAAATTACCGAGTTTTACACCCTTTAGATAGGTGCAGTTCGTCGTCTGTTATAACTCAGTAAAACTTTTTTTAAAAAGCTACCTGAGGATTAAGCCTTTCCTTTTGCCCACAGAACCCTCACTAATGAAAATTAAATTGTCCGTTAAGTGTGGCATCTCTTGCACGGAAATAGACAGCTCCTGTTCTGGGACTAGAGCAGGGAGAACACTTGTAGGGGCGTCCTCCGCGCGTGGCGGTGGGCCTGTGTGCTGGCAGCAGAGGGGACGCGGGGAAGCCTTCCTCCTGCCAGCCTTCCCGGGTCCGGGAGGGGTCTGCGGCCCCTGCCCACCGTCTTCGCAGTCCTGTGTATCTCCAGCTTTAATTTGTACATATCCCTGTTTTCCAGGAGACAGATGAAAGGTGTCTTTTATAGGAGGGCCCGTGTAGCCGGATTGAGATGCCGTCAGTATGTAAACCTGCACTACAGGTTGCGCTTTGTGCTTCCTGTTCTTTTCCATGGAGTTGGTTGTGTCTTTTGCGGAAGTTGCCATTGCTAGTCACTGGTTACTGAGGAGAGCAGATCAGGAGGCAGGAAGCAAGCGACTGGAAATCCCAAGTTAGTACGTAACCACGTACGTGGGAAATGTCCGCATTTACCAGCTTTCTCCCTCTCACTGTTAAGACACTGGAATAACTGAACCTTTTTTTAATGAAAAGATTTTCTTGTTAGATGTGAGGATAGAGAGGGGGAAAAAAGACCAAAAGATGACCCAACCCCTTGAAATACTTACTGGACTGTAGGATTTTAATTGACTTAAAAAGAACTGTGGAACAATATTAATGAAAAAAAACCATTCTTTTTGTGCCATTCTTTCCCAGGAATCCAGGCATTACGTTTATTTTAGTGCTAGATCTTTTCTTTGGAAGTTTTATTTTTTCATTTCAAAATAATCTTGACTTCTCTGAGTATCATCTCAGCGTTGGCAAAGATGAGTCTTGACCACTATTTTTTGAATTAAGTTTCTGTTTCTATCAGCTCTGTATACACAGTGTGGAGAGTCCAGTAATTCTGCGTCCACGGCCAGGAGGAGCAGGGAACAGCGTGTCTTGATGTGTACCACAGTGGCTGCGTGGTAGTAGTGTGACTGTGTGAGGGTTGCTGATCCTGGAGCCACGTGGTACATGCTCAGGGCTTTCCCTGGAATTGTCTCTGTTTGTGTGCCGGTTTGGTTCCTGCTGAAGCAGCGGTGCCTAGAAGTGGCTTCACCCTAGGAGTCCCCCAGTCGTCCGAAACCCCTCATCGCACTCAGTCCCGGCACCCCGTTGCTTCCATCTCTGAGCTGCGACTCTGCTGCCGTGTGGAGCGGCGGTCCTTGGTGGGCACGCGGCTCTCCCCTCACCACCACTTGCCTCCCTCCATGCAGGCACCATTGCCTGTTCTCGGGTCTTATGTCATCCTTTGGTGGCTTCTTAGGGCGCTCCGGAGGTACAGTGTGTGAGGTCTGTATGCTCCTGGCGTGGTGCTGCGAACACTCAGTTGGCGGCTGGACATCACTCTTCCTTAGGAAATGGGGAGCACTCCTGTCTCACTGGTGCTTTTCAGGGTTTCCTCAGTCCTGGGTGTTTGCCCACTCCTCACCCATGCTTGGCTGTGGGTCTGTTCTCATCATTGTGCTGGGACTGCATGGACCCTTTTAACCTGAAAACTCACATCCATCATTTGGGGGCCTCGTCCTGAATCCTCCCTTTTGATTTCCTCTTCTCTGCTTTTCTGTTTTCTTGCTTTGGAACTCCTGCTGTCTGCATTTTGGATCTCAAGACTGGTTCTTTCTTTTATATTTTTCTCTGTTTTCTTTCCCTTTGGTATTTCGGTCCACTTTATGGAAGACCGCATCATCTCCCCTCTCTTCAATGGAATTTTTCACTCCTGTCCTGTTTCCATTTCAAGGAACGCTCTTTCTCTGGTCGTTCTTTTTTCATAGCATCCTGTTCTTGGCTATGCTTTCTTCTGTAGTTCAATGAGAATAGTAATGATTGTTTTTAGTTTTTTAGAACTGTTTTCTTCTTCGCACATGGCCTTTGTTTCTACCAGGCCTACTTGGGCTCTCCAAGGCCTGGTGTTAGATATTCTAGTGCTGGGCCCGCCTGCTCACGTCCGGGCTGTGGCAGGGCCTCTGGCTGAGGTGCTGTGGGCGACACAGGGACGTCGGGGATGGAGCTGAGAAGTAAGTCAGGGGACTGAGACATAATGTGACGTAGTCTATCTGTTTTGTGCACGTTTTGCATTTTGTTTATTCTTGGGGTATTTTACAGTCTGTCTTAGTAGCTCTTTGAATAGGTACAAGCGACAGGAAAATATTGTGCCATAATTTGTCTGGCAAGTTTTTTCCTTGGTGGTACGTAAGATAATGGGGTAGCTTACAATTGGTGCCACCTTGGATTTGATGGGACATGTGTCTAGCATGTGGCATGCCATGAGGCTGTTCTGTGTCCATGCCCCTCCCGGGGCCTGTGCCCTCCTCTCGTGCAGGGGTGTGGGCACGCGGGGAAGGCTGAGGGTGAGCGTGAAGGAAGCTGTGTCAGCTGTAGAGCATGGTGGTGCCGAGGCCGGCCTGGAAGTGAGCCCTTGCTTTCTGTCTGCCTTAGGCTGAATTATCAGCTCCGTTGGGAAGTAAATGGAAATGTATCAGGAGCTGACACCTGCAGTGATTTTGCCTGTTGAAAGCACATGACTTCTGGGGCAGCAGATTGTCTGTTTCAACATAACGTGATCTGTCCATGCTGCGCTTGTTGCTTGGGCGTTGGATTTCGTGTTTCGTGGGGTCTAAGATGCATTCACGGATGTGAACGTGAACAGAAAGAGGCAGACTCCGACTGGACTCAGTCCTCCCTGGTCTGAGAGGCACGAGGAGAAGAGAGATCCTCCACCCCGTGTTGCACTTTGACAGATGCGGGACGTCAGCAGTGCTTTGGGCCCAGCGTCTAAGGACCAGAGCGTTCCTGCCTCTGGTCGTGGATGGTACTGGTATTTCATGGGCAGCAGCTTGCTCCAAATGTGTGGCCGGTGTCTTGAGAGTTGTTTGTCTCACGCAGGAGCAGGTTAGTTACGTGCACCTTGTGGGGTCCATCTGAGCGGCGAGGCACATTCGTTCAGAGAGCGCCAGCGTGTGACGCGGAGAGGCCGCTGCGCACCGGAGGCTCCGAGGTCAGGGGAGGAGCCCCTTTCCTCAGTTGGCTTGTGTCTCGTGGGAGGTTGGTGAGACGGCCACCTTCATATTTGTCACGGCAGCTGTGGGGATGGAAGGGACTCGTGTGGATTTTGGCGGAGAAAAGGGGACGTGGGGTGCCGTCAGCAACCACAGTGGGCTGTTTCTTAGAAGGTGCTGGCAGGAGAGGGGAGCAGAGGGGGCCACCCAAACTGCCACGCTCTGTCTACTCCATCGCTGGAAACATAATGCGTTCTTTTTCGTCACTTTACTTCTGGGCTTGAAACCCTCCAGTGGCTTCTTCTGGATCTGAGGGCAAAATCCCGGCTTCATGGTCTAACCCCTCTTGTCGTGGCCCTGCCCGCCTCACCCCTCACACCCGTGCGCCTCTTCCTGTGGTGGACATGCTACTTCCCAGTTCAGGCACCTGAGTGCTGCTCCCCACCCCCGCCCGCCTCCTCCCACCCCCACTCACCCCCGCCTCCCCCCACCTCCATTCACCCCCGCCCCTTCTCACCTTCCCCCCCCCCCCCCCACTTGTTGGTGGTGCCCACAGGTGGTCAGGAAACACTGGAAAAATGGGAGGGAGGTGACACAGCCCTCCCCCCAGGGCGCATGCAGTCCGTCTCGGGAGACCCGCTTTGACCCCGGAATGAAATACAACCTCCCACCCCTCGTGTGCGGGTGAGTAAGTGCAGTATGGACAGTCTTGGGCACACGCGGCACTGTAGAGCTTCTTCCAGAAAGCCCTTTCTGGTGCTTTCTACCCAGCCCGTGGCCCCAGCACTCTGCTAGTTCTGACTGGCCCGGGCCTGTTCTGTCAGGTCCCTGAGGGCAGGGGCCTTGTCTCCTTCTGACCTAAGAGGAGGTGCACTTGAGGACGGTGGGCGCTGGCATACACGGCCGGTCGTGAGGGTCAGCGACTGCGTACGAGTTTGTGGAGCCAGCCTCAGCCTCCATGCTTGTGAGTAATTGGTGATATTTGAATAATTGCACACAACAGGAAGTTAAGCCTCAAGGGACTTGAGCCAGGTGAGCTTTCCTCTCACGAGTCAGGGGATGTGTAACTACCCCATTCACAAGGTCCACCACACTTAGGGCTCATCACGCTCACTGCACCTGTGCCCACGAAGATTCCCCGGCAGGTGCGTTGTGAGTCACACATGTGGCGTCTGTTTTTAAGGTTTGTTTGTTTGTTTGTTTTCAAGGTCTTGTGGTCTGATTCTTCAGTAACATCAGTAACCAAATCTTCCTCTGAAGTGACTGAATTTATGTCAAAGGTAAGGTAATTAAGGGCTCTTCAAAAATTAAAAGGCTCTTGATAACACTGCAGAGTGATTTCAGTGGATTGCTTCCTTCAGCTGGCAGAGCAAGTAATTGGTGCATGGCCATAAAAGCCTGGTCCCCGGTGCCGCGATCCGATCTCCCTGCAGTTGTGGAGAGCACGAAGACGCAGGACGCTGTGGCCTGCACAGGCAGCTGAGGGGTGTTTGGTGTGGTTACTCTGCAGCGGAGGCTCAGAGAGACTCCACCTGCTTCCACCTGGGTCTGTCGTACATACTGGATTTTCCAGTTGTTTCAACAGCTGTCACCTGAACAAAAGGTTCCAGGAGTAACTAAATGCCACTTGACATGTGTACATACGTAGGCACGTGTGTGCCTTTATGGCTAATACGTGTTCGGAGTCCACTGGCCCGGGTCAGAGTGGTGAACCTCTGTCTTTAGCCAAAGCAGGTGCATCTTAATGAGTCCCCTTATTTCATGGAGTGACGTATGTAAGGTGTCTCCGAAGCGAGCGTTACGTTTTTCACTATAAAGTCAAGGACGTAATCCTGTAGGAGAAAATCCAGGTGATGGGTCCTGTTTTAAAAGCTCAGACAGAAGTTGTTTGCTGGCGCCTTTCCTCCTGGCCTGTGAGCCATGCTTTCTGGGATCACTGCCCCTCCCCCTGGATGCACTTTCCTCTGTCACACTGAGAACGCTGCATTTCCTCTCCTGTGTGCCTGGCCTCTCGATTGGTACGAAGTCCATCGCTCTGGCCTGTGGTGATGCAGGCGGGAACTTGGACCCGCTGGGTGGGCGCAGTGCTGCTTGTCTGCTGGACTTTGGGCTCCCTGGCCTCCTTGGGGATCTGGTTTATTGCCTTTTGTTAATTCTGGAGGATTCTCACCCATGATCTCTTCACATGTTTCTTCTGCCCCATCCTTTCTCTGGCCCTGGGATGTCCGCTCCATGCACCTGGACCTTGGACATTGTCCACAGCCCTTGGGTGCTTGGTTTGTTTTCCTTGCTCTTTCCGCTGTGTGTTTTGGTTGGACAGTTTCTGTTGCCCTGTTTTCAAGTTCCCTGGGGCTTCTCCTCACCTCTGCCCAGGCTGCTCCTGAGGCTAGTTAACGTGCCGAGTTCTTCATCTCTGGGACCGTGGTTTTGTTTCCCTGGGTTTTTTTTGTTTCTTCTAGCTTTTCTGTTTGACACGTCTTCTACTCAAGTTTCATCTCTCTGCTATGATTTCCTGTTTGTTCATGTGTGTTGTCTGTGTTCTCACTAAATCCTTCAGTATGTTAATCATGGTTATTTTGTAATCCTGTCTGATAGTTCCAGCATCTGGGTTATCTCTGAGTCTGGCTCTGATGATTAGCTTGACCGTAGTTTTTTTTCCCTCTTATTTTTTTCCCCCTGTATCTTGCAATTTTTGACTGAATGATAGACATCGTGCTTAGAAAATGTAGAAACCGAGGGAAGCCATGTATCTGCTTGGGAATGGGCGCCCTGCCGCTGCTCTCAGGCCCTTGGGGGGGGTGGTCCTCGCATTGGTCCAGTCAGGAGTTGAGCTGGGTTTGGGTTTTGTTGCTGCTGTGGGCTTGTGTACCCTGCGGGCTTCTGGTCCCTCACTGCACCTGGAGCCGGGGGAGGGGCCTGCAGTGTCAGAGGTTCCTGTCAGTGGTCCGACTTCATTCTTAGCCCTCAGTAGTCCTCTGTGTCCATGGCCCGGAGGGGCTCTCCCTGAACCGGAGGGGAGACTGCGGTCACTTGTTGCTTGGTAACAGACGTAGGGGTGAGGTGTTCTCCATCCCCTTGGTCCAGCCTCAGTCCCAGGCACGGGGCCCTGGGGGGCTTTCTCTGCATCCCTGCCCCTTTCTTCCCCAACAGTGGCTGATCCCAGCTTTGTCCTGGCGTAGCATCCTCTGCCCAAGAGGGTTTTTGCTTTTTCATCAGGGCCAGAGGGTCGTGCGCGTACTACCTTCCCCCCAGAAGCAGGGCGTCTCTGCCTGTGGCCTCATGCCAAGCAGACTCCCTCCCCTCCTGTAGAGGCAGGAGGGTATTGCTTCCGCCTCATCCCTAAGGCTTAAGGGCTTTTGTCTCGGATTTAGAGAAGGCTCCAGGGAGAGGCATTGGGGGTTCCTGCCAGGCCCCCAGGGGTAGCCAGCCCCCACCTCTGCCACCCTGGGGACTCTCTCCAGTCTCCTGTGGAAGCAAGCTTGGGAAGGAGGGCACACTCCCCTGGTGTCTGGGGCTCTCGCCTGACTGATGTTTGGCCCACACTCAGCCTGCGGGAAGTGTCCCATCTTCTGACCTCTTCTGCCTGCTGGCGTGGTGGCCCCCTCTTCCTTGTGCTCTGCCACAGAGATGGGTCATGTGTTTTGTCTCTCCTTGGAGGGGCAGGTCCCTCTTGAAATTCAGTTCACATAGTGACCTCGCAACTTAGTTCTCTGATGGACTCACGGGAAGGAGATTGTGTAGATGACCAAGCTTTTTCCTGAAGCTGTGGTGGGAGTGATGTTCTCTTGTGGCTTTCCCATCCCGAGTGGAAGTAAAATCCCAGAGATCTGAGACAAGGGTGGGCTATAGTGTCCCACAGATGTCAGCACCCAGGACCTACCCAGCTCTCAACCGCAGGGGTTCCCGTGTCAAGTGAATTTTGACAGACCTCCGATGCTTTTCTGTCTCTTTCAGTTACCTCAGCTGTACCCTGAAGAAAATCTGGAGAAATTCATTCCTTGCTTGGCTGGCCCAGATTCCTTTTACGTAGAGCGAAGCCACATGGATCTGGAAGCGGACCTGAGGTAATGCGCCACTGTGCCCCTGCACCCGCGGGCCAGGGGTGCTGCCCCGTGGTGCCTGCCCGTGGGCCTTGTGGCGTGGCCAGGGCTGGGCGAGTGCACACCTGAGCCTCGTGGTCACCCCAGCAGCTCTTGAGGGGACATGTTGTGTTCAGCAGTCTGGGTCTCTGTTTCGCCTCCATGGATTTTCCTCCCTTATGGAGAATTGAAAGGCATGCTTTTGAAGATACGAGTAAAGGAATTTCATAGTATATGTCACTGTTTAGTGTGATTTTGACAGTTTGATGAAATGAGGTCCCATAGTGGAAAGTTGAGACTGTTGCAGGGCAAAACAGGGCCCGATGAAGTCCCCCGGCCAGCGTCCCCCAGCCGCAGAGCGCGCCCTGGCTTGGTCAGTGTGCGGAGCGGGCAGGCCTGTTGCCTGGGTCCGGGCCCGGAGACCCAGCCCCTGCGACGGAGGTGGCCCCGGGGGGTGGTAAGAGTCGTAACAGGGGTCCAGCTGAATTGAAGCAGAAAGAGTACGGGTTGTGGTGCTTTTGTTCACCTCACTCTAGTGTGTGTTTCTCTTCATTGGAAATTAAAATTTGTCTCCCAGTGAGTTTTTGGGAATACCACCTTAATGCTGATAAAACCACTTTGTTTAATTTTTAGGTATTTGACTTCATTACCTTCTCATGTATTGAAAAATGACCACATTAAGAAATTTTTCAGCACTTCATCTCCCACCCAACAGCTTCAAAGTCCAAGTGAGTTTGTGAAATGTGATTAAATACATAAAACCGTTTTATTGTGTGTACACTTTCTGACATTTATTGTAACTTACAGGTCCTGGCACCCCTTCCCTTTCCAAAGTGGGCACCGTGATGGGCGTGTCTGGAAGGTGAGACGTTCCTGGGTAACCAGCACGTTTCAGGTCAGGGTGGAGCTTCTGCTGATGATGTGTAAAGACTTGTTCCCAGAGTGAAGTCATTTTTGGAGTTGGTCTCGAATAATGCTGTGAGAGGACTGGATACAGATGCTCTGGTTTATGACTTCTCCACATAGAGAAACAAGTGGTTTTCTGAGCTACTGGAGCCGGAATTCACAAGGACCCTTTATCGCAAATGCCAGTCTCCGGGCCCCACACATTCTAGGAAACCAGAATTTCAGGGAATCTTCTTTTTTATAAGCAACCAGGGAGCGATTGTGGCCGTGAGGTGGCACAGCCAGTGCTCCAAGGATCCTCTGTCAGCATGAGGCCCGACAGCAACTGTCGCAGTGCTCAGGGGACAAACGGGCCATTAAAATGGGCCCGTGTCACAGTCACACAGGTGCACAGATGGTGTGACGATGCCGTCAGGTAACGAGGCCCGTGGAAGTGCTGCCCTCTTCCCCTCCGCGTGGCACAGAGGGAGCACGCGATACACGTGTGGATTTGCGGTCTGGTGTGAATGGGGCCAGGGCAGAAAGCCGAATGCGGAGCGCTCCTCTCAGCCTGCTGCTGGGACTCGGTCAGAAAACACGCATTCAGTTGTTAAAGATGTAGGAGTCTGTTCTGTCACGTATGACAGAAGTAACAAATGAGACAGTGAAACCAAAAGTCTGGCGGTGACACACACGAACACACATACGTGTGCATACGCTCCAGCGTGAGCGTACGAATGCACCTGTCTACGCACAGATGCGTGTACTCACGCACACCCTACAGATACAGAAGCGTGTGCACATATGTGTACGTGTGCACAGCTACGGACGCCTTCAGGGTGGTGGTGTCGGGGAGGGGCGGCGGCAAAAAAGGGCTCTGATGTCGGCAGGGGCTGGGCCTCCCGTGCAGTCCAGCCTGTCGGAGCTGGCCCCCGTGCCCTTCTCTCTCGTCCACGGCAGCAACCACCTGTCTGCTGTCCCCACAGGCCCGTGTGTGGCGTGGCCGGCATCCCCTCCTCTCAGAGCGGCGCCCAGCACCACATGCAGCACTCAGCCACCGCGGCCGCCTTGCCCCACTGCTCCCACGCGGGGGGTGCCGGCTCAGCCCTGGCCTACCGGGCCCAGATGGACACGTCGCCTGCCATCCTGATGCCCTCCAGTCTGCAGACCCCTCAGACCCAGGAGCAGAATGGGATCTTAGACTGGCTTAGGAAACTGCGCTTGCACAAGTATTACCCCGTCTTCAAACAGCTCACGATGGAGAAGGTACGTGGGTGACCCGCAGGCAACGTAGTCTTCCTCTGAGCTCGTTCCTAGCGGGCTTGAGTTGGGTGTCTTGCCATCCATGCTGTGGAAGTCACACGGCCTGGTATTTGACACCTACGGGTGTGTGCCCCAAGTCCTGCACGCTCACTGGAGGGGGGTGGTGGGTTTGGATTTGAAGTCTCCCTGCAGCCAAAGCAAAAACTGGAACAGGACTGGTTGTAAACATGTTTTTTTAAAGCTAACTGTGGTCTCCGCAGGTTAGATACTCCGTGCAATTTGAAGGACATCGTATCCCCTAGCGTCCCTGCCATCGGCAGGAATGGGGAATTTCTGGTGCGCACGCTCCCTTCCGGTGCAGGAAGGGCCCATTTTACAGGGGTCCCGAATGCTTGGACCCAAGGGAACAACCCACTGATGATCTGGCTCGATTGAGGGTCATAGAACCAAAAGGAATAGATCAGTTTTGTGTCTTTCGAGCAGTTCTACATAGGGATAGTTTTTTACAATAGAGAATTTTGGTGAGCATTTTTTCGTTCTAGAAGATTCTGAAGTTTCTTAAGTCTTGGTGTCTTGGCAATAAAACTAAATGAGGCCTGTAGCAGTGTTTGAACTGACTCCCCCTGCTGGGTGCAGTCACTCGGTGCTTTTAGCTATGTAAAAATTTCATGTGTCGAAAAATCTGCAATTGAACCTAGAAATCAAGCTTTTAGTACCTAATAAAAGACGGCTCTTAAGTATACAGTAAAACCTGGGATTGCGAGTAACTTGTTCCTGTTCTGCAAGTGTTTTGCAAGACGGGCAAACATTTCTAATAAATTTTAACTTGATAAACGAGCAATGTCTTGCACTATGAGTCGTACATGATGCTGAACGTCACATGATCACAACTGAGCCAGTGGTTCTTGAAATTCGCTTCGATATGAGTACTTTGATTACAAGCATGTTTTTGGAATGAATTATGCTCACAAACCAAGATTTTACTGTATTGGTAATACCCTTGGCTTACGATTCATAACTCTTGAAAACCACATTTTGCCAGCCTTGCCTCGTGGTCAATTTAAAATGTTACAATGTAGGAGTTGAATTTTAGCCATAAACATCACCGGTGACATTACGGAACCAGAGTGTTGTGTTTTCTTGGTGTCAGACCTCCGGTTAGCTAGCCATTCGATTCAGATGACATCTGCTCTGCTCTTCTGGATCACTTGCTTCAGGACAAAGTGGCTTTGTCCCTAAAGTGGTGGTGTTTGAGACAAAAGCGCTGTTAAAAGAACAGTCCCTGTCCGCAGGAGAATAAATGGCTTGCATTTGAGGGGGTAGATCCCAGGACAGGAGGGGGACACTTCCACCGGTCCAGTCTCTGTAGAAGTGGAAACTGAGGGCATTTTCTTTACTTGCCTGTCGTGGACCTTCCAGGTGCCCCGGCTTCTGCAGGCGGCGAGTGGAGGGCCTGGGGGACACGGCCTGTGAGCCTCATGTGTAGAGTGACCGTTTCGTATTTTGAACAAGGGACACCATATCGTTTAGCAAGTGACCTCATGTTCCCAAGGCTTTCATTGTCCAGTTAGGTTTGATCCATTTACCTCTCCTACTGGTAGAATGCACTTATTAAGTTATGTCTCAGGTTCTTTGTTTTCAAAGTTGATTCTCAATAACTTTGTAATTTCTTTCTTCTATGGAAGTTTCTGAGCCTTACTGAGGAAGATCTAAATAAATTTGAATCCCTCACCATGGGAGCAAAGAAAAAACTCAAGACTCAGCTAGAGCTGGAGAAGTAAGTGTGCAGCTGCAGAATGTGTGTGTTTATTTTCATTTCTAACATACGGGGGGGGGGGGTGTCTCCTGATCAGATGGGGGCCCCCAAATGTGGGATGATGATCAGGTGGAAACCTAGGCGTTGGAAGAATTCACCTGAGGCAGAACAAAGGAGATAGAAGTCAACTGAGTGCACCAGGGAGCGGGGGCAGGACAGCAGAGGAGAGACTGTCTGCCAAGAGGCGGTAGGGGAGGGGGCTCTTCCTAAAGGCGGAAGACGAGGAAGGACGGCGACGCCTGGAATTCTCCCATTTTTGCTAACTGTGCCTGGTTGTAAGGAGCACGCTGGTCAGTTAGGGCCAGTGGATATTTCGGGGTGGGTCCAGGCCTGGCTGTCTTCGATCCACATTACATCGCCCAAGCCTGTTTTCCTAAAAGCGGCCTCTACGCTGAACAGGTACCAGCACTTACAGTTAAATGCCATTGATTGGATTATTTTGATTGCTTATCAAAGCTTCATTAATGCTTTTAAAATTCTACAGATGTGGTTTTGGTGTGCCAGGCAAGGCCCTTGGCAGTGAATCTGACCAGCCACAGTGCCTCGTTTTCCACACCTGGGGACATGTGCGGGGCAGTCACCCCTGTAAGGAATCTGCACGAAAGCAGTTCCTCCGCAGAGGACCTGAGCGCTCACTTGCTCGCACCCTTTCTTGCCACACAGGGAGAAGTCAGAGAAACGGTGCCTGAACCCTGCAGCTCCACCCCCGGTCACCGGCAGCGGAGTGGCTCGCGTCCCCCCGACCAGCCACGTGGGTCCCGTGCAGACCGTGCGAGGCGCCCACGCTGCAGGTAGGTGTGGACGGACGGATGGGCACGGGTGGCCGTGATGCAAGATCTCGGGCCCTTCCTTTTGAGAATCATTAGATCACAGACCGCACCCTATTGCCATTTGCATAATTTTAGTCTATACAGTTACTTCTCCTTATTGTGGCTTTTACCGTCTCCACCGCTAGAAAATAGAAGGGACGTTTGGGTTAGAAGCTGGAGTCTCGCCTGAAGGTGTTGGGGCAAAAGAAGTAGAGCCAGAAGCTACCTGGCAAGAGGGAAAGAGAAGGAAATCCCCAAAATAGATGAAGATACTCTCCTTCCCCAGGCGGGTGCAGAGAGGTCATGTTTAGGTCCTTGGCCCGAACTGCCCAGCCTGCCTGACCGCAGCCTCCCTCTCGGGGGACCTCTTCAGACGGGGTGGAGGACGCCTGTGATGGCCGCCCCTCGTATGGACAGTAACAGCCAAGAAAAAAAACATGCCTGTGTGGCTTTTAAGTGGTTATTTGACTACAAAGTTGTCACATCCCTTGGTCTTGTAAAACAGGGTGTCGGGTGTCCCTCGGTGTTGTGGATCTTACTTAACGTAGCACCGTGGTGGCCGGGGGACCCTTCTCCCTTCTCAGGCGTTTGAGTAGGGAGGCACAGCGGCCCCCGGCGCCACGCACACATCTGTGAGTAACTCGCTGTGGGCCCTCGGCAGTCTGTGTTCTCCGAACGTCAGGGTCCTGTCTGAAGTGGGGTGATGGCACCCGCCTCACAGGGGCAGCGGGGAGGGTGTGATAGCCGCCGGCCGGCGCGACCCGTGTGGGCCCCCCTTTTCCGCAGCGCTGCGGGTGGAAGTGGAGCAGCCCCTTCACCAGACGGCCCGGGAAGGCAGCTCCTCCGAGTGCTCCAGCTCCTCGCCCAGCCCGATGGGGGTGCAGGCCCGGGAAGAGAGCTCGGACAGCGCCGAGGAGAACGACAGACGTAAGGACGCCCGGCGTGCCGAGCACTCTGCTGGCCCTGCGCTGGCCCGGGGCGGCGCGCTGACCGCTCTGTCCCCGTCTCTAGGTGTGGAGATTCACTTGGAGGGCTCGGACAAGGAGAAGCCCGTCATGCTCCTGAACCACTTCGCTTCAAGCTCTGCCAGGCCCACGGCCCAGGTTCTCCCCGTGCAGAACGAGGCGGGCTCCAGTCCATCGGGCCACCACGCCCTGCCCCCCCAGATGATGGCTGCGGCCTCACACCTGGCGCCCATCCGGATGCTGAATTCCGTGCACAAGTCGGAGAGGGGGGGCGCGGACATGAAGCTCCTCCCGCCTTCCGTGCACTCGCTGCTGTCTCTCGAAGAACGGAGTAAGCTCTCGGGACCAAGAGGCGGCATCAAAGTGGACAAGAACTTCGGCCACGCTGTGATCGACGCGGCCCCCACGCCCGGCCCCCAGCAGCCCCTGCAGGTCCTCTCCGCGCTTGCCGAGAGCAACGCCGTGTCACCCACCGTCTCCTTTGGTCCCCGCGCCAAAGTCGTGCACACGTCCGCGCTGGACAGAGTCCTGAAGCCGGCCCCGCAGCCCGCCCCGGGCGGGGAGACCAGCACCGCTGCTGCGGGCACGTCCAGCACCGTCTTCCACGTGGCTCGGCCCCCCATCAAACTCCTGGTGTCTTCATCCGTCCCCGCGGATTCTGCCATTTCCGGGCAAACTCCCTGTTCTAATAACGTGCAAATAAGCGTGCCCCCTGCAATAATAAACCCCCGGACTGCCCTGTACACCGCCAACACCAAAGCTGCCTTCTCTGCGATGAGCAGTGTGCCCGTGGGGCCCCTGCAGGGCGGCTTCTGTGCGAACAGCAACACTGCCTCCTCCAGCAGCCACCCCTCCACGTCCTTCGCCAGCATGGCTACCGTGCCCAGCTGCCCGGCCCCCAGCTCCAGCCCCGCGCTCTCCTCGGCCCCCGAAAGCAGTTTCTACAGCGGCGGCGGCGGCTCCGGCTCCCCCGGGAACATTCCCGCCTCCGCCCAGAACCACCACCACCACCACCACCATCAGCAGCAGTCGGCGCCCCAGCAGCCCGCGCCCGCGCCACCCCCGGGCTGCGTCGTGTGCACTTCGTGCGGGTGCAGCGGCAGCTGTGGCTCCAGCGGCCTGACCGTCAGCTACGCCAACTACTTCCAGCACCCGTTCTCGGGGCCGTCCGTCTTCCCCTTCCCCTTCCTGCCCTTCAGCCCCGTGTGCGGCAGCGGCTACGTGGGCGCCCAGCAGTACGGCGGCGGCGCCTTCCCCGTGGTGCACTCGCCCTATGGCGGCGGCGTGCCCCCCGAGCCCGTGCTGGGCGGCCAGTCGGCCTTCGCCGTGCCGCCCGTGCAGAGCTTCATGGCGGGCGCGGCGGGCGTGTACCAGGCGCCGGGGCTGGTGGGCGGCGGCGGCGGCGGCGGTGGTGGCGGCGGCCCGGGCCATAAGAAGAGTGGCAACTTGTCGTGTTACAACTGCGGGGCCACGGGGCACCGCGCTCAGGACTGCAAGCAGCCGTCCATGGACTTCAATCGGCAAGGTAAAGGCGGGCGGCCACGGGGCGGACTGAGCCGCCCCCAAGGGCTTACTCCTTAGGGAATCTCGCAGGCTTGTTTTTGGAAGCGAACACTAATGTTTCAAATGCTCTTTGGAGAAGCATGGGATTCTCCATAGGCCGTGAAGCCCCTGGAAGGGTTACTTTGTCTTTGAGACTGTTGATTTCAGCCTGCTCCTTCTTCTAGAAGGGCCTAGCTGGCCAGGGACGGGTCGTCTGGCCTGGTGGGATTTCCTGCCATGCAGCGGAGGGGAGCACGGAAGGGGGGGATTCAGGGTTGAGCTGATAACCGAGGGTGTGGCGTGTGAGTCTAGATGCTGCAGGTCCTAGGCCTGTGGTGCCGGTCAGGCCACCCCTGCCCCCGTCCCGGCTCCTGGTCAACAGAGGACTGGGCTGGTGACCAGCCAGGGGACCCCTGGTCTGCGCTGATACACTCGTAGAGTCTAGTTTCGGGGGTGGGGAGAAGAGGTGGTCCAGGTATCCAGCACCGCATCTTGAGCAGTATCTCCAGAAAGAACTTTGGACAGCTTGGTTGTTTGTGCTAACTGTGCAGTGATTCAAATTTGATCTCTTTCCCCCCCTCCCTCCCCCCCCCACTTCTAGGTACTTTTAGGTTGAAATATGCCCCTCCAGCAGAAAGTCTGGACTCCACAGACTGATATTTTCCTCTGGCAACAGAACACTATTAAGCCATGGAGACATAAGGAAATTAAATACAAGACCGAGAAGTCTAGTTGCTGTTGAGCTTAATATTTTTAATCCAAAGGTGCTTTACTTTACTAGACTGGATAGAAAACCTAGTGTAGGAGTGCATCAAACTCAGTTTTATTGCCAAAATCCTAGATTGGAGCTTGACGTCAGGACTCGCCTGGTCGGCGCCTCCACCGTGGTCGCGATGCAGAGACCTCCGTCTCCTGAGGAGCATCGCCATCCTCGGTCCTTCCAGGCTCACATGTAATTCCAGGGCAGCTACGCAAGATCGGACTCGAGTACTGAGGGTCGGAGTTCCCTGCGTGGCGTTCCACCAGTCGGACTCTGGTCACCCCTGGGTGAGGGAAAATGTCGCCTCTGTTTTGTTCTGTTTTTGTTTTGTTCTGTTCCTTGAGTGGTTAGACACTAATCTCTCTGGGCTTTTTAAGGATTGCACTACAGAAGAATGTAAACTGATGCCAGTCTCTGCGGTTTTGGGAGACAGACTCCCTGAGACCAGTCAGTGCAAGACACTCGGAGAATCTGCGTTTAAGGAGTTGGCACCAGCAGGCCGCGTGACTTGGTACACGACAAAGATGTCAGCGTCTCCTTCCCTCCTTAAAACACTTGCAGCAGTTTCAGGTTTTTCTTTTCCTTTTTTTTTTTTTTCTGCGAATACATTTAAACTACATTATTAAATAGAAATAGTTACTCGCAACAACTTAATATCTTAAGGGTCCAAGTCCCAGAGAATCCCTAGTTGTCAGAGCTTTGAGAATCCTTCCTCCCCAGCCCGTCAGTAGCGTGGAGTCTTGGTTGTCTCCCACCGCGACGGAGCTCTCGCAGGGACATGGTAACCGCCCGGCCTTCGTGGGCTGGCTCCGAGGGACGCTACGACACCCTTAGCAAAGTTGGCAAGTTCTTTTATGTCACACGGATCTCCCGAGGCCCCCAAGGCTGACTGCTAACGGATTCACACTGGAGACAGACATTTCAACAATGATACAGTCCTGTAACTTAGGAGCAAAAGATTCGAAACGTTCTCCTGTCCACTTCTTTTGTATTAGGCTGTGTATTAATGGTTAGTTCCGTGAGAAGTTACCTGGAAAACTACAATAGAAAGTGGTAAGACTCTGAAAGAGGCCGCACCAACAGGACAGAGCCACAGGATCTGCACAAGTGTGGTTTTATCCAACGTGGGAAAGAAATCCTCCCCACCCAGCTCTCGGTGTCACCCCATTGCAATGAAAGTTGCTTGGTCTGAAATGTAGGGACTTAAATCTTCAAAGCTAAAGGGAGTTTTCTGCTCAAATAACAATATTACTTTAAACACTAAAGCCTTCCATATTAAAATACTGATTGGTTAGGCCTTGCCCAGGGATTTTGCAGTGGAGTATGTATTAAAAAAAAAAAAAATCATAATACTCAGACCGTTCTTAAAATGGGACAATCAGCCTCATGCCAAATTGGTATAAATCAAAAGAATACCCTAGAATTTGAGGCACTGTGATGTGAGGCTTCAAATTCTATGATCCGTTTCCTGGCTGCAGAGAAACTAAAGCAGAGTGGTTACATTTTTTAATGAAAGGCTTTTAGTAGTTTTTTAGCGTTTTATTTTAGTAGAGTTTCATTTCTATGCAATGCAGAATGGACAGACCTCTGTACGCGTCTCTCTTCCCAGTGCACAGTATTACGTACGGTTTTGAAGCAATGGTGATGCTTACGGCAACTTTTTTGGGGGAATGTGACATTGATCTCTTAATTGTAAACACTACAAAATGTCAAAATAACGAGAACTGACACAACTTTGCCTTAAAGAGTACGAGCCTGGAACTTGTCATATGATGTTAGAGGAAGACTTGGGAGTGTCCACTGATGTTTACGATTTTAATATTTCCGAAGGCCGTTATGGTGGCCTGGACATGTGCTGAAAGCCAAACTTTTAAATTTTTTGGTTTTTTAAAAAAAAAAAAAAGAAATATTTTAAATAAATCCTATTTCAACACGGTGAAATTGTTGAAAACTATCTCATAACAAGAGGAAAAAAAATCATATTTAGGGTTTTTGTTTTAGTGGTCAGTATTGGGGAATGAAAATGTCTGTTGTTACCCTTAGGACTATTTTGATAAATATTAGAAGTTAGCGTTCCATATAACAAGAAGTTGAAACGAGATCTTTGATTTGAAGTATGACATTCAAATTGAGGTAAATGAGTCCAGACATTGTGCGGCTGTGTTCCAGTCATCAAAGGTCTTAGAAAAATCCCCAGTTGTCTTTGGAAGTGCATGTGCGGTGTGATGTCTCCAGTGAGGCCATTCCAAGGTGAGAATTGTGAAACGTAAATGTGACATACACGGGACATAAAGCATTCAGCTGCCGATCTGTGCGATCTCTCCCCAAGTGAATTTCCATACTTGGACTTGGGAATGTTTGCTGGCAGTATTATCTCCGATGAATTTCTCTCCAAAAGCAACCAAAGTCGTTAAGCCTAAAGAGCGTTTTGCATTTCCTCAGATGTCCTCATCTTCTTAGAAACACAGATCCGACTGACCCTTTCAACTACGTAGTCATTTTCGTGAAACCATGGGCTCAGTTTCCAAATGCTGTAGCAACCAGGTAGGTATGGCATGGCCACTTGGCTGTGTGTGGTCTATCGTATATCACAGTTTCTCACCCCATTTTTTTGTCTTCAAGAATGGGGGAAGTGGAATGTACAGATTGAAGTAGAATACAGTGTCGAGGTAAAACAACTATTAAAATTTTTTTTTTAGCCAAATATCCAATTTTCTACTTTCTTTTCTAATTTTTATTTCAAAAGTACTGAAAATTGGAAAGTGTTTAAATGTTAAAACTCGTAATTGCTAAAAAGCACTGAGGAAATGGGAGCTAGCACTTACAATAAAGACAAAATTATTTTCTTCAAAGCAGGTACGTGATTGGGTATTTTGAAAAAAGCAACCAACCAGCATCATCTATAATCTCCAGAAGATCACAGGAGTCAGCTTGTGAATATGGTAGCTAGTAGGTTCGGTGTTTTAATTCACTATTTAGAAGTCACTGTAGCTAGTTTGCACTACGCTGTGTGTGGAGGTGCGGGGCGGCAGCTCAGCCCAGCGTCACACACGCGGCCCGGTGGGAGCACCGGCAGATCTGATCAATCGGGATCTGACCGAGAGGCTTGCTCTGGGCCCACTCCAGTGTCCCTGAAGAGCATTCGCCCAGTGGAATCAGGTTGCACCCTCCTCACTCCTTGTCATTTTGTATTCTTCCTGCTTCTGTGGTGGGTTATTTGATGCCTTGCTAGTTTTACATACTGGTTACTGATGGCGTACGAATTGAATCTTAAGGATGGTAAGGGAAGCCGTGTCTTTCCCAGAGGATGGGCCTGTGGAACCTGAGCGGGTGGACCTCCTTTCCACAGTGCAGACGACTCCCCAAAGAATGAGTCAGGTGACATTTAAAACCATGGGTTCTGAAGAGGCTCAATTTGCAAAGTCCCGAGGTTCTGAATGAAAAAGTCTTTAATCAGTACTCTCGAAACCACACACTTGCTGGTTGAGGCCCAAGGTCGACTTTGCTACGCTGTTCCAGGTGGAGGGGAGCTCAGTGCGTCATCAGTGTCCTCAGTCAGTCCCGGGTATCGTAACAAGCCTCTCACACGCATTAAGTTCTCACATGCACAAGGATGAAGGCTTTGGTACTGAAACCGAAGACTTCGTGTACTCAAGAATCTTCACAGCTTATATTGGACAGATTTTCTTTTTAGGAATGAAGGAAAATTCTCCCATTTTTGAGCCATTCTTTTATGTCAATTCTACAAATTGCATGTAACTTTATAAATATTTTTAAAAGATATAGTTTTGTAAATATTTAATATTCTGCTAATTTGATTTTGAATTGTAAATGTTAAGTATTCTGTTTTTGAAGTTTTTATGTTTTATTATACTTTGTTAAAAAGGAAAAATTGTACATTTTTAGAATGTTTTTATGAGTAAATTTAATGTACTGAAAATAAAAATTAAAAAAAATGTTTCATTTTATTAGGCCTTTGTTTCATAGAAAATGGAGCACACATCTTTTTGAATAAATCGAAATTCTTGATCTCCAAACTAGGGAGTCAAACCTTGCCTTCTCAATTTGACAAGAGATACGTGGTGTTAAATCCATTTAAAAATTTTTTTTAAGTTTTTCTGTAAGTTTTGTAACGTTTATTCATTTCTGAGACAGAGACAGACCGTGAGTGGGTGAGGGGCAGAGAGAAAGAGGGAGACACAGAATCCGAAGCAGGCTCCAGGCTCCCGGGCGGGCCTCGAACTCCCAAACCGTGAGATCATGACCTGAGCCGGAGTCAGACGCCCAACCGAGCCACCCAGCTGCCCAAATCCATTTTCTAAAAACTGATTTTCTTTTTGAGAGAGAACTTGTGAACAGGGGAGAGGGTCAAGGGCAAAAGAATCCCAAGGAGGTTCCATGCTCAGCCTGGACCCCATCGTGGGGCTCAATCCGACCCTGGGATCATGACCCGAGCTGAAATCGAGAGTCAGACGCTCAACTGACTAAGCTACCCAGGTGCCCCTTAAGTCCATTGTCTATCATTTCCCACTTTTTTAAAACATCCTTGCCTTGAACAGAAAAGTTACTCTTGATTTGGGGTTTAAAGAGGTTCCATGAGAAATCAAGATTGGCAGGAACAGATAGATGTCGAGGATACTTGAGACTTTTGTAAACGTGTGATTTACACACGGCACGAACGTGTCCTGGCATTTAAAGCTCTGTCCTCTCTGGATTTGGGACAGTGGCGGTCTAGTGAGCACAAGCTGGCCCAGGACTGCACTGCCCCGAGCAGTGCCACACTCCCCAGCAGAGGTCCCCGGGGCCTCTTGGTCTCGTCGGGCCTGAGGCTGCCCAGAGAAAGGTGCTCACGTGGCTCGGGGCATCAGGGCCTCTGTCAGGAGAGACCACTGGCCCTTGTAGCTGGCGGCAGCCTCCCCGACTCGCTGTTCGGAAGAGAGAGGGGCCTCTGAAGGGGGATGTGCGCGCCTGAGCAGTACAATCGCGGAAGCAGAGCATTTCCTCAGCTCGCTCCCCAGGTTCTTCCACAAACCTCTGAGGTGCCTGCTTCCGACTGGGAATGGGTGGAGGTTTTCCAGGGCGGAGTGCTGGCCGCTGCTTGGCTGCAGTCTGTACCACCTTTCCCTGATGAAGCACGAGGTGCCCGTAAACCACGAAATGTCTTCTCGACCAGCGCATACTCAACACCTTCTGTGGGGTACTTTTTCATTTAGAGTGGTAGGGTTCCAAGTGTTTATTCCCACAAAACACCCGGGTCCCACATCCATCCGTACACTTTGTGGCCGGTGTTTTAGTTCTCAGGAGACTCCTGTTTGGTAAAGACAAGACGAGCTGGCAGAACCTGGACTGAGGTGAGAAAGGTGCCTCGGACAAGGCAGAGCCCTTCGGAGGCGGGCACCCCTCTGCCCACTCCCGGCCCCCCACCCCCGCCCCGCAGCGAAACCAGCCTTGGTGCCGTTAGGAAGGAAATTCCCCGCCTGGCACGGGATAGTGCGGACGCTATACCACTGCAAGTATCGGATACCGATCCATTAAACTGAACTCGGCGACGGGTTTTAGTTGTGCCTTTATTCACCTTAGTTCATTAAAAATGTACTTGGCTTAGAGATCCTATAGTGACCACCCGCTAATGTGGGGTAGAAGTCGCGCCCTTCCCACATGGTATTTTTTAAAAAGCTGAATTTCTTCTAGGAATCTTATCACACAGGAGTTACAAGAATGTCAGGTATAATGATGTGTACAATCTAAACAAGACAGGCTGATTAAGAATTTACATAATGTAAAAATACACATATTAAAAGTTAGCCACATGGACAGATGCATGCAGTGGGAATGGTCGGAAGGCTGGGGAGTCAAGCGCCCATATGCAGCAATATTCCTCCCCCCCCCCGCCCCCATTAATAAGTAACTTCCACTAACAGGTCCAGGTATTCCACACACGTCTAAATACACAAAGGTGAAACGTAACCTGCTTGTTACATGTACAGTCTAAAGTCGACTGTGATCTTTCTGTTACTCCCACAAAAATAGTAAATAGTGAGCCCATGCAGGTAGGAGGAAGCATTGGTGGTTCTAGTTGAATTCGGAAAATGTTTAATTTTTGACATTAATATTCATGAAGAGTGTATGTCTCCTTTGTTACTGTTTTTTTCACAACTGACATGCACTTTGAGCAGAGGAACCAGGACGGTTCTGACCTACAGTGACAACTGAAATACTCTTAAAAATGTGGGAACTTTTTCATAACAGAGCCACACACAACATAAAACATGGATCATCTACAGCTTTAGGCTGAAATGGTAGAGGGAGTGCATCAGAATTTTAATGCTTTAGTTTCCATGTTCTGTAGTTTCTACCACTGACCTAAGGAACAAAACTGCTTGAACAGCTTGTTTCTCTACCAAAGCAGATGGCAGTTTGACCTCTCAGAGAATATGCAAACCAGAAGAAATGTCCCATTTTTCTTCCCTGGGCCCTTTGAGAAACTAGACCAAAATTTTAAATTATTCAAGGTTCTTATTGAGCAGCGGTGCTTTACTGTCTAGAGAAGCAAACGAATCCCCCCCTCCCCCCCCCGCAATGGCACTGCACAGGCATGGACTTGGGGCACACTACACTAGGAGTCGAGAACCTTGAGCAGCAGTTCAGAGTTTTCTTATCCACCTCAATTTTTCCTGCTTTTTGCCCACTATTATGGCCAGTGTGGGCGGGCGGGAAGGGGGCTATGCTTGACAACTTATGCTTTCCAAGATCCTCTTAAAGAGAGTTCTCTAGTCGAGTGGAAACTCTTCTACAAAAAGTTGGCTGGTTCTGTGAACCTAGAAAAGAATTTCTCTTTGAATGCTTATGTTGCAAGTTCCTCATAGGGAAAGAGCATTAGAATAATGTGAAGGTCTATTTTATCGGCAACTTAGAATGCAAAGTATTTTATTTTTAAACTTCTAAATTTGAAAACAAAACAGCCTAGGTTAAATAATGGTTTTTCCAAAGCTGAATGTGCTCATGTGGAGCTCCATTTTTCTGCTTGTAGCACAAAACAACTTCCTACAACTCCTAGGCAGGAACACTACTGTTTTTGATGGTCTGTGATTGGATGAATGGATCAATCTCAGTTGGTAATATCCCTTTTTTTTCCTTGGTAAGGGCTTAAAAAAATTCTAGAACAGATGCATTTTTCTAGTCTTACACAGACACTTTGATTCCAAATGTCTCCTGAGAGGCATATACCATATACAGGAACCCGTCTTCGTCCTTCTCACGTTCATACACTTCAGAAATCGGCGTGGACACACTCACCATGCTGTGTCCATTGACTAACAGGAAGAACGCCTGATTAGCGTTGAGCTGTAAGCGCCTCCTATTGAAAGAAAAATAAATGTGAAGAGATACTGAACACCAATACCCGGGATGTGTGAAAATCTCACCCACCCCCCACTGACACACAAGTACAAAGATTTTGTACATGCTGCTTCTGGCAAAATAAAATGTATGCCTACTGATGATTACTCTCAAAGCTTCTCATAAAGTACAGGACATTTCCTAGGATTACACTGACAAAGGATATATTAGTGGTAATACTTGATAGATTATTCTTACTATATTCCTGAGGCCAGTCTTAAACTAGCATGCTCTCTGAAGAGCCATTAGTGTCTAGTATGAGAAATACTTCAAAATATAGTTTATATTACCATTGTACCAAGTCTGCATTCTTTTACTAATTTTGCTGTACAAAACTTGTAATTTTTCTGATCAAGAGACAACATCTATACGAGATGTTATGGTGAAAGAATCAGAAGGACAGCAGATCCAACAGGGAAGAGAGAAGAACTCAGAAAGGAAATGTCTTTAGGTTTTATTGAGCTTGTGGAGATCTTAATCAAAACTAAAGATAAAAGTTTGAAACAAAACACAACAACAACAACAAAACTAAAGATTTATCTAAGTCTGATAAAGAATGAAAAGCTACCCAAAGAAATAGAAAAAAGTGATTATATACCTAATGATCTTGATGAGCTCACTCATGTTGACGTGATCAGGTACAAGGAACTTGGTTTTGTCCAGTACAGGAAGTTGCTTCTCACCCTTGTATCGTTCTATGATCACCTAAAAAAATAGGCAGAAAAGAGATTTTGAGATCAGCTATGAAGAACAGACAAAATACCTCCTATGTTGTAACTGGCACATACCTAAACGGGGTCTGAAATAGAAAGGGCACATTTGTTAGTTTCCTCATAGTGCTCTTGTGAAGAGTGATCATTTATCAGCTTACACTCTGTCCCTTACAGAATATGGCACACACAATACACAGTGGATGCCTCCAGGAGGTGAGCTATGTATTCTTTTTACTTGGAACCATGAAAATATACTAACTAGTCAGAAAAAAAAAAAATACTAAGAACAGAGGCTAGGTGCCAGCTTAAAGTGTAAAGCTCTGAATCTGTCAATGACACCACCACCATTTCCTCTGAAATATGTAAGATCTTTTTTAATTAGATATACTTCTACAACAACTTTTTTAATGTTTTTATTTATTTTTGAGAGAGAGAGAGAGAGAGAGAGAATGAACACAAGCAGGGGAGGGACAGAGAGAGAAACAGAATCTGAAGCAGGCTCCAGATTCCAAGCCATCTGCACAGAGCCTGACTCGGGGCACAAACTCATGAACTGTGAGATCATGACCTTAACCAAAGTCGGACATTTAACCAACTGAGCCACTCAGGGGCCCCGTACCTTTTTTCTTTTTTTTTCTTTTTAAGTTTATTTTGAGAGAGCTCTCATGAGCAGGGGAGGGGCAGAGAGAGAGAATCCTAAGCAGGCCCCACATTGGGGGTCCACACGCACAACACAGGGCTCAATCCCAGGAACCATGAGATCATGACACAAGCTGAAATAGGAGTCAGACACTTAACCGACTGAGCCACCCAGGCGCCCCTGAAGTGTGGAAGTTTTTCGTTATGGTAATACACTCATGTTTTTTTCATAGTAGAACTGTTTCTCTACTTGACATGGAAAAAGTCTTAAGTAAATACCTGACAAGTAGAGACAATGATCTGGTTCTGGAAACACATTTTGTGCAGAAAGACTTGAAGATTCTTTCATATTGACAAAATATTCCCTATATTTCTTTAAAGAGTTAAAAAAAAAATTTTTAACGTTTGTTTTTGAAAGAGTGCGAGCAGGGGAGAGGCAAAGAGAGAGGGAGACATAGACTCTGAAACAGGCTCCAAGCTGTCAGCACAGAGCCCGACACGGGGTTTGAACCCATAAACTGTGAGGTCATGACCTGAGCTAAAGTTGGACATTTAACTGACTGAGCCACCCAGGTGCCCCTCTTTAATGAGTTTTAAAAGTCAAGAATCTTTGTGGGTTCGAGCCCCCGCGTCAGGCTCTGTGCCGACAGCTCAGAGTCTGGAGCCTGCTTTGGATTCTGTCTCCCTCTCTCTCTGCCCCTCTCCAGCTAGTGCTCCATCTGTCTCAAAAATAAATTAAAAATGTTAAAAAAAAAAATTTAAAAAGTCAATAGTTTTACATCATGAACTGAAATAAATCCATCAGCTCCTTGCCATACTTCCTTTCCATAGAGGAAAAACAGTTTTTCCCCTAGTTCTACGCCACTACAGAAGCAAAACAGCCATACCCTGCCACAACGAGAAGCTGAGAGACAGGAATGGGAATCTTTACATAATGTTTCTTCAGAAAAGGGGAAGAGACTTGTCTGTATATGGCTCTGCTGTAAGGGAGCCCACGTGAGGTTCTGTGTAAGGCCAAATCAAACTGTTATCACCTTCCTTGATAAGATCTAGAACTTTTATCCACAGGGTGTGTTCACAACAGTATCCACAGGAAAGAATCAGTAGATAGAGTACACTTGCCTGGGTTTGACTAGTAGCAGAGATCAGAAGCAAGGCAGAAATCTTACATTCCTGGTCCATGAAGAGGCAGAAGCACCGGAGGAAAAACTTAAGACCTTAGAACCCTTCCCTTAAAGGAGGACACAGCAGCAGCCTGGGGACACAGGACAGGATGGCCTTGGGCACCTCCTGCTCTCTCTCAGGTGCTCAGGCTGCTCTGCGGGGAGAGGAGCTGTTCGAGCTGCTCCTGACTCGCCCGCACTGGCCATCCCCACGAGAACCATCACCTACAAATGACTGGTTTCCTTGTCCCTTCTTTTTCCTTTTTCCTGTACCCTTTTAATCTGGGAGAGAAGGTGTGTGAGTCATGGGGTAAGGCGTCTGGCTGCATCTGAGGAGTGCCCTCCTGAGTGCTGCACTTAGGCGGCCACTGTGGGCAGAAGCGTGGAGGACACAGCCGCCCCCAAGGAGTGGAGACCAGACTGCCGGTGGAGCTGCTTCTGCCTTCGGTCCTTCCATCTGATTCTCAACAAGCAGTGCCTGTGACAGTGGTTCTCAGACTTGTTCAGGGGATCACAAGCACGAACGGGGAAATATAAGTACACGATTTCTGCAAAAACCCAGAAAGGACTGCTAACATATGCAGATATCTGCGTTTCAAAAGGAGGCTGTGGACCAAACCCTGGCAGACTACTGGGCTGTTTGTTTCCAACAGCTAGCACCTGCTAGCAGATAAAACAGCAGGTATTCAGAGTGAAGATAACCTTACAGTTAAAGAAATCCCCCAGGCCACATGTTGACCAAGTACCAGGACAGACTGAAATTTCTAAGCAGGCCAAGGAAAGACTGTTTTTTACTGTAGGACCCCACAGTTGGGAAACTGCTGGGCAGACCCGTCTTCTCTTTTCTGTGTACCTTACAGCCCCAACTCCCTGGATCTTTTCTCTCCCCTCAGTTTGGCATGAGATCACATGTCACAAAGCCAAACACGAAAGCTGCCACAGAGCTTTTAACAGTGGAGTTTCTCAGGGTAGACGTCTACAGAACTTGTAGGAGGTGACAACCACGTACACAGAATTACACAAATCTTTCCAACAACTACATGGGATGGGATTCTCTTCCCATTTTACAGATAAAGATGTAGCAGCACCTTTCAGAATTTTAGTAACTAGCTCAATCAAAATCACTTAGTAACCTTGAACCTAAGGCCTGAACTCAGCCTCTGTCAGAAACCAGGAGTTCCTCTTACCCACTAGACCTTGTGCCTCAGGCAGAAACCTTTTCTAGGGTCTGCCAGCAAAGGATTTGGGGCAGAGGATGTGGGTTCCTGGGCACACCAAAAAGCATCTGAGGCACCTACACGTGACAAGAAAGAGCAGTGTTTTTCCTCCATTTCCTGCGAAGAAGCCAAATACAAGAGACTTCTCTGGGGCGTCAAAAGACATCCTGGAATGTGCAGTCACGTTTAAATCCTGAGGACTACTGATTTTCCAACTGCAGTACTCAGCTTCCTTTAGCAGACAGTGGATACTTCCTTCCACTCATAAAAGACTACCAGTTCTAGCCCCTCTATCCATTTCCCCCAAATAAATATATTTGACTTGTGAAGTGTGTAACATTAAGGTAGCAAACTCAGACTCAGGAGGAAACAATGGGGTTAGATGAAAAAACTGTGTATTAAGTGATCTCAATTCTAGGTCATGAAGCTGACACTGGGGGCTATTGGTCAGGATTTTTGTAGAAACCCCTGTCACATGGTTGCACACAGCAGTGTTGTACCAAAGTACTTAAGCAGTGCTCCCGTCTGCATACATTATTAATGACTGAAACACAGATGCTGGAGACTACCTACTGGGATTTTCGTAGGATGCTGCTCTCGGATAAGTCGGACATCTTCTACTCTTTGTTCTGCAATGAAAGGAAAAGACACAGGCATTATTAAGGGTGACAATGCAGCTTCTTTCCTGCATTTTCACTGGTGGTTTCCATATGTGAATTCACCTATCCCTAGCTGTGGCAGAGTAGAGCAGTAAGGGTATCTTTCCTGGAACTCAGAAGAACCAAACACTGGCATTTCATATCTGGTAAACTGACATGTAAGGCCAAATGCAACTTCCATGTAAACCAACATGCAATTACATGGCTATAGCAGGTGGAATAGCCTAAGACCAAGAGTACAGAATTCCTAGTTTCAAGGGTTTGGGACCCCAGGCTCAGTCAAATACAATCAGCAGACTGACTGCACGGTATTACCAATCTTTCCTCCAAGGACTCCCACCACCTGTCAATTTTTGTGCATTTTCCATTGTTTAAGTTGGTACAGAAATCCATGATCAACCATAGGCGCTCCCATACAATTTTCCCTTATCACTTCCTGCTTTTCAATGATATAGTCCTTAAAAGGAAAGAAAATGCCCAAAATAGATATGGGTAAAAGGAATTTCCTATTTGACTTTTAAACAGTTTCACTCAGTGCCCACCCCTCCCTTTACCTAAAAGTTTAAAGCACAAAGTCTACTGTTGAATACTAGTTTTTTGACAACCTCTATTCTCCCCCTTAATATAATCACTTATGTAAATGATCAACATCATGGGCTTCCTGAGAAATCCTGGTGACTTTGAAAAAAAGATGCTATGACCTATATAAATGTATATACTACTATTACCAACTTTTTTTTGAATTTCAAAAAAATTTACTAAAATGACTGAAATAATTTCCATGTTCAAATTATGAACGTTTAGGTTCTATTTCTATTTTCCCACCCAAAATTTCTAAAACAGCTTCTAAGATAAATCACTTAATATAAACACGTCTACTATAGGGGCGCCTGAGTGGCTCAGTTGGTTAAGCGGCCGACTTCAGCTCAGGTCATGATCTCGCGGTCCGTGAGTTCGAGCCCCGCGTCGGGCTCTGTGCTGACAGCTCAGAGCCTGGAGCCTGTTTCAGATTTTGTGTCTCCCTCTCTCTGACCCTCCCCCGTTCATGCTCTGTCTCTCTCTGTCTCAAAAATAAATAAATGTTAAAAATTTTTTTTTAAAAAATAAACATGTCTACTATAAAGACTGCAAATTTAGTGCTTTGTCACTTACATATAACACCCAGTGCTCACCCCAAGTACCCTCCTTAATGCCCATCGCCCATTTAGCCCAACCCTGACCTGACACCCCTCTAGCAACCCTCATTTTGTTTTCTGTATTTAAATCTCTTATGATTTGCCTGTTTATCTTATTCATCCATCCCTTCCTCTATGTTAACCTGTTTTGTTTCTTAGGTACTGTTAATAGTAAGCTTAACCTAGTGGTTCCCATCTATAATATTCTGACTGACGTATCTGGTCCAAAACCCTTGGAATTTTCTAAACAAGAATAGTGATATTGATAAGGGCATCTTTTGTTTCTCCATAACAAACTCCAAACAACCATGTCTGAGGTTTGTGTTAATGTGGTGATTTTTGGAAAGCTCCTAAGGATGGGAGACTGGCTGCCAGGGGAAAGAACAGTGACTTGAGGTTTGAAACTTTCAGACCTACCCCAACAACCAGGGAGGGGAAAGGTATTCAGAGGATGAACTAATCATTAATGGCCAATGATTTAACCAGTCAGGCCCATGTAATTAAATCTCCGTAAATACCCAAAAGGATGGGGCTCAGAACTTCTGGGTGCTGGGAGAATACCAAACTCCCCGGGGACAAAAGCTCCTGCACTCAGGACTCTTCCAGAACTCACCCCAGTACTTTTCATGAGGCTGTTCTTTTGTGTACTTTAATATCCTTTGTAATAATCCAGTAATCTAGTAAATAAACAGCTTTCCTGCAAGCCACTCCAGCAATTTAATTAAACACGGTTGGTGGGGGGCGATTATGGGAACCTCTGATTTCCAGCCAGTGGTCAGAAGCACAGATTAACAAGCTGCACTTGGAATTAGTGTTTGGGCGTGGTGGGGAGGGGCAATATTTTGGGACTTAACTCTTATCAACTTGTTGGATCTGAAGCTATCACCAGGTAAAGAGTTAGTACTGAGTTAAACTGTAGGACAGCCACCCATCAGTTGAGCATCTGACTCGTGATCTTGAGTTCAAACCCCACACTGGGTATAGGGTTCCTTGGGTGCCTCAGTTGGTTGAGTACTATTCTTGATCTCTGCTCAGGTCATGATCTCGTGGTTTGTGAAATCGAGCCCTGACTGAGCCCTGTGCCGACGGCGTGGAGCCTGCTTGGGATTCTCTCCCTCCCCCTTCTCCCTGCCCCTCCTCCCCTGCTCATGTTGTCTCTCTCTCAAAATAAATAAACTTAAAAAAAGAAAGAAACCCACTTTGTGTATAGAGATGACTGTAAAACAATTTTTTTTTTTTTTTAATTTTAGGACGGCCAGCTGAATTCAGTTCGATGTGTGGAAAAGCCACACCTCCAGGGTCCAAAGTGAAGCAGTGATTAGAATAATGAGAGTAGAGGAGACACAGGAGGAGGATTTTCTCCCTGGCATCATCTTTTAAATCCTTCTCTATTTCTGATTCCCCTTCAATGCCTCTCTCAACTTCGAGCCCTGTCCCTGTCTGTCTTACCCCAGGAAAAGGTGCTCTACCATATAGACTTAGCCATCAACCCTCTTCACGACAAAAACCTCCATTCTGTCAGAGAAGATTCTTCCAGAGGTTAGACGAAATCACAATTAATTCACTCTAGCAAATGAATGATAATTCTTTAATATACCCTGGAATATGTTTCACATTTAAAGACTTATCCTAATACATGTAAAAGTTTAATTGGAAACATTCAGAAAGGGGAGATTTTTTTTTTTAATACAAGGAAACAGGTTTGTTTTGGCAAGTGGAAAAGGAAAAAAATACAATAAAAATAGGCTCTAAATATGAGACTTTAAAGTCAGAAATCAGAATTTTTATACTGTAGTATCAAAAGTTTCTTTATCTTGATTTAGCCCCAAAATATGGCCCAAATGACAAAAATGATTCTTTTTACTAAAGGTGGGAAAAATCAAAGTATGAAGGTGAGTGACTTCCTTAAGGTGAAAACACTTAGTACTGGGGAACTGGGGGGCTCAGGTGGTTAAGCTCCCAACTCTTGGTGTCGGCTCAGGTCATGATCTCACGGTTTGTGAGCTTGAGCCCATCGGGCTCCAAGCTAACAATGTGAAGCCTGCTTGAGATTCTCTCTCAAAAATAAACTTAAAAAAAGAAAAAGAAAACACATAGTGTTAAAGTCTCCTAGAAATGTCTTAAGTGTCTTGAGCAGTTGCAGTGAAAACGCAGGGGTGAGCTGGAGTAACGCAGCAAATATGGTACATGCCTGTGCCTCACTCTTTTAAGTGGACAGCTATTTTCAGAGACTAACAGATTTAACAAAAACATTACCAACACCACAGATAAAGGCACATATGAGCAATTCTTTTACTCAAGTATTTTTTTAATGTTGTAGTGATCTGTTTATCATTTGTCTTCAACAGAGTGCCCCCAGCAGTCAGGGACCTGCCTCTAGTCATCTTTGTATTCCCCCAGGGCTCAGGCTTGTACACAGAAAATGATAAACAAATTTAATAAACAAATTAAAGTTGTAAAATGGAAATAAATACTACTCCAAATGCATATCCAGATATACTTCCCCAGATTCCTTTCCTCCTGTTTCTAAGACCCTTATAAGCCTTGCAAACAAACAAAAACGGAGAATAGGAGTCTAAAGTGTCTTAGTTTACCAATGTATTTGCAAAGTTGCTTTGAGACTACTGAAGGAATTTGAAATAAAACTATTTCATTGAGTGAAATGGAAGCATAATAAATAGTGTCCCCAATCTGTCTATAAATCTTAAGTGTGATAGATATTCAATCCCTCAACCACTGGTACAGCTTCAGTTCATGGAGTGCTACCTTCGTTTTGCCATATACCTTGCTCTACAGGTCTGCCTTTTAGAGTAGTTATTCTAGACCAACACATACACGTCCCCTGAGACATGCAAACTTTTCCGCTATTAACGGAGAAGCTTAAGCCTGCTCACCGCTAAATCGCAGAACAGTATCATTAAATAAACTGGGGCAACCCCAGGGGCTAAAGCAAAACTTTTACATCTGAGAAGACCCAATCCAGAATTTTTTGCTCAAATACAATTCTGGAAGCTCACGTTTCCACCTATGTGCAAAGGCACCCTATGCCTTTCGACTCCGTGTTGGCCCATCTCCTGTACTGGAAACCACGGTGGCTCAGGGAGGATGGAAAACACAGGGCGGAAGACAGAGTGCAAGTCCAGACGCTGCCACTAGGTGGATCACGATCGTCACCTCTGTGGGCCCCACCCAGTTTCTTCAGCTACAAAAGGAAGGGGTTCTGGATGAACCTGGGGGTCCACTTCAACCCTCTGCATCCTGGTAGAAGGCATCAGCGGCGCTCTATTCAGTTCTGAATTAGCCTGAACTCACTCCCGTGGGAAGCGAGAGAACTGCTCGAGCTCGCTGGGGCTGGTCTGAGTGCGTGAAGAGGTTCTCATCGAAGAATTAACGTCTCTCATTTACTGGGCTACGAATCAAGTGAAAATTGTCAGCCCCGGAGCCAGGAAAGGCAGTAGCCGCTAAATGGCACTCGATATTTTTCTGCGAAAATGACTATTAAAGGGATCTTTTAAAAAGGGCCCAGATTCCAGGTGAATTCCCTCTAATTCATCAGAACACATTAATCTCACTTTCCTTACTCTTACCACCTACTCTTGTTCAGATTTTTCTAGAGTAACCTAAAAATACTCGAAGCAAAAGGAAAGTAACTATAGTTTCAGCTATGGGAAAATAAGCATCTTTCCCACACCAATGTCCCCAGTTAACTTTTTTTCTTTTTGAAGCCAGCTCTATGCCCAGCGTGGGGGGGGGTTGGACCTACGACCCCAAGATCAAGACCCACACCGCTCTATCCACTGCGCCGGCCAGACACCACCCCCCACCTCCCCCCCCCCCCCCCCCGTTAGCTTCAAAATAAATGCAAGACTCGGTGTGGACGGAAGCCCGATACCAGAGGGAATCTGCTTCCAACGCTGCTCTCGGGGCTGCAGAGGAGCTCGCGAAGGTCGTGAGCGAGAAAATCCCCGCCGGGAAAGGCACGTCTAAGTCCTGCTAACGGACACGCCGCCGCCGCCTCTGCAGACGGAGCCACGGCCTGGCGAGCGCTTCCCCGAGCGCGGAGCGCGGCTTCGCAGGGGCAGGAGCTCACGACTGTCCGTAACGACAGCCACAGACCCAGGCGCGCCGCTCGCCTCCCGGAGAGCTGCGGGCCCTCTACGGAGGGCAGACCCTGCGGAGGAGGCCCGCGGGGCACACGCACGAGCCCCTCTGCCCGCACGGCCGCGGCCGCTGCCAACAGCCCCACGAACACACGGCCGGGGGGGGCCACGTCGTCCGCGCGGGACGTGCTGGCCTCGGGGAGCACCCGTCGGTTCCGCGTCCCCACTGCCGCGGGGGCGCGAGCCGCTGGCCCCCTCTCCCGCCGCGAACGGGGTCACGACGCGCCGCCACGCCCGGTCTCCGCCGCCCGCCTCCGGGGCCCTCCGCGGCCCACAGCCCCTCCGTCGAGGGGGACCCGACGTTTGTGAGCGACCACGTGTGATCCGGCCTCACCTGGACGAGATTCACTCGCACGCTAATGCCACCCCTTCAAAGGACCTGTCGCAGACGGGCCTCCGAGCCGGCCGCCCCCGCGGGCATGACACTTCACACTAGGGGCGGCGACCCCTCCCCTCCCCCCCCCCCCCCCGCGCCCCGCACCGGAGGGCTGCTGCACAGCGGTGCCCGCGGCCGGGCCGCCGCGAAGGGCCAAGAGGTGATTCAGCAGCTCCGCGCCGGCGCGTCCCGCCCGGTGTCCCTCCCCCCAGCCCCCGGCCAGCCCCGACGCCCCCCGGCCCCCGGCCCTCCTCGGCCTTCCCTCGGCCCCTCCGCCAGCTCCCGCCTCGGCCGCCGCCGACTCTGGCCGCCCGGGGTCCCCGCCTCAGCCCCTTGGCGGGCCCGGGCCCCCTCGGCCCGACGTCAGCCCCCGGGCCCCGGCCCTCCGTCGGCCCTCCAGGCCCCGTCCCCCTCAGCTCTCCAGGTCCCGACGCCTCTCAGGCCCCGACCCTCCTCGGCCTCCCTCAGACCTGCATCAGCCCCCGACCCTCCGTCGGCCCTCCTGGGTCCGACCCCCTCAGCCCCCGAGCCCCGGCCCCGCTGTCAGCCCCCGGGGAACCGGCCCGGACCCCCCTCACCCCCCGGCCCTCCGTCAGCCCCCGCCGCCGACTCTGGCCGCCGTGGGTCCCCACGCTCCCCGTCTCAGCCCCTCCGCGGGCCCGGCCCCCCGCCGCGGCACCCACCGAAGGTGCGGCGCTGCTTGAAGGTCTTCTCCGACGGCATGGCGCGGGAGGCGAGGCGGAGGGTCCCGGTTGTTCCAGACGGCGGCGGCGGCGGAGACTCTGACTGTGGCGACAGCGACTTCCCTTGTGTCTCTTCAGGCCGCAGCCGCGTCAGGTGACCGGTGCGGCGTCCCAGGGGGCGGGGCCAGGGCCGGCCGCCGTAGCCGCCATGGCGGGCGTGGCGGAAGCGGGGCCGCGCGCGCAGCGGAAAGCCCTCCGTGCGCAGGCGCGCGTGCCGGGCGGGGCGTGGAGGTCCGGGCGCGCTCGCGGGAGGGGGCGCGCGTCTTGGCCCCGTAGCCCCCGCGTCAGAGCGTCTCCCGCGCCGAAGTCCCGCGGGGCCCAGCTTCTCCGACTGAGCCCGCCTCGCTTGGTGCCGCGTCTCTGACAAAGTTCTGACCCGAAAATGCAGTCGCTCCGTGCACCCGCCGCTGCGCCACGGGTTTGGGGTCCAGATCAGGCACCTGTCGGTGTCGAGCGCTTAGGGAACTGGCCCCGGGGAGGAAGGGCCCTCCGCGCCGCTGCGCGCCCCCGCGAGCCCGGGAGCCCTGTGTGAACGCGCAGTGACCGCTGAGGGCGCCCGGCGCGGGGTGAGGGCCTGCGGGGCGCGGGTTGCCCGCGCGTGCCCACGCCTGCGGGACGTGCACGGGTGCGCACAGCGCTGCAGTTGGCATCTCGTACTTTGAACGCTTCCCGCATCTCCGGGCTTCTCTCCTGTTTGAGTTTGGGGAAGCCTTTCTTAAGTGCGCGCTTGGTGGAGTGGACTGTGCTACATGCGTTACTATGCAAACGCATAAAACATACTAAAATCTATTCCTCGATGTGGTCTTAATATAGCTGGGATTGCTTTCCTTTCAGAAAAGCCAAGCATGGCGCAGATCCTTGTATAGTTCTTTCCCAAGCCCGGGACAACGATGTTAGTTGTAGCTCTTCATTCCCGCTGCTGTTTACTAGACAACAGGGCATTTGTGCATGCGTCGCTTTCTGCCCCAGGTTTTTTCTCCTTTGTTACAGTCCTTTACCTTGAAAAACCTCTGAATAAACACCACTTAAACATTCTATCTGGTTTCCAAAGTTCCAAAGGAAGGCTTCAAGCTCCAAGTGTACTATCTTGGCTGCTTTGTATTTATTGTGTGAAAAATGGAGAAAGAAATCCAGTAAGCGTTTGTTATGTACCTACCTACTGTCAAAAGCGTAGTGATGGGGGTTGAAGTCTTAAAAGAGTGTGTGGACTGTATGCTGCTTTTCTTGAATGTTTTTTCTTTTTTTTTTTTAAATATTGACTGGTGAGTTGCTTTCTTGGCTTAATTGCTATTTTGTAAGAAATGGACTTTTTGTTCTCTTGCTGAACAACTGTTCCCAAATGCAAGAGGGAAAAAAAAAATCAATATCTGGCATATGGAGGTGGGGGAAGGGAAGGAGAGTTTCATATTTCCTTAGTCCCTTAGGCATCCATAAAGCTTTACCAAATTACCCCAGGCCTTGAGTTTGCAGCCACAGGGATAGACTTCAAGGGCCCAGCTACTGATGCTTCAGGATCACTCTGTGATTTTCAAGTACTGAAGTCCACATTTACAGTGACTGCTTAAGTCCTCCCTAACCTTGAATTCCTACTGGCAGCTAAAACCACATCTCGCTACGTGTGCCTCAGAAAATCATCCATGGCAGTGGGCACGGAAAGGTGTCTCATAAGCATCGTCTCCATGTAACAATACCATATTCGTATAATTAATATTAAATCATATCTAAAATTTACTGATTTATTTTAACATACTGATAATGTAACCTAGTGTAACTTTAGAAAACAAGTGTGCTTGAGTATATGTGAAAAATTTCATGTGCCCTCAGATTGCAGTTTAAAAGTTTGATGTGGTGACCAATTTTCCGAGTCGTAAGTTAATATTCATGAATTATATTATGCTAGTTAATATAATCAGAGTATGATTTGTTTTTAAAAGAATAATATAAATATTACCGTTTCTTAAGATAATCCAAATAAAGTGGAAAAACTAGAACACATGTTTCATTTAAATTTATTCAATGCTTTCTCCAGGAATCTCATGGTGCTTTTAAATTATAGAATTATTCTAGCAAGCCAGATGGTGTCAGTTTTAAATAACTCCGACCCTATTCCTTTTTCTATCACATGAAATGACCATAATTGTGGAGGAAATAAGGTCACCGCTAAAAAATTGAACATGATGCCCCCAGCATTAGTGATGTAACGTGGCTGTAAGTCATGCCGTCCGGCTATTTCTAAGAATCTGTTAAATGAGGCATGAAACATTAACCGCAGGGTAGGAGACCTTGTTTTTGCCACACACAACATGGAGGACGAGTCACACCAAGAAGTTGTTCAGCACCTCAGGCCTGCCCGGCCCGTCCCACCTCTCCTCTTTCTGATTGGAAGAGATACTCCGGCCTGGAGGATGTCTGGGCACTCATTGGCCAGTTGTCCTATCATTCCCGGGTCATCTCTTTGCTCTTTAGAACAAGTAAACAAACAAGTATTGCTCAAGAGAAGCCCAGGAGCTATTCTCAGAAAGGATTTAGTCAGGAGGATTTTGGAGTTGACCCTCAATGGATCGCAGTGTTTAGGAGTGTCTTCGCTGGCTCCCGGGAGCCGCTGTCAGCAGCCGCCAGAGGCACCGCGTGCAGCGTGCTTCCTCTTCCCGGGAAGCTGTCTGTGACAGACAACTTCAGAAATCAGCAAGCGAGTGCATGCAGGAAAGCCATCATAAATCACTCTCGTGATCTAACATTATTTCTGAAAGGGCCACGGACAGCTGATTCGGCGCTCCACGGGTTTTTTGTTTGATTATTCGTAAATTCTGAAGGATTGCTGTTTTTCCAGCTTTTGCCCATATATGGGACTCTTAAGGGAGGCATCTGTTGAGAGTCTATGCGCCCTCTTATTTTAAACTGTGAACCTTTTGTTTGGCCTTTGAATATTTCCCCTTTCTATCACTTTGTTTCTTCTGAGCAGGGGAGTAAGATTCCATTTTCAAATCTGGATTGTGAGAACCAGCGTGGGTAAAGCTAACAGTTTATTTAGGTCCAAGAAATACTACTTTCTAGGACTTCTGGGCCAACCATTTTTTTTTTAATGTTTATTTATTTTTGAGAGAGAGAGACACACACACGGAGTGTGAGCGGGGGAGGGGAGGAGAGAGAGAAGGAGACACAGAATTCGAAATTAGGCTCCAGGCTCTGAGCTGTCAGCACAGAGCCAAATGCAGGGCTCGAACTTATAAGCAGTGATACCATGACCTGAGCCAAAGTCCGAAGCTTAACTGACTGAGACACCCAGGCTCCCCCTGGGGCAACCAATGAAAACAATAATCCTGCTCTGTAATCTACTTATCTCCTTAGATGTTATCAGTTCTCTATAACAAAGAACTCATTACTATAGTCTCATCCCAGTGTTAAAACAAATGATCTATTTTATCTGTTTTTTTTTTTTCTCATTTTGATATGAACATGTCCTCCTTAGTGTTCTTTGTATGGGATACATTTCTGTATAAGGGATGATGAAAGTGTTCACGACATACAAAACTTTTCCTGTTCAATGTGTAATAGTTATCTGCTATCCACAGCCTTTCCTCTTGGGTTCCTTTCTGCCAACAGGGGTTACCCAAGCTCCCACAGCCAAATGTTTCTTTCTATTCTGGTTAGCACTAATTCAGTCCTTGCACATGTTGGGGTGGCTTATCGTATACAACCTTCTGTTAGTCCTGCCCTCAAGGATACACGGATATAGCTAGGCCTTCCTAACTGTCCAGTTACCGAATCCACACTCTAAACAGAATAGTTTCACCATTCTTCTAAAGATGGGAATTTAACAAAATTATTCTGTACGTTAGTACAACTCTAAGCTCCTCTAGGAGAAAATTGCCTATGGGAAGGGGTAGATAGATTTAGAAAAAAAAAAAAAACAAAACACTAAATGTAACAGTGGCAAAGATTATGCCTTAGAAGCTATGGAGCCATGCCAAACATAGCACATAGGCTAGTCAGGCATTCTGCAAAAGTTTATCACGTATTTCTGCTTCCTGAAATACTTCCTACCTTGGATCATAATGGTGACCCACCAGGTTTCTCTAAATCTGTGTGGTTCCTGTTTCTTTTTAGTCTTGTAGCCATTTTTTTTTATTTTTTCATTCAAGAAACATTTAGTAAACATTCCTTGCGTGATGATGTGTGTTGGTGTGTATATCACATGACAAGGGATACATCTAGGGAGATTGGTACAAAAGGAAGCAAGTGTTTATGATGAAACAATGTGATGGTGCTCCTTCCTAGGAGATGCCATTTGGGGACAAGTTTGAGGGGGGGGGGGTTGGCTCTTTAATGGCACAGACAGAAGAGATGGGTCTTCCTGGCAGAGGAGACAGCTTGAGCAAAGTCAGAGATGTTAACTAGGCTGGTGAGCTTTGAATTATCAGAGGGCTCCCCCTAAGAGCTGGGTGTGGGCACAGGCCGCAAGGCCAGACCGGGATTTACGCATGGTGTGGTAAGGAATCATTGGGGCCATTAAATACCTTTACATAGGTGAGTGCCACAGTGAGTCTGCTTTGGCTCACGTGTTACTATTTGAAAGAATAGAGTTGTGATGCCAGCGTGGAGACTGGTCTGAAAAGCAGTCTAGATGGAAAGGCCAGTTGGGTGTTGTTTTTCAGTTGCAGGTACCCAAGGTTTGAACCATGACTTACTGTTTAGTTATTTTTGTTAGAAGATGCACTTCCTCTATTATCAGATTCCAGGGACCAGGGGAGGCAGCCCTCGTTCTGGCCTTGAGACTGCTCTACAGAGGTGATAGTGAACAGTCAGGAATGGTGGAAACTGGCAGGGTCATTAGTTTTCTATCTGACTAGCAAGACCTCAAGCTCTCCCAGAAACAGTGGGGTGGCCAGGGGATTCTTGGCGTCCCTTAAGGCCCTGGGCAGTCCCAGCAGGGTTCGCAGCTTTGTTGTAGAGCGGTTCCTGTAACCACACCCACACCCCCGGGGCCTGACTCTGGAAACAACTAATAACTACAGTTTCTTGTTGTTGTGAGCTATTTAAGGTAAGCCACTGTCACGGGAAGGCTTTGCATATTCTCTCCACTTGGGCCCCGCCTTCTAGAACACACGTGCCCTGGAGCACAGTAAACAAGGTAACTAAGGGCGGAACCACAAGACCAGTTAGGACAATGCAGGAGTCGGTGTTTGATTCAGCAGCTAGCATGATTTCCCCTTTCATTGCGATAAAGGAAGAAATGAGTGAATGTCAATTTTTAGAAAAAAGAAAGGAGGCTGATTGGCACAATCGGGGTTCTATTTGGTTTACGTGGGCGGTTTCGGGCGCTAGACAAGTTTGCACCGAACCCCTTGGCCACCTAATCAGGCCTCAGGCCGTCCTGGGCCCTGTCCTGGGGTAATTCTTGGAGTCATGGTGGTGTGTGTTGTGGGGATTCTGGAGGGTCCCTGGGGCCGTCCACGGCGGTGGGGGTGGGGTCCTCAGGGCCGTCTTGGGGGGTTCTCATGGGTCTGGGGAACCTCCCGGGGACCTCGGGCCGTCTTGGGTTCTGAGGGTAACCTCCGGGGGGGGGGGTCCTCAGGCTGTCTTGGGGGGTTCTGGATGGGGACCTCCGGGGGAGTCCTCGAACATCTTGCGGGGGTCCTCCGGCCTTCCTCGCAGCTGCGGTCAAGCCAGCCGGCATTCCACGGCGCCGCCACCCCTGTTAGCGCAGAGGGGAGGGCGTGAGCCCATACTCTGGAGGTGGCGAGTTGGGTCCTCGAGCACGTCCTCAGTCGGGACGCGGCTACCATCGCCCGATGTTAAGTGACATTGTTTTCCCGTGCCCGGTCCGGGCGCGGGACCTGGGCTTCAGGTCCCGGCTGGGCCGCGGGGGCCTGAATCGCTCACCGCTCGGTGGGCGGGGTCGGGCGGCGCGGGGGCGGGGCCCGTCGTGCTCCCGGGGGCGGGGCCCGGCCGACCGGCGGCGCGTGCGCACGGGCGGCGGCGGCGCCGCGGCCGTCCCTCGCGCCGGCATGGCGGTGTGCGCTCGCCTCTGCGGCGTGGGCCCGTCGCGGGGATGCCGGCGACGCCAGCAGCGCCGGGGCCCGGCTGAGACCGCGGCGGCCGACAGCGAGCCGGACACGGACCCCGAAGAGGAGCGCATCGAGGCGGGCGCGGCGGCGCTGGCCGGGGCGGGGGGCGGTCGGGGCGCGGGCCCCTCGCCGCCCCCGCGCTGCTCCCTGCTGGAGCTGCCGCCGGAGCTGCTGGTGGAGATCTTCGCCTCGCTGCCCGGCACCGACCTGCCCAGCCTGGCCCAGGTCTGCACCAAGTTCCGGCGCATCCTGCACACCGACACCATCTGGAGAAGGCGCTGCCGGGAGGGTGAGCGCGCCGGGGGCGGGGGTCCTGGCGGGCGGGGGTACCCCCGAGGGAGGGTCCCGGCCGGGCGGGGGGCGGTGACTCCGGGGCTGTCTCCCACACTGCCGGGGCGCGGAGTCTGGGAGAGGTGGAGTCCCCGCAGGGCCGCGGAGCCGCGCTCTACCCGCCCTGGGGGCCCTGAGCGGGGGTGGACGGGTCCGCCGGCCTCAGGGACAGGACGGTTGACTGTGCTGGGGTTGGGGCTGGGTTCAGGCCAGGGAGTAAGCTGACGCATGTGGGCATCGGCCTCGGTCTCCAGGCCTCGGGGGGCGGAGCTGAGCAGAGCGAAGGGGGTGAAGTCGAACGGTTTGGGGAAGCAGCCCGAGCCGGGGAGTGTGGAGGGTCTCCTTAGGGGCGGGTCTGTGGAGGGGCACGTGGAGCGAGGGTTGAGTTCCCTCTCTTGGATGCTGGTGGCTGTAATGACGGTGGCGAATAGTTAGTTTTGTAACAAATCCCAGGAGGAAGGGTTTACTTAATGCAGAGTTCCAGAGTCTCTGGACAACGTTTGAACGTTGACAGATGCCAGGTGTTCAGTGAGGTGTCATGTTTTGGTAAAAAGGATAGGTGGGAAAAAAATCCAGACAATGCAGAATGGCAGAAGGAAGAAATTAAAAATCATCAGAGATCCCTGCCATCAAAGATAACTCATTCTTACAATTTTGGAAAACGTCTCTCCGTATGCACATGTAGAGTCCTGCACACATTTTTACTTAGATGGGATCGTACCATGTATATTCTTCTAGAGACAGTTTAGTATAGAAGAAGCGTCGTCGTATGTCTCTGCGTGCACGTGCCACAGACTAGTTAGTCCCTTACCGGTCGACTTCTGAGTTTGCAGTTTTTCCTGGTCATGAACAGTGCTTGTCAGGGCTGCTTTTAAGCAGATACTGTAGCAATTTATACGTCCATGTGTCTTTTAGGACCTCTGCGATTGTCTTGTTAGGGTGCAGGTCCTCGCAGCACGTTTGTGGGTAGTGGAGTGTAACACACTGATGGCACATAGACACCCACTGCCCAGCCGTTTGGAATTTGCACCCCCTCCCACCCCAGAGGGTGCCTGAGAAGACCTCTTTCCCCAGATTCCACCCCCACCCCTCCCCCCAACAAGGGGGTCAGTCAGTCATATCTCTGCGGTAATGTTCAGTGGTCAGGGCTCTGGATTTTTACTCAGCGGTTCAGGCTCTATTTATATGCTGTGAGATCTTGGACATGCTGCTTCGCCTTCCCAGGTATTTGGGAAATGCTGCTCCCTTAGGGTCACGTTGAGGGTTAACGGAGATGATGCATGTGAAACTCTCACCCCCTAAATGGTAATGTTCTATTATGGGGCCTCTTGGCCATTGTATTTCATGTCTTGTGATTCCTTATTTGTGTGTTTTTGTTTTTGTCTCTTAAGACAGTCTATTTTTGTAAGGACAAATTTGTAAGAACTCTCCAAGTATTAGCAGTATTCACCTTTTGTCTTATATGTGGCAAGTGCATTTCTTTTGAGATTTTAAAGTAGAGGCAAAGAAAGTTCCCCTTTCTCTTTCTCTCTGAACTCTGTCTTTTCATTTGTTTTGCTTTTTGTACACCTGTAAGACCCAGATTGGTCCCAGGTGTTCCATTGTGCTCTGAGAAGTTTGTCCATCCGTCAGCCAAACCAGTGTGGTGCTTTCCGATGGGTTTGTCTCTGGGGAACGGTAATGTGGCTAGCTCAACTCTAGAAACAGAGAGTAGCGAAGACTTTTGTGTAATCAAAAACTCAAAGGTATGCCACAGAGCAAAACTCACTGAGGATAGAGTTCAGGGTGAATTGCTAGAGTCGCTAATGGAAATATAGGAAGTCCTGATGCGGTTGTAGAAGGTAGTTGGGACAGAGAGAGGACTATGCAGTCCCCTCCTGCTGGGGCGCTTCTCAGTTCAGCTTTCCTGGGACAGCAGACCATGTGGTAGAAGGAAGGCTAACTGGGAAAGTTCTCATTTTGAGAAATAAAAAAAAAAAAAAAAAAAAAAAGATAAAAATGGTAAAACAGGGGGTGCCCGGGTGGCTCCGTCGGTTGAGTGTCCGACTTCGGCCCAGGTCATGATCTCACAGTCTGTGGGTTCAAGCCCCGCATCGGGCTCTGTGCTGACAGCTCAGAGCCTGGAGCCTGCTTCGGATTCTGTGTCTCCCTCTCCCTCTGCCCTTCCCCTGCTCACGCTCTGTCTCAAAAAATAAATAAATAAATAAAATGGAAAAACAGGCATATTCCTAGTCACCCCCAATAAATGTTAATTCTTTTGTTATATTTGCTTTTGATTCCTCTACCTTTGTAATTTTTTTTTGATTGTTTAAATGTTTATTTGTTTAGTTATTTTGAGAGAGAGCAGAGGAGGGGCAGATAGAGAGGGAGACAGAATCCCAAGCAGCCTCCGTACCCTCAGCACAGAGCCAGACGCGGGGCTTGATCTCAGGAACTGTGAGATCATGACCTGAGCCAAAAGCACGAGTCAGATGATCAACCCAAGGGATTGAACCACCCAGGCACCTCTTGACCTTTTTTAACAGAAAACATCTCAGCTGATACTCAAAGTCGTCCCTTCTGGTCAGCACTGCCCTTTCTACTCCAAGAAGCAGCCGCTGTCATAGGCTTAATTTACTAGTGTATATAGGACATACACATCTGTATATAGCGTATGCTAGGACATTGTCCCCAAATGTAACATTTGTGGTGGTTTAGTTTTTAGAAATATATCATCTGTGAGTATCGTACATCTGCTTTTTTCCCCTTGTGAACTTCTGTTTTTAAGTTCTGTCCATGTGAATACATTTAATTTTGGTTCACTCTTTTCAAATGCTGTGTGGTGGTTCATCATTTGGAGAGACCACACTTTGTCGCTTCTCTTATTTTTATTTCTTTTATTATATATAGCATACAGTGAACAACATGTTTCCTTGAATGCACATAACATACACGCAGAAGTAGTGTTGCTGGAGCAGTGGGCTGTGCGATTTGCACTTTTGCTAGGTACTGCCCAGTTATTTCTGGGCTTGATTTTAGCTGCTTTCACACCTGTCACTAGAGCATGGACAGGTTAAGTCACAAAAGATGAAATACAAATGTTCATTATGCATCATTACAAAGTTGCAGTCATTTCTGGTCCAGCTATTTTAAGTTATCCCATTTAATCCAGTATCTGCCAAATTCTTTCTAATCTGAAAGATCCATTTTTTAAAAGTTTATTTATTTATTTTGAGAGAGAGTGTGTGAGCTGGTGAGGGGCAAAGAGTAAGAGAGAGAGAGAGAAAGAGAGAGAGAGAGAGAGAGGAGAGAATCACAAACAGGCTCTGCACGGTCAGTGCAGAGCCCCTGTGGGGCTCAGTCTCACGACTGTAAGATCATGACCTGAGCCAAGATCAGAAGTTGGGTGCTTAACTAACTGAGCCACCCAGGCACCCCTGAACAATGCATTTTTATTTATTTGAATTTGCATGTGCCTGATAACTAGTAAGGATGCACATTTAAAAAAATAATTATTGGCAGTTTGGATTTCTCTTGTTTGCCTATCCTTTTTGCCCATTTTCTCCCCTATTATTTTTCTTACTATTTTGTGGGTTTAATTTATTTCACCTGGATCGATTTCTGTTTACTATATTGTAAAACATTTTCATGTAGGCTATAGTCATTTGCAATTTAACTTCATTTATAATGACTTTTGTGAAAGTTACATGTTAATCAAATTCATGAATTTTGGGTTTAAGTAATGATTTTCATCTCAAGGTTATGAAGATGGTTGGCAGCTGGGTCTTTGATTTCAGTAGTTCATTCTGGTAGCTTGAATTGCAAGCTCGTTTATGTCAAACATTGGACTGTTGGCAATCCTATATGGTATACCTAGATGTGTCATAGCGTTAGTCGAATTGTGATTGAAATACATATACATGTATAAGAATAGTCATGTATGAGGCCTGATTTCACTTCTCTTAATTCCCAAAGTTCTTCTTTCCTGAACTAGACATTTGGTTAAGGTGAGTGTTCATAAGGCCAAAGTGCCAGGTCTATTTAGGTAAAAACCAAAGTACTCCCAGCCTTGGTGATCAGGAGGCTGGATCTCAGGCTGGCTGAGAAGGTGAGTTGTCCTTGTCCCCTCAGGTTTCGTGAATGGAACCTCCAGGTCTGGTCCAGCCCTGACAGGAGTATAATGGTGCCTCCGTTTTTTAGTGTCTTGGGTGGGTGAGACTAATTAGTGAATTTGCACGTTTACATGTTTGCTTTCTATCTTTTCATTGGATTTTCCAGAACAGAAAACAACCCACAAAAATGGGAGTGGGAAAGAGGATACCATACACCTGTGTTTTCTTGCTTTATAGGATTTAGGGCCATGATTGACTTTCAGGGTGCAGACAGTGCCTGCATGTTTAAAATGATAGGATGATCTTGCAAGGGGGGAAGGTCGGGGGGTAGCACTGGGAACTGAAAATGAGGTAGCTCTCTATAATGTTTGGTGAGACGTTCACAATTTCCAGTGTCCTAGCAATAAATCAGTTATTTGTATAGAACTTTGGCTTTTCTAGTCTGCTACTTATTGGAGCCGTTGGATCAAATATTTTCTAGTGGTATTTCTCTGGGCAGGTGAAAGAAGGTTGGTAGGGAGAAGCCAAGTCTGAGCTCCTAATTTTGGGGTTCGCACATAACAACTGGCTGGCTTACAGGAATGGGATCAAACCAAGCCCGGCCTCCAGGGCGGGTGCAGGCCAGGGCCAGGGTAAACACTTTTTGATGCATCATCACTCCTTAGGCTGCAGGCCTCCTGCAGTAACTTACGTGTGGGGCTATAAATAAGTCATCACTTCTCGGAGTTCTGAGGGTGAAGCCAAGTGCGTTATTTTGCTTTTGACCCTGACGAGGCTTTTCTTGGTTAATACTTCACCATTTAGTTGGTGAATTTAGAGGTCCACATTCACACCCTAGTTCTTAATCAGAATAATCAAATAATAACAAAAGACAGATTTAGAATGCGTGTGTTTTTCCCCTCCCACACTGAGCTGTAAATATTCAGACATAAGGATTTCATATCATTCAGCTCAGTACCTGCTGGTGTCAGGTTTTGAATTTAAGATATATATATTGTATATATATGTATAATAAGATATATAATATATATATATAATATATACAGTTAAGATATATATATTATATATGTGTGTATAATTTGCCCATTTCTTCCCTTGATGGTAAGTTTTTTTGACACATAGAATGATATTTGGGTAATATTTTGATCTGTGGTAAGTCTAAAGTGGGTTTAGATTCTGTCATGATTAGAAATAATCCGTTTCCAATAATGTATGATCTTTTTGACAGAAATGGGAAATTAAAAACCAATATTTAATTCTAGTTTTGCAATCAGAAGAAAATGCTATTTCTGTCCTATCTGATATGCTGATGCAAAATATGAGCAACGAGGCTTTTGTTAAATACGGTTAAAATTGGAAGGTCATCTGAGGAAGAGGTGAAATGGGCAAGCTGTACGTTATAAGGCTGGCTTCAGGGATATTTTATGATTACTTGTAAAGCAGATCCTAGCCCACTGGTTTTGGTGGTGGGATGGGCAGGTCAGTGAACTGTTCCTGTAATAGGAACGCACGTGTCTTAACCGCGAGAAGGGGAGGCCAGCCCCGCTCCGGTACATGCAGCAGGATTTCAAAATTTGAGGGGAAAACCTTTATCTTTTTTTCCTGCTTTACCAATTGAAAGGACTATAGTCCTCTGTGTTTTTGCAAGTTGAATCTCATATGGTGCTTTACAGAGAAACCTTTGCCTTCTAGTTAGCAAAGCAGAAAGGGGTATAGGACAGTGGTGCATCATAGGGGAACATTTTTTAGACTTCGTCTTTTTGACCTTAAAAAAGTAAGCTAGAAAGTGAACCTGGTACCCAGAAAGCATCGAATAAAGATGTCCCCCGACCATATTTAATTGGATAGACACTGGTACCTTGCCAAAAAGAATCGATTGGTTGTTAGAAGTCCAGGCACTGCCATTTTTACTGTTGCCCTGTGTTTATAAAATGAGTGTGTAACACGTGTGAGGCTCTGACTTTGTCTTTCTGGTTGGAAAGGGCTTGCAAACACAAGGGTGTCTTTGGGACTTTGCAGAGGAACAAGTGTCCTCTGCAAAGAAGGCCCTTTCTCCAAGGCTGGCGGGGTTTGGAACTCATGAGTCAGCGTCCTCTGCCAGCGACACCATCACTGTCCGCCCGGTGGCGATGGAGAGGCTCGGGAACCTGAGCTGGCCAGGCCTGCGTGTGGAGTATTAGTGGAGGAGCAGGGACGTGTCAGAAACACTAGACAAGGTCCGGGGAGGGGTGGCAGTAACTGCCCCGTCAGGCTCACGGGCTTCTCTCCTGGTCTCATCCGTGGACGGTGGGGCAGGGAGTGTGGGTGTCTGAGGGTGACAGATGGGCCTTCCCAGGAGTGGGTGTCACTTGGCCAGCAGGTGGGTGCCTGTCGTGGCAGGCGGACTGGGGTCAGAGTCCTTAGCCCGTTGGCACTGAGATTGCTTATCTTTACATGGACTGAACTGGTTGAGAACAAGTCACATGAGTCATAGGCGGTGTCAGCCGTCTTGGGGAAGTGTTTGTTTAAGCGTCCCGAATAGTCCAGGTGTTTAATAAGAGACACCTGTGGGCTGCGTCCATGTTTTGGGTTTTACAGTCTTTCCATCCTAAGATGAGCTGGCTGCAGAGTTTTTCCAGATCTGGTACATTATTAGAGAGAGAGAGAGAGAAAGGCATTTCATGCAGTTACAGTAATAGCTAAGCGAAGCGGGGCACTGAAGAACACATGGGTTTCAGGTCAGTGGTCTGTTGTTGGAGAGGTGGTCCTGGATACTGGCACAGAGCAGCGGTGCTGGGAAACCCAGGGACTGGGTGCCCAACTTCCCTGTCCTGCCTGGGGGAGATCCCCCTCCCACCAGCCCCAGCCCCCAACTTTGTTTTTAGCCTCAAGTCAAACTTGGAGCCATACTTTATTAAGGAGGGTATTTCGCTCCTAATTTAGTGCACACAGAAATCAGTCTTACTAATCAAGCCATCTTAGAGTTTTATTTAGAGAACCCTGCAGCATGCGGCAGGTAGGAAGGAAATCAGCAGCCTCTGGTCCACCTTCCGGCCCTTCTCCCTGCTTGTCCAGTGACATGTCTGGTCACACGGTCCTTTCCTCCTGCCTCTGCCTCACCTGGTGGTGCAGTGGCCTCCCTGGAGTCCCCGCCTGCATTTCCAGGCACATCTCTGCTGGCGCCCCCATGGGTTAATGGTCCTCTGTGGAGGCTCTGTCCTTGCTGCTTTTCCACCTAGACTCTTCCATGCCTTTTTGTTTGTTTGTTTGTTTTTGGTGCTGCCTGTGGCCTCCCATCACTGCTGCCGTCCAACTCCCTCCAGGGCTGGGGGACAACTTCCCTTTCCAGATTTGTCTTGTGTGCCCATCGGCTCGCTGCGGTAGCGACTGAGTGCGGTGCTGTCACAGCGTGAACGGGGAGGAGGAGGCTGGGTCCCTCCGTGGCCGCCTCTGGCACTGATGTGGCACACGGAAGAATGGCGCTCCTGTTCTTGGTCCCCTTCTGCTCTGATGTGTGTGCTTATCTGTCATGGCTGGCACAGGGACTGTGTCTGTTAATCTCCGCCTTCCCTTCCAGGGAACGGGCCTCTCAAGAAGCAGAAGTGTGTCTGCTGGTTTCTGCAGGGGTGAGGGAGAGGGAGAACGCTTCTAGCCCACTCTCTCCCACCCATAGAGACTGACCAGAGTGCCGTGTGGATGGGGAGTTTTTGGGAAACCCCATCATACAGCCCGGAGCTGTAGAGCTGGAGAGGGAATGCGTGATGAGCACTTGGCAGCCCCTGGCAGTTAGGTCACAAGAGGCTGCCGCTTGTGTTGGCTTGACTTGGGCCAAATCACTGGGCTGTTTTTTCTCTCGGGCAAAACATTTTTCAAATAGCTTTTTGGTAAAAAAATTTTTTTATGTTTATTTTATTTTTGAGAGAGAGAGAGAGAGAGTGTGGGAGGGGCCGAGAGAGGGGGAGACACAGATTCCGAAGCAGGCTCCAGGCTCCGAGCTGTCAGCACAGAGTCTGACGCGGGGCTCGAACTCACGGACCGCGAGATCGTGACCCGAGCTGAAGTCGGATGCTCAGCCGACGGAGCCCCACAGGCGCTGTGGAAATTTTCCAGTTGGAATATTTGAAGCGGCAGTTTACTTTTTTTTACTGTGGTGAACGTACACATGCAACAAAAACTTCCACTTGGGCCGTTTGTAAATGCACAGGTCTGCGGCACTGAGCACTTTCACATCGTTGTGCAGCCATCGCCCCTGCCCGTCTCCAGGACTTTCCCTTCTTGCTCAGCTGTGCCTCTGTCCCCATCACTAGCTCCCCATTTCCTCCCCCAGCCCTGGCAGCCAGCGTTCTTCTGTCTGTCTCTCTGAATCAAATACCCCAGGGAATCCTGCATTATTTGTTTTCTGGGGACCAGCTTGTTTCACTGAGCATAAGGTCCCCAAGGTTTATCCATGTTACAGCAGGTGACAGAGTTTACTTCCTTTCTAAGGCTGAATAATATCCCGTTGTGTGGATGGCCCACTTACCTGCCTTCTGGATGTTGTGAGTAGTGCTGCTGGGAGCGTGGGTGCAGGGGCCCCTCCTTCAGCTCTTTTGGGGATGTATCCCAGATGGAGAATGAGAGCAGGTCATATGGTAATTCTGTGTGCCCGTACTTTTCCACATTTTATAAATTTCCTCAAGCCCAGCTCACCCGTTTTTCTCCCCCTCCCAACCTCTTTTTTTTTTTTAATTTAATTTTTATTTTTTATTTTGTGGCCATCATTGGAGTAGACACTCTCAAAAAAAGAGTCTCTTAAGCTATTTTATATAATAGATAAGCAAGGAAACCTTTTTTGTAAAAAAGTTTTTTGTTTAAGTCATCTCTATACCTAACGTGGGGCTTGAACTCACGACCCCGAGATCAAGAGTCGCATGCTTCACCAACCGAGCCAGCCGGATGCCCCAGCAAGGAGACTTGAATCGCCAGCCTTCCACCCCAAATCCAGTACTTGAAAAGCAGCCGGAGGCATCCTGGTTTGGTGTGCTAGCTTTCAGTCATCTGGGACAGGGTCTGTGCCAAAGGATAGAGGTCACAGTTGGTAGTTTTTCTAGAAGCAAGGGTACATGGTGCTGGCCAGTCTGCAGGCCCTAAAGGTATTTTATTTTATTTTATTTTATTTTATTTTATTTTATTTTATTTTATTTTATTTTATTAAATTTATTTATTTAAATTTATTTATTTACTTAATTTATTTAAATTTATTTTTGAGAGACAGAGCACAAGTGGGGCAGGGGCAGAGACAGAAAGAGACACAGAATCAGCCGCAGACTCCAGGCTCTGAGCTGTCAGCACAGAGCCCGACGCGGGGCTCGAACCCACTTGAACCGTGAGATCACGACCTGAGCCAAAGTCAGATGCCCAACCGACTGAGCCACCCAGGCGCCCCCCTAAAGCTATTTTAAGGGCAGTTTCCCCTCATGACTTTTGGAAGGTTTCTGGAACAATCAGAGGATGTGGCGTTGTTCTTATTCCCTATTCAAGAGAAAGATTTTCCATCAGGTGGAAAATAATCAAACATTTCTCCGAGGGACGGTTAGGTCAGAATGGCATTATTCTGCCTTGGTGGATTTGTTAGGGCCTTTAGGGAACATTAAGAAAACCCCGCTAAGGATTGCTGTATTTATTAGCACTGCACCCTAATTTTGCTTTTCTTCTGATTGCTGGTGGGGTTTTTGTGGACACTTACTGCTTGTGCAGCTTCATAGCCTGTGCGATGCCAGCCAGCAGTGCTGTGCCCTCACGCAGCGCACAGAAAGCGGGTGATGTGGCCGTCGCGGCTGCAGTCCTTGGAGCCATTCGGGAGGTTGGTTCCTGTCGCGACGGAGTGTGGGTTGGACTCTGACGCAAAAGCCACGTCAAGTCACTAGCCTTCGGCGACCTGGGCCCAGGGAGCAGCATCAGTGCCTCACGGAGGCCTGGCCGTTGACTTCCCGCTCTCACATCTGTGCCCTGTATCTGACCCTTGGCACCGAGGGTGCCAGTGCGCGTATTATAGAAGCGTGTGGTTCATGGAGGACCACCGCCACCCCCGCCCCCTGCAGTCACACCACTTGGCCAAGGAGGCGGTAAGAGACTCCTCATTGTCCGTCACCGCATGCACTGGTGGCCTGCTGAAGCCGGGAAGGAGCTGTCCTTTCAAAACCACACAGCAAACAAACTGAAGCAGCAATCTTGTGCAGTGGCAACTTTGAAGTGCATGGTTTGCACAAGAGAAAGCCAGTGTGTCTGGAGAGCCAGACACAGTAGTGACCTCTGACCGGTGGCTCTCGGGAGGAGCCGCTTGGCTGCGATGGGCATCACAGAGCGGACAGGAAGTGGTGAAGGCCGCGTGCGTGGAGCAGAGCCCTTCTCAGTGACTGTGGGGTAGACTGGTTGCTTCAGTTTGTTCTGCCGCCCGGGTGGCCTGTGCGGGTGTGGACAAGCTGTGCTGTCTCAGGTTCCATACAGGTGTGGCTGAGTCCCTGCCCCAGGCTCACGGAGGGCTCCCAGGCCCTCAGCCTGCGTCAGCCTCCAGATGCAGGCCTCCAGTCCTCGCTCTCCAGCCAGCAGGATACCCTGCATGCTTTGTGCTTTTTTTGCTTGATAACGAGCAAGGCTGTGATTTTTGTCTTAGTCTTCAATGTCGCGTCTGTTCGTCAGCAGAGGAGGTAGGGAGAAGCAGGGTCCCGGGCAGGCCTGAGCCGCCAGCCCCCAGGTAGCTTCTCCGTGCTGCGTGCATCTCGAGCTTTACTTTGGGTACCGTTGAAGCGCTACCAGCTCATAGAGGCATTTGGGCCAGTATCATCCATTCTGTTGAAAAGACCAGATCGGACCTCTGGAGGATCGGGGCCGGGGGTGGGGGGCAGCACGTTGCCACTGCCGGTCCCACTGTGTCGATCCACGTTCCAGACGGCCTGCTGAGACACCAGCCTTGCCCAGCCTTGACGCGCCTTCCTGTGCCGGGGGCACAGTCCCAGAGGCGGCCGTGCCGTGAAGCCCCAGCTGGGCGCTTGCACCGCGTGTGAGCGCGGGGAGAGTCCTGTGGTGACGCGTGAGGGCCTGGGCGGGGGGCCGTGCTTGCCACCCTGAGGCGCCCCATCCGGGCTGCAGTTCCGGGTCCCGCAGCGCGAGCTCTGCTCCGCTGTGGCAGCCTCAGGCCTCTCTGCGCGTGTTTCCTCCGCACTGATGTGGACGGGGTAGTAGCAGCAGCAGTCTCGGGCCTGCCGGCAGGGTCGGCCACACTGACGCCTGGCCCGAGCAATGGTTGGTACCGGGCAGGTGTGGTTATTGTTAGCTTGGCCAGTGGGCAGGTCTGGATCCGCGGTGATTGGCTCAGGACCGTGCTTTCCTTTCAAAGCCCTGCTGGGACCCGGTCACCTGAGGTTTCAGCTGGGAAGTGCTGGGGCGTGACTTGGAAAAGCGGGGCTGTGGTGGGGCGGGGCAGGGAAAGGGAGAAGGAAGCAGGAGGGTTCCAAGGATCCCTGTCTCTGGCTGGGGTCTAGGTGGCCTGGTGCCAAAGGGACATGCGTGTGCAGCTCTTCCTTCCAGGATCTCGCCCGGGCCTCTGATCACAGGCCTGTGGCTTTAATAGAACCAGCAGTGTGGCGAGCCACAGCAGGGGTTCAGGGGGCCTTGGTGGAACCCTGACACCAAGGACCATCTCATTTCCTGGGAACGTGTTGTCTCCTGACCACTGAGCTTGTGCCGCACCCCGTCACGAGCTGGGCGTTGTGCGATTTTGGGTTTGTGCCGTGAGGCTTCTGGAGCTCATCGGAGTGGACAGTGCGGGTTGTCCTTTCGTCAGGTGTGGTCTGAACCCAGGATAAGGGCTTCACTGGTGAGTGCGGGCGCTGTGTGCAGAAGTCCCACAAAACCTCCCCAGCAGGGGACAGACACACACTTGGAAGACGGGGCCAAGGTTTCAGCGCACCTCCCCATACTCCGTCCCCCGCCCTCCATCAATCTGTTTCTGTCGTTTCATGATTTCTTGACCATGATCTCCACAAATATTTCTTGTTGCAGAGTATGGCGTTTGCGAGAACCTGCGGAAGCTGGACATCACGGGCGTGTCTTGTAGAGACGTCTATGCCAAGCGTAAGTTAACCTGTCGCCACCCACTGTCACCTTAGTTCCAGAGCCACACGCAGAGTGAGCACCCATGATAGGAACACGAAGAATTTGACCCACAGCCTCTCAGACACCTCCTCAGGGTTGTAGCTGGCGTGGTAGCGCTAAAACCAAGGGGCTCTTTTCTCTGTTTCTGGGCGTCTCACCCTTACTTTTCAGCCCATCAAGGAGAATGGTGTCTTTTATTAGGTGTCAAGGGCCGTTAGCTCTGAGAAATGTGGCTGCCCTGGAAACTCTGGGTGTTTCCAGAAGTGTCCCTTCCTCTGGATCCTGGGCCCGCAGCCTGAGGGGACAGATGGACAGCAGCTCCATGGTGAGGTGTGGCCGCTCCCGCAGGCTCCCTCGGCCGGTGGGGCTGGGCTGCCTTGGAGCGCACCGTCCTCCAGCCCCACCCAGGCTCCCCCTTCTCGGGCTCCTTCTGCCTTGCAGTCTCCTGTCGCCATGATGAACCCCCCGGGCCCCCCCATTTCTTGTTCTCTGCTCCCTTGCTTTCCAGAGTCATCAGTGACACTCCCCATCTGTGTGTTCACAGTCCCCCCAGCCCCAATACCTTTCCTCGGGCCTCTTGGTGTGCGAAGGCCTGTGTTCACACCGTCACGGCCCGGGAGCCGCGGATCAGCGCCGACCCGCAGAGGGCAGCCCGAAGGTCCACTGCCCAGCCGCCACCTGGAGCTGGGGATCGGAGAGCGCAGGGACGATGGTGACCCAGTTCTCTTTGGCCTAAAGTTGACTTGTTCACTGCTCTGAAAAGGACCTTAAGTTTTCATCTCTAACCATCTTGGTAGATTTGGGTTTTCCTTCTTTTGAAATGTTCTCCATTGAAAGCACGGCAGGTGGTCTCCTCCCTAAATGCCTTGCCTGCCAGCTGGGGCCGCACTCTGTGCGGGGACACCTTCGACTCTGGTCAGAGAAGGAGGCCGGTCGCGGAGAGCCGGCCGAAGCCCTGGCAGCCCCTCCAGGCTCTGGGCCGCGCAGGCTCCTGCTCTTTCCCTGTCCTTCCTGTTAGCAGGTCTGTCACTCAGGGTCTCTCTGTGGGATGCCCCTCCTCACGGGGAGTGTGGGGTCGTCACGTAGGACGGGCTCTGAGGGAGACCCTGGTGGGGCTCTGTCCCTGCAGGCTGATTTCGTCATCTGGCCGGTGCCTCGCCCATCAGAGGCTCTGTCCCCACACGTGGCGCGTGTTCTGATGCGGGCTTGCTCACACCGGGGAGCCCTCCTGTCGGAGGCTGGGGTTCTTCACGGACCTTCCTCTGAGGAGCCAGCGTGCTCACGACACACGCAGCTTGTGGGGGCTCAGCGGTGCCCTCCCACCTGCCGCGCACCTCTGGGGGCCTCTGCCCTGCCGTGCCCAGCACCCCGCATCCCCCCCTGCCTTCCTCAGGGCCTTGGGCTTCCCCTTCGCCCTCTGCTGCTGCACCCAGGTCGGCAGCTGCCCCTGCTCCCCGTCTTTGCCCCTAGACCCCATGCAAGGCCGGCTGCTTGGGACCCGCCAGCTCCCCCTTCCCTGGGCTTCTCCTTGTGCGCTCAGACTCTGCTTTCTGCTCATGCCTCTGCTCCACGTTCTGCCATCTCTCCAGGGGACGTGGGTCTGGGGGACCCAAGTGGTCAAGTGTCCTGAATGCCGGATTCCTTCCTGTCCTCTCCTCTCAGCAGCCAGAACAATGCTGCTTTGCATCCTGCAAAGCCCAGACTCCAGAGGTAGAAAGCCAGTTCTGCCCCCCTCCCTGCCCCCGCTCCGTTCTGTGGGTGTGCACATGGCCCTGGCTTCACTCTGGTTCCTCTGTGGTTTCCCAGAGCTCGTGTCTTAAATCTAGCCAGAGCGTGGATGTCAGATTGTCGTTGAAGCAGAGGCACATGCCCCACGACGGTCTCCATGTGCGTGCACAGAGGACAGAGATGTCCTGGCTTTTCTGGACCATCAGCTGGTTTCTAGGAGTGTCCACTACGTCAAGTTTTTATCATCTGACTGCTTGAGTTTGTTAGGTCGTTTGACAGTGTCATCTGAAAGCAGCTTGAAGGGAGAACTTTGCCTTCAAGTAAGCACTCAAACTTGTCCTCGGGAGTGTAGGCATTCAAAATAGCATCTGGAGGAAGGCAGGTTCCTCTGCCCACCGGGGGTGGCTGCACATGTGGGAATTAAGGCCTCCTTAGAGCTCGACTTGGCCCTGCTGTCCTGTGGAGCACGGGTGGGCAGTGACTGAGCAGTGGGTGGTACGGCTGGGGTAAGCCAGGGGTGGGCGACTGAGAGGGGACAGGGTAAGGGGAACATGCTCCTGTGCACGTCTGGAGTGCTGGGGGTGTGGACAGGCACACGCGGACATCTGGAGATTTCTTTCCACTGCTGAGTCTTGACCCGTAAATGGTTGCAAAATCCGGGGAATGATTCATAGTCCCTTATTCAGGGTCCCGAAGTGTTGAATCTGCTCCTGTCAAAGCCAGCTTCGGTCTTCACATACATGGTGCGGGAACTGTCTTTGTGAACTTGCTCTGAGAGCCTTACCCAGGAGGGAATCGCTTAGCTTCTGGAATGGGTGCTGGAAGGAAATGGATGCTGGTTCCTGGTGTAGATGGTAGAGTCTGCAGCCGTGATTCAGAAGGGAGGAGGTCTGAGTTAGGAGGCTGGCAGACATTGCCCTTAGTCAGAAACAAAACAGACGCGGCAAAGGTCAAGGGAAATACCAGGTGTGCACCAGGCAAGGGAGAGATCTGACTTGAGCACAGGGGTTCCCTAAACGGTCTCCCCAAGGTCCCCCAGCCCCAGCCCCGGCCCTGGCTCTCCCACCTCCGTGCTCCCTTGATCTGTGGTGGTCGAGAGAGAGGAGGGTCCCGCGCTTGCCCACCATCAGGAGTTTCTGGTGTGACTCCTTTGGTTGAAGGAAGATAGGTCACCCCTGGCAGATGCTGTGGCCTCCTGAGGTTCTGGGGGCCGAGTGTGTAACAGGAAATGTCCGTGGCCAGTGCGGGAGAGGATGTTGTCATGAAAAGTGTTCATACCCTCGTGGGAGCAGAACCATCTTTACCCTTTCCCTGCTGTGTCTGTTCAGGTATAAACCCTCGCGTCAAGTCGGGACGTTTCATGAAAATTCTTCCCGATTACGAGCACATGGAGTACAGAGATGTTTACACCTGCCGTACGTACCTCCTGCTGCCTCTGGCTTTTGTGGGCAAGCACGGCCAAAAAGCTGCATGGAGAGGGACCTCTAACTCTGGGCACGAGGACTGCTTGGGTCTTAAGAGCGAGCTGCCCTCCTTGGCTTTTGCTGTTTTCTTGCTGTTCTCTGTGGCTTGACCACAGCCGAGGCCACACCTGAGCCGTGGTCCGTGTCAGCTGCACACACGGGCTGGGATTCTGCAGCAGCTTTGGGGTTTTTGGGTTGTAGCAGCAAGACCACTCTGTTGATGCACGTTTTCATATTTGTTGTTTATTGAGGCTGAAGAGAGAGGACAGGGTAGAAGCCTTGAAACACTTCTGTTCCAAAATGAAACGTGAATGGTTTGCTCCAAGACTTCATTAGTCACGTTGTAATAGCTTGCGTGAATTTTAAAAAAAAAATTTTTTTTTAACGTTTATTCATTTTTGAGACAGAGAGAGACAGAGCATGAACAGGGGAGGGGCAGAGAGAGAGGGAGACACAGAATCTGAAACAGGCTCCAGGCTCGGAGCGGTCAGCATAGAGCCCAATGTGGGGCTCAAACTCACGGACCGCGAGATCATGACCTGAGCTGAAGTCGGATGCTTAACTGACTTTGCCACCCAGGCGCCCCTAGCTTGCGTGAATTAAAAAGAAATCCTACGACGTACCCATGCTGGACAGAAGTGTGTAGAAACAGTTGGTTAATTAGAATCTGATTCCTCTCTTGATTGGCATCACTCGAGTCTGGAAATTTCCATAAGCCCTGTTCCAGGTGATTAATGCCACCTCAGCTCTTTGTAAGGTTGAGCTGAGATGCAGGGTGAGTGTCTGTTGTTGAGAAGACATTAAACGTACCTGCTTGCGCTAAAAGGTGTCTTCACGTTCCTAGAAGCACAGGGCACCGCTCTGTCCTGTTACGCCCACCCTTCTGAGCCTCTGCGTGTCTGTGTCTCGTGCCTGGATCAGGCCCCCTCTGGAGTCTCGTGTCTAACAGACCCTATGGGAGCAGAGGGAGAAGTGGACGCGCAGCTGACACATGCCCACTGGTCCTGTGGCTCTTAGGGACCATCCTGGGTCTAGTTAGTGTGCCTCAGGGTACGTGTGAGCTCGTGCTCAGCTCCTGTGACAAGGGGGCTTGTCAGGAGTGTGTGTGAGCAGGCACAAGGAGCCGGGTGGGCCACCTGGGGGGTCCAGTGGGTCAAGTCTGAAGTCCAAAGGCGTGAATTGTGTTCTCTGAACCCTCTTGCCCTCTTGGAAGGTTCCTCTAGAACAGTGTGCTGTGGAGTGACCCACCCTCCCGCTTAGTGGTCAGTGAGCAAAGGTAGAACGTTGAGCTGTGCTGACAGGAACCGCCTGTGCGCAGGACCATAGAGCTTCATCACGTCATATGTCTGTCACGGATCCTTCCGAAATCACAGTCCATCTGGGGCTTATACCGTAGGGCTAGGATGGAATTCTGACCCACTGTGGGCAGTACCTAGAGTGTGTCCTTTTGTCCCCCGTGGTGGGCAGGAGTGTTCTGTGACTGTCGGGATGTGTCACAGTCCATCTAGGCTTTTCACCCACAAACTGTGCTCTCCCCTCCCCCCTCCCCCCCCCCCCCCCCCCCCCCCCCCCCAGCTCATAGCTGACAGCTTTGTAACAGGCCTGTTCTAATCAGACACCACCCACTGCTGTCCTCTCTAAGGTTTGGGTATTGTTTAAAAATACAGTGGGCATTATAGAAACCTTGGACGACCCAGAAAATACAATGACAGCAACCACTTGTGAGTATTTGTTGCATTTTTCTGGGGACATACTTACACTGCGAGCACTCTTGTCTCCACGGTCTGTTAGAACATCAGGAAAGAAGTTCACGTGCGTGAAGAAAGGAAACCAGTTTCAACCCGAATTTGAGGCCTGTATGCCCAGGCCGTCGGTATTCCAGGGCTCCTGGTACGTTCTTGTAGAGGGCAACTCAGGATGCAACATTTTTGACGTTGGCCAGATCCTCTGGAAATGTCTGCATGGTGACTGGCTTGTGAGGACCTTGGGACCCGGCACTGTTTCTTTCTCTCTCACCAGTTTGCCCTGTTCGTGGAGCTCTTGGCACCCGGTGTTCCCTGGTCTCTTGAAGTCCTCTGGGCCAGGTTCTGCCGGGCCGGAAACGGTCAGCAGCCTCCACGTAAGACGCTGTCCTGGGGAGAGGCACGTGTCAGCCCACCTCATGGTGCTGGGCGTCGAGGGCCTCTGTGGCCCCCATGAGCGGCTTGGGCCGTGTCGGTTGTGCTTGTTTGTCTGTCAGGCCGCATGTTATTGTCATCGCCTGAGACTCTTGGTGGTCTGTGTCCGTGAGGCGTTGGCGGCATCGTGGGGGATGCATCGTTAACGACGTAGCTGACGCATGTCCCTATGTGTGAATTGATGGTGACCAGTGACCAGAGGACTCAGGGTTGTGAGGCGTCCGTCTGGAGTCCCAGCGATGCTCCACGGCTCTGGTAGGTACAGCGGCTCTGGCGGAGTGTCACGCACTCCTCCGGGACGAGGTGCACGAGTCGCTTTTAACCCTCGACGTAGATGACACGGTGTTTGGCCGCACAGGTGCACCTGATGGGAAGGTTCCTCCAGAGTCCCCTCTGCCTGGTGGAGCCAAGAACACATGGGGTTCCCGAGGAGGGGGAGACCCTGGCAGTATAAAGACAGAAGGCGCTCCTAGAAAGGGCAGGGAGGCCCCAGCAGGAAGTGGGTCTGAGGGAGGGAGGCAGCCTGCCCGTCGCCTGGCCGGATTCTGAGAGCCTCGTCTCGTTCTGCATGCTGAGTGCGTATCCTGCAGCTTCGCTCGGTTCCTTTATCTGACGCGTTTTTGACGCAGCCTTTGGGGATTTCTATATGCTCTGCCGTGTCATCTGCAGACAGTGACAGTTCTTTTTCAATTTGGACGCCTGCTCTTTCGTTTTCTTGCCCGACTGCTGCAGCCAGGACTTCCAGGACTGTGTCGAATACGGGCGGCTAGAGTGAGCGTCCCTGCCTTGTTCCTGATCTCAGAGGAAAAGCTCTCAGCTTTTCCCCACTGAGTATGATGCAGCTGGGGGGGGTTCTTGTATGTGGCCTTTATCATGTCGAGCTTTGTTCACTTTATACCCATCTCGTTGAGAGGTTTTTGGGTTTTTTTAATCATCGGTACATGTTGAATTTTAACAGATGCTCTTTCTGCATTTATTGAGATGACACATGATTTCATTTAGTTAATGTGATTGTTACCACATTGATTTGTGGATGTTGAACCATCTCTGCATCCCTGGAATAAATCCCACTTGATTGTGGTTAATGGTCCTTTTAATGTGTTGTTGAATGTGATTTGCTAGTATTTTGTTGAGGGTTTTTGCATCTTGGTTCATCACGGATGTTGGCCTGTAGTTTTCTCGTGGCCTCCTCGTCTAGATTTGGTATCAGGGTCATGCTGGTCTTGGGGAATGAGTTTGGACGTGTCCCCTCCTCTGATTTTGTTTTAATAACCAGAAGCTACCAGCAAGTGGCAGCGGTTACATCAGTTGCATTTATGCTAATCTTTTCACAAGTCTGAGTCTGAGGACCACCCACTGCCTGAAACCCCTGTTCTGCAGCAGCAGACGTGATGGTTCCAGAGCAGCTTTCTGGCCTGGCTGGTGGAGGGCCATCGCGGCTGCACCCGGGACAGCCAGCTCCCAGCTCACGCTGTGCCGAGGAGAGCCGGATCTTTTGGGCCTCGTGTGCCAAGAGTTTCCCGCTGGGCCTGTTAAGTGGCCTTTCTGTTGGCGGATGAGAGTTAGCGGGCACGGACTAGCATGGGGCATTTTCCCGTTAGTGCTTAGCCGAGAGGTCCCTTCACCTCAGATTATCTCACTCATTTCTATTTCGGAGGGTGGGGTGTCTCAGAGCCGGGAATGTTTTTCTGAACACAGCCACACTGACCTCGGGGACCAGCGGTTGGAACAGCCTCTGAGCTGCCTCATTTGGCTGAACACCAGTGTTCTGACAGGGCTGAGTCCTGCCTCGTGGGGCTGGAGCAGCGGCGTTTCCTCCGTCATCCGAATAGTGTAGTTCTCTCGTGTCGAGGCTCTCTACCCACGAACTGAGGCCGTGGCCTGGTGCTCGTGACAGTAAAGCACCCGAAGCGTCGAGAACAGTCGGGTCTCACACCCGCTGCTGGGGCCACGCCAGTCTCTGTAACCTGATCCCGCCCACCTCTCCTGACCAGTGGCCACCGGCTGTTTGGAAACGCTGGGGAGGGCTCTGTGAGCTGGGGGTCTTCCGGGTGAGAGGCCCCGAGGTCTGCTCAGTGCCCTGGGCCAGGACGTCTCGGCCCAGACCCTCCTTCTGCCCACACAGGGTCAGGGTGAGGGCCGCGTGGGAACGTGCGGGGAAGTGGGCGAGCCAGTGCCTGCTCCTTGTATGGCGGCCCTGGGCGTTAGTTAGAGGCTAACTCCGAACGTGGCTCCCCTCCTGGGGGCACCCTGGGCTCATTGAGGCTCTCAGGTCACCTCTGCTAGACTCCGTTCTGGTGGCTCCACTTTTTTAAGCGCGTAACATAAAACACAGACTTTACCTTTACGTTGTGAAATGGCTTGCCTGCTTAGAAGCTAGCGTGCTCACAGTTGGGCTGAGGGTGTTGGTCTCTTGTCTCTCTCTTGGACCATCTTGGGGGCCATCCCAGGCCCGTGAGCCAGTGTTGGGTGAGCGGAAGCCACAAGGAGAACAATGATTTTTCTCGTACGCGCAGAGCTTATACGAGGGCTCTGCCACTCCAGGCAGACAGCTGGGAGGCAGTGTTTTAATTTCAGAGAGCTGTAGCTGTCATTTTTTATTATTTATTTTTTTGAGAGAGAGAGAGAGAGAGTGTGGAAGGGGCAGAGGGAGGGAGAGAGAGAACCTCAAACAGGCCCCGTGCTCAGTGTGGAGCCTGATGTAGAGCTCGATCTCACCACCCTGATCATGACCTGAGCCGAGACAAGAATCCGACACTCAGCCGACCGAGCCCCCCAGGTGCCCCCAGAGCTGCGGCTTTTAAAGGAAAAGAGGGAGGTCTCCTTTCAAAGTTGCTAAGAGTCTTGTGTGGTCTTTGAGTGGTCCAGGAGCTGTGTGGTCATAGACTGATTTGGAAAGAACAGACTGTTGCTTGCAGTCAAGGTGGGGACTAGGGGAGGGGGATACGAGAGGAGAGGGTCATGCTGAATGGGCCCGTTGACTTTATTCTCCCGTGTTTTATCATGAAAACTAAAAAGTCTACAAAAAGGATCATAGAGCAAATACCCGCTTGCCATCACCTGATTCTACAACCGTCTGTGACGCTTTATTATCTCACAGCTTTCCATCCACCCATCTCTCCATCATCCTGCTCGATTGATGCATTTCAGAGTAAGTGGCAGATGCTGTCATATTTCACCCCTGAACCCTTGAGTATATACGTCAGTCTGCAGCTCATTTGTTTATGGTTCCTGGTCCTGCTGATTATTGCTTATGTGGTAAACACAAAACCTATCCGGGTGTGACCGTAAATTAGCCAGACCGACTTTACTGTGCGTCTTGTAAACCGACTCAGAAGACTGCACACGGGATGAATGGCAGGTGTCTGGGAGACAGTAAAGGCTCATTTAGAAACCCGTGTTAACAGGCTGGAACCTCGGGTGACAGCGGGTAGTTGCCCGCCAGCTGTCTGCATACTTCAAAGGCCTGGGCTGCTTCTGGCCTCACTTTCCTCCTCCCTGCACTCCAGACACAGTGGAGACCTGAGAGCTGCCAGCCCGTCTCCAGGTCCCGCTGGCTCTGCTGGCTGGGTCTTGCTTCCCGCAGAATGATGTGATCGTGCCATCCAGCCCATCCCTGCCTCCCGCTGTGCATCAGCCTGGGTTCTCCAGACAAACAGAGCCATTCCTTTATGTGAAGAAATTTGTTGTAAGGAATTGGGTCCCACAGTGAATGTAGGTTGAGAAGTCCCAAGGTCTGCCATCAGTGAGTCACCTAGGAGGCATGGTGGCCCTGGGACCAGCTCCCAGAGGAGCTGAGGGTGTAGTTGAAGTCTGAAATCTGGCAGGCTCGAGACCTTGGAGGAGCCCATGTTTCCTTTCATGTCCCAAGTTAGAAAGACTGATGTCGCAGTTCACGGGGTCAGGCAGGTGTCCCCTCCTTGGGGAAAAGCCTTTCTTTCCAGGCTGTCCACTGATTGGATGAGGCCCACCCAGTTGGGGACGGCGGTTGGTTTTACTCAGTGTGCGGATTTAAATGCTAACCTTGTCTGGAAACACCCTCTCAGATGCACCTGCTGTAAATGTGTTGTCGTGGGTCACACGTGGGCACCTGTTGCCCAGACAAGACAGCGTGCAGTTGACTCTGGTGGGAATTTTAGCCTAACTGCTTTATGGACACATCTCGCGTACAGATGCCAGTGTCCCCTCTGCCGTGTCCCCAGGAGGGAGGTGTCCCAGTCTTTGACTCCCCCGCTGATGGGAGGCTCCCCACTTTACAGGGGGGCTCCCTCTGTGTCTTTCAAGGAAGGCAGCAGTCACCGGCACTGATCACTTAGAGGCTAGGTTTCAGAGTGGTCCAGTTGTCTCTTTTGTTAAGGGTTCGAAAGACATTTCATTCTTAGAATTCTCTAGAAACCTTTGCAAAGATCTGCTTGGGTCCACATTTGCGCACGAGGCTCTGTTAGTTACCAGCATCAGGCACTTCCTCCCGGGTGACGGTGAAGCACAGCCTGGCCGGCTCCGGCGTGACAGCTCTCTCTCTTCCCACAGTGCTCCACCGCTACAGACACATCCTGGGGCTGTGGCAGCCAGACATCGGGCCCTACGGAGGACTGCTGAACGTGGTGGTGAGTCCGAGCCCGCGGCGCTGGGCCCTGGTGCGGGTGGGACTGAGGCCCTAGTGGTCTTCTCCCCGAGGCGCCGCCCGGTGGTCACAGGGAGCCCCCTTAGGTGACTTGCAATTTTGTAAATGACCAAAGGTTCTCACTGCGACCTTGGACTTGGTGGTGAGGAGCCACAGGGTGTCCTCCCTCCCTCATCCTGGTCCCCGCCTGCAGACATCTCGGCCATTGTGTTCACGCCAGCAGGACATGCTAGTTTTGGGTTGTGCACTCACTTCTTGTCCTAAATCAGGGGCCCCTTGGAGCCGTAAACAGTCACCCTCTGACCCTGGCGGCCCCGTCTCTGTGCCCCGAGGCGTGCCCCAGCTGTGACTCGTCATGCGGACTTTTTATCGTTCCACTAACGCTCGTGAGTGCCTGTCCCATGAATAAGACGCAGTTCAGTGGCCAGGACGGTGGGCTGGGGTGCAGTGTCCTGGTGAGTCACCTGGGAGGCACGGTGGCCCTGGGACCAGGCAGGCCTGGTGCTGACTGGAAGCCTCAGTGGAGTCGTAAAGTGGGGTTCACCCACCATAGTAACACTGGGGTCAGGCCAGGGTCCTTGATGGATGGGAAAAACAGCGGTGGGCACTTTGGGGGAAACTGTATTTCCACAATCTGCGAGCCTCTCCCCACAAATCCTGTATTACTCGCTGTCTTAGCTTCTGGGGGCCAAATTACCAAGCTACCACCAGTGGATTCTGTCACTCATCTGGAAGCCTGACGTCCTCAGTATTAACCAGGCTGAGACCAGGGTGTCGTGGGGTCGCCGCTCTCCCTCTGAAGGCTCTGGGGGAGGGTCCTCCCTGCCTCTTCCCAGCTGCGAGGCCCAGGTGTCCCTTGTCTGTGGCTGCACCCCTGCAGCCTCTGCCCCTGACCCCTCCCCCCTCTGTGTGTCTCAGACCTAGTCTGCCTCCCTCTCTCGGGAATGCAGTGGTTGCATTGAGGGCCCGGGTGAGCCCCAGCCATCTCTTCTTAAGATCTTCAACTTCACGTTTGTAAAATCCTCGTTTTGCAGTATAGGGTGGTGACGTTCATGGGTTCCGGGGACTTCTTTGGGGGCTACTGTTTAGCGGTCATGATTACAAGGAGGAAGAGGCCTTTACGGGGGGGGAGATGTGGCCAACAGCACCCATCGCGGTGATCCCCGTTAGCTAACTGGCAACGGGACTCTGACCTCAGGCCCCTCCTGGTTTCACTCGATGGACTTAGCCTCCCTTCTGTGGATCCTTGCCAAAAATACACAACCTGAATGTGATCATGGGCACCCCTTCACACAGACCCTCCTGGGGGCCAGGCCCCAGAAGAACTGCCTTCTGCCTGCTGAGTGCCCGGCTCACCGTAGGCAGGAAGGGATGATGAGCTGAGGCCTGTGCTCCTGGGGACAAAGGGGACCAGGGCCGGCAGAAGAGGACCAAAGGGGACAGCTTGCCCAGTGGGGGTGCGTGCAGGTGCTTGGTTGTGCCAGTAGCCTGATCCTGTCTCCTGAGAGCTTCTCCCCGCCAGACCATAGTGTTTCTTGTTTCAGCCGCCTAGACTTCCTGATTCTGTCTGTCCGCCCTTTTTCCGTCTCCTGCAGGCCGGTTCTTTTCCCTGTGGAGGCGGACACTGTCGCTCAATACTGAGGAGCTGGGTGATTCTCTTCCCTCAAATGTGGTCAGGCAGGTCAGGCAGTCAGGGGCTCTCGTAGAGGCGTGCTTTAGCTCTGTGTCTAAGTCCCGGTGCTGGGGCACCCCTGTCCGTGCCCCGGGGGTTCCTGGAGGCGCCCATCTCTGCTGCTTGCAGCTGGGACATCTCGAGACCTGTCCGACCCGGGGGTTGTCCAGCGTGTGCCCAGCCTGTCCCGGGCTCGGTGTTCAGCCGGAGCGCGGGCCCCTCGGCAGATCCCGGGGGTCTTTCTCCACACAGCTCCCTCCTTTCTGGGACTCTGACCCCCGTGCTCCAGCATGCCAGCCACCTCGAAGTCCAGTCTCTGTTTTCTCTGTTTGCCTGGGCCCCTCTCTGCTCTGGGGTCTGGCAGGTGCCTCTGGCAGGAATCCAGCGCGTGGCCAGGGGTTACAGCCCCTCGCTGCGTGTTGGCCGTGGTCGCATTTGTGTTCACAGCAGCCCCCGTTACTCCGCCGTGGCCAGGATGCAAGTCTGGCTTTGTTTCTTGTGCTTCTGTTGAGGTTTTTCCCTCTTCCTTGTCTTGTAGAATACATGAGGAGGCAAAGTTACTTTAAAGTCTGTGACCTCCAGTTCACTTTACAGACTTTTTCCTCTGGATTTTCAGGCATGGCCTGGCGTTGCCCGCACCCGTGGCCGTGGCTGCTGCTCTCCCCAGGAGGGTCCCTGGCCTCTGGCCTGGGTTCATAGCCAGCAGAGCACTTGGCTCTGACCAGGTTGTCACCTGAGAGAGCCTAGGCACCTCCTCTCCAGGGCCTGTATTCCCAGCAGGGCACAGATACCGCTGAAGCCTCTCCTGGCTGGTTGGCCTCTCAGCAGCCACTTTCTGCTTGACTTCCCCATCTCCCAGCCTCACGGGTTAGGATCCGGAAGGTGCCTCAAGGGCAGAGCTATGCACACTTTGGGATCCTGCCCTAGAGCCGTGGCTTCCGTGGCAGCCTTGGGGGCTCCACCACCCCACCACCCTCTGCCAGGAGTAGTCAGGGGCCTGAGACCCAGGGGTGGGAGGCCCTGCCCCCTTTGGCTCACCTGTCCCTTCTTTTCAGGCCCTTGGTCCTTGTCTTGGGGCCCCTGGTGTCTTCAGGCAGCATTCGAACTGCTGTGTGTGCAGACTTCCCAGCTGGTGTCTGCAGGAGGGGCTGTTTGTTGTAAGCACCCTGGTCCTAAGCAGGAGGAAAGTGTTTTTATTTTTTATTTTTTTAATGTTTATTTACTTATTAAAAAAATTCTTTTTAGTGTTTATTTGTTTGTGAGAGAGACAGCCAGCCAGACAGAGTGTGAGCGGGGGAGGGGCAGAGAAAGAGGGAGACACAGAATCTGAAGCAGGCCTCAGGCTCTGAGCTATCATCACAGAGTCCGACGCAGGGCTCGAACTCGTGAACCGTGAAATCACGATCTGAGCTGAAGTCAGACACTTAATTTAACTAGGGCCACCCAGGCGCCCCTAAATGTTCATTTATTTTTGAGAGAGAGGGAGAGACAGAACATGAATGGGGAGAGGCCAGAGGGAGAGGGAGACACAGAACCCGAAGCAGGCTCCAGGCTCCCAGCTGTCAGCACAGAGCCCGACGCGGGGCTCGAACTCACAAACCGTGAGATCATGACCTGAGCCGAAGTTGGACGCTCAGCCGTCTGAGCCACCCAGGCGCCCCAGGAGGAAAGTCTTGTAGCTTCATTTTTACGTGCTGCTCCGTCGCTTGTCTGTCCTGTTTTGAATAGTAGCTGCTCAGTTCTAGTGCTCTACAGGCATCTGTATCGTGGGATGCGGCGCTTTGCTGGGTCTCCAGCGTGGCTGTCCTCCCTCCTCGGGCTCGCCATGTGCTCTTAGCAGAAGCCCCAGGGCTGGGGGTGTGCAGGTGCCTGACCCCCGTGTCACTGCCGCTGGTTCTCCAGTGTGAGTGGAGTCTGGTGCCCTTTGGGGAGCGCCCGTGTTCTGATCTTGCTTCCCCCTCTGCTTGCACACGCTCCTGGTGAGTCCACGGGCCCGGCCACAAGCGCGTGGTAGTAACAGATGGCACATTGGGGCCCTGCGTAGCCTCGGCGTGGGCTCTTCAGAGCCTGGCTCAGCTGAGTCACCTGGGGGCCCCAAGAGCTCTGTCACTCTGTGGTTTGCTCACCAGGTGGGGGTTGGACAGGGATAAATATTGCTTCATATTCTTTACGATGCAGTGGAAACATCCATTAAGAAACATGCTTTATATTTATGTTCAACATCACTGGGGAAAGCCTTGCATTTAGAACGTTCCTTCCAGGACAAGCCAGTCTGCTCCCCAGCGTGGGCAGACTGCTTTCCTTTCTTTAGGCAGGGAGGGTGATAATTGTTTTTTTTTTTCCTGGCAGTGAGTAATAGAGTAAAAAAGAAATTGCAGCTTCTGAAAGGAGGGGGTAATTAGGGGAGAATGGAGCCATGACAAAAGAGTGTTGGCTTGCCCTTCTCAGACCGGTTTGCCACAGGAATGATGGGAGCGCACCCAAGCTCCTTGCCCGGGACACCCCTCCCCCGCCCCCAGTCCAGTCCCTGTCTGTCTGCCACCACTTTGCATGCACCAAAGAGCCACGGCAGCGTGCACACCCACAGTTATCATGCATGTTGCACAGCCACGGCATCTGTCTTCTCAGTTTGTTTCTGATTTTCAGGCATTTTATTTTTTAATTTTTAGCTTTTTAAAGTTTATTTTGAGAAACAGTGCGTGTGTGTGAATGGGGGAGGGGCAGAGAGAGGGAGAGAGAGAATTCCAAGCAGGTTCTGTGCTGTCAGTGCAGAGCCTGATGGGGAGCTCAAACCCATGAACTGTGAGATCGTGACCTGAGCCGAAACCAAGAGTCGGACGCTTAACCGACTGAGCCACCTGGGCGCCCCAAGATTTCATTCTTTTTTTACGGCTGAGTAGTATTCCACTGTGTACCCACTACGTCTTTATCCATTCATCTGTTGACGGACAGTTAGGCTGTTTCCATATCTTGGCTACTGTAGATAATGGTGCAGGTAAGTGTTTATTTTCAGCCTCGTTGAGGTGTAATTGACAAAGTTGTGGGCTACGTGAGGAATACAGCTTGGTGATATTTGTGTTCTTTGTGCAAGGATTCCTGCCATCTAGTGACGAGTACGTCTTCCACTTCCCATTTCTATCCGTTCTTTTCTGAGTGAGAACACTTAAGTTCTACTCTTTTAGAAGATTTCAGTCACCGTGTTTATGAAAAGTAACTACTTTTTAAACAACAAGCACTTGGTAGGTGGGCCATGCTTATCCTGATGCGCTGGATCCTGGTGCGCTAGACTGTATGTTCCCTGGCCCCAAGATTCTGGGCGGGGCTGCGGTGTGGGGACGAGGGTGGTCCTCGAGGGCAGTGTGGGGTAGAGACCTCCTGCCTCAGCCCCTCAGCCTAAATCTCACGTGGACTTGTGCCCTTCCTCCTCACCACAGGTGGACGGCTTGTTCATCATTGGCTGGATGTACCTGCCTCCCCACGACCCTCATGTGGACGACCCCATGCGATTCAAGCCCTTGTTCAGGGTCCACCTGATGGAGAGAAAGTCTGCCACGGTGGAGTGCATGTATGGTCACAGAGGGCCCCACAATGGCCACATCCAGGTGAGCGCCCGGGGCTCCCTTACATACAGTAGCCGAGTGCAGGCATGGGGCTGGGCTCCTCTGTCGCCCCCGGTCCCAGTGGCAGCGGGGGTGCGGTGTTGGCTGAGCTGGCTGTGGGGTTCCCAGCTGCAGGCCCGTGTGCACACAGAGCAGCAGACAGGGGAGGAAGTGGGGGCTCAGCCCCGCCCCTTGGGTGTGTTCCCGATGTGATGGTGCTGTGATGTAGCCCCTCAGAGACTCACTCACTGGGACCTGCCAGGGATTCTGTGTTCGGTCGGAACCGTCCTTTTTGCCATGATTCCTCACCGCTCCCAGGTTTCCTCTTTGAAAGAGTATCAACTTGGAATAAAACACTCTGCTCTCTGATAATGGTCTGGTGAACCGCCACCCCAGTGAGCCCGTGTGAAACAGCAGCCCCTTAGCTGTGCTGTGATGTGTCGCCTTGGAAAAGCCTCCCAGATGCACTGTCCTCTGAGGAGGAGGTGCGCGTCCAGGCAGCCCTGAGCTCCCTTCTTGGGACTGGCCACGATTCGGCAGCTCTTGGGCTTCCGTACGCGTGCGGGGGGTGTCTGTGCCGGAGAGGCTGATCGCGCTGCCCCGGCTGCCTGCCCGGCGTGCCGTGACTGACCCGTTCCCCTCTCCTTTGTCGTGAACCCTCAAGATTGTGAAGAAGGACGAGTTCTCCACCAAGTGCAACCAGACGGACCACCACAGGATGTCTGGCGGGAGGCAGGAGGTGAGCCTGAACCCCTCCGTTCGCGGGTTGATGTCGCCAGCGTGCCCCCTGTGAGAGGGTCGTCTCCCCTGCCCCGTCCGTCGGAAAGGGCACCGCGTGTGCGGGTGCACGGCCACGGGCTTTCGTTACCCGCCACCCCTGAGAACAGGCGGAGCGAAGAGAAGTAGTTTTCTCTGAGCGGCTCCCCTTTGCCCCTTTGGCGAGAGAGTCCAGGTGCTGTTGGAGATTCTTCTCGCGTGTGCGTGCGTGGGGAGACCAGACGGCTTTTCTGGAGCCTCTGTGTTCTCCCGGCAGACGGGCCTCGTGGCTGACATTTCCACGTCATGGCCACACAGAGGGGAGGCCTGTCTCTGAGCTTCACTCGTGAGTTTCTTTGGACTTCCTTTTATTTGCACAAGTAATTTCATATTGCCTTTGAGTTTCTGTGTTCTGAGGATCTAAGTCACACTGCCATTTCAAAACATCCTAAGGAAAACTTGAATTTTTAAAGTGTCGGATGCTCCCCGAACTGATGGTTATTGGTTGGGCCTGCATTTCTCAGTCAGGTTCTGAGTCCGGTCGCTTCCCTGTTAGCCCGAGAAGTGCAGGGAGATTGAACGTACGCGCACACGTACGCGCGTCTTTGTGTAAAGAGTGCACGCACATGCTCACTGGAATCCCTTGAAGGCGGAGGAGGTCCCTGTTTCCTCAGATATGTGGCACGTGATGGAAATGCTCTATTCTTCACAATAGTGTCACCGACGATTGCATGTACGTCGCACGCACAACGCGCAGGTGTTGCTGTAGTTCACGTTTCAGCAGAAGACGTGTTTCCCGAGAGTAGACACTCCTCAGTCGTCGAGACTGTAAAGGGACCGTGCGGTGTGTTTCTGGAAGGACATATGCTGGGGTCGGGAAAAGTTCTTGGCTGCCGCCTTCTGTGTGTGGGCTCGCCAATCGGGAAGTGGAATGGTATCACTTCGATTGTAAAAGCAGTGACACCAGTCCTTTGTGGATGGAAACTAGGAACGAGTGCGTGTGAGGCAGGAGCACGGCCTTGCCGGTCTCCTGGCCCTGGGGTCCTTTTGCGTTTCCCTTGCCGTGACCTCGGCCGAGGCTGAGGTGAGGGGCATGAGCAAGGGCTCCCCGTGGCTCCTTCTCTGAACGTTAGGAAACATCCTTGCTTCTTTTTCTGCTTGATGTTTCTAATTGACTCGTAGCAGCTTATCGTCTGGGGAAATGAATCCTTCAAGGTGTGAGTTGCGAGTCATTTCTTATTCATTATTTTGTGTTTTGGTTTGATTTATAGTGTGTTTTTCTCCAGGAGTTTTTTTAATGTTTATGTGTTTTTAACTTTTATGTAGTCAGAGGCATCTCTCTTTCCCCTGCCCGGCCCATCCGAGAGGATGGGCAGACCGTCCCCCGTGCAGAGCAGAGGGCCGCGCCCTGTCCCCAGGCAGACCGTCCCCAGGCACAGCGGCGGGACCTCAAGGTCCCCAGTGAGCCAGCCTGGCGTTGCTGTGGTGGGAGAGCTTGCCGTCTGGCCCTGTGGTCACTTTGTCCATGTTAGGTGCTCTGCTGTCTGCTGCTTGTCTCTGTCTCCCCTCAGCTGTGTGGGGATGGGGTTCTCCTGTGGATTTGTGTGTCAGCCGGTGATGTCTTCACTTTCTCGTTCAGTCTTTTGGATCCAGAGGATGGCTCCAGGCTCCAGGGAGAGAGGACAGGCCGTGGGGGGGACATCGCCATGTGTCCTGATAGCTCTGAGCACTGAGGCGAAGGGCTGAGCCCCGGACTCTGGCTGCCCTGTGCTCTAATGGCTGACGGTCATTTAAAAATCTGGGCCCTGGGGCGCTTGGGTAGCTCCGTCAGTTGAGCGTCGGCTTCGGCTCGGGTTATGATCTCACAGTTCATGAGTTCGAGCCCTGCATCAGGCTCTGTGCTGACAGCTTGGAGCCTGGAGCCTGCTTCCGATTCTGTGTCTTCCTCTCTCTCTGCCCCTCCCCTGCTTGTGCTGTCTCTCTCTCTCTCTCTCTCTCTCTCAAAAATATTAAATAAACATATGAAAAATAAAATAAAATTCTGGGCCCAGAGGGCACTTCCCAGGGGATTGAGAGCTCCTGGCAGCCAAGAGGGCTAGCAGGGGACCATGGCAGCAAGTGCAGTCTTCCCCGGGGACGCGGGAGTCCTCACGCCCCCAGGGGCCGGCCTGGCACCCTGCTCTCCTTCGTTCTCTGTGGCACCACAAGAGCCCGTGAAGGATGCCGGGCGGCTGGGCTGTCTGAGAAGTGCTGACTCCAGGTGCCCCGTGGGTCTCTGGCTCATACGCTGCAGGTGCCCCGTGGGTCTCTGGCTCATACGCTGCAGGTGCCCCGTGGGTCTCTGGCTCATACACCAAGTCTTGCTCACCAGCCCTTCCGCTTCTCCCACCCAGCTCCAGGCCCGGGGTTTCTGCCCACCGTGTGCACCTCTGAATGCCAAGTTCAGACGCGAGTCAGGCCGCGATGCCCTCAGCCTGCTCCTCATGGCATGCCCCGGGGGACCTGTGCGTGCTCCACAAACCGCAGCCCCTCTCCTGGGTTCTGTGAGCAGGGCAGGCTCCTGGGCCCACGCAGACTTGCCTCCTCTGGCCTCCGTCACTAGATGACAGCCAGGCCCAGCTGCCGTCTTCCCTGCCCACCCTCTGCCTGTCCAGCCCCCAGCCTGAGGTTTCTGGAAATCGGGGCTGCGAGGAGGAGCAGAGATGGGGAAGAGAGGAGGGAGGCAGGATGGGCAGGCCCCACCCCTGAGATGCTGTGGGTGTCCGTCATCCCTCCCGACCAGGCCTCGCTCCTGGCGCTCTGTTGTGTGGAGAGGTTCTCGCCCTACATTCCTGAACGGGACGCGAGATGCTTTTGTTTTGCTTTTTTTTGTCTTTTGTACTTTTTCACCTGAGCATTGAAATGTCACCTTCTGATCATCAAACACGAATTCATTGGAGCCCCACGCAGGGTCAGCCCCTGTGCTTGTCCTGTGTTATCCCTTCATGTTTTCCAAATTGTTTTTTTATGTAATTACAATCTAACTCTATCTAATTTGGGTCTTTTTTTTTTTAAAGCCGTTTAGCTGTTCCAGAAATACTTCCCAGTCTCATTAGAATTGTTTACAAACTTCAGTTTGACCGCAACATCCCATCTGTCACCTGAGGTCTTTGACTCTATGAGTGTGATCCTCTCTCTTGCAGTCGGGCATGGGGTCTGTGCTCAGGTGTTTGTGTTTCCCCACTGCCCTCCTGACCACGTGCTCAAGTGACTTGCTCTCTGAGAGCCTCAGTCCTTACCTGTGAAACGGGGCCATGCAGTTGCCCACAGAACCCACATGAGTTGGAGGGCTGAGTAGGGCACAGCATGTGAAAGTCTTAGCACCAGGCCTGGCCACGGCCGCCTGGGAGAGACGCCAGGCTTCTTCCTGGAACTGAACTGCCTGAACTCTGTGCAAAAACCTTACCTGGTTTTTGGACCATACACTTGTGGGATTGCCAGGTAAAAGGCCCTGAAGATGTTCCAGATTCTTGTTATGTGTCGTCTGTTTGCTGGTTCATGTTCACAACCCACCAGGGCGGGTAAGCCCCCTGCTTCCTGTGCTCCTCCCGTCCTTGACGGTGGCCCTGGTGGAAGCAAGGCCAGGGAGCACGTGGACTTTGGATGAGGTCTGATTCTGCCACCTACTCCTGGTGACATAGGAAGGGTTTCCGAAGGCCCACACCTCTGTAGGATGGGGAAGACGCTAGCACCTGTCTCTCGGGCTGCTGTGAAGATGAACACGATGGTTATATGGCGCCAGCACGTGGTGAGCAAGCTCTGGGAAATATTGTTCTTGTCTTCTGTGTTCTGGGCTCCTATGTTTTCCTTGTGCATGCACCTCTCATGAGATAATTGCATAATAAACATATTTCAAAGGCCTTTGTTCTGAGTAATTGGGCCTGGTTGCTATTTCTAATGACTCTGACCTTTTCATGCAAAGTAAATAAGATTACGACTCCTCACAAGCCATCTTCCGTGGTATTTAGTTCAAGTCCGATTATTCACCATGGTAACATCAAAGTCCTTGCTCATTTATACTTCAATTCCATTTTTATCTGTTGCTTATGGGTTTGAGTTTTTGAGGGCCTTTCCTCCATGAGCTCAGCCATTTGAGTGGAAGCTTTTGACTTTGGTAAAGTATATAATTTGTCAAGTGTTTTTCTTTTCCCCCCATATTTATTTATATTTGAGAGTAAGAGAGAGAGCGAGACAGTGTGTGAGTAGGGGGAGGGGCAGAAAGAGGGGGACACAGACTCCCAAGCAGACTCAAGCCTCTGAACTGTCAGCACAGAGCCCGATGTGGGGCTCAAACCCACAAGCTGTGAGATCTTGACCTGAGCCAAAGTTGGATGCCCAACCAACTGAGCCACCCAGGTGCCCCAGTTTTCTTTTTTTTAAATGTTTATTTATTTTGAGAGAAGAGAAAATGAGTGGGGGAGGGGCAGAAAGAGAGGGGGACAGAGGGTTCGAAGCAGTCTCAGCACTGACAGCAGTGATCCTGGTGTGGGGCTTGAACTCACAAACTGTGAGATCATGAGCCGGAGTTGGACTCTTAAGTGACTGAGTCAACCAGGCGCCCTGGGACAGGCAGTGTTTATTAAGATACAGAAAAATAACCGTAAAAGAAAAACCTTCACAAATTAGGGGCACCTGGGTGGCTCAGCCGGTTATGTGTCCAACTTCGGCTCAGGTCATGATCTTGAGGTTCGTGTGTTCAAGCCCTGCTTCGGACTCTGCATTGAAGGCTCAGAGTCTGGAGCCTGCTTCAGATTCTGTATCTCCTTCTCTCTCTCTCTGCCCCTCCCCCGCTTGTGTGCACGTGTGCGCATGCTCTCTTTCACTCAAACACAAACTTAAAAAAACAAAAAACATTGCCTATCCCTAAGTTACAAAGATTCTTGCTCTTTTCAGAAACATGATAGCTTCATGCTATGTTTGGGTCTGTGGCCCATCCAGCATTATTTCTTGTGTGTGGTGTGAGGCCGGGATCGTGGTTCCTTTTCTCCACATGGCTGTCCAGTTGTTTGAGCATCATTTGTGAAAGAGACTTTTTTTTCATATTGTGTGGCTTGGACATATTTGTCAAAAATCAGCTGACGAGCTAAATGGGTCTGTTTCTGGGCTCTCCGTTTCATTTCATCGATGTTTTTGTCAGTCCCGATGCTCTTACCACCATCTTGATCACTGTGGTTTTCTCTTTAAGTCATAATGTGAGCTGGTGGAGGTCCTCCAACTTTGTTGTTTTGAAAGATGGCTTTGGATGTTGTAGGTTCTTTTCATTTCCATATGAATTTCAGAATTGGCTTGTCATTTTCTACAGAAATCCTGGTGGGACTGTGACTGTCATGGCGCTGAGTCTACAGATGGATTCGGAGAGAATTGCTGGCTTGGTCTGAGTCCTCCCGGCTGCAGGCACCCCTGTCATGGAGGCTCATTCGCACCCTCTCGGTGCTGTGGTTGTCGGAGCAGGGGCCACACACGTGTTTCCTAACATGTGATCCCAGGTCTTGTGTTGTTTGAGGCTGCTGCAAATAGGATGTAAAAGTTCGTTTTCCAGTTTTGTGCTCCTGATATAGATACTTCCAGTTGATTTGTATATACTGAGCTTGTGGTTTAGTAGCCGTGTGCTTCAGTCACTGTGGCTCGAGGTTAGGCAGTGATGTGTTAAAGCAACTGACGGATTATAGCTCTTCTGTATTTTGTTGTTGTTGTTGTTGTTGTTAAATCTCTCTTGCTTCTGTTTGTAAAGCTAATTTTAGACGGTCATTAAAAATGCTACATTGAGTTCAGAACTCAGAGCTGGGGATTAGGTTAAATACACACCATGAAGTTATTAAGCACTAAATATCCTTCACATGGTTTGATTCCACAATGAATTACTGAGTTTTGAGGACACATGTTTATAGAACCTCCCTTCTTGCAAATAAACTTTTTGAACGTATAACGTAGCTATGAAGGCACCTCCATTCTCCTCCGGCCACACCTATCTTGTTCTTCATCGGCAGCTGGTGAAAGCAGCTCGAGCCAGTGTGACCAGCACGGGGTTTAGCGACAAGAGTCCTGCAGCCCAGAAGCCTGAGGACTAGGCTTGGGTTAGACACCATATCCCATGGCGGCCACGGAAGCGAGGCTTATGTGGCTGCTGCCTGGGAGCTCCAGACGTGGGCTGTGGCCCCAGCCTTGCCTGAAGGGACCCCACGGTCCCTCTTGTTTCCTGAAGTTTGGGAAAGTGGGGGCCAGAGCCCCTTACTTTTCATTGGTGACTCACCCCCCAGGAGGGAGGCCCGGTCCCGGGAGACCACAGTATGGCAGCCCCTATCTCTGGCCAGCCGAATCTCCATCCCATCCACCCCAGTGGGACTGTGGTGCAGGCATGCCCAAGCTGTAAGATGCTGCATGTATCCGCTCAGTGCCACAGGGAATGGCCTTACGTGTGAGTCATGGTGATTTTCATGATTGTGTTCTCTTGGAAGGAATTCCGCACGTGGCTGAGGGAAGAATGGGGGCGGACACTGGAGGACATTTTCCACGAGCACATGCAGGAGCTCATCCTGATGAAGTTTATCTACACTAGTCAGTACGAGTAAGTGCATCCTCCTCTGTGGGCATTGTGAGCACAGCCCTGCTGTGTGGGTACTGGGTACAGTCCCTCTCTGTGGGTACTGAGCGCGGTCCCTTTCCGTGGGCACTGTGAGCGCATCCTTGCTCTGTGGGTACGGGGTACAGTCCCTCTCTCTGGGTACTGAGTGCAGTCCCCTTCTGTGGGTACTGGGTACAGTCCCTCTCTGTGGGTACAGAGTGCAGTCCCCTTCTGTGGGTACTGAGCTTAATCCCTCTCTGTGGGTACTGTGAGTACAGCCCTGCTCTGTGGGTACTGAGCACAGTCCCTCTGTGGGTACTGAATGCAGTCCCCCTCTGTGGGTACTAAGCACAGTCCCTCTCCGTGGGTACCGAGTGCACCCCTGCTCTGTGGGTACTGAGCACACTCTGTCCCTGTGCACACTGAGTGCAGCTCCCTTTGTGGGTACTGTGAGCCTAGTCCCCCTTCACAGTTACTGAGCGCAGCTCCCTCTGTGGGTGGTGTGAATACAGACCCTCTCTTGGTAGGTACTGTGAGCATAGTCTCTCCCAGAGTACTGTGAGTACAGTTTCTATCCTCCCCACTGTGCCTTACCTTGGTGTCTGTTTTGTGTCTGCTTTGTCGCCAGCATCCAGCAGCGGCGTGCTCTGACAAGCCTGGCCCGTGTGCCAAAGCCTCAGGGCGTTTCCCCACGTCTGCTGGGGGAGGCCTCCGCCTCTCTTAGCTGCTCTCCTTGCCTTGGCCTCTGCCCCTGGGCCTTGTCCCCGGGTCCCACGTAAACAACCCCTGGTGCAGCGAACGCCCCCTCCGCAGTCTCGGGTCGGCATCCTGTGCCGGGATGACAGAGCAGGAGTGGCATCCCCTCCCCCTCTGCAGAGAGCTCTACCCGCCGCAGCTGCCCTGCGGTGCCCGGTAGAGCGTAAGCCCTGGTAGAATCCGATGAGGTGTGACGTGTGCCCTGCGTGTGTTTTGAGGGGGCGACGACTGTGGCTCAGTAACGCGGCGTGCCTCCTGCCCCCCGCTGGCCTGGGAGGACCCTAACCGGGCTGTACCGGGCCGCCCTGCCCTGCCGGCCCTCCGTCACCAGGCAGGGAGGTGCGTGAGCTCTGTACTCTGCCTCCCTGTCCCCCCACCCGAGCTGCTCTCAAGCCACCTGTTCCCCCCACAGCAACTGCCTGACGTACCGCCGCATCTACCTCCCGCCCAGCCACCCGGACGACCTCATCAGACCCGGCCTCTTCAAAGGCACCTATGGCAGCCACGGCCTAGAGATCGTCATGCTCAGCTTCCACGGGAAGCGGGCCAGGGGCACGAAGATCACGGTGAGTCTGGTGCCACCCTGGCTACTCACAGTGGGCCCTGGAGCCGTGGCTTTGCCGGGGATGCAGGTTGTCAGGCCTAGCCAGACCCACTGATGCAGGATTTGCATTTCACAAGACCTCTAGGGGATCGGGAGCGTTTCTCAGGTGGCCTTACCCCATGGCACCCAGTCCTGGCCACACGCCAGAGTCCCTGGAGATGTTGAGAAAACACTGATGTCGGGCCCTAGAGACTCTGATCCATGGAGGGCGACCTGGGTGCGTGGCTCCAGGAGTTCCCCAGGTGACGGTAGGGTGCTGCCACATCGGAGCCCCCTGCGTTATTACACGGGCTCCCACTGCCCGTCCTGACCTCAGCAGCTGGTGCACACAGTCGGAGGATTGTTGAGCTGAAGGTGGCGGGGGGCGGGTCTTAAACAAATCAGCCCTCTGTCCCTGCCTCATCGACACCGGTCACACCGTGCTCACCTGTCATTTGCATAGCCAGGGCGCCTTTCTGGCAGGTGCACCGAAGCGTCCCGGGGAGGAATGCCTCTTCCTAGTTCTCACAAAGCCTTCTTCTTGAATCCTGGTTGGCCAGGGCCCCTGTGCTCTGGGAAGGCTCCTTGTGAGCAGAGCGCAGCCCTGGGGTCTCGTGCGGAGCTGCAGGGCCTGGAGGAGCTCCTGGGTTCAGGCTCAGGAGCGTTTGCGTCCCGGGCAGGGATCTGGGCTGGCGCTCAGGCCAGGAGGGTCTGTGCACTTCTCTAAGCCCCAGTTTTTTTTATCTTATCTTATTTTCTTCTATTTAGAGAGGGAGATGGTCAGAGGCAGAGAAAGGAGACTCTTAAGCAGGCTCCACTCTGAGCATGGTGCCCAATGTGGGGCTTGATCTCACGACCGTGAGATTGTGACTCGAGCAGAAATCAAGAGACGCTTAACCAACTGAGCCACCCAGGTGCCCCATCTAAGCCCCAGTCTTAGCCCCTCCAGACTGGGAAGGTTTTTACACCTGGAGGTCTCAAGCACACATGAGCCACTGTGCCAGGGGCCTGTGCACCTCACAAGGTCACTCGGATGCTGTCAGGTCCGTGTTTTCAAAGACCCCTTCACAGATGGGTTGCCTGCCGTAGGCACTTAGTTTTTACGGGCATCTAAGACGTTCTTACTTTGTAAGGAGTTGCTGCTAAGTCAGTGGGAATGCTGGAGTGAGCTCCTTTGGCCAGAGGTGTGCTGTGTTCTGAGCTGGAAACCGTGCAGCATGTCTGTGCCGGTCTCTGAGCCCCGCTGACGGCCGCCCGCTCGCTCCTCAGGGTGACCCCAACATCCCTGCGGGGCAGCAGACGGTGGAGATCGACCTCATGCACCGCATCCAGCTGCCCGACGTGGAGAGCCTCCGCAGCTTCAACGAGCTGTCCCGCATCGTCCTGGAGGTTCGGGAGCAGGTGCGCCAGGAGCAGCAGCAGCAGGAGGACGGGGCCGAGGACGGCGAGGGCCGCGCCCCGCAGAGCCCCCGCGAGCCCCAGCGGGGCCCTGCCCAGCCCAGCGTGGAGCTGCCTGCCGAGAAGGGCGGGGGGCCTGTGGACGGAGAGGCCGCGGCCGCAGCGGCGCCTGTACCCGAGCAGCCGGCCCAGTCCGGGCAGGGGCAGCCGTTCGTGTTGCCTGTGGGCGTGAGCTCGCGGAACGAGGACTACCCCCGCACCTGCAGGATGTGGTAAGGATGCCAGGGTGGCCGCGACAGGCCTTCCGGAGAGCCCCCCTGCCCAGACAGCGTGGACTCGGGCTGTGGGGCCAGCGCAGGGCTCGCTGCATTGGGCGGGGAACTCTCTCTGGGTTCCAGCTCGGGCCCGAGTGGGCAGCGTCCTTCCCTGGGCTGCACGGCCACATCTCAGACTTCGGGGGCTCCTGAGCTCTCACCCCTGGGGAGCCTCAAAGGGGGCTTATTAGAACCGCCGGGCGTGAGGCCTCCTCTCAGATGCCTGCCATTGCACAGTCAGGGGAAGGGTAGACAGCTGAGTCTACCGGCGGTGGCGAAGGTAGCCGGTGAGGAGGGGGCCCTCCCAACCTGTGTCCCTAGAAGCCGGCTTGAGTTCACCTGGTGTCCTTGCCGGTGAGGCCTGTTGGGGGTCTCCCTCCGTCTCCTGCTGGACATACTCCAGCGTCAGTCCTTCATTTCTTCCTGTGGATTCCCTCCCAACTCAGAAAGCATGTGTAAAGGACTGGTGGTGCACTGTCCTCCCCACAGAGGCTGGGAGGTTCCCTGACGCAGGGCCGGCCTCCTGCCCCTTGACTCATGTTCTTAGGGTTTTGTCTCAGGCCTCTCCCTTCATCTGCCCCGGACCCAGCCCTGGAGGACACATGAGGAGACCCTCGCCCCAGCCCTAACCTCCAGGGCTGCTGGAGCTGAGATGACCTAAAAGGAAAGCCTCGGGTCCTCAGTCACATTGGCCGCATCCCCAGCCGGCAGCCACGGGTGTGTTGGGCTCTGCAGGTCTAGAATGTTCCATCATTGCAGGAAGTTCTCCTGGACCGTCGCCCTAGGGGACGTGTTGAGGGAATGACCCGTCTCGTGGCATCATAGCCGCTTGGCTTCCACGTGTGTCCAGTTATGTGCAGAGGTCTGTTGCCTTGACCCCTGGGCCCTGTGACTGGCACTTCACATGCCCACTAGAGTGTGGGCAGGGCACTGAGCTCCCCGAGGAGGACTGAGGTGTCTGCATGGGCTGGGCGGCTAAATTGGTTCTGAGCGCCCGGTGCCCCACCTGCAAGCAATTCTCCATGATGCCAGCCGGTGTCTGCCACTCGACTGGGTCCTGACACTGTGCACCCAGGATGATGTCAGACCCTGCATGACTGCCCTGCCCCCTCAGCCGCCTGTTACCAGTCCAGTTTGTCTCCGTGCTTCCGACCAGCCAGCTGTAGGTCGGGGATTCCGCGACCCCCTCCTCATGTTCAATGAATGTGCTGGGGCGGCTCACGGAAGTCAGAGAAACACTACATTCACCATCTTGCTGAAGGCGGTGACAAAGGACATAGATGGACAGCCACACGACGAGATGCGTGGGACCCTGACCCTCCCTGGGACTGGGGTGGACGTGTTCCCCCACCTGGGAGCTCCCTGAACCCCATACTGTGGGTTGTTCTGGAGGTTTCCTCCCGTAGGCCTGGTCGGTCATTAGCTCCGTTTGTAGCCCTCTCCCCTCTCTGGGGGATCGCGGAGCAGCGGAGGATTCCAGGCTTCTGATCCACCTGCCATCCGGGAGCCACCTGAGTCACCTCCTGGTGTTCTTATCCCCTCGGAATTTACGTGGGTTTCAGGAGCCCAGCTCCAGGAACCTGAGCAGAGATCAGCGTGTGTTCTGTTGTCTCCCACTGGGAAAATCAATTCCATTTCTTCATGCTGCTCAGTTGTCACCAAAGTGGCTGAATTTGGGTTTTCCTGGAGGAGGCATGCAAATCGCGTTCCGGTAGGATTTCAACTGATGTGAATTTATCAAAGGTCCTGAAATAGGGCTCTGCTGTCCTTAGGAAATGGAAAGCTCGTAGTGTTTTGTGGCTCAGCCGTGGCTCCCCAGGGCGCTCTGAGGCCAGCCCTGCGGTGGACACGCAGGACCTGCTGAATATTGGGCTCTGTGACCTGGGAGGGGCGTGCTGCGGTCCCTCCTGTTCGGTTCTTGTGTCTGCGAGGCCTTGCCGCCGCACCAATTCAGGACCTGGCCTCCCTGTGGCCTCTGGTGCTGCTTTCCCATGTGAGGTTTTCCCCAAACACCCTCCTGTGCACACCCTCAGGCACTGCTCTCCTCTCCCGCCCAGGGGAGCCTTGGTGTGGTGGCTGGAGGTGGGGGTCCCAGGAGATGGGCCCAGCCCCCATCCCTATTACCTATCTGTAGGATCCCCAAATTCTTGGCAAGAAAGATGTAAACGTAGCTTAGTCTGACCCTGGTCTTGAAACTTGAAACTTGGCCTTATGGAAATCCGGAAGTTCTGCCTGCTGGGTTCGTGACAGTAAGTCTTTATTGATTGTATTTGAGTCGTTGACGTGCTAACATAAGCATCCCTGGAATTAAGGCTGGTTACCTGGGCCAGCTTTGTGAAGGTGTCCTTTGGGATAGCGGTACGTGGTTGGGGCTGCTGGAGACCCTTCTTCCTTTAGCCGGGTGAGCCCAACCGTCGGCCCGTGGTTTGGTGCATTGGGCAGTTAGGGTTGCTAGGTGATCCGGGCAAGACGGGCTCTCGTGGGCCTTGAGGCCTGCGGCTTTCTGCTGGCGGGAGGAGGGGCTGGCAGGGGCGCGGGGGGCGGGCGTTGCAACAGCCCAGGTGGACAGGGCGGGACTGGGGCCTGGTGCACTCCTTCTGGGTCCCTCTCATTCCCTCCCCATGCACTTTTCCTCTTGTCTTTGTTCAGTTTTTACGGCACGGGCCTCATCGCCGGCCACGGCTTCACCAGCCCTGAGCGCACTCCTGGAGTCTTTATCCTGTTCGACGAGGACCGCTTCGGGTTCATCTGGCTGGAGCTGAAATCCTTCAGCCTGTACAGCAGGGTGCGGGCCACCTTCCGGAACGCAGAGGCGCCGTCCCCACAGGCTTTCGAGGAGATGCTGAAGAACATCCAGTCCCTGACCTCCTGACGGGCCACTTCCTGTGGGGCGGCTCCCGGGGCCCCGGACCCTGCCGCCCAGGACAGGAAGCAGCATGCACTTTGGAGATTTGGCCTTCGACCAGAACACCCACCTCGTAGGAGTCTCGGCCCAGCCACCCCAAAACTCTGTACAGAGTGTGCGACGTATGCCTGTGTCCTCATCAGTAGCTCATGGGAAGGCTGACTGAGCTTGTCTCACAGAAAGAATGACCCAGGACAGAACTGATGGAGAGGGCTGGCTGCACAGTTTTGTGAACGACTCAGCTGGAGAAACTGGGTTTGTCCTTGGCCTGCTGAACGTTTTTTGGGTCAGGCAGAGCGACCCTGGGGGCTAACGATCGGGATCATGTGTGAGGCGAGTGACCGTGGCTGCGGTCTGGCAAGGGTCTGGGGCGAGGGCCTCTGTGAGGTGAGCGTTTTACAGCCTGGGTGGGGCACAGGGTGTGCAGTGAGGGAGCTCCAGGGGGTCGGGTGTATCAGGCCAGGACCCTGGACTGAATTCCTGTGTCTTTACTAACCTGCTAGGATTTTGGACAGAAGCATTTCACCTCTGATTGGCTTGTGAATCAGCGCAGTGGGGTTAGTGATACGGGTCAGTAGGAAACGTCATGGTGGGCCTTTGGGCAGCTTGGAGGCCCTGGCCTCTCTCCAGTTTTAGAATCAAGACCTTTGCTGCAGCCAATTCGAGGCAGGGCATTTGTTTGCACACCCCCCCCCCCCCATCCACCTCCTGCACATGCTCTGGTGTCAGAACCCTGAGCTGAGCCACTTGTCCCAGAACCTTCTTCAGAATTCTGCAGGGCCACATCTGAACCAGCCCTGCCTTTTCCCATTTGCTTAGTATACACAGGTGCTGTTCTCGGAAGTGTTAAAGCAGCAGAGTGGTTGCACAAGATGACTTTGGAGCCCCTTTGTGGGTAACAGGGCAGCTTTCTAGAAAAGTCACCCCATACGTGTGGAATGCACTTTGGAGACCAGGGCATCTCGGGATCCTCCAGTGTGGAGACCCTGATCATGGACGCTTCTGCCGGTGGTGTGCCCGTGTCCCATGGACACCTGCGTTTGGGGACCCACTGTTGTAAGGTCTCTGCTGATCTTAGTGTCTCCTGAAGAACAGAGCCCTGAATGCACGTAGACCCCCAAGAATTAGCTCCTGCTCCGCCTCCAGCCTGCAGAGAGCTGTCACCATGCTCCCCTTCCATGGCAGGCGCTCCACCGGGGCGGGGGGCAAACTTCGTCCCCCTGTCTGTGGCTCGTCCCTGCTGGGTGGACTGTGCTGAGCCCTTGTGCTGGGGGCAAGGGACCCCAGGGAAGGGGGCAGCTTTGTGGTGCCTTCATGTAGAGACCAACCTGAGATGTCCCATGAAACATGTCCTGTTTTCCTGACGAATTTCTCCCTGACTGGCCTTGTTTTTTTTTTTTTTTTTAAATAAAAATCCCTATTGCTGTAGCTTCAGTACATTTGGCAACTTTGAACTTCCTTTGCTTCCCAGAATCATAGAATTGATAAGCTCTGGGGCACGGCCCCTAAAAGGCAGACTTTCTAGGAGGTTCTGTCCAGACTCTGACGCGGGAAGGAGGCAAGTGGAGAAGGCGGGGGGGTCCCTCCTGGCCGGCTGTCGGAGATGCCGAGCTCGCCCCTCACATGCTTCTGGTAGGACCTGGAGTCAGGCTGAGGCGTGGTCTGTGTTCGTGTCTTCCGCAGGACCAAGCAAGCCTCCAAGCGTTCCCATCCCTGCCCCTTGTGGCTGCTCCCGCATGGCAGTCACCACGTCCGCGAAGCCTCGGGCAGGACGGGGCAAGGCCCACTGGGTGTGTGGCCGCTGTGTGTCCCACTTTTCCCGAGCCTGGGGCTCGCTCAGAGGCTCATTCTGAGGCTTTTCCACCTGGGCCTCCCCTCATCCTTGAAACCCATTTGGATCGAAGATGAATCTTTCTGATGAAAAACCAGTCTCAAACCCAGACTGTGGGACCTGCCTCTGGAGCGTGGGCCTTTTTACGTGGTTTCCACTGGCAGTGGCTGTTGGCTACATTCGCACCGTCCCGTCTCTGGTGTCAGATGGGGGCCTGTGGGGCCGAAGGGTGGGCAGCGGCCTGGGTAATGCCAGGCGGGGTCCGTGGTGGTGGACGGTGAGAGTGTGTCACCTGCGCAGCCGGGGGCCCAGAGTACGTGTTGTTTCCCACTTGGCGTATCCGTGGCCGGTTCTGGTTTCCAGTTTGTAGGTGAGTGTGCAGGGTCCGTGCAAACCAGTCCCAGCAGGCGCCCCTTCCGGCAGAGTGCGCACCCCACTCGTCAGGGCGGCTTGCAGCCTGTTAATTTGTTGCAGGTGAGGATTCAACAAGGCTGAAGTTGTGGTTGGAAGCCTAAAGGCAGCTGGGGTTTTGATAAAGCAGGTCCCAAAAAGGAACCTGAATGGCCCAATTTAGGGGCTGTCTACGCCCTTGTGGAGCTTGACTGGGGGAAGGTGGCAGGTGGATCCGGGTTGGTCTTTGGACGTTTTCCCCCGGTTGATGTCACCTTTACTCGCCACCGAGCTGCCGTGACACCGGGGACGTCTGTTGTGCTTTATGGCGGCAGGAGCCTCAGGTGTGTCTGTGCACACCTGGGCATGTGCTGTTCTGGACTTGACCCGGGAGCACGTGATTGGAGGTTTCAGATGTGAGTCTTTGGATTCCTCTGTGTTGGGGCTGAAGGCTCCTTGCATAAGGCTGCTGCAAATGGCCTTGATATCTTGCCCGTGCGAATCGGGCCTGGCGGTCTCTCTGGTTACGCTGGCCCGCCCAGCTTAGACCTGCAGTGTCTGCTGCTGGGGAGCAGGTTTGGAGGCCTGGTGTGGTGGGAGTTCCAGAATCCTCCCTCCCACGGTCCAGACGGGGCCTCGCTTCCTGGCCTCACCCCTCGGTCCCTCTGTCTGGGCAGCTGGCTCCCTGTGGCTGTTGCTCAGGGTCACAGCCACCCGCCGTTCCCTCCTTCCCTCCCTCCCCTCTCGTCCTGATCCAGGCGGCTTGGGTGGGTGCCTGTACCCCCGGCGTTCCTTCTGGCCAAGGCGGAGGGCGGGAGGGCTGCCACGGTGGCCTATGGTTAGGAGCAGGCCAGGCCTGCGTTCCCACTTCATGTGGAACAGACTTCGAGCCGGAGCCGCCATGGCAGACTTCCTCTTTCCCTGAGAACCTGGCGTGGTTTACTGCTGGGGCCCAGTCGGGCAAGGCCCCTCCGTCAGCCAGCTGATCCGCTGTGCTCGACAGCTGCCATGTTCGGGGCTGGATTTCTATCTGCGGGCTGTCCGGGTGTCTCGCCCTGCTGAGGTGTGGTCACCTTGTAGTGCTCGTGAGCGGTGATGCAGAAGAACCTGTCCAGTCCCTTTACTTGGCCAACTCAGTCACGGGATTCCTGGTATTTCTGAGCCCCTCGTGCCCACGGTGTCTGCTGTGTTGAGGACGAGCGCCCCGTGTAGACTCAGTGCTTTGAGGAGGTTGTCCTGCAGTGTGAGAACCTTTCACCCCGTCTTCTGCCTTCGTGCTCCAAGTGCTAGGAATGCTTATGGGAATGTTCTCGTGCAGCCCTCCCTGGCTTGAGGCTAGCGTGCCCCAGTCTGTGGCCAATCCCAGTGCTAACATACGCTGACGTCCCTGTCTTTATGTTTGGGAGATCCGGAATGTCACCTGGCTACACGTTCTCAGAAGCATTGAGTGAGTAGAGAAAGCCATGACGTTGTTGGTTTGCCTGAAGCTGTGCACAGGGACGAGACAGTGCCAAAGTACCAAGTGATCGGTGGCGTGGGCGACCAGCGGCAGCACCGAGGCTTGGTCCTTTGTGTGCTCACAGGGAAACCAACCAAACCTAGGAAGGGCTCCGAACCCGTGCTTTTTTAGTCTGATTTTACTTTTGGTTGTTATTTGAGATCACATAGCCTACTTGGAGAAGAAGCACATTTATGCTGCTTGATCTTGAAGTCCCACGCCCTGACAGCCACAGGTGAGGTGTGGGGAGTCGCTGTCCCCCCCAGGCATCTGCTCTGGTGTAGGGTGGGCTGGAGCAGGGGCCATGTAGGGCCACGCCCCGAGGAGCCACTGCTGTGAGCCTGCGCCCAGCGTTGTCACCGGATGGGACCTTGTGGGGCTGTTTCTCCATAAACCAGTTTTTGAAACCTTGTTGTGTGCTTTGTAATTGTTTCTTTTGGGATGTGATCCAGAGCCATAAACAATATGAGGTGGGGGGCTGACAGCCAAAGAAGGGGGCTGGATCCTGGCGGGGTTGGGGGGGCCCTCTGGGAGCCTCTCACATCAGGACTTGACTGAGTTTTGGTTTCTCTGTCGTGGAATGAAGCGGTAAGTGATCCCTTGGAACTCAGACCACGGTAGGTCTCTGGATCCCTCTTGACCTTGGCTTGATATATGGCCCCATCCCCGAGCGGTGGCCCAGAAGGAGTGGGAGCCACTGTGGGATTTTCTTAGACTAAATTCAAAAAGAGTTTGCTTTTTCTGAGAACAGGATAAGATTGGCTGAATAGAAGAGGGCTGGGGCTATGCTCTGTGGTGGGCACACAGCTGAGGATCTCATTTTCGGGTTTGTTTTTTTTCTGTTTGTGAAAGTTATCTTGTGAACAGTGCAAGAATTTAATACAGGAAGTACAAGAACCTTCTGTTCCCACTCGGGCAGGAGCACTCCCCTCCTCTATCTGGGCACTGGCTTAGGCCCACTGGTCCCCTGGAGGAGGGCTGGCTGGTCCTTCCCCTGCAGGAGGCTGTGGCTGGCAGGGCCCTGGCCAAGCACCGTGTGTGTGTCATGTATCTCCCTGTGCTCCCTCCTGGGGCCCTCTGTAGCCTGGCCTCTGCTGGGGGATTTAGGGTGGCTGCACGCACGTGTGACACCAGCCAGCATGACTTGAAAATCCATGAGTGCTGGAAGGCTGTCTTCCCAGCACCTGGTTTTTGGAAACAGGGCTGCAGGGGCCAGATGCTCTGCACACGTGGAGGGCAGCGCCTGCAGCCCCTTCCTCCACCCATAGGCCCTTGTGTGGATGTCCACCTCTGGGAGGAACAGGTGTTTCTTGGGGAGCAGAACCAGAGGGAAGGAGGTAGTGGACTGCCCTCATGTGTTGGGGGGCCCTAGAGGGAGGTCTCAGAAGCAGACCCAGCCTTCCCTTCCCAGATGGTCTTGCTGTCCTGCAGTGACCCAGCCACAGACCCAAGATCTTTATGGGGACCAGTCCCACTGCTGGCTCAGCACCTCCTGACTCCTAGGGCTGCTCTGTCCCCAAGCCCTAGCTGCTTGTTTGGAGCTGGCTGGGTGCTCAGTCTCCCATGTGTGTGTGGGGGCATGGGGTTGTGTGCTGGGGCCATCCGATGCTGTAGGGCATTGAACATCCTCCCTGATCTCCCCATCATGGCAACCCCAAATGCCTGCAGACATGGCCGGTGTCTCCTGTGGGTCGTCACCTTGTGGGGAACCATGGGGTCAGTACCTGCACCTCCATGCTCCACACGTGGTGCTGAACGTTGTAGACACAGCAGTGAACAAGAGGCAGGGTCTCAGGCCTGCACAGGTCACAGCACAAGATGGTCCCCCAAACGGGCCTAGGGGCCTCCCTTGGACACTCGGGGGTACCCTATCAGAGTGTGGTCTATCCCCTGTGCGGTGGAGTGTCAAGGCCAACACAGAAGCAGGCATATGGACTGTGGTGCCTGGCTTGGGTGATGCCTGGCCCAGTACCTATAGGGCCTAGTCTGTGGGTGAAGTGCTGTGTCCTCACCCGTCTCCCTCGACCCAGGAGGGACGTCACTCCCGGACCTTCGGCTGGGGCCCGGGAGCTGGGTCTCTGGTGCTCCGGAGTTTTGGCTTCTCCCGGTACTGGTGCTACCGTCCCTGGCACCCTTGTCCTGGCCCCTGGTCAGGAGAAGGTGAGGGCCATTGTCGGCAGTAGTGCTGCCTGCCGTTGGGCCCGTGGGGTGGCCGGGTGTGCAGCTCAGCACCACCAGGAGTTTAGGGAGGGAGATGCCTGCCCAGCCTCGGGATGCTGAACCATGGCCTCTGGGGAGAGGGTTTGAGCATCCATAGCTTCCCAACCCCGCTAAGGTTTCTGGTGCTGCATGCAGCACACCTCTTCTGTGGCTGTCCTCCATGCTGTGTAACAACTATCTCCTTTCCCAGTATCTTTTGGGAAGAGGGCTCAGAGGAACGTGTTTTTAACAAATAGCTGTCCCTCGCTCTTTGGTGACAGATGGTTGAGCTGTCCTTTTTCCTTTTCTTGGTTAGGTTCGTTGTGATTTATGTGAATGTTTAGTGTGTGCACGCAGCTGTGAACAAGCACACAATTGGGATAGAGTCCTACTCCCCTTTCCAAGCCGCGGTTGCTGGTTGGCCTGCATCCCGTGGCTCTGCCTTTCTCGGAACGTCAAGTTTCCAGAATAGAGCCACAGCACGCAGCGTGCCAGTCTGGCTTCTTTCACCATCTCCCTCCAAGGAGCCTTCTTAGACTCTTTTCTAATACTCCCCGTGACCTTTGAATACCATAGATAACACCGTGTGCATTATGTGTGGGTCTGTGTCTCTATGCATGTACGTGTGCTTGCATTCACACAGGCACAGGTCACGTGGTGTCCCAGGGACAGAGGGAGGCCTGGGTCTTGCACTCAGAGCCCCCAGGAGCCCTGGCTGCCAAGCTGAGAAGGGACCGCTGGTGGAGGTGGGAGGCATTGCACAGGAGGCTGCCGTGGGGATTTGGGTTAGAACAGGCCTGGCCTGGGAAGTAGATCTGATTTGTCGTCTGGGTGTGCTGCTGGGCCGAATGCGGTCTTGGGAGTCCCACCTGTTAGTGACTCGGCCCTGGGGCCCACCTCAGCAGAGCGCTGTGACCACTCTGTGGACAGCAGGTGCCCAGACACTGGCTCAGGGATGCCGTCATCTCTGCCAGGGAGCCCTAAGCCTGCAGGGGATGGGCAGGTCAGCCCCTCTGCAGATTGTCATTCAGAGAGCTGCTGCTGGGCACCCCTGTGGACCAGAGGCCAGTGAGTACCTAGACCCAATTCCTGTTGTCTCCTCAGGCTCCTTCCAAGACCTGGGATGGGGACAGAGGCTACGGAGTCCAGGTAGATGGCCCTTATCACCATGGAGCTTCTCTGCCCTGCTGCCAACATCCCATAGTTCTGTTGGGACGCAGCCTTCCAGAGCGCCATGGGCATGGGGAGACCTGGTGTGGAGCCCATCCCAGAGGACGCTCTGATCTCATGGAAAGCACTAGGACATGGGTCGTTGGTGCTGGGCTGAGACAGTGACAGGCATCTGGAAATGAACAAACTCTCTGTGAGCCTGGCTGTCTGGCTTGGGCTGCGTCCCTCCTATGGCACTCTGATGATGGTAAGGGTGTTGGTGGTGGCATCTCAGCAGAGTGCAGGACACAGTGAGGGAGAAGGAAAGGGAGACCAAGGTGCTGAGGGTACACAGCTCACTGAAAAGAGAGCTCCAGAGTGGTGAGGTTGGAGAGGCAGGGGCAGTAAGGGGTGACAGTGGAGCCTGTGACCCCACAAGGAAGGGTAAGGATGTGGGGCAGCAGACTTGTACAGAATGATGCCCACCAGTGGGGCTGGTCATATGCAGGGCCCCAATCTGAGTGAAAAAGTGAGTTCTGCCTCCAGGGAGCCATTAACACAACATACTGCAAGAGTCTGTGGCACCTGGCATGACCTTGACCCAGACTAGGCTGAGAAGGGTTACTTCAAGAGACCCCAAAGTGTTCCTAATGAGGGACGTGAGCGTGTGACTCTTGATCTTGGAGTTATGAGTTTGAGCCCCACTTTGGGTGTAGAGATTACTTAAAAAAGAAAAAAAAAGCTCAGGGGTAGCTGGGTAGCTCAGTCGGTTAAGCGTCCGAATCTTGATCTCAGGGTCCTGAGTGCAAGCCCTGTGTTGGGTTCTGCGCTGGATGCGAAGCCTACTTAAAAAGTTTGAAAAAAATATTTTTAAATCTTGTTTTTACCCAACCCACGGGCTTAGCTTTGTAGAACCCCTTTCCTGAGCCTGTCATGGGTCAGTCAGGCAAGGTTATCCTGTGATAGCAAACTTCAAAACAAAATCACAACTTCTGGGTTGGCAACAATACAGGCTTTTATAGTCACAAGGTTCTCAAAGATACAGACGTGGACAAGCCAAGAGGAGTGGGAGGTGGCAGTACCCCAGCCACAGCCCTGGCGGCAGCGCTCTGGTGGTCCTGAGGACAGTGTCCTTCCTGCTGGTGGCCTCTCCCTTGTTCTGTCTGCCCACTGGGGTGGGCGTGTGACCTGCCCCTTTGGGCCCTCTGTCTTGGCAGCCAGCTCTGTCATGTCACACGGGCATCCCCACTTGGCCCCACCCCTGCTTGTAACTGTGGGTCAGGTCCTCGTCTGGTGTAGAGGACAGGCCCTTTTCTCTGACTACTAGAGGAGGTCCATATCTTTGGGAAACCCGGTTTGGAACAAGGGACCGTGCAAGAACGTGGACCGTGCCTGCTGGTGTTTGGAGATGCGTCACTCCTCTTGCCTGAGCCCCGGCAAGGCTGTGGTCACCCTCCTTCACTTGTTCTACACCTGCCCAGGGCTTGTCGGTTTGGAAAGCTTTGTAGGTGCTCACTTAGCCCCGTGCTGTTGCAGCCTGCCCCCCCCCCCCCACCTCCCCACATGCAGGAGTGGCTGGGGAGAGTCCCCTCTGCCACCAGCTCTCTGAGGGCACAGCTGGCCCTGGACCCAGGCTCTGTGCCAGATGCAGGCGGCACGAGGCTTCGTGACCATCTGAAAGAGCCCCCCCAGGCTGCAAGGGATGGTCACAGGGGTGGCAGGAGGGGCCTGTCCTAGCTGATTTCCCTAAAAGCCAGTCCTGAGCTAGGACCTGCAGGTATATTATTGGGGAGATGACCTGGGATAGGGTATGGGGAGGTGAGAAGCAAGGGGCATTGCAAAGGGCATCATCAAGGGAGGGGGGCAGCAATGTGGGCAGCTGGGGTCCGGTCCTGCAGGGAAGCTGGGGGGCAGTATGCAACATGCCACCTGCGGGCACGAAAGCTCAGATACTTATCCACGTTCCCTGTCATTGCTGAGGGCTGCTCCCAGGGGCGTTAATCCTGACACTCCTGGCCTGCCCCCAGACAGGGGTCTGGAGACTCTCTGGTGGCTGGGTGTCATTTCCGGGCAGTTACAGGAGCTGACAGCCATGGACACGTGGGTGCTATGGGGATGGGGAGGAAGAGACACACAGATGCTGGCCATGGCTGCCTCAGTGGCCCAGAACTTCTCCATCCCCTTCAAGCCAGGCCAGACTGTTCCCTCTGGTCTGGTGGCTCCTGCTAGCTCGGTGTGCTCCTATGCAGGTCATATAAGGTCGGGAGTGGGGACGGGCCCAGGGGACAGTGCGGGTGGAACACAGGCCCACTCATCATGCTCTCAGCCAGGGATTCTCGGTTGGTGACCGCACTGCACAACTACCCCATGATTCTGGGACATAGAGGTCTCTCTCTGTTCCTCCTCCTCCTCCTACCTGGGGGTTTTGGAAACAAAAGCCAAACCGAGAAATGTTTAATGGCCGCAGGCTTCTCTGGTCTGACTTCTCTCCTCTGAGGCAGTGGCAATGAGCCATGCTCTGCCTTAAGTGGGTAGGGAAAGGGAAAATACAGGGAGCTGCCACACTTGTGTAACGACAGGCTGACCTGCCCGGGAGGCTTACACCGTGTCTGGTCTTAAATCTCATCTTCTCCAACGTCCTGTGGATTGGTTCTATGGCCCTCACTATTTTACAGATGACACCCAGGCTTGGAGAAGTGAGACAAGCCACCTGGTAACACACAGGCAGGGCCAGAGTTGGGAACAAGCTCCTGTGACTGAGCACTCAGGGCAGAGTGGGCAAGGACTGCTTTGGATCGCTGTGTGGTGATGGATTTGTTTTCCTGGATTGCACTCGTCCGTGTGCAGTCACTACAGTGACACATGCAGTGCACCCACTGCATGCTGTGGGGTCTGGCTTCTTCTACACTGTTGTGGGTTGTGGTTGTGTAGTATTCGTCATTGTGTAGTGTTCTGGTTTCTTTCATCTTTTCTCCTGCGAGTGGACATCTGTGGCATTTCTGGTTTGAAGCTGTTAAAAGTTGCTTTGGCTGGGTTTGTGTGTGCCTTCTGGTGGACTAAGTTCTTATTTCTTTGGAGTGTATACCTGGGCAAGGCACTGTTTGGTTACAGCCTATTCATTCAGATGTTTAGGTTTTGTAAATATTGCCAAACGGTTTGCCAATAGTTATTTCAATTTTGTGAGCAATGTATGAGGGTTCCACCTGCCACATCCTCAATAAAGCTGGCGTTTGTTAGACCTTCTAGCCACTCCTGGGGAGGGGGAGGTGATGGGGGCAGGGATGAGCTATTCTTGACATGAAACAGCAAGACAGTGTGCCAGAGCTTCCAGAAGGCATGAGCCTGCCTTCTATGCTGCAGTGATATTCCTGTCGGCTCAGAAGGAGAATGGAGACTCCAAGGCAGGCGGGCAGAGACAAGAGAGCTGTAAATAAAGTGCTAGTTTAGTAGTGAGATTCCTGGACAATTTTGTCATGAGCTATTAATAAAGAGACGTGACATTACTTACACAACACGCAGGGGTGATGTTTGAACTATGTGGCAGCTAATATGGCAGGGGCACTGCCCAGTGAGCTTGGATGCCGGCCAAACAGCATACATGTGAGCCCTGGCTGGAAGTTCAGCCCTGTTCATAGGTTCTGACCCTAACAGTTCAGCAGCGGAGCCAAGAAACCTGTGCAGTGCCGAGCGCAACCTGTTCGCTCCACGGCTAGGAGGCAGCCCATCGGGGTGCCGCCCATCAGGGTTAGTTACTCGTGTTGGTTTGGGCAAACACTGGATTAACGGAGATTACAGTCGGCATGAAAATACTAAAAGGTGGGGGTAAACTCGTTTGCAAGAGTTGGAAACTGGAGTCTGGGATAAAGCAGAACAACACGGAGAGGCAGACCTCATCCGGTCTGTAAAGACGCGCGGCCGGTCTCGCGTCCAGCGACCGCGCATAGCGCGGGGACTCGGGGCCACGGCAGGCCGGCACCGTCGGGACCGCAGCGTCCAGGCCTGGGCCGGCTAGGCGGCCACCACGTGAGATGCAGTGCGCACCGCTCCGTCGGAACTTGAGAGAGGCAACCGGCGGCCTGAGGGCGCCACGAGTTACGCCCGGCCGGTGGCCACTGCCTTTTCACCATCCAGCGCCGGAGAACCGGGCAGAGATTCTGAGCCCCGCTCCAGCCCGGGAATCCAGCTACGCTCCGCCTCGGTCCGACCTGCCGACCCTACGTCCTCGAGCCCGTGCCGCCAGGGACCAATCAGCCGTCAGATGAGGGCACATACCTAGAAGACGGCGTGTGATTGGCTGAGCTTGGGCCAGTCAGCGGCGCCGTCGGGCCGGAAGAGCGGGACCTGGAGAGGCCGGCGGGCGGAAGGGGCGGGACCTGGGGGTGGGCGGGCCCGTGCGCGGCGTGCGTGTGCTCGTTGGCTGCAGGGAGGAGCCGCACGCGTGGGAGCCGGCCGTGGTGTCGTCAGCCGCCTCACGATGGTCACCGCTCCCTCCCACCCCGTCACCCTGTCACAGCCGCGGCGGGCCCTTCCGGGCGCCCCGGGTGTCCGTTGGGTCTGTCAGCACGCACTCCCCGGAGCGCGTCGCGGCAGGCAGGTGCGTGCCTGAGCCCTTCACGCCGGGCCGCGGACACCGCACCCGGGGCAGCCCCAGCCCCGCCGCCAGGCGCCCGGGCCCCACGTCACCCCGGCCCAGCGGTAGCTTGTGTCCCGTAGGCAGGGCAGAGGGCACGTCTGCGCTGACGGGAGCTCCGGGCGGCGGGTTACCGTTCCACCGGCTGAGAACGGAGGGCAGCTCTTCAGACGCGGGTGTATCCAGATGCTCAGGGACTGTGGTCGGGGACTGCTTTGTCCATCTGTCAGCTCCGCTTGCTTGCGGGCCGGCTTCCCTCCTGGAGCCGAGACCTGAGGCTTCCAACCTCCACATTCTTTTTCCCCTAAATTTTGGCCCCCAGTCCCCAAATGAGTTTCTCTGGGCTGACTTGGGTAATGTCCCCCTTCTGAGCCAACGTCCTCAGAGAGCTGGGCCTCAGCCTCTGGGCTGGGGGGCTGAGCGGCGGGGGCGGAGACAGGGGTGGCCCCTTAAGGAACTAGCGATGCAGTCATTACCAGCAGGGGGAGGATGCGCGCAGGGGCCGCATCCCGTCTTTTCTGGCGGCAGCTGGGTGTGCTGAGAGAGCTCAATGACCCGAAGCTGTTGCTGTAATAAGATAGCAGTAGTGGTGGTGATCACGGTAAAAATGAAACCCCAAAACGCCGTGTCACTCCTACGGTTTCCATGCTACAGAACCCCCCCCCCTCCCCCCCCCCCCCGCCGGGCCCATCACTGTCAGGGAAAAGTTGCTTTGCTGTGTGATCCATTCATGCCCACTGGAGACCCCATATGGCATTCTAGCAGTTTGTCGCAGGGGTAGGGGGGACAATGGGGAAGGGTAACACGGTATGTGTAGCCCCAAATGCTTTTGTCATCCCAGAGACAGAGCATTCAGGTTATGCTGGAAGGACTTTATTTTAATGGACAGGTTTGACTGTCTTTTCCCCAAGTAGAAGCTTGGGGATGTCCTAGGTGTGGTGGTTGGCAGCTCCAGGGCTTGGAAAGTTCTCAGCAGGTTGGAGCTTGCTTTCTCTCCTGAAGGGCTTAGCGCAAGTTTAGCTGGAGCATGCGTGAAGCAACTAGGTTTGGGAACACGGGATTTTACACGAGCCCGGCATTCAGGGGCCCCCTAGATGTCAGCATGTGAGCGTGCATACACCTGACTCTTGTCAGCCCCTACACCCTCTGAGTCTCAGAAGGATGACCCCTCCCTCCCTGGGGTTTAGTGACACAAGTCAGTTTCAAGAAATCTGGCCCAGGTCGTCGCCCAACAGCCCTGTCTCCCAATGTACCCAAAGCCCAGAACTTTCTAAGCCTTCCTGTTCTTGTTTTCTAGGAAGAGCACATTTCAAATCTTTGGGAAAGAAGTGTGCCTCATAGATTATTCGGTAAGGAAAGCAAACACTCAGGGTCTTTGCCCCAACTCCGACATGCCCGTGGGTTGGGGAGAGTGGAGAATGTGGGTGCATCCAAAAGCCACACCTCATGAGGCTGTGTCAGACATGGGGCCCATCACCCGGCCCCTAGTATCTCTATGTAGGGTCACCCACTGCCTCCCTCACCCCTCACATAACCACAAAAAGAACAGCCCCCATTGTAGTTGGTTGTACTTCCCCAGCCATGCACACGGCAATGTGACCGTAAATGGCCGGGGATCCTCACGACCTGGTCTGCAAGCTCTGTTGGTCTCTGTCTAGATGACTCTGGAGGGTGAGCCGTGGTAGCCTGCCTCTTTTTGAGCTGCAGAAGGAGCTGAGGCCCCTGTTCCCTGCCCTTGGACACCCTGCCTCAACCCTGGCTCTCTCTGAGCGTTGATGGACTATTCCAGGGAGTTCCTGGGCTCACATCGCTAAATGTAACAGCGTGTTTAATTCTGTCTTTTCTGGCTCATGCTCAGATGTATCCCGTCCCCAGCGCTGTTCGAGAGCCCATCTGCTGTGAGTGCCAGGCCAGGTTCGGGGGCTGCCTGCCCGTGCCCAGGGTCAAGGCTGCCCTGCCTTACTGGGTCCCTTTGTCCCTGAGACCCCGAAAGCAGGTAGGTGACTGACTTGAGCCAGGTTTCTTCCTGAGTCCAGGGTGAACTTAAGGGGACCAGTCACATCTCAGCATCATAGATATTACATGAGTGATGTTTTACAATTTCTGGGAGACAGTTGGTGTTTTTCTTTAAATCGGGATTTTTATTTTAAACCAGATTTATGGAGTTAAGATTGACATGGGATAACCACACATGTGTGAAGTGGGCAGTTTGCTAAATCTCTACATAGATACACACTGTGGAACCACCCCCGTCGTTGAGTTAATGTACATGTACACACAACCCTGAAGCGTTTCCTTGTGCCCTTTGCAACTGCACCCAGCCTTCCCTGCCCCACCATCCCTGGCAACTGCTGGTCTGTTTCTGTTGCTGGCGGCCAGTCTGCGTTTCCTTGGGTTTTATATAAATGGAGTCATGTGGTGGGTACTCTGGCTTCCTTCCCTTAGCGTAATTATTTTTGAGTTTCATCCATGTGGTCGCTGAGGAGTACTGGAGAGTGCTCTGTCATCTGAATCAGCCACAGTGTAGCCTCTTGCCCCCTGAAGGACATTGGCATCATTTCCAGCAGTTTTGTCTCTTAGCAGTAAGGCTGCTGTGAACGTTTGTGTACAAGTCTTTGTGTGAACGTGCCTTCATTTCTCTTGGGCGAGTTGGATCATGCCGTAGGGGTATGTGTAACTTTTTGAGAAACTGGCAACTGTTTTCCGAAAATGGTTGTGTCATTTGACATTCCCACCAGCATTGTATAAAGTTCCAGTCCCTCCACGTTTTCACTGACATGTGGTTTGGTCACTCTTTTAAATTTTAGCCATCTTAATAGGTGGCTAAATTCCACTACTTAATTCCATAGTAACTAGTGATGCCAAGGGTCTCCTCCATATGCTTTCGTCATCTGCACATCTTACTTTAAAAAAAAAAAACAACTTTTTTTTAAATGTTTATTCATTTTTGAGAGACAGAGAGAGACAGAGCATAAGCAGGGGTGGGGCAGAGAGAGAGGGAGACATAGAATCCAAAGCAGGCTCCAGGGTCTGAGCTCCGAGCTGTCAGCACAGAGTCCGACATCCGAGGCTCGAATCCACGACCTGTGAGATCATGGCCTGAGCCGAAGTCGGACGCTTAACTGATGGAGCCACCCAGGCGCCCCTGCCATCTGCGCATCTTACTTGATACGTAGATGTCTCTCCAGATATTTTGCCCATTTACAAAAATTGGGTTTTTTGCTTTTTTTTTTTTTTTTTTACCATTGAGTTGTGAGAATTCTTTATGTATTCTGGATATATACTTTCTTTATAAAATAGTTAATTTGCAAATATTTTCTCCGTGTTCTTGACTTATCCTTTTATTCTCTTCTCAGTATCTTTCACAGAGCATAAGTTTTAAATTTTGACAGTGCAGTTTGTCAATTTGTGCAGTTTGTCAATTTGATCTTTTCTGGATCTTGTTTAGGTGCACCCTCCCCCCTCTACCCCTCCCCCCTCTACCCCAGCGCTCTCTGCCCCTCCATCCCTGCCAGCACAGCAGTGGCACATGCATTCTAAGCATTTCTAAGGAATCTTTGCCTAAGCCAAGATTGGAAAGGTTTCTCCTGTGTTTTTTTTTCTAGAAGTTTTATAGTTTATAGTTTGTGTTTAGGTTTGTGATCCATTTTAAGTTGATTTTTTTTCCTATGGCTTGAAGGTCATTTTTTACTTATTTATTACAAAATTTTTTAAAAATGTTTATTTTTGAGAGAGAGAGAGAGAAAGAGAGAGAGAGAATGAGCAGGGGAGGAGCAGAGAGAGAGGGATACATAGAGTCCAAAGCAGGCTCCAGGCTCTAAGCTGTCGGCACAGAGCCCAACATGGGGCTCGAACTCACAGACCATGAGATCATGACCTGAGCTGAAGTTGGATGCTTAACTGACTGAGCCACCCAGGCACCCCACCTCATTGCTACTTTTTAAGGATACTACCGACTTTTGTGTTTTGATCTTGTATCCCACAATATTGCATTACCTCCTTTATTCTAGTGGATCTTTTTGTAGATTCAGATTTTTTACATAGAAGATCATGCCATCTGCAGAGAGAGAGGATTTCCTTCCTTCCTGTCCAGTTTTTATGTCTTTTATTTCTTTTTCTTGCCTTATCTCCTGACTAGAACTTCTAGTACATTGATGAACGCAGTGGGGAGACAAGACACCCTTGTTTTCTTCCTCATCTTAGGGCAACAGCATTTGGGTTTTCACCATTAAGTGTGATGTTAGCTGTTGGTTTAGATGCCCTGTGTCAGGCTGAGGAAGTTCCTGTCTATTCCTAATTTTCTCAGAGTTTGTATCCAGAATGAATGTTGGGTATTATCTATGTCTATCGAAATGATAATTTTTTGGGGGGGGTTGTTAATATTGTTACATTGATGGACTTTCAAAAGTTAAACTGTTTACTAGGAGAAACCCCATGTAATCATGATGTATTGTTCTCCTGATATATTTGGTTAGAATTTGATTAGAATATTGATCTGCCTTTTCCTTGTTTGCCTTTGTACTAGGGTAATGCTGGCCATGTAGAATAAGTTGAGACGTAGTCTCTCATTTCAAATTTCTGGAAGACTCTGTGTGGAATTGGTATTATTTCTTCCTTTAGGGTTTGGTGGGATTTACCAGTGAAGCCATATGGGGCTAGAAGTTTCTTTGTGGGAGGGTTTTTAACTGCAAACAATTTCTTTCATGGATATAGAGTTATTTATGTTATCTGTTTCTTGCTTAGTGAACTTCAAGGATTCTGTCCATTGTATCCTTGTCAAATTTATTGGCATAATGGTATTCATAATATTCTCTAATTACCCTTGTAATATCAGTAGAATCTGTAGTGAGGCCGTCTCTCATTTCTTGTTTTTTAGTAGATTCTTAAACAGGTCAGTGGCCTCAAGGTCACTGAGTCACATTGTTCTAGGCAGTGATGATGGCCTCAGTCCCTCCTGTTGGCCATTGTATCATTTGAAAGTTGGGCAGGGTAGGTATGATTGTACTCCTTTAAAGGATGGGAAAACTGAGGTCCAGAGAGGGACAGGGGTTTTTCTAAGGTCACAGGGTCAGTCCACAGCCGATGAGGGATTAGAGTCCATGACTCTCTCCACTGAGTTATGCTGCTGGGCGTCGGGGAGGAGGTGGCCCTAAGCAGGGTGGAAGGAGTGCAGAGGCCAAGGTGCCCAGCCTGTCTCCTGTCTTCCAGCTCGTCTCCCTGCCTCCATCCGTTCTAGCTCTGGCTGTCCATTTTCTGATCTGAAGCCCCATGAGCTTTTATAATTTATTTTCCTAAGTTTTTAAATTTATTTTGAGAGAGAGAGAAAATGGAGGAGTGGAGACTGAGAGAGAGAGAGAGAGAGAGAGAGAGAAAATCCTAAGCAGACTCTGTGCTGTCAGTGTGGAGCCAGACACAAGAGTTGATCCCACAAACTGTGAGATCATGACCCCATCGAAATCAAGAGTTAGATGCTCAGCCGACTGAGGCACCCTGGCACCCCCACCACCTAAGAGCTTTTAAAACTGTACATCTGGCCCTGTCGCTCCCCCATAGCCCCTCATTTCTGAGTATGGACCAAAGTCCCTGATGGAGTCCCTGGGGTCCTTCCTGACCTTGCTGCCCACCCCCCACCCCCCTAGGCTCCAGCCTCCTTTCCATGCACCCAGCAGGCTCCTGTTCCGGCAGGAGGAGGTGTTAGGTGCAAGTAACAGAGAGCTGACCCACAGTGGGTTCAACCAGGGTCTTTGGTAGAGAGAGGATTCTTCTAGGATTGGTTTTATGGCTGGATAATGTGTTTAAAGATCCAGATTCTTTTTACCCTTTACTCCTAGTGTTGGTACTTCCAGCTTGCGTGTTTTGAGATGGCGGCCATGGGTCTCCTCCTTATACCATGATACATGTGGCACAAAGGAAGCCTTTATGATGTCCTCCTTTTCTCGGGGGGGAGGGCGGGGGAGGGGGCGGGGAGGGTGCATGGAAGGCTTACTGTCTCGTTCCCTTTTCTTATCCAGGGTAAAAAATTCCCAGAAGCCCCAGCCAACGTGTCTTTGATCTCTTTGTTCTCACCCCCAGATAGATTGCTGGCAAAGCCCTGCCTGGCTGAGGCTGGTCCCTTGGGACTGGGCACTTGGTCCCTTGAGCAAAGTTGGGTTCTTTTAACAAGGGGTGGGTGGTGCGGAATAACCGTGGCAGGGGCCACCCACAGGGTCTGCCCAGGGAGTTTGTGCTGTCCACATCCGGAGGGCTCTCAGGTGCATGCTGGGGGGTGGGTAGACACAAGTGTCCCGAGTGTGCTCGTCCTGCTGGGCAGCACCCTGGTGGCAAGCGGGAGGGGTTCTCCAGAACCTGTTCCATCTCCTCCTTTGGATGAGCCTGCGACCCCTCAGCCCTCCCCTGCGGGGTCCTCTCTGCTTCGCCTCACGTCGCACATGTGCTCTGTGGGGCCCTCCGTGGCCTCAGGAAGTTGGCAGGGTCCACTCAGAGGTAGGTTTTAGTGTCTTTTATAATGTGCGACATGAGCACATGGTGGGGACTTCCAGAGGTACAAAGGGGTACAGTGAAGATCACGCCCCCCTGCCCGTGCCTCCTCCGAGGCTTCCCCACGTGGCCTGCAGATGAGCTGTGAGTGTGCTCTTTCACAAGCAACATGTCACTGATGCCCAAATGCCTGGTTTGAAACAGCAGTCATTGTCATTGCACAGGAGTCCGAGGGGCTCTGCTGGGCACCACGGCCCCACCTGTCCCTGATCTTGGGGCTGGCGTGCGGGCCCTGGCTGCTGTCACTTCTTGTTCTCTGGGCCTGACCGAGGTCCAGGGCTGGGCTCCACGCTGTCCCTCTGCTGCAAGGAACTGGGGTCGCAGGGCAAAGGGCAGGGCTGTGGGAGGGTGCAGAACGCAGTGAGGGCATGGCCCCCCACAACTCAGGCACAGGCAGCAGGGCACGTAGGTTCTCCGTGGAAACCACGCACGGCAGCTGCTGTGCCTGCATGCTGCATTTCTCACTCACCGTCCCCTCTCTGCACTCGTTCACGTCAGGACGGGAAGGTCCGCCTCGCTCTTTCCAAAGGCTGCCCCATTCCCTGCTGTCCCCGTGTCCCACCTTTATCGTCCCTTACAGATGGCATTCGTGCTGTTGGGCCCCAACAGCCAGTGCTGATGCCGGCCGCCTTTAAGAGCGTCGTTTTGCAGACGCACGTGAGTCCGAGAGTGGAATTGCTGAATCAGACCCTGTCCCGTTTTGGACTCTGACCTCTGTTTTAAGAAATCTGGCAGAGCCCCCTTTAGAGCCAAGACCGCTGATGCTCCGAGGGGCTAAATGTTGTGCCCAGGGGCCACTCCTGGTGGCCTCTGAGCTCAGGGCAGAGCCATGCCTCCTGACTGCAGCCCACATGTCCCACCGTGGCACCCTGCGTCGTGGCACTGCAGAGATGCAGGCGGTCCCCTGGGACTGTGCTCCCTCGGCTGGGCGGTTTGGGTGTGCTTGTGTGGGGGTACAGAAGAAGAACTTCCCAGGGCCCTGTTCCAGCATGAAGGTTTCTGGGGCACTATCCCTTTGGACCTTGTCTTCCCTTCCTCTCTGTTAGATCCCAAAGATGGTCCAGTTTTATACCCCCAAAACCACCAAGGCGTGCTCCTGCCCATGCCACCGTTTTGGGGGCCGCCTCCCGATGCCTAGGGATCAGGCTGTGATGCCCTACTGGGTGCCCCAGGTCCTGAGGCCTCACACAAAGGTAAGAGGGAGGCTCATGGCAGCGAGGCCCGAGAGGGACCCGGAGATGGGGTGGAGGGTACCGGGTTCTCTCCCCACAGTGGCCTCCACTCATCCAGGGTCTCCTGGAAGGCACAGCAAAGGCAGCAGAGTGCAGGCGGGGAGGGGGGGTGTGCAGGGGAGGGGCACGCTCCGTGTCGTGGGGGGGTGCCCGGAGGCCGGGTCACGCTGCCCTCTGAAGGGGACAGCATTGCTGCTGCCATCTTTCCTGCCGCCTCTCCTGCCCTCCTCCTCTCTTGCCCCTCCTCCCCCTCCCTCACCTGGCCTCACCTCCTGCTCCAGCTCTGTGGGCATCCCAGCAGGCGGATGGAGGAGCCGAGAAGGACCATTGTTCTGAGTTTCTGTCCTCACTCTTCAGCTCTATCTGGCCCTCTCCGGGGCTCTGGGTTCCAGGCCAGCCCCCGCTGGGGTGGTTGGCCAGGCCCAGTCCTCCTCAACCCCACGGCATTTCAGGTGCCCTGGGTGGTCAGTAGAAGCTTCCTTTCTGCCTCCACCCACTTTCCAGTTGCTGGTTTGCTGTCATCAAATAGCAAACTGTCCCTAGAATTCAGACTCAAAGGCCTTTTAAAAGGAGACCTGAGCTTGGTCCTGAAGCTGTGTCCTGAGCTGGCTTGCGTCCTGAGCTGCTCACAGCCCTTTCCTTGTTTCTAGGCCACATCACTGGGCCCACCCTTCTGGTAGATCACCAGGCCAGGGCTGATACATTTGCCCACATTCTTTTCTTTTAGGTGGTGAAAAGGCAGCAGAGTTTTAAAGGCATGCAAGGTAACAGCGCGTACGTGCGTCTCATCCCCTCCCGCTCCCCAAGGGAGGCGGGGTCTTATGGTGGGGATGGGGAGGCTTCTCTCCTCCCCACGTCTGTAAAACAGACATGGCTGTGTGGCATACACTCCGCCTTTTCGCCCCCTTCTCTTGCCAGACATCGCTAGTCACCCCCCATTTCCCACCGAACCCAGAGAGCCTTAGACTCTATCAGTCCATCTGCAGTGGCTCTCAAGATGCAGCCAGTTTGCAGCCTGGAGTTAGATGGTATCTGAAGCGTATTTTCTTTTAAGCTCTAACCTTCTGCGGTTCATGACATAGTGTGTGGGGGGGCGGGTGGGTATATACACACATACATACGTGTACGCGCGGCTACTATACGTATTTATTAACGACGTGGCGCCTGTACCTCCATTTCCATGTGCCGGACACACCATATGCTCATGACGTGATATTTAGACACGTATTCCTCTTGCGGTGTGTTTATACATTTGCATATTTGAGACCTAGTGCGTATATCGTCACACATTTATGGAGGCTGTAGTACGTGCCATGTGCTCATCTGTTCATGATGTAGTAGATACCCGCAACGGGGCGTGTGCATATATTTGTGTGTTTGTGACCCGCTGTGTCATTCATTCCCTTCAGCACACGAGGAGATGGCATCTCCTTCCCCACCGGTACATTCTTTGTCCCTCAAACAAGTGGGCTGGATTGTTCTGGAAGGCGTTTTCCGGCGCTGACGGCTAACGTGTATGCCTCCTCTGTGTTGCCCGTGAGCGAAGCAGCAGGCACGCTTTGTGGCTTGTATCAGGTCCTCCCCATGCCCAGCCGTGCCCCTGCTCTGCTCTGCGTGGGAGCACCCTGGCCACAATCTGTGCAGGAGGGAATGGATGGATGCCGGGCTGGGGCTGGGTTCTTGGGATGGGCAGGCGATCTGAGCAGCCTGCCAGAGCCCAGGGGCACAGGTCTGGCTGGGAGAGTGCCAGGATGAGTGGCCACCAGCCAGCACACCCACCTCTTAATGCTACAGAAATACATGTCTTCCCTGGTAATAAAAGTAACACGATTAGGAGCGGCACAAATCTACACAGCCTTTGTGTGGGCCTCTATCAAATTATTTTTTATTGAGGTATAATTGACACATAACATTATATTCATTTCAGGAGCACAGCGTAACAATTTGGCATTTAAATATATTGCGAAAATAGCCAACTCAAGAAGTCTAGTTAACATCTGTCACCTCACACAGTTACAGATTTCTTTTCTTGTGATGAGAACTTTTTAGATCTATTTTCTTAGCAACTTACAAATATGCAGTGAAGTATTACCAACTGTACTCATGATGCCGTAGATTGGATCCCCAGGACTTACTTATGTTATTACTAGAAGTTCGTACTTTTTGACTCCCCATTCCTCCCATCCGTCAGCTTTGTGATGCACATGTTCTCTAGTCCAGCGAGCCCACGTCTGGGTGATGTCTCGTAGACACCCCCACCGCATGTCTGTCCTCGGCAAGGTATCCAAAGCAGCTGAAGTGTCTCTCAGTAGGAGGATGGACATAAAAGCAGGTGGTATATTTGAAATGTGGCACCTGCCACAGAGAGCCTGTGGCATGATGGGAGGGGCCCCCAGGCACGTGGCTGTGTGGAGAAACTAAGTTGCTGCAGTCCACGCTGTAGGACCCCAAGCGTGTGCATTTGAAAAGCTAAAGCCCTGTTTGGGTGAGGACAAGGGTTAGGTGGTGTGTGTCTAGGCTGAGTTGCACGTAACACACAACACACGGAGGGGGGTGGGGGGTGGGGGGGGCAGGAAGACAGGTAAAGAACCAAGAGCAAGTGATACATTGGCTCAAGTTTCAGGGAAAAGAGCCAGAAATCACTTTATGAAAGAAAACCCACAGTAGCAGGACAAGAACAGTTTGAGAAAGTGCTCTTTTAACTGTATAATCACATGTTTATGGGTTTATTCTTATTGGTTGTTTTTGGCTGTGAATACTTGGCATCTTCAAGAGTAGCTAAAAGCTGTTTATTGTTGAATCATGCATCAATTTGATATGTTTTCAAAAACCAGTATTTTAGTCCAGTCATTGTTGACAGTTCAGGCAGTTTATAGGGATCTTGTGCCAAGCCTTAAACCCATTCAGGCCAGAGGGTGTTCCCAGGACAGGATTGAGAGCCCGGGTCCCACCGGTCCCAGAACAGGATTGAGGGCCTGGGTCCCACCGGTGCCGGGACAGGCGGGATCTGTTGCCCCTTGAGCTTCATATACAGTGATTTAAAAATATTTCCCTTGGCGTCAAATCCGGATTATTTCCATTTTAAAGAGAAAGTCTGCCTTTCTCCTCTTGTATTTTCCTTGTAAAGAGGGGCTCCTCTGGTGTTCTTCTCCATGCTTTTGCGGTAGGATTTTTTAACAAAACACATTTATTGTATTTTATATTAATCATGCTTTTACATATTGGTATTGTTAGAGTAGTAATGTAGTATATAGTACAGTATAGCATATAAATAAAGTGTAATTTGTAGTACCATGTCAGTAGTGTGATAAACCATAAACAAGATGTGACATCAGAAGGGTCACAGGATGACCAAAGCAGGTCTCAGAAAAGCTCACGTTGGGGCAACAGCAGCCCAGGAGCCCTACCTGGGGTCATGGGTTTTCAGACACTCAGACACAGCCCATGTTTCCCTTGCTAAGTTGCAGTCATTATCAGCCTCTTGCCAGTCTGGTTTCATCTGGGCTTCACCACTTGTTTTCCTCTGAAAACAAAGATTAACGTGAAGCACATGCCACCTGGATTCTGTCTCCTTTCGTCCATAACCATAACCGTGCCCTCACGTGGCCGTGAGGGGTAAAGACTCCAGAAACGCCGGCAGGAGCCCCACGGTCAGCCCCGAAAGAAGCAAATGGCACGGTCCCCTTCACCTCCATGAGCGTCGGTCGGCGTCCACACTCATGGGGCTGGGACCAGCCTTGCTGGGGCACCTGGGGTCCCCGCCCTTGGTTCCAGAGGGTTCTCCTGCAAGCGGTGTGCAGACGCGGCGGGCCATCTTCGCGCTGCCCTGGGCCTGACTCGCTTTCTCGCCTAGAATCCCCGCTGGACTTGCGCTCCCGGTACCACCGCTGGCGGGTCTGCTGTGATGGGAGCCTCTTCCTCAAGTGGCGGCAGCTCCAGGCCCTTCACCACCAGGAGCCACCGGCCCCGGGGAGGGGAGAGAGCCCCCCGGCCCCCATCCTGCCCCTCGGCCTCAGCCTCCTCACCCTGCTGCAGGCCGTCGTGAGGGTCGTGGTGGCCATTCGGTGAGCAGGCACAGGGTGGGGGCACTGGGGGTCCTGGGCCCGTCTCCCTTCTGGGCTGTTTCGGTCGGCGGCCTCGGGATCAGTTGAACCGAGAATGTGGTTCCGTGAGAGGGTGAGGAATGGGGTGGCGGGATTACCACGCTGCTGCTCCTGCCGTCCACACCACGCACGTGATGGAACGGCAGTCCAGGTGCGTCAGAGCTGACGGCGGGGGGCTGGGCGCCTCGGGGCTCTTCCCTCTTCCCAAGTCCTGTGGCAGCTTGCCACTGGTTCTAGCTTGCGCACACCTCTGTCCTGTCAGGGTTGCAAGTGGACCTTGGAGCCCACTCGCCCAGCCAGCCCTCTGGGCTACGTAGAAGCACCCCTTCAGGTCTGGGGACCTGTGGCCTCTCCCCCAGCCCAGGCCCATCCATCGAGGCTCCATTTTGGGAAGCCCTCTCCCCAACCTCGAACCCACTAGCCGCACGCAGGCCTTGCGTTTGTCACCTAGAACCCCACCCAGCCCCTCCCCCATGAGGCCTCCAGGATGACACCTCCCCGAGCGGACAGGAAGGGGCTGCTTCCTTTAGTCTCTGAAATAGCTCCCCCCCCATCCCCGTTTACCTTCCCACGCAGGCTCTTCCATCACACCTGTGTACATCCGTGCAGGTGCCCACACACGTGTGAATAGAAGATCTGCAAAGCTGTGGCAGCATGTCAGTGTGTGCAGTTCAAACCTACATATGTTGACTTGTTGGCTCTTTGCTCGTCTGTCTTCTCCATGTAAGAGGAATATTCTAGAAAATGTCCAGTATCTGACACGGTTGTAGGTGTCTTCTGTCCAGTTTTCTGGTTGTTCATAGGAGGTTAGCTCTCTGTCTCCCGTCCTGGCCAGAGGTGGAAGGCCCTCCCCCCGCATCCTGTAGGCCCGCTCCCCTGGTGTTGGGCCCTGGTGTTGCCTCTGCCCCTGTGGTTACAAATGATGCCACGGGGCACATCTTCAAACAAGCGCCTGCCCAGACATGGGTTGCATCCTCTTGGGGTCAAGTGCTCTCGGGAAGGGGGCTGGGGCAGGGGTCCGTGAGCTTTGTGTGATCGGTAAACACGAGTAGGGCTCCTGACATCGTGCCATGGTTTCTTCTTTGCTTTTCGCAAAGATTTGTTTCTTTTTTAATCTTTGCCAACGTGACATCAAAGTAGGTAGGGCTCCCCCGTGCCCTCTCTGGGAAGATCAAAGAAGGAAGCCTGGGTGTAGATGACGAATGAGGTGGATGGGCAGGGCAGGCTCAAGGGGATGCGCTGAAGGTGTTGTAGGTGGCGTTTGCCTCTGAACCAGGCTCTTAGGGCAGGGGCACAGGTCCCAGCCAGCTGTTCGGGAGAAGTATCTTGTCTGGCCGGGGTGTCTGTGGAGTGCCCTGGGAGATCCCCACAGACTACATGAGTGGCTTATCTCAGGAGAAGCTGCCGGCTGCCCGTGAGCTGGCCTGGCAGAGGTTTGCTGTGGAGGCCTCGGGAGAGGGGGAGCGTGGGGCCTTCCCAGCAGGGACCCTGGAAGGGCCGTGACCGACAGGCAGGTCCCTTCGAGACGGGGCTGCCACAGCCTCCTCGCATTGGCTTCCGTGAATAACTCTGCAAGGCTGGACTTCCCTTTCCCACCCAAGGGAGAGAGTGGGCTCTGGGGGCCGAGTGCCCATCCACCCCAGGGCCCTTGCGGCTGCAAGGTATCCTGGCATCACCTCGCTGCACCCTTTCCTGCCTGGGCTCCTCGGGAACCAAGTGCACCAGTGATCTGAATGGCACCCCTCCCTCTGCTGTGAGTGTGTCCCCGCCTTCCAGCCCATGCAGGCTTCCTTACAGGTCCTGCCCAGGCACTGTGGGCTCAGCGTGGGCCCCTCTTCCTAGTAACTGCCTTTCTCTTTGCTTTCCAGCCAGTTGTTTTGGGTTTGAACTTGGAATCTTCAGCTACTGTTGAGAACACCCGCGAACATGTCAATTGTAATCAAGTCAGGAGGAGTCTGTGATGGCCCGCATTGTCTCAGGTCATATAATTCACACCCAGGGTTGAATCCAAGCTGTTTATCATCCGGGAGGCTGGGGATGCTGGTGAGACCCTGAATGCGGCCAATAAATGTTATTTGTGAGACTCCACAGTGGCCCCTTCTTGAACGAGGGCATCTGGTTCTCCTTTGTGGGGGAGGGGCCGTTCTCCATTTTGGGTCCCTGTGGGAGGGAGGCCGCCTCTACCCTGGCCAGCGGGCCCACCAGATGAGGGCCAGGAAGTGGCTTTAGCACCTCTTTAGGGTGGCTCATGCTTTAAGTAGTGTAAAATTATAGGAGTTGAGTTTTTAAACTGAGATATCACTCACATCCCATAGATTGCACCTTTTAAAGTATGATTCAGTGCATTTTGGTGTATTTATGAGGTGGTGCAGCCCTCACCACTGTCTAGTTCTAGACCTTTGTCGTCGCCCCAGAACGAACCCCGCACGTATGATCCATCACTCTTCCCTCCCTTCCCTCCCAGCGTTTGGCAGCCATTCACCTACTCTGTGACTTTTCCTGTTCTGGATGTTTCACGTGAACAGAGGCCTGTAATGTGCGGGCCTTCTGCGTCGGCATGTTGCACTCAGTGCAGGGTCTCCAGGGCGCACGTGTCTTGTAGCCAGGGATGCCGCGTCCTTCTCTGGCTGAGTGATGTTCTGTTATGTGGATGCAGTGGGGCTGGATGGACCTGGGGTGGTTTTCGCTTGTCGGCTTTACTCTGAATGTTTGTTTCCGTGTGGACACCTTTTCCTTTCTCTCTGGTGGGCACCTGGGGACGCCAGGTGGAGCAGCAGCTCTGTTCAGTGCTCTGTGGGGCTGCCGCAGTCCTCCACAGCGGGGCCCTGCACTGTCATGCTTCATATTTATTCCTGCCGGCCAGGCCGACACACTCGGATTTCTCCACACCCTTGCGGACACTTGTTACTTACTGTCCATTGTTTGGGTGATAGCCGTCCCCGTGGGTGTGGAGCGCCGATGACTGGTGACATTGAGCATCTCTACGTGTTCTCATGGGCCATTCGTGTCTGCTTAGGAGAGAGGTCTGTTGAGACTCCTTGCCTGTGTTTTAATTGGATCATCCTTTGTTTTTCATTGTTGTTGAGTTTGTGTTCTGGATGTGCTCTAGGTAGTAGGTCCTTATCAGGTGTATCATCTGCAAGGATTTTCCCTCTCTTGATGATGTCCTTTGAAGTCCAAAAGTTTTTAATTTCAATGAAATCCATTTTTCTGTTTCCTTAGGTTGCTTATGCTTTAGGTCAGATGGTCATACGTCAGAACCCACTGCTTAGTCCAGTGTCACAAAAATTTACCTATGATTTCTCGTAAGAGACTGACGGTTCAGCTTGTACATTCAGGTGTTTGATTTATTTTGAGTTGGTTTTGTAACTTTTGTTTATGGTGTGGGCACGTGTATATGGTGTGGGGTGTGTGTATATGGTGCTCTTTGTATGTGGATATCCAGTTCCATAAACCATTTTTGAAATGATAAAATTATAGAAACGGAGAACAGACTAGTGGTTTCCAGGGGGTCGGGGAGGGCTATAGGTGCCACTGTCCAAGGACAACATGAGGCATTCTTGTGGTGATGGAAATATCCCGTATCTTGACTCTTGTCATGTTTTGGTTGTGATGTTATGCTATGGTTTTGTAAGATGTTCTCAGCTGGGGCGGACTGGATGAGGGGTATCATGGGATCTCTCTTTATTACTTCTTGTCAGTCATGTGAGTCTATGATGATCTCAAAATAAAAGTTTAATTAAAAAAGCAGTACAGTTTGCTTTGGAAGATTTTGAAAATACAGAAAAGCACAGAGAGGAAAGTGGGACCCACTGAACCCCCCCCCCCCCCCCGAGCTGGCCTGTATGGCAGGAAGGAATGGACAGATTCCCACAGTAAGTAGACTCGGGCACGTGTGGACTGGGGTGTCCACCTTAGTGACGGCAGGAAGAGATGGGGATCTAGTCTGAAGAGGACGGAGCATGACCAGGCTCCTGTTGGGGCCAGGGACTGGCTCTGTGGGGCATTTGGGGCACACCCTTCCCTGTGAGCATAGGTCGTCCTGGAGGGCCTCCAGGCTTCCCCCAGAGGCAGAGCGGTGCCCTTCACTGCCCAAGGGCCAGTGAAGCATCATTCACTCAACAGCAAATATCTGTCGGTGTTACTACTGTCAGGCATGGTCAGGGGCGATCGTAGGAAGATGTGCCCAACCCCCAGGCTGCCCTTTGGCTGATGGGATATTGTAACACAGGGATAGTTGCATAATGAGCATGGAGGTGGGGGTGCCAGACTTGCTCTTGGCATCCTGTCCACATTCCCATGTTGCCCCAGGGACCAGCAGTCCCTGACTGGGGTCTCTCTGGCTGCGGGAGCCGTGCAGGCAGACTGGGTGTCCTGGGGAGTGATGCCCCTGGGGGCAGCCCTCAGCAAGTGATGGGTGGGAGTTGTGAATGCGCACCCAACCTCCTCCCCCTTGGATGGGACAGCTCTGAGTGGTGTTCTGTAAGGTCTCCTGGAGCTCCTAGCGGGACTGAACCTCGCTGCCCTCCGTGGTCACCTTGGTAATGCGCTTTGTCCTGGCTGCTCACTTCTGCTCACTTCCTTGTTCCCTCACAGGCCCCCCTGGATCACCTCTCAGTAAAGCATGTGCAGTCAATCCTTGCCTCAGGCTCTGCTTTTGGAGGAAACTAAGAGAAGACAAGGCATGCCAGCCTGGTCTTGAAGTCAGGGAAGGTTACTGGGAGAAGGTGGTCTGAGCTGAGACTTGAAGGCGAGTTCAGTTTTCCTGGCGATGAAGGGTGAGGACAGAGTGTACAGGCACAGGTGCACAATGTGGGCCTGCCCAGGACAGAGTCTGGAGCATTCTGTCTACATAGGAGCCTCATGCTTAGGAGGGGCAATGACAGGAGATGTAGTAGGGACCAGATGGCAGGAGGCCTTGGCAGTTTTTAAAAGATCACAGGTGTGTGGGGGCACCTGGGTGGCTCAGTTGGTTCATGGGTTTGAGCCCTGCATCAGTCTCTGTGCTGACAACTCAGAGCCTGGAGCCTGCTTCAGATTCTGTCTCCCCCTCTCTCTGCTGCTCCCCTGCTCTCTCTCTCTCTCAAAAATAAATAAACATTAACAAATAATAATGATAAACATTAAAAAAAAAAAAAGAATCACAAGTGTGTCAGACTTGTGTTTGGGAAAAGCCAGCTTGGCTGAAGCAAGTTGAGTGGAAAGGAGGGTGAGAGTGGGCTTGGAGGCCTGCTCAAGGCAGCGGCAGAGATGCTGTTGGAGATGCCTGGATGCCTGTGGTGGTGGCAGTGGTTTTGTTCCAGGTGGAAGAGTATCTGATCCCAGAAATCCCCCAGACACACTCCACGAGTGAGGCGCACTTGTCGGGAATGCAGACACCTTGGAGGGCTGGTGCACACCAGCCCTGCTCTGTGGTCATCACTGACCTGAGCCCCGGCACCTGCCTGCCCCACAGGAGCAGCCACGAGAAGGTGTGATCTGGAAGTCTCCCCTCTGGAAACCTCTCTGCGAAGCTGGAGAAGTCAGAGGAGGTCAGCACAGAGGTCAGTCAGGGGAGGTGGGCCCAGCGGTAGTTCAGGCCACCTGTGTGACTTACGGCTGCTTCCTCTGGGCGAGGCCCTGAAATCTTCGATTTTCCAGGCACAGTGTTTGTTGTTCCAGGGAGTTTAAGGAGTTTAGGGAAGGACGCTCCCTTGGTCCATGGCTCCTTAGACTCAAGTCAGGGAGCCCAGAGAAAGTGCTTCCTCTGCCTCCCCCTGCCCCTGCCCCCCACCCCCTTCCCCCTGCCCATGCCTCCTCCTCTCTCAAACCCCCTCCCTCCTTCCCCTCCCCCTCCCCCTCCCCGCAGCCTCCCCTACCCCCTCCCACCCCACTCCCACTGTCCTCTCCTCTTCCATCTCTCTCATACCATTTACTGAGCAGTTACCATGCAGCCCAGCCCCGCTCAGTAGAACTTTTGCAATGATAGTATGTTCCAGATGTGCACTGTTTAGTACAGCAGCCCACAAGCCACATGTGGCTATTGAGGACTTGAGATATGGTCACTGCAACTGATGACCTGAATTTTAGTTTAATTCACTTAAAGTTAACTTTTAATAGTCATCTGTGCCCAGCAGCCATCATGTTGGACAGCAAAGATGTAGCCCTGTGACTGCTGCCTTTGACCTGTCCTCCCTGGCCAGCCGACAGAGCCACAGACCTAAGCCTTCATGGCCTTCTAGAATGTTCCCTGAGCCTGGTTACAACATTTACTTTAGATATGCTGGTCTGCTTCTCACCTTCCTAGTCTCATTACTGCTGTGAGGGAAAAGGCAGCAGGCTCCCAGAGCCCTATTTCCATGTCAAGTCCTCAGTAGGTCCCAGCGATGCTAATGGCTCATGACGGCCTGCCAGGTGGAGTGAGCACTCACCCCTGGTACAGCTGTGGAGCCCTGGGCCCGACAGAGAGGTGATCTGCCTCCCTGCTCATGCCACACAGAGCTAGGCCAGCTCCCAGGGACCTCGTGGCCTGCAGGCTGTTCTCAACGGGGATGGTGTCTCTGGTTTTCTGGGAGGAAGCCTGTGTGGTGCCCACTCAGGGACCAAGGACCCCACGCCACTGCTGTGCACGAAAGCAGCCACGTCCAACTCAAATGAAACTGAAGAGCTTCTTAACGTTTATCACGGGTGACATCCCTCCACCCCTCCTGAGGCTGTGGTCTGCGCCCCTTTCCCTGTCCCAGGCCTCAGTCCCAGGGTGGTGGTGGGTGATGCGGAGGCTGGGGGGCAGAACAGCGAGCTTTCCAGGACTGGGGACATGCACAGAGTGAGGGGAGCACAGGGGACAATGGGGCAAGCCTATGACAAGGTCTTAGGAGGCTTCCTGTAGTGGGGACACTGAAATGGAGAAAAACAGGATGCAGCAAGCAGAGAGGAAAACAATTCCTGGGAAAACCTCTGGCTTTGTGGAATGCAGATGAGCCCCCCCCCCCTGCCCCCCCCCCCCCCCCCCCCCCGCAGGACTTCTGAGACTAGAAAGGATCCTGCGAGAGAATCTCTTTCAACCCGAGGGAAATTCCCTAAATTCCCTTTCCAGGAAAGGTCCTTTACAGCCAACTGAGAACTGTTTCTTTGCTGTGAACCCATTTCTTCTGGCTTCCAGAACAATGGTCAGCATATTCCTGCTGGCAGAGCTTCCTGTGTTTGATGGGTCTCTCCCAGCCCTGGACGGAGCAGAGCCTGCCGCCATGCTCTTGTGTCGGGTGTGGGATGGCTGGCTTCCCAGTTGTCGGCTCACCCCCGGAGGGTGATGATGCCCCAGCCAGGAAACGGTAGCCTTAGGGGAGCCGTCTGGGTCGTCTTTTCAGCTGCAGAATCCACGGAACAAGTGCCGTGGCTGGACAGTCAGACAGTGTCCGGGCTTCAGGAAACACTGATTGGAGGACCAGCAGCCAGACTCTGATTGGGGCTCCTTCAAGTGGCGAGTGGTTCTGGGGGAGGGTTGTTTTTTTCCCCAAAGAACTCAGCAAGTAGGCCCTTTGTCATCCATTACTTATTCAGTAGCCACCTGCTGACTACAGCTGTCTTGAAGTATTGAATAGCGTATTAACTTATGTAAGTCTTCCGGAAGGTTCTTACGGTCCAAGCCAGACCCACATCTGTGGCTGCACCTCCGATGAGGGAGGCGGGGGTGCAGACCTCTTTCTGGGCAGTGATGCCCCCTGCTTTACACTGGCTCTGGCACTAGGGGGACAAGAGTGTGGACTCTGGGGAGGACTTGTCATGGCCTCAGGCCTGTCTTGCAGATGGGGAAGCTGAGCCTCAGAGAGGCTAATTCTTGTTGGTCACACAGCTGGTGAGAGGCAGAGCCAGGATTCAGTAACTGAGACGCACTGCCACCCATTTGTATCAGATGTACAACCTGGGAGGGAGGTATTGCCCTTAAATGTGTTTCACATGAGAAGCTTCAAGCTCAGAGAGGGAGAGTAACTTGTTTAGGGTCACACAGCTCTAAGTGGCAGAGCTGGGATGCAAAACGTTTTCTGACCCCGGTTCTCTTAATGTGGTCCCAATTCCAGGAGGTCCCTCTGAGTGAACTTTGCTGCCGATGGTACACCAGCTTTGCACACCCTGGGCGTCTGATAGCACTGTGCTGGGCTGTTGCTGGGCAGCGGTGAGGGACCTCCAGTCGCACAGCCCTTGCTGGGCGTTGTGTGTCTGGGGACTGATACTGCTTGCGGGATCGTCCCTTTCTACCTACTGGACCAAGTTTATCATGTCAGTATTTTGTATGCCTGGCACTGAACACAGAGCTTGGCACATGACGTGGTAGTCAGGAGCCGTTGTGTTGAATGAATGAGGGAGTGGGTGTATGAATTACAGAGCTCCAGCTGTGTGCCAGGACACATCACACTCTTGTCTGGAAATGACCCATTGATAGGCCCAGTGCCCAGAAGCTGGGTGCTTGTGTGGCCTTGGGAGGCCAGCTTGCATCGGAGGGACTGGGGAAGGGTCTTGTGGGGGCCTCGTGTCCCACCTCCGTACATAACCCCACCCTGCACCTGCTCCAGACTCCTGTCTGGCTTCCTGGGGCCTGTGAGCCTCCCTGGGACGGCCGTGTATTGCCTCTCACCTGGGAGAAAGTGAGATCCCCAGGGGCTCAGCCAGGCCACTGTGGCTGGTGGAGTCCCTGGTCGTGGCCTGGCCCCACCCTCAGAGAGCTCTCCATTCCCGTGTGCTGAGCCCTGGGTGCTGGCAGGGCCTCTGGGGACACCTAGCCCAACCACTTCCTTCGTCGATGGGGATGCCGAGGCCAGAGAGGGCAGTGCCGTGTCCAAAGCCACATGGCAAGCCAGTGGCAGATGCGAGACTTGAACTTGGCTCTCTTGCCTTCCATCCAGGTCACCTCCCTCTCAATAAACTGCCCGCCTCTAGGCGGCTCCAAGTCACTTTGCTGTAGGGGTGCTCACTGTGTCCTCTCCATCCCCTCCCGCTGCAGGAATGCCCACTGGGCTTTGTATCACGGGGGTCAGTCTTGTGGCCTGGGCACTGTGGCCACACGGAAGCCATGTGGGCCCCTGAGGAGAGAGCTCTGCAGTCAGCGAGGGGCGCGGGTGTGGGGCTTTCTTCTACTGCCCCAGCAGCTCTCTCCGCGCTTGGCGCACAGTAGGTGTTTCGTAAGGACTTGTTGATTCTGGGGTCCACTGTGTCTCTGCTGGGTGACCCGCTGGTGGGTCAGGGCTGGGAGCCTCAGGAGCGATGGGACCTGCCTGCATTCGCTCTTGCCGTTTCCAGAGCAGCCATGTGTGAGAAAACCGCAAACCTCAGGGTTGATCCAGGAGCAGTGGAAGGTTTGACATCCCACATTTGAGGGGGGGACTTCCAGGAATGGTGGCACACCCACTCCCTGTTCTCAGTTGGAGAGCATGGGGTGGTCCGGGAGCCACGGCCTCTTCTGCGGTGCCGGGGTTTGCCCCTCACTCACCAGCATCATGGGCTTTGTGGGGGACTGGGGGTGACTTGGCAGGTTGGGTGGGTTGTCTCTGGGTGCAAATCCTACTCTCTCACTTGTGTGTGCTCCACCGGTTCAGCCTCTTCCTGCGACCTCGTGTGACCCTCATCTCTGTCCTGGTCCTAGTGATGCAGGCTCCCACTCCTCCCTTCCTCCTCTCTCCTCCCTCCTCCCTCTTCTCTTCTCCCTCCCTCCTCTCTTCTGCCCTCCTATCTCTTTCCTCTTCTCTCCTCCCTCCTCCTCCCTCCCTCCTCCCTCCTCCTCCCTCCCTCCTCCATCCTTCCTCCCTCCCTCCTCCCTCCTCCTCCCTCCCTCCTCCCTCCCCCTCCCTCCCTCCTCCATCCTTCCTCCCTCCTTCCTCCCTCCTCCTCCCTCCTTCCTCCCTCCTCCTCCCTGCCTCTTCCCTCCTCCCTCCTCTTCCCTCCCTCCTCCCTCCTGCCTCCCCCCTCCCCCTCCCTCCCTCCTCTTCCCTCCCTCCTCCCTCCCCCCTCCCCCTCCCTCCCTCCTCCCTCCCTCCTCTCTCCTCCCTCCGCCTTCCTCCCTCCTCTCTACTCCTTCCCTCCCCCTTCCTCCCTCCTCCCTCCCATCCTCCTGCCCACCCTCCTCTTTCCTACCCTATCTCCCTCCCTCCTTCCTTTCTTCCTTCTGGAAACCATTTTGCATATAAAAACAGGTATATGAGTCTGAAAATGTGTAAAAAGATGAAGATTTTAAAAAAATATAAACACAGTGCCTCATTGAACTTCTTTGTTCTGTGTTTCCTGACCTAGAGTCTTGACAGATTGGGGCACAGTGTTTTGGGCAAGACTGCTTCCTAGGCAGGGCTGCGAGCTCCCTGTGGCATCTTACCAGGAGGCTCCTGGTCCTGGTGGTCTCACTCTTCATTTGCTATGACTGACCAGGAAGCCCAGAGGGGTCGGCCTGATTGGGCAGAGCCCCATCTAGTGGCCTTAGCATCTCTTGACAACCAGGGACTAGATCCATTATTTCTCTAGGGGAACGTTTTACAATATGTGGATTTAGAAATTATAAAATTATGTCCTTGTGTCCCCAGGACCCTGTTTAATTCTTATAATTCTCACATTTACTTCTTGAATGCTAAGATTATTGCTATCCTATTGTTGCAGAAAAGGAAACTGATACCCAGAGAGGGTCTCTTGTGGTTGCACAGGGCCATGCATGGCCACATTGGGGCTGGATAGGATGCCACAGGGCTACACGGGACCATGCAGAACCAGGATCTGTCTCAGGATGCTATTTCTTTTCTTTTTTAACAACTTATTTTTTTAATTAATTTTTTTAACTTTCTGTTTAAGTTTATTTTGAGAGAGACAGAGAGCATGAGCAAGGGAGGGGCAGAGAGAGAGGGAGAGAGAGAATCCCGAGCAGGCTCCACACTGTCAGCACAGAGCTCAGTTGTGGGGCTTGAACTCATGAACCATGAGATCACGACCTGAGCCGAAACCAGTAGTCAGATGCTGAACAGATTGAGCCACCCAGGCACCCCTTTAAAAAATTTTTAAGTAAACTCTCCATCCAACATGGGGCTCGAACTCACAACCTTGAGATCAAGAGTCGCACGCTCCACTGAGCCAACCAGGCACCCTGGATATGCTGACGCTTCTTTGCCTATGTGTTGCTTCTCTCTTGCTAGAATTTTCCAGATAGCAGTTTGTACCAAAATGGGTTCCATGGAACACTTAGCATGGTTGCTACTCTTGGAGGATTCCACCATTAGATACCTTTGCGACTGTTCTGTGTGCTTGTGTCTGAATGGAGCCACGCACACAGGTTTGTAGGAGTGTTGGTTGTGTTTGTGAGTCGTGTGTGGTATTTGGCAGGGGATGCGTTCTCCACCCTGCACTGCACGCAGCACATGCTGTTTCCGGGAGTGCCGTGTGGGTGTGAGCCAACAGCAGTGTTTGAGTTTGTTTATTGCCCGCACCTGCGCTGGGCGCTGTTCCTCCTGTGGATAGTCGGTCCACAACCCCAGCTGTCCCTTCCCCTATCTCACGTGGTTCCAGCTAAGGACAGCTGACAGTGGCAGTCAGCATATTAAAAAACAAAACAGAAGAGCGATGGATCTTGAACTGGAATGTCTTCGGACTCCAATGTGCTGTAAGAGTGTATTTCTGTTAGGGGGCACAATATGGTGGGGGCTGAGGTCATGGACATGGACAAATAAATCTGGGTTGGGTGGTGGCAGGGCTAGGAAGGCGAAGCAGAGTAGAGGGATGGTGGCGATGGGGGAGACCCTGCAGAGGGAGAGAGTGCTGGGCAGAGGGCGGCAGTGCAAAGGCCCTGAAGGTGGACAAGTGGTGAGTGCGCAGAAAGCAGGAGCCCGGTGTGGCTGGAGTGGAGGCAGAAGCGGTCAGCCTCCAGGAGTGGGGGCCGGGAGGTCAGCTCCAGGCCGGCACCACAGGAAAATCTTCAGCTTTTTTTCTGAGCTGGGGAAGCCCTTGGAAGCCCCTGCACGGAGTCCCGATCAGGCTGGGATTCTAACATGCTCCCTCTGGTGGCTGTGCTGAGAATTGGCCGTGGAGGGCGGAGGGCCCCCTGCCACCCAGCAATGAGCCTGGACCTGGGGAAGTCTGTGTCTCAAGGATGACGATGACAAGATTGGCTGATGGATGGGCCAGAGGTAGGAGAGCAGGAGAGGAGGCACCTGGGAACCTGATGCTGACAAGCACACACACGCTCCAGGCTGTCCTGGCCACCGGGAGTTCTAGATCACAGAATTACGGGCCACATGCCATGTAGGAAGAGTCAGCGTCCTGGACTTGAAGACCATGATACTTTGGCGTTCCTCTGTGACCGAATGTGTGCCGTAGCAATAGAAGTAGGTCTGGTGTCACCTAGACCCGCTGGTTGTGTGCCTTGGGTTGATTACGTCACCTCCTTGAGCCTTGCTGTCCACATCAGAGAAATGGGCATGATGTTATTACTTTGCAAGGGCCCGGCAGGCAGAGAGCACTCAGTAACCAGTGTGCCCCCTCCCCCCGTCTCCCCCACTTGTTCCTCTTCAGCCTGCTGGCTTGTGCTCTGCCTTCTGGTTATTTTAAACATGGGCTCTGAGCTGGATGATCTGGTTTGGAATCTGGTTCCACAGCTTCCTGTGCATTCAGTCTGTGCCTCAGTTTCCTCATCTGTAAAGTGGAGGTAAAAATAGTAAAAAAAAATTATGGTTGTTTTGGAGATTAAATGAGTTAACAATTATAAAGCAGTTTCAGCAGTGCCTGGCAGGTGATGCTAAGGGGGTGTTTGTTAAATAAAAACGAATAACCGTCATGATAAAAACACTCAGCAGGGTTACCTGAGTGGCTCAGTTGGTTGAGCGTCCAACTTTTGATTTCAGCTCAGGTTATGATCTCACGTGGGTTCGAGCCCTGCCTGCATTGGGCTGTGCTGGGTGTGGAGCCTGCTTGGGATCTTCTGTCTCCCTCTCTGCCCCTCCCCCCCCCCCTCTCTCTCTCTCTCTCAAAAAAAAAAAAAAACCACTCAGCAGACTAGGAGTACAAGGAAACTATCTCAACATAGTAGAATCGTGAATAAAAAACTCACAGTCAACATCATAGTTACTGGGGAGAGAAAGAAAGCTTTTCCTTTGGCAAGGATGCCTGCTTTCACTTTTTAAAAAAATTTTTTTGGTAATGTTTATTTATTTTTGACAGAGAGAGAGAGAGAGAGAGAGCGCACGCATGAGTGTGGGGAGGGGCAGAGAGAGAGGGAGACACAGAATCTGAAGCAGGCTCCAGGTTCTGAGCTGTCAGTACAGAGCCTGACTCGGGGCTCGAACTCACAAACCGTGAGATCATGACCTGAGCCGAAGTCGGGCGCTTAACCAACTGAGCCACCCAGGCGCCCCTTCACCACTTCTACTCAGTGTATTAATAAGAAGCCTGGTAAATTTACCTGTGTTCACAGATAATATGATCTTATCTGTAGGATGTCCTAAAGATTTCAAAAAAGCTGTTAAAACTGACAGATGAATTGAGCAAAGTAGCAGGATGCAAAATCAACACCCCAAAATCAGGTACATTTCTGTACACTAACAAGGAACAATCCAAAAAGGAAGTCAATAATATAATTCCATTCAAAATATAAACTACTTAGAAATAAACATAACCAAGGAGGGGAAAAATTTGTATGCTGAAAACTATCATTGCTGAAAGAAATTAAAGAAGATACAAGTTAACAGAAAGACATCCCATGTTCATGGACTGAAAAACAATATTCTTAAGATGTCAGTACTACCCAAAGTGATCTACAGATTCAACACGATTCCTATCAAAATCCCTGTGAAGTCTTTTGCAGAAATGGAAAACCCATCCTAAAATTCACATGGAATCCCAAGGGACCCTTAATAGTTTCAATTGGAGAAGAGGAAAATGTTCTGGAGATGATGGTGGTGCTCGGTGGCACATTAGGTGTGTATTTAATGCCTCTAAAGGGTAAACTTAAAAATGGTTAAGGTGGTAAGATTTATGTTTGTGTATTTTGCCACAAACATACACACACACAAAGAAATGAAAACAACTGCATTGTTGGTATTTATCATTGGTGGGTCATTTGCTCTGTGTGCCACAGTTGTCCTGAGCTCTGAGTGTTGTGGTCATAGGTAATCTGATGGATGGGATCTAAGAGCACGCTGGTGGAGTTGGCTAATCTCTGGGACAGGGGCATCCTGTTAACGTGCTCTACACGTTTTATGAGGTGCCTACTATGTGCTAGGGGACGTGCCAGCCCCTCATGTGGTTCCAACACCCACTGTGAGGCCTCTTAATTGGCCTCAAACATAGCTGTGGTCTTCCTGAGTTCCTGAACAAGCCTGGGTAATGAGGTGTCTCAGTCTCAGTATTTGTTTAATGCTTTATTCATGGGAGCAAAACAGTGGTAACGTTCATTTCAGGGGAACTTTAATGATGTATGTGTCTGGTGAAGTCCCCAGCTCCTGACCCTGAGGTGCTAGATATGTTTGGGGCCATGTGAAATGTTTTGCGTCACTTGCAAGAAAGAAAAAAGAGGTGCTGGTTTTTCCTCAGAAAAAGAAGAGGTATTTTGCAGCCAAACCTTGTTCTCCTGTGAAACATTTGTCAGAGACTGTAGAAAGCAAACACATGGAAATTTCCAATGCTTCTCCTAAAGGAAGGAGTTGGGACTCTTCACAAGAGAACAGTGGTCCTGTTCCCCCATTTGCTAATCTGTTCATCAATCCAGCCACCCACCCACCTCTCCATTCCTCCATTCACCTATCCACCAGCTCATCCATTCTTCCTTCCATCCATCTGTCCATTTATCTATCCATCTGTCCATCCATCTATTTATCCATTCACACACTCATCTTCTCATCTACCCCTCTACCTGTCTATCTACCTACCCACCCGCTCATGTGTTCATCCTTCCATCTATCTATCCATTTATCCTTCTGTTGGTCCATCCATCCATCCATCCATCCATCCATCCATCCATCCATCCATCCATCCTTTCTTCTAACCATCCACCTACCCAGCCATTACAGGACTAGGACTGTTCTATTTAACCTGCCTCTGGGTCAACGTGTGTATCTAGGCAGCTGGGTGAGGCCAGTGACTTCACTTTTCTGAGTTTCTGTTTCTTCACCTGCCAAATGAGACTATGTTGGTGACACACTTAGCCCTATGCCTGGCCTACATCGAGCAAGTGTTCAATACATGTAGCCATAGCCATCATCATCAATAATAGGATACTCCAAAATAGGTACTGATACCTCCCATTTTACAGAGGAGGAAACTGAGGTTGAGTGCTGTGGCTCTTTTGCCTCTCAGAATGCACATGTGAAATGTGCAGGAGCTAGGCTGAACCCTGGAACTGCCCCTTGCTGCCTGCGTGACTGTGACTTCTTTTAGATCCATGGGGGTCCCTGAGGGCCAGGTTCCATGGGCTGGCCTGGCAGGAAGCCAGATGCTCTGATTTTCTGCTTCCGGAAACAGTGAAAAGATTAACAACAAAACAATTATCACGTCATTTATTTTCCTACTAAAATAGGTCCTTTCCTTACCTGTCTCCTCAAATCATCCTGACAGAGTGTGCTTGGGGTTCTTGGGCTCCTCTCTTGTTTCTGTCATCCCAGGTGAGACGGGAGCTGAGTAAAGACCGGTCCAGCACAGACCTTTGTTTGTGCAATCTCAGATTCTCCCTTCATAAGTAAAATTGAAGACCACCTGAAATGAACGTGGGGCTGCTTTGATTCTTGGTCGAATTTCTGAAATGCACACAGGGCCTGCATCTGTGAATGCGCCGAGATGATTACCCGGCCAGCGGGAACACTCACCATCAGGTGCCAGCCTTCCCGGGACTGCCGGCCCCTGCTGTCCACCCTGATTGATGGCAGACACGTGGTAGTGCATCACAGGAATATGTGGGTGCCCCCGCCTGTGCTTCCAGACGGTGTCCTTGGGAGCAGACCTCTGTGGGTCATGGCAGCCAGCCTTCGTGGCGCCCGGTGGTCCTACCTCCCTCATTGCACTAGGCTTGTGCCTCCCTCCTTGTGTGGCCCTCTCCCTCATTGCACTAGGCTTGGTGTGTGTGACTATTGGACTTTGCTGTGTCACTTCCAAGATTAGGTCATAAAAGATACTGTGGCTTCTATCTGGGTGCCTCTCCCTCCCTCTCTCCCTCCTCCTTCACCTTGTCTCAGGTGAGCTGTCCCTGGACTCCTGACTCTCAGAAACTGTGAGACAATAGACACTTGCTGTTTTGTTTTTGGTTTTGTTTTTTAATGTTTTATTTATTTTATTTTATTTGTTTATTATTTATTTTTTAAATTTCTTTTTAATGTTTATTTATTTTTGAGAGAGAGGGAGAGACAGAGCATGAGCAGGGGAGGGGCAGAGAGAGAGGGAGACATGGAATCGGAAGCAGGCTCCAGGCTCTGAGCTGTCAGCACAGAGCCTGACACGGGGCTCGAACTCACATACTGCGAGATCATGACCTGAACTGACGTCAGACGCTTAACCGACTGAGCCACCCAGGTGCCCCTGTTTTATTTATTTTAGAGAAAGGGAGAGAGCACACACAAGCGGGGGAGGGGCAGAGAGGGAGGGAGGGAGAAGATCCCATGCAGACTTCCCGCTGGCAGCACAGAGCCTGATGTGGGGCTCGAACTCCTGAACTGGGAGATCATGACCTGAGCTGAAACAGAGTTGGATGCTTAAGCGACTGAGCCACCCAGGGGCTCCAACACTTGCTGTTTTAAACTGCTAAGTTTTAGGGAGTTTGTTACGCAGCACTAGGTAACTAATACACCTGTCCTGTTTCTGCAGGACAGTGCCTTGTATGTAGTGAGAGCCAGAGATGTTCTCTCACTTACCACTCACCCCGCATGGGAAAATGATGAAATGCATGCTCAGGACTGTGAGAACATACATATAACAAATGAGCTGGAGGGGCGCCTGGGTGGCTCAGTCGGTTGAGCGTCCAACTTCAGCTCAGGTCACAATCTTGCGGTTTGTGGGTTCGAGCCCTGTGTCGGGCTCTGTACTGACAGCTCAGAGCCTGGAGCCTGCTTCGGATTCTGTGTCCCGCCCCCGCTCATGCTCTGTCTCTCAAAAATAAATAAACATTAAAAAAAATAAAAAAAGAGATGAGCTGGCGGGCCGGGCCGCCTTTGCTGCAGTTTTTTGATGACTAACAGAATGTTTTGCTCTTCTACAATGGAAAAGGGGAAGGGAGTGGACTGACAGTTTCTGAGCGCCAACGGTAATAATAGTAACTCCCTCTGCCTGCTCCACAGACTTCTAAACATGCATGATCTTAATTCATCCTGACTTGACCAGATGAGGTAACTGAGGGTCCCAGAGCTGCAGTGACCTGCCCAAGGTCACATAGCCAGGCAGCGAGCAAGTGTGGGCTCAGCCCCGGTATGTCTCTTGGCAAGGGGGACGAATAACAGATTGAACAGCTATGGAAGGGGCAGGATCTCAGAGCTAACAGGCACTGAGGCTCCACAGACTGCGACCATGTTCTCAAGAACGTAAAATTGAGACACAGAGGCACAAGCGCCTTTGGTGCTTCTCTGGCGGATGGGCCTCTGCAGGCAGTGGCGGAGAAGCCGTGCAGAAAGCAGGATGCACACGGTCCGGGGACTCTGCAGCTGGCTGCCGCAGAAAGTGTGGGAGCCAACCGGGGGGCAGTGGGGCAGGGGACAGCAGGCAGGGCATGCAGTGCCCAGCACGCCAGCCTCAGAGACCCCCCGGCCTTTCCCCAGTCATGCCCCGGTCTCCCCCTCATTCTCTTTCTGCAGGTGTTTTCTCTTAAGTTGGGTCATGTTTCCTGGGTGCAAGATGAAAAACAGGTAATTCTTTTGATCAACGTCTCAGTTAAAGATCTTTCCTTGGGCTTTATTTACTGCCTTTAGCCTAGAGTTTGTTATTCTGTTAGCCTTGTTAGATTCATAGTAATATTATTTAATATTAGATTTACTAGATTCATAGTAATCTTCAGGTGTCAAGGCAGGTTGGAGAGTATTTGTGGGCGAGTTTGCTGTAGAGTTTGCTGGTGGTTTATACATTCCTCTTAGGATCTTCCCAAGGTTAGACACAGCAGTACAAATGTTCATCACAGGAAATAATGTGCATTACAGATGTAGGGGGGATAAAAATGTCCTTTTCTCAACATAAGCTGTGGTTGGCTTACTTTTCCTGACTGCCATTGCTAACGAGACTGTCTCACTTACAAGCCCTGGGAGGGAGACGGAGTTCCTGAAGGTGGAATCATTTATAGATTATATTCCAGACCAGGCCTTAAAGACACAAAGCTAGCTGGCAGTTAACCCTCTTCTTCGTGAGCACCACATGGAAAGTCTACATTCAACTTTTTGGGATTCTGTGCTTTGGAAGAACCCCTAACTGTCGTACAAAGAATGAGTTGTGTGCTGCTGACTCATTCCTTCAACGGGTATCGCGCAGCGTTAGCACACGTCAGGACTGGGCTCCATATTGCGCACGTGCGATCTCACTTAGTTCTCTCCCTGACCCTGTGTGGGGGACGGTCCACCATGCTTGGATTGTCAGAGTGATGTGACTAACCGTTTCTTCCAGCCCCTACCTTTTTCTTGTACGTCTTATTGAGTACATATGTTACAAATCGATAATACGTTGTTACTATATTTTTATTAAGCAGCTAATGACACTTTGGTTGGCTGTCCAAGGGTTTAGATATGCATCCTCCATTTTCAGTCTCCTTGCAGATAAGGACTCCCACCTTCTGTGCTGTTGGTTTCGTATGTTTCTTCTACATAGGCTATAAATCCACCGGCCTTTGCTTTAGACACTCAGTATTTTGGAATGATTAAGAAGGTCTTCCTTTTGTGTGAACAGTTTCCAGAACTCTTCATTTCTCTGTGTAGACCCAAGTTTCCGTCTTGTTTTATATTCCTTGTTCCTGAAAAGCTTAGCTTTAATATCTTGTAGCAGGGATCTTCTGTAATTAATCATCTCAGATTTTATTTTTCTGGAAAAAAATTTAAATTTTGCTTTCATTTATAAGAGGTGTTTTTTGCTGGAGGTAGAATTCTGTGTCACCTGTTGTTTTCTGTCTCAGTGCTTCATTGTCCTCTGGACCACATAGTTCCTGATGGCAAGTCTGTTGTTGTTCTTATATTTCCTTAATTTCCCTGGGCTGCCTTAATGATTTTCTCTTTCTCTTTCAGGGTTTTGACTATGATAGGTCTGTCTGTTTTTTTTTTTTTCCCCTAGTAAATAATCCTGCTTGGAGTTCTCTGACCTTTTTGGATTTGTGACTTGATATCTTTCATTATTTTTGTAAAATGCTCAGCTGTCACCTCTTCACATATATCTTTTACATCATTGTGACTCTCTTCTGGGGTTTCAGTTACAAGTATGTTAAATTATTTATATTGTCCCAAGTGCATTTAAAACTGCTCATTGTCGTCATGGTCATTGACCCCCTCCCACCCCCTTCCTGCTTCGCTTCCTCTTTGTGTTAAGAGTTTGGAAAACTTCTATCAACCTGTCTTCACCAATTCTTTTTCCAGCTGCAAGAGCCTAGTGCTGATCTCAGTGAAGACACTCTCCGTCTTGGGTGCCATGTATTTTCCTTCATGAAACTCACCTCCTCTGTTTCCACTGTCTCGGGCACAACTCTCCTGAACTAATGACCGTTCACGTATCACTACTGCTATTTCTACTTCCCCTCCCCCTCCTTCCCCTTCTGTTGTATAAGATGGGAAGGGAAAAATCTGGTACTTATTACTCTATTATTGCCAGAAGCATCTTTTTACTTAAAGGTTATTTCCTGTAGACAGCATGTCACTAGTTTCCTACTTACTTGGATCAGAAGACTGTGGTTTTCCTGGCTCTAGGTCAACATTGAGAACAGTATCAGATACATCCTTTGGCCATGTAGTCAGAGCCGCAGGACTTGGTGTTTCTGAGATGGAAGGGGGGTGATACTTGCCTGGTGCCCTGTTGGGGACACAGGTGCATGCAGACTTGGCTTCTCATTCCGGCCGGGCAGAGTAGTGGCTTCTCTGAACCCTGGTTTCCTCATATATAAAAAGGGAATGACAGGTGATTGTCGCAAGGCTTAAATGCACGATCCCTTTCACCCGCTTGCCTTTACTGAAAGGCCTGGCACACAGTAGCTGCTTATTTAATGCTTTCTAGACTCCTGATTGCTTATTGAGGTAAACGAATAACAAATAGATCGTCCTAAACCATTCATTCCATTCCTTAAGATCCTATATCTGGAAAACTATCCTTGGTCCGCCTATAGATTTTACTCCTCTCCTCACTTAGTATAGTGTTTGTTTTCTCAGTGAGTTTTTCCAAGTTAATTGGAACACATCAATTTATGCAGTTGCCATGCCCCCAAGTGCCACTCGCACCTTTCTTCTCCTCTTGATATAAACATTCAGTTTAGGAGACCTGTTAGGAGTCAGGGAGGCAACTGTTTCTTGCCAGCTTGGTTGCCGTGTGCCCTTGGACAACCCTTTCGCCTTCCCTGAGCCTCAGTGTCTTTGTCTGTAAAAAATGGACAAGTGACCTCATTACTCAAGCCAGACATGGAGTGGCTCTCAGATGCCCTTTATCCTCCGCTCTGTCTTGTCTTTTATCCCTTCCCCTCACCGCGGTCCTGTGGATGTGGGCAGGGGCTGCAGCCAGCGCTCAAGTGCCAGCAGGGAGGAAAGGGAGCACACACAGCTTTTTCTGGCTCTCCGCTCCACATTAGCTGTTACTTGGATCTCTTCTTTCATACCCAGGTAAGCTTTTAAGTCACTTTCTCTATTTACCTCATTGTCCTGAAAAGAGAGGGGATTATCTACTTTGGAACACACGAGAATTGCAACATTATGGGGAAGCGACCACCTGTGGTCCCTGAGCCTCTCCTGTCCCTCATCTCCAAGTTATGAGAGTGTAATCCACATCAAGAGGACAAATGCCAGCTGCCCGGCACTGGCTGCAGAGGGCGGTAGCCCTTTGCAACGCTCCGGGAAGGCAGTGGCTGGGGAAGGGACCTCCTGTCCCCGTTACTTGGTGCAGTAAATAGGTCTTTTGTTACCTGTGACTTAGACAGTGGTCCATGGGCCAGAACAGCAGCCTGCCTGGGTGCTTCCCTGAAGCACAGAAACAGCCTGCCCCCAGACCCACTGGATCAGAACCTGCAACTTAAAAGACCCCAGGTGATGCGTGTGCACGTGAAAGTCTCTGAGAGGCACTGTCTGCAGGGTCAGTGAGGAGCAGTTGGGGCAACAAAGGCGGCAGGTTTGTGTCATTCAGTGTAGCCCAGAGCTGTCAGGTGGAAGGGACAGAAGGCTCGTGGGGCCTGTGGAAAGGTGGCCTGAGCTGGGGACACCTCCGTGCCCATCAGGGCTGTGATCCATGTACACTCCCTGTATGGGGTTGTGTGTTCACTTTCTGATAGTGTACTTTGAAATGTCAGGTCAAGCCCAGCTGATCAGTTTTTCTGTTTTTGTTATCGTGTCTCGGAATCTGTTGGAAAGTTCAGTGTTGGGAAGACTCACCCCTCTGTTCTCTTTTAGGGACTGAAATTTTTAGCTCTTATATCGAGCCTCTTTCTCCATTTTGAGTTAACTTCTGTGTAAGAGGTAAGATAGGGGTCCAGATTCATCCTTTTTCATGTGAACAGGCTTTGATTTCCTTGCTCAAAGGGTCTCTCCGCTTCTCATATGGGAAATAGACTGTAGGGGCGAGAAGGAAGCGGGCAGACGAATTTCCCGCTGTTATGTGATCATCTGTCTAAGAAAAGGCACGCCAGGTACCAACTAATAGAGTTGGAGGAAATGATTGGAGGGCCACCGTGTGGCAAGCGTCTTACCATCACTGATTTAGGCGAGGTTGTTAGTACGCTGAAGCTGTCTCCGGGTGGGTGGAAGTTTTCTTGAGTAACAGAATATTTACGTGGTCTCAAAGAACCTACCCACTAGAAACTGATCACAAAGGATAAAGGACTTTATAATGAAGAAACCTGGTCAATGCCATCTTGGTGGGAATGTCACCGTTAACAGACAGGTACGCGCAGTGGGCCTCCTGACACTGTGCCCTGGGCAGGAACACCTCTCACTTTCCAGAGCTCCTGCCTGGAATGCTTACCCTTGGTCTCATTAGGACAAAGTGTCAGACAAACCCAAACCAAAGGGCATGCTACGCAAGACCAGGGCTGACAAAGATCACGAAGACTGAGGAATGTTGCTGATGAGGGGAGGGCTGGAGACACAGGGCACGGTCTGGGACTGTCTTGGGTGTGAAGGACGCTGTCAGGACACGACACTTGTAGGTTAGAGATGTGTGTTGCGGTGGATTTCTGGTTGTGAGGTGCTGTGCTGAGTACCAGAGCTGAGAAAGAGAGTGTCCTTGTTTCAAGGACATACACACCCCACTGAGGGGTCAGGGGGCCATCGTGTCTGCATGACAGCTCGCTCCTAAATGGCTCTAAAAACAAACACAGAGACAAAAGCATAAGACAAACGTGGGAAAATGTGAACGTTGGTGGCATCTGGGTTAAGGGCATGTGGGGATTTTTTATACTTTTCTGAATTTACTGCAAGTCTGAAATTGCATCAAACTAAGAAGTCAAAAACAGGAAGACAGAATCTTTCCCACCTTGAAAAACACACAGCATACCTGAGACTGTCAGTAAGCGTCACCGACAGGGCATTTGATGCATCGGTGCCGCCCTGTGGCCTCGTGGCACGGCCCGCTCCCGTCCTCCGGCCCCAGCATCCCCGGCACGGCCATCAGATGACTCTTAATTCAGCACCAGGCGACTGCCTTCCCTCTCGGCATCCCCTGCCTGTGGGCCTCCCGTCGGCCCCCTGGGGGCGTGCTGCCTTCCTGGCTGCTCCCCAAAACAGCCACTGCTGTGGGGTCTGTCCTGGGTGTCAGGTAGTTCTGTCTTCACGTCGACTGGCTCCTCTTTCTGTTGTACAGACGAGAAGATGGGCTCAGAGAGGTGAGAGGAGAGCCAGGGCTTGAGAGCGGGTCTGTCCAGCTTTGCGCATGAACAGTCTGCCTTTCTCCCTGTGTCTTGCTGTCTTGTTCACTTGATGGTCATTGGTCTTGATGGGCAGGGCCCTCGTCCTGCTCTCTTCCCTGACACGTCCTGAGGACCTGACTCAGTGCCTGCCCCGTGACGGGAACTCACCAAATACCTTCTGGATGAAGGACCATCGTGGGGCTTAGCACACTCCATACATGGGCTTTGAGTTTGAATGTTGGCTCCAGTTCTGGTTCTGCTGACCTTGGACAAGCTAATCGGTCCCTCTGGAACACAGCTTCCAGATCTACAGAATGCAGATTCTGTTCTTACCCCGGGGGGCGGTGGTGAAGAGCTGATGGCACAATGCACATCAAGTGCCTGTCACAGCAGCTGGCACTGCATAGTCGCTCAGTCCATATTGAATGAATAAATGAAGGTTTCAAGTGGCCTGTGTCTCTGGGGAACCCCAGCTCCTCCTCTGTGGAGGGATCTTACCTGAAAACCTTAACTTACTGTAATAAACTTTGTGGGACTAAATTAGCCATGTTTTCATTTGTGTGTTTCTGGGGTCCCCCACTGTCCTGTAAGCGCTGGGCAGGTGGGGGCCCTGCGTCCTCAGTTAGGCTGGACCCCCAGCATGCCCACAGCTGTGGTTCAGGGCAGGCAGGCCTGCTTGCTGCTTGACTTACCTCGTTTTGCTTCATCACACATTTATTGGGGCCTCTCCCTCCTGCCGGGTCCTGTGGTGAATGCTGAGCACCTGCCCTGTGCCCCTGATTCTTTCCCTGGGGCCCCCACGGACGGGCTGCCTCAGGCTGTCCTCCCTGGTGCTGGCTGTCTCCCAGCCCCAGGAGGCTCTGCGTCCTCTGGCTCATGGGCCCGTTTGGTAGCCGACCTTCAAAATACGCTGGTAGGCATCCCTGGAAGGCCCTGTATTAGTGCAGCCCCGAAACAGGTGAGTGAGCCCGGGGAGGCCAGTGCAGCCTCCTCTTCTTGTGAGCACCCGCGCCCACATTGTTTTCTCTCCCACGTGGGGCTGAGGGGCTAAGGTGCTTAGCAGGTCTCAGGAACAGTTTGCTCGTGGGCACCTCCAAGCTGGACGCTTGCTGTCTCGTGCCTGCTGCCCAGGAGGTGGCGCTGTCCCACCTGTATGGCCCCGCAGCGGGGGCGGAGCAGAGAGCAATCCACGTTTCCTCCCCAAAATGCTGCTTTAAGATGAGGGGGAAATTATGGGCATTTGGGTTGGTTATGGGGAAGAAGAAAAGAATCTTGAAAGTAAAATGAGTTAGAGCTTCCTTTCAGATTCTGTATCTGAGTTTTGAGTTCTGCTCATAGGAGAACTTGTCTTGCAGATTACAAGAGTTGTTTTTTTGTTTGTTTGTTCTTGTTTTTAGTTCTGCCTGGAAATCCCTCAGGAAAGGCTGGTGGAATGAGGACCTGATTCTGTTTTTCTGAGTGGTTGAGAAGGTGGGCTCTGGCCCGTGCCCCTTGCTCTGCATCCCTGGGCAGGTTACAAGAGCCCTCTGGGCTCAGTTTCCTCACCCGAGAAGTGGAGATTAAAGTCCAGATGCCAGTGGGTAGTTGAGAAGTTGTGAGATGATGAATTTGAAGCCTTTAGCCCCATGCCCGTGAGGTGGCTGGGTGGCTGTCCTGGTTGTGGCATCCCTAGAGATGGTGGACGCCTCTGACCCGCTCCCTTCATCCAGGGCCTTTGCTGGAGAACGCAGACCCTCCTTATCGCTGTAGGGAGAAGGAGCCGGCGCTTACAGGGCTCCCCAGGGTGCAGGGCCCAGTCCCCCCTCCCAGACCTGAGAGGAGGTGTGTGATGGCCCTTCTGGATCTGGCCGAGGTACCGGGGGGGACACGGAGGGAGAGGAATCTGTTCCTCCTGTGTCGTTGGCATAGGCATCATGGACGAGCTGTGTGGAGACAGGGAGGCTTCAGGCCTGGCACAGGTTGACCTGGGGGCAGTTTGGAGGGAGGGACAGGGGTGCAGGGTGAGTCCACGTGACCCTGGCTCTGGGTGGGACCTCCAGGAGTGACTTCTAAACCGTGACAAAGAAATCCCTCAGAGCTGGGGGACAAAACCACATTGCTTCAGCATTTGAGCTCCTGAAACATGGTGAGAAGTGGAGGTTCCTAGTGGTTTTCCTCCAAGCCTGGGAGTTCCAGCCTTCAGTTGTATGAAAGGGAAAGCACAATCCAATGCAGAGGATCTACTGTTCACGTCTCCCCTGCCCCTGCCCCCTGCCCCCTGCCATCTTTCACGTCTTCCTTTTCTTCCAGCATGCCGTCCGGCCCCTCACTCAGGCACAAGCCTGGCCAGCCTGCCTTTCCCGACCTGGTGCCTCTCCCGGCCTCCCCTTCTTCCCCCTCCTGGCCTCGCCAGTGAGGCTGGAGTTGTCAGAGCCCATCCCGACCCTCCCAGGCTTCTACCTGGAGGGCTTCTAGCGTTTCCAAGACTGTCCCCTAAACTCGGCAAACAGACACGGGAACTCTGTGATTTCCCCCAGAACTCGGGTCAGCCAGTGGTGGTTGCCACTTTGAGGGGCTCTTTCCTTCTCTGTGCACATCACACGTGCACACCCGCACGTGCACACTCTCACGTGCACACTCGGTCCAGACCTGGAGTCCCTCCCGAGGGGATTCTTTGCACGCTGGTGTTTAGCTTTCTGTTGAGGGGTGGGTGGCAGCTGGGGCTGCGTGTGATTTACTGTGGCAAAGACAGCACTGAGGGTGTTTGGGCTCTGGGTGGGGAAGTCCCGGCCGCCTGGCTCTGTGCAGATGGGGACAGGCAGCATCCCTGCTGGTGAAAGCAAGTGGACCGTTCCTAGGCGAAGAGAGGGGCCATCTCTCCTCACGGAACCGTCTTGTTGGAGTGTCAGCCCCGCAGAAAACATTTTGGTTTCTACGCCCGGCACTGAAAAGCCATTAAGTGGAAAGGAAGCCTGAGCCCCTTCCCTCGGCGGCCACGCCAGCCGCGTCCCTGGGCACCGCACAGTGCGGCTTTTGTTCGGGGCCTGGAGTGTAGAGCCGGGCCGGCGGGTTGTCGGCGCACATTTCAAATTTCCTGCCTTTCGTCAGCTGTGCCACTAAGATGACAGTATGTAATCCGCGGCGTTTCCTTCCCTTCCCCTGCCCCCACCCCACTTGTGAAGCCGACTCACTTCCACCCCTCCAGCCGTAGTGAAAAGTGTGTTTATGATTTCTCTCTCCCGCGTGTGCAGTCACACAAAGGCCTCCTGAATGTGTCCAGGGCTGAACCTAGGAGGATTTGGCTGCCTGGGTTTTCGTTTAATGCAGGTATATATTTTTGTGTGTGTGCAAGTATTTACTAAAGTGTTGTAATATTTATTGTTTATTGTGAAGTTGGCTAACATACAGTGTGTGTAGTGTGCTCTTGGCTTCAAGAGTAGATTCCCATGATTCATCACTTCCATACAACACCCAGTGCTCATCCCAACAAGTGCCCTCCTCAATGCCATCACCCATTTTCCCCTCTACTCCACCCCCATCAACCCTCAGTTTGTACTCTGTATTAAGAGTCTCTATGGTTTGCCTCCCTCCCTCTCTGTAACTTATTTTTCCCTCCCTTCCCCCATGGTCTTCTGTTAAGTTTCTCAAATTCCACATATGAGTGAAAATATAGGATATCTGTCTTTCTCTGAATGACTTATTTTGCTTAGCACAAGACGCTCCATTTCCATCCGCGTAGTTGCAAATGGCAAGATTTCATTCTTTTTGATTGCCGAGTAATACTCCATTGTATATATATACCACATCTTCTTTATCCATTCATCCATCGAGGGACATTTGGGCTCTTTACATACTTTGGCTATCATCGATAGTCCTGCTATAAACATTGGGGTGCATGTGCCCCTTCGAAACAACACACCTATATCCCTTGGATAAATTGCTAGTAGTGCAACTGCTGGGTCGTAGGGTAGTTCTATTTTTAATTTTTTGAGGAACCTCCATACTGTTTTCCAGAGCGGCTGCACCAGTTTGCATTCCCACCAGCAAAGCAAGAGGGTTCCCGTTTCTCCACATCCTCGCCAGCATCTGTTGTTTCCTGAGTTGTTAATGTTAGCCACTCTGACAGGTGTGAGGTGGTATCTCAGTGTGGTTTTGATTTGTATTTCCTTGATGATAAGTGATGTTGAACATCTTTTCATGTGTCTGTTCTCCATCTGGATGTCTTCTTGGGAAAAGGGTCTATTCATTTCTTTTGCCCATTTCTTCACTGGATTATTTGTTTTTTGGGTGTGGAATTTGGTAAGTTCTTTATAGATTTTGGACACTAACCCTTTATCAGGTATGTTGTTTGCAAATATCTTCTCCCATTCCGTCAGTTGCCTGTTAGTTTTTCTGATTGTTTCCTTCACTGTGCAGGTATCTTTTTGCTGACCTTCCGTCCCAACCTCTCATGTCTTCAGCGAGAGTCACACACATTTTATCGCCAGGGCTCGGGTCTCGTGGGGACGACTCAATGATGTGCTGTTGTGCTGCTGTGGGGTGGGGTCACCCTGCCAATGTTTTGAGTCAGGTGGTTTTTCTGTGCATTTGGGGAGTTTTCATTGTATTACAGAATGATTCGTCCTAGATGAGAGAATTCACCACCAGAATTTAAAACTCACGGCTTTTTTTTGTTGTTGTTGCCTAGTGACTTTTTGGAAGCAGCTGCTTAGCAAGATTACCTTTGTGGCATGGCAAACCCTAGAAGGCTCCCACGGCTTCATGTCTGCACTTTCTGAGGATGCACGTCCACATATGTCCACCGTTGTGTTTTTCTCAGTGTGGAAGAGCATCCCACATAACATTTTTTTTTTTTTAACATTTATTTATTTTTGAGACAGAGCATGAACGGGGGAGGCAGAGAGAGAGGGAGACACAGAATCAGAAGCAGGCTCCAGGCTCTGAGCCATCAGCCCAGAGCCTGACGCGGGGCTCGAACTCACGGACCGCGAGATTGTGACCTGAGCCGAAGTCGGACGCTCAACCGACTGAGCCACCCAGGCGCCCCCCACATAACATTTTGTAGAAAGAAAGCGAGACCCTTTCACCCTTCCTTCCACAGGTGACACCTGCTCGTGTTTCAACTCTGGCTTCTTGGTTTGTGTAGCCCTGAAGGGGGTCTCACACCTAAGTGGGTTCTGAAGCCTGGGGAGACCCCTCGGGCTGTGAGATGGCTGGGCTTTGGTCCAACACTAACCTATCTGTTGCTGAGAAGGCTTTTTGGCAGGTGCAGTCAACCTCTGAGTCAGGAGGCTTTGCATAAACTGGATGATCTGGGTGGGCCTCCTCCGATCAGGTGAGGGTCTGAAAAGCAAAATCTGAGGTTTCCTTGAGATGAAGAAATTCTGCCTCAAGACTGAAACATCAGCTCCTGCCTGAGTTTTCAGCCTTGCTGGGCCCCATCATCCTGTGAGCCAATTGCTTGAGGCAAATCTCTTTATGTATCCAGTCCACCCTCGAACAGCAGGGGGCTAGAGATGCGGACCCCCGTGTAGTTAAAAATCTGTGTATAGTTTCTGACTCCCCCAGAACTTTACTGCAATCGCGTATCGTTGGCCTGAATCCTCACCGAGAACACGCAACAGGTAACGCGTCTTTTGTCTGTTATGTGTCTTACGTGCTGTATTCTTATAGTCAGCTAGAGAAACAAAAGTGTTATTAAGAAAATCGTAAGGAAAATACATTTACAGTCCTGTGCCATATTTTTTGGAAAAAATATACGTGTCAGTGGATGCATGTGGTTTGAATTTGTGCTGAGGGTCAACTGTATGTATCCCGTCAGTCCTATGACTTTGGAGAGCTGCCCGACTGACCCTGGCTGAGGTGGGCAGGGCTTCAGGCTCGAACCTCGTAGGAGAACAGCAGTCTCAGGCTGCCAAGGGTCTGTGAAAACCAGAGATGAGCTGCTCTGTGCCTCTCTAGCACCATCTGGGAATCTTGAGTTGTCTTCCAACAAGCCTGTGTGTTTGTGCTGGGGGGCTGGCGTGGGGGTGGTGATGCACAACACAGGCGTGCAAGACAGGTGTCACTGCACGTGTGCTCCTTCGGCAGGCATGGCCGCCTCAGCGGATACCAGGTACCACACCTGTGTTCCTGGCCATGGACAGAGGGGCCTGGGAAATGGCACCCTGGCCAGTGGACTTCTGGGTAGACCCCAGAATTTCGGGTGGACAAGGGCCAAATAAGTATTGGTGAGCACGAAATATAAATTAGAGGCAGGTAGCATTGTGCCCGCGATGAAACACAGACGTTCGTGCGGACTTGCTACTCCCTGCTCCCCCCCTCCCCTTCCGGCTCCTACCCGAGTGAGCTGGTTAGCCCTTCCGGGCTGCAGGTGTAGGAGGGGGGCCAGATTAATGCCTACTCTGTGGTTCTAGGGAATGGACGTGTCAGTGCTGGTGAGGCCCTCAGGAAAGCTCCCTCACTTTAAGACACCATGTAAAGTCACACATTTTCATTATTAAGATGACAGGTTCCTGCCTGTGACTGTTTGGAGTTAGGGCCAAGCTCCGGCTGTGTCACGCAAAAGCTCTGTGGCTTTAGGCCAGCTCCTTCACCTCTCTGAGCCTGGTGTGCAGAAGGGAGGGGAGGAGCCCATGCTGTCTCCTCGGCATGCAGTAATGGGTAAGTTAAAAGATAGAAAACTGTCCGTATGCTCTGCCCAGCCCATAGGAAGCCCCCCCAAAGTTAGTTTGCCTGCCCTGCTGGGTACTGTTAGGGCCCAGCCTGGGTGAGGACAGAGTCAGGTGCCCGGTGTGCAGAATTGAAGGTGGTGCCCACCTGAGCAACACTTGCCTGGCCCCGAGAGTGAGTGCCGCCCGCCACCAGGTACCCAGGGCTCCTTGCTCCTTCACGCTCTTCCTGGCCGTCACTTTACTGTGAGTGTCATTCCAGTTTGCCAACTGCAGGACTCAGTCCATATCACAGAGATTGCAGCTTGCCCAGGTGCTCCCGGTTGTGTGAGTTCTTGGAAGGCAGTGGCCGCCCCTGTTCATCTCATGCAGTTGCACATGGCACCTGGAACCCAGGAAGTGCTACGTAAATGCTCACAAATGTGGACTGAGTGAGGGCGAGCAGGAGGCACACAGTTAACGTGATGGAAGCTGCCGGCACCAACGGCACACTGGGAGGAGAGGCTGCGAAGCTTTCTGTGTCCCCTTGGAACGGGGAGCCTTGCTGGGAGGCCGAGTGCTGCTCAGGGTCGCCCTGAGACCAGATCTGGACCAAAGGTCACATATGGAACGGCTCCATTTATATGGAATGTCCGGAATAGGTAGGTCTACAGGGATGGAAAGCTGGGGGCCGCCGGGGCAGGAGGGAAGGGGGATGGGTGGTGACGGCAGTGTGCGGCGGCTTCCTTTGGGGGCTGGACGTGTCTTGGAAGTAGGTGAGGTGAGAGTCGCGCAGTCCCGAGAACGTGCTGAATGCCACTCAGTCATACGCTTGAAACATGGCAAAAATGGTAACTTGCATGTTATGTGTATTTTGCCACACTTGTGTGCACGGACACCGGGTGTGGCAGGCCTGGGAGTGTGCGACAGAAACGAGGTTCAGGCAGGAGGTCAGGCCATCAGCTCGTGGGGCTGAAGGTGGGGTTGAACAACCAAACTACAGCAAGGGGCTCACGCGCTGTCATGAACCCACTCGACCTTTATTTCTGCTTCTCTTTTTCATCCGTCACCACCACCAGCTGCCACCTGGTGGGACATATGGCTCTGGAAGCTTCTAACGGGACCACCTGCTTGGTTTGGGGGAGGAGCAGCTCCCAGAAGAAGACAGCGGAGTGTAGCTGGGATGGGGGGGGGCGGGCAGCGTTTCAGAGCCACACGCCCCACATCATTGGTCAGCAGGTGCCTGGGTGCCAGGTCTCCACTGTCTTTTGCAGTAAATGTCTTTAGCAGTGTCACAGCTTTCCATGGGACCCGTCCATCTGTGTCGTCTTCAGACTTATTCAGAGCAACTATTCTGTCCTCCCCTCTGAAGCCTCCGGGATGCTTACAAAAGCCCGCACCAGCTGGCAGAGGTCACCAAAGACACAGGAGCCCCACATGGGACTGCGTTTGGGGGGTGGAGAGGCACGTAGGACATGGCTCATCTGGGAAAGTCGTCACGCGTGGTGGAGTTTGGGATGGGGATAGTGGAGGTGCTTCATGCTGGGGCAAGGCGGTGGGTCTCCACAGCACGATGCCAATGGCCCGGCGCATCCTTCAGAGACTTGGGCAATTTGCAGATGGCTGGGGGCCGCGTGGACCTGTGTTCGTGCTTGTCTGAGGCGATGGGATACACAGGTGTGCGGAGAGTGCTATGTGGGTGTGCAAGTCCGTAAGACCCCGCTACATGATGGGTCCTGGTGGGCTTTCCGGCTGTGGGAACATCTGTTCAGGTTTTGACCGAGAGCCAGCAGGAGATCTTGCCTGATCCCCGAAGATAGTTTTACCTACTGTTGAGGAGAGAGATTGAGAGAGCTCTAAAACAAACAAACAGAAAACCCAACTTCAAACATGATTGCTGTCCTCGGGGACATTTCTTTCCCAACCTTAATTTTGGGATTAATTTGTTTTAGAAGTTCCTTGGCTGCTGTTCGAGTGTGTGTGTGTGTGTGAGGAAAAAAACACTAAGAAGAAAGTGTCTCGTTCTTCTGACTCCTGTTAGCGACCATCTCGTGTCTTCGCTGTGAGGACAGCCGTGGTGAGGGCACCTCTCCCACCTCTGCATCTCCTTTGAAGCAGGCTTTGAAAGAACGCAAGGGAACCAGACCCCCCACCCACCCTGTTCCTGCAGTGGCTCCGTGCCAGGGTTGTCCTCAGCTGTGTGCTGGGGGTGCTTTATTGCCCACCAAAGGGATCTTGGTTAATAAAGATACAGAGGCAAAAGCTGGGAGCCCCCCGATTCCAGTTCCAGTCCGTTTATCGTCTGGACGCGGTATCTCCCCATTCCGAATGTTCCACCAGGTTCCTGCTCCTGGGGGTGGGCGGTCAGAGCAGTGCGGCTTTCTTCTCTGACTTCACTAATTTTAAGTTCTGGGTCACCAAATATTCTTTTTCTAATGATTCCTGAATTCTTGTCATCTAATTAGGGGCATTAGTCATCCATGACGTTCTTTTTTGTCTTGCTTTTTATTTGGGGGGGGGGGAATCATTACTTTATAGATTATTTTGTAGATTTTACAAGCCATGCAAGAATATACAGTCAGCCCTTGAACAACACGGGTTTGAGCTGTGGGTCCACTTATATGCAGATTGTTTCAATAAATACAGTACAGTAACTGTATTTTCTCCATCTTATGACTTTCTTAATAACTTTTTCTTTCCTCTAGCTGGCTGTACTGTAAGAACGCAGCATATAATGCATATAACATACAGAATATGTGTTAATCAACTGTTTATGTCATCTGTAAGGCTTCTGGCCAACAGTAGGCTATTAGTAGGTAAGTTTTTGGGAGTCAAAAGTTATACGCAGATTTTTGACTGCATGGGGAGTCGGTGCCCCCAACCCCTTGTTCAAGGGTCCGTTGTAAAGATTCAAATGATTCTGAAGTTCAGAGCACACGGTGCTGTTCCTTGCCCCCCTCCGCCCAGGAAACGCCCTCAGGGGGTTGACATCTCCTTCCCGGTTCCTTCCCTGGCAGGGACAGTCGCCGGCAATCTGCTCTGAGTGTATTGAATACTGCGACGCGTATACATTGGCTCATCTAGCGTTTCTGAGTGCCTGCTGTGTGCCAGGTGTGCTATTAGGAGCTGCAGATTCACTGATGAGCAGGAATGGTCCCCTGTCGTCACACCACTCGTGTGCTGTGGGCACGTTGTGCTGGGCCTTCAGTCCCTCCCGCTTAACAAAACATGTAGGTGTTCTCTCCAAGGCCGGCCTTAGTCTGCCCTGTGCTCTTTGACGGCTACAGGTCACACTGAATTTTGATGGACATGAATTGAGTTCCAGTGGATTTGCCATTACGAAAAAAACAACAAAGGTCTTTTGTTTACATCTCATTGAACACCTGGGTGTTTCGTAAGATTTGGGTTCTTTGGATGGCAAGACACAACACAGTGACCTTCGATAGGTGAAACTCACATTTGAATCCTGTGTACAATTTCCAAAGCAGAGCCTTCAGGCAAGGGTCTTCCTGAGTCTTCACTTGCAACCTGGAAAGCAGGTACTGATATTTCTACCATATTGCTGATGAGAAGACCAAGGCCCAGAGAGGTCAAGAAAGTGGCCCAGGGTCACACAGCTCAGAAGTAGTAGGGGCCAAGCTTTGAATTCAGGCTTTGTGATGCTTATCTGAGAACTTTTCCTTCTCTATTCCTTCCTTCCTCCCTCCCTCCCTCTCTTCCTTCCTATGTTTAATTGTTTTTGAGAGACAGAGAGAGACAGAGACAGACAAACATGAGTGGGGGAGGAGTAGAGAGAGGGAGACACAGGATCTGAAGCAGGCTCCAGGCTCTGAGCTGTCAGCACAGAGCCCGATGCGGGGCTCAAACTCACAAGCCGTGAGATCATGACCTGAGCTGAAGTCGGCCGCCCAACCGACTGAGCCACCCAGGCGCCCCAAGAACTTTACATTTCAACAATGTCTGGCATTCGGCTTCTGTGCTCAAGGTTTGCTCTCTGCCCCACCTGAGTCCCATGAAGAACAAGTACAGGCACAGCTCCAAACTTTGACCAGAAGTGGGGCCTTTTCTCCTTACATCCGGTGGGTGGTTTCATACCTTGAACAAGGACCTTTTTTTTGTCCCAGGGATGCTAAGCCCACTCCTTTGAAACGTTACGATATCACGGTATGAACAATTTCCAAACCTCCCTCGCTGGCATCTCACACGGCCCTGACACCTGGGGAAGGGAAGACTGTTCCAGAGGAGGGAAGGCATCCTTTGAGTGGTTTCATCAGGCACATGTCACTCTGCCTGAATCATCTTTCTGGAAGGTGCACATGTTTCAATAGCACAGAGCAGGGGTCCATCAGCTGTGAGAGCTCTTGGCACGTTGCTGTTTTAAAATTTAAGTACATGGCGTGTCCTACATGGATGTGGCCTTTCAGCTTCTTAAGGTAAGGTTTAAAATGTGTTTTCACACTGTAATCCCTGGGGGACAGGAAAGGCTGTTTGTTTCATCCTTGGGCCTCCAGGAAAGCTGGCCCGGACCAGAGGCGGGAAATTCGCCTGAGCCCTGAGCTCTCCTCGGCACTACATGAGCTGTCTTCAGAGGGGTCGTCCTCTGGAGAGGCATGAGCTGAGTGACTAAGCAGACACAGTGCTGCCGGCCTCTCTGTCCTGAGGCTGGAGGCTTTAGCACCGGCCCCTGTTTTGAGGCAGTGAGCCCCACTGGGCTGTTGGGGTTGACATCAGAGTGTTATAAAAGTGTCTGCTTTTATAAGTGCTCCGTGCCAGCAGAGGCAGGGCAGCTGATGTGGCAGTGTCCCTAGTCCTGCTGTGTGTGGCTCTGAGCCCTTGACCCACTAGCCTTGCTCCTACCCTAGGAGGGGGGTGCCATTATTATGCACCGAGATGTTAAGTAACTTGCTCAGGGTCCCAGTGAGGAGGAGGGTCAGGCTGGGACTCAGACCCAGGCCAACGGTTCCCCTGTCTTCCCCGTTCCAAGGGAAGGGCCCAGAATGGCTCTGGACTGTCTGCCTAGTCAGAGCATGCCAAGGTGACATAGATGGAGGTGCTTCTGAGGAGTTGGCAGCCGGACACGGGAACCAGTCCATCTGGAACTAATGACGTGCGCGGTGGGGGGTAACAGTAGCTGCACTAGGGCCAGGGGAGTGCTGGGAGGAGGAAGACATCAGGGAGGTTTTCTCCGGGGGGTCGGCAGCGGGAGGACGGGGTGGTGCCAGGAAGAGGCGATGATGGGGTGCTCTCAGGGTCAAGAGAATGCACCTGCAGTGCCTTCTGGGAAACTCTCTGGTCAGTGTGGGGGACTGAGAGAGTGGGCAGAGCAGAGGCAGAGAGCAGCCTGTACTTGGTTAGCTTGGCCTGGGCAAGTTCTTTATCAGAACCTCTCAAAAAAGCAGGCCACGTGAGTGGTCCCACTGGGCCTGGTCACTTAGTGGCTTAGTGTGTCTAGGTGGTGAATGGGGCTGGGGTCCCTGCTGGAACTTGTAGGACGTAGGCCTCTTTTTCTGCAAAACCAGTGGCCCTCACCTGCTCACTGTAATATCCACGGATGCCACGGACAGAGCCCTCCCGATGGCTCAGGATCTGTTGTGTGGCCCAGCCGGTTTCATCATCTCCCCATGAGGGCCCAGGGGCACTAAGTAAGCCCTGCCCCCACCCCCGGGACCCAGGTCAGGGGCAGGTTCTAGACCCTCATCCATCACCGTGTGACTGCCAGCTGCTGCAGGATGTGAGCAGGTTCCAGCTGGTTCCATCCCACTGGCAGCAGACAAACTTTCCTTGCATTTTTGTTCCGTGGTCCCAGCCCAGGGCAGCACGCGGAAGGGCCAGAGCCAGAGCTGGGGTGCGGAGCTGATGCTCAAGGTGCCCCTTGGCCAGCTGGGTTCAGGGGGCTCTGCCCCGGAGGAGGCAAAGACGTTTGGAGCTAGAGGGGCTGTCTGCCACTTGGAAAGGTGCAGAATGCTTTCATAATTACTTCCACATGTGGGGCCCTCCTTCCTCCCTCACCTGACCGCCTGTCGGCTTCCTCCTCCCGCCAGACTTGGGTGCTCCGCTGGCTGTCTCCTGCCCTGCGTGTCCTCGGCCCTGCCCGCGCCTGGCTGGGGCTTGCAGTGAGCTCTGAGGACACCTTGAGAGTGATTTCTCATGATTACGTCCTTCTTTTCTTGTTTGTTTTCAAGCATTTTTCTTTAATAACCACATGCTGTCCAAAATAGCATCCTTTCAACAAGTAATCAACATTTAAGATATTATGAGTGTCATGGACTGAATGTGTGTGTCCCCCAAATCCCTGCATTGAAGCCCTCGCTCCCAGTATGATGGTGTTTGGAGATGATCGGGTCTTTGGGGAGGTGATTAGATGAGGTCATTGGTCAGGACCCCCGTGATGGGATCAGTGACCTTATAAGAAGAGGGAGAGACCTGTGTGGGATCATTTTATTGTACCCCTGAAACTAATATGACACTGAATCTTAATTATGCTTAAAAGAGTCCTCCCTACCACCCGAGGACACAGCAAGCAGTCAGGAAACACCACTAGTCAGGGTTCCTTGGTTTTTAGACACGTCCCACACACCACTGTGTCTTTGCAGAGCAGGCCGAGGACAGAAACCTCAAGCAGTGTGATGAGTTCAAGCTAATCTTGAGGCCTGTGACTATTTCAATGTATTTTCATACCTGAGGAGGTGAAGTTAGTTTCAGAAACTTCCCTCATCCGAGAGAAAGAAACAGTGGTTGTATAAGTCCTTAGTCTCTTCTACTTGCTCAGAGTGACCTTGCTTTTTTTTTTTTTCCCTCTAGAAGTTTATTATGTATTTTAATAGCAAAAAATATTACATTGGAACAACAGGGAAATATTGAAAGCATATCATAAAACTACTAACTTGTCCTCAGAGGCACATTTGCGCACACGTGGATTAGTAGTTTGTATAAAATGTATAATGTGACTGCATTGTTTTCGATGCTAATGAAATACATCAGCCACTGAAGCACTTTTTTAAAAAAAAAAAGAGCTTAGTCCTTTATGTGAACTCACTTTACCCCAGTTTATAAATTTGGAAAGCAAGAAAGTGGGAAAATATAAGAAGAGGGAAAAAGTTAAAACATACTTATTCCAGTGATGTGATGCCACTGAGTTATAACATCTTCTTTGGAATGAGAGATTTCTCCTTGTACATTGAGTTTTCTTTCTGTTTATTTATTAATTTGTTCAACAAATATTTGAGTCAGATCCTGAGCTAGGAACCGGGGAAACCACGGAGAATAAAACCAATGTGGTCCCTGCTCGCACAGGGCTCCGGCTCCAGTGGGGGAGACAAATAAATATTGTAGAACCACAGTGTGGTTAGAATTACAAGGGGAAGTGCAGGTGCATGGGAGTTGGCAAAAAGGGGGGCCTGAGCCAGGAGCGGGTGGTGTCTGGCTGAGGGAGGTCGTCCCTGGGAATTTTGCTTTTGCTAAGGCCTGGTGTGGGAAGGAGTTGGCCAGGTGGAAAATAGGCAGGCAAGAATGTTGCAGGCAGAGGGAACAGCATGTGCAAAGGCCCTGGGGCCAGAAGGAGCATGAGGACTTGGACCCAGGTCCGTGCCCTGGGTGTGAACTGGCCGGGGACACCCTCTGTGGGCGATCCCAGGTAGAAAGGAGCATCGTCCCCACTGGGCCACCCACGATTGCCTGTTGTCTGTTCCCATCCCAGAAAGTGGACCTGGAGCCGGGGTCTGCAGGACGCTCCTGAGAGTTGCAGGGAGGGAGGGCCTCTTCTCTGAACGCCAAGTACATGGGGCACAGCTCTTTCCCCACTTGGCAGGGTCCCAGCTCTTTGTTTCTGTTGCACTTGGCAGCTTCTGCTGCTGTAGATTTAGCTCAGTGATTGTGGCACACTCTGTATCTGTTCCACCCAGCATCCTTCCTACCAGGACTGACTTAGTCCAGAGCACCCAGCGCCAGACCGTTGGCGTCAGGGGTCAGCGAATTGCAACTGAGGGCCAATGCCTCTTTGTGAAATAAATTTTTTTTAATGTTTATTTATTTTTGAGAGAGAAAGAGCACTAGTGGGGGAGGGACAGGAAGAGAGGGAGAGGAGGGATCCAGAGTGGGCTCTGAGCTGACAGCAGAGAGCCTGATGCGGGGCTCGAATTCATGAACCGAACCGTAAGATCATGACCTGAGCTGAAGTCGGACTGGCTGAGCCACCTAGGCACCCCTAAAGGTTTTTTTTTTTTTTTTAATATTTATTTCTGGAGAGAGAGAGAGAGGGAGAGGGAGGCAGACAGAGACGGAGACAGAGGATCCAAAGTGGGTGCTGCACTGACAGCAGAGAGCCTGATGTGGGTCTTGAACTCAGGAGCCGTGAGATCATGACCTGAGCTGAAGTCGGACGCTCAACCGATGGAGCCAGCCAGGTGCCCCGTTTGAATAAAGTTTTATTGGAACACAGCTGCACACATTCACTGATGGGATTGTCTGTGTCAGACTTGAGTAGTTATGGAAGCGACCACATGGTTCGCAGAGCCAAAGATGTTTACTACCTGGTCCTTTGTGGCAAAAGTTCACCAGCCCCAAGTCCAGGTCAGTCCTGATGCCCCTGTGTCTTCATTCCCCAGTTTCCACTGCAGCTGGTGGGGGGCCTAGGTTGTGGAAGGTCGAACAAATCATTGCAGCTTCTCTGACCTGTAAACATTTTATGTACGTTTGTTTCACCGAATAGTCACAACAGCCCCTGAAGTAGGAGCTCCTGAGGAAAAGGAAGAACAGAGAGGTCCAGAAACCCACCTGGGATCACACAGCTTGATGGCTCCTGAGTCTGGGCCTGGTGGGAGAGGGCAGGGGGAAGGAATGGATTCCTTCAGATCTCAGATCCTAATTGGCACATAGGCCCCTATTCCTGCCCCTTCACATGAAGCAGGAAGGAGGGGCTGAGCTTGTGGACTGGTGTCCACCTGCCGGCACTGAAATCCCAGTTTCCCTGCTGACTGAGCCCCAGCCTCCCCGTCTAAGGGGAAAATAGATAATAGGGGGAAGTGCTGGGCACATAATAGATGCTCAATAAAACTAGCTGTGATCACTCAAAACCAGCCTTTGCCCAAGGGAAAACAGGCATAAACTCAGCCATTCGGTGAGTCAGTTATTAGAAAGGAACCAGGAGGAAGAAGTAAACACCACTGTATGGAGTCCAGTCTGGGGCCAGACCCTTGGCACGTGAGGGCTTTATCTGGTTCAGTCTTGATGAGAGGCGCTTTGTTATCCCCGTCTTTCTGATGGGGAGAGTGAGGCTGGGAGAGGAACCCTGTCCAGCTCCCCACACCCCACCTCCCATAGCCCCCAGCTGGCGAGCAAGTCCGTGGAGCCCTTACTTGTTCTCTGTGCCCACGTGATGTTTGCAGCCCCATCCGTGGACCGTGACTGTGACTCTGCAGAGAGTTGGAAAGCTAGGCCTGAGCAGCTTGCCCGGGACCACAGGGAGAGTTTAAAACGGGGCCTGGATTCGTGCTCTGAACAGCCAGGTTTACGGTCTGAGGCCAAGGCTACTCGCTCAGACCTCATTTTTTTGGCCTATGAATTTCTATTGAGTCAGTTAAAAAACCAGTGGATCCACTTAAGTGAAAATACTTAGAGGCAGGGAGTTTACTCAATGACCTTTTTCTCTTTTCTTTTTTTACTATTGAAATTAATTAAAAAATAATTTTGAACATCCCAACTGGCCATCTGTTTTCATAAGACCACGTGGGGTCCACCTTCAGGTTTTTTTTTTTTTTTGGACGCACAAATTAAGATTTGTAACTTTCCCTTGGGGAAATATACATATATATTTTACGTATACGTTTATCTGTCCGTATATGTGTGTCCTTGTGTGTGTATATATGTGTACACACATAGGAGATGTGTGAATATACATGTATGTATATATAAATGTATATATATAAATATGTATGCAAATTATCTTGAAGTTTCTTAAAAAAATTTTTTTTAATGTTTATTTATTTTTGAGGGAGAGAGACAGAGACAGAATGTGAGCAGGGAAGGGGCAGAGAGGGAGGGAGACACAGAATCCAAAGCAGGTTCCAGGCTCTGAGCTGTCAGCACAGAGCCTGATGTGGGGCTCAAACTCACAAACCATGAGATTATGACCTGAGCTAAAGTCTGACGTTAACCGACTGAGCCAGTCAGGTGCCCCTGAGGTCGTTTCTAAGCTAGTTTGTACTGTGTTTAGAAATCGCTGAATGTCAAGGACAGTAATACTGGTTTAATACTCTTCAGTCACAGCCTCCAACTGACATCAGGACTGATTTGAACTTTCAGGTCATTTCTTTGTTTAAAACTTTCCCTCCACCTCTTATATAAGGGTGTGTATTCATGAAAGCTTCCAGCCTTGAGCTGCCAAATACAACCCCATTAAGGTGTGATGTGTTTCTTTCTAATGTATGTATATTTTTATGTGCTCCAAGTTAATGCATGCAAATGCAATTTTATATTCTGCCTTTTTTTTTTTTTTTTTTTTTTTTTGCCTGAAATTGTATGGTAAGTGTTTCCCCAGGTATTACACAGTCCTTATGTTATTTTTGGTGGCCACATAGTATTTCGTCCATTGGCTACTGAGGTTAACGAACCACACTGCTATACTTGCACCTTGAGGCTGTTCTGGACTTTTCAATATTACTAATGAAACACAGCCATGAACAGCAATGCGTAAACATCTTGCCCCTGAACACCCAGTCAGAGCAGGCGCCACCTCTTAGTTTCTTAGTTCACCTCTTAGGACAGTAGACTGTCCCAGTCGTCTCCTTTCTGGTACACTCATTAACCATAGCTTCTCTTGCTTACTGTGTGTCCCCCTCTAGAGTGGAGCTGCTGGGGAGCAGGTCCTATGGACCCAGACCTTTGGGGTGCCCTCGGCCAGCTATCTCCTGTCCCGGGCAGGAGCCCACCTCCAGGCATGTGGAAACTGCTCAGTTTTCCGTAAATCTCAGACTGCTCGAAAGAACAAAGTCTCTTAATTAAAAAAATTATTTTTCCTGGTCTGTGCAGGATTTTAGACAGAAACGAGCCAGTTCAGATCTCAAACAAAGGGGGCATTAATGGGAGGGCAGCTTATCTAAGGTGTTTGCAACCCTTTGGCCCAGGGGAAGCCGGACGAGTGTGTGGAACTCTCCGCTCTCCCCAGACTCGTGGCGGTGCAGTCTGCTCGCGGCTCCCGCACGAGGAAGCAGGCCCAGGGGTGTCAGGAGACGCAGGGCCTTGTTCACCTGACTGTAGGTGTCTGTCCTGTCTCCCGCCCCTCAGATCCAGAGACCTCGTCTTCGGGAATCTCGGCTACGCTGGTTTCTTTTTTTCCCCTGTGTGCGTGAAATGCTTTGCACCAAAGGAAAATTATACAGTGTAAACATTTACTCAGAAAAATGGTTTGCAGTGTTACCTCCCTGGAGAACTTGGCTGAGAATGAAAGCCTGGTACATGCGCCTGCCGGCCGAGGACAGGAAATGGAATCCTTTGCTCAATATATTTCCAGCTTTTATGAGGCAGCTTTAGTGGAGATGTGTCAACTTCTCGCCTGAAGCCCGCACTGGAAAGAACCCTACTCTGCAGAGCCAGACAAAGGCCCTGGGCACAGAGAAGGGTTGAGAAGATTGGCGCCAGGGGTCTTGGTCACTGGGCACAGTGCTGGGCCTCGTCTGCCGGGAGGCTGTGCCCTCCAGTCTTTGCCCACCAGGCTTGGTGGCCTCTCGCAGGAGCTCCTGCCAAGTGTGGGGTTTGGGACAGACAGGGAGCAGCCCCTGCTTGTCGTCTCTGTCCTGCAGCCCCGAGTGGAACGGGAAGGAGGCAGAGAAGGTCAGGAGGCTGAAATGCAGGAGTGTGGTCCCTTCGGGGCCCAGAGAGATGACAGAACCCATGGAATTGGCACTGAGGCCCAGGAGACCTGGGTCGTTAATCTGTCATCCAGCACAGACTTATTATTGAATGGTTTTTGCATAATGCATTTGTCCAACGTACGTTTATCGAGCACCTACTGTGTGTGGAGCATGAATGCACCCAGATCCCCGCCTGTGTGGGGTGGAGTCTGGTGATTGATGATGGCTTACACGGAGATGGGCTCATGTGTGTATTCACTCATTTATCTCCACACACAGTTTGGCAAATGTTGGGGAAAGGGGATGGGAGGAGAGTGGCATCCTTCAGAGGAAGGAGGGGACTTTGAGCGCAAGCTGGGGAGGAAGTGGGCGAGCAGCTGGGCTCCCCAGCACCTCCAGGCCTCCCCGCAGTGCTCAGCTCAGGGTCTGCTCGCTGTGTCCACCAGCACCCCCTCGCCCTCCTCATTACTGTTTCTCCAAATGTCTGGGTTCGAATCCCCGCTGCACCATGTTTGGGAGGGCACTTAGCAGCACCTCCTGCGCCCTGGGCTTCCTCATCTGCAAATGCAGGGATGATGGTGCTTATTGGCGTGCGGCCCCTAGAGGGCGCCCAGCGGAGGCTCAGCCTCCAAGCAGGGCTGGACACGCGAGGAAGGGCCGCCTTGGGGCGCCGTCCCCACTGTGGGTCCCTCAGGGGACTTCAGGGAGGCTTGACCTTCCTTCTTAGCACTTTGTGGTGTGAAGGCTGAAAGACAAGCTGGGTGAAACCCAGCGGGGAAGATGGGACCCTCCCCAGGAGAGGGTAGTCCCCCGCCGTGAGATGCACGAAGGCACAAATGAGGATTAAGTGTCCCACCTAAGTGAAACTCTGAGGAGGACGAGGACGGACTGCTGTTTGCCTTCTGTCTGTGTGGTGGATTGTATCAATAAACAGTGGGCAATTAGCTTGCTCGTTTTCTGCACCAAGCCATTGGGGCTGGTCTGCAGGCTCCCTTGCCTTGTTTCTGGAAAATGGAGAAGAAAGCAGTGGTTGGAGTTGCTTTTCCTCTTGGGATTTTCAAATAAAATCAGAGACTAATCCCTCGTCTAATACCAATTTAGTAAGGGCTGGGTTAGAATGTAGTCACCTCCATTTATGAACACCAGTTAATATTTCTTTATAGAAAGCTATACTATTTTCAGAAGCATTTCAGACAAACATCCTAAGAAGACTTAGGAGGCTCAGATTGTTTACCTTGGACCTGAATCTTATTTCTAATTAACCAAGTCTTCAACAGTCCATCAGAGAATGCAGTTACCTGCCAGATTTCACACCTAGGGGGAAAAATATTCCCAATAAAATTTCCCTTAAAAAAAATCCACTCGCTTTTACCACTAAGACGTTCTCAACATATTTAAATCAATCCCTCTCCATGAACACACAGAAAACTAATGTTCTAGATCCCAAGCATGCTTTGTGGGCCCCAGATTTCAGGGAGGCTGTTTAATTCAACATTAAGTTTTTAGCAGACGCTAAAGCAGGGACCCTGCAAAGACGGCAGGCAGGCTGGCCACGTGGGTGCAGCCGGCCCGGGTTTTCCGTGCGGCACACACACGTCTAGGACTCCACGCTTTCTGTTCTGTTGTTTCACTTCACTTCACAGACGCAACTCCTTATGGAGAGTGAAGCTTTCCTTTTCTGTGTTCACAAAGAGGCCGTGGGTCTCCCTTGCCTCCCGTCCAGCGTCCAGCACTGCTGAGCTCACTTCGAGGTCCGGGGCCAGACCTCTGTGCTCCTGGGGGGGGGGGGGGGGCGCTTCCTGGGGGGGGCCTCAGCGCTGCTTTGTTTTACTGTTCCCTCCCCTCCGTGGGGCTGGGTGCCTGTGAAGCTCTTGCCAAGCATTTGTTGAATGAAATGGTATTTGTTGAATACATATGATAGCTTGCTTTAGCAACAGTTTCCTAGATTTTAGCTATAAAGGTTCTCAGAATTTTTGATCATCTGTTCTTCTTAGAGGCACACCCACCCCCACACCCCCCACACCCCACAGCCCCACCCCCCACCCACCCCCAGCCTATGGATTGTCATAGATCAGTAAGCAGAAACTTAGCCTGTTTACTTTCGATGTAGCTTTTAGGTTGGCCTGAAAAAACAAAAGCAGAAAAGCTCATGTTGGTGAATTAAATTCTTGAAGTCTGTCTCATGTGGTTTGGTGGAGCCAGACATGTTTGTGAGGAAGGGCGTGACGTTGCAGAAAAAGCCCAGAGCTTGACCTCAGCACTGCCAAGTGGTGCGGCCTTGGGAAAGTCACTCACCCTCTCTGGCCCTCAGTCCCCGTTTGTGAGATGGTGGGATTGGCCTTGATGCCCTCAGCAGTCCCAGCACGTCTCACACTTGCACCGCCGCAGGGAGCATGGCTCCTCAGGTTTGAGACTCAGAACCGCACGTGGGCTCCCCTGTCTCTGCGAGGCTGGTGACAACGAAAGCAGGACAGGAGGGTTCGCAGCGATCTGAAAGATTGGCCAGTAACCTATTGGTTTTCTTTTGCTGGCTTTTTTGGGGAAAGTTGTTTTTATATTTACTTTTCTGTTTCCCTTGCAACCCTCTGTCTGTTGAATAATTTTGTTACTTATTTTGGTTTAAGATCTCAGAGAGGAAATATTTACTTTAGTATTTACCTATTTTCAGAAAAAATTTTGACTGACTTAAACTGAAAATACAAAGCATAAAAACGACTAATTCAGAATAAAAGGCAAAAGGGCGGAGAATAAAGATGTAGAGATACAAATTGTATTTAAAAAATCTAAGGGTTGGGGGTGCCTGGGCGGCTCAGTCGGTTGAGTGTCCGACTTCAGCTCAGGTCATGATCTCGTGGTTTGTGAGTTCAAGCCCCGCGTCGGGCTCTGTGCTGACAGCTCAGAGCCTGGAGCCTGCTTTGGATTCTGTGTCTCTCTGTCTCTCTGCCCATCCCCCGCTTGTGCTCTGTCTCTCTCTGTCTCTAAAAAATAAATAAATGTAAAAGAAAATAAAAAAAATAAAAAATCTAAGGGCTCCTGGGTGGCTTAGTTGGTTAAGCGACCAACTCTTGATTTTGGCTCAGGTCGTGGTCTCATGATTAGTGAGTTCAAGCCCTGCATTGGGCCTCTGGGCTGACAGTTCAGAGCCTGCTTGGGATTTTGTCTCTCTCTCTGCCCCTCCCCTGCTCATGTGCACTCTCTCTCTCTCAAAATAAAGAAACTTAAAAAATACATAAAAAATCTAGACCGAGGTATGCTCCAGCAGCTAAGCATACAAATTAGCTCTGAGCTTCTAGCAGCCAAGGCAAAACCAAAATTAGGAGAACATTATTATCAATATTAAACATAGGGAAGCAGAAATCCAGTAGGGGTTGATAGCCCTAGGTTCTTTGACCAAGATGAGCCCTTAAAAGTTCCTGGAACATTCTTTATCCCTCCCTGAAAGAAAGATTTTGTGAGTTGGGAATCTTTTGCTGAAGTTCACATCCAGGAGGCTGAAAGTTACCTTCCCTTCCAGGTGGTCAAGAAATACTAAAGTTTGCTGGCTAACATGTAGATAATATTTATTTCAGGAGTTAAGAACTGATAAAAATTAGTAAATTTTACCAAGAGAGAGTGTGTAATGGTGGGGGGCGGGAACCCAAAACAAAAAAACCATTGGGTGGACATCAAGGGAACCTGGGTTTGAATCACAGCTCTATGTGCCTTAGGGGAGGCGCCATAGTCTCTCTGGGCCTCAGTGTCTTCTCCTGTAAAATAAGAGGGTTAAAACTCGTTTCCTTTGAGATCTCTTGTGTGACTCTTGTCACACACAAGATCTCTTGTTCTACTTGTGTGACTATAATAGGTTATCAGGAGGGGACGGCTTTGTCTTCTGCAACCAGACTTGCTTAAGATACAACCCTTGTGTATCAGAATTCACCTTGAGACCTTCACGTTCAAGTCCTTGGAGAGCAAAATGACCCCCCTCTAATCTAACCTCTTGAAAGAGAAAAGACCTTTTCTCATCATGTAGGGTTTTTCCAGCAGAAGTGCATTTCTGTGACCTGAGGCTGAATGTTTGGCTGCAGGTGAAACATGCCTGGTGCGGACAGGCGGGCCGGCAGCTTTCTTGGGCTCACACCGAGCTGTCGCGAGGCGGACACACTGCAAAGATGTTTTTCCAAGAAATTGTCCCTGAGAAAAAACGTTGCCACTTTCACTGGGGGAAAATGGTTTCAAATATTGGCTTTTGTTTTTATGGAAAATGGTGAAAAGTTTGAGGGAAAACCACAAAACCCTTTGCTTTTATTGAAACCACAAAAATTGATTAATTTTTTTTTTTAAAAGCCCAGTTTTTTGCTGAGGGCTGAACTTTCTTCTTTGAAAGGCTCTACTTTACTTTTCTGTTTTTGAAATATCTCCTGAGAGCCTCATGAAAGGTCTTTCTGTTTGCTTGGCTGAGCCGAGTGCTGGCCTTCCGAAGCTGCACACAGAAGAGTAATTTTTTTGTGCCCAAGCATTGCCTTTTGGGGATGTCTTCATGCTCGGATGTCCAGACACTCCCCGAGTCTTCCCAGGTCCCCAGAGGGCCCTGGTGCTCGCGAGGCAGCTGAGCGCTCCCCGGTGCTCAATTAAATCATTGAACCTGACTTTACTTCCTGGCTCTTTCTGCATTGCCGCCACTTCCTGCACAAACGGAAAACTGTGTGCGTAGATGTTGCCTTTGCCTGTGGGGAGCTCAAAAGCTGACCTCATAAGTTAATTGGTCCCCCACCTGGTGGCTGGCATGGGCTGTTCCTGGGCAGGAGACAAGCTGTCTGTCCCAGGTGAAACCTGCGTTTCCCTCTGCCCACAAGGGACACACCGCCAGCCAGGCCAGGGTGCTGCTACCTTCACACGGCATTTAGTTTTCCTTAGCAAAGGCAGCTGGGGAATTCTCCGGTGCCACCAAGAGGCACTTGGTTTCTGGCCACCAGAACAGAGTTGGTCTTAAAGCCAACCGGTTGGAAGGTGCAGGAAAGCGAGGCCTCTGGGGGGATCTTTAGGGGACCCTTCACCCAGCTCCGAGGGGGGCATCCAGACCCCATGTGCCGAAGGGCAGGTTTACGGCCAAGACATGTCTGTGTGGGGTTCCGCCTTCCTGGCCCATGTGTGGGTGTGCCCTCTCCGTGGAAGGGAAATCCCATTCCCGGAGCCTGACCGCCGGATTCCTACCCCACTTGCCCGCTGTGTCTGCCAGGCAGGCTCGGCACACCTTCTGGGCCTTGGCTCCTGCCTGTGTCGGATGGGGCAGGGCCAGGACCAGCCGCGTGGATTTGTTGTGAGGGTCGAATAGAACAGTGCCAGGCACACAGGAAGGACTGCGTGTTACCACTTACATGCTATAGAAGTTCTTAATCCCACCTCCCACCCCTGCTGCCAAGTCCGAGTCTCACTTCGTTTGCAAATGAAGATACCACAGCGTGACAGAACTCAGGACACGTTCACGGAAGCGATTACTAGTAACCTCCCACTATCCTAACGCAGCCGTTATGTACAGCTGGCGCGTTTTTCTTCTCTGTGACCACCACCAGTGATCAACCGCATCTGAGCGACAGTTCCGTGAGCGCCGTACCCCTCTCCAGGCGGGTATCGGCCCGCCAGGGCGACCTGAGCGACAGCAAGGGGAGCCCACCCGAGGCCAGCGAGCAGAGCTGCAGGAATTGGAGCCTTGACTTTAAATCCTCTGGGCTCGCTCAGCATGCTGTCTTTCTGTTCCTCGTGTGTGGGTTTCAAGCCAAGAGAGTTGCACTGTGTGAAGGAGGAGGAAGAGGTTTCCTTCTGGAGCGCTGTTGTGCTCTGCCTTCCCCGCAGGTGAACCCAGGGAGGTCCAGTCCCTAGTCCACCTGGACAGTCTCTCTGGCTGCACAGAGGCAGGGAGGGATGCATAGGAGCCCGCCCTCACCGGGGTGTGTGTGACAGTGTGTGACATCTCAGGGCATCCTGGCCCTGGCCCAGGAAGAGGACTCCAGAGTGCTCTCCTTTTCTTCCTCTGAAGTCACTTAAGCCCTGAAAGGACCCCCCAGAGACTGGATCTCCTCTCAGAGGCTTCCCCCCCCCCCCAATCTGGGACTATTATTATTCAAAACACAGCCTGCCAGTTTGTCTCTGGGTGAGGAGGGCGCCCTGGCAGGCCAACACTGCTCTGCTGATCACTGACCTGGAATTTCATTAGCTCTAAATTTAATGTAAATATTGTGTGATCATGGGCTCGGGTGCAGTTTGGAACAAGCCTCCCTTTTGCTCTCTTATCTGATTACCTTTTAAGAAAGCACCTCATTGTTCAGATTCAAGAATAACAAGTTTCCCCACATCCAGTCCCCACAAACCCTTCATTTTCCTTCCCTCTTTCTGTCCTGTTTAGCATCGTCTAATTACAGAAGCATGTCTGTAAGCGCCTTGCACATCTGATAATCAGATTTTCCCTTGTCCCCAACTCTCCCTCCATCTGCTTTCCCACCCCCCCCCCCACCCCCCCGCCAACTCTGCCACATCTGGAACGGTCCCCGGCCACTCCATGCCCAACTGACTGCTGAACTATTTCCAAATCACATCTCCCCTTTCCGGTCCTGGCCGCCTGACATGCTCAGCCATAAAATACTCAGCTCCCAACTTCTGGTCCTCTCTGATTCCTCTTGGTTCAGATGGCAGGCCTGGAGCTGAGCCATTGTCTCATTCCATCCGTTCGGATTTGGTCGTGTCAGAGTACAGTTAGCAGAAGGCAGAATCATGCCCCTCCTGTGCAGATAAAGTGAACCCATGCACGAGATTTTATTTAGGTCACTGATAAGCTAGTAGGACAGTGAAGCCTGTTAGGAGGAGAATGTGCGGGACAGATGTGCGTGTCGGCAATCAGGAGACTGATGCGGAGCACCCACAGGCACGCGCCTCTTTATGTCTACAGGGAAGAGCATGTGTGTTTGGAGCCGTCTTCCCAACAGGGCGAGCGAGCTGTGGCTCCCGGGACATAGTTTGTTTGCACGTCCTCGGGCGAGGATCTGCAGTGACCCCCGTGTTCTCCAATGGGCAGGGCTGTCGCCTCCTCGGGGCACAGGCGACGGGGGACTGGCCACCCTGCCTGCTTCCCACCTCCCAGCCCAGTGCCTGTTTCACTGTCATTGGTTCCAGTGACACCCGCTAATCCTTTTGGCCTATTTCAAGGTGTCCCACAGCTTTTCTGCACACGTTTTGTTTAAATCTACTCCGACTATCCTCATGGAATAGTTGCACTTTCCAAACCTCATTTCAGGAGAAGCCGAGGCGAGCATGGGCAGCAGAGGAGGGGAGTCTCACTAGTTCAACGTAAATCTTCCAAAAATGACACTTCAGTCCAGGAAATTCTTGGCTCAGAGTTCTTCCGTGGCTTCCCTATCGTTTGTGTGATAATTTCCAGATAGTCCCATGTGACATTTAAGCTTTTCCACAACCTGGCCATGATACATGCTTAAATCTTCAAAAACATTTGTTAAAATAATATAAGGCAACGGCAAAAAATTCAGAGATTACAGAAGCACAGAAAGTGAAGGCCCTCAGCTTCCTTCTCCCAGACCTTTAGCGCAGACACAAAAAGACATAACTGGTGGACGGCTGTCAACTCTTGCCTGAGGGTCAGTCTGAAGTTTACTGGAAAATTGTATAAGCATGTCACGACCAGAAATGCCCATTTCTTCTCAGAAGGAGGTTTGTGAATGACATCGTATTAAGAAGGTTCTGTCCAGAACCAGGTTTGGGGAAATTTTTCATGATCATTTCTCTAGAAATTTTCTTGACGTGTAAAATCACATTTATGTTTATACCTACATCCGTGTAGTTTTAAGCGTAAATGGTACCATTTTCTACCCGTGCTGCTTTTGCAATGCTGGTTTTTTTTTTCCATCTAAAATATGCGTCCCAGCCATTGTTAGGTGTGGACTATATCTGAGGCATCGTACAGCTGTGTCTGCATCAGACCAGGCGTATCTGCTCACCTTGTCCCACCAAGCATTCACTGACCAGATGCACTGTGATTTATTTAACTACCACACGTTGTTCTGGTCTGCTCTCCTGCTATGCGAATTCCCCCACCAGAGCCGGATCAATCCAGTGTCTTTCCTTATAAACATCTAAACCACCCCTGCTGACGTATCTTCCCATTTGGTGTACTAGTGTGGAAAATTAGGCACCACCCAGGCAGAGGAGGGTGCCTCGCGTGGGGTGGCTGTCCCCGTACGGGTGCACGCTGCCTGGCCTCTGCCAGTCCGCCAGTCCCATCCGTATGTCCCTATGCCATCCTTTAACGTCCAGGTCAGTTTGGATTGTCTTGGGAAGCCGTGCTTGGTGACAGCTGTCAAAGGATGATTTTCAAAGAGTTAAAACCATGTCAAGTATCTGTTGACAACTCGTTAGTCAAGGAGATGGTAAGAAGTGAATGCTGTGTACGTGCTCATATACACCATGTGCTCCTGGGACACAGGGTTTCTGTCCCTGTCCGCTTTCCCTTCCTCTCCCCAACTTCTGTCCGTAAATAACTCTGTGCCACTGGCCTTCCAATAGGTGCCGAGAGGTCAGCGGTGAGTAGAGCAGAGACAGTCTCTGCCTGTTGGCACTTCTGGGTCACATGAAAAGGACGCGTATAAATGTAACACTGCAGGTGGAGAGCAGTGTCCCAAAGGGGAAGCACAGAGTGCTGGGGGGGGGGGGCAGTAGCAGGGCTTTAAACGGGGGGGGGGGCACCTGTCTTTGTCAGTAGTTTCAGTAGGAGATTTAGAGGGTGAGCGGGGGAGGAGTGGTCACCTGGCCACGTGGCGGCAAGGAGACAGTGAGGGCAGGCTGGGGAGGTCACGCGGGCCCTGGCGGCCACCATCACAGGTACGGATTTGATTGGATGTTTGACAGGAGCATAATTAACAAAGTAGCAACATCGCCTATCTGGGCTGTGTTTGCAGGGTGTCGTATGAGAGGCGATAGACGGTAGTGGCGAAAAGCGGGAACTCTGGAGGCCCATCGTGGGTTCAGACTGGCCGCATCGCCTACTGACTGTGTGACCTCTCTGTGTCTTTGATTCCCCATCAGTACGTTGGCAGTGTAACAGGAGCGGCCACGTTGGAATGTGTGGCTGTGAGTTAACCTTGCCAAGTTCCCCGAGCCCCTTCCTACCCGTGGTGCCCCCTGCATGGGCTGTCGCCCCGTCTTATCACACAGCTTTCCTCACAAGGGCTCACAGAAGCAGGTTTGAAGTTGTGTCTTAACAGGCAGAGCGTGTGTGTGGGGGGCCCACTGATTTATCATGATAACTGCTCGGCACCCCTCCTCCACCCGTCTCTGTGGTTGCTGCCTCCTGCATCCCACAGTCTGTGTGCTGAGTCTTGTGTTTCAGCTGTGGTGTGGGGACCGGATATTAGTCATCTGGTGGGGATGTGGCTAAATATAAGATAAATATTGTTCTCCGTACTGCTGAGTTTCCCAGGCCCCAGGACAGGACACCATGGGTGGTGCTGAAGCCATGGCGAGTTTTGGATTCTGGAGCATAGAGCTTTGGGAGGACGATGGAGGTGCCCTGGGCAAGAGCCAGGCTTGAGAACGGAGGCTCTGGGGGTTCAGCTCGTGGAGACAGGACTCAGGTGGACACTCACACCCTTCCAGCGGCTCACCTGAAACCTCGCTGCACCCTGAGCCCCCATCCACACCACTGGCTTCTCGGCCTAAAGCCTTTCAGTGGCACCTATCGCCGCTACTGTGAGAACCGAGAACTGAGATTCCTCCTGTGTCTTCGCAGCATTGCCCAGCACCCTCCCCTCACTCCCGCGCCCTTGCCCTCTTCTGGCTCACTCAAGGCCCCCTCCTCACTCCCAGCAGCCTTGTCCCTCCCATCCTGGGACGTTTGCTTGAGCTCTTTCCTCTGCCTGAGGGCTTTTCCTCCATCATTTGCCAGGTTAACTTCTACAGTGTCTAGATTTTAACTCACATGATCTAAACTCATTTTTAGATCCCAGGTCGGTTCCCCTCACGTTACGGAGTTCTGTTTTCACCCCGGCCCTTTCTGTCGGTGCTGCTGGAGTTGAAATTCTCTCGGTGTGCTTGTTAAACTCCCATCTCCCTCTCTCGTTGGGATAATGGTGTCTCGTGGGCAGAGACCAGGTCTCTTTTATTGATCGTGGTATCCCCCACTCCCCCCGCCCGCCCGCCACCACCTAGCACCATGCCTGGCACACAGCAGTTTCTCAGTGTGTTTTTGTTGACCGACCACATGTGGGGATGCCTTCCAGGAAGGGAACAAGGACCAGGGTGGAGCCTTTTTGTGTGACCCTCCCTGGCCATGATTACTTGGGCCAGGGGATGGACACTGGGCTGCAGGCTGGCCGTATTCTCTCACTTAGCAACTTGGGCTTTGGAGATGCTGTCGTCTGGGGGTGGCTTGAATGGTGCCTTGCGAGCCATGGGGCCTTCATATCCTGCTGTGCACACAGAGACCCCGAGAAGGAGGGCCTGGAGTGGGAGACGTAGAAGACCCCACACAAGGATGTGAGAAGCATGTAAAAGTAACTTAGTTGGGGGGCAGAGAGGCAAGAGACGGACACAGACTGGGCCTGAGGGCAGGTGCCCTCAGTTCTGAAGGCTCATGTTCCTGGTCCCGGTCCTCAGAGCCCTGAGTGTCTTGTGAGCTGCCTGTCACCTGAAACAAATCTCTCTCTTTGGCTCAGTCCGTTTCTGTCCCCTGCAACTCCCTGGAGTGCAATTCTGCTTTCCTCTTCTGCACGGCAGCCAGCAACGTGAGAGTCGGCTTTCTCCCTGAAATGCACGCCCAGGGCTCCAGACAGGGGTTTGCAGAACTCCATAAAGAGGCAGACCAGCCCAGAAGGGCAGGGCCTGCACACACGTTCCACCCAGGAATGGTAGGGACCCCGTGGAAGTGCACAGACCTCCTTCCCGGTCCCGCCAGAGCCAGGATGCCAGGCTGGCCCCTTGAGCTTTTATTGGGGCTGACTTTCCATTCGGACCCTCTCGACTGCTCCCAGCTTCCCTGCAGGATGGCGCTGGCCGCCCCTCAACACTTACACCTTATAAACCAGCGCTGTGACCCGCCTGGAGCTGCTCACGTGGGGCGGCGCACGGCCCCTGGTAACGGAGAGTAAATAACTCGGCAATGTTTCCTCGCACGTTTCCAGCTTTTGTTTGGTCTCAGAAGAAATGAAACAACTAAGTTAATGGTGCTCTTTAATCTTCTGCTCCAGTGGCTTTCTTTATAAGGTGTTATACAGAGTCTGTGTAAATCCAAACCCTGCAGTGGGGTCAGTGTTGCCCAGCAGGTGCTGGGTGGGTTCAGGGGAAGACGTGCCCACCCCTCCGTCCCCGGCCTCCTGAACAAGTACAGACGCGGGAGCGTGCTTTCCAACACGGCGCTTGTTTCCCAGCCAGGTGGCTTCACGGCCGGCTGCTTGGACCCTTTCTTCCCGCACATGCTGTTCCTGCCCCAGCTCGACTGAAATTAGGTAAAAATGGGGGTTTGTGGAAAGGATGAAATCCAAGCCTGGAGAGGGCAGGAGTGACCTGGGCCTCTGTGTCAGCTCAGCCAGGGGAGCAGGAGAAATGTCTTTCCCTCACATCCTTTTCTCTCTCCTCTCCCCTCCTCTCCTCTCCTCTCCCCTCCCTCTCCCTCTCCCTCTCCCCTCCCTCTCCCTCTCCCTCTCCCCCTCCCTCTCCCCCTCCCCCTCCCCCTCCCTCTCCCTCTCCCTCTCCTCCCGCTTCCTCCACACGGGGGCACAAGAGACAGCACCTGCTCGTTCGTCTCAGGCCCCCAGAGGCCATGGCCATTCATGCACGAGAGGGACCTCTGCTCCTTCTCCCTGCCGAATGCAGTGTCTGTCAGGGAAGCACACTGACTGGGTCTCGGGATCTCCCCTGGGCCAATCAGCCATGGCCGTGGAGGCGGAGTCCTGGAACAGAGGAAGGATGCCCTGGAGGCAGGCCTAGAGACCCCACCATGTGCCCCTGACATGGTCCTGCGGTGACCTGGGCCCTGGGGCCTCAAGGAGACGAACCCACAGCATGTCTGGCTGACCCCTCAGCAGCTCAGGGACCCCAGCGCCCCCTGGACATGAGGGCAGGGACCAAGAGCCCAAAGGTGGTAAAGAACTTTCCATACCCTCCTCTCTGCCTTCCTGGACCCCATTACTGCCAGCCCTGCCCATAGTGCAGAGGATGGGTTCCTAGGATTATCTGTGAAGGTGCCCAGGGGTCCATACGGCCTCGTATTGGCCTGATGTGTTCATCTCTGAGCCCTGCTGTAGGAGTTGTCCTTGTCCCCCACTGCACCCCGTGTGTGGTCTCTCTGATACGCACACTGCCAGCCTGCATGCTTTTGTTTTTTTAAAGTTGATTTATTTCTTTTTGAGAGCAGGGGAGGGGCAGAGAGAGGGAGAGAGAGAGAGTCCCCAGTAGGCTCCACACTCAGTGCGGAGCCTAACGCAGCGCTCCATCCCACGACCATGAGATCATGACCTGAGCCAAAGCCAAGTTGGTTGCTAAACCACTAAGCCACCCGGATGCTCCATGACCTACATGCTTTTATCTGCAATGCCAAAATCCCAAAAGATTGGGCCACCGAAACATTTTTCCCAAGATTGCTGCTGACTAATTGGGTGGGAGACTTGACACGAATGTTGTGAGTCTATTCGTGTCTTTATTGATTTCACTTAGTGGTTTGTATGTCTTGCTGAACAAGTATCAATGTTCTCAATCAGCGGTGCTGTCCCAGACAGGCCAGAGTGTTAAGACAGTACCTGGTGTGTAACTCCCTGCCTTCCTAAAATCTTCAACACTCTGAGCTCTGAAACACATCCGCCCCAGAGGCTGGTGCTAGCCTGTGTCATCTGCATAGTGCCGGAAACATCACACGGGGTAGAGGTTGACCAGTTCTCCCAGGGCGGCTGGGCCACTGCAGTAAGACGGAGGAAGCCTAGGGCCAAGGAATCCTCCCACTTACATTAGCTCTTAGCATTACATGGTCTAGGGGGTCAGATGTTTGCCGCCCCCTCTGATGCCTGGGCTCCGTCATAGCCTCACCTCACAGATAAAAAGCTGGGGCTGGGGAGGTGGTGGGGAAGCAGCATTGCCATGAGCAACCAAGCAACAAAGCACCTCTGGTCGCCATGCCACCTGCTGAGCCGCGCCCCAGGGTCTGCTTGTTCATCACGTGCTCTCTGGGCTTCACCCGAACCCCTTCAAGGGTCATGGAATCGTGCTGGCATTTCATGTGCCAGTGTGGTGCTCGGGAATTTGTACATGTTCCCTAATCCACTTCCCCCTACCATCCTAGGAAGTGGGTGATCACGTTACTCCCATTCAACAGCAGGAAACTGAGGCACAGAGAGGTTAGGTGACTTGCCTGGGGTCACACGGCCAGGAGGTGAGGAAGCCTTGATTAGAGGTCTTCGGTTTTGCCTCAGGGTCTGTAAGCTCATCTCTTTTACTGAATTGCCTCAGAGTGTGGAACGAAACACCTGTGTAGACAAGCCCCCTGCCATGTTTCCCCACAGCATTTCAGCCTCCAGAGCACCCTCACGAGGTAAACACAATGGGAAGGCGTTATCCGGTGTCACGGTGGCTCAGACAGGTCGAGGTAGGCAAAAGGACACACTGATAGTGGGGGGGGGGTGCTGTCTCCCCACACTTCTGGGGGTCATGTAATCAAATTTAGGGGAGCTGGAAGCAAAGAATGCCTCCTGTGATTACAACAACCGTATGTGTGTGCTTGGTGGAGAGAGGCTGGTCTCGCGCTTGGCCGACCACAGGCAGGTGTCTCACACAAGCCAGGGTTTGCTAGCGCCAAACCTCACTGCAGCTCACATCACAAAATGAGCCAAGAGGACCCTCAATGACAGAACACACCGTTGCTCGTAAGCAGTCTTGCGCCACACCTCCAACCTGAGCTGGGTCAGGCCTCCTGATCCAACCACCTGTTTACAGGAAACCCAGGGGACAGAAGAACAGATGAAATGACACCCCGGGGGGTGTGACTGACCAGACCCAGACGGTGGGAAACGTCAGTGACGAGCCTCCTGGGTTGTTCAGGCAGCCTCTCTGTCTGCCACTCTTAGTCTCCATGCAGACGTGTGCTCCCAGGGCAAGTTACCTTGCCTCTCTGTGCCTCCGTTTCTCTACACATGTATCTGCAGATACGTGCACACACATATACACACGTATACATATCTGTGTGTGAGAGAGAAAATACTGAGATGTCACATCAGATGAGTGTACTTTGTGGCCCTTACTTGGATTCTGATACGAACTGTTAAAAAAATGACATAACATCATGAGGAATTAGAAATGTGAATGCTGACTGGCTCTTTGATGAGATAGAACAATTGACATTTTCTAGGTGGGACAATGGTGCTCGACTCTGGATGAACAGGGTCGCGGGGAAACGAGATGGGGCAGGACTTGATCATTTTGGAAGCTGGAAGCCGAGTGACGGGTACTTCAGGGTTAATCGTACTGTTCTTTCTGTTTTTGCGTGCGTTTGAATTTTTCCATAACAGAAAGTAAAGGAAAGAATATGTTTACTTGCCTAGAGCAGTACTGCTTTTGAAAACAATTCAAGCAATATAAAAGCTAAGTGAAACATAAAGGTTCCTCATTCTTCCAATTGTGCCCTGTCCAGGTAACCACTGGCTCCAAGTGTATCGTATATTCCTCTAGACTCAGTGCCTGCACAAACAGTCCCACGTATTTATACTTTTCTACACAAATTGGATAATGCCATACACACAGGTCTGCAACCTGCTTTTTTTCTGCTCAGCGGTGTATCATGGCCCGTGCTTCATGCTCCAGCCCCATTTCTTTCCCTGTAACCACACAGAATTGCTTTTTGTATGGCCGTCCCATTACCTATTTAACAATCCCCTTTGGGTAGGCTGCCCTGTGAGTCCTGTGTTCCAATGACTATGCTTGCACACGTGTCTCCACGTGTTCATGTGAGGATTTGTGCAGGATGAATTTCTAGCAGGAGAATCATGGGACCCGGGCTGCCAAAATGTCCCCCAAAGGTTGTCCTGTGCCCACAGAAAGGCGGTGGCTTATGTCTCTGCTTTTGCCTTGTAAGTGCTCTTGACTCCCTCTTCCCCCGGCTCACGGAAGCATGTACCTGCAACTTGAGGGAATTTGGAAAATACTGAAAGAAGAAAGTAAACCAGATTTCCAGAGTCCGTCCCTCTTGCTGTTTATTTATGTTGTTTCCAGGTCTTCGCAATTGGAAGTCATGCTGCAGCGGCCGTGACCATGACCATTGCTGTGCGTAAACCTCCAGCCATGTCTTGCTCAGTTCCTTAGGAGATAGGCAGTGGGAGTGATTGAGAGAAAGCTTCTGGCTGATTTTAGGATTCTTGCTCTGTACCACCGTAACAAATAGGAGACTGCGTGTGCGTTTCGACCACTGCAGGCAGTGTCATGGTGGTTCCTGTCTGGACACATCTCGGCCAGGATCGCGTATTACCATTAAAGAACTTTTTCTCTGTTGCTCATTTGCGGGAACAGATTGGATTGTGCCCTTTCACTGTTTCTCCTTTTGTTGCTGATGCTCAGTCAGGGCTGTGAATTAATTACCAGTGTGGCCAGTGACACACGGCCTGACTTCAGGCTGCCTGGGCTCACATCCCAGGTATGCATTATGGCTCACCTTTCCAGAGCTCTGGTTTCTCCTCTGCAAAGTGGGGTTGTCATTGTGTCTGCTATGAAATGAGGTAGTCCACGGGAAGCGCAGGGCCCAGGTCTGAGCACGGGGTGGGTGCTGAGCTGTGACGACCATGACGCCGTGTGGGAGGGAACATGAGACTGGAGCCACGGAACAGGGGGTGCGGGGAGAGGGCGCAGCCTAACGGGAGATTAGATTCGATGTTTGAACTTAGGGTTGCCTGTGAGGTGCTGATGGTGGTGGGTGAGGTCCTCTCCCCCCAGGGAGTGCTCCCCGAGGCCTTCCTGGCAGCAGCAGCGGTGGAGCAGAGCCTGGAAGGGGCAGCACAGGGCAGCAGGAGAGCGGGGCCAGGCGGGAGCACCAAGCCCGTGATGGCTGTCACGGGCGGGGGGGGGAGGGCGGGCGGCACAGGGCTGAGACAGGGACCGCTGTGCAGCAGAGTGAGCTCTGTCTCACGGGGCCATTTCATTTTGAGTAATTAGCACAGCTGGGGAAGGTTCGTAATAGAAAATTGTGGGAAAGTACTTTCCAGTGAGGGGGGCGGAGGTGAGAATTTTCTGTTTTTCCAGTTCCTTTAACACTGACAGGAATAAGACTCATGAATGTTACACGTGTGTGTTTCTCAGGGAAGCTCGTGAGCGTAAATCATGAAGAGTGGGCAGTGGGAAAGCCACGTGGTGGCACTGTTAGCGGCAGGGTCGGGGTACAGGACCCACATGCCGTCCCGGGGAGTCTCCTGGCAGCTAGACCCACCACGGAGATCGTCCTGCGGCCGGTGGCCTTCCCAGAAGGTACGGGCAGAGGCCACGCAGCGCTCTGAGGGGGAGGGCGGGGGTAGACCTGCTGGTTCTCACGGCACAGGGGCCTAGAGGGCCCCATGGGCAGAGCGGGTGGCCTGATGGGTCCTGAGCATCCACCACCAGACCCACAGACTCTCTGGAGGCTCACCTAGGGTCGGCGTCTGGGAGCGAGGGGCTGTGGGCACGCCTCTCAATTAGGATGGTGCGGGGGTGAGAGGGCCAGCTGAGCTGGTCTCTGGTATTTAACGTGGTTCTGGACAAACTCCTTAACCTCTCTGAGTCTGTAAAATGGGTATAGTAATGCCCACTCACAGTGATAGTAAGTCAATACGAGAATGTGCCATTCTGGGTGTCTAGGGATGCATAGCACACCATCCTCAAACACGAGACTTAGGACAGCAGCATTGTTTTAATTTAATTTTTTAAATGTTTATTTATATTTGAGAGAGAGAGAGAGAGAGAGAGAGAGTGCGCATGAGCTCATGTGCGAGTCGGCGCGATGGGGGGTACAGAGAGAGAGGGAGACAGAATCTGAAGCAGGCTCCAGGCTCTGAGCTGTCAACACAGAGCCTGACACAGGGCTTGAACCCATGAACTCTGAGATCATGACCTGAACCAAAGTTGGACACCCAACCAGCTGAGCCACCCAGGTGCCCCAAGACAGCAGTCTTGTATTGAGGCCCATGATTCTGTGGGCCGGGGGCGGGCTGGGGCTCAGCTGGGGGGGCTCTTCTGTGTCTCACGGTCGTGCTCTGTGGTGGTGGCTGGACTGGGGCCGAGTAGCACTGTGACTCCCCGGCCTGGCTCCCTCCTTCTCCGGGGTCGCTTCCCACAGCCCTCTCTCCAGCAGCGAGCCTGGCTGTCGTGCAGGAGACTCAGGGCTCCTGGAATCAGGTCTTCCTAACACCTGGGTCCGGACAAGCCATGTGTCACCTCCTGCACACTGTTGGCCGGGCGGTCACAGGCCCATCTGAGTCACAGAAATGGGCCCAAGCTCCAGCCGTCGTGTGCACAGGCTGGGGCGGAATGTTTAGCTCTCCTTGTGCAGGTGCTTTGTGCCAGGCTGACAAGCAGGTGCAGAGCAGCAGGACTGGAATTTGCCACACTTGTTCATGAATGATTGCTTCTCGGAGGCCCCAGGCACCCTCCCATTGTTCCTGCCATGCCCCCAGGGCCACCCGACCTTCTCGTGAAGAAGCAACCAAGGGGTGACGTTTGGCAGAGCAGAGGCTCTGGGACCTGTCCCGTCCATTCTTAGCTACTGGTGCCCGTGGCTTGCTGGTTGCTAAATATTTTGAACCTCACTCTGCACGGTAATCTCTCTCTGTAGTAAGTGTTCAATAAGTGGGAACTTCTTTCATTATTACTATTTTTTTTTTTTTTTTGCTATTATTTTAAGAGGGGCAGGGTGCAGGGATTGTGCCTTTGAGAAAAAGAGGATGTGCCGTCAGTCTCCAGAAAGTCAACGTGATTCAGCTTTCCTTTTGGAACAAGCCCTAGTGGCCTAATAAGAAAATCAGTGCTTCCTACTTGACTCTGTCCTTGGTCAAGGGGATTAGGGCCCCACGCTGCAGACGGGGAGAGGGCAGGCCGGCCTCCACACAGAAGGGACCTCTGTCCTGACGGCAGGCCCTCGTTTTCCGCTCTGCGACAGCGTGTTCCTGGGCAGGCCGCGCTGCTCCAGACCTGGGCCTCGTCCCAGCCCTTGCAGCCTGCTTCCTGAGCTTGCTGACAGAGCTGTCTGTAGTGCCCGGGCCCGCATTCCAGGCGGCCTTGACTGGGAGGCCTTTCTCCCGGCCCAACTTCAACAAACACAGACAGACCACCACAATCCGACGTGGGGCTGGCACCACAGGCCTTGGCGGCAGGAGCAGATGTGGGCCTTCCGAGCAGCGCCAGCCCTGCCAGCAGGAGAAGGCAGCCTGGGGAGCCGCCGGCCCGCCGGGGGCCGCAGGGCTGGGGGCCGAGCGCGGAGCCGGGCCGTCTGGGGGCAGTGGCCTCTGCGGAGGCGGAGCGGGAGGGTCCCTCCTCTCCGGCTGGGGTGAAGCTGTGATGGTGGGGGACTCCCGGAATGTCGCGGGGCTCCCTGTCATTCCCGTGGCTGTGGCCCAAAAGCAACCTCTGGGCAGATGTGAAAATCTGCTCTCTTTGTGTGAACGTGAAAATCTGCTCTCCGTGTGAACATGAATAATTCTTGGAAAACAGCTCATCTCTGTGTCCTGTTTGGAAAGGTAGGAGGCCTGAGAGATGCCAGCCGCCTGCTCCGTGAGGGCGCCAGGTCTGGAGCAGAGGAGGAGAGGCATCCGGGCCTTCCTTGGGAAGTCCACGAGAATGACACTGGTTTAGAGAGCATGTCCTGTGGGCAACAGCTAATGCCTATAATACGTTCCCCAAGGCCTCACTCTTGGGAGGTTTTTATAAGGGAAATAACCTCCCGATTTGGGGAGGATGCTTATGTCTTGTTCTTTATGGGACTTTACAACATTTGTTTGATCCACGTGCCCCACCCCAACCGTGGCAGTGTCTGCCACGGTCCCACAGGCCTTGACTTGGCCTCAGTCCTTAACACAGCCTCTGTTTCTGGTCAGTCAGCTTGTGTGGAAACCCTCGTGCCATCTCGGACTCTTCAGTCCCGCGTTCAGTACAGTTTATTCGTTTTCGAGGAGAGCGAGCGAGCAGGGGAGGGGCAGAGATGGGGGGAGAGAGAGTCCCAAGCAGGTTCCACACTGTCAGCACAGAGCCCCGGGTGGGGCTTGAGCCCACACAGCCGTGAGACCTGAGATCATGACCTGGGCCGAAAGCAAGAGCCAGACGCTTAACCAGCTGAGCCCCCCCAGGCGCCCTGCGGAGGAACATCTTAAGCATCACGGTGTCCTCCCATGACGACGCCTGTCTGATGGGGTGGCGCCGCTCACGGGCCTCGCCCACACCGCGTGTCCCCCCTTACCTATGGGAACGCTAGCTCCGCCAGTGTGTGGCTCTGGGGTGGGGACCCGGGGTCCCCACCATCCTAATCCAGGACCTTGTCACTTAAGAGCACTGTCTGGACCACATTCCAGTTGTTCTGTGATTATGCCAAAGGTGCTGAGTTGTTTTTGTTTTCGTGGTATTTCTTGGCTTTAATTTGTTATAAAACAAATTAATTGGCTTTGAAGCACTAAGTTAACTTATTGTAAAATGGCGGTATTTTACTGGTTTAACTGATTGGTTTTAATAATGGTTTGTCCGTTACCACCCCATGGGCAGGCCCCAGGTGCACGGTGGAAGGATGCTTGTGGAGATCTCCCGTGTCCCTTACCTTCGCCTCCTTGTCTCTGACCTGCCTCCGATTTTAGAGTGAACCATCCTAACTGCTGTTCTCAGGCAGACTGCCCCCTCCTGGGCTTCAGGACTGGGCCGGCCTATTCAGAAATTTGGCGAGAAGAGGGCTAGGATGTAGCTGGGAAGCACAGGGGCTTGCGTTGTGCACTAACTCGTGTGTGGTATTTAGAACATTATAGAAATACTGGCGTGCTGTCTCAGTAGCTCCGAGAATCAGAGTGAAGTTTAGGGGAAGAAAGTTTATTTGTGTGATGCCTGTACCCTGGGGTTCCCTCGATGTGGGCACACCTCCAACTCCAGGACACGCATGAGCGAAGTGATAAATTGCATGCGTTTGAGTTTGTGTAAACCAGACAAAAGTGCAGTGTTGTCACTGTCTCTGGAGTGCTCCGCAGCGCAGTGATGACAAGGCCGTGCTGTCTGCGGCCCCCTCAGCTTCGTCCCATGTACGGAGGGGCTTTGAAGTCAGACTCGGGTGGACCCAGGTTCAAGTCCCGCTTCTGCCGCGGGGCAGTTACCTCTGCAGGCCTCGGTTTCCCAGTCTGCGGTGGGATGATGATGTGGCCTGGGGGAGCTGACAGGAAGGGGAGACGGGGGTTCTGCTGAAAGGGCAAACTCCTGGTGAGAGAGCGCGTTCCCCTTACACGCCACGACCCCTCTGTCAGCGCTGTGAGTTGACCAGGTGATCAAGTGCACAGAGCACCTTGAGTCCTGGGCTCTGTCTCCACGAGAAACCAAATGCCATGAGCGGTGGGCAGCTGTCCTGCTCCTCATTATTTCTTTCAGTGGGAAGGAGAAGTAGTTTGTGTCCAGACAGGGCTCCTGTCTTTGTCCACAGGTGCACGCTTCAGGACCGTGAGGTGACCGCTGTCAGCGTGGCCTGAAAAGGCACAAAATGGCTTCATTCTGGCTGAATTGCTGCTTTGGTAAAAACAGTAGCTGTGAAGTCCACACACATCAGGTTGGACTTGTCGGCTCTGCTCCCTACACACCAGTGACTCTGGGCAGGGCACCTCCCCAGTCTGAGCCTCCGTTTCCTTATCTGTGAATGGGGATAAAAGTCCCTCCCTCAGAGGGTTCCCTGGAGGATTAGTGGAACCATGTGCACACTGTACTTAGGGAGGTAGGGAATCAAGGCAACTGTTAGGTCATTTTACCGTCAACAACCCGGCATCTCCATGAAGGGGAAATGAGAAGAAACATCTTGGTGAACTTGTAACAAAACGTGGAAGGAAACTTGGATGAGAGCCTCCTTGAGCAGCAAGAACTTTCCAGCATTGATGGCCTGGGTGGAAAAACTCCCCCGGAGGAGAAATTTGCATCCTCTCTAATGCTGTCTGGGGCTACAACTGGAGAGGAGGAGCAGGAGGAGGTGTTTTGAATGGGTGGATGCGAGCAATGACTAACATCTGCTGGGCAGTTTTTAGAAACACTTGAATTCTGTTACCTCACAGAATCCTAACAGTGACCAGATGAGGTGTGACCCCAGGGACTACGCTCTTCCTCTGTGCTCTGTTGCCATCTGGTTTTGCAGGAACACTGTCCAAACTGCATTTGGTTTGACTTGGCTGAGGACAGATAGTAGGGCCATCATATACAGTTGCTCAGGTTGTGCACTGCACAACCCTAGGGGCCCACATCACAGATATCATAGAAATGGATGTTTGCTACGATACTTTTCTGGCAGATGCTAGTAAAGTGACTTGTTCCAACAAAAAGTATATTATGACCATTTTCTGACAGATTGAAGAAGGGGCATAATTTTCTAATTCACACCAAAGTTCGGTATGGGCTAGTAGTGGGACATTTATTGGCTGGAGTCACCGCCTGCTTCACCTGCAGGGAGGGAGGCCACATTCCAATGGGGGAACTGGGATCGTTATATTTTCTCTACATCTGGTAGCAAAGTACCTACAATCAAGTTTGACCTTGTTGGCGGGCATCCACAAAAGGCAGGAAGTGTGGTGATTAAGAACAGGGCTCGCAGCCAATTGGCCTGGGTTCCAGTCCTAGCTCTGCCACCTACTAGCTGTGTGTCTTTGGGCCACTTGCTTGAACTCTCTGCGCCTTAGCTTCCATACCTATAAGGTGGTGACAGTGACGGTAGCCATCTCTCAGGGCTGTGGCGAGTCTTAACGTGAGTTAGTACACAGAAACTATCTAGAGCAGCCCCCGGCCTGCGGTAAGCGGTAAGCGTTAGCTGATCGTATTGAAATGGCCGAAGGCCTTTCTTACAGAAGGGTGGTTTTGAGAACACGAGCTGACCCCCGTCTTCACAGACTGACCACCCCTCATCTGCCACCTGATCCCATGTGAGTTCCTGCATTTTCACCGAGGAGGTGGGCCTACAACGGGGGGCAGCCTTTAGGAAAAGACCACGGTATTTAGCTGGGGCCCTTTGTGCAAAAGAGGATTGATTCAGTCCAGTTCGGGTCCTGCCACGACTGCCTAGCGGTGTTGACGGCACATTTTTATTGCCGAGATTTTGCTGTAATTTTGTAGATGGAATTTCATAACGGGTTTTATGTATTCTATAGTGATCATTAAGTTTGCAGTATTTAAAAATAGATGTGTAAAAGATACACAGTACCGGCTATAAAACACCCACAAAGGGCATTAAAATGGGAATGAATCCATTCATTTGGGTTTCAGCTGAGTTTATCTTGTGTTTTAATTTTTTTTTTTTTTTTTTTTTAATATCCAAAGAGCTGTAGAAATAGGTTATTGAGTAGGAAGTTGGCCAGGCCAGGGCTCTGTACCATGTGGGCACTTGTGAGCACTGGCAGAGCCTTCGGAATTTGATCCTGATTGAAATGTAGTCATTTTTCCACCTGCAAAAACAGTTTTCTCCAGCAAACCTGGGGACGGGGAGAGGGTTCGTTCACTCCCACCCTCTCCGGCATGGATCTTTCACTTTCCATCAGGCTCAATGCCTTCACATCAATGCTTTTATGATGGAACCCTTGGAAAATATTCAACATGATTATTTGTGTTCCTAAACTTAAAAAAGTGTTTGCCGTGGTATTTCCCATCAGTCTGATGAAATGAGCTGTGTGGAATTGAACTCAACATATTTGGGGTCTTGCAGAATGTCCGGGACCTGGTAGGACTTAGCAAACTCTGTGAAAGGTACAGATGAATATATTTTGGCTGGTGCGTGTAGAGGGTGGACTTCTAGGTAGCAGATTGAAGACACTTGGTAGAGGCCACAGCGTGACAAGCATGGGCCAGGACCTAAAGAGGCAGGGCGGAGGACATGGACACGGACATGGGCCAGTCCTGGCATAAGTCCCAGGATTTCCCAGCTGCGGGAAAGTGAACAGGTCTCATAAGCTCTCTGAGCCCCAGCTTTCTCATCTACAAAATGGGAACAATGATCTTACCTATGCCTCTGAAGGTTTCCGTAAGAATTAAACGAGCAAATGCAGATATAACATGTAAGATTAAATGTGCATGATCAGTGCTGTCAGTATGTGTCAGTTGTTGATAATGATGATGATATGGCGGTGATGATGGTGGCTGATGGTGGTGGTGGTGATGATTGTGATGGTGCTGCTGCTGCTGAGGGTGGTGATGGTGATGAGGGCAGTGATGGTGAAGATGATATGATGATGATGATGATGATGATGATGGTAATGGTGACAATGGTGGTGATGAGGGTGATGATTGTGGTGATGATGGTGATGGTGATGATGATACTGATGGTGATGATGGTGATATGGATGGTGATGGTGATGGTGATTATGATAAACATTCTTTGCTGGTCTGACACTTTGAATAGATGGTTGTCTTCTAGGATGATTTGAAGGAACTCAGCAACTCCCACATGTTTACTTATCACTGAAATCCCACCGTTGGTGAGTTGTCCATTGTGACTCAGCCATACACCTCCAGCATCCCCTAATTTATAATTTTTCCTTTATAAGTTGTGTCTTTACCTGTTATTTAAGAAATCCTTCCCAAAATTCGTAAAGCTATTCTATATTTTATTCTAAATATTGTAATACTTTACTTTTCATATTTTCATATTTATCTATTTAGCACATCTGGAGTTTACTTTTGCCTATAAGATGAAGTAGGGTTTTCATCTTTGTTACTTTGTAAAGTAAGGGAATTCTTACATTGCTGTACGTCCAAGAAGTTCTTTAGTTCCTCTTTGTCAGAGTGATTTTCAGGGTGTCGGGTCTCTTTCCACCCTCTGGGAGATGTACTTGACAGCAGGTGAGTTAGGAATTTATTCTTTTATTTTAAGCTAAAGGAGTGTTTTCATAGATATGTCAGTATTCAAATTCATCATTAGAATACCCTTCCTTCCTTCCTTCCTTCCTTCCTTCCTTCCTTCCTTCCTTCCTTCCTTCCATCCATCCATCCTTTCATCCAGCCACTCATCTATTCATTCTAAGCTGCTTGTAAGTTGGTATGCTTTCTCAGTCTGGATATTCATGTCCGTGTTTGATTTTGGAAAAATTTTTGGTATTACTTTATCTAAAAGTACTTCTCTCTCATTCTCTTTTTTCTTCTTTAGAAACATTATTAAATATTTGATGGAGCTTCTCATTCTGTCTTCTGTGTCTCGGAGCTCCCCTTTCTGGCTTCCACTTCTTAGTTTCCCTGTCTTGCATTCTATGTGACTGTGCAGCCCTTTCTTGTAATTTGCTAGTTTCTTCTTCACTGGGCTTAATCTACTAGGCCAGCAGAACGGGGCTGGGCTAGTGTGGGCTGATGAGATGATGCATAAATGAAAAACTTCAGTGCAAACAAGAACTTGGAGCCAGATAGGAAAGAGAGGGAAGCCGCACCCACTTCTTGGAATCCTGGAGAGAAGATTGCCCGGGGTCCCCTGTCACACATGTGATCGGAGCTGAGCCAGTCCCACTTGAGCTGGCATCCGGTTACCCTGGCGTTTTACAGGCTCGTATGATGTTTGACATCATGTTAATATTCAGGTGTTTATTTTTTTATTTCCAGCTCTTCGGGATTTTCATGGAAAATTTTAAAAAGTGCTGGTTTAGAACATGTCTGTGTTTCAGTAGTGGGTTGTTCTTGGAAAACGTGTTGATGAAAGCACCTGGCTTGTATTCCAAACTGTGGAATGTTAGCATCAGAGATGTGTTGGGACCAAGGATTCCTGCTCAGTATGCATTTGTGCTCTAAGACCTTACATGTGTGCCCTAATGTGGAAAAGGCACAGGACTTCTGGGCTCTGATGTGTGACTTGTTTGGGTAGGTCCAACTCTCTGAGCCTCAGTTTCCTCATCTGTAGAATGGGGAGACTAATTGAGCTTTGACTACCTTCCAGGGGTCTACTGAGAGTCACATGATATAATAGACATGAATGTGTGTTACAAACTGTAAGAGGTCTTAGATGCTTATAAGTCATGTGTAGGTGAACTTTGGGGACCTTTCTTTCCATCAGATGCTTGTGTTGTTGCTGGCTTTTTGTCCCAAATGGCCAGTGGAGGGAAGTGTCGAATGCTGGTAGGATTTGAAACTCCATCAAGGTTCCGTGTACTTTGTCAGTGATAGGTTGTCTTTTACTATGCATTGGCTGCAGTGAGCTCTGTTTCTTCTTGGGCTCTCCACACAGGCTAGGCTTCTCATCCATCACACAGGCTGGGCCTGTGTGAGAGCGGGCAAGATCTCGAGGTGCCCTACAAGTTACATAATCCGAATCCTTCAGTTCCATGTTGAATAGTTATAATGATATTAGCTGCCATTTGCTGAGTGTCCTTGAGTGCTAGTCACTTTACATATGTTAGCTGCAAAGTGGATACATTACGTTGGAGATATCAATGACAAGGGAGTTTTTGTAGGTTATGCAGTTTGGAAGTGGCAGAATCAGGAGTGAGATCCATGCTCTTTGACCCTGAAGTCCACGTTCCCTTTAGGACATCCTGGTGGTTCAGAGCTGGTTTCTGTTTTCAGCCAGTCAGGTAATCAGCAAACCAACCAACTGATGAATAACTTCCCACCCAACCGATAGCAACCAACCAGAAATTAGTTAATCAACTGTCCACCCATCCATCCAACCAACCAACCAACCAACCATTATTAACAACTACTCACCCAACCAATATCAACCAACCAATAAATAGGTGGTCAACTAACCATCCATCCAAACAAACAACTAAACAACCACCTAGTGAGCAATCATCCATCCAGCCAATAACAATCAATCAGTAATTAGTGAGTCAACTAATCAACCAACCAACCAACCAACCAACCAGCTACTCAACAACCAGCCTCCAACTAACCAATAGTGTGCATTGCTGTCAGTCACCTGCAGGGAGACAGCATACTGTTCCATCCTCAGGGGCCTGCTGGTCTATGGGAAAGTGAGGACCCTGTCCCGCTTCTCATACCACATTCTAAGTATTTGTTTAGCATCTGCCTCCTCTTTTGGACTGGAACTTGTCTAGGGTGGGGACGGAGCCTGGGTCCTCCTTGTGCCCCTAGAGCCCAGTGCAGGGGCAGCACATTGCTGGCTGGCATGGAGGGCGGGGGTGCTTGCTAAATGTTGTGCACGACATGGACCCACCCCCACAACACGGACCAACTCAGAACACTGTGGAACCAGTGGAGGAGCCTCAGTCAGATGTGGCCCAGGGGATCATACCCATCTTGGGATTTGTGTGAAAAGAAGGTTGGATGATCCTCTGGTCTGGAGAACTCCCTCCTGGGTGTAGCAGAACAAATGCTTGCCAGCATACTGCCTCCTGCTGAGTGTTCTCCCTGGGCTCCATCCTGGACCGGGGCACACCATGGCGGAAAGAGCCCTGGATTGGGGTCAGGGGTCTGGGCCCAGCTGAGCCACTAACACCTTGGGTGGCCTTGAACTGCTGGCCTCAGTCACCCTCCCTCCACCCCCGCTCCCTCATTTTATGGGCAAGGCCACTGAGGCCCCAAGACCCGAGTCCGCCCCTCTCCAAGCCCCTTCCAGGTCTGGCATTTCCAGTCTTTTCTGGCTCCTCATTAACAGAGTATTTTCCTTCTCCACTCTGCATTCCAGCCTCCTCCCGTGGGCCCCGACCCCTGTAGCAGGGGAGTGGGCACCGTGTGAAACTCTCTGAAACGCTCACGGGGAACCTTGTCTCATCTCCCACCGAAGGGGCCAGAGGCTAACTGGCAGGCGCTCCGCATCCTGTATCAGCCCCGTAGACGTGCGCTCTGGGCCGGGGAGCCGAGCGCTGCCGGGAAACGCGCACTCGGCCGCTCCGTATCTGTTACAGGCCCCGCGGTTCACCGTCTGCTCGGAAATTGGGTAAGTGTTTTCTTACCCAAACTTGAGTAACCGCCGTTGAAATGTATGGTTGGAAAGTCTTGGCTCTCAGAACAGACCACACAGTGACTTGCCCAGTGAAACTCAATGCCCGGGGCTTACTCGGTTTTACCTACAACACCAGTGTAGGAAGAAATGGGTTTGGAGGGGCCGAGTGTCTTTCCATCCTTCTCCGAGGGGGTTCATTAGCTGGAGGAAGGCTGAGGGGTGTTGGTGCTGCTCTGCTCCCTGGCCTGGGCCTGGCTTCTGGCGTGGGGGTGGGAAGAAGGCCCCGGGGGGCTGCTGGGCCTTGGAGGCGGCCCTCCGGAGGGTTCCAGCCTCAGTGTTTTGTGCCACATTCTGGCAGGCTGCTTGACATCCAGTGCGGGCCCTGCTTAATCAGCCTCTCTCACCCGCACAGGCCAAGAAAAAGCTGTAAAGTCAGAAGGAACACTGGCATGTGTTCCGTGCCTCAGAACAGAGCAGATATTGTCCTGGCCTTCCAGGTCTCTGCGGCCCTAATTCTTGTTGACCACACAAATGGTTCCAATCAGTTTGCAGAGGCTCTCCGCGGTGTTTTAAGATGTTTGCTCATTACATTCCCGGGTCGATTACCCTCCGACCTTGAACGTCACCGTTCCACCCACCCTCTCTGGCGGACACAAAGGGGAAGGCTAGGCGTGAACTGGACATGTGGGTGTGTGTGTGCACGTGGGTGTATGTGTCCGTGCACCCGCCTGCCTGTGTGGACCCTTGATAAATTTCCATTTCCGTGAGCTGAAGTGCCCCCCGAACAGCCGTCACCACACTTGCCGAGGAGACACCCGAGGAGAGGCCATGGGGTGTCTGGGTTATGCATGCGATGTTGGTGCAGATGGTTCTCTCCTTGGAGCGTGGGGAACATGGTCCAGTGTCCATCCACAGGATTGTATCTCACCTCCTGGGAGGCCCTTACCTGTTATGGGGCTCTGCCTACCTTTCTGCCCTGTCCCCCTGTCCCCAGGGGCTTGGAGGTATTCGTCTGAAACTCCCGTTTGGGGCTGACAGTGTCTGCCATTCAACCTCTGTGAAGGACACGGGGCTTGAAAGCCATCAGGGACTTAGGGTGTTTTCCTCCTTCAGAGAGCGTCCGGTCTAAAGGCCCTTTGTGCCAAGCCTCCAGTGAGCAGATGAATAAAATAGGAAGGCCGAGGGTCTCGTCACTGCCGAACAGAGTTGGGTTTGTTGATACAGCATCAGCCTGGACTCGGAAATCGAGTCCCGCAACAGAGGACTGGGCTCCCCGCCCCCATGCTTGCAGAAAGAGCTGTCTGTGAGAGAAAACAGCCATTCTCAGTGGAACTTGGTAGATATGAGGCTCGAGTCCGATTTGTTTTTGTTGAGCCACAGAAGTAGGTCTGAAGAGTTCCTCCTGAGGGACACACAGAGCTGACACGTGCTGTAAGCTGACGGGCTGAGGGGCACAGGCTGAAGACCTCCACGTTAATGTCTTTTTCTGGTCTTTAAGGCTTTTTTTTTTTTTTTTTTCTGCTGAGGAAAGGAATGGTCAACGCTGCTTCCCTGCAGTGTGTTCAGCCGGGAGAATAGTGAGGAGTCAGAGGTGTTCCCTCTCTCCCTCCTGCCTGGACTCAGAGGGCTGAAGGCTTCACACAAAGGCTCCGAGGGCTCCAGCACAGGTGCCTGTGATGGGGGAAGCAAGGTCACAATTTCCACTGCATCTGTCACAGGTTGGGCTCTCTGAAACTAGATACCGAGACCAAGCTTGAGGAGGGTTGGGCAGAAGAAGTCAAATTTGGATGCGGCCTCACAAAGCCGAGGCTGGGCTGTGGGCCGCTGGCAGTGGAGATGGCTAATCAGTGTGTCCGTGTTGGCCTAAGTGCCCAGGCCCTGGTGGCATGGGCCAGGCAGCTCTCTGCGGCTGGGATGGGCCCCGAGGGGGCCGACAGCCAGCTGACGCACTCCCCACCATTGGCGCCCAGAACCTTCAGGACTAGCACTTCCTGGTGCTGCCCAGGACCCCAGGAGTTCTGCTAAAGAAGGGCATGTGCATGGTTTCAAACGTCAAAGCTGTGTTTTTATAACTGAGATCAAGGAACAACCCAAAGTTGTCTGTCTGGGATTAGACTCAATGGGTTGCCCAATGGTGGGCATGTCCAGGGTAGGCTGTAGATGTTCCCCAGCCATGGGACTTGGGGCCGTCACTGAGTCACTTTCTCCTTGACCAAACTCTGAGCTCTTTTCCACTGAGGACCCGTCCTTGGGCATGTCCTCAAGAGCCTAGTTTTAGCAAGAACCCTGCTAAGTCAGTCAAGCCAGTATCCCCCACCATGGGTATCTGATTGCCCCTGATAGATGGCCAGATGTCTCAGCTCCACTGTCCCCTAGGGGGCCTAACCTCCTGGCCTGCCTTCTGTAAGAATCTGTCAGGTCAGCTTAGCCAGAGTCCCCCACCCTGATGTCCCCCCCTATTATTTTTCCATCTGCTGACCGCACCTGCTCCCTGGCTATAAATTCTCCCTTTTCCTTGCTGAATTCAGAGTGCAGTCCAGTCTCTGCCCCCCCCCCCCCCCATTAATCCCATTGTGGTGAGGGTACCCCTGTTGCGATGGTCCTGAAGAGTCCACCTTACCATTTTAACCAGGGGCGTGGCCGCCTTTTCCTTGACATCCTCCTCCCTGTCCTCGTCACCGTCGCCACCACCCTCATCATCACCAGCTTCGTCACTGCCCTCATGGTCACAGGAAGATGGATTAGACCACCTCTGTGTGCGGAGCGTGGAGTGATCGCGGGGAGGGGACGTCCCAGCTCCCTCTGACAGGAGCTGTCTCACCTTGGAAGCCCTGTAGTGGCTGGGCAGGTGGCATGAATAATTGGAATCTGGAGCATAAGGAAATAGGGCACGTGAGTCTGTGATGAACTTCCTGAACATAACCAAATCCAGATTTTGGTAAAACGAGGTGATGGCCAACGTGAGGGGCACATCCAGCCCCAGGGCCCCCAGTGTGGCCTGGAGGCTTGTTTTCTTCAGATTCAGGAAATAAGATTTCTTCCTATTCTTAGACAGGAAGACATAGAGTGGCCATTTGTCAGCAGCGAGGCGGCCATGGGCTCTTGTGGGAAGGCTGCGGTTTTGGAATCAGACACGTTTAGGTTTGAGCGGCCTATGTGCACCAATGGCCACGTCGGTCATCTTTTCCAAGCTCCAGTCCTGTCCTCTGAAACCAGCAGGCGCTGGTCCCTCCTGCCTCCCTGACCCCCTCTGCCCGCCCCCCCCCTGCGGCCAACGGGGAGGCGCCGTGCAGCCCTGACCCCCTCTGCCCCCCCCCCCCCCCCCCCCGCGGCCAACGGGGAGGCGCCGTGCAGGTAGGACTCGTTCACTGCAGGTGCGCCGTGCTCCCAGGTGGTTTCAGAGGGTGAGCTGCTGAGAGGAAGTGAAGTGTCAGCCGTCTTTCTCCTCCTGCTCATGCCTCACACACCACACACCAACACAAGCTTACACACCAACCCTCACACTCACTCTCACACACTCATGCACGCTCACACTCCCACACCCACACACGTACCCCCCACACTCACTCTCTTACACACTCACACATACCAGCACACACACACTCTCACAACTCACTCTCACACACACACTCGCACACTCTCTCTCACACACCACTGCAAACCCTACACCTCCTCCCCTCTGCCTGATCCCTGCATCCGGACCATCCATACGTGTCATCTGGGGAATCCTCTCTTCTCCTCCAGAAGATGCCTCATGATATCAGTTGAGGAGAATGAGCTCAACCCAGTGGCTCTTGGGGGCCAGACTCTGACCCGATGGTCTGCTGGCTCTGGGCCCTTCTGAGTAACAGACCCACCCAGCATACCTTGCCTGCAGGCCACCCAGCGTTTCCCTCCCCTGCAGGAAGCCCGTGGGTGGGCTCCCTCCCAGTGGGCTGCCCCACAGGCGGTCCTCCTGTCACTGGGAGCCCTTTCTTGTGATGGGAGAGCCAGGTGGGGGGGGGCGTCTTCTCTCACCCAAGGCTGCAGAGGACCCCAGCCTCTCTCCTGGGGGCTGGGTAAGCCAGCTCTGACTGGTCTCCTGCAGGCAGTGCTCAGCCTGGGAGCGTAGTCAGCTTGCTTGCTCTATTGCAAGCCCTCAATAAATGCGGCTGAGTAGATGTTTTTCCCAACTGAGTGGGCTTGTCCATACCTGGACCTCCCAAATTCTCGGGCATGAAGGGCTCGTCTGCTGATTTTGCCCAGTCTGTGTCCAACTTTCCTTCATTCCTTGAAGAAATCACCTGGTCCTGGTGGGTACGAGACCCAGACTCAGCAGAAAGAGCTCTCTGTCCTTTCTGCCCACAGCAGTTGATTCGGAGGTGTCCTGTGACCAGACAAGTCCAGTGAGAGCCCTCGATGACAGTCTTTGGGAACACAGCAAAAGAGATGCCCTGTTGTCCTGGGTTTGCCAAACTGTGAGGATCTGAACACGAGAATTGGGACACTCTCGTGCAAGACCTTACCTGAAATGAAATGGGTGCGAAGACGGGCAGCAGAGGGAAGGAGAGAGAAGAAGCATGGAGACGCTGTCTGAGCCTTTGGTCCACGTTAACTGCAGCATGGAGAAACAGTTCCTGCCCCGATGGGTGTGCGCCAGCTTGACGTGGGCCTCTGTGGTCTGTAACCTGAAGTGTTTTAACACAGGGTGCAGATTTAGGGATGCTTACAAATCTGCTTAAAATTGCTTGGAAAGTCAGATTTAAACCCAGAGCTTTATAATGATAGTGACAACAGTCACTATAGCTGGCATTCATGGAGGGCTTTTATGCCGGAAATTATACAAAGGGTTTTAAACATTTTTTCTGGAATAAGTCATTAAAACCACCCTGTTCCCATCTTCGTCGTCATCATCGTCATGATCACCATCATCATCACTGCTATGGGCTGAATGTTTGTGTCCTCCCTCAAATCCATCCACTGAAGCCCAAATCTGCAATGTGCTGATGTTAGGGGGGGGATTAATTAGGGTTGGATGAGGTTACGAGGGTGAGACCCCTGTAATGGGATCAGTATCCTTAGAAGAAGATGAAAACAGATTGAAACTGTCTCTCCCTACACCAAGTGAGGACACACAAAAGGCAGCCATCTGCAGGCCAGGAAGAGGGCCCTTACCAACGTCCTAACTATGTTGGCACTCGGATCTTGGACTTCCCAGCCTCCAGAACCATGAAGAATAAATGTCTGATGTTTTAGCCACTGAGTCTGTGGTATTTTGTTGTAGCAGTCCAAACTGGCTAAGACGATCACTGTCACCATCATTATTAAAATCATCATCACCACCATCACCAGCAGCCTCGTCACCATTATCACTGCCATCATCACCACCACCGTCATTGTCATTATCCTCACCATCTTCTCATCTCCACCACCAGCATCACCATCACCACCATCCTCACCATCATGACCATCACCATCACCACCCCATCATCACCACCATCACCACCACCATCATCACCATCATCATCATCACCACCACCATCATTGTCATTATCCTCACCATCATCTCATCTCCACCACCATCATGACCATCACCATCATCATCACCATCACCACCATCCTCACCAGCATGACCATCACCACCCCATCACCACCACCATCACCACCATCACCACCATCATCACCATCATCATCATCACCACCACCGTCATTGTCATTATCCTCACCATCTTCTCATCTCCACCACCATCATTACCATCACCACCATCCTCGCCATCATGACCATCACCATCGCTACCCCATCATCATCATCACCACCACTGTTATTGTCATTATCCTCACCATCATCCCATCTCCACCACCATCATGACCATCACTGTCATCATGACCATCACCATCATTGTCATTATCCTCACCATCTTCTCATCTCCACCACCATCATCACCATCACCACCATCCTCACCATCATGACCATCACCATCACCACCCCATCATCACCACTATCATCATCATCATCATCATCACCATCACCATCACTACCATCATTACCATTACCATCATCATCACAATCATCACTACCACCATCATCTTCATGCGTTAAGTTTTGCATGTTCCCATAAACACACATTCTATTTCAACCCTCTGGTGGCGTCTTTAGCCCAGTGATGTCTCTTCACATTAGAGCGGGTAGCAGGAATGGGTTGGGGCACTGGGGTTAGGCTGCCCAGGTTCATGTATTGGGTATTAGCTGTGTCCCCTGGACAGGTGGTTTGGCTTCCCTAGGCCTTGGTGTCCTTGTCCATACGGTGGGAATGATAACAGGATCCTAGTCCAGGTGCAGATGTTGACTTTCACAATTATGAGGTCAGGTGTGCACACCTGTGCCTTTCCTTATTTCTTCACTATAATCAAACTTCTTTCTTGAGATTCCATTTCCACTGAGTGTGGGGAGATCCAGTCTGCCTATTCTAAGGGACTCAGTCGCATCTGGTTAAAGACTGTGGGCTTGGAGGGTCAGTTTCCTCTGCATCCCGTCTCCTTCTCTTACCCCCCGTAGTCTAAGTTCCTGCCAGAGCTTACGTGTCCTTCCAGCGCAAGTGGTGGGCACCTGGTCCGTGTGTCATTCTCTGTCGTCGTTGTTTTTTTTCCCTAAATGTAGCTGCTGATGTATTTTAAAAATTGAGTTAACATTCACATAACACAAAATTAACCACTTCAAAATGTTCAATTCAGTGGAATCTAGTATGTTCAGTGTTATGCAACTGTCACCTCTATCTAGTCCCAAAACATTATTGTCACCCCAAAGGAGACCCTTTCAGCAGTCACTCCTGATAGCCTCCTTTCTCCCCAGGCTCTGGCAACCACTAGTCTGCTTTCTGTCTCTGTGGATTTATTGATTCTGGATGTTTTATATAAATGGAATCATGTGGTTGTTTGTGACCAGCTTTTGTCACTTAGCATAATGTTTCTTAGGCTCATCTGCATTGTAGCATGGGTCAGTACTTCATTCCTTTTTATGGCTGACTAATGGTCCATTGTGTGGATAAGCCACATTTTATGTATCTATTTGTTTGCTAATGTTTCCACCTTGGAGCTACTGTGGATAATGCTCCCATGAACATTCTTGTACAACTTTTTGTTTCAGTTCTTTTTCGGTATATTCCTATGAGTGAATTGCTGGCTTATGTGGTACTTCTATGTTTAACTTTTTGATGGACTGCTAAAATTTTCCATAGTAACTCAGTCATTTTACATTCCCATCAGCAATGTACGAGGGTTCCAATTTCTCTGTATCTCCTGAGGTCTTTATGCATGCTCTATTTTGTAGCCATTTCAAATCCACGTATCTGTGTTCAGTTGATTTCCTTAAGCCTTACTGGGTGTGTGAGCTCCTTGGGTTGCTGAGTGCAGTTTTACAGGTTGTGTATTGCACAATCCTAGGCACCATTCACATAATAATAAAGGGATATGTGTATATTATGTAAACACAATAATGTTTATATATTCTATAAAGTGGCGGCAAAGCGTCTTGGGGAATAAGGTATCTTTTTCAGATTTGCACAGGGGTGCCATGTGGGTGAGCCGTGGTGTCAGATTCCCTAGACCCTCAGCCCCACCTCCACCCACTCCGGCTGGCCTGGAGCCTGCCCCCTTAGCCACCGCTTCATCTTGCCGTTCCGGCACTCCCATGACAATGATTGTCGTGTTGTGCTTCCCGCGTATTTCCTTTAGCGCTTGGTTCATAGACCTGGTTAAAAGTTTGAGACAAGTTCCATCTTAATAGCCTTTGCTTAAAGAAGAAGTGCTTTTGAAATTTCATTAGTCTCTGTCTAATCGCCCTCAGGGCTGCAAGGGGAGAGCCAGACACAAATCCCTGGGGAACCAGCCCATTCTCGGGCATGATCTAATTGGACTGTCTCAGCAGCCCTGCAGGCAGGAAGGGACTTTTGTGTTTCCCTTTGCAGACCAGGAAGTGAGGCTCACAGGGTGAACTGGTTTGCTCAAAGCCTCCCAGTGAGGAATGCTGGTCCTAAGTAACATTTTCTGAGCGCCTGCTGTATGCTAGATGCTGTTGTAAGCCTCGGTCTCCCCTTCCCTTTTTCTGTGGTGAGTATCGTCTCCACCCTACCTGTGGGGAATGTTAGGGCACTGAGGAGGTAGGCCTGGGGTCCCAGTGCGGTGGAGCGGAGCGGAGGGCCCTATTCTCGTAGTTTCGGAGCTGGTGGATGGCTCTTGGGAGGGTGGGACGTGGAGACACCACGGAGAGCATCATTTTGGAGGCTAAGCTTGGTGTCCAGTGTCATTCAAGTTCAAGCGTGGAGCCTGGGCTTGGTGCCCGTATTGGAAGGACGGTGGCTGTTGATTCCACAAGCGTTTGATGGATGTCGCCGACACGGAGGGAAGGATGCATCTGGTCTGGCTGATGAACCGGGATTCTTATTGGTTCTGAATTTTGTGGCAACATTGTCCTTTTCTTTTTTCTTTTTTAAAACTATTCGCGGGGCGCCTGGGTGGCTCAGTCGGTTGAGTGTCTGACTCTGGCTCAGGTCATGACCCCCTGGTTCGTGGGTTCAAGCCCCGCGTTGGGCTCTGTGCTGACAGCTCGGAGCCTGCTTCGGATTCTGTGTCTCCCTCTCTCTCTGCCCCTCCCCTGCTCATGCTCTGTCTCTCTCTGTCTCAAAAATAAATAAAAACATTAAAAAAAAAAGTTAAAAAAAATTATTTATTTCAATTCAAGTTAGTTAACCTACAGTGTAGTGTTGGTTTCCAGAGTAGATTTCCATGATTCATCACTTACATACAACACCAGTGCTCATCCCACCAAGTGCCCTCCTCAATGCCTATCACCCATCTAGCCCATCCCCCACCCACCTCTCTCCATTAACCCTCAGTTTGTTCTCTGTCTTTGTGACTCTCTTCTGGTTTGCTTCCTTCTCTGTTTTTACTTTATTTTTCCTTTTTTATTACTGGAAGATTATACTCTGCAGCACTCTATGATCTGAGGCTTTTTACAGCAAATCCCTGCTCTTGGTTTCCAAGGGAGGGCGTGGGTGGGTATCTCTGAGGTCCGCTTAGTGAGGCCAACTCAGAGCTACAGGGATTGCTCACACCGGCCCTCCCCTGGCCCTCGAAGCAGCCCGGAAGTTAGGGATTAGGCCTGGGGTGTGGGGTACAGGTGAGTCAGGGTTCCACGCTCATGGTGCTTGCGTTCTTGTCTGGAGCAGGATAGTCAGGAAGGAGACAGAGCCGGTTTGGGAGTGATGGATGCCTGGTGGGAGCCAACAGGGCACAGCGATACAGATGACCGGGGTGCACACTTGCTTTGGATGGGAAAGGCGTCTCTGAGCAGACGGCACTTGCTAGAAAACTTCTGCCTCAGGAAGGAGCCAGCCATAGGACAGCCTGGAAGGGGAAGTCCCAGAAGAGGGAACAGAATGTGTAAAACACTGTGACATGGGAAAGAGGCTCGACCTGTTAGCCCTGTTTCGCACATGAGGAAACTGAGGCTCAGAGAGGTGAGGCAGTGAGGTCCAAGCTCAGACTTAGGTTTTGTGTTTCCACATCTGGGGCATCTGTGTGACCTTAGCATGCCTTGCTAATGGTGCGACCTGCAGGTTTTAAGGCCCACATGCAGCCCTCCTATGGGCTGGGCCCACATGGTGGAGCCTGATAGGCATCCAGTTAACCAGACCACTCTGCAAAGGGCACCAGGAAGGGGGGGGACCTTCGGCTGCCACAGTGACTGGGAGGGGCCACTGCGTTTACAGGCTGGGGCCACGAATGCACGGTGTCCCGCAGTTGGGGCAGCTCTGCAGTTGGGGACCGTCCCATCCACGACGGCAGGGTCCCGATGAGAGGCAGTGTGTTGGGGGTTTTACCCACAACGTCTGCCTCTGCAGCACATGTTTGCTGCACACTTGGAGGCTCAGAGCCTGCCCTGGGGTTTGCCAGCACCCTGGCCGAGAACTCTCCAGAGGGAGGGCAACCACGAGCCCTGTGGTCAGGCTCCGATTTCCCGTTTCTGGGAGGACTTCTCCTTTGCCGGGTCTGCTTGGGTTTCTCTTCCATGCTGTTAAGATTCCTCAGGCTCCATAATTATTACCTCACTCTAGGTTCGGGACTAAACTGGCTGAGCAGTAGAATTGCGGTCCTGCAGTTTCCAGCAAATGTGAATTTTCTTCATTTTGCGCAGGGAGGATGTCTCCCCCTTCCCTGGACTGGGGCAGAGTCACGGTCATACTGCTCTGAGCTGGAGTCACATGGGCTGGGGTACGTTTTCTTCCTCAGCACAGGGTCCAGGGTGGAGGGCCACAGAGCTCGAACACAGATCACTTTTCCCTTATTACTTAAAAAAAGTAATAATTTAATTAATAAATTAATAAAACATTAACATACGCTAAAGCGGGTTTCTTTCAGTTGTGTGGTTCCATGAATGTTAGCACCCGTGTAGCTTTTGTGTATCCATCAGGCCCGGAAGAGCCATGCCACTTACAGCCTCCCTCACGCTGCCCCTTGTAGTCACCCCTTTCCTTACCGCTAGCCCCTCACGAGAAGTTTGTCTCCTCCAGGCTCTTAGGCCGGTGGTGTCATAGAGGATGTGACCTTTAGAGCATGACTTCTTTCCCCTCAACGTCCTGCGTCGGAGATCAAATCAAGTTTGCTGTGTATATCAGCGGTTTATTCTTTTTCCTTTCTGAGTAGTATTCCTTATTTGGGTGGAGCGCATTTTTAAAAAAAAATTTTTTTAATGTTTATTGTTTTTGAGAGAGAGAGAGGGCGAGAGAGCGAGAGCAAGCATGAGCTGGGGAGGGGCAGAGAGAGGGAGACAGAGAGGGAGACAGAGCCCAAGCAGGCTCTGAGCTTTCAGCACAGAGCCCGATGCGGGGCTCGATCTCATGAACCGTGAGATCATGACCTGAGCCCCAAATCAAGAGTAGGCTATTCAACCTCCTGAGCCACCCAGGTGCCCCAGATGGAGCACATTCTGTTTGTCCATTCTGCAAGGAGCTGTTTCCGGTTTATGTTGATTATAGATAAACCATCTGTAAACATTTGTGTGTAACATTGTTATCTGCGTGAACACGTGCCTTTGTTTCTCTTGGGTAAAAGACAGGAGTGACGTTGCCAGTTCACATGGTGGGTGAATGTTCAAGTTGTTAAGAAACTGCCCAACTGTTTTCCAGAGTGGCTGCATCACTTCACACGCCCGCCGGTGACGGGCGAGAGCTCCCGCTTCCCCACACCCGCACCGGCACCGGGCACCGTCAGTGTGTCAGGCTTTAACCGTCCACTGAGTGTGCAGACGCGTCTCCCCCTGGTCCTGATTTGCGTGTTCCTAATGGCTAATGGTGCTGGACATATTATCAGGTGTTTATTTGTCATCCACGTACCCGCTGTGGTGAAGTGTCTGTTGAAGTCTTTTTGTTCATTTTTAATTGGGTTATTTGTTTTCTTCCCATTGAGTTAAAAAAAAAAAAACCAACTCTGACCATTTGCAACAACATGGTTGGGGTTAGAGAGTATGATGCTAAGTGAAATAAGTCACGCAGAGAAAGACGAATACTCTATGATCTCACGAGGCCTGTGTGGGATTTATGAAACAAAACAAACGAGCAGCGGTGGAAAAAGAGAGAGACAAACCGAGAGGCAGATTCCTAATTCCAGAGAACACACCGATGGTCACCAGAGGGGAGGTGGGGTGGGGTGGGGGAAATAGGTGATGGGGATAAAGGAGGGCCCCTGTCCTGATGGGCACCGGGTTGTATGCAAGTGTGAAATCCTTATATTGTACCCCTGGAACTAATAATACTTTGTATGTTAGCTAACTGGAAATTAAATAGGAACTTAAAAAAAATCTCTGAGTATAATTGACTTACAATGAGTTGCATACATTTAAATCACACAATCTGATGTCTTGACATAATGCCTCATCTATGAAACTGTCCCCACCGTCAAAGAAAGTGACATCACATGATGTCACAGTCGTGTGACCAGGTCCTGCCTTCCTGCTGGGCATGGAAGCCTGCTTAAGATTCCCTCTCCCTGGGCCCTTCCCCTGCTCATGCTCACACGTTCTCTCTCTCTCAAAAGAAAAAGAAAATTAAAAAAAATAAAACAAAGACAATGACACCCGCGCCCTTGCCCTGGCTTCCCAGTGTCCTCTGCGATGCCTTGCACTCTGCCTTTACCCTGTTCTTAGGCAACCGCCGCCCTGCCTCTTGTCACATCTCGGGATGCACTTCCTACTTTCTGTTAATGGGCTCATTTCCTTCAACTGGTGTCCTTTGCTCAGCACGAGTATTTCAAGATCGGTGCGTGCCATAGCGTGTCTGGGTCATTGAGTGGTGATCCAGCGGGTGGGTTCTGATGCGTGGTTCCTCTGCTGACAAATGTTTGGGTCATTTTCAGCTGCGGGCTGTTACAAGCAGAGCCGCTCTTGGCGTTGTCTCTGCATGGACGTTTGTTTTCCTTTCTCTCAGGCCAATACCTAGGAGTGGTTGGACCATACAGTAAATTAATGTTCATATTTTTAAGAAACTGCCAAGCTGTGTCTCACAGAACGTGCGTCGCTGTCGCTGTGACCCCCACCAACCGTGCAGAGGGTTCCGGTTTCTCCACATCCTCACAAAACTTGGTGTGGTCAAACTTTATGTTTTAGCCATGACGTGCATCGGAAAAGTTTTCTTTCTTTCTTTACAATTTGTATTGCCTTTTATTGCTTTGTCTTATTTGACCACACTGGCTGACATTTCCAGGATGACGTTTAGTACCAGTGTTGAGAGTAGACGTTTTTGCCTTATTTTCAGTTATAGGAGGAAAGGGTCCAGGCTTTCATAACTATGATGCTAACTGTAGGGTTTTTTTTTTTTTTTTTTTTTTAGATTCCTTTTTTTCAGATTAAGGAAGTTCCCTTGTATTTCTGGTTTGCAGAGAGTTTTAAAAATTTTTTATTATTTTCTTAAGTTTTTTATTTAAGTAATCTCTACACCCAGTGTGGGGCTCGAACTCACAACCCCAGGATCAAGAGTCCCATGCTCTTCTGACTGAGCCAGCCAGGAGCCCCAAGAGTTTTTTTATTTTTGTTTTTTAATTGGGAATAGGAATTGACTTTTGTCAAGTGATATGTTGTGTCGATTCATGTGATCACAGGGCATTTCTGCTTCAGACTCTTAATATGATAGATTAGTTGATTTTTGAACAGTGAATTGGCCTTGTGTTCCCAGGATAAACTCCGCAAGGCTGTGGTGTGTTGGCCCTTCTGTGTATTGATAGATACAATTTCCTAGCATTTTGTTAAGGATTTTTGTGTCTCTGGTGAAGGATATTGGTCTGTAGCTTTTTGTTTCTCCTTTTTAAATTTACACTGTCTTTGGTTTGGTATCAGGGTAATGCTGGCCTCATAAAATTAATTGGTAATTGTTTTCTCCTCCTCTGTTTTCTGGAAGAAATGGTGTTGAAGAGTGCCACCTCTAAATGCCATGAAGAGTTCATCAGGGAGACTTCTTTCTTGACAGTCTTAAGCCATGAATGAAATTTTTAAAATAGTTATAAAACCATTCATGTTAAATATTTCCTCTTGGGTGAATTTTGGTAGTTAATAGTCTTTGTGAAAATTTTCACTTTTATTGAAATTGTCATATTTATTGGGCATAGAGTTTTTCATGGTATTCCGTTATTATAGCTTTGATGTCGAGTATCTGTAGTGATGTGCTTTCTTGAGTTCCTGGCATTAATAATTCGTGACTTCTCTCTGCGTTTGCTTGTGGCTCTCGGTAGAGTTTTATAAATTTTATTATTTTGAAGAACCAGCTTTTCATTTTATTGATTTTCCCTATTATTTTTCCCTTCAACTCCATTGATTTCTGTTTCTTATTAATTTATTTTCTTCACTTTCTCTGGTTAATTTTGTTCTTGTTTTTCTAGTTCCTTACAGTGAGAGTTTAGATCATTGGCTTAAGCCCTTTCTTTTGTCCTGCAGGCATCGGACGGTGCGCACTTTTCTGCCAATACCGCTGTAGTGGATTCCACAGACATCACGTCATCCTGTCCTTCCATCCAATTAAAACTGCTTTCTAATTTCTCTAGAGAGTTCTTCTCTGACCCATGGGTTATTTAGATGTGTGTTAGTTTCCAAGTTTTTGGGTATATTCCTGTTATCATTCTGTAATTGATTTCCAGTTTAATTTTATTATTATCAGAGGACATGCTCTGTATGATTTCAACTCTTAAATTTGTTAAGGCTTGTTTTAGGAGCTGGGAAACGGTCGTCAATCTCTGTGTTCCACGTGCACTGAAAAAGAAAGTTAGTGTTGCTGTTGGTGGGTTTATAAATCAGATGCAACTGTGGGCTGGTGTTCCTCCACCTTGCGTCCTTGCTGGTGGCAGTCTGTGTGTCACCCCCGTCACAAGGAGAGCGGCGCCGGAGTCCTCTCCCATCATGTGGATGTAGTTGTTTCTTCCTGCAGCACTGTCAGGCTTCGTTGTTGTCCTGCAGGTGATATGCTCTTTTCCTCCCCCTCTCCCTCCTCCCCCCCCCCCCCACCGCCGCTGCTTTCAAGATCTCTTCTTTGCCTTTTTTTTGGATGCACTTAAGTTTATTTATACCTGAACTGACATTATTTTATTTATTTGAATTTAAATTTATTTATTTAAACTTATTTATTTAAATAATAAATTAAATAATTTATAATAATAATTACATAAATGAATATAATATAATATAATATAATATAATATAATATAATATATATGATTATATATAATCATAGTATATATATAAGTTACATAAATTAAATAATTTATAATAATTAATTATTTTATTATTTATATTTAGCTTATTTATTTATTAATAAATTAAATAACAAATTAGGTAAATAAATAGTGCAATAATGATTCAGGAGTAGACTCCAGTGATTCATCCCCTACATGTAATGCCCGGTGCTCATCCCATCAAGTGCCCTCCTCAATGCCCGTCACCCATTTAGCCCATCCCCCCACCCCACACTCCCTCCAGCAACCCTCAGTTTGTTCTCTGCATTTAAGTCTTTTGTGTTTTGTCCCTCTCCCTGTTTTTATATTATTTTTGCCCCATGCTTTGAGCCTTTGATAACAATATAGCGAGTCATGGGTTTCTTTGAGTTTATCCTTTTTGGGATTCACTAAGCTTCTTGGATCTGTACGGTTTGCTAACAGATGAGACTTGTGAGCAGTTGTGCCTCAGAAGTTTTCCTGTGCTGCGTTCCTTCCCCTCCCCTCCTGGGGCTCCTAGGGCATGTGTGTCACACGGTCTGGGTCGGGTCCCTGGGTTCCTATTCATTTGGATTTTTTTTTTATTCTGTTTTAAAATTTTTGCCTCCTTTTCCTTTTGGTGTTCGGATTGGATGATCTCTGTTCATCTATGTTCACATTCGAGGACTCATTTCTCGGGTGTCTCAGTTCTATTATTGAGCCCATCAGGGAGCTTTAACACTTTGGTTATTGTACCTTGGAGTTCTAAAATGTCAGTTCGGTTCTTCTATATGTTTTCTTTCTTTTCTGAGACTTCCTGTCTTTTCATTAACTTTAAGATTTTTTTTTTAGAAAGAGTATGCGAGCAGGGGAGGGGGGCAGAGAGAGAGAGAGAGTGAGGGAGAGAATCCCAAGCAGGCTCTGCACTATCAGCCTGACATGGGGCTCAAACTCATGAACCGTGACATCACAACCTGAGCCAAAATCAAGAGTCAGATGCTTAACCAGCTGAGCCACCCAGGCGTCCCATGAGAGAATCTTAAGCGGGTTCCACGCTCCATGTGGAGCCTGACGTGGGGCTTGATCCCATGACCCTGGGATTAGGACCTGAACTGAAATCAACAGTCAGACGCTCAACCCACTGAGCCCCCCAGTCCAACCTCTGTCTATATTGATGTGGGGGCCTGACCCTTGTCTTTGCTGGTGCTGGTCGAGATTTTCCTGTTCCTTCGTAATTTCTGAGTAATTTCCATCTGTATCCTCCTGGACGTTCTGAATATTATATTGTGAGGTGTCAGGTCTTGTTTAAGTGGCATGGAAAACTTTGCTAGTTTTGTTTTATCAGGTTATTGACCTGGTTGGGTTTACGCAGCAAGTTCCCACCAGCCTCCCATGAGCTGTGATCCTAATGGCAGGTCAGTTTCCAAAGCCTCTGCCATGCAGGTCAGAGCTGCCCTGTGTGTGAACCGCCCAGTGGCCAGTCTGGAACCAGGGCAGCAATCACACTGGGTTCAATTCTCAAAGTCTTAGGCAGGCTGTTTAGGGTCAGATACATTCACGTGCACGCAGCTTAGAGACAGGCCCAGGAGATCATGAGCAACTTGTAGGGGTGAACTCACAGTCCCTTTCCCACCCCATCCCCCCCCGGCTTTCTGACTCCCATGGTATTTTCCAGTTCCCTAGGCTCCCTCTGAGCCCCCATTCAGAAGGCTGGTGCTTTAGTGCCTGTGCTGTGCAACACACTGTTCATCCCTGGGCCCAGGGCTGGGCCAGGAGGCAGAGGACGGAGAGAGGAGAAGTGCCTGGGATTCACCCCGTCTCCGGGACCACAGCTTTTCTGATCAGTGAGGAAGGTTCTGCTCCCTCTGAAGTTTGAGGGGCCCATGGGTCACTGCGGTGGCTGCTGTCGCTTCTAAGCCATGGGGCAGTCTGAGAACTGAGTGTAAGACGACAGAAGAAAACACAAAGAACAGTGGGATTCTCCTACTGTCTCCCTCCCCCACTGGAGTGCTGGTGCTCCTCCCTCTCTGTAATGGAGTTCCGATGCTCCCCTCTTTCTGAGATGGAGTGCTGCTGCTCCCCCCATCCTCCTGAGCTGGAACCTGTGTGGTGCCCTCTTGATCATTCTGGCTCAGGGACCCCCCACGCATGTAAAATGTGGACCCTGTTTTGATTGTGCCCACAGTGCTGATCCACCCGTCCTGGTCATTGTGCACATGCCTTTGTCTCCCCTCTAGACCCTGAGTTCTTTGACAACTGGCTGTCCATTCACTGGTGTGCTCCTGGTGCTTAGTGCAGTGCCTGCACACAGTAAGTGCTTAATATGTGTTTAATTACTGACCAACACAGTAGTTAGAGAGATGAGTTCCCACGTCGGGAAGCCTGGGTCGAGCTGCTCTGGGACTCCGAGAGGGCTTACTGCTGAGGATGGTCCTGAGGACGGACTTGTGGTTAAGGGAGTCTGACAGTGCTGTGCGGGTGCCCGGGGACCCCTCACTTCACATGCAGAATGGTGTGTGCATTTTTGTTTGGATGGATCTCCCTTGCTGGAACTGTTTGTGGCACAGTGTTTGTGTGTCCACGTGGTCAGTACCTGCATTTTAACTCTCTCTTGTATTTTTGGGTGCCCCCCGCCATGGTCCCCTCTGGCCTCTGGTCTTCTCAAGGTTTTGGGAAGTAATTTTCCCTTTCTTTCTTTCTTTCTTTCTTTCTTTCTTTCTTTCTTTCTTTCTTTCTTTTTCTTTCTTTCTTTCCTCTGTCAGTTTCTTTTTCTTTTTTTTCACATTTTTTGTTTTTTAATTTTATTTTTTAAAATTTACATGCAAATTAGTTAGCATATAGTGCAACAATGATTTCAGGAGTAGATTCCTTAGTGCCCCTTGCCCATTTAGCCCATCCCCCCTCCCACAACCCCTCCCGTAGCCCTCAGTTTGTTCTCCATATTTATGAGTCTCTTCTGTTTTGTCCCCTTCCCTGTTTTTATCTTATTTTTGTTTCCCTTCCCTTATGTTCATCTGTTTTGTCTCTTAAAGTCCTCATATGGGTGAATTCATATGATATTTGTCTTTCTCTGACTTATTTCGTTTAGCATAATACCCTCCAGTTCCATCCACGTAGTTGCAAATGGCAAGATTTCATTCTTTTTGATTACTGAGTAATACTCCATTGTATACGTAAACCACATCTTCTTTATCCATTCATCCATCGATGGACACTTGGGCTCTTTCCATACTTTGGCTGTTGTCGATAACACTGCTGTAAACATTGGGATGCATGTGCCCCTTCGAAACAGCACACCTGTATCCCATGGATAAATGCCTAGTAGTGCAATTGTTGGGTTGTAGGGTGAGAAGTAATTTTCTGGCAGAAATCCCGCTAACTGAAGGCTGCTAGGCTTCAAAGGGGGCCATTCTCTGTAGTAATTGAGCCGTAACTGGGGCCCCATTTCCAGCACATCTTCCTCAGTCACTATCTCAGTTGTAGGGATCTCGGAGAGGTAGTAACCTGGAGGCTCGCCTCCTCTGGGTCCTGAAAGGCAGCCGCCAGCACAGGGATACTGCCATGTACCAAAGAGGCCTTGTCTCCACCGCGAATGGTGAGGATGGGGGTTCCCTTTGCAAGACCTATGTAACCGACAGAAACAAAGAGGATGGGCATTCTGTCTATTTAGGAGGGGCAGGAGCTAGTGCTGTCCCTGAGCGGTTACACAGGACTCGTGGTTTGCAAGTTGGACAGTCTCTACCGGTTAGCATGGCCCAGGCTCTCCTGTAGTTGGAAACATCCTGCACTGCTGGTGACTGAGGATGACAAGTGTCAATTTCTTTTTTTTTTTAAGTTTTAAGAAATCTTTATTTATTTTTGAGAGAGAGCGAGAGTGAGAGAGAGCGCGCAAGTTGGGAAGAACAGAGAGAGAGGGAGACACAGAATCCGAAGCGGGCTCCAGGCTCCGAGCTGTCAGCACAGAGCCTGACGTGGGGCTCGAACTCACAGACCGCGAGATCATGACCTGAGCCGAAGTCGGACGCTTCACCGACTGAGCCACCCAGGAGCCCCTGTCTTTTTTATTTTTAATGTTTTTTTTGGGGGGGGGGAGAGAAAGAGAAAGAGAGAGAGAGAGAGAGAGAGAGTGAGACCTCCCATAAGCAGGGGAGAGGCAGAGAGAGAGAGGGAGAGAGAATGCTAATCAGGCTCTGTGCTGTCAGTGCAGAGCCCAGTACGGGGCTTGAACCCACAAACAGTACCATGACCTGAGCTGAAATCGAGTCAGATGCTCAACTGTCTGAGCCCCCCAGGTGCCCCACTAAGTGTCGGTTTCTTGCTGATGCAAAGGTGACTGTCGGTGGAGGTGGCTCCCCAGGACAGCTGCCCCTTGTGAGTTTGCTCAGTGTCCAGGCTGCCTTGGTCTGGCATCACTGGCGAATCAGCACGGGTGTCCATGCCCGGGGCTTGGCAGGGGAGCATGAAGGAGCCGACGTGATGTGCCTCCACTCTGTTTTATTGGCCAGCGCAGGCCTTGGGGCCACGTTCAATCAAGGCGGTCCTGGCTGGTTGGCAGTAGTGATGGCCACTGCAGGGCCCTGCCGACCAGAGGCCCGGGTTCAGTGTGGGCCCTCCCCCATGTGCGGGTTTTGTGTTGTTAACTGCACCTCGGTTCCTCATGGGAGGGCTCTGGTGGGGCTGAGTTACGAAGTGTGTGAGCCCTTAGCATTTCTATTGAGCCGGTGAAGACAGAACGAAGGCAATTTGTTGGCTGTTAGGAAGGGTGGGTAGGGAGCTGGCTGAGAGGCCCCAGCCTCTCACCCATGTCTGCCCCTGGGGACTGGGGTACTGTCTCGGGGCTCAGCATGTGACACAGCCTTGTGACCTCAGAGTCCCTTCTCTGGACTTGTAGAGAAACCCCACGATGGCTGGGGTGAGGGATTGACAGCAGCCATGCCCCCTTTTGGGGAGGACTGTTCCCCAAAGGGCGGGTGGTGAGCTGGAGAGGGGTGTGTGACTGATAAGGGGACCAGACTCTGTGGGTTTTGCTCCACTCATGGGCCCACCTCCCATTGGTCATCTCCTCTCTGTCCACGCCTCCCACACGTAGATTCAAAGTGCGGCCTGCCGCTGAGACTGTGAAGGGGGTGGTTGGAGCCCAGCACGGACATTCACAGTGATGTGTGAGGTCGCGCAGGGGTGAGACCACGTGGGGCCTAGGCTTGGTGCTGTGGCCCCTCATCCCAGACCCACCCAGCCGTGCCTGCGGTCAGGGCTGGGGCCGATGGAGTGTCTCTCAGAATCCATGCTGTCAGGCCCACACCCAGCCCCTGCTGAGCCCAGGAGGGGAGGAAGTGTGTGCAGTCCCGCCTGCCCGCCAACGCCCGGCCCCGTGGTGTGGGTCAGACCTCCGTGCTGGGAGCGGGTAGGGGTGCTGGGGGAGGTCCTGGCAGCCTCCGAGCCCCCTGCCGCCAAATTGCATTCCAGGACATGAGAGATGTTCTCTCCAGCATGAGAAGTGGCCGGAGGAGGTTTAGTGGAAATGGGGGTCAGGCCCTGGGGCCGTCACTGAAGCGCAAGGCCTGGGGGACCCCGAGTCCCCGGGGGTGGGGTTTGGGAAGGGGGCCTTTTGGGAGCATTTGTTGAGCACTGTCTCCGTTCAGAGCCACTTCCGTACTGCCAGTAGCAGCCGTGGGACCTCAGGCAAACTAGCGTCACTTTGAAACTCTATTTTCTCATCTGTAACACTCACCTGTGAAAGTGGCCGTAAAGCACAAAATGGAAAAGTGTGAGTGCTGAAGAAGGATTTGCGAGGAGCCCTTCAAACGTGCGGTGCAGTGATGGCTCTCCCTGCCTTCCTCTGTGTCCTTGGGGCTGTGGAGCTCTTGGATCACGGGGGCTCTGCTGGCACTTACATACGTCAGTTGTCATAGGCACCTGACACCCTGAAAGAAATCCAGTCTCACTTTGGCAGAACCCGTGGGATATGAAACCCAGCAGCCCTGGGCATGCAGCCAGTGGAAGGTACTTCTGGTTGTTGTTCCCAGTTCTGTGTATGTAGGCATTCATACCCCCATCCCTGGCCGTCCCTTCCCTGGGGATGCCTGGGAGCATCCTTCAGCCAAGCTGGACCCACCCTGCTCAATAACCAGGAGGTCTCAGAGGTATCCCCTTGGCCACGCTTTGGAGGTTTTGTCCCCATGGTTTCCCTTTTTCTTGTATGGCTTCCCGGCTGCCAGGCTGCACCGTGGGTGTGCAGGTGTGAGACCGGATCCAGCAGATATGCTTAGGGCGTGTGCTTGTCCTGCGCATTGAGCCAGGCCCAGTGCATATATGGAAGGGATAGAGAACCTGCCAAGTAGGGGCTTCCGTTCTGTTTGTGAACAAGCCCCATGTACAAGGGACAGAACCTGTCACAGCTATGAGAGGCGGCAGGAGAGTAGGGGGACAGGCCCAGGAAACAGTCCAAATTCTGGTTTCGCATTTACTTGCTGTGTAACCTTGCAAGTGACCTAACCCCTTTGAGTCTGTTTCCTCATCTGTAAAATAGAAACAGGGCTACTTGTCTCACAGGCAAATTAAAACCATAGTGAGGTGTATGCAACTCTCACCTATCAGCTTAGTCAAGATCCAGAAATCGGTCCAGAAATCAGAACCCTCCCCATAGTGGTGATCAGGTGCAAAAGTGGACATTTTCATACGCTGCTGCTTAGAGGGTGAATTGAGACCTTGTCTCACAAAGCGTTTTTGCAAATACCAATTGAAATATAAAACACACATGTCCCTCAATCCAGCAATTCAAGTCCTAGAAATTTATCTTAACAGCATACTCACACATAGATGGGATGATTACAAAGATGTCAATTTTAGCATTTATAGTAGCAAACAAATGGAAACACGATAGATATCTGTCAATGGGACACGTGTTGGGTCATTGATGGTTCTGTCACACGGTGGAGTATCATGTGGCTGTATAGTAGAAGGGGCGGGACTTCACATGCAGCTCTAAAATGATTCCCTGGCAGCAGACCCTTTGAAGGCACTGTGCTCTGTCCCACGGGCACACTTCTGATTTGGGTGGACACTTCCCATGCATGCCTGCTACGTCCCTCGTCAGGACCCCACACAACCTCACACCCTGCCTCGGGGACTCCTCCAAAGGTGCGGCCCGGAGGGGTGGGCAGGATTGACCCCCCCCCCCCCCCCGCCCCAGGAGATATCCCTCAACCTCAACCCAAGGGTTGGGTGGGGGGCAGACCCTGCCACCTGTCACCTGGAGGAAAATTCAAGAAACTCAAAAATGTCCTCAGGAGCCCCTGGTGGGCGTCAGTCGCAGCTGCCCCCAGAGAGTCAGTGCAGTGCTCGGCTCGAGGGAGAGGCTCTGCTGGTGTTGCTGCACGGAGCAGTGTGGCCACGGGAGCTTGTTTTCGGCGTACGTTTCACGATCGTTTTCTGTTTACGGCCAGTGATGCAGGCCTGCCACTGGGGATAAGAATACAGAGCTTCCTTTTAAGATACACTCACTTCAGTGTGAAAGGTAACGGGCGAAAGCAGCTAGGCACAAAGGGCCACGTAGTGTGTGCTTCCGTGTATATGAAATGTCCGGAACAGGGAGCCCGCAGAGCCAGAGGGCAGAGCTGAGTGGTGGGGGGCTGGGAGGGGAGAACAGGAGTGACAGCTCACGGCCTGGGGTTTCCTTTCAGGGGGAAGGGGGAAGCTCGGGAACTAGGTCCAGGTGATGGTTACGCAGCATTGCGAATGCCCCCGATGCCACCGAAGCGTATGCTTTAGAATGGTAAACAGGGTTCATTTTACCTTTATTCCACAGTCAAAACAACACCAGCAAACCGGCAGTGTGATCCCTGTGAGGCGAGCGGGCAGTGGCTGGACCGGCAGCCCATCCCTGGCGGGCGCACCGCCCAGCACACCTCACACTGCCCTGCGGTTCCTAGCCCGACCCCCTTTGATCTCCTTTCACGGTCTTGTTGATGTTCCCAGATGGCAGCCCGAGTGGGGAGCCCTCCCTGTGAAGCCTGGTCTTGAAGGTTGGCCCTGCCTCGAGCCAAATGAAGGTCAAAGAAAACAAGACTTATTTGCAGAGAGAAGCCAAAACTATGTTTGCTGTAACATCAGGCATCAAATGGTGATGTGGCCCCCCCACCGTGGAAAAATACTTCCTTCTAGTTCCTTCTATTAATAACGGCGGTCAGCCCGTAAAAATTAATGTGTCAACTGCCTCAGAGCTGAGCTATCTCAGGGGCCTTTGATCGCGCCTCGTCGTGGCTGCGGGCCCTCAAAAATGTTTTCACTCCATATTTTCCCTTGATGGGTTTGCAGGAAGGTAATTAAATTATTAAAACTTTAATTGCCTTCCTGTATATAATTATCGCCTGTTAAAGGACACTTTTTATTCGCAGGCTGAAAAGCCCTATTTTTTTTACTTTTTCTCTCCAGAAATGACCTTGCCATGTGTGTTTTGAACCATTAATGTGTTGTGGGATTTTTTTTCTTTTTTGTCATTAATATTGGTCAGTTTGAAATGGTGCTTTTTGATTTTGAGGTTGAAGATGGACGTTGCTTCCTTTCCCTCCTGGTCCCCGGAGTGTGCTTCACTCAGCCCCCCTACAGAAGGGCCAGTGGGCCACTGAGGAAGGTCGTGGCAGACGGGCCACCTCTCAGGGGTTCCCAAAGCAAAGGGGTGTGCTCACATCTTGCCCGGGACTCTGTCCCCTTGGAGGTGTATGTATTTATTTGTTTATATTTTTTTTAATGTTTATTTTATTTATTTTGAGAGAGAGAGAGTGAGCAGGGGAGGGGCAGAGATGAAGAGAGAGCACAGAGCCTGATGCAGGGCTCAAACTCACAAACTGCGAGATCATGACCTGAGCCGAAATCAGAAGTCAGATGTTTAAATGACTGAGCCGCCCAGGTTCCAGCCCCCCCGCCACCCCCGGGTGTGTTTTCAGATCGGCTCATTCAGAGAGGGGGCCTGACTCGGCCCTGGGTCTCACGGGAGCCAGGCAGTGGGGAGGAGAGCCGGGTGTGCTCTGGGGAGGGGGGGTCAAAGCGACATCGTGCCAGCGAAGGTTGACCTGCACGTAGAGATCTTTGCTCATGTTGCTTGTCCTCAGTGCTGTTCTCTCTCTTCCAACGATTTGTTCACGCAGTCCTTGCCGTCCTTGCGATCCTTTGCTGAGAGGAGCGGGCAGAGCAGGGTCACAGCATCTGCAGGGCCCCGCGGCTCTTCCAGGACACTGCTGCCCATCCTGGTGGCACCGGGGACCCCAGTCTGCGTGGCATGGTGTCCTCCCCCTTGTCACACCAGGCGCTTCCTTTTTATAGCAGCCGTTTCACCACACCTGCCCGGGGTCCTGGAACAGGATTCATGTCACGCGACCTGCCTGCAAACACAATTCCAAGGGCAAGGCTGTCACCCTTATATAAAGAAGAAATGAAAGGGAGGCTATTTATTCAAAATGCGTGTTTTGATATGTGAGTGCTCACCTGTGCCAGAAGTCGTGGCCCAGTAGTCAAATGTTCTAGCCTCCTCTCATGAGTAAAATAGGCTTTTACAGAAGATACTTCGTGGTGGATTGTTGAGCCCTTCTTTTCATGCCTTAGATTTTGAAATAAGGACTAAATGTACTTGCTTACAGCACAGAGACTTCCCGGGAGGGCGGCAGCCTTAGCAGGGGCCGCTGCGAGTGCCGTGTGGGTGGCTGGGACACCACGAGGCTCACCAGCCCTCGCCGTGTTTGGATGGGCAACTTTTAGTGGGGCTGCATGGTACATGCGTCTTTGGGAAATTGATGATATGTTAAAATCATTAAAGAAATGCTTTATATCTATATATAGGTATAGACAGAAAAGAGTCACATTCCAGGGTCAGAAAATTAGAAAATGGAATTTGAGCTCTCTCGGTGTCAGGATTTGCACAGGATGTGGGGCATTTCCTGATTGAACGAGGCCATGTTGCCCATTGCACGATGCCAGCCATCCCGGCCTGGACACCATCTCCCATAATGCCAGGAGTGCCCCGTCAGAGTGTCGGCCACATCGGGCCCGGGTTCCCGTGCCCACCAGGTGGGAGTTGTCGTGTGCAGAATCCCCAGGCGCAGAATCACGCAGTGCCAGGCATTTATGTTGTAGGAATTAAGATGAAAACACTCAATTTATCTCATGATTTTGTGGGTCAGGAATTGGGGGCGGTGCTTAGCTGGTTGGTTCTTCTGCCCTGCGTCACATCCAAGGAGGTCACCTGGTGACATTCAGCTAGTGGGAGGGCCGCTCTGTTGGTCCAAGGCACCTGCACTCACATGTCCGGTGCCTTCGTGGGGGTGGCTGGAAAGCTGGCACAGCTGGAACCGTCACCAGCGGGTGGTCTCCCCAGCGTGGCATTTCCAGTGATCAGATGAGCTTAGGGATCCTGGAGCGAGTGTCCATAGAGAAAACACAGGCAGGAAGGGCTTCTTACATCTAGCTTTTGGTACCTTGATTTCTCTGTTTTCCAACCAGGTCCCTAGGACTGGCCAGGATTCAGGAGGCAGGGATCAGACTGCCTCTCAGGAGGCAGAGGAGGGAAGACCACATTCATCCTTGACCATTCACGGCTCTTTCCTTTAGGCCTTTGTCTGTGGAACGTGGCTAACTTTGCTCAGTATGGCCATTCAGGAGCAGGGTCACTGCAGAATAAAGAGACTGGCTAGTTCTCTGTAATAGAAGCACAGTTGCTCACATGCCTGCTTGTCAAACACAGCCCAGAGGCCTGCATGCCCGCTGCTCTGTTACGAGCCGGCTGCTCTGGCCTGCTGTACCCTGCAGCCGTGCTGGGGGGCCGGCCTGGTGCCCAGTGAAGGCCTTGGTGCACACTGGCAGCTGCATGGGGTCCAGCCAGGTAGACAGAGAATGTGTCCGGCCCACGTCATGCTGCAGAAACCCATCCCACGTGGGTTTCCTCTCTCAGAAATCAGATGTGTCTGTGGTAGGGCAGTGGCCACCCAGGCGTCAGAACCGGGAGGCTCCAGCAGGGGCTGGAGAGGCTTGGGGTACACAGGAGATGTTTTGCTTTCTAAACAGCTTTTTTGAGATAAAACTCACCTACCATACGATTTACCCACCAAAAGTGCATGAGTTGATGGGTTTTGGGGCAGATTCACAGTGTTTTGTCCCCCATCACCTCTGTCTCATTCTGGAACATTCTCCCCACCCCAAAATGAAGGCCTATATCCACGAGCAGTCCCTCCCCGGGCCCCCAGCAGCCAGGAGGAATCTGCTTTCGATCTCAGGATTCTCATGTTCTGGATGTTTCATGTAAATGGCGTTGCACAACGCCTACCACTGTCACCGAGCACGATGTCCTCAAGGGTGTCCCCGTTGTAGTCAGAACTTCACCACTGAGGCGGGTGGAGTGAGCGTCTGGTCTAGGTGGATCCTTCCCTGTGCCCCCGGCCTTCGAAACACCCACACCTTCCTCTGAGCTGTTGGGGGAGGACCAACATCCAAACGAAATCCTCATTATTTACTGCCCGGTCTCTGCTTAGGAAAGCCTGTGTCTACCCCCCTCTCCCCTCTGTTTGAAATTCAGAACGAAGTGTTTGATTTTAGAGGATGTGGGACAAAAGGAAGAATTTGGCGAGATTTCATTCCCCCCCCCCCCGCCCCCGTTGGTTTTCAATATGTTTTAAAGCAAGTAGAACACTAAGGAGGGTGTATTTCATACAAGTTGCTCTGTTTTTAAAAAAAAAATTTGATGTTTATTTTTGAGAGAGAGAGAGAGAGAGAGAGAGAGAGAGAGCGCATGAGCAGGGGAGGGGCAGAGAGAGGGAGACACAGAATCCCAAGCAGGCTCCAGGCTCCAAACTGTCAGCACAGAGCCTGACGCAGGGCTCAAACTCACGAACCGTGGGATCGTGACCTGAGTCAAAGTCGGACGCTTAACTGACTGAGCCCCCAAGGTGCCCCCATAGAAGTTATTCTGAGGACTGGGAGGTCCTGTGACATCTCTCTATCCCCTTTCTCTTTTACACACGCACAGTCATGCACACATATAGGGTCTGTGTGCATGAAAAACACACACGTGCACACACACACACACACACACACACACACAGACCCTATGCACTGTCCAGCCGACGCATACATACAATTATGCAGCTAACAATCTAGGCCAGACTTGCAAGGCTCAGAGAGGCTCTGTGAGGGATGTTGTTGGCAGTAGGGTCACAGGGCCTGTGGCTGATTTTGTGTGGGGCCTTTGTGTGCTCTCAGCTCATGGCGAGGGTGACAACAGTGAAGGCCACCCACACCATTGCCCGAGTCTGTCACTCATGGCTCCGCTGCCATCTCCTGTCCCAGTGAGCAGCGTGATGAGTCCTGCCTCAGCAACGCCCTTGGAAGGGCCCTGGCCTCACAGAGGGGCCTCCTTTTCCGGGAAGATGATTTGTACCGCAGGCCTGGGGCTTCGGCTCCCGCTGTGAGCATGTGGGGTGGAAAAACATCTCACAATGGGAAACGGGCCGGACTCGGCCGGGAGAGAGGAAGTGTCCTCTGCAGGCCCATTTGGTCTCGGGGTATGATTTCAAAGGTCCCTGTTTTGAAATTATGAGACCACCAAAAAAGCATACCGGGGCCAAAAATGACTGTAAAAGGTAATAATTGTTAATAGCTTGGCGTCCACCGAGTCATTTGAGCCGCCTGGTTTTGGCGGACATAAAGGACAACATTGTAAGCAAATAGGAGGGCCACAGCCGGGCCGTAAAACCCTTAACCACACCGTAACTAAATATTAAATGTGAGTTTTTAATTCAATTTATAGTTTAAATAAGGATTTTTGCACCGACTTAAAGGGCAGAGGGGATGCTCATGGTGCAGAGAGACAGTGCTGTTAGCACTCCAATGCGGTTGTAACTATGGCAGCGACCTTGACCTGCTGGACGATCCTGGGAGGTTCCAGGCATTTCCTGTGCACTTCAAGACATTTTTAGAAAACGTTTCACTATTTTATTTTTGAGAGAGACAGAGCGCAAGTGGGGGAGGGGCAGGGAGCGAGGGAGACACAGAATTCGAAGTAGGCTCCAGGCTCTGAGCCGTCAGCCCAGAGCCCGACGCGGGGCTCGAACTCCCGGACCGCGAGATCATGACCTGAGCCGAAGTCCAACGCTTAACCGACTGAGCCACCCAGGCGCCCCTGGACATTTTAAACAAGAGCCACACTGTCTGAGACTGGGGTGCCCACTCCTCCCGGGCCGGTCACCATTGCGGATCTGCTGGCAGAATGGTCCTCGCCGCCCTGCCATCGGCTCCCGGGGCTGGCCGCGTGGCCTCGGGATTGGCCGTCTGTCCTAGGTGGGCCCGCCAGGTGCCAGCTGAAGCCAAGCTTTCTTTTTACCTGGGTTTTTGCCCTGACCCTCAAGCTTCCCCAGCAGACCCATGCGGTTCACTAGGGCAGGTTTTAAGGAGTTACGGGAACAAAGACTTTTCACTTAAGGTGTTGGCAATGCACAGGTGTTGGATTTCTTGGGGGCCTGGGAGGGATGGCCGCCCGCTCTGATGGTCTTTGCACCCTTTGCAGCCCAACCAAGGATTATGAGGGTGGCCAGGTGTGCTGAACTTTAAATAACAGTGAAAGTCGCTTCTTTCTCTCCCATGAAAACTACACATTTGTAGTAGAAAATCTGGACAATTCACAACGTTATCTAAGAAAACAAAGATCCTGTGTGACCCCTACACTTAGTTCTTTTAGCATTTTGGTTTGCTTGCTTGCATTCTGTTTTAAGCAGAGATACCCTTATTTCACAGCCTTGATGGCTGTGTGGACTGCCACTGTCTGCACACACGGGACTGTGCTGACTGTCCGTGTGACGCTGGCTCCTTAGCGGTGGGAAGGGCGCTGTGGGGGATTGTTTCTAAGGACTGTTTCCTGGAGCTCTGGGCAGCTGCTCAGAGTAGTGTAGGGAGCACGCACTGAAGTCGGCTGTGAGCCCAGGTCACCTGTCGTCACACCTGCTGAGTCCTTAAATCCCTGGCTCGTCTAGGCTGGTCTGGCACCTAGTTATGTAGGTGCTGTGTGAATTTGTCCCTGAGGCTTCACAGGTGGACAGACAGGTGGGCCTCTGCGAGGGTGCATGAGCAGGAGCTCCAAGCCGGCCTCTGCGGGGAACCACGGCGGGGACTTATCGCTGCCTCTGGCCTTTGACAGCTGGACAGCAAAGGGGTGCTCATCTTGGGGGAAGCCCTCTGTCTAGAGAGTCCCTTCCACACCCCCCGGTCAGGGAGACTGGCCCTGCCTGTCTGCCCCTCCAGGGTAACCTCGTCCTGTCCTGCTGGCTGTCCCTACCACTGCCTGGGGGAGCATGAGAAACCCTCCCACAGCACCCCATCCCCGCCAGGGCTGTGGGACCCCTGCAGACCCTCCGGCCTGAGATCCTGTGGGCAGGATCCTGTCTCTGCTCTGTGCATGGACTTACCCCAGTCCCTTATGTCCTATAATCAGAGAGTTGTGTTTGTATTTGGGGATAAATTAGTGAGGACAGGAGCAAAGAAGGCTCTCTGATCAACTCTCAGCTCACTAGAAAACCAGTTCTCTGAAGGCAGAAAGCCCGGATTTGAATCTTGGCTCTGCTTGTCAGTAGCTGTGTGACCTTGCGTGACCTTGAGCAAGTCACGTACCCTCCCTGAGCCTCTGCTTCCTCATCTGTAAATTGGGGAAGACAGTCGTGTCTACCTCCTAGGGTTGCTGTAGACATGTAGAACAGCTATCGTGGTGAAGCAACAGCTCCTCGTTAGTTAGTACAGATGACCTCTCAGCATTCATGTCGCTAAGAGTCACGCTGACTCATGCTGTTATTTAGTAGTGATGTTATTCTCCGGCTGTATTACTCTTTAGCGTTGGTTGTACGTGATTCCTTCCCAGTATGGGTTCAAAATCAATTTTCAGGAAAGAAAGATGCCCCAAGTTTCATTTTTTGAATAGGTAATTCAAAATGCAGACATCACAGGGAGTGCCCAGCTCTCGCTGTGATGTCCCTACCAGACCCTTAGCTCGGCCACACTCCGTGCCCCCTGTGGCCAAGGCCCCTCCCCGGCCTGTTCCGCAGCCTTTCCCAGGCCTCGAGCATCCATAACTCCCTCTCCCAGGGTTTTGTGAAAACAGAAACCAGTGTTTTCCAACGAATGACTTTTTGAAATCTGTGACCCTCTGTCCAGAGCCGGGGGAATCTGTGTTCTCATATTTGTGCATACTACTTATTAGGAAGTCTCCAGGTGGAAAACTCCTAGGGGACAGCGAGCAGAGGGTAGGGTGCCCTCTGCATGGCTGTGCCCTCTGGATGCTAGAGTTTGGGCCAGATGCTTGCTGAACTGGCGGCTCTTGGGCAGGCTCCCAGGGTCCTGGCTCCCACCTCCTTCCCCAGCAGTCAGCTCTGTTCCCTCACCTTGGCTTTCTGCCTTTCCACGTGGGCAACATGCTTTTCCATGCCCGTACTTTTGGTGACGTGCAAGGATTTGAATCATACGCTCAGTCACCAGGGCATCTTCCTTTCACCTCTGAAATAGTCCTAACATTCCAGCTCTAAAATCGGTCTCAGATCTGTCCCTGTGTCTCTACCTGCACTACCACCATGCTGGCCCCAGCCACCAGTGATTCTAGCCTGGACCCACAGCCAGTCAGCCAGAGAAGCCAAGAGAGGGATTTATGAGCCCAGAACATATCACCCTGGTCAGAATCTTTCCATGGCTTCCTCTTGCCCTTATGAGAAGGTCCAGATCCCTTCGGTTTCCCCAGCCCCATCCCTGTGCCCTGGCCTGGACTGCCAGCCTCCCCAGTGCTCTGGTCCTGGGGCCCTCCACACACACCTGTCTCCTCTGCCTGGCACACTGTTCCTGGCTCCTATCATGATGGTCTTGGTTCAGCTTCATGCTTCGGCTTCAAGGACACCTTTTGTGACGCCCTATCCAGGCACACCCTCCCCTTTCTCTGTGTTTTCCTCTGCTGCTACCTCTGGCTCAGTTTCTAATCGGCACCAGTCATGCTTTGTGTTGTTGCAATTTGTTTCTCTGATATCTGGCTCTCATCAGACTGTGAGCCCTGGAAAGGTGGGGCCTTGGGTTTGGTCTACCGAAGCATCTTCAACAGCTAGCACATGGCTTGGTGAATACTTGTTGAGTGAATGAATGAGTGAAAAAGGAGGAAGGAAGGAAGGGAGGGAGGGAGGAAGGAAGGGAGGGAGGGGAAAGAAGGAAGAGGAAGGTAGGAAGGAAAAGGAAGGGAGGAAGGGAGGAAGGAGGGAGGAAGAGAGGGAGGGAAAGAAGGAAAGAATATTTTCTGGAGGTTGCCCTCCTTTCAGGCTGATCTTTGGATTGGATTTTTACTGCCCTGGCATTCTTGTGGAGGCGTTTTTATGGATACTCAAGAAAAAGGTCCTCACGTGTTTCGGGTGTCCCCGCCAGCACACATCCTGGCCCTAACCTCTTACCTACAGTGAGTTTACCTGGACCTGTTGCGGGACTCCACCAGCAGACTCCACGGACGTGGAGTCAGGCAGTACGTGTGGGAAGGGTTAGGGCACAGCCATGCCTGCATCACATGGCACCAGTGGTCTGGGGGCTGTGTGTACCCCCACCATGGGGTTTGGGCTCTTGCCGTGCCTCCTTCCTAGAAAGCCCCCCCGGACTTCTCAAACTCTGCTCTCCCAGTGTCCCCCGCCTTGCCAGGCTCAGCTGAAGCCCAGCACTCCGGAACACCGCCTGGACCCGCCACTCCCAGAACCCTCCATGCCCACGTCTTTCCCATCTCGGTGGTGGGCAGTCCCAGCCCTTCCGGTGCTTGGGACGCCAGTGGACACGTGTCTTTCTGCAAAGTGAACACCAGCCTTTGGACGAGACGTCATCTCTCATAGTGGTTGCACTCCGGGTGTCTGCCCAAGAGAAGGGAAAACAGGCCCACAAGCCTGTAGGCCGATGTTCTAACAGCGTTGTCTGTATATCCATTGATGGTGAGTGGGTACTGGCATCTGATCAGACAGTGGAATATTATTCAGTCCTGAAAGGGAGTGGAGTCTTGCTGCATGCACAGCGTGGACGTGCCTCCAGGATGTGTGGAGTGAGAGAAGCAGACACAAATGCCACTCGCTGTACGAATCCTGTTAATAGGAATGTTGGGAAGAGGCAGATTCGTAGAGACAGAAAGTAGCTTAGTGGTCACTCCAGGCTGGGGAAGGGAACCCGGGCGAGACTCTTAATGGGTATGGGGTATCTGTCTGGGGTGATGAAAATGTTCTGGAGTTAATAGTGGTGACGGCTGCACAATTTTGTGAAGATACTCAAAACCACTGAATTGCACACTTTAAAGGATTTTAAGGTATATGAATTTGATCTTAATTTTAAAGAAGAATCCAATTTTTCCTTATTTTAGTCTCATTCCTACCCCCTCCCCCTTCCCTGGTCTTTGCTGGGCACTGTTTGGACTGTAAGACTTTTGTTCTTTATTTTTTATTTTTATTTTTTTAAAAACGTTTTATTTATTTTTGAGAGAGAGACAGAGTGCAAGCTGGGAGGGGCAGAGAAAGAGGAGGACACAGAATCCGAAGCAGGCTCCAGGCTCCGAGCTGTCAGCACAGAGCCCGACGCGGGGCTCGAACCCACGAACCGTGAGATCATGACCTAAGCTAAAGTCGGACACCCAACTGACTGAGCAAGTTTATTTATTTATTCTGAGAGAGACAGAGACAGTGTGAATAGGGGAGGGGCAGAGAGAGAGGGAGAGAGAGAGACAATCCCAAGCAGGCTCCGCACCATCAGTGCACAGCCTGACGTGGGACTCGAACTCATAAAACCCTGAGATCATGACCTGAGCTGAAACTGAGAGTTGGACGCTTAACCAACTGAGCCACCCAGGTGCCCCTGGACTGTAAGACTTTTGTTTTTGCGAATGAAATGTGCCCTAAGTGTTTGCTCAAGGCTGCCAAAGAGGTTCAAACCGAATTCTGTTAAGTCCAAGTCCCCGCCCAGGAGAGCGCTGTGAATATCATAACAGGGGGCAGGCTTTTACAGCAGGTGCTGCTGGTGCAGGGGGCCCTGCCCACGGTCTCCCACCAGTGGGCGGGCAGGTGGACAGCCCAGGGAAGGGAAATTCTTCCCACTGCCTACACCCAGTACCCTGCTGGTCCCTCCAGCAGGGCTAAGAGAAGGGGCCTGCAGGCTGCTTCTGCAGAGGGGAGCAGCGCATAGGTGGGATCTGGGTCCAGAGTCACTTGCGCCTCTCACCTCTGCAGAAGGCCCGTGACACCCTGGACTCCCTTCAGAAGCAGTGGAAAATGTAAACAGGGAGTCATGTTGACAGTCTTTTTTTTTTTTTAATGTTTATTTTTGAGAGAGAGAGAGGTAGAGTGTGCGCAGGGGAGGGGCAGAGAGAGAGGGAGACACAGAATCCGAAGCAGGCTCCAGGCTCCGAGCTGTCGGCACAGAGCCCGACGCGGGGCTTGAACTCACAAAATGCGAGATCATGACCTGAGCTGAAGTCAGATGCTTAACTGACTGAACCCCCCGGCGCCCCTGCCTGTCTTGTTCAGATCCTCAGTTCCACCGTTTAGGAGCTTAAAGAAATCCCCCCGCCCCAGTTTGCCTTCTTCCAAATGGGGCTGCGCTGCACTGTGTTATGAGTTAAGGTGCGTTGAGCCCTTCTGATGGTGCTCTCTGGCCATAGGGGCTGTGACAGTATTCCCACGTAAAGGCCCTTGGACAATCAGAGAACAGAGGCTGGTGCCTGGGTGGCTCAGTCAGTTAAGCGTCTGACTTTGACTCAGGTCGTGGTATCACAGTCTGTGGGTTCCAGCCCCGCGTCAGGCTCTGGGCTGACAGCTCAGAGTCTGGAGCCTGCTTCAGATTCTGTGTCTCCCTCTCCCTCTGCCCCTCTTCTGCTCATGTTCTTTCTCTCTCTCTCAAAACTAAATAAACATTAAAAAGAAATTAAAGAACAGAGAGCAGGGGCTGAGTGCCCATCCTTGTCTCCCTGGGATGGCGGTCAGTTGGACGCCTCTGGGTTGCCGTAATTTCACTGCCTTCTGATCACTCAGCCATAAGCTCTGGAAGGGCTTAGAACTGGGGCCAGGAGACCCGGCATCCACCCCTGTGCTGTCCTGCCCGAGCGAGCGTGGTGGAGACAGGCTGCCCTGGTGTCTGGTGATGGTGGGGCTTACAGAGGGACGCCCTCCAGTTTTCATATCAGATTAACATACTGGGGTGGGCGTGCGCTCCCACAGTTCCACGGTCCCGGGGAAGTGAGCGGGCAGCAGCCTCACTGCCATCCATGCTCAGTAGCCGATCCTCCCGTCCCGAGAAGGTCATGCAGGTGGCTGCACAACACGGCATGTGAGGAAGCAGCTTTGCGTGAACAGCTGCGTCGAGCTATATCGATGAGGTACATAACCTGAAATCAGTTTTAGGACATTTTCACCATCCAGTATGATCCTTCACACTGTTCGCATTCAGTTAATGCTCCCGCCCTGGCAGCTGCTAATATCCACTTTCGTGTCTGTCTGGCATCCTGTAAGGCTGTCAGGATGCATCCACGCTGCAGCCTGTGTCTGCGCCTCGTTCCCGGCATGACTGACGCTCGGCTGTGTGGATGGACCGTGCGTGGTTATCTGCCGGCGGACACTGGGTTGTTCCAGACAACGGGTTCATGTTTTCTTCTCTTTCTTCTACCAAAGATAGCGTTAATTTGTATTCACATGTGATCATATGTGACCACACGCGTGTATATGTGTGTATATGCACGTGCATACCTGCACACACGTGTGCACGCTTATAAGTGCATGTGCACACACGCGCACATACACACGCACGTGTGTACACACACGTGTATATGTGTGCGTATACCTATACATTCCCACACAGGTGTCTATGTGTGTACATATGTGTATATGTGTGTGTATACCTGTACATTCACATGCAGGTGTGTATGTGCTTATACGTGTATAAGCGCATGTGTAGACATCGTACACACATGCACAGCGCACACACGTGTACACACACGTGTATACACGCACACATGTACACATGCGTGTGCATGTGCATGTGTACACATGTGTTATGTGTGCAGTCTGGACTGTGTATACCCATGTGTGTATGTGTGCACGTGTGTGTGTACACATGCATATCTATAGTCTTGCACCTTGCATGCTGTATCTAATACACATGTGACTATTCTCTAAATCACTGTTCAACGTTGATTTTGTGCCACGTCTCCCACCTCTCTGCATGGCCCCTTGGCGAGCCAGCCCCTGTCCTGATTCCTGGGGGGAGGCCGCAAAGCCTCCGTCCCACTCGCTGGTTGTGAGCACCACGCCGGGTAGTCCTGTCTTGACCCCACGCTCCAAGTAGATGGTGAGCCCCGGAGGAAGGAGCAGGACTCTGTCTGGCCCATGGACGGAGCTCAGGGGGCTTGTCTATTCTGAATTGAGGAAAATGCCCCCTCGCTCCCAAGCGTGTCCTCGAAAGCTTCCCCTGCCATTGGCTCTTGGCTTTTTCAGCAGGTGAAGGGGATGGGGGCTGTCTTCCAATTAGCGGGCCCTCCACCCTGCTCTCAGCCTCTTAGCCTGGCTGTGCTGCAGCCTCATGGGGCTCCCTGAGAGTCGACTCATGGGCCGTCAGACCTCCGTGGACATGGCTTTGAGATGCTGCGCTTTCCGTTGGTTTGACTTTGGGGCCTGGGGGGCGCTAGAAACTCTCTGTGGGGCACACGACAGAAACAGCCCCTTTGCCAGGCGTGCCTTAGGCTGGGTCATCACCATGGTAGGGACGAGGGCCATGACAATAGCTCTGTTTGCAAGCACTGGCCTTGTGCCAGGTGCTTCTGTAAGTGTTGTGTGTGGGCCAAGCTGGCTGTCCTGTGTAGGGACCAGTGAGGAGGATGTTGGGGTGAACCTGTCGTTCAGGGAGGAAAACAGGGCACTCGGCTGTGCCCAGAGCTCCAGGCTCCTGCCCACTACGCTTTCTCCAGAGAGGGGGCTCCAGGCCCCTGAGGTCATAATTAGACTAGAGAGGAGGACAGTGCGCAGAGAGGCCATGCATGTGCCTGTCTGGTGCTCTGAGCACTTTGTGCCGACCCCGCAGAGCCGTGCGCTCCCATTTCATGGGCGGCACGAGCGAGGCCATGCATGTGCCTGTCTGGTGCTCTGAGCGCTTTGTGCAGACCCCGCAGAGCCGTGCGCTCCCATTTCATGGGTGGCCTGAGCGAGGCCGGGCCAGGAGGAGCGGCGGAGGACACGCGCGCTTGGCACCAGCTAGAGGTCAGCAGTGCCCCGTGAACACTGGGCCGCGGGGGTGGGGGGCAGCACAGCCCCCTGGAAAGCTCCGGTTCCTGCACGGGGCTCTGGTCAGCGAAGGGGCAGGTTCCTGCCCCTGCCCTCCTGGCCTCTGTCCTGGCCCAGGGCCCAACACTGCAGTCTGCTTTCCAGACAGGAAACATGAATCAAAATAACATGACATACTGCACCGTAATTAGCGCTGTAGCGTGAGGCCGAGTGGGGCCTTAATGAGGAGCAGGCCTCTGCAGCCAAACCTGCCAGCCGTGCCCCGTCCCTCCTCTCCTCCCCCCGCTCCTCAGGGGCAGAGGGCTGGGCAGATGGCAGGACAGACCCAGGGCCAGAGGGAGGGACATGGGGGGCCCTTTGTGCACATCGGTTTTGCTTTGTTTTCGACACAACTCGAATTCCTCGGATGCCTGGCTTGCTGTGGACTTGGCGAGGGTCTTGCGCTCTCTGGAGCCCATCTGCGGGTTTTCCATGGAGGTCTCTGGCTGTGGAGGAAGGGGGCCTAGCAACACCCTGCGGCCCCTTGCCGGTCCTCTCCGTCTCTGCTCTGTGCTGCGTCGCCGGGTGTCCTTGAGCCTCTGTGCCTGCCCTCGCCTGTCCGTGTCCCCATGTCGTCCTGTCACCTCTGTACCCCCCGTGTTTCTTGCCTTCTCCCTGCCCCCCAGCTTCTTTCACATCAAAGACTCCTGACAGCGATGGAGCGGCATCCCCCTCGGAACTGTGCCCCCGCCCTTCTCTCCTGGAGACCCCCCAGAAGCTCCCCTCCTGGAGATGCCCTCGGCCCCCACCAGCCCCCCTCCCTGGCTGACCTCTGCTTCCCCGGTGGTCTTCCCCGTGGTCAGCTGGGTGAAAGGTCGCGGCTGCTGGAGGAGGGCCCGGGGTCTTTGAGGGCGTCTCACTGGGTGTTCTCCACGTGAGGGTCTCAGACCTCGAGGGACCCAGGGGTCTGTGGGCAGCTCCTCCCCTCACTTTCCATGTACCTTTAACACAATATTTGTGTGCCTTGTGGGAGCGAGGCACTTTCCCCTCCTCTCTGAGGGGCCGTGGAGTATTAGGTACAGGCCCGCGGGAGGCTTGCTGGCTGGTTTCTTCCCTGCTTTCCTCACTTGGCAACGGGAGCACGGCTCCTGATGATCAGACCGGGGCCAGCCCACTTAGCACCATGAGGCCTCAGTTTCTTTGTCTGCCAGATGGGAACAGTGTCGTGTTGGCGCCCTGTTCAGTGGATGGTCCCTGTGACACGTTTGCTGGGCTCAGGGCTGGCTGTGCCCACGCACATTAGCTCAGGGGACTGTCCCAACAGCCCTAGTGTGGACGCGGTGGCACTTTTAGGAATAAGAGGTCAGGCTCAAAGAGGTTGAGTAACTTGTCCAGAGTCTGCCATCATGAGTTTGTTTATTTGTTTATGGTCTCAGCCAGTATGTCCCGAGTGGTGGTACATTTTTGGGCAGTGTGCCAGACCCCATGGGCACCAGGGTGACTGGGGTGGCTCTGCTGTGTACCCCCCAGCCCCTTCAGTCCAGCGGGGCGCAGACTTACCACATCATCGCACAGGGAACAAACCTAAATGTTGGCACAGCACCGTGAGCCTGTCTGACCTGGCCCCGGGGGTGAGCCAGGTCTTCCCTGAGCTCTAGGCCTTTGTGGTGAGGTTTGTTAAATGAAGAGGGGTTGAGAAATAAGAGAGGGAAGCAGCCCACGTGGCGGGACTGGCATGTGCAAAGACTCTGGGGTGAGCCCGAGCCTTCTGTGCTTGTGGGACTGAGACAAGCTCTCAGGACTGGAGTTGGTAGTGAAACATGGCTGATCAAGGCTGGGGGGTGAGCGGCTGAGGGGCCAGAGGCGACCAGGAAGAGGTGGTCTTCCCAGGCCTTGCGGTGTGCAGCAGTATGAGGACAGTCTCCGGGTCGTTTCTAAAATGTGTGGCCAGTGGTGGATGCTGCGAATGCCTCATCCGTGCCCCTGGCCCCTCAGTTCACCTGTGGCCCTGGCAGCCCAGGTCCAGGCAGCGGGCAGCCCCCACCTCAAACAGCTGCGTTTCTCTTCTTTTCTGCTTGAGAACATTCTTTGGCACCTGGGGGCTTGCTTCACTGTCCCCCCCTGAGGGCAGCCTGGAAGTGAGGAGACGGGAGCCTCCTTGTAAGTGGAAGGGTGGGCAGCTAACTGCTCTGCAGGGGGCAGTTCTGTGCACAGGGCCACGTCATCTGCAGGGAGAGGCCCCTTTACTTCTTTCTTTCCAATGTAGGTGCCTCTTTTATATATATATATATGTATATATATATATGTATGTATATATATATATATTTTTTTTTTAACGTTTACTTATTTGTGAGAGAGAGACAGAGTGTGAGTGGGGGAGGAGCAGAGAGAGAGGGAGACACAGAATCCGAACCAGGCTCCAGGCTCTGAGCTGTCAGCACAGAGCCCGATGCGGGGCTCGAGCTCACAAGCCGTGAGATCATGACCTGGAAGTCAGGTGCTTACCGACTGAGCCACTCAGGCACCCCAATATAGGTGCCTCTTTTTAGAAGTTTTTTCAGTTTATTTATTTTATTTTCAGAGAGAGAGGGAGAGGGAAAGAGAGAGAGAGAGACAGAGAGAGAGAGAGAGAGAGAGAGAGAGAGAGATACAGAGAGAGAGATACTCCCAGGCAGGCTCTGCGCAGGCAGCACAGAGCCTGACGTGGGGCTCGAACCCACAAACTGTGAGAAGACAACCTGAGCCAAAATTGGACACTTAACTGACTGAGCCTCCCAGGTGTCCCCAGTTTACATGCCTCTTATTCCTTTTTCTTGTCGCTTGGCCAGGACTTCCAGTACGATGTTGAGTAGCCGTAGTGAAGGTGGGCATCTTCGTCTTGGTCTTAGGGGAAGGCTTTCGGTCTTCTCTCTGAGTCTCGTGTGGGCTGTGCATTTGTCATAAATGTCATTTATCATGTTGAGGAAGTTCCCTTCTGTTCCGAGTTTCTGGGTGTTTTTTCCTTTTGTTTTTTAATCATGAAAGGGTTGGGTTTTGTCAGATGCCTTTCTGTGTCCGCTGAGATGACCACGTAGTCCCCCTGCCCTGCTCTGTCCCTGTGGTGATTACACGGACAGAGTTCTAGGTGTTGAGCCATCCCTGCATTCCTGGGATAAACCCCACTTGCTCATGGTGTGTGAGGCTTTTACTGTGCTCTTGGATCCTAGCTGCTGGCATTCTGTTGAGGACTTCTGCATTCATCAGGGACGTCGGCCCACAGTGCCTCCCCCCATTCTTCAGGGTGCCCCTAATTGGTTTGCATCCTTTCTTTGCCTGTTTCCTCACTTGTGGGTGCTGGACTCACCCCCCACCCCCACCCCAACAAACTACTTCCTCTCATGTCCTCACATCCAGTCGGCTTTGGGAGCAGCAAGAACTTGGAGAAGCCAGGCTGATGTGCAACAATTTCATGCATAAAACCTAATTCTAAAAAATGACATCCAGAAAAGCAAGATCAAGAGAGCTTACTTAAAAAAAAAAAAAAGTTATTTTCCCTGAAAGTTTTATACACTTTCGGTATTTAAACATTTTCCCCACTTTGATTTTGTTTTTTTCTTAGCATAAAGAGAAAATATAAAGCAGATATGCTTTTTTCCACCGTGTTCTAAAGAGATGCCTCCAACACCTGGAGACAGTCCCTGTGGGCAGCGTGGATGTTACTGTATCGTGCGTGTGCCATGAGAGTGGACAGGTGGGTGGGACAGGTGCGCTGGGCGGGGCGGGCGGGGGCAGAGGTACGACCTGGCATCTGTGTGGGAGGGACTTCAGGGTTTGAAGCTGGGTGACGAGGAGCCTGAGGCTGGTCCCTGGGGCTGTCCTCGATGTGCCCGGTCTCCGCTCACCCACCTGACTTGACCCAGGAGCCCTCTCCTTTCCTCTTGATGAGATCACCGCCCACCGCAGGGAAGGAGGCCACCCTTTCTCTTCCGTTGGTCGGCTCTTGAGAAAGGTGGTACCACTGATTATCTGTCATCCAGAGCTGCCCCTGCCCCATGCGTGGATGGGCACGGAGGCATGTGGGGGAACCTGTCCTCTGCTTCCATACGCAATCCCTGCATTTTGTGGTGATTAAGAGCCTGGGTCTGAGAGGTAGCCAGTCCTGGGTTTGAATTCTGCCACTTAAATTGCTGGGGCAAGTCATTTACTGGCCTCGAGACTCCGTTTCCCCTTCTGTAAAATGGGCGAGGCAGAGAAGGCATGTTGGCTTCCTGGTACCGGGAAGCACACGGTTGGTGAACGTACTTATTGATCTGGCACACAGCCTCCAGGTGCCGGGAGACACCTGTGAACAGAGGGGGCATTTCATCATGGCAGGCAGGGACGGACGGAGTGAGCACGTCACATGATGTCAGCTGGCATCTGCTGTGGGGGCATTCAAGCAGGGACAGGGAGAGGGTGGGGGGTGCGTTGCGGCTGGTTTGGCACTTGGGTGAGGGAAGGCTTCTGGGGTAAGATGGCTTAGGACCCAGAAGAAGAGAGAGCCCGAGCTGGCTGACATCTTGGGGAAGGGCGTCCCGGCAGAGCAAGGAGTAACTATAAAGGCCCAGAGGCTGGAGGGGCGGGGGGTTGCGCCCTGAGGCCGTTGTGTGGCACATGCTGGATGCGGGGTGGGGGTGGCGGGCCTCGCTCTGGTGCTTGGACGCATCCTGAGAGATGACGTGCCGTTGGAGGGTGCTGGGCAGGGGGTGCTGGAGGACCCTCGACAGCATAAAGGGTCCCTCGGGACATGGGGCCCACGGGGAGGGGCCCTCCGGGCTGCTGCAGAGGCCCCGCTGGCAGGTGGTTGAGAGCTGGTCCCGGGTAGAGGAGGAGGAGACACAGCATCTGTCCCGACCGGCAGAGGGGCCAGGTGTGAGTGCGGGGGGGAGAAGAGGCTTAACGCACGGTACCTCGTGTCACTGTCAGGGCTCAGGGCTGGTGGCCTGGAAGGTCAGCAGGTGTCCCTGTGATGAGTCTTACCTGTGAGGCTCCCACAGGCCGAGGACTCGGCTCTTTGTTGAGACACTGTGTTGGGCCAAGTGTGGCAAAGCAGGGTTTATGCCTGGTGGGGGTTTGTGCCCCTCCCTTCTTGGGTTAGAGGGTGTCCCTTCCAAAGGGAAGTCCTCAAGGGTCCTGTGGGGGTAATGGGCCCATCTGTCTAATTCTGCCCTCCCTGGGGCGGTCTAATTGCCCATTTAACCTCTGTGGGCGCTTAATTAAGGATGTTTAGTCTGGCATGCTGCGCTGCACTCATTAGGGTCAAGCTCATAGCCTTCCCTCCGGCCCGTCAGAGGCCCAGACAGACAGGCTTTCCGAGGCGTCCCCTGAGAGGAAGGGGAAATGGAAGGTTTCACTCAAGCGCTCCCAGCCCGCGGTGCGTGTGGGTGGGGTTGGGGAGGACGGCTGCCCCCAGATAGGGGCACGGTGCCCGGGGTGGGGCCGGGCCACTCAGATCAGGTCTGGCCATAGTGGGTCCCTGCCCTGCTCGTTCACAGAGGAGGCCCTCAGAATGAGGGGCTTGGTCACCGCTCTTAGCAAATCAAGGTATGAGACCGCCTCATACAGGGGTTGGCTACCTCGCCGTGGAGGGCCAGCTCGTTAATATTTTAGGCTTTGCTGGCCTGGCGTGAAAGCAGACACGGATCACATGCGAGAGAACGGGCGTGGCCGTGTGACGTCGGCATTTTATTTACCGAAAGAGGCAGTGGGCCGGACCTGTCCTGGGGCAGTAGTTCGCTGAGCCCAGCCCTCCGGAGTCCCCTGCCCCTGCAAACCTCAGGTCTTTCTGAGGGCCAAGGGTCACATTTACCGTAGCACTTACGTATTTTTTTTAACCATTTAACTCAGAAGCTGAGAAATTGAGATACCGTTTTTGTTAGGTTCCTGCTGTTTGTTTTTCATTGTGTCCCTGATGAAGTTTTGCGGTGTTATGCTCCCAACGTCCTCGTCTCATCGGGTCGTCGCCGTGCAGTTTTGCACACTGCAGTGATATTAAGGAACCCACGTGCCGTGCTGTAGAACTGTTTTATACCCCAGGCCTCCTGAGTTCCAGTCTGGTAGCTTTCCACGGGTTATTACCGTATCAGTTAGGATGGGCCAGGCTTTGCCGCAGTAACAAATACACCCTGAAATTTTAGGCTGTCTCTGCTGTGACTCGGGGATCCTGGCTGCTGTCATCTGGTGGCTCCGCCCCTTGTCATGTGGCCCCATCATCACCGACAGGGCGGAAGAGAGAGCTGGGGTCCTGGCGGGTGTTTCCTAAGCAAGGTGTGGGGGTGACTTAGAACTCTACTGCCCACGCCCTGCCGGGCAGAAATCCATCCTGGGGCCCCCGCCAGCTGCAGGGGAGGCTTTGAGTGCAGCCTTCCTATGTGTCCCAGGAGGGGAACAGAATTTGCAGAATACGCAGTTGTGTTGTCTCCCCCTGCCCCTCCCTTCACTCACCTTTTCAGTGACATTTTATTCTGGGCTTTGTTCTAGGATGTGGGGGTGTGGCAGAGAAGAGTGAACCCCAAACTCCATGACAGAAATGAGCCCTACTTTCATGGGGGCACATTCTAGGGGATAGATAGGCAATCTGCAGATAAGTAAGCTACTGTAACAGATGTCTGCTGGGGACATGTGTTGTGGAGCAAAAAGAGAACAGGTGGGAGATGGTGTTGGGGGTGGGGCAGCATTGCCTTTAAATACGGTGCTTGGTCTACAACCTCTCTGAGCAGGGGGCATTCAAGAAGTACTTTGAGAGAAGTTTGACAGGGAGCCACGTAGAAACTGGAGTAAGCGAATCTCAGCCAGGGCACACGGTCAGTGCAAAGGCCCTGAGGTAGAATGCTCCTGGACTGTTCGATGAACTGCAAGGACACCAGTGTGACTGAGGGTGGCTGGGGGGTGGGAGGGGGGGTCAGGGAGCCAGCAAAGGGCCAGTTGCCAAGAAGACTGAGGACTGTTCTCAAGACTTTTAGTCTGAGACCACAGCGGTTCACATGATTGCTGCCCTTGAACCCGGCCTGTCGTTTCTACCTCCTGGCTCCACCGCTGGCTGCTGGCCCCAGGTCCAGGAATCCCGTTTCCCGGAATCATTTCTAAAAGGAAAATGAGAAGGTGGGTGGAGTGTGTGTTGGGGACCGCAGTGCCACTTTACGGTGACGCGTACTGAATACCGAGGTGGTTGAGGGGTGGATCCTGGGAACCATGGGGTCAGCGACCTATCCCCCAACTCTTGCTCGAGCTGGAGGTCCCATGGTTCAGACCTCAGCTCCAGTCCACTCCCTTAGTGGTCCTCCATGGGGCCCGGGTCTGGTGAAAACACTGTGATCGTTTTCCCTCTGTGGGAAGGGGGCAGGCAGCAAATAATTAAATTGATGTCGACATTTATTGCTGTGAAGGCAGTAAAAGCATCACATGGCTTCCTCATAAAAAGTCATAAGGCCTATTTACAGTGCCACATTATTTTTGTGGTAATCCAAACCAGCAGCATTCTCTGAAGCTCTTACATGTTCAGCTGCGGTGAGGGGGGTGCACATCAAACCCTACCTCTCATGACGGGGGTAGAGGGAGCCTCGTTTGTTTGGATTCGTGTGTTTTATTGATTCAGGGCAAATGTCTTTTGGCTGTTACCCAAAAGGTCAAAAGCTGCAATCCTGGTGTTTTGTGGGCAAAAGGCAGGGATTCTCCACATGGGCCATGGGACCCAGCAACTCTGAACCAACAGCGTCCCTTTGATTTTCCATGGCACCATCTCACATTCTGAGGCCACTTGTCAGCTTCCCCGAGATGCGATGTGCATGTGTGGGGCATGAGTTAGGACTGCTGCTTGGGAGAGCAAGTTGGCTACACGTATCAGACTATAAAAGTCACAAGTTGGCTACACGTATCAGAATATAAAAGTCATGCACCTTTTGGGACCCAGCAGTTTCTTATCCAGGAATGGGCCCTGTAGATGCACTCACACGTGTGCTTGAGGCCCCCGAGTACTGAAATGAATTTATTTCACTGAAATGTCCAAATGCATATGTGAAGTCAGCATTGAATGTGGAAACACTGAAATGCCGTAAACCACTGAAATGTCTATCGGTAGATAATTAGAGATAAGTAACGGTGTGTGTAAAGTGAGACTAGGTCACCGCTAAACAACAAGGGTGGTCTGAGCACGGGCTCAGTGTGACCCTGAAGGTACAAGGTTGAGAAGTGAGACACAGAAGGCTGTGTTAGAATAAACCCATTTGTCTAGATTTTTGGAAAACTATAATATTTATGCTGGTATGTACGTAGGACAGTTCCGGAATGATGCACAGGTAACTGTTAGAAGTGGCTGGAGGGGTGGCTGTCCTGGTCCCTGCTCCACACGGTCACCCAGGGACTCGGCCCCCTTCCTGCAGGCTCTGTCCTTCTCTGCGTCCTCTGGGTCCGGCCACACCCGAGGGCAGAGCTGATGGAGGGTGTGCTTCTGGGCCCGGACCCGATCACAAGGCCACGCCTAACCACGGCCAGGAAACGGTCTCAAGGGGAAAACCTGGTGACCGACTTACCGGGGTCTGCTGCAGGCGACGCACAAATAGCATGACTGTCCTTCTTGGCCTCAGGGTCTGTGACTCTAATGCCGTGGCCTGAGGTGAGTCATTTCTCCTCTCTGGATCTCATCTTCTTCAAGGAAATAGTTGGAAAAGATACAAGGTGTTTGAACTTTTCTTGGTCCCACGTAACTTTTTTCAGCTGAAGTCCATCATAGACCCTGGTGTCAGAATAAAACAGCTACAGACGGGACGTGCAGGTGCTCACTCTTGTGCTCGTGGCCCCGCCTGGACCTTCTGGGGCCTGCGGACCGCGTGTGCAGGGCGTTGGTGGCCTGCATAGCCCACAGTCGTGACGTGATCCAGCCACTCTCTGGACTCTTCAGGGAACCTTCAAAACTTTGCCGTGTTCTCATTTTGGAAAAATCTGAAGACGTTTGAAACCAGGACCACTCGGCTCTGCCCCCTGGCTGGCCCCAGGGTGTGCCTCCTCCCCGCTCGGAACCACCTGCCTGGCCCTCCAAACCTTACTCCACCACAATTTATTTTTTTACCGAGGGGAAATGTTTAGCATGATAAATCATGCGGTTCCAGCATTCCCTGAACCGTTTCCACGAAAAGGGGCTCCTTCGCCAGTCTTCGGATCAGTACCCACTGTCGGCAGAAGCACCGGGCTGCCGTGGTGGCTCGCGGAGAAGGTCTTGCCTGGGGCTTCCCAAAGTCTGCGGAACCAAACAGGCACATCTGCTCTGATGAACTAGGAAAAGACTCAGGGACGGAGTGGTGGGGGCGGTTCCAAACCGTGTTACAGATGTTTTAACAGTGATTTTGAAAGCGAATTCATATAACCCTGGCAATTTAGACATTAAAGTCTCAAGGCTCTAATGGGCCTAAAATAAATACATACATATTTTCCACCAATTTAAAACATAATAATCCTAAACCCGGAACTCCGTTAGTCGCGTTTCTTGAGTTGGTTTGCTTCCTTACCAAATCCGAGTAGATTTAAAGAAGCAGGTTAGAGGACAGAAAACAGCCCCCAGCTCCCCACTTGAGCCAGGCCCTTTGACCTTCCACTTGAGGTGGATTCTAAACGAAGGTTTAGCTGCTTTAGAAACCAGTTAAGTCACCAACATCCTCTGGAAATGTACAAACCTGACAGTGTCTTATCAGCCTCCCCCCCCCCCCCCCCCCCGCCCCAAGATGACGTAAGTAGTGAGACAGTCCCGAAGGCTTGGCTTGGGACCTTTGGGATTACAGTCTGGGAATGGGCTAAGGACTTCCCAGTCCTAGTATTCTCAAGCTCCCTTACTGACACAAGCCTCCATGAGCCCCTTGTCTTAAACCCAGGTGAGGCTGGACACTGTCCTTTGCTGACTGACCTACCTTTAGGTCTCCAGGGAGATGCCAATTAAACAGGCAGAAGATGCACAGTCTCTTCCCAGGTCCCCCAAGACCTGACTTGTGATGCTGTGTCTCCTGGGCGTCTTGCGTCATCTGTGTTGTCTGGGTTTGTGTGCAGAAGCCCCAGTGCATGCAGAGCTTGGACAGAGGTTTCAGCGAAGTGACGAGGCCGGCCCTGGCTGGGGAGGAAGGTGGCCCCCAGTTGGAGTCCCAGCTGTGCCTTTTATTATCTCTGTGAGCTGGGACGCAGCACAAAGAGGGACAGTGACAATAATCAGAGCTGTCATCCTGTATCTTCTATTATCTGTGAATCAGGTGGAAACGTTTTCGTATCACTCAGAAAAGGCAGAGATTTAATTCAGAGGGTCGGGGGCACTCAAAGCTGTCGGAGAACTAGAGGAGCAAGGGTCACATTGTCACTCATGTCCACATTTGCCGCCGATGTGTGGCAAACCAAGAGGTCGCAGGAACCTCGGGGAATTGCCACGGGTGGCCTCAGCCCACGCAGCCCCAAGGTGGGTGTTTGGCGGGAACCCCAGGCAGCGGCTGCAGAAGCTTGTCAGTGCCAAATCCCACGTGTCTGCCCACTAGTGCCCAGGGAGCAGTGCCCCCAGGCTGTCCTGTAGGGGGTGGGTGCGTGGGGGTCTCTCATTAGTAGAAAAGTCGTTCCCAGCCCTCCAGCCCCTGCAGGGTGACGGCTGGGCGCTGAGTGGCCATCACCTATGGTCCTGAGCAATTAGCTTGACCACTGGCATTTGAAAACAAACCATAGAGCACACGAGCAGGACCACAGTGGAGACTCCGAATGGCTGGAAATGGGCTTCAGAGGCTTCGACATCAAATGTCACAGTGCTGTTGGCGGTCAGAGACATTGGCAGTCGGGCTTTGAGGCCAGCTTTGGGACCAGGAAAGTGCGGGAGCTGCGGTGGGCCCGCGGAAAGAGGACCTGTCTCATCTGGGGCTCTGATGCCCCCCTGACCCTGCTCAGCAGAGCCCCGCCCTGGATCCCCTTCCTCCTCCAAGTTCCCTTTCCGCACTTTGAACCACGAGCTCCTTTGCTGATGGTTTACCCTATAAAGTATCTTTTCCATAAAAAAAAAAAAAATTTAACGTTTATTAATTTTTGAGAGACAGAGACAGAGCATGAGCAGGGAAGGGACAGAGAGAGGGGGAGACACAGAATCCGAAGCAGCTCCAGGCTCTGAGCTGTCAGCACAGAGCCCGACGCGGGGCTCGAACCCACAAACCGGGAGATCATGACCTGAGCCAAAGTCGGACGCTTAACCGACTGAGCCACCCAGGCGCCCCTGAAGTATCTTTTTCCTAGATAGAGTTTTTAGCTTTTGAGGGTAGGCAACATGTCCTCAAATCTTCAGACCCCACAAAGAGACGTTTCTTTAACCTAACATGAGAATAGGCGTTTACCAGAAAACACGGGAAGGACAGGGAAGCACAAAGAGCACAAAATCTCCCGTAACCCCACCTCCCAGAGTAATGTGCTGCTGGCACTTTGGTGGCCACACCTCTGCATTTCCCCAGTACTCACACGTATATAAATGTGGGATTATGTTAATGCATTAATAACCAGTAACTGGTCACCTGATGCCTGCGAGGCATTGGCCGTGTTCTTCATTTTTTTATAACAATCATAAAAACACTGATAGACCGTGGGGACATGTATCACCGCATCTTCCTCGTGGTCAGGCTCAGCACGTCCCCTCCTCCTCTGAGGGACCCGACAGAGCAGGAAGCACCCCTTCCTGGCCCTCCATGCCAGGACCCATATTAGGACAGATACCCCCACCCCAAGGGGACCTGTGGTTTTGCTCATTGGGTGAATCTGTGCAGTTAGCCTCTCCATAAACCAGCCGAGCTAGAACATGTTCCCCAGTGAGCTTTATCAATAGTAAAATGGTCTGTCCACACATGCTGATCTCTGTATGGTCCATGCATGGGGTCTGGAGACAGGGGCTTGTGTCCTGACCCCTGCACATCTTGCTAAGTCTTCGCACACCTTCTCTAATTAATCCTTGGGTAACAGAACGGTTGGCATTAAATAGCCATTCTTTTTGGGGATAAAGCTAATGCACAGAGAGGTTAGTCACCTGCCCTCGATCACACAGCCGGTACCTGGTGAAGTTGGGTTTCCCCAGCTCTGCCTTTCTTTCTTCTTCTTCTTTTCTGTCTCTTTTCCTTTTTTTTTTTTTTTTAACAGCCTTTTGAGCTGTAATTCACATACCACGCAGTCACTCATTCGACGGGTATGAGTTAGTGTTTTTGGCATACTCACGGATAGGTGCAACCATAACCATGGCCACTTTTAGAACATTTTCATCACCTCAGAGGAAGCCCTTTCTCCCTCTTTTCCCTTTCTTCCTCCCCACCCCCAGCCTTAAGCGTGACTAATCGGCGTTCTGACTCCATGGATTTGTCTGCTCCGGACCCTTCACGTCAGGCCGTGCATGGTCTCTGTGTCTGGCGTCTGTCCCCGAACATGATGTTTGCAAGGCCCATCTATGTTGTGGCCCGAATAGCTCTTCATTCCTTTTGTGGACGAATAGTATTCCGTTGTGCGGATTTCCACGTTTTGTTTATCCGTTTCTCAGCGGATGGACATCTGGGCTGTTTTCACCTTTTGTCTAGGGTGCCTAGCTCTGCCTTTCTGGAAAGACTTCCCTGCGCCCTTCTAGTGGGTTGGTGGCTTCGAGTAAGGGCAACCAGGATGGCAGGGAGCCTGGGCTGCTCCTGCCTTCGCAGACAGGCCGATGACAGTCACCTCCCCAACCTGCAAGTTAGGTTCAGGCCAGAGAGGGGCGCGGCTGGGCCCCTGGAGCCAGATGGCCAGGGCAGCCTCAGTTCAGCTGAAGTCATTACTCCATCCAGGAGGGGGAGGAGGGGGGAGCTCAGAAGCAATAAAAATAGATGTCACAGCCCTCTCCTTCTCCAGGAAACCCAACTTGGAGGTGCAGTGCTATTGCCACAAGGGACAGGTCCTAAGTGATACTGTGCGGTGACACGGACCACAAGACAAGAGCTCTGGTTCCCTGTGAGTTCTGAGCACCTGAGCGGCAGAAGGTCCTGGATGGGTTGGGAGAGGGGAGAAGACATTCCCTCCCACCCCAAAGAGACGTTAGTGCTTGCTGGGACCAATGATCCCAGAGAGAGGGGCCCTGGTGGGGAGCCTGACCCGGTACCCTGGGTCTTGAGGTTGAGCTGGAATTGGTGGCCGGTGTCCCAGAGGGGCTCTGGCCTCCACACGGGATCTGTGTGTTCCTGGAGTCTGTGGTGAATGGGAATTAGGGACCCATGTCGCCACTGTGACCCGTGTCGCCGGCGGGGCTTGCTGTGCTCAGCAGCGGGGGTGGCCAGGCAGGCTGTTTCTGGAAAAGTCACCCTGCTCATTACGGGCTTTGGGGGGGGGGGTGCTCCCAAGGGTCATCGTGGGTTTGTTTGCCTGTCTTAGGAGTTGAGGACAATGTGGCCCTTTTGCTGCTGGTTCAGCAAAAGAGAATCTCCGAGATGCTGGCGAGATGCTGCCAGGGGCAGTAGCAGATGTAGAAGCGGCAACCCAGGGTGGAGAAGGGACCGAGAACGCGGGCTGGAGAGAAGGAGGGCCCGGGTCTCCTATGTGTGGGGACCGAGAACCTGGGCTGGAGAGGAGGAGGGCCCGGGTGTCCCCTGTGTGTGGGGACCGAGAACCTGGGCTGGAGAGGAGGAGGGCCCGGGTCTCCTATGTGTGGGGACCGAGAACGCGGGCTGGAAAGGAGGAGGGCCCGGGTCTCCTGTGTGTGGATGTAGCTTGTGAACACAGAGGAACCAATCTGGCTGAAGTAACAGCACCACTGGCTGCCAGGTGGTTCTACCTCTTCTCACACAGGGAGAGTGGAGACGAGAGTGCTTAAGTGACCTGCTGGAGGTCACACAGTTGGTGGCAGAGGGTAGCTGAGAGCTCAGGCTGCTGGCCCACACGACAGCTTCTGACCAACGCATTCTCCTGCAGACTCCCTGCAGTCGGGCTCCCGGCCCTGGCCAGGAACTCGTGCACTTGAGGGTTCAGGGAGGCGTAGGCGGGGAGGGCTCCCATGTTCCTCTGCTCCCCAAATACCTTTTGTTCTTCTTTTTTAAAAAATGGGGGTAAAACACACATAACACGCAATTTTCCACGATAGCCATTTTGAAGCGTGCAGCTCAGGGGCATGAAGTACACTCGTGTTGTGCGGCCATTCCCGCCATATGCCTCCAGAAGGCTTCCACCTTCCCAAACTGGAGCTCCGTCCCTCTCGGCCGCCCAGCCGCTGTCCCCAGCCCCTGGCATCCACCGTCTACTGTCTGTCCTGCTGAACTCGACTCTTCCAGTAAGCGGAGTCGTGTAGTATTTGTTGTTTCTGACGGACTTGTTTCACTGAGCATGATGATGTCCTCAGGGTTCATCCATGTTGTGGCTGGTGTCAGAATTTCCTTTCTTCAGGCCGAAAGATACTCCGCTGTGTGTAGAGACCACACTTTGCTCACCCGGTCATTACCCCGAAGGTTTTCCGTGTCTCTGTCCCAGACCACTTCAGTGAGCTGGGCAGACTGTGGTGTGTCTGCCAAAGAATCGTGTGGTTGTCTTTGAGCTATAGACACAATAAGGCCCCTGAACTCATCTCTGTCCTAAGCCCAAAGCCTATGAAAATGTGACTTAACGTGGTAAGAGGCACTTCTCAAATGTGATCCCTTTGGATCTTGGGATGGGGGACGATCCTGGATGATCCAGGCGGGACCAATGTGATCACAGAGTCCTTGCAAGGAGGGAGGGGGTGAGGAAAGAAGGGGATGGGGTCTGGAAGCACAGGTTAGAGTGCTGCCCTTGCTGGAGAAACCGCCAGTGAAGGACCTGGGCGCCTCTAGATGCTAGCAGGCAAGCTCCAGAAGGAGCACAGTGCTGTTGACACCCAGACTTCAGGACCTGTGACACCCAGACCTGGGGGGTGACTTTAGGACTTGTGACCCCACAGGTAGAGAGTGACTTTAGGACCTGTGGCCCCCAGAGCTGTGGGTGACTTTAGGACCTGTGACCCCCAGATCTGGAGGGTGACTTTAGGACTTGTGACCCCACAGGTGGAGAGTGACTTTAGGACCTGTGACCCCCAGAGCTGTGGGTGACTTTAGGACCTGTGACCCCCAGACCTGGAGGGTGACTTTAGGACTTGTGACCCCACAGGTGGAGAGTGACTTTAGGACCTGTGGCCCCCAGAGCTGTGGGTGACTTTAGGACCTGTGGCCCTCAGAGCTGGGGGTGACTTTAGGACTTGTGACCCCCTGACCTGGGGGGTGACTTTAGGACTTGTGACCCCACAGGTGGAGAGTGACTTTAGGACCTGTGGCCCCCAGAGCTGGGGGGTGACTTTAGGACATTTGGCCCCCAGACCTGGGGGGTGACTTTAGGACCTGTGACCCCCAGGGCTGTGGGTGACTTTAGGACCTGTGGCCCCCAGAGCTGGGGGTGACTTTAGGACATTTGGCCCCCAGACCTGGGGGGTGACTTTAGGACCTGTGACCCCCAGGGCTGTGGGTGACTTTAGGACCTGTGGCCCCCAGAGCTGGGGGTGACTTTAGGACCTGTGACCCCCTGACCTGGGGGGTGACTTTAGGACTTGTGACCCCACAGGTAGAGAGTGACTTTAGGACCTGTGGCCCCCAGAGCTGGGGGGTGACTTTAGGACATTTGGCCCCCAGACCTGGGGGGTGACTTTAGGACCTGTGACCCCCAGGGCTGTGGGTGACTTTAGGACCTGTGGCCCCCAGAGCTGGGGGTGACTTTAGGACATTTGGCCCCCAGACCTGGGGGGTGACTTTAGGACCTGTGACCCCCAGGGCTGTGGGTGACTTTAGGACCTGTGGCCCCCAGAGCTGGGGGTGACTTTAGGACCTGTGACCCCCTGACCTGGGGGGTGACTTTAGGACTTGTGACCCCACAGGTAGAGAGTGACTTTAGGACCTGTGGCCCCCAGAGCTGGGGGGTGACTTTAGGACATTTGGCCCCCAGACCTGGGGGGTGACTTTAGGACCTGTGACCCCCAGGGCTGTGGGTGACTTTAGGACCTGTGGCCCCCAGAGCTGGGGGTGACTTTAGGACCTGTGGCCCCCAGGGCTGTGGGCTGACAAATATGTTTTAAGCCACACAGTTTGTGGTCATTTCTTACAGCAGCTGCGGGAACCGCATAGGCTCCTAAGTCTGCACAGTACATGCCCAGGCTTCCGGAAGCCTTCCTGAATGCCCATTAGGGGATCCCAGGGTGGGAACCGCACACGGAGGGCAGCGTGTGGCCCTGCAGCCTGCAGCATACGACACACACCCTCCTTTGCCTTCAGCGGCACGGGGCTCAGTGGGGTGGCAGCCGTGTGACGAAAGCACACAGGGCGCGTCCAGGGTCTGGTCCTCAGGAAGTCTCCTTCGGCCAGAGTGGGCCATTTATGTTTCTCAGTAAACTTCCCGATTTCATCTACCTTTCGAACTTGAGTGAGAAAGTTGTATGAAGGGGAAAAAACCATAAAAGTTGTATGTAGGGCTCTGTAAAGACTTAGAATCTCCCTGTGGATGTGATTTCCCTTTTCTGTCCTCAACGCTTTTCATTTCTGCGTTCCCTTCTCTTTCATTGGTGATACTCGCCAGGGGTTCTTATCTGTTTCTGCTTGTCCCTAACCGAGGAATCCAGAGGAATTCTTCCTTCCCAGTCTCAAGATGACTCATTAGAAACAAATAGAATCTCAACACGTGTTTTAATTGGGTTTGGGTTCTGTTTTTGGTGACCTGGGACTCCGCGGTGAAAACGCTCTCCTCTGCTGCCGCTTCTCTTTTCTTCACCAAACCCGATGGCGGACAGTGCGTTTCAAGCAGGGCACATGGGCATGAAGCCCCAGCTTTAGTGCTTCCATATGTTTGTCGGTTACCCTGTTTGGGGAAGTTGAGATGGTGATGATGCGTCAGCCTGGGAGGGATCCGGTGCTCTGGTCCCGAGATGGCGTGGACCAGCTCGCGCTGCCCTCTGAGATGGAAGTTCAGAAGCCCAGGCTCCCAGAAGCAACTGTTGGCTGGGGTGCTGGGTTGATTTTCCTGGCCGGGGGTGATGGCACTGCTGTGTCTCCCCAGGTGGCTGGAGAGATGTGGCTGTGGCTCTCTCTGAGCCCAGGAGGAGCCGATGGGCTGGATGCTGAGGAGGAGTGGGCTCTGTGTCCGGGAGATGGAGGAGCAACCATGTGGCATCCAGAAGCTTCCACCGGCACCTTGCCCCAGCCTTGGTGTCTCATCCACGTCACACACTTGGTCCGTGTTCCCTGTCCGTGTTCCCCGGGCAGGGTGCTGGAGTTGAGGTAAAGGCCCCAACAACTCGTGTGTAAACAGTCAGCTGCTGGTGCCCCAGAGGGCAGAGAGGGCAGTCCTTGCCTACCCTTGGGAGAGGATTTCCAGGGGGTGCAGCTGGTTCTGGCCTCAAAATGCTCGGAGGCATGTTCAGCAAGACCGCCACAAAGGGCACTGGCCGAAAAGGCAAACTGAGGCAGGCATTCAGAGGCCACCTCCTGACCTGCAGCTGTCCTGGTGGTCAGGGGACCTGGAATGTGGGAGGGACAGCTGACCGAGGCTGGCGGGAGGGCCCTGGGTGCATGAAAGCCCCTGGCCTGCTCTCAGATGTCCCTGTGGCTGGCCTCAGGGCCAGGTCCCTGCTGGGTGTGAACTTTCCGTGTCACGGGGGGTTGGGGGTGGTGGTTGGGGAGAGCAGACCTCCCTGTGGGGTCTGGAACTCAGCCTTGGCCCACCTCTGTCCTGGAGGCCGGCCCACTGGGAGTAGCCATGAAGCAAGGCCATGATGGAGGTGGTTCTGACCCCTGAGTGACCTGAGCTCCGACCCAGGAAGGGAGGGCTGTCCTCTCTGGCTGTCCCCCTTGACCCCCTGGTGCAGCCCAGTCTTGCAGACTCCTGTCTGCCTTGGTCCCCAGGATCCTTGGTGGGAATCAAGAGGCCAAAGGTGTCAGATCTTCTGAGACCAGTTTCTGCCTCTAGAAAAGGAGGGCTGTTGTGGGAGCTGAGTGGGCCTGGACATGGGGTTTGGGAAGGCCTGAGCTCTAGCTGCCCCGAGGGTTCCCTCTGAGACACAGAGGCTGAACAAGCTTCTCTGATAATGAAAATAAGCAGCCCCACTCCTGCTGTGGTTGAGAGGGGCCCACCGTCTCTCTCCACACTGCAATGACCAGACTGCACCTCAACTGACGTGGGTCCTGGCGGTGGCCCCAGAGCACGAGCCCGTTTGTGGCAGAGTGGATCCCGGCCCGGGAGGTTGTTTTAGGGAAGATCTTTTGGGTCCCTTTCTCCAGGACAGCTCGCTGAAGCCCATGGTGAGGGAGGGTGTGCGAGGACCCCCCAGAGGTGACCTCATCTGGTGACAGGACTTGGCAGATGTGATTAAGTTCAGGATCTTGAGACGGGGCTGATTCTGGAGGACCCAGATGCAATCATGGGTGTCATGGATGGAGGGAGAGGGACAGTGATTTGGGGGGGGGGGCGGAGACTGGAGGATGTGGCCGCCAGCTGAGGGGCTCGAAGGGGCGGGAAATGGATCTGCCTGGAGCCTCTGGAAGGAACCAGCCCCGTCAACACCTTGACTCTGACCCAGGGAGACTTGGTTTGAACTCCTGGCTTGCAGAACCACAGGGTGTTGTGAAGCCATTCGGTCTGTGGTGATTTGTGATAGCAGCCATGGGAGGCGAGCCCCAGGGGACAGGCGGCCTTCGTGGGTGGGAGCAGGGAAGAGCAGGGCTGAGCAGACACACATGGTGCTCAGGGAGACCCTCTGAGCTGGTGTGGCCACCCTTCTCCATCTGGGGAAACAGGCCTGGGGAGAAGCAGCTTGCCCAAGATCGCACACCTGCTTGGGGACCAACCCCACATTTCCTTGTTAGTGCCTGACCCTATGTTTCCTCCACCTCCTAAAGAAAACACATGCGACAGTCTGTGAGGGGCTCTTTGTCTAGAATCTTCCCCAGTGTCCTTCTCGGATCCTCAAGAACAGGGTCCGGCTTCCAGAGTTCACAGCCTTGGGGATGCAGAAAAGGAGAAAGAGCCTCTGTCACTGCTCGCCCCAGAGCAGCTGGGCCACGTCACACCCTGACACCCATCTGCAAACCTCACTGGGCCGTGGGTCCCAGGGTGGGGCCTGGAGTGAGGCCAGAGAGGCACCCAGAACACAAATCGAACGTGGGCCCACTCACAGGTGCTGACTCACATCGCGTGGCCCCGAGGGTGGCAGCGGCCTCGCTCCCCTCACCTCGTCGGCCCAGTTGGCTGCTCCCCCTGCAGCCAGTCCCACTGGGTGTGAGCAGACTCTTTGGGTCCTGTCAGTGGACTGGGTCGCCCCCGTTCTGAGCCTGCTTCTGCACAGATCCTCCGGCCATTCTCCCTTTAGGCTTCCGCAAGGCCCTGCGCTGTTGAGGGAGTGCTGAGTACTGGCGCAGTCCAGTCAAGAGGGAGGGAGGCTGGACCGGGATAGGTCAATGGGAGGTGGAGGGGAAGGAGAGAGGACCGCGGAGGAGGGCCTGCAGACATCTGGTGCCCGCAGGCTTCAGCATGGCACGATGGTGGTGCTGAGGACAGCGTGGGGGCTGGGAGGACCTGGCGCAGGTGCAGCGATGGGGCAGAGCCAGCCCCTTGGCTTGCGCGGTGCTGGACGGAGGAGGCGGGCGCCGGACAGGGGAGGCAGGTGCTGGGTGAGGCACGCATGAGAGTGCCTGCGATACATCTGAGTGCAGGGACCCTCACGTCATGCTGTGCTGTGGTGGGTGACACTTGGGCCAGCCTCTCTGGGGAGATTTTTCTGGAAATGACAGCTGGCACATCCTATTCTCAGCCATCCCCCTTGGACTGTTATGCCGGGACTGGATTTGTGCACGTCGTGGGTGTCACGTGGTCGTCTGCAGCCTTACAGGATGGGAAGCAGCCAGGGTGTCAGTTAATGATCTGTCATTTGAATCATGATCTGTCCGCACAGCAGAGGAACATGCAGCTTGGGACGAGAGAGGGCATCCCTTGTGTCCTGACTCGGGAGGGCTGGGTGACGCTGGTCGTGGTGGCGACAAACGTGGCATCCCCGCCACATGCTACCCTCTTCACTTGTGGAGACTCACTTCTCTGAAATACGTTGTAAAGTGGGAAAACCTCGATGTGGAATTATTCCTGGATGACCAGCTACCTTTTGGTAGAAAAGCACTTTCCAGAATGGAGGTGGGAACAACTGGGGTGATTGGGGACCGGTGGGGAGAGAGTTTGCTGCTGGGTGCTTGGCTCTTTTTGCATTTTCTATCATGTAAGTAAGACTTGCACCTGCTCAAAACTAGTTAAAAGAAAGAAGTCAAGTAAAGACCATTGAATGCACTATTGCTTTGGAGGGAACCACGTGAGAAGCAGCTCAGGAAGCTGTGAGCCCAGCAGCCACTTTCCCATCCAAGCAGACTGTTTTCCCTTGAGTGGGATTAGCTGATGTTTGAAAAGGAAGGAGAAAGACACACACAGAGACAGAGACAGAGACAGAGAAGAAGAGAGGAAGAAAGAGAGAGGCAGAACATCCTTCGTGCACTCCATACGGCACATAAGTCTCCAGCCCTCTGTTTTCCTGAGGACTTTTTAATGGGCTGTAACATGACATTTAACAGCGAGAGACTTGGTGCCAGAATCGTGAGCACTGGTATGACAGAAATACAGAGGGAATCCCTGCGGGCACGTTCTTCACTAACCGTGGCAGAAGGTACACCGTGGTAGCTGAGACACGGGGCTGTGGATGCTGGTTCCAATAGACTCACCAGCCGTGTGACCTTAGACCAGTCGCCCAACGGTCCTGGTGCCCTGTCTCTTCATTGGCAATGGGAAGAATAATAGTACCGTTCTCGGGGTTGCAGGGGGCACGCGGCCGCCGATGCTGATGCTGATGCTTTCATCAGACCCACCACAGTGCTCACTCCATGTCCCTGCAAGTGCACTTCTGCACCTGCACCCACTGCCCCTTGGACACAGTGTGAGAAGGGACACTCTGGCCTTGAGGCTCTCCTTGGGAGCTCAGTGCTTGCTGGTGGCCTCCTGTTGTGCGCACACAGTCCTGTCCAGAACGACGGCCCTTTCCCTGGCCCTCAGCTCAGTTAGCACCTTGTTGGCTTCCCTCTGGGTTCTTCACAGCTATGCTTGTGCACACGTTCTAAATATTTGCCTGGTGGAGCCCAAATTCTCTTGCCCTCCATCCCTTCTTACTCCTGGACGATCGCACAAGGGAGCTAATTAGCACCACATTTAATGGTAGCCTCCTCCTTGAACATGGGCCCACCCGAGCATGGAATCCTTTTGGGGCTGGGCTGTGTTCACTTCACTGATGGACACGAGAATCGATCCCTGGTTCACTTTACATCTGCAGCCCCACTGTTTCCATCCACACGGAGGGAGTTCTAGGGGATCCCGCTGCGAATGTTTTGTGTAGAAACGAAAAAAAAAATCTTCAAACTTGAAAGAGCAAATTGAGGTTAACAGTGGGTGATTTTTTTACTTTTTATTCATTTATTTTTTTCACTTAAATTCCAGCTAGTTAACATATAGTGTAATAGTAGTTTCAGGCCTACAGTATAGTGATTCAACACGTCCAGATGACACTAGGTGCTCACCATGACAGATGCCCTCCTTTGTCCCCATCAACTGTGTCCCCTGTCCCCCCACCCCACCTCCCCTCTGGTGACCATCAGTGTGTTCTCTGGAGTTAGGAGTCTGCTTCTTGGTTTGTCTCTCTTTTATTTCCCCCTTTGCTCATTTGTTTCTTAAATTCCATGTGTGAGTGAGACCATATGGTATTGGTCTTTCTCTGACTTATTTCACTTAGTATAATATACTCTAGTTCCATCCGTGTTGTTGCAAAATGGCAAGATTTCATTCTTTTTTATGACTGAGTCGTATTCCTTTTTTTTATACACCACATCTTCTTTATCCATTCATCAGTCAGTGCACACAGGCTGCTTCCATACTGTGGCTGTTGTCGATAATGCTGCTGTAAACAATTGGGGATTGTTGGAGACATGTATCCATTTTGTATCCAGTTGTATCCAATTGAAGGATACATGTATCCCTTCAAATGAGTATCTTTGTATTCTTTGGGTAAATACCCAGTAGTACCATTACTGGATCATAGGTAGTTCTATTTTTAAATGTTTGAGGAACCTCCACACTGTTCTACAGAGCAGCTGTCCCAGTTTGCATTCCCGCTAACAGCACAAGAAGGTTCCCCTTTCTCCTCATCCTCGCCAACACTTGTTGTTTCTTGGTGACTTTTTTTTTAATGTTTAGAATATTACGTTTGCCAACATACTATTTCTGTGGGTCAAGGAGCCCCAGGCATGTCTGTGGAACTGAGATTTTTCTAGAGATTCCACATCTCCGGCACTGAAGGGGAAAACTGCCCTCCCTCTCCCCCGCCATCCCCATTGCAGCAGCCAGATGTGTTGGTTATCTATTGCCATGTAACAAATTATCCCTAAAGCATAGCCACTTAATACAACCCCAAACATTTCCTGTCTCCCACAGTTTCCAAGGGCATTCGGAGCAGCTCAGCTCCTCCTCTGGTGCCTCCGGTTCAGGGTCTCTCAGGAGATGGTAATCGGGATGGTCCTCAGGGTGTCTGTGTCATGTGAAGGCCCAACCAGGGCTGGAGTCTGCTTCTGAGACAGCTTCTCATGTGGCTGTGGGCAGGAAGCTTCAGTCCACTGCCACGTGAATGCGGGCCCCTTCACGGCGCTGGGCTTTTTAGATACTGTATTATAGCGAATGCAGATTTGGAATTACATTTCAGATAATGGTTTATTTTATTTTGTTTTAGTAGTTTTGTTGGACTTTAGTATTTTACTTTAGTAGTTTGCTTGGACTTCAGTTCTGAAACCTGTCCTTCCCAGCTATGTGCGGCGGTCTCTGCTCAGACCTACTCAGTTCTTGTTTGAATTTGCAGCCTGGCCTCCCGTGACCCCTGGTGTCTGTCTGCACAGCTGGTGGGCAGCTGGTGCACGTGGCTGAGGGTGTGCACGAATTGTGTGCGGGGGGGGGGTGTCTATGTGGCAGCATGTGCACAGCGCAGGCCTCAAGATGCCTTTGCTTTCACCATCCTCTGGGCTTCGTGGTTCTAGTTCCTGGACAGGCAGGGACGAGGGGAAATCCTAACCTTCTGCGCCACTCTCGTTTCCAGAATCCCCATTCAGCTTCTGGCCAGGAGCTGCTCATCCCCCCTCCTGAGACCACAGCCCCCGGCCACTGGAGCCAGGGCTCCCCTGCAGGTTTGTGGCTCACGGCCATTAGCTGACCCCACCCCCAAATTGGATGTGCTGCCTGGTTTCCAAAGCCACACGCCTTGCCCATCAAGGGTTGGGGGGACGTCGAAGACTGAACCTGCCTTAGAGTGCATGCGAGTGCCCTGGGGCTGTTGTGGCAGGTGGCCACAGACCGGAGGCTTCCAGCAGAGCTGGCTGCGGGGGTCCGATTTTCTCCGCTCTGTCTCTGTGCTGTGATGGTCGCTCATCGTAGCTGAGAACACTAGTAGCCTCTCACTGTCGCCTCTGTTTGCTTGCCCTGATTTTGCACTTGTACGAACGACTCTTAACTTTGGTGAACCATCTTCTGGTTTTCCAACTCACTGCCGTGGCCCCGCTGGCTAGGATAGCTGTGGGGTGGGAACCCTGTGGGAGAGGCCCCCTCCATTTGGGCAGAACAGACACGGGAGGCTTTCTCCACTGGACGCCTCTGCCCCTGTCCTGCACATACTGGGTGCTTGATAGCATTTTCTTGAATGCTTGAAAGTTCGGAAGGCCAGAAAATGTAAACTTCAAGAATAAGTGTGGCCCCAGCTACGACCATTACAGGATCACCAGGATAAGGGTTCAGACATGTCAATGCAGATAAGTAGAAAGTCCTGTATTTAAGTTGAAAGGACCAGTTGCCACAGTATTAGATCAGGGTGAGTGGGCTCAATTGTGGAACAAGCTGCAAACTCCAAACGAATCAACAGCAAGTTGCTGGAATATTGCAACAGCCCTGATCACACCGGTAATGGTGGAGACCACTCTGTCTAGAGCATCATTCTCCAAAGTGTGTATTTGGTCCCCAAGGTGCTTGTGATACAAGTCCCAAGGTTAAATCAGCAGAGAAAATATGACATCCCTGTGCCCCTCTTGGTGGTTCAAACCCATGGTGCTTGTTGGCACGGTAAAGTCACTGAGAAGTCCCACAGAAAACACTGGTAGATTTGTTTAGCCCCATATTTGCCAAATGATTTGACCGTGGAGTCCTTCAGTAAGTGTGATGCCCACAGACGTGCTGTAGGACACTTTCCTATGGAACCCACTCTGGAGAATGCCTATCCGTAGGGAGGAGTCTTTGACGAGAGGTGTGGACCCAGTTGAAATGGTGGTTTGGGGCCAGGGTGTCCAGAGCCCAAAAGGCGGGGTGGGTTGGGACGCCTGAATGTAGGGTGGGAGCCTTGTGGGGATTTTGAGAAAGGAATCCGTGTCACCAAGTGGCTATAGGGCTTGGGTATGAATTGGGGCCACACGAGAGAGTCGAGGGCCTCCCAAGGGGATCCATGCCTGGTCCGTGCCTCATATGGCCAGTGATGCTGTCAAGCGCTCGTCAATCCCAGTTACCTCCAGGTCCTGTGTCTGTGTCTGCCTGAGTCCTAGCGAGGGAACAGCTGGGAGATGAGTGTATGCTCGGGGCTGCCCGAGGTGGAGCGGGGTGAGGCCCAAAGGAAGCTGGAAAGTCCAGAGGCCAGGCCAGAGAGAGGCTCACTGCTCACACCCTCCATCCTCGCTGGCAGGGACCCTGTAAACACCTTTGGGCCTGGCCCTTTGCAGTCAGGATGAGTACTGTGTGGATGCCTCCACCCAGCCCTCCATGCTGGGCCCGCGGCGGGGCATGGAACATGTGTGTTTTGGGAAGCAGCAGGGGCCTGTGACTTCCCCAGGGTCCGGCGAGGGGCATGTCAGAGCCTGTGTGATGAAGGGCGGCCTGCAGGCCCCAGTCCCTGCTCAGCCAGAGCCCAAGTAAACATGGCTCCAGTGATCCCAGAGCAAACTAGCTTGAAAGAAGCCTAGAGAATGCTTCTAGCACCAACTTCCTCGGTTGGACAGTCGGGAAACTGAGGCTCAGAGTGGGGAAGGGATCTCTGGCAGCTGAGATAGTTCTGGGACCCTGGGTCTGGGCCTTGATTACGGGACTCCCTTGCCTGCCCCGAGGGTGCTCCAGAAGCCCAGCCCCCTGGGAGCAGAGTACCAGGAACCACAGCCTCCTTATGCCCGTGGGGTGAGTTATGTTGTTGGGGGCAGGAAGGACAAGAGTTGTGTTACTTAGAATTCCCTCAGCTTAGAAAAGGAAAACACAGCACTTCTTTCCTTCTAGAGTCTTTAAAACACAAAACTTGATTCTTCGAGAAACGTGATCACCTTGTGTGATTTTCATTGTTCTGGCTTGGCCAGTAGACAGTTTAAAGGAAAAGATGAGCTACTTACAATGTTTTGTTAATTGAAAAAAGGTTAGCATTTCAAAATATTTTATTACAGACAATTCCACACGTCTACAAAAGTAGGAGGATGTTCTGGGAGCCTCTGCTACCCAACCATGGCCACAACCAGCATTGGCGTTACTTCCTCTGCCCTCGCACTCGCTCCGCCAGCCGGGGCTGTCCGTTTCTTTGTGTTTTTGTTTGTTTGCTTGTTTGCTTGCTTGCTTGCTTATTTATTTATTTATTTTTGAGAAAGAGGGCACAAGCGAGTGAGGGGCAGAGAGAGAGAGAGGTGGAGAGAGAGAGAAGCGGGGCTCACCCGAAGTGGGGCTCGAGATCACCAGATGTGGGACTCGGACTCACAAACTGTGAGATCGTGATCTGAGCTGAAGTCAGATGCTTAACTATGAGCCACCCAGGCACCTGCTGCCGGGCTTATTTTGAAACAAATTCCCGATACTGTATCTTTTCATCTCTCACTAGGTCAGTATGTGTCTCTAAAAGACACATATCTATGTATTTTTTAAATAAAAATTTTATGTTGAGTTAGTTGTAGATTTGCACACCTTGCAAGATATAAAACGAAGAGATGCCGTACACACTCGCGATCTCTTCTGTTAGACACAGCCTTGGTGTCATCATACCCAAAATGTTTAGCAGTCACTACTCGATTTCATCCAGTATGCACACAATGTTTACATCTCCTGAATGGCCTAGCGTCTCTCTTTTTAAGTGTTTGATTGGTTAACTTTAGTTAGCTAGTTGTCCAAGTTTGTCACGTACATCCAGTCTGTCCCCAGTGTCTAGTTAATTAATGAATTGAAAAAGTTAACAGCTTTTATTGAGATATAATTGTCATACCACATGATTCACCCATTTAAAGTGTACAATTCAGTGACTGTTTAAGTAGCTCTTAATTTAAGATGTGATAGGATCTCCACCCATTGTGGAAAATGCAGACAGTGCCAGCTTGTACAGTGTTGACATGAAAGCTTTGAGCCACCTTTCTCCAGTGAATCCCTCCTTTTGTTATGTTAGTTTAGCAACAATTAAAAATAAGACACGTGCAGAAGACAGAGGCCAAAGAGGAGGAAACGTTTATCCTGTACCCTGCATCTAGGCCAGACCACCAAATCTAGTTCAAATTCTTCCCCATTCCCGGAGGTATTCTTTTCATTAAAAAAAAAAAAAAAAGTATGAAATTTTGAATATTTTGCACTTCGCAAACGCTAGCCCCAAAATGGCTGAAGAATCATTGCCGAATGCTCTTTGCTAGCTCTGTGAGCGGGACCCAAATGGCATCCAGCAACCTTATGTGGTCCCTGGGGCCCCCAGCCAAGGTATCCGTGGAGAGAGCTCAGGGGACCTGCAGACTGGATGGAAAAATATCGCGTCTTTATTTTCCCCAACTGCTAACTGAAATTTAGCATTTCCTTCCATTGTGGATAAAGGGAACAAGCCAGTAGCACTGACAGAGTCTGAGACTTGGTCATGAGCAAAATCACAGACATTTCCTTCTCGTGGGACGGTCTTGGCTGCTCAACTATATTCTGAGCTCAGGGCTACTTTGAGTTAAAGGAGCCGTTAGGCTGTGAGATCTGTGTTCCTGACAAAGCACGTATGTGACTATATCACAATTGAAAATAGTTTAATCACTGTATTTCAATATAATTGTTTCCTTTGTAATCCTGCACACTTGATGTATTTAAAAACATTCTGAGAAGGGGCTCATTGGTTTTGTAAGACTTCCAAAGGGGTCTGAGTTCCCCCAAAGGTTAAGAACCTCCAGATTGGAAAGAAATTTTTTTTCTGAGTCACTGATGATTTACTCTCAAGTTTTAATTTTTAAAAATTCAGGACCCCTTTACAGAGCTCAGTTGCCTCCTGCTTCCCAGCCAAGCCTGTTCTCATTTTTCAGGGCCAAACGTGAGCCCGGCGCCAGGGTCCGGGGGAGAGAGGCAGCGGGAAGACAGATACTGGGATGTCTCTGTCGTGCGGGGAGCCGGGCAGGGCTGTTTTCAGTGGCTGCCTGCCCTTCCCTCAGATGCATATGCAGCTGCCTCTCCCAGTGCCGAGCCCGCCCTCCCAGAGGGATGGATTGAGGGGGGCGCAGCCCCCGGATGGGACGGAGGAGGCCCTGGCTCCCCCATGTTCTGGAAGTGATTTGCCCACCTCTTTGCTGCTGGGCAGGAGGCCCTGTGGGTGCTGGGGGCTTCTAGGGCAGCAGGTCAGTTCAGCACAGAGGGACAGAGGTGGTGCGGTGTCTGCGTACCATGTCCGCCTCCCGTGTCCGCCTCCCGTGTCCGCGTCCCGTGTCTGCCTCCCGCGTCCTGTGTCCGCGTCCAGTGTCCGCATCCCGTGTCCGCCTCCCGTGTCCGCCTCCCGTGTCCGCGTTCCGTGTCTGCCTCACGTGTCTGCGTCCTGTGTCTGCCCCCTGTGTCCGCCTCCCGTGTCCACGTCCCATGTCCGCGTCCCGTGTCCATGTCCCGTGTCTGCATCCCGTGTCCACGTCCCGTGTCCGCCTCCCGTGTCCGCCTCCGTGTCCGCGTCCCGTGTCCGCCTCCCGTGTCTGCGTCCCGTGACCGCCTCTCGTGTCCGCCTCACATGTCTGCGTCCTGTGTCCACGTCCCGTGTCCGCCTCCTGTGTCCGCCTCCCGTGTCTGCCTCCCGTGTCCACCTCCCGTGTCCGCCTCCTGTGTCCGCCTCCCATGTCCACGTCCTGTCTCTGCCTCCTGTGTCTGCCTCCCGTGTCCATGTCCTGTGTCCGCCTCCTGTGTCTGCCTCCTGTGTCCGCGTCCTGTGTCCACGTCCTGTGTCCGCCTCCGGTATCCGCCTCCCGTGTCCGCCTCCCGTGTCCGCCTCCCGTGTCCGCCTCCCGTGTCCACGTCCCATGTCCACGTCCCGTGTCCGCGTCCCGTGTCCGCCTCCTGTGTCTGCGTCCCTTGTCCGCCTCCCACGTCCTGTGTCCGCATCCCGTGTCCGCGTCCCGTGTCTGCCTCCTGTGTCAGCCTCCCGTGTCCACGTCCCGTGTCCACCTCCTGTGTCCACGTCCCATGTCCGCCTCCCATGTCCGCCTCCTGTGTCTGCATCCTGTGTCCGCCTCCCGCGTCCTGTGTCTGCGTCCCTTGTCCGCCTCCCACGTCCCGTGTCCGCGTCCCATGTCCGCCTCCCGTGTCCGCCTCCTGTGTCCGCGTCCCGTGTCCGCGTCCCGTGTCCGCGTCCCGTGTCTGCGTCCCGTGTCCGCCTCCTGTGTCCGCCTCCTGTGTCCGCCTCCCGTGTCCGCGTCCCGTGTCCGCCTCCCGTGTCCGCGTCCCGTGTCCGCGTCCCGTGTCCGCCTCCCGTGTCCGCCTCCCGTGTCTGCCTCCCGTGTCCACATCCCGTGTCCTCCTCCCGTGTCCGCCTCCCGTGTCCGCATCCCGTGTCCGCCTCCCGTGTCCATGTCCCATGTCCACGTCCCGTGTCCGCGTCCCGTGTCCGCCTCCTGTGTCTGCGTCCCTTGTCCGCCTCCCACGTCCTGTGTCCGCATCCCGTGTCCGCGTCCCGTGTCTGCGTCCCATGTCCGCCTCCTGTGTCCGCCTCCCGTGTCCGCGTCCCGTGTCCGCGTCCCGTGTCCACCTCCCGTGTCTGCCTCCCATGTCCGCCTCCTGTGTCCGCCTCCTGTGTCCACGACCTGTCTCTGCCTCCTGTGTCCACCTCCTGTGTCCTCCTCCCGTGTCCGTGTCCTGTGTCCGCCTCCTGTGTCCGCGTCCTGTGTCTGCCTCCAGCATCCGCCTCCCGTGTCCACCTCCCGTGTCCACGCCCCGTGTCTGCCTCCCGTGTCTGCCTCCCGTGTCCGCGTCCCGTGTCCGCGTCCCGTGTCTGCCTCCCGTGTCCACGTCCCGTGTCCGCCTCCTGTGTCCGCATCCTGTGTCCGCCTCCCGTGTCCGCCTCCCGTGTCTGCATCCTGTGTCCACCTCCCGTGTCCGCCTGCTGTGTCCGCCTCCCACGTCCACGTCCTGTCTCTGCTTCCTGTGTCTGCCTCCCGTGTCCATGTCCTGTGTCCGTGTCCTGTGTCCACCTCCTGTGTCCGCGTCCTGTCTCCGCCTCCTGTGTCCGCCTCCTGTGTCCGTGTCCTGTGTCTGCCTCCAGTATCCGCCTCCCGTGTCCACCTCCCATGTCCGCCTCCCGTGTCCGCATCCCGTGTCCGACTCCCGTGTCCGCCTCCCATGTCCACGTCCCATGTCCGCGTCCCGTGTCCGCGTCCCGTGTCTGCCTCCTTTGTCTGCGTCCCTTGTCCGCCTCCCACGTCCTGTGTCCACATCCCGTGTCCGCGTCCCGTGTCTGCCTCCTGTGTCTGCGTCCCATGTCCACGTCCCGTGTCCACCTCCCGTGTCCACATCCCATGTCCGCCTCCCATGTCTGCGTCCCATGTCCGCCTCCCGTGTCTGCGTCCCGTGTCCGCCTCCCGTGTCTGCGTCCCGTGTCCGCGTCCCGTGTCCGCCTCCTGTGTCTGCATCCCGTGTCTGCGTCCCGTGTCCGCCTCCCGTGTCTGCGTCCCGTGTCCGCCTCTCGTGTCCGCCTCCCGTGTCTGCGTCCTGTGTCCACGTCCCGTGTCCTCCTCCCATGTCCGCCTCCCGTGTCTGCCTCCCGTGTCTGCGTCCTATGTCCATCTCCCATGTCCGCCTCCCGTGTCCACATCCTGTGTCCACCTCCCGTGTCCGCCTCCTGTGTCCGCCTCCTGTGTCCACGTCCTGTCTCTGCCTCCTGTGTCCGCCTCCTGTGTCCTCCTCCCGTGTCCACGTCCTGTGTCTGCCTCCTGTGTCTGCCTCCTGTGTCCGCGTCCTGTGTCCGCCTCCAGTATCCGCCTCCTGTGTCCACCTCCCGTGTCCACGTCCCGTGTCCGCCTCCCGTGTCCGCCTCCTGTGTCCACGTCCCACATCCGCGTCCCGTGTCCACGTCCCGTGTCCGCCTCCCATGTCCGCGTCCCATGTCCACCTCCTGTGTCTGCGTCCCGTGTCCGCGTCCCGTGTCCACACCCCGTGTCTGCCTCCCGTGTCCATGTCCCGTGTCCGCCTCCCGTGTCCGCCTCCCGTGTCTGCCTCCTGTGTCCGCCTCCCGTGTCTGCGTCCCGTGTCCGCCTCCTGTGTCCACCTCCCGTGTCCGCCTCCCGTGTCTGCATCCTGTGTCCACCTCCCATGTCCGCCTCCCGTGTCTGCATCCTGTGTCCGCGTCCTGTGTCCACTTCCTGTGTCTGCCTCCTGTGTGCCCCCCATGGGGTCTCAGCAGCATAGCCAAGGGCACATGCAAGTTGGTACCGGCGAAAGCTCTCCCCCAGGCCTCCTGCCACGGGCCCCCAGTCCACGGTTTTTCTGTTACAGCATGACTGTTGATGTGCAAAAGGCTCCCTTTGAAGGCAGAGACTGAAGGAAGCCAAATTTATTTGTTCATTTGCCAAATACTGAGCCTCAGGACATGGTGTCCAGCGCCAGGAATGTTTGGGTGAGAGAAGCAGGGGAGGCGCCTGTCTGGAAGAATGTAAAGTGAGTGGGAAGATAGACTATTGGAAAAGAAACGTCGCCATCAGAGGTGACGAGGCCCCAGAGGACAGGGCACCATGCTGGAAATTACTGGAAGGGAGCTGGCACAGCCTGGAAAACCTCTCTGAGCAGGTGACATCTGAGCTGTACTGGAGGGTGACAATGACCCAGACACGAAGGGGAGAAGGAGGGATGAACATTGCAGACAGAGGGCAAAGCTTCTAGAAGGGCCCGAAGGTGAGAAAGGGACTCTGTGTGGGGAAAAGCCAAAACAGCTGCAGTGCAATGAGGGAGGTGGGCTGGGGTCAGGGGCCAAAGGTCACAGGAGCTGGGCTTTGGAGGCCGGGGCCGAGTTTGCATTTCTTGGCTAAGTTCCAAGCAGGGTTGTGGCATAAACGCAAGGCGTGCTGCCATGTTGGCATGGCCTGAGCTTCGGGATTCTTAGTGGTGCCGGCACCAGGCCTGCTGAGAGTGAGATGCTGCTAGGCACGGTTTTGCCTGGAATTATGCTAGGTGGAACCACCCACCATCCGTACTCTCATTCTGCAGCGCCCACTGGCTGGGTAGCCAGCCAGCCTTCATACCCTTGATGCTCACCTTCCCAGGGCGTGCTGGTGACCATCTGCAAGGACCCCACATTTTCCACCCGGCAGCCCCTCTCAGCCCACCAGGGCACACCGGAGATGCTGGGGGTCCTTAGTGGGCGAGGGATAGGACTAGAGAATAGATAGCCCAGACTCCTCCGCCCGGCTCGGGGGTGGGCCCAGGCTGGTTCTGAGCCGTGTCCCCGAGGTCCCCGCAGGACTGAGCCGCTCAAAGATAAAACAGGATTTGAAGATGCAGCAGCAGAGCATTAAACCGCGTACCGTCTGGGCAACCATGCAGGATGCACTGGGATCCCCTCCATCTTTTCATATAACAATTCTGCTTTCTTGTTTGTTTTTACTATTTTGCTTATTTTTATTTTCATTCTACTTAGCCTAAGGGAGTTCCTTTGTGGTTTTTGTCAGGTGCCCCCAGAAATGCTGACGAGGCAGGTGTCCTGGGTTCGGAGGGCCCTCTCCCGGGCAGGTTTCTTCCGTGTTGTTAGCGCTGCTTGGGGGTGACGCCGGGTCACCCTGGTGGCAGAACCCTCAGGAAGGTCCAGCTCAAGGGGTGGGTGTCGGTGAACCGCCCTCCTCCACCAGCTCTGTTTGGCGGGAGAGTCAGCCTGTCCTGGCGCCGGCCGTCCCGCCTCCGCACGGCTACATCTCGGTTCCTGGGTTTGAGCGAGGCTTACACATGCCTTTCTGATGGAAGGAAGTGGCTCACAGTGAAGGCAGCTTTTGGCCCAAACGCCCAAGGCTGGAAATCCTCAGACACAGTTGGCACGTCCAGGGTTCCAACCACGTAATTCAGAGAAGACAACGTGATCCTCGTAAAGTGTTACTATAGCGCCCGCGGCCCGGTTTGGGGCTGTGCAGGAGGCCACGGAGCTGTGCGTGGCAGCCCAGAGGATGGAAGATCATGACCAAAAGTAACGTCGGAGGGAATTAGGAGGGGAAAACAGATCACCCGAGCAGAGCAGGCGTAGCAAATGGGTTTCTCCTCACGCACGAATGCGGATGGATTGGTAGCCCTGTGGAGACGGACTGTGATGCGGGAGGAGAGCGGATGGCCAGCGGTCACCACTCCTGAAAGGGGTTTTATCCCTCCCCAGTGAGCTCCTCCCGGCCTCTTCTGGGGCTGGAATGGCAGCCAGGCTGGTTCCACAGGACAGCTTTGACTACCGGGTGACAAAGACACCAGAAACCGTGTCATGCCCCAGCCTCCTGCTTTGGTCTTTAGCCGCCCCGTTTAGCTCCCCTCTTGGCTCTGGCATATCCTCCCCGGACACTTGTGTCCCTTGCTGCCTGTTGCCTGTGTCACGGTCAGTCCTGCCTCCTCCTTGACACCCGTGCTGGTGGCCTTTGCCGACTGCTCTGGAGCCTTCCCTTGTGCAAAGAGGCCATTCGTGCGTGGTGCCGGGACTCACTCCCACGTGCCTGTCTCGCCTGTGATGTCCTTCACTTGGCGACGCTGCGCCTTGAAGCATGCAGCTGCATCACATCCTCTCGGGTTCCGCACCCCTCTGCCCACCAAAGGGAGACCCAGAGCTCGCCCGTCGTGTGCTGGTGCGACCTCGGGGACAACCGCTGTGCCTGACCCCCGAGGAGGGGAGGCCGAGGAGAGGGGCACAACGTGAGGGCTCTGAGCTGAGGGGTGGAAGGGGTTTGTGAGTTTTTTTAAGGAAGAGGCAGCAGGGGCTTGGGAGCAGACGTACCTGGATTCAGATTCTGTCCGTCTGTCTGTCTTCCCATCTATGAAAGGGGGCTAACAGCAGCACCTTCCTCTGTGTCTGCAGGACTGAAGGAGAAGGAGGGCTGCCATCACAGGGCCAGGCACGGAGCAGGTGCCTTACATACCCCCTGCGCCCGGCGGTTACATGGTGCTTGTGCTTCACGTGTGGAGAATGCCCAGTAAATTGCAGTAGTAACAATTATATTAATTACCGGTGATAGATGGAGTATTTGCAGTTTGGCCTGCCCTGGGAAGTCTGGGTGAATGGTCCCGTGGCTCACCCCCATTTTGAGGTTAATTCCTGGGGAGCAGGGACTGATGAGGAGGAAGTGACAGAAGTGAGCCCAGCCCGCCAGTCCCCGCAAAACCACCTCAGTGACAGGGGCTCTTCAGCCTGGTGGGGAGGCCTCGGCCTGGGGAGCGTTTCCTTCCATCCGTCTCTCGGAGACATTGCTTGCCAATCAGGGCGTTGGGAAGGCGGGTGGGGAACAATGGAACGCGTTGTCCTGCCGCCCGGCAGAGTTCACTCAGCGTGCAATCCTTGAGGCACGCAGAGCCCGCAGCACGGCCGCCAAGTGGGGAGGATCAATGGCCCCCTGTGTCAGGGAATTGGAAACAGATTGCGGGACGGGCCCCGGACAGGCACCCTGCCGTCGCCCTCCCACGTCTCCGCTGCCAGGCCGGCAAGGCCTGCGGGGGTCAGGTGGTCTCACCCGGGCGGGTGTGGGCAACGCCAGCGTGGCGTCCTTTCCCTCTCGTCTGCTTCCATGTTCCGATGCTTAGGTACCAGAGGCTGCTTCCCGTGGCACAGGGTTCAGCTTGGAGCCAGGGGCCAACAGGTAGGGGTCGGGGGGCAGTGAGCCTCGTCGTTGACCCACGATGTGCTTTGGCCCGGGTCTTAGGTCCTTATCTGCGATTTGGAATGAGGCATGGAGGCTGCCTTGTGCTGCATTGCAGAGATAGCGTGGGGCTGTCTCCCGGGAGGAGGCAGGGGGCCGGGGTGCTCGAAGGGAACAAATTCAGAGCAACTGTGGTCCGGTAGCCGCTGCACAGCTCAGTCACCCAGGAGTTCAAGTACCACTTCCCGGGCTCCCTGAGGGCCGCTCAGACTGGCGGGGGGCCGGGGGCTGAGGATGGAACGCAGACACCCTCCCTTGGTGATACCCGAGGCAGAGTGAGTTTGAGGGGCCAGATCGGCCTTTCGCTGCAGAGCTGAACTGTTGTAACGGTGTCAGCACGATTGTGTTTGCTCTGTGTGCTCCCTGCACTGTCCCCTTCCCTCCTTCCTCTTGGCTGTCCCTGTCGGGTGTGACTACAGCCTCATGCTGAGTAGGACCCCATCCTGCAGGTGACTCCCGTCCTACAGGTGACCTCAGTGCTACCAGTGACCCCTGTCCTACAGGTGCCCCCATCCTACAGGTGACCCCCATCCTACAGGTGACCTCAGTGCTACCAGTGACCCCTGTCCTACAGGTGCCCCCATCCTACAGGTGACCGCCATGTCTTACAGATGACCCGCATCCGACGTTGGCCTCCCTGCCTCAGACTCTTCACCTGTCACCCAGGGGAGTTAGCAGCCTTGCTTACGGGCTGGCTCTGTGACTGAGGAGTGAATATGTACAGCCCTGTGCATCACACCCCCCCATGGTTTTCCTGGTGCTGCTGCCCTTCCTTGGTGTCTGCTGGGCTCAGAAGCTCTGGGCAGACATTTTAACAGAGATGTAAAGACAGATTCAGAGAGACAGGTCCTGGAGCACTGGCTCCTCGCTTTGAGAAGCCTGTAGGGTGGCAAGGTGGGCATGATGGAGGCAGAGAGGGGAATGCATGGGTGTCTGCTTCCTCAGGAGTGGGACCCTCTGGGACACGGATGGGGTGGCCCCCCGTGGCTGTAGGAAGTTGGTTCCCAGGTCCCTCACTTTTCAGAAGAGGAGTCAGATTTTCTGCTGTGGAGTTTTAGACTGGTACGCTCCATTTGTGATTAGCAGGAATTACTAGCATTTAATAGTGACGACGACAGGGCTGCTTGTGGGATGTGCCGGGCTCCAGGCGGATATTTCTGCAGGGCTGGGGTCTTAGTAAGCCATCTGAATGACCCCAAGTCAGACTGTCGACACCATCCTGGTGGCCCAGTCACATGCAGTCCTGCGTGAAATGTACTGGCAACATCAGTGGTGCAGGCTTGGCCGTAGAACCCTGGGATGGCCCACCAGGGGCAAGTCCCCGCGCTCCTGAGAGTGTCTGGCCGACCTCCGATGTGGAGGGTGGAGGGAGGGGGGAATGAGGTCCGAGGCTCAAATGGACCCCCTCCTGGCTTGTGGTGGCCCGCTTGGATGGCACTGCCTACCTGGCTTGTCCCAGCTGCTGGAGGGAATTTGGAAGATTTGGGGGAAGGGGCCCCCTGAGGTTGGGCCCTGGGGTAAGGGCCCCGCTCGTCCAGGTCTAAGTGATAAGATGTTATATCAGTTATACAATTATAACAGTTTTAATTAGAACTCTGACGTTTATGACAGTAAGTAATATTCTTGTTATTTATTGGGCATGGTACCAGTTGGGAGTGGAGTCAGCCAAGAGCGGTACAGACTGGAAAAATAGTGCCTACCGACAATGGGCATTGATTTCTCTTCTGCGTCTCAGGAGTCCTGGCATGGGCTGTGGGGGGCTGGTGGGCATGGCCACCGCACAGTCTTGGGGATCCAGGCCCTTCTGGCTTACCTCTCTGCCCTCCCGGGACGTGGCCCCTGTGGACCAGGATGGTGGCCATCATGTCCGAGTTCCAGGCCCTGGGGTGGAGGGGGGTGCTCTTTAGTTCCTCTGCCGGAGGGGCACCCTCCACATGGCTCTTAATTAGAAGGCCAGTTCACCTCGGTCAGGTCCACTCTGTGGGGCCCAGGGTCTGCGGGACTGCTTCATCCTGGGACGCAGGTGACTCTGATCCCCTCACTTGTGGCGCCAGCCAGCGCCCTCGGCCAGCACAGAGCTGTCTCCGCCATTCCCACGCTCCTGCCCGGCCTCCCTCTCCCTCTCTGTGACTCAGGCTCTTCTCTCCCTCACCTTCTCCCTCTCTCTCTGGTGTTTATGATTTGCTCTGCTGGAAAGTAGTGGCCCTGACCCTTCCCCACAGGGAAGAGGAGAGATCGGCAGGGGTTGGGGGGAGGGCCCTGGTAGAGGGAGGAGAGGTGACCACCCACCAGACAGGAAGGAATGTCCCTCCTCAGCCCCGGACTTGCTCTCTCTCCTGCGATGTGATGCGCGTACATTTGGTTATTTTCCTGAAGGGTGTGTGAGTCATGCTCGAAGCTCACCTTTGCCCCCTCCTCTGCCGGCCCCCTGCTGCCTGGAGGTCCAGCTCAGTTCAGCTGAGTGACTGTTTATTCAGCCCTTTCCACGTGAAGTATTTGGGGCTATTTCCCTGGGAGAGTTTGCCAGAACAAATTAGGGGTCCAGAATGTCCAAGTGTTGTCAAGGTTCTTGAGACTGGTGGCCAATTTGCTTTCTGTTTTCATGGGGAGGGCAGGAGGCTGCTGTTTCTACCACATCCTCACCAGCACTGGGTATTCTGTGTTCATGTTTTACAAGATGTACCCTTTGGAGACCAGTTTGTCTCAGTTATCCTCCAAGATGAGGGGGCCGGGCTCTCCTAGGTCTTGGGCTGAGCAGGGCTCCTTGAAGGAAGGCAGGGGCGCTGAAGGGAAGGAAGGAGGGAAGATGGGGACTCTGTGCTCTGCTGGACAAAGTATAAACCAGTACAGACCTTTGGGAGCTCAAGCCAGTTCTTTCTGCTTGGACGGGTCAATCCTGTGCATCCTTGTACTCAGCACACCCCTCCCCTGACATGGCCGTCAGTCCCCAGAACCTATGAATGTGTTACCCTGCACAAAAGGGACCATTCAGATGTGGTTGAGTGAAGGACCCTGAGGTGGGGACTTGGTCCTGGATGACCCCGGCCCCATGTCATCATGAGGGTCGCTGTGAGACACGCACCCAGGAGTCAGAGTTGGAGAAGGACTGTGGTGACAGAGGCAGAGTTGGAACGAAGGATGTGGCGTCTCTGGAAGCTGGAAGAGACGAGAAGCAGGTTCCAGAGCCTGGAGCCTCTGGAACGAAGCAGCCCTGCCCCCACCTTGACTTGAGCCCGCTGAGGCCTGCTGTGCACCTGTGCGCTCCAGAGGAGGTTGGAGGCGTCAAGTTGTGCCGTCTTGGTCCCTGAGTGTGAGACCATGTGTTGCAGCCGCCGCAGGAATGGAATGTAGCCAGCAGCCTGTTTCCCTGCGTGTGCTGAGGTCAAACGGGGTGCTCGTGGTGGAGGGGGGGGGCTGGGGAGAGTGGTGAGACCACGGAGGTGGGGGGGCATGGCGTGGAGCAGGCGGCAGGGCTGGGAGATGGCAGACTGGCTGTGCACGGAGCGCTGTGGTGGGGGGAGCCCCAGTGCTGAGCAGGAGGACAAGGCGACACTGCGGCCCGTGATGAGGGCGGTGCACTTGGAGGGGAGGTGGAGTGGTGCCCGCAGGGGCCTGCGGCTTGGCTGCTGCTGGCGCTCGGTGCTTCAGCCCAGGGGCTGCTTCCCTGGCCGCGGCCCGTGTACCATGCGCTCAGCGTGGGTGCGCTTCTCCGCACGAATGTCGTCCTTCGATCAAAACGTTTACACGTTTTTTACAATCCACACGCACAAAACCGCGACATGCACATTTCAAGAACAGCTTCAAGTCTGCAGATCACATGAAGCACAGTCAAGTGCAGCCCGTGATGGAGGCCAGGAGCGGGGCGCAGGGACAGAGGATGTTTGTGACTCCAGATCGAGGATGGTGTTGCACCAGGGACTGGGGGCAGGGGCTGTCGGGTCCAGAGTGCGGGGGAGGGATGCTGCCCGCCCTTCTATCCCAGAACCTTCAGGTTTGGCTACGAGCACTCAGGGTACCGGGAGGAAGGCTCCGTGTAGGGCGCAATGCTGTGGGTGTGGCTGGAGCTTGCCCCAGAAACCCCTCCCTGTCATGGGGATGGTGACCTGGCCTGAGTCCCTTGTCCCAGAGGGTCCGAAAGGGCCCCTTAGCACCAGCTGAGGGCCAGAGAAGGGTCTGGGTTCCCTGAATAGGAGGTTTGTGTTGTGTCGGACATGTTAGAGGCCTGGGCTATAGCAGGCAGACTGGAGCAGAGGAGCCCAGGGTGTCCGGGCCCCCACGTTGATGAGCCAGCCCCAGGCAGCCGGGTCCAGGTGGCTGCCCCCTTCCCGGGATTGCTGTAAGCTCAGGCCGGAGGCTCCAGGCCCAGTGTCCCCAGCCCCTGCTTTACCCTTGCCACGGCCACCTGCAGAGAGGGGCCGGGCCTCGTGCTCGGAAGATGACACCCTAGCCCACTCCAAACCTCCAGCCTCAGCACCGCCTGGGCCAGCCTTCCAGATAAACTCAGCAGTGTTTCAAGACTCCGCGGGGAGGTGTTTGGGCCTGGAGTGGGGGAAGGTTTCGGGCCGCCCTCTGAGCCCAGCCAGGACCCTCCCGCTCCTGGGACAAAGTAAAGCCACAGACTCCCCTGCATCTTCCTGCTGTTTCCGGGTCTCGCAGCGGAAGGCGGCTCGGCCCCATGGAGGCCCTGGTCCCCTCCTGGAATGCAGGGTGTTGTGGAAAAATCGAGCCCCGAAGTGCTCACCGAGGGAACGCCAGAGTGCCCCTGGAAGGCAGCTGGTTCCATCGGCTCCCCCTTCCCACCCTCCTACTCCCCAGCTTCTCTTTTCCCTCGAAAGAAAGAAATATCAAAGCCAGAGAGAACCCTACTTAGTCGAGAAAAATGACAGACCCGTAAGGGCATAGGACCACCAGGACCTTTACAGGCGCTCGTCTGTTTGCTGGTTAAAAGAAAGGCGGTCCCTGTGCTGAGGACCACACACAAGCACGTTTTAAGCGGCTGACTTTTGAGTACCTACAATTTACCAGATTTTTTTTTTTTTTTTTTTAACTGAGGCACAGCTTAAATATAATCAAGTGCTGTTGTGTGAAGCGTGCCGCCCGGTGAGTCACCGCATGGTGTGCCCCTGAGACACACAGAACTTGCCAGCACCCGCGGTGGGTCGGGGAGCCCTCGTCCCCCTTCCTGGTCCACACCCCTACCCCAGCTTACCACCGTCCCGACTGCTAGGCCCGTCGCTTTGCTGCCCACGAACTTCGTATCCGTGGAATCACACAGTGCGTCCTGTTCTGCGTCGGCTTCTTCCACGTGTCCTAAGTCCGACATCCATCCGTGTGGCGGGCCGTGGCGGGTCTGCCCTTGTCTTTTGCTGGACAGAATTCTGTTGTGAGAGCGTGTCCCAGTGTGTTTGCACGTCCCCCTGCTGACACACATTGGGGTTACTTCCACTTTTTTGGACACTTTGAATAAAGCCTCCACCAGCCTTCTTGTTCAGGTCCTTCATTGTGTCAGTGCCATGGGAGCCCCATGACATGCGTACGGTTGTTAACAGCCCCGTGTCATGGGTGGGGAAACCGAGGCACGACAAACTTTAGTGCCTTGTCCAAAATCCCAAAGTAAGGAGCGGGGTTGGGATTCCAGCCAGACCCATGTGCTGGAGAGCCAAGCTCTTTGCAAAGGCACAGCGTTTCGGGAGCAAAGTGGCCAGAGACTCAGAGTCCAGGGTTGTGAAGCATGGGCAATTTATCTGCGCTGAGAGTCCCCCTCCTCCTCCTTGGCAGAGGGACGTCTGGCCCATTCCTCACTCCGCATCCTGTCTGTCCCCACCCAAGCCCAGCTGTGCCCCCGACAGCTGTATTCGATGTTCCGGGGAAATTCAGGCTCTCTCTCAGCTGCTGGGGAAAAGCCTTGCAAATCCTGTGACAAACAGCTCTGATCCCGTGTTTAATGTGGAGCCTGATGTCGGTAGCGGCGAGCGAGGGCGCTGGCTTTGGGAAACACGATCGGTGCCAAGCCTGGAGCGTGCATCTGGCCCTCGCCAGGCAGCCAGCCCGCTGGTCCCCAGCTGAGCATGGCTGGAGGCTGGACAGCTTCACGGTGGCCTCCAGGCCAGGTTTGCTGACCCTGGGTGGACATGAGCAGTAATGAGATGGCCACGTGAAACGCCAGCACGGCCCCCCTGAATGCGAGCCGGCTTGTTGTTTTCCGTTGTTCATAACTGGGGCTCATGGCCTGAGCCGTCTGCCCCACTGGTCCCTTATCTGAGTCCCTTATCTGAGACCCTGGGGGCCGTATCTGTTTCAGAATTCAGGATTTGTGGGATTTTAGAATGTTAAATCATTGCTTACATTGTATATCATTAACAGCCTTGTGGGACTCTGGGCATTCTGGGTAACGAAACTCCCTCACTTTCTGTAGCACACTGTGTGGGTTTGCAGCTGTGACCAGCCTCCCTACTCCTGTCAGGGACGGCCCTGTTTCTGAGTGGGTGTGCTGCAAATTGGGGAGGAGACTTGTGTGATTTCGGAGCTGGTGGTAGGGGTTGGGCCATGGCTTCTGACCACTGTGACCTGGAGGGGCTTATCTGTGCGAAGGGCTCAGAGCAAATACAGGGGACACACAGTCCATAATCACAGTGTGTGTGTGTGTTGGGGGGGGGTGTTGTCATTTTGATTTTGTTGTTATTTTGATCTGGTTTTTGCTCACGTGTCTGCAGCTCGTGAGTCTGGGAGGGCTCTGTGGGGACCGCTCATGTGGCGTGGGGACCGCTGGGGAGGCTCGAGAGCTACAGGTATTGATGGCTGGGTTCTGGGGTCACCCTCGGGCTGGCTCTCCCATGTGTCTGGAGGGTAAAGCTGGCTGTTAACGGGGGGCCTCCACTGGGCTCTGTCAGCCCTGCCCCTGCACTGGGCCTTCCCTGTGGCTGCTTGGCCCTCCCAGCACGGGGGCAGCACACTAGCCATACGACGTGGAGGTGAGTGACTCCTGGTCTCGGTGGCCGTTTCCACCGTGCTTTATGGGTGGAGACGGTCCCAGAGTTCCCCCCAGGCTCAAGAGGAGGGGACATCCCAGCATGGGGTGGGAGGAGTGTCAGTATCGCGTCCGTGAGAGGAACGTGGGATCAGTTGTGGTGGTCGTCTTAGAAAGATACGTGCCTGCCACACAACGCCCTCCGGGTCTCTCAGGTCCCTGCAGTCTGGACACCCCTCCTTCTGGGGCACAGACCAGCAGTGCTGCCTGGGAGCCATGGCCACCTCCGGTCTCGGGACCCTGGAGGCTAGAGACGCTTGCTGGTATCCTTATTATGGTGATCTTGAAAGTATTTAACTTTATATTTATAGACAAATATTAACTTTATATACTTTGTTTATTATGTACTTACAACACTTCCATATCTATGTTATATGTTTATGTTTTATTTATTTAAAACACATTTATTTTACACAATTAATGTATTTTTATTAATTACATACAACAGTTTTTATTTTCTACATATACCATATTATATATAATAAACTTAGTCACATTTATGCATATAAAATATATTTGCTTATACATAAACATTTGGTAATGATTATAAAATTTACAACCTTAATTAGAGGTGATCCTCTAATAAAGGCTAGAAATTTATGATCATACTGGGAATGTCTGTCAAAACGTTGTTTTTTCACAAATAGTTTCAGGAGGAATCACACCTCTTCCAGGAGGAAAGATTTTCTGGGAGTAATTTTAGGGGCTCTTTCTGGGGATATTTCAGCAGAAGTGGGAAGAGTTGCTGGCAGTGAAGTCTCCAGCTAGTGGGTTATTCTAGGTTAGAATGGTTAAGGAACACAAAAAAACAAAACAAAAACTTTTTGTTTAGGCTCATAGGTTGCCTAAATGCAAGGGAATGGACCGTCGAAGTTAAGTTTTTAAGAAGGCTGTGGGTACCCAGAGCTGAGGGGGGCTTGGGGATCAGGTGAGCGTGTGCATCTTAAGTCGGGGTGCACATCACCCCGAGGGTACACAGAACGGGAGAGAGAGTTACAATGTAAACACATTGGGCTTCGGTTTCTCCTAGATGCCAAGTATGTAACACATTTTCAATATTCAAACAAACATGGATATATTTTGGAGCAGAATATAGAATCTGTAATTTTTTAGAATAAAACAGAAGACTTCAAAGAAATTCCATCCTGGCAGCAGCCTGGCTTGGGGGAAAATCACGGATACCTCCCTTCCATCCCCTCCAAGGTCCTTGCTTGCTCTCTGCCATGGGGTGGGCGGGGGGGGGGGGGATGTGGCTTGGGGGAAAAGCAGGAGAGGCCGTGTGCTAGCTGGCAGTTCCTGCTGTGCGCGAACGCTCTGCAGTGCTGGTTCCTGGAGCTGGATGTGCTGAGGGAAGGGAGGGAGGGAGGAAGGAAGGAAGGAAGGAAGAAGGAAGGAAAGGGAAGGGAAGGGAGGGAGGAAGGAAAGAGAGAAGGGAGGAGGAAGGAGACGAGAGGAGGGGGTTGCTGCCTATCAGTCTCCCCGAGGAGCGGGAGCTCCCCCCACCTGGCCTCCACCCCCCAGCAGCACATGGCCGCTGACCACAACTCCGAGTATAAACGCACAGTGGCTTTCGAAGACTCACCGTGTTCTTTCTTCTCCATGAAAAATTCAGACTATCTCATCAATAATGTCTACTGATTATGACAATATCTTGGGTATACAGTGTTGGATTAAATACATGCATTTCATTTATTTCTCTTTATTTCTTTAACACGTCCAGTAAAAAGCTCAGAATTATTTATGCGGCTTGCATTATGTTTTTACTGGGTGTGTTGGCTGGAGTATAAGGTAACAGACCTGACATAATGGACCACGGAACCCTGTCCTTCCTAAAACATCTGGAGTGGCTATTTTTGGGTGCAACAGGCTACTGATAAGGTGTTTTAGGTAAAGTCTGTCTCTTTACTCACCTCCAAGCCAACATGGGCTCTCCCACACCTCCGCCCTTTGGCTGGCTCCATCCTGCTGGGAGCGCCCCCTTCCCTTGGCGCTCCAAGGCAGCCCACCCTTCAGCACACAGCTCAGGTCTCTTTCCCGTCAAAACCATTCTTTGTCCCGCGTCCTCCACCCAGCTCCACAGAGGATCTCTCCTTGGAGGCCTTAGCAAGCTTGCTGTCTCGGTAATTAACGTGACAGATCAATAATCCACCCCTCTGTATTCTTCATTCTCTTTTCTTACATGCTTAAAAGCATCGGCATGATGTGTTGTTTATGGGGAGACTGCTCAAAGCCTCTCATTGTTCAGGGGAGGCTCGGAGGGCCAGGTGCTTGCCCAGGCTCACGGGGGAAGTGAGCAGGGAGGCCAGACCCCGACGGAGGAGGCAGTGAGTGTGCCACCCTCCTTCCCCACACCCTGTTCATTCAGCGCACGGGGCAGGAGAGCCCCGTATTTTCACCACTGCACCACACCCCATAGCAGAAACTACTGGTTAGCTGTGTCACCGTCTCTGCCAGTGCCTTTGTCCAGCTGCGAAGGCCCGCAGGGGCCAGATAGGTGCTTCCTCTGCCTCCCTCGAAGCCGGCGGTGGGTGGGTGGGTGGGTGGGGGAGTGATTCCATTCTGGTCAAGAAGCTGGAGGGAAGCCAGCAGACAATTTCAGGGAAGAATTTTATTCTTTGATAAAAGAAAAGAAGTCATGTGAAGGGTCATGAGAAGAGATTCTTTTTTTCACTGTCCCGGCCCTGCCGCTGAATGCGGTTAAGGGTCACTGGTGTTGCAGCAGCCATCTAGGGACCAAGAGGTGATAATGTGAGGGAGAAAAGTTGAGGGTGCTGGAGCAGAGAGACGCAAAGGGCCTGGGCAAGGATGACGTTATTGTGTTGCCAAGACAACCTCAGCACCACCTACTTAGGGACTTTTAAAAATATGATACAATTACGTGTTTTTATTACTTAAACCATCTTTTTTGAGCATTCTTTTCCTTGCACCAGAGTGCCTCCTAACTGATGACTCCACATTATCACAGAGAAAAAGCACCCACACAAGAAACAAAATACGTAGTATAAATTAATGCCTCCAGTAAAACAGAAAGTGACAGTCTCACCTTCCCAAGCACTGACCAAGCACTGAACAGTCCTACAGCTACAGCTTCCTGAGGCCAGGCCTGGTGGCACTGGACCAGCAGTGTCTCATTTAAGTGTCTTGACAACTCTGTGAGGTAGGCATGGAACCACCTTTACAGAAGAGAGAACCACGGCTCTGAGGGGCAAGGCCGTGTGTCCAGATCACGTGGCAGATATTGAGTGGTGGGAGCTGAGGTGGAGCCCCGACGGCCACAGCTGGCCTATCATGCTTCTGTGACCCGCTTTTCTTGTATGTCTGTTGTTTGTAATGAAGCTGGCATATACTCTCAGCCTAGTATTTCTCAAGGTAATACCAGCGAGGATGTGGAGGAAAAGAAGAAAGAAAGTGGGGGGAGAGAAAGGAGGGAGGAGGAAGAGAGAAAGAAAGAAAGAAAGAAAGAAAAGAAAGAAAGAAAGAAAGAAAAAGAGGGAAGAGAAGGAAAGAAAAAGGGAGGGAAGAAAGAGGAGAAAGAAAGAAAGAAAGAAAGAAAGAAAGAAAGAAAGAAAGAAAGAAAGAAAGAAAGAAAAGAAAGAAAGAAAAAGAGGAAAGAGAAGGAAAGAAAAAGGGAGGGAAGAAAGAAAGAAAGAAAGAAAGAAAGAAAGAAAGAAAGAAAGAGAAAGGGAGAAAAGGAGAAGAAAGAAAGGAAAAGAAAAAGAAACAGAAGAAAAGAAAGGGAGGAAAGAAAGAAGAAAGGGAGGAAAGAAAGAGAAGGAAGAAAGAAAAGAAAAGAAAAAGAAAGAGAAAGAGAAAGAGAGCAAGAAGGAAGAGAGGAGACCTAACTCCCCCTCCGTCGAAGGACACGCCGGCCGCCCGCTCCCAGGCAGGCTACTTACTGTTTATTTGGGGCTGCGTTAAAGATGTCAGCTGTTGTAAGTTTTTCTTTCCTGCAGGTAGGCATTTTCTAAATGGACACATCACAGTCTTGATCTCAAAATAACACATGAAAGACATAAGAAAGAAAACACATTCAGCAGGTTTATAGTCTTTCCCTTATGCCAATAAACAGAGGAGGCAAGAATGTAACCATAAAGACAAGGTGACCAACCTCCACACATAAAACGTGCTCATCAGAGGAGCAGAAAAGTGTTCGTGAGAAGGAATTTGGTTCTGCTCAAATTTAGTCTGGGAGAAACTTGTGGAATGAATCAGTCTTCTTGCCAGAGCAGAGAAGGATTTGCTCTTCTGAGAATCCCCTAATTTTGCACAGCTTGTGGTCTCCGTAGAGACAGCGTTTTAGTGTTTTTTCCCCTGTGGGTACAGATGTCCCAAGAGCTACCTTCCCCAACATCTTTTGTCCCAAGTAGAATTACAGATGAATTTCTTCTAAACTCTCAAAACGAAAACAAACAAAAAGAGCCATGTATATAAAACATAAGAAATAGTTTGAGTTTTCTGTATTGTAGAATGAACACGACCTGATGCCAAAGTTCAGTGACGCCAAGGATGTTAAGCATTTTTAAGCTTTCGCTCTGTGACGTGCGTTGCATCCTTGCAAAAACCATGTAAGTTGGTTCCAACGTTATGGCCATTTTACAGATGAGGAGAGTAAAGTTAAATCCCCTGCTTGAGGTCACAGAGCCAGGATTGGAAACACTTGCATTTAGTCTGAGGTCTGTCTGACTCTGGAGCCCTTTCCCTGACTGCTGGTTGTCTCAGAAACGAGGTTGTCTTGCGTTGGAGTCCCACGGGAGCAGACCCAGGACAGGGGTCAGGGACGCGGGTGCCTTCGTTTCTCACGCACACCCCCAGGAATAGGATCGTTCACGGGTGGCCGCGTATTGCGTTTTGTAGAAATCGACAGGCAGGTAACCGGAATGGGGGTCCCATGCATTCCCACGGTGCCGTGTTTCCACGGCAGTTGACGTCATCCGTCTTTTTGGATTTTAGCCACTCTGGCGGACGTGCAGTGTTATCTCAGTATTCACGTTTTCTCAGTGGAAAGTCATGTTCAGCACTTTTTCATATGCTTGTTGACCATTTACATCCTTCGCAAGTTGCCTCTTCGAGGTTTTTGCTTGTTTTTTTAATTGACTACTTTGTCTTTTTTTTTTTTTTATTGATTTGTAGTTTCTTTATATACTGAGTTCTTTCCCAGATACGTGTATTGCACACACACCCTCCCGTCTGTGGCTTATGGTTCTTCTTGTAAAGTTGTTACCTTTGCATGAACAGAGGTTTTAATTTTGGCGAAGTTCAACTTATCAGTCTTCCTTTTTGGTTAGTGCTTTTTGTGTCCTGTGTAAGAAATCTTGGCTTCTGCACTGGTATTTAAAGCAGCTGTCTGCGTTTTCCTTGAGGGTGTGAGTTCAGCTGTCATCCATGAAGGACAGAAGAGCTTGCTTATTCCCTGGCCCTGCATTCCCTCCTGGATCCTGTATTCGCTTCCTCAGAGGGAGAGCCACATAATGTGAGGCTCCGGGAAGGAGGCCTGTGTTTGTGGCTTTTGGATGAGTGGGTGAGGTTCCCACCTCCACTGGAAAGTAGATCCATGTGGATGAAAATTCCTTTGAAGGAAGGTTTTGCTTCATTTTCAGATATAAAAGTGGAAGGTGGTTCGGTTTCACTGGAAAAGTGTGTCTTTGAGCTACTGGACCTTTCAGACACTGTGTCTCCGTTTGTAAAATAAACAGTGAAACAAGGAAAGGAGAGAGTGAATTTTAATGGGATCGTCGCTGGGAGGGGCAACGAGTCTTTGTATCTCCCGCTGCGCAGAAGGGAGGGAAGGACGCGGCAAGCTGCCATCTTAGGAAACCAGTGGCCGATTTTGGATGGCAGCCGGCCCAAGACCCATTCCAGTGACAGCTTTTCCAAGAGAAAAGTTTGCGACATGAGAACCCAACATTCTTTAATCATAGAGATAAAGATAGTAAAGGACACGAAACAATTCCCTTCTGGCTACAGAAGTGGCCATTTTTCCTTCTTAGTGACCTCGCCCTTACCCTTCAAAAGGGAAGACAGAAAATCAGGAAGGAGACGGTGGAAACCTTAGAGGCAATTCGCGTCTTTCCTTTCTGCCCTCCCTCCTTATTTCCCCCTTGTTTTGCCTTCCCTGCCTGCCCTGTTCTCTCTGGGTTACCTCCTTGGGCCTCCACATCTAGGCTCACCGTTCCTTAAAGTGGGGGTAACAGTGGAGCCATCTCCTGGGGCTGTTGGAGGGCTGGGTGAGCCATCCAGGTGCTGTCCTTCCTGCTCCGCGCTTGCCCCAGGAGGGCTGGACCCTGCTGTGTCCTCTCTTCAGATGCCTTTTCAAGCTACACACCTTCACTGTTGGATTTGTGGGAAGCAGATTGATCCTCTGTCTTCGGGTTTTGCGGCTAGTCGTGAGGCTGACGTGTGACCTGACATTCTTCTGTCTGATTCTCTGAGCTGCTTTTGATCTTTGGAAATGAACCAAAGCCGTCTGCTTATGACTCTGGCCAGCAGTCAAACTGCCCTCCAAGAAATACCAATTTCCAAAGACGGGAAAAGTGTTGAGAAGTGGCCGGGAGGTGGATGTCAACACCGTGTAGACAGAGGTGTGAGTAGGATTCCCATTTAGGAAGTTAAGCAGGTGAGAAAAATACTGTGTCTTTTCAGCTGCACTTTTGTGAAATGCTGTTAAAAAACAAAACAAAACAAAACAAAAACAAAACAGTAAAAAAGAAATGACAAATCCGGCCAGAACGTTTGTCTCAAATACTTTGTATCTGTGGCCCTTCTTGAGTACCAGTATTAATATTTTCAATTTATAGATGAGGAAACTGAGCTCAGAAGTCATGTGACTTTTCTGAAGGAGCCACAGCCACGTTAGTATGGTGAGAAGGTGCTAAAATATGTTATGATTTACTCAAATAAATCTAGAAACCAGATCTTTTGTAGTGTGACGTTTTCTGACCTACAAGCTCCCAGGATTAGACGTGGCCAGAGTCGGCTCGTTCCGCTTCTAGGAGTTTCGGGTTATCGTTGGGCTGGGGCAAGACCAGAGGCCAGAGCTGGGGCTGTGCAGATCTGTTGGGCCCCCACCACTGTTCATATTTGGCCGATGACATCCCGATTTTCCCAGGGAGACCCTTTCTTGCAGTTGGGTTGGGCTGGCCGTCCTCCATCATGTACCAGGTTTGAACACTTTCCCAAGACCTGTCAGTAACGACCGTTTACACCTGAGTATACGGGTCGGCTTGGGGATGGTCACACGACCCAGGTCATCAGTCACAGCTGGCATTATTGGGGATGTCATCGGCACAGAAGGGCAGAGCCACAGACAGTGGAAAAGACGGGGTCTCCACACCATGTAAGGCTCTGTCACTGACAGAGTCCTGGCCAACCCAGAGTTTGACTTGGATGGTGGAACTGAGGGTAGAAAGAACGCCACTCAGACATTCCTGTCGCTCTTCACCCTGTAATAACAAAGTTATTAAAATGAAATTTAAAGTGTTCAGATAATGCCACACTTCAGGGAAGATCCGGACGGCTTCCACCCCGGGAGTCCTGGCCGTGACTGTGGGAGAGCCCACTGGGGCCCCCGTCTGGCTGTGCCTGGCTGACCCTCCCTGGATGAGGGTCCAGTCCCCTTTCCGAAGCTGATTCTCAGCTGTGAAATGCAGACCACAGCACCGTGTGGAAAAAGCGCAAGGAATCTGGTGGCCCCGAGAGCTGTTCCGGTATTCGTGGGACCGATGGCCCAGGCCCAAGAGGCCTGACTGATACCACTGCCAGTGAGATAGTAGCAGTAACAGCACCTGCTACCAATGATCGATCACTTGCCTTATCAATGAGATCTGACTGCGTCACAGACCTCTGCCGGTGGAACAGTTTCAAACATCACCGTTTACTTACTCGTGATTCTACAGCAGCTTGGGCTGGGCTCAGCTGGGAGGTCCTTCTGGTCCTGGAGGGGCTCGTTCAGCGTCTCTGGTTGTCTGCTGCCTCAGCACGGGGTCCCTTGTCCTTCCGCAGGCCAGCTGGGCTGGCCCACTGGCGGTGAAGTTTCTGGGGGCAGGGCGCAAGACCCTTCGAGGGCTGCATTCAAAACTCCAGCACCCCTATTTCAGCTGCTCTCTGGGCCAAAGCCAGTTGCCGACCAGCCTGAATTCAAGGGCAGGGAAGCAGAGTCCTCCTCACTGTGGAAAGCTGGGGCCACTCCTCCAGTGTACTGCCGCCCTCCATGCTTGTGGTGCACCTGAACTCATTCGGTCCTGCCACAATCCTCGCAGGCGGTGATATCACCTCGTCATCGTTATCGCCCCATGGTGATAGGGTGGAGTGTGACGTAGCTGTGAGGTCTCAGGGTTTTTAGGCGAGCCCTGGGAAGAAGGGGCCGAGACACGAGCTCTATGACGATAGCTGAGCCTTGCACGCCTCCAGCCTGTGACATCCTGTGAATGACCAGCAGCCGTGATGGGCTGAGGGCTCGCTGTGACTCCTCACAACAGCGTCCCCAGTGCTGTGAAGGTGCCGTCTCCATTTGCCAGAAGAGCAGACTGAGGCACAGACAGGTAGGTGGAGTGTCAGGGGCACACATCTAGGAGGAGACAAGGGTGAGACCGTCTGTGCTGAGTGTCTTTTGTGCGCCCTTGGGACCCGCCTCCACCTCCCTGCCCTGCTCCGGGGATCAGAGGCTGATTGGGTGGGCCGTACCAGTGGCTTCCTTACTCTCCACCTTTGGCTTGGGTTGGGCCACCAGGAGGCATGGCAGGGGCGGAGTGGGGGGGGGGGGCGGTGGGAGGAGAGAGGTTGGGATATTTCTTCCCTCAGTTTTCTTCTGCTGAAGCTCCTACCCCAGGCCCTGGCTCCCGTCAGGGACCCTCACTGTGCTGCTCCCTTCCCTGGGTTCTGGTACCTGCTCCCTCCCTTCCCCGCATGCCTGCTGCCTGGGGCTTCTGCACCCCCCCCCCCCCCCCCCCCCCCCCCCCCCCGGCTTCCTTCGATCCCGCCTACACCTTCTGCAGTTCCTTTGTTCAACTTTACTCAAGTTGCCTCTTTTTGATGTGCCTTCTGATTCTTGCTGGGACCCTGAGTGAAACACCACCTGACTCAGCACTCTCTCTATTTAATATTTATTGGAAGGATGGAAAGACTGGAATACTAACAACAGAAGTGCCAGGTGATCCCCCAAGCTGAGCTCCTGGAACGATGGGGTCATGCCGGCCGGAGGCGGGACCGGCTGTTTCTGTCTGGAAGGACACCAAGCTTTGAATGCTGTTTCTGTGTCATTTCCAAAGAGCTTGGATTGCATTTTAACTAATTTGCCTTGAAATTAAGATGCCTCACTTTTTTCTTGAGCTATAGGCTCAAACTTTCCGGCATATCGTATTGCAAGGAAATGCTTCCATGAATCAAAGTGAATGTGGCATTGGAGACTGAGAGAGGTAGATATTTATATGTGGGTGTTTTATATTCTACTCTTGTGCAAAACTGTAGATGTGTATTTTGCAAGAGGCAGTTTTCCAGACTGGCAGCCGGTAAGTCCTGAGGACGTTCTGAGTGTGCTCCCTCTACTTCCAAGTGATGTGCTGGCAGCCAGGCACCCCCGTTCACGCTGGGGTGTGGGTGGAGGAGATGAAAGTCCGGTCAGACCTGGGGTCCTCCATCTACTAGCTGTGTGACCGTGGGCGTGTTATCTGACCTGTGAGCCCGTGTGCCCAGGTGTGAGCCGAACCGAAGCCTCACAGGGGCGTCAGTCATCAGGCACCCCCTTCCCACTCCAGCCACCGCTGGATGGCTCCTGGTTGGGATCTTGGCTGCTCTGGGGATCCCCAGACTCTCAGACCTGCACTTCTCCTGGAAGGAGCTGCAGCAGCTCAGGGCCCCCAGCAGAGCCGGATCGTCTTGTGGAACCGGTCGGGAAGTCGAATTGGCAGAGAGGATGTCTAGTGGAGGAGTATGTTCGAACTCGGGTTCGAATCCCGACTCCCTGTCTTGTTAGCGAAGTACCAGTGGGGATGCTTCCTTCCCCGGATGGCGGTTTGGGAACAGGAGTAGGTCTCTCAGAGTGGTGTTCGCCATGCCCCTGAAGCCCACAGCTGTTGTCAGCACCGGAAGTGCTCCGAGCAGGCGCAGAAGCCAAACAAAAAGTAGAAAAACGTGTGCTCACGCACTCAATGAATAGTTGCTGTGCTGCTGTGTAGTGTGTTATGTGCTGTGTTGAGCAAAGCAGTAGAGTGAAGAATGACGTGAGCAGAGCCTCTGCCTTAGAAGAAAGACGTTTTACCAATGACACAGGCAGCTACAGTTACAGTTTTTAGTAAGGCTGAAAAGGAAACAAATAAGAAAGAGAATCAAGGGGAGGTTCCTCGTTTAGGGAGGGAGCGACCCAGAAAGGAAGTGGCATTTACGTAGGAGGCTGTGCTAGTTAAGGTGACGGCAGCTGCTACGCAGATGCCCCCGACCTCGGTGCCTAACACGGCACATGTCTGTGCGTTGCTCACGTGCACTTGACCGTGGATTCAGCAGGCGTTCCCCACGTGGCGGTTCAGGAACGCAGGCTCCTTTGATCTTGGGCTCAGCCATAATCATAATAAAGAGTTTGGCAAGGTTGTAGAATACAAGTTCAATATACAAACATCAACTGTGTGTTCATACACGAGCAATGAAGAATCTGAAAATGGAATTAAGAAAACAGTTCCACTAACGACAGCATCAGAAAGGATATAATACTTAGGACTGGGGTGAGCTAAGGAGTGCAAACCTCGTACCACGGAAACTGCAGAATATTGTCGAAGATATTAAAGGGGACCAGAACACGTGGAATGACACCCTGGGTTTATGTCCTGAACACGTATGAACAGACTCACCAGGTCATTGGATAACGTGGGGGATATGCAGCAACACGGTGTGTGTCTGATCATACGTACGCAGTGAGTACATATGAAAACTACTTCTTCTGAGGTCATACGACAGCTTGGATGGATCGATGGTGCAGTTATATCTGAACATATAGAAATTTTATATTTTTGTATTTTATATTATTAAATTGTATTTGTATTTTGCATTCCATATAAGTGTTATGTGCATGAAAGCTTCCTAAATCATACGAAGATGGGGGTTCCTTGATACAGTTTGTATCTGACCAAGTAAATTCAGTGTCTATGTATGAAAACTGTGTCCTACCTTAAAAGACAGCTGGGGTTTCCGTAATACAACGTGCGTGCGCGTATGAACGTGTGTATACGGTGTTTCTGTATGAACGCTCCTTGCCTAGATCTTAGGCCAGTGGGGCTGCAGTATTTGGACATGTGTACATAACGCATGTGCATGGATACTTCCCAGATCTGCAGAGCAGAGGGGTTCAGCGACTGCGTGTTTGTGAACCGCACAGCATAGGGCATATACAGTGTATCACTGAAACATAGCGTTATCTCGTGCAAATTTCCCTGTCCCTGAATTTCTGACTGTTTTATTACCAGTGGACAGTGAGGGCTGTGCGTTACTCTCCCAAGCTTTCTACATGTGTTGTCCCAGTTAATCTTTTCCAAGAAACCTTTTTAGTTGTGCTTGAAGCACTCAAAGCCTCAGAAAGGGTAGGTAAGTTGCCTAAGGTCACACAGCTAGTCATTGGCAGAGCTGAAACTTGAACAAAATTTGTCCGGCCTGTGAGCCCTTGGCGCCTCTAGCTGGAAGGCTAGAGATGCTGTCACTGTGCTCCCCGCTCCCTGCTTGAGCCCCAGGGGAAGGGGGAGGGGCTGGCTGCATCTGCTCTATCTGTGGGGCCCAGACCCTGCACCCCCCTGCTGCTCCCTGACTGGCCACATATGAGGTGTCGGGCTGGGTCAGCAGGGTCTTTGCCGCCGGCTGGGTCCCAAGTGCTGGTGAAGCGCCAGGGCGGCTGCAGGGTAACATCCTGGGACCACCGTGCAGACCTGGGCTTTTCCTCGGGCCACAGGGTGTCTGGGGAATGCTCTCTGTGAGCTTCCCTGGGGAGGGCCATCTTCACAGACTCTCATGTGCGGAGGGAGAGGTGTGTTAAAACAAAACGGAACGAAACCAAAACCAAGAACCAAACTCCAAACAAGCATGGAGTTTCCTCCCAGCGTTCCTTCCTGTGAGTTCAACTCAGGAGGAGGGGACCCTGATGCCCCGCCTCCCAAAGGTGCTGTTAGAAGGGGCAGAAGGTGGCACAGCACGCCGGGGTCCCCTCCTCCCGGTCGGCGGGTCTCACAGCCCCGCCAGCGTGCGCGGCCCTGTGGGTCAGAGACACCTGACTGTGCATCTGGCTCCGCCACCGTCCTGGTGGGGGGGCAAACCTCGTGGCGCCCACGAACCCAAGCGTCGTCATCCGTGGCGTGGGGCTAATGGCTCTTAGACGTGACAGCTGTCAGGAGCATCTAAGAGAGTTCTGGGGTGACCTGGGAGGTTGGCACAAGGAGGATATTTGCTTAATAAATGCCTTCCCTTCTGAGTGGTTCGTAAATCTGCAAGAATAAATGTAAATGAACTTGGGGCCACGGGCCAGCCTCTCTGGGCTCCCTGTGTGGTGTTCTAGAATGGGGATTCTCCACCGGGGTTCTTTCCACGCAGCACTCAGCATTCCGTGGCAGTGTGGAGGGGTCGAGAGAGAATGGAGGAGTGGGTCTGTGGGCTCAGGGCTCCTCACTCTCAGCAGACCAGCTCTGTTTTAAAGATGGGTTTCATACCCTAGGAGAGATTTTATGGAAAACATGACCCTGCCCTGGGTGCTAGACGGAGGCTGCCGAGTTCACGGATTTTGTGAGCACTGAGTCTCTGAGGTCAGCCAGTGAACCGGGTGCAGGGTCTGGGTCACACCGAGGAGGAAGATCCGGTATTCGGATGTGGGCATGATGTCCAGTTTGCATCCTGTCTGCGAGCAGGCAGGGCCTTCAGAAGTTCAGCGTGTGATGCTGCCTTTGCAGCAGTGTCCGCTGGAGTGAACAGTTCGGGAGTCCAGTGCACAGTGAGAGGTGGGGTGGGTATTCCTCAGGATCAACCTGTTAGGGTTAGGGAAGGAAAAAAGGAATGTGAAGCTGAGGGAACTCGAGACAGAATGCAGGAGGCCTGGCAGGTGCACCCTTACTGCGTCCCTGCTGGGTATTCCAGCTAAGGAATCGGCTCCGGGTTGCCAGTGGGTGTGGGGGTCACCCCGCCCTGAAGGGCACGCTGAACGGTGTCTGCAGGGAGTCTCAGGGCAGAGTCCTCCCAGGGATCTCTCAGCATACAGTGTACCCGGGTATGGGGTTAGTTCTGTGAGGCAGCGTGGAGAGCGTCTCTGCAGGGTGCTGATGGGTCCCTAACAAGTCCCCAACATGTGGTGACGTCTCCTTTTTAACAGGGAGCAGCCTCAGCTCAGAGTCATAAGAAGGCAAACATAGCTGACTTTGAAAAGTTCTATTTCTGTTATCTGGCTTTAAAGAAAAATGATGTTGGTGTTTCCTTTATGGCAGAGGTGTGGTATTTCCTCTTAATTAAGCAAAAAGTGGGACTATTCAGAGAAAACCTCAAGTTACTCAGGCTAACGGCCTTGATGGTGAGTCTCTGGGGAACAGGCATTGGCACTGCAGACAGCCTCCTAATTACAGGGGAAGGAAGAGGTGCATTTATGGTGGAGAATTCAGGGGGCCCCCACCTTAGCCAAGTGGTCAAAGCTCACTGTCCCTGGGCCCCCGGTGCGATGTCCTGAGGGCACAGCACCACTTCTGGGCTGTTCCTGCCCCAAACGCATAGCCTGAATCAGATAGCAAGGAAACGTCAGACTGACCCAAACTGAGGGAAGTTTGACCAGACGGTTGGCTCATACCCTCCCAGAATGCCCGTGTCATGGGAAATGGGAAGATGGGGGGATGTCTCCGATTCAAAGAGGCTGAACAGACAGGTCAGCGGGCGGAGAGCATCCCCCCAGCCTGGGGAACGCCGCGGCAACGAGGTCAGGGGACCTGTGGGCCAACCTGAGTCTTCCTCGTGCGCTGCAGGGCAGCACGGTACTTGTGCCGTGGTGGTGTCCGAGACTGTCGCCGTGGTGAGGAGATGTGCCAAAGCAGGCCTGGCGGCTGCCGTGGCATCCGCAACATTCTCTCAAGAGTCTCGGCGGCCACGGAAGCGAGCGTGCGGCCGTGTGTGGGTGAGTGTTGTGTGCACCGGGGTGTGCGTGTGTGGCCGTGTGTGAAAGCGAAGAGGGCAACATGGTAAAAGGGGAATCTAGGTGAAAAGCCACTTTACTTGCAACAATTTTCCAAACTAAAATCTTCTTAAAGACAAAACAAGTACCTGGCGGTTCAGCGTACGTGTGACGCGCTGGTGTGAGGTGGCCGCACACTCCTCAGTCCGAGGTCTGCGGCGGGCGGTGGGGGGGGGGGGGCGGGAAGGGAGTGAACACGTCTCTGAGGAGTCCCCCCACCCGCCGCCTTCACTGCTGAGGGCGCCATCCCCCCAGCGAATAAACTGTGTCCATACCCTGCACCAGATAAAGGAACGTGGATAATTTAGCTGGGAAAACCAAACACACCACGAGATTCGGCAAGTACCGTACAGGGGCCCATAAATGTGCGCGTTCCTCTCGTAAAGAGCGCACATGGAAACACATGTTGACTTCCTCCGTCACCAAATGCTCTTGCAACTCAGAAACCGATCTGACCGAGTCTTTCTTCGTTCCCCGCCCCCTTCCCCTGGCGAGGTTTACTAGTGAGTTCTGTTTGGTTCTTGCTGTTTTGCATTCTGGGTTTCTCCAAGTGCCCATTGTTCCTCCCGGCTGCCTAATTGTTATTTCTTGTGCAGAATAAACAGCCCCCACAGGCGTCTGTTTAGTTTCCAAGGGGGTCCTGGTGAAAGGCAGAGACCCCGGCCCCAGCCTGCAACCTTAGACAGCCAGACAGCCCCAGAGCAAAATAAAACCTGTGCCCTGGGCCTCGCGTCGAAGCCTGAACACATATCCTCTGCAACAAGAGCCCCCAAATACTGGCCCTTGCTGCTCCCAAGTCCAGCAGAGAGACCAGCTGTCCCTGGAGGGTGTTGTCAGCCCAGGACGTGCCACCTTGTTGCAAGTGGGCTTCGGGAACTGGCTGCATATTTGGAGATAGATGCCTGAGGAAGAGGCCCAGGTTCCAGGGCTGTAGATCTGGGAGGGTGGGGGATCAGCATCCGGATCCTTCTCTTGACTGCACCAGCCTTCAGCTGTTCCTTCCTCAGCCCTGGCTTCCCAGCCCCTCTTCAAGTGCCCAGGCCTGCTGAGTACTTAGGCACCTGGGCAGGCCCTACCTCTGCTTCTCAGGTGATGGGCGTGTTTGGGGGGAAGCTGGGAGTCTGAGCGGTATGTTCTTAGGGGTATTTGCCAAGGAGAATGGGCTTGAGGTTTTTCCAGCTTAGCCATTTGTTCTGTGCCCTTGGACAAGCCACCTGCTCTCTCTGGCCTCTGTGAACAAATGGGGTTGAATTGGACTGATGGCTTATCCAGTGTGTCCCGTGGAACAAGGGGGGTGTCATAGCACAGGATGTCACAAACACATAGTAGGATGTGGTACAGAAGTTCTGGTTCCTCAGGGGCACATAGGGATTTCTGGAAGTTACCTGAATATGGATAGTTTAAGGGAGTGAGCTTTCATGGAATTGAATTTTGCCTGTCTTCCTCTTTTCTTTCCTCTGTTCACCTCCTCCTTCACAATGCACTTCTATTTTATCAAAGAAAAGCATAAAATCTTAGTATGATAAATTACCTCATGGTTTATGACAAAAGGGGCCTTTGAGAGTCCATGTTCTTTAAGGGTGATCCTCAGAAGAAAGCCAAAGAGAACTTCCCTAAGATATTTTAAAGCCTTTTTTATCCAGGTGACAAAATCAAGGTCAAGTATATCCCTTGCCTGTCTATTCATCTATCCATCCATCATCCATCCATCCATCCGTCCACCCATCTATCCGTTGATTATCCATCCATGATGTATCCATCCATCATCCGTCCATCCATCATCTATCCATCCGTCCATCCGTCATCTATCCATCCATCAATCCAACCATCCATCCATCCTTCCAACCATCCATCCATCCATCCATCCATCCATCCATCATCCAACATCCATTATCCAATATCCATGTATCCATCATCCATCCATCCATCCACCCATCTATCCATCGATTACCCATCTACAATGTATCCATCCATCATCCATCCATCCATCCATCCGTCATCTGTCCATCCATCAATCCAACCATCCATGCATCATTCACCCATCCATCCATCCATCCATCCATCATCCAACATCCATTATCCAATATCCATGTATCCATCATCCATCCATCCATCCACCCATCTATCCATCGATTACCCATCTACAATGTATCCATCCATCATCCATCCATCCATCCATCCATCCATCCATCTGTCATCTGTCCATCCATCAATCCAACCATCCATCCATCATTCACCCATCCATCCATCCATCCATCCATCATCCAACATCCATTATCCAATATCCATCCATCATCCATCTGTCCATCATCCATCCATCCATCCAAACACCCATCCATTATGCATCCATCCATCCTTCTTCATTCCTATTTAACTAATCATCTGTCTTCTCTCTACCTTAGAATTTCAATATAAAGTGATTGTCTTTGGAAGCATCTATTAACACATTTGAATGGACAAAAAGAAGACAATTTTTTTAAGTTAGAAAGTACAACTGATTTGGATGGTTGAGGAATAGCTTTATACTTAGGTTATATGGGAGCATTTCACTTAAATTGAATGGGCTCCATAAATTTGCAGCTCCAAGGTTTAGATCAAAAGGTACAGTGTGCACTATGGCGTACAGATGTGGGTGGGACACAGAGGTGTTTTTGATGATTCTGTCATTGGTGATGTGTTTTTCTGACATGGTGATCAGCCTTGAGAAAGTTCGCCGTAGATATAACACAACCTCCCTTCCTGTGATGTACACGGTAGTCATATTCCTGAGAAATTAAACGCATATTGAAGCACTTTATTCTTGTGCAAAATAAGATGGACTCAGATAATTATGAATAGGATTTAAAATTTTATGAGTGTCCAGGGTGCATCTGAAAATCCTGTGGGATACAGGACAATTTACCTATATAAGCTGCGAATTTGCTGGTAATTAGTTTTGCAGCAATAAGAACGAGAACACATGTCATGAGATGTGACTCTGAAGCAGAAAGTTATCACAGGAACTGAATGCTCCTGGATGCCTTTTACCAGGTGGGTAAGAAGCAGAGTTTGGCGAGGTTGAGGAATCTGCTCCTGCTCATACAGCAGAACGGTCAGAGGGTCCAGGTTTGAGCTCAGCCCCACTCCTGCCCTGTGTGTGCCCTCCAGAGGTGCTTCTCAAACCACCGCGGACAGGGCTCACCTGGGGACCAAGTTTAAATGCAGATTCTGATCCCAAAAGACCCGAAGTTTCGCATTTCTAACAGGCTCCCACCCTGCATTTTACGTGCCATGCAACCCTCTTCTGGCCTGTTATGGGGAAACCTGTTTCCAGCACAAACCTGGATTTCCTTGGAGTTGTAAAACCCACTTTTATTGTTTTACAGTTTTATTGAGATATAACTGACACAGAACACTGTGTAAGTTTAATTTTACAATGTGATGATTTGGTATGTGTATATATTGTGTAGTGATCCCCGCGATAAGGTTGGTTAACACCCGTTACCTTGCATAGTTTTGTGTGTGTGTGTGTGGTGAGAACACTTAATATCTACTGTGTTGGCAGCTTGCAGTTACACACTGCAGCGTCATTAGCTGCGGCCCCCATGCCGCATCCTAGACCCCCCTCCCCAGAACTTACTCCTCTTATAACTGGAAGTTCGTACCCTTCTCCTGGTGTATCGCCAATCCCCACCCCAGCCCCTGGCAACCTCTGTTCCACTTTCTGTTTCTGTGAGTTTGGTAAAACCCACTTCTGAGACGGGAGGCCCAGGGCCCGAGGGAGATGCCATTTTCACACACCCCACACATTTTGGCGCAAAACGGAGCTACTGAGTTCGTGATGGGGCCCCACACTGAGTTCAGTCAAACCCACTGATTCCATCCAGGCAAGGTGGGGGCTCCCTGAGATGGGAAGGGAGGATGCTTTGTTGGTGATGATACGTTGCAGACAGACAGGACCCCGCGCAGGGCACGTGTTTGCAGGGACTGTCTCCAAAGTGCCCACACCGTCTGTGTGTTTGCTGCTCCTAGAGGCCGAGGTGCTGGGGACTTTGCTGTCCTGGGTGCTGGTGGGATTTGCCGTGTTCCTCACACGTGTGTTGTGAGAGAGAGCCTCACACGGCGGCTGTGTGCGCCTTCTGTGGCCCTTCTAAGTGGTGCCATGCCACTTTCCGTTGAGGCACGGGTCTTCCGTGGAATAGCAGATGCTTTGGAAGGCACACTGGCTGGACACTGGTTGTGACAAGGGCCTTCCCTACGAGGGTCTTGTCCAGAGACAGTCCTGATGTAGAGAAATCGGAAGCCTCATACACTGCTGGTGGGGGTGTAAAATGGTGCAGTCTGGAAGTTCCTCAGTAAGTGAAACACAGAGTTTACCCTCCGACCCAGCAATTCCACACCTGGGTGTCTGCCCAAGGGAAATGAAGACAGGAGCTCACACAGAAACTTGTCCAGGGATGTCCATAGCAGTGCTATTCGTCACAGGCAAGAGGTGGAAACAGCCCAAATGTCCATCAACAGACGCTTGCCAGACATATGTGGTCTGTCTACACGACTGAGTACTACTCCACCATGAAAACGGATGAAATGCTGTCACACAGCACAGCGCGAGTGCCCTTAGAAACATTTCATTAAGTAGAAAATGCCAGTCACGAAGGCCACATGTTGTAGGTTTCCATGTACAGGAGGTGTCCAGAGCAGGTAAACCTGGGGACAGAAAGAAGGGGAGGGGTTGCTGGGGGCTGAGGAGGGGATGGGCGTGGCTGCTGACAGGTACAGTCTCCTTTTGGGAGGTGAAATGTTCTGGAACTTGGTAGTGGTGATGGTGGCACAGTGTGAAAGTGCAAAACAGCCCCAACTGCTGGATCTTATGTGTGCTTTACCACATTAAAATGTTTTTTAAAGAAATAATTCTAATCACAGTGGGAACCACAAAGGAGCATTTTTTTGTTTACAAATGCATGATTGGGACTTGCTTGTCACGGGCATCCTGTTGACAGTTGGGCTCCTTAGACTTACAGGCACCCAAATGAACAGAGGGAGCACCGGTCACAGGAGTGAACGCACACTGCTACACCCCATGTGTGGTTCTCAGTATTCACAAGCATTATTGCTCTTAATCCACACAACTGCCCCAGAAGGGGGGTTCGTATTTTATTTTTGCTTTACATCTAAGGAACCCAAGGCAGAGAGAAAGTATCATACGCCACCCTAGGTCATAGAGGTACTGGGCTGCTCTGCTGGGATTTGAACCACAAGTCCACTCCACAGAGATCTGTTCCTAAGGGAGTGAATGCCTGGCAGGGTCTAGATCTGGGGCTTCCAGGGCTCACTGTCACTGGCAGGAAGATGCCCCTTTCGGAATTACCAGAACATCTTGCAGCTGTCACGTGGAAGGAACCACACACATCGACTCCCTTGAGTTTAGTGTCTTCCGGGAGGTGGAAAGCCTAGATCCAAGAGCCAGTGACCAAGATGGCAGCCCTGGGACAAGGGCAGGCTGGGGAGGGGAGGTGACAGGTTCTATTCAGCAGATGGACGGGAATGCACTGTTGTTGTTCCCAGTCGGGACGTTAGGGATAGAAGCTTGGAGGGGCCACACGGACTGCAGACTCCATGCTGATGGAGGTGGGAGCACCTGCCCCATGCACCAAAAAATGTCGCTCTTTCAAGTGAGCCAGTGACATTTTGTGTCCTGTTCCTTGTGCTAAAACTAACCTACACTCGAGTTGAAGACTGGAAACATACAGCAAGAAAAACCACACAGAATAAAATAGAAGTCACTCAATGTTATTATTCCAAGAAATCTACCATCACCCCTTTGATACACTGCCTGCAATTTTTGTCTGTGCACGAACACATATTTGTATATCCTTACAAAATTAGGGTCATGCTAAATATAAGTTGTTTCATGCTTTTTATTTAATATTTTGTTTATTTTTTCTATTGACTGATTATGAGAAAACTTGAACTTTAATGTCTTCAGAGTCTTCCAACATCTGGATCTTTTGGGATGTAATTATCTCACTAACAATGGGTGTGTAGGTGGTTTTATAATTATTGCTCTTAAAATCAACACTGTTATGATGGTCCTTCAACATACACGTTGTGAGGAGCGCCTGGGTGGCTCAGTCAGTTAAGCGTCTAACTTTGTCTCAGGTCGTGATCTCACAGTTGGTGAATTTGAGCCCTGTGTTGGGCTTTCTGCTGTCCGTGCAGAGCCTGCTTGAGATCCTCTCTCTGCTCCTCCCCTTCTCAAAAATAAACATTTGCATTTTTAAAAATAAATACGCATTGTGAGTATTTGGCATGTAGCAGGTACACAGTTGATAATTATGAATTAATTAATGATGGATGAATGAATGCATTTCTTCAGGGTGGGTCCTTGATGCTGACTTGCTTGGTCTCACGTGGGCTTGCCCATATAGTTGTTGTCCTGATCCAGTGAGCACAAGTGGTATGAATCTCTTTGAGGCTCTTCATGCAGTTGCTAAATTGCCACGCAGATGTGTCATTCACACCCAATCTGTAGCATATCCCTAAGAGATGAGGGCTTGATGGAAACAGGCATGCTGAGAAGTTTGGGAGATAGAGTTACCCTTGTGAGAGTGGAATTAGCTCTGTGAAACTCAGAAATGTCTAAAGTCCTTTTCCCCCTTAAATCTTACATTCTTAGAATCCACACTGGTCACATGTGGAGCTTATAATTTATTATTTATCAGCATTTCGGATGGGAACAGTCATGGTCCTGAAGCTATTTGGGTTTGAATCCTAGCTGTCACTTTCCAGTAGCTGTGAAACTTGGAACAAGTCCCATGACTGAGTCTCAGTTTCTTCCTGTGCAAAATGGAAATGCATGTACCCTCGTCTCAGAGAGTTGTAAGGATTAGACATCAGTATCCAGACCAGGAAAGCCGATTTTGTGGACTCGGTTCAAATGCGGTCTTTTGCCCTAACAAGCCATCCACCCCAGTAATTGCGCAGTGACGCCTGGCGCTTCCTGGCTTTCCACACACACATTAACAGTTCATTCTGATAACATTCCAGGCTGGTCCTAGAGCCTGGAGGGACTTCCCTGCTGAGTTAGCTTGTTGGAGGGCCAGTTGGGTGCGTGCATGGCAGTGGTGAAAGGCTCCTGGCTTCAGCGCATCCCACGTGCAGATTGTCACCCTGAATCCCAGTCTTCCAGGGAGTTAGCCCAGTAAGTTACGGCCAAGAGGACGGCATGTTAAGGACATGGCTACCCTGGGGATTGTGGCACAGCGCACCCTGTGACTGACTTATCCTGTGGCCAACTGAATGTGACATTTAGGGAGCTGTGGTCACTTCTCCTTCCTCATGCTAGCAGGGCAGTAGGCTTGGGAAATAGTCCAGTTATGATCAACAGGAGAGGTGAGTTTTGAAATAGTCTCTTGGCAAGCCTTCAGATGCTGGACAGGGTAGTTGCTGGTATGGAGTACTTCCTGGGTCGAACGGGAGGACTCAAAGGGCTCCTACTGCAGCCAGAAACAGGCGTTTTAACAATTTAAGTGGAATGAATTGAACCCTGGCGTTGGATTTCTCTTGTATATGATGGTACCTAACATTGAAAGGAAGAGGGCTGAGTAAACACCAGAGTGCATCTGGCTATGATGGAAACATTCTGACGTGACCTTCGGAACATTCTAGCAAAACCCAGACTGGGGCCAAAGCAACTCTGAGGACAGAATCCTCAGCGGCCTGGATTTTCCAGCTTCCACTCACCTGGAGTGTAACCTGGCCAAGTTCTTTCTGTTATGACACGGGGGGAAAAATTACCTTGGCAATTGGATGGGGTGGGTGTCTTCTACTCCAAAAGATAATCACAAAAACACAGTTTCATGGAGTCTTCGTGTTCCTAAAACCAAACAGGGAGAGTGTGGTGAAAGTGTGTCCTCACCTTCTCTCCCACTCCTCCCCCAGGGCGACGAGATGATGTTGCTCCAGAGCAACTGAGTTTAGAGAAAAGGATTTGCATGTAAATTTGAGCCCAAGTGAGAGCCAGAGCTGTAGTGCCAGCCGCGTCCTGCACGGTAAGCCTCTCTCTTCCTGAAGAGCTCACTGAAGACCAAACCTATAGTTATGTTCCTCAAGCTTGTGCTTCACAGGACCTAAATATTTCCACATTCTTTCAAACCTTCTCCACTTGCTCAAAAACAACTTCATTTGCAGGAGTTGGATTTGTCTCCTACTTCATAGAAGAAATAGAAGCTCCTTAACTTGTCCTCCCAAAGATGTTCTGGTAGATTATATTATTGTGACACAGATGCCCATGTCCCACTCCCCAGCCCCCACCTCCCTGTCCAGTGACTTTGAACTTGGCCAGGCGACCTGCTTTGACCAAAGGAAAGTGGGCAGAAATGATGGCACGGTTCCAAGAAGAGGCCTTGAGAGTCATGAAACCTTGCTCCACCCTTTTTGTTTGTTTGTTTGTTTTTGCTCCTGCCATCTGCATGAGAAAAACAAGCCAAGTATGTGTTGCTCCTTGGAATCAGGGACATTGGGAGAAGACTCCAAACTGAGCCCAACTGAGCTCAGCCAAGCCACAGGCTCACAAATGAGAAATCAAAGTCTGCTAGTATAAGCTACTGAGATGATGGAGTTGTTTGTTCTACTGATTACCCCAGAAGAGCTCGACTAATACAGAGACCAATTTACAGACGCCATTGTTCCATTGGTGGTTGTTCCCGTTGCAGTGAAGAATGGCCTGTTTTCATACCTAACACCCATCCTTCCACCTGACTTTGCAGCTCATCTTCTCAGAAACCTTAATGGTCAACGTTTCTCTCTCTTCTATCCTCTTAACTGGATCCGTATCATTGAAAACATGATCAGCTCATTCTGGCTTTCGCTAGGATATGGGGGTGGGGGTGGGGCGGGGAACTGAGGAATAAGAGAAAATCTTAAAGGTAGGCAGAGAAAAAGGACACATTATATACAGAACAGCGATGAGAGTGACAGCAGACTTCTCCTTAGAAACTATGCAAGCCAGAAGACAATGGAATGATATCTTCAGAGAAATAAAAGGGGGGAAAATGATCAACCCCGAATTCCATTCCCAGTGGAAAATATCTTTCAAAAATGAAGGATAAGTAAAGATTTTTTTTCAGCTAAGCAAAAAGTGACAGGATTTATTGCCAGCAAACTTGAACTGCAAGAAACGTTAGAAGAAATTCTTGAGGCAGAAGCTCTATGAAGCCAGGCAGAATCTTGAATCCACATAAAGAAAATGAAAAGTTCTGGGCACAGTAAAAATGAAGATAAATACAAAGTTTATTTTTCTTGCATTTAACTGCTCTAAAGATATTTGACTGTCACAGTGGATAGTGCATTTATATCATATGTGAGGGTGAAAAGTGTAAAAAAAAGCAAAAACAAAATGAGGGTGGAATTGGAAGTATAGTCTTGTAAGAATCTTAAAATCCCTGTGAGTCCACATGATAGTATTTGAAGGTGGACTGTGGTCAGATAGAGATCTATATTTCAAATCGCAGGTAACAACTAATGTTTTGTGTGTGATTTTTTTAAGTTTATTTATTCTTGAGCAAGAGAGAGAACAAGTGAGTGGGGAAGAGGCAGAGAGAGAGGGCAAGAGAGAATCCCAAGCAGGCTCTGCACTGTTAGCACAGAGCCTGACGCAGGGCTCAGTCTCACGAACCGTGAGATCACAACTTGAACCGAAGTCAAGAGTTGGATGCTTGACTGAGTTAGTCACCCAGGTGTCCCAAGTGATTTTTTAAAAAGGTGTATAAACATGGCCAATTCTTTCACGTTAGGAAAAAACAAACATTATTCACCCCACACCATCCTGTGGCTACCACATGATTCCTCTTCTCTCCTTTCACGCTGTGTCTCTCAAGAGTGTTGTCGATATCTGTTGTTTCCATCCGTTCACCTCTCGACTCCGCCGACTATTGCAATCTGTCTTCCGCTTTCACCGTCCCACTCAGACAGCTTTGCCAAAGTCGCCAGTGACCTTGACACCACTACATCCAACTAGACAGTTTTCATACCTGACTTCAGACCACGGGTGGCTTTTACCATGCGGCGACCCCATCCTTCCTGAACGCTGCCTCTCTTGGCTCTCGTGGCCTGCACCTCCTGGCCTGCCTTCTGCATCTCTGGATGTGTCTGCTGTGTTCTCCTTGCACACTAAGTTCTCCTCTGTTTGACCACGAGATGTTGGGATTCCTCAGGTGTCATTCCTAGGCCCACTTTATTGCATAGTTGACACTTTCTCCCCAAGCAAAGCCATCTGTACCCACACTTCTGTGGTTTCCTTTAGTCAGAAGACTATGACGTTATACCCATCCTGGAACCCTCCTCTGAGCTTTGGTCCATATTCTCCACTCCTGTGTGCATCTCAAAGGCAACTCAAATCTCAACATGTCTGAGGAAGAGGTCACCATTTCTTCTCTTAACCTGGTTCTTCTCTGAGGATTCTCTGTCTCAGAAGATGGCCCTCCCACCATCATTGCCACCGTCATTCACTGTCTTTGAAAACCGTTCATTGAGCACCTACTCTGTGTCAGAGACCGGAGATCTGATGAATAGTGGACCAGGTCCCTGTCATCATGGAGTCGATGCTCCAGGGGTGGAGGCAAATATTAAACAAGCAAAGAAACAAACATACCGCATAATTTCAGGAAAGGGTACGTGCCACAAACGGAGTGAGGGCTGGGCAGGGAGAGACTGATGGGTGGCATCAGTGGGGGTGGCCGTATCAGCCCGAGGCATCGGGAAACCTTGTCAAGGTGACACTGAGCGGGTGGTTGGATGACAGGATGGAGCACGCAAGGGCCAGGAGGAAGAGGTGAGGGCAGGGCGATTGCCAAGTCAGCCAGAAACCTGGGGATTGTCCTTCACTGCCGGCTCCGGAAGCCCCGCTCACTCTGTCTCTTGGGTTCCATCCCTGAGCCAGACGCCCTCATTTCCATCTCAGGCTGTGGTCCCAGCCACCTCCCTGGCCTCCCTGTGCCTGGCCTTCATGCCGCAACCCAGTCATCTTTCCAGAGGCGAATCGAGACACCCTATTCTGCATCGTTCCTTCACGCTCTTCTACTGTGGTGGATTTAAAACATAAGGTGGAATCTTTCCTCTCTTTGAACACGGGCCGGTCCTCGTGATGGGCTCAGTGGAAAGACTGTGGCAGAAATGGTGTCTTCAGACTGTAGACCAGGGGAGGTGGCTTCTGGCGCGTTCTCCCTCCTGGGACACAAGTCTCTGGAATACACCACGGTCTGGTCAGGAGGCCTTGGACGTGGGAGAAGCCACTGGACGTGTCCTGATGAGCAGCCCCAGGCCCCCAGCCTTCCAGACACACCCTCCCCCCGACCCCCCAACCTGATGCAGTGGAGACAAGCTGCTTAGATTGCAGGTTCACGTGCAAAATAATCCTCATTGATTTAAATCACTAAAGTTTGAGATGGTTTGTTTCACAGCGAAATGGAAACAGAATGTCTACTCATCAGTTAAAAATATATTTATAACCTGGCCTTCTTCCACCAAATGCAAATCTGATTATGTGTCACCCCCCCCCCCCCCGGCCACCCCTGGCTCTTCCAGTCCCCTGTGCAGCTGACAGATTCTGACCAGCCCACCCGGGCCATCCTGCTAACCCTCACCCACACACGGCCCTACAGGGACCCTTCTGTGACCTGACCTGATGTGCCCGTGGTTGCTCATGATGTGCCCTCCCTGCTCAGTGAGCTCATAAACCTAACTTGGGTGCCTGCAGCTGTGTTTCTGATGGCCTTGGGCTTGGGGCTTGAACGTGATAATGTGCAAAATGATTCACGTGGGTGGTAAGAGTTCCTGTGCTCTGCCCCGTTTCTCTTCCAGCCACACCTGCAGCCACACTTGTGCTGACTTCCTTTGCTTCCTCTGTTGGGTCCTCAAACCTGCCATGCTCTGAGCTCTGTGGGGCTCTGTGCTCGTGACGCCCCCGGGGTTTGAATAGTCGCTAAGTCCTACCATGTGTCCTTTCTGTGTCACTTTGCACCCCGCCCCTTCCCTCATGTTGCTTCCTTGGCAGGGAAGCCATCTAGATTTTTCAGGCCAGGCCAGCTCTGTGTCAGGCTTCACGATGCCCCATCCGCCCAATTTCCTGACACTTATCACAGCTAGAACTTCTCTTCTGTGTGATGAGTTTAGCAGTGTCTGTTTCTGCCACTGGACACACTTCCAGGAGGGCCAGAGATGGGTCTGCTTTTGCTGACCGGTGTGTAGCAGGTGGTGCTGCGTGTATATCCCCGTGGCCTGCCGACACAGGAGAGTGGCAGAGGCCTTGCTTGGTGGGCGACAAGTGGGCAGGTGTGCCGGGAGTCAGCTCAGGGATTGGCTCGAGGGCTTGGAGGCAGATGACAGGGCCTGATCAGAGGTGTCCTCAGAAGGGCACTCTGGCCACGTCCTCCACGGGTGAGATGTGGGGAGACAGATGAACACGTGCCCGGGAGTGCAGCGCCTCATCCACGAGCCCCGTTTGGCCACCGGGACCTTCCACACGTAACTGGGAAGGGAACGAGAGGCAGCACCGATCAGAGGGGGCAACACATTCTTCCTTCGGGCTCAGACATGACGTGGGGATGGGGCTGGTTCAGATGGATGAAGATATAACAGATGGGCAGGCCCTTGAGCTAACATGGGGAGAGATGGTCGCTCACACATGGCTGTGGTTGGGACAGTTGCTGCAGGTTGGTGAGGGAGAAGGCCGTTGTTCTGGAAATTTGAAATGCACATAAAATCCGACCCTGCATCCAACTTGGAGGAATCGAACGCCAGATGGAGAGCAGCAGGGTGTGTGGACCCCTGGAGAAGGGCTCTGCCACGGGGCGTGGAGGGCACAGCAGCTGGACCCCTGGAGTCTTTGTCAGTGGGTGGCCCCGGGTGGATTAGGGCGCATCCGAGGTGCCAGAGGCTGGCTCTGCTGGTACAACAGGGGCGGCGCACCTGTGCCCCTAGTCAGTGAGTCAGTCGGCAAAGTGTGGAGGACCTTCAGAAACAAGCCGTGGGCGTGCCTGCAGGGGGCTCTGATCAGCCAGGGGTAGGTGTGCGGGGGTTCTCGGTCAAAGGGGAGTTGGGGAAATAGACAAAAATGTTGCTAGTTGCGGGGAGAGGCAGACAAGTACTTCCTCTTAGAAAAAGAAAGGAGAATCACCCAAATGATACCAGGGCGAAGTTCGTTTATTGTCGATCACAGTCATGTGGCGGAGAATCTGGAGGCGAAGGGTTCACTGGGCAAGAGGAGAATCGGAATCTGTGCGGGTCCCACGTGTCCGTTCCGACCGGCCGGGGCCCCAGGCTGCCCGGCCACCTGCCCACACCTGCGGGCGTCCCGGGCCTTCTCTGGCTACGTGGGTGGACTGTGGCTGCCCTTCTGCCTGACCACTGCGGGGCGAAGTTTGGGATCTGCCGGCCACTGTCCGGACACGGTTCTGTTTGTACCATGTTGTCCATTTCTGGGCCTGGGGTTTTCCATCTGTGAATTCCCTGCCGATGCTGGAGCGTTCGGTGTGCTTTTCGTTTGTTTGTGGTGGTGGCTATTTTTAGTCCTGTGGTTCTGGTGGGGCTCTGGAGATTGGGGGAGAGGGACCAAATGCGAAACTTCGCACCGCCTGCCAGGGTGGGCTGGTTTTCATCCTCACAACCCGAGATGCTTAAAACAGCGAACCGCCAGAGCTCCCAGGGCCTCCCGGCTCGGGCTTCAGCCTGCGTCAAGGGGGTAGGGGTGTGCAGTTTGGATTTTGTCCTCCCTTGGGTGCCCATCTGCAAGGCCAGGCTGCATTCTGTGTGAGCATACTCGTTGCATCACTGTGGATGATGGCGAAAGAGAAAGAGAGGGTGTGGAGAAACGTCGACATCCTGACGGCAGGGCAGGGTGGACGGGGTCCTGGCCAGGGCAGATGGTCTGGCTGGCACCGGAGCTGGCTGGAGACCCTGGAACAGCCCCCAGAGGGCCTCACAGGGCCCTCTGCAAACCTAGAGCCCCCTGTCCTGGGCGCGCAGAGGAAGGCCTGCAGGGACAGGAGGGGCACTTCCTGAGGAGCCCGATCCTGGCCCCAGCAAGGCTCATGGGTGTCTGAAGCTCTGTGCCGCCGTGACTGTGGGGCCCCACCACCACCAAGTACTTGGGAGATGACTGTGGGCCAGGAGAAGAAAACCATCTATTTGCCTCTGATTTATATTTCTTTCTCCTTTGCAATTTTCCCTTCTCTATTACCGAAGCAGTGAGAACACGGAACACCGCGGAAGGGAAAAGAGTTCTCAGGAATCTTACCACCAAAACAGCATCACTGAGGCAAGGTTACGCATTTTGGTGTATTTCTTCCCAGACTCTATGTAAGTGTCAGTCTATTTTACACAATTAAAAAAAATTTTTTTAATGTTTATTCTTGAGAGAGACAGAGTGTGAGTGGGGGAGGGGCAGAGAGAGAGAGAGAACACGAGAGGGAGAGGGCAGAGAGAGGGAGACGCAGAATCGGAAGCTGGTTCCAGGCTCTGAACTGTCAGCACAGAGCCCGACGTGGGGCTTGAACTCACAAACCGTGAGATTATGACCTCAGCTGAAGTCAGATGCTCCGGTGGAGTGAGGGCCCCCCCCAACCCCAAAATTTTGCATAAATTTGCACACATTTTATACTGTAGGCACTTTCTTATTCTTATGCTAGGTTTCCCATTGAAGAGACCACATGCAGTCAGGTCAGCATGAAAGCCCGGTGGGGTCCCCGGGAGACCAGGCAGGGGGTGAGGGGGAGGGATTTCGAGACCCCAGGGCAGGAGTAGTGCTTCTTGCAGAGGACATGGCCTTGGTGGGACGGTTTCTCTTTGCCTGGTGTCACACAAGCCCCAGAACCCTGGTGTTAGTCAGGATCCCATTTTACAGACGTAAAAGCTAAGGCTGCCCCAGGTCAGGCAATGCGCCCCAGGCGAGTGGAGGAACAGGAGTGTTTCTGCCCCCGCGGCCTGTGTGCCCACCCCGCCTGTTTGCACACCTTCTCAGCGCTTGTGCTGGGCATTCCTGTCCTCTCATGGGAGCGTCCGTGCGGGGAGGCTGCGGCCTCCGGGACAGCCTGCTCTGGGCTCTGTGGGAGAGGGCAGCTCTGGGAGACCCTTCCCAGGGGAGGCCCCACACTGGCACCCACTCGGGACAGCAGCCGCACAGGGCTCGGGGCCCGCGAGCCCACCCGTGTCCATCTCCTCCTCCTCCAGCCCTTGTGCGTGGCGCTCCTGTTCCTAAGTCAGTTCTGGTGGGGACACGGGTGCTCGCTGTCCTGGCGCTGGGGTTACCTAGTGGGAGGCAGCCCCTCGGTGGCCGGCTGACAGGTAGCTGGTGGAGACGGGCCAGGCTGCGGGGTCCTGGGTCAGCCACTTACCAGCAGCACGGCGACTGCGTGCCGCCCTCTGACCTGGGAAACGGGCCGGGGCCTGGCGGACGTGCCCCTAAGCGTCGGCTCCGACAATTAGTACTTGATTATGGTCAGTACTAGCTGAGCTCACTTTTCAGTTAAGAAGTGCCATAAACACATCTGCGGCTCAGTCTAGAAAATCACTGAGGAAGGGCGGGAATGGACGGACGGGGCGCCTGTCCCGGCTGAAGATTGAATATTAACTCACCTTTTTTGGGGGGAGCTCATGTTTTCTGCTGGGTATCCTCTACCCGCCTGCCCTCCCAACCCCAGGGTGGGTAGGTGTAATTTCAAGGGTAGGGCGCCTGGGGCCAGATGCTTGGACAGTGGCTGCCCCTGTCGGGGCCGGCAGGGGCAGGAGACAGCCTGCGATTTGGGCTGCTGGGTCCTCTGAGCCCCCTTCCTCGGGATGTCAGAGACGGGACGTGTTCCCCATGCTGGAGATTAGATGGCACGGTGGGACCACGCAGACCTGAAGCTGGTGGCAGGGTTGTATTCCTGGTCTCCCTCTGGGCATGGTATTCGAGACCCCAGGAGCCCTCATGAAAACCTCCCACAGAGGAGCCAAAGGGCCAGAACCTGAGTTTGTTCCATCTGGCCTGGTAGCGGCCCCGCAGCTGCAGGAGGACCCAGAGGGTGTGATGGTGTTGGGGGGGGGGGGGGGGCTGTGTGCACTGTCACTGTGGCCGAGGCTGCAGATACCAGCTCCCCGCGAGCACGCCGGGTGGACGGCCAGCCCCTCTCTCTTTCTCTTGTCTCCCTCAGGAGGGACAGGGCCTATCCTTCGGCAGAGGCTGGTGTTGAGGCCCCCCGTTGAGGCGGGAGGCTGCCCAGGCCAACCACCCCCTTGGAGTCTACACCCCGGGGCGGTTTCCCCTCCAGCACCTGTGCCAGGTTTGCGGACTCGCGGGCGGGCTCAGTGGGCAGGGCCAGAATCCTTCCACTAATCCCAGTTGACAGGCTGACAGGCTGACATTCGTTTGTCAGCCAACTACAAACGGAAAGCAGGATTTTGGTGTATTTATGGTGATCCTGTCATTACACTCAGCACGATGAGACATTGGTGTAAAAATAAAAAATAAATGGCCACACGGTTGAAATTAGCCTGGCTCCGACCCAGCCCAGGACGGCCCCCAAACGGGCGGCCGAAATGGCTGTGCATTGGTGGGATTTTTCTGTTTTGTTTTGAATTTTTCTACTTTCTGAAAATCCTGTCCCAGGAAATACCAAACGGGAAGAGAGCAGGCAAAGAACATTCCTTCTGTCACTTCAGCAATGAGGTTCTTTTATTAGTAGACTTCTGGTTTTAGAGTGGTTTTAGGTTTGCACAGAAATAGAGTGGAAAGCCCGAGTCGCCACCTCTGTCCTGCCTCACCACCTCAGTTTTCCTGGTTACCGACGCAGCATGTGGGAGTGGTACCCCCAGTACCTGTGGATACGCCATCATTAGGTAAAGCCCGTACTGTACGTGAGGGTCATTCCTGGTGGTGGACATTCTGGGGGTTTTGGCAAACGTATGATGTCACGTATGCACCATCTCAGAGTCATATGGAGGAGTCTCACTGCCCTAAATATCCCCTGCAGCGATGAAATGTGAGAGCATCTTTTAGAGAAACAGGGCTGTCCCCACTGGCAGGGACATGGAGAGCCAGGAGGGGCTAGAGCATGGCTCTGTAGTTTACGTTTAAAAAGAAAGGCACAAAGGGGCGCCTGGGGGGCTCAGTCGGTTAAGCGTCCGACTTGGGCTCAGGTCATGATCTCATGGTCCGCGGGTTGGAGCCCCGCACCGGGCTCTGTGCTGTCAGCTCGGATCCTGTAGCCTGCTTCGGATTCTGTGTCTCCCTCTCTCTCTCTGGCCCTCCCCTACTCTCTGTCTCCCTCCCCCTCTCTTTCAAAAATAAATAAACATAAAACAAATTTAAAAAGAAAGGCACGGCCTTGGGGAGTGTGCTCCAGCCCACTGGGTAGGCCTACATCTTCCTCTTGGATTTAGGAGGGTGATTTGCGGGGCGCTGGGCTTGCTGATTCTGGCTTACAGAACATTTGCTGTCAACAGGTTGCCACGTGGGGGATGGTGCCACAAGGCCAGCTCTGAGCTGGGAATGCAACAGGAGACAGTGTTCCCCTGTGCGTGTTCTCGCTGACACGTGTGGGGCTGACACGTGTCCTCCCTCCCGTGTGCTCGCCCTGTGTGAGCACACACCTGCCAGCAGCCTTTGCCTCTGGGATCCAGAGATAATAAGGCTCTCCTGCTTTTGGGGGGTTCAAGCCCAGTGAGCTGGGGGGCCTGGCCGTGTCGCGTGGGCCGAGCATGTTCTCAGGTCCCCACGGCGTGGCCCACCAACCTGGCCTCTCGCCACCGTGGTGCATCAGTCAGGAGAGGTAGGAAGCCTCGCTTTGCGCTGGCCTCTTCCTGAACTAGACCCTCCTAGCCCCCACTTCCAGAGTCAAGGGCCCCTGAAGGTATTTGCAAATAATGGACACCTTGTCACGTCTGCATGCGCTTGACTTGTTTGCTGTAATTCTTGCTCAGACTTCTCTTCCGCGAGGTGGGCGCTCTGAGATTCCTGGATGCTGATGGCATTCCTTTCCTGCCTAGGGTCGGGCAGGGTCACTCTCCGGAACCCCTGTTTGCCCCAAGGAGTGCCCTTTGCCGGTTTCCCTTCTTGCACTCCCTGGCTTTGGCATTAGAGGAGGTGAAAAAGTACGGGCTTATAATTCATTCCTAAGAGCGTGAGCACAAGGCACCCCGGATGTCTCCAGACCAGCCGCGGCACATTGCTGGCCAGTCAGCTGAGATCCAGCATCAGGAACGCGGGGTCTTTGTGGGAACTGCTGTTGTCCGCCAGAATGGGTCTAAATATAGTCAAAGTAGGTGAACTTACTATGCTTCCTGCATTTATCCTTTTAGCTGAAATTTCCCTGACTTTTCTTTTCCTTTTCATTTTATTAGGTTAATAAAACTTGGTTTTTGAGCATTTCGCCACCCCAGGAGGGCCATGGGCCCCCCGTCCAATTCATCAAGTGCCTAATGAGCGGCCCCGGAGGTCCCGGGCCATCCATTCCAGAAGCTCTCTCTGCCTTGTAAAGGTGAGGCCCACGGGCTGCACTGTATATTTTGTCTGTTGGTTTCCCAAATTCTCCTGCCTGCTTGACTGTCACTTCTGGGGATTTATACGAGGCAGCGGCACCGCGGGCAGCCCCCCCTCTGCAGGAGGACCCCTCCTTTGCCTGCTTTTCACACACACCACACTCTCCGTGCCATAAAATAACGTTTCTGTAATAAAATGGAGTAGAAATGTGTCGATGCTAGCATTTTAGAACATTCCAGCTCCAGTGCTGTGGGAAATCCCTACGTTTACATTAAGGAGGGAAGCTCTGTGAGAGTAGGGGCTAAAACAGTGTGAAAAAAAAAAAAAAAGGCCTTTAGTAAGAAGACATAGTCTGGGCTTTAAATAAATGACACCAAGAAGGTGTGCGTGTGCGTGTGTATGTATGCAGCCCGCACACTGTTTTTACACATGTGTTCCCGCCGCCCCTGGTTTATTGTTTGTGTTTCAGAGAAAGGCCAGTAGAAGAGTGTGTGGATGCTGCCTGCATTCTGGCCCAGAGTCTGGACTCTGTCCTCTTCTAGGACATTCTTCCTCTTCCTCCCCCTGTAGGCTCTCTTGCCTTTGCCAGCTTGTCAGGATGCTGCCAGCTCCGGGCATGGGGCTGTGTCTGCCCCAGCATGGTGGAGAGCTGGAATCTGAGCACTCGAGCTTGGGGACAGGTCAGCTCAGGGAATGGAGACATGGCCATGGGAGGTACGAGGGCGGGGCGGCCCCGGGGCTGTGGGGGCCTCCAGCCACGGGGCCCCTGACTGTGCTCACTGCGTGGCCTTGTCAGTATTTGTGGTTAGCGTCCCCAGCTCCCCTGGTCTGGTTGAGCTTCTAGTAAACGCACGGCCTCTAATTGACTGCACTCTCGAGGGCATTACATGATTGCTAATAAATTACTCCATCCGACTGTAACTTTCTTCCCTTCCTTGCAGCTGCCCACCTTGAGCCCACAAGAGGAAGGAGCACGGGGAGGAGGTTGTGCTTGTGGGGGGTGCAGAACAAGGGAAAACAGAGAAGCCGGCTTGAACCATCTCTCTTGCGATGTGCCCTCTGCATTATCACCCACTGGCCTCGATGCCAGCTGACAGACCTCATCCAAACACTTGGCTGGGATTTGGGGACTTCTTTTAACGCCTGGTACGTGGGCAGTGGTGAGGAGGTCTGTCCCTCTTCTGTGGTCTCTGTGCACTTGAGGAGGAGGGGTCTGGAGGGTCTCAGGTCAAGGGGAACATCCATGGGGAGACAGGCATCATTCAACACCTCCATTCTCCGATGCAGGGAAGACACAATTGTGTGGCTCTCAGCAGTGACCTCAGAGTGTCCACATGTCCCGGAACATGTGTCCTAGGTGTGTGCATCCTCCTGGTTCCTGGTGGCCATGTGTCAGTGGCTCAGAGTCCACACACGGAGGCCACAAGTGGCTGTTCTGATGGGGCTTAGAGGGAGTAGGCCCGGCTTATGCCTGCGCTTAAAGCCTCTCAACCGAGGGCTGGCCCTTCTCAGTTTCCCGTTGCCTGTCGAGGGGCCTAGAGCTAGGCTCTGGTGCAAAATTTCCCACAAGCACCTGGCCCTTCTCCCCGCCTACCCTTCTTACTGTGCACTCCCTGGGCACTCGATGATCTGAAATCCACTTGGAAGGGTTTTTGTTTTGTTTTGTTTTCCCTCCTTGACACCTTGGAATGCAGTGGGCCGTCTCTTTCTGCTGAAGGATTTCCCATTACCCTGTGGGCTCGAAGGGGGACCCCAGGCCCAGAGCACGGAGGTAGCGTACGTGGTTCTCATCATGGGTTTAGTCCTGTCTTAACTGCCCCGGGGATGCTGCCCTATTTGCCCCCCTCTCTGTACCGAGTCCCCCCGACAGCAGCGCCCCGCCCCCTCAGGCCAGCCCACCTCCAGCCTCTCTGACTGAAAGGAACGTTCATGCCTGGGCCATCTGTTTGTTTAAACTCACCCCGTGCCAGTCCATGTTAAATGCAACAGAATGGAGAAAAATGTCATTCTTTGTCGGCCTCTGATCAAAGAGAGGATATAAAAAAAATTCAAGATGGATTTCTGAAGGACAATGTTGTACACATTCCCTGTGTTTCCGAGCTGCGGTGGTTAGTTGATTTTGGGGGGAAAAATCTTTTTTCCCCCCTTTTGATCCCGGGGAGAAAACACTCACACAAACACGTCTTGGCACCACAAACATTGCAAGATGGGCCCTTGTCTGTAGCCTCCCCGGCTGGCTGGCTGGCGGGTAGAAGGTGCTGGCTTCTCATTTATCAACAACACGAGAGAATTTGGAATACGACTCACTGCAGCGTGCAGACCCTTTCCTCCTTCTGCGGGCATTCAAGGCGAGGTCACTGTCGTCTGGGGTGACTCAGGACCCAGGATGCTCCCCCCGTGCCCAGAAACTGCCGGCCCGGCTGCCCCCTCCGTCTCCTTCACCCCCAGCCATTAAGAGTACGTTTCTCCCTCACTCCTTCAGCCGTGGAGCAAATGCAAATAAAAAGCACTTAAAATGGTTAACATTTCCTGTCACTGAAGGCATTCGTTAGGGGCGGGGGTCGCTGAGTTTTCAGTGTATTTTCATAGGAAAACTCATTTCAGATCTGCGGCAGGAACTCGGACAACTCACACAGCGGGCCTCGGGGTTTGCCGGGAGCCCGAGCCCTGAGTCAGCCGGGTGACCCTTTATGTCATGTGGGTACAGGAGAGCAAATACCCGGCTTCACACTGAGGCCAACCTGGGGCCCAGCTCCGGAAAAAATAAAATAGGCTCTTGCCCACCCCCTCTCCCCTTGACGCATTTTCTTTTCCTTTATTGGAGAAACCCTCTCCCCCCAAATTTGGTAATTTATTTTGTTGTGTTTCTCTATTGATCGTTTAGCTAGTGAGTTTGCTGGCTTCCTGGATGCTCATTTCTGGTTCTGCACAAAAGAGCCACATTTCCTTTTGGAACCGGGACCAGGAGACAGACAGCAGCAGACATTGGAAATTGTGAGTACTCTTCCTCCACCGCCTCTCTGCCCCTGTCCGTCCGTCCGTCCGTCCTGCCTCCCCTTTCTTTCTCTACCAGCACACTGTCTGTCGGGCTCCTCCGCGAACCCCTCTGGCAGCCCTCGGCACCACTCTGGCTTTTGGGAAAGGAACCTCTACAGTTTCTGCACAAACATCCATGGGGAGGGGAGGGGTGGGGAGGGTGCTTACCAGCGTGACTCCCTCTACTTCTCATTTTGAGGCTCCGAAAGATGGCGAAAGTACACAGAAGGAGGCTGGCTTATTTCAGGGCGAGCAGTGAGTCCCCACTGAATTTACCTAATAAAACGAATTTTAAAATTTTCATTTTCTCATTTTGTTCCAGCAGAAAATGAGCTTGCCTTTATAATGTCCAGATCTTTCAAACTGAGTGAGAAATTAAGTTACAAAATGTAAATACTTTGGTATACATGCACCCGCGCGCGCGCGCGCACACACACACATATATATATGAAATGAAGTAATCCCTGACGGTAATGCAATAGCAAGCCTGACTTTAGGCTCCTAGGACATTTAAAAAAATTTTTATGACGTGCAATAAAGAAAAGTAAGATTCAGTAAAAATGTTTCTCTTTACAAATGGATGCTTTGTGATACTTAATAAATTTAATTGTAATTTTCATTTAACATGAGTTGCTTATTTCTTAAAAATCTTCTGAACGTCTTTGTGAAATATTGGGAGGATTGTAAGAATGTTAATATTCTAGTCTACAATTTACTTCTTTTCACGAAACTATTCCAGGGAGTCAGGGCAGTTTTGAAAGGACACAGTTCTCCGATGAAAAGAATACCCTGCACTTAATTACGAAGAGAAAGTAATTAATGCTCAAATTTCAAGGCAAATCCAGTGATCGGTTAGGAGCAGGGAGAATGAGAAAAGCAAGCCAGTTATTTGCCTAAGAAAATCCAGAAATTGACCTCATTCGGATGGATAACCGGAATGTGATTATATTTTTAGGGAAAAGTTACACAAACTTCAAAAATGGTAGTTGTTTTGCTTAAGTGCCTGGAAAGGGGATTCAGAATAATATTTGGGTTATCCTAGTTTTGTGCTCTCGTGTTCGTGAAGCCTCGTCAGGTTAAAGAACCCCAGGGTGGGTGTGAGCACGGGTGTGTGTGTGTGTGTGTGTGTGTGTGTGTGTGTGTGTGTGTACCCCCTTTGCCCCCAGCCCCGGGGGAGTGTGGGGAGGAAAAGGTGGGTGCCGACCACTGGGAAAATAAATCTTCACCCCAGAAATTCATAACTCATCGAAAACTCTTAGAAATTAAACATAGCAATGCTCTCACTCTCTTTAACCTCCTCTTTGGGGGTGACAGGGGAGGGCAAGATTGCTGCAGACCAGAGGCACGTCAAAAGGCTGTGGCCACTTTCCTGCGCGTCTGCCTGGAGTATCCCGTCCTTGCCCTCCTGGCTATGAAACCATGGCACAGGGCGACTGAAACACATTTTTGAAGCTTTCAAATTGGATTGCCAGAGCAGAAACCTTGGCATTCTGATGCGGGCTCCCTTGCTGCCCGGCAGATGGCGCTGTGACTTCTGGAGTGGCCCGTGGGGGTGGGGGTGGGGAAGACACTGAGATTCAGCCCGAAATCCCATCAGGTCCCCCCATCAGGTCCCCCTTCACCTCCCCCCGGGGTGCGTCCAGTCAGCTATAAACGTAAGAAGTAAAGAGTTTTTGAGGCCTCACTTGAAACACGCCGAGCTGTCAAAGTATTTAAAGTATTTAAGCCAAATGTTAATTAGCAAATGTGTCGCCCTCCTGGAATGGTCCGAGACGGCGCCCGGCTAGCGTTCAAAGAAGTATTTCCCGGAGATGTTTGAGATAAAAATGGAAGAAGCTTAGTAGCTATTTCAAGATCTGATCTATGGCCTGTTTATATTACGCAGGAAAAAAGATACCCTTACGATACTCCTGTAATAATCACGCAGAGTGTTACATGGCCATAGCACTGCGTGGAATTTTATGTGCAGACAAATGGCCAAGGAAAATCAGGCATGTGCAGATAGTGATGGGATCAGAGTCTCACCCTCTCAAAAACGGCTTTTCCATACGTGTGGGAATACGCGCCCTGGACCTTGGCTTTTATTCTGTCGGCACCTGCTAAAATGGGAGCTGCCAGATTCTTACGGCTTCTACCCTTCCTCTCCCAGGAGTGCTTTCAGGATGACTGTGTCCTCCTCCTCCACTGGGAAGAATGTCTACTTTATTTCAAAAGTAAACAAATATTTTTTGTCCTCGTCTTTTGCCAGGGAGAATCCCAAAATATGATGAGCACATCCTTCAATATATTTAATGTTAAAATTAAAATTAAGACAATTTTGGATGATTCCAATGTTTTTGTTCTTCACGGGACAACAGGATTCCTTAATTTGTTTTAGGTAATAATTTGCCACATTGTTTTTTTAATTTGAAAAAAAAAAAGCATGCATGTTGAAACTACTTGAAATGCATACCAAGAGAAGGGTTTTTTTCTTTTCCTAAAAATGATGTTATCGTTTGTTTTGGGGGAAGAAAAAGATGGTAAGGGAATTAATTTGACTCTAAATGTGAAATAATATTTAAGGACATAGATATGAGTACGTGTAATATAGTAGAATGCCTTCATTGCGTCTAGTAGTGATAAAATATTGTTCTTTAAAAATTTAATCGAATGATGTGCTGGCTTTTTTTTTTTTTTTCACTTGTATGTATTTACAAAGTGCAAGTTACCTACTGCTCGTAAGTCTGCGTATTAACAAGATGATCGTGCAAGAAACCCAGCTGTTTAAATAAATTCTGTTCTGCTTTAAAGATTTTGCCCTTTGGGGGGAAAAGTCATTTAAGTATTGAGTGGCAGTGACCAGCCAACAATAGTTAAAATGAAAATAAATCTTCCCGAAACTTAGTTCTAATTTTCTTGAGCAAGATACTAACCCATAAAAAATAAACATTGTTTATTGAGCCACATTTGTATCAAGTGAAACTTTGTAAATTGATACGGAGAAAATATGAACTTGTATGTCCCAAATACTTTGGTCTGTTAGCAGAACAGAGAGAGCTATTTGATATGTAGAAACTGAAGAAAATAACATTAGTGATTCTGGAGAGAGATCCTTTCAGATTTGTGCAGACCCAGGGAGGTGATCGTATTAGAATTAACACAAAAATTTTTGTGTCACTGGGCACCGTGGCTTAAGGGACAATTTAAGGACACCAGATATTAATGCTGACTTACATTTTTGCTCCGGCCAACCTTCTTACCATCTTGTTCATTTCCAGAAATCACATTCGTGACAGTTCTAATAGGCCATTCAACAGCGAACATTTTCTCATTTAGCCGAAAATATTTCAGGTTTCAAAAACCCAGCAAGGAACAGCGCTTTCAGACTTCATGTATATGAATAAGCTTGTTTGGGGCAAGACTTTTGTGGAAAATGAACTCAATCAGACTCTTTGCCCAATTTCAGTCTAAAATATTTTTATGTTTCCATTTGCCGACCGACCAGGCTGCTGGGACCTGAGTCGATGCAGGGGTGATTGTCTCCTCTCTTCTGGGCTTTTACTGTTTTAATTTTTACTTCTTAAATACTTTTTTTTATACTTTAGTCTTTACTGTTTTATTTTGGTGAAAGGGTGGAAAGTGGCCCGGGTGCCACGTTTGCCTGTGGGTTTACAGAGACGCAGAGGCCTGTGTGGCCAGCAGGGAGGACAGGCCGCACAAATCCCTGGCTAGGAGCGGAGGTGCGCCATTGCGGAGTCTGAGTCCTGTGTTTGTAAACTTTCCACTTTCTGTTTTTTGAGAAAGTCACGTCTGATCTCTGCCAACAGAGGTGGGGAGGCGCATTTACTTCCCTCCTAACAGCTGAATGCAATCAGAGCTCTTACTTTGTGTTGTGTTTTAGTTAAAAGGTAAAAGAAAAGAGAAAAAAGATACCCAAACAAACCAGAAGACACATTCAGCATCCAGTCTCGGACCGTGAATGGATAGAGCCGTCAGTGGGGGGATAAAGCCCACAGGACACAATGCGTTTAGCTCCTCCTCCTTCCCTCCCGTGAAATTCTCTCAGAAGGAGATGGGGAATCGTGGGATTCCATTCAGGGGTCAGCGAACACGTTTAAGCTGCATGTCAGGAGAAAGAAGGCTGAGATCCTTTGTGCAAACAAGTGCCAGAATATCAAATCCCTGCCTGTCTCTCAGAAATGCTCTGAGTGTCTCTGAGCGGTTTGGGGAAACAAGCCTTGCGTGCCACTTTTCTCAGTGGCCCTGCCACGGCCGCCTCCAAGGTGCCCAGCAGGATCCGTGCCAGGGCCCCAAAGTTCCACGCTGACATTCCCCTGGAGGGGGTCTGGGCACGCAGCTGCACCCCCAGGCTGCGGTTGGGCTTGCCCTGCTGGGGACAGAGCCACGTTCCCAATGGGAGCCCTCGGATCACCCGGCCTTGCGGCACGAGCACCTGTGGCCACGGACCAGGCCTGGACAGGGGCTCAGACAACAATGCCATGTTGCCGTTCTGTGATGGCTGCTCTTGCTGACCACCCCGGTGCCCCACCTTCTTGGAACCCTAATCTTGGACACTCAGCCACTTAACAAATTACCGTGTTTTCGTTTGCCGGTTGACTGTCTCCCCTGCCTAGAATCTAAGCATTGGGATTGTTGCAGACTTACGACAAGGGTGGGTGTTAATCCAGAGGTGGCCACGTCCCAGGCATGGCCTGGGACAACTGGATACTGCCTGCCAGGGACTGCAGACTGGTAACAGACTGCTGTTACCCTCGTCTGACAGTTGAGGAAACTGAGTCCCGGGGAGGCCGAGTGAGACCCTCGAGGCCTCACAGCTGCTGTGGACTCGAATCCAGGCCAGGGGATCACAGACCCCACATTGTGCAGCAGGGCCTGAGCGCTGTGCTCAGTCAGTATTTGTCGAGTGAGGTGTCACTCCTGGAGCAGGAGATTGGGGCTCACGTGGGTCTCTGCCCTCACTCGCTGCTGACCGTGGGGGATTCCTTAAACTTCCTGAGCCTCGGTTTCCTCCTGCATAAAATGGAGCTGACAATCTTCCTTTTCCAGGTTGTGAAGATTTGAGACTGTGAACGCAAAGGCGGGGCCGATAGATCGTGCTGGATAAAGGTCTCTGGGCCAGTCCCTGGAGCCCCGAAATAAATGGGCAGAGGGGGCTGCCTGGCATCGCGTCTTGGCCACCTACCAGCCGGACACCCCAGGTGAGTCTCTTGCACTTGCTGGATCTTGGTTTTCTTTCCTGTTCCTGCTTAGAGGCTCACAGAAGGAGGGAGAGTGGAGGCCACGTCTTCCCGAAGGCATTCGCACACCCTGTGACCCTCCCATGCCAGTGCCTTCTGGTGGGAAGCGAAGCGTGGCCCACAGACCAACGGTGTCGGCGCCGCCTGGGGGTTGGTTAGAAATGTGGAGTCTCAGGCCCCACCGAGACCTCCCACGTCAGACTCCGGGTGTGTGTGCCCTGTCCTGGCCGCTGGAGAAGCACTGCCCTGGAGCACACGGGGGACGGAGGGGCAGATGCCCCATAGCTGGCTCTCTGGGGGCCCTCGGCCCTCGGTTCCTCCCCTCTTCCTGTCCTTGTCCGTCCTGTGCTGCAGGGCCCTGAGGGGCTGCCTGCACAGCCTCCCGCGTCCCTGCTTTCGGCTGGTCTGGGGGGAGGCGGGAGCCGCGGGGCGTTCAGCCCATGGTGCTGCTTGCAGGGACAGGCCCTCGCCTGCCCTCCCGTCCCGCAGTCCGGGGATGCTCGCTGCTCCCTGTGCCTGTGTGTCCCCTGGGCCCCACTCTGGTGGGCCTTTTCCGTCTCCGCAGCAACCGGTTCCAGGTATTGAATTCGCTCATTTGAAGTGCTCCGCGAAGTTTCTGTTTTTCTTGGTGGGATCTAGCACCAGCCACGTGGGGCAGGGGTCTTGAGGTCAGAAGGTCCGGGCAGGGATTGCAGCTGTCCTACTGGCGTGTGCCATAGCCCTGGAAAAGTCAGCCCCCCCCCCCCCCCCCCCCCCGCCCCCACCTGCAGCAGGTGAAATGCATAAATGGTCTCGGGTCTTCACCCCTCCCTGTGGCCAAGCCCTCTGCTGAGGATTTGCAGCTCCTCCTACCAAGAGGCAGGTGGGTTTCCTCGCCCCTGGATCCAGGTCTTGCCATCTGACTTGCTTCGGTCAGTGGGATGTTAGCAAACTTCACACAAGCAGAAGCTTGGAGACACGTGTCCCTGTTTCCAGCAGCACTCTCGCGGCCCTGCTGCCAGCATGAGACGTGGCTGTGCCGGCCTGAGGAAGGACGAAGAACGTGCAGCCCGCTCGCCCGGTCAGCGCCGTGGAGCTCCTGCACACGTAAGTCAGCCTAGCCAGTGTCGGCGGGGACGCCCAGCTGACTGCCCAGGCGCAGGGCCGGTAAATGCTGCCCTCGCGTGTCGCGAGGCTTCGTTGTGCAGCTTGCTGTGGGGAAAGCTGTTACCCAGTTGCCAGTGTGACGAGCCGCTCGCGTGGTCTAAGATGGCCCTTGAGAACACGGTCGTGCAGCCAGGCCGACGGAGACTGGGATTCCGGCTCAGCCATTTCCGAATGGCTGTCCTGGGGGAAGTCGGTTTGTTTCTCTGGGCCTCGGTGTTGTCCTCTGTAGAGTGGGGATGACAGTAGGACCTACCTCAGGGGGCTTGTGGGAATTGAGGTGATATGTGTAAGGCACACAGAGCACAGCAGGTAATAACTGTCGCCACTATTCTGAGCAGGATTAGTGATAATATTGTTATAAAAGCCAACAACCATGATCCAGCCTTCACTCTCCTCTCTCTGATCCCTGACACGTGCCCTCGAGGTTTCAGCCATGCTCACGACTGCCTGCTCCTCAAAGGCTCCATGCTGCCTCGTGCCTCAGTGCCTTTGCACATGCTGCTCCTTCCCCTGGGGTGCTGAGACTAGTGAGTCTCTTTTCTTCAAGACCCCACTTAAGTGCAGTGAAAAACTCAGGGTGGTTATCTGAATATTTCCTGTCTTCATCCTGTCCTGTCCCGGCTGTCATATGCACGAGCATATTCTCAATTCAACTCTGGGGTCCCCTTGAGTTAGCCAGATGCCCTCACTCATTCATCTAGCCGAGAAGCTACTGTGCACGGGGTGCTTGGACGGCCCTGGTCTCCGGCTGCGAACAGCATGTCTGTCGGGGCCCATAGTCCACTGGGAAGGCAGACACGTGCGTGGGCAGCCACAGGCTTTGCAGGCAGGGTTTGATGGGGCCGGAGGTGCACAGAGTTTCAGGGAAGCTGTCCAGATGGGCATCCGAATGGAGGTGTGAGAGGTCAGCCTGATGTGGGTGCAGAGGAATCCGGGCCTCTGGGTGAGGGATCCTGGGAGGGGCGCGGGGCTCTCCTGCGGGCCCCAGTGGGGAGGGGACTGTGAGGGCAGGTGTGGTCTGAGACCCGGGCGGAGGTCAGGGTGCAGGGGGCTGCTCTAGCTTCATGCCACTTGTCCCCAACCGGGCAGGCGGGGTGTGGCCACCCTGGTTTGCAGATGCAGATGCTGAGGTCCCTCCTGGGAGGGGATCCCTGTCACTCACCACCCAGGGTGGGGGGGAAAGCAGCCCTGGGCATCATATTTATGTCTCGGGGAACTGGGAGGCTGGTTTCACTGCAGAAATAGATAAGATAAAACAAACAAACAAAACACTTATTTTAGGGCATGGAGGGAGCCTGCCATTCCATGCCCCCAGGAAGCCAAGAACATAGCGACTGGATGGCGTGCCTTTCGACCGTCTCAGACGGGCGAGGGGGAGGCGGCTTCCATGGGGGCCACCTGGCTGCGTTCTGGTGTCCCCTCGTGCAGGAGTGGTGGGGCCACAGCCCTTCACACTCAGCAAGCGCGTCAGCTGGGACCACGTTGGTGGGCGGTGACGGGATCGGGCTGTCTGAGGCCCCGGGCGGCTGGAGGAGGGCAGTCTGGGCGGGGGCCCGGCTCCCCCGTCTTTGGGGCCCAGAGCCCGTGGGCCCTCGGTCACGAGATGTACCCCGCACCCGTGAGGCCTAGGGCCCGCACCAGCTAGAGGCGCGCTGTCCTGTCGTGGCGGAAGGGTTCTCTTGGGCAGCTCACCTCCGTCATCCTGGCTGCGGCGCCGTCACCTGACCACTCTCGCTGCAAAGGCGTCTGGGAAACTGCATATTTTTAGTCGGGTCCACTGCCAAGCCAAATAACACCAGAATCCTGTCAACAAGGAGGGGTGGGGTGGCGAGCAGATGTGGTCAGGCAGCCAGCAGAGGGCTGGGAGCACGGCGTGGGTCATCGGTGACTGCTGCGGACGCCCTCCCAGTTCGAAGGTGAGGGACGCGTTTCTCTTTGCAAAAACCCTTCTGGCGAGACGTTTATCTCCTCGCATTCTGGAGATTTCACTCATGAAAAACAAAATGAATTAACATGTTTCTACCGGTTGGGAAAATACGGGGTTGGGTTTTGGCCAAGACTCCCCCTAAAGTGGGTGGCATCTTTTTGGACGGTTGTTCCACGGAGAAGGAAATGGGGGCACTGAGAGGTTGGGGGTTCACCCAGTGGTTGGTGACAGAGTGGGCTTCAAATGGCAAACCCCCGCCTGGCCCCACGGTCCCGGCCACAGCCGCTGAGGGTGTCTCTGGGCCTGCACAAAGTCTGGGGCCTGCAGGGGCCTGGGGTTGGGGTCGTGCTGGGGATGTGGGCTCCCCCTTCTCAACCACACCCTGGGAGGTGCCACTGCCTCCCTGGTCCTGCTGTAGCCCCCACAACCCTCAGGCTCCTGGGTGACCCGGGGGTTTCTGCCAGCGGGCTCTCTGAGCTCAGAGCCTGGCCCTGGGAGTGAGCTCTCTCTGCTTCTGGCTGACAGCCTCCTCCTGACCTCGTTGCACACTGTGGGGCCAGAAAGGGCTCTGGGGTGGCAGCTGGTGGGACTGGGGTTCCTGGTGGGGAGCTCAGGAAGTCTGCTGGCCGCCTGTGTTCACACACCCTGAGACGCTGGGCATGGCGCTGCTCCCCGCACCCCTCCTGGGCTCTGAGGTGCTGGGCGGGGCACTACCCCCTTCCCCTGCTCTCATGGCTGGTTCCCCTTGAGAGTAGGCAGCTGGGTCCCTGCCGGGGCTGCTGAGAAGAGTGTGAGCAGGGTGGTGCTGGTGCCTGGGAAGAGCACGGGAGCAGTGGTTGCCCTGGCAACTCGACCCGGGTACCAGCCCTTGGGTGCCACAGGGACACTGCTCGAGGGGAGCGGGACACGGGCCCCATTCTCATGCTGTCACTGAGCCCTTCTCAGCCTCGGACTCCTGGCCCGCTCTTTGGGAACATTCCCCAGGTTTCTCTCACAGGGTTGCTGTGAGTTTTAGAAAGAAAAACATTTCAATAGTTAGCGTTTACGGAGCACGGATCACCGGCCAGGCCCTGTGCTAATCCGCTCACGGGACCGTGTTTCTGGTGCGCAGCTGGGTGTCTGAGCACGCTCGGAGTGACGATCAAATGTATGCCCTGCTTCTCCAGCCCCTCCTGTGCCAGGTGACCCTGAGCCGGGTTCCCCTGCCTATCACAGAGCAGGAGGGCCCTGATGGAGGTTTTGTGGCTTCCGTCGCAGGGCGCGAATGAGCAGAGGCAGCCCCGCATCTCCCCGTGGCCATTCCTGGAAACCTCGTCGCAGGACAAGTGATAAAGGAGATGGGGAAACACGGTGCGGAAATTACGTACGGTCAAGCTGTGTTCCCCAAACGGGGGCTGTCCGCCAGTGGGCTTTTATCAGGGGTGAACATCCTGCCCCCCCCTTAAATCAGAGAACACTTGTAACCAGTAAAAGTAGGCGGTTACGGACACGTCTCTTTCCCACGGACCCTGCCACGACACCTATCCAAGTTGACACTTCTGTGTGTTGCACTTAGCTTTTGTGTCTTCGGTTCATGTCAGGGTTCGGTAAACATGTAGTTAACAACTCGTCTCTTTCTTTAGAGTGCTGAGGGGCTTTAGGGCATTCTGTGGGGGGAAACCTTTTCTTGAGAGCATTGCTCAAGGAGGTCTGGTCTTACTGCACCTTCCTTTCTGGGAAGAGGCCCGGAGCCACTCAGAATTCGTCTTCGGACCCGGTAGTGCGGTCATAGGCGGGCACCTTCCTCTCTCGCAAGAAGGGTTCTGAGATGCAGGCTTGCCTGGCTGACACGGGTGCCAATTGGGGAGGCATTGGGCTTCCAAGTCACGAGTGGCCCAGCCTGAAGTAGCTGCACCACGCACAGGGTCCCTCCGGCCACGTGACGAGGCTGTCTGGCTGCGGGTGCTCGTGCGCTTGCTCCGTGCGGACAAGCCAGCATCTCAGGCAACTTGCATTCACACCCCGTGGCTGCTGTGACAGCTGACCACCGACCCGGTGGCTCTAGTCTTCAGTCTGGAGGTCAGAAGTCCGAAGTCAAGGTGTCGGCAGGGATGAGTCCTTCTGGAAGCACCAGGGGTGAATCATTGCCCTTCTCAGCTTCTAGGGGCGCTGGCACCCCTCGACTCAGGGGCCCTCTGTCCCTTCGCCCAAGCCGGCGATGTGGTGTCTTTCCACCTCCCTTCCGGTCACATCTGCCCCCTACTGTCTTCTTCTGCTGTAAGGACTTGTAAGGACCCTGGTGGCTACACTGGGCCACTCAGATGATGCACGGTACTCTCCCTCTGTTAAGGGCAGCTGATGAGAGACTCTCATTTCACCCTACTTCCCCATTGCCACGTAAGGTAACGTTTTCACAGGTTCTGGGGATTAGGATGTGGCCAGTTCTGAGGGCCCATCGTTCTTTCTACTGCATTGCTATGACCTGTCCCATTATGGTCTCAAGATAGCTGCTGCATCACCAGACATCACGTCGGCATTCAGAAGAGGAAGGAAGAAGGGCTCCAGGACTGTGACAGCTGGGTCTGTGTCATTTAATCAGGAAAGCAAACGGTTTCCCAGGAGTGTTCCAAAAGATTCCATTTATAGGCGGCCAGGAAGAAGCGGGTAGGAAGACCCCGGCAAGCGCACACGTCCGTGGTGACGGCTACAGTCCCCTTCCCAAGTTCCTGAATGCGTTTCGGCAGCTCTTGGTGGACCCACGGCAGGAAGCGGGACATGGTGGCTTCCAGAGCGCGTCTCCAAAGTTTTCCGTGGGCTCATGATGGCAGCTGTAATATGAACTTGAGCACCTGCCCCCGGATCAGTGGGGCAGGTTCTGGGCTTTACTGGTGATTTCTCCCCCAAAACACACTGACTCTGCCTGAACTCATTCAGCTAACCTGGAGGTGAGGACACACATCCCACGGGCAGTGTGGGTCCCTGGTGGCGGCAGGAGCTACTGAGGACCCACTAGGCCACCCCTGCCCCCCGACGCCCGCGTGCCCCAGCAGCATGGCGCTCCCCCAGATACTGCGTGCTCACAACATACCTGGGAAATAACTGACACTTTCGAACCCTCAAAGGCTGGTTCTCCCAGGGAGCTGGCGTCTTGTGGGAACCACAGAGAGGGACAAGGCGAGACCCCTGCCCTCCACAGAGACACAGCTCCCAAGTGTCGGGCCCCTGCACTGTGCAGGCTGTGTACTACTCTGATTGCGGCTGGGTGACACTGGGCAGGTGACTTGACCTCTCTGAATCTCGTTCCCTGGCCTGTGAGGGCCACAGGGGAGGATCACGCGTGGAAGGGGCGTGGGAGGGTCCGGGCACACACAGCACACCGAGTGCCAGCTTTTACCTGCTTGTCACCCTTTCCGAGGCACGCAGGCAGCACCAAGGCTCAGTGTCTGGATCTGACCCCGCGGGGGCGCCACACACAGCAGGGGTGGAGGGTGAGTCAGTTGGAGCCGCGTTCTTCGCTCACGCTCTCAGAACGAGCCTCGCGCGACACCGCTGAGGGTGGCCTCTGGGTCCCAGCTTAACGACCACCACCCTTCCGGCTCCGTCCCGCGTCTTCTCCACAAGTGTCTGTCTCTGGGTGGAAGCCACGGAAGGGGCCCACGAGCCGCACCTGCTGGGCCTGGCTGGGAGGGCTGACGGGGCAGAGCAGCGGGTGCTGTGGCCGCCAGGACCCTCCGTGCGCACCAGCTGCTTCTCTGCACGCGGGACGGCAGCGAGCCCCAGGGCTAGGCTGGGAGGTGGTGTCCACCTGCAGCAGCCCAGTTTACAGGTGGGGAGACTGAGGCCCGGAGGAGCAAAACCGCTTGCCCAGGGCCCCAGAGCCAGTTTGAAAGTCAGCCTGAGGCCTGGTGTCAGGGAGGAGCACCGGGCACCGGACCGACCCAACGGACCTGTGGCCCCTCCCCCCAGGTCCTGTCCTGGAGCTTTGAGGGGAGGGTGGGGGGCCGAGGCAGCTTCCCTGCGGTGCGGTGCTTAGGGGCACCTTTCTCATGTTCCTCCGAGCCCCGGCAGCCCCACCGTCCCCAGGGGGAGGTGAGAACCTGGGAATCCTCTTATCTCTGCCCAGCAGGATGCGTCCTGTGTTGTGGCCCCACCAAGGTTTCCAAGCTCCGTGATGAGCTTGCAGATTTCTGCCGGCGATTGCTTGGCTGCCCTGTGGCCGGGCTCCCCGTGGCCCTGGCCTTTTCAGCTGCTCCTGGCCCTTGGATCCTCGGGCAGGCCGGTCCCAGCGGACAGCGGTGTGAAACGCAGGGGTGAGTTCCTGCCCTCAGCGTTTCCGCCCATTCTTTGCACGGAGGCAGCCTGTGGGTTCCCTGCCAGGGCGGGGGGCCTGCGGTGGGCGCAGTGCCCTGCGTGGCCCTCGGGGGCGCTGTGCAGGCAGGCGAGGGCAGGACAGGCCTGCCTGCCTGGCCTGGGCTGGGTTTCCGTCCCTCCTTTCCCATCAGTGCCACTTCTGAGAGGCGCTGTCATCCAGCTGGGAGCGGATGGAAAGCGGTAATTAATGCAGTTCTGTGCTGCAGCGTGGCCGGTGGTCTCAAGCCCACCTCCGGGGATGGCTGTTTGAAAATGCAGATTCTCACGGGGCGCCTGGGTGGCTCCGTCGGCTGAGCGTCCGACTTCGGCTCAGGTCATGATCTCACCGTTCGTGAGTTTCTGCCCCGTGTCGGGTTCTGGAGGCTGCTTCGGATTCTGTGTCTCCCTCTCTTTCTGTCCCTCCCCTGCTCATGGTCTTACTCTCTCTCTCAAAAATAAACATCAAAAAAATACTTTAGGGGCGCATGGGTGGCTCAGTCGGTTAAGCGTCCAACTTCGGCTCAGGTCATGGTCTCGCGGTCTGTGAGTTCGAGCCCCGTGTCAGGCCGTGTACTGACAGCTCAGAGCCTGGAAGCCACTTTGGATTCTGTGTCTTCCTCCCTCTCTGCCCCTCCCCCACTTGCACTCTGTCTCTCTCAGAAATAAATATTAAAAATTAAAAAAAAAGCAGATTCTCAGGCTCATGGTTCAGAGTCAGACTAGTTAGGTCTGGGGTCCCAGGAGGGACTGTTCACAGCAGGCCCCAGGTCATTCTTGTGAGCAGGCTCGTCAGGAAATGCTGGCTGGCAGCTTGGTCGGCTCTGGAGTCAGGCCGAGTCAGGCTGAGTCTCAGCTTCGCTGCGCCTCCTGGTCTCTGCTTGTCCTAGAGCCTCTCAGAACCTCAGTCTCCTCCTCTACTGACTGGGGGTGATGTCACCTCTTACGGGGTTGTTGGGACAGAAGATTAATTCTTAATTCTTACTGTCCATAATGATGTTCAAAGACATGGCCTTCCTGGCAAAGTTTCTGATTGTCACAAGCACCGGACAGACCCCACCCAAGCGAGTCCAAAGCAGAGACCTTGAGTGTTCGGAGCCTCCTCTGAGGCCTCATCGTGGGACCAGTGCTATTTGCACTGCAAGTTCCCAGATGTTGGCAATAAAGAAGGGACTCAACTTCTTTGCTGTCCCCTGGGGTCCAGGAGCCCTGAATTGGGACACACACTGCGTAGTCCTGGGGTTCTCAGGGCTGAGGGCCGACTCTTCTCAGGACAGTGCAGGTGTGGGGGGGGGGGGCAAACACTCGCGTGTCCCACGAGGAGGCTGCGCGACACTGAGCTCCCCTCCGGAAGCGCCCGCTGAGGTCGCGTCAGGCTGGGCTGCAGAGACGGTGCACGCCAGGCCTCAGTTCCCTCCTGTGTAGGGTGGGGTGCTACAGCCCCTACTTACCCTCCCTGGAGGGCTCGGGCTGACGTGCACTATTTGAGGGTCAGCTGGCGGTCGAGGTGGTGGACATGCGCCCTCTTTCCCGGGCGAGAAAGCCGGAGGGGCCGGGAGGGACTGCTCATCTGGACCAGCACCTGGACCGCTGCTGAGGGGTGCAGCTGGCTTTGAATTTGGGCCTGTCAAGAGAGCCTCACCCCTGTCAAATCGGCTGCAAGATGGTGGAAGAGACCTGAGTGGGCGGTGGGGGTGGGGCTCAGGTAGGTCCACTGTTTGTCAGCTCCATGGTCCTTTTTTTTTTTTTTATTGTTTTAAATGTTTACTTATTTTTGAGAGAGAGAGGGAGAGAGAGTGCAAGCAGGGGAGGGGCAGAGAGAGAGGGAGACACAGAATCCGAAGCAGGCTCCAGGCTCTGAGCCGTCAGCACAGAGCCCGACGTAGGGCTCGAACTCATGAATCTTGAGATCATGACCTGAGCCACCCAGGCGCCCTGTCCCACGGTCCTTTCTCAGAGTTGGTGTGAAGGGGAGCCCGGGGGGGGGGTCCTCAGAGTTTTGGGGTCCTTGTCTTCTGTGAATTTTCGACTGTGTCACAGGGAATCCCCAAGTGCGATTCAGGGTTTCTGTTGACCCAAGGCAGGAAACTGCAGGCTTGGGTCTGGCTTTATGTTTATTGGCTTATGTTTTCCCAAAGCAGGGGCACAGTCCAATGCGGACTATGGTGGCCAGACCGAATGGCCTCGTGCTGTCTTCCTGAGGCTTTCTGGGGGGGAGGAACACACACACACCTACACACATTCACACACGTTGATTCACATGCACACATAACACACATGAGTGCACACACGTGCATGCACAGATCAGTTCACACGTATACCTACACACACAAGCACACACGCAAGCACACACACGTGCGCACACACACATTTACACCCACCTACGCAGACATTCACATACATGCACACACACACACACGCTCAGTAGGAGACCAACTTGGGTCTTAGAAACCAAGGCGTCCACCTCCCACCCCTCCGTCCCAAGCTCCTTCCTTCCTTCCTCGTCTTGGGGACAGGGGTATCGTGGGTGTCCTCTGGGCCGGTTCCTGTTCGGATTCAAGCTCTGCCACCGTGTGATCTCGGCCTTGTTGCCAGGTGTCTCTGACCCTCAGTTTCTCATCTACGAAGGGGCACTGTAACAGAACCCACCTCAAGGCTGGGTGCAGACTGGGCATGGGAGGTGTCTGGGGGAACGTGGGCGGGCCGCTAGGCTCGCAAAGCCACGAGCCCTTCCAGGCTGCATGGCCACTACCGTCCCCTGCCCAGCTCTCTTCCGATGCCTGGGGTCAGGCATCACCAGCCTGGCATTCTGTCCGCCTTTCCCGGGAGCATGTCACTGTGTCCTTCTGGGGCAACTAACACGTGTTACCTATTACTACATGTCTCGTTTCAACTTAGGGGTAAACGGGGGCCCTGTTCTCAGAGGCGGGTCTGTAGACAACGTCTTCTTGAGGAACTAGTGTGCCTTATTCACTCCCAACCTGATGGAGCCCACTGCAGCCAGCCAGGCACTGGGTAGACCCAAGCCCCGCCCACCAGGGCCACGTGATGATGGGGAGGATGAGGACATGAGGCAGTGAGCAAGGAGGTGTGTGGGAAGCATCTGTGGTCACCAAGCACTGTGGGCCACGTGCCCTCCTGGACATGGGGACAGAAGGGTGAACGGGAAGGCTCCAGCGCCCCAGCAGGGAGGGCACAGAGTGACCCCTGTAGTGAGGAGCTGTTGTCCTCTAGGCAGACGCAGGAGAAAGAGGGGCCCACGCTAAGGCTCAGAGGCAAGAGCTTCCTGAGCATCCGGGGCCGCAGGTGCCGTGGCTTTAGCGGAGCTCCGTGGATGGCAAGGTGGGTCAGCCAGTGATCTCCCAGCTGAACACTCGACCGGCTGGAGCTTCTAAGACAGGCGGGCTTCTTGTAATCATCTAATACAGGTGGCTTCTGAGTCCTGGAATTGTCACCAGGAACCCCCAGCTCATACTGAAATGGAGCCATCACATGCCAGATGATGTCACCACTGGAATGAATTACTTGCATATTTAAGGCCTTGTTCCTTAGGATGTTCTAGCACAGAATTGTTTACAGAGTAGGCTGCCTTCCCCGGGAGTGGGGACCAAGAGGGAAACCTGCCTAAGGATGGCCTTCTTGGGCATCTCTTCACATTAAAAGTCTATGCCGTCATTGCTTTGCATTCCGTAGTATATGCAGAGGGACTTCAGAGAGCCATTGTGTCCCTCCCATTATGTTAGCACAAATGATGATGTTTCTATACTTCATGTTTATCTTGGGCCTTCTTACAGTCTCCTTATTTGTAAAGTCAAGTTGGCCTTAAGGTGATAGATGACAACCTGAAACACAGTCCCTCTTCCTAAATGTCAGTCATTCACACCTTAGTAAGAATGGCAACGCAATCTTAAGAGTAGGTTTTCAGTGACAACCTAAGGTGAGGCCATTAAAACCCAGGATCTCCATGAGGGTCAAGAAGAGGGAACAGTGATGTCCCCCAAAGAGTCAAATATAATGAGGAGATTGGAACAAAGACATGTCATCAGTTTCCCCATTGGGTCTTACTCTCCCATGGTTTTCTGGTTTGTGGTCTGCTCTAACCAGGCCCTGGCAGAGATCAGGGACAAGATTCTCCTATGGAAACTTCTCTCCCTGGCCAAGAGCTCAAGTGTCTGGTTCCTTCCTCCATCAGCCAGTGTTGCAGTCCATTGCAGAGAAGGCTTCTGATCTGTTCTGCTCTCTGTGTCTCTCCCTTTTCTTCAGATCGCCAGGGCACTGAGAATATCAGCGTGCGGGCTGTGCTGGGAACACTTGGCATTTTCCAAACCCTTGTGCAAATCCTTAAACTTTGTTCGATACGTATAACATGCTATCTTGTGTGCATATCACGTTTTTAATTAGTTAAATAATTAAGTAGCTGTACCCATTCTGCTTCTCGCCTAGGCTCAAATCCCAGTTCTGCCACTTGCTGGCTATGTGACTTAGGGCAGGTAACTTAACCTTTCTGCACCGTGGTTCTCTGATCTACAAATGGGAGATAAAAACAGCACCTAGGCTGTGCGAGGATTCAATTAGTGAATTTGTGTCAAGCCCTAGGAAAGGTGCATCGTGTGTGCGTGTGAGCTCCATAACTGGTAGAGGACTTGGCCCCATGCTGGGAAAGACCAGTTTGACTTTTTCAGGACAGTAGGATGTGATCCTTTGCAGTGTGAGATCGTTTCTTCTCTGTGCCGACAGCTTCGCGGGGAGTTTCTCTGGCTTGTTTACCTGCAGAGGGCCTGGGCAGCTCTGTGGCAGCAGGGTGATCCCCATGTTGGGGGTGCCCACCTGTTGGTGCTGATGGGGGAGGCAGGACTAGAAACACTTCCTCCCGGGTGGGCTGCCCCGGGGCAGACGGCCCCCGGACAGCAGCCTTGGAGGTAGTCGGTGAGGTCTGAGCCTCTGGTTTGCTGGGACCTGGCTCCTGGAAGAGTCCGCCCGAGTTCTCGGGGCTGCCCAGCCCCCCAGATGCACTCTTGGATCTCTCGGGGCGTCTGTGATTTCCCCGGGTCGGCCTCTGGGGGCCTGTGTGCATGGGGGCCCTTCCGTGTGTGGGGGGACACATGCCATTTGTCAGTGGCATGGGGTGACTCACTGGGCACCCCTCGAAGATTGCTTACAGAGTTCAAGGCTGGTCGCCCGGGCACTCATTATCAGATCTAATTGTGGGCTCGGATTTCACAAACCGGGGGGCTGTGCAGGTGGAGGACGGGCTGCAAAGGTCATGCCTAAAAGCTTATTAAACCACTGGTGTGAAAGGTAAGACCATCTGGATGCCATTTGACAACTTAAGCGGTAATTACACCATTTGGCGCAGGAATTAGAGAGAGTGGTGGCTTGCACTGCGGCGGGGACGGCCTGGCTCCGAGGGGGTGCTTCCTTTGGGGCGAGCCCGTCCTGGCATCTGCGGGTCCCCGTCCGCGCTGTGGCTCCTCGGTTCTCGGCCGAGCCCCTCCCTCACCGGTGGAGCGCAGGGCGGGGTGCGGCTGGCCGTGCTCCCCTGCTGCCCCTCGGCCCCCTGGGATAACCAGGAGCACCTGCTTCCCAGCGGCCGCCCGGGGAGGGAGGCGGGGGCGGCTTCCAGCAGAGCTCCACCCCCAGCAATATGGAAGCGTTTAGCAGGCTTTGCACCAGGCAGGGTAGCTGAGACCTGAACCTTCAAATTACAGCCATTCCCGGCCGAGGAAAAGTAAATAAACAGTTCACAGCTGCAGCCAACTCAGCCCAGGACTGGCTATCTCTTCTGATTGCGGGACGAGTAATTAAGTGGGAAATGTGAGCCCTCAGCGTCAGGGAGAGATGATAAAGGTCTGGGGGCAGTAAATCCCCCCAGCTCCGGAGACCTTCCGATTAACCCGCGCAGGGCCGGTGGGGGCGAAGCCGGAGCAGGAGCGCCTGTAGAGCGATTATCAGTGACTAACTGAAAGCTGCCGTCTCACTGTGCCTTGTTAGGGGACAGGATTTGTGTGACTGTGGATTCCCCACCAGCGCGCCCGAGAAAACACCTCAGAACGGGTGCTGTCTGCTTTAACCCATTGCCCTGGACCGAATCGTGTCCCTGAAAAGTTCACGTTGGAGTCTCAACCCCCGGGACCTCGGGATGGGACTGTGCTTGGAGACAAGGCCTTTGAAAAGGTGCTTAAGGAAACCAAGTCAGTGGGGTGGGCCCTGGTGCCCTTAGGAGAGAAGAGATGGGGACACAGACATGCACAGAGGGAGGGCCATGGAGGATGGAGGGGCACGGCCACGTGCACGCCCAGCAGAGAGGCCTCGGGAGAAGCCAAGCCTGCCCACGCCTGGATCTCAGACTTCCAGCCTCCTGGGCTGGGGGCCTAAGTCCCTCAGCCGCCCAGCCTGTCGTGCTTTGTTTGGGCAGCCGGAGAAAACGGTGCCCCGATCTCTGTGCACCGAGAGCAGCATGTGCCATAGAGCGAGAGCTGACGGGTGGGGGGCAACCCAGCCGGTGCCAGACCCCTGCAGGCACGCACTCACCACGGCAACGGCGTCTCCACTCGCGCATGTGGAAGCAGAGGCCTGGGGAGGCTAAGCCAGGAGCCCAGGCCACACAGCTGCTGCCGAGAGTTGGGGTTCTCAAACCTGGCTGCGCGGAGTGGCCTGGCAAGTCTTAGAAAGTAGGGGTTCCTGGGCCCCACCCCAGACAGAGAGGTGCTGGACCTGGGTAGCGGTTTCCAAGGTACCCCGGGGGATTTTCACGTGTGGCCAGGGTTCAGGGCCATTGGTAACACCTAACCTTGCTGGAGTTCCTTTGTCAAAAGCAGCGGCACAGCAGGGGTTCACGTCCTGTCTTTATTCCCATTTTTCTGTGGAAGATGTGGGGTCCTCCTCCACGGTCAGCCGGCTTGTCTTTACTGCCAGCGCGATCTCTGGAGCCCAAGTGCCTGGGTTCGAATCCCAACTCGATAGCTTAGGTGTAGCTGTGTGACCTGAGGCAAGTCACTTGACCTCTCTGGGCCTCAGTTTTCTCATCTGTAAAATGTGTCTAATAAGAGTAACTACCTCCTAGGGTCGTCATCAACCACATTAATGTTTGCAAAGCACCTGCACGTGGACAGTGCTAGTAAAACGTTTGTTACGAACAAACTGTCTCATATATTTGCCCCTGGATGGTAGGATGCTGAAGAGTGGGGGTAGGAATGGGAGACAGAAACCTAGTATGACCAGTTCTGTGTCTCCCCCAGGGCGCCGAGGGGGCTTTGGGGAATCTTGGTGGGAGGGGACAGGGCACCATCTGTCCAAGGTGCCCACCACCTGCCCTCACCCCACACACAGTGTGAGGGGCATTGTGACAGCTGTCTCGTTCTCTTCGTGTGGAAACCATGATTTTCAGGGTCCGGAGGCCACAGAGGGATGCACACACGAAATCTGTGACGTCACCAAAATGTGGTTTCTCTGTGGACGTTGAGGTCCGATCCCAGAGCAGGGTGGGCCTTGCCTGGTGCGAGTGCCGACCAGGTTCCGGACAACGCTCGTGTCTCATGTTCTCTGCGTCGGATACCCTTTCGCCTTGTGTACCGAATGCCTATCCCTTTTGTAATAAAACACTTTTAAGAATTTGTGTTGATGTTTTATTTTTGAGAGAGAGAGAGAGAGAGAAAGAGAGAGACAGAGCACGAGCCGGGGGCGGGGGGCAGCGAGAGAGGGAGACAACAGAATCGGAAGCAGGCTCCAGGCTCCGAGCCGTCGGCACAGAGCCCGACGCGGGGCTCAAACTCCCAGACCATGAGATCATGGCCTGAGGCCTTGTCTTGGCGGCTGATTACCCCCCCTTCCGTAGTAGTAGAATGTCAAACCAGGTCCCTCGCCACTCAGAAGAAAGCCCGTGTCCCCAGCCTCCCCTGCCGCTGTGGTGTGCGTGTCACAAGCCCTGGCCCAGGAGCCGTGAAGTCTCCAGAGCGGGCCTGTAAGGTGAGGGGCAGGCCGTCCTCTTGCCCCTTCGTCCCCGCCCAGTGGCTGGATGTGTTGCCATGTGGATGGACCCACAACGTACGGGAAGGAGGAGCCCTGGCGATTTTGGAGACTAGATCTCAAGACCTCGTGTGGGAAGAGTGCATGTACCAACACCTCGTTTCGGCCGCCGACACTCGGTTTCTCTTAAGCGCAGTGGAAGGCGCTTTCATGGTGGGGCTAGAGCAGTGGCCAGGAATCCCCACCAGAGCTGCTCTCTGGCATCATCTGGGGAGTCAGTCCTGGGCGTTCAGCCTCTAATCCTGCTGCTGGCGCTCCCGGAGATAACGCAAGCCATCCTCCGAGGCGGCTCGCCCTGAGTTCAGCCAGGTGAACTTCAGTTACGCGGGAATAATGCCCTTGTCTACAGCCTGACAGGTCATGGGACAAACTCTGACGTTTTCCTGGAGAGCCACAGGCAGCCCAGTTTGAGGACTGGTCTGCGGTCACACGGGCAGGACATTCAGGACCAGGGCTCGGAAGCAAGTGCACGGGCCGGACCTTCTCTCTGGGAGTTCTCGTCTACGCTGAGGAATGGCCTGGGTCCGGAGAGACCCTGCAGCCAAGGTGTAGACCTCTAACCTCTCCCCCATCCTCCCAGCCACCTGGGGCAGTTTGCACCCTGGGGGAGCCCCGCTGTGGTTTCTCCGGCCCTGGGAGCTTGGGCAGTCTCTCGGGTCCCGGGGCAGCTGCGGGTCTCGTGGAAAAAGGCTTCTCCCCTTCTTAGCGCCGTGGGGGTGTGTCTCTGGACTTCCCCTGGACATCGTCACAGTTCTGGATTGGGGCCTGGGGGTGGGCAAGGGCCAGGGACCGGCCCTGACAGGCACCGCCGTGCTGTCCCACCGTTCCCTGGACCCTGGCTCATCCCAGATGCAGCGAAGCCAGTTTCCGTCGGGGTTTCTGTTGCTCGCCACTGCGGCGTCTTAGCTGGGGGGTTGGCGTGGGCGTTCGCCATCTGCGCGTCTCCTCTGCTGGAGTGCTGTCAGGATTCTCACTTCTCTGCACCCTCCTGACTCTGACTTCCATCAGCCTTTGCTTCTAGAAGGCTCCATCTGCTTGTGCACGAGACACGTTTTCTTCTGTTTCTGATGCTACCCGCAGTGAACAGGATGGAATCGGGTTGCTTTTCGTTCCAAAGGGGGGTCTCTCATCATCGCTGGGGTCATGCAGATGGGGAGCATTGGGGCGCAGCCCCTCACTGCTAGATCTGGGAGCTCCAGTTCCCCATCCGGCAGAGGCCAGCCCCTCCCAGGGTCCCATAGAGCCCCCCATGCTAGTGGAGCCGGGGTGTCCCCGTGCCCTCTTTGCCTCAGCTCCTGCCCCCTGATGCCCCTTTCTCTTCCGGGGAAATGGTCCAGTCCCTCCCTTCTCCACGTCTCTCTTGGTGACACTGAGCTGTGTTGAGACCCCACTCAGGCTTTTCCGGCTCCTCCTCAACCCTCGTGGGAGACAAAAAAAGACAAGTTTGCATCTGGTCCTTGAGTTGGCTTCTTACTAGCGGTGAGGGCTCAGGAACGCTGCTTACAATCCCTGCACCCCACTTCCCATGTTTGCAAAACAAGGATCAAAACTAGTCTCCCAAACTGGGGTCGTTTTGAGGGTCTCACGAGATCTTGGCTGACAGGAGGTCCTTTGGGAGGTCAGCGATGGGGCAGGACCAGGTGAGGTGAGGGAGCCCCAGCTGAGTGATCTTGGAGGTTCGAGGTCCAGGGCAAGACGAGATGGGGGCCTTGCTGAGACGTTGTGACGAATTCCAAGTTGCCCCCAGCAGAGCATTGGACCGAGTGCAGGGTCCTTCTGAGCGTGGGCCCCTGCACCTTCTCACACACGCCAGATCCTGACCTGCAAAGGCTTAGGAACTGGCAGGACCCTTCGGACACCGAAGGTCGGTGGCTGGCGAGAAGCAATTGTTCGTTCGCTCTGGGAACCTTTGCTTGTCAATCCGGGACCCAAGGGCAGCCGTGTCCAGACATCGCTCTCCAGTGCCGGAGGTCCGCCTGGTGCCTGAGAGATGCTCCGTGTAGGGAAGGGGCACGCCCGTGGGACAGTCTCCCCTTGAGTCCTGACCAGGGACTGGCCCAAGGGTCACAACCCCTTGTAACTGGAAACAGCTGACTCCTGGCTCCGGGTTCCAAAGTGGGCGGCCCGCCCGGCAGGAGGGCCTCGCACAGACAGGCCCGTGGACGTCATTGCGGAGGGGATTTTTATGCAAGCGGGTGCAGGGCCATGAAGCTGTCAGGGCGGACCCTGCTCTGTCGCCCCCTTCCTGCCGGTCCCTGTCGTCTTGCCCTGAGAATGCCCAGCCTCCCTGGGCTCTGCGGTGACCTCTTTTGCGTCCACGGGCAAGGCCGGGGCACAGCGGGCACACTCCGCCGGTCGCATGTTGCCACTTGGTGCCAACAGTGCTTCCAGGTTAAGCACCTCATTAGGGTAATAAATGGGGTGAAAAAACAGTATTTCAGTGTATTTTTTCCTGGGGTTTCATGACAGATTGAGGGCCTGTGGCTTGAGTCACCGGGATGATCCCAGCTCCTGTGACCCCGAGCCCGGGGAGCAAATGGCCAGGCTGCAGACTTCCCCGCTTGGCCCGGCCTCCTCTCCCTGGCCGTCCTGCCAGCGGCACCTGTGGGAATGTCGGGCCCGCAGGAGCCGGGCCTCGTAGATCCCAGGGGAGCCCGGCCCACGGTCGGCCGAGCTGTGTGGGGATGGGCCTCTTCCTCCGGCACCTGGACAGGAAGGAGCGCCGACAGGGGTGTCTTGGAGCCCGGCGCCTCACTGGTCCTTCTGGAAGAGTGGCCGCATCGCTGCCGTGTGAGGGACGGCAAAATAAGACGGACGTTATACCTGTGTCTGCTCTCCACCCACCCACGGTCCACGTGCAGAAATCAAATCAGCCCAGGAGCCAGGACGCTTGTCACTGCAAGGACTGACACCAGCGCTCACTCTTGGAGTGCTTTTCCTAACAGCTCCGCGTAATCACAATGATGAAAACACCTCCCGCTATGTGCCTGCCAGGGCCTGCATAGAGCGACTCTTTAAACCCTAAACAGTAGCCCTACAGGGGAGGTGCTGTTGTATCATCCCCGTTTTCGAACAAGGAAATGAGGTCCAGAGAGGTGAAGTGACTTGCCCAAGGTCACACGGGTAGTAAGTGTCCAGGCCTAGAATTCTCCTTGGTGAGTCTCCCTCTACAGCCCTTGCTTGCAATCACTAACACACTATGTCTACAGCATTCAAGCAATATTTGGGGCAAGAATGTACCGTCAATCATATCACTAGAGGCCGGTGCTCAGAAGGGAAAGGAGCGGGTTCTCCAGGGGGCTTTCTGGGGCAACCAATGAGCCCGGCCTCTAGACTTTGGCAAAAGCAAGTAAAATTAAATAAATTAACAAATAAAAAATAATCCGATAATCCTCTAGTAAGACGATTAGGTGGCATTTGTGGATTTATGTTCTACAACTCATCTGGGACTTACTCTGCATACTTACTCTGCACTCTGCTGCCCCGGGGCCTTTGCATATACTGTTCCTTGTGCTCGGCACACTCCCTTAAATCCTCCCCGTCCCCTGGGGCTTTAGTGCTCATGCTTTGGATCACTGCTTAAGTGCTCCTTCCTCAGAGCCCCTGCTGTAGGGTTCAGTCACCCCATTTTATGCCCCACAGCACTGGGCACGTCTGTGATTTGTAAGGTCCTGGAACACGAGGACCGTGGCTGCCCAGTCTGTTGATGTGTCCCTCGCCTGTGGACACGTGGGTGTGTAATCTGTATTTGTTAGGTGCTTAATAAGTCAGTGAATAAGGACAGGAATTGTGCTTGTCCTAAGGGTAGCCCCAGTTTGCAGCTGGAGGAGAGAGGTGGGTGTTCTTGGGCCTGGGGCTGTTTTCATCATGCCCAGACACACAGCCCCCCAGGAGCTCCCGGGCGGCCACACGGGGCTTGCTCTGTAGCAGGATCTATCGCTGTGAGACACAGTGCCGTGGGCTTAGGGGCTCCGGGTCCAAGTCCACGTGACCGAATCCTGCACCAGAACCTGTCAGTGTCATTTCCGTGTCCCAGCGAGGCGTGTGCCCGTCCGCACGTGAAACCGAGCAGAGTGTCCCATTTCCTTAAGGCCCAGAGCCCCACTTCTGCCTCCCCTCACACCCACGCATCCCTGTAGTCGTTGACCAGGACGCATGTTCTAGCGTGTCCTTCCTCCCTTAGGATTCTTAGCCACCTGATGGCAGAGCACAGTCGGTCGCCATAGGGTGGAGACACGGTGATCGTGAGAGCAGCTGCCCACCGGCAGCCCTTGCGTGCTGTCCCAGCGTCCGCCTCCACGAACACAGACATAGCCACAGTGAGGGCTCCCAAGTGAGGGAGGGTCGCTCCCGTGTCACAGACGAGGAGACACGGACTCAGGGACCACAAGTAGCTTGCCCAAACTCACACAGCCAGTCAGTGGGCGATTTAACTCAGATCCAGCAGCAGGCTGGATGCTTACACATTAGGAAGAATTTTTCATAAAACAGAACCATAAAATATCTGGCATTTTTCATAAGCATTCTGCTGAAAAGCCTTACTTTCTGTGTTAGCTTGGGCGGCTGTAACAGAGCATCACGGCCTGGGTGGCACACGCACACACACATGCACACACACACACACACACACACACACACACACCAGCGTTTCCCAAGATGTGTTTGAAGCCCATCCTGTGAAAGGAACCAATATGTATCTCATGGAGGAAGAAGGTTTTTTTTTACAAAGTCAAATAAAATATGGTTGTGAAATACCGTGTTAAACAAGTGGAGTAGGTTTCCTCGGGGCAGGATTTCCTGGAGCCACGAATGCGCTGATGTGATTTGTCAACCTCTAAGGCGGTCTTAGAGCAGGCGGGGGTCAGCAAACTTCGTCTACAAAGAGCTGCTGACAAGTACTCTAGGTTTTGTGGGTCACGTGGTCTTTGTGGTTGCAGCCTAAAGCGGCAGTGGGTGGGTGTGGCCCTGTTCCAATAAAACTTTATTTACAGAAACAATGGTGAGCCATTTGGCCCATGGGCCGTAGTTTGCTGGAGAGCATGAAGTATTTCGCAAACGTTTTGGGACGTGCCCTTCTTTCAAGGAGCGTTTACGGCCCGTGGAACAGCCCCTTCACCCAAAGCCCTCGACCCCCAGTCATCGGGCACCTTCTCCCTGTTCCATGTCTGTTGTTCGTGCCAATGCTGTTGGACAGCGGGATACTGTTCCCTGGACTGGGACAAATCATCTAGATTCCTGTTCAGACTTTACCCAAGTGGTCCAAACCACTCTGGGCTGGGCCATCGTGTGAGTTTTCAGTGCTTCTTGGGTTCAGCAGAACTTGAGATGCACTCTGACGCACGTTATCGCAGTGTATTGAGTAACTCCGGGGAAATCACACGGTGTGGAAAGACTACTCTTTCTTCTTTCAGATTAGCAATTTTCACCTGTCCCTCTGGTGTGTGTGCGCACGTGCGTGTGTGTTTGACAAGGGTGAAGGGGGAGGTGGGTAGAAGGGTTCCAGTGCACGAGGGGGCGTTTAATAAAGGTTTACATTTGTCAGCTCCTTTCACGTACGTGTAAAAGGTGTTTAGTCTTCGTGTTCAAGCCGATGGCTCTAATTCATTTTGGATGGAGAGTTTTGGAAAAGGGGGACTGTTTGTATTAAGATGCACGTGGATATAGTCTTTCAAGGTCCAAAATCTGTGCTGACTTGGTCCAAAACACAACCGCATCTGCTTATGTCTGGTTTTGACTCCTCCAAAAATGTCCTGAATTCCAGACAACCTCTTGGGCTTAGAAATAAAAGTCATTAATCCTGCATTTGAATTTAATATTTGAAATTTTATCCTAATCTTTTTTTCTTCCACATGAATTAACTTTTGAAAAGTTGGAAAGAAACATTAAGAGGTTTTTTTTTTTTTCTTTTTTTTTTCTTTTTTAAGGGAACATTCTTAACAAAAGGGTATGAAATTAAACTGGGCTTGACCTTTGGGGTTTAGCAGATTTTCCACCTGGTCTGAGCAGGAAATGAACTTCGCAGTGGGAAGGCCTGCTCTCCCACTTCTGGAAAGGGATGTGGCGTTCACTCTGGAGGTGGAGGGCTCCTGGCGGAGCAGGAGCAAGGGCTCCTCCCTGACCGTTCATGGATACGTGCTGAGATGGGGCGTCCGGGAGACAGCCTGTTCAGAGAAGGGCTCCAGCCAGCCCGTTAGTATCATCTGAAATATTTAAGCCACCCCCCCCACCCCCCACCAAAATTACACATAATTGTGCAGGAATCTTGGGCATGGGTGGGTGGGTGGCTCTGTTGAGTTTCATCAGCCCAGGGCAAGCTTCTTTCTGGCATGAGGGCTGTGAGCCTGGGGAACAGGCCAGCCACCCAGGTATTCCAAATGATCTTGTGGAAGAGAACAAATCTGGGAAGGGAAGGGTCTGGGAGCCTGCTGGTGGGTGGGATGTGGGGTGCTGGAGGGGAGAGAAGAGAGAGGAGGTCCATGGGGGGCTTGGGATGTGGGTGCTCTTGGAGCCGGGATTTGGGGAGTACGTTTTGGCTTCTGTCACAGAGAGTTGGGGGCAGAGAATGGGTCCCCTTGTTTGGGGTTCCTGCCCGTCGGCCCCAACGTGGCTCAGAGGGTCTGTGAATTCCAGAAGCCTGGGCTTGGATCCTGGCCCCACTTTTTATGGAGTGAGAGACTTTGGGGAAGTCTAATACCTCTCCTAGCTTCAGTCTCCTCATGTGTAAAATGGGAATAAAATAGCACCTTCCTCGGAGTGCTTCCATGAGATGACACGCTTCCTTGTCGGCGTGTGGGGGGAGGGCACCAGGGATGTGCTTGGAAAGCAACCCCCTCCCATAACTCGAGAATGTTTCTATTCTTGAGATGACCGTGCTGGCCAAGGCAAAGGAGGGGCTGGCCCCATCCCCTTCCACCACCCTCTGCCCTTTCTGTGACTCACTTTTCCTTTCAAGGGTGGTCTCTGCTCCCTGCCCTGTGATGTCACTGCCTGACAATGCGGGGCGCAGGCAAGGGGAGGCAAAGGGGCGCTCGCCGTGATCTCTCCGCGGCCAGGCTCGAGCTCCCCAGGGGCAGCGCCGGCTCTGCTCAGAGCCGCAGGCTCCCTCCCGGCGGAATTTATGATTCCCTTGGCCAGCGCCGGTTTGCTCCTCCAGAAATGAGACAAAGCCAGCAGCAGCAGAAGCTGAGGGAAGCCCTGGCTTCCCTCCTTTTTTCCTCTTTTCCTCCCGATGGATGATCTGCCCGGCTGCGGATGGGGGGCAGGGGCCGCCTGACGGTGTGGGGCCTCTGTTTCTTCAGTGGGGCGGGAAGGGGTCTGGACCAGCAGACTTGCAAAAGCTCATGGCTGAGTGCGTGTTAGGCAGGTGAAGTGAGTGTGTCCCAGAGCATGAGGACACGGAGAGCTGTCCACATGGAGGTGGCGCCCACAAGGCTTTAAACCTTTATTTGGTGGAGCACGCGGGCTGGGGCAGGTAAGGCCCTTGCAGGTGGAAGGGAGCAGGGAACAAACTGCACCCATCAAGATAAATAATAACTTGAATGCAGCATTTAAAAAACTGAAACCCCCAAAACATGGCTGATGAACAAAGGATCAAAGTTTGAAGTGAAGGCAGGAGGTTCAGTGAGGTTTTCTTGTGCCTCAGGCCCCCGGGACTGCTTGCATATGCGATCTTGCGAACATTTCTAACAACCCAAACCCACGCGTTTGCAGATGCTACCGCCTGGAGAATGGCCACCGTGGAGGTGAAGTGAGTTTATTAGAAGAGACAAGGAAAGGCTGTCCCGTGTGTGTGGGGAGGGGCGTGTAGCTCTCTCGAGAGGATGAATGGGGATAGATAAGAGCCGTTTACAGGGAACGCTGTGAGCTGGGGGGGGGGGGGAGGGGTGTGTGACCCTTGAACACCTGCCCCCACTCCATGCCTGGGGTGCCTAGCTTTTGCTGTGAGCATCTGTCCCTTTGGCAGAGTGGCCTGGTCCCAGAGGCCCCCTGACCTGGGCTGGGGCCATCAGAGCCTCCGGGACCCAGGCCGACTGGGGTCCTCACCAGGGGAGATGTCCCACTTGCGTCCCAGGTGTGGTCTTGCTTTGCTCTGGGGACAGAGGACAGGCAGTGCTGGCTTGCGGAGAGATGACCCAGATACAGAAGCAGCAAGGAAGGGTCCCGGGACAGCCCTGCCCTTGACTTCCACAGACATCCTGTGTCTTTATCATTAACTGCCCCCCCAGCCCCCCTTTGGCATAAACTAGTTGTATTGAGCTGCTTTTAACATGAAATAGTCCTGGGGCGCCTGGGTGGCTCACTTGGTTGAGCGTCCCTCTTGATTTCAGCTCTGGTCACAATACCAGGGTGATAGGATCGAGTCCCAAGTTGGGCTCTGTGCTGAGTGTGGAGCCTCCTTAGGATTCTCTCTCTCTCTCTCTCTCTCTCTCTCTCTCTCTCTCTCTCTCTCTCTCTCTCCCCCTCCCTCCCTCCCTCCCTCTCCCTTTCTCCCCATCTCCCTCACTTGTGCTCTCTCTCTAAAAAAATAAAAATTAAAAAATAAAATGAAATCGTCCCAACCAATGTGACAAGAAAGGAAAAGATAGTGATGTGGCACTTACACTTGAACCCGGTGGTTCTCAGGCCTAGCTGCACATTAGAAACATCAAAGGGATCTGTAAAAATACGGACATCTGGGCTCCATCCTGCCCTGGCTGGGTCAGACCTGCTGGGGGGTGGGCCCAGGCAGCTCAGGTGCCCTCACCAGGTGGTGTAACTGCTGCCCTTGCAGACTGACAGCCCCCCTCAGCCGGGTGCAAACATCCCCGCTCTCTCTAGAAAGTTCCCTGACATTTACACGGGCCTGTCCACGTCGAATAATAAATGTTAAGTGTTGGTTTTCCCATCAAGTGTATTGAACACCTACTCTGTGTACCAGGGATTCAGCAGGAACAAAATGGGTGCAAATCTCCCCCCTTGCAGAAGAAGCGGAGCCTGAGACGAGGGTTCCGATCTCAGGGAAGGGGTCCCAGGGTGTTCCATTGGGGTGGGCAGTCCAGGCAGGACAGGGGAGGTACGGGCGCACACTGACGAGCACGCCGTGGCTGTGGGCAGCAGGACTCACCCTTGGGGGGGACTTGTGGGGGCCACAGAGGACCCACTTTGTGCCGTGGCACCGGCAGAGCCCTGCCTTGTTGCTGGTCACAGAGGGGCGTCCCGGCTCCCAGGCGCCGTGGCCAGCCTTCTTTTCCAGGCTATCGGTGGAGCTGTCCCCGGGGGTGGACGTCTGCCTGTGGTTTGGGGAGTGAATGCCTGTGGATGGAGATGTTTGCAAGCCGATAGCACTGGTTAGCCGCCAGAATTCCGTAGGAGCAGAGCGGGCGGCCCGCGGGGCGCTGCGGTGTTGCAGACCCTCCCACACCTCCCATCTCTCCAGAACGCCCTGGTTCCCAGGCGGTGCCTCCGAGTTCGCGGGTCTTCTTTCCGCCTGGAGGATGTGGAAACCAATCTTTCCCTAGGGAGGTCCGGCCTGGGGGGCGCGTCCTGGCTCTTCGGCTTCCGTAGGGTTCTCTCACCTCCCCTCCAGCTGCTTCAGGGCGACCGCAGCCGGGACGTGCTGTGCTTTCTGGGCCGTCTCTTCCACTGCTCACCCACTGGAAGCCCTCCAGACCTGGAAGGTGGGCCTCATCAAGACCCCTGTGGGGCTGAGGCCGTCCCTCATCTTGCCTGGAACATCGCCCTTTTTCCACACGAGCTATCCGGAGTCCATGCACGGGTTTTCCCGGAAGCTCTTGGAGTGTTCCGTCCTTCCTCGGGTCCGATTTTTCTCAGACTCTCCACATTCAGAGGGGATTCGCTGCCGCTGGTCTGGCAGGGGGCCCTCTGGTTGTGACAGGGTGACCTTGTCCCTGTGGGGCGCAGAGCATTTGCTTGGCCTCACCTCCTTTGGGGAGTCCACAGTATTCCGCAGTCACCTGTGTAAGGCTGGCCCCGCTTCCTGGCCTGTGGGTGGCTGTGACCCGGCCTGGCCGCTCTGAGTTCTCCACAGAACACCCCCCCCCCCCACCACCCTCCCCCAGTGATGGATGCAGAGGTGGACGTGTTGCCATCCCGAGCTGACCCCGGTCTTCCCCAGGCCGTTCCCGGGGCTCCCTTCTCCTGGTCTCATGTTCTCTGGAGCAGGATGACCTGGGACTGCTGAGGACCGTTTGCCCTTGAGAGCACACAGATGAGCAGCGTCAGGAGACGGAGAGAGACAGATTCCTGGCAGCTTCATGGGATCCCCGGACCCAGGCACGGCCGAGGCCAGACCCACCCCGTCAGTTTTCCAGTTGAGGGAAGAACCAATGCGTTTCTGGTGCAGGCGGGTTAAGAGAGGTTTCTAGCCCTCGCAGCGAGGAGTCCAGCTGACTTTCCAGCAGCAAGTAAGCAACGAGAACCCAGAACAAGGGCTCTCAGAGAGCACTGGGGACCAGCGGATCCAAAGGAGAGCTAGACATTCAGACCGAGCAGGGGGGACCAGCCAGACCCGGGCGTCTGGGCACCAGGAACCCCGGGATCTAGGTCCTCGGTGACCCCCGTCCACGTGCTGGCTCCTGTGGATTTCCGCTCCAACTTGGTATTCCAGGAAGAAACAATGCCCGTGGCTCGGCTTGGGTCCCGTGCCCGACTGACAGCTGGGGGGCTGGATGGATGGCCCCTCTGGGCCCTCACGTGATGAGGTAGTGGTCGCTGCCCCCAGCGGGAGGTGTTCTGGGGCACAGAGAAGGCTGAGCAGTCACATGCCCAGATGCCACCGTAGCTTGGGAAATGGCACACAACCCCGAGTCAGTTTCTCTGCAGCTGGATTCAAATACCCTTGAGGGCTTTTGCTCGATGGCTTGGCAGAGGGGCTGGCCTGTGGCAGAAGGGATGTGGGCTTGGGGCGAATGCAGCCCTCCCCAGGTCCTTGCTTAGACACGGTGTGCCCTCCACCTTGGGTTTTCTCCCAACGACCAGACGGTAGCAAGGTTGCCCTCTCAGCGCGTGGGGCCGCCGAGAGAGCGTGAGGCTCCGCCGGCTCACTGCAAATCATGCGTCAGCCCTTTCCGGACAAGGGCCGCGTCTAACTTGCAGGAGTGCCACTCGTGAGCACCTGTCCCGTCGTGGTGGCCCCACGGCCACCGTGGGTCAGGCTAACGTGCCTCATGAACGTGTCCTTCTGATGACGGACTTTCAGCCCAACCTCGAGTTGTAAAGCCTGTGCTCCCCTTGGAGAAGCTCAAAGACCCCAGTCTCTCCTTGGAAACTTACTGGAATTCAGATACTATGATCAGAAACGGGGCCCAGAGGGTCTTTGCCTTCAAGCTGCACCTGACAGCGTGGGGATCCCAACGTGCAATCACGTTTCTGAATTGGTCTATAATGATTCAAAAAAATAATGTCTGACTAAAAAAGTATGAAAGATTTCTCTCGATTTTTAAGCATGGGGAGTGATGGGGGCTGGCTCTCCTGGCTTGGAGGCTGCCCTCTGTCCCCACCAGTTACTCTCTGAGTAACTGCGGGTAAGCCCCTTTACCTCCTGAGCCTCAGTTTCCCCGTCTGTAAAATGGGAATACTAATAGTCTGCCTCGTGACGTTAAATGAGTTAATGCATTTAGAGCTATTGGCATAGCTTGGCACATAGGAAGTATGAAGTAAACCTTAGCAATTATTACTGCCCCCAACTAGTTAAGATTTGGACACATGTCTAGCACTCTAAATGCCTACATTGTGTGCGCTCTCTCTGGAATAGGCCACATCCTGAATATAAATAGTCCCCGTGCCTAGGTCTGAAGCCATTTATAGCAATTCGTGTTTCCACTGTGGATTTCAGTTTTGCTGATATGGAGGGAAAATTTCAAGCCCTCTGCTGTATAAATTTAGTTAACGTTTTATTGCTCGTGACTCTTTTATCACATGACTTTTGTTTCTCATTAAGTCAGTGAATGAGATTCACTAATAAGCCAAGTAAAATCTAATTAGGGTAGGGGCCTTTTCCTGAAGAATTAATTCTCCTGTGGACCCACAGATGTTAGGCATTCAGGGCGAGGAACGCGGCGTGTACCCTCGCTGCTCGGAAACGGCGAGCCTGCACGCACCGGCTGTGCATTTAGCACAAAAAGTGGTATAATTTTCATGGATTTGTTTCCTGAAAATGAATCTTAGTTGCCTCCAGGGTCAAACCCAAAAATAGACGGGAAGGACAATGGAATTGCCCTGGCCATGAAATACATTGATTAAACGCGACTTTGCTGTTCCTACTTGGCGGGGCTATTATGAAAATAAGAAGAGATGTTTGGATTAACGTCAGGGTTTGTATTTCCTCTCTGGTTATTTAAACGTTCTGCTTCCAAGGCATGAGGGAAGTTAATTTCTCCCAATGAAGTGGCACCATTCTGCCTGCACCTGGCCAGGTGCGTCCACACGCGTGTACGTACCTGTTGGCGTTGAAATTACTGTCGGTGTTTCCAGAGTTTGTCTTTCTCCTGCCCTTCTAAGAGAGTTCTGACTTTCTCCTTGAAATGTCATCTCTCCCTCTTTCCATCCTGTTTTTGATGTTAGGGGCTGTTAGTGCTTAAAAGTGTTTCCATGAATTCATCGGGGGCTGCAAAACAGCGAAGTTCTATCATTTTGTTCTCATCTGTAGGCCGGAGGAAGTTCACACAGAGACTCTTCTAGTCTGCCATTTGGTCACCTGTGGCGCAGTCGGGGGCTGCAGGGACGGCTTCTCCGGGCAGGAGAGCCTCTCTCGTTATTTACTGGGTTCTCGAGATGACAGATTGATTCCGTATCAGTCCATCGGTTTTCCACTTAAGTCATTAAGAACTTGTAGCCTCAAACATAGTTAATGAGTGTCTGTCTGTTGGGGTTCATGGTTGTGTGGGGTGGGGGGCTGTTGACAATCTGAGAAGATTCAAATCTAGGCTGCCTCTCATCCTTGTTTCCCTGAAATAAAACATGGCAGAGTGAACCCCCTCAGGAAGGGACCAGCCCCCCACCCTCCCCCGAATCTTCCAGTTCTGGTCCAGGGGCAAAGCCGGAAGGTGCAGGGGAGCGGCCGGCGGGCTGCAGAGCCAGTGGGCCTCGGTGCACCCCACTCCCCCAGCGTTGCTTTGGGACTTTGGGCGGGTCACTCCCCTTGTCCCGTCATCTCTAGAACTGGAGAAGGTGTGAGGTTGGGTGGCAAGTGTGGGAGCACCTGCCCCTTCACCCGGTCACCCCGAGGGGCCAGCATCTCGAGACCGTCATATTCTGTCTGAGAGGCATGGCCGTCCCAGGCCGCACTGGGATTCCACCCCAGCCTCTTGTTTCCCTGTCCAAGCCCCTGAGGTGTGAGCTTCGTCCTGTACTTTCCAGAAGGACGAAGGAAGCGGGTGGGGTGGTGAGAGTTCGGCACCCATATGCCAGCACCGTCTGAGGCCACGTGCCCTCAGGCAGTGGGCACGGCTTCTACCTAGAGCCACCAATGTCGTCCCTGGATCCGTTGTCTTCGACGATCCTCCCCTTGTTCCCTTTCTAATCTGATCACCAGAATCTGTTTGTGCGCAAAATGACCCAGTCTGTTAGAACTGTGTGTAGACTAAGAGTTAATAAGCACAGACTGAGTATCGGTGTTCCACCGGCAGAGGAGATTCGGGTGTTCAAGTTCTGGATCCCTGCAGACCTGGTAAGTGGACGGTGATACGCTGGACGTCCCTGAGGACACGGGAAAATAACGTAGCGTGTTGTGGAGAGAAGAATTGCACCTCGGAGTCACAGTCAGGACAACTGGAAACTTGTGTTTACAGACAAAGACAACAATTCCTTTCTCTGAGGCAGGACCGTGCTGCAGCCTTCCGGCAGTGCCCTCGGTGGCGACGCTGGATTGCCTGCTTCAGGTGGCCCGGGGGCCTGGACTTGCTCTATCACTGGCCAGTGTCCACACGCCCGTGCTCGGCTGGATGGCAGGTTGCGGTGCGCCAGGCCGGCCAAGCGCAAAACGCAAAAGCACCTTCCCTCCTGTCGCCGCTCCCGGGGGCCTGTTTGTGAAGGGACTGCACGCGAGGGAAAGAGCCCGAGCCCCTCTCCCCCTCTCCCAGGCAATTAAGAAGTGGACAGACTCTTCCTGAGTCACCCTGGATCTCTCTTCCAGCCTGTGGTCGTGCACGTGGTCCGTGGGCCAAGGACTCAGGTGCCCTGTTTATAGGACAGGGGCCAGGAACCCCGTTCTGGAGTCGACACTCACATACGACGCCTCAGTTTTCACTTCTGTTAAGTGGGAATGCTGAGACCCATCTTCTCACGGTACCGTTCTTAATGTGGTAAAATGTCTGAGAGTCTAACAAGATTCCTGGCATATAGTAAGTGCTTCGTAAATACGTACTTTTTTGTCATTATCATCGCTGAGATACACAGGTTCCTCCCCCCCCCCCCCGCCTTTAGAGCAGTTATTCATGGAGTTGTTTTATTGTCTTTCTTTCCTACTAAGTGGTCATTCCCATGGGGCCCTTCTGACCCTTGCTCAGCAGAACGACACCCCCAGGACATCCACGTCCCAGTCCTGGACCTGTCACTATGTGACCTCACGTGGAAAAAGGGACTTTGCCTGAGATTAAGCTCAGGCTCTTGAGGTGGGTAGTGATCCTGGATGGGCCAGGCAGGCCCACGTATAAATAATTCCATATGTGAGCAAGTCCAGGGGAACACAGTCATACAGAGGATGGAACAAGGGGTTTAGCCCAGCTGAGGGTCTGGCCAGGCAGCCTTGAGAGATTGGGGCGAGGCCTGCAGGATGCTGGGGTCAGCCCTGAGAGCAGGGAAGGAGGGACGTGCCAGTTTACTTCTCAGACAGCTGGACAAGGTGGCCTTGGTTCCTCATTGCACAGACGGGACAACGTGGCTCAGAAAGGTGGCTCTCGGCACCACGGGACCTTCCCCGGAGCCCAGCCCCGCTTCCTGCCCTGAGAGCCGTGGAAAGACACGCTGCGGGTTCACCAGCACCCTGTTTCTGGCCGACCAGGACCCAGGCATACCGGGGGCCCCCGAGCGCCCTCACCTCTGAGCCCACCCCGGCCCCGTGTCACTGCCGCAGCTGTGCTGCAGAGCTCCATAGCGAGCCCAGGAGAGGATGTGCCCCCCCCCCCCCCCCCCGCCACCGACCACTCCAGCCCTGAGAGGCATTTGCCCCGTGCATTTTCCTGGCTGTCACCGAAATCCTCTGGCTCACATTCAAGGCCGGTGCTAGGCCGAGTTTTGTTAAAACCTTGGGTCCGGATTGTTCACCGAGCAGCTTTCAGGTTTGTGGCCGGTGTGCGGTCAGAGGCCCCCTGGCAAAGCCTGGCAGCTGGACTCACGCCTCCTCCCGACACTCAGCACACTTTGTTCTGCTCCATACGAGCAGCCGTCAGAAAAGCCTCCTTGATGGTATTGCTCAGGCCTCCTGTTACTTTAAACCCTCAGCGTTCCTGGCCGCACCCTGCATTCTGGCCCGCACCGCTCCCTCCCCCCACCCCCCTGCCCACACACCGCCCCCCTCCCCCGCCACCACCCCTGCCCGCGCCACCCTTCCACCTCCTCTGCCCGCACCACCCCCCCTCCACCTCCCCTGCCCGTGCCTCCTCCCTGCCCACGCGCCGCCCCCCCCCCCCCACCCCTGCCCGCGCCGGCTCCCGCTTACATAACGTCAGCCGCGGAGTAATGGACTTTCCAGGACTTCCAGGCGTCCCGTTCTGCATTCCGCCTTTTCTAAAAAATTGAGGTTAAATCCACATCGTGTAAAGCGAACCATTTTAAGCCAAAGAGTCCGGGGCAACGGAGTACATGTAGCGAAACCACACTTCTAAGTGCAGAGTGCTTTCACCCCAGGAGGAGACCCCATGCCCGCCACCACTCGCCCCTTCCCCACCCTTGGCAACCACTCTTCTGACTGTAGACATGCTTATTCTGGAACGTTCTTGTGAGTGGAGCCACACAGTAGACTGGCTTCTTGCATTTAGCACGATTTCGCTCGCCTGCACCCAACCACGACGTGTCAGTACTCGACTCCTGTTGGCGGCTGAATACTATTCTGTTACGTGGATGTGCTACAGTGTGGCTATCCATTCACCCACGGGTGGGCGGGCGCCTGGGCTGGTTCTGCGTTTTTCCTTACCGTGCGTGACAGTAGCACTGGGAACACCTGCTGGGAAGCTTTGCTGGAGAACCTGCCTTCACCTGTCTCGGGTCTGCACCCAGAAGTGCAATTGTGGGGTCCCGTGCTGATTCCATGTTGGACTTCTTCAGGCACGCCAGGTTGTGCAGGCTGGGGACAGTTTCCCGGGCAGGTGAGGTTTCAGTGAGGACCCTGGGGGACAGCAGGGACCGGAGGCTGTGTGGTTGGACAGCACAGGGGAAGTGGCAAAACCAGGTCCTGGAGGCTTGCCCTCACCTCCCACCTGCCTTCCTCACAGCACCCTCCCGGTGCCAAAGGCGTCCAGGCCCCTGCACGGCCCCTCAGGGGGCGGGGGGAGGCGGGGCATCCCTGAGCAAGGAGGTATTTCCCCTGCTGTGGGGTGCTGGCTGCTGGCCAGCCGCGGCCGTCTGAGCAGACGGGGGTTTCTGCTCTTCTGTGCATCCCATGTTGGAGGGGAGAGGGCTTTGGAGCCTCACGCGTCTGGGCTCCGATCCCGGCTATGCCACTTCCTCCACTGCGCAGCTTCGAGCTCGCCTCTCTGCCACTCTGATCCTCGGCGTCACCATCTAGAAAATGAAGAAGATTTCCGGCCCAAGCAGTGGGAGCTCACTGTCTCACAATGACATTCTGTCCCCGGCTCGACGAGATGGGCGCTGTTACCCCCATGTCACAGATGAGGAAGCCAGGGAACAGAGAGGTCAGGGTGTTTGTCCAAGGCCACAGCCTTTGGTAAATGGCAAAGCTGGGCCCTGAGCCAGGCCTTCTGGCTGAGCCCTTGGACCCCTAACTCTGAGGCTGCATGGCCCCATCGTGACCATCACTATCGATGGGGTAGTTTCTTATGAAATTTCCACTGGCAGGTGGGCAGATCGGGTTAATAAACCTGCCTGTCACCCCCTGAGCCCCAGAAATGCTCCTTGCTCAGTGAGTCCCACCCCTCACACAGGCCTGGCTTCTTCTCCCCAACATGGCGTATTTCATAGGTGTCTCTGGAAGGTAAGAGTTCACCTTCCCCTCTGCACTGTGTGCTTTGCACATCCAGCACTTCGAGCTCAGGCCTGGCCCAGCGAACGGTTTCGGAGTACTTGCTGCAAGGGCGAGCAGGTGGTGTGCGATGAGCTGCCTTGCCGGGAACTTGTGCTTTCCGTGGACCCCGTGTGGGAGTCCCTGTGCCTGGGAAAGCCGTGACTTCCCTGGGAAGGCAGGCCTGGAATCCCTCAGTGGAAGCAGGTGATAGTTTCTGACTCGGATAAGCGCTCACAAGCCTCAATGCAAAATACCGCATGTTTATGCGGGGCCTTGTGTCCAGTTCAGAGGCCCTGCAGACAGGGCTTGGGAGGCCGAGGTGTGGACAGCCAGCCACCCACCTCTCCTAGCCCGTCACAGGCTGCGTGTGGTGCGGGTGGCAGGTAGGGGTCCCCGTGCCTGCAGGGACGGGCTTTTACCCGCGTGCCACGGTGGTCTGCACAAACCGGGTCCCCGTGTGCCAGATCCCCTGCCCAAGCCGCCTCTGAACCTGCAGGCGAGGACGACCCTGAGGGATGAGGTGGGTCTTTGGAGCCCACGTGCCTGCCGTGCCCGGTTCTGTGAGCTCCTGTGGTCACACGTGCGACCAAAAGTCTCAGCTGCCGACTTGGGTGTGTGTCTCTTGGCTGGCTGAGTCCCCCTCGCTCCTGTCCTCGTCTGGCCCAGTTCTCTGACCAGCTCGGTTCGGGACATGACATCCAAATTCCCGACAGAGATAAAGGTTAGGATTCGGGAACAGCATATCAGAATTTCTGAAAAATCGCCAAGAGTTCCTGAGTTGTAAGTTACTCTACATTTTCCATAGCACTTCATGTGATTTAAAAAAGAATGAGAGGCCTCGATCAATTCTGTGGTAGGATTATATGGAAAGTTCAGAGGTTTTTTTGTTTTTCAATGCATGGTTATCATTGCTTTACATCAGTATATTTTGACATTATGTGATTCAATAATTGATAGCATTTCACATTCATTTGAACCTGATTCAGATGTTTGAGGACAGAAAATATTAAAGGAAAAACACATCAACACAAATGTCAGATAAAAATTATTTAAAAAATTGAAGTACCACAAATATTTAGTGATTAAAATTTATTAGTCTTAACAAGGACATATTTTTTAATGTCTTATTTATTTATTTATTTATTTATTCATTCATTCATTTATGTCCAAGTTAGCATCTAGTGCAACGATGATTTCAGGAGTAGATTCCTTAGTGCCCCTGACCCATTTCGCCCATCCCCCCTCCCACAACCCCTCCCGTAACCCTCAGTTTGTTCTCCGTATTTGAGTCTCTTCTGTTTTGTTCCCCTCCCTGTTTTTATATTATTTTTGTTTCCCTTCCCTTATGTTCATCTGTTTTGTCTCTTAAAGTCCTCATATGAGTGAAGTCATATGATTTTTGTCTTTCGCTGACTAATTTCACTTAGCATAATACCCTCTAGTTCCATTCATGTAGTTGCCAATGGCAAGATTTCCTTCTTTGTGATTGCCGAGTAGTATTCCATTCTGTATATATAACACATTTTCTTTATCCATTCATCAGCCGATGGACATTTGGGCTCTTTCCATACTCTGGCTATTGTTGATAGTGCTGCTATAAACATGGGGGTGCATTAACAAGGACGTTTTAAAACACAATTCATTCAAAGACCCCTCAGAAGGTCCTGATATTTCCTAACAAATAATCCAGAGGGAGACAAATTGCGTTACGTTGGTTGGACCACCAAGTGCATCCCATCCGTGCACAGCCTGGGTGTTAGGTGCGTCTGGTTTCAGGCAAGCTCTGTCCTTTTTTAAAGTTTTTTTTGAATGTTTACTTACTTTTGAGAGAGAGACAGAGTGTGAGTGGGGGAGGGGCAGAGAGCGAGGGAGACACAGAATCCGAAACAGGCTCCAGGCTCCGAGCTGTCAGCACACAGCCGGACACAGGGCTCGAACCCGTGAACAGTGAGATCATGACCTGAGCTGAAGTTGGACGCTTAAGCGACTGAGCCATGCAGGTGCCCCAAGCTCTGGGGCACCTTTTTTAATAGTGAAAAGCTTTTGTCTGCTGCCCTTTCTAAGGTTGTTGGTGTTGAAATTGGCTTTTGCAGGGGCACCCGGGGGGCTCAGTTGGTTAACTGTCCAACTTCAGCTCGGGTCATGATCTCACAGTTCATGAGTTTGAGCCCTGCAACGGGCTCTGTGCTGCCAGCCCGGAGCCTGGAGCCTGCTTCGGATTCTGTGCCTCCCTCTCTGTCTTCCCCTTCCCCACTCCCACTCTGTCTCTCTCTGTCTCCCCAAAATAAATAAACGTTAATAAAAAAATTTTAAAAAAGGAAATTGGCTTTTGCAAACCTAGATGGAAGATGGTCTCACCTGGAGCATTCTACAGTGATGTTGACCGCTTCTGTTTGCACTTCTGTGGGCGTGTTTACGAAGATCGGCGCCCAGAGTCAGTATTCGCGCCCCAGAAATCGTGCTGAGCTTACATCTTCTGGAAATGTGAACAGCACGACACAGAATCACATGTTGAAACTACCAACTTCGGGACTTCTTTGCTTCCACAAATCGTTACTTCTTGGCTTAGCACTCTCAGGATTTGAACAGAGTACCCCATGTGTATGGACTTACTGGTATTTATTTTATTGCAAGAATGACTCTCTGCAGGTGGCGGGCCAAGGGCACACAGTTATAAATGGCAGCAGCTACAGGCCAGAGTGGCTGGTGGGCCCCCCTTCTGTCCTCGGGGCTCCTGCCCCAGTCCCCGATATGTGACTTTACCCCTGTGCTAGTGTGTAACGTTGGCTCACCCCCGGGTTAATACGAGAGCCTCCTAACTGGCGGCCCTTCTGCCTTCCACCCCTGTCCCCCACCCCACCCCCACCCCCAGTCCTGCAGGGTCAGGGGCTCCCGTCAGAGACAGAAGAGCAGTGACTAGGTGATCCGGTGGACCCGTCTTTAGGGGTGGAGACCCCCTCCCTCCATCCCTCTCCTCCTTCTTTGTAAAGTGCTCGATCTTGTTTTCTAGAGAAGCATCTGGGTTTCAGGAAGGGGGGCACTGGCATCTGCAACAAGGTTGTCATAATTTTCGGTGCAAACAGAGATGAGCTAAGGAGACAAAACCATCTGCGGTTACGGGGGCGGCTGGGTATTTGTTTCAGTTGCCCATCCTCCCTAACAAGCCCCCCTCCCCCATATTTAGTGGCTGTACCCAGTGATTCGTGTCTCTTATGGCCCTGGGCTTCCGGCATGGTGGTGTGGCTCGCAGCTCCGAGGGTCCTCTCCCTGCTCTTCGCCCCAGCGGATCTCCTCTGCCTCCTACAGCAGGGCCACGCCCCGGCCTGCAAACGCTCAAGCCTTCACTTCCGTCGCATTAGCTGATGTCCCACTGACCACGGCAAGTCGTGGGGCTGAGTCCAGACTCAGCTCGGGAGGGGACAGTCCAGGCTGTGGGTGCCCCAGGCCACTGACGTGACTGCTGCAACTCCAGGCACCAGGACGTGCCCAGAGGTGGGGCCTCTTCTCTCCCTGCGCAAGATTGGTGCTGAACCTGTGAGCTGGGGTCTGTGTGGGGTCTCTGTCACCAGATCCGCCTCCCAGGCCTCCCCCAGTCTCACCAGGAAGAAAGAGGTTGAGCTTGGACCCTCTCCTGGGAAAAGGTGCAGCCCCAAGCCAAAGCGTGTGATGCTGGTGACACGGTCCTCGCCCTGTCGACAGTGGCTTTCACCAGGTTTTGTGGCTAGTGGCCAGCTCTCTCCCGGCACTGGTTACCACCCGTCCGCCTGTCCCTCACCATCCACAGGAGCCACTGAACTCAGTGGCTTTCAAGTGGTATTTCACTGAAGCTTCCCGGCCACCCTGCTTCACCTGCTCTGGAGAGGATGGTCTGGGGCCGAATGTGAACGGTTGCTGGGGCTTGGCCAGCCCCTGCTCCGTGAGCTGGCAGCCCGCCACTGTACTTGTCCCTTCACATGGCCGTGTGCGGTGGTCTCTGGTCTGTGGCACTCCCGGGAACCCCTCCTCTCCTCTCCTGGGCTCATCCAACACCGTGAGAGGACACACAGGAAATATTTTAGTCTCTGTGACCCGCATACACGTGGTCCCACATCCTTATGTTTTACTTCTTGCATTTAAAAACCGTAAAAAGCATACTTAGGTCCTAGCAAAACTGGCTCAAGAACTGTGTGGGCCACCCTAGTTTGCCTGTACCAATGGCTTCCAGCCGACCCTGGGCTGGCAGTGACCAGGGCCACGTTCCTGGTGCAGAACAGCTCCTGGTGCAGACCAGAGCCGCCACCAGTATTGGGCGGTGGGGACTTTCCCTGACTTTACTCGGCGTCCGACGTGTCTGAGGGCATCTGACCGATGGCAGGTGGGCCCTCGGGACCTGGCCTCCAGACGCCCCCGGAAGGGAGCAGACAGTGACCAGCAGAAGCCAGGCCACGCCAAGCGGGGCCCAGCGGCGGGGCCTCGGTCACCGTGGACTCTGGAGGAGAAGGTGGAGCTCATGTCAGTCCTGGAGGGGAGGTTTGTGGGCAAACACAAGGCAGCGATTCGGTGGAATCTGGTGCCTGGGGGCTCTGTGAACCCCTCACAGCTCACGATGCAACGGGGAGGGGCCGTCTCCCACCTCCCCACGTGGCTCCCAGTCCCGAAGCACCGCCTTCTGTGGGCAGTGGTGGCTCCCAGAGTAGTGACCTCGCCTGGCGGCCATCTCGGACGTGCTCGGTAGAGAGTTTGTCCTCCACCCCTGGAGGACAGGGCCCTCCGTCTCAGTCTGGCACGTGGCGCTTGGGGCCAGCTCGTCGGGGCGCCCCCACCGGAGCACCTGCAGGGTGACAGCCTCGTCTCCGACACGACGACTCTGCGGCCCCACCTCTGTTGGTCCCGGGGTGGCCTCGAGGCTGCTGGGAGACACACGGCAGGTGCACAGAGCCCGTCTTGGGGTGTGTTGTTGCGGGTCCCCACGTCAGGACAGGTGAGGGCTCGCCTCACCTCCGCCTTGCACCCTGCAAGCCTGTTTCTCATTTGGGCGCCGGACGCCCAGGCTGGGCCAAGTCCGGGTTCTTACACCCTGTTAGTCAAAGGCATGTCCGCCATCTGCCGGGATGGGGGCGCTCGTCACCCTGACAGCTGGAGTCCTGGGGAACACGGGGAAGGAATCCACAGATCAAAGGGCTTCTTCCTGTCTGAGGGTGAAGACATTGGCAAGAGAAGAAAGTCTTTGTTTAAAAAGGAGTGTCAAGGATGATGTCAGGTAGGCATCAGGTTGTTAGAGAAATACTAGCTCATTGTTTCATGTGCTGGTGCAGAGAGGCCCCGGGCCCCGGTTTCCTCCCTGCTCCCACCGGGGCCGTCTTCTGCACCTGAGCTCCTGGCTGGGGGCTGTCCCGCTGCCGGGGGGGCAGTGGGTGACCCAGGATGTGCCACCGTGTGGGTGTCAAACAGGACTAAGAAGCACTGGGATTCACCTGTGTCCATCATTCACCAACTGTTGTCACTGTGAACAGGTTTGGTCACCCCCCTGAACCTCCGTTTCGTCACCTGGGAACTGGGGACACACACAGCACCTACCTTGGATGGTGCCTGGGGCCTTTCCATCAGACTCCCAGTTCTGGGGGCAAGGCTCCCCCCTTGGCATTCGGTTCTGCATTCCCAGCGCAGTAGCGGTTCATCAGACAGAAGAACGGCATGATGGGAAGTTGGCACTCCACGCACATCATCGCCATCGTTACCGCTTTTATTATTTCTTCGTTCGCGGGGGACCTTAGAACCGTCACGAACGTATGAAGCCCACTTGGTGTTGGAGGGCAGGGGTCAGCAAACCACAGCCTGCTGGCCGTGTCTGGCCCACCGCTTGCTTTTGTAAATAAAGCTTTATTGGGACCCGGCCACGCCCATTCGTTTGTGCAGTGTCTGCGGTGGTGGTGTTGCGCCACAGTGGCCGAGTTGAGTACTTAGACAGGGACCACGGCCCTCACGGTCTAAACTGTTCGCTCTCTGGCTCCTCCGCGAGGGCGTTTGCTTACCCTGGTCTGGGGTCTCCTGCCAGGAAGGGACGGTAGCAAGCAGCATTTTTGACCCTGTCTTCCTGAGAACAGTGTTTAGCCCCAAAGCCCTGGGAGGCAGGGAAAGGGCGAGGACAAGACAGCCTCACTCACAGCCTCTGCTCTGGCAGGTGCACACACAGCTGCCTGTAAGTGTCTCAGGCTCCACCAGGATCGTTGTCATCAGGACAGGGCTGCAGCCTGGGCTGGGGGAGGTGTGGGGGGGGGGGTCCACAGGGCTGCAGGAGAGCCCCACTCCTTGTCCCAGCCCCTCCATGCCCTCCCTCCCTCATGGCCGAAGCCAGAGGCCCCAGAGTGGCCTGGGGGGGGGGGTGCTGTCTGTGAGATCGGTCCCCACCCTGACCTGTGACCTTCCCCCCTCTGCTCTGCACCCCCGCCCTGCCTTGTTTTCCTGTTTAGCACTTCCCTCTGTCTGACATGCTGGGTATTTACAGGATTGCTTATTGATTATTTTATTTTGAAGTTTCCCTGTCCCTGGGCCAGAATATAGATTCCACCTTTTTACTGCACCAATCCCAGTGCCAGACACATAGTAGGTGCCGGGTGGCGATTTGTGGGACGGAGGAATGCAGTGAGCTCACTTCAGCCTCTCTCCGGGCTTCCCGCCCCAGTGAGCAAGCTGGACAGCTTCCTCTGTCTCCCAGCTTCGGGTGGAATATTAGGGAGGGGGCCTGGCTGGCGTGTTACCTGGCAGGGGACAGGGGCAGGGGACGAGCGGCTCCGGTGTCCCAGCCTGGCTCGTGCCCTCCTGCCAGCTGCTCCAGAGCCACGGCTGCCTCAGTTTACCAGCCTGTGTCCTTTACTCCTCAGCCCGAGGGGACTGGATCTGTGCTTGCTGGCTTCACCCTGGGTTTTCCTTGCTCTTGGTCTCTCCCTCCTGCAAGCCCTCAACTCTGTGCCTAGCCTGCCAAGCAGAGTGCTGCTCCTGGCCTTTTGGGAGGGAGGTCAGCTTTGCCTCTGGCCACTTCACAGACCCCTGTCTCCGCCAAGCCACCCACAACGATTGCAGCGCACAGGAGCTCAGGAGTGTCACATAAAGTGAGAAGTATAAGCCGCAGTGACGTTTTCTCCAGAGGAGGCCGGGAGGCCGGCAGACAAAGCCTGCAGCTCAGGAAACGAGAGCCAATGCTGTTTCCAGGCGGAGTCTCATGGGCCACGTTTGTTTGAGGTGTTCAGCCGAGGGGGAGTCCGGGGGGGGGGGTGCTGGGCAGCAAGGCTGGGGACGTGTGTGTGCGCTGGGTTGGGAAGAATGTGAGGGCGTGGCTGTCGTGGTGAGACGGGGTGGTTAAGGGCTGTCGAAGGGCATGTGGGCAGACGAGTCGGGGGCTGTGTCTCCCCAGGGGCGGGAGCTGAGAATCCCGGGCGTGTGGGTGAGCAGGCGTGGGGGAGCCGAGGCCCTCCCGTCTCCCTGGTGCCGGCTTATCCCCACAGAAGCCACTCGTGGCTCACTCAGGCTCCCAGTAACCACAGAAATACGTGGAGCCTGTAATGGCCAAGGGGGTGCAGGAGGCATGAACGTAATGGAAAGAACACTAGGCTGGTAGTGAGAAACCCTGAGTTCAAATTCTGCTGAAATAACTGAGGCTCAGACGGGGTCACTGTCTTATTTAATGTCACACAGCATATGAGCTGGCAAGGGAGATTTGAACTCAGACGGACTTCTGGGATTAAATGACACTCCCAAAAACAAAGCACATCAAAAGAGCCCTCACCCTCAAGGGTCTCTGGGCCCCAACACCTCTGGCACCCCACTTGGGGGAGGGAAGGGCCTGGATTTCTCACCGTCTCTTGCTTGGACTGTGCAGGAAAGGTCGAGTTTCTCGCGGACTGAGGGGATGCAGACTGAGTTCCCACAGTGTTAAACAAGCATCGCTGGGAATTTTTACAAACAGCTTTACGGAGGTACAGATTTACATATCCCAACGTTTGACCATTTCGATGCATGATTCAATGACGTCACTAACTTTACTGAAACGAGCGTTGTAACCGTCAACGTGGATGAGACGTTTTTGTAACTTCATAAAAATTTTACAACCTGCTTGGCAATTTCTGTAAAAAAAAAAAAAAAAAAAAAAAAAGGCCTAATGAAATTTCGACGGGAATTGCATCGAATCTATTGATCGGTTTGGGAAAACTGCTCGTTTAATAATGAGCCTTCCCGTCTGCGCACACGGACTGTGACTGTGTTTCTTTAGATCTTTGCTTTCCTCCTGCAGAGTTTAGTGATGTTTCCTCCCCAGATCTTGTACGTTTTGTTCCTAAGTATTGATTCCTAAGTATTTTATTCTTGTGATGCTATTATGAACGGGATTATATTCTTAGCTTTGTGTTTGGACTGTTCCTTCTGGTGCACAAAGACCTAACTGGCTTCTGTGTGTTGACCTTACGTCCTGGGACCTTGTGTATTAGTTCTCGTAGTTGTGTGTGCATGTGTGCGTGTGTGTGTGTGCGCGCGTGCGAGCCTTAGGATCACATCATCTGCAGGTAAAGTTAAATTTACTTACTCTTTCCCAAGGTGATGTCTTTTACCTTCCCTGTCTGACTGCCTGATGGCATGCCTCTGGGTGTTTGGTCACACCGGGTGTGAGCACTCTGGCTTCTCCTCCTCCTCCTCCAGCTTGAGAGGCAAGGCTTCCAGCCACCCCCAAAGCCTAGTGGTCAGGGCTAGGGGTGTGCCACGGCCAGACTGCTGGGGTCGCCTCCTGGCTTCACCCTTTACTCGCTGTGTGGCCTCAGAATGGTTACGAACCTCTCTGTGTTTCAGCCTCCTTGTCTCTTCAGAGAGGTGGTGACCACACCATCCACGCGCTGCACCAGCGCCTGAGGCAAAGTCATCCCCATACCTGTGGGCTCACACACACTGGGAGCATGGTGGGAGCAGTGCGGCGGCTGTGCAGGCACTCGTGGCGGGGTATGCGAGGAGGCGGGTGTAGTCTGGCCGTGTGACCACCCTGTCCCACTGTGCTGCTCTTCTAGCTCCTGAACTAGGAGCTGGTTCCTCTGACCTTGAGGGATCTTCTGCACATCAGGGCCCAGCTCAGCTAATGCAGGGGGCCCCAGACTCCACGGGCCCGCCTTGTGTTTTCTTCAGTATTTAAAGGGACACATATTAAGTTGTGAGTCTGAGTTGGGTGTGTCCATGATGAAAGGCGAGGACAAAGAGAGGGGCACAGGCGCCCCTGAACTGAGAACCTGGGTATCAGCAGTGCCGTGGGAGGGCTTCCTGCAGGAGGTGTCACTGTGGCCCTGCCATGAAGGATGGGTAGAGGGGGGCCTAGGGGAGGGGAGAGCCTTTCAGGAGGCTCAGAATGAGCAAAGGCCTGACGGTGAACCAGTGGGCGTGCCGAGGGAGATTTCACGGATGGCACTCGGGGTTTCCGCGGCCCTTGGAGGGAGGACTGGCTGGAAGCGGTGGGCAAGTCCGGGTCACGAGCTTCGCCTCATGTGCTGGCTGGGGGGCGGGGGGGGGGGTGGGCGGAGGTGACCTGGGGCCTCCCGACGCAGTTCATTCCCCAGGTAGAAACTAGCTCTAGGGGTCATCATCTGCCCCCTGCAGTGAGGGAATGAACCAGAAGGCGTGAAGGGAGGCCGGGTGCCTGGAGTCCTGGGCCTGCCCGCGTGTGTCTGCACTGCTGGCTTCTCTCTGTCCGCCCCGCCTGGGAAGACCACGGCATCAGCCGATAGGAGTGTGTGTGTGTGCGAGTGTGCGTGCAAGAGTGTGTGAGTGTGAGCAAGTGTGTGTGAGAATGTGTGCGCACACGCACGTGTGTGTGAGCGTGCATGTGCATACATGTGTGCATGTGAGCGTGCACACATGTGTATGACAGATGTGTGTGGATGTGTGTGCATGTGTGCAAATGTGAGTGTGTGTACATGTGAATGTAAGTATGCTCCCACTTGTGTGTGCATACGCATGCATGTGCGTGTGTGTGCACACGTGCATGTGTGTGTGGATGTGTGTGCACGTGTACCTGTGTGCGTGTGTTTGTGCACCTGTGTGATGGAGCAGAGGGCCTCTCAGCATGTTCACTGCAGGAGACACCCTGGGCTGCTCACCCACGCCCCCCTCCACGGCCCCTCAGTGGCCCCCTTCGTGGCCCCCGTGTGGGCCCCCAGCCCCCTTCCTTGCTGGCTGGAGCTGCACTGCCCGAACCGGAAGTAGGATGATGACAGTGACAGACGAAAGCAAGATGTGGAGGAGTCGGGGAGAGAGGGGCGGGCCCAGCACGAGGAGGCAGGAGACCCCTGAGGACCAGCCTTAGCTCTCCCAGGGAAGGGGGCAGAGTGTGGGGAAGGCGGAAGCTTGTGCCGGGGTGGAGAGTTTCTGGCCTGGCACTTTCTGAGACCCGCTTGTCAGGGAGAGGACGCTGGAGGCCGGCTGAAACCAGAGCCTGTACAGCTGCAATGGTGTGGCTTTGGACACACGGGCCCCTCGGTGCCAAACATGTCCCCACCGTGCTGCAGCCTGGCGGGCCTGGGCCAGGCATGCTCAAGTGGGGGTGGCTGGGAAGGAGATGGCTGACAAAATGTCACTTTTGGAAGGGGTGGGGCTCGTGGAAAGGGGCCCCCGTGGTGTCTGAGGCATGGAGAGGGTTTTTTGCAGGGAAGGGTGACACAGGATTGTCCGCAAGGTGGCCGGACGCTCCTGCTGCCTGTGCAGGCTCCGTCACACGGCCTGACTCCAACCCGCCACGGCTGCTTTTCTCCTGGGGAGATCCAGAGGCAGGGCCCCCAGCCCTCTGCCGACCTCTCTGGGACCCCAGACCTCGCTGCTCTGGCTCAAGCTGGGTCCCTGAGCCCAGCAGCTGGACAGAAATGCGCCCAACGACGGGGGAGTCCCTCCCCCATGGGGGCTCTGTGGCTGCGGCCTCTTCCGGGTGGGACGGAAGTGCGAGCAGAGGGGACCCAGGCCCGTGGCACTGGCTGCCGCGGGGGAACGGGTCGCAGGGCTGCACCAGGACTTCTGTGCCCCATGGGCCGGGCCTCTGTGCCTGAGGTCCTCCTCCAGCATCAGGAGCCTGTTTGCACAGAGCGGCCATAGGTGGACAAGAATTCACACCTGGAGCAGCCCCACCAAGGTCCCCCAGCCACCTGCTCCCACGAGGGGACATCCCCAGATGCAGATTCTACTCAGGGCACAGGAAGAATGATGGCCCCCGCAGATGTCCCCGGCTTGAGCCCTGGAACTTGCGAATCTGTTACCTCCCTTGGCCCAGGGGAGGCGGCTGCAGATGGAAGTAAGGTTGCTAATGAGCCGGCCTTCAGTACAGAGGTTGTTCTGGGTTGTCTGGACGCCCCCCCCATGTGATTACCAGGGCCCTTAAAAGTGGCAGAGGGAGGCCGCCCGAGAGAGATGCCAGCCGTCCCTGCTGGCTCAAAAGGGGGAGGAGGGTCTGCGGCCAAGGAATTTGGGTGCCTCCAGAAGCTGGAAAAGCAAGGACCAGATTCTCCTGTGGAGCCGCCACCATGTTGGACTGGGAGGTACGAGGTCGGTGTTGTTGGAGCGACAGACTGGGGGTGAGTTGTCCCAGCAGCAGCAGGAAACCCGTTACACCCCCAGTTCCCTGAAGGAGTGAGCCCCAGCCCCGTGGTGGGATAAAACAGCTCCTTGCTGGCTCTTGGTTTTCTCCGCATCACCTCCCCGCGCCGGCCACCTCCCACGTGACCGCCTCCGTCTCTAATGCCCGTCCCGGAGCCGGCTTCTGGGGCCCGGGCTCCGCCGGCTGCTTCCGTGTTGGCCCAGTTGTGTCTCGGCACCAGCACGGCAGCCGGTGCCAGGATGGCCATGGTCACACGCTCACTGTGCACGTGGTCGCCCTTCTGACTCACCTGCTCCATCAAGGAGGAGATTCGGGAAGCCACTCAATTCACCAGACCCGCAGAGGTGACCGTGACGTGACCACTGGCAGCCTGAGCTGCCACGTCATTGTCCCCCAGCCCTGGAAGGAGTCCCCACTACCGGCAGCGTCCTGTCATACAGACGAGGACCCGGAGGCATGGAGAAATGAGGGCCCTGGGGCGCAGGCTGCCCGCTAGGATGCGGCAGCCGTGGCATCGGGGCCGGAGGCTCGGGCTGGGCAGTGCCAACTGGCCGCACATCTTCCCACGGCCGTCTGACCATCTTACGGGACGGCTGTGCAGGGGAGGCGCCGAGGGGTGACCGCTGTTATTTAATAAAAGGCTACATTGTTTCCTTTCATTGTGTGGTATTTGTTGTATCTGTAGTTTCAAACTTCTGAGTCAGTTTTGTTTTCTCTTTTCAGTACGTTACATTGTACTAAATTTGGCCATTGTGTGTGTGTGCCTGTGTGTGTGCGCGCGCGCGCATGCGCACGTGAATGATCATCCTCCAAGCTGTATGAACTTAAGTGAGCGGATTTGCACTTGGATTTGCACCTGAATCCCTTCCCTGGCAAACAGCGAGGTGGATGGAGCAGGAAGTTTGACAGAAGGGTCAGTGCAACCACCCGGCAGGGAGGACACGGCGGTGAGGACACGGGAGCAAGGATGCGACAGTGACGATAGCACAGCGGCAACGCCACCACACTAACAACCCAACAACAACCCAAGACCACAACGTGGCCACGACGTGGCACTCACACCATCATCACCACCAGCGCAGCCACGTGACAACACGCAGCCGTGGCCGGGCCACCCCTTGCGGGCTGACACTGGGCCAAGGGAGGGAACGCGTCCCCTCCTGGTAACTGCATCATCAGTGGCTGCAGGGTCACGTCTCCCAGTCCTGATGGACGGATGATGCCGGGCGTGCTTGGGCGTTCACGTGCTGACCGGAGACACACACGAGTCACACAGCGGCCACCGCGAGCAGGCCGGCTCCCCCTCTGCCAGCTCACGGTCCCCACTTTTCTGTGGTGAGAACCTTTCGGATCCTCTCGGCCGCACGGGACTCCTCTCGTGCCGTCAGCTGCCGTCCTTGTGCTGCTTCTTCCGCTCCTGCCTGCGCGCTCCTAGCCTTGACCCCCGCGCCCACCCCACCCTCCAGCCCCCGAGACGCCCCCCCAGCCGGCTGAGCCTCCACACACGAGTGAGGTCGTGCAGGATGTGTCCCTCTGTGTGTGACCTGGCACGCGCCCTCAGGGGCCACCGCGTTGTCACCTTCTCTGTCGTGGCTGGTACTTCTCTGCACGTGTGCGTCTCCACCCTGCCTTCGTCCGCTCCCCTCCTGCGGACACAGCCTCCCCGTCTCGGCTGCTGCGAACTGTGTTGCCGGGAACGCGGGAGGCCGGGCATCGCTTTGACATCCTGATTTCATTTCTCTTGGAGACGCCAGGTGGGTTCCCGCTTTCCATCTCTGAAGTTCATCATGGATGGAGCTCTCAGCGTTCCATGCAAACCGTCTCAACACCAGCCCGAGGGTCTCACTTGTAGATTAAATTAAAAAGAAAAAAAAAAAAAAGAGAAACTCCAAGGTTGCTAAATGTTAAGCATGTTTTTTGCCAAGTAACAGCCTCTCGGGGCCAGGGGCCGGATCACTTACCCTTTCCCTATGCTCTTTTATTGGAGAAAGAAAAAATATTAAGAAACAGGACTCAGAAACGCCTAGTGGATTCCGTGCCAGCAATTTAATGTCCGATGTGAAGCCTCCAGCCCATGGACTGTCGGGTCTGCCTTGACGCTCTCCCTCCAGGGGAAAGGGCAGGACAGCTCCGAGCAGAGGCGGACAGCGCCTTCCCGGCCACCTCCCTCTGGCGACCCTCGGCTTGCCTGTGGCAGGCGGTCTGTTGAGGTCCAGTGACCCTTGGCGAGGTGCTCCCCTCACGTGTGCGGCCGAGGAGAAGTTTGCTCTGTGACAGCTCAGGGCCTGGGCTGTAGGAGCTGTCTCGTGTTGCCTAAAAGGATGCGGCCAGCAGCTGTCCCTTAGACGCCAGGACCGCGACGCAGAGCGTTCAGCGGGGAGACCGAGGCGGGTGCAGCGGCACAGGATCACAGGGCTCGGTCGGACCCGCCATCTGAAGCTCTGGGGACCGCCCAGCCGCTGCTCTGTGCCATCCCGGTGACGGTCTTGCTCCGTTCCCTCCCCGGTCGACGGGTATCTGGTGGGCGCTATTGTGCGCCAGAGCCATCAGCCTTGCTCTGCACGTGTTCACCTGACTAACAACACCGCAGGGCGGTTACTGTGGACCGGGCTTTACAGAGGGGGAAACCGAGGCCCAGAGACGCCGAGGTGTGTGCGTGCCCGGGTCACACGGTCGGCTGGCGGTGGGGCTGAGGTTCTGACGCGAGCCCTTGGCCCTCCCCGCCGTGAGGAGCCACCTTGGCCGCTTGACCGGACACGTCCCTCGGGGGCCGCGTCCACCGCAGCGGTGGGGGCAGGGCGAGCAGACGCCTTTACCCCAAGGACGGATCGCGGCTGGTGGGCGGGCTGTCAACCTCCTGCACTCCAAAGGGGCTGGGACGCGCCTGACTAAAATCCATTTAAGAAAATTAACCCTGGGGCGCTCGCCCTGCCTGGAGCTCGCGGGGCGGCAGGAGCTGCGAGCCCTTAAAAGGTGTGAGGGCAGATTAATGGAGTCCATATGCCTGGAGTCGAGAATATCTGTGTTCTGGGTGGGCTTATCGTCAAGCCTCTTAGGATAACAAAGGGAGGGACAGTTCAAAGCACCGGGCCTCCGGACGCGGGCTTGCAGGAGCTCTGCACCGAGCCCGCTGAACAAATATTGTGGGCTTGCTCCTCTGCCTGGGAACCAGGCCTTTGTCTTCACGGCTTTTTCTTTTCCTTTTTACTCTTTGACAGCAGAGCGGGTGTCCTGTGGGAACCGGCCCCGCAAAGGACTGATTTGTAACCCCATTTGGGAGCGAAGCGGTCTTTGATGGTCCGTACCTGGGCCTGTGGGGGGCCGAGGGGATGGGCAGGGCGGGGGCCCGTCCAGCCTGACAGCTCCGGGAGGGCAGCCTGCCCCTCGTCTGCGCAGCCTGCCGGGGAGGATGTCTGCAGGGTGGGCCAGCGGCTGGGTGCGAGGCTCGCGTGACACTGCTCTTCACGGGCCTGTTCCGGGAGCGGCTCGGCAGCCCGTGTTGTGCAGACGCCCCAGGGCGGGACGAACTTGTCCGGGCTGGGTGTCTACACGGCCTCAAAGATCAGACAGCTGCCCCTCTCTGCTTCACTGCCGCCGACCTGCGTTGGGGGGTGACTCATTCCTGACAGTGCGCTTGAGTTTCGGATCCCCCAGGCTTGGGAAAGGAGCATTTGGAGAGTCCTGGTGATCCGGGATTCAGCCGGAAACGAACGAGGACTCACAGAACCCACCCAGGCACAGGGATCTTCACCGGCTTGGGGGGTAATCGTGACGTTGCATATTTGCACGGGATTCTGATAAAGCTTCCATGTCTGGAATCGTCCACCTCCTCTGGGAAGTCTTCTCGGAGTAGGCTGGTCTCAGAGTCCGCTTTTCTCTCCTGCTGTGGCTGCTTCTCCCAGAACATGTTTTGGGTGGGTGGAAAGTTGCCCAGTTCGGAGGAAAGAGGGCGCCTCTCTGAGCCTCGGTTTCCAGATTTGGAAAATCGAGGAAGTAATAGAAAGCCTTTGCAAGGAAGCTTAGAGAAGCGATGAGGAGTCTGGGTGGGGGATGGTTCTGGCCCAGGAGGGGCCCAGTGAGGGGCGGCTTTCAATCACCGGCCAGTTTGCTGTCACTTCTCTGTGGAGCAGTGTTTGCTTTTCTATGTTTTATTTCCTGGGTCTGTTGCAAACCCTTTCAGAGATCTCCTCCCCGTATCTCTCTCCCTCTGCTCTGATCCCTAATCCCTGTAATACATTCCTGTCTTATGCTGGGCTCCCCACAACCTGCACCCTTGGGAGTTGGTGGTTTACTGGGGAGGCGATGTGGGGTGCGGGAGTGAGGGAGGGCGGGAGGTGAAGGCTGTGTGATTGAGGTCACTGGGGGCGGCGGGGGCTTGGTCCTCCTGCGACCTCCCCAGAAGCTCACGGAACCCCTTCGAGAGCTGGGTCCGGCACACGTGTCGATACCTGATCTCCCCACCGAGCGGTCTGTGCCCCAAACAAGGCATCCTGTCTGATCCAGCCATCTTTTTTCTCAGCGCTTCCCCGGCAGCTGGGCCACGCTTAGCTGTGCCGCAGTAACAAACAGGCTCCCAGCCTCCTCGCGGTGGCGGGTGGGGACGCCCTGCTCGCGCCAAGCCTGCTACAGGTCCAGGCAAGCTTCCGAGCGGCTGTCCTGCATGTGGTGATGCCGCAGCGGGCCCAGTTCCATCTCACGGCCCCATCATCTCGGCATGAGGCCTTCACATTTGCCGCGTGGCTGCAAGCGTAAGAGAGGCCACACCTCTCCTTACCGATTCCGCCCGGGCGTTCCCATGTTGCTCTGGTTCACGACCAGAGAACCAGGCACAAGCTGCCCTCCCCAGCGGCCAGAGGGCTGGGGAACATAGCCTTCCTTGTGTCCAGGACAGAGAGAAGCTTCGTCTGTGCCCACAGATGGTGTCTACCACACCCACTTTCCTCGCCCTCGCCTGCACCCCACTCTGGCAAGGAGCTCGATGTCCTGCACTAGAAGGAGCCCCCAACACATGCACGCACCGATGGACGGATGCAGGGTGACCTCGCCCTGGCTCTGGAATTCAGGGCCCTCACAGCTGGAACCACTTACTGGGCATTTGCACACATGCTGAATTGGCAGAGCTCTCGGAATGTCGTGTGTGGTTCCGATCTAGAACCGGCCTGTGTCCCGGGACATGCTCCGTGAAAAGGTGTTTCCTTGCCCAAGTAACCAGGGAAGCCAGCACTCCTGTCTGTTTCTCGGAGATTCACAATGCACGTGAGCATATTGAAGGCTCTGAAAATCCTGCACTTAAGATAGAATAAATGTAGGACTCTGCTTCAATTTCCTCCCCCCAGCATTTGCCAAACTTCTGCCCACCTTATGGGGTTGCAGGTTCATTGTGATGAGGGCTAGGTGTCGAGTGAGTGAAGGCCAGTGTCGTTAGCTCTCTCAGCTTCGCCTTTCCCACCTTGCAGCAGGACACTTAGATCTGTGCTCCCTGGGACCTGTCGCCTCCCGACATCTGTGGCACGTCCAGCGGTGTTTCCGTGGCTCAGGACTGGGTCAGTCTGGGGCCGTGGGCCTGTTGCTCAGCTGTTTGTATTCTCTTTCCTTGTGAGGCCAGGTCTGGAAGATGATGTTTGAATTAGGCTCACGATTTCACTTGTAAAGGGACTCACTCTGTGTGCTTTCCTTCCTGGGTCTCTTTCTTCTCATGCCTAACATTGTCGTTCCATGATCACCAACATCCTTCTGTTTCTAAAAGTTAGGATGTCGTGATGCTGTTCAGCAGCATCTAGCCATTTTGGTTTCTGGATCGTCAGCAAAACTCCCTGTTCCCATTCTGAATTCTCTCTGCTGCTTCCCCATCTGTCTCGAGTCTCAACACTCAAATTAGAAATTCGGTCCCTGGAGGAATACGTATTGTCTAAAATTCTTGCTAGAGCATAAGTCACTGATAGGTGAAAAATGCATCAGAGAACTGTGTGAGGGGGAGCAAAGGGTCTGAGTGAAGCAATAGCACTCCCCTGGGCAAGGGGAGAGGCCACTGAAATGCTAGAAGTGGAGGTTGGCTGGGTCACTTAAAATCAGTGTAGTTTACTTCATCGGGGGATGGAATGGCAAGAGGAAATTTAGCCTTGGCAATTGGGGGTATAGAGCCAGGAGTGGCCAGCTTGGCGATCCATTACCTGTTACACAGTGCCTCAGTGCCTCATCTGTAAAATGGGGTTATAATAATGCCCAGGTCGTAGGATTGTTGTGCATATTAACAGAGTTAACGCATACCAAGCACTTGGAACTAGGCCTGGTATGTTTGGCAAGCACCCTCACTGTAGAACAATTAGAAAACAAAGGTCACCTTGACTCTGCCACCGCTGACACCGAATGTGTATCTTTGCATTTCTGTTTTACCTGGTTGCTGTAGAAATAGGGTGCTGTATGTGGTTGCGCAGGCTGTGCACTGCACAGCTCTGGATGCCATTCCAGAGGCGAGGGTAAGACGGCTCCCCCTAGAGGACGTGCAGCCATGGTGACACTCCTCGTGATGGCATTTCTCCCCTTGTTTTAGCCGGGGTATTAATTATCCCATAGCTCAGAACACACGTGAGGTTCTGCCCTGCTGGGCACCGCTGGGGCTGTTCTAGGCCTTGCCACCTCGGTCACCTCCGGGCAGGGCTCTGGATGGGCAGAGCTGAAAGGATTTGTTATTATTCTGCCCAATTAGCCTCTGATTAAAGGTTTAAAACGCATAAAAGGACAGGCTTGAGAGGGGGCGGGAGGAAGTGGAGGGAGTCTCGGCTGTGTTTACGAAGCAACAAAAGGAACATTATGCTTCGAGGCTCTGCTGACCGTCTCCACAGAAGCCGGCCTCCTTGCCAGCTAATTCAGGCCGTAATAAATACTAATCCCGCAAAGGGGGCCCCCGCAAGCCATCGGAAAGCCCTATCTCCCTGTAATCGGAGCTCCATTAATCTCCCGTCTCCCTGCACTCAGAGTCCCAGCCCGCGGCCGGGGCCCCACACTCGGGATGTCGCAGCTGCGGAGCCGGCCCGGCTGGCCGGCCTCGTCCCCCCTTCCTCCTCGGCTTCACCCGCCCCTGCCCTGTGGGCCACCCCGTCTCTGGGCGGCCTTGCAAGGCCTCTGCCTCTGTCACTGGCACACTCCTGTCCTAGACTGGGGTGGCCGGGGTGTCACAGGAGGCCCTGTAGAGCACTGGCCTGCTCCGGGGGATGCGCTAAGTCCCTCGTGTGTGTGTGTATCGCTCATTTCACTCCTGCCCCTGGGCCGTGAATCTGCATTGTACAACCGAGGCCCTGAGGCTGGGCACGCATGAGCCACCTGCTCCCGCGGGAAATGATGGAGTGGGTTTGGACCTTTGACCTCTCAACCACCTGCCCTGGAAGCCCTCGTTTGGGAGTGCCAGTGCCCCCCAGCTGCACGTACGTGCACCCCACAGTGTTACATCAAAGTGTGTATCTTCTACCCCACCATACCCGGCTAAGGTAGCTTCCCTGTAGTGCATGGGTCTGGAGGACCACCTGATGGTGTGACAGGCTCATTGTGCAGGCCACTTATTCACTGCGTGCCTCAGTTTCCCCAGCGTTGAGAGGGAGCCAGCAGCCACAGGGTCGCTGTGAACGTTAACAGAGAGGGCAAATAAAAAGTCCCAGTGAACGCTGGCTCCCTGTCCCCAGGCCTTGGCTGGCTGGTGTCTTCCAAAGTGCCCCTTTGTCACACATCTGCATGACCTCTCCTTCTCTCCCTCCGTCCTCTTCGGCAGAGCCCCTCCCCCCAGCCATCCTGGGCCAAGCTGAAGCCGTGGCCTAATCACGTGGCCCTCAAGGCTAAAAATAGCACAGGGGCATCTTGGGGTCGCCTGATGACCTTCATGGCTCCGGTCAAGTGTACGTGGCCTTCCTAAGCTAATTAGCCCCAGCCTCTGACCCCTACACATCTGTATTTAGGTTCCAGGGGGCAGACGAGGTCCTGCTCCCTAAACAGCCAGGCAAATGCCGTGGTCGGATGCCGTATCCCGTGGTCTGCTCCGCTGCCGGGGGCACCGCCCAAGAGCCCCCGGGTCTGGGGCTCTGGAGCAGCTGCGGCGATTGCAAAGGCAGAAAGCACAGTCTTCTCCAGGCCTCACACGGAGGAGATGCCCCAAGCCTCACGGTTCCCCTGCCCCTTCCACTTGGCGTCTTTGGGCATCTTCCTACAGCCGCACGCGCCCGGCTATTGTTGCCTCTCCGGGCGGGAAGAGTCTGCCTGGGTAGACGGCAGTTGCCACGGCATTGACGCTGCGGGCCAGGCTAAGTTAGAGCCCAGTGAGCAGTCCGGAGGCACCACACACCCCTGCTGGGGCTGTGGCAATGCGCTCGCATGGCCTGGGGGCTTACAACGACAGGCGTGTTGTGTCCCCTGGTCCCCTGGTCCCGGGGGCCGCGGGTCACAATCACGTGGGCAGGGTTTCTGGTGCCTCTTCCAGCCTCCAGTGGCTCCAGGCGTCCCTTGGCTTGTGGCTGCGTCCCTCCACCTCTGCTTCCACGCTCACGTGGCCTCGTCTGCCCTCTCTGTGTCTCTGTCTTCGCGTGCCTTTTTTTAGGGCCACCATCATCCAATGTGACCTTATCTTAACTAATCACATCTGCGAAGATGCTGTTTCCAAGTAGCCTCAGCGGCCAGTCTGTCTGATGCTGCTGGTGCCCAGGGCACGTGGCGAGTAGCCAACGGCACAGGGAGGCTTCCAGCCACCACCTCCAGGTCTGGGGGCGCGGAGACCTGGTTCCTCCACACCTTCAAGCAACCGCACTTACCCGGCCCCCCACCCAAGCGCCTGTGGCGCACCGTGGGCTGCTGCCCCTCTCCGCCATGTTGCTGGCGTTTCAAGAGACATGTCAGAAAACCTCCGAGTCAAGGACAACCACCTTTGTGGGGCAGCCGGGTCACCTCCCTGCCTCCCTGTCGGTAACCAGCCCACATTCCACAGGAAGGAGGTCTTTCTGCCCAAGGTGATTTATTGCCTGAGCAATTTGTAACGAATTAGCCAACGTGCAGTGATCAGAAGCTTGCATAATAATTGCAGGTAATTGCTTCTTGACACAAGGAGACATTCCACTGACCAGCTCAGAATGTCCCTCCAAACCCACACCAGTGGCTGTGGGAGCCCTTGCTGGGTGGAGAGGGGGAGGTGAGGGGGCTATGTCCTGGTTATGCTCTCGGGCAAGGTCCTGCTGGGCATGATGGAGTGGGTGGGTACCAGCCCCGACTGCGACCTCGGCCCTTCCTCAATTGGTCCAGACACAGCCAGTGTCCCCCCACTTCTATAAACAGCTTGTCCAGTCTGGGCACCACCCACAAAGGTGAGCTGCTCTGTCGGCCAGTGGGCCTGTGCACAGGGCAGACCTTGACCCCTTCAGGCATCTGGAGGCCACCCCCCATGGCTGCTCCTGGCCCCTTCCTCACGGGGCACCCCCGAATCCCCAGTCTGGACCCCCAGCCCCTTCCTCACGGGGCACCCCCGAACCCCCACTCTGGCCCCTGGCCCCTTCCTCATGGGGCACTCCCAAATCCCCAGTCTGGACCCCTGGCCCCTTCCTCATGGGGCACCCCTGAATCCCCAGTCTGGACCCCCAGCCCCTTTCTCACGGGGCACCCCTGAATCCCCACTCTGGACCCAGCCCCTTTCTCACGGGGCACCCCTGAATCCCCAGTCTGGACCCCGGCCCCTTCCTCACGGGGCACCCCCGAATCCCCAGTCTGGACCCCGGCCCCTTCCTCATGGGGCACCCCCAAATCCCCAGTCTGGACCCCTGGCCCCTTCCTCACGGGGCACCCCCGAATCCCCAGTCTGGGCTCCACTTCCCACACAGCCCAAAGTTTATCTTTTGAGCTGCCTTTGGGGTGTTTTGTCTCCATCTGGGAGCAGGGGGATTCATCCTGTGCCCCAGGAGAGCAGAAGCCGCATTCAGGACCCTGCCCTAGCGTCCACAGCCGTGCTGCGCAAACACTGGTCATGAGAGAATTGCACCTCAGGGAAAGAGCTGGGGTGCCAGGGTCCAGGACTCGGGCTTGCGGTCAGCATTCTGGCTCTTTCTCAGGCCCGGGGCCTTCCCCCAAGGGCTCCAGCCGCCAGTCTCTGTGCTCGGAGGCCACAGTGTGGGGCGGGAACCGAGGTCAGGCCCACGGGTGTCTGAGCAATGAGGTTTTGGGTCGTAGACTTCCCATTCCCTGCTGACTTCCACTTCGCTTTCTAGACGGGGCTTTAAAGCCAGCCAGGGCCTGGGTGCCACATGTGGCACAGACCATCCCTGGAACCTGCTTTTGTAGATATCATTCGTACCGGGTGGCTTCCCTCACTTTTCTGCAGTGGTTGGACTCAGCCCTGCACAGCAGTGGCTGGGGGGGTGGGGGGAAGCCCTCTTCCCCGGGGGGGAGGCCCTCTCCCCTCCCCTCGCCCATCAAATGCGTGCGTCTATAAACATGTCAGGACAGTTGTAAAAGAGGGGTGGATTTTGTTCCCCAGCAATATCCCTATCGGTCTGTCACCAGAAAATTCACGACTGGCTTTTATGGCCAGGTTCCCCGGCCATGTGTCCAGCACCCTGTGACCCGGGGCTGAGGGCACGGCTCACGGCCAGACTGGCGGGCTCAGACCGCAGCTCTGCCCCTCACTAGCTGCGTGGCCTGGAGCAAATCGCTTACCACCTCTGTGCCTCAATTTCCCTACCAGTGAAAGGAGAGTAGAAAACAGAATGTTTGTAAGTGGCGATTGTAACGTTAGGTAGATAGCAAGCCCTCAGTGGTTGCTTGTTGCTCCTGGTTAGACAGTGAAATTTCGCAGAACGTGCAAGAGCCCGTGCTCATTGGGCTCATCTGGAACCTGGCAGGCCGCGCAGGGAGTGGGTGCGACAGTAGAGATTGGGACGGGGAAGAGTTTCTGAAGATGGACCTTTGAAGCTCAGAACCACGTAAACGCATTTGCTGTCAACGGTTGTAAGAACATGTAAACCCTCTGCTATGTAAGTCAATTCTAGGCTGAAGCTGTTTTACGTATTTTCTGTTGAAGGAGACGCATTTGGGGGGGAGTGCACATCTTACCCGCACAGCTCGCTGGATTTTTCCACAGTGTGCACACGCCCATGTGAGCGCGGCCCAGACCGGCATTTCCGGCCCCCAGTAGCACCCTGTGCCCCTCCAGTCAGTACCACCCCCTTCCTCGGTGAGGAGGCTTCTCTCTGATCTCCCCACATGGATTGAGCTCCGTTCTCAGTTCTGGAATTGCCCATAATGAGGCCACGCAGGGGGGTCTCTTCTGTGTCCATCTGTGAGAACCATCCCCCCATCATTGTGTTATTAGAGGGTACAAAGAGTGCAAAGACTTTAAAGGACTTTTATTGGGGGGCATCTGTAAAAATTGTTTGACTCTTAATATTTCATTTTGTGAAACTTACAAGGGAAACGTATGTGTAATTATTTTTTTTAACGTTTATTTATTTTTGAGAGAGAGAAAGAGACTACAAACGGGGGAGGGGCAGAGAGAGAGAGAGAGAGAGAGAGAGAGAGAGAGAGAGAGAGAGAGGGAGACACAGAATCCATGAGGCAGGCTCCAGGCTTGGAACCATCACACAGAGCCTGATGCGGGGCTCGAACCCATGAACCATGAGATCATGACCTGAGCCGAAGTCGGACGCTTAACCGACAGACCCCCCCCCCCGCCACCCGGCACCCCTGAGGGAGGGAAACATATTTTTAAAAGCTCCACTTCTCAGTGCCAGGAACAGTGTTAGGCTCTTTTGTGAGATCCTTGCAATATTAAATCCCCTGATTGTCATGAATACGCACATTTATGGTACATCCCAAAGAAACGAGCTACCCAGATGGACTGGAAAGTAAGAAAGTGACACCGAGCCAAAACACGCTGACGAATAGCACGTGTGGAGGCTGAACAACACCCGTGGGGAAGCAGAGAATTGTCCGCCCGTGGTGGGGGTGTTCAGACCCAGAGGCGGATCGCCGTCCACACCTGTTGACTGAGCACCTACTACACACGTACCGACATGGTTAGGTCCCAGCATCCCCGTGGCAAGCAGGTTGTCACTTTAGACGGGGTGTCCAGCCACAGGATGTCACGGTGATGTGCTGTACCCGCTCCTTAGATAGCGTTCAACCCTGCAGCTGCCCCGTCTAAGTGGCCCTCTGCTTGCTGTGAAGTTTCTCTTCTGTTTCCTTCTGCATCTCCAACAAATGCTCGGAAGGTTCTGTGATCCTATCAGTCAGGCTTCCCAGAGAAACAGAACCAGCAGGATCAACCCACATCTATCTGTCTATCTCTGTCTTTATCTCTAAAATTCGTTCATTCGTTCATTTTTTCATTCAAAGGAATTGGGCCATGTGATTGTGGAGGCTGTCCAAGTCCAAAATCTGCAGGGCAGGCCAGCAGACTGGAGACCCAGGGAAGAGCTGTCTTGAGTGTGAAAGCTGTCAGTGGGGGAAGTGAGTCTTTCCTCTAGTAGGCTTTCACCTGATTATGTGAGGCCCACCCACGTGAGGGAGAGCAATCTGCTTTAGTCAAAGTCTGTTGAACTCAATGTCTGCTTTACAGACTGCTCCATCGAGCCCCAGAGAGCCCATAACAGGCCATGAAGGAGGCAGGGTGAGAGTCAGGGGGGCAAACTTTGGGCCCCTCATCCCTCTGAGAGCAGTTCTCGTCCTTGCATGGCCCTGCCAGCCTCTGCTCAAGCCCCAGACCACACTTAAGGAAGCCCCGGATGGATGGCTTTGCTCCCCAGCCTTGCCTCTGAACTGCATCCTGCTCTCCACCCCCTGGGCTTCCGGATGACCACTGCCACAGCCTCACCTTTCTAGAAGTCACTTAACACTCGGGGGCTTTTCTCCAAGTGCTGGGTTCCCCTAGGTCCCCCTGTTCCTCCCTCCTGGATGGTTCACTCAGCTCAGGATCCCACTTTCCCACCTGCTGTCCCCACAGCCCCCGGCCTCACCCGTCCGCGTGGAGGGAGAGAGCCTGCGAGCTGAAAGCCACGTGGAAGTTGACGGGTGACCCCTGTACAGATTATGTGGGTCCCCAGGGATTGACCCCCGAGACCCGGAGGAAGGGATCCTTTGGTACGAAGCTGTGTGCACTCATGCAGCCTGGGGAAGGGCTTACCTGGGAACAGGTGTTGTGGCGAGTGAGGATTTTACGGGCCGGACTCTTCAAGCTTCTGTTGAAGATTTGTGTGTATGTACCTATAGGACCTGTATATCCTTGTGTCTAGATCTGTACATACATTTTCACACAGTGAACACACCCAGAAGGGGATTACCGTCAGCCCCTCGAGGCCCCCCACCTCCAGGTAACCACTCTCCTGAGTCCTACCACCGGAGGTGAGTGCACCCGTCTCGAGCACAGTGCAAGGGACCACACACAGGCACCGTCGTGCGGGGCTCTGTTCACCCACGCTGCTCGTGAAAAGCCGTCTGCCTTGTTTTAGGTAGCGACACCTCGTGCCTTCTCTAGGCGGGCCTCCCATTGTGACGACCACACAACTGACTTGTGGCCTCCCTGGGGACCGGCCTTGGGCAGTGGCAGGCTGGGTACTAATGAGCACCCCTGTCCCTGTTCTGGGGGACACGTGGACCCGGGCTGGTGGGGTTTACCTGGGAGTGGGGTGGCTGGGCTTTGGGGCACACACAGGCCCTGAGACATAGCACTGCTTTGAAAACGTGTTTCGTCTCATTGTCCTGTTTACACAGGAGGAGTCGTGTGCAGGCGGGTGAACGTGGTTGGCCAGGTTCACTCTCCTAAGTCTGCGGGGCTGGGTTCGATCTCAGGAAGTCAGACCACAGTCTCCAAGGCTGAACTTTTAACCACCTCGGTACGTGGGGACAGACTCCCTGGCCCCACTTAGAGGGGAGGCCCGGGTCACTCTGACTCTGAAGGCATTGATCTGTATCTTAAATTCACAGCTTCCTCTCATGAAGGGGTCAGTCTCTAAGGACACGGCTCTTTTGTAGGAGAAGAAAGTATTTTTAGCACACCCGGGATCAAATTTTGGCTCAGTGACCTAGTAGCTGTGTGACCCTGGACAACTTCGTGAGAGTGGACGAATACATAAACCACACATTGAGAGGCTTAACGCAATGTCTCCCTTTAATACTCTTCTCAGATCTCCAAATGAAGAAATCCTACTTACGATTAAGGGAAAGTTCCTGAACCGTGGGAAGCAAGCCAAGATCTGTCATCCCTTTCTTGGGATTTATTTGGGAAGATGGTCCCTGTAGGAGCCACACATTAATCCCAGAGCACAACACGGGCATAGCAGAGCCCGGTGTTAACCGATCTTTTTAACGCGCCTCCCACGTTTGTGTGTTTCGGTGGCCCAACACCATCAACCATCTCCCTTCTCCCTCACAGAAGGATTAATATTTAATTGGACAAAAAACCAAACAAGACACAGTAGAGTTTGTTGTAGCGATACTAGTTCTGCGGGTAACTTTCCACGAGTAAGCCTTAACGCTTGATCCCACACTGGGTGATGCTGTTGCTTGTCCACCGGCCCTGGGAGTGCAGGCTCCAAGGGGGCAGGTGGGATGCGGACAGGCAGAGGTGGAAAGAACAAAGGCAGTGACGGAGACAAGAGGACTCGTGTCTGTCAGACGCCAGTCACTAAGAGGATTAAAAGCCGGTCACCATGGCGACGTGTGCACTTTGAGGTGGGGCGGGGGTCAGTGTGGAAAGGACGAGGCTGGCCAGGTGAGCGGGGACCAGACCAGAGAGGCTGACGTGTGTACTAGGGGCAGGGATGTGGCCCCTGGAGATCGTCGGGGGGCAGGACACGAACGCACCGGCTCCGGGATCCCTTCCTGCTCCTGCCGTCTTCAGACAGACGTCACAGTGGACGTGCCACCTTGTTGGCTGTGTCCCTCAGTGTGGAGCTGTCCCCGAACGGAGCGGGCGTGCTCTCGGGGCCCCCTTCTGGGGCCTCCTGTTTTACCCTGCTTCCTGCCTCCACTGGCCTTCCACAGGCCCGCTGTCCTCTGCTCGAACCGCCCAGAGACTGCCTAACAGCTGGGCCCCGATGGCTGATGGCCACAATGAAGCCCATGGTGACGGCCGTGTTCGTGGCGCCCTTGTCTTGTGCCAGGCACCGTGGCGTCTACTCCCGACACCTTCGGTGAGAGCTAGACGCGACATTCTCTACCAAAGACGAGGACGCGTAGCTCTGAGGCGCGAGGGGCTTGGCATGCCCACCCCGGGTCAGCGGCAGAGGTTCACGTGGACGCACGCTCTTGGCCGGTGCACCGTGTGCTCCCCACTCACCCCACGGTGGGAGCGACAGCTGTGGACGCGGGCTGGCCTGTGACCGTCAACTGTGATTGGGGTGGGGCCAGGTCCGGGTGAGTCTTTGCCCCCCAGTGAAGGTGGTGAGTCTGTCCGGAGTCGGGATTGCTCCCGGTGGACGTGTGGTGGCAGGAGGGAATGTGGCCCGCCACCCTCTGGGACTGGACAGGGCTCCCGGCTGCAGTGGACGTGGGTCCCGATGAGGGGTTGCTGTGGGTGGCGGGAAGGCTGACGGGGTGGGCCTGCTTGCGGGGAATGGCCTGGCCTGCCCAGGTCTCAAGGGAAGGGACCTCTCTGAGCCAGCCCTACCACACAAACGTCCCCCGTGTCCGGCTGGGCTGACGCCTCCTCGTGCTGTCGGCTCTGCTTATGGGAAAGTCCCAGATCCTTCCTGCCTCTTCCAGCTCCCAGAGGGCCCCTGGATTGTGGCCCTGTCCCCCAGTGTCTGCCTCCGTCCCCACCTAGCCCCACCTCCGCGTCTGCGTCTTGTACCTTTCTCTCCTTATAAGGACACCCGTCATCGTGGATTTAGGGCTCATCCTAACAAGTGGGACCTGATCTTAACTGGTTACACGTCTACAGGCCCTACGCGCAAGTGAGGTCACATTCACAGGGACCTGGGCTTCAGACACGGCAGTATCTTTTCGGGGGATGCGACTCCACCCGTTAACACGGTCTTGGTGAAGTTCTGCGGGTGTGTGGCTGCTCAGGGCCCTGCTGACACTGTCCTCACCGTGTGGCCCCAGACCACTGGCCACCCTCCGTGGGTGCTCATGTTCCTGGGCTCGGCTCAGGGTTCCCCCAGGTGTCCATCCACGTCCCTTGCAGGGTGTTTGAAATGTGCCAGTGCCTGGCCCCCACCTCCCCCAGACCCCGTGATGTGGAGAGCTTGGAGCTCGGGGGCTGTGATCCTGTGTCGGTCCCGGTGTGACTCTCGCAGGGGGGGCCGGACCTCTGTGCAGCTCTTGTCTGGGACCGTCTTCCCGCCCAGGTGTGGAGCGATTCCGTGGCTCCAGCGTGTCTCTGCAGGGCGGGCGGTGGGTGAAAGTCCCGAGGCTGCGTAACCGGCCCACCCGGGACTGCCCGGGGCCCTTAGTCCAGAGATCTTTAACACAACGCTGGACTCTCACCAGGAAGCACACACATCAATCACATCATCAAGGGATTTTCATGGTGACCTGAAAGCAAAAATTCGCTTAAATTTCAATTTTGGGGGTGAAAGCCAGCGAAAGGATGTTAGACATATTTCTTAAAGTGAACAGACCGTGCTAATGTTTTTCAATGCTAGGGTCCCTGCAGAGGATGTAAAAGTGTCACCGAGTCGCTCAGGTATGGATAGAGTTTGGCCCCTGCACTAAAATGATAGTAGTTGACCCCAAAGATGCTGATCATGGGAAAGTGTATTTTCTGTCTTTCTGCAAACGTAGAATTGTTTTATTCTAACCATCGGGATGTCACAAGAATACGTAGGTATTTAACAGCTCCTTTCCAAGAAGGGGTGCCTGTCCAGAGGACGGCCCCCGACAGCCTGGCCGTGCGGCGGGGGCCGGCTCTCAGAGCCACATCTGTTTCGGCTCTGCGACCAATCCGTCTTTCCCACGTCAGGCCCTCGTGATGGATGGAACCACGTGTCCACCCGTCAGTCATCAGACAGCCGTGGGCCCGCACGGTGACTCCAACTGGGTCATCCTGCGGCTCCGGGTAATTTACCGTGTCTGGCCCTCTCCTCCATCAATACCAAGTGGAAAAACAATCTGCAGCGGGCCAGTTGCTTGGTGGACGCCTCGGTGGACACCCGAACGCGTCCATGTGATGGAGAAGACACGCAGAGGCACGCGGAGACTCCATGCGGAGACGGCCACGCCACCGCCGTGACATCCATTTCACTCCACGGCACACATCGGAATCCCTGTGTCAGCAGAACTTCTGAAGCCTCTTTTCTCCTAGGACGTTCGTGGGTTTGCATTAACAGTGCGGAGCCGGTCCCTTTCCCGTGTCAAGCCCTAACCTCAAATGTGATGGCACTCGGAGGAAGGGCTGCGGGGAGGTGATCAGGGTTGGATGAGGTCATGAGGGGTCAGCGTCCTTACGCAAAGTGGGGGAGGCACAAGGGTGCTCTCTCCGAGCACACGCGTCGGGAAGATGGCTGTTACCAGCACACGGTGGTGCTAGCCCCGTCAGCGTGGACTTCCCGGCCCCTACAGCTGTTGAGAACACAAGTGTCTGTGGATGCTCCCCCCTAGTTCCCTGCCCCGCCTCCCCCCCCCCCCCCCCCCCGGTCCCTGTCTCGGGAACTTTGTTACAGCAGCACGGGCAGACCAGGAACTGCTCCTCTAAGATAAAACTCAGTTGATGGAGTGCCTGGGTGGTTCAGTCAGTTGAGCGACTGACTTCTGCTCCGGTCATGATCTCACGGTTCGTGTGTTCGAGCCCCGCGTCGGGCTCTGTGCTGACAGCTCGGAGCCTGGAGCCTGCTTCGGATTCTGTGTCTCCCTCCCTCTCTGCCCCTCCCCTGCTTGCGTTGTGCCTCTCTCTCTGTCTCTCAAAAATAAATAAATAAATGTAAAAAAAAAAACTAAAAATAAAACAAACCAAAACTCAGTTGAGGATGTGAGGGCACTCTGGCTGTGACGCCCCTGTCACCCCCCCATCCATCGCCAGGGTTGATCAGGCAGATCCGGACGGCTGTGCCGGGGTCCCCTCCCTCCCTGCTCCATGTGCGTCCCTCCCCAAGCTGTGTGCGCCGTCCAAGGGGACGACCTTCTGCGACAGAGGAGGACTGTTCCTGGGTCAACGTACACGAGTAGCCCATGCTGCCGATAGAAGCTCCAGACAAGCTCTCGAGGTCTGTTCGGAGGAGAACGTGGGGCAGTCAGGCTACCTGCCTGCCTCATCCAGGCACCAGGCACGTACCGGTGAGCTGATGCACGTGGCCGTTGGCCTTTCAAAAAAATGAAAAGAAAAGGGAAAAGAAAAGAAATGAAATGAAAATGAAATGGGATAAAACAAAACAAACCAGTCGAGTAAGTGAGCCGCTGCTCCCAGGTTTGCTGCCCAGTGGAGCCAACGGGACATGCCACAGCGGCACCGACATCGGGCCCCGTTCCTGGGGATCCGGTTCACCTGATCTTGCCGACAAGGCACTGGTTCCCCAGGTGACTTCAGTGTGTGTTCAGAGCAGGAGATCCCCAAGCCCTTCCGTACGGATGTGTGTTATGTACGTCCCTGGCATCCATCCCTCCTTCTCCGGATGACGTTCTGGAGGAGCCAGGGGCACCCGATCCGGGGCTCTGCCAGTCAGCCCTGCCTGGCCAGCCTGCTCGGTGCAAGTCCTCGGTGAGGACTGACAGGGGCCAGCCCGGCCGGGGGATGCCTGGGGCCCGCACAGGGAGCACTGGGCTGGAGGCACTTCCTCTCTCCTGCTGAGCTTGAATCCAGACAGGTGTGGCCCTGGGAGCTGCTGGCGGCCATGTGAGACCAGAAGAGGTCTGAGCATTGGATCCGGAATGGATCTGACACGCGGAGAGAGAAGAACCCCTCTGGGCTGACACCATTTCTGCCCCCCGGGGGGGCCCAGCTGCCCCTCAAGTGGCCCCATCCAGGGCTGTCAGTTATGTGAGCCTGGTGTCTCTGCAGGTCTTAGGGCCTTCAAGTTTGCTTAATTTATCGCTTTCAGTCGCTTTCTGATGGGCTCACCCTTTGTCTACAGCGAAGGAAGTCCCGGGAGGTTCAGAGAGGCTCGTTCACTTTCCCACGTTCATACAGCTGGTTAGTGGGAGAGTCCTGGAGAGCCCCTTGTTTGGGGGTGGGGGCAATTCCCAACATCATAACAAAAGAACTCAGCTACCAAACAGCAAAGGGGGACGTGGTATAGGGCAGGCAAATCCTGGCTCTGTTGTTCGCCAGCTGGGGTCTTCTCTGAACCTCGGGATCCTCCTCCTGGTCAGAGCAGGATTTTTATATGGACTACATGGCTTATGGATCCAAGCTCCATGAGGGCGGAGGAAAACGTCTTCCCTTCTTCACATGACCCCCGCGTCTTGCTCCATGGAAAGACGCCTTCGTATTTGTTGGATCCGTGAATGCACGAGTGTGCGCCCAGCACTGGCATGTCATAGCGCTCAGGTTTATTAAAACAGCACTGAAGCCATTCGTCTCCCGATGATGGGTTTCCAGACAAAGGCGACAGCAGGATGTGCCGAAAAGGACACAGGCTCTGGAGTCAGAGGGCGGTCAGCCGAATCCTCACTCTGCCTTTGGGCAAAATGTCTCTGAGCCCTAGTTTCCTGGTCAGTAAAATGGGTTTCCTCACCTTGGAAAGCAGGGAAGAGCTTCAAAGTAGATCCCAAAGGCTGTGTAGTAAGTGCCCCACAAATGGTATTTACTGCTATTTGTTAAAAGAGGTTTTCTAGGTATAGGGCTTCATCAATCTGAGCGCCAAAATCAAATTTTAGTTTTTGTCCTTAGCAGTGGTACCCGCTCTTGTTATCTGTGCCAGTTGTGAAGCATTTTTTTGCACCCCTTATAGGCACATGTAATAGGCTGAAAAACGTCCCCCCCAAAAAAACAAACCTCCCCCCGATATCCATATCAAAGCCCTAGAACCTATGGTGAAGTCCAGAAATAGAGAGGGAAGTCGGTTTCTGGAGGCATTGTTTGCGCCCTGGAGCAAGCCATGCCTGAAACCCCAGACTACCATTGGGCTGGTTTCTTATATAAAGCCAGTAAGTTCCTTTTACAGAGGAGCAAGAAAAGAGTGTCATTATTACCCCCAAAGGTGTGGAAAGACAGAGCCCAGCGCACAGGCTGGACGCCTAGAGCTGGGTTCTGAGGCTCGCACACCTCCTCGTGGCTAACTCCCCACCTGGCTAACTCCTGTGTCGTCGCTGGCAACTGACTTCCCTCTGTGGAATCCTGCCCACCCTGGGGGTGCACCCCAGATTGGAATCGGCAGCAAAGCTCTTCGCAAGACCCTGTCCTGAAGCCGCGGGGTGTGGGCCGGGGGATGCCGGCGTTGCTTTCCAATCAGACAAGGCGCTGAGGGTTGCAGACGCCGCCCCCTGTCATGGGGCACGTCCGGGTTAGGTTTCACGGGCCGGACACTTTTATAGCGGCGCAGTCTCTGTGCAGAGAGCGGAGGGGGTGGGCAGGGGCTGGTGGGAGATTTATCACTGTAATAGTGGCTTGGACAGGTCTTGGAGTGAGATGTCATGGGTCCACGGGAGGGGGGGTGGGCATGAGTGGGGCTGGGGCCAGGGCTGGTCTGAAACATAAATTTGGGGAGAGCAGCTGTGGGACAGCTGGGCCCACCTCTGTGGAGCCGCACGCTACCCTCGGGAGTAATATTAAGAGCTGACATTTCTTGAGGCACCGTGAGAAGCATGTTATGTGTGTTAATCCACTTAATCCCCAGCAACCCTAAGTGGTTGGCTACTTCCGTGCCTGTTTTACCAGCGAGGAAACCAAGGCACAGAGAGGTTAAGTTACTTACCCGAGGCCACACGGCTAGCCGGTGGCAGAGCTGGGACTGGACCGTGGTCCTGCTGCATTCTGAGCCATTCCTGAATCCATCGCAGGAAGGCTGCAGCGGCCCTGCTAGGGTGTTCCGGGACCGTCTAACCGCCCAGCACTGGCAATCTTGGTTTCCCGGGGGCAGTGTTGTCTGGGGAGCAGGCTGTGGAATTGGAGAGGCCCAGGTTTGAATCCTGCCCCCAGTTCTCCCCACCCCTGGCTAGCTGTGTTGTCTTGAGTGAGTGAATTTGCCTCTCTGAATCGTAGAGCCCACCTGGAGGGAATGGAGACAACCTTCCATGCACCATTTAGGGTTGGGGGTGAAAACCTGATAGACATGGAAAACTAGCAGAAAACTCACAGGCCAAGTTCAGCTCTAGGGACACTGGCCTCCACTGTGCAGATTCCAGTGCAGTCCCTGGGCTTGGCTTTGCAAAGACAGCCTGTAGCTGAGGACAGGGCACAAATCAGGAGGAGGGGACCTCAGTCCCAGGCTGCCTCTGCCACCAGGTGACCTTGGACCTCCCGTTTTCTGGGGCCTTAGTTTCCCCACATCCACTGGACGAGGGTAGCAGTTCACGTGGCCTCCCCGTGGATACCCTGCTTCAGCTGATGGGGGATGGGACAGGGGTCGGATGTGCCATTAAAAAAAAATTTTTTTTTGAAGTTTATTCATTTTTGAGAAAGAGACAGAATGTGAGTGGGTTAGGGGCAGAGAGAGAGGGAGACACAGAATCCGAAGCAGGCTCCAGGCTCCGAGCTGTCAGCGCAGAGCCCGACGTGGGGCTTGAACCCACAAACCGTGAGATCAGGACCTGAGTCGAAGTCGGACGCTCAACCGACTGAGCCCCCCTGCGCCCCTGGATGTGCCATTTTAAATCAGGGGGTGAGTTGTGCCCCCCCAAAATGATGTTGCGGGCCTGAACCCGGGGACTATGAATGTGACCTTATACGGAAATGAGGTCTTTGCAGAAGGAGACCCAGTTAAGACGAGGTCCTCAGAGTAGACCTACTCCACTGATGCCGCGGGTGTCCTTATAAAAAGGGGAATGTGGACACAGACGCACTCCCAGGGAGATGCCGTTTGAGATGCGATGGATGTGTCTACGAGCCAGGGCCGCTTGCAAACCAGCAGAGGTTGGGGAGAGGCCTCAGAGGGAACCCGCCCTGCCTGCACCCTGACCTCGGACGTCCGGCCTCCGGTGAATTCCTCTTGTGTTGGCCACCCGGCTTGTGGTCTTTGGTCACGGCGGCCCCAGGACGCACACACCAGGTGGTCCCAACTTGCCAGGCCCCGGAATAGAAAGCAGCCAAGATTCCCTCCTCACTCGCAGACGCACATCCCCGGGGCTCTCTCTCTCTCGGGATGTGGGGGAGTAGTTAAATACGAAGCGGCACAGGTCTCTTTTCCAGGCTCACCCTGTTTGGGGCGACCCTGTGGCAGGGTCCGCGTGGAGGCAGAGGGCCTCGGTCTCGGGCGCAGACACATGGGCATGGGAAAGGTCACCGTGCCTTCACCTTGTGTGGCGGATGCCGTGGCTGCCTGCTGATAACCACCATACGGGGACAGAGGGGACAGGAGGTGATAGTGGCCAAAACACGCAGATAAGGCCAAGCAAACAGGGCCTGGCTATCATTTCTGGCAGGCCATCAAAGCCCATCACCCACTAAGGCAGCGGGTGTTCCGGAAACCTCTCCTGGCTGGCAGCTGGTCACACAGCTACCACACGGTCCGCTTGGCTCCCTTTGTCCCCACCCGTGCAGGGCCACTGGACACGGAAGGGATGGTCAGGGGTCCCTCGGGTGGCTGCAGACAGAGGATGGGTCGGGGTAGAAAACAGGCCCGAGCTGGAAGGCACGGGGGTCCAGGACCGAGGCCGGGGATGATGGCGCACGCACACACGTGCACACACACACGCACACACACACACTCCCCCGTTGTAGGGGTGAGAAGCCAGAGTCACGGGGCAGGTAGCCTGCGGAGGCCCCAGGGCTGGCTGGTAGCAGACGAGGATGAGGAGGTGACCCCTTTGGGACCCAGTGACGAGGGGCTATGTGGGGAGCACCCAGGCCCAGTGCATGTCGCCCCTCCTAGCCCCACCCCAGCCGAGGGAGGCACTCTGGTCCCCACCCCTGTGGGGCTCCAGGTCTGAGCGCTGGCACGGGCCTGTGGGCTGCCCCCTTGGACAGGGGTTCTCGGCTGGACTGACTGCCCCCCGCAGGGGACGGTGGGCGATGTGTGCAGGTGGGGCCGGTTGCTCTAACCAGGCAGGGGGTGACACTGGTACCTGGTGGGCAGAGGCGAGGGATGCCGTCAGCCCTCCGGGATGCCCAGGATGGCCCCACCGTGGAGAACCATCCGGCCCTGAATGTCAGCAGTGCTGAGCTGGAGAGCCCATGTTCTTGACCAAACTTCCCGTTTTAGAGGGTGCTCCGAGAGGAAGCTGCTCACCGGTGGCTTTGGGTGCAGGTGGGGATCGTGCTGTCCACTCCTTCAGGGTTAAGGGGGCAGGGGTGACTCCACGTGCTTCTGGGCCGGCTGAGCGCAGTCTGTGGGAATCTCCCACCTCACGGGGAGAGCTGAGGTACCAGGTCCGGGAGCAGGGTTCCCGCGCCGCCCAGAACAGAGCCACACGCCGTGCTTCCCACCTGCCCAGAGCCTCCCTGCAGCTCCCTGCTTATTCTGCTTGGACTCTACTGTCCACTCCCCATCCAGAGTGATCCCCTTAAAGGCAAATTCATCTCTACCACTGATTGTTGGAACCCTGCCAGCAGCTTCCGTGAATAGTTTGAGAAAATTCCAGAACCCTCCCTGGGCCTCTGGGGCCCTTCATTATCTGCCTCATCATCTCTCTGACCCCACTTGACCTCCTTGCTGCTCCACAAACACTCCCAAGTGCACATCTACCCCCGGGCCTTTGCACGGCGGTTCCCTCTCCTGCAAGAACCCTGTTTTCAGGACCCACATCTTGACCTCTGCAGCTCTGCCATGAGTGTTCTATCTAAAGTGGCCCTCTTACTGCTTTATTCTCTGTCCCACATCCCACATCCCTGCTATATTTGTCTTCAAAGCGTTTTATCACCACATGGCATATTTATTTACCCATTTATTCTCGGGTTTGTTTACTGTCTGACTCCCTCACTGGCCAGGCCTCGGTCGGTTATGGTCCTTGCTGCATCGGCAGCTCTGAGAACAGGGAGGGTGGTGACCAGGACCAAGTTCTCCTGAGAGTGCAGGGTTGCGGGGGGCGGGGGGGGGGGGGCGGGGGCAGTGCTGAGACTAGAGCCCCTGCTGGCTCCGTGCCTCCCCAGGGCCAGCCTGGCCGGGTGATGGTCCTTCATGCACTTGCTCGGAAGAAAGAAGAAAACACTGTAGAGGTTTGAATGTTGTCCCCTGAAAAGGTACGTCCACATCCTTGTCCCCAGAACCTGTGAACGTGACCTTATTTGGAAATAGGGTCTTTGCAGATGTGATGAACCTTGGGTCTTGGGACGAGACCAGCCTGGATCACTGACCAGGCCCTAAACCCCATGACGGGTGTCTTATGAGAGACACAGGGAGAGACACCCATGGGGAGAGACAACGTGAGGCTGGAGGCAGAGAAATGAGGGACGTGGCCACAGCCTGGGGACGCCTGGAGCCCCCAGGAGCTGGAAGAGGCAGGAAGGATCCTCCCCTGGAGCCTCTGAAGGGAGTGTAGTGACCTTGATGACACCTTGACTGTGGACTTTTGGCCTCCGGAACAGTGAGGGAATAAATTCCTGTTGTGTTAAGCCCCCCTCCCTCAGTTTGTGGTGATTTGGCCCTCACATCTCACCTATTTAGAGGTCCAGAAGTCTGACTGTCTCTCGGAATTGCACCGTGGTTCGTGAGTTGCACACGTGAGGCAGAATGTTGGCTCATCGTCTGCTGTCTGCGAGAAGCGAGGGAGTTGCTGAGAAATCAGCCAGCATCACATTCCTGCAGTTGAGGGCAAGGAGAGTTGAAGGGTTGAGATGGGGAACAGATTTCCTTGTAATCAAATCCAGAAGCCACCTCGTAAACCTTAATCCGAGAGACCCTCCGGGTCCTGAGTGTGGGCAGCGAAATGTGGGTCTGATTCCTGCACGCAGGCAGATTCCTGGGATCTGGCCGTCCGGTGATTCTGACCGAGGAGCATGGGGGCCGGTTCTAAGAGTGTCACTCGAGCCGCTCTGGTCTGTGTGGGGGACAGAGTGAGCAGCTTCCTGCCGCCATCCCCACTAACCCGCGGCTCTGGGGCAGCCCCTGGGTGCTGAGTGCGTGGGGGGCTCCACTGGAAGCCGTGTCCGTGTGCCTTCAGCACGAAGGCCGAGTAGGGCAGGGAGCCGGTCCTCAGGCAGCCACGGGGAGAAGTTGGAAAGGGGGTGTGGCCGTGAATCCGCTTCTCAGCTCGAACTGTGCAAAGCGGGGTGTGCTGTCCCCGCGAGACTTGGGCCAGAATTGCCAGATGTGCAGCTGACACCCTGGGTATGGCAGGACGGATACCGTAGTCAGCACCATCCGGCTTGCGTCCCTGCCCGTGCCCGACAGCCTGGGGCCCGGGACTGGGCCTGCCGGCTTCCCTCGCCTCATTTTCCCCATCTCATGGGGGGGGTTCTGCTGTGACAGTAAGGAAGGTCATAGCCCAGGCTCCGTTCTTGTTTGAATTGGGCTCTGCCACGACCTGTGGCTCCCGGCAGCTCTGAGGACATCACCTGAGCCTCGCGAACTCGGGTAAGACAGAGGTCATAGAAACACCTGCCAGGAGGGTCGTCGTGAGGTTCAGTGAGGAAATGGACAGAAAGCTGTTCACGTGTGACAGGGCCTCATTAAAAGGAGGGCAGTTTTGGGGCGCCTGGGTGGCTCGGTCGGTTGAGCATCCGACTTCAGCTCAGGTCACCATCTCACGGTCCGTGAGTTCGAGCCCCGAGTCGGACTCTGTGCCGACGGCTCGGAGCCTGGAGCCTGCTTCGGAATCTGTGACTCCCTCTCTCTGCCCCTCCCCTGCTTGTGTTCTGTCTCTCACTGTCTCTCAAGAATAAATAAAAACGCTTAGAAAGTTTTTAAAAGATACAGAAAGAGGACAGCATCTTCGAGGCCCCGTTGCAGGAGGAACACGTCGGGCTGCAAGACAGTCATTCCTGCTTTGCGCTGTGGTACTTTGTCTACTGTACTCCCCCTCTCTGGGCTTCCGTTCCCCTCTGTCTGCAACGTGGCCATCAGAGGGCCCCCCTGGCGGTCTGGATGCAAGGATGAAATGAAGACTCGGGCTGGCCCGTGCCTGGTGCGCAGGGGGCCGCTCGCACCTGCCTGCGTGGAGAGCTGCCTCCGGCCTCCACGCCAGCAGGTGTCGCCGGGCTCCAGGGGAGGTGGCTGAGGGGACCCTTCATCCCTCTGGGGATCCCACTGGGGGGAGCGCCTCTCCCCCCCATGCGCTCTGCCCAGCACTACGGGCCAGACTGCCCCCGGGGCCCCACCTGCCAGGGAGGGAGGCAGTTGAGGGGAAAGGGAATGAGCAGCGACAGTGATTTTGGAGACCGTTGCCACAGGGGTGCTGGCAACTGCCTCTCACGGTGTCCTAACTCCGTGAGGTCCTGTCCCCCGCTACCTCATCCAACACCCTTCCCAACAGTCGTAGCAAGTGGACAGTGTTACCGTTCACTGCTTCACTTACGGGCACACCGAGGCACAGAGGGGTCAACTTAGCTACCCCAGGTCACGTGGCAGGGCGGGAGAGTCCCGTCTCCCAGTCACCTCGCTGAAGTGTGGTGTGTACGTGAGTGTGCATGCGCCTGTCTCCGTGCACACACGGCTGTGTGTGCCTGTGCTCACGTGCACCCCTGCATGTGTGCACAAACGTACACATTCGTGGCTGTGATGTCGGGGGCACCTCCGTAGAGTGTGTGACGGGGGAGGCTTGTCAGGGCACGCGATGTCTGGGCCTCAATGAAGTGGGACAAGCAGAGCGAGGCCCAGGCTGAGGGACTGGCTGGGGCCCCGGGGCTTTTCAGGAGAGATGGGCAGCAGTCCCGCAGCAGCCTTTGCACACGTGTGCGTTTCAGAGCCCTCTCCCTCACACTTCTGGAACCCTTGCCGGAGGGCGGGGCGCACAGACCGGGATGGGGAGCCTGTCCTCCCCAGGGCAGCAGGGCCACTGCCTGCTTAGCACCGGCTTTCGGAGCGAAGGTGGCCCCGGAAGCTGCTTCCTGCCAGCCACGTGCCCCCTTTTCCGTGGCTCACGGTGGAAACCAAGGACTGAGTTTCTGAGGCTGCGTCCCACGCCTCCCTCTTCCCAGCTGCATCCCCTCTAGGTGCTCTGTCCACCCTGTTCCCAGAGCCACATCTTGGCCCCCCCGCCCCCGCACGTCCCCTGGCCCCGTGGGGGTTGCAGGGCTGAGCAGGAGCCCTCTCCCCGCCAGGCCACCTGGCCTCCGTGGCCCCCGTCTGTCAGGACAGATCTCCCGGCTGTTGGACAGCCGCTGCAGGACTGATGTGTTTTACATCCATCGCCCTTCTCACAGGGAATAGCTGTCTCCGAACGCTGAATATGAGACGCGTTTTTCAAATTCTTTGACAGAATGCTTTTAACAGGGCTGAGGGGCTGATAAATCTTCCCCGCGTCCCGCCCGGCTGGGCCTCCGCGATGGGAGAGAGCAGGCGAGGGGTGGCTCCCGTTTGCCGCCAGGCTGACAGGCGGGCTGGCTCAGGACGGCCACGTCCCCTTCTTGGAAGGCGGCTGGCCTCTGCGGAGCGGAACCGAGGCCAGGCTGGGGGTGGTCCTGACCCTGGGGGGCCCTGGTTGGGCTGGGGACACAGCCTGTGGTCTTCCACATGTGCGGGAAGGCATGAGGGCACGCGCTACCATGCCGGGGGCATGGCCCCATTAGGGGCAGACCTCGGTGGGGGCAGAGAATGAAAAACATTCGTGAGAGTGACACTAACGCCAAAGAGGCTCGGGGCCACCTCCGCCCTGCGTGTCTGAACGTGACGTGCGCGCATCACATGCACGCTTGGGTGGCCCAGTCACTGGGCTGCGGCTTAGACAGGTGTGTTTTGCCCTGGGCGTGCTTTACCGCCATCACGAGTTGCAGAGCGTTTGTCACCCAGAATGTTGCCCTTGGACCGACACTGCAAATGTGTGTTGTTTCTGGGTGTTCGCGGCAAACCCTACAGAGCCGTGGTTTCTCCTCCGAGCCCCCACCCCCTGCTTTTGTTTTCACGACGAACCGTGCCGTGCCGTGCCGTGTCTTTCAGGACGCGTCTCTGTGTTCTCGCCTCACGTCCGGGCACGGCTTCCTATCAGAGCAGTGGGCCGACAGATTGGCGTCCTCGGACAGGGTCTCCCATCAAATGCACACAGACGCCCTCGTCTCTGTGGCGTTCCACAGCGGACGAGCCTGGGACCTTCCACGGTGGGGAAGAGGCCCGGCGAGAACAGGCTGATGTCGTGGGTCAGTGCACGGGAGGGAGGAGGGCCACGGGGCCAGGCTCGTCCTCGCTGAGCTGACCTTCCCACGTGGCTACCCATCCTCCAGGGAGGGGTGGCCCCAGGGGCGGGCGTGCGGGCGGCTCGTGCTGCGATGATAGAAGTCTGAGCCGTCACGTTCCAGGGGTTTGCATCCAGTGCCAGCTGCAGTGGGTGCTGACGTCCCACCCCACTCCTGGGTGTTCCGGTGAGGAGAGGGGCTCATGGGGGCTGACTGCCTGCCGGATCCAGGTGGCCGGGGAGGGGCTGGGTCACACGAGGCTTGGCATCTCTCCTCCGCGTGTAAGAGCCCCAGGGCCCGTGGTGTTCCCTCGCCTCCGTGAAGTTTGGTGACGGCTGAATGCCACTCTTCCATCGTGTTCCGAGACTCGGGCACTCGCTCGGGGCCAGGGGCCCGGTGTGCTGGCATTTCTGGCCTGTTACCTCTCACCCTCACAGCCCCCTCTGGGAAGTCGGCATCGTTACCCTGATTCACGCGGAGACAGAGGATGAGGCCCATTGCGGGGCTGGCTCGGGGCCACACAACAGCACGGAGACGGGCCGCCAGCTCAGCTTCTGTGCCCTGGTGCTTTTGGTGGTGTCCCTGCGGCTGGCTGTGTCCCCTCCACTCGCCTCCTCTTTCGAGTCTGTTATGGGCCGAGAAACCTTCAACCAAACCGACAGAACTACTGGATTTTCCACTCGGAAAGGACCATCTTCCAGTCCGTCTAGTTGCCTCCTTGCACAGAAGGGGAAACGGGAGCTCAGACACCTGCAGTGACTTTCCCAGGGGAGTGTGGGCCCTGGCCACACCCCTCTGGGTTACAGGCCCGAGGCCACGGCCGCCACGCCAGCACTACCACTGAAAACCCGGAAGGGTCATGCGTGTGCCGAAGCTGTGAGTCCCTGGTCCCAGCATGAGACGCCTGTGGCTGCGTTGGTGTCACCTCTGAGGTCTCAGAGGTCTGCACTTTCCTACTGGAAGGTTTTCAAACCCCGTTCCCTGAATACGTGAGCCTCTGGCGTTCACGGCGCGGACGACGGCAATGAAGGCGGTACAAGGAAAGCCGAGGGGAGCTCCGTGGTCACCCGTCAGGAGTTATCGAGGGGGGTGTGCAAGGGCTCCTCGCGGATGGAGCGGGATGGCGGGAGGGGCTAGGGCCCCCGTCTGGACTCTAGCTTTGCCCTGTTGCAGGAGGCCACTTGGACCCCTGGCTCCCTCAACCCACCCACCCATCCGTGCTGATCTCCCTGTAGCTGCGTATTTCCCGATTGTTCAATGGAAGAAAAAATGTTGAGCCCTTAGGAGCAGAATCCTGTATTCTAACCCGTATCGTGCTTAATTTGGAGGGCTGGGTAGATGCCGTTTTGGCTCATGGGCCCACGGCAAGGACCCTCTCCCTCTCCTTCCTCTGCACGATTGCATTATCGAGGGGGGAGGCACAATCAGACGAGCCTATCCGCGTCCTGCCAGGTGCGGGCGGTTGTGCCCTCGGACAGCCTGCTCGGCATCCCTGGGTCTCCTCTCTGGAGGGCAGTTCTAATAATCCCTAACCCTCACGATGGCGGGAGGAACAGAAAATCCCTCGTGTCCGTTGGGCTCCTAGCTTCCTTCCCTTCCTTCCTTCTCAGAGGCTTTTATGGATTCAAGTGGCGCCGTGAGCTGCCGTTACGGCTGTGGCGTTACGGCTGTGGTTGCCGAGCCCGTGGACCGGGAAGCGTGGCTTCAGTCCCCCCCGCGGGGTGGGAACGGCCGTCCCTTGTGCCGGGGCTGTCGGGTGAGCCGGGTGAGGTGGAGCAGGTGCCTCCGCTCGGAGCCCTGGGGCTCACTGCCCGCTGCCCACGCGTCTTCGGGGGGCTGTCCGGGGCGGGACTGCACCCACGGGGAGGCCGCCTGCATGCAGCCCGGCGTCACAGACGCCATGCAGCAGCTCTGATCCCCAGTCAGACTGCAGTCTGGGCGTGGGGACATCTGTCACCACAGGGGGCCATTTCTTCTGCCCCTTAACGCTAGAATTATGAATGGCTCCACTGTGCTTTGCCAGCACCGAAAACAGCCCTCCACATGTCGCCCGTCAATAGCGGTGTGTTTTTAGCAGCGGCCCACACTGGGGAGGCCCAAACCCTGCACTCGGAGGCCCGGGCGTGGCCTCGCGGCTGTCTGCAGGGAGCACTCAGATGGCCTGGGTTTGGGGGTGGGTCAGAGGGGAGATGGGGAACAGCTGGAGGTCAGAGGACAGGTCACATTTGTTTCTCAGGGTGGGACATGGGGGCCCAGTCTCTGGGTGGCCTCTGCTTAGGAGCTGGAGGCCCTGCTGCCTCTGTCCCTGTCCATCCACTGCCCACCCCCCCGCCCCGGGCCGGCCTGGGACCACGGAGCCCGGGGGGGTGGGCTGGCGGACCCAGGGCTGCCCGCGAGGCCTGGCCTGGGGGTCCCTGGGAGCACCTTGCCCCCTGCCGCGTGCGGGGCTGACCTGGCTGGCCTCCCCTGCCGCTCCTGGCCTGGGGGCTCCCCGGTGCCGGGCTGCAGACGGAGATGGGCCCCAGGGCGGGCCTGTGAGGGCCATTCCTCCGTCTGTGGGGGACCAGGCAGCGGCTGGGCTGGCGCACGGGCTCGGACCAAGAAACCGGCCCACGCACACGCCTCCGGAACACCTTTTCCCCCTGGCGTCAGGGGCTCGAATTAAGGAAATAATCAGTGTTACGCTTCTGAAGTCAAAGCAGCTATTTTTTCTAGAAAAACGTGATAGATGCTCATTAAGAAATTCTCGTTCTGATAGTATAGAACAGTCTAAAGAAAAAAAAAAATGAACTGACCCTACTGATCAGAGAAAACTACCCTCCCACAGTGTAGCTGTATTGTTCCAGACCTTTCTGTATCTCATCATTTCGTTATTTATTTTGTTATTTTTAGGTGTGTGTATTTGTTAAAAATAGGCCCAAACTGCAATCCTAGGCAGTGCTGTCCTCTTTGCTGCCTTGTTCCTGCTGGCCCGGCTCATTTCTCCCCTCCCACACGTCCCCCGTTGGAATTTAGGCCTAAATTCTCCGAGCGAGCCGCCGCCCAGAGGATTCTGGGAGAGAGGCGGGCAGCGGGGGAGGGTCAGCAGCGGGACAATGGGGCCTTGTTTCCTACGTGGGCAAAACTCCGCCGGACCCTGCTGGCGAGCGCACAGGCTCCTTGCGAAGTCAGCAATCTGTCCTGAGCGAGTGCGGGCTCATTAAGAGGGGCTTGCTCCAGCCCGGGCCCTGGCTGCACGTCAGAGGGCCCGCGGTGATGACTGTTGTGGTCAGGAAGCTGGGGACATTGTCACGGGGACGGACAAACCGGGGCACCAGAGGTGCCGGCTGCCGCCCCCCCCACCCCCAGCCCCTGCCCTTTATCAGTTTCCTCCTCCCTCTGGCTGCAAACAAAAGGCCGCCGGTACCTGGGGGCCGGTGGGGAGGGGGGGACGCTATGACACAGGATGTTCCCAGCATTTTGGATATTTCCTCCGCCGTCTGACTGATACGTCCTAGAGAACGCGCTGGGATTCTCCAGGGAGCGTGGGGCTGTAAAAACTCCAAAACACAGTAATAACAAAGCCATAAATCTGGGCCTGCCAGAGCAGGGCGTCAGGCTCAGGCCTCACCGTGCGGCCATGAAAGGCCCAGGAGTGCAAAAGCGGTCGGAATCCCAGGCGACAGAAGGTGGCCCAGAATAGCAGTCGGGGCTGGCTTTTGTCAGGTGGGGGAGCACAGACAGCTCATGCCCTCCTGGGAGGCAGCAGAAGGGAGCTGGCAGGCTGGGGATTTGGGGCCGCAGCAGGGCACAGGGGCAAGAGTTCCGGATTTGTCACCAAGAAGAGTGAGGTTTGAGTCTCTGCTCTCTCTCAGTTGGGCAAGTTGCTTAGACCTACCGAGTTGCCTTTCCCCCTCCGTAAAGCGTGGCCAAGGAGAGTGCCTGCCCGCGAGGTTCCGTTGCAAGGGTGCGGTGAGCCGACGGATGTCTGTGAGGCACGCGGTGAGATGCCAAGGAGGCAGTCTGCACTCACCGAGGTCCACATTCTCTACCACCCGTTTTTCCCCTGAGCACTGTGTCCCTTCTGCACAACAGGAGCCACTCTGGGTACAGAGATGTGGTTTTATAGGTGGCGAGCGTGTGCAAACATCAAGTGGGGGTCGTGGGGAGCCATGAGGGATAGCAAGAGTAGAGAAGCAGCAGCACTCCTGGGGCCGGAGGGGCACGGAACGCAGGAGCCACGGCCACCTGGTGGAGGCTGACACCTCGGTGGTCCTCTACGGTGGGAGCAGGGACCACGGAGGGAGGCGCATTCCCACAGGAGCTAGAGCCGTGGAGGAGACGCGTGGAGAGAGGGAAGGAGCAGTGCCCCCGCTTTTCCCCTCCTCCCTCCCTGCACTTGTCTGCCAATGCCTCCCGTTGTTGGCTGAGCTTGCCCAGAAGGAGCTGGGAAATGTGGTGCCCTGACGTACAAAGCCGTGGGAGGTGGGTGGGGACAGTCCCAGACCAGCCCAGACCAAAGATTATGGTGACCAGTGATGAGGGTTCTGGGGAGAGATTTCCCAGCCTTGAATCCTACCTTCCTCTCATTAGCTGAGTGACTTCGGGTGAATTATGGAACTTCTCTTGGTCGTGCTTTCCTCATCCGCACGTTGAACATTTTAACTTACTGGGTTGTTACGAAGAGCAAACCTGATAATGTGTATGAAGCCGTTAGCCAAAGGCTTGGCCCCGAGCACACCCTCAACAAATGTCAACCATTACATATTTCAAAAAACTGGATTCAAGATCAAGGCCTGAGTGCTCCGGCGAACATCGTCCAGCTCTCGAGTGGCGCTTGGCTTATCTGGGCTTGGGTCCCTTTTCAGAGAAACAGGTATAACAACCGCTTCCTTGGGCAGGCATCACTCGTAAAAACTTGCCACGTCCTCTGCCAAGAATGACATAAGTTCCATGCTGAAGGTGGCTTTTGGAGGGAAGGCAAACAGGTTGAGGGCATCTCTCCCGTCATAAACATTCTTCAGGGATTAGAAAATCTTTAGCTGCTGCCGCAATGGAGACATTCAGCAATGACCACCGGTCATCGGAAATGTGGGTATATCCCTGCCTCCCATCCCCATGCTTGGGATCTAAACGGCCCTGACACCCTGGCACAGCCTGTTGGCTGGCGCGGGTTCTCATCGTGGTTGAGGACACACTGAGCTCACAAGTGGGAAGAAAATGTTCCATTTCTGGACAGGAGCCTCCGTAGTGACTTCTTCACTTCCTGGCGCGGGTCTTAAAGGAGGCCACAAAGTGAGTAATTCTTACCACACCCTGGCTCAGCTGGCCGGTTGGGGATCCTCATTGTGGAGACGGGGAAAGGGTGGTGTTGCTGAAATCCACCCACCTGCCCCAGACTGCATGGCGGGACCCCGAGGAATGGGAGCACACAGGGTGCTGGCTGTTCTCTGGGCCTCCTGTCTGGAGGCCTGTCTCTGGGCCTGTCTCTGGGCCTGACTCTGGGCCTCCTCGTGCTATTGTCCAAGTGAGTTAGCTAAGTTGAACAGGCTCGTGAAGCTGGGGAAGCCGGATTTCAGACGTGCTTTGGGTTGCTTCACGACTGGCCCTAAACTGAGGCTGCAGTGGCTGCCGTGAGAATAAGTCTTTCGGCAAAGCAGCTACAGAAGAAATGACGGTGATGGTGATGGTGATGGTGATGATGGTGATGATGATGATCAGTGTCTTTTCTTGAGTGTTTTCTATCACCCAGGCATAGTGCTAAGTTCCCTATACAGTCTATTTAATTCCCCAGTAAGCGTGATGATATTTCCCATTTTAAAGATGAGGAAACAGGCGTGGAGGAATGAAGTGAGGCCACCTGGGAGACACCACCAGTAGGTGGCCAGGTAGTGACTGTGGGTCTGTCTGGTGCCCAAGCCCACATGCTCCTATAGTACGTGCTGGCCTCGTGCCAGGCTCAGTCCTAGACCCTGGGGTTGCTGTGGTCACTGAGGTGCAGAGAAATGAGTCTTGGAACAGGAGGCCCCAGTTCGGTGAGGTGGGAAAGCCACCAGGGCTGCCATATGCTGAGGACCAACCCCACCCACAAGCGAAGAGCACAGACCCCCATCTTAGGAGAATGTGAGAGGGTCAGGGCTGTGTCCGAAAAGGCGGGGACACCTTTTTCCTACACATCTCCCCACACGTTGTCACAGGGTGGTCAGGTGATCAGCTGCGGCTGGGGCCGGCAGGGAAAGGGGAAGGATAAAGCACACCAGTGTGGATGCGTGTTGGGACCTGCATTTGCGGGATTGAAAGGAGCAAAGAGACGGAGCCCTGACTCTGTGGCTAGCTCATTGGGGGGGGGGGGGGTGGTGCACGCAGACATGCATACGGGGCCTTTAAGACACAGGATTCCAGAATCTTCTGTCCTTAGTCCCAGCACTTTGGACGAGAGACTTTGCCTCTCCCAGTCTTGGTTTCGTCATCTGTCCCCAGGGACTGACAGAGTCACCCTTGCTAGAGTTACTGAAGGCATAAATGAGCCAGGGCACGCACAGCACAGGCTATCTGTGTGGGAGCCACGGTCGGGCAAGCTCTGTGGAGCTTCTGTGGCCGTCGGTCACCTCATGGCGAGGGCCTTGCCCCTATGTGCCACATCAGGAGAGCTTGGAGAGGCCAGGTCCGGGTGTCAGGGCTGGGCTGACAACTCCAAACCGCGGAGGCCTGACTCCAGGCTCAGGGACAAGGCTGGGTGGCTTTCCTGTCCCTGAGTTCTTGTGCTCGGTCACTGCTGTCCCTGATTCCAGCACCACCTCCTGTTTTACATGGAAAACATAGGCATCCTGTATTTATGATTGATTATAATATCATTTATGTAAAGCGAGACGAGTTCCGTTTCAGTCGGGGAACTGCCAGACGCCCCGTGAGATGGTTGGGGACACGCTGGCCGAAACGCCCGTATGTTCTCGAAGAAACGTTTGGCTTTGAGGAAGAGAAAGAGAAGCTCTTCCCGAGAGTTCCTTAGAAGATCGTCACGGCCTCGTAACAGTCAGGAAAATGGTGGGGGAGCCGCCTGGTTGCCTACCCTCTCCAGAACCACAGCAAGAGGAGCGGGCACTCCCGGGGCCACCGGTGGGCGGGGGGGGGGGTCCTCACTCACCGTGTCGCCGAGCCCTTCCACGGCCCCCTTGTGTGGACACAGGTCTTGCCGTCTCCCCTTTACAGCTGGGCGAGGGCCGCCCGGGAGGATAACCGGCCAGGTCACCTGCGGGGGGCTGGGGCTCCCCTCCTGCTCTGAGTCCTGAGCCCCGGGCGCAAGTCCGGGCTGCCGTGCGCGAGATAAGACTCCTGAGCTGCGTATTCCAGCTCATCCTGTGGGTTAGGAAGGAAGGACTCGAGACATAATTAGAAGTGTTTCAGAGCAAGTGGAAAGTTCTCAGGAAATGTATTATCATTAGAGCTGGCCTCTTGCCTCCCAGAGAGAGTGCATGTGTGTTTATTGTGCATATGCATTCACCTCCCAACTTCCTATATGAAATCCTTTTCATCAGAAATGAACCAAAAAATCAGGGTTGCTTCCCTGTGTGAACGTTCCTTTCTGACTCGTGTTAGAGAGGTCCCAGGGGCCGTCAGCCCCAGGGAGAAAGACCTGGGTCCACCTGGTTTAAGGGGCTTTCTGATCACCCTGTGGATTCAGGAATGCCCCCTAACTGCTCTGTGCCTCAGTTTCCCCATCTGCACATGGCTTGAGCGCAGAGAGGAGGGTATTGTGTGGAGGACGCCCAAGGTCCTCTCCGGGCCCCAAGGCTCTATTCAGGGGCTCCAAGGGAAGCTGTGGGCCCTAAGGGTTGGACCGCGATCACTGGGCATTGCTGTGGCCACAGTTCACTGGTGTGGCCCCGGGAACACCTGCCCTGTTGTGGCTTCTTCTGCTTCTTGGTCTTTTGCGTCCGAGCCCTTCTCTCCACACTCGGGTGCGCACTTGATGTTTCGGGCTAACTCTTGTCCGCGTGGTGGTGGTAGGGGTGAGATGCGAACTCTGTGCCTCGGGTCACTGGTGTGTGACGGCAGCCGGTCTCGGTGACAGCCTCCAGTGTGACAGTGTGCCCAGCCCGGTCTGCAAATGGGGCAGCTGCGGTCCTGCTGCAGACCCTGTCTCTCATCAAGGGTTCTCCCGGAATGTTGTGTCCTGAATGGGTGTGCTGGGCGCCTGCTGCCATGTGGCTTCCCTCAAGGACGCTTGGGCAACATGGGAGGGGAAATCTGAAATAAACTCCAGGAAGAAAAGCCCTTTTCTCCCACTTTCCCAGAACCCAAGGGCTTCCACACGTTGGGAATGTGTTGATTTTGAACCTGAGCCCGTCGTGGCCCTGGACGTCGATCAAAGAGGGTGTATTGTTTTTCCTGAAAGTGTTGGGACAGATCAGGTCAGCAGAACTCAGGTGCCGTGACTCAGCGTTTCCCTGTTGCTGGCACCTTCCCTGCCCGCCCAGTGAGGTGCCATCCGGGCCTCTCCCCCGGGAGGCGCCCTGTGTCCCGGAGGAGGTCGTGGGACTTGGAATCAGACAAAAGTGGGCTTAGGTGTGCCGTCTACCCCCGCTCGAGAGGACCGTGGGCGAAGCCCTCTGCCACCCGTGTCTCAGTGTCTCGTATCTGAGATGGGGTGGCAGTGAGGCCACACTCCCCCTAGATGGGCATGGTCAAGATGAAGTGCACGCACAGTTCCTAGCAGAGAACTGGCCCCGAACAGATGCGCGTAGCAAACCTGTTACATCACCCTCTCTGTCTCTCCAGAGGTCGCCTAACCCTTGGGTGGATGAGTCTGCTGCACCCTCACAGCTTTCCTCCTTAAGCACCAGCTACTCTCCACCCGGGAGGGTTCTTGGTTCCAAGTTGGGTCCGTGCAGGGAGTCGGTGCCCCCAGAGCAGCCCCTCACCAGTGACAGATGGGAGCGGGTAGCATACGGCCAGCTCCTGTCCTGCAGGAAGAGAGTCCCACGTGTCTCCCCTTGGCTCCATGGGGGTCCCAACAGGGTCCACCCCGACTACCCCAGCCGTGACCTCTCCATGAAAGCCCCCGGGGGCCAGCCTCCTCTGTTCCCGGCCTCCTCCACCTGCTCCCCTCGCGGTGCTTCCTGAACTCACCTCCAAAATAGCTCACCTGACCTGCCTCCAGATTTTGTCTCCTGTGTCCCCCACATGTGCCTTCGGGGGCCCCAGCAGGAGGGCACGCACTAAATATTAGCTGTTATTCAAATGGGATGGATGCAGAATGAGAATAAGTTAACAGGCCACATTTGCCTCCCGGGTTCCATTTCTCTGTTTCTCTTTATCAGCAGATAAGCGGTCTTATCTGGGCAATGCCAGATGGCCAATTTGGAAACACCCATTTATTTGCTGTGCAGACTTAATAGAACAGCTATTAGGTGCCCGGTGCCGGCTGAGGACCGGAGGATGTGGAGACCCACGGGCGGCACGGAGATCTGCGGTTTGCCTCGGTGCTGCGGGTGCCAGGTGTCTGGGTCACGGGAGGCGGTAGATACCATCAGGCTTGAGTTTTGGCATCAGGGTCTGGAATCTGGATGTCACAGTGTTATCTGGACTTTCCCATCGTTCTTCAAGGAGAACGCATCTCTTTTGTCATACGGAAAAAATATATTTTGAAGCCCGAAGAGCAGGGTGACTGGGTGCTGTGTGTAGGCTGGCAGGGTGGGGTGGGCCAGCTCAGGACAGCAAGGCTCAGGCTCTGGAGTAGGGATTCCTATGAGCAGCCCGTGAAGCTGAGCGACATTGGCCCCAGGGAATGGAAATGGACTTCTGCATCCAAATCAAGTGGGTCCACAGAGCCACTAAAAGCCGGAAGTGGACCCAGCCTAAGGGCCGCTCAATTAGGAAGAGTCTTCTAGCAAGAGATCCGGGGGCTTCAGAGCTCAGCGCTGGGCTACCCCGATGCCCAGGAGGGAAACCGTCTCCCCACAAAGGGAACACATGTGCGAGGAGGCATTTCTCATGAAAATGTGTGGGTGCCCGTGGAGGCCACATGGATATAGACCTTCACCGCAGGTGGCTTACGCTTTCCCTGGCGCTGAACCCAACACCCCAGATTTAGATTCGGAGCGAGCATTAGAACCCAGGGACATTTGCACGCACGAAAGTGGCCACTGGTGCAACGGTTGGTGGAGAGACCAGCCCTCTGTTCCCAAGGCTGGCGCGGGCCAGAAGTCTGTCCCTGCTCCCCGGGCCGCCGGGCCTTGCTTCAATGACACAGATTGTCTTGTGCACGAATGCTCACAGGATTTGCACGTCTGCTATTGATTTTCAAACTGCAAACAAAAATGTATTCATTCGCTGGGCTTTGCCGTAGCCTTACATTATCCACTTAGAGTCACATTACAAAAATAGCTTTAAACCGTTTTGCTTGAAATATTGGACACATCCACTCACTGACAGGGAGGTTTTGTTTGGTTGTCTAGCTCGGCTTCGGGGCATAACTTTTCACGCTGACGGAGTACACACCCGTCACTTTGACACAAGCGGGGATGTCGGTATTTATTTTTGCCTCGAGAAAATGATGGGGGGAATGGGCAAAACACAAAGAATTTGCAGAAGGGCCCGTGCCAAACTCTCGCCACATCTCTGCAGGCGCGGACGTTTTCCCTGGGCCCTTGAATTCCTTTGGCTTGAGGGAACAGTCCCCTTTCCAGCCCTCCAAGAACGAGACCCGGCTGGAAACATGGGCTTCTCCTGCCACCGGCTGCCCCCGTGACACCATCTGCAGAGCTCTTAAACAATGCCAGTGTTGAGCCCACGCAAGGCCGGTGAGGGCTTCTCCCGCCAGGGATGCTGACAGCAGCCACGGTGCGGGGGCCCTGCCTTCCCCACCCTTGCTCTGGATGGAGGCTAAGGTCCTCACAGCGGCTGGTCACTGCTTTCCGGGGACCAGCGCGGGTCCCCATCTCTTCCGCAGCCACCCGCACCGGGGCTCCACCGTCTCGCACCCGGTGACCCAACTGCCTTGAATTTGATTAATTAATGATTCGTTTTTGTGACATTCAATTCACTTTTATTGAAAACCTTCTTGCTTTGAAAAAATGGCGGGTGTGCATGCAGCTGTAAGAAACAGCACAGGGACGTCTCCGTCCCCGTCACCCGGTCTCGCCTGGGGGTACGCACGTCACTAGCGCCACGGCACAGACAGGAACGGACACCGAGGCCGTCCCTCACTCCGCGCAGCCTTCGTCAGTTCACACGCACACACGCGTCTGTGTATTCTGTCCGATGCATGTTGATCACGTGGGTACATTCGTGTGGCCACAACCACCCATCACGGGGATCCCTGCTGCCTCCTTTCTGTGGCCGCGGCCACCCACCTGCGACCCGGCCAGCCACGAATCTGCCCTCCGACTCTGCCATTTTGTCGTGTCGGGAGTGCCGAGTGGGGTCATACAGCGTGGAGCCTTGTCAGCCGGGCTTGCCCCACTCGGTGTGGCTGTCCTGGGGCGGCCGTACCGTGGGCCCCCTGATGCAGTGGTCCATGACTTGTTTGGCTGCTCATCTGCGGTTCTTTCCAGCTTTCATGTGCTAAATAAAGCCGCTGTGAACATGCACGGACAGGATTTTGTGTGAACGTACGTTTTCACGGAAATGGAGATTTCCGTGGATTTCAGCGAACGTGTGTGCTCACCCCATCTTCCAGCTGGTCTTCCTGCTCCGTCTGTCGTCCCTTCCAGCCCACGTCCCAGGAAAAGGTTCCGTTCACCATGCGAGGCTGAGCCTGCCACCGCCATACTCTTCAGACAACATGGCAGGACGCTACCATGGCCTCGGGTCTGGTGTGCGCCTGGCCAGCCTCCCTGTTTAAAGGCGGGCCACTTGCAGCCCCAACGCGGACACCCGTCGCCTGGGCGCAAGTCTGCCCCGTGCTCCCTAGCCGGTGGCCCTTGTGCTGGGCGCGGAGCTCCCCGCCTGGCTCACGGCCCACATTGCCACTTGGCCCCACCCTCTCTGAGCTCATGCCCCACCCCCTGCTCTTTGCGGGGTGCCCTTCTTCCCTCTCTTTCCCTGGTTAATGGCACTTCCTCCAGGAAGTCTTCCCTGCCTCACTGGCCAGGTCGGGCCCCTGACATTCATCACAGCACCTGCTTTTTCCTCAGGTCGGTTACCACAATTGCTGACCCCCTGTGTGTTTTTCGAGAATGTAGCTCCTACAAGGGCAGGCGTCGGATCTTCCTTGCCCATAGACTTCTCCTCGCAGCATGTAGTAGGTGCTTGCTTACAACGTGTCGCACGAGCGAGTGAGTGAGTGAATCTCATGACTGGCAATAACGTTCGCACCCTCACGACACTACCTTTCAGCCACTTGTCCTTCACCCCATCTTTGGGCAGAGCTGCGTGGTCCTCACCCATAAGCCAGGCAGCTGCCATCTGCTGAAAACCAGCTCGGACTCTCCTCTTTGCTTTCTGCCAGCATCGTGAGTCTGGCTCTGCAGCTGAGCTGACTGGCCTCCTGGCCGTGGCTCTGCGTTCCCCACCCAGTGTGGACTTTGCCTGTTTGTGCCCTCTCCTTCCTCCAGCAGAGAGATGTTCACACTGTATATCTGTCTGTATATATCACCCTCTTCCCTTTCCTTGTTTCTGTTTTGCTAACAGGGTCATGTGCTAATATGTAGTGGGGGGTTGCAGGGTCATGTGCTAATACGTGGGGGGGTTTCAGGGTCATGTTCTAATACGTAGTGGAGGGTTGCAGGGTCATGTGCTAATACGTGGGGGGAGTTGTGGGGTCATGTGCTAATATGTGGGGGGGTTTCAGGGTCATGTGCTAATATGTAGTGGGGGGTTGCAGGATCTGTGCTAATATGTGGGGGGGTTGCGGGGTCATGTGCTAATACGTGGGGGGGTGCGGGGTCATGTGCTAATACGTGGGGGGGTTGTGGGGTCATGTGCTAATATGTTGGGGGGGGGCCTGTGGGGTCATGTCCTAATATGTAGTGGGGGGTTGCGGAGTCATGTGCTAATACATAGTGGGGGTTGCGGGGTCATGTGCTAATACATGGGGGGGTTTCAGGGTCATGTCCTAATATGTAGTGGGGGGTTGCAAGGTCATGTGCTAATACGTAGGGGGGGTTGCGGGGTCATGTGCTAATACATGGGGGGGGTTGCGGGGTCATGTGCTAATACATGGGGGGGTTTCAGGGTTATGTCCTAATTTGTAGTGGGGGTTGCAGGGTCATGTGTTAATATGTAGGGGGAGTTGCGGGGTCATGTGCTAATACGTGGGGGGGTTGTGTGGTCATGTGCTAATATGTAGGGGGGGTTGCAGGGTCATGTGCTAATATGTGGGGGGGGTGCAGGGTCATGTGCTAATATGCACGGGTGGGTTGTGGGGTCATGTGCTAATCGTGTGTTTCAGTTTGGAGCCACCAGGCTGCTTCCCGTGGGCCACCCCGTGCTGTGTGCCCACTCCTTTGGTTTATATTTCCCACCTGGCTTCACCCAAACATGCCTGCTCCAGATAGCACCCAACCCCTGGCCCCGGGACTCTGGGTAGTCCTCCCTGCACTAGCCGCCTCACCCCTGCTTCCCACCGCTCGCCTTGCTTCCTCACCGATGTATAAACCATGAGTGGACACGGAGGGGCAGCCTACCTTGGATGGCACCAACGCCTCTGGGGAAGTTGCCTGGCCGTTCTGAGCCTCGGTCTCCGTCTGCAAAGTGGGGATGATGCAGCGTCCCACCCAACCTTGGGTTGTCGTGGGGATTAAGTGACCTGTTATGCGGCAGGTAGTGGCATCTGTGAGTGCTCGTCAAGACGCAGTGACCATCAGCTTTGCTTATTCCATGAAAATCCACCTTGGGCACACAAGACGTGCCGGGCATGGCCCCTGCCCCTAAAGGCCTTCTAATCTAGTCAGAGAGAAGAGACCGAACCACAAGGTCACAGCCTTGGAAGGAACCCGTGCTCACGTACAAGAACAGGCAGAAGATGGAAGGAGGCTGGGTCTTGCGGTACAGAGCAGAAGTGAGCTATTGGAGAAGGACTTAGGGTTCGCTAGTTTCTGGTAATGTGGAGAACTGGCACTGAGGCAGGACCTGATCACGTGCCTTAACCAGTTATTTCCTCCCAACACGGCTGTAAAGATAGCTGTTATTATCCCGTTTGGCTGACAGGTAAACTGAGGCTCCCAGAGGGAAGGATATAGACAAGTAGTAGCAGCAGGAATCAAACCCAAGTCCCCCTGGCTCCACACAGCACTCTTCATACTCTGAGTTCTTTCTTACAGGCCTTCCATCCCCAGACCGCCTCCTGCCCCTCCATGCTCCACGGGGTCCCCTCTTCCCACAGATGGCCGTGGCAGGGCTGTGAATCTCCTGGGCCCCCACGGTTCACTTGGGCTGCCGGACACACTCCAGCCCCCAGACGGTGTTTGTTTTTGCCCTCCCATGAGTACTTCCATTTGCTTTGGATGGAAAAACAAGCCTTTCTGTTGTTGTGAACGTTTCAAAGGGACCCGCCGGGCCACAAGATATCCGCTGGGCCACGGTACCAGGAACGGCACGTTGTTTCAGATGCGTTGATTTTTATCAGCTTTTGACCCCCATTATTTATGAAAAATATCGGGCTCCCAAATATGCTGGCTTTGAAGGCACCAGCGATAAGGGACCGAATGTGTCCAACAAGAGATCAGGATCTTGCCCGCCCACTCCCGGTAAGGCAAGGCTTCTCCTGGAACACTGACCCGTGTCGGGAATTTACTGGAATCAGAGCCTTCCTCTTCCGCCCAGCATTGATCTGGATGGAGCTGGGGTGTGGAGGCCACTTTGGAGTCTGTGATGCCCTTGAGTGCTCTTTAAAGAAAGGGTCTAAGGTCAGTGTCAGGAGAGGGCTCCACAACACAGAAGCGAGCTCAGTCTAGGTCCTTATGAACCAGGAGGGTGTCTTCTGCATCTGGCAAATTATTAGTGAGAGCATGGCCAGACATTCGTGATCCAGGGCAAGGACCGCCCCCCCTGAACTTATAAGGGGAGCCATCGGGGGGTCCCAGAAGCAGAGGATTCCCCCACTCCAGTGTCTTCAGGCAAGACACCCTCTCCGTGCGTCCATACGGTGAGGGGTGGGACAGCACCTCTGCCCACTTTATAACCTTAGTGGCAACGGAGTTCCTATATGCAGAAAATACCACTAGTGCCAACATATGTGAACTCTTTCACTAATTCCCAGACAAACTTCTAGAACGTTCTTGGGCAGCACACCCACCTCCCCGATCCCTTTCCCGGGTGCCTTCTTGACACCCAAGAATATCTGAAGCACAGGGCAGTACCTTCACCTCCAAGGTAGCTCAGGAGACTTAGTAATGAGAGCACAGCACCGGTTTCAAAGCAAAATCTACTGAAGATCAATAAAATGCGGTCCATCCACACCGTGGAATATTATTCAACCATAAAAGGGAATGAGGTCCTGCCCCAGGCCACAGCGTGGGTGGACCTTGAGGGCACCACACTGCGTGAAGGAAACCAGACACAAAAGGCTGCATATCATATGCATCCTGGACAAAGGCGGATTCGCGGTTGATGGCGCTGAAGGAGGTGGCGGACTGGGCGAGTGATGGCTAAGCGGTGCTGAGTTTCTTCTGGGGGCGATGAAGATGTCCTGAGATGGATGGACTCTGGTGACGGTTGCACAGTCAGCACAGTGCGCTAAACCCCACTGACCCACGCGCTTTAAATGGGTGAACCATTTGGTGTGTGCGTGACCACTCAGTAAGGCCGCTCAAGCTCCCCAGCTCACGAGTCTGTGCCCGTGTGTGTGAGTGTGTGGTGCGAGACCCCCGCCAGGGTCTGCTGTCCCGAGACACACACTTCGGGGGCCCCAGGGAGGTGACATGGGGAGGTGACCTGGCCGACCGCTTCTCACCTCGGAGGCTTTGTCCTCAAGGGCCCTGTGGTGCGTGTGGAGCCACAGTCACACATCTGCTGACTTGCCACTCAGGTGGCCCGGTGGCCGGGTGGCCCGCTGATCCGGTGGCCAGCTCGTGGGGCCGGCCCAGCACGCAGCCTGCAGCCCCCTCCCTGGGTTTCGGCTGCTCAGAGAAACGGCCCCGTTTCCTGTCTTTGCTCACAGACCCCACGTAGACCGCCCACTTCCTCATTCCCCTTACTTGAAGCCCAGTCTCTGATAACCCGTGACCCAGAACGAATCAGTCTGCGATGACCATCGGAACTCCTCTAAGTCCTGAAATTGAAACTGAGACTTCCCCGTCACCCCCAAAAGCAGGCCGTGCTGAGCCTTCTCTGCCTGTCCCAGTTGTGTGGGGGGCCCTTGAGCTGGAAGCAGCTGCCTTGTTTCCCCTTCCCTCGACTCACGTGACGTGGCCGTGAGCCAGCCCCTGCCCTCATGTTCTGACTTGGAGCGCGGAACCAGGCCGGTGGGGTGGACCAGCTCGCCGGCCCGTGACTCCACTTACCGGCCCGTGGCCCGGGCAGCACCCTCCCCCTCGGTGGCCGGGGCGAGCACGAAAGGGCTGGTGTGAACACAACGACTGGTCCCTAAAACGTTTCCGACAAGCGGCTTGAACGCTCGCCTCTTCTGGCGATAAACGTCGTGTATCCAATTTCTTAAATCGTGTAATTGTATCACGTATCTAGAAAATGACAGATAACTGCGTACTTGCCATCGGGAGTTGTAAACTTTTTTTAAAGAAAACGTTCGATTGAAGTGTGAGATTCAGTCCGAAAAGTGTGCGCATCCTGAGGGTACCGGCCGCAGCGTCGTCACACAGTGAAGCCCCCTCGTCACCAGCCCCAGCACCCGGAGGGAGGGCCAGAACAGGGACGGAACATGACCCCAGGGCCCCTCCTGCCCCAAGGCCACTTGCTCACAGCCCATCTCCAGCGTGCAGATTCGTGGTGCCTGGGCTTGGGCTTTGCAGAACTCAAACCATTAGAGAATGTGCACAAGTGGAGTCGAGGGTGTACTTTTCCATGCCCGGCTTCTTCTGGTCCCCGCCAGGCACCACCGCCGCTGTGGGGAGCTGTGCCCTGAGTTCTCGGGGCGCAGTCACCTCCCGCCGTGGACAGGCCACACTTTATTGTCTGGCTGCCGTTGAGGGGCCTGGGCTGCCTCTGGGTTTTGTTGTGAGAGGTGCCACTGTGTGTTCCCCGGGCCGAGCTGCAGGGGCTCCGGCGGGCTCCTCCCCACGACTGGCTCTGGCAAACGTCGCTCGTGGCTCTGGCGCTCACCGCGCTCGCGGTGGCTCCACGCGTCAGCTCTGCCCGCTTGAGACACTAGGGGCCGACGCCCCTTCTTTCTCCTTCCCGCCTCCCCTCCCAGAGGCAACCTCGAGCACAAGCTGGGCTGCCGCTTCCCGTGCTCACTCGCCTACTTTACTGCACGCGCAGGACGGTTCCTAACACGGTGTGTGTGCCTCACGCGTATGTCACGGTTACGTGCACAACCAGGTCGTTCCTAGCACAGTATACGTGCCTCCCGGTCACATGTAAGTTATCGTTCCAACTGTTCCCGTGAACGTCTCAGCTCTGCCTTCCTTTTAGCGGTTGCTGCTCACCGGTGCCCCGGCTTCCTGTGCAGAGATGTTCCCACCACCTCCCGCCACACTCAACAGCATACGCACACTCTCCCTCACGACACGCCCCCGCCATGCTCACGCCACATTCACACCGCGCCCTGCGGTCCTTCCAGCTGAAGTTTCCGTGTTGAAATCCTGATGCTGCAGGTGATGGTCAGGAAGCAGGATCTTTGGAAGGCGACTGGGTCATTAGGATGGTGTCCCGGGAGTGGGGTTCGTGCCCTATAAAGGAGGTCCCGGCCAGCTCCTCTAGCCCGTCCTTCGAGTGGGGACCCAGCAAGAAGGCTGACACCGGAAGAGCAGCACCCTCAGCCCGTCCTGCCAGCACCCTGATCTCGACCCCCAGCCTCCAGAAGTGTAGGGGGTAAACTTTACGGCTGTGGTTCACAAGCCCTGGCCTCTGGTATTTTTGTCATGGCCACACAAGCAGACGAGGACATTAGCCCATACTTACACGACTTCATTCGATCTTCACAGAGCCCAATACTGAGTTCACTTAAGAGGTGTGTTAGGTGCAGCTCGGGGAGGCCAGACGTCTGGCCTAAGTGCGCACGGCCAGCAAGCATCAAGGAGAATTCGGCCAGGACTGACCCTGAGCACATGCTTTTGTCCCCAGCGGGAGGGACGTGCCAACACGGGCTGTTTCCAGCAGTCCCAGGCTCCTCCCTCCAACTAGTGACACGCACAGGCCTGCTGGGATGAGACACAGCTGCTGACCTGGCCGTTGTGCGGCCAGAAAGCGGGGCAGGGGGGCGGTGTCTTAGATATGAGCCGATCCTTTCGATGCCTCAAAACGTGCTTCTAACCCTCCATGGGAGACAGTGCAGAGCATGAATTCCCAACTGTTCTTGGCTGCTCCTTAGGCGCTGGCCCTCACATGAGTTTATCTTTATGTAACGCAGACTTTCCAAACGCTTCAACATTGCTATGAAAGTCCAGATCGCTTCTGGCAATTAAAGACCTGGCTCCCCCATTGTTCCTGCTCATTGTCATTTTAGGAAATTCCTCCAAATGGGGCTCCTGTGCGTTCAGGCAAATGGGCCTTCCAGTGACCTCAACGCCATGTGCCAGGTCACCCCTCACCTGTGAGAGGGTCGTACTTTCCAGATTTTATCCACACAACCTGCTTCTCGCCTCCTAGCCTTTCCTGGACTCGCCGGTTCCGGGATTCACCCTCACTCTTTCCCAAATTCTTCAAACAGTTTCTGTCACTTTATTATTTTTGGATTAATGCAAATGAAAGCTGCCTTTGGCTGTCTAAATGGATGAAAGGGCTGCCAGGGTCACCAGCTTCAGTTGGCTTTGATGGAGAAAAACCAATAGTAGACTCTACAGCATTTCAACCTCACCTTTCCTCAGTCTGAGATGAGGAGGAAGAGGAGGGGAGGATGGGAAGAAGGAGAGGAAGGGGAGGAGGAGGGGGGAAGAAGAGGAGGAGGGGGGAGATGGGGGAGGATGGAGAGGAAGAGGGGAAGAAGGAAAGGAAGAGGAGGGAAGGAAGAGGAGGAAGGGGAGGAGGAGGGGAGGAAGGGGAGGAGGGGGGAGGAAGGTGAGGAGGGGGAAGGAAGGGGAGGATGGAGAGGAAGAGGGGAAGAAGGAGAGGAAGATGAGGGAAGGAAGGGGAGGAGGAGGGGGGAGGAAGGGGAGGAGGGGGAAGGAAGGGGAGGATGGAGAGGAAGAGGGGAAGAAGGAGAGGAGGAGGAGGGAAGGAAGGGGAGGAAGATGAGGGAAGGAAGGGGAGGGGGAGGGGGGAGAAAGGGGAGGAGGGGGGAGGAAGGGGAGGATGGAGAGGAAGGGGGGAAGAAGGAGAGGAGGAGGAGGGAAGGAAGGGGAGGAAGATGAGGGAAGGAAGGGGAGGAGGAGGGGGGAGAAAGGGGAGGAGGGGGGAGGATGGAGAGGAAGAGGGGGAAGAAGGAGAGGAGGAGGAGGGAAGGAAGGGGAGGAAGATGAGGGAAGGAAGGGGAGGAGGAGGGGGAGAAAGGGGAGGAGGGGGGAGGAAGGGGAGGAGGGGGGAGGAAGGGGAGGATGGAGAGGAAGAGGGGAAGAAGGAGAGGAGGAGGAGGGAAGGAAGGGGAGGAGGAGGGGGGGAGAAAGGGGAGGAGGGGGGAGGAAGGGGAGGATGGAGAGGAAGAGGGGGAAGAAGGAGAGGAGGAGGAGGGAAGGAAGGGGAGGAAGAGGAGGGAAGGAAGGGGGAGGGGGAGGAAGGAGAGGAGGGGGGAGGAAGGGGAGGATGGAGAGGAAGAGGGGAAGAAGGAGAGGAGGAGGAGGGAAGGAAGGGGAGGAAGAGGAGGGAAGGAAGGGGGGAGGGGGAGGAGGGGGAGGAGGGAGAGGGAGAAGCGGGGGAAGGGGGGAAATGCAGAGGTGCTCCCTTCGTCACATCTGCCTCCTGACGGCAGGATAGAGGCAGGGGAGAGGCAGCAGCTCTGGAGCTGGACATCGTGTTCACTCCCACTGCAGCGGCCAGAATGCAGACACAGAGTCATGTGCACTGGGGACCTTGCATTTTTAGTAAGGGTGGAGTGTGGGATGCGAAGTGCTTGGGGAGGACCGTCACGTATCTAGTGACAGTCAGTATTGCCACCTAAGAAGGGGGATGGGTATCGAACACAAGTAGCAGTTTCTGGCTGTGACCCCGATCACGCTGGTTTTAATTTGGGGCAGATATTCTGTTGAGAAACCGAAGGAAGTCAGTGCATGGAGAGCTGTCCATGCAGCGTGCTGCCTGGACGGATGTCCTCGTCCTGCTCTCTCTGCGCTGCCAGCTGTGACCTCCCGGTGTCTCCGTCCGGACCCCACGCAGGCTGGTGTCAAGCGTGAGTGCGAGGGGTCCTCGAGGGAGGGGACCCCAGGAGGCACTGCGGGGAGGTGGTGGAGCAGACGGAAAGAGAAGGAGCCAGTTCAGGGTGACCACTCTGGGCTCACTTCCTCTGGGGACTCTGGGGGCTGTGTGGATCAGCCTCAGTTTTTCCGGGAGCTGGAACGTGGCCCGCCAGCTCTCGCGTCACTGGCCGAGGGCCACTCCCGGGGACGGAAGCCCCCGGCACGTGTGGCCTGCCCGCGTGAGCCAGCCACGCCGTTGCCCACAGTGGAGAAAGCTCCGGTGCTTGCTGGGGACTCGCTGTGTTCCAGCAGTGCCTGCCCTGCCCAGTGTAGGCAGGATGCCGACGGCAACCCTCCAGCCGTGGTTTGAGCCGGGAAAAAAGTCCCCATGTCCCCACGGAGCCGCTGCATACCCCCCAGCTGCAGCTGCTGGCCCCACAGCTTTGTGACTTCGAAGACTCCAGAGGAGCCCTGGGTTGCCGACATCTGAGGCTCTGCTAAAGAGCACCAGGGGTGGGGGGTGGTCTCGTTAGCATTTGGGGGAGGCCTCTTATCTGAGGGTCTCAGGCACTCATCCTCGTGGCCCCGTCCTTGGGGAACATGGGCCGTGTAGCCTGCTGTGGCTGCTCTAACAAAGTATGTCAGGGCCGGGGTCTCAACAAGGATTTACTGTCCCCCAGCCTGGAGGTCAGAAGTCCGAGACCCCGGTGTGAGCAGGGCTGGCACCTCCCGAGGCCGCTCCCCCCCGCTCTCGGAGGTTTCTTGGCATCTTCGACGTTCCTCGGCCGGTGGACGTATCACCCTGAGCCTGCCTTTGTCTCCACACGGTGCTCTTCCTGTGTGCGTGTTTATGTGCTCGCTTCCCCCTTTTATAAGGACATGGTCGTGTTGGATGGGAGGCCCGTGCCAGGATGACTTCATCGTCGCTCATAACATCTTCAAGGATCCTACTTCCAAATAAGGTCACGTTCTGAGGCCCTGGGAGTAGGACGTCCACGGTTCCGCCACAACGGGGTGCGAGGAGGAGGCCGGGGCGGCTGCCACGTGACCTGCCAGGTAGCGGGACTCACGAGGGCACAGCCCAGTGGGCGGGTGAAGGTGTGCCTCTAGGCCAGCTGCGAGGCAGGGGCACTGGTGAGAATCTCACGTGAGACACTTGGTGTTTGAACTCAGGCTCCAGGGTGGTGGCCACGTGGAAGGGATTTCGATCGGGCTTCCTTCCTTCCGTGCGCCGCGTCGCTCACCACGGCTTGGCTTTTGGCTGAGAACGCACCGAGGGCCACTTTGCAGCTCTTCGGTCTGGACCCGCGTTACTAGCCATCCTCCTTCCCCCGGGGAACAATCCATTTAAAACTTCTGAGCTGTCTAGACTTGTTATCTGGCCCCTAATTCCTGAGAGCCCCGAGCGGGCAGCAGCGGGACAGTCGAGATAGCAAGAGGGTGAAGTCATTGGCGTAAATCCTGAGGCAGGAAGTCGGTCCCAGGGACGATGGATGAGTGTGGGGCTGGTGCCCGCACGGGGGGCAAGATAACGCGTCTAGACTCCGCTGGCCATTTCCTCCTCTTCCTCTGGCTGTCCTATCGGCCGCCCCCCTGCCTTCCTGCTCGTTCTTCCGGGCCTCGCACGAGAAAGCCCCTCAGGAAGACCTCACTCCATCTCCAGGGCGAGGGGCTGCCCGGGGCTCCTGGCTGCGCGGCCGGGCACGGGTGCTGTCTCTCGGCCACGGCGATGGCGGAGGGCCGAGGCCTTTCCGGAAAGGCCACGCTGGCCTCTGTCACTTCGTCGTTCTTGAGGGTTCAGTGGGTTAGGGCAAAGGATGACGTTTTCTCTCAACGGCCTCCACAGGTCGGCAGAAGGTCATTGGTGGGACCTGGGAGAACACAAGCTGATGTCAGACAGACCCAGAGATTTCCACAAGCCCTGGGGGGAAAGCCCGGGCGAGCCTTATCTGAGACTGCCCTGGGGAGCAGTAAGACTGCTGGATAAGCTCGCGTTTCCGGAAGGAGGAGCCGATTTCACTGGCCCGAGTGCACGCTGGGTGATCCTGAATCCCGGAGCGAGGGGTGGGAGAGAGGTCACAAGGTCATTTGGTGCAATCCCCCGCCTCCAGGCAGGCCTGCCCAGCAAAGTCCTCATGTGTGTGCCGCGGTGCGAGGACACAGGCGAGGACGAGGACGGGGAGAGGAAGCAGGCCGGGAGCACCTGGAGGGAATGATGACGTGGTAAGCCCCGCCTCTGCCCTGGGCCTGCCAGCCGGGCAGCTGCTGTGGGCTGCGAACATTCGCGCCGCGGTGTGTGGGGCCTCGTGCGCAGGGGAGCCCTGCGGGTCGAGAGAACAGCCACCCACACCACGAGGTCAGTGACCGCAGTAACAGCGAAGACATCTTGAGCCGTGGGCTCTGGGGCGGGTGGGTACTGTTGCTACAGTTTGTCCCCGAAGTGAGGCCGGGAGGAAAGGGATCTGCCCGGGGGCGCCTGACTCTAGGAAGTGGGGCTTGGATGTGGCCCCGGGCGGCGCTGACTTTCCCGCTGAGGAGCGGATGGTGGGGGCTCTGGCTCCTGCTGTGTGTGCTCGCGCTGGCCCGGAGGCGGTGGGAGAAGGAGGCCCAGGTCACACAGCTAATAAACAGGGTCAGGCTGCCCACCCACGTCTTTAGGCCCCCAGTCCTCCCTTGAGCCCCTCCTGTTCCTCCGTGTGCAGTGCCCTCGGGCAAACCTAAACGCGCCTTCGCAGTCTACGGTGGACTGACTTTCCCCACCCTCCCGTCACCAAGCACGATGTGGCACCTGCTGTGTTCCCGTCAGACATACAAGAGAAGTTATGCTGTGTGTGTGACAGGTCAGGTCAGCAAGAGGACTGCTTCTGAGCAGGACCTGGGGTGTCACCCAGCCACACGGAGCCTCAGGCCAGAGCTGGACCGCAGAAAAGGCAGCGCAGGGACCGTGAGCGGGAAAAAGGAGGGACAGGGCCTGAGAGCGACTGGGAGTCCCAGATGGCCACGGTGGGGATGCCTAATAGGTGAATCCACGGAAAAGTGACGTGTGTCCTTAAGGGCCTATCAGTAGGGGGCCGTTTGAGGAAATAGTACACAGCCATAAAAAAGAACCTAAGTGCTCCTCGTGTAACAACACAGAATGAGCGCCAAGAGAGATTAACAAAAAACAACAAGGTGCAAATGGTGTGTGATGTGCTTCCGCTGGTGGAGAAGGGGGCCTGTTCTCGAGTGACTTTGCATGTGTGCGCTTGCGTGGATAGCACGAGCACTCACGGACGCACCCGCGTACGATTATATGCTCATGTGCCTAACAGCTCTGCGGATACCAGCACCCCTGGGAAGGTGGCTGTGGGGAAAGGCGAGAGGCGGTAGGTTCCTTAACGTGCCTGGAGTTTCTAACCATGTGAACATGTGGCCTTAAAAAGAAAAAAGAAGGCTCCATCCTGCCATCTGCTTGGCTGCTGTCTTGAATCATAAGCGGCCCCCTTTGTGCCAGGGGTCTCTGCCCGTGGCGTTGCTCAGCCGTGGTGCCGAGATGCACGCCCTCAGATGGATTGTGCAGCACCACCGTTCTAGAACCCGCACCAGAGCCTGGCGGCCCTCGGTCCCAGCAGGGCCTGAGCAGATTCCTGTGGGTTTAGCAAGAGAGTTCTTCTAGGAAAGTCAGACACCTTCTCCCAGGCAGGAAGCCAGAATCCTGGGAGGCCGACACCCAAGGATTTATTGGCCTCCCCAGTGCTCGGACTTTTTGACTCACCCATTGAGAGAGGCAGGGGTCAGGGGTTATCTCCGGGTGGGCAGTTGGGGGCCGCCTGTGGCCCCTCCCCGCCCGCAGCATCTGCTAGAACCATTAAGGGGTCCCCCCTTCTCAGCAACAGTGGGTGTCTAGCTCAGGTTACCGACCCCTGAGCTTCCCATACGCTGTGCGGACCCTGGGCAGGGCCGAGAGGGTGTTTCACGTGTCCGGTAAAGAGGGGCGGTGGCCGGAGGGCCAGACAGGAAGAGGAACAAAGGAGGACAGTCCCCCGCTGGACCAGATCTGAGGCCACTTGAATGTGGCGTGCTGTGGGGACAACGGGAGGGCGGGAGGGGGACGTTTGTTCTTGCCGCGGATGGTTCGGGAGGTGGTCCTGACAAATGGCAGCACGCAGGCCTTGTGGGAGGCCCCGGGTCAGGATGTAAGAAGTCACAGAGAGGGACCGCAGGGTTTGGAGTTGGTAGTTCAGGCTGCCAGAAGGCAGTGCGGTGGGGCCCGGGCGCTGCTCGCTGTGGGACTTGGGAGGAGTGAGGCCATGTTCTGGGCCTCTGTTTACACACCTGTAAAGTGGGACTGATCATTCCTCTCTCTTGAGGATGTGCGGCTTAAGGGAGACGGTGCAGGACAGATGCATGGCAACAACAGCAGCCCTTCCAGGGATCCTGAGCCCATGGCGACGCGGCCAGTCCCCACAAGACCGCCATGGTGGGGGCGGGGGGATTCCCTCTTGATCCCCATTTTACAAAGATACTGAAGCCATGAGAAACTGGCCCAGTGTCTCAGAGCTAGTGAGAGGCAGGCCTGGATTTGAACCCAAGCCCGTGCCAGTGTCTTCATCCATCACCCTGTCTACAGACTGGTGGTGGCTCTCCCCTTGTTACCGACCACCGGCTCCTGTGTGCGCAGGTGAGCTGTGATTTAATGTCTGCGCCGTTTCCCAGACCCCATTTAACCTGGAGGGTGCCCTTTCTCAAGGCCCAGCAAGGGAGGAATCCGTCCCCTGCGCGATCTCCAGAGAGATTTATGCAGTTTGGCGGGCTGGCCGTGCATTATTACATTTCCTTCTCCTTCATTAATCTTGTGGCGGCGCTCGCTCCCCCTGACAGCCGGGAGCTGCAGCCTGCGAGCCAGAAATCTTGCCACAGATTAGGATGCGGGCAAGCAGGCGGGCGCTTATCTTTGGAGAGGCCTCAGCGCTGCCTGGAGGAAAGCACAGTGGGCCGCCCCACCCCCCACCCCCTGCCCCGGGGAAGGAAGCCCACTCCCCTGCCCAGAAGCCAGGTGCTGACGGAACCACTCGGCACAGGGGAGAAGCAAACGCTGAATTAGCGGGGACATTTGCTCCAACCGGACTCACGCAGGGGACAGAACTAATCACTTTCTTCTTGTTGGTTTTCTTACTATTTCTTGAGAATGCACAGTGACCCAGGTGCTGTGCCAAGCACTTTACTTCCGTTACCTTGTATTTATGTGTCTCCGTGTCCTCTGAGAGACGTACAGCTCATCACCCCTGTCTATAGGAGGGAAGAGTGGTCCAGGAGGCCGGAGGACAAGGCCCCACATTGGCAAGCAGCACGCTTAGGGCTCTAAACACGGGTGGGTTCCAGGCCAGCACGGCGCTGGGGCACATCCACGGCCACCCGTGACAGGGCGTGGGATTCTGTTCTTCATTCACTCCTTTCTGAAATTTTTTAAAAAATCTTTATTTATTTTTGAGAGACAGAGAGACGAGTAGGGGAGGGGCAGAGAGAGAGGGAGACCCAGAATCGGAGGCAGGCTCCAGGCCCCGAGCTGTCAGCACAGAGCCCGACGCGGGGCTCGAACTCACGAACGGCAAGATCATGACCTGAGCCCGAGTGGGACGCCCAACCGACTGAGCCCCCCAGGTGCCCCTTCATTCATTCCTTTTGTAATGGCCGTGTCAAGGGATCATCAGCATGCAACGCATTTTGCCCATTTGAAACCTAGAATCCAGTGGTTTTTAGAGTATTCATCCTGATAAATTCCAGAACGCTCTGTCACCCCACAAGGAACCCCTCACACCCTTCAGCTGCCGCCCTTAAAGGCCCCATTCCCAAAGCCCTGAGCACTTGCCTCTCTGCTCTCAGGGGTGTGCATGCGGTTACCAGAGAGCTGCTGAGTCGATGCCAGCCGCCAGCCCCTTGTGGCTCCTCTGTCCCGGTGCTGAGTCACCACTGCCTCCAAGGTGCTCAGACCTCAGGGTCTCAGGGTGCTCCTCGCCTGGCGAGCCAGCGAACCCAGCTGGGGTGTGCGTCTCAGCCCTGGGGGCTGCCCGTAGTGCTGTCTGGTTGGAGCTGCTGGTGTGGCGGGTGAGTGCCCCTTGGGACCCTGGAATCACCAAGGGGGCCATAACCCTCAGGGAGCTTAAGGCCCAGTGGGAGGGGATGGTGGGGGCAGCAGAGTCCTGGGGGATCCCGGCGGGGATCCCGGCGGGGCCACGGACAGGCGGTGAGGGAAGGGAGCCACCAGGCACATGGCATGCGTTGAGGTGAAGCAGAAGGCATAAGTCGGCGTTGGGGTCCCAGTGAGGGAGGGGGAGGCAGGGGCTTCGGGAGGGGAAATCGAGTCCGCAGAGATGAGGAAGTAGGAGAATGGGGACTCTTTAGGACCTTTGGGGAAGTCAGCACAAAGCCCAAGAGAACCAGCGGGGGCCCAGAGCAGGACCTGGAACTGGGATGCTGGAGGTCAGCAGGGAGGGGCTCGTGGGGCGCCGCCCACCCCCCCCCCCCCCAAGCAGTGCATCGTCTCCTTGAAGTCAGATATGCCTCCGTTTTCCTGTGTTCCCACCTCCCCAGGCAGGTGACCTGGGGGGCCTGATTGCAGAGCATTATGACAGCCCCCAGGGCACAGTTGCCCCTGAGACCCAGCCTGTCCAGCATCTTGTCTGAGCAGGGAACAGGTGCCCCTGATCTTGGCCGGCCGCATGAGGCAGATTATCTGGTTGCGTTTCCTACTGGCCCGCTGTGCTGCGAGGCGTTTTCCAACCGAGGCCGTGGTGGGACCGCGGACGAGCGCTGGCGTCCGGTGGTCACTTCCTGTTTTGAAAGGTAGAGAGCACCGAAGGGCCAAGAGGCAGAGCGGCCCCCAGAGATGGGATGTGTTTGTTGGTGGTGACAGCGGACGGGGTCCCCCTAGGGCTGGGGGCGTCTCCATGGGCACGGACCCAGCCCGGCGGCTCCACCGTCCGTCCGCGTGCCGGGCCCTGGAGCCTCTGTGCCGCCGCCGTGAGCCGCTCACCGCCGAGAAGCTCGGGAGCTCAGAAAGCACTGCCTTTTACCCTCGAACTCAGAGATGCTCTGGGCCGTTCTGTAAACAAGTCTCTTCCACTCCCTCACATTCCAAAATGTCTGCTTGAGGAGGAGACAAAGTTGGAGGCACAGCTCCCCGTGCGGACTCGCGCAAAACCATCCCTCCACCGGCCGAGGCCCCCTCGCCCGGGTCTGGACGGGGAAGGGGACAGGGGCTTCTGTGATGCCACTGGAGGGGCCGATCTGCCTGCCTCCTCTCCCGGCCTCACGCCGGCCGGTACCGTCTCTTACATTCCAGTGACTTCTCCGTGCTGACTCATCAGAACCCGCCTGGAAACCCGGGTCCTTGCTTCCTTCTAACGTCGGAAGGCCTGACCACACGCAGCCCTGAGTCCGTCCCCACAACCACCGGAGCCTGAACTCTGAGTGGCACACCTGTGATGCTCCCTGTCCCCTCGACCAGAGGCCGTGGGTCACGTGCATCTCCCACTGTGTCACGTCACCTGCTGCCTCCAGAAGACCCCGGCACCCTCTCATCCCTCATTTAAAATTTTTTTTAATGTTTTTATTTATTTTTGCGACAGAGAGAGACAGAGCATGAGCAGAGGAGGGGCAGAGAGAGAGGGAGACACAGAATTGGAAGCAGGCTCCAGGCTCTGAGCTGTCAGCACAGAGCCCGATGCGGGGCTCGAACTCACAGACCGTGAGATCGTGACCTGAGCCGAAGTCGGACGCTCAACCGACTGAGCCACCCAGGCGCCCCTTCATCCTTCATTTTAAAGTGTTTAAAGTTTAACGAGGTTCTTGCCGGCTAGATGGCATGTCGTGCGACACACAAAACAGCAGCTATTCCGGGTGGACTGATGGCCCAAAGGTGCGCCCTCTGGGCCAACGGGGTCCGAAAAGGAGCCCTTCCTCGGGGGGTCGATGCTGGGTGCAGGCGGGTGAGTGGAGCCCGTGTGGGCCGCGCGGGGCCCCATCCGCCTTAGCCCCGTGTTTGACGGCAATGGAGCCCAGGAGCCTAGCCGAAACCGGACGGCCGCTGGCACTCATCGAGCCCCTCCGGTTTAATCCCTGTCTGTGAGGGCCAAGTGATGGGGCTGGAGCCTGGTTGCCGTCCGGCATTCCTGCGCGGATCCGGGAGAGGTAACAAATGCCCCGTATATCCTCTCGCAGGCTGGATTTCCTGCCTGGCGCTGGAGAGCCGGGGAGGGGGGCAGGGGTGGCTTGTGAGGTTTCCTCTGCACACCCCCCCCCGCCCCACCCCCCAGCTCCCAGACCATCCATCAGTCCACGGCTCACCTGTGAAACCCAAGGCTGGGAACCGCAGCGCTATTCCGTTACAAAATCAAGATTTATCGGAACATGACAGGCCTGCAGGGCTTTTATGACATGCGTGGCGCCGATCCCTTCTGTTAACCTGCCCGTCCCCGGGGGGGGGGGGGGGGTGGGGGCGTTTTACGACTGCCGACACCACCCCATCTGCTCCTGAGCTTGCGGCCTTCTGACAGTGAGGACAAAACGCCCGGCTTTGTCCAGGCCCCGTGGGCTGGATTATCACGTCAGCGCTTGAGAGCTCGGCCTGCCTCCCCCTGGAGCGGGACCCCCCGGGCTCCACAGCCCCCTCCCCGCCTCTGCCTGGTGTGAATGACATTCAAATCACGCTCCGACAGTCCCGTGAATTATCTGTTTTCAGGCCTGCCTTCCATTCTCTTTCATCTCCGCAGCAGAAGCCACGTCGGGGTGTAAAGAGGGGGCTTCCTTCTCGTGAAATAATCCATCGACGTCTCTACAAAGGCCCCCATGACGCCCAAATTGCCTGTGTCTCATGGAAGAAAGACACGATTGGGGACCATTTGGAACCTCTTAAAAAAGGAGGTCAGTGCCTCCTGGAGGCGGCCAGGGAGCTGCCATTCGGGTGGGTGGGGAGGGACACTGGGCCAAGCCTCTCGAAGGTCTAGTTAAAAAGTGAAGGCATTCTTGGGCTCCATGGAACCCATCAGGAAGCTGGATGCTCTCTGCTGTGCTGTGGGTTCTGTCCCGTCCAGCGCACCCCGCTGGCGTCCGTTCTGGCCAGAGGGGCTTGGGGGGGCTTTTATGGGACTCAGTGATGGCTCCTGCCCTCTGTCTGCTTGATGAGCTCCCGACGCTCACCGGGGCCTGGCTGCGGGGTTGGGAAGCCGCGAGACGTTTGCTGTTCAGAGAAGGGGGTGAAAGGGGCTTCTCATGGGTGTGTGCAGAGGGCAGCTCCCCTTCTTCCCCTCGAGAAGGGTCCTGGTCGGGGCCGGGGGGGGGGGGGGGGTGGCGGGCGATGCCTGCCTCTACCCGCTGTGACCAGCATGGGGAGACAGAGTAAAAATAATGGCGGCTTGCGTTCTAGCGGCCCTCTGCCCCGGCCCTGGGCTGGGTGTTTCTGGAAGCCTGTGGAGAAGGCACTTTATGATTTCAGTCTCGCTGGAGAGACAGTCAAGCCGCCCACTTGCCAGCGTAATGGAGATGGTCCGGGAAGGGCCGCGGTGGCAGCATGAGTGACGCCACACTCACGTTCCCACGTGGGAAGAATTGGGCTTGCTGCTGAGCAGACCCTGCTCGGGTGCCCTGGCTCGTGCACAGCGCCTACACATTGGGGCGGTGACCTCTGCCTCACCGAGCTGTAGCCTCGACACGGATGCGTGTGTAAACGCACGCAGCATGCAGTAAGCACTCTGTAGTTGCTCGTGGGCTGCGGTGTGCTGGGAGCCCGCTTTGTGCACTCAGCCGCTGCGGGGCCTCGGGCAGGTCACAGACCTGCTTCAAGCGCCAGGGTCCATGTCTGTGAAGCGGGGAGATGCTAATGGCACCCGAGTCACTGGCAGCCTGGAGGGTCACGAGATGCCAGCGACGAGCTCACTGAGGCAGGCAGTACGCGTCCGTCACCATGGCTTTCCATTCGGCAGGCCTCCCCATCCCTCCTCAGCCGTGACCCCGGGGAAGTGACTCCCACATCCTCAAGTGCTAAGTGAGGCCCAGGGGCAGGCTCAGGCCTCACCTGGACGTGGCTGCCTCCTGCCCCGGGATTTGCAGGCGCTCCTGTGGCCTGGGCCCCTCCGGGGCCGCCTTACACCACGGCTGCAGCATGCCGCCAGCTGGGGAGGAAGCTCTGTTTGCTGGCCTTGGATGGGCTGGGTATTTTTATTTGCAAATGAGGAATAAGAAACATTAGCCCAAGCCGGAGCAGCATGATTGCATCTTCAGAGCCCCCTGCAGCCTCCCCACCGGGAGACCAGTGGGACACGTATTCCTGCAGATGTTCAAATCACCGAACTGCCAGTGCCCGAGAAGCTGGACTGGTGTGGTTGCCGGAGGGGCACTGGACTCCGTCTCTGTGGGGAGCTCCTCACCAGGCTGTACCAGCCAGGAAGGAACAGGATTGGGGGGGGGGATGGCTGGCTCAGCCAGGACAGCAACTGTGTGCAGGGAAACACCCGCATCGAGCTCCACCTGTATACCTGGCCCTACTCTATACATTTCATCGGGGAGGCACTACTCACAGTGTAGCAGTGGGAAGGCAAGATGTGCGGCCACTTTGGAAGGCAGTTTGGTGGTTTCCTACAAAGCTAAACATACTCTTACCGTGTGATCCAGCAATCACGCTCCTTGGTATTTACCCAAAGGAGTTGAAGACTTATGTCCATACCACAGTTTGCACACAGATGTTTACAGCAGCTTTATTTATAACTGCCAAAACTTGGAAGCAACCGAGTTGTCCTTCCGTAGGTGATGGGTAAATCTACCGTGGCCCACCCAGACAGTGGGGTATTATTCAGTGCTAAGAGGACATGAGCTCTCAAGCCATGAAAACACATGGAAGAATCTTAAATGCCTGTCAGTATGTGACAGAGGTCAGTCTGAAAGGGCTACACATGACATGATTCCGACTCGAGGACATTCTGGAGAAGGCACAACCACGGAGACCGTAAGATCAGTGGTTGCAGGTGCGTGTGAGTGTGTGTGTGTGTGTGTGTGTGTGTGTGTGTACGGGGTGAACAGGCAGAGCACAGAGGATGTTTAGAGCAGTGAAACTATCGGGCCCGACACTAAGACAGTAGATATGTGTCATTATACATTTGTCAAACCCGTAAAATGCCCACCACCAAGAGTGAACCCTGAAGTAAACTATGACCCCGAGTGACAAAAATGTATCGATGTGGGTTCATCGACTGTAATTAAATGTAGCAGAAGATGTTAATAATAGGGAGTCTGTGCATAAGGGACAGAGAGGGACAGGTGGGGACTCTGAACTTCCTTGCTCAAATTTTCTGTAAACCTACAGCTGGTCTAAAAAGTTAAGTGTATTAACTTTATAATAACAATAATAATGATAATAACAATAAAACTACCAGAGTGCGGGCTCTGGGGCCAGACTGCCAGGCTCGAACCCGCCTCGGCTGCCACGATGTGTCAGCTTGGCGAGGCTGCCGAGCCCAGCTCTGCGATCAAACGACCGTCTGTGTGCTGCGGGGAACGTGTCCTGCAGACGTGACTGCAGCCCGGGAGCAGGTGACTCTCAGTAAGGAGACGGTTCTAGATGATCTGTGTGGCCCTGGTTCATTCAGCCGGAAGCCCAGAGAACAGCCGAGGCTGCCCTGGAGGAGGCCGCAGCCGGGCACCTGCAGATCCTGCCCACCCCCCCGGCCGGCCGGCCCCGCCATCGCTAAGCCAAGAAATTCATCTCTTACCATCTCTCCTGATGATTCTGTTTCTCCGGTGGGACCCCGACCGCACAGCCACATATCAGCTGCATTCACAGCCCCTCCGTTTACAGGCATTTGTGATGCCGTTTGAAGCCGGAAGGGTTTAGATAACTTGGATTTTCAGTTCTAACCATGCTTTCTGCAAAAGAGGAAACTGAGGCTGGCAGAGGTTAGCCCACCACATAGTTGTGACCTCCCTCCAGAGTCTGGGAGTCATCAAGGTCAGGGGAGGGGCCAGGTCCGCGTGGCCAGGCCAGCAGACGGAGGTTTGAGGAGCCCAAGGAGGGGCTGGCCACGGCGGTCTGAACTGGACCACCTCCTGCCGCGACCTCGGATGGGGTCCTGGCGTCCGCCTCCTAGAGCAGATGCCCCTCGTTTTCCCAGGGGACGGCCGAGAACTTCCAATGGGTTTTTATTAGAAACAACTGGAGCATCCAGCTGCTCCTCAGACGTTTCGGGTGGCACGCGTTTTGCATTCCGCCTCCACCTGGCACTGCTCGGACGCTGCCATTTCAAAAATAATAACAATAATAATTCTGGTATTTGAAATTTAAAAAAATCACAGCCTTCCTTTCCTTGACTCATTTCCTGTGGTGTTTCCCTGGCCTAATCAAAACCTGACAGGCTGTGTGGCACAGGAAGCCAGGCTCCCCCTGCATCAGGGCAGAGTTCAGCATGGAGAACGGTGTTTCAGCTCAGGGAGGGTGGGAAGGAGCAGAGGAGAGGGGGGCTTCCCCTGCTGAAAACGAAAAGCAAAGAGAAGGGCCAGAAGGAGGGCATCCGCTATGCAGCGTGCAAGCCAGCCCTTTGAGTGCAGACAAGGGGCAAGCTTGTGGCGCTGGGAGGTAGGACATCTCTTCACGGTCCCGTTCTCCGGCTCTGCAAGGACACCAGAGCTCTCAGAAGTGATGTCCTCACAGACTCTCCTACCGGGGCCAGAGGAGCAAATGTCTCACCCCACACAGCTGGATAAAACAAACTATTAGCCACAACACGTATCTCAGCAAAGCCCGCCACCAGGAATTCTGGAGGAGAGCAGACATCCACGGGGCGCCCACACCCACACACGGAGGAGCAACGAAATCTCTCAGCACCTTCCTTCCCGGTGTCTTACGCCAACGACAGCAGTCCTAGCTAGATTGTGTTCAGCGTTCGTGGCGGAGCGGGCACGTTACACACGTCACCTCATTTTGGCCTCAAAACAATGCCAGTGGCTGGATGAGGTGGAAAACACGATTGCCGCCATCACGTAATGGAGGAAGCACTCGGAGGAGTGAAGCATCTGATAAAGAAATATCACACAGCCACGGAGGAAGCCACGTGACCAGACCACTGATTTGAGTCGCTAGGCTCTGCTCATTTCAGGGGTAGCAGGTAGAGGAGGGTTTCACAGAGAAGCTCCTTGGGATGCTCGGCAAATGTTGACAAGTAGGCACTGAGGGCCGTGAAAAAGAAAGAGGACGGACACTGGCCTTAAACTGTGGGATTATAGCTGAGGGATTACAAATAGCATGATCAGTATATACTTTGGGAAACAGTGTGGCTGTATCTTCTAAGGCTAAACATCCACCTATCCCGTGACCCGCCGTATATACCCAAGAGAAAGGTATCTGTACATCCACCAAAGATCCGAAGGACGACAATGGTGTGGCAGCTTTATTCACAGTACGACCAAACTACGAAATACGAAATGGGCGCCAATTATACAATGAGTAAATGAGGGGACGTGTGCTCATATGACGGACTGTATTTCACAGCAATAAAAAAGAACGGAACTCTGCTACACACGGCGTGAATGAGTCTCACAGGCTGATTGCTGGGTGAAGGGAGCAGAATCCCAAGAGCAGAGCACACCCTGTGGGATCCCTGTCATGCGGAGCTCGAGAGTGGGCAGCACTGACCTGTGGTGAGGGCTCAGGGTAGGGGGGACCCGTGGGAGACATTGACTGGAAGAGACACAGAGAGCCTTCTGGGGGACTGGAAATGTTCCGTATCTTGAGCCGGGTGACGGCTACACCAGGGTGTCCTGATGTAAAGATTCATTAGGCTGTACACTCAATGGTTGTGCCCTTTGCCGTGTGTTCATAGGGTCAATTAAAACTGAGGGAAAGGCACGGCACTGCCCCCACCTGACCTACGGCACAGGGGGCGGGGGCAGGGGCAGTGACTGGCGCACTCTGGGGGGTTCAGAGTTCAGCAGAAGGGCTGCTTCGGTAGAGACGGGTGTGGCAGGAAGGCGACGTGGCATTGTAAGTTAGGCAGCCTTAGAGTCTCTTTGAGACCCCTGCTCATGAAGGCATCTCTGCTTTCACGAATTGTTTCCAGCGTCCACGTCAGTGGAAGTGAATTTGCGTGAATCTCCGTCCTCCCCCATGCGCGTGTGTGTCTGATTTGAGGTTTTGTGTACCTGCACCAAATATGACAGGCTCAGACGAACAGTTTCATCGGCGTTGTTGTTATCCATAGTCTGAGTACGTGAGGCAGGTGTCCGGGGGTTCTGGTTTTCCCTAAACACTTGATCCCCCACTCAGTGCATATTTAGACAAAGGGCAGAGAATTGAACTTCCACCTGGCGTGGGTGGGCGTTGGAGCAGGTAGACTCAGGATGCGGTCGCTCGGACATTCACACCAGTTTTCACATGAGTGTGCAGCAAGGGCCGTCAGAAGGGGACTGAGGTACTGTCCCCCAGAAGTCACCCCTCCCAGCTTGGTATCTCAGAGCCCTTTGTAAAATAACAAAACCAAATATGGCTGCTGAGAAGGGCGTGTCGTGGACAGATCACTTGCCAGCCTTGGAATGGTCCTTCAACATGCGGAGCAAGTCAGACAAGACACGTAAAGCTGTTAAGTGTGGAAGATACTCAATAAGGCAATAATAAGAGAAGATGACTTCCGTTTTCTCTCTCGCTTTTGTCGCATTAATGTTCTGAGCACGTCTAAACGTAAGATCAATTCTTGAGTAAAGGTGGTCACTACTGGAGAGTCTGCATGAAGCTCATGTCACCCCATTTGGGCTGGAAAGAAGTTGCTCCCCCCTGGTTAATAGAGTCACCACGTAGAACCTATACAGACCACTGATATTCCAAAAACTCAGTCAAATCAAAGCTAATCAAGTCAACCTACAGCTAGAGAGCCTGCTGTGTCCCATGTCCTGTGTTTAGCACTGCAGGCCATGAAGGGAAAGGACCCTGTCCATGCCCTCCTGGAACCTATGGCTTTCTGTCTCAGTCCTTCTTCCCAGAAAGAAGTGATGGCTGATTCACAGTGCAGTTGGGCATGTGGTCGTTCTTCTGAGTCAGGACTATGAATGTCAATCCCTCTGTACTATATACACACAGAAGAGCCAGCTAAGGGAGTTTCCGATTGTCAGGAGGTAACAAGTTCACACACATGAACTTCTGGATGGATGTTATGTTAATGAATGGATATCATTGTAAAGGCTGGAATTCATATACATAATTCAGGGACTGTTTTAGAGACAAAGTTGGTTACTTATTCCTTTGTGCCCCAGGTGTACCTTTGGTCTACTGAATTATGGTAATGACATTACAGAATTACATTATATTTATTAATATTCATGACTGTATTCAACTGAATGGTTAAACCCTTGGAAGTGAGAACTGTGGTTTAATCAGGGTCTAGATCCCCAGTACCTGGTACCTAGTAGATGCTTAATAAATATTTGTTGAAAGAGTTAATGAATGAATGGAGAGTAGTATGAATGATTGAATGAGCGTTTTTAAGGTTTATTTTTTTATTTGGGAGATAAGGCTAATGCTGACACTACTTCAGTGTGAGGGTTGGGTGGGGTATTCAAGTTGAGCGCTAAGCAGTTGTGTGCTGACACACAGTAAGTGTTTCTTTTGGGGTTGGGTGATGATGGTGATGGTGGTGGTGATGATGATGATGGTGATGGTGATGATGGTGGATGATGATGGTGGTGGTGATGATGGTGATGGTGGTGGTGATGATGGTGATGATGGTGGTGGTGATGACGGTTGATGATGGTAATGATGATGATGGTGGTGGCGATGATGATGATGGTGGTGATGACGGTCGTGGTGATGATGGTGATGATGGTGGGTGATGATGATGATGATGATGGTGATGATGGTGATGATGATGGTGGTGGTGATGATGATGATGGTGGTGGTGACGATGACGGTGATGATGGTGGATGATGACAATGATGATGGTGGATGATGACAATGATGATGGTGGTGGTGATGATGATGGTGATGGTGATGATTGTGGGAATGTCAGCAGTGACAACAGTGGAGGAGAATAGGCAGGAAAAGAAAGAAAGGAATTTACTTTGCTAATTGTCACTAACAAATCTGTGTTAAGGTTGGAATTCCTTGTTCAGCCCTAACTTTAGAGCAGTTTCTCTAGAAGCAGAGACAGATGAGGGCTCTGCCTTGGAACTCCGTGTGAACTCACCCTAGTGGGTTGGGGTCAAACTCTGGGCAATGGATTGGCTCATTAAACAAATGACCTAATTTACTACTTAAGACACCCAAAATTTACTATACTAATTTGTTAAGTCATCCAGAACAACCAAAGCACAAACAGTTGGCCTAGTAGGTTTTAATGGAATTATAGACAAAATTCAGATTAACCACTCAGTAAAAGGTTCAATTAAAGCAGAGCTGACCATTTAGTCTAGGAGCACTGAGAAGAATTTTATGGGCCGGTATAAATCTTCTGGCTAATTCTTTCATCTTGTCCTTTCCATTTTTAGCACCTCTCAAGGAGAATGGTTTATGCAACTGGGGAGCGGGAAGCAGGAAGTAGGAAACAGGAAGTAGGAGGGTTCTATTTTGGATGTGGCAACTGATAAGCATGTTAAGGCTCGGTTTCCTTGGGGAGCAGCTGTGGGAGGGGGTCGTCCTCTTTGCTAGCTCTCGGTGAGGGCTGAGTGAACGAAGCTCGTGCATCAGTGATCAGCGTCCGACATCGACTACAGAAATACAAAGATATTGACTGAAGTATGGCTACCGTAGGACGTGTGCTCTCACATCTGAATCTCTAGTCGCAGCTCCCTCGATAACGGAGCTGGTCTTTGGCACTTTCCTGCAGAGCAACCCCTGAGGGTTCACTGCTCCGGGGAGGTGGAAACAGTTAGTAAGGCAGCATTGAGGGGCGCTCTCCTCCGTCAGATCACCTGGCCAGCTGTCCGCTTGCATGGTGAGAATCGCAAAGCTTCCCGTTCAGGATCCATCTGGTTCTCACATCAGGCGAAGCCACAGCCTTAGGAGGGAGCCGAAACACTCCCGGGACACGCGAAAATGTAGGAACGAGCGTGTTTATATTGTATTTGCATTAATGCTTCCTCGAGTTTATTTTCAAAGTGAAGAAGGAACAATGCATAGTAGGCCATTGAACCCAAACATAATCAGTTTACAGTTAGGGGCGTGCTCCTGAGAATGTTTTCCTCCAGTTTCTCGAAGGGTCCACTTGAGCAGGGAGTGGGGGCGGGGGACGGGCCGCGGCGAGCTCTCCCCGGGCTTGGGCCTGCCCCTGGGCCACTGCTGTTTGTCATATGGAGCGGATTAGCCTCTCTCACACTGTCAACTTGGGTGTTCTGCGTGCAGCCTGTTTTTGCTGGGGTCTTGGTTTTGCTTTTTATAACGGCAGGAAGTGCCCCTCTCGGGCCACATGTGCAATCGTGTGGGAACGGTGGGGAGGGGGAAGTGGGGTGTGGACATGAGAAAGCCTCCCCTCAGATGGACGGGGGTGGGGGGAGGCAGGGAGGGAGGCACGCGTGCTGGCCGAGCTAACTTTTCCGGGGCCCGGCTGGCAGGAGGACGGGGAGGCGGAGGCCTTCTTGATGGAACCCGCCTGTCCCTAGATCTGCCCTCGTATTTTACAGTGCCGCGCAGAATCGTGGCGTGGCCGTTAAAGCATGAGGGACTGCAGCTGCTGCTTAATTTGTTCCAAATTTCCTGCCGGCCTCGCCAGACGTGTACAGGAAATGGGCGGTAAATGTTTAATAGGTCATACCTAACCAGACAATTAACGGGTGCTGTCATTTAGAAAATCCCACACTGTGGGTGTGGGTGTGTGTACCCAGAACTGGACCAAGCCTGCCGTTCTGTTTCGTTTGCTCCTTTGGAATAAAGGCGGGCGTGATATCATAGGGCGTGGGCACCCAGCAGAGGATTTGATAGAGTAAAACTCAAAGGTGGTGGTGCCCACCTCAGTCTCACTTGGGTCAGTCCTGCCTCTCTGTGTCCGGGAACGCTGCCCCACGGAGGCCCGGCGGGTACCTACACCACAGCCAGTGCGTGGTGGGAGCCGGGAGCACCCAGGCTGATGGAGAAGTGACTTCCTCACCTGTGGCTCCTTCGCCCACCTGTTCCCTCAGCAGGGGGTGTCCAGGTAGAGACACAGAGGGTGGCAAAGGCCCTTCTACGGCCTGGGAGCATGTGTGTGTGTGCGCACCCCCGTGTATACACGTTTACCTGGGCAGGGCCGGGGAGCCGGGTCACAGCCATGCCGGGCTTAGGCTCGCAGTGAGTCCCTGCGGCCGTGTCCCCCCAAGTCCCCACGGCCTCAGTTCTGCTACAGCATCTTACCAGACCCAACCCCCTGGCCTAGGAGGTTGCTGTAGTCTCACTTCCACATTTATGAAGGGGAAACTGAGGCACCCATGGGCTCAGAACCTTGCCCAGGGCGACAGAACTAGCTGGTAGCAAGCAGGGCTGGGAATTGAACCCGGAGATCTTGACTTCAGTACCCTGCATCGGACATTGGCACCAAAGGACAAAGCAGAAGATGAGACGCCGTGGCCCCATCCCCAGCAACCAGCCTCTGAAGATGTAGATACAATTTCCTTGAGCCTTCTCTGGAATTTTTTTTTTTTTAAACAAAATCAGTGGTATGTTCTCTAAGGAGTTGTGCAACCTTGCGCTTACAATTACTGGTATATGGTGATTCCTTTCTGTTGTTCACACGCGGAAATATGGTTTTTACTGGCGGCAGATATTCCATGTGATAGATAACACGTTAAATCCTTCAATCCCTTCTTTTGACATTTAGGCTACTTCTGATTTTTCTTATTTATAAAGCATGCGTATCTTGGCACATTCCCTGGTTATTTTAATGCTTTTACCATTGGAGCGCAGGAAGCTTACAAAGTCGTCAAGTCAGCGGTGAGGACGGGGTGCGGAGGAGGTAGGAGCATGGGGAATTAGGATCTCCGGGCGGCATATGGAGGGGTCCGATTTCCGCTTGCGTCCTCAGTCGGCTCCGACAGACAAGGTCTAGGTAGGGTCCCCAGACACGTCCACACCATCTTGTGTTCATGGCCAATCTTGGGCAAGGAGAGGGTGTGAGACTCAGGGCTGGCGGGGCGGTGACTCAGCTGCCCTGGGACTGAGGTCTTCCGGGACGCGGCCTTTCCGTGATGGACAAGGAAGGGCTCCGGCAAACTGGATGTTGGTTGCCCTAGCCGCGAGACCCCTTCAGAGGAAAATACTGAAGCCCGAAGATGCGCGTGTCCCCCGGGTCTCCCGGCCCCCGCGCACTGCGCCTCAACAATTCCATGCAAACATCTGGATGGAAACCGTTGCACTGGCTACCAGGTGGCCCTCAGCTGCCTTCCGCCCTGCTTCTTACTACCTGCGTGAAGTTCAAGTCTACTGGAGTTCAAAAGATGGCTTGAGAACAACGTCTGAAAAGCCTTCTAATAGTTCATGACTAATGGGCTGGACTCAGCCGTCCAATAAATTGTCTACTCTTACGCTGACGACCCTCAGGCACTCTTATCAGCACTTGATGCTTGTGTAAACCAACCCGTACTAATGACAGGATAAAGGCAGTGACGCTGTGCAGGCCTCCGCCTGCTGTCCTCACCGCGCTTTGAAGTCCAGCTGCTGATCGCGCCGCCGACCACGCACATAAAAACGGGTGGCAGACGTGCCCGATTGCAAACAATTGGTGCTGCTTGTCACTTCTGCTCTCGCTGGTCACAGCAGAGCAGGCTCACGGGCACAGTGACGTCCCGCACGAGCGATCTTTATGTTTTGGGGCTGAGCTCAATCCGTCCGTTGATGGGTTTGAATTTTCACAAGTTGCTCAGACACTTAAAAATGGGATATTTTCATTTGAAAACCTACATCTCCTGCTTTCCTTAAATTTTTTTAATGTGTATTCATTTTTGAGACGCAGAGAGGGAGAGAGAGGGAGAATGAGCAGGGGAGAGGCAGAGAGAGGGAGGCACAGAATCGGAAGCAGGCTCCAGGCTCCGAGCTGTCAGCACAGGGCCCGACGCAGGGCTCGAACTCATGGAGTGTGAGATCATGACCCGAGCTGAAGTCGGATGCTCAATGACTGAGCCACCCGGGTGTCCCTGTCCCCTCTTTTCTTGATAAATTGGAAGACCTCCCCACACATAGCTGGACGTTTCGTGTGTTGATGGCTGGCTGGATGTGGGCAGGACTATCCCCAGTCCCCGCGTGCCCTGTCGTCCCGCACCAGCCCTCTGGGTCTGTAAGTCCCACACCTGTCTGCTGTGGATGTTGGAATGTGGAGCCGAGTTCAGGGTCTCTCAGTAGGAGAAAAGAGACGGGTAGGTCGGTACGAGGGGTGGAGAGAGAACTCGCGGCTGGAAGTCATGTGTCAGGCTCTGTGTCTGGGCTCCACTGTGGACATCGAGTAGGCATTGCCGTCCCCCCTGACGCCTGGCCTCCTCCCTCGTGTGAGTTCGAGATGAGAACGGCCTCCAGGGTCCGTGCAATGCTTAGCCCCTCTTTCTCTGCCACAAAGTTTGGACTTTTCTGTTCCTCACCTCCCTCCCAGGGTGTGGAAATTTACACCAACAGAAAACAACGGAAGAAAAGCTGACTCAAGGGGTTCTGGATCTGGTGGCACCCGTGTAGGACTCAGAACAAGCCACCAAGCCTTTCTGGGCCTCAGCTGACAAAGCGAGAGGGTTGGGACAGTCTGTCCATGTGAACCTGGAGTCCTTGGAGATGCCTTCCCCTCATCCAGTTGACATGGCCAGTGTTCAGAGACTGCAAAGTCTGGAGGTGTCCCCGTGGCCTCAGGAGGAGACAAAGCATTCAGTGTGGTGGGGAGAACGGGAGCTGGGATGTGCTCACTGGGATTTCCACCGCAGCCCCTCACCTCCCGGCTGGGCGATCTCAGGCAAGCTGTTCCCCTCTCTGGTGTCCAGTCTCTTTATCTGTCAGATGGGGTAACAGGACTAAGCTTGGAAAAGTTCTTGGTGAAATGTGATCCCAGATGAAAAGGACTTGTGGCCTGGTTGCCATAGTCACCAGGAGTCCCCAAGGATGCGAGGCCCTAGTTCTGTCCCAGAGATGTGGGCACAGCAGCCAGACAGGAAAACCCCACACAGATCCTACGAGTTACCTATGGTTGATGGGGAGGAACCATTGCCCGCACAAACCCAGTCGCCTCTACTCTACATGAAGTCCCTGTGGGCCAAGCATGAGCCCAGCACTGAGTGGTCTGCATGGTCACAGTCTTCAGAAAACAAACTCTTGCCAGAGCCTTGGGGGAGAGAGGAAAAGAGAAAAAGGAAGGAAGGAAGTGGGTGTTGGAGGGGAGAGGTGGTTATGTGAGCTCTCCTCTCTCTGACGGAGGCGAAAGGTGGCCTGCAGAGAGAGGGTGCTCGAGGGCAGGTGTGACGTGTGTTGTAGGAGTTGAAAAGCTAGCTGCCTTGGGACTGAGAGAGTTTGAAGGTGGTGTTGGCTTGGAAATGCGGGGCTAAGGCAGAGGAGTCATAAACGATGCTGGAAGTTTCTGTGCAGGAAGAGGAGGGATGGTGTTGACACGAAGCAGATTGTTGGAGCCATCAGTTTGGGCTGGGCGGAGGGGCGAGCCAAGTGCGCGAGACTGGGGGACATTTGGCTGGAGAGTCCGGTCCAGTTTCCTTTGGGAACCCCGGTTGTCCTGGGTCTGTGTCAAAAGACGTCAACCCTTTTGTTTGGGGCCAAGTCACCCCAGAATTTGGAGTAGGTGCTCAGTAAGTATTTGCGGGTGCAGTGAGTGAGTCACTGAGTCCCTCTGTGGGACCTGCTTGGGGATGTCACCGTCGTCACACCCCGATTCAGCATGGTGAAAGGATGGCTGGGACTGTAACTACTGCCTCAGTGGCCTTGGGTGCCGTGAACAGAGGCTGGGTTCGGGCTCTGGGAACGTGTTTTAATAAGGACATCAAAAGGGAGGGGATGTCGTGTGGCGATCTGGGTAAGGAGCGGGACTACGATTCCAGTGCAGGGAACAGCCCTTGTTTCGAGTCTGTGGACACGGCCCCTCGGGCAATGACGCGGTGGGAACGAGATGTTGGAGGACCAGGTGGCATGACACCTGGCTGCACACGAGGCTCACCTGGGGAGCCTGGAAAAGCACCGTGCCCCACCCAGGGTGCGGCCCGTGTGGACGGCTAGGGCCGTAAGTGATCGCAACGCTTGTGTTGTCATTGCTGGATTGTCGGTCTACATCCTCCACCTACAAATTCTGTCTTGTCCTATCTCGCAGGCGTGGCTTAGGGTCCAGCCCCGACGAGGCCTTTGGTAGTATTTATCGAGTGTGTGAGTGAATGAGTGGTGGACTTTGTCCCCAGCCAGCTCTCGTCCTGGGGAAGAGTAGCTGGAAATGATGAGGTGAGATGAGGCTCCCAGGGCGGCTGAGGGCTCAGTCCGTCACGCGTCCAGCTCGTGAACTCGGCTCGTGTCGAACCATGAGATCACGGTTCGTGAATTCCAGCCCTGCCCCGGGCTGTGTGCTGGCAGTGCAGAGCCTGCTTGGATTCTCTCTCTCTGCCTCTCTCTCTGCCCCTCCCCCGTTCTCTCCCTCCCTCTCTCTACCCCTCCCCCACTCCCTCTCTCTCCCTCTCTCTGCCCCTCCCTTGCTCGCACGCATGCTCTCACTCTCTCTCAATAAATAAATAAACTTAAAAACAAGAAGAGAAGACGGTCCTTCTAGTCTTGGTTCTGCCCTTTGGGGGACCAGACACTTCACAGCCCCGGGGCCCCACGCTCTCCAGGGCCTTGGGTCCCTGCCCGCACTCGCTTCCCCGTGGCGTCTATGGTTGCCACAGCCTCCCATTCGCAGGGCGTGACGTGCTGGCATCCTTCTCCCGGTTTTCCTCTGACTCTCACGGCAAGTGGTCCTCTCCCAGGCGTGGGTGGTCCACTGACACCGGCGACCTCAGGGAGCACGGGCTCTCACACGGCTCTGGCCTCACCTCAGGAAGACAATTCCCGGATGAAAAGAGGGCCCACACTCGGGCTTCCGGCCACTTCGGTAACCGCACCTTCACGCGAGTGTGGCTGGGCCTGACCCGGGTCTCAAAGGTCGGTCCCCTCCTGCCCCTCCTCCCGGAGTCGGCACCCGGCGACGTCGGCCCCGCCCTTAGGGTCTCGGGGTCAGGGCTGCACGCGCTGGGCTCGCACACGCACAGCCTCGGCCGCTAGCGCCCCCCGTCTCCTCTCTGCCCTTCCCTTTGCGGTCGGTGGGGCTCCGTGCATGGCTGAACACGCAGGGGTGGGCGAACATGCAGGGGTGTGCGGGCAAAGACGGTGGCTCTGGCGGTCCTGGCCGGGCCGGAGGGCACAGGCGCCAGGAGTCTCGCTGGAGAGCTGGTGGGTCGCAGCCCTCAACTGCGCTTTTTCCAACGCGAGAGGTTTGGAAAGGCTTTCAGATGAACGTCCGACACCCTGGACTCAGAGCCCGGCTCAACCCGACAGCACGGCCCGCCCGCTCCGGGAGGACTCTTCCGGGCCCACAGAGCATCTTGGGTGAGCTTGCTCGGGGGCTGGGCTGGGCCTCAGGCGAGGCAGAGCCTGGAGCCTTTGATGGCCGCTCACACCGTTCCAGGCCTTTCATTCAGGAGGGACTTGCAAGCAGCCGCCAGCTGGGTTTGAGTTGGGACGGCTGCCTGCGGCATTGGAGGAGTGCACAGTTGCACAGGCGGGCCACCCGGTCCAGGGCTGGCCGGAGGCGGAAACGGTCGCCAGGCCAGGAGGTTGGACACGCAAGCGATCTGATGCTTTTCCGTCCCGAGGGTCGGGTGACTTGGGGAGTGAGGAGAAGGCGGCCAGGGTGCCATGTTCCTCCAGAGCCCAGTGTCTTCTGAACGCCCTCGTGTCACACGGGGCCGAGGACACAGGCGAGGAAGAGAAAAGGGAAAAGGCAGCTTGTGCTTTAGCCACAAGACGAGCAGGGTGCCCATGGGCGGCCCTGGGCGTGCACGCCTCTCATCGTTTCTCTGTGCTGCGCGTGTGGGAGAAGGGGGGTGGGGAGAGAGAGCAGGAGGGAGCATGGATGCGTACGTGAAACATAGCTCAGAAGAACACATACGCTGCAGTCACCCGTTCAACAGACTGTTTTTTGAGCGTCTAACCTATGCAAGAAAGGGTGTCGGGTCCGTGGCGGATCCTTCACGAGTGTTGCCGAATATAGCATACGGATATGAGTTGGGTTTCAGACACGGATGTGTGGGTCCTGGGGCAGGTAATCCGACCTCTCTGAGCCCCAGTTTCCTCCTCATGGAGGTGTTCCCGAGGGTCCAGGGACTGGATCGTAGGGACTGGCCAGCAGGGGCCGGCACGCGGGGAGCCCTGGGGCCGTGGCAGTGGCCGCTGCCTGGCGGGGGATGTAACACACGCGCACGCGTGCACCTCTGAGCCGACTCGGGCGCTTCTGTTCCCTGTTCCTCCCTACGTCGTGGCGTTTCCCACGCACGGTGACTACTGGGTCCCATGTTGGATGTCCCCCGGATGGCCTAGGAGCTCACATTACTCACATTGGAACCCTCAGCCTCACGCAGAGAGGTGACACGTGGTAAGTCCATGTGCACACCGTACCCCCGCCGTCCCGTGCTCCCTAGCGTGCCGCACAATTCACCTCTTCACCGCCGTCACTATCCGTCTCTCTCCACTAGAGTGTCAGCTCTAGGAGAGCAGGACTCTGGGGTTTTTGATCCCCAGTGTATCCCCAGCGCCTAGATGCATCCCTTGTCCTAAACACCTGCAGTGCCTGACTCACAGTAGCTGGCAGATAAACGTCAAATGGGTTAATGCATAATGTAGTGATACTTTGTGTAACGGGGCCGAGCAGACTAGCTCCAGGCAGGGAAGGCCGTTGAGAGAGAAGCGCGTCGAGCACAGAGGACAAACGCACCCGGCACTCAGGCCAAGGGAGCCCCAGTGTGCATCCCTCTGCGTCCCACCTGTGGGGATTCCGAGGTTACTCAGCCTCTCAGAGCCTCTGCTAACACAGGAGCAGCGTGGGAGCAACAATCGGGCCACTGGGGAGATGAGGGAGAATGAATTGGGATGATAGACCAGAATCGCCCAGCCCCCTGCCTGCCACTGGGGTGTGATGACGACGTCAGCCATTGGTGCAGCCACATTGTGCCCCGAAGCGGGTGGCCCGGGAAGAGCTGTGTCATGTGCTTCCTCCGGAACAGCGACACCTTGTCCTCCTGTTGTAACCCTAGTTACTTTCCGTGTCGCGGTCAGGGGGAAGTGTCCTTCACATGGGTGACAGCTGCAGAACCCCAGTCGGCTTATGCCGCGAGCAGTGTGGCTTTCATCAATTCCTCTGCGGCGAGATCCCGGTGACCCATCCCCGTCCCTCTGTCCCCAGGCTGCCCACGGAAATCCGGCTCCAACCGCAAGCCATCTTTCTGAGGGCATGGTGTGCACACGGAGGGATGGGCTCTGGCCTGAGTTCAAATCCCGTGATCCCAGTTCTGCTGCCCAGGCACGTATTTATGGAGCACCTACTGTTTGCATGGTGGCTCAGCTTGCTGTGCCCACCGTCCTCCGACCTGGGACGGCCTGGAGGAGCCCCCGCCCCTCTACCTGCCGCATCTGGGACTCATTGGTGCCGTCACGACAGTTTGTTTACGTGTAATTTCTGGCTAAGACTTGAAAGGTGAACCAGCGCCCCTTTGTCTAAACAGTCACTACTGTCATACAAAAAGCAGGCCGTCTCCCGGCGTGGATGTGGGACCAGAATATCTATTCCTGGTGCACCTCGTGAGAGAAATCAAAGGGCTTTGTTTATTCCCGAATGAAAATTTGCAAAGCTCAGGGTCCCGCGGGACTGGCTGTCTCCCTGGGAGGAAGATGCCTCCTCAGAGGCTCGCGGCAAAGCGCACGGGCTTGCTTATGGAGACGGTCCTCCCTGGTGAGGGACCAGCTGCCCTGAAACTGTGGGCAGGCGGGGGCGGGGCCTTCCGGCTAGGGGACAGGACCCTGCCCACACCGCAGGGTCGGTGGGTTCCCCTGTGGCCCATCCCACGGCCAGAACCTCTCTGCTTCCATGTTCTCCTCCCTCCTCCCTCCAGAGGCGGGGCAGGGTGGCTTCCCAGAGCAAGTCTCCTTTGTTTCTCCTGCGAATGTTTTCATTAGAAAGGGGCCTCTCCCGTGTGCATCGGGTCTGACCTCTCGAAGCCCTGGTCATCGGGTTTCAGGACCACGATTTGGACAGCTGCACACGCTGAGTTGACGGCTCGCTGTGTTCAGGGAGGCCCGGGCCCGGCCCGGTCCCTCCTACGGGCGTGCACCCCTCCTTGGCCAGCTGTCCACCAAAACAGGTCTAGTGGCTCCTTCACGGGTGTCTCACCTTATAATTTATTTCATTGTACCTTGGAGGGGCGATAGGGAGGAGGCCTTGGGGGCCTTCTGATCTGACTTCCATTTCTTTTTCTTGAGGGCGGCAGGGTCCCGAGGACTTTGGCCTGTCACAGTTCTTGGGGCTGGGGATGGCGAGTTGTTGGAGGGCCTAACAAACAGCGCAGCTGTTCCCAGAATGAGGCCAGGGACCCCCTCAATGCCACGGCGTCTTGTAGAGTGCGGGTGCCAGCTCTGTCCTTACAGAGTCTGACGACTTTTCTGTGAGCTGCAGTGAGGTTCCTGCAGCTGCCCACACAAAATGCCACAAACTGAGCACTTCAAACCACAGAAAGTTAGTGTCCCCAGTTCTGGAGGCCAGGGGTCCGACATCAGGGCATCGGCAGGGCTGCGCTCCCTCCAACTGCCCGGGGGAGGCTCCTTCCTGCCTCTCTCCCTGCTTGTGGTGAGGCTGGCAATCCTTGGCTTGTGGCCACATCCCTCCCGTGTCTACCTGTGTCTTCCCTCTGTGTATGTCTGTGCCAGATTTCTCCCTTGATTAGGGCACCAGGCGTTGGTTTAGGGCCCAACCCTGATCCAGCATGACCTCGTTGTAACTTGATGATGTGTGCAAAGCCCCTGTTTTCTAATAAGGCCACATCCACAGGTCCGGGACTTAGGGCTTAAACACACCTTTCCAGGGGACACAGTTCTACCCAGTACACAGCTATTCTCAGCAAGGGCCCATTTTACTTTGACATCTCCATTTTCTCATCTGTAAAATGGGTGACAGTCCTGCCTTCTTCACTGGGCTGATGTGGGGAGAAGTTGGTCGAGGGATATGGCGGGCGTGCACAAAGCTTGGTGCACAGTGAGCGAGACCCAAAGGCCCCATTATCAGCCACGGGGCTCCAAAAACAATGCGGAAGGAAAGAGGGCCGGGGTCAGATGCACGTTACACTTTAGCGGCCTCTGGTCACCCCCAGACCTCATCCTGCCCTCCAGGCCGGCCGTGTGGGCCTCTCTCCCCGCCCCCCCCCCCGTCCCCCCACCGTGGCCACTGGCTGCTGCCTTGGTACTTTCTCCATCCCGGTCCCCCATCCCACTGCCTGGAAGGCTGTTCTCGAGCTCTGTGACAGCCGTGCTGCTTCCCAGCTTCCCGTCCACCCCACAGCCAGGTGGTGCTCCAGGACAGCATCCTGTCCCCCGGCTCTCTGTACCGCTAACATGGTGTGTTATTTTCTGTCAGAGTGTTAGCTTAGGCTCATTATCCGAAGTGTCTAGAATGTAAACCCACGAGGACAGGAGCTGCCTGCTTCCTGCCTCTGGGTGTGTGCCTGGCACTGCGGGCCCACCGGCGTCCTGAGCGGACAGCCAGACGAGGAGGTCAGACCACCTGGGCCCTTCCAGGGGCAGATGCCACCTTGTTGGGGGCCTCCATCCGGGCGCCCACGGGGAAGAGCGAGCTTAGTTTGGCTCACCCGGCCTCGTGTTTTCCTGTCCTCGTTCCTGTTGAAGGTCTTCCTTTGAAAAGAACTGGGGCCCACCCACAGAAAAACTCCCAGATGTTACAATGAACTGCCATGTTGTCACCCCCTGGATTCACCTGTTTGTCAACATTTAGCTAGCTGTCTCTGCACTTTTGCGGCTCCCTCGCGGTCACTTCATGGTTGTCGCTTGTGTCTTTATTTTTGCTGAACTCATCGGAAGTAACCTGTGGGATGTGTCCCTTTTTGCCCCTGAAGACGTCAGCATTGTCCCCTGGGAACAAGGACATTGTCCTGCACAACCACGACATCACAGTGCTTTTGCAAGTGCTCACGTGCCTTGGTCACCGTGTGTCCCCATATTCTTTCAGCCTCCCGTCCAGGCTTCAGCCTGGACTCAACGTCACCGTCGATGTCCTGCGTCCCTGGTCTCCTCAAACCTGGGAAGTTCCTCAGCCTGTCTTCATTCCCCTGGCCCCTCGAGAGAGTGCAGACCTGCCCTTGTCTCTATCCGGGTGTGTCTGACAGGACTTTGCTGAGCTTACGCATTCTGGGAAACTCAAGGTTTTTAGAAAGGAGGGACTTTTCCATTATACAAAAAGACTCACGTTAAAAAAATTAATAAATGTAGCAACATTGGGCTGAAATTCCACATGGCATGTTGTGCACAGTGTCTCCCCTCCCCCCTCCAGCCCCAGCCTCCATCCAGCCTCGGGGGCGAAGAGTGTCCGACCCTTGCCATCACGGTGTCAGGGAGCTGCTCCTAAGTCCCCGTGTGACCCTGGACACGCCCTCACCGCGGTGGTCTCTGAGAACAGTAACAGAGAAAACGTTTGACCAGAGAGCACCTCGCAAGCAGTGGGGCCCAGAAGACGCGATCTTTTCCCTCTAAGTCCACAAAAGGTTTGGACAGATGCTTCCTGCCAGAGGGAGGGGCGCGGGGCACCGCAAAGGAAGACACCCCCGAGGGAGGGCAGCAGGCGCGCCGTGCGGGTTTGTGCAGAAGAAACAGCAGAAGAAACAGGCGATGAGCTCGCTGTCCAGAAGTGGCCTGTAACTCATGCACCGAGGGCATATCAGCCGCGGAGATCTTTCTCAGGAACTCCGACGCTGACAGCTCTCTGCAGTGAGAATGTCACTGTCAAAGACAAGGAAAGTCATGCCTGCGTGGGCCGCCGTGGGCCTGGGCCAGGACAAACCGCCACCCCAGCCGTGCCTTGCTAGGACCTCACTTAACCCCTCAGTCAGAGCCGCAACCCCCTGAGTGCAGACAAGTTCCTGCTCAGTGCTGACGGCCCAGCAGCTGAGACACTCCCCTATTTTGTATAAATGCACCAATTATCAAATAAATGCAAAGTGACTGTCTTGTTCTTCTCAATTGACTCTTCGGCTCATCCTTCAAGCAAGTGCTTCTCAACTGTGTTAAGTGATATCCTGAGAAGCACAGACACATGTCCTGTTTTACAGCTGATTTGCATGTCCAACTCCCCCCCAACCACCACCACCAAAGGTCTATGGAGAGTAAGTTCTGGTTAGTAATCATGATCCCCACTAAAAATCTCCATGGACCAAAAATATGTTCCAAGTTACATATTTCCAAGTTATGTTGAAAAGGCGTCCCCCCCCCCACCCCATACATTATATAATTTCGTGAAGTGGAATTCTGTTTTCTGTTCTACTACATCTCTAGAGATTATGACTCCCCATCCTGACCACCCATGCTCTGGGGAGACCTGTCTGGGGGCGCACGGGACACCTCTCCCTGGAGCATCTCTGACCTAAAGCTTTAGGACAGAGAATGTCCCATGGGGCACTGCTCTGTAGTCTTCACCAGGAGGCTGGTCTCAGGGTCTAAAGGAGCTGGTCTTCTCATAGGATCTGCTCCGTTGGGTCCCCTCACAGCCCCAGACCCCCTCCCCCCGGCTCTGCGTCCCCATTCCTCTCCCACATGGAGGAGATACTGACTGACCCGTGGACAGAAAGCCAAGAGAGCAAAGCCACCAAACACGCCCAACTCCAAATGGAATCACGCATGTTCTTAAAAAACCAACAACAAACAAGGCATCTGGGGTGCGCTGGGCTGTTTATCTCCATATCCACAGTGTGTTTGTTGATAAAGATCTTCCCTGGAAACTTTCTTTCACAAGGATTAGGACAAATTTTCCAGCTAATAATTATAGGTATTAGAATACGGTCAGCTGATCTGGCCAGGAGACAAGACAGGAAGGGTTTTCTCTTCATGTTTAGCCATAGTAATAACAGCTTCAACCAGTTTCAAACAAGATCAAATAGAATACCTGATTCTAATTATCCAACATAATGGTCCAATGTGCTAAATTAACTGTGAAATCTTCTAATTGTATTCAGACATATAAATAAAGTTTTTATGCCGAAGTGCCTCCAGCGGCATGTTTTCAACTAGTTGTAAACAGGCTTCAGCCCAGCTAAGAGAGATGGTTCAGAACATGGGCTCTGGAGCCAGGTTCAAGTCCTGCCATTTTCACGTCCTGCCAGGGTCAGCCTCAAGCAAGTTACTTGCTCTCTCTGTGCTTCATTTTGCTTCTCTGAACAATGGGGGTGAAGATCATCGTAGCCCATGTTGGAGCCGACATTGTCATGCCCACACCACGCAAGACGAAATGATGTTCAGGGAGTTTATGTGGCTCACCTCAGTTTGCACAACTGGACTCAAGAGGGTCCCCCAACTTCGATGTTGTGGCGAACGCTGTCCATGCGGCTACGTCTCTCCCACCTCTGCGGGGAGCAGAGGCTTTGCTCAGTAGGACCGCCCCCAAAAACCCACGCACCCAGCTACAAGTGAGGTTGGCCACCATGCCGTCTGTGTTAGGATGACCAGGGGATGCGACAGCTGATGGCTGACCCATTTGCTCAGCCTTTATGACAGGCGTAGTAAACTGATGTGTTTGAAATGGTGCAGAGACCTCATTTCAGGCAGAAACAGAGGGGCAGTTATTATATGAAAGAAAGAGCTCTGGATGGAGTTCTGGGACTGAAGCCAGGGATTCTCCCCCGGTCCCAGCTCGAGGCTCAAGGGCCTTGGCCCAGACCACACAGCCAGACTATGATGGGCCACACTGACTGCAGGACCCATTTGACCCAAGGCTCATGCTCTTAGCTGCTTCCCCACCCCGCCTTCCTCCACCAGCTTCAGTTAGCTTCGAAGGAAACCAGTGGCTCGAGACACAAAGTCAAGATGATATGTTATGAACAGTGATTGTTAGATGCTGGTGATTAATGTTGGCCTTGGGATGACCAATTCTACATGTTTGTGTCATAACTCATGTCTTTCCAGTAAGGATGAACTGCTTAATTTACCAGTGAGAAGATGAGGATTCAGATACCACCTCCAGTCTCAGCTTGAGGCTTTGCTTATTTTACTGAGGGCTCTGTCCTAAACAACAATGGCTCCTAACACATGTTGCTTCCTAAGACTAATTGTTAACTTGTCTTCTCATGATGCTCTTTGATTATTCTGAGGGCCCCTAATAAGATCAGGTAGTTTTCAGTTACACATCTTTCATTTAACCGATCTGTCTGTAGCCTCCTCCTGCGAAAGGGTCAGTAGTCCCTTTAAATGAACAAACCAGTAGGTAGACATCCCCAGTCCACAAAGGCACCATCAACATTAGATTGGTCCTTGACATGTGAGACTTTGAGATCCACCCAGGGATTATAAAATCCAGTTGTGAAATTAGTTTCATTTCTTCACTTGGAACATAAACCATGCTTGCTAGGTCAATGAGTCACCAGAACTGGCTCTGAAATATTTTGGCTATTCTCAAGTTCAAACTAACTTCTAAAGATAAAAGCTTGCTATCCCTAAAGATGATCAAAGATAAGGGCCACACATGAATATTTTTGAAGTGACAAGGGTGGGCAGTTTTCAAAGACCCTTTCTAGAAGCATGTTGGGGACGGGCAACACCATTAAAGCCAGGGGCTAGCTTCCCTCTAAAGGGCCAGTGCCCTAGTGGTGACAGTAGTACATTTAAACAAAAACATAAATAAAACTACCACTTACTAAGGACGTATGGTTCACATTTGGGCCACATCTTGACTTACATATTGCTCAATCTTCGCATCAACTTGGCCCATTAGCTGCTGTTACTTCTACCCTACAGATGAGAAAGCAGGTTGCGAGGGTGCAGAAGTCCACATGACTCCGATCACACAGCCAGCAAGGGCTGGAGTCGGGATCCGAACCAGGTGTCGGCCTCTGAAGTGTGGGCCATGGTTAATCTATGCTTGTGCCTTGTACCCTCCCCCCCCCCTCCGCCCCCATCTTATCTGACTCTTACTCCAATGGGTTCTGGACTCTGGCTGTCCATTGAATCTCTGTGGGAGCCTTTAAGAAATGTAGGTGATGGAGTCCACCCAGATCAATTCAATCATAACGTATAGGGCTAGGACACCCCCATAAATGTCAGGAAGTTTCCCACGGTGGAGTTCTGCTGTGCTGCCGGGGTTGAAATCCCCTGGGGTCGATCATGAAAGGCCATGTTGGCCGTTAGTATAAGGATTCCTAATTTAGTCTATTTTGATATACTCTCTTTTACAACTTTACTGCCAGGGAATTTGCTTTGTTCTTCCCCAAGGCTGAAAGCAGTGGGGTACCCTGCAGAGAAAAGGGCAGGGTGCAGGACTGTGGGGCTGAGTGACATCTGACAATGTCTTCCCGGTCAACCTGAGAAACAGCATAAACAAGCCATGAAGTTTTGCTTCGCCTCCGCCTGGGGGCTCTTGGTTGGCTGCCATGGAATTGTCAGCCTCTTAGAAAGTGTCTATCTGCTCTAGAAAGGCCACGGGGACACCACACACACACACACAGCCCCAGCCCAGAGCCATCATACACCAGAGCCAGCAGCCCGGAACAGCAGCCCCTACTGTCAGCCATCTGGTCGACCAGCAGTCCTCTCTGGAGCCCTGGCTCCAACCTGAAGGCTGGGTGGGGTCCAGTTAGAGCTGCAAAATGTTCTTTATGAGTTTCCCCGGGAGGTAACAATCAGCGGGCTGGAGGGGAAATCCCACATCTCCAAAGCAGTGGGTTCCTGGTCTCTAATCTGGTTAGTCTTCCCCCTTGTTAATCAACGAACTTAATTAACACCGAAGAGATGCTTCCCACTGAGATTGCTGTCCCCACAGAAACGTACTTCCCCTAGAGAAACGAGCTCTTTCTCTCCTCCTCCCAGGGGGCCCCTCTTCCCTAGAAGAGGCTTTTCACCACAAGCTGAGGTGTTTGGGGGTCTCTTCTAAAACAAGGTTCCCCATAACTTCATTATTGGACTTTCGGGAAAGTAAAAACACCACCAAAATATAAATCTGGTCACTGGATATTCAAAGTAATGAAATTAAAGAAGCCCACAAGCATCATTTCTGTACTTCCCATATTAACCTGTGACATGCTAAACATTAACATTCAGTGCTCGTTTGGTTGTGGCGAAACCAGAGCTTTCACTGAATTTTCGATAGCCTCGTAAATTGTGTGCAACACGAATGTTAATACAGGGAAATAACAAAGCACTGCAAAAAATGTTCATTCTCTGTAGTCAACTAATTCAATTTTTAAGATTTTATACCAGGGAAAGTTGACATTGAAAGTTAAAAGTCAGCTGTACAAAGATGTTCGCTGCTGGATTGTCTAACCACCAATACCTGGAAAATATCGAAATGTCCTAGAATAGGGCTTGGTGAACTCTTTCTTAAAGGACCAGATCATAAATATTTTGGGTCTGTGGGCCACATACAGATGGTCTCTGTCACGACTCAGCTCTGCCATGACAGTGCAGAAGCAGCCACCAGCAATACGAAAGCAAATGAGCGTTGACTGTGCACCAGTAAAACTTTATTTACAAAATCAGGCAGCAGGTAGGATTTGGCTCCCAGGCCACAGTTTGCTGACCCCCTGTTCTATAATAAGGAATATGCTCGGGGCGCCTGGGTGATTCAGTCAGTTGAGCTACTGACCGGCTCAGGTCATGATCTCGCGGTCTGTGAGTTCGAGCCCCGCGTCGGGCTCTGTGCTGACGGCTCAGAGCCTGGAGCCCACTTCGGATTCTGTGTCTCCCTTTCTCTCTGCCCATCCCCCACTCATGGTCTGTCTCTTTCTCTCTGTCAAAAATAAATAAACATTTAAAAAAAAGGAATATGCTTATGATGCTCTGAAGCAATAAAATATGGTTATTTAGCAGTTAATTTAAGATCCTACAGAAACTTGGAAAAATGTAAATGATGGAACGTTATATCAAAAGCAGAAAACACGCACACACTTCCATCACAGAAAGTGTGTCTACAGAGGGAAAACAGTGGAAGGAAGAGGGATAAATGGCCAAGGTGTGCAGACCACAGGGTAATGCGTGTGCTTTGAAAATTCCTTACGTGGCAGCCTTCGGCTGTCAGACTGTGGGTCGTAAACCAACACATGAAGAAGACAGAAGGACATCATGGTGCCATCCACAGCCAGCAGGCTGCTGCTGCCACGTATCCATCGACAGTGCCCACAACATAGCATTCTCCACTGCTGTGAATTTATTAAAAAGAGTTTATGGAGCGCCTGGGGGGCTCAGTCAGTTAAGTGTCTGCCTTCGGCTGAGGTCATGATCTCACCGTTCGTGAGATCGAGCCCTGCACTGGGCTCTGTGCTGACAGTGTGGGGCCTCCTTGGGATTCTCTCTCTCTCCTCTCTCTCTGCCCCTACCCTGCTTGTGCTCTCTTTCTCAAAATAGATAAATAAGCTTAAAAAAATAAAAAAATAAACCAAAGGGTCCTGCCTTGGGAAAGTTCTGTTCAGGTGGGACAAGACGAGGACAGGTCAGCAGGAGTCAGCCCGGCCATCCTGGGATGAGTCAACTCTTCACTGTCAAGCAATGGGTGGCCCCTGAAAAGCTGGGGCATGAACACTTTCCCGGATTTGAGCCCGGCCGTCTGGGGCTGCAAACTAGCAGGAAAGGTGACGGCCTAAGTCCACCTGTGCCCAGCTGGGACAGGCCAGCCCTAAAACTAGGGAGAGGAGGAGCTTGGCCACAGCCCACGAGAACATGCTTCTCCAGAGCTGGTGGGGCCCACGTCCCCAGCATCCCCACCGCGTGCCTCACCTTCCATGGGTGCCCTCGTCTTGTGGATGTGGGGACGACGTGGGGCAGGGCTGTCTAACCTGTCCGTAAAGCATGCCGGGGGCTCGGGACAGGTTCAGATTTATGTCTGAGCATGCACGAGGAGCCGTGAGCATAAAACTCCAGATGTTCACGTGCAATTGGGAATTTGGGAACGCTGAAAATAGCGCTTGCCCATAAAATTGCCTGAAATGCAGTCCAAATGTGTCCGTAAAAGGTAACCAAGTAGCTATTTATTGTTATTAGTTCATGTTCTCGGAGCTTCCATGCAGGGCAGGGCGTTGATCTAGTCGGGTGCCAGACACGTTTGGGGTGACCTTGGAGGTGCCTCCCCGATGCCGCGGGTTCTGGTTTGCAGAGCAAAGCCGGCTGTCGGCAGATTCTCCCCCTCAGCCCTGACGTCCAAACAGGACACCTGGAGAAAGCCTCAGCGGGCCTTTCTTAGACATTCTCCTCGAGGTAAATTCCTGAAAACCTCGATGGGGGTCCAAGCCTGTTCATACATATGCCAGCAGACAGAACAAAGGCGCGGGTGACCACACAGCTGTCATCAGGCAGGGTCCCCACGGGCCATCGCTTTTATCCTGATTGTGGTGACATATGCCTAGTGTGAAGGCCACCACGTTAACCACGTTGAAGCCAGCGTTTCTGTGGCGTGTAGTACATTTGCGATGTTGTATAACCACCACCTCCGTCTGATTCCAGAACATTTCCATTACCCCGAAAGGAAACCCCATCCCCACCAGCAGTCACTCCCCACTGGGGATTGTAGGCAGGAGCGTAGAACGGGGCCGCTGCCCTGGAATGCAGTCGCTGCTTTTGAACAATACTGAATTGAAACCACTGGGTTTGTTCAGATGGAAGAAGCCCCAGCTGCTCCATGCAGTGACCACGTGGCCTTACATTTCCCTGACCTTGGTGAGTCTTCATTCCTCATCACTTACCTCCCCTAATTCTGTGAGGCTCAAGGCAATCGTGCATGTGCCGGCAAATGGCCTCCATGCTGTGTCCCCTGCAGCCTCTTGTCTCTTGTTTTCTTTCTAGAACTCTCCCCCTTGCTCACTACTCCCTACACTGGTGGGCTGGCTCTCTGTTTCTCAGCAGGCGTAATCCACCCCAGGGCCTTTGCACTTGCGGGTCCCACCTGAAACCTGGGTTCTTCTCTCACTTCTTGGAACTCTTATTGAAATGCCACATTTTCAGTGACACCAATGCAGGGCCCTCTTTATAAGGGCAATCCCTCTCCTGCCCCTGGGCTTCCTCCATCGCACTGGCAGAATAAGGCCTATTTATTTATTTATTTATTTATTTATTTATTTATTTATCAATCAAGCTGGCTAACATAGTGTATACACTGTGCTCTTGGGGGTAGAATCCCGTGATTCATCGCTTACATACAACACCCAGTGCTCATTCCAACAAGGGCCCTCCTCGATGCCCATCACCCACTTTCCCCTCCCTCCCACCCCCCATCAACCCTCAGTTTGTTCTCGGTATTTAAAGTCTCTTATGGTTTGCCTCCCTCCCTCTCTGGAACTTATTTTCCCCCTTCCCCTCCCCCACGGTTCTCTGTTAAGTTTCTCAGGATCCACATATGGGTGAAAACATATGGTATCTGTCTTTCTCTGACTGACTTATTTCACTCAGAATAATACCCTCCAGTTCCATCCACGTTGCTACAAACGGCCAGATTTCATTCTTTCTCATTGCCAAGTAGTATTCCATTGTATATATAAACCACATCTTCTTTATCCATTCATCAGTTGATGGACATTTGGGCTCTTTCCATACTTTGGCTATTGTCGATAGTCCTGCTATAAACATTGGGGTGCACGCGCCCCTTTGAAACAGCATACCTGTATCCTGTATCCCTTGGATAAATTCCTAGTAGTGCAATTGCTGGGTTGTAGGGTAGTTCTGTTTCTAATTTTTTTGAGGAACCTCCATACTGTTTTCCAGAGCGGCTGCACCAGTTTGCATTCCCACCAGCAAAGCAAGAGGGTTCCCGTTTCTCCACATCCTCGCCAACGTCTGTTGTTTCCTGTGTTGTTAATGTTAGCCACTCTGACAGGTGTGAGGTGGTATCTCAGTGTGGTTTTGATTTGTATTTCCCTGATGATGAGTGATGTTGAGCATCTTTTCATGTGTTGGTTGGCCATTTGGATGTCTTCTTTAGAGAAGTGTCTATTCATGTCTTTGGCCCATTTCTTCACTGGATTATTTGGTTTTTGGGTGTTGAGTTTGGTTAAGTTCTTTATAGATTTTGGATACTAGCCCTTTGTCCGATATGTCGTTTGCAAATATCTTTTCCCATTCCGTCAGTTGCCTTTCAGTTTTGTTGATTGTTTCCTTTGCAGTACAGAAGCTTTTTATCTTGGTGAGGTCCCAATAATTCATTTTTGCTTCTAATTCCCTTGCCTTTGGAAACATGTCGAGTAAGAATAATACCTCATTTTTATTTTGGGGGTTTATGAAGTCGCTCCTCTCCCAACAGAACACGAACCCCACAAGAGCTAAGAGTTTGCCTGTTTGCTTGCTGCTGTGTCCCCAGCACAAGCTGAGTGCCTCGTGCACAGAGGTGCTCAAAGGGCCTATGGCATCAGCAGACAGGCATCCTGGTGAAGCACGTGTGCAAGCCAGGCTTCCCTGAGCACATGGAGCTCAGGGTGGTCTGCCAGGACACCCTCGTCCCTTTCCCCGCATGCAGCCCTGTGCTCCCACACTGGTAGGATGCAGGGCAGGGGGATGGGCTGAGTGAGGACGAGGAGCCCACGACCTGAGCCAGGTTCTTGCTGGCAGGGGGCACAGACCGAGGCTGCAGAGAAACAAGGGGCACTGTGAGAGCCGTAGTGGCGCTGGACGAGTAGATGGGCCGGGGCCAGGTCCCGGGAAGATGCAGGAGCTCTCTGTCTCCTTCCCCTCCTTCCCCATCCCTCTCTGTCTTGCCCACACCCCCCCCCCCAACACACACACACCCTTCTGCCCCTTTGCTCTCAATCTTGTGTTTGTCTTCATTGTTCAGCCCATTCCCTCTGCTCCTGGGAAACATCTTCACAACAGTGTGTACCCGGCGGAATAACGCAGACGGATCCTCTCGGACCCAGTTCCAAATTCTGGGGAGGGATTCTGACTTCTCGGCCCGGTTCGAGTCAGGGGCTCCCTGGAGTGCGTGTGCTGTGGCTGGGAGCGTGGGGGTTGGGCACGTCGTGTATAAGGGCTTCAGAGGGGCGTGGGCACTCCGGGGGCGATGGGTGGAAAGGAAAGCTGCCGTGCGCAGGGAGGCCATCGTGGAGCCGTCCCCATGGGAAACTCAGGAGAGCGCACCCCGCAGGTGCCTTGTTTCTTCCTTACCCGTCTGTTCGTTCACTACAGGCTTATTGAGCTCCTGTTGTGTGCCAGGCACCGTTCTAGGGCCTGGAGGTACATCAGTGCACAAAATAAAGGAAATCCTCACCTTCGGTAAGCCTGTCGCCCAGTAGAGGAAGGGCTCCATTGGCAAGGGAGCAGAGCCGTTCCTGAAGGCTGGCAAGACGCAGGTGCCCTGAAGAGGTTTCAGCCAGCTAAGGACACAGACGGTGGTGGCAGTGGGCCCCACGATTTTGGCCCGGGTGGGCGGGAAGGCCCCTCGGGGGCACGTGGGCAGCGATCTAGCAGGAAGGAGCCGGCAGCCCTGGAGGCAGGTGGCAGGCAGGTGTGTGTGCTGGAAGATGAGAAGGCCCGCGGGACTGGGCAGGGGCCGGAGCGGCCGGTGGTGGGCACAGGTCTTGCAGGCCGTGCACATGGGAGTCTAGGCCTTTCCGCCGGCATTGCCCACGCGCACTGTGAGACAGCTCCTGGGAGCAGCGGGCTTCTCAGGGGACTCTGGACTGAGACAGGGCTTGTGGTGTGGACCCAGAGTCCCAGGCCAGTGGTCCCTGTCTTCAGGGTGGCGCTAAGAGCTCCTCCCAGCCTGCCAGTGAGCGTCCCCTGTGACCTCGCGTGGGGAGATGGGCAGCATGGCCCGGGCCTCCCCCACCGCCGTGTGCCATGCTTGGCTCTCGGGCTGCCCCTCCGGCGGGCAAGTGGCTGCGGGGAAACACGAGGCCACGGTTGTGTGCTCACCGACAGCACAGATCACAGGGCTCATTTCTCATGGATCTGCGGTGACGGTCCCAGCCGAGGCCGCCCCCCAACCCATGGCTCACAGCCTTGTCCCCCACCGTCAGGGAGCCCCAGGGATGACAGATGACGTTCCCGGGCAGTGGCGTGTGTGCCTGATGGAAGGACGGAGTCGGCTCCGAGGATGACTTCATGGCAGCCACGCGGGTGGACGGGCCCCGCCGCTCGCGGCCCGTCTGCTGTGTCCCAAGAAGGAGGTAGGCGTCCTTGACAGGACAGCCTGAGAGATTGGTCCCCGCGGGACCGTCCTGATAATCTGTTGGGGGGCCTCTAGCCCCAGAAAAGGCCAGAGCCCTGGTGGAGGCCTCGCCCCGAGGGCCCCGGGGGCCCTGTCAATCAGGGCCAAGGCAGCAGCGCTCAGACGGGTCAGGCCGGCTCTAAAGAAAGCCCCGCATTGTTTGTAAAGGGCAATCCCTCCGCATCTTGGGTTTCACGGGGAAGTGTGTGTGGCCGCGCTGGTGGGAGCTGGGTGAGACAGGCCTGAGGAACGGCCCTCTGGGGCCTAGGTAGCGCTCCGGTCATGCTGGGGGGCCGGGGAGGGGAAAGGGCACATTTTTAGCCCATATTTGGTGATGCGGTGGGCTTTGAGCCCTCCTTCTCCCATTTGTCGGGATCTTAATGAGAAGGCCCGGAAGGACTCAGAAATGCCCTTTCCCAAGGACAGGAAATAAATGGGACAGTTCGAGGAAATTAGGGGAAAACCCACCGCGGGAGAGACAGTGTGGCCTTTGTTGTCTACGTGTGAGAGTGTGTGGGTGTGTGGGTGAGCGTGGGAGTGCGAGCGTGTCACCATGTGAGTGTGTGGGTGTGAGTGTGCGAGCGTGTGTCACCGGGGGAACGTGTGGGTGTGCGAGCGTGTCGCCATGTGGCGTGCAGGTGTGCGAGCATGTGTCACTGGGAGTGAGAGTGCCAGTGTGCGCACATCAGCGACAGGAGAGCCCTGGCGTTCAGGCCCCCGCTTGGGAGGCTCATGGGTGTGAGCGCCCGGAGCCCCCTCAGGGCAAGCACTCGTTGTTTGACGTTCTCAGCTGTGAGTAAACACTCTCTCACATCAGCCGCGTGGAGGCGAGTGAGCGAGTGTGTAAATGCCAATTAGACCGTAACAGCACGAGGAAGAAAGATTCCGCGGGCCACAGATATGGTGATCTGCTTCTTCCACGTGCCACGCGTGTCTGGGGTGGAGGAGGAGGCGGAGGCTGAACAGAGGGAAGCTTCTGGCCTCCGCGCGAACTGGCTGTGGGTCCTCCGGAGCTGCCTCGCTCCATGGTGCATTTGTCCCAGATGCGAGGGGCCCCGTGTTGCCCCGAACCTGGCCGCTCGCTGCGGCCCAGAGCCCTGCACAGTCACCGCTCGAAGTGAAGGACGTTTCAGAGCAGAGACGCTTCTGGCAAAGCCCAACCACCAACCCCTGTGCGGACGTCACACTCATCACCAGAGAGCGGCTCCCCAGGGCGGCCGGCTCTGCGTCCTCGAGGACTGCCCAGGGGGACAGATGTAACCGCTCTGGGCCCGGCCGCCGGCCTGCCGCCTTCGCGGGCCAGCTGACCTCGGACGGGTCGCGTCACATCCCCGAGCCACAGGCTCCTGAGCTGGGGGGCGGGGTGCGTTTAGCATCTCATCCCCCGGGCGCTGGTCGGCACCTGCCGCGTGCCCTGCGCTGGGCTGCGAGCGGCGGCCACATCCGCGAGCACGGGCGGAGCTGGGAGCCTCGCACCGCAGTAACCGGGGCTCACGGTCTCCACGAGTGACCAGAGCTGCAGCAAACCCCCAGCAGGGAAGGATGTGAGGGTGCGCGCACGGCCCTCCTCCCTCGGCACCGCTCGGCTTCCTGGGTGTCCTCTTGCTGGATCTGAGTGCGGGCGCGGAACGTCCCCTCTGTCTGCGTCTCCGCCCTTGCCCTGCTGGCACTCGGCGGTCTGTCCAGGAATCCGTCCTGTCGTGTGTTGGCGACGCCTGCTTCTTACCTGGCTGTGCGCTGCTCCTCGTGTGGACATGCCTGCATTTCCACCACCCGTCCCCTCGTACTGGACATCTGGGTTGTTTCAGGCCTGTGCTACTGTGACCAAGGCTGTGACAAAACTTTTGTCTTTGTGCAGATGCCCGATTAGGTCCACCAGGCAAATCTCTGCAGGTGGAAATTATCGGCAAAGAGCCGTGTGTTTGAGGGTTTGATGAAGACTGTCCAGATGCTTTTGGAAAGAGCTAGTGCCAGACTTACACGGCCCGGCATGGCCCTTCCTCGTGGCCTGTCACGTCGGCACCACGCCCACTCCCCAAGCCCCCGAGGACCCGTGCGGATGCACACTAACGCAGTGAGGACCGTGGCCCGTGAGGTTCCACGGCCACATGGTTTCATGCCCAGGTTGGTCCAAACCTCTCCTCTGATGACTGCAAACCTGAGGCCCAGGGAGGGTGAGACGCTCCAGGCCACACACTCAGCGGTGACGGAAGCCAGGCCTCACCCAAGCGTCCCTCAACCTCGGGATGCCAGCTGACCTTGAATGTCCCCGCTCTCTACCAGAAGCAGGGCAGAAGCAGACACACGTGGCCTGTGACACCTTTTCTCCACATTTTCTCAGACTTCCCTCAGACGACACGGGGGACGTTGTGTTCCAGTCCTTGGATGGCCTGGGTAGCATCGTCCCCGTGGCACCATTCCTGTCTCAACAGCGGGAAGGGGATCTGGGCCACTCCATGCTGCCAGGTCACCAGGCGGTGGGCTCCGCTGTTGGGGTTCCCCGCGGGGCCCCCCGCCTGCAGGCAGCACGGAGCCCTGGGCAGAGCGGAGGCGGGGCGGGGGAGGGGGGAGGGAGGCCGCGGGCTCTGGTTGTGGTTGCCTCCTGCACTTCCGGGGTCTTCGGCGAATGTGCCCTTGTCAGCTCAAAGCAACGAGTCCGGAGTTCTGCTGAGACGCGGGGACAGGGGCCAGGGAAAGGGCCACTTGGTGGAGGCTGTGGGGTCCTTGCCAGGATCCTTCTGGGCCATCGGCCTGCCCAGACAGGGGCTGCTGGCTGCTGGCTGCTGTCCGTGGTCCCCGTGCGCCACTGGCCAGAGGCGAGGTCTCAGGCTCAGGAGCACCCGTGCCGGACTCGGGGCGGGGGAGGGGTGCTCCCCTGGTAAGGCCTGCACAGGGTGGGGTGACCCCAGCACCAGGCAGAGTGGATGTGTTCACGGAGGTGGAGCGGAGGCAGGGTCCCTGGCACACACGTCTGTCAGCACCCTGAAGGCAGAGGCCTGAACTTGTGTTCGCCTGGGTCCCTCTTGGCCCCAGCTCCTGGGGGTTCCTGCTCATTGACGCTTGCTGACTAAGGAAGGCAGGAAGGGCGAGCGGGCGGGCTCCACCCTGGCTTTCCTCCTCCCCTGGGGCCTGGCGCTGCTGTGGGCACAGTGGGGACACTTGAGATTGCAGGGGTGTGAACTGAAGGGCTGGGGCTGGTAGGGGTGGATACAGAAGCTTGGCTGAAACACGCTTAATACCATTGAACACGGGTGTCACTCCAACGGGAATTCAGCTCTAACGTCGACACTTAGGTCCCCAGTTAAGAAGAGTATAGAAACCACGGAATCATGTGTAGGTGGCGGGACTCTGCGTGGGGTTGGGGGCGGTCACTGGCCTGCGTGCAGGGGTCATGATGTGCACCGGCAAGCGGGGCCTCCCGCTGCCGGGCGCCGAGGGGTGAGGCCCCGGGCTCTGAGCGGCGCGGTGGGCAAAACGGCCCTCGGTTTTCCAACCCTTCTTTCTCCGTCTCTGCTTCTGTCCCTCCTGTCAGACACCACGTGCATGAAGTAATTTTGTGTGGGGAGAAAATTACCCCTGTCCCAGTAGAAAGCCGCTTCTCAGTTCCGCCAGCCATGGCCACCGTGAGATGTGGGGCTGGGGTGGCCAAAGTGTCTTGTATTTTAAGAGAAGCCAAAAGTGTGAAACTGTGGGTGAAATCCTTCATTCTTGGGAATTGTGGCTCCGATTAAAAATGAAAATGAAACCAAACAAGTGATGTGGCAGAGGGTGATGGGTGGGATCTGGGGTGTGACCTCTGGAGGACGGGCTCTCCCCTGGGGAGGGTTTTGGCAGAAGCTCATCCTTCCAGGAAGGGGCCGTGGCTCCCCCCAAAACTGGGCCCAGAACGGGCCTCTCCCTTGCCCCATCTGTCACCCTTACCCTCCCCTTTGACATGAAGGGCAGAGGACCTCGGCCGCCCGGTCTCCAGATGCCATCGACTGCCTCGGCCATTAGCATCAGGACACAATGAGCCTCGGACGCTGGAGGACGGGCGGTCTGTGGGCGGTGCTGTGGGGGGTGCAATGCTCCTGCGGCCAGAGCGGATCATCCCGGCTGTGGACTTGAGACGTCCCGAGGCTGGCGGGTGGCTTCCCTTGCATTTGCTCTGTCTTTATCTTTGGCAGTGGGTGTCCTCTGAACGCATTAGCTACCAAAAAACAGTGCCTCAGCAGAGCGGGACCCGCACAGGAGTGGGGGGGCGGGGGAGACTTCCACGTCACCCTCGCTGGGGCGGCCCTTCGTTAAAGGATCTAAATCCCAGCACCCAAGGGTCGGCACATTCTTTGCCGCACATCTGTAACCGACCCCAGTCTGGGAAGACCCCACGACGCACAGCACAGCCTGTTTGCAGAATGGAGCCCAAAGCAGCAACAAGAAAGAGTGATCCACAAACAAGTACTGTGCTGTGCAGAATCGGCCTGACACGAAGGGCCCCTGCCATTGCAGTTCACAGGTGGAGGGTCCAGAGGCAGGCAAACCCAGCCCAGGTGTGGCCTTCTCTCAGCCAGGCACTGGGGTCCAAACAGAATGGGTGCCTGCCGCAGGGGAACATGGGTGCTGAATGGAGGCCAGATAGCAAGAAAGGAGGGTAAAGTGCACAGACACACGGGGAGAAAAATACAAGGGCAGGCGGGCGTGGGGAGTGCAGGTGTATTGTAAACAGAGGGGTCGCCGAGAGAAGGGAGGGTGTTTGAGACTTTGCCAGGTGGTCAGGACGCCCCTTTGTCTATGCAGACCCGGGCCCAGCAGCCAGCTCCCCAGGAGCCTCTGCAGCAGGCGGACCCCCACTCTGCTTTGCCTGTGCTTCCTGCCCTGTTTTGAAAACCGTTATTATCTTGTCATCAAAGAGACACAATCGGCACTTGTGTGTCAATGCAGATATGAGCCCTCCCCTTAGATCCCATTTCAATGTTGGAGTCACAAACCAGATACGTTTTAAAAAGCAGAATGTGTCTGGCCTGATAGCTGACTCCACCTGCAGTGGGAAAAGTCATAAGTAAACACTGAGCGGGGGTGACAAATGCACCATCCGTGGGCACAGCCAGGGCGAGAGCCGGGGAGGGAAGGGTGCACGGCCCTGCCATGCACACGGTACTCTGGGGAGGGGGTTCCTGCAGCAGCCACGGGGCCGGGGTTCCCCGCCGCAGACACTGCCCTCCCCGGGTGCCGCGGACATCCGCGCCCAGGGCAGACGACTCCCCAGTTCTCTGAGAACCCCGCCCTCGCTTTTGTCTGCTTGTCTGAGAACCACCGCCCATGGGCAACCTGCATCTTCCAACTTTGGTTTTTCTGTCTAGTTTTTTGTCCTGTTATCAAGGGTGGTGAGTCTCCCTCAGATGCTCTACAGGAGGAGTTTGGAAAATGACTTCGGTCTGGGCAACAAGAAGTTACAGCAATACTGAAGGCATATGGTCACCTAGTGATCAGAGAATTTTTGTCCTGATTTCACGGCAGGAAAGTGATGACCCCAGAGCCAGGAAGCTGGCACTGGTCCTGCACAGTAGCTCCCGTCTCCGGCTGGCCGGGCGCGGTCTTCCTAATTGTACCATCTGCGGTTACGATTTTGATTAACATTTTCTTGGAATCAGCTTTGAACTGACACCTTTCTCTTTGTCTTTTAACACAACTCGTCCCAGACAATGTGATTATTCATGTTGGTTATGTAAGTTTTTTTCTTCTTAAAACACATTACTACAAGTACAGACCACTTAGCACGCATCAAACGTGTCACCTGCGCACCACAGGAAGCGATTCGTGGACCCTGGCAAAGCATGCGCCGTGGACCCCGGCAAAGCATACAGGAGCTGGTGCCCTGTGCGGACGCCACAGTGTTGATGACCCTCGGGGCTTGAGGTGGGGTGGCCCTATTCCCCCTCCTCCAGGGAGTACCCCTGGACCTGCCGTCACACTTTTATTTGGAATGTGGATCGCCTGAAGTGTGTCGAACATGTTACTGACATAAACACACGCATGGAAAACAAAAGCCCCGCCTCCGCGTGTGTCCACGTGGGTTCTGTGACGACAGGGGTCTGTTTTGCTCACTGCTGTCTTCTCAGTGCCCAGAACAGTGCCGGGCACCTAGTAGGTCCTCAGTAAATAATAATGAATACATGCGCGGATGAGTAGAAGGAGGAAACAGACTCTCTCCTTCTGGCCTTGTTTTCTTTTTCTATCTCCAAACCTCAGTGGGGCTAAAGTGATCCTTTAATGTGCAATGTGATTTTGTCACCGGCTCCTTAGACTATCTTGTGACCCGTCCTGGTTTGCATGAGTCTGTAGAATCGTGCCCCCACCCAGTTCCAGTGTCGAAGCCCTGACCCCCCAGTGTGATGGTGTTTGGAGAGGGGCCCTTGAGAGGTAATTAGATGGGGTCATGAGGGTGGGCCTCAAGATGGGATCACTTCCCTATCAGAGGAGAAAGAGGGGCCAAGTGAGGACACAGGGCAGAAGGTGGTTGTCTACAAGCCAGGACGAGGGACCTCACCAGCAGCCAGACTGGCGGGCACCTGGACCTCATACTTCAGGCTCCAGAGTTGCGGGAAATACGAGTCCGTCTGTTAAAGCTGCCCCGTCTGTGGTACACTGTTATGGCTGCCTGAGCTGGCGTAAGACATGTGACGGAGGCCAAACCCCTTAGGAGGATATTCAGGGTCCCATCTGCCTTTACTTAGAAGTCGCACCTGAACCTCCAGTCCCTTCATGCTGGACCCGTCTGTGTGTTCTTAGATGCGCTAAGTTCTCTTCTCTGCAGCTTTTCCCCATGCTGTTCCCTCTGCCTGGAATGCTCTTCCTCCACTGTCCCCTGGGGAGCTCCTCAAGGACTCGGTGTCCTTCTCACATCCAAGAGATGCCTTTGCCGACCACCTTCTCCTCCGTCCACCCTTCCCTGTGTCCCAAAGTGCGTGTGATTGATTTCCCCTTCGTATCAGCCAGGACAGGCAAGTAACAAATTAATCTTGAAGCCTCAGTGATTTCACACAGTCAAGGTCTGTTTCTCACTTGGGTTCACATGTTCAGAAATGTTCAGTGGGGTCCCCCTTTCCCCATCATCACTTAGGGACTCAGGCTGTTGGAGGCTCCCCTTCTGGGCACAGATGGGGCAGAGAGTGTCCAGAACTCACTCTTGCCCCTTAACTACCCTGAACTGAAGTGCTACATGTCACTGCTCACCATCTATTGGCCAGAGCTAGTCACCTGCCACCAACCTAATGGGAGAGAGGTGGGAAAATGTATGAATTTCTCTTGTGCGCCCAGGAAAAGAAAAATAAAACAGAATGGTGTCTGCCATATATACATACATACATACATACATACATACATACATCATAGAACATTCTACATGACTTGCAACTGCCTGTTTATTTTCTGCTCATTCCCCTCCCTGACCGAAGTTCCTCTGGTCCCCAGACTTTAGTTTTTCCCCAGTTTTACCCTTGGCACCCAGCATAGTGCTGTCCTGAGGGGCCATGGGGGTTTGAGAGGGTCCCCACGGCCCGCCCGGCCTCGTGCTCTGAGAAGGCCACCTGCTCTCCCAGGCGTGGCCCTGATCTCTCTGATGCCCTACGTGCATGTGCTGCCTGCCGTGAGACTGCTTCTTCGTCCGTCTCCTCTCACTGTCTCCCAGGACGTCAGAAGATGCTGACACTGATGGAAAATCCTCAGGCCACTCCATCTGTCTTGTCTGGTTTTCATTGTGTATTTGCGCTGTTATCTTTTTTTTTTTTTTGTCCAATAAACAAGAAGAAAGCAATGAAGTAAACAGTGTGAGGTTTAAAGGATTTTCAAAAAACGAACAATACCCGTGTTCTGTTTGGGGAATGTGAGTCCTTAGTTTACATAGACGGCTGACTACACAGCATTTGGGCGACAGCCAGCTTTCCAGGGTGAATAAGCACCTCAAAAGGGACAAATATTTTTCGCACCCTGTCAGTGAAATAGAGGCTCAAATACTGAGAAATAAATATATAGAAAGGGAAGAAAGAAAGAAAAGTCAAGGAGACCCTGACGACCTTCATCTCCAAAAGAGCTAAAGACAAGTTTTGTAGTACTCTTCGTTATACTGAAAATAGTTTTATTCTAACTCCCCTGTGGTGCTGCTCCCAAGTGAATTTTTCTAGAGTATCTCTCTTGAGATTGAACCGGGGACTTCACTCCTTAGGCCTGTTTCCTCATCTGTACAATGGAGGTAACTACAGGTCCTCATTCACAGGGTAGTTATGAGAACTAAATGGGTGGATCTATGCAAAGATCCTAGACTAGGGCCTGGTACCTGTGGGTTCCATGTGCTGTTCATTGTCACCACCGTCACCACCATGATTCTCATCCTCATTATCACCATCACCACCATCAGCACCACCATCCCCATCCCCATCATCACCCCTATCACCACCATCATCATCATCATCCCCATCACCATTACCATCATCATTGCCATCCCCATCACCATCAGCAGCACCGTCACCACCACCATCCCCATCCCCATCATCACCCCTATCACCACCATCATCATCATCATCCCCATCACCATTACCATCATCATTGCCATCCCCATCACCATCAGCAGCACCATCACCACCACCATCCCCATCCCCATCATCACCCCTATCACCACCATCATCATCATCATCCCCATCCCCATCCCCATCAGCAGCACCGTCACCACCACCATCCCCATCCCCATCATCACCCCTATCACCACCATCATCATCATCCCCATCCCCGTCAGCATCACCGTCACCACCATTACCATCATCACTGTCACCATCACCATTACTATCGTCATCGCCGTCATCGCCATCAACACCAGCAGCAGCAGCAGCATTACCATCAGCAGGTACAAACTTCATCTGATGGAGGCAATGAAAGCAGGTCTCAGGGAACCACCCTCTGGTTAGTGTTAGACGGTGGCCGTTCAATGGGAGATCAGCTTGACTGCTGAGCACTGGCCTAAAATTTCAGGATCTTGCTGTTTACCTGGCTTTTACCCCAATGAGGCACAGCCATGGAAGGCCATACACCCCACACACCCATGCATTTGACCTCTTTCTTGAAAACTCCCTGGTTCTATTCTGCTGTAAGGACCACGACATAAATGTGATGCTTGGCTGGACAGTTCTCAAGAATTCAAGCAGTATCAGACTTGATCCTCTATTACCAGGGTTGCAGAAGAGCAAACGCCGGAATGTCAACAGTGGCCACCCCTGGGAGCGGTGTTAAAAATAAGGTGCCCGCCTGTCTTGGTTGGCCCCAGTCAGCCTTGGTTTATGCCTAGCATCTGGCGTCATTATTCACAGTGCCCCCTCCCATTGCCAAAATGTCTCAGTTTGGATAATAAATTATAGGAGCACCATAATTTTGAGTGATTTCTATGTTCTTTTGGTTCATTGTTGTTTTCTAAGCTTTCAACAGGAAACTTTTGTCATTGAGTACAACAACACAAGCGACGCAGTCCCAGCCCAGGTGCCACTTTCCCCAGAAAAAGCTCCCTGTGCCCCCAGCACGGATCACTCGAGGCAGGATGCTTGAGTCCCCGGCTGTGTTCCTTGCCAGACACATGGCCAGTGGGCATTGAATACTGGCTGTCCAAGAGCAGGTTGGGAAGCCTCACCCTCAGCTTTTGGGTAACGGCTGTCCTACTGGCAATGGTGAGAAATGAAAACAGTCCTAATATAGACATGACACACAGCCTTCTCCCAGGATGCTGTCCCATTTGCTGGGAGGTGTAAGGCGAGGCTTGCTCACGCCCCCCGAGAACTTTGGCTCGCTCTGTCTGCCTGGTGCTTCCATCCAGTGGAGGCTCTTGATGCGGGAGCAGAAAAAAGTTAGCCCAGGAACCACGCCCAGGACTGAACTGCTGCGTCTGCACCTTTACACTCTGTGGGGTTTTAATAAACTCCTGCCTGCTTTTGTAGGGATTTTTTTCCACCCGCCTTTGAACTACCTTAGAACAATAACGTGCTCTCTTTTGACAGGTTGGCCTGGTGGGAAGATTGACCTTATTTCCATTCTCCTACTGAAAGTGACAACGCAGCCAAGTGCCACTTCTGGGCCAGGGGGACGCTGTGATCAGATGAGAGACAGGTTCACACCACTGCAGTGACCCTCTGGAAAAGGAAGCAACCGGGCATTTCCTCTGCACATTGTCTTTCTGCAAAATTACGAGTAAGGAATATTTGTACTGGATTGATTTTCCTTCCTTGCATGCCAGCAAAAACTTGCTAAGTTTAAGAGAAATGGAGAAAAAGTCTGCATTATTACATTTTAATGGGCAATCATGTTCAAGCAAACCAAAGTGCCTGATGACTTCCCCAGTCCCACATCTGCCCAGGGGCCATAACCACCCACACACCTAGAGGCCTGAGCTGTTCCGGGTCGCCGACTTTAGGTAAGTTGACTCTCACGAAGTGGTTTTGTAGCCGGCCGCCCCTGGGGGCCCCCCCTTCACTTGCTGCCATGTCTCCCTGGACGGCTCCTCCTAAGGTTTGGCTTGGTTGTGACTTTCCGGGACACCTCCCCTTGCCACCCCCAGTGCTCTGTTTCTCCCCATGCCTGCCACGGCCTTTAATGGTGCCTCCTGCTGTTTGACTTGTCCATTTGCTGAGTCTCCATTTTCCCTTCTAAGGAAAACTCCGTGAGGGCTGGGACTCGTAGTACTCATTACTGTAGATTCATTTCTGAGTGAGTGAATGCATGAATGAATGAATGAATGAATGAATGAATGAATAGTGGACGGATTACAGCTTGAAATGCCCGGTTCTCAAAGGCACAGTGCTTGTTGCTTCGCAGGGGACCGGGCTGGGCCGTCTCCAAGTTTCCTTCCAGTTTGTGATTCCAACACCACCCAAGGCCCTTTCTCTCCCCCAACAGAATCCACAACACCGGCTCAAATCCACCCCCTGTGGAAACTCTCCCCAAGCCCTCCCCTATCATGCACTCAGCACACAAACGGGCACTGAGCGCCAGCCGAATGCGAGCACAGCACTTGGAGGGGGTTCCCTGTGGACAGCGCGTGGAGGGGAGCAGGCTGTCCTGGGGAACAGAGATGCGGACGCAAGGAGCGGGGGACACGTGGGCTGTGTGGGTGAGGGATCTTCCCTCCATCACCCAGTCTCCTGTGCTAGACTGAGTTGGGGGTCTTCTGACGGAACCAAGGCATCTTAGTTGTGCAGATTTCCTCGTGTTTAAGACACTGTGCTCCATGCCAGCTGGAGCCCCACAGACACTCTCTGAGGCCTTTTCTCTACTCAGCGTGGGAGCCACACGGCTTAGATGGTCAACAGCTCCATCCAGCATGAGGGCAGGGAGAATTTCTGGGTCACAGCTCCCTTCAGGAGGGCACTGAAAAGCAGGCGGCAAGTAGATGCTTAGGAGAGGAGGCCCACTAGGAAATGAGGGAGGGAACATCCATGCTGTACGTTTCTTCTTGCACGCACGGGCTATTTACCAAGGGCACGGACAGGCAGTGTTCGTAGAGATATCGGTGCTCCGAGTCAATGCCTAATACCCTGCCGGAGAGACCCATCTTCTGACCTCCTGACCCAGAACATCGTGCACACTCACACCCACATGGTCACACACCCGCATATTCACATGCACCCACACATCCACACACTTGCACACACCCACATGCACGCTTTTGCAGGCACACGTTCACACACCCCCACAGTCCACCCGCAACCCCACACACTCACACACTTTTATAAGCACTCACACAGATACACCGACACTCACATACCACTCACATATTTTCACCCACACGCATTCACACACAAACACAGTTGACACACCTGCACAAAGTCTCTCTCTCTGTCTCGCCCACTCTCTCTCTCTCATACACACACACACTCCAAGAGATACTATCAAACCCAAGTCATCCCCCTCGTTTTTCAGAAAAGTCTCTAAAAAGCTGCGTTCCCAAAATAAGCAAAACATGTGAGGTATGGAACACACCTTGTGGAAGGGCTGGGTTTCATTGGCCAACCGGTAAATCAAAACACATGCAAAAGTGCTACATTTAGGAACACACTGCGACTGTATTACTCCTCGTTTTACTGGTACATCTCTAATCGGAACCAGCTGGTAATAAAGACTAGCGGTCACAGGAATCCACCCTTTGTTGAAAGCTGGGCCGGGGTGGATGCTGGAAGCTGACGAGCACCATGCAAACAGCTGTAATTGACTTGTGAGGTCAGGCTCTGGGTAGGACTCGGGGACAGAGGTGACGCTACAGCTGGTGCATAAAATGCTGGGCTCCTGGTTACCTGTGACTGTGTAAAGAGGAGCCAAAGAGAAAGGCGCCGGTTTACGAGGTTCCCCGCTGTGCCTGCCCCTGTTGACATGTCTCGGGCAGCTTTAGAATTGCCCACTCTGGGCTAGCTCTTGGTATTAATTACAGTAATCGTAATGATGACGCCCTTGATGATGATGATGATGATGATGATGGTGATGGTGATGGTGCTGCTGTGGCTGATGGTGATGATGGTGATGGCGATGGTGGTCATGATGGTGGTGACAATGATGGTGATGGTGGTGACAATGAAGGTGATGGTGGTGATGCTGGTAATGATGATGGGGATGATGGTGATGATGATAATGATGGAGGTGGTGATGATGGCGGGGATGATGGTGACGGTGGTGGTGATGGTGAGGATGATGATAACGACGGTGATAATGACAGCAACCGTTAGTGACCCAAAGCGCATGGAGCATCTCCTCATCAAAGTGCTGCAGTGTTCATGCTGTGAGAGTTGTGAGCCTGACATCATAAATGCGGTAACTTTCCTTTTTCCCTTGTGATATATCGATTTTACACATTTTCCCCCCAAACAAGGAAACTGACTTCTGAATTGTGAATTCTAGAAATGGAACATACATACTTGCCACCCCAGTTCCCCTTCCTGCCTCTAATCAGCGCGATGGGTCCACCCTTTGGAAAATTGTGAAACATTAGGAGGGTCTGTAGCATATTTTTAGCAGCTGACACCGTTCTACCCCTTCCTCTTCCCGCAGGGTTGTAAGATACGTACCTTGTGTAACACACATCCTTTAACTTTATACACAGATTTTAAAAAGAATTCTATTAATTTGAGACCTTCTGGAGGGTTCAGCATCGTAGGTGGCACTGCTAGTCTAGACCTGGGGCCAAGACACCATCTACTCGTTTGCTGCGTCTTCTCCAGGGCCTGGGCGGGCCTTAGTGACCTTCTTACACAGAATCTGCAGCTACAGTCACATTTCCTCTTGACACAGGGTATCTGGGATTCAGGACTGACTGCTGGAAGTCGGTGACATGAAATGGATCTGTCATTCCTGGAGATGTTGTAAAGAAATAACACCAGGTCCTTCCACTTAAAGCTCAATCCCTTGACTTCCACTGACCCTGTAGCGAAAGTGTGGGGTTGATCAGAATGCACTGCATTTCTACATCATGAACGTAGAAAGATTGAACCACTTTGGTGGTGAGTACTCTGTACTCAGCTCATTCCATCCATTCAGGAAAACTACTGTTTGCAGTCAGACAGTCGATTCACTTTAGCTGTCAAGGTGGCCATGTGTCTGCTCTGCTTACAGCCCCTTACTGAGAAAAATGCCCCCTTCAGAGCATTGCCCCACCCCTGGCACTGTGCTCCACACCACTTTGCTGTTGGAATGTAAGCTCCACGAGGGCAGGGACTTAATCTGTCTCATTCCCTGCTGTGCCTCATTGTCTTGAACTATACCTGGTGCAAAGACGTTCAGTGTATTTATTGAATCAGTGAATGAGTGAGGGGCACCTACAGATTTCTGAGTCCCTGGACAGAAGGGTGACATTCTCTTGGGGAAAATGTCCAGCTATGGTATCCCCTTGGCTATCTCCTTGAACTTGGAGAGAACAGCAAGGAGAGGAAGCCCCAACTTGTATTTCCAATAAGAAGTGCATGAATTTTACATTTGTTTTTGTGACCGCGGGAGCCCCCTTGTGATGAGTCACCTGCCAGCGGAGGTGCAGCTCTAGAAATCGGGGCGGCCCCTGACTGCAGTACGCCTTTCCCGCCATTTTTGGAGCTGGTGCCTATGAAGGGGACACACGAGGGCTCCACAAGCGGACCCGACAGAGCGTGGGCCTGGGGGTCTGACTTGCTTTCCTGGCATGTTCCTCCTGCTTTGCTAAGGCAACGACAGGGCTCGAGCTCCTCTCTCACGAATCAGGCCTCTTGGCCTTTCCTGGCTCCGGTTTCGGCACCGTGTTGGGACCTGCCTCCACGGCAGGCTGGAAAGGGAGGGAACAGAGCTGTGTGTGTCTTTGGGGCAACAGGACAGGGATGTAAGAGGCTGAGGCTTCCAGACAGAAGAGCAAACACACCCCTCCCCACCCCCCGGACGTGGGCAACTGCTGGAGACCTACGTTGCAACATCTCTGGGAAGACTTTCCAAGACCTGAGGATGATACCGGGTTTCCTTGGTGTGTCTGATGGATTCCAAAGCGGTGCATTTGCCCTGTTGAAGGTTCCTTGAAGTGACAAGGGCTGTCTGCTCTCAATGAACAGGATGCGCCGGGAGATGGGAATCTCCTTCTCATGAGGCATGATCCTTAATGCCTTAGAGGACCCATGTTGGCGAGGAATTTAGAGGGAGCATGGATCCCGAACGAGTGAAGTCTAATGAATGAAAACAGTCCTTTCCACACCCCTCAACCCTCCACCGAGCTGGTAAGGTGTCCAAGTGGATCACTGCCAAGAATTTGGACCCTCACTCTGGAATGAAAAGGACTGAGAAATTTCTCTTGCCTTCAGAAAAGACACAGCTCTCCTTCTCTCTATCCCTGGCCTTCCCTCCAGATGCGCCTTTTAATATTGTGGTCCCCAAAGGGAATGTGAGACCACGACCTGGCTCACGAAGGCCCTCAGTGGGGAAGGCTGGGCCGTAATGACGTTAGTGCAAGCCAGCATCATTTTTTCCAATGTCAAAAGGAGTGTCAACACCAACGATCTCACCTTCCTTTGTCCTAAAAGAACACAGATTTTGTGCAAAAAGGCAAAATGCCCAGCTATCGCACTGTCACTCCCAGCCTCCCTCACCACTGTGGGATCCAGAGCGGCCGCCACCATTGCCTTCATTAACATTGTCTCGGTGAGGACGGAGGGAGAGTGGGTGGTGCCGAAGGAGCCCTGACGCCACCCGTTGGTGCCGAAACTGATAGAGAGACATCTGTGACCAAAAGTGACAGCCGCGGAGCCTGGGTTCACATCCCAACAGGCCCCAGGTGTGCGTCCCGGGACAAGTGACTCTTCCCGTGCTTCAGTTTCTTCCCTGTCTGCAGAGCAGGGGTAATGATGGCACGTGATGGAGGGGTGACAGGAGGGGCAGAAGACTGGGGGGCGGGGGGTGCTGCTACTGAAGGTGTTGTTATTGCCCCGATCGCCACTAGGAATCACAAAACCGCTTGATCTGCCCTTCCCAGGACTTCCTGGTGTTGCTGGCGGTCATTCTGTTTCTTTTCTCGAGTATGTCCTCGCCCTAAATCCAAGAAGACGCTGTGGAGACACTCATTTGCTTGGCACAGACCAGGGTGGGTGCCCAGGTGCAAACGCAAGAAGTCGGGCTGTTCTGGAAAAGAGGAGGACTGGCCGAGGGTGGGGGGCGGAAGCCGGGGAACACCCTCCGTGCACGTGGGCCACGCGTCTTCCTCAGCGCGCGCATGCACGCACACACCTGCCGCCTGGCCTGTGGTCTGCCCATTCTTTCTCCCGAAATGCCCCGTGCCCCCTCTGCCGAGTCAGCCCCCCGCTAATACGGGAGCAGTAGACTGCCACTGTGTGCCTAGGCGGTGTTTCATTTACTTTCCGCGACGCCTCTGCAAAGCAAAGTAGCCACATCGCCTCCATTTTACAGATGAGGAGAGTGAGGGGTAGAGAAGGGAGTTCGTGGTGCCCAAAGACACCCAACCAGTGTTCAGCAGACACCCCAGTCCTTTCTCCCCACTGGCTCCTTGAGGCGTCTTGGGGTTCCTTGGAACCTCGTTCGAAGACCACGGCCCTAGCCACTCTGTCCCGGGTCTGTCCAGTCTCTAGTGTGGTTACCAACGGGGCTTTGGTCGTCTTTTGTCGTGCCGAGGCGCTAAGGGGCAAAAAATGCAGCATGCGCTGTGCCCAGCGGGGATCACCAGGTGCTTTGACGGCGAAATGCTTTCCTTCCTAAATCTGGAAGTGGCTGGTCTTCCCCACAGGCACATTCTTGCCCACCCACAAAGCCTGGGACCTAAAGTTCTCTGGTTAACAAGCCCCCGAGGGCGCCGCGCTGAGGCGAGCAGGTACTTTTCAGGCAGCTGGTTGGAGCCCGACGCGAACTTTCCGCTGGCGCATCCCAAGGGGCAGCTTGGCTCGGTCTCCATGGCGACAGCATCAACAGGAAAAGGAGCAGGGGCCTCTGCCGTCCTTGGCAGGACGGTTCCCCATTTCCCTTTAGGTCTGGTGCTGCCTCACCGATGGAATAAAAATGGAACGCGGGATATATTTACACTCGCCGAGTTAGCAGCTGAAAAGCTCATGTGTTTGCTGAAATGTGCACAAAAATGAAATCTCAACTCTGCCACTGGCCCTGCTCCCACTCACCACAGGGTGTCTCCTGATTATTAAATGTGTGTTTGATAGAAGTTTTGACAGCTATCTGGTCTCAGATGTGGAGCTACAAGTTAATTCGGAGTCCCAGGCGATACCTTCATAGGTGTCTGTCGTCGGTTAGTGGTGATGGCCCATCTCCCCTGGAGGAAGAGGTCCCTTCCTCACGCAGGAGGTGCAGTAAAGGTATTTGCATGGAGACAGTGGGGGTGGGACTCCTGGGCTCCCCCTGCTTCAGGTGCCGGGGGAAGCTGGGCATTGGCCAAACCAAAGAGACTTCCAAGATGGGACTTGGGCAGCCTTCCAGGATACCCTAAGTCCCGGGGCACGGAGGAGAGCTGAAGACACGTGCACCAGAAGTAGACAGACCCAGCTTTCCGACTGTCCTTTAATTTGCCAAAGTCTGTGCTCCGAGGTGGGCTGGGAGGCATTTATTGGAACTTTTACCGGCTGTCCGTAAGCTAAGGCTCACCCAGGAAGCTGTAAGATGTGGCTCTGTCCTCCCAACTGCTGGTAAGATGTGAGATTCTTCTCCCAGCCCCTAGGCTCTGAGTCATCTGCACCAAAAAGGGGTTCAGGAATCTACATGTTCATAATATCTGGCATTTCTGATACGGCTGTGAGTGAGTCACATGTTGAAACACAAGCCGCTGAGCTGAGGTTCTCAAACTCTAGCACACCCTGGACCCCTGCCGGTCATGTGAAAACACAGGTGTCCAACCCTCCCCGCAGCCTTTGACACAGCAGTTCTTAGATGGAGCTCTAGAATCTGTACTTTAACATTTTTTTTTTTTTTTTTTTTTTTTTTTTTTTAGTTTTTAAGCAAGCTCTCCACCCAGTGTGGGGCTGGAACCCACAACCCCGAGATCAAGAGTCGCACGCTCCACCGACTGAGCCAGCCGGGAGCCCCTAGAATCTGCGTTTCTTTTTCTTTCTCTTTTTTTAAATGTTTATTTATATTTGAGAGACAGAGAGTGCAAGTGGGGAAGGGGCAGAGAGAGAGGGAGACACAGAATCCGAAGCAGGCTCCAGGCTCCAGGCTCCGAGCTGTCGGCACGGAGCCCGACGCGGGGCTCGAACTCCCGAGACGTGAGATCATGACCTGAGCCCAAGTCGGACGCCCAACCGACTGAGCCACCCAGGCTACCCTGAGAATCTGCATTTGTAACAAGTTCTCAGGTGAGGCTTTGCTGGTGTCCCTGGGACCCCACTTTGAGAAAAAAAAATCTTTTCCCGTCTTGGAGAAAAAAAATCAGCTGGGTCATGTCAGAGCCTCGAAGGAAGGACTATCATGCCTTCCTCATGTTTGTATCCTCCAGCAAGGATGAGTGATCTCATTCTTGGCTAATTGAATTCAGCTTGAGGACTTTTAGAAAGTTCCAGTGACGTTCTAATCTGGGTGGTTGGGGGAGGTTCCCAGCGTCAGTGTGTTTCGAACAAGCTGTCCTCCCCCAGGTGCAGCCAGAACCGAGAGCCCACACCTCAATATCCTTCGCACTGAAACGAATTTCAGTTTTTATGTCGGTTCTTTGTTGAGTGCCCATTGTCTGCCTTCACTGGACAGTTCTGGATAGTTACTGATGGTTGTCACGTCATCAAGTGCCCACTGTCTTCCGAGTACTGTGCGAGAGGGTGGGGATGGCAGAAAGGGGCAGGGCGTGAAAACCTTCCGGAAAAAGGCAGAATCCGAGCTGAACAGTGCAGGCAAAGGCAAGAAGCCCATTCCAGGCTGATGCGACAGCCTCCCGGTGCTCAACCCTGGAACGGCATAGAATATTCAGGAAACCTTAGCAGGCTCGTGTTGCTGGAGCATGGAGGGTGACGGAAGGAGAGACGTTTAGAAGCCTTTGGAGCATCAGATTATAGTTAATTTCCCCCAGATGGGAGCTGGAGGTGTGGCCACCAGCCCTGTTGTGGCCACAGGGTGGGATGGGGCCTCACCTCTGGGGGGGCAGGAAGCCAGCCCTTTGAGTTGCCTTCCTTTGAAAAGCACGGACTCTGATCTTTTCCCGTGAACCTTTGGCCAGGGTCCCTGCTAGAGCCCCGGCGTCCTTCTCTGAGAAACGAGCAGGAAGATGGGGAAGACGGACAGCTTGCTGGGAGAGTTGGTCCCTGATCGCCTTCCTGTCTCGCGTGTGGGTCCCGCTGTCGGTGAAGTGACTTTGGGCGGGAAGTGAAGGCCTCTCTAGCTCTCTCTTCAGAAAGTCATCTTCAGGGAAACCCTGGAGGCCACAGCTTTCCGCGGCTCTTCTCTGGAGCGCCTGGCGTCTCCCAGGCTCTCGCGTAGCCCGCCTCCTCACCACGCCCCCCCCACCGCCCCTCCCCGGACACCCTGTCGCAGAGGGAGGCGCCGGCCAGTGGGGTGGGCAAAGTCAGACTCGAAAGGAGGAAGTCAGGACATCTTGGGTGTGGGGGTCCTTGGGGGGCTGGCTTGAGAAGGGGCAGTGGCCGAGCGGAGCCTTGGACCCCCGAGGCCAGGGCGGGGTTCTGGGCTGTGCGTTCATCTGTGGGCCGCCTCGCTGTCCTCTGGTTGGCGTCCTGTCCCATCACTTGGGCAGCCAGTGCCCTGCATTAATTCCTCTGTTTTCAATACTCGGTGCGTTTTCAACTCTCCTGTTTGGACTCTAACTTACACAGATGGCAACTGGGTTTCCTCTTGTGTTGTGACAGGAAGAAAGGGGACACTCGGGGACCTGCAGTTTGTTCACAGAGTATCCGGGAAGAGTGGCAGGGCCCGTAAGCCTCGTGGAGGACGGTGGCCGTGATCTGAGGGCCGTGGGCAGCCCCTGCCATGCTTCCAGAGGCTTTGGGGGGTGGTGTGGCATGATCAGACGGTCCTCATGGAGGCATGAGAGCCAGAAGCACAAGGCAGATGCCGGGAGTGTCCTGAAATGAAGACCCGACTCTCACAGGCCAGCACGTGCCCGGGGCCCTGAGAAATGGGATCCCAGGGAGCTCGTGGGCACAGGCTCCCAGATTTCAAAGGCCAGTCTCTTTGGGGGCTCTTCTCACCCCTCCTGTGAAACGGAACAGTGTATCAGGGCCTGGGTGTCGAGGGGAGAGGACTCCAGGAGCCAGTGAGAGGCGGAGGGGGACGGGGGGCTACGGCAAAGCCAGCAACAAAGAGCCCAGTGACCCAGCGAAGCCTGAAGCAGCCCAGACATGAAAGGAATATGCTGGAAAAATTAACTCAGTGTTTGCTTTGGGAACCAGTCTGACGGCTCTTAATCCAGTGGGTGTGTGTGTGTTGCAGCTCACGGGACGTCCCAGCTCCCCGGCAGGGCGACAAAGAGCCGTTTGTGAGGTTTGCATCCACACCCCAGCGGCCAGGACCACGCCCCTGCCACTGAGCAGTGGTCCTGCCTGGTGGGTTTCCAGCGCTCTCCAAGTGGCCTGCTCTGAGGCTGCCTGTTTGTTGATTCCTCCTCCTCTTCCCGCATTGATGTTCCCACTTTGGAAAGATGAATGGCCAGACCGTGTCCATTAGATGGGGGGAGGGATGGGGGCAGGGAGGGCTGGTGTAAATGGGGGGGATGGGGTGGGGCGGGGAGGGCTGGTGTAAATGGGGGGGGATGGGGGCGGGGATTCCCTCTGGTCCGTCAGCCCTGCTGTCCAGCGGCATCGTAGTGCACACGCACGCACGCGTTTCTGGGACGGGAATCTGATTACACGTGTTTGAAAAGAAGTCATGTTTCGAATTCCTTTCCCCCTGTTTTAACCAGACCAGCCCCAGGGAAAGGGCCACAGCCAAAATTCATAGACAAACACAAGAAGTGACTTCTTAGATTTTCGAGCTTTCTGAGCCCTCCGGTCCTACCTTTTGAGGGCGAGTTTGATGACTTTCCAGAGTACCCTTGGCTCTTGTTTTACTGACTGAATTGAGCAGTGACCCCACTCTGTATGTTGACCCACAGACATACTATGTACGAAGCCACCGCCTTGGTGGTCCAGTCTTGTGGGCAATGTAGTCATTTAGAGAAGCCAAGTTGGGCAACCAGAGCAAATTTCAAATTTAATTTTAAACTTAATTTTAAATCTAATTTTTATTTTTAAAATTTTTTAATGTTTATTTTTGAGACAGAGGGAGACAGAGCGCTAGCAGGAGAGGGGCAGAGAGAGAGGGAGACACAGAATGGGAAGCAGGCTCCAGGCCCCGAGCTGTCAGCACCGAGCCCGACGTGGGGCTCGAACCCACGAACCGCGAGATCATGAGCTGAACTGAAGTCAGACGCTCAACCGACTGAGCCACCCAGGCGCCCCTAAATTAAACTTTAAATTTTAAATGTTAACCCCAGGGCTAGCTCACACCTATCAGCCAACGTGAGGAGCGTAAGCGGGTCAAAGCAATCTGCCTCCCTTTTGCTCTCCCGTCCATCCCCCAGCTTCACCACAGACGCTCCCCTGCCTCTCTCCCAAAACAGAAAGGAGGCCTGCCTCTCCTCTCTGTTGGTGACCAAAATGCTAGTCTGGGGAGTCAGCCTGCCGGGGGATAAGGCCAGCTGGATGCTGAATTCCCTTCGTCGGGTGTACGTGCCTCAGGGTTAGCACAAGCAATCGTCATCCTCCGTGCGTATCTGTCGCCGTCACCAAAAAAGAGGACACGTGAAGGACGCCTGTCGGGTTTTCCTGTCTCCTGACCCTCAGTCTGTGGCGGGCGCTTCCTGCTCAGGCACCGCCAGTGGGTGAACCTCATCCCGGCCCTTCGGTCTAATGTCCCGGGTGAGCCTTTGGACTCTCCTCTCCAGCCAGGCAGGACGTGCCTCGGCCCCGCTCTTGCCTGTGGGTCCCCAGGCCCCCCAAGCATGTCCTTCACTCCTGCTCCCCTGTGTGTGCCCGGGTTCAAACTCCTCCATCCTGCTCGGAAACCTGGGAGCCGACACCGTGGAGCCGTCACGGCAGCCCAGGTGGGGAGAGAGAGGAGACCCTCGATTCCCGTACGCCCCTTTCATGGACGGCCTCGGTTACTGGTGGCTCAGTGCAGTTCTAACTGAGAAGATCAGTTATGATTATCACCTTAATATAAAAATAATACTTGGGGGCACCTGGGTTAAGCGACTGCATGCTCTCAGGAGCCCTGTCCCTGGCCAACCATGTCCCTCCTGGCCTGCACGGCCCACAGTGAGAAGCCAGGTGTGGTGGGCACCACGGCACGTGCACCCCCGTTCAGCCCCTCCCCTGCTCTGCCATCCCGTCTCTCGATGGGATGAGCATCCTGGGTCACCACCCAGAACTGCCTGGTGTCGTAGGGAACTGAGGCCTGGCAGTGACCTGGGTCCTCATGGGCGCTTGGCTGCTGGTGGGCCCAGCGCCCTGCACACGTTCTTGGACCTCTTTGGGCGTCCTTGACTGCCTTTGTGCATCGAGGGGGTGAAGCAGGGGCGCCCCGCCTGAGACGCAAGCTCATCGGGGCCCTCGGAGGGGTGTGGTGATGAACGGGGGCTTTGTGGTCAGAGGGAGTTAGGTTCGAATCCCAACTGAACTCAGGAAGGTCGCTTAACTTCTTGCATTTCTGCAGCTGTGAAGTTGTCTCTCTGGAACTGGTCCGTAAAGTAAGAATGATAAGGGCACCACCTGCGACAGCGGGAGTTGAGTTAGGTCTCCAGGGCCGCCGTGACGAATTGCCACAAACCGGGTGGCCCACGTGACAGAGCCGTATTCCCTGACAGCTCTGGGGACCACACGTCTGAAGTGGGGGTGTCGGCAGGGTTGGCTCCTTTTGCAGATTGTGAGGGAGAATCTGTTCTGTGCCTGTCACCCGACTTCTGGTGCCTTCTGGTGTCCCCCGGCTCGTAGATGCGTCCAGCCTGTCTCTACCCTGTGTGACCGTCTCCGGGTCCAAATTCCCCCTTTTTACAAGGACACCGGTCAGATTGGATCAGGGCCCACCCTAATGACCTCGTCCTCGCTCGATCGTCTGCGAAGACCCTGTCTCCGAGGTCGCATCCAGCGGTGCGGCGCGTTAGGACTCCGGCATCTGTGATGGGGCGAGGGACACAGTTCAGCCCGTAGCAGGAACCGACTGAGAAAATCCGTGTGGAGAAAGCCCTCTCCCGCAGCACCTGCAGACGCTCGTTAGCATCACTAACGCTGCTGTCGCGGGGCTGTCTTCCTTTATGACGCATCACGAGACGAGCTGCACCAGGTTTACGCTGACAAGAGCAGAGCAGTGCCCAGCCCCGTTCCAGGACTTCCGTCCTGAGGGTTCAGCTGACTGTCAGTGGCAAGCCTCGTCGTCCGTTCGCGCCCCCCTGTGATCAGAGCTGGCTGCCTGGGAGCTGGAACCGACTCCTCGCGGCCACTAGCTGGACAGACAGACCCAGTCAAGGGGTCAGAAGTTCCAAATCTCCCCGAATTCCTCCAGCCTCGAGGTTTTCTTTTTTTTTTTTACCACGGAATGAAATTCATTCAAAAGCATCTTCATTTTCCATAGAACTTGCCAGCAGCAGGGAGGCGAGGCAGAAAAGCGTGGCTGGAGATTCTAGCTCCTTCCGTCCCCAGCTCTGGCTTTCTTGAAATCGGACCTTGTCTTCTCTTTCGTTCTCTCCCTCTCCTGCTGTCCGTGGCGGAGAAATGAAAATACGCACCTCTTTCATCCGCGGTCCCTGGCCCGGGGTTACGTGCTCTCTGAGAGGTGCTGCGCGCGTCCCGGGTGAGGGGGACAGCAGGTGACGACTGACCGCGGGTGAGCCGAGAGCGTCAAGGCAGTTTTCTTGCTGGGATTCTCCCACTGCCCCTGATCAGTAAATCGTCTTCAAAGTGAGACCAGCCTCCACACGGCTGAGTGGTGACCTAAAAAATTAACGCTGATAGGAGATGGGAAACACACCCGCCTCTGAGTAATCAGTTCTAGTTTTTTTTTTTCAAATCTGAGTGGAATCTGTGTGAAATTCCTTCCCTCGAATTATAAACAGAAACCAACGTGCTTTTCGGTTGGGCTTTTCTTTTTTTGTGAGGTTTTTCCCACAGACAAAAGGGATTTTCACTTTCGGGAGAAGGGACTGCCAGAGGCAGGAGGGTCTTAGGCGGACGTGGACCAGGGGCCCCCGCTTGTGACCCGGCCCGGGACCCGCCTCCACTCCTGTGATACCAGCTGGCTTCTCTGGCGCTGGTGCTCCAAACTGGCGGCTAGTGTGGCTTTGCCCTCCGAGTCTGAATACTGCACAGTATGCAGGGAGAGAGAGAGGGGAAGAGAGAGAGAGAGAGAGAGAGAGAGAGAGAGCACGTCTGCCGCTCTCAGAAGCCCGATGGAAAAGCGGTAGAGATGCAGAGGGGAGGAAGTGCCCCACGCTGGAGGAGACGGGCTGCAGGCTCTGCCACGGGGCAAAGAACCCAGGCCAGTGGAGACTGGAGGTGCGGGATGTGCCTGAAAGGCTGACCATCCCTAACAGCGCAGGCCTGTGATAGCTTTTCGGCAATGCCAACGTCCAGAAAGCTGAAAACCTAAGTTTTAAAAACCCTCAATTGGCAACAGAATAGTTCCTGAACAGACACGTGGCTATTCCTCATCTCCATTTAACCGAATGCCCAAACCCGCCGGGGAAATGCCGTGGTGTGGGGCGTATACACCGCCTCTGAAGTCCATAGAAGTTCTGACTTCTGCACACACCCGCCCCCGACGGTGTCAGTAGAAGGGACTGGGGGCCTGTCACCAGCAAGCAGGTGTCCCCATGCAGTGCATCGGGGGTCGCAGACGGGCAGCTTGCCGGGAGACCTGGAGGGATTTCCCTTTGGGGACCGCCATGTTTCAAACACTCCCCTATTTCAATGTCTTTGGTTGGGAGCAAAGTCCCACCTGAACGTTTGCTGTTTCTTCCCTTTGGGTCACCTGCCTGTCCCTGCAGACGTCCAGGCTGACAACCTGCCACGGGATCATCCTCCTGAAACAGTGTCCTTGTAAGAGGAGTGATGACAGACACAGACTGTCCAGCTTGCCGGTTACGATTCGTTCATTCGCTCGCTCACTCATACCTTCATTCACCAAGTGACGGTGGACCCATGCTCCCTTACAACATCGTCAGTGACAGGGACGGTGAAGTGTGTAGGTGGCAGTGCGTAGGGTTCTCCAGAAGCAACACCAATAGGATACTGGACACATAGATGCGTAAGAGGAGATTTGTGATCGGAATTGGCTCACGTAGTTACGGAGGCCGAGACGTCCTGTGGTCTCCCGCTTGCAGGCTGGAGAGCCGGGAAAGCTGGGGTGCAATGCAGTCCGAGCATGAAGGCTGGAGGGGGGTGGCTGAGGGTGGGAGTCACCACGTGAGTCCAAATGCCTGGGAACCGGGAGCGTCAGCTGTGCAAGGACAGGAGAAGATGGTGTCCCAGCTCCTGTGGAGTCCAAATTCACCTTCCTCCACTGTTTTGTTCTGTTCCTCCCTCAGTGGACTGGGTGAGGCCCCCGCTGTCTGCGATTCCGGTGCTAACCTCCTCCAGAAACACCCTCCCACACTCCCCAGAAATAACATCTCACCCGCTATCTGGGCCCCCGGAGGCCGGTCAGGTTGACACACAGGCTTAACCATCGCGGGGAGTAAGAACCCGGAGGCCCCGTTACTTGCACAGCTGAGACCATCCCTTAGCTGGTGTTTGCCGAGCCCTCTCTCTGGGGCGGGCTCTGGGTTGTGCCTCAGGTTTGCGTTTGGTATTCAGAGCTGCCCAGTGACGGGGCACCGCTGTTAGACCCATGTCACAGATGGGGAAGCTGAGGCTCAAAGGTGTCTCGTCACTTGTCCCGGATTCTACAGCCAGAAAAGCACAGATCCCAACCTGGCCATCTGTCCTCGGCCCCTTCACGGCACGTGTGTACTAATGATGCTCGAGGAGGTCACTTTATTATCAGTGCCCCATGGAAGATCTCCAGACAGTATATGTGTCATCTGCACCTATGACACTTCTGGACGGACGCGGACGACAGAAAAGGATTCTCTCCGATCGGACCCTTCTGTCCTCCTGGAACTTAACATGCACCGGAGTGAACCAGACGGGAAGGAAGCAACAGAAGAAACAAAGGAGCTCATTTCGGACCATGAGGAGCAGGAATGATCAAGGTGAACGAGGAAGGCAGCAGGGCTCCTTTACGTGGTGAGGCCCGGGGAGGCCCCAGAACTCAGCACGTGACCTGAAAGGTGAGGAGGTCCTGCGGGTGGGGGTGGGGCAGCACACACGGAGGCCTGGGGCTCACAGGGCACCCTCGTCCAGCTGGACATGGACATTTAGTCTCACTCTGTATCATCTCTGCCAGGTGGGCAGGACGGGTATTATCCGTGGAACGCTCAGGCTACTCTTTCCTTGGTATTGTGGCCGGGAAATTGAAAGGAAACATTGCAAGAACTTTCCAGTAGAGTCCAAACGCTGGAATGAAGACAGTGAGGCCTCTAGCCCTGTTCTGCTGCCTATTAACCAGTTTAGTAACCTGCTTACTAACTATGGCCTTGGACAAACCCATGTGCATACAGACATACGGGTCTGTTTTCTCTCCTGTAAAGCAGACGCTGACCCTCCTTGCTGGGGTCCTCGTGAGACTAACTTCATGATGAAAGACGTTCATCAGCTGTCTCAAGTGCAAGATGGACGGTCCTATCAATGTTGATACTATTGTTGTCATAGATGGTGGCACCTTGAACTGTGGAAACAGTGATAAGTGTTTTCTAGAAGCCGCAGCAGTGATGAGATCAGATGACAAGCCTGAGCACCAGCTATGTGTTCATCTGACTGACACGACTGAAGGTTCCTGCGGAAAAGACAGATTTCCAGTCAACACTTTGCTGTCCAGATTTCATGGCGACTTCGGGCAAGATGCAGATGTCCTGGGGTTTCAGTGGTCTCCTCCGGACACATGAGAACGTCTGAAGGACCTGTGCCCACGGTCCTGGCCTCCATGACACCTGCCGGCCTGCAGCTCACGGTTGTCCCCAGCCGTGCCCCCGAGCCCCCTCCCTGTCTCTGAACCCCCCAGGCTCCCAGGGGACCAGCTCATGAGGCCAAGTCCTCCTCATCGCCGTGGACAGGAACACTGATGGCCCCCTTGCCCGGCTATTCTAGGTGGACTCTTCCTTGAGGAAGGTGCCAGATCTCATAAACCCAGCTCCTTCTCTCCTGACCCTCTGCCCTTCTTCAAACGGGCTTTTAGACCCTTAAAAACCATGTGGTTTCACTTTCAACTGTATCCGAGCTTAGAGCATGTTGTTTTGGCTCAAGGACAGAGGCTGGGGGGGGGGGGGGAGGGGGCTCGAGTTCCCAGATGTGAGCTCAGTGATGTTAATGAGCGAGCCTCTGGCAAAGGCCCCCAGAGCTGCGATCCACCCTCCGAGCCGCGGTGGTCTGGCCGCGTCCGTCCGCCACGGCTCTGAGCCTCCTGCACGACAGCCTTTCTACTCGCCGATGGTCTTACCCCAAGGGCCCCAGGCTGGGCTAGATGTACAAAGGTATGTTCCTGCCCCCATCTGCTGACTCCAGTTTATTGGGTTCAAACCTTATACGATTTGGAGATGCTTCTTTAAGGAAAATAACTCAAGGAGAGCCTGGGTGGCTCAGTCGGTCAAGGGTCCAACTTCGGCTCGGGTCATGATCTCACGGTTTGTGAGCTTGAGCCCCGCGTCGGGCTCTGTGCTGACCGCTCAGAGCCTGGAGCCTGCTTCCCATTCTGTGTCTCCCTCTCTCTGTGTCCCTCCCCTGCTCGTGTTCTCTGTCTCAAAAATAAAAGCATGAAGAAAATAACAAAAAAATGAAAAGCATCACTGAGTCCACATTAACGTAATAGTTTTACTAATTAATAGCCCGACACACACCTGTAATACTTCTTTTTTCCGGTCTTTTCTGGGGCTGCCTCTTTGACCTCCTCTTACGTGACGCCAAGTTGGTCCCATCATTGTCTACAGAGGGAGAAGGAAGGTGTATTTCTGTGTGATTTCTGGCAGTTGACGCACGAGTTGCTTCTCCCCACGATGCCCTAACTTTCTTCCACCTGGATTGGAGACCCCACCTGCAAACGTTGCCGGAAACTCCAAGACTATCATCAACTTTAGGGAAATTCCTGTGGAATTTCTTCCATATAGGAGCTTTCGTTACCATCTGGATGTTTTGTTCTAACCCAACGTCGGGATGTTGGTCTCCTGTCTCACGAGTGTCGCTATCTATCTCCATCTGCCCCTTGATTCTTTAATAGAGGAATTTAAACAACGACCCCAAACAGGGTACCCTTCAGATATGTCCAAATTAGGAATCTGTAATTTCTCACTTGCTTTATTGAAATATCCCAAAATGCCTTTCCAAATTCCAGTGATAACGGCAAACTTAATCAAATCTACCGTTCCCACCAAGAACGACTTGAAAGGTTGTGGTGCACACATCGTCCTGTCCACCGCACTGTCCACGCGTTCCTGGTGGAAATGAATTTCCATTTGACTGTGACTCCAAGAAAATCAAGTCCTGCGTTTACGACCCTGTTTACGATCTGTTGCATGGAATTTTCCACAGACTGGTGGCGGGGCCTGTGCACCCCACACCTCGTGTGCCCTCTACCACCGCGCTCGTCTCGTGTCTGGCATTGCGGACATCTTTGTCTTCCGTGAAGGTTCTGCACCTTCAGTTTGCGGTGGCCGGTGAGGCAGCACTGAGCAGCCTGCGTGGCCTGGAAGACCTGCCTCCACCAGGAAGCCGGCTGTGTCCCAACCGTCCCGAGAGATGCCAGCGCCTCTGTCTGTCCTTCACAGCCCAGACCCCGCTCATCCACTTGGCCACATGCCGAGACTGCTGTGCTACCCAACAGCAGTGACAGAGGGCTGGTCAGAGTGGAAGGCAGAGAAGTCTTAGCCAATTGCAATAAAAATATCTTGCTTATGCACATTTCCTAAAAACATACGACCTTGCGAACTCACTAGAAGGGCAAGTTAGGCCCTGAAGCTTAAATTGCATTAGCACCATGAGAAACTGCCTCTGAGTGGCTCCAAGATCCCAGAGAACACACTTACGGACCCAGCTGGCAAACGGGTGTGCCCCAGGCCTGATTCCAAGTCATAGGGTCAAAGCCCTCTTTGACCCACATGTGAATTTCTCAGAACCATGCCCAACATCTGTCACTAACTTGCCTTGACAACTGTCTAATGGGAATCCCTGCCACGAGATGGTGTCAGCCCTTTCCAAGTGCCAAGGTCACCAGAGAGGGGACAATGCCACCCATCAAGTTGTGCAGTGCCCAACCTACACAACCACACATGGCATCCAGCCACCTCTCTTCCCAACCCATCCTTCCCACTGAGGCCAGAGTGACGTTTTGGAAATGGAGACCTGACAACACCACTTCCTACTTCAAACAAACAAACAAACAAACAAACAAACCCCTCTCGGTATCCCCACTGCTCCCAGCACAAAGCCTAAACTTTGTAACAGACTCCAGGCCCTTCCCTACCTGTCCAGCCTCATCTGTCACCATCCTCTCAACTCCAGTTTAGGAGGCAGAGTTCCTCACTGCTCCACACTCTCCACTCTGCCTAGAACACTCTTGCCCACTTCTACATGACAGACCCCAGCTCATCTTTCAGCTTGCCCATCACCTCCTCCAGGAAGCCTTCCCTGACCTGCCCATCCCCCACACTTGGTCGGCAATCCGTTTTATCTGCTTCCGCTGGATCCTGGCCTTGCCAAAGGCTTTCAGCAAAAGCCTATCCCAGCTTGTTAACAGGGGCAATCTGTGCACGTTGGAGACGCCCTCCACCGCTGCAGCCTTCCTCCTGATGTCATAGGGTAGTCAGGAGAGCAGCACCAGGTGCCCAGTAACGTCATCTCGTGGGTAGGATGCGTCCCAGGCTGGGCGGCACTGGCTGGAACTTCTCGGGGCCTCCGTTGGGAGCTGTCAGGCCGGTGGTGCCCAGTGGGCATCTGCTGGCTGTGTTCACAGGCGAAATCAGCCACACCGCCCTGCCCCGTCCGCTTGGGAAGTCGTGTCAGCTCCCCTCCTGCCCCAGGGACTGTGGCGAAAATGCAGCTTTCGGCTCCTGGAGTAGGAAGAGCTGGACAAGCCCCCGACAGAAGTCCGGCGGCCACCCTGTGTCCGTCTCGGAGAGGGAGAGAAACATCCCGAAGATGAAGGGAAGGCAGGGCGGTGGGAAGGTGTGGCCGGGAACAGGGGTGGGAGGGGCCCAGGCGGTGGGACAGTAGACGCCCTTTCCTGCTCGTGCAAAGTCTTGTGTCACATGAAAAAACATGCTCCTGGCGGCCGCAAGGTATCTGGTTTCTGATTCTCTAAGTGGATGTGTTAGTGCTCGTGGCGGGTTTGCTTTCAGCTGGAGGACTTTTTCCTTCTTCCTTCATAGAAGGTGCAGGGCTAATCCGCTGACTGCGCCCACGGGGTGTGGCGCTGACACGGCTGCGTTCCTGAGCCGCTGTCGTGAGGTCCGGGGACGCCCTCCCCAGGCTGGAGCCAGGCCGAGGCCTTCCTGCCGAGCGGGTCCACCTCGTGTGCCTGGTTTTGTTGGGAGTCGGCAGGGGCCGTCACCAGGGCCAGGGCACCGAGCACGGGGCTCGTTCTGGTGTCGGCTGGCTGGCGTCGGCCAGGTCTCCGCCGCGAGTGGAGGCAGGTGCCGTGTGGCCAGCCTGCCTGGGAAGAGGGGGAGGCCGAGAGAGAGGGCCGTTGCCTGTGGCACGTGCACCGTGGCTCGGGCAGGGCTGAGCAGGCGTTCGCAGAGCGTCGTATTCCCAACAAAGACGGTGCTCCAGCCGTTCTTGGGGTCATGGTGCTGCTGGTGAGGAAGGGAGAGCATCACTAATGTCTGGCCAAACCAAAGCGAAATCATTCGGAGGCGAAGCCGTCAGGCAGCTGGTCTGCAGAAAGCCCTTCCCGGCTCGGAGACGGCCGTCACGCTCGCTGTCCCCACTCGGCAATGGTAATGAGACCTCTGCCGCGCACGTTGCTTTATTTCCGTTTTCCGGTTGGGGAGGGGCTCCCCCAAGATGCTCACACGGTGGAGAGGTTGGAGAAGGAGCATCAACCCGACCCGAGAACGTGCCTCCCCGCCAGGCCCCGCCGTTCCGCGGGAGCACGGCTCTCCGGCGGTGGACGGGGAGCCACAGACAGCACTCGGGGGCCCTGGGGCTGCATGCTGCAGTTCGGGGGCTGGGAGACGCCGGGGAGGAGGGGGCCTGCCTGCCCCCTGCACTTGCGGGTTCGAGAGCCTTCGATGTCACAGGGCAGTGGAGGACGTCCGGACACGCGTCCGGCTACCTGGCCAGGAAAATCCCCAGCGGAGCGCGCCCTGTGCGCGTGATGACCTGATGCTGTATTCCCCTGGGCCGAGCTCGCTGCTGGGCACTGGCTGGGGCTCAGACCCGGCCTGGCCCAGCTGTGCCCCCTCGCAGCTGGGGAGCCTCGGGGTGGTGCTGGGGTGTTTGGCCCTCCTGGGGTCCCCGTGTGTCGTGCACAGAACGCACTGCCTGTAGTGAGCATCAAACCAGCAGCATCCAAGCGTCCCCGGTCTCTTCGTGTCCCGCTCCTGAGGGGCACGTCTCCCAACGCCGCCGTGGGAGGCTGAGGTGTGTGAGGCACCTGCCTCGGAAGGAAGCAGCCCGGGAGGTGGGCCGGGCTGGGGCAGCGGCGGCCTACTTTCCATCCCTGCCGTCTGGCACTGGCCTCCGAGTCCCGATACCATCTCCCGGAGACATCAGAGGCGAGCTGGGCATCGAAGCTGGCCACGAGGCCTCCAGGCCCGATCCTGGCCCTCCCGGAGCACGGGAGAGAAATCCGCAGATGAACTTCCCTTCTGCACAGCTTCTGAGATGAGCTCTGTTGTCTGCGGCCATCAGCTGTGACTCAGGCGCTGTCTCCCAGGGTTGTTCCAAGGACCGGACGGGATGGTGATTGGACACTGCTCAGCGTGACACACAGCACACAGTAGGTACTCAGTGTGCAACTGCTGAGCGGATGAAAGAATGATTTCACGGCACACGCGACAAGGGGTTTCGCACTGACATCCACTGGCTGACGACTGGTATTTAAACCAGCACTAATGTGGCCGTGAAAATAGCCACCCACCTGTGTGCATCCGGGAAGCCGCAGAAAACGAGAGGGGTCTGCTGCTCGCGGGGGCGGGCCCCAGCTTCCAGGCGCGTCCAGAAATGCGTCTCTGCGTCTTTGAGGTGAGGCCAGTTACCTGTGTGCAGAAGTGATGTATCTTCTGGCTGGAAGCTGTGAAATCCGGGGTGCAGGTTTCCGAGGCTCCTTCTGCCCGAGCCATGGAGGCTGGTAACAAAGGTGGTGGGGGGCTCCTAGCCAGCCCCCCGGAGGTTACACCACTGGGAAGAGAAGCAGGCCTTTATTGTCTGACGCCGCTGGGCTGTGCTATCGCAGCACCCCTAGTCTGTCCCGACGGATGGAGAGACCGGAAAGGCAGCCAGCACGTCAGCCGGAGGGGCGCAAGCCTTGTCCACAACCTGCTTTCCGTGCCTCTGGTCTACGTGGGTTTTGAACGGCAATCTGTTTCCGGTTTGCCTCTAGCTTGATGTCTGTGTTCTCTCTGATGAGCAGGACGAATGCTGGGGGGACATCCCTGCCGACAGCAAAGCCCTAAGCCGGCTTGGCTGGTCTGCCTCTCACAGCCCCTAGAAAGCTCCCACGATAAACCTCCTTCTGCTGTGTCCATCTTTTTTCATCTGCAAAGAGGGTTTTCTGTGGCTGTGTGACGCTCAGGGCAGCACCAAGGAGGGCCGGTGTCCCTTTAACCTACGCGTGTTATTTTTGGGGTGTGTGCAAGGATTTGCTTGTGAGAAACAGAACTATCAAAAACAGGTGGTGCAGATAAGGGAGCTGCTGTCTCCGCTGGGTGCTTTGGGCACATTCCAGATGTGGTGTTGTAAGCAAACGGGGTGTTCCGTCCCGCACCGGGGACTGTGTGGGCGGTGGGGTGGCGGCTTTTGCCATTGCCGGGCGGAGACTTTGCAAGGCGATGTCACATGGATGCTGGCAGGGCCATTTGTGACTGTCACTCGCCATGGACAAGGTTCCCGTGGGGAGAGCGGGACTCAATGAGCATGTTGGTCAGTCTGTTCACTTAGGGCCGCGGAGGCGCCATGACCGGACCGGCCACGAGTAACGGTGAGTGCTCCGACCGGGTGCATTTATCGAATGGCCGTAGGGATCTGAAGAACTGGATTTCAACCTCATCTGGGAAAATGTTTGCAAATTCTCCAGACAAACCCCATGGCCAGTGGGCAATCGCCTTCATTGTGCTACGGCCCCTGAAGCCTGAGAGTGGGTCCGAGGCAGAAATCTCATTATCAAAGGTAGAGAACGTGCCCTGGCCAATGGAAGAGCCTGTCAGCTCCTGTCAGCACCCGTATCCGCGTCCTTCTGGTTTCTCCCACCCACCTGCCCCAGCCCAGTCTTTCTCCTCTTAGAAAATAGCATCTTCACTCCTCCCACTGTGTCAGGAGCCCTTCAGACTCCGCCTGGAACGCTCGCGTCTCATCACCTACGCTGCCACACCTGGGTCAAGGCCACCCACGTCCCCTGGGCTGTTGCCGTCACCTCCTCACTGACTCTCCGGCCCCGTTTAACCTCCTCCTCCCCTGCATTCCCGCCTGGCAGCAAGAGATCGTGGGAGAACGCTAGGTAGGTCCTGGTCCCGCTCTCTTTTCAATCCCTCAAAGACACCACCTCCCAGAGTCAGCCCCAGCTTCCTACGTGGTCTACGCCAGGGGGTCCCGTGTGCCTCCCCCAGGGCGCATGGCAATGTCTAGGGACATTTTCGGTTGTCACACCGGGGAGAGCTGTTACTGGCATCTCGTGGGTGGAGGCCAGAGATGCTGCTTAACATCTCGCCACGCACAGGACGACCCCCCACAGAACCACTCACCCCCGGCATCACGAGTGCCAAGCCTGAGAAACCTCGGCACACGAGAACATTGACCTCCCTGCCGTTTGCTGTCTGCCTGGAAGAGCGAAGGGGGCAGGGCACTTTCGTGTCATGAGAAAGATGACACGAACGTGGCCACTTAGCTGGTCTTATCTCTGCCATCGGGTTGGAGGGGCCCACGTAGGCCACAGCTCTCCGTTAGGCGTGCAAATCTGTGTTCACACGCATTCCTTCGTTGGGTTGTTTCCCGCACGAATGTCTGCAGGTAGGTACCCCAGGGCCATTGTCCTAACCTCAGAATGCCGTCGTGGTGCTGGGCACGTGGGTCTTCCTGTCCTGCCACCCTTTGTGAGTGACCGTCATCACCGCTGTCACTGCGAGGCTCCTGCAATTTCCAGGCATCCGGAAAGGAAAATGGTGGCTTAAAAGGCCCTTCTTTTTTTTTTTTTTTACAATTTTTAAACATTTTCTTCACATGTATTTATTTTTGAGACAGAGAGACAGAGCATGAGCAGGGGAGGGGCAGAGAGAGAGGGAGACACAGAATGGGAAGCAGGCTCTGGGCTCCGAGCCGTCAGCACAGAGCCCGACGCGGGGCTCGAACTCACGCACTGTGAGATCATGACCCGAGCCGAAGTCGGACGCTCAACCGACTGAGCCACCAGGCGCCCCTGACTGTGCACTTATAACAGGCAGAGGTTATGCAGAGTGAATTCTACCTCAATAGAGATGCTTTTAAAAGCATCTCCCCTCGAGATTTTATTCTCTGGGCCGTATTTGGCGATTGCCCAGACAACCCAGGCTGTTCAGCTCGTTTGGTCTCACACGGCAACACTCGCACCCCAGGCTCTGCGCTCCGCCCGTCTCTCCCCCGTCAGCAGGGACTCGGCCGTCGCGTCTCTGAGCCCCTCCCCCTGCCCCACCCCTGTCGGCCTCACGCAGTACTTGGGGGCAGTGCTGGAGGCACCCAAGCAGCAGTGCCCCCGCCTTGCCACTCGGAACATGGTCCCCAGACTGGCAGTTCCAGCATCCCTGAAGGGTGTCGGGAACACAGAACTCAGGCCCCACCTGAGATGTACTGAGTCAGGATGTGCATTTTAACCAGATCCCCGGGCGGTCGGAGACTGGGATCGAAGGTTCCCGGGTGATTCTGATGTGCGGCCGAGGCTGAGAAGCCCGGGTCCCGTGACATAGAGGCTCTGCTTCACGTGGCTGTTTGTCCAGAGCCAAACTGGTCCATCGGTCCACACTGTGTCCCTAGCTGCCAAGGCCCAGCCTGATAATCCCGCGGTGGACGTCCCTCGTTCGCGGCGCTGGCCTTGCCGATTCTGTTTCATCCTTAGTGAGCCGTCGCTGCGGTCTCTGTGGCCCTCGTTAAACTTGGCCCCGACCACGCTGGGGCTCGCAGCGATTGTCCAAACACTGAACTTCAAACAAACAGAGAGAAAATAACATCTGCTTAATCCTTTGTGATAAGCCGCCTTTATCAGACCCCACTGCTCTCAGCCGGCATCGGCCTGTCAGATGGCCCCCTTTTACACGCTGTAAATAAACATCACCTGTTTGTGCAGGATGACACGGGGGCAGCTCCTGCTACTGGTGTTATCGGGGAGGAAGCACTAGGTTGGGCGTGTGAGTGTTTGGACGTGAACCGCCAGAGGATAATCACCGCCGCGTGGGACGGGCTCCGGGGTAACCAGATGGCAGCCGCGGCCGGCTTTGTTGAGACCTGCGTGGTTATTGCTTCCTGGAAGGTGCATGGCTGAGAAAGGGGACTTTCACCTCTTCCTGCCTCGGTGGCCCCCTTGTCAGCGTCTAGACTTCGTGCTCACAATGGCAGGGGCTTCCGGATCCCGCCGTCTGTCTGTTGCCAGTTTCCGAGGCCGCATATCTAAATCGGGATTTCCTGGATTCCCAGAGTCTTAGGGTTGGAAGGGCCCGGAGGGCAGCAAGGCCGGCCTTCTCTCTCTCTACAGAAGGGAGGACGAAAGGGCAGGTCAGGACGTGCCAGGCCAGCATTGTTCTAGACCGAGATGCCCCCCGCCCCCCCGTCCTGCTGGATGTGAGCAGGGGCCCTGCATCCTGGGTCGGGTCTCGGGGCAGACCAGTTGGGCCTGATATCAGGGTGCGTCTCATGAGTAGTGTGGGCAGTGGCGGCCGGGCTTTCGCCTTGACTCTGGTTTCCGTGCGGACCTAGCTGTGAGTCCTCTAAGTGCGGAATCTGGCACGGTCTTTCTCATGCCTGATGGTGCATCCGTGTCCCCCGAGGGTCTTGTTAAAATGCTGCTCCTGGTTCACCAGGTCTGGGAGCCTCATTTCTAACCAGTCTGCAGTCGATGCGGACGTTCCCGCCACAGGGCTGGTAGTTTGAGTAGGGGTCCCCAAATCCATTGTGTGGAGGCCAGAGAGTGAAAGGTTGGGGGGGGGGTAGTGTGTCCTTTTCCCCCACTGAGCCCACAACGCTGGCCTGAGGCGACCGATGCTCTTGTCTGGGCTCCAGCCAGCAGGTGGACAGGAGGGCCACCTTGATGGTGCCCTACGTGGGGGACACACAAAGCCACACCTGCAGAGCTCCGCAGCCCTGTCCGTCCCCTCTCCTTCAGCCTTGGCTGGGACTGTGGCCACCTGAGCTAAAAGAAGGTGGAAGGGGGGCTGTGGCCATTGTGGGCCTGCCAGCTTGTCCTTCTCACCACCGGGAGCCCAGAGCTGGCACAGAAGAGGTCCGACCACCTGCTGGAGGGTCACATGGAGAGAGGTACGGCCATCCCAGCGTCCCGGTTGTGCAAAGCCACCACCGTGCAAATGTCACCACACAGATGACCACCCTCAAGAGAGCAGACAGCTCCCAGCTGAGCCCAGCCCGGCTCGCAGAATTGTGTGCAAATAGGACAGTGGCTGGGCTTGGCCACCGCGTTTGGGCTGGTTTGTTCTGCCACGACAGATGACTGAAACAGCTGCCATATAATTTATTGTGCAACCAGGGTATTGTGAGAGGTAAAGGGCGCCACGGCCATACCACGTCTGCCCCCAGAAAGCGAAGGTGCCTGGTCGCTCTGGTGACAAACAGCCCCGTGACCAATCAGTGAGCACTTCCTACACGAGGGGTGTCCCCGAGATTCTTATTGATGCAAGTGGTAGAAACCAAACTCTTGATGGTTTAAGGCACGATGACTGTCTGTGGACTCAGAAAGCCTCAGGCGGTGCTCACACTGTGTCCAGGGGCTCACTTTCTCTTCATCTCTGCCTTGCTTTTTTTTTTTTTTAGTTACATAATTTTATTTAATGTTTTATTTTTGAGAGAAAGAGACAGAGCATAAGTGGGGAGGGCCAGAGACAGAGGGAGACACAGAATCCGAAGCAGGCTCCAGGCTCTGAGCTGTCAGCACAGAGCCCGACGCGGGGCTCGAACTCACGCACCATGAGATCGTGACCTGAACCGAAGTCGGACGCTTCACCGACTGAGCCACCCAGGTGCCCCTCTGCTTTGCTTCTTTGCGTTTCCTTCTTTTTCCGGCTCTCCCCAGAAGCAGCAAGGCGAACCCCTAGCAACACTGAGCTCTCCCAAAGGCCTGGGATGGAGTGGAGTCTGTGCTGTGGCACCGATCGGCCACGTTGGGCACGTGCCATGAACCAATCACTCTGGCAGGAATGGTGATACCCCGCTGGGCCAGACCTGAGTCTCAAGGACACCTCAGGTCAGGGTGGGGTCAACTCCATCCTTCCCTTTAGGGCAGAGAGGGGGCCACCGAGGAGAACCTGGGCTCTGTTCTGGAACACAGGAATGGAGGTGGTGCGGGTGCAGAGGGCCCCCGTCCCGAGTCCCATGTGGCTGCATTTCGGCGAGTAGACTATTCCTGCAGAATTTCTACGAGGACCCCAGCCGTGGACGTGGCCATAGGCCCATAGATGATTCTGGGGAAGGTCCTAACGTGCCAGCACACCGTTGGGGCCCGGCTGGAAAGCAGCTCACGGTGGGGCTACTTGGAAGGGAGACTGTCATCACCGGAGCATCACCGAATCAGAAGAGGGAGAAATGACCTTTAGAAGCTGTGTCCTGACACCTTCTAGCGCAAAGCTGACCCCAGCCTCACTCAGAGCCCAGACCCGAGGGGTAGCTGACTGGGTTCTCAAGCTCCCCACGGACGCACAGGGGAAGTCCCGAGGCCCTCCTGGGGCAAGGGGAGGGGGCCCACGACGGCCAGAACACACTCACTCGGGCCTGCAGCCCTGCCGGGTGTCATGTTCCCACCCGCTGAGGCATTTGGCCCAGGCACCGTGTTGAGGCATCGGAACGGCGAGCTTCTGCCCCTAATTTTGCGGCTTTATAGTAGAATGAGTGGTGTTTCGTTCGCAGGGGCCTTCTCCTGGCCCCCGTGCTCCAGTCATGCCGGCTGCCCTCGGCCCACGGAGGCTCTGGGACGTGCCCTCGGCGTCCCTCGCCGTCCCCCTCACCGCCCCCCTCACCGTCCCCTTCAACTGAATGATTCTCACTGGCCCTGCGTGCGGGTCTCCACTCCTGCTTCCGTTCCTTGTTGCATCGCTTAGCGGTTAACTCAGCTGCTTAAAGCAGCACCTGACTACGGCCTTGGCTCTGGAGACCCGCGTTCAGCTGCGTGGCTCAGGATTGCGGCCAGCGTGGCTGGGGCTGTGTGGCCTGAGGCCTCAACTGCGGCCGTCCGGGGTCCTCGGTAACACGGCTGAGTGTGGGCCGTCGGGGGCTCAGTCACAGGGGCGAGTGTGGGCCGTCCGGGGCCTAATCACACGGCTGAGTGACCGGTTGTCGGGTGAGTGGGGGAGGGGCTCAGCTGAGTGGCCCGCTGGTCCACACTCCCTGCCTCATGGCCATTGGGTTCTGAACACGTGCGTCCCCCCCAGGGAGTCCTCCTAGAGCCAGCTTTTCTAGGTCACTTGCAGGCCAAGAAGTGTCAAGACACATTTTAAAACTATAGTGACCTGGGGTGCCTGGGTGGCTCGGTCGGTTGGGAGTCCGACTTCGGCTCATGTCATGATCTCGTGGTCCGTGGGTTCGAGCCCCGCGTCAGGCTCTGTGCTGACAGCTCGGAGCCTGGAGCCTGTTTCCGATTCTGTGTCTCCCTCTTTCTCTGACTCTCCCCTGTTCATGCTCTCTCTCTGTCTCAAAAATAAATAAAAATGTTAAAAAAAATTTTTTAAACTACAGTGACCTAAGTGCGAATGGAAACACACCTTATCCAAAAGGGTGGAGGTGGGGAGACCGACGCCTGCAGGACAGGAGTGGAGGCTGAGCCTTCAGAGAGAAAGGGCCAACAGCAGCCACCCAGCTCCCACCTTGGGAAGCCAGCCAAGGAGGAGGAATTCAAGCCTAAAGCAACTAGAAGAAAATGAGTAATTTAAAAAAGTTGAGCAGAAATCCGTGAGATTTAAAAGGGGAAGACAAGAGAGAAAATCAGCAAGACCTAAAAAAAAAAAAAAAAAAAAGGCTGGTCCTGTGAGCAGGTGGGTATGATCTACAAGCCCGGAGCCAGGTTACCCAAGAAAGCAAGAGGAAGAACAGAAATGCCCGACATCTGAGAGGAGAGCACTGCTCCTTCGGACTCCGGTGGACGTTAAGAGGAGAAAAAAGGGACTCTGAGCCACACTGGGCTCACCGGCTTGGTGACTGGGATGCACTGGGCCCATCGCTTAGGAAGCAGAGAGGGCGGGGTTAGGAGGAGCTCCACCCCCATGGCTCTGCGGGTCCGGGGCGCTCACAGGGCCCGCCCAGGCTCCAGGAGGGGAGCTCCGTGAATGTTTATTCCAGGAGGAGCCTGTGGGATGGGTGCTGCTGTTGAGCCCTGGGAAATGCAGCCTGCTGCACTCCATGCCACCTCTTCCAGGAAGGCTTCCTTGTCACCCCCCTAGACAGCCCCACCTTGGTGCGCAGAGGGGTTTAGTTAGTACCTATGAAATCCTCATTTCTCAACCCTGGCTGCAGAGCAGTGTCGTCTGGGAAGCTTTTGACAAACAGCCAGCTCTGGGCCCCAGAGGTTCGGACTTGAGTGGTCTGTGCTGGGGCCTGGGTATCTCTTGGAGTGTCTTCTGGGTGATTCTACTCACAGCAGGGCTGAGAACGGCTGTGGCGAATGAATGAATTTCCAAGTGATTTGTCGGGATGAAGTGTTCTGGCCAAACAGTACAAGAGCAGCAATTATTTAGAAACTAAATATTGATAGAGCAGCATAGCAAAGAGAAGCAAACGGGAAAACATGAGTATAAAAGAGATTAAAAACATGGAAGAAGGGGGAGGGAGGAGGGAAGCAGTGGGGGTGGGGGGCATGTGGTCAGCTGGGACGATTGATGTGAGCACCCAGCATGGGGTGTCCGAGCCCCCGGTGCAGACCTGAGGCCAGGTGAGAGTAAGGAGGGAAAGCATTTGCCTGGCAGAAGTTGGGCCCAGGCTCCCGATTCTTCCTGTCACTCAGGTTTCAGAACAGACACAGGACAATGCATGCTCAACCAAGTTTGTTTTTTTTTCCCTTCTACTAACTCAGTTGTTTTTTTGTTTTTTGTTTTCCCTTCTACTAACTCAGCACTTTAAAAGTGTTTCAAGGAGCACCTGGGTGGCTCAGTCGGTTAAGTGACTTCAGCTCAGGTCACGATCTCACGGTTCGTGAGTTCAAGCCTCACATCAGGCTCTATGCTGACTGTGGAGCCTGCTTGGGATTCTCGCTCTCTCCTCTCTCTCTGGCCTCCCCCGCTCGTGCTGCCTCTCTCTCAAAATAAGTAAACTTAAAAAAAAATGTTTTTTTAAATAAATAAAAATGTTGTGGGATGTTTCAAGGTATTTTTCTTCCTGGACTGACCATTTAAAACTCGGGCTACATTTCTGTATGTGAAAAGTCATGTGCACAGACACACACAAGTACACACATGGGCACACATTCAAATAGGATAGCAAAGTTACTGTGGAGAGAAGTCTCTAGAGGCTTGCCACAGGGCTCTGCACTTAGCCCTGCCCTACTCGCCGTTCTTTTTTGTTGTGGTAAAAAGCACACACCATCAAATCTATTTTATCCATTTTTAAATGCACAGTCCAGTGATGTTAACCATGTGCACATTGTTGTGCGGCAGACCCACTCATTATTTTTATGTAGACTTGGCTGAAGACCGTTTCGTCAGACCATGGAGTTCACAAAGCTCAGAAATAATTCTCATGAGATGCTTCAGGAAGTAATAGTTCAAAAGATAGTAGACAGTTATGTCCAGAGCATCTCTAAAACCCCTCAACTTAGGACCTGGCATTTAGCAGGTGCTTAAATAAATGTCTGTGAACTAAATTAATGGTAGGCAGTTGGAATGAAGGACCCAAAGTGATGATATTCAACAGAAGCATGTAAAATCCTCGTGTAGATGTAAAACCAGAAAGATCTAGAATCTAAAGTCTGGCTCAGGAAGCAAGAAATGTTGCCCAGCCTTTTAAAAATTTGAAATACTATGGGGCGTCCAGGTGGCTCCGCCGGTTAAGCATCCGCCTTCGGCTCAGGTCATGATCTCATGGTTCGTGGGTGGGTTCGAGCCCCGCATTGGTCTCTGTGCTGACGGCTCAGAGCCTGGAGCCTGTTTCCGATTCTGTGTCTCCTTCTCTCTCTGCCCCTCCCCGTCTCATGCTCTGTCTCTCTTTGTCTCTCAAAAGTAAATAAACATTAAAAAAATTTTTTTAATAAAAATAAATAAATAAATAAATAAATAAATAAATAAATAAACATTTGAAATACTTCGAGCCTCCAGGTGAGTGCAGAGAATAAAGAAACCAATAACAATGTACTGACGACCCAGGCTTAACCAACACTAGCATTTCTCATTGCATATCTGGATGCTATTTTCATGAAAGAAAACGTTACGGATGCCCTGGAATCTTCCACGTACCTCTCCCTGGTCCACTAACTCCATGTTCCTTCTCTAGACTTGGCCACCACCTCGATGTTGGCGTCTGTCATTCCCAGGCATGTTTTTGTATCTGGCTGCACGTGGATTCATCCAGGACACAACACGAAGGTGGCTTTGCATGTCCTTACGCTGTGTATAAATGGTTTCCTATTGGACGTTTCCTTCTGCAAGTTGCTTTGCTGGCTGCACACGAGGCTTCGAGATTCTTCTGTGGCAATGATGGAGCTCTCTCGTTTGAGCTGGCCGCTGTGGAGCGCATTCGCGGATGAGTGTCCTCCCCGCTGAGGGACGGGCACGTCCTTGCAGAGCATTGGTGACTCTCCCGCCGGGTGAAGGTCCATACGGACGAGAGCCAGCCGGTGCTCCCGGTGACTCATCTACTCGAATCTCTGCCATTGAGGGTTGGAGGCCACTGGTGGTTTGTTTGGCCTTTGTGGGTCAAGCTCCCTCTGGATAAAATTTTTATTGTTTTTTTGGTTAGAATATGATTTTATCAAATGACTGATTTGGTTGACTCATTTCTTTTTTTAAACTTTTTAAATGTTTATTTATTTTTGAGACAGAGACAGAGAGCAAGCAGGGGAGGGGCAGAGAGGAAGGGAGACACAGAATCCGAAGCAGGCTCCAGGCTCCGAGCTGTCAGCAGAGACCCCAACGTGGGGCTCGAACCCGAACTGCGAGGTCAGGACCTGAGCCAAAGTCGGATGCTGAACCGACGGAGCCGCCCGGGCGCCCCTGGTTGACTCATTTCTCCCTGACTTGAACAGGCAAGTTGGTTGACCTGAGTCATTGATTAACCGGCTACTTCTCAGTCGTGGCTGCGCCTCAGAATGACCCACGAAGCTTGCAGCAGACACCACGGCCTGCCTGCAGTGCCCGGATCCCGCCCCCGTGTCTCTGGGACGGGGCCTGGATGTGGTGCCTTTTCAAAACCTCCCCAGGTGCTTTTCGAATGAGACAAGCCGGGGTGGAAGACGACTGCCTTGGCCTGAACAGCTGCCACGGGGGGTGAGCAGTGTGCCGGGGGCAGCATTTGGCTCTGACTGTTCCAAGGCCATTTGGTCTTCTCAGCGAGGAGAAGGGTCGGCTGCCACAGTTGTTGAGTGTGACGTGGGCGAAGCCACTGATGGACTGGGCCGTTTGCAGTGGGTCAGATGTTCTGGCCTGGGGCAGGGCAGCTGCGCTGAGACACTGGCAGGGTGAGACAGGGCGGATGCTCACGGAAGCCCCAGGGCGCCCGACGACAGAGGGACCCTTCTCAAAGGCCTGATCAGGGCAGAGCCTCAGTGCACGTCGTCAGGGGCGCACAGCACTTAGCAGCCTGCCTGCTTTCCTGGACTGTCTCAGCTGGTCTTTGTCCCCAGGGAGAGGGGCTGCGGGGTTGGAAAGCCTATACTCATGTTGCCCGTGACGGAACGGGAGCTCCGGGTGAAGCGGGTCCAGCAATGTGTCACCGTTAGCAAGCAGCACGTGGACGAGAACGCACTTATCTGCTCAAGATCCCACGTGCTGGACATCCAGATCCGACTTGCCAAACACTCTGGAAACCAAAGTCAATTCTGGCCTGTTCTCACCCTGAACGGCCACCGTCACCTTCCTGCCTCCCCTCGTCTGCTTCCATTTTCTCTCCTGGGACGGATCAGTGGGGGTGGCGGGGGGGAGGGTAACGAGAGAAAAAGGAACCCAAGCCTCTCTGATGGCTCCTCTTTGCAAATTCCACCCCGAGCATGCCAGGAGAGAGGTGAGATTTTAGATCAGAGTTTCCCGTCCTTTTCACGTACGACGTCAAAACATGCCTCAGACCTCTCCGGTAGCCCTCGTCCTTTTAATATCGGCGGGTTAAGGAATACACTCCTACCAACAATGCCGTTTGTGAATTTGTAGCACTCTTGATTTAGAAAATCCATCATTGCAATAACGTGCACTTTGACAAATACTGGTCCAATTCATACGGGCAAGATATTTTCTGTAAAGATGCTTTTGCTCTTATCCTAAGGAAGCACCTGCGTTTTTTAGAGGTGCATAATTATGCAGGAAAGGAGTGGCCCAAAGTCAGGGGTGCGTGGTGGGGTCACACACCGGGGAACATACTTGGAAGGTGTACAGGAGCTCGTCAGGCTATTTGCCCACTTCCATACGTCAATTTTCGTAACAAAATGAAAGTAAATAGCATAGCTGGCCCGATATGAATTTGCAGACCCCTTAAAATAATTTTGTCTCTTCCTTACTCTGATATCAGTAGCCGGTGGATTGGAACCAGTGGTTTTAGATTACTGGTGAATCCTGTCACCCAGGCTTTGGTTTCGTTTTGTTCATCTCTTCGGTCAAAAAGGCACAGAGCGATGCTGGTACCCGTATTTGCTCACAAACCCAGATTTTCCCGTTCCGTTCTGCACGGACCGATCGATCCCTACCACTTGTTAGGCTCTGGGGTGGGGTTACTGAGATCCAGAGACGCAGTCCCTCCCCCAGCAGGGCCACGTCACACGGGACATGGGTGCTGAACAGGTCAAATGGGTGGTTAATAAAGTCATTGCAAGAATACAGAATGTTGGAAGAAAAGGAGCGGGTTCCGCCTGAGGGTGCATGATGGGGGAGTCTCATCAGGCCCCGGGCAGGGAGGCTTCCTGGAAGAAGTGACATTTCAGTTGAGAACTGAACGGCCAGTAGGAGCTTGTCAAGCCCAGAGACCCCTGCATTCCAGAGAGCCCCAGGCTCCCCGCTCCCTGCTGTCCGTGGCCCAGGCGCTAGGGTGGAGGAACTCACCGCTCAGCATAATCCGCCCCCGGAGAGCAGGAGGAATCCCTGCCCGCCGCCCTCCACCCTTCCTTGTCAACAGCTGGCCCTTAACAAGTGACTAATCTTTAGCATGTTTGATATGAAGCGGGACAGCCAAAATAATCACCTGTCAGGGATTCTCTCTCCATAAAGACACGGCAATGATCAGGTTTCAGAGTGCGCGGGCAGCGTGAACCCCGGGAGCTCACCCTTCAAACAGGGCACTGACCTTCCCTGACTGCCTGGGATGGGCCGCATCGAGCCACAGCTCATATTTCCTGGGCCTTTCGTTGCGAGACGAAATGCAAGGAGGCCGACAGTGATAAAAAGATAGCACTGAGCGGGCTGCATGGTGCGGAGCTCTGCCCGCCGCAAGGTGTTCCGGAACCGGCCAGGGAGTTCATGTGTTTGAGAATTTTCTAGGTGCCAGGCACCACGCTCTGCACTCTGTCTGTGTCGTCAGCTTGACTCCTTCAGATTCTTGGATTTGGAGGTTTCTCATGTCGAAGTCTGAACTCTGGATCCCCCGCACCCACGTCCGCTCTCCCTGCATTCTTGCCAAATCACTTGGGCCAATACCGCGGTGGCCGCCTCCAGAGCTCGCTCGACCCTCCCAGCCCTCACCCGGTCCGTGAGCAAATCCCGTGGATGTGCATCCACTCCTGCGTGGGCGGCTACCACGCTGGACCAAACCTACACCACCCCTCCCCCGCCTTGTTGCCTTCATCTCCCCTGCTGGCTTCGTGGTGCCCGCCCACACCCGCCACAGCCTGCCTCCAGCCCAGAAGTCGGTGGCGCTGCCCACAGCAGCAGCGTGGTCTCTCCAGCGTCCACAGGGCCCTCCTCCTCTCCTTCAATCCTACCTCAGCTCGTCCGTACCCCTGCCCCCTTTCCTTCTAGATTTTTCTCCATAGTCATATTGTTGGGTTATGTAATCAGTAGCTCAGCACTTGTTCTCCTCTCTGGCTCCTGTGTTTTGCCTGTGTCGCCCTTTGCTGAGTGCGCAGTGCCGGGCCCTCGACTACGACCTGGAACAGAAGGACTGTGGCTCCAAGCCCGACCGCCTGGGTTTGCGCTCCGGCACTGCCACTTCCTGGCTGGGGAATCCTCGCCAAAAGCTTCCTGGTGTTTTATGCGGGAGGCTGGCTGGTCCACGGTATCCAATACCCGTGACCCCACTTTCCTAGCACACCCCAGCACCACCCCCGTGGCCTTCAGGGCGCCAGGCACAGGTGGGTTCTGGCCGAGGGGGTTCGGGCAGAGACGACGGGGCCAGCGCGGGCGGGAGCCAATGAGCCCGGCGATCTGCAGCGGCCACGCTCAGAGATGGCGAGATTCAGGGCAAGCAGAGCCACCCGGCCCTGAGCACGAATCCCCAGGACTCACCATCGGGGATCTGGACCCAGAGACTTAAATCTCTGTCCCCTGGGTCCAGTAATTCTGCCTCTAGGGGCTGAGCCCGGAAACTATCTGAGATGCACACAGAGGTTTGTGCACGAACGTGGGCTGTTTCTCACCGCAGTTATGATGAGGGTAAACTTAGGGGTAATGTCAGTGTCTGAAATGAGGGGATTTGATCATAAGTTGTGAATGAAAAGTCAAGCGAGGGAAAGTTGTGTGGCCGTTGACTGGAATTTGCCTCGTGAGGACCCTGAAGACCACCCCCCGCCCACCTCTCAGCAGCTGTGAACAGCGTTCCATGTGCTGTTCCATGAATGTGTGCTCTGTACATGTGTGCAGAGGGTGAGACTCCTGTGTAATTTAAAAATAGATCAAACTATGCAGTGGTCACACCTTAGCAGTGACATCACTGGTGATTCCTATTTTCTACATAGTCTGTATTTTCCACATTTTCTAACATAACAAGCTCATTACTTTTGTAATTGATACGAGACAGTACTTACCACCTTGCACCCTCTCCGAGACATGGGTCACTGTGGCTCAAACGCAGCAAGTTCAACCAGCGCTCTTATCTGGTATCTCCCAAGAGCCTTGAAAGGCATGATTATGTCACCTTTTAAAATAACCCCATGGGGCGCCTGGGTGGCTCAGTCGGTTGAGTGGCCGACTTCAGCTCAGGTCATGATCTCGCGGTCTGTGAGTTCGAGCCCCGCGTCCGGCTCTGTGCTGATAGCTCAGAGCCTGGAGCCTGTTTCAGATTCTGTGTCTCCCTCTCTCTCTGACCCTCCCCCCTTCATGCTCTGTCTCTCTCTGTCTCAAAAATAAATAAATGGTAAAAAAAATTAAAAAAAAAATAACCCCATGGATGGACGAGACCCACTGACATGTTGAATGACAATTCTTTTTAATGTTTGTTTTTGAGAGACAAGGAGACAGAGAGCGAAGTGGGGAGGGGCAGAGAGAGAGGGAGACACGGAATCCAAAGCAGGTTCCAGGCTCTGAGCTGTCAGCACAGAGCCCGATGCAGGGCTCAAACTCGGGAATGGCGAGATCATGACCTGAGCTGAAGTTGGACGCTTAACCCACTGAGCCACCCAGGCGCCCCTAACGACAGTTCTTTAGCAAATGACTCATGCCTGGGGTTCCTGAGAGGAGAGTAGGAATAAACACGTGAGCAAAGGAACGAGCTACAACAAAGAGCTCTTGGGGGCAGGGGTCCTCCTGCAAGATTGGCTGCGACCCCAGCTTGGGCCAGTGGGCCAGGAAGGATGCACCCCACTGCCTTCACCGTGGAAATGATAAAAGGGCCCCTCGGAGAGGTGAGGCTACTCACCCAGAATCACTCGTCTTGTAAGTGGCATCTTCCTGGGCCCTTGAATCTGTGCCTTCCTGGGACATCACACCCCAGGGTGGGTATTAACTGGGGAGAGAGGGGTGTTGCCAGCCAGAGGGGCAGCAGGGGTAGGGGGTGCCCGAGCACTGGGAAAGCTGGGATTTGCGAAAGTGAGGTTGCGAGCCCTCCCGTGATGGGGGGTGCTGTGTCCTGGGCACGCCCCAGAGCTCCAGGGGGGCTGACCAGACGCTCTCAGTGGCTCCCTCAGAGACGTCACTCCTGTTCAGCCTGACGCCCCCACTCTGAGCCCTCCCCGTGCCCCCCCTGCCAGCACAGCGGGCCCTCCTCTATATGCTGCCACCTCCTTGGCTCCGCAACTCCCGTTGGCACGGCCGCCACGTGCAGGACATTCTGCCTGCAGACCAGGTCTAAGCGGATGGCACCAGGTCACGCATATCCCACCGTCTGTGCCAGGTGACGTCAGCTGATGGCTCTGGTTGATGTCAATGTGTGCGCCCAGGGCCCACCTCCACAGCCCAAATTCCTTACCATTCCCAGTGCCGGTTCCCCTCCTATGGAATGAATTGTTACCCGCCCCCCACCCCCCACACACATAGGTTCATAGGTAGAAGCTCCAACCAACAATGAGACCGTTATTTTGAGTCGGGGCCTTTAAGTAGGTGATTCAGGGTAAGTGACCGTCATAGAGGTGGGGCCCTTTCTGATGAAGTCGGCGTCCCCCAAGCAGAGGGAGAGACACCTGAGAGCTCTGTCTCTGAGCGTATGCACAGAGGAAAAGCCATGTGAAAGCCCAGCGAGCAGGGAGCCTGTCTCCAAGCCAAGGAGAGAGGCCTCACCAGGAAGTACCTTGCCGACATCTGTACCTTGGATTTAGGGTCTCCAGAATTGTGAGAAAAGAAATGTCTGTGATCCTCGGTGGCATCGTTGTCACCGCAGCCTGAGCAGACTCGGACATCCCCTGTGGCCAACGGGGGCGCACGTCACGTACCCTCAGGGGGCCCCCCCCGACAAGCTCTGTCCTGCCCGGATTTCAGATCAGTGTTGGGTGACCCTCTGGCTAGAAATGGCTGACGCTCCCTCACTCGACAGCCAGTGTCTGAGGACAGGCCGCCCCCCGGCCCCTCCGGCTTCCCCACCACTCTGGGACCTGTTCTAAAACTCCTTTCAAGCCCATGGGCGACCCCACAACAATCGATGCATTCCTTTTTTCCTCGAGTTAGAGGTGTTTTCACTGCAGTGAAAAAAACCCCAGGTAATAGAACGGCATTCTTATCTTTCCTGGTGTTGGAGCAGTTTGGCCCTTAAGATGGCAAAATGCTTTTGCTCTTCATGTGTCTGGATGAGGGAAGCAGCGACACACGGGTCCCCCAAGTGTTACTTTTCACCTTTTACCCCCCTGCCCCCCTTCGCTCATGGAGATGGGAAGAGAAGTGGGGGAACGATTCATTCTCCAGCTTAGCCTGGTTCCAGCCTCAATGGAAATGCATGGATTTTATCCAAAACGAGATGAACGGGAGGGCCTCGCGTTTGGGAGGCGGCCAGAAACGCTGTTGGAATGGGGCCGTTCTGCCACTGTCCCTGGGTTGTGGGGAAATGACCATCGTTTTTATTTTGCCAAGGGCTGGTCGCTTATCGCAAGGGCTGGAGGGCCAGGGGAAGTTCATTCCTCGTTGCCGTTTTGCTCTGCGGTGCTAAATTAGTAATGGAACAGCTTGGTCCGAAGGGTTTCTTCCCAGGATTTAATAAAAGGCACAGGTGTGGCTGAAAGGCACTCAGCCATGTGCAGCCGGGGGCAGCAGGAGAGCTGGCTCCAAGAGCTCCTATCTGGGTGCAATCAGCCTTGTTCTGATTTAGGGTGAGGCTCGTTGCCAAGGAGCAAAACACAAGGAACCCCTTTCTTTTGCAGTTTGGATGCTTTCTCGGGCTATGCATGTGTGTTGCTTCGCAGTAAAGGTCTAGTCGAATGCTTACTCCAAAACCTTTGGCCAAACCTAAGAGAAGGAGTTGAAGTTGGGAAAAGAAAAAGTAGGCACAGTTTTGGCATCCATACAGTCCCATTAGGATCATTAAAGGTTGTTTCCCAGAAGAGAAATAAATGAAGGAAGGGATCTGGCGTGCCAGGAGAGTTTCCGGAATCACCATCCTCACCAGTGACATCGCCGCCATCACCATCACCACCACCACCATCAACGCCATCACCATCATGATTACCGTCATCATCACCATCATCATCACCATCACCACCACCACCATCATCATCATCACCATCAACGCCATCACCATCATGATTACCGTCATCATCACCATCATCAACATCACCGTCATCATCATCACTAACTTTATTTGACCACTTATGTGCCAGGAACCCTGCTCATGCCTCAATGTCCTTAGCACCTCCCTCTTATTTTTTTTCCGTGCGCTCTATTCAGTTTCTCTTCATGGCGCTTACCTCTCCTGGGCATTACGTCATAGATTTATTTGTTGACGTGTGTTTCCTCTGCCCTCTTTTGCCCAGAATGTGAACTCCACAAGGGCTTTTGTTTTATTGGCAATAGGACTCCCAGGATCTAGCCCAGGGCTTGTGACGTGATAGGCGACCAGTAAATTGTAGTTGAATGAAAGGACATTAAGGACAACTCTGTGAGCTGATGCTGTCACACTGTCACCACAGAAGTGAGGGGAGTCAAGCTCACTGCAGCTACGTAGCTTGGCCAAGCGCGTCGGTATAGAATTAGAATTCAGCATCAGGTAGTTACCGCAACCTCAGGTTCTTTAGCCTCTAGAACAAGCTGTACCTTAATCTTCACCCGCGAATTAAGGGCACATAGATCCTTTAAGACTTTTAAATCCCTACATCTCTGGTTATTTTTTCTAAAGCAAATGAAATGCATCTCCGTTCTCCAAAAGGAGGAAAAAGCGATCTCTAGGAGTGGACAACCACCCACATCTGCTTCTCTGCGTGACATAAACACCTGAGCTTGTGTTCTCCAAAAGACTTAATTAATGAGTTGACCAAGTCAGAACCATTTGCCCAAACCAAGGCAGGGATAAAAGTTGATTGACAAGGGTCTAATTAACCCCGCATTTATAATCTAACAGCCTGAGATCTTTCAGGTCGTAAAGGACTTTGATCCTAGAAATTGTGCTAATCATAGTCCCCCACCCCCACCTCCTCCATTTCTGTCTGGCTTCCCTAACTTGAGGGTGGGTGCTGCAGAGGCAGGGCTTCAGGCCTTGTTGAAAAGAAATTAGTTCCCTGCAGTGGCCGAATGAGCTGTCTGTAAAAATAACAACAACCCCACATGGGGTCTTGAGATAGCAATCTGGCCATGGGCTCCCTCAGTGGGGACATCGTTTGCATAGTGATGCATGCCAGATGGTTCTGAGACAAATTCCAGTATCTGTGATGATGGAGGGGCTGCCACTCCTTGGGGTGGGCTCGTGGGGGTGGGGTGCGCTGCTCTTGTGGGACTCAGGGAATGACCCTCGTTAGTGGTGTGTGGGGCGGGGATCCAAGTTAAACACTGGTGACAGACAATAGGGCGGAAATGATGCAGCGTGGTTGGGGAAGTGGGTTCTGAGAATGGTGTGGGCGTCGAGGGGCCAACAGGCAACACCCCGGGGTGTCCTCTCCCTGCTCCGCCTGAGAGGTCCAGAGAAGTGGGTCCAGATTTGGTGATTCCGGAGACCAGGGCATACTTTGTTTTGAATCAGGTGTATTGACATAGGCTTACCGACTTTTATTGTGTCTGTTAAGTACTTACAAAACAAGGGAACAAAGAGGTTGACAGAAGCAGCAAAAATCCCTACGATCTACCTCCAAAACCAATTAACTTATTTTGAAAAGAACATCTCAACACATACAAAAAGTGGGAAGAATGTCATCACAGATGCAACATAGACCTTCTCAAGGAAGGGCGGTAGACGACCACGAGCAAATTTGTACATACTCACATCGCCCTTTTTTCTCTCATTCATCCTTTGGTGAAAATTGGTTGCAGATCCACCGAGCCCAAGGCCTGGTGTTTGTAGGGTGACAGTAAGTCCCTTTGGGCTGGGACAGTTAGGTTGAGGCGATTGCTAATCAATTAACGTTTACTAATTGGTTTTAATGCTTCCTCTCCCTCTCAAATGGGCTCCAGTTTGGATGCCCAATTATATGGTCACCCTGAGACTTTGGGGGCCTCTAGTGCAGACAGGGATCAAGACTTTAATTCTGCTCCGTGACCCTGGGGACATATTTTTAGTGCTCTTTCAAAATGCTTTCCTTGTGTATTTCAGTGAAGGAAGGGAAAACCTGATACGCTGAGATTTGTTCTTTCCCTCTCTCTCTCTCTCTCAACAGCTTTGTTGAGATATCACTAACATGTAGAAAGTGTAGATATTTATAGCGTATAACTTGATCTTTTGATATACGTATACGTCATGAAATTTCTTCCCCCTTCCTTTTCTTATTCTACATGATGGTCTGAAATGTCCTTGTATAGATGAGCAAGCAGCAGAAGAGAGATTTTAATAAAACATGATGCATATCATTCTGTCCAAATTAGTCATGTGACTTAGAAAAGAGGGAGATCTCGAACTTTCCCCGCTTGCCTGCTATTGTGCTGGAAACTCACTGGATACTTAGCACCTCATTTCAGCAAATGGGGACACAGCACCAACAGACAACAGGATGTGGCCAAAACAGGGCATCTGCTTGTCTCTTCCCCGACTGAATTTTATTACTTACATGTTGCGTCTTGCTTACAGAGTCTAAATGACGGAAGAGACGCCTCGTTCCATCACCATCTCCCACGCTGCTCGTAGTCTGCGTGTACCCGTGTGCTAATGGAGAAGGGATGGGGGGTTTGATGCAAAGGGGGTTGTCAAGACGAAAACCCAAATAGTCACCATGGAACACAATCTTTATGTTCACGGAGTGAGAGATGGTGTGTCCCCTCGAACGGGACCATGAACCATCCTGAACGTTAGCTACATCTAAATGTCCCCAAGTGCTAGGTGATGACAGGGCTGGAGCTGCTGGCAACGATTGAGGCAGCCTCCCGAGGGCCTGCAGGCATCCCTACCTGAGGAGTTCCATCTCCCCTGCACACTGGGTCCACACACTGTCCAGGAGAGTGAAGGCAGCAGACACGGGCTGGTGCCCATCCCCCCACCCCCAATAACCCACTTGTCTCTAAAAATATTGGGTTTGATGGGGATTTTCGAGATTTTCTGGTCCAGGCTACTCACCTACAGATGAGAAAATTCTACAAGGCCCAAGAAGGGGCGCTCCAGGCACTCGTGTTCTTGCCCAAGACTGTAGGTATTCAGTAATTTTTTTTAACCTAGGGTGGTCCCTGGGTTTGGCCAATCAAACGAGTTCCCCAGTGGTGTGTTCCTCATCCTCCTCTGCCCTGCTCTGCCCTGCATGGGGTTGGGACTCAGGATGCCTGCCTCAAGCTGAGCAAAGCCTGTCCTCTGCCAGAACGTCACGTGGGCCAGGCCTTTGGCCTCAGGACCCCCATGGCGGCCGCCGGTGCTGGGTGGCTGGTGGAGTCAGGCCCTCCTCAAGGGAAACATCTGGGCGCACAGGCCTGAATTCTCCTTTCTGAGTGACCAGAGTGTTGAACAAAAACAAATACCTGCTCGGTGCATATTTCTTTCCTTTTGGGGGGGTTCAAGAAGAGTTGACGTTGGAGCCACAGTCGAAGACGTTGCCAAAACCATCAGAAGCTCTCTGAAGGAAAGGGTAGCCAGTTGCCAGCGTTGGAAGCAGCAGCCAAGATTTAGGAAGCTTAAATACCTAACCTGCCTTGATTTAGAGCCCTTTTAGGCTGACATTTAATATCGACTTGCCTGGTGGGCAGGTTTCTCGCAGTGTTTGGGGAAGGCTAAATGGGACTAGAACAGTGATGACCTCACCCAGAGCTCGGCGCCCCTCGGGTCTGGTGCCTCTTTGAGCTCAGAGCAGCTCAGTTTGTGGAACTCCCAGGCTGGCCCCACGTTCCCGGTGGGATTTGGAAAGCCCTGTGTTTATCCCTAGGGCGGAAGGGGGTGCTTTTGGTGGGGGGACGGTGCAGGCCCACCAAGGGAGATCGATGCAGACTACACAGCAGTCGTTGGTCTGATCATGGAGAAGGCAGATGCAGGCCAGCCAGAGGCAGACCCAGGACCGAGGGGTGGATATTCTGGGGAGTCACCTTCCATGTATTGTTTGAATAATGACAGCCATCCAAAATGGAATACCCTGGTTAAAGAAAGGTCTGTCCCCACGGGAATTGTTCTGAGGCTTAGATGACCACTTGGCTGGAAACATTGTTAAAGGGTTTCAAAGGCTGGAAAGGGCGGGTGTGGGCTAAATGAAGTCTAAGGTCTGACAGCCGATCAATCCGCGAGAAAGAGGACATACTCACCAGCTTCTATTTAGGGGTCTCCGGTATATAGGAATCCCTCACTTAACTGGGGTTTCAAATAGGACTCTTAGCTAGCTGAAAAGCAACCAGGATCAGCAAGGAAATACCAAATGAGAATTGGGGACCTGTTGCTGCAGCGTTTGCATGGTTTCTAAGTAAGAGGGCGCACAGGGTCTCATCTGTGACCCGGTGACTCCTACTTTAGACACGACTCTAACAGACTCGGTGGATTCCTCAGCAGTAGCTGGTAGAGAGAAGTACATTTAGGAACCTGGGAAGAACATAATTTTTAATACCAAGAGAAAAGGAATCAGAAGTGTGGCAAAGTGAGGCCATTTAATGAGAAGGCAAACATTTGGACAAACTTTGGGAGCACACAAAGACGGGCCAGGCTGTGGGTCATCGATAAGAAGTTAAATTGTGTTCGATGGCCTCTGTTAAAGAAGACAGAGTAATCTACACCATATCTTATGGAGGTGTGTGATAGAAGATTGAGAGGTAGCTCCGAACCTGGGAATTTGCAATACATATGGCGGAGGATGTATGAGTAAGAGCCACATTATAAAATTATGTCTCAGTATCAGTATGAAAGTATAAACAACTTAAAAAAATGAGCACGGGACGGGACATGAGCATTTCACATAAACACTGTACACGTGGCCAATCTACGTGCAAAATGTGCCGACTGTCATTGGTAATCAAACACAGGCGCGCAGTTGAAAAAGGAGACTTGATTTTTGTCTGCCAGAGTGTCCAAGATTTAGAAGATAGTCCAAGTTAGTTGGGGTGTTGGGACGTAGATTGGTATGCGTTTTGAAGAGCCAATCTGGCACTTTTTGTCAAATTGTCATCTTATCCATTTATCAGTTTTACCTAGAAATTCCACTCCCAGCAATTGCCCCCCCCCCACCAAAATGAATCTGAAGATACGTGTTCAGGGATCGTCACTGAATCTAGAATTACAAGACGTTAGAAACAGCCTGAAGTCCACTGATCCTGTGGAATATTCATGTGGTGAAATATTAAGAAAACATCTACAAATGACATATGCTTGTGAAATTATGAGGATGACAGGTTGTGAATAAGATAGTGTGGGTGAAATATACTGTTAAGGAACAAAGAAAACTGTAGAACCGTATACGAAATATGAATGATCCTTTTGGTATAAAAAATTATCATTATTACTTAAACCATATTTATACCGAACTCTGAAGCTATTCGTGGGTCTTTCAGCTTGGAAAACTGGTCATTTCCTTTGGGTCAGGCACTCTGCTGGACTCTTATGAAGATGATCTAATTAAATCTTCACCAACATCCTCTAAAGTTGAGCCTCCTCACCCAAGGCTCAGATCATCGTGGAATCTATCACCAGTTAGTAAAGTAAGTGGCTCAATCAGGATTCAAATCCAGATCCATGTGCCCTCGGAATGTAGGCTCTCAGGAATTTACCCATCTGTCTGTCCATCCAGCCGTCCGGCCAGCCAGTATTTGCTGAGGGTCTTTTTTGAGCCACAGTATGCTACACGCTTTTGTTTGAAGCCGTGACTAAGGGTAGAGAATTTGTATGGGGAGCACACTTAGAATGCACAGGAACCAGTTCCTATTTGAATATTCACAGGGATAAACGATGAAAACTCTATTTTCCAAACCGTAGACACGGAACTGTTGTGCCTTTCTGACATCTGTTTCATAATGTAGGGAAAGTCCTAGGATTGAAAACAATCAGGAAATGGAAATCCAAACTGGGGGTGGGGAGGGGCTCAGAGGGCTTTGCCATCACTGAGAAGCCTAGATGGCATGGAGGAAGGTCAGCACGAAGGTGTGAAAGAAGCTAGGGGAGCCAGGGGGGTGCCAGGGGCCTTTGGGTGGGGACAGGGGACCGATTCAGGGGGTGGGGAAGGGACCGGTCTGGGAGCGGGGGAGGGGGAGGGGGGTGTCGGGGGCCCAGGGCTTTACTTGTAGACCCAGAGAACAGAGAGCTGTGCTCCCCACTGGGGCGCTGCTCAGAGGCCAGGTGACCAGAGGGCCTGGGACTTGTCTTCGGCCCAGAGCAAACCCTTGTTGGAGCTCGCTGGGTCACTGGTCAGCCTGCACCCCATCGTGGCCACCAGGCTCGTGGAGAGCTCTTGAGAAGGACCAGAGTGTAAACGCCAGCTCCAAGTGGTTCTGCCTCGATCCGTCTGGAAAGAGGGCAGGCACCTCCTTTGTTTTATTTACTTATTTTTTCTTTAAAGCCCTCCAGGTAATTCCAAGGTGTAGGCAGGAGGAGAAACAAGTCTGAAATACAACCCTTTTAAATACAATTACCCGTTCACCCATCTTGCAGTCCTGGGGTGCCCATTTCTCAGGTGGGGTGCCGTTGGGGAAACCCTGTATGATGGGGGTGGTCTCTGGGCTTCAGGAAACAAGATGCTCATCCAGACACAGCTGCACACATGGGTGTGATCTCGGCTGAGTCACTGTCCTCCCCGGACCCTCGTGCTGTCCCGGGACGACTTTGAATTGCTCGCCCCTGATATCGCACCCAGTGACCTCACCAATAGCATTGAGTGCTTGTGGAACGAATGAACGAACGAACGAACGAACGAACGATGTGGGGGCTATTTCAAATAACCTAACTTAATCCTGGAAAGGCAATATCCCTGCCCACTCTCACCCTTTACAGCTCTAAGTATTTAAATCCAGACTGCCTAGAAGGTCTATACCTCCACCCTTCCCATTTCCTAGGGCAGCGATAGGGTCAGAGGGTCAGAATGTGCTGCTGCCATATTTCCAAAACTCTATTTCATTTGCAAAAACCTCAGAATTTACAACTCTAAAACCACCCTTTTCACCACTGGCTTGGAACACCACCAACCCGCCTGTGTCAACCCCTATTTAACCCACCGGTTAGACCAGCACACAAACAGTGGGCATCTCCAAAAGGTCGGCCTTCCCAGACCGGCGACCCTTCCGCTGTTTTGCAATTTTGCAAGAAGGGACCTGGGGCCCGACCAAGTCACCAACTGTCTGATTGGAGCTTTTTCCCACTAATTAAATTCAAACCATTAATCAGATGAGAGACTGTTTTCTTTTTGCCTTCGACCTCAAGCAGCTTTTGTCCTTTGGATCTGTCACTCTGGGAATTTTACCCCTTCTGGGAGAGGATTCACTCGAGCTTTTGAAGTTGGCGGGGAGAAGAGAAGGCAAAGGAGGCAGGCGAGATTTGCTTTATGCAAAGTGGCCACGAGGCACGCCTGCAGAGCCGGCTGACCTAGATCCGTTATCCCCGCAGCCAAAGAGATGGGACATTGCTGTCCTGTTTTGTTTGCTTTAGCTGCACGGTTTTCGTGTCACGTGCCCGAGGATGGGTGTAATCTGTCTTTTAAAAAAGCATGTTACAGGGCGCCTGGGTGGCTCAGTCGGTTAAGCGTCCGACTTCAGCTCAGGTCACGATCTCGCGGTCCGTGAGTTCGAGCCCCGCGTCGGGCTCTGGGCTGACAGCTCAGAGCCTGGAGCCTGCTTCCGATTCTGTGTCTCCCCCTCTCTCTGCCCCTCCCCCGTTCATGCTCTGTCTCTCTCTGTCCCAAAAGTAAATAAACATTAAAAAAGCATGTTACTCCGCACTTCACACCCCTGACTCTCTTACCCTGACTGGTGTTTTCTCTGGGGGAAAAAAAAAAAAAACCTGGAAAGAGTTAAGTACTGTTCGTTCCTTCCTTTAAGATCAAGTTTTGCGAAGTAAACTGGAAACGACAACAGAAAAATAAATACCAGCCACTTGCAGTGTGTCCTCTGTCTTGCTGAAAGGTGACCCTGGCCTTAAGGGGACGAGGCAAAGTGGAGGTTAGACTGTGTGCCACCACAAAGTGAAAAAAAAAAAAAATCTAGAACAAGAGTCAGCCTGTGGGATTTGAACCCAGGGACTGGGGAGAGGTCAGGCCACAACCTGCCGCTTGACATCGCTGTGTGATGATCTACGGTGTCTGATTTCCAGAACGTCATGGTTATCAACTGCTGCGGCTTACGCGGATTAACTTCTGAACGCCGAGGCCGGTCCCGTTACTTGGGTTCGCGCTGTTTGCTCACGTGAATCACATCACACGCGCTGATGCATCAGGAAGTGGCTGGAGCCCGTACTCAGTGGAGATGTTTCCATCCCGGAGCTGAGGGGACAACTCTGGTGAGTGCAGTCTTTTTCTGTGGCGAGAGGACCCTGCCCTAGTCCTGCCCCTTCTGCACCCGTGTGGGTTCCGGGTTCGGGCCTCTCTGGAGGGAGAGCCCGTTAGCTCATTAACCAGGCAGCCGACTGACGGTTCCCACCTCACGAGAGCTCCAGGCTGGTGACCCTGGTCACTCTGAGAGTGGAGGCCCCGTCACCAACGTTCCCTGAACCATATGCTGTTGGAGGTGCTGAAATGTGGTCCCTGACCTCAAGGGGTCATCTCTAATTGACTTTGTTTTGGTCCCGAGTATCAAATGAGCAGAAACAAAGAGACATCTTGAGGGGGGTGTGCTGGTCGGCTAAGGGGATTTCACGGAGGTGCCCGAGTTTGAGGGCCAGTGATCTCAGCAGGAGCTTCATAAATGCTCCCACGGTCGGAGCATCACCCCTGTATCAGCTTCGCCAGGTGAGTCTGTGCCGAGAACGGTGCTTTAGGTCGAAGGCGTCAACCTCAGAAAGTTAACAACCGTATCGTCTGGCACACAAAGGGCAGGGGTCACCTCCTCGTTCGTGAATGAGGGAAGCCACCATGGGGAAGGGCCAGACGAGGGAATGCTGAGCTCTTTGGCGGGTGGGCTGGCTGGCAGCCAGGCCCGAACCCTACTCGCACAGCCACGGACAGGCTCCTCACAAATCAGGAAGACCACCTCCCTGGTGACCTTGAACTCCACTTGCATTTGGCAAGGGTCAGGGACGGCCTCCTGGAATGAGGCACAGACCAGGCAAAGGTGTAGCGTTTGGACGCTCTTGGGCCCAGCTAGAAGGCACCACTGGGCAGGCCGCACGTCTGTATTTTGCCCAGCACCGAAGGCCACCCTTCATGGGGGAAGAGGGGCTGTGGTCCATGCATAGCGAGAAATCACTTCATTTCCTGTGACTTTAGAACAGGACCTTCAACGGCAGCAGGATGCTTCTCCTTTTTTTTTCTTTTTTTGGCCCGTGATGCTTTGAAAATGGGACATTTCACATATAAATGCTGGTATCCTGTGGCTTTTGATAAACTCAGCAGATCTGGCCACCCTGGGCCCGTGTTCCTGTCTAGAAATGAGGGTCCGGAGCTCAGCCGTGACTGTCGCTTCAGGCAAGGTCTGGGCTCTCAGTTTGCCGCAGACCCCACCACCCCCTATTGCCTGCTCCTTAGCCGCTTCACGAGTGCACAGCGTCCGCCTGGGTCCTGGGGGCCACGCGTTTGCAATGCTTCCGAGGGTCGGGGAAAATGCGTCCCCTGTGACAGAGTCACAAATGATGTTGAGTAAAGTCATGCACAGTTGAAATTCCTTGCAGAGAGACTGGAGCAGGTCACTGATGGGGGAAGCCGATAGCCAGTCACAGGTTAACGAGCCTTCTGCTCTGGGGAGGATATATAAATATACCCCAGAGGGGATCTGAACTTTCCCCCACCTATCTGATCCGTCTCTAATTGTTACCAATTGGTATTCCCTTACGCCCATGCTTTCTTTGTAATAGAGACCTTGTTCTCATTCCCCCGCTGAGAGTGACCCTGTTTTCCAGCTGCCCGTCCACAGGGGTCACTGATTTCCTGGGACAAGAATTTGGGGGGTTTTGGTGTCTAAAACATCCAATTTTCTTTCTTCCCTAAACTGGCTCCATTTATCTTAAGTCATTAAGCGCGCTGGCGTCCTTGAAAGCTGCTCTCACTGGATTCATGTCACTAAGCAAAGTGACGAGAATTTTACCAGGCGTGAGACACGCTTTTTACATTGTTTATGCTTTTCTTAAAAAACAAAACAGAACAGAACGACACTTTAGCAGACGTACGTGGAGGCTGGCTTCTGTCCTGGCTGGCCTTTCAGCCCGCACGGTGCGCAGTTGTCTGTGGAATTGTGAGCCGGGGGTTGCTCTAAGTCCCGTGCCGTGCCCTCCGACCTCGGATGCGGTGAACACGTCGTGGGTGAGGCTGAGTCCGCCGCCCGGGACTGTCCTGAAGTCTGGGCTGGAGCGAGGGTCTGAGGCACGACCGCTCCCAGACGGAGATGTGGCCCCGGGTCGGAGCACTCCTCCCTGGTGCCTCTTGGCCCTCGGGCCCAGGGGGAGCGGGTGGCGGGTGTGGGGGGCTGCGGAGGGGAGCGCCAGCGGTGAATGTGCGTGATGCCCCTGGATCGCACACCCTTATGGTCAAAAAGGCAAATTTTATGGCGTGGATATTTTACCACAGTGACAAAAAAGACAACGGGAAGGAAAAAAAGACTCTTCGATGAGAAACCTTTAAAATGAAAAACAACCATGAGGGGCCCAGAAAGACGAGGGAAAACCTCATGTTCGTGAAACAAGGTCGTGGCCCGTGTTGCTTTCCTCGTGGGGGACAACTGTGTGCGTTCTCACACACACTCTTACACTCTTGTACACACGTCTCACACACATACACACAGACATGCACACACACTCACCTACACACACGCACACACACGTGTCTGTCACACACATGTGCTGGTCTCACACACACTCCTGCATACGCTCGCACACATTGCCCATCTTACACACACACACACACACACACACACACGTATCTCTCACAGACACACACTGTCACACACACTCATCTGTCTCACGCAGACATACACTCATTCGTACACACTCACACATCTGTCTCACACACACACACCTACATACTGCCGCACACATACACACAGATGTGCACACACACATACATGCACAGCAATCACACACGTCTGTCTCACACTCACACATTCACATGCCTACACACGGACAGACACACTCATCTGTCTTACACACACCCACTCGTACACGCTCACCTGCACACTGTCACACACAGGTGTGCACACTCATGCACACGTGTGCTCGTCTCTCACACGTGCAGGCGTGCTCACACCTGCACACACCCTGGAACCCTTTGAGCCCACGTGTCGTAACCATCGCCTCCAGCTTGTCACCAAGCCACAGACATCCTGGTGAGACCTGGACCCCCCACGGCTTCGGGGAGCCCTGAGCCAATGTGTTAGTTTGCGGGCAGCACAAACCCGCCGTCTGAGACAACACACGCTCGCAGTCTCACGTTCTGGAAGCCGGGAATCGAGGTGTCGGCAGGGCCGTCCATCCCCGTCTCTGTATCTCTGTCCTCCCCAGCAGCCCCCCCCATATGGACCCCAGTCATATTCGATTAGGGTCCGCGCTGCCCCCGTGTGACCTCATCCTAACTAATAACATTTGCAATGACTCTGTTTCCAAGAACGTGTGCGTTCTGAGGGACCCATCCAGCACCTAATGCCCCGAGTCCCTCCTGCCCCAGCACCTCTGAGAACCTCTCGATTCCTTCTGGAAACCCACGACTGTTTCTCCCAAGCATCTGTGACTCGGAAGGGGCCGCTCCAAAGCCCTGGCTTGTCACGGTTTAAAGGGAGCGAACGTTGCAGCCATGGTTTTAATTAAGGGTTGATGGGCCATGTCATGACATCATCAATGAAATGAGCATAATAAAAGAAATAATTTGGTAGGAGGCATGGGAGGGCAGCCCAGACCTCGTCACGAGCCTGCACTCTGCAGCAGTGAAAGGCCATCCCAGCGCTGGCACGCCTCAGGCTGCCCAGGGCGACCCTTGTCCGCTAAGCAGTTCCACTCATGCCCGTCGACTCTGCGTGGCCCCGCCAGCCCAAGGGCTGCCTACGGGTGTCGACTGCGCTATGCTGCAAGCTGGGTGAACCGAGCCGGTTAACTGCCAGCTGCTGGGTCAAATCCTCTCTTCTGGAAATGGCGTGCCAGGGTTGCGGTGTTCCTGCAGCGGGGGGCTCTGGGGGGAATGGGTCTTCGTGGAGCTGCGTGTCGCTGTGTGGCCAGCCTGGGAAGCTGGCCGGAGCCTCCAGAACAGAAGCCAGAAGGGGGTGCCGGGGTTTAGAATTAAGCTCAGCCTTAAGTGCAGGGTCAGGGACGTCCTTGGCTGGACTTGTCCACGACTGTCATTTCCTTAAAGCACACAGATGAACGAAAGTCTCGTATGATTTTTAAACTCCGTGTCCCTGTACCCGTGGTTTGGAAAACTTGCTTTCTTGGGAACTGGGAAGATTTTGAGCATTACGGTACTTCTAGGTGTTGCTGTCTGAATGAGGAACGTTGATGAACGGAATGAGCCCGGAGATCACACGGAGCAGGTGACTGTGGGGCCTCTGCTCAGGGCTGTACCCAGGTGGGTACTTGACCAGGGCGCCGGGCCAGGGGGGGCCGACGCCAGCCTGGGACCGCTGCTTCTGGAATGGGGTGACTTTCTGCAACTTGCCCACCCAGAGGAGGTGTTATCTTACCGAATTTACATGAAGACACCTCGCTCGGTAGCGGGGCTCTGGCCGAAAGAATTTGAACATCCATTTCAAGAGAATGGACACACTCCTTTCAAACTGAAGTCCTCCGTCAATGCATGCAGCAGATGTCTTGTCGCGCACCTGTTACACTCCGAACGCTCTGCCATCTGTCGGGGAGGAGGGTGGGGACGGAAGGGTCTCTGGGTCTGAGGACACAAATTGGACCGATGGGTAGACGTGACACGGAGGCTGATTGCAGCACAGAGATGGAGATACGCTGACCAGGGTGGCTCTTGGAGAAGCGGTTTGGAACTGTCCAGATGTGGAAGCTGGGCTCATCCTGTGACTGGGTCCCTCGGTTCCTAGGTGTGTCCCAGCAGCATTGTGTCTAAGTGCCCCGAGCTGGAACAGTAACACGAGGCGATGGCAGTGGCACCGTCTTGTGAGAGTGAAGCTGGTGAACACAGAAGCTAGCGCTGAGCGAAAGGAGCCAGTCGCAAAAACAGATGCGCCAACACCGTGCTTTGGTGGAGTTCAAAAGCCGGCAGGACCTCCTTACTCGTGGCCCTACCAACGCGTGCTAGGTGCAGAGAGGAGCCGGCCACGGTCAGCTCCCACGCTGAGAGGACGCTGCGTGGGGGGAGCTAGGGCTGGGGGCTTGGGGCGCCACCGTGTTGATGACCCCGGCGCTCGCCTCCGGGAGCAGCCCGGACCCGCCCTGAGACCACCCGCACCTTTGCTTCCTGAGGGAAGTGTCTGTGAAGTCAGGTTCCTCTTGGCTTTCTCAAGTCTGTCCCGTCTTCTGTAAAGGGGAATAACAGACCCACCGGACAAGGGTGTAGAAAAGCCCACGTGCAGCCTGGTGGTGTGACCCGGGCACAGGTGGGCGTCCGGGGCGTGCTCCCGGGCACTGCAACAGCGCTTCGGGTGACACAGGCGTGCTCTTAAACCTGCACTGACTCCCAGCCGTGTGGCAGGCGTCAGATGCCTTCAAAGAAGGACTTAGGCTGAGACAGAGAGAGACGCACAGAGACAGAGACAGACAGGTGGAGAGAGGGAGAGGGGGTCCCGCCACGCATGGATGACGCCACTCTGGCCCAGGGACTTAGGGCTCTCAGAGGCCACTTCCTGTCCACCCGTCCAGTGAACCCCAGACTAGCTTAGCCAGTCCTCACAGTTACGGGAGCCAGTTCCCAAGTCCTTGCAATAAATCCCCTTACAAAGCCATACTTACCCCCCGCTTATCAATTAGATCATCTCGGGCCCATCATTCAGCCTCCCAGACTGGAAATATCGCTTCACGGAGAATTAAATGAGAGGATATAGTATAAAGTTCTCAGCCCTTGGCTGTTTCCATTAAAAAATCTCCCAGAAATGTTAGGTATTCTCTTCATTACCCTTGCTCATCACAGGAATTCTGCAGAACGCTCTGATCCTGTGGGAGGGTGTGGCAGAGCTCCGGGCAGAGGGCTGTGCCCTCCCACACACCGCAGGAAAGGGCGAGAGGCCCAGGGGCAACCGCAGCCGGGGGCAGGGCAGTGAAGGCCAGGCGGTATTTCCAAAGGAATTAGTTTTCACCTGATGACGACAGATCACGCTGAAAATGCAAAATGTCCTGAGGAGGGGGACACGCTGGCACATTCCATCTTCCTTTTTTTTTTTTTTTAAGTTTTTAAATTTATTTTGAGAGAGAGCACATGAGTGGGGAGTGGGCAGAGAGAGAGAGAGAGAGAGAGAGAGAGAGAGAGAGAATCCCAAGCAGGCTCCATGCTGTCAGCACAGAGCTCGACGTGGGAGTCGATCTCACCACCGTGACAAAATGACCTGAGCCAACATCAAGAGTCGGACTCCTGATCGACTACCCCCGAGGTGCCCCGTCGTCGTCCTTTTCAGACAGACTTGGCCATGGCGTGCCTCCCTCCCACACGCTCCTCCCACAGAGCGGCGCCTGCTATCCCGGTCCCCCTGCTCCTGAGCCTGGGCTGGCCTGGGTGCCGCGCCTGACCAGCGGACGGCTGCAGGAGTGACCTGTGGTTCACGAGAATAGATCACAGGGGAGCTGGTGCTTCCTCCTGGGTCTCCGGGGACGCTCCCCCGTGGGAGGCATCCCCCACGCAGCACAGAGTCCCGGCCGCACGGACGGGCCGTGTTCAGGCTCCCAAGCACAGCCCTGCCGAGGTTCCAGGTGACGCCGTGTGCGTGTGACATCTTGGGCGCCCGTCCGCCAGCTGTGGACATTTGACGGCATCCAGAGGAGGGCCCCTAGCGAGAACCACCCGGCTGAGCCCTTCCTAAATTCTGCCCCCCACGAAATCCTGCCCCCGCTGCATGCACCGCCCCCAGAAGCGGAGCTGGCCAGAACGGGGGGGGGGGTGGTGGGGGGCTCCGGGCGATGTTCAGGAGGGGTGCACGGATGGTGTCCTGCCCCCTCGGCTCCCTAGGCGAGGACCCTAGGCAAGTTGTTTATCTCATCTGTTTACAGTTTCAGTAACAGTGGCCGCGTCTCCTGGGGCTGCCCTGAGGAACGAACGTGGAAATGCAGAGCCCTCACCGGCTGAGCCTCCAGCGATCTGTGGACGCAGGGCAGACACGGGGGCCGGTGATGTGGCAGGAAAGTCTGAAGCTGCCTCCTTGGCTTTTCACACAAGGGAGGGCCCTTGGCCAGCCTGGTCAGGGACAGGCAGGGCTGTGACTCACAGTGTCCTTCTCTTCAGCCTGGCTTGGGAGGGGAAAGTGTGATGCCGTTGCAATCCGGGGAATTTTCTGCTGCGTCCAGACCCGGGCTTCCTCATGTCTGTCCGGGGGTGGGGAAGGGGACCACGTGGAACAAAGGAGGATTCAGATGGGAGGAGGGGGGTGGGAGAGGGGCAGAGCCGTGGCCGACGCGCCCGCTCCTCCGGGTCCCCAAGAAGAGAGCACTCACACGGAAGACGCTCTGCTCTGGTCCCGACGTCCCATGTGAACCCACACCCTGGACCAACGCGCAAGGTTGGTCCGGCGAGCCCCTCCTCCCGAGAGTCCTTCCTTACCTGCACCCCAAGCCCACTGCTCCGAAGATGTTCCTGGAGATGGTGAGCACAACAGACGCACAGACCAGGCCCCCGACGCACGCGACGCGGACGACACCCGGCAGCCCTGGGACCCGAGTGCATCACCTCGCGAGCACCCACGGTTATTCGCTGACAGCAAGGTGTGATAAACCTCCGAACACCTTCTCTCACCGAGCCTTCGTCGTGCCTCAAGTCCACTCTCACTTGGGGCATTGGAGTCTTGAAGCCCCCAACCGGAAATGAATAGCCCCGCGGTGGAGTCACGGCCACCATCCCTCCGAGGTAATCCAAGATGGTGGCTGACATTTATACGGTGTCCGTGGCCAGGCTCCCTCTGGAGTGATTGTGTATTCCAGCTTTGTGTATCCGTGCTGTCCTCAAAATCATCTATGAGATGATGGATGCTAGATGCCGTTCAACGGACGGGGAAACTGAGGTACAAGGCCCTCAGGGAGTCTGGTCACGGTCACAGATGGGACTGGAACCCAGGCCTCTGACTGCAGGATCCGGGCTGTGAACAACTCTGCCATCATCCTGGGGAGGCTCAACAGCTACGGCCTGGCAGCCATGGTGGCCACCTACATCTAAATAGATGAAGATCGAACAATTAAATTTCAGTTCCTCGGTTGTGCTAGCTCGTTTGGGCCCAGCAGGCGGGGGTGGCTTCCCTGAGGTGGCGACACGGGGGTGATGCCTGAATGGCAACTGTGAGCCACTTCTGTGAATCACACTGGAAGAGTGAGTGGCCAGCATTTTTGGAAACCCGCGGCTGGAAAGGAGCTGGGGGTTGGTGGTGGAGGAGCACCAAAAAGGCCCCGGGGCCGGGCAGAGGTGGGGGGTCAGGGTCAGGCCACGCAGGTGGACAGGACCAGACCCCAGAGGGCATGTGGGCTGCAGGCAGAAGCGTCACATTTATTCCAAGTGCAAAGGCAAGGTGCGTTTGTCTCGCTAGCAGTAAGTGCGAGGGACACACTGTTCTTTCCTCCTCCTTTTCCAGGTCCAAGCGGGGCCACAGGTAAGCGCTCTAGACAAACACAATCAAAGATGCTGCGGCCCTGTCTACCAGCTCCTTCTCTGGGACGTGGGGAGGTCCCGTGGGGTCTGAGCCCTTCACCGGCCTCGGTCCTCGGAGCGGGGCTCGGGTTCCAGACAGAGTGTGAGGGGACGCGGGCACGGGTGTCTCTTTAAGACAGGCAGGAGCATCCCCAGGAAGGTGGTTAAGTGCAGACGGCTGGGGTATCCTCTGGCCCCGTCCGGGCCGCACACAGCACATACACCCGAGCGTTATCAGCTGCTTTTATGTGTGCGGGCTCACTTTGCGAGGAGCCCCAGAAAGTGGGGGCTGCGTCCGTCTCCTCAAAGGGAAACTGGGTGGCTGGGCGACAGTTTGTCACTGAAGGCTGTTTTGTGCCTTGTACGCTCTGCTCTGGGTGCGTGTGTTACCTATTCGAAACATAGATAAATAGAAACCAAGTCGTTTTGGGTAGAGGCTGGCGGGCATCTCGAATGGGGTCCGCCTCCGTGGGAATGTGCCGTTTCATGGTGAGACTGTTTAATCTCAGAGGCTCCTGTATCTAAAAGAGAATGTTAAAGGTCTGGCCCAACCCCCACAGCACAGAGAAATGCGCCGAGACCCACGGCCACACAGCTGCCTTGGGGCGTCCGGCTCTTTTGTGACCTGCCTCCTGCCCCCAGGAGATGCTCTCTTGGGCCGGACCCTCTCCCTGGAAACCTCCGTTTCTACATTTTTTATAATCTTGTGGTGCAAAAGAAAACTCTGCCCACGTGGTGTTTTCCAAAGGAACTTTATAATCCGACTGGGGGCTGTGGGCGGGCTCGGCACACCGGAAGCCCGGGGACTCTGTGCTCTGACGGGTGAGGCGGTGTTTCCTGGGGCCCGGGGATGGTTTCTAGCAAGACTGGGGGCGAGGAGGCTTTTTGGCAAATCCCAAACCGCCAAATATGGAAGATTTCATGCAAAATAATGGACTAGGATCTGATGTGTGTCTAATTCAGTGTCTGTGTGTTCATGAGTGCAAAGAGTACAAAGTATTTTCATAATTTGTTCTTATTGAACCTGGCTTCATAGCAGCCACCTTGTGTCAAGACCCATTGTAAGCACTGCACAAACATTAGAAGTACCACCTGACGACATCTCCGAGTGTGCACCTTGGAGTTGTGTAGATGCAGCTTTAAGTCCCAGTTCTGCCATCATCAGCTGTGGGACCGAGGCCAAGTTACAGGACTCTGAGGATCGGTGTATTCACCTGCACAATGGGTATGTCTCCAACTATCACAGACCTGTAAGAAATGAACTTCTTAGTTTGGACCACAGGCGATCACTGACTTTTGACCTGTTTTTACACGTAGCACAGGCAGGCTTCATACGGTTCAAGTGTACAAAGAGCTTAGCCCATGCCAGCCCTTTGAAAGCACTCAATAAATAATAGTTATTTTCTTTCCAACTTCTTTAGCCGGAGAGGGGCTTAGCCTGCAAGAACCTTCCCGCCGGAAAGATCCTGTGTCTCTCCGTTCCCTATCCTGAGGTTACTCCACATTACTCTTCAGCGGGACTCACTCAGATAACTAAAAGACTTTTGCTGGGCTCCAGCCTTTTAAAGGAAAGAAAATTGTGATAATGATTCTTTGTCTCCATAAAGTCTTATTTCCAGTGGCCTCAGCATCAGTGCAATACGGTTGCCCCACACAGGCGCCTTGAGGTCAGTTTAAGTAATGAATCCGGGAGCAGAGAGCTCCCAAGGCAGGCTCCCGGCGATGCGAATTCCTCAGCCATATGTCGCCCCTGCAAGGTGGGGGGCCCCATCACAGCTCCTGACAAATGCACGGCTCCCGAGCCAGAGAACCGCAGGAGGTGAGGTTCACATGGGCCGATCGTATCAGAAGATACCCTCACCCGGGGAGGCACCCTTTCTAGTCCCTTTCCTGCCCAAACACCACGGCAACCAACATGGAAATGCTATTCTGCCTCTGGGGTCCGGCCCCTCGGATGTCAGCGCCTTTCTCCAGGAGGGAGGCCAGATGTGTTTGCAAATTGCTAACTCCTCTCCACATGAGAGGTGACCCACAGGCCCAAGTCCCACCGTTCACTTTGTGGAAAAGATGTCAAAGAGCACCGACATGTGGGGCTCTGGAGGGGACCAAACGGGTGGCCACAGGAGCCCAATTACCGCTGGTCAGAAAGGAAATCAGACACCTTCAGCCCCTGCAGAAAACGGCTGTGGGCTGCCATGCCGGGAATCCACTGCTCCGTCATCAGCCCCAATTGTTTCTACGTGTCTCGAGCAACAGCATGGGTCCAAATCATCATCGATGACTTTTTTTAATTTTAAAATGTTTTTATTTATTTCAGAGAAAGAGAGAGAGAGAGAGAGAGAGAGAGGGAGGGAGGGAGAGCATGGGCAGGGGAGGGGCAGAGAGAGAGGGAGACACAGAATCGGAAACAGGCTCCAGGCTCTGAGCTGTGTCAGCCCAGAGCCCGACGCAGGGCTCGAACTCACGGACCGTGAGATCGTGACCTGAGCTGAAGTCGGACTCTCAACTGACCTAGCCCCCCCGGGCGCCCCTTATTTATTAAAACATCCATGCGATGTGGCGACTACGTTGAGCATGGTGTAGAGACAGTTTAGTGAGTGGAATCCCTAGGCGCTCGTATTTGAGAGCCCAATGAGGCAAACAGCAAGATTGCGTGGCCATCGCCGAGGCAGTGACCTGGTCAACACACATCAATCACACACTGGCGGGAATGCCTGCACACTCAGCCACCGCCGCCGCCCCCACCCCGCCACCCCCTTGCCAGCCCCAGGGTTAGAGGTCCCCCATCACAGGGTGTGTCCACCATGCAGCAATCTCCAGTCGTGGGTACTTTATAAATAAGCATCATCAAGAAAGAACGTCGCCCAGAAAACAGACACTTGGTTGTCTTGCAAAGATCCAGCATCAGACACACACTCAGCATGTTGTGGAACAAAACATTCCACATTTCCCTTTGGAAATCAGAATATCCTAGACAGCATTCCCCACTTGCACGAAATCAATGGAAGCGTAAAGAAGGCTGGAAAGAAACCCGGTTCAAACTCCTTGGGATGTTGATTCGATACAAGAAGAGCCTTGAGTGTCTTGTGGTGCCGGGAAGCGAGAAGGTATTAAAACAAAGAGAAATCAAAGGGATGGGCCACGCCAAAAGGACACAAGAGCTAATCGAGAAGATCTTCCAGTGGCCAGCCCGGGACACTTTGAACAACAAGATAAGTAACCGGAGTGTTAGGCTATTACCCAAATGATGAAATAAATACCCATGAGCCCATCCTGATATAAACAGGTATGAGGAAGGGATAAATCGTCCTTGCGGAAGAGTTCCACATAATAAATGTACAAGGAATGAGGGCGAGGAGAAGTCGCCATTAGTAACAGTCACTGTGGCGGGATCCAGGGTTGGAGGCTGACGTTAGCGGGCGGAGCTCTGGAGGAGCGGAATGGCTGCAGCGCCTCGGAATCTCTCCCTGGAAAGACTTCCTGGTGCGGGGTGCTGTTGGCCTACGCCCATCCGCTCTCCAGTACTGCCCCCCGTGGGGGTACGGCTGAAGGCGGCTGGACGCAGTGACTCCCTTCTGACCAGAGTACAGGAGGGGAGAAACGGGGACCTTCCCACGGAGGATGCTGGCCGTCACCCGCCTAAGTGACCAGGGCTGCCATCGCCCGAGACAGCTGTGTGGGCAGCGTGCGCCCCCTGGTAGGATGGGGCGAGGGCACGGCACTGCTCTGACCTTGAGCAGACATTAGCCAAACCCAATTCGAGGTCTGGCTCAAACCGATCAGACTCTTGAGAAGGAAAGTCCGAGAAGCTGTCACGGACGGGGGAGCCTAAGGTGACATGGCGCCAAACGTGCTGTGGGACCCTGGATGGGGGCCTGGGGCCAGAGCCGAAGGAAGGAACCCAACCGGGAAATCCAAGCGCAGGCTGTCTCTTGGGCACTACTGTGGTGGCTCTGGTGGTCTCTCACGGCTGACAGATGTCCCTGGGTCGGGGACGGCGCCATCGCTCGTGGGCGAGGTGCGTTCAGAAACTCCGTGTCCTAGCCTTGCAACTCTTTGAAAGTCTAAAATCATTTCAGAGTAGAAGGTTTTGAAAAGTTCCGGGTTCCTCGATTTTCTTCCCCTCCTGGTGACTCTCTGTGCCGAGATGGGGTCCGTCACTTTCGTGGAAACGGAGAAAGAGGAGCCAGACCCTCACTCGCTGCTGCTGCTGCTGCTGCTGTGGTCCACTCGGAACAGCCCTGCTGGAAAACAGCTTGGAAAACAGATCGATTAAACTTGGGGCGCCTGGGTGGCGCAGTCAGTTAAGCGTCCGACTTCAGCCAGGTCACGATCTTGCGGTCCGTGAGTTCGAGCCCCACGTCGGGCTCTGGGCTGATGGCTCAGAGCCTGGAGCCTGTTTCGGATTCTGTGTCTCCCTCTCTTTCTGCCCCTCCCCTATTCATGCTCTGTCTCTCTCTGTCCCAAAAAATAAATAAATAAACATTGAAAAAATAAATAAATAAACCTAAATACACAGCTTCCCTGTGGTGCACTAATTCCGCTTCTGTGTACGTACCCGACGAAACTGCCGTGTGTGTGTGTGTGTGTGTGTGTGTGTGTGTGTGTGTGTGCGCGCGCGTGCATGCACCTAATTCCACTTCTGGGTACGTACTCGACAGAACCGCCTGTGAGCATGTGTGTACGCATGTACATGTGTGTGTACACACCTATGTGTGTGTACTAGTGTGCACGGGCATGTGTGCATGCATGTGTGTGCATTGCATGTCTATATGTGTGCGTGCTGTGTGTGTATGTGTGTGTGCACGTGTGTGTATATGTGTGTGTGCATGTTGTGTGTTCTGTGTGTGCATATGTATATGTGTGCATGCGCGTGTGTATGTGTGTGCATGTGTGCGTGTGTATGTGTATGCATGTGTGTATATGATGTATGCCTGTGTGTGCATGCCTGCGTATAGGTGTGCATGCACATAAGTGTGTATATGTGTCTATGGCATGTGCGCATTGCTTGCCTATATGTATATATGTGTGTGTGCTGTGCATGCGTAAGTGTACACGTGTATTTGTATGTAGACATGTGTGCTCCTGTGTGTGCATGTGTGTGCGCACGTGTATATTTGTGCATGGGCATGTGTGCATGTGCATTGAATGCCTATATGTGTGCTTGCTGTGTGTGCATGTATGTGCGTGTATGTGTGTGCATGTGTATATGTGTGTGTGTATACTTTTGTATGCATGCCTGTGTATATGTGTGCATGGGCATGTGTGCGTGCGTTGCATGCCTATATGTGTATATATATGTGTGCTGTGCATGCATATGTGTGCGCATGTGTATTTGTGTGCATGCGTGTGCATGCACGTGTGTGCAGGTGTATATGTGTGTGAGCACCTGTGAGTATACATGTGTGAGCACACGTGTGTGCATGTATGTATGCCTGTGTGTGCATGTCTGTGTATGTGTGTGCATGTGTGTGCATGCGTGTCTATTTGTGCGTGTACCCAAAGTCATATACAAAAATGTCCATAGCAAATGCACTCATCATAGCCAAAAACTAGGAACAGCCCCCAGGCCCATCAACATGAGCCTGGAGGAAGGGTGATGCACTCCCACGCTGGAACAGTATCCAGCAGCCACTCTCCGAGGGATGTCCAGGGACCGCCAGGGTCCCCGAGCCTCTTTCAGGGGATCTGAGAGATCAAAGCAATGTCTGTAACGTCACCAAGATGCTATTTGCTTTTCCTCTCGTCACATGATCTTCTGGAGGAGAATTCCAGAAGTTACGTGACATGACACTGACACAGACAGAATGAAGGAGCAGATGCGAGCCGCCAGCTCTCCTCCGTTAAGTGAGACACAAAGAGATTTGTAGAAAGGCGAAACAAAGCCACTCCCTTCGTTTGGAGCATGTAGTTATTTTTCGTTAAAAACATATCGGTCGTAGTGACACGAGTGACTGTATTATCATTCCAAGTGAACCAACAAGCGAGTGCGTTTCTAGATTTCTGTTTTGTTTGGTATTTCGGTAAATACTCATAGAACGAAACAAAATACGTGAACGAAGCTGTTTGGAGTCCTCAGTAATTTGGGGGGCAGTGGGGATGCTGAGATGCTGGCGTCTGAGGATCAGTGTGACCGCGTCTGAGCCACCATTCAGGCCGGGTGGGCCTTGCAGACCAATGCATCGAGCAGGCTAGATGGGAGTGGGGGGTGTTATGGGAGCCGTGTGCGGATGGCTCGTCCACGGCCAGAACCGTCTCCCTCCTCCATGGGGGTAGCCGCTGGGAGGGGGCACAGGGCAGCTTCTGGGGTCTGGACAAGGTCTAGTGCTCGGGATGGGTAATGACAACACAGATAGAACTTCTGGTTTCTACACTTCACCCTCTGTCTGTTGTCCTTCCATCAAAAGTTCCCCCAGGACGCTCTTGTCTTGATAGTTAAGGTCCCTGCACCATTGGACAGTCAGCCCCAGTGTCAGCATTTGGAACCAGCGGGCCCCGAGTTCGAATTCTGGCTCTGTCACTCACTAACCTTAGCTGCCTTGCTTGTGAAATGGACGTGTGTACCTGGCACTATCTGGGAAGGATTAGGTGCAGTCACGTCCATACCCCACTTAGCACAGGCCTGGCACAGAGTTTGCATGGCCTAAGCGCTTCTGTGGATTTTAAACCCCAGTGTTCACCTTGGCCCCTACGGCACAAGGCAAGCACACCCCTGATATAAACAACGCGTCCTCGTGTTCCCCGTGCGAGCCCTGGCTTGTTGTAGATGTGCGCGCGAATGCGTTTGCGGGGAGCCAGGCACCTCTCATCGGCATCTGGGTTCTGCAGAGGAGGAAGCTGAGACACAGACCTGCTAAGTCACTGCCCAAGGCCCTGGGCTGGTGAGTGGGCCCGTGGGCGCTGACCACAAGAATGAAATCCTGGCCTCCTACCCGCCCCCCCCCCCACCCTCCGCTCCTTCCTCTACATCGTGAGTAAACATCTTGCCTGTGGCTGTCCCTTAACCGACTGCAGGGACTAGGGTTCCTGTCCAGTCACCTCACCTGATCATGCCAGCCCTTGGTGTCCACGTGTCCAGATTGTCAGGGCTCTTACTGTCCCAGAACAAACTCTGCCTGACTCCCAAGACCTGCATGTAATCAACCGGCCTGGTCCCCTGGATGAACCATGCCCCTCACTTAACCTTGTGCTCGCTGAGTTCAGGAAATGCGCTCCTGGATCTTTTCCCCCCCTTCCCGAAAAATGCCCCATACCGTCTGTGGGCCCCCCTGCTCCCCTCTCCGGAGGCAGCTCTCAGGCACCCCTTCGTGTCAGGAGGGTGCAATCCGCTCATCAGCACACGACAGTCACCTCTCGCTGCTGGGGGTGACGCGGGGGTGCTCAGCCAGGGGCCGTATTTCACATAGCAATTAATTGACGACAAATAGTAATTAATGGGCCACATTCCTACTTCGGTGAAGTGCAGAATTCCATGCTTCTCAAGCTGGGGATGGGCCACGTTCTTGTTTTCTTTTAATCTGCTTTGAAAGACAGCGCTCTCCCGGGCGGCAGGGACGGCGCCCAGTCCCCCGTGAGCTCATTGGTGTGGCATGTGAGGCCTCACTGCTCAGAGATATGAAGTGCTAACTGTCACCGCGCCTCAGGGCCTCGGGGCGTGGGTGAGGAGCCTAATTAGTCGTGGTCCCCATTAATTAAAAATCATAAATATTCTCGGAGGTAAGGTGGGAGTTGGAGCAGGAAGGAGGCGGCTTCTGGCTGATTTCTGTGTGCGTGTGCCTACGTTTGTGTGCACGTGCCTGTGTGTGTACGTATGTGCGTGAGTGTGCGTGTGTGCACACACATGCGTGTATACGTGGGATTGATTTTCAAAAAGTACGATCGAGCAAGCAAATCCCGCTTGCGGGAGGAGGTGTGGCTGTGGTCCGTGTGTAAGAGCAGGCCTCGGCGTCTCGAGAAAGGGAGACAGACCTGCGTCTTTGCCTTTCCGGGGAGAGGAGCGTCAGAAAAAGTGCTGAACATCACCCTTATTCACGTGAGCCACTGGGTGTAGGTTCCCCGCTGGATTCGCAACCCTGTGCGCGATGCTAGAAACACAGATGGAGCACACAGGGTCCTTGTCACCAAGGAGTTTATAGTCCACCTGGGGACACTGTCGGGGAAATGGACATTTGGGGCCCCGATAATAGAAACAGCAACCAGCACGTTAGGGCCAAGAGCATGTAAACATCGGTGATATGGTGACTCATGCCTTTCCTTACCCACGCGTTCAATAGCGGTTGGCTCCAGTCGGAGCCACCGTAAGCTCAAGTGCGCACCTACAAAATTGCGAGATACCCGTTAACACCTGGGATGCGATCTGAAAATACCTGATTTCTACAGGCTGGAGGTCCCACGGGTGCCACTAATGCTACTGCCCTTTGTCACCTGCGTCTGTGACGGAAGCCAAACCTGTACTTGGGCTAGAAACTCGATTGTCTTTCCCATCCTGGTTCGTGACTGTGCTGAGCTCCACGGGGTCCCCCGCGACGCAGGGAGTGCGCTCAGGTAGCCGCGTGGGAGAGCCGCGGGGGCGGGGGCGGGGGGGGGGACATGCCTGGCTCCCTGAAGCACCCTGTTGGGGGGGGGGGAAGAGCTGCCTGCCCACCTAAGAGAAAAGCGGCCAGACTCCCCGCCTTTGCTCCGCGAGTCCCCAGCTGCACGTGCAACGTGGAAAAGCAAGTCTTACAATCTGAGCTGAACATAACCAGCTCCCAGTTCTAAACTCAAGCCTGCAGCTAGCGTTCAAGAGCCTTCCCGCATTCCAAGTGGGTTAGTGTGTCGCGTAGCCGGCCTCAAGGGAGAAATAAAGGCATTGTATTAATATTTCCCAAGGCATGCAATTACTTGAAAAAGCCCCAAACAGTCCAGACTAATGACTATGTTTATCCGTGAGCGGTCTGGAAATCTAATTTCTGATGGTGCGGTTGAAATTGCTTTGAATACAGTAAAGAAGGAAGGAAGGAAGGCAAAACTATTAATTTTTATGGAGTGCCTGAATGTGTTAAATGCTGCCTGTGAGGCTTTTCATACATTCATCTCATTTAGCTAGAAGGCTAAGGATGCTGAGCTCTGGCGCTGTGTGGCCTTAGAATAGCAATTCTGTGAATTAGTTAGGGTACAGGTAGCAGATATCCAAACTGGCTTAGACAATAAGGGGAATATATTGACTCACATAACTGAAAAATCTGGAGATGTTTCTGGATCCTGGGTGGGCTTCAGGCTCAGTTTGTTCCAGCAGGGCTGTGTTTTCCTTTTCTGCCAGGTCTCACAGGGAACCGGGTCCTCCTGCAGAGCTTCTGACTCCATCACCAAGCCGAACTGCTTCCCTGGGAGGTCCAGCCCTCTCCCAGCCCCGTTTCCCCATCTTTCAAATGGGCTGGGATGACTTTATCACCTCTAAGGGCCTTTACTGTTCTGAGGTTCTAGGCTGCTTGGATGTCATCCTTCCCGGGAGTCGGGAATCCTCACCTCTTCTCCAGCTTTCCATGTAACCTTCCGCATTCGTGCCCCTCTGGGTCCCGGCTCCCTGCTGAGGAGGTCAGGAGGGCAGGAGGTGGAGGCTGAGGCTCTCGGGTGCATGCACGGCATATTTGGGGTGCCTTGTTGGCAGGAGGGGAATATTCGCACCCCTTCCCAAGGGCAGGGGTGGGGAAAAGACCCCCCCATCTCAGGAGAGAAGGCCCGGGTCTGACGCGGGAGGGAAGACCAGCCTGGAGGCCGCCCTTGTCTGTGGCCTCCCACACGTGGGTCATTTGGTGGCCCTTTTTGAGACAGGCATCTGAATCAAGTGACCCGGTCACCCAGGGGCCCTGTGGGACAGCTGGCAGCAACCAAACCTGGTATCTCTTTCTGTGAGAGCATCTGTGTCCCGCAGGGGCTGGGCCAACCCACCCGCACCCATGACAAAGCAGAAAATCGCCTTCAGAGCTGGGGACTCTGCTCCCCAGTCACCACAGGCGCCGAAGCCCCGCGCAGACACGCGGCTCAGAGGACTTGGTTACTGTTCAGTCTCTGGAAGAATGTGGGTATGCACTGAACTGTCACCAAAAGAGCTTTTCAGAGTAGGCTCTGTGGCCCAAGCTCACTCGCCGACAGCCTGGCAGGTCGTCAGACGCGTGTGTGCAGAGCGGGAGCCGACGGTGACAGCCGGGTTCTGGGGGGTGCTGTGGGTGCTGGCCACCCGCTCCGGGGGCACGGCCGCTCATCGCTGGGCTGGGAGCCCTCCAGCTGGGGCTCAGCTCAGCCGCCCCCCTCCCCCTGCTCCGCCCGCTGGAAGGACGCGTGCACCTTCGTGTGCACACCAGCCATCCCGGAGGGTGGAGGGGAATGCGGTCAGTATGTACCCCCGGCCACGGCCACGCACGGGGACCCTCCCAAGGCACGGGTCGTCCTCGTCAGAGACCAGCAGGCCTCACAGGTGACCTGCCCAGCCCTCTCCTTCTCCGATGACAAAACCGGGACCCTGGCAGGGACGGAGCTTTTCCAGGGTGTTGAGTCTCGTTACCTAATTGTCGCTACTGCAATGCCTCTGTCAGGTGCAACCTCAGATGGCAAAAACGAGAAAATGATCTCAGTACCAGCTGCTTGCGTTAGGGGAAAAGGCACAGCGTCTGCCGGGAGCCACAGAGACCAGGGGCCGCCTCCTCTTGTAGGTCCGTCTGCAAATGCCTTCGCTGTTCGGGAAAGAAAACGTGCTCTGAGAATCTGCATTTGACCCTGCGGGGCTGTTCACCCCCTGCCCTTTGCCCTTTCGAAGGTGGGTTGGTGTCTGAGGCCACACGCTGGCGTGCACCCAGCCTCCCAGGGTAACACAGTGGTAGGGACGCTGGCCTGGGGGTGAGGAAACATGGGCTCTGGGTCCATCTGGGCCTGAACCTACTGGGGCCCTTGGGCTCGCTGCCTCCCCTGCGGCATTCAGCTTCTTAACATAAAAGTGTCATTTTAGAAGATGTGTTTTGTTTTGCACACAAAGTGATTTATTTCTTTTTTTATAAGTTTATTTATTTTTGAGAGAGAGAGAAAGAAAGATAAGAGCATGAGCAGGAGAGGGGCAGAGAGAGAGACACACACACACGGAACCCGAAGCAGACTCCAGGCTCCGAGCTGTCAGCACAGAACCCGACGCGGGGCTCGAACCCACAAACCGTGAGATCACGACCTGAGCCGAAGTCGGACGGTCAACCCACAGAGCCCCCCAGGTGTCCCTCTTTTTTTTTGAAATGTATTTGGGACCTGTGCTCACCCGTCTTCAACTTTCCCCACTCCCCACCACCCCTGATTGTCTTGTGGCTTGTTTACTCGATTTAAATTCTGTGACCGGCACTGGTCCTACAGCTGGGTTGTCACCTTTAGCAAAGTGAGTATCCCTGGGTCCCACGTAGTATTTGGGGTATAATTATACAAAAAAAAAACAAAAGGTATCCATTTTTAACCTGAAATTCAAACGCAACTGGGCATGTTACCTCTTACCTAGAAATTTCAGACGGCAGGTAGGCAGCGGAGCCCCAGACCAGAGGGTCTCCAGGCATGTTCTAGTCCTGACTCACATCCATTAATTCATTCGATGGCCTTTACTGGTTGCTGATGGGAGCCCTCAGGAGCCCAGAATTTCTGTGGTTCAGTCTCAAAAAAACTGTTGGAACCAAACGTACACGGTATGGTCATCAACACTAATTTCAGAACAGCTCCAATCCTTTACGTGCATTTCTGCACAACCAGAGGGCTCCGGGCTCCACGTTCCATCATTGTGCCGTAGACGTGGCTGCTGGTCGGCTGAAGACTTTCCTCTAGGAAGAGGAAGGAGTGAATTTTGCTATATTCTGCGGTGGCCCAAAGGGACAGAAGAAACACATGAGTATGTCTATGTCCCTACTTTGTGTCCCATCTTCTGAGCATCTGGGAAACCACATTCCCGTCTTTAAGAGAATGCAGCGTGGACACAGGCCACGAGACCCACCGGGACAGCAAGTAGAAAACACAATCGCAGGGCAACAGCATGTTTCCCTTTAGACGCCGGGCCGTAAAACACAAAAGGAGTAAAAGCAGAGGAAGAAGCCAAGGTAGGCTGCAGGATTCCAGAACGTCTTTCTTGCATGGCTTCCCGGCGGATGCGTTAGGCCCTGCCCTCGCTCCGACCTCTTCCAGCTCCCGGCACCAGGTCTGTCCTGCCTGCACGCGTGGCCGGCCAGAGGCGCGGGGAGTTAACGCCCCAGGAGCAGCCCCAGCCGACGACCATGAGAGCTGGCATATAAAAACTTCAGCTTGTTCTCCTCGGGTGGGAGAATTCTCAGGCCTGTGCTCTACGCCGTTTCCCAGACTAACTCACTTGATAGGACACCCCAGTCCCCTCCCCAGCTGGCCCTTTCCTTTCTCTGGGTCACCTCCCTGCTTGCCCACCACCCTACTGTGCTCCTGGGGTCACGTCCCCAATCAACACCTCGTGCTAGCATCCTTGTCTCAGGGGACCCCAAACGAGGCAGACTGGAACATCCCAGAGGAATGGGAACGCCGGAGGTCAGGAGGGGATACCAGCCCAGGCAGAGAGCGGCCCGGGGGGCTTGCCTGGAGGGAGAGCGCATTTCCTGCGTCAGGGCCCCAGGGCCTCTGGAGGCGGAACAGCCCGATTAGATCAGATGCACCCAGTTACACAGAAAGACCTAGGATATTTTCCCATGAATTCCTCTTCCTGGTTTTGCCTCCTCCTACTTGGGGCTCTTTCTGTCCCACAAGGAAACTGGGATCACAGTAGGGCAGCCCTCCAGCACTGCTCATGGTGGGGACTATCTGCGTAGTGATAAGACTTCGTCACAGAGCATGCCCGTAAGGCCTGCTTTCTCTGGCTGGCACCCGGTCGGTGCACCCACCCCTGTTATCTTCATAACCACAGGGCAAGGGGCTTTCAGAAAGCCTCGCCTTACATATGAAGGACCTGAGATACAGAGAGGTCAGCTGACTTCTTGAGGACACACAGCAGGGAGGTGCAGAGCCAGCCCCCACACCCAGGCAGCCTGGCTCCAGAATCCACACCTTTAAGATGCCAGCCCCACAGGGACCACTGATCCCCGATCCAGAATAAAACAGAGGCAACCGGAGGGAGCCCACTCCAGCCCTCCCTGGACCCGGCCCCGCACGCGGCCCGCCAAAGGCCGGATACAAGCCTGCTTGCTCCTCGTCTGATGGGTGAATTGGCCTCAAGTTATTCGGAGGGTTCCCAATAGGGAAACAACACGTTTCAAACCCTCCAGTCTCCCATCGATTCCCAGCTTCTCCTGGACGGAAAGCCGGTGAATGAGGACAGTGGTATGCGTCCGCCCCCAGCATCCAGAAACGGCAGCGGGAAGGAGCCCCTCCTGGGACCTTTCGTGGCCCGGATTCAAGCTGCTTCTCATTTCATCCCCCGTCTTTCCACCCGCAGCTGGTAGAGAACGCGACACGGTGCATTTTAAACCCTGGGACCCGTAATCTACCGATGATGCCTCTGTGAGCCGTGCCCACCGCACGCCAGCCAGGCTCTGCTCAGTTTCCCAGCCGCCACATCGGCTGCCCCGCGGCTCCTGCCTCCGAAGGAGACGATCCCAAGGCGAGAAGCGAACTGGGGAACTGGTGAGCATTTTGCTCACACAGCTTGGCCTCCTGGTGACCCCAAGCTGGCTTGCGTCACCGGGACATGCTGAGGGCGGCTCACAGCCACAACCTACCGCACACCGAGTGCTGGCCGGGTTACCGGGGCAAGTGCGGAGAAGCCCTGAATGCCGACAAGAGTGGGCGGCCAGCCCGGCTTCCCGTTCAGCGGAGGGGCATGTGGGAGCGGGAGGCCCGAGGCGGGGTTTGCCTCCGTTTGCCCTAAGAGGGTGGACGGCCACAGGTCATCGGGACCCATGGAGCCTCCTGGCCGGAGCCCCGTGCGGAGCTCACACGACGAGAGCGAGCCCGCATGCCATGGCTTGCGTGTCACCCGTAACAGTGACAGTGGTAGACCAACAATGATGATCGCTAGGCATGCGTCCTGCGGTTTGCCTGGGCCGTCTCATCTCAATGTGCCAGCAGCGACTGTGAGGCGGGCAGGAAGCCCGGCACGTGAGTTACGAGCTGGGATGGGAACCAGGTGATTAAACCCCAGCCCTGCATTCCCGGCCACTTAGCCGCGCCTCCCTTGTCCCCCTGGGGCTGGGGGAGGCTGTCAGTGGGTCCCTGGATGTACACAGGCATTTCTCCCCGTTTGCAGACTGCATCGAGCCCTCCGAGGGGGTCCCGACCCCAGATGTGGTCACCAACCAAGAACCACGGGCTGGCGATCTGTGAGCATAGAACGCCCTCACCCGCCAGAGATGCGTGGCTTCACGTTGTGGCCTGTGGTTGCCGTCCCCCAGCCCTGCTGGCATCCAGCTCCGTGCCCCCGCCCTGGCTCAGCAAGCATGGCCCAAAGCGAGTCTGTCACCGTCCCCACCCTCATGTCCACTGTGGAGCTGGGGACTCGGAAGCCCAGGTTCTCACGAGAACAGTGACATCGCAGGCACGTGTGTGGCCGCCACGTCACTGTGCTCAGCGCCTGGCTGGCGGGCTGTTGGTCGGGGACAGCAGAAGGGTCCCGGGTGCACACGCACCTGCTCTCTTTCTGCCACTGCCCCATCTTTGTCGGCCTCTACCCTCTGGGCTGCGAGGCGGGCCATGCCAGTGCCGGCCTCGGGGGGCTGAGGGGTGACAGGAGGGAGCCACGCTCCGTCGCTCATTCCTCCTGCTCTGTCTACACCCGCCTCGCGCCTTCAGGCAGTAGTTCTCACCCTGTTCTCCAGAGAGGAGCAGGGAGAGAAGAACCATAGGCTTGGAGAAGCCGCCACGGAGCGTGTCGCCCCGGGTGCACTTCCCGCCATCCTTGTAGGCACAGCCCGAGCCGTGCGGACCCGAGGCCGACACTCGGATTCCCACGAGGGAGGAGGAGCTGCTTTGTCTGGGAAAGCAGACCCCTCCCCTGAGACGCGGTGGCAGTCCCGGTCCCGAGGCCGGCGGTCTAGGAGGCTCGCGGAGGAAGCCCCGACCGCGAGGCCGTCCCGTCCCCCCTGTGAGGCCCCGCGGAGCATCCCCTCCTTGTCCGGGCGATGACGCCCCAGACTCCTGGTTCCGACCGACAATGTGCTCGCCATATGCACAGCCCCCAACGCGGGACGCCGGGCAAATGTTATTACAAGGCCAGCAGTGACTCCGCTTAGGATAACAATGATGAAAATCTGCATTAACCGACTTTAAGCTGGGGGAGCCTCCCGTCCCCGCCCCGAAGAGAAGAAAGGGACGCGGGTTTGTCGCGGGAGCCGGCAGCTGCGGATCACCTGGACTTCATCTTCTCTGCTCGCGTCTTTATTAGCAGGATTTTTTCTTTTAATGAGTAAGTGTCGAACTACCAGGTGTTTTGAATTTTTGTCTTGTTCACTTGCTTACATGAGGAAATTCAAATAGAGACCCTGTATTCATAAAAACCCGGTGGGAGGAGAGAGAAAGGCCTCTCCCCCCTGAGGGGGCCCTCTGCCCTCCCCTGGGCCCCCCCCCCCGCCCCAGTGCTGGCTGCAGTTCACAGCTCAGCCACCAGGGGCCCATCTCAGGGGGCAGCCCCCCCAGACCTCTGGGGGCCCAGGCAGCTCAGGGCCTCTGCCCCAACGCCGTTACTTCCCCCTGGGGTGGCCCCCGTTCCCGCGCCATGGCCGGCTCTACTAGCAGGACGGGGCCCCCCCGACAGGTGTCGCCAACACACAGGGCACATGTGGAAGGTACAGAGAGGTGACGGGACGGTATCTCTGCGCACCCGGAGGAAAAGGTGAGGAAAGCGGCCTTCCCCAGGGAGGACCCCACCCCCTCCCCTGTGGCTCTGGAGGTTGAAGCGAGGTCCAGGGAGTCTCGCCTCTCATTGGGGGAGACGGTTTGTGCAGGGCTTGAGTTAACGAACACAAGGCAGGGGTTCTGTGGGCTCTGCTCCTGCCGCAAATCCTGGGAAACGCAGGGCGATCTCAGTGTGCGGGGCAGGCCGCACCTCCTCTCTGGGCGGAATTAGTCTTAAGCAGCTGCCGCTGGCAAGGGCTAATCCCTTAGCGGTACCAGAGGCAATTAACAGCCCTTGACTCCGTTTCCCTCTGGCCGCACCGCCCTTCAATGAGCAAAACTCCCCACTTGTAATGAACGCGCCAGCCTCAGTCTTTCCGTTCAGCGCTGTGTCCACGGGGCTTGTGTGGCTCGCGTGGCTGGTTTAGGCTGCGGGCTTAGCACGCTGCCCAGGGGAGTCTAGGTGAAGCGCCCGCCCGCCCGCCCATCTTCCTGCCCTGAAACACTTCATCCTGAGCAAATCGGCAGGATGCAGTGTTAAAGGACTTTCTCCAAAACAAGACCAGTAAAGAAGCCAGTTAGGTGGGTTTTGAAAGGAAGACGGTTTTTCTCCCGTGTTTTGCTTTATCAGTCGTGGCAGGATTTCAGCACGTGTGTGGAGCATCTTCGCGAGGCGCTTACTCCGTGTGGGGAAGGAGAATTGGGCACAGGAGGGGCACGTGCTGGGAGTGAACCCTTAGCGGATACGGGCGGCAAGGAGGCGGTGTCACTTTTATTGTTACAGGCCGCAAGCGATCGTTTCTTTCTTTCAGATTCTGTTTAAGCCCCTCCTTTTAACGAATGAGCCTCTCACAGTGCCTGACCCCGGACTCTTGTGATGGCGTTTTCCTGACCTGCCATGGCTGTAACAGCCACCCCCTGTTGCAACGCCTACTCCCTGCTCCCGTCCCCATCCCGCTGCCCAGCACCATGCCAGGGGGGAGTGACAGATTGCCCGTGTTTTTCCCAGCCAGCTTCATCTGACTCACCACAGCGACTTGTCCGTGTTTTCTCCCCTGCAAACCGTCTTGACATCCAGGTTGGTTTTTCCTTTGCACGGTTCATTCCCTTCATCCCCATGATACCGCCTGGTTCCGTGGGGTAAGCTCCCACTTTCCTGGGAGGGAAGAGGTTCTTCCATGTGCACCCACCTGGAGCACTTGTCACGTCTTAATTCTGGATGGGGAACGCCATTGCAGCCGAGCAGCGGCTGGTGCGTCAGGGTCAAGGGGACAAGTGAGAGACTGGCATGGTTGAGCCAGAAAGGTGGGGACCCCGGTCCTAACAGCTGACCGTGTGCCCCCAGCAAAGGGGCTCAGCAGCTCGTGCACGCGTGCTTTCCTTTGTCCACACCAGAGCCTGGTGAGGTGTTCACAGAGTGATCAGGCTGCCTCCAGGGTCACTAGGTAACTGAGGTCGTGTGTCTGTGTCGAGGTCCATGTGATCAAGCGGGCAGGGCCCCTCAGGCCCAGGGGGCATCCAGGCACACCTCCGGTGACAGCCGTCTCCTTCTTGCGCAGTCTCGGGTCCCGCTTCAAGCCGGTAGCCAGGACTTGCCTTCAAGTGTCTTTTGAAACCTGGAACACTTCTTAACAAAGCTGAGCCTGTTTCCTTCCCGCTTCTCATTTTTCTTCCACACTCGCACCACAGAAAACCCTTTCAGAGAGCTCTGCGGACGCAGAACCACCGCCACACCAAGAGAATTCGAGATAAGGTTGAAAAACCCCATTCACAGAGGCAAGGGCTTTTGCTGTTTTGCACATCCCCTGCAGAGGCTCTGCAAACCTGTTCCTGTGTCGGGAAGCAGGCACCTCGGGCACCTCGCACTGTTGGGCGGGGGGGGCTGCAGAGTGTTCCGGCACAGGAAGGGAGGAGGAAGAGCGGACTCTGTGGAAAATGCACCTGACCGCGGCGTCTCAAATAGGCAGTCATGACGTTCACGTTCGCGAGGGGCGCGCCATGGGCCAGACCCGGCACCAAGTGCTTTACATACGCTGTTGCAACTTTCCTTACCTCGAGGACATGCTAGTCAGGGCATGCTGTGATAATGTCACGTGACAAACATCCCAGAGATCTCAGAGGCCTCCGGAAACATCTCTGTGCTTCTCACTGGTCTCTGAGTTAGGGTGGCTCTGCTGGGCCAGAGCCTGTCTCCCCTCCTAAAACCAGCAGCTACGCGGCGTGCTTTTCCCGGGAAGGGGGGCAGGAGGCTGGAGGTGGGTAGGAATCCCCGACGCCTCTCTAGATCTTGGTTGAGAGCTCGCACCGTGTCTTTTCTGCCCATGCCCCACTGGCCAGTGCGAGTCCCAAGGCCAACGCCGTCACCAACGGGGCAGAGGAGTATTCTCTGGCACAGTACAGAGGGCAGGGTGTTCTGAGCAGATGACAAAGCCCGGTCCAGGCAATCCCTGCTGAGCGGTGGCAGAGCTGGCCAGGTGGCTCCGGGGCCTGGCTCCGAGGTGGGCGCTCTGAAATGGAGAGAACGGTTTTCCGAGTGTTCCAGGCGGAGTCCCAGCCTTGGCTACCTTGGGGCCACGTGGGTCCCGCCCAGGCATTTCTGACTCCGTTGCTCTGTTTTGGACTCAGGCACTGGGGCTCTGAAAGCCCAGGTGGTTCACACACACACAGCCGGAGCTGAGAAGTAGGCTCCAAGGCCCCTGATAGTCCCCGTTGGAAATGCAGAGTCCCGGGCCTCACACGAGACCTTCAAATGCACACCTGCATTTTAGCAAGATCACCGCACAGTCGTCCACATCGCAGTGCCGTTCCAGTGGCACGGACGTGGACGGCTTGAGTCCCCCCACACGCGACACACCGCGGGACAGAGCAGTCCCGATGGCGCGTCTTCCGTGACGGGGTCTCTGTTTTCCATTTTCCATGACCACGGTTGCCATGCTTGCGTTCCTCTCTGCAGCCAACGGAGGGGTCGTGTTGAGAGAGTACCAGGTTAGACCCTTCAAAATAAATAAATAGAAATGATTTTGTAGTTACAGATTGTATAAATTACCCACAACTAGTAAACTTCTCTCTTCACATGCTTTTAACATAAACACCGCCAAAATGTATTTATTTTTAAGCCGGGGGAGAGGGAGAAAGGGCTAACAGTTTGTTTTCAGGATCCTCTCTCCAGGAGAGTGAATTCCTCCCCCTTAAATCCTCAAGAAAACTGCTGCTTTCAGCTGGTGGTGAGCACCTTTGTTTTAAAGATGTGTCATCTTAACAGGAAGATTTTCCTTAGAACTTTTCATCCCTCAGGGGAGGTGGTGGGGTTGCCATGCAAGGAGCTGTCCCGCCGGAAAAAAACTTCATATTCCAGTTCATTCCCTCAGGAGCTGTGTGACCCTGCGCAGGTCACATCACCTCTCTGAGCCTACTTCCTCCACGGTACAATAGGACCAATCCCACGTATGTCGCAAGGATGTGGTGGAACTGAAATCATCAGTATAAAAGTGTCGGGCACAGGGCTGCAGGTGCGTTATTATTTTAGCCATGAAATACGAATGCAGGGGCAACGCATGTTCCATATACAGAATTTGGAGGCAAAACAAAAATAAAAACAAAACAAAACAAAAAGAACGAGAGACAGCAAACAGAAGAAGGCAAAGGATGAACCAAAACTGCCACAGATCCCATTCCAGTGTTGAAATAGCCAAAGATCCACCAAGTGGTAGAGAAGCGTTTAGCGCGTCCGTCTGTAGGGCGGCGGGGACGTCATGTGGCTCCGTGTCCCCTGACGCACCAGCCGTGGGCGTGCACGCGGGCGCAGTGAACTCGCGTCGTGCGCGACTGAATTCATTAATTATGATAAATGAAATGTTGAAAATTATTCTCACGGTATATTCACTTTAAAATTAAAACGTACATGGTAAAGAAGAGAGAGAGAATAGGCATCTTCAAGTCTTATTTTCTTCGACACCTGTGAGCACGTTCACGGAAGCGTTCTGGCCTGTAGCAGATGTCCCGTGGGACTTACAGCTTCACAGACGGGGCTCCCGTGCCTACAGAGGCTGCCGGGCTCCCGAGAGCCGCCCCAGCACCCGGTGTTCTTTCAAGGGGCTAGTCTTTGCATGGATTTCTTGAGCGGAGCGCAGCAGGGCTAAAAGTGGAGGGCGCCGTTTCCTGCGGAGATGGGGGGTCCAGCCAGAGGTCAGTGGGTCCCCAGAAGGCACCAGGCACCCAGCTGAGCACACAGCAAGAACGGCCCCGATCGCTGCTCCCCAGGTTTGTGAGGAAGGGAGGAGGGTGCTGGTTTCGCGAGTGGATTTTCAGCCTGTCCAGTTAAATATCCAGCCCAGGCTTACACACGGTGGGCAACCGGATTGTGAGCACCCCAAAGTGCTGAACCCCCACGCGACACGGGCTCTCACCACGCGCCTCCCATCGGGACTTAGGCTTTCTAAGTGGGAACCCTGAGACTGAAAGGTTCCACCTCACTACCCCACACTCCATCCCCCAGACCGGGCGCCTTGGAGGGACGGGCCGCTTCTCCGTGTCCCTGGAGCCCAGCCAGCTCCGTGCACACCCAGGGGCCGAGTGAGCCCCACGCCTCTCCCGGAGGAAGCCTGGCTCTTTGGGAAGATCCCCATCAGTCGGTCTTACACACCGTTCCTTCCCTCTCTCTTGAGACATTGCTTTAGCTTCGTGGTCCCTGCTGGGCTGGAGGAAAGAGCTAGGAATGAAACACAGAGCCTTGACATTGGATGCACTATTTTTAAGGAAAAAGCGTATGACAACTTATTTTTCACGGTGGAGAGTGTCGTGCATGCAGAGATGAACACAGATCCCTATCCGTGTCCTGGCACCGAAGGGCGTGGCCCAGCTTCTGGACGTTGGCTTCCGTGCCTCTTGACTAGAAGGGAAAATCAGCCCTAAGGGACCAATAGATGTGACAGCTGACATCACGGGAGTCCTTGCAGTGAACAGATTGCTTTGGTGTCACAGTGACAGACCCCAAGGGACACCTTTGGATGAGGCGAAATGGCTGCGTTTTCAGACCCAGCCTTGTAAGACCACAGGGCTGGAGGGGCTGGGAGTGATGTAGCGGTCAGGAAAGGCCGAGCCATGCTGAAGTAACAAACAACCCCCGAACCCTGAGATTGCCTTTAGAAAAGAAAGTAGGTAAAGTCTTCTTTCTTGTTCCCGGGCCTGTCTGTTGTGGGTGAGCAGAGGCCCTGCTCAGCGACTCGGGCCCATCGGGCAGTTTCCATCCTGATCACCCAAGTGCCCTGCCGAGGGAAAGGAGCCACGGAGGGTCTCACTGCAGCCGTGACGTGCCCCGGCCCGGAAGAGACCCATCTCTCACTGGCTCGTGATTCCCTGGCTTGAACTAGCGTCCGTCGCCGGGCCTGGATGGGAACCTACAGGACACCGTCAGGGAGCACCCCACACGTGGGCAAGACCAATGCACGTGGCAGCTAGGGGTCTCTCTGAGCATCGGTGCCTCCGGAGAGCCGGATTGAGAAGGGCTCAGAGAGAGGGTCCGAGAGCTTCTGCGACCAGCGAATGGCACCTGTGATGGTTGCCGGCCGGGGTCGCGTGTGCCTTCGGGCTGCCCCTCTGGCCAAGACCAGCACCTTCTTGTCACTAATGAGAAAACAGGTGGCGAGCCTGAGGTCCAGGGTTCCCATCCCCCAGACTGCCTCCTCTCTGCTCCCACCACATGGGCACCTCTGCACTTGGCCAAAACACAGACCACTCCGAGGCTTAGTGTCCCCTACCCTGCTGCCGGTGAAAAAATAGAAAATGGGCCGATCTGTGGCCACCTCTCCTCTCCTCGGGAGTCTGGAGCCACTGACACACGGGGGGCCCCCCGAATGCCTGGTTAGAGCTGCTGGCGAGGGTGAGAACAGCGAGAGAAAGAAAATCTGGCAGCGTGTCCCTTGTTTGTTCACACAAGAACTGAAGTGACCCTGTCTTTATTTTCCAGTGGAGGGTCATGTGGGTCAGCCACATGTTGGCATTTGGGTTTACAGTTCCCACCAAATGAGTCAGCAGAGAGAACACCGAGTTTTTATAGCAGGCATCTTTCAGCTGGTGCCCACTACCATTAAAAAAAAAAAAGGTGCCTGTTTATAGCATGGCCGTGTGCTAATTGCAAAGCCCTACAACCAGGGTCACCAGCATCCCCGGGGGCCTTGCTTCCTCTCTCGTTAAGGGGTGACACCACCACCTTGTTCCAACATGTGAGCACACACTTGCTTCCTTTGTGGGGGGCAACCCAGGCAGAATTTCCCCATGCTGGAATACCCATGGAGACATTTGGAAAATGTGACTTGAATTCCATGCTGGAGGCCTGAAAGAGTGTGTGTGTGTGTGTGCACGCCTGTGCACGCACACACACAGATGTGCACAAGTACCCCGGACGAGTATATAGCTAGAAGAATGTTTGCATGTATCTCAGGCAGGAGCAATGTCAGGTGTAGATAGAGTGGTCCGCGGCCCCGCTGCCGGCTCAAGCCCTGAACGGGTTGGAGCTTAAATGTCACTTCCAGCCCAGAAAAGGAGCGCTTCTGCTGCTTGTTTATACTAGTGTGTAAATGACTGACACAGGTTTTTTTTTGGAACAGGTGTCGGCAGCGTGGGGATGCTGAGAGGGCACAAGTTCACGTTGGGTGGGCGGACAGGAGGGTTAAAGGTGTGTTAAAGCAGGAAGGGGAGTTGCGTTAATACAAGAGAAAAAGAAGAACAAATAGTTGAAGGTATAGGACTAAGGACAGACTTGCCTCCTCTCAGACGCTCACTAAGAGGTGACTTGGAGCTCATCACGACTGGACCACACAGACACCCAGAGAGGTGTCTTCTCTCCTAACCGGGCTCACTCAGCTGGATGTCTTCCAGTTCGGGGCCACCTTGGTGCGCGGTTTCCGTTTGCGTTCCTGGGGTTCTCCCTTCCTCAGTCCCCAAAGCACATCTTTGGTGACCCCTTTCAGACGCGCCTTTCCAGTCAACGCGCCAGCTAGCAAAGCCAAACAGGGTTTTGCTGTGTTCTGTTGACGCGGAAAGCCGCCTGCGGGGGACGCTAGGGTGAGGCCAGCGGGGCAGGGGCGAAAGCCCCCGGGGTGAGCGTGGGTTCTGCTGTCCTCCTGGCGTCCCAGGGCGGGGGCCGGGCCCCTGGGAGGGGCGTGGTCGCAGCCGTACTCAGGGTTCCTCGCGGGGCCTTTTCCCCGAAGTACAGCACTTCACAAGACTGAAGACGCACTGTTACTTTCCGGCACGGAAGAATGAAGGGGGCTTGGTTTTGGCTGCTGCGACTCCGACGCGGCCCCTTTCCTCCCCTCTGGTCGAGGGGTACACGCCCGCCTCTCTGTCTGCTCCGGGAGAAAGCCCACGCCTCCGTGGGCTCCGATGCACACTGCCGCTCACGTGCGTGCCTGTGTGTGTGTGTGTGTGTGTGTGTGTGTGCACACGCACGTGTGCACCCCTGGCCACGAGCCCACGCCCCAGTGTGTGCTTGTGACAGACGCCGGCAGCGTTTGCAGGGCCGGCCCCAGGTGGTGTGCCACACGCTAAGTCCGGGACCGGGGAGGGCTGAGCCTCTGTCCTGGCCGCCTGCTGGCCAGGGCGGTCCCTGAACCCGGTTCCCATCGCTGCACCTGCTGAGAAAGCCCTTGGGGGATCTGGGATATGGACCAGGGGATACAGTCCAGGTGGGGTTCTCCCCGGGCCCCCAGGGTCCACAGCAGAACCTGCCACAGCACGCGGCCTGACTGGGCCTCTCCCACCCGCTTCTCTACACCCTGGCCCCACTCCTGCACAACTCACACGCCCTCCCCGTGCCTTGGTTTCCGCGTCTGGAGAGGCCGAGAACAGCATGCTCAGCTCATAGGTGGTTGCCGAGGGCCCCTGAGCTCCCCGCCCGGACTGCGGGGCCCCCGCCCAGGTGCCCGGCCAGACTCTCGATAAGAGAGGGACGAGACCGGTATCTGGTTTGTCCGCGACACACAAGCCTCCCTGGCCAGTCTTTCTAACTCCAGCCGTCTGGCCAGCGGTATTCCCTGGTGGAGGCGGGTAGCATTGAGCGAGGGCGAGCTTAGGACGAAATAAGATGCCAAGTCTGAACTTTAGATAGAGAGCAGACCGGGAGAGAGAAAGGAACAGGAACCTGGAACATTCGGCACCGACCTTCTCGGCAAGAGGAGTGCTGTGTGAGCCCCGAGCTGTGAGCAAGTGCGTCTGTGATGGGATAAGAACCAGAGAAGCAGTGGCTGACCGGTGAAGAAAATCTGCTCAGCGGGACCCTCTCCAGCCCGGCTCTCCGCGAATCCCTCGTCCTGTTCGCTCCCTGGCCTCCTGGCCTCTTCTCCTCATCCACGGCTAAGGCCCCTGCCTTCCCGCATCACCTGCCTGCTCCCTGACAGGTGTCACCTGGACCGCCTCCCACGAAACGCTTTACATGTGAACCCTTGTACAGGGCACGTTACACAAGCCAAGACAGGACCCACCGCCTGTAGAACAGAGTATGTGAAATGGGGCTGGTCTGAAAACAACGCGCAACGTGGGGTCATGTGCAAGGAAGGCACGGGATAAACACCGACGAGCAGACGGCGGGCGCTGGCCGTGGAGCCTCGTGTGGGGAGGTCCCTGGCTCTCCAGCCATGGTGACACGTTGCATGGCGAAGCACCCTAGCGTCGCTCGGCCAGGACGGGCCTCTGGCCTCCTTCAGGAGTAAGTGGCGGCCTCCTGCTCTAGAACCCCGTCTGAACGGAGAGCCCCCTCGGTCTGCCCTGGTCAGCCACAGCCCCCACATGGCATCAGGGGCTGCCTGGGCCTTCGCTGTCAGGGACACTCTCTAAAAATAGAAGCCCCGCCCCCGCGGGGTGGGGGAAACCACAGGAAACAGTTCAAAACCACTTCCAGTGGCCGTTCCCCTGCCCCCAGGAAGCTATGAATAGAAGCGGGGCCGCTGCTGGATTAATGGGCTGTTTGCCTGAGTCGTAAATCACAGGACAGTCCCGCATCTGAACAGTCTGCTGTTCTCACCGTCTCCCTCCCGAGGGGTGACCCGTGGGCTCCAGGGGCCCAGACCCCATCCGTGAGCACCGACCCCACTAGCAGCCCCTCGGGGGCGGGGTCTCCCAGGCCGTAGGATTCTGAGCCAGAACAAGAGTTGGTAAGTCCTGTAAATCACGGGAAATGAGTGCTACCTCTGTAAGCCTCTGCAGCCGTAAATGTCCCCGCGGGCCGCCCCACGCCGCTGCTCCGGGTTCCTTCCAAGCCCACGTTGGACCCTGCGTGCTCCCACCCCGGCTACTTGCATTTTATTCTTCAGCCACCTGTACAGGAGGAGAACCTATGCGGCCGGACTCGCACAACGTGGCTTTTAATGTCGTTTCGTTTCCTTGGCTTTTGTTTTGCCGCAAGGCTGGCTGGCGACCCGCGTCCCGCCTCACGCTCCATCAGGGTCACGGCGACCGTTGAAGAAAAGGCTGACCTTGTCAGCGAGCCCTGTTCTTCATGGCAGTGACCACGGTAACGTCGACCAGCTGGGAAGATCACTGCTGGCCTGACACCCGTCGGGGGCTCGAGGGGCCGCATCCGCGAGAGTGCGCCCCTCAGGCCCTGTAGACCGCACGCAGGCTTTCCGAAGGGGCAGAAACAGCAAGGTGTCCCCGCTTGCCGCCGACGTCCGCAGGACAAAATTCGGAGGGAGGAAACCTTTGGAAAAGCAACAAAGCAAGAGCCCAGGTCCTCGCGGCGGCCTGCAGGCCCACGACGCGGGCACGCCTTCTCCCCCCAAGCCACGCGGTCCCTCCCACCCTCACCTTTCTCTGGCCTCGGCCACAGTGTCCGCTCTGACGTCCAGCCTCCCCGGCCCACGGCCTCCACGACCGCCAACCCCACCCACCCACGGGCCCCCTGCCTCCCCTTCTCACATGTTCGTCACCATGGATCCGTGTGGCTCACTGTCTCCTTCCCGGGTAGGACCCCAGTGGCACAATACCAGGGCTCTTGTCTGCTTTTCCACTGACAAGAAGCTGGAGAAGTATTTGGTGTTTGTTGTGGGCTGAGTTGTGGCCCCCAAATTCATGTGTTGAAGTCCCCAGAATGTGACTGTCTTTGGAGACTGGGTCTTTAAAGAGGTGATGAGGGCTGGGAAAGATCAGCAGGATGGCCTCTAAACCAGCCGGACTGGTGCCTTATAAGAAGGGGAGATCAGGACACAGACAGGCACAGAGTGACGACCACGTGGGGACACGGGGAGAAGAGGGCCGAGTGCACGCCGGGAGAGGGGCCTCGGGAGACAGCAGCCCTGCCCGTGCCTGATCTGGGGTTTCCGGCCTCTAGAAATGTGAGAGAACCCGTCTCCATTGTTTAAGCCTCCTGGCCGGCGGTCCGGTGGTGCTCTGCTGTGGCCATTCTGCAAACCAGTACCGTGTTCTAGAAATACTGAATGCGCGCATTCAGATGAACGAATGCGCGCATGCTGGAACTTACTGGACACAGTGCACACAGTTCCTGGCCACGTCTTTCTGGACCAGGGAGCACGTCAGTGTGGGGGGAGGCCTCCAAATCCACCTTGCGCCTTCCGTCTCCTTCCTCTAGTGTGTTAGCTGCTCTGCCCGTTGTTGGAGGACTTGCCACCCCAGGGACACAACATCAGGGAGCCGGCAGGTGTTCTCCGAGCACCTGCTCTGAGTGGGGACCACAGTGCACAGCGGCCACTGCCCCAATTCTCCCATTTCGTTGAGTTCTATTCCGTTTCTCGTAACGTTGCCTGTGCAGCAAGCCCAGCTAGACTGGGGAACGAACACCTCTGGGGATCCCTCACTTTTTTTTTAATGTTTGTTTATTTTTGAGAGAGAGGGAGAGAGGGAGAGAGAATCTGAAGCAGGCTCCGGGCTCTGATCTGTCAGCACAGAGCCCGATGTGGGCTTGAACTCAGGATGGCGAGATCATGACCTGAGCCAAAGTCGGATGCTTAACCAACTGAGCTACACAGGCAACCCATGGGGCCCCTTCACTTTCAATTCACCTCCATGGTCCTTCCGATCACAGGCTTTGGGCAACTGTGTAACTAGGTAACTGGCCACGGGCTCTACTTGTGGCCCTGGGATGCCTCAGTGGACGTGACAGCCCCTTCTCCCTGGAGCCAATGTTCCGGGGTGGGGCTGGGACACCAGAAAGAGAGTCAACCTGTGTGGTAAACATAATAAAGGTCTATAAATAAAGATATAAGAATATGTTTATGTAAATATGCAAAAAAGCAATTGTGCAATTAAATAGAAAAGAACTAATAATATGAGACACTCCGTGGGCTTTCCCAGTCTTGGGGAGGGGCTGGGTCTAATGGTTTGTGAGGACAGAAGGTTGAGCACATCCATCCTGGAGGCTGTTCTGGACCCCAGGAGGAGTCTCTTGAGGACCCTAAAGCTGGAGAGACAAAGAGGGAAATGATTACTCACTGACCCCCCCCCAAGGCAAGGCCAGCATCCCCTGCCCATCGCAGCTGTCCACGTCCCCTGGCCTCCTGACATCCTGGTCCTTTTTGGTTTGGGTATTCCCCTGACGGGGACCCTCCCCTTTGGTGTGTGAAGACCGAGCCCCTGGAAGCCAGGCGTGAACGTCCCTTTGACACACAAGAGCTTTGCCTCGAAGCTGTGACTTCAAGGTGCTTGCGGCAAAGTGAGGCTGGAGACAGACACCTGCAGGTCGGTTCCAGGAACCAGACCCGAAGCAGACCCTCGCAATGGCAGGAAAGCGTCAGGCTTCCTCCCCCTTCCCGCCCCCTGCATGCAGCAGGGCCCCCGGTCATGCCTCAGTTTACTCACAATGAATACATAGCCGTATCGGGACCAAGAGTCAAGTCCTACTTGAAGCCTTGGCCCAAGTTTTCCGCAGCGTAGCGGGTGCTCAGGGACAAACCCAGCCTCTGGTAAAGGGCAGAGTCTTCTGAGGCCAGACGTGAAGCCGCCATTCACCCACGAAGCGTATGGAGCTGCTAGAGAAGGCTGCCTCATCTCCCAGCACAGCCTCCGTCTTTGCCGCGACTTTCGTAGCTTCGACTACCTCTAACGATACCCTTCCAGATGGAACACTAAGCCCATATATGTTCTGTGACCGTATGTCACAGATGCCGGGATGGGGCATGGTTTGGGAAGGCTAAATCTGCCCGTTGGATGAGAGCTATTTTAGGGACTCTTGTCAGACCAGGGCAGCTGACCATTCTCCACCCACCTCGTCTGCGGGCCGCAGGGAGGTGCGGGGAGGAGGTCACAGGGTCGGGGTGTCCACAGCCTCAAGGAGGGTGGAGCCAGAACCCGGAGTGCTATCTGAAGACACTGGAAGTAAGAAAGGCTTTCTGGACACTTCCTAACGCTCAAGGCCTAACACTCAGGGCTTGCTTTCCCGGACTTCTGGATCCAGCTGGCTGACAGGGTCTGGCTCCTCACGGGGCAGACAGTGCAGCCCCCGGGATCCAGCTTCCTCCCGGCATCCCGGCAGGAAGTGGCTCCGTCCCGCAGGGTAATGCTGGGCGTGTACTAGGGCCCAGAGGCTGGAAGGAGCCACTGCAGTGAGGCCAGGCCACCTGATGGAAGACGGCCCTAGGACCGGGCTCCAGGCTTCCAGGTGGGCCCCAGGGCTGGGCTTCAGTTGGTGTCCCCGGGGAAGACCAAGGTCAAAATGAAGGTCAAGTCCCTGGGAAGAAGGAGGAAGCCATGCCTTCTGGGCTGACACACGTCTGTTGTATATCTAATCCGTCAACCCAAGAGAGAAACATCTGAACTTTTCTGCTTACACTTCCTTATCGCTGTGTTTCTGCTTCCTTCTCAGCATACTTTCTGACAGATTTTGCCTCTTATCAAAAGAGAAAGGCGCATTATTTGAGGCGTGAGTATATTCATGGCAATCCCAACCATAACCTTCCTTGTAGAAGGACACTTTCTGGAAGCTTCCTTTTGACCTTCGTGATTTTAGCTTTTGTTCCTGTTTTGTCTCAATGTCACACTGTGGCTTATCTGTAGCCTGTTATGTGCCCAGCACATAGTAGGTACTCAGATGCTTTGTTAAATAAATGAACAAATTAAAAAGCAGAAAAAGGGATCATTTTGACATCGGCCCTTCCAAGTAGGCGGACTCCTGATTATTTAAGTGCACGTTGGTTTCGCGATTCAGCATTTTCTGCCTAATGATGGACTTGTTTCCCATAATCAATTAATTTAGACTTGTCTTTCAGGGAGCTGGAATACATACCCCACTGCGATTTCTTTCTTTAAGAAAGGGGCATAAGCGACGTCTTTTTAAGTGTTGCTTCATTGCTATTTTATAAATGTCACTCATGCTTGCTTCTTTAAAAAAGGAATTTAAGGGGCACCTGGGTGGCTCAGTCGGTTAAGCATCCAACTCTTGGTTTCAGCTCAGGTCATGATCTCACGGTTTGTGGATTTGGGCCCCATGTCAGACTCTGCACAGGCAGCACGGAGCCTGCTTGGGATTCTCTCTCTCCCTCTCTCTCTGCCCCTCCCCAACTCGTGCTGTCTCTGTCTCTCTCGAAATAAATAAACAAACTTAAAAAAAAAAAATTTAAGCAGAACTTCCTGAGAAAGAAACCAATTGCCCAAAATGCGTTAACTGATTCAAAATAGTATTAGCGTGGCTGGCTTTCCCGACGTCTTCCCGCGTACATATACAAGTAGGAAGCTGAAGAGGATGACCATTTGATGCACGCGAGTAAAGCCATCCATGCTATTTTTAAATTAAAATGTGTTCGTTTTACACTTGAATTTTATTGGACAGCAGTGTAAAGTAAGATGGAGGGAATTGCTGAAATAATTCTTTACCACAAGAGGATAATTTCTGGAAGTCGCTCTAAGCTGAGAAAGGAGCCCAGAGGCAGTGTTTCTGCCCGCTGCACCCTTAAGGTGGCGCTGTGTGACCTTCCCGTTGGAAAGAGGGGGTCCTGGGGCACCTGGGTGGCTTAGTCGGTTAAGCGTCCGACTTAAGCTCAGGTCACGATCTCACGGTCCGTGAGTTTGAGCCCCGCGTCGGGCTCTGGGCTGACGGCTCAGATCCTGGAGCCTGCTTCGGATTCTGTGTCTCCCTGTCTCTCTGCCCCTCCCACGCTCATTCTCTGTCTCTGTCTCTCAAAAAATAAATAAACGTTAAAAAAATAAAAAAATAAAAAAAAAAGAGGGGCCTGGGGCCGCTGACCACCTGTGTCTGTGCCCCCGGGCAGGGTCACGCCATGGAAGCTGTATTCTGACACAGCAGTGCCCCGCGTGTGGGGCCCCATATTCAGCGTTTGTACTGCGTAACGTTCTGTTCCGCAACAACGGCCCCAAGTGTGCAAAATCCCATATTCAGATGGATTTCATTTTTTCTGCAATCATTTATAATGGTCTGTCCGTTCTTTTTTATTCTGCTTCAGTTTCTCATTTATAGCTGCATTTCGTCCAGGAGTTCTCCGCGCCCTACGTGGGACTCGTGAGCAGGACGTCCAGCGTTTTCTCGTGTTGTTTTAGAATTCACCTGCGTCTGTCATCTTCCTACTGAAAGGCAACTTGTCTGGACTTTGTAATCTTTGTCCCATTTTCTTTCCCTCAGAGCCCTGGAGAACCTCCTGGGTCATCTGCCCTACGAGCGGCAGACGCGTTTCAGACCAGCTTTCCCTCTCCCCTTGACGTGGGCTCCCCAGGAACGCGGTTGGGCCGTGTCGTGTTGTCTGTGGCTTCCTGACGCGTGGGGAGCGCTTCTGGCCCGCCTGGCTTTCGTGGGGGGTGGGTGGCCTGAAGGTGCTCACCGCTCATCCGGCGGCATCCCCGGTGCCTGCCCTCCGGTCCGCTGCCTTCTCCCCGCTAGCCAGGAGCTCTTCTAGCCTCTCCCTTCCCGTTAGCCGCGACCATCTCAGGGTTTCCCGCTGTCTCACGTGTCACCCTCCACCACTCCGTTCCTTGCTCCCCAGAGCCACGCTGGGAGCCCTGTGTCCCTGCTGTCCCTGTGCTTCAGCCAAAGTGAGTCCATGGCCAAGGGGCCCGAGCTGTGGCTCTGCTCCTGGACCGTCCAACGCAGAGCCTGGGCTCTCCGGACGCACCACCCACTTCTCTGCTCCGCACGCTCGGATTTTAACTTCCAGCCTCAAAAACAGCTTCAGATGTTCCTCCGCTCCGCCCATGTGTGTGATATCGGGGACCAACATTTCATCCAAACGCCAGTCTAACCCAGAGCGGGCCCTCTGGCCTTTCTCTGCCCCTCTGCCCCTTCCCCACCCCCCACTGCTCGTTTTTGATTCTCGCGCCCAGAACCGGAGGTGATCTCTGCCCGAGTCCTCGCTGGGACCCAGCCCGCCGAACCGGGTGTGGGCGAAGGCTTGTTCTATTGCATCGTGAAGGTTGTCAGTCGGCGAGGACTGCTGTAGAAAGCACCTCCCAGATGTGGGCAAGTTTTTATTACAGAAAGATGAATTGCCACTACATTTTTGATTTCTAGATAATGTGTGTTTGGGGCCCCCGCAAAGAGCCGATGTCTGGGAGAATATACTGTGTAGACCCCAGCTCGTGTAGAGGGCGTCTCGGGGTTCCTACCTGAATCTCTGCTCCACAGACTGAACTTCTCCCGTCCACTGGCTTAGAAGCGTAAGATTTGCCCAGTCAGTGCAAACACGTTGGCTCCCTGGCTGTGCCTCGCCAAAGATTTCTGACGGGGTACACAGAGCCACTGTGAAAAAAGCGTGAAGCTGTGAGCTAGAAATGCAGCCCCAGCCACACTGCCTCTGTGCTGAGTCCCCAGCATAGCACCCCCAATCCTGCCTCAGGACCTTGGCACTTGTTGTTCCCTCCAAACATACACCCCACCAGGTATCAACATAGTTCACCCGTCACTTGTAGATAACTTCCAAACTGTGATCTGATCAGAGCGTTTCTCCGCCGCGTCTGTCCAGGATAGCACACACGCACACACATACACGCACAGGTGCACACACATAGACACACATGCACACAACCATACACAGACGTGTGCACACGCACAGCCACATACGCATGTACACACACACACACTCCTGTGCTCACGCACACTCGCACACGCGCTCTTTCCCGTCTGCCATGCTTCATCTTCCGCCATGGTAGTCCCCGCCCCTTGCAAATGGAACAGAGACTCCGGAGGCCCCAGGATGACGTGTGATGCTGCAGGGTATCCCTTGAACCTTGCACGGCCTCTAGCGCTTGGTCGAACGCACCCCCACTTGTGGAGTGGGTCCAAGCACGCATGGCCAGCTTGGCGGACAGCCTCGGGCGCCCGGGTTTGCGAGTGTGTGTGGGCTCTGAGTCAGGTGTGGGGGAGTAGATTCAAGTCCCACTCCTTTGCTTACTGACCGCGTGACACCCCCCCCCCCCAACCACCACCTCTCTGAGCCCCACCCCCACCCCGGGTGCAAACAGGGAAACACTAAGGCTCAGGGAACCGACCAGGTTGTCGTGAGAATGGAAGGAGGTGATGTGCCGACGTGGGGCTGGGGGCAGAGCAGGACACATCGATCAGGCTGACCCCAAGCCGTGTGGTGTGCGCTGCCCGGCACGGATCGGGCTCACGGCTGCGGATGTGTGCGTCCTCTCCCGGTAACAAGTGTTGCTTAGTACGTTTTGCTGAATTCACAAAGAGGCAGCCCCAGCTCTGCTGGTCCGGCCCCCGGTACCTGAGGGGCTGGCCCAGTTCTGGGGTCTCTGCTCAGGCAGCGAGCTCAGCAACGCCCCGATGGAGGGAAGGAAAGGAGTCGCCCATCCATCCTTCTTTCCTGCCTTGCAACTTCACGAAAGCATTTCCTTCCCTGCCCCCATCCGGGAAGGGGAGATCAGGGTTGTCGGCTTCCAACCTCTGAGCTGCCTCTCCCCATGCAGGTGGGGGCTGAGAGGACGGGGTGGGGGGCACAGAGGGGCACTTGCAATGCTTCAGGCGTGGGGAGGCCCCCTCCCAGGAATGCAGGGGGCCAAGGAGGCAGCTCTTCGGAAAGGGCAGGACACAGACGCCCTGGGACTCAGGGACGGGGCCGCCAGGTCGAATAGGAATCAGTTTTAGTACAAGTATGTGCCATGCCGTGTTTGAACTGCAGGTAAACAGCAAAGACTTTTTTAGAGTACAAGTATGTCCCACGCAATATTTGAATTTCAGATAAAAATGAATAACTTTGACAGAAGCTTATCCTCTGCAATATTTTCGTTTCAAACAAAAAACGGTGAGTTTTACCGTAAAACATGTACCACGCAACTAAAAAAAGATTCATCATTGTTGTGGGTTGAGTAGCATCCCCCTGGACCCGCCAGATGTGACTTTATCTGGAAACGGGGTCTTCACAAATGAAATGAGCTAAGATGAGGTCACACCGGGTGAGGGTGGGCCCTAAATCCTGGGCCTGGTGTCCTTCTAAAAGCAGCACGTGAGGACACAGGGAACACCGGGGCGGTGTGTGTGACCACGGAGATAGACCGAAGGGACGTGAGTATGAGCTGAGGCACCTCCAGGGACGCCGGGAGCCCCTGGGGGGCTGGGCCAAGCAGGAAGGACCCTCCGCTCCAGCCTCCGGAAGGAGCACAGCGCTGCAGACACCTTGATTCTGGTTCTGGCCTCCAGAGCCGGGAGACAATAGATCTCCGTTGTTTCAAGCCCCCGGTTTGTGATACGTCCTTAGGGCCACCCCAGGAAGTGGATACAATTGGTTATCTGAAATCCCCATCGAACTGGGCATCTTGTGTTTTTATTTGCTAAATCTGACAAGCCCACTCCAAACCCCTCCAGAGGAGGGGTTAAAGTGGCCCGGTTACGGGGCACCCGGGGGGCTCAGGCGGTTGAGCCTCGGGCTCTTGATCTCAACTCAGGTCATGATCTTATAGTTCGTGGGTTCGAGCCCCACGTCGGGCTCTGCGTTGACAGTGCGGAGCCTGCTTGGGTTTTTCTCTTCCCCTCTCTCTCTGCCCCTCCCCTGCTTGCACACTCTCAAAATAAATAAATAAGCATTTTTTTAAAAATTAAAAGTGGTCTGGTTGGTATCCCAGATGGTGTGACAGGGGCACAGCATCTGCCGAGAGCTCAGAGGGTCGTGGGCACCTGGCAGGTGTCCTGTCTGCCTCCCCTCCACCACCACCTGCACCACCGCCAGCCCCTCCCCTGCTCTTGACTAGACTGTGGGGGATCTGTCTGCCCTGCGCCAGCCCCAGCACGGGCTCCTGTGCACTTGGCCTCCGGCTGTGAGCGTGACGCCAGGAGCCTGCGGCCCCTCCCTCAGACGCTGGATTGCGGAAGACCCTCTGACTGGCTGGAGAGGACCGACCCCGCCGATCCTCTTCCCCCCACAGAAGTTAGAGCGACCCGAACTGCATGTCTCACAAACCCTGACACACGGTGGAGGGAGGGGGAAGGACCATCAGAACCGGATTTAGGAGACTGGTAGGTCAGGAGGCTTCCCCTGAAGGACGCATGGCAGTGACTTTCACCTTCTGGAGGAACCCTTGCCATTTCCCACCTCGAGCGGTGAAACGCAAGCTTCCTCTTGCCAGTTGTTGCAACGGTGGCTGCCGCAGCCCACAGAGGAGCTCGGCATGTCCCAGGCCCTGATGTGGAGACCCAACGTGGCTTCCGAGGGGAAGGGGTGTGCGGCCCCGAGCCCCCCGAGCGTCTGGATAAATGCGCATGTCTGTGGTCTGTTGGAGGGGACGGCTGCCTCCTGTGTCATTGCCTGGCGATTGTGGGACCACCCACCATCCCAAATTACCCTCCATTTGCTAAGCCCTGGCCTCGGAGCTCTGTTGTGATAGATTCAAAAGGAGGAATGTGCCGGGCTGGAATTGCCGAATGCCTGGCATCTCGTCTCTCCTAGACCCCCGAGAGGGCCCAGCAGGCCGCAGCCACCCCACCTCACCCCCGCCCGTCACCTGGCTGCACAGCTCTTAAGTGACCACGCAGACGCCATCAGCACCCATGCCCTCAGCCCCAGGAAGCATAGCACCTTTCTGCGACGTTGCTCCCCAAAGTAAAGGTGCCGGGGGCTCCACTCTGCCCTGCTGCGACAGCCCCGTACCGGCAGAAGCTCAAATCCGCGTTCATCACTTGGAAATGGTAGACACCTGTCACACATCCCAACAGGGCAGCAGAGATGAGGGGGCTCCACAGGCTCACAAGAAGAGACGCTTTTGAAAACAAGCCAGGGATTGGTGTGTAGACACGATGGTGAGTTTTGTCTGTCGAGCTGCCCGGGCTCACACGCCCAGATCGCTGGTGAAACGGTCTTTCTGGTCACGTCTGGAAGAGACCAGCATTGGAGCAGGTGCACTGAGTAAAGCAGGGGGCCCCCCACTGCGGGCGGGCGTCATCCAAGGCGCTGAGGCTCGAGGAGGACAGAGAAGAGGAGGAAGAGGGCATCTGTCCTCCCTGAGCTGGGACGGCCTCCTTCCCCTGCCTGCCTTCCAACGCGAGCATTCCTGGTTGTCTGACCTTCCGATTCACACCAGGGCGCGCACCAGAGCCTCCTCGGACATGCTGGACGTTCAGCTCTAAGGCTGAAGAGGAACCTTCTGTCATCTCCCTAAGTCTCCCCTAAATCCTGTCGGGTGTATCACCTGATTTCTAATCTGGGGCCAACAGACTTTAGTGATGTCAGGACACAAACACGAACAGTCCCCAAGAACCGAGTCCCTGGCCGGTGATCCATGCTGGCCCCTTCGCAGAGAGCAGTCCTGGGGCATTGGAGGCTCCGTGCATGGCCGGGGCCCCCTGAGCAATTCACGAGCCGGGCGTTCAGCACCCACCCCCCTGGCTGCAGTCCTGACCGCCCCGCCCACGGCCTCGCTTTCTGCCCCTCGTTAGACTACGCGTGGAAATGGAAGGTGTTCCCAAAGTCGTGGGGTGGAGGGGGGGCGGTGAGGGGGTGGGGGAGTGAGGGGCTGTGGCTTGCTGACATCGGGCTCCTGAACAGCAGAAGAGCTGGGGAAGCCGCATCCTGAAATCTCCACCAGGAGCAGCGAAACACCAGTCAGATCTGTGCTGAGTGCACCTGGTGCTAACGGCCGTCGAAGACGTGGCCTAAACTTGAATCTGAGCCCACTTTGAGAAAAAGCTCAGATTCGTTGATTTTTTTTTTTTAATTCATCATTTTCCTCATTGATCTCCTCTCCAGAGGAAGTTGGAGAGAGCCTTTTGAAACTGCCTCTGCCCGTGTGGATGGACTACTCTGAGAACGGCATTCCCTGCAAGCCGCCAGGGGCCACAGCTGCACGAACACGGCTTTCCAGGTCCCCTCCAGGTCCCCTCCCCGTCCCCTCCAAGTACCCCCCAAGTCCCCTCCAGGCCCCCCCAGGTCCCCTCCAAGCCCAGCCCTCCCCAGAGAGCTGTCCCACGTTACTATTTTTCCTAAGGGGAAATGTCCGCAAAAAATAAGCTGCTTGGGAATAGCAATTCCTTGGGACCAGAAGCCGCATTCTGTGTGAGGGAAGCAGTCCCTCGTGGTTTTCCCCGAAGGGCTCTGCCTTTCGGTTTTCAAAGTTGCCAGAATGCTTCACCTTAGCCCTTTGACAGCTCCACAGACGCTGAGGTCCCGAGACTCGTCAGCCCACGGTGGGATGTCTCCCTCGTTCGTTAAGAGACAAGAGTGAACCCCGAGAGGATGGCAGGTCCCCAAGACACCCGCGGATTTTGCAGACTTCTGTCTTCTCCTTGAATCGTTTGTCAAGCTCATCGGCTGGCTTTCTTCAACTGTTCAGGGCAGTTTTCTCAGGAGCCCAGCAGGTGCCTCCAGCCCCGGGACAGCTGTGCACGCCCCGGAGACGGCCACACTCCTCGGCCCGGCTCTGCCCGTCCTCGGCGCCGCTGGCCGTATTTTCCACCGCAGCTAATCGGGACCTGCAGGAGAGTGGTGCCCACAGAAACAAGAGGCTTTTGAAGCGGAAGGTGAATGAGCCTGGCTGTGGTTTACATTCTTTACCTTAATTTTAACAAGTATTTCAACCCCCTTGAAAATTGCTTCTCTAGAATAATAAACAGAGCCCACACTGAGTCGCGGAGCTCCGGAGGCCGAACAGTCTCGTGGCTAATGCTTGCGTGCCGGGCGGGGCCACTGTGCTCCACTGGCCCTCATTTTGGGAGGTGCGGTGGGATTGGTGTGGCAACATGAGGTTTTGGGTTACACATAAGTGAAATCGTACGTAATTCATAGATGTGGAGAGTTACGGAGGAAAGGGGGGCAGTGCCCGCCTGTCCGGCCCATCGCTCCCCATGCCGGCCTTGGTGCCTTCCGGGCTCATTCATCGCTGGTCAGAGATCCAGAGTTAGTGGAGGGCCTGTGGGCCAGAGGAAGACACGAGATCTTGGCCCTGAGAGTTAGGCATGACTGACTGTCATGTTTGTTTAGCACCTACTATGTGCCAGGCTCTGTTCTAGGCACTGAACAGACACTCTAAGGAAGCCTTGCTCCCAGAAGTGTGGTCCCCAACCAGCAGCCTCAGCATCTCCTGGGAGTGTGGTACAGACGCAGAGTCCCAGGCCCACCCCAGGTGGGCGGACACAGGGCCTGGGTTTGAGGAGCACTGCTCTGGGAAATGACAGGAAGATACAGAAAACAAAAGCAGAAACAAAAACCAAGTGGCTTTGAGCCACATCTTTAGATATACTGACATATTTTTAAAATTTGCTCATTCAGGGGCGCCCGGGTGGCTCAGTCAGTTAAGCCTCCGACTTCAGCTCAGGTCACGATCTCACAGTTCGTGGGTTCGAGCCCCGTGTCAGGCTCTGTGCTGACAGCTCGGAGCCTGGAGCCCGCTTCGGGTTCTGTGTCTTCCCCTCTCTCTGCCCCTCCCCCCCCTCTCAAAAATAAGTAAGCATTAAAAAAATCTAAATTTGCTTATTCACGTAGTTATTTCTCCACTACGAGAAACCAGACGAGGAAGGGGTGAGTCTGGCACCCTAAATCTTCGTCTGTTGAAGCGTGTGTAATCATCTCCTTTTTGTTCGAGACTGAGACTCATCTGAGGACGTGAACTCTGTCCGTCTTGCTCACCACGGTGCCTTCAGCACGTCGCACAGGGCCTGGAACCTAGTACGTCTTAATGGACACCTGGTGGCTGAAGGCATTGACCCCGGTCCCCAGTCCAAACAGATGAACGGTGTTTCCGGATAAGCCCTGGAGTCTCCGGCGGCCAGGCCAGATCTGAACCTGAACCTGCGACCTAGCGGAATATTCCACCACACACATCCGCCCACCTCCCTTGCCAGTAAAAGCCAATTTGTGAAATTACCCAACTGCCAGGCAGACAAGCACAGGGATTGTTAGCGGCTCCTGTACGCAAACACAGCATGAAATACCTGTTTCTCAAGGATCCGGGAAGGGCGATCTCAGTGGGCTGTGTCTTCCTTCTCCCCCACGGGAGGTTTCTAAGCAAGCCTTTGGCTGGCGGCCAGGAAAGCAGAAGCATTTCTTCCCTCTGGGCGTGAGGCTCCCTGCTGCCCAAGGCACATCCTTGCCCCTCGGGGAAGAATCTGGCAGAGCCCTGGCATAGCAATAGAAACGCATCAAAGAGATGTGGGTTTTCCGGTCTTTGTGTGTGACAGGCACAGTCTCGTTCACCTTCACAAGTAGCCTCATTCTCCTCGTTACAAACAGGAAGGGGTGACAGCGCCCGGGTTAGGGGCTGCATGGACGACACGGTGAGGACTTGGGCAGGGAACACACTGACCCACACGCCTGCTTGTCATATGCTCACTGCCACCATCTCCCCTATGACTTAGTTCCCATACACACTTGTCAGGTGGGAGCCACTGGAACCCCCATTTCCAGGTGAGGCTCAGAGAAGGAATGAGCCTACCCAGAGACACACAGCTTCCAAACTGATGGAGCCAAAGCCTAGCCCCCTTGGGCAGTCTGACCCTGGCCAGACCCTTAATCTCTCGTACATCGTTTACTAGCGGTATGAGCTTCATGAGGCTCCAAAGAGGGGGTGGCTGCTGGGCCTTGCCTGGCCCTTATTCAGGCTCAGCAGATGGGAGCATCTGCTGTACCGCTCCCGGGCCCTGGGGTCCTGAACTTCTGAACCTCAGTTCAGATTCTTCAAACTTGAGGATCCCTAAGAGTTTGCTTATGCGCCTTATAGCTATTGATATTTACAGAATCTGACACTGAAACTGGTAAACGTTTAAATATTGTAGGCATTAAGTCATATAAATGAATACAAAAGTAATCCTGTGATACGTTCACGTAACATAATTTTGAGAAAACAATTATATTTTGCAAAATACAAAAGCAGTGAGAAGATTCACATCGTTTTACATTTTTCAAATCCATTTACTGCCCGGCTTAGCAGGAAACCTTTGGATTCTCTCTTCTCCTACGGCATTTGATCTGGTGCAATGCGCTTGGTTCACAGAGCTAATGGAAGAGACCTGGGCACACATAGATACGTAGTTGGAAATTGATAGGTACCTGAGTAGTTTTTCTGGACAATCATGGGTATTATTCTTTAATACTACACCAAAACTCGACAAGAGATAATTCCTTAAAGATTTGTAGCAGTGTGGAACCTAAAACCAAATTAATGAGCTTTTTACTCTGTTACATTAAAACCCACGGATCCATCTTGCACTTTGTACGGCTCTCTTGTGCATGCATAACCTTATAACATGGGAAGCAGGTCCTGTAGAAGGCATGGGTTCACTGGGTTATGCAGCTCTCTCAAATGTTGACATATTCCATTATGCAGCCCGAAAACTCACATTTGCTAATATTACCACTGAGCTCACCAGAAAAGTCTTTTGAGTACTGGGGAGTGGTCACACTCACCGTGACAGATACACCTTCTCCAGAAATTCTAATTTTTGCTTAAACGTTTGAGTTTTTTCTGGAAGTGACAGGCTCAGTGTTCCTTCTCAAGAAAAATGTCTGAGGACGCTGGTTTGAATGACAATAGTTTGTCTGGCGATCATGCTCTCAGCAGAGCGTTCCATGAGAAAAGTGGATGGCTCAGCTCACATGTGCTTTTCCTGGAGATCCCCGGACGCTGGGTGTGGTTTTCGTGCCCTTTTATAGTTCCCATTTCACCCAACTGAGTATGAAGAAGGCATTTACTCGAGGGTGGAGATTTGGTGACATTAACAATCTTACAGGCCCATCGAGGACATTCCTGAACGAAGCGTTTACTGTAACCACGTGATGGTGATAAACACGGTGCCCAGTAAATGCGCTTTGGTGCCACGGTGCCCAGTCAATGCACTTTCGTGCGATCTGTGCTAAGGCACCAGAAGTTTTGCCCACACTTGATTCTGAACGGTCATGCAAATATATATCAACACTGAAAAAGGCAAGTAACATGTTCGTGTTACGAAATGGTGTGGCCTCATAGATCCCGAAGGGGTCCTCACAATCCCCGGGGTCCAAGGACCTCAGTGTGTAACTGCAGAATGGGGTTAGAAGTTCCAGAAGGGGTTTACGTCTGTTTTCTTTGGCTCCTTGCTTTGTGAAGAATGGGGGAAAGGAAGGGAGGACGGACTAAAAAAGAATGGAATCTTATAAGACAGTAGAGTGACCTCAAACTTAAGTCCCAGACCAGCCCAAGACCTCAGAAACCCTTCTGTCTGGGGGCAATGTGGGAGAGGGTCGCTGTGGCCTCAGAACAGGCTCTGATCTCTGCAGACGTCTGACGCCTGCAGAAGCAGCCGGGGCCTCGGGTTACTTTTCCCTCAAACTTCATTCCTTTGACGTGGGATCTTAAGGGGATTTCAAAACCGTACAGAATACGTAATATCCTCACCTTGAGTTTAGATGTCAACACCGCTGTGATTTGACTGTCAACTCCTATCTCAGTCACGGTCTTACCAGGAAAGCAGCGTCCTCGGTAGGTAACCCGAGAGGGTGTCGGGGGCGGGTGCGTTTACAGAGTGAACGTAGGGTTTTGGGGAACCGGCAAAGGACTGGGGAGAGCAGGGAGCCGTCGCCAGCTGGGCTGGAGAGGGCGAGGAGAGAGCTGGGAGAGCTACAGCCAGGCACGGTGGGAGCAGAAAGGAAGCGCCCCAGCCTCCCTCTGCTCCCTGCTCGGTCTGCTGCTGGCGTGACCGCTGGCCAAACCCAAGAGGGAAACGGGAAGCCGGAGGCGGGAGCCCCTACCGTGGAGTCCACGCAGGGGCACAGAGTGTCGTGAGGAATGGATCTGGAGGGATAACTGGACGACCCACACAGCTTCCAAAGTAGCTCTCACCGCCATCTTAGCCTTCAAAAAAGGACTCCTGGTGACCAGCCTCCGCCTCTCAGCTTGAATATGGTCCGCAGCCCTCTCTCTGCTAGCCATCTCCCCCAACCCTTCCACCCCGGCCAGGCCCTCCCTCTCGCCCCCTACGGACATCCAGGTTGCGGTCGCGTTGGCCCCTCCTTATTGTAGCGTGACTCACCATTATTAGTCCCTTGTTACGCGCCAGACACGAGGTCAGCTAACTGCCCTGTAGAGGGGCTCCTCCTCTCCTCCCCCGCTGTGCTCAGGGAAATCAGGAATCGGAGGGGAAAGCGGGCACACAAGCAAGAGCAGTGAATGGCTGTGCCAACAGAAGCAACACCACGTGGCCAAGGGCCATTTGCCAATGGCTTGTCCAGCATGGCGGAGGCTGAAGGACATCACGCTGAGCCCACGGGGCCCCAGATCCAAGTTCTACCCTCGGGCAGCTGTGGGCAACTCACTGTGGGTCTCAGTTTCCTTGTCGGTCAAACTGGGAACTCGTCCAGGTAATGCTCAGACTTCTTCCGGCAATGCCCCAGGCCTGGTGGGGGTTGTGGACACCGTGGCCTTTGCCTTCTCGATTTGCACACGCCCCCGCAACCACATCCGTGCTGTCAGATTTTGTGAACAAACAATTCACTTCTCATTGGCCCCGTGCACTTGTTGGGATCAGCAGATGTAAAATTCTGACATCGCACTTAGAAAACTTCCTCCATCTGGCTTTCTGCAACCCGCAGGGAATCATTTGCCAAACACGTGTTGTACAAAGGACGGGCCCACTTCATGTGCTTGTGGAGCTGATGAAATCCACCTTGTCCCTGACCATGTGGATTCGGCCCCGGGGGTGGGGGCCTTCTGGCTGGGAAGACAGGCAAGGCCGCGCTGAGTGAAGGGAGCCCTTGGCTCCCAGGCCCCACGTGGGCAGTGCCTGTGCGGGCGGGGAAGGCAGCCGACACACAAGGCCATGCTTTCCTAAAAATAGAGACGAGTAACATTTGGTGTTCATAGGACACACAACAGAGTCAGGGGCATCATGGAAAATCATTCCTTTCTAACGTCAGGCCAAGTGGTGGTGTCGGGTGGGGGTGGACATTTACAAGCGTGTCCGCCGCTCACTTTCTGGATAACGTTCGGGAGAATTAGGGACAGCCAACCCTAGCACGGCTCACGGGTTCGGGAAGGCTTTCGAGGGAGCAGGGTAGTGACAGATGTAAGCACGCCTGCAAAACCGCCGTGCGCCAGGGTTGAGATGCTGGCTTCCTCAGAAACACAACTTAAAAAAACCGAAAAACAAAAAGAACTACTAATTTTCTAAAGTTGTGGTGAAATGCACACTACGTAAAATTTGCCGCTCTCACCGCGTTTCAGCGTGTGGCTGTGTGGAATCAGGTACGTCCATTCCGGGCGACATCACCTAGAACCTGTCCGGAACCTTCCCACTCTCCCCACCCGTCACACCCGTCACTGCCCACCGTCCCCCTCCGCACACCCACCAGCTCCTTCCTGTCTCCGTGCATCTGACCCCTCCAGGTGCTCCACGTCAAGGGAATCATGGGTTGGCCTTTCTGCGACTGTCCTCAGGGTTAACCCGTGTTGTGGGGCATGCGGGCACTCCCTTCTTTCTCAAGGCCCAATCATATCGGGCCAAGTGGACGGACCTCAGTTTGTGTATCCATCCTCTGCCGGCGGGCCCTCGAGCCGCCCCCACGGATGGCTGGGGGACGGTTAGTAGTCTACTAGGCCGCTCGGCCGGTGTCCCCAGTTTAAGGGGAGAGATGAAGGCAAACCTTTTGAAGCCAAAACATACTAAGTTTCAAGTGCTTGACTGGCCTGCCCTGTGTCTGGGCAGAGCCTCACTCATTCATCTGCGAAATGGGGCCTGTCGTGAGCACCACTGGCATCCACACCCTCCTGGCACCTGAGAGGACCCCGACTTTTTCAACTTTCTACCCCTTTCCCAGGGGACCTGCGGCGGGGTGGGGGGGCGCTGAGAGCCCCCACAGATGGGGGGCGGAGTCCCAGTAGTAAGGTGGCCAGGCAAGCTCCTCCCCCTGCCAGTGATTGGTTCAGGGACCCAGGCTTCAGCCAATCGGGTCCTGGGGCCCCCTGACAACTGTTACTAGGATTGGGGTGGGCTCTGCGGGAGAGGCTCAGTCTGGCAGAGGAAGGACTGATTCGTGGGAGGGGGGAGGGTCCCCCCCCCGGGTCCCCCCCTCTGCCTGGGAAGGCCGCTTGTTCCAGGTGCTCCGGCAGGCCGTCCTGCCACCACCAGGGGGGCCTGCACGAGGACAGAGCCCAAGCCCAGAGGAAGGCGGACAGACCCAGCTGGAGCCCTGGTTACACACCTACCCAGCATGTGTGCGCACGCACACACACACACTCACAGACACATAGACACACACACACTCGGTATCAGTGGACTTTGCATCAGAATGACGGGTCCCTTTCAATAACAATGATCTTACCTGACATTTAACAGGCGATGAAACCAAGCCCCAGAGAACCGAATGTACTTGCCCCAGGTCGAGGAGAGCTGTACGAGGTCAAGACCACCACTCAAATGCCCTGACTCAGCCGTCCCCTGTATGATGCTGTGCTCACGTGTAGGGGTGCACACACGCACACACACGCTCAATGAGGCTCAGAAGCAAAGTCTCACGGTAACAGCACACCTCGGTGGTAATTCACCATTCTGTGTCAAGACGGCTCATTGGCTTGTCTTTCGAGTATTGCTAGAAACTGGGGATTTATCACAGAAAGAGAAGCCTGTACAAAACACTTTCTGTTGTCACTATTACTCCTGATTCTGAAATAAGATCTCATTAGAAGCGGACCCAGGGCCTCCTGGGTGGCTCAGTGGGTTGAACGTCCGAGTTCAGCTCAGGCTGTGATCTCACGGTTCGTGAGTTCGAGCCCCGCATCTGGCTCTGTTGCTGACAGCTCAGAACCTACAGCCTGCTTGGGATTTTGCGTCTTCCTCTCTCTCCGCCCCTCCCCTGCTCACACTCTGTCTCTCTCTCAAAAAAAAAAAAAAAAAAAAAAGTGGAGCCAAACTGAGAAATCATGCTCGGCAGGGGCAGAGAAGATGGGTCGGTGGGTTGGCAGAGATGGAGGTTCTCCCACTGTAAGCAGAGTGAGCTTTTTAGGGCCACGCGGGAAATCTGAACGGCGTCTGCAGAATCGTGTCCCCGCCGGCTCCTGATTGTGACCGTTACTGTGGTTATGTAGGATAACCCCTTGTTTAGGAAACGTACGTGGCAGTGTTTAGTGGTCAAGGTGGGTCTTGTCTGCCAACTTTCTCTGCATGTGTCTTTTGGGGGGGGGGGTGTCCAGCAAGTAAGGTGAAGATTCACGTGCGGGGAATCTGAGGTAACGTGTCTTGAGAGCTCTGGTGCTCCTCTTCTGTGAGTCTGACACCATCCCACAAAAAGAAAGAGGGTTTGTGCTCTCAAGGGACACTGCGGAGAACAGAGGACAAACTGAGGAAGGGGAATGAGGTGGGAAGGCAGGGCAGCGCTGGTCAGGAAGCGGCTGTTCCCACTTAAATCACAGCCCTTGAGCCTGGGAGAGGCCACACCGCAGGACCATCCCCACCAGGCTGTCAACAACAGAGGCTCCCCAGACCCGCCTTGAGCGTCACGGTTTAAATTGCCAAAGGTGCCCCTCCTGCCATGTCAACATCCAGAGTGGCTGTAGGCCAGGAATAGCTGAAATGCTTTGTACATGTTGACAGACTGGAGAACATGTAAGAGTGAATGTGTGTCATGACATGACACACGCAGACACATGGGGTACGTGGAGGGGGACGCAGACACGTGGGGGGGGGGACGGCGGTGTGGGGCATATGCCTCGGAGGACGGTGGGCTCCTGGAGTTGATTTTTCACTCGGGATTTCACGTGTTACACACAGAGGTCATGGGTGAAATGTTTCTCAGGCGAAGCCGCCCCACACGCACATTTCCCATAACAGGCCCGATGTGCCACAACTTTAGCCGAGGGCCCGTGAGCTACGCCGACGTCTCGAAGGCCACCTGGGGGTAACCAGCAGCACAGCCCGCTGCCGCTGAGCCTGTCCGCAGGGCGGGGTGCTGTGCTGAGCGCTGTTCTCTCCCCGCGCAGAGGGACCCCCGGGGCACGGGGGCGTCCCAGCCCCCCAGCTTACTGCTGGACGCACAGCAGAGCCAGGACGGAAGCACCCTTGCCTCCAGAGGCTGCCACCGCCCTGCGACGTGCTGTCACCGCGCTCAGCACACCGTTAGTTCACGTCTGCAGCGCACTTGGCACCGAGCGGGGTCCGATTAGACGCAACTCCAGGTCTCCTTGTTCCCCCTTCCCGCAGCCCGCGGAAAGCGCCTTGGTATCTAGACCTTCCGGCCCCGCCACTCGCGAAGCCGTCTTCGCCGCACTGAGCCGCCTCAAGTCAGAATGAGGCTTCTCTCAGCCTCCCCCCGTTTGCCCAGAGCCAAAGAAGCACGACCTCAGGGGTGGACCATTGCCTTTGCCAACACGTCCGCTCAAGATACCTGGGCGGCTGGTGCGCCTGACTCGAGCACGGCGCTTTGAGACGAGAGGGCAACTTAAATCTGCCCGTTGACCAGGTTGCAGAGCGATTGGCAACATTCACACAGTTACCATTTCTGGGTAACTCCCTTTTGGAGTGACTTTTAGAGGTTCAAAACATAGCAGGACCAGTTCGGGTGTGCTTGAGAGCCGAGGGGGACACGGCTTTTCCACCCCATGGGCTCCAGCCCTCCCTGCCCCCCTCGGGTGACCACTGGCTGCTGAGCACAGGGCCCAGCTCCCATCCCCGCCTGGAATGTTCTGTCCCCCTGCCCTTGTCTCTGGCCGCACGGGCCCATCCTCCCAGGCCCAAGCCTCCCTCACGTGTGTGGACAGGGCTGTCCGTGGTGACCACGGTGCCCAGTGAGCAGACACCGTACGATTTCCCCACCTCCCGACGTCCACGCTGAGCCACTTGCTGGCCACGGTGCCCTGAGGGTACACACGGATCACGTGGAAGACAGGCCCGGTGTTTGCTTCCGCATCAGCCATGGATTTCGTATTTCTGCCAAAAATTAAAAGTGGGCCACATCAGACAGACATCTGGCAGCTGCGACTCACCTCACTTGCCAGCCCCGACAGACGCAGAGGGGATTCGGGTGACCCCGAGCTTCGAGAACTGCACGGCCGGCCAGGCTCCCGCAGGGAGGGAGCGGCGGTCGAGCAGCCAGGCCCGCCTGGCGGCAGGAGAGGCAGGCAGCAGCCGTGACGTCCTGCTCTTGACGCCGTGTTCGTGCGCGGCAAGGGGGCGATCCCGCCTCTAAACTCCCGTTCTGACCTCCCGCCCCCACCCCAGATGCCCGAACCCGGGGCGACTCAAAGCACTGCGGCTCCGCGGGTGACCTGCCTCCAGGTCGCCTGGGCGTCTGGCTGCGGGTCCGGGGTCAGTGAGGCTCTGCATCTGCGACCGGCTCGCCGGCGATGTCTGAGGACCACGTGCTGGGTGGCAGGATTTTAGTAAACGAACAGAGAATTTCAGTGAGAGGCCAGCACGTTCTAATGATAAAAGTGATCTATCCGCCCCCTCGACTCTCTAAAAGCTGGGGGCCGGGGAGTGCCTGTCACTGGCCTCCTCCCTCCAGGACGCTGTTCACGCCGTGCTCTGGCCCACCTGCGGCCCCGCTCTCGGGAACTGGGTGCCTCCGTTCGGTCCTCCAGGCTACCCTTCTGTCTTTTGCTTCCTCCTGTCTCCCCAGGAGAGGATCCATGGACTGTGTCAGGGCCCCCATCGCTCTGGCCTCTGGCTGAAGTTGGCCGGTGGGGACACCAGTGGGACATCAGAGAGAGGGAGACTCAGGGTGTGTCTGTCTTCTGGAGACACCTGTGATGTATAGGAGGCAGAGTGCACCTGGGAGAGCAGGCGTGTCTCTTATTTTTTGAGAGAGAGAGTGAGCGAGCACGAGTGGAGGAGGGGCAGAGAGAGGGAGACACAGAATCAGAAGCAGGCTCCAGGCTCTGAGCTGTCAGCACAGAGCCCGATGCGGGGCTCGAACCCATGAACCGCGAGATCACGACCTGAGACAAAGTCAGATGCTCAACCGACTGAGCCCCCCAGATGCCCCTGTACTTATTTTTAGTAGACTGGTAACCTCTAGCTCAGATGCGTCCTTCACAAAGTCCTCCCGGATTGCTTGAACTTTCCATTCACGTCCACCGCCTTTAAACTCAACACATAACTTAGCCCCTTATTACAAGCCATCTTGTCTCTTCCTGAGGGTCTGTCTGGGGTCCACACGACAGGAAACCTCAGTTCCCTCTCGGGGTCTGGACACCTCCATCTCCCACCGGGCCTGGCACCCCTGGGACCTCTCTGTGCCCACAGGCAGACTTTCCCTCTGGTGGGGCAGGCGACACAGTGCACCTGCAGCTCACGATGCAGCAAAACAAAGTGAGAATGATCTCCCCCTTTGTGCGTGCTCTCTCAGTAATTACTGAGTATTTGGCGGAAATGCCTAAAAACAACATACGGTATTTTAAAAACTCAGCTTTTGAAAACAGCTGTACTGAGACACGATTTACGTACATACAACCTGCACACTCACCATGTATGGTTGAGTGGTTTTCAGGGTCCTCGAGGAGTGGGGCAGCCATCAGCACAGCTGACTTTAGAACGTTTCTGTCACCTCAGAAGGAAGCCACTGCCCCTGCTAGCGGCCGTCCTGGCCTCGCTTCTGCTCCTGACTACAGATTTAAGACACGAAGCGGGAAGGGACATCGCCAGTGTAATCCCCTAGGACACGTTTCTGTTCGCATTGCCCGTGATTCTGGTTACGGTGCTCGCCGGCCGTGTCTCAGAAGAACCGAGTCTGGATGTCGTGGAATCGGGCACCTGGCTTTTTACCTGCCTCCTTGCACACCTGGGCTCAGGAGCCTCGTCCTTCCACTAGGGGGCCAGTGGCTCCACCTGGGCCATCCCAGGCTCTCCCCACCTCACCCCTTTAGGCGGTAAGAGCCGGTTCCTGCCCCTCTGGAATGAACCTGGGCTCTGCCCCCTCGTGTGGCGATCCTGCTGGGAAAGGGGGCTTTGGTGGCCCCCCAGGCAATGCTGCCACTCAGCATGTTTTCATGGTGTGCCCGGCACCACACTGAGAGCATGAGAGCATTACAGGTACATCTTTTTGTAAAAATGTTTTTAACGTTTATTTTTGAGAGAGAAAGAGAGACAGAGAGTGAGCCGTCAGCACGGAGCCCGACGCGGGGCTCGAGCCCATGAACCGTGAGATCGTGACCTGAGCTGAAGTCGCACGCCCCACCGACTGAGCCCCCCAGGTGCCCCCGCGTGCATCTTGTTCGGCCTCCAGACAGCCTTCGGAGATGGGCCTTACTGTTTTGCCCAGCCGGCTGACGAGAAGCTTAGAGGAGGTGATGTAACAACTCACCCAGAGGATCTTTCCTGACTGCAGGACCCATGAAAGGGTCTGTTGGTGGCAGAGGCCAGGCGGGGCTGGGTGGTCTCCCGCGGCCTCCAGGCTGCAGAATCTGAGAACTCTGACTGCCACAAAACCGGAATCATGCGATGTCCCCCATGTGACAACATCGGGGACCAAACCCGTGGGGAGACGTGCATTTGGGGGAACCTATCTTCGATATAAATCTGAAACGTGTGACGAGGCGTGCCGCGAGACGAGAGCTCTAGCCCTCGGGAAGCGTGTCCCCGAGCAGCCCTGATGAATGTGACCCCAGTGATGGCCAAGTCCTCAGGGTCTCATGTTCCAACCTGACGGTGCCCTCCTGGGGATCCGGCCTGTCCCCTGGGTTACTGTCCCCCCCACCCCCCACCCCCCCGCCTGCCACTCGGGACTCAGAAGCAGCCAGCAGTACTCCCTCTCGGCCCAGACCCCTTTGCTGTGGAATTCACGTTATTGATTTGGAGGCCGTGATTCGTGGCAGCGTCCCAACAGCCCCCGTTTGCCAAGCGCACGTCAGCAGGCCGGGCTCCGGTGCAGCGCGAGGGGGTGGGGGCGGGGCAGCCCGTCCTCACGTGAGGTGGGGTGGCGGTTCAAGCAACAAGCTCTGCCGGGGCTGGGGTCGGGATCTACACCGCTCCTCGGGAGGAGGTGCCACCTGGGCCCAGGCCTGAAAGGCAGGAAGAAGGCAGCCACACAGTGTTCTGGAGGGAGAGCATTCCAGCGCATCAGAGCAGTGGGGACTAAGGCACTCGGGTGGGACAGTGTCCTGTGATCACCACCTCGTTCCCCGGGGCCAAGGAGTCCCTCCCCACCACTTCCCAGCCCGGGTGAGAGAATGGCCAGGGCACTCTCAGGCCCTGGGGCCAGCATCTCACCCTGAGGGACCGAGCAGTGGTTAGTCTGCACCTGGAGGTAATTCTCCCGGGGGCTGATTGGCAAGAGGGTAGTGGGGAAGCTGGGGTGGTGGTGGTGGGGAGCAAAACAAATCTCCCAAGCCCCTCCACACCTGTGCCTGCATGGGTGCCCTGGCGGGAGAGACACAGGCGGGGCTGAGAAGGGATGCCCGCGGCAGCCTCCCGGCTCCCTGAATCCCATTACGGGCACACGGGAGCACCAGCACCCAAGGGACGTGCCTCCTGCTGGTCACGGAGAGCCTTCTTACTTCCCTTACAAATGTACTTTCTCACCTCTTGACAAAACACCTCCGTCTCGTGGGATTTCCAAAGTCAGCGAGCCACAGAGGGCTAACCTGGCGCGTGGTGAGCATCGAAATCCTTCCCTCCCATCTTCCGGCTCCACGAGAAGGGAACAGAGCGGTTAGTGTCACGGAAGGTGCTTTTGTCCTTTGTTCTCTTAACCTTGATCTCCCGGAAGGCGGTGAGTCCACTCTGCCTCTGGCTCGTCTTGCCCAGCAGAAGGGTTTGGGGGCCGTGCCCCTGGCCATTTTCATCACTGCTGCTGCCCCTTTCAGGGATTTCCTCACCCCATTGTCAACTGTGTGTTCGGGACACTTTTCCTCCCATACCTTGCCTGCCAAGGTCCCAGGGAGAGCCAGGTGCCGTGAGGTGACAGCACGGGGCTGGCCGCATCATTAGCCGCTTCCGTGTGCGATCAATCTGTCAGCAGCAGCGAGGGACCGTGAGCTCTGCCGCTCTCCTCCATCGGCCTTTGATGGCTGCCCTTATCAGGCCGCAGGCCAGGGGGGCAGCCAGGGAGGGCGTCGTCCTCCTCTGTCCACCCCCAGACCGTGGAGAGCAGGAAACAGGAGTCCAGGACAGATATCAAAGGCCAGAAGTTCTCCACATCACGGAGAGAAGCAAGACCCACCTTGCCACTGAATGTGTCCCTAAGATGAGGCTGGGAGGCCTCCTGTTTAATGCCAGGGACCCGGTGGGGGTCTGCAGGCAGAAAGGAGATCACAGCCGAGAGCGTGTTGCTCTGGAGCTGGGAGGTGCACGTCCACTATTTCCCATCTGAGCCCTGCTCTCTCCGGCCCCTTGCTTAGCACCTGGAATAGCCCCTTCCCGCCCATCCTGAATGAATCACAACTCCACCACTTGAAACCTCCACTCCAGTTGGAAGCATTTCCAAGCATCATGTCCTCTCCTGACAGTGTCCCAAGGAGGGAGATAAAAAAGAGACCTCTGTTTGAATGTGTCTCCCTTACGTAAGGGGTGGGGGGAACATAACCCAGAAGCAGTCTTCTTATGTCTTGTTGGCCATAATTGGGTCAAATGGCTGCCCTAAACATCAGAAGGATAGGTGGAGAGAGGAAGGAAATGGGGAGGGAAGAAGAATTGGTAGAGGGAAGGAGGAAAGGAGGGAAGGAGGGAGGGAGGAAAGGAGAGAGGAAGGAAGGAAAAGCTGGATGAGTGGATGGAAGGGAAGACAGGATGAGTGGATTGAATGATAGATGAGTAAATGGAAAAATGGGAGGATAAAGGATGGATGGATGGAGGGATGGGTTGATGGAGGAAGGGATAGATGGAGTTATTTTCCTTAATTGCTTTTCATATATGCTTCGCTGTGAGTATATTGTGATTTTTATGGGAACTGAGACCAAGAATATGGCAAATGGGAAACCTGGGAACCTACAGTTCTGGTCTTGACAAAACTGTCAGAAACACAGAAAAGTATGTCCATACCTGCTCTACCTTCCCATTTCCTTGGGTGGCCCTAGGGTCCAACCAGTTTCCCTCTCAGAAATTGGGGATGGCTGGTGGGAGAAAATGTGGACCTCCATGAAAATGGGTCAGTAAGAAATATCAATTTTTATATTGCTTACGTAAAGTTTGCTTTTTACTTGGCCTTCCAAAATTGTATAAGTCAAGCATCCTACAGATGAAGCATCTCATTCAGCCGTGGGATAAGATACAGAATCAGAAGGCAGAAAAGAGAAAGTAAATATTAGATTAAATAAGATATAGGAAACACGGGAGGCGTGGGTACCGCCATTTGCCTAAACCTTTCCAGCCAGGATAGTTAGTCTGAACCCACTAATCCCTGAATATCAGCTCCTTGAAGATTGATTCATGCTTTTTCGTTCATTTAATAAGATGTTGTTGAGCAAATACAAAGTAGAAGATATGCTGGCAGGTGCCAGGGATACAGTCATGAGGAAAATGGACAGGGACCCTGTCTTCTAGAGGATTCCATCCATGTTTCGGTCTAGACATGTCAACTGGCCGCTGCGATAGCATGTGGCTTTTAGAGTGGAGAGAGTTGGGAGGTGCCACCTTAACAAAGAGCTCCGGTAACATCGCCAGGAACAAGACATCACGTGCCCCCGAGGAGATGCTCTGAGTAGGACCCGACATCCCTTCGGGGGTACTCTCGCCAGGAACGGGTTACCTCAGTCTCATCACGGGCAGGCCTCAGACAGACCCAAGTGGAGTGACATTCTACGAAGCACACGACCAGCGCTCTTGAGAAATGCTGAGGTCCTGAAAGACAGGGTGGCCCAGCTCCCTGTGCTCTGGGCACAGTGCTCACATCGTGTTGCTAATGTCCCAGTGGCCAAGCCCAGGTTCAACGGTGGAAAAACAGCCCACAGCCTCGGTGGGAAGGAAGAAATAGTGACTATTTATCGGACACGCTGGGGACAGCAGACAACAGGCACCGAGAGGGGCACAGAAGAGGGGATGGTGACCTCGACTGGAGGGACTAGGGAAGCTTTCAGAAGGGAGGCTACGCTTGAGGCTGACCTTGCAACATGAACCACAGTTCACCCGGGAAGGTCGAGTTCATGCGTATCATTCGTGCACCCGGTGCGGGGGAGCACAAGAAACCAGAGCGGGGACTGCCTGGTCACCAGGCTGCTGGGCTGTCAGATGGCAGGGGTGTGGCGGAGGGAGGGGACGAAAAATAGGAAGAGTAATGTAACGACAGGAAGGAAAGTAACACGAGAGGATGTGGGATGGCCGTGAGCACACAGAACTGTCCAGCTGGGTGGCCTCAGGCACGTTACTTAACCTCTCTGTGCCTCGAACTCTTCATCCATGAGGTGGGGGCGATGACCATCACCCCAGACGGTCTTCACGTTTTGGATTAAAACCAGTGGTGATTTGAAAAGCTGTTCCAGGAAGTCTTATCCATGATAAGCACTCAGTAAATTGTAGCGATTTACCGATCACTCACCACATGCCTGTTTTTGAAGGTGTTATGGGATTTGTGTTCACAACAACCGTAAACAGATACTTTTATCCCATTGTAGGGACGGAAGGCTCAGGTTGACGAGGAAAATGCCTGCAGTTGAGAGCGTTCTGTTGCAGTCTGTTGTCACCCTTGCCAAGAGGGAGCATTCAAAACACAGATCACCCCCAGGCCGCCTCCCCGGCCCACAGATGTGCTGGGGCGACACGGCCGTGTTTATGCCCAGGAAAGGCCGTGCTGGGGTTTTTCTGTAAAACTGTTGTTTTCTTGAATGAGGGGATATGTGACCTAACTTGACTATCTTTGGCAGGAGGCAGAACATTCCAGTAAGGGAGTGACCCAGAAGGCAACGTCTCCATCCAGCCAAGGCCTTCGCTCTCTCCTCGCACCGGAAGCATGGCTGCAGACAGTCACGCGTTCAGAGAGGAGGCCCCTCCGGTGGGCACGGCGCGGGACGCGGCTCGGGCTTCCTGGAGCAGGTGTGCAGAGCGGGCCTCTTCTTTCCCGGTTCCGATCCCGGCCGGAATGCACTCGGGAGCACAGAGCAGCGGGAGCTCTCGGCGTTTATTTAAAGAAGCCGAAAGGTTAAAACCACCCAGTGGTCCGCAGAGCGGAAGGACAGGCCCTTTCAAGCAGCCTGGCCCCGTGCGACCCGGGCCGTGTGGGTCTTCCAGTTCGTCGGCACACACACTCGTGTCTCCCGACTCCAGGCTACACGGCAGCGTGCTAGGCAATGAGGCGAAACCGGGAGCCAGCAGCCCGTGGGGCCGGCTCTGTGCTCACATCCCTCACACCCTCCGCATACAGCTGGCGCCTCTCCCCACCGCAGGAGGTGGGCGTTGTCATTATCCCTCGCTTGCGGACGGGGAAACTGAGGCGTGGGGGACGGCGAGGCCTGGCAGCGTACGGGGCAGAGCTGGGGTTTGGAGCCAGGTTGTGCGGCCCCAGCGTCCAAGCTCGAGGCCGTCCGAGCTCACTTGCCTCCGCGAGACCTCGCTCCTGGGCTCTGCTCCAGACTGGCCTCCCCAGAGCCCTCTGCTCCTGCCGACAGGCAGGTTAGAAACGGACCCCGACCTCCGCCGTGGGAAGGGCCACCCCACACTCATCACACTCAGAGCCCTGAGGTCCGACAGGTGAGGGGCTTCGTCTGAGGCCCCCCCCCGGCCATGGCTCCCTGCGTCACTCCCGGCTGTGTCCCCAGAAAGCCCCCCGGAGCCACACGGAGGCACCGCCACACACGTGCAGAATCGGAATCACCAGGGTAAGGCCTGGCCTCTTTGGAGGCTCTTTATATTTGCATTTCTTTCCCTGATTCTGTGTGGCGATGTCCGTTTCTCCCCACACCAGCGGACCGGGTGGCTTATTTGGTCGGTGGCCCGGCCTCCGCTGGGCCGCGCTGGTGGAGGGACCGAGCTCTGCCTCAACATGGGGACGACGGGGTGTCCAGGCTCAGAGGGGCCTTGCATCTGTGCCGGCAACTGGCGAGCCACGCCAGGGCCACGCGGGCCAGGGTTCACCAGCAGCGATGTGGATTCTGGACTCCAGGGCTCTCCATCGCTGTCCGTCCCGGCGTGGTGGGGGCGGGGGGTGACAGGGTTAATGCGGCATCCCCGGCTCCGGCCTGTGTAGCTCCAGCGGAGGGGACGGAGGGCAGCCACATCTGCGTTTTCTGTTGCCGTGGACTGTGCTCTCAGGAACCCCGCCTCCCAGGACGGTCAGGTCACCCCTGTGCTGACACAGAATGTGTGGGCTGCCCCCTAAACGACTCTGGTGAAAGCGTCTTGGAGAAGGCGCCTTAGGAAGCTCATTAGACCTCCTCCGCTTGCATCCACCCATGTGCCTCCTCACGGCCGCCCCCCGCTCCGGTCCTCGCCGTGTCACGCATTTGGGGTGCCCGGATGCACAGGCTCGCCATACGTCCCAGCAGCTGCCGACAGGCCTCCCTGTCCTGCCTGATCTGTACCCCATGGGTCTCAGCCGGAGACACGACCCTGAGTTACGAAACCCACAGTGTCTCCTTCAAACCAGGCTTCTCTCGGGCTCCAGAAAAGACCCGGACACTTTGGAGCGATTGGAGGCCCTTGGTGACTGCTCGGGCTCACTTCCCGTCCACCCCTCCCTCACCCACTCCACGTCCCCTCCAGCCTCAGCTGGTCCCCCTTGCTTAAACCTCCACCCCAGACCAACAGCAAGTATGCCCCGTGGCCTTTCCCAGCCCCCTTTCTTACCCTCAGCTCTGGGCTCCAGCATCAGCCTGCTGGGAACCCCCAGCCAGGGTCCACCCCCAGCCAGGGTCCCGAATGCCACATGCGCCCCCCTGCACTGTGGCGGCCTCGTCCCCAGGGCCATGGCTCCACGAGGCAGGAATGTGGTTTCCCCCAACACCCCAGCACCCGGGGCTCACGCATCCGGGCACCCCAAATGGTCCTGCCTCAGCGCGTGAAGGCCGCAGGTGCGAAGGCTTCTCCCCGTAAAGCAGGGCTGCTCTCTGCGGGGGAAGATACACGCCTGATGGGCTGTTCAAGTTTGTTTCCAGAGCCGCGTTTTTGAAACAACAAAGACACCACCGAATGGTAGGATTCCTGGTTTCCTTTGCCGTGTGCTGAGTTTGCTCGGACGGGGCACTCTGGGGACGTGGGGTCATCCTTCTCCACATTTGGGGTAAGAGTGCCCCAGGTGTGGGGGATTTCCGGTCTCCGGCTCCATTCGGCCTCGGGGCACGTGAGTCAGGTTCCCCACACTGCATGCCGGGCTTCCTCCTTCCCTGTGTTCCCGGCCCTGCTGTTCCCGCCGCTGTGGGGACAAGGGCGTCCCTTCCGCTCAGGGCTATCTCGGCTCTCCTGGGGTTGATCTGGGAGACAGTCGCCATCCCTGTCAAACCCCCAATCCTCCCCGCTCGGGTGAGTTCCTGCCTGTGCCCTTCTCACGCGCCGAGGGTGGAACATAAGCCGTAATCCCTGGCTCCAGGGGCATCGTTGGTGCCCCGCCATCCCGGCCCGGTCCCCGTGTCACACCTTTGAAGCGTCACTGAGTCTCTTACCAGCTTTCAGATGATACTTCAGTTACACCTTTTCTTACTGCCACCGGCGGTCTCTGAGTCGACACATTGGCCGCCCGAGGCCTCTTTGGAGGACGACGTCCCCCGGGTGGCCTTCGGCTTCCGTAGACGGCACCTGCACCCACAGATCGATGGGGTCCACGGCGCGGTCTCCCCCTTGCTGGGCGCGCCCGCACAGTGCTCCTGTCGCCGTTCCCTGTCTCCTCTCCTTGCCCTCTGAGTCCCCCCGGCAGGGGAGGGCGGCCCCCCCACGGGCGCCAGCTGCTGTCCCACGTCTGTTTTCTAATTGTGGAAGAACTCACATACCGTGAAATGTTGCCATTTTAACCATTTTTGGGCAGTACAGTTTTGTGGCTCTCAGTACATTCGTGTGCAACCATTCCCACCATCCTTCTCCAGAACTTTCTCAGCTCCCGAACAGAAACTCCATCCCCACTGGACACCGACTCCCCACCCCCCTCCCCAGCCGCCGGTGCCCACCGTCTACTTTCTGTGTCCATGGGTCTGACCACTGTCCGTTCCTCACAGAAATGGATTCATAGTGCGTGTAGTTTATGCAGCTGGCTTGTTTCATTCGGCATAATGTCCGCCAGGTGCCTCCAGGGGTCAGGGTTTCCTTCCTTTTTATGGCTGAATAATACTCCGCGGTGTGGATGGACCACGTTTTGCTTACGCATTCATCTGTTGATGGACACTTGGGTGGCTCCCAGCTTTGCTTTGCATTGCATTGCATTTCATTTCATTTCACTTCACTTCACTTCATTTCATTTCATTTCATTTCGTTCTATTCTATTCTATCTTTGACAGAGAGCATGTGGGTGGGGGAGAAGCAAAGAGAGAGAGGGAGAGAGAATCCCAAGCAGGACTCGAACTCATGAACCGTGAGATCATGACCTGAGCTGAAACCAAGAGTCAGACCGAGCCACACAGACCCCCCGTTTCCACCTTTTTGGGTATTGTGAATAGCGCTGCTGTGGACATAGGTGTATAAATACCTGTTTGAGTTCCTGCTTTCAACCTTGGGGGGGTTGTAGACCCAGAAGTGGGGTTGCTGGGCCACACGGCGGCTTTGCGTAAGCAGCTGGGCTTTGCCCGACTGTTTCCCAGAGCTCCACTTCCTCCCCGACCTCGCCAACACGTGGTACTTCCCACCTTGCAGATAGCAGCCATCATCCCCACGGGGCTGCCGTGGCGTCTTGCTGTGGCTTTGTGTCCGCTGGGGCTTTAAACCTCCAGCCTGAAAGCCCGCCGTGTGCCTTCTGCTAAAACACCTCGTTGAAGTACTTTCCCCCTCATCTCCCCTCCTGACGTGTCAAGGAGACAGTTTAAGGACAATGTGGTCCTGCTCGTGCCAGAAGCCACGTGTTGTTGTGTGGAAACGGGAATCCGGGTCCGCCCCGGGGACTCGCCGGGCCTCTCCCTCGGGGTGAGCCAGAACGTGCATCGTGATGCTAACGAGAGCGCCGCCCCAGCCACAGCAGATACAATTCCCCCACCTCACAGACCAGGAAACTGAATCTTACAAGGGAAACCTTCGCACCCTTCAGTGCCCCCATCCTCAAGGAGGCATGTCTTTCCCTATTGCGTCCAAAGAGTTCCGCCATGGATATTCTGGAAGAGTCTCATCGGGAGGCCATTTGCCTGGCCAGTGGAGCAGGTCCCTGAGGCCCCGGTGGGGGTTCCTGTCTCTCTCTTGCCCTTCCGTCAGGGTACAGCACGGGACCTACCAAGACGGGCAGGGTGCGAGCCACCCCGGGTGTGGGGCAGGGCAGGGTGGGGATTGAAAGGGCTTCTGCCAGGTTTATAGAGATGAGTCGGGGGCGGGGGGCATGAAGAGACAGGGGTCCCGTGAGGATGAGGCTTGGATCCCGCCCCTCCTGTGCCCCAGCCCTTCCCTGCTCCCTCACGCTGCATAGAGGTGAGTCGAGGCGGAGGCCCTGGCCAGGCCCCGCGCCATCCACCCAGCTGCCCGTCCTTCTTCTCTGACCTCGTTTCCTGGCTCTCCCCTCGCTCACTCTGCTCTGGCCCGAATGTGTCCTCGTCACCGCGCGCTGTCTCAGGGCCTTTGCCCTGGCCGTGCCTCCTCCCAGAATGCTTCTCCTACTCATCCAGCCTTAGGTCTTCACTCCAGTGTCACCTTCTCTGACCTGGACTGAGTATTGCCGCCCCTCCCCCCGTGCTCTCCACCCCTGCTTTCTTTTCCCGGGTGGCAGACGACGATGCCATCTAGCACACTATATGCCTCCTCACTTATTTCTTTGGAGGTCTGTCCCCGCTTCCAGTGTGAGTTCTACGTGGGCAGGCATTTTCACGTGTGCTTTGTGCTATGCTGTATGCCCAGCACTTCCAGGAGTGACTGGCCCGTAGTACATGCTCAGTGAATATTTGACAAATAAGCTCTAAGCACAAAGAACAGTACAGAGAGTCGTAGAAATGTGAACCGTTTGGTGTATTCAGGGACTGCTGTGCGGTTCCTTGGGCTGAGATCAATGTTCAGGGCTACCCCCATACAGTTGTTCAGGCTGTGTACTATACAAGGATGCCAAGCTCAAGAGGCCAGTGGGGTGGATTCCAGCCTACCCAAGCTTATCAGGATGCACACATACAAAGCTGCCTAGAAGAGGTGATTTTCTGACAGGCACAAGCATTACGTGGGCTAATGGTGGCCTTGAACACAGGAGATGGACATCAGGACGTAAGCAGGGTAGACAAAAGAGGTGAGTCACGAAGGGCTTCATCCTGGCCATGAGGTGGAGGTGGCCGCAGATGCTTGTGAGCCGCCTGATTTCAGCACCCTTGTCATGGGCAGTTCCTGGCACTCCCCAGCATCCCACATCTCTCCACTTTGCTGTCTCCAGCCCAGGGAAGGCCCCTCAGCTGCCCGGAAGTGCAGGGCAGTTAAAGTCCCAGGGTTAACCCTCAGCCAGTGGGGCAGGGGTGAGTGGTTGGATGCCAGGCCCCCCAGACAATTCGGAGTGGCCCCGACAGTGACCGTTCCTGAGTGCGCTCTGCTCAGTCTCCTCTTCTCTCGTCTCACTCCCCTGCTCCCTCCTGCTTCCTGGCCCCATCCTCCAAACAAACCACCCGTACCAAGTCCTTGTCTCAGGCTCTGCTTTCAGAAAACCCAAACTAAGACAGAGCCATTAAAGCTTATTTCAGAGATGAGTAGCAGCATCGATTTTTTTCACCCAGAAGGATCACCACGGGCACTTGACAGAGTGTGGGGTGAACACTGGTGCCAGATGGCAGTTGAGGACCAGTTAGGAGGCTCTAGCAATGGTGAACTTGGGGTGGGTACATAGGAGGCGACACACACTTGGTAGGCAGGATTTAGGGACCCTGGTGGGTGATTATTTGCGGGCGACGACCAGGAAAGGGAGGAACCTTCGATGACTACCATACTTCTGACCTGGCTGGTTGGGTAGACGGTCGTGTCTCCAACAAGGACCAGATAGCAAATGCAGGAAGGGGGCCAAGTCAGGACCTTGGGCGCAGACGTGGTTGACGGCCTTGTTTGGCTGTACGAGGTTTCCCTCTCTTCTCTTCCTCTCCAGTGCAGAGATGTTTTATCTTTCCTGTCTGTCCATTTACGCCTCTACTGTGTTGAAATATACCTTTGTTCAGCATGTAGAATAATTAAGGAAAACTGTGGCAATCCCTTGGTGCCTGGCAGGGTTGCAGGAAGAGGTAGGTGATGCAGTCAAATGGGGTCACTGAGAAGTGTTTAACAAAGGAAACCAGCAAGGGAGATGCGTCCCCAGGCTAACGATGGAGGGGGGGCCAGGGGACAGAGCTGTACCTGCAGAAGAGGGCTAACAAACATGTCACTTTAGTCAGGGGATAAAGTCAATCCAAAGGACTACTGCAGGAAGCGGTCCAGGGGGATAACTCTCCTCCTGACTCCCCATCCCCTACCAGCGCCTAACTGATCGAACTCAGCTGGAGGCCAGAGGGCAAGGGAATCCTTCGCTGTCTCTTGGGGCACCAGAAGAGTGCACCTGGCAGGCAACTGAAAAACATGTAGCACTTGCTTAGAAAGAAGTCCTGGACAGGTGGGGGCGCCTGGGGGGCTCAGTCGGTTGGGCGTCCAACTTCGGCTCGGGTCATGATCTTGCGGTCCGTCCGTGGGTCCGAGCCCTGCGTCGGGCTCCGTGCTGACAGCTCGGAGCCGCCTGGAGCCTGTTTCGGATTCTGTGACTCCCTCTCTGCCCCTTCCCCACTCGTATTCTGTCTATCTCAAAAATAAACAAACATTTAAAAAAAAAAATTTTTTTTTTTAAAGTCCTGGACAGGTAAATGAGGGCCACAATTATCTTCACCAATCGAATCCAGATCTCCTGCTCCTGCTTCTCCTTATGTTCTATATGTCACCTCCTCAATCGATGGGACATTTCAAAATTTTATAGACAAAGACTGCTTTTAAGGACAATGCACAGTACTGACAGAGGCAGTGGAGAGAGGGCACATCCCCTAACACAGGCGGTGGGGATTCTAAACCGCCCCCACCTTTCTCAGGAGCAACACGTATCCAGGTTTTAAGGGTGCCGAGCCCTTTAGGATAAGACTCGTAGAAAGTCGTCCCAAGGGAATATTCGGACTAGACTAAAAAGGTGTGCATGACAGATGTTTACGGAATGCTGTCAACAGCACCAAAATTAAATCCATGAAACAAATACATCAGAGACGTGAGGTCCGTGTGTTCAACAGTAGACACTTGGTTTTAAAGCTGATGGTGCATCCGTGTGACGAAGTGTGATGCCATTCACTTCAGATGGATTGATAAGGAAAATGAGCATAATCTAATGCACTCTGGAAAAGCACAACACAAAACAGTGCGATTCCATTCTTGGCCGTACATATGGCTTGAGGCGGAAGAGCCAGATAGATAGATAGATAGATAGATGTCTAAATATACACATGTACATTTCTGCAGATAGACAGATATGTCTTCTTTGTCTACGCATGGCCCCTGTCTGTGTGTCCTCCTACCTCAAGCCATAACCGCGGCCTTGGCCGATGGGTACTTTTCATCCCTTTCTGTGTAGCCCTGGTCTGAACTGGAAAAATTCTGCCAGCCAAGAGGAATCCTTATTTAGTGGTGTTGTCAAAGTGGCCTTCAATAGCGCATTCATTCTGCACTCTCGAATGCAGCCAGGAAGGAGAAGGGGGGTGAGGGAGAGAAGAAGAAGAAAAAGCCAAGTGTTTGTGTAAGCGTTTTTGGGGACGCTGAGCTCAATAAGGCAGGTGTGCCGTGCGGGCTGCTTCAAGACCACAGGGGCAAAGAAGCAGTTAGAACACTAATTAAAATGTGCCAAAGCTGACGCCCCATCACATCCAGCTGCAGAAACCCAGAGGTCAAAGTGCTTAAGGATGCATAAAATGCGGATTTTTCCATAATTATTTAAATATGTGTTAATGAGTGCCACAACACAGTCAGAGTATGTCCATGAAAGTATTAAAAATAAAGGGAAGTTGAGAAGGAGTAGTTTGAGCAGTAGGAAAAGTACTCACTTGGGGGTCAGACCACCCCACCCCCCCGTTTCTATTCTGGCTCTGGACCTGCTCCTCAGAGTAAGTCACACACGCTCCCCGGGGGCTCCGTCTTCTCGTCTGAAAATGAGCGGGGGATGGGAGGGGGGACCCTGGCTACAAAACCCCTTCGTGATCAGAATCTGCCAATCTCCTCTATCCGATGAGATCAGAGAATAAGAATTGTCCAGGGAGAAGGAACGTCAGGAAGATGGCGGAACTTGGTGTGTTTTCTTGGCAACATCAGCAGGGAAAGGGCGCTGTTTGTTAACCAGAGGAGTCAAGGATATAAACGAGCCATTCAGAGCAAGCTGTGATGCACGCGGCAGGGGCAGGGGGCTCGAACAGGTATGCCGCCAAGCGCTGGGCCCCCTGTCCTACCCGTGGGTGGACGCCCGGTAAGGCAGCGGCGTGGCTCAGGGTCTCCGGTTAAAGAGCGAGCCGTTGACAGCATTTGCTGGGAATGGAGCGACTGCAGGAGTGACATTTCCATCATTTTTTCCCCCGAGCGGGGAAAGAAACAAGAAAGAAAGAAAGAAACGCAGGCCAAGACCTCACTACACACCATGCCGTTGACACCTAGTCCTTTATGGGAGCTGCTACTTCCAAAATAAAGAGCGTAGTGATCTCGGGGTATTTTTTTGCCTGCGTTTTTGAGGATGTTTTGGGCTTTTCATCTCCTTTGAAGGCGCGTCACCTAATTACGCCTCTTTCATCCATGTATTCCCCGGTCGGAACATGCCAGTCCCCTCTACGGCAATTGCTTATGACTGAGGGGTTTCCACATTCCAGCTGGTGCAGAGAGCCTGGGTATTCGTGAATACCTGAATAGAATAAACTCCTTTAATCCAAAAACAAACTCCTCCTGAAAGAAACAGCCTGAAAAGGCCTTTCATAGACTGTTTTCCAACTCACTGGTTCACGGTTTCCTTGGATTCCACCGTGCTTCCTGTACTAATGGTCTCTGAATGCATTCCCAGCTGTGGCTTACTGGTCTACCGAGGTCCCTGGCATCAAAGGGGAAGAAGGAAACCAGTAACACAGCAGATACTCACAGGGGCTGTTCAGACTGCACAGGTTGAAACTGAAAGGAAATACACGTGGGTGAGCATGTTGCGCTCTTTCTAGAACTTTTTTAAAGACTCGCTGCTTGGGGTAATGCCGTAAAGACAAAGTCGTGGTCATACGGCACACAGGTGGGATTTATCCGCCAGATTGAAAGCAGATTGCTTGAACTGGCATTGAACACTCATACATACAGGCCCGATCACACTATTCTAATAAGTAGATTTGCTTTTGGAAGATTGACAACTTGAATTGAAAACAGCAGCCTAGATGGTTGAGATTGCCGTGGACCCATGAAGAGGGGACAGAACTGAGCAGGGGCTGACACGCGGCCCAGCAGGCACGAGATACCCTGAGACCGGAGCCCTGGGCTTGGAATTTGAGACGTGAATGTGAGCACCAGATGGTCACTCACCGGCCCACACGTGGCCTCTCCAGCACGACGGTCTCAGGGGTCACACTTCTTGCTCAGGGTCTGGCTTCCCCCAGAGCGGGAGTCTCCGGAGAACCAGGGGAAGCCAGGGAGCCCGTTAGGACCTGGCCTCGGACGTCATGCAGCTTGACTTCCACTATATTCGGTTGACGGTCCCAGGCCCCCAGGTTCACGTGGAAGGGACAAAGGCAAGTCGAGCCGTGGAAGACCGTGACCTCGAGATGCCAGGGTAGCCACGTTTGTGAACGGCACTCCGCCTCAGGGCCGGGAAACACAGTCGGGCATCTCTATTGTCTAGACTCGATTTGACTTCTCATGTGCCTTCCTGTTAGAAAAGAAAAACAGTCTCTCAGAGGGTGATGTTTCTTTGTTCAGATTCTTTTTTTAAAAAGAGCTTTATTGAGGTATAATTGGGATAGAACACACCGCACGCATTAAAGCATAGCAGTTGATACGTTTTGACAAATATACATGCCTGCGAAACCGTGACTGCAATCCAGAAAATGAACATAGCCATCCCCCCAAAGTTTCCTCGTGGCCCTTTGCAATCTGTCCCTCCTACTCCCCTACCTATCGGTGCCCTGATCCCATGGCAGCCATTGATCTGTTTTCTGTCACTATGGAGTTCTGGAATTTTCTGTGCATGGAATCATAAACCCTGCACTCTTTTTTGTCTGGCTTCTTTCATTTGGCATAGTTATTTTGGGATATACCTATGTTGTAGTACGTGCCAATAGTTCATTCTGCCTCTAAGGGCTGAGTGGTAGTCTGGTATATGGATATGCCACTCATGTGTTCATGGACGTCTGAGGTTATTATAAATAAAACTGCTACGTGCATATGCTTTCATTTATCTTGGGTAAATGCCTAGGAGTGGAATGGCCAGATCATATGGTGGGTATACATCTAACCTCTTAAGAGATTGCCAAACTGTTTTCCAAAGTGGTCGTGTACTGACTTCCAGTTTCCAGTCTGACATGTAAAAAGCTTGGAATCACTCCCCTTCTTGCCTAACAACCCAAAAGCCAATGACTTTTCTCAGACATATCAGAGAACGGGATCACAGGGCAAACCGTCAGAGTCGCAAACAAGGTCTGCGTCCTTGGAACAGAAGCTGCTGGAGCCGTAAACTCATGGGAACATTTACAAGACAACTTGCTGGAGGCCAGGCGTCAGTTAGTGTGAGGACGAGAAAGTCCCAGGGGTGCAGTCTTAGAGACTTTTGTACCCTCGTGGGTTCTACCCCAGGAACCCCACTAGGGTCTCGCCATGAAGAACTGAGAAAGATCCCCTCGTCACTCTGTAGTGCAAAGGGGAAAGTCGCCATTTTGAATCACGCCCAGAGCATTCTGCGCAACGAAGTCCTACCCTCCGGGACCAGAGACTACCAGATGTTTGTCTCTTCGGGGGAGGACGGGCTACGATTCTAGCCTTCCGGTCTCACCTTAGGAGGGAAAATAAGCTTGAAACTTCTGAGACAGTCACAGCCCAGGGACACAGACCCACTGAAAGACTGAGATTGAATCATGAATTTATGCGACAACGCCCTCCCCAAACCTTACCACCACCCCACAGCCTCCGGTAGAGAATCAGCATATTGCAGTGGAGAAGCTGTAAGACACAGACCCCACGGGAGGAAGAACTGTTAGGGAAGCCCACGGGCAGCAGTGGAGACACAGAGTTTGAAGCCGAAGCACCTGCAGCCGCAGGAACATTGAGCCCAGCCCAGCTCCCAGCCAGATCATCCCGGAACCTCACACTATCTCCCTCTGTTTCTATGACCCGACACGCCGTGTCTGGCTTTCAACAGAAAATGACAACTCATCTGAAAAGGCGAGAAAACACATGCTCGAGGGACAAAGCAAGCCTCAGAACAGGCCTCGGATTTACACAGACTTGAGGGAGAGTGAGAGAGCGGGGCACTTATAATAACCACGATTGGGGTGCGAAGGGCTCCCACGGACAAAGGTGCACGGCATGCAGGAACAGGTGGGCAACGCAAGTGGAGAGCTGGAAACTCTACACGAGAATCACAGGAAAGTTCTGGACGTCAAAGTGGCTGCTCCGCTCTGCACTCCCACCGACACGTGCGCCCCTGCCCCCCATACCCTGGCCAGCTTGGGTGTGTCCAGACTCTCATTGTGGCCGCCTACCCAGCGGTGTGGAGGCACCTCACTGGGGTTTAAATCTGCATCTCCCAAACAACTCACCATGTGGGACGTCTCTTTGGGGGTTATTTTCCATCCACAGATCTTCTCCCGTGATGTACTTTAAATATTTTGCCCCTGCTTACATCGAGTTGCTGGTTCTCTTACGACAGGGTTTCAAGCATTCTTACATATTCCAAATAAAAGTGCTTTATCTGAAATGTGATCTTTCTTTTTTAAAATTTTTTTAACGTTTATTTGTTTTTAAGAGAGAGGGACACAGAGCATGAGCAGGGGAGGGGCAGAGAGAGAGGGAGACACAGAACCCGAAGGGGAATCCAGACTCCGAGCCATCAGCACAGAGCCCGAGTCGGGGCTCGAACTCACAGACCGCGAGATCATGACCTGAACCGAAGTCGGACGCGTAACCGACTGAGCCACCCAGGAGCCCCAGACACGTGATCTTTCAAACATCTTCTCTCAACATGGAGCTTGTCTGACCATTGTCTTAACTTTGCTTTGGAACAGCAGGGGGTTTGAATTTTGACACACTGCAGAGTTTTCCATTATCCGTTTGTAGGTCACGCCCATCTGCAAGCTACAGAACATGGCGGACCTAAGAAGTCTTTGTCTAACAGGCCACCTGTTGGCTCCTTTATCCAAGAAGTTTTACAGTTTCAGGGTTCACAGTTGGATCTGTGATCCGTTTGGAGTTAACTCTGACGTGTGGGATAGTTCGTATTTATTAGGGTGAGGAGGTTTCCTTCCATCCGCTGTTCTCTAAGAGTGTTGTAAACCAGGAATGGGTGGCAGCTTTTGCCAGATGTTTTTTTCTGTCTCTTTGGAGATGATCACGTGACTCTTTCGTTAGATTGTTAATAATGATGAGTTTCACTGACTTTCTAATCAATGAGTCCGATCTTCTGGGGCAGAACTTTGAGTTCTTCGAGTCCTTTGAGTGTATCGATGGATTTGATTTCCTAGATTTTGTTTAGAATTTCTGCTTCTGTGTTCACGAGGAATATTAGTCCGGAGTTCCGTCCTCTTACCATTTCTTTGTCCAGATCTGGTATCAGGGTGGTGCCAGGTCATGAAATGAGTTGAGTAATGACCCCTCCCTTTCAGTTTTCTCCACAAGTCTGTGCAAAATTGGAAAAAAAAAATCGCTTTCCTTAACTGTTTGGTAGACTTCTCCAGTGAAGCCACAGGGGACTAGCATTTTCTCTGTGGGAAGTTTTTTCAGTGGGATAGGACTCCTGGGGTCCCCTGTCTCCTCCAGCGTTAGCCATGGTGGCCTGTGTCTTTCCAGCACACTGCCCACTCCCTCCACGCTGTCCGTGAGACCTGCGGTCGCGTCCACACTCTCGTCCCCGATACTGGTAACCGGCATCATTTCTGCTCTTTCCTGATCAGCCCGGCTAGGTGTTTCTGGATGGTATCGATCCGCTCAGAGAACCCAATGTGGGCTCTCTGGCTCCTCCCTTGTTTCCTGTTGGGAATCTCTCTCCGGGAGGGGGTACTTGCTCTTCCTCTTTGCCCTGGGTCCACGAAACTCCTGGAGAACCACCTCGCTTGTCCCTCCCTGGCCCATGGCCGAGCTCCAGGACAAATTCACCTGCCAGCTGCCAATTTCCTCAGACCCCTCTGCCAGGTGCCACCGAATTACACGTGGCAGAGTGAATTTTTCAAAGGGGAGGCATCCCAAGCAGATGTTGAGGGAAGGTTGATTTGGGAATATTCTGCGTCCTGACAGAAGAGCTTTCATGACAGGGATTGGATCACGTGCAATATCCATTTGGGGAACGGGACATTCGGGCCCCGGCTCTGTCTCCTGCTGACACGTGACCTTGAGCAAACGGCCAATCTGTCTCAAACGGAAATGACAACGATAGTGTTGTCTAAGGACGTGATGAGATGGTAAATGCGAAGGGCTCAGCCCAGAATCTGGCCCGGGGCAGGCATTCGCTCGCGGTTGCTGTACAAGAGGACGGTGAGCATCACGGCCTGGGACTCCACTCCCTTCACTACCGGAAAGGAAGGGTTTATGATCTTCCTTTTCTTGTGTTGATGTTGGAGGCAACGTTTATTGGTTGTAAATGTTGAAAATATAAACCCGTGGTAGAAATCCACGCACGGTGGATTTTGTGCTATTAGGATGTGTCCACGGACACACCTGGTCAAGCACTGAGGTTTGTATTTCCAACACCCAAAATACACTCCATTAGAACAAGCGTTGCTTCGGGAAGTTTGACGACTCCGTGGCTGTGTCTCGGGAAGATCATGGACCCAGGGATTTTCCCGGCCCGTCCTCCCCCAGGATGCAGTTGTGTTCACACGGCAGGGCAGACATTGGGGGGGGGGGGGGGCAGCAGTGGTGGGTGTGGGGCACCGGCCTCTGCAGCCAAACCAGCGGGTCTGCTCCGTAGTGGGACCGTCCTCGTCCTCGCTGGTGTCCTGGGGCAGCAGGCTGCAGAGCTGGGGAGGGAGAGCCAGCCGGGCAGAGGATCTGGCTGGGTGTGGCGTGGGAGAGCGGGGAGGGGCCGGCTGTGCCCGAGACTCAGCCCGACGGCCGAGCAGCTCACCTCAACCGGTATGAGCCTTTATGACTGCATCTGGATCATGTGGCCCGTGTGGCTCGGAGTGACCTCCAGGGGCCGTTCAAGAAGGCCAGGCAGCCTCGTTGGTCTGCTTGGGATGCTTGCCCCGGGAGCCTTTGACTGGCACAGACGATGCCCAGAATCCAGCCACACGTAGAACGAGAGCTGGCGTGGGGTCTGGAGAGAGAGGAAGGGAGACGGAGAGAGAGGAAGAGAGACAGAGACAGAGGGAAGAGAGTTGGAGACACCCAGCTGTTCCAGCCCCGGCTGCTTCGTCCCCCCCGCCCAGGCACCCGCCCCGTGAGGGACTCTTCCCCCGGCGCAGACCAACCCCCAACCGCCCGCAACTGCCGGAGGCTGCCGGCCGAGTGCCGTCCACCCCGAGACCCGTGCACGACCCAAGTGATTGTTGTCGCCCTGGATTACCGTGTGGGGAGGGGCTGGAAAAAGTGGCACGGAGCCCGTGGCCTTGTACGAGCAACTGCATTTCCCCGGGGCCTCGGGGTCTCCGCCGGTAAAGTCACGATCCGTGAGGCAGACCTGTGAGCATTTCTGGCGGAGTCAGTGAGCCAGCCGGGAGGGCGTCACCGCGTGCCTGCCCTTTGGCTTCTGCCCCCGTCTCCATCCGTGCGCCCCCTCTGCCCCCGGCTCCGTTTCGTTCGCCTTTCTTGCTCCTTGTGTGACTCTCCCTCTGTCCTCACTCCCTCGCGGGTGGGGACCCTGTGTTCCTGGCTGCCGAATCCTAGGGCCTGGATCGGGGCCTGGCACACGGAGGACACTCGGTAAAGATTTGCCAAGTCACGGGTGACGACTTTTCTGCGCGGGGCTGAACCACGGCTGTTGGGGTATCCGTGGACAGCAGAATGGGGGTGACACGCGCACACGGGCACTCAGATGCTACCAAGGACCCAGGGAGCCATCCAGGGAGGACATCTGCACGTGGGGGAGCCCCGAGATGCTGGGAACTCGCACGGCTCCCCTTCCGTGGGCGCCCACCCGGCACCGGAGCCCCACAGGCTCGTCTAGACCGAGGAAGATGGACCGTGGGGAGGCCGCCAGCCCGCAGGGCAGCTGTGTTAGTCTCCCAGGGCTGCTGGGAAGAAAACCACCACAAACTTGGTGGCTGAAAGCAACGTGATTTTGCTGCCTCCTGGCTCTGGTGGCCAGAAGTCCAGAATCAAGGTGTGGGCAGGGCTGGCTCCCTCGGGAGGCTCTGGCTGGTGCCTGTCCCCCAGCTCTGGTGGCAGCGGCCAGTCCCAGCTTGTGCACATGCCATCCCAGTCTCTGCGTGGTCCTCATATGGCCTGTCACCTCCTCTTCTGTCCCTTATAAGGACGCTTGTCATTGCATTCAGGGCTCGCTCTAAAACCAGGGTGACTTCATCTTAAGATCCTTAATGACATCTGCACAGAAGTGTTTTCCAAATAAGGTCCCATGCACCCGTGCCAGGGGTCAGGGTACACGCATGTTTTTTGGGGGGGGACACGTTCCAACCCGCGAAACACTAAAGGTAACGTGGTGCAAGATAAAGGGAACCCATGAGCCCTAGGCTTGCCCTGCCCCCTCCAGCCAGGTGACGGCCGCCTCTCGGAGCCTCAGTCTTTCCAGTCGGGAAAACGGAGCGCCCCGCAGCATTGCCGTGAGGAGTCACTGAGGCGGCACGTACAAGGCCGCCCACGCTGAACTTGGCCACACAGTAGGGCCTCAATGACTGGCAACCCAGCATTATCTTGACCTAGCAATTAGTGGCCAGCCGCACTCCACCCAGCCACCAGACAGCAATGTCGCTGTTCCGGGACCTGAAGGGCGACAGAAATGTGCTAGAAGGGGCAGTCTCGGTCCTGGTCTGCGCGGCAGTGGGGGGAGGCCAGCAGAGGGTTGGTGGGGTGGGGCGGCGGGAGGAGGGGTCCTTGGCTGGGAGGAGGCCTGCTGTTTCCCCTCCCGCCCCCAGGCCTGCAGGCGGGGGCTCTCCCGTTCGTCGGGGGCGGTGAGTGCCAGCCCAGACACAGCACTCACGACGTTCCCAGCGTGTCAGCCAAGGGTGAGCCTCCCCACACACTCGGAAGATAGAATTCTGGAAGGCACTCTGTGGCATTCTTGGACACTGATGGCTGCCTTCTGGAAGACACGTGCCCCTCAGCAAATGCCTCCTGCCCAGCCCTTCTCCCTGGCCTCCCCACCCCCAGACCCCCCAAGGGCCCGCCGCAGACGAGGGGCTCCCTGGAGGGCTCACCCCGCCAGCCCCGGCTCTGCGGCGGGCTGAACCGGGCGGCCTCTGTGCTTCCCCGCCGGTGCCCCGAACCCGGCGCCAGCTCCCGGCCAGGGCAGGAGCCTTCAAGCGAGCCTGGATTAGAGGTTTGGGGTTTGGAACGTCCACTTTGGGATAAAATCAGAGTTTTTTTTTTAAAGGAGACAATTCCAGAGACACGGTTTTTTTTTTTTTTTTTTTTAAAGGAGACAATTTCAGAGACACGGTTTTTTTTTTTTTTTTAAAGGAGACAATTCCAGAGACACGGTCTGAAAAACAAAACAGCTCTCTTAGCTCTTTGTCTGAAATAACAGCAGCTCCCACCACAGAGCCTGAATCGGCCCCAGCGCATCCAGCCGTCAGGATGTATCGTTTCCCTCCCAAACACCGGGGGCCTCGTCCCAGATCCCAGCCGGCCCGGAGCCGCTCCCCGGGATGGGGGTCAGCAGTCCGGGCCGCAGAGCAGCCGGGCCGGGGCACGGGCGTCTCAGCAGGTGCGTGCCAGCGGTGTCCTCCTCGAGGGCGCCTGAGGCTCGTGCTCCTGGCACAGCCTGGCCCTGCGCCCCTCCTGCCCCAGGCCCAGGCCCGTCCAGAGCCCCGGGGGTTTCCAAGGGCTTGGAAACTAGAGAACGCTTTCAAGATGGATTTCTGCTTAATCGAAGCAGCAACCCGGCTGTACTTAAATTTGGTTATCAGCACATAAAAATAGACACACAAAGAACGAGCAGAAGGAAGTAACATCCTGCTCGTCTGTGGCTGTTGGATTATCTGCCTTAATTCCTTCTACTTCTGTGAAGATTTTCAGGGCTAACTTTTGCAATACCAGACATTATTTGTTAAAAAACTACCAACCGAATCTTGTCTCAGGGCCAAAACGAGCTGCTTAAGAGAGTGGGAAGTGGGCCTTCTTGGAGAGCCAGGAGCCCCCGGGGGACGTTCCTTCTTTAAAGAGACACTTTTTAGAAACTCAGGAATAATCTGCATAGTTGAGTCGTCTGCTCCTCTGGGATTGCCGCTCCTTCGTTAGTTAAAGTGATTTACTGACTCACAGGAAACTTCGCCGCTGGACCAAGGAGTGACTCTATTTCCCAAGCATTTATTGAGTGTGTGCCCCGGGCCTGGCCTTGGCCGCCGCGTCGCTGTCCTGGGCGGGCGCACAGTCTGACAGAGGACGCGGGAGACAGGCCTTGCGTTGGGTCGCTCAGCAAACATCCCCCGAGCCCCCACCGTTTGGGGGTGCTGGGACACAGGAGCCTACCAACGACACCTGCCTCCCCAACTCCGCGGGTTTCACACTTACGGCAAATGTAGAGACAGTGGAACGCGTGAAGTGCTTGGAAAATTCAGAGAGTCCTTCCGAAATAGTGGACGGAGCCACCCGTGACGGCGGCTCTGGAGGAGCGTACGTCTCAAGGGGGATGTCGGGGTGGAGTTTTGTCCGCCCAGGATTTACACGTCCACACCCGCAGCACCGCAGAACGTGACCGAACCTTGGATCGGGAGCCCCCGAGATGACACATCTCCGTGCCACCTGCCCCGCCCCCTTCACGCAGTGGCCAAGGCTCCTGTTTGGAGGAGGCCCTCCAGGCGATGGGCAGGCCAGGCGGGCAGCCCACCCACGGCCCCGAGAACACGCACTCCCAGCAGGAAGCCAGGCACCCTCGGCGGCCCCTCGAGAGGCCCAAGGGCTCGGCCCTCTTCCTTTAGCCAGGTGTGTGTGCCCAGGAGGGTGTGCAGGGACACCCCGACCTGTGTCGCCCTGGCGGAGCCTCCTCCCCTGACCTTGGCCGCCGGCAGGAGCCACAGGGAGCAGCCTGGTCCCCGACACGCAGCCCGGAAGCGGGGGCCTCGTGCAGGCCGTGGGCACACACCGCCGAGAGAAGATGGGGCTCTCTCCTTGCACACGAGGCTCCCGGCCCCGAGACCCTGTTGGGAAGACGGTGCCCCCCAGCCCTCGGTGTGCAGACCCTGCCTGACCCACAGCGGTCACCAGAACCAGCCGCGGCCAGACCTGGGCAGAAGACATTTTGCTCAGCCTCATGTGGGAAAAGCTGAGGGACAACGGCTGGCTCGTGGCCTTTTGACCGCCTCTCTCTCTCTCTCTGTGTCAGTCACGTTCTGATTCACACAGACATGTGTTTGGGAGGCTGCCGGGGGAGACCTCAGAGCGGCCAGAGCCTCCCTCCCCTGGGGCCATGAGGACATCGCTCACCTCTGCAGGCCTGTGGGCGCAGGCCCCCCACTATTCACTCATCAGGTGTTCGCGGGGTCCTCTAATAAGCCACATGCTGCTCCGGGTTGAACAGACCACAGCCCTGAACAGAGCAGGCGAAGATCTTTTGTCCCTTAAGTACAAGAGATTTTTCTGAGCACCTACCATGTGCCAGAGGTTGCCAGGGGAGGTGAGCGCCAGGTGGCGGGGGTTCCGGGCTCTGGTGCCGGGGCTGGAACACAGGAAGGCCCCGGGTTACAGCACAGGTCACTCCGGCTGTGAGGTTGGACACAGATCTGGGGTGGGGGAAGGGAGAAAAGGCAGGGAGCCTGAGGGGTCAGTGCTGAGCAAGGTGTCTCCAGCAGATTGTGGGAGCTCAGAATGAATGAGTGGACGAACGAACGAACGAACGAATGGCAGCCTCGGGGCGCTGGAGGCCCACATAGACCCTGGGGAGGACCGCCTGGCGAGGAGGCACAGCACGGAGCAATCTGCTCTCTGCCATTATCGGTCACGGTGATGGCGGCCCCGGGCACTGTCTTCACCTCCTGTGGCTGCGGCACCAAATGGCCCCAACCTCAGTGGCTTCGAACAACGCACGCTTGTCCCTCCACAGTCTGAGCCGGGAGTCCGACACGGGCGGGGCTCGCGGGGCTCAAGTCAAGGTATCATCAGGGCTGCTGCTTCCTTCTGGAGGCTCCGGAGAGAAGGCGTCCCCTTGCTCTCCAGCACCCAGAGGCTGCGAGCCGTCCTTGGCCGGTAACCTCCATCACCGCGGCTTCTGCTTCTGGCCTCGCTTCTTTCTGACCTCCTGTGCCTCTTGTAAGGCCCCTCTGGCTACGCTGGACCCACCCGGATAACCCAGGACCCTCTCTCCCTCTCCACGCGGGACCATTGAACAGCCGACCACAGGTACAGCTGCCAGGCACACAAGCCCATGTCCATCCCTGGTCTCCGGGGGTCCTCACGGCAGCCCGGGGAGGCAAGTGCTTTCCAGCCATGTGACTGGGGCTCAGAGACGAGGAGCAACCTCCCAGGGCCACACAGCCTGGACCCGGAGCAGCAGGAATGACACCCTGGCCATGACGCTGGTGTCACCTCACTGGAACAGCCCCGCAGGGCAACCCCAGGTTCCTTTGTCTTCATAACAAAGGGGTTCCCGGGAAGGACACAGGCAAGCCCATCCCGGACCACCCGGACACCACAAAAGGGTCCTTCACCTCTGGACCGTCATCCTGGAAAACCACATCAGCTCGGAGAAACACGTACCCCCTGACTCGATTTTTGTCACCACTCAAGAGATCGGGGGCCCAAGTGTCAAGGACAGAGTGCCTTCTGAGCTCCGGGCGGGTGCTCTGAGGAACCCCTTGGGAAGGACAATTTTAACAACGCAGCCTCGCCTGGGGACGGCGGCCGTGTCTCTGGGTGAACCCATCTGTCGAGCAGAGAAGAGCCAGAAGCCCCTTTGGCATTGTCTCCAGAAGAGACGCGCTGCCTTGTTTATTTTCATTTCTGCGACTGAAAAGTCTCACTTCCGAGGCCCTTCCGTTCGTACGGCTGTTCCTTTAAGAAGAAAAAGGAAGTGTGGTCCTGGCAGAGTTAGCTAGAGCAATAAAAAATAAATCTTGGTAATTGTTGTGGAGACAGAAAGCAACACAAGCCAGACTTAAGTACATCCTAGGAAAATGTCAGCGTCGGAGGGCCGGCCGCTAGTTCTGCGATCCCCTGTCCCCCGGAGTGGCCCCTGGAAGGGGACCAGCACAGTTGAGTTTCTTCTTGGAATGTCAGACTACAGCGTTGTTGTTGTTTTTTTCTTTTTCCTGAAAAGGATGGGTGGTTTCAAAGATGGTGATGGAGAGAGTGTCACGGACAAGCCTGAAGGAAGACAGCAGGTCGCGCTGGTTCCCAGCGGGCGCACCGGCCCGCGTGCGGCTCTGAAGGAGCTGGCCCCCCACACCCTCCAGAAGGACATCCAGGGGCATCTGTGTCTGTGCCACAGAAATACAATGGGGTATTTCTGCACTCCAGAGTCCACGGACCTTTGCTTCCAGAAATAACAGGAGTCCTCCCTCCTTGTGCCACTTGCCACAGCAAAATAACTTGATAGCTGCAAGTAAAGTGCCCAGAAGGGCCCGGAATTGGGAACGGGCGTGCACGGCCAGAGCTGACATTTATGGAGTGCTTTCTGGGTGCTAGTCCCCCAAACAGCCCTGATTTGCTGGAGATGGTCCCCATCCACACCCGGGTGCCCCTGGTAGAAACTTTCCTTCTAGAAGGTTCTGGCTGAGATGATCAAGTGACTTGGGGCGTGAGCTCGCCCATTTCCCAGATGAGGAAACTGAGGCTCAGGGAGTGACATCGTGGCCCAAGTCATCGTAAGGGCCAAGCTGAGATTTAATCCCAAGTCCGATGCAGTCCCTCTCGGTCACGGCCGCCTCCTAGCTCAGCAGACAGTCATGGGGTTGACGTAGACACGCTGCAAAGCACAGACATGGCCACTAGGAGCATCTGCCAGGATGCTAGTGAGTCAGACTTCTGTTGGGGTGAACCTGAGTTCTATCTGGAACATTCCGCGGCGATTTAAGACCCAAAGATAAGCTGCTTGCTTAACTTGAAGAGGCCCCACTGCTTCCCCATCAACACCTTGGGCCCGGCATCTGGGAGCCTCTCCCCAGCTCTGCCTGGGGTTCGGAACTGCAGGCTTATCGAGCCAAGGTTACTGCACTCGGGTGCTGGGGCGGTGAGCAGGGGCCGTCTCCCCCGGGGAGAGAGATGTCCCCTCTCCTTCTACCTGAAAACGCCTTCCAAGATCCTCTGGCCTCCAGAGGCTCTCTCGCCGGCTCTGGTTATCAAGGCACCAAAGGGAGCGTGCCGGGCTTCTCCCAGTAAATCAGAAATCTGGACACTAAGTGAACGGAGGGGGGAGCCAGCCCTCTGGCTTGAGCTCTGAAGGGAGGCCCATTAAATGTCTGGGAACGACACGTGGTCAGGGATTAGCGGGTTTACAGACTCTAAACAGCGTAAGGCCGAGCAGGGAGAGCCCCAGCTGCCCCGCTGAGGTGAGGGAGGCCAGCGGAAGTTGGGGTGCGGGCCCACCTGGCTCCTCTGCCCGCTAGCTGTGCAACCGTGGGCGACAGGCTTGGCCTCTGGCGCCTCCCCTGCATGGCCGGGCACGTGCAAGTCCCTGCCGTCCAGGTGGGTATTCGTATTTTCATCTCACCATCCGGGGTTCAGAGAAGGAGAGTGATCCACCCAAGGTCACACAGCGTGGACGAGAAGAAATCAGGACAGGAACGCGGGGCTCTTGTCTGCGCTAAATGATGCTCTTTCCCCTCCATTAGATGAGAAGGTGACACTTATCCCATGGGGCCCAGGAACGCGAGATCAGAACCGGTCCCAAGAATGAGCCAGAAGACCAAACGGTGCAACCCCCCCTGAAATCCGAGGCTGCAGATTCCCAGAATGTCCTCCCTGTGTCTGTGGACGCGCATGCCTTCCGGTGCTCGTCAGGATAGATACAGACGCCCTGGACCGCCGCAGTGCAGCTGTTTGATGGTATTCCCAGCCCAGTTGGGAAAAGGAATTAGCACAGACCTCAAGAGAGAGCCTGTTCTCATGAAATCCCCAGCCTGGCGGGGCGGCTGAGAGCAGGCGAGCAGCTCAGTCTGGTTTCACAGTCTCTTATCGGCTGGCCTGCTCGGCCCGTCAGCCATGCGCCCTCGGCCCTGCGAGAGAGGGTCGGGCACAGACAGGGGACAGCAGACCTGGGCTGGAACAAAGGCTGGATCCCACATCTCTACCCAGAGCCCCTGGTCGTGGTCTCCTGACTCCTGCTGAGGGGGGGTCGGAACACGGCTCTTGGCTACGGGGACGCGGCTGCTGGGGGGCCCCTAGGAGCTGACTTCTGCAGCCTGGTCTTCTCTTCATGCCACGGGCTCTGGGCAGTCTCGCGTCGTTTCCAGACACCCCCGAATCTGAGCAATGGGAACTGTTTCTTGGCGCGCGGCGATCCCAGGAGCTCGTGGCCGACCTCTGCCGTGGCGTTCACGTTGTCCACCGGGAGCGCATCTCAGCCTCTGTGATGGGGCTTCCTCCCGAGGGCTGCAAACCACGGGCACACGTGTAAGAAAATGGGAAGCACCCACGTGCCAATGACCACCACTGCGAAGAGGTACATCCTATGGGTTCACGTTGTTACTCTTTTAGCGTTGTTATTTATTCTTGAGAGACAGAGAGAGACAGACAGAACACAAGCTGGGGAGGGGCAGAGAGGGAGGGAGACAGAGGATCCGAAACAGGCTCCAGGCTCCGAGCGGTCAGCACAGAGCCTGACACGGGGCTCGAACTCATGGACCGCGAGATCATGACCTGAGCCGAAGTCGGACGCTTTACCGACCGAGCCGCCCAGGCGCCCCGCGTTTACATTTTTAAATACTAAAATATGAACATTAACTTAGTTCCAAAAATCAAAATGCTGCGAAAAACGTACCCTTTGAAGGCTCCTGCCTATCCCTATCCCTTCTCCCATCCTCACACCCTGTGGGGAAGCAATCTCCTTCGTTATTTCTGCTTTATCCTTCCTGTATTTGGGGGGTGGGGGGGAGAAAATATTACATATAATACCGTGCATCCATGTGCCTGCATGTGTCTGTGTATGTGTGTAAGCATACGTCCCATGCAAAATACAGTGTGTTACACATTCCGTTCTGCACTTAGGTAGTTCCCCCCTTAATGTTGTACCCTCATGTTGCCCCACCTCAGACTGTCTCCTTCCTTTTTACAGCTCGCCTCCATGTGGGCATTTGGGTAATTTCCAATATTTTGCAGTTGCCAGTAGTGTTAAAACGGACGACACATCAGCCTACGCTTGTCGTCGTTTTCTGGGCGGTCCAAGCCTGTGTACTTGGCACGAATCACGGCACAGACTCAGACCAGGCTTCTCGGGCTGCGACTCTGCCCCCTCCCGTCTGACTCGTCCTCACAAATGCCGCGACCTCTAGGCACCTCCGTCTCCTCGATCGTGAATGGGGATGATACACAGCCCTCTCTCCAGGACTCACTGTGAGGACCAAATGAGCTACCGCGTAAAAATGCCTAGAACGGCGCCTGACGCACGGGAAACCCTCGGTGAATGCCCGCCGTGTGCACCTGCACCAGACACAGTCAGGGGTCCACCCAGGCTGGGAGATGTGCGAAAACAGGCTCGCAAAAAAAAAAAAAAAAGGCCCTGAATTGTAGCCGTTGCCAATTTCCACGGTGTAAAGACTCCCACATGTCTGACTGCAAGCTAAAGCCACGGCCGTCACTCAGCACGGAGTGGGGAAGGGCGCAGCCTGCGGATGTGATCGTGGCGAGCTGGCCCCCTGCACAGCCCGGTGCCCTCCGCCCTCCTGCCCGAGTGGGTGCACAGCGGCTGCCCAGAAGCCAGCGCTGGCGGCTCAGACTGCGGGCCTCACCCTCGCCTGGACCCCTCCTTTCTCACGCCCCCGCCTCCCCAAGAGATTCCCTAATACACCCCTTCACACGCGTCCCCGTCCCACAGTCTGCTCCCAGGGAACCCACCCGAGACTGCATCTCCACATCTTGTTTTCCCTGAAAAGCCTGAAGTTTGGGACCGTTTCCTCCACAACAATACTCAACAGGCTTGCAAGCTCTTTTCCATTAACCCCGCTGTAACCTCCTCCGGGGCTCCATCCACGTCCGTGCCCCAAGGTGTGTCTGTCCACAGGTCCTGACTCACAGAGCAAGGTCCTCTGCACTGACTCAGCGATGCCATTTCCTGCCCACAACCTTCTAGAACTCTTGCACTTTTCACACAATGGAGACCAGCCCACCCCTGATTCACCAGCTCAGTTTTCTGTCACATCCTGTACTTTCCCTGAGGATTTTTCTGTTCCCCTTCTGACCAGAGCCAGCGCCAACCAGCCCGCAGCACCAGAGAACAGAAATGTGGCCAAGCAGACTCCAGCTCGGTTCAAAAAAATAAAAAGGCAAACGTGGAAGGTCTGGAGGACCCGAGCCTTCTCTTGTTGGAATCAAATCTGCTGGGTTGAAGCGTGCGTGGTCTCCGAATTCCCTCCCTGATCCCCCCGCCCCAAATAAAGGCCACGGCGAGGGGACCAGATGGGGTTCCATGTGGCAGAAACGTGAAAGGATCGCCCGCCAGTGGGTGTAATCGTTCTGGAAATAGTTCAGAATATTCATGTGTTCTGTACTTTTTCCTCAAGTAAATAAGGTGGGGAGAGCATCGGAGAAGGGCCAAAGGTTCCCTCAGGAATCCAGAGCTCAGGGAGAAGACAGTGAGTTGACGTGGCCCTGCCTTACACACATCTATCTCCTTCATGCGCCTCGCGAGGACACCCCTTCGGAGGGGACACTTGAGTCCCTGAGGTCGGCTTCCGTGATAAGCGACCACCCTCACATTCCAGAGGAAACAGTTAAGTCAACGAAGGAATAGCCAGATCCCAGCCTGCCCCCCGCGTTGGAAGGACTTGTCTAAGAGCTGTCCTGAGCCGCCACGTGGCCATCCACGGACACAGATCCTCCACTTGGCCTCGGGACCACCCCGTGAATTCCTTACGGATCAGCTGCAGGCACCGACGCGGGCTTTGGGGTGAAATTCAGCTGTCGTTATTGCTTTCTGCAGAGCTCGCGATGGTATATTCTCACGTCTAGGCCAAGATGGCGTTTGCTGGCTCAGTACCGTGGCCTATGCCAGCCGGGAGCCTCGGCTTAGACAGTGCATCGGTTCCCTCCCCGTAGAACCGCGTTCACCATCAGAAATTGTGGTACCTGGAATATTTTGAGTCAGAATCACAAACTTAAATGGATGGTCTCCTGTTAGGTAACTCCCAAACAAAACACAACAGAACGAGCATATAAAGCACAGGAAACGACGAACTGTTTTAGAACACCGTACCTCCGTAACGAAAGGCGGAATGAAGGATAAGCAAATTCGGGACCACGCTCACGGTCGACCTCTAATCTGGAGCGTGTGTGTCCAGGGTTACTCCTTCCCCAGTCACCTGAGAGGTTTACGTTCAAGTGGGTAGAAAGGGATATCTTCCCAGTTTTAGTGTCTTCCAAAGAATCTCCCAGGTCTATGCGTAGAGTGCAGTGACGAAAAGCACGTGCTTTGGACTCAAAGCCTCCATTTAAGCCTTCACTCTGCTGCTAACAGGACATGTGACACGTGTCAGGGGCAGACCCCTTCCTCTCTCAGCCCCGGTTGCAGACCTGGCCGGTTTGCGGAGATGACAGCACACAAGACGTGGAAAAGCATCGCCGTGCCGTCATCTGCCTGGGGAACACTCAATACAGGGGTTGTCCTTATTTTCTTAACTTGCCCCCTATCGGAAATAGACGAGTTATTTAAAATTTCTTTTTAGTGTTTGTTTATTATTGAGAGACAGAGAGAGACAGAGCGTGAGCATGGGAGGGGCAGAGAGAGAGGGAGACCCAGAATCCGAGGCAGGCTCCAGGCTCCGAGCTGTCGGCACAGAGCCCGACGCGGGGCTCGAACCCACGGACCGAGACCGTGACCTGAGCCGAAGTCAGACGCTCAACTGACTGAGCCACCCAGGCGCCCCGGAAATAGATGAGTTATTGAAAACACAGGATGGTTTGTGTTTCTACAGCTTTGTAACGATGCAGAATAATTCTCCACAACGCACATGTGCGCATGCACAGACGCGCACAGGGGCACGCGCACACACGTCTTTAGAAGGGTAATTTTCTCCAGACCACATTTTAAGGGCCTGTGTGATTTGGGCAAGGATTCTCACTGCTGCTTTCCTAGCAAATAAAGTTGTCCGAATCTGTTTACTCTCAAATTTATATAAAGAGCTTCATTAGCAGCAGCATGGATTGGATGGCCACCACATGGCACAGAGACGTGGTCTGAGGAGGCCGGTTCCCCCAGTTTTGCTGAGTGATTTGTTTTTAATGAATTATGCACAGTGATCATAGGCTCTACTCAAAGCCTCATTTACTCTGGAAATTCCTGAAATGGCTGCTCATTTCTCCAAGCTCTTTCTTTCTTTTTTTTTTTTTCCCTTGAAAGTTCACAAACACCATCGGAAAAAGAAAAGCATTAACACGCATACTTTTGTAGATGAGGAAACACAGATGATTTGATAGAAAGCAGGTTCGGGGTGAAATATTCATGATAATGAATCAGCTCTCTGGCTTTCTTTTTTAATCTCTGGAAACCCTGACAGCAGAGAAAGTCTGATTAAGTAAACCCACAGTGGATTCACGAGGGCTCGAGCATGAGGGTCTGAGGCTTCTCAGCAGTGATTCATGGTGCCAGGGACACGGTGGAGGCTCAGTAAGTAAGTACAAATGAATTGATAAAATCCCATTTCCAAACAAGTCCTTCAGGAAGTCAAGCAAGGAGCTGACCCTTCTCCGCGGCGTCATGCCCTCGGAGCCTGCCTGCCCGTCTGAGCGGTTCGGACGCGCTCTGGGACTCTCTGTCGGGGAAGGACGGTTTTCCTTTCTGTGGACCAGGCAAGAGTGGGATATCTTCCGCACGGTTGCAGCCAGGAGACGCGGGTTGAGTGTGTAAACAGGGTGGGTTCAACGCTCCCCAGCATCCACAGAGAAGATGAGAAACACAGCCCACAAGCCAGGTCACGCCCCCCACCCCCGCCGCAAAAGACCACAGGCGCAGGGGGTCAGAGCACCAGGGCGCGAGGTCTCGGCTGGAAAATTAGAGCAACAGGGACCCAGTCAGTCCATCAATGAACATTGTGGCGCCCCCACCGCGGTAAGGCTTTGAGGGGGGCACGCGGCACAGCCCGAGATAAAACCCGCGACTCACCAGGGATGGCTGGACCTTCACCTCCACAGAACGCATCCCCGATGCAACACCCCGCCTGCTCCCCCACGGCAGGCCCTTCTGACTGAAGTTTTCCAAGAAAATGCTTGAGGAATTCCGGGGTGCGGAGTCGGGCGGAGGCTGACGGCCCGGGAGCACCGTTGGGGCTCAGCTGGCGGCCCTCCCCCGAGAAGAATCCAGATGCCCGCGGACACAGCATCTGGCACAGTCTTCAGGGGACTCGTGGATCAACCCCACCCCAAACCGCAAGAGCCCCAGGCAGGGGTGCTACTCCCCCTCTCCTAGTGCACAGGCTAAGGCTCTGCGTTCAGGAGAAAGGATGTGGCTTCTGAAGGCAGTTCGCTGAGATTCTGAGTCCGTTTTGTCTCCTGGTGTTAATGCTGAGCCGGTGACCCATCGCTCGCGGTAACCAACAGCGCCCTCGTCAGCACGCGATAACGCGCTGGGGAGGCGTCATGGTGTCTGCGCTGAAAGCAGTCCGCCTTCTCTCGTGGGCCCTGTGGAACCGACGAGGGGGCTGCTGGGAAAGACCGTGCCGTCGGGGGGCAGCGAGGCAGTGGGGCCAGGGCTGGGGGCGCAGGCCACGAGGAGGCGGCCTGAGCGCAAAGCCAGTGCAGGTGTCCCGGGAAAGCAACTTTGCCTCCGGGTCTTGATTTTCTCATCTGTAATGTGGGGTGACGGTGACAGTGCCCGTCTCGTGGGGTTGCGGGGGGATGGCGCGAGCTGATACCCGTCCGGTGCCTGGACAGCACCCGACGGGCCCCGTGAGGGACAGCGGGTGAGGGCCGGCTCGGGCTCCTCGGGTGTGACGTGGGGGCCCTTGGGCGAATCATCTCCACTCTCTGAATGTGCACGTTGCAAAATGGTCCCAGGAAGCCTCCCTCGGATGGTGGCGATGAGATCTGTTGGAACAGTGCGGCCGTCTGCAGAGCACGCGGGATCTCCTCTCTGGCTGCTGCCGCCCTGGCCCAAACCGCCCCCTGCCCCCACCCCCAGACCCGACAACGGCCCCTAACCACCCCTCAGGGTTCCCTCTCTCTCCCCGCCCTCCCGCTCCCCTGCAGCAGCCTGCTGTTCTCCACGAGCAGAGCAGGGCAGAGGTCACTATGGTCCTCAGTCAGGTTGCCACGCAGAACCTGCCGACGGGCCTCCGTCCTTCTCGGTGAGAAGTGAGACGCGAGCTCTCCCCTGCCGCCCCCCCCAGCCTCCCCCACCCTCGCTCCCTGGCCACACCAGGCTGCTTCCTGCCTCCGTCCAGGATGCTCCTCACCTGGCCACAGCTGCTCACTCCACACTCCTCCTGTACCTCCCGGCCCGAGCACGGGTCCCCAGAGCGGCCCTCCCCGCCCTCAGTAACCTCCCCCGCACAGCTGTCACGACGTCCCCTGACTTCCTGTGTGTCCAGTGACAGCCCGCTGGTACCCTGAGAGGGACACACGCTGGCCGGGAAGCACCGAGGCGGAGACGGCACTGGCTGGTCCCACAGGAGGCGCTCACTACATGCGCACTGAGTGGACAGGCGGACAGACGGCAGGAGGGAGGGAGGGCAGCGTATTAACAAGTAAATAAAGATACCCAGCACCGTGCATGGCTCACAGAGGGAGCTCAGGAAACGCTAGCTCTGTTATTCCGCAAAGTCCCCTGCTATGGACCCCAGTCCCCGAGAGAAAGAACCAGAACGTGGGCCACATGGGACTGTTTGCTGACCTGCTTCCCAAGTGCCTAGAACACATAGTAGGTACTGTGTAAATCTCATGGAACAGACTGCACCCCATGTGCTTGACCCCAAACCCAGTCAAATATATTTAATGCATACCATTTGTCTATAAATTAGGAAGTCATGTGTATTTTTAATAAGCATCCAAGTGAGTTATGTTCTGGGTAGTGTTTCTCAAAGTCTGGACCACCGACATATGAGGTCCTGAGACCGAAGGACGGTGGTGACTCAAGGAGAAGCCCATGTGCAGTTGTCTGGGTTGTGAGCTGAACAAGCTTTTTTTTTATTTTTTATTTTTCATGAAACACCATTTTTTCTTGAAAGAGCAAGTGACAGACAAACCATCATTACTGAGACTTGGAACGTCAAGGAAAACAACCCCACAGTTTGCTGCCAGTGACAAAATAGGAAAGTTGGGGTAGACATTAGAATTTTGGAAAATGTGTATTCACCACTGTGCAGTTGACAGCCTCCCAATTCTTAAAGACTTTTCTGATGATATTGGTGGTGGTGTTCATTGATGTGATGTTTAAAATACTGTATAATCAGGGGCACCTGGCGGCTCAGTCGGTTAAGTATCCGACTTCGGCTCAGGTCATGATCTCCCGGTTTGTGAGTTCGAGCCCTGCATCGGGCTCTGTGCTGACCGCTCGGAGCCTGGAGCCTGGAGCCTGCTTCGGATTCTGTGTCTCCCTCTCTCTCTGCCCCTTCCCTACTCATGCTCTGTCTCTCTCTCTCTCTCTCTCTCTCTCTCTCTCTCAAAAATAAACATTTAAAAAAAAATTTTAATGAATGATTTAGGGGCGCCTGGCTGGCTCAGTTTGAAGTGTGTTTGACTCTTGATCTCAGGGTCATGAGTTTGAGCCCCACGTTGGGGGTAGAGATTACTTAAATAAAACTTTAAACAAAATTTAGTGAATTATTTAGGTTATGGGTTCATTACTGTCATTTTTGAATAAATTAATACATACTGTAAACGTTTCTCAGTTTTAAACTCTAATACAACGGGTATTGATTGACATAACCCACCCAGACCAAACTCTCGGTAATTTTTAAGAGTATAAGACTAAAACCTTTGAGAACCACCGTTCAAACTATGTACTTCCTGAAATTTCCCCCCAAACTAAACTCCATCTGGGAATGGCTTCTGAGAAAGCTGGACACGTTGGGCGCGGGATCACATAGCCTCCGAGTTCCTAGGAAGCAGACCTTCTGCAGGACGGCTCCGGCTTCATGATTTCTTCCCAAGTATCTCACCAGCGCTCTGAAACTATCCGCGGAGATTTCTAGGCCTACAGGAAGGGCCAAAATAAAATGGGCCCGTTATTTGGATGGGGAGAAAGAGAGCTTGAGATCATGCCAGAGAGCACATCCAGAGTGAGGCCACCCTGTTGTGGGACGAGGAAGAACGCAGCTCCCCGAACTTCCGGGAGCCCCCGTTCCGGACCCGGCTTTTCTCATGACACATCCATGGTTTGGCCTGCGCCTGGCTGCATTCATCCTGGGAATAGCTTGTAGGATTCTGGCCCCTGTTCATTTCCGTCACCACCGAAGGCAGAAATTATCCAAGTGGGTGGAAAAAGAAACTGGGGGCAATTTAAGAAACACGACATCAGAGGTAAACAAGGGCCCGCCCTCCTCCCATTCGCTTCTCCGCAAATTTGTTTCCAGTATCACAGTTGCTCATCCGAGGAGTGAGTGCCACCAAGGCTCGAAACAGCGGTTTAAAGGGACGGGCGGGGCCCCTTCGCCGCAGCCTCCCCCCCCCCCCCCCCCGGAGCCGACCCGCCCGCCACAGCCCCGGCTCAATTTCCCACACACGGCTCTGAAAAATGATTCCCAACACCAGACCGCAAGGGGCATTTTATCTCAGCTGTCAGCCTGAAATACATTCAGAACGCAAAGCAATTATGGAAACATTTGGGTCTCCTGAACTTTTCTCTGCTGGATTTCTCTCCCAAATAAAATGAAATGAAGCTTAGTTCTTTGGGGATTAATATAAACAAAGATCGTAAAGGCATCCAGTGAGCAGGCGTAGGAGGGAGATCACAGGCTGAGAAGGGGCGCTCGCTTGCCCTGAGCACAAGAGCGTCGAGTATCCGAGGAAGCAAGGGCTTTGCAGCGAGGGCCTCGCCACGAATACGGTTAATTCTTTTAATTAGAGCGCAGCAAAATGTTGTTTCAGCTACCCCCCACCTCGCTCTGTCAATCCACATCTCCGAGGTCCTGAATAATGTCAAATGCAAATATCCTTTAAAAAAAAGGGGGGGGGGGAGGTGGTCAGAGGGTCTAGAGGGAAGAAGGGATTTTTGAAGTATGTACTAAGTCAACAGACCCGTGAGCAGTGGGACAGTAAAATTTCACAGCCAGGCTTTGATCTGGATTTCAGAAAAATGAAGCCATAAATGTAGAATGTTTTATGAACCCAAAAATAAGAAACTCTTTGTCCTTTAACTAAAATGTCTGCGGAGGAAAAAAAAATCAGAGGATTATCTCAACGTCGAGCTCATTATATTTTATTTGTGGCAGGGTAAAAAGAGAGCACAAAAATATTTACCGAGGTTTATTTTAACTCTAAATAAACTAAAAGTCGCTTTAAAATATATACATATGTATATTTCGAGCAGGTTTCAGCGGACACATCCATCAACCCAAAACAGGCACAAATGAATGCATTTTCTTGCCGAAATTGAAATTTTCCCTCCGCGTCGGCAGTGACCTCGGTGAAAGTTTCGTCCTGTGGTCACGTTGCTACCTGCCAGCCACGCTCCTCGGAGGACATTTCTGGACTCGCTGTGCCGTCACCTGCATGCCGAGGGCTGTGCAGACGCACGCGGGGCTCCCTTCCCCCCAGGGTTTCTGTGCTCCTTCGAAGAGGGAGTGGGGAAGGGAGAGAAACTTCTGCACCGCGCACCCTGCATCCGCGGCTGTCCTCAGGGACGTGGGGATCGGCCCTTGCCCGGCAGACGAGAAGGGCACTGCCCGCTTCCTGGGCCGCGTCTCCCCTGGGCCAGGATGAGGGGCTCGAGGTCATGCCCAGCTGGGTTTGGGGCTCAGTCCCGCAGCTGGGAAGAGCTGCTCCACCGCTCGGCACCTGGGCCCGCACCTGTAGGAGGCGATGCCACGGTGCCACGTCCGGGGAGATGCTGCTGGTGGGGGTGCCTGGTGCACAGGGGGGGCTCCGTCGGCGGAGCGAGGGCTCTGCAGCGAGGGTGCATCTCAGCCCTCCCCGGGCCCCGTCTGTCCGGGGTGCGAGCTCGCTCTCCTGAGAAGGCAAAGCCACTCGTAGGTGAGGCTGCTCACAGAAGCCTCGGGGCCCCGTCCACGGCAGACTGTGCAGGTGACAGGGACCGAGCACCAGCTCACTCGGCTTTCCCAGCGCGCTGAGCTGCATGCCTGGAGAGTGAGGCGGTGCCCACATGTTTTCAGTAGAAGTGACCCCGTGAGGCAGGCGTGGCCACCCGCCGACCCTCGGGTACAGACGCGGAGCGACCCGCTGACTGTCCCCGACGTGCCGTCCCAAATGCAAACCTCGGGGTCCCAAAGCTCATTGCAAAATCCTCCGTGTTTAAGACATTTTGCGTGCCTGAAATGTATGTTCTGTTTCTTTGTGAAAGGTTATGCGGCCGTCTGCTCAAAGTCTGCACACGTCATGTTCATTTATTGTGTTTCGGCAAATAGTGGGAAAGGTTTTTTTTAGTTTAACCTAAATATCCTTGCAATATCGTGTGATAGTATCAGGATTTGGGAGAGGTAGTTGTGGTGTTTTTCTTTGATTTTAAGTGAAGTATTAATAATAAAAAAGAATCCTCGATTAGAGTCCTTTCAGCCACCGAATTCTTTACATGATAGCAACCATTTTTACGACCATTTTTACTGCAAAACTTTTACCGCAAAGTTCTCTGTCTGCCCTTCTGTTAACTGAGATGATGTCTGATTTGTTTTAAGTTAGTGCCCAAATCTCCAAGGAGCTGACGATCTAATAACAATGATAGATGAGACACACGTGACAGGTGACATTATGATCCAAAAACCAGCCAGAAGCCACGTCAGCGCCTTTCATACATCATCTCATCATGTTTTACCCAGTGCCGATCAGAGTAGCTGTAGCTGCTCAAAGGTCACCAGTCACCTGACTCTTCCCAGAGGCTAATCCTCACTGGACAGGTGCCACTGCACCCGTTTCATAGATGAGCAAACCAAGGATAGAAAGGCTTACACAACTTCCCCAGGGTCATGCAGCCAACACGTAGGCTCAAGGGACACATTCTTTCCTCCCCGCCCCCCACACCTGTTGCCCGTAACGTTAGCAAAGAAGTGGGGGGGAGGGGAGCAGCCCGGAGGAAGATGAAAATCCGGTAGAAAGTGGCAAACAGAGAAAAGGCTGCACTGAACAAAGTGCCCGGAGGAGGGGGGAGTCCGTATTCCCAGGCACCTCCTCCAGGGCACAGGGGAGCTCCCGGGTGGAACACGCGCCTCCCGGGCTCTGGGATTGGAGAGGCACACGCCTCAGTTCTCTGCGGCGCTCTCACGCTCCTGGGAGCACAGTCCGTGGCTCTCGCGTCGCGAACACACCTGCACGGCCCCCACGTAGCCTCGGCTCCGCACGGACCCCAGCAGCGCCCCCGGAACAGTGCGTGTGAAGGCTGCACCCCCATGGGTCCTGCTCCTGTGCCGTTTTGCATTGATCTGTCTTGGTCCCACCTGCCGGAGCGGATGCTTCCTTCCACCTCTTCTCAAGGTGCTGTGTCTGTGGGTCACTCAACGAAGGATGTGGCTGGGTCCCAGATGCCCTGGGCCTGCAGGTCATAACGTGGGTCCTGGAGTCAGCGTGATGGTGATATGCGTTTTTTGGGAAAATAGAACAGGGTAAGGTAGGGTAGGGTAGGTCAGGATAAGATAGGAGAGGACAGACCAAAGCACATTTCACTTGGTGCGACGAGGCGTTGTTGAAACGCGTGTCCGTTGTGTCTGGGCACGGGTGTGTGTGTGAGTGGACACTGGGCGCGTTAGGGAACACGCTGCTGTGATACAGAAACCCCAAATGGAGCGTATCGACCAGCTGGGATTTTCTTCCCCTCTCAGCACCACACGGAAGTGGGCAGGTGGCTCTGCTCTGTGCCGTGATCTAGACACCACATTCTTCCCATCGTTCTCCCCCTGCCCGGGTCTCACCTCCATCAGCTCGAAGCATCAGGGCCTGCTACAGCGCAGAGGAGAGGGTGACGAGGACGAGGACACGACCGGATGCATGCACACGCTTCCTCTCATCCCGTTGGCCGGCACTTAGTCTCAAGGTCAGGCCTCCACGCCGGGAGAGACTGATGGGGAACGCAGTCTTCCAGCCGAGCAGCCGGGCCCTCCCCCGGTACCGATCCTGCGGAAGTTCTGCTACCAAATGCAAGAAAGGGGGGATGGAGGCCAGCGAACATTCTCCACCACACTGCGTGACCACGGAAAATGACGTCTTATTGGCGGTGGGCATAAAATATCTAAAAGCCACGGTCCTGTGGCGCTCTCTGTCTTGTCCTTGATAAAACCCCCCAGGACCCTGTGCTCTCGCAAAAAGGCATGATCTGAATTTGACCCAGAGCGCAGTCCTGGTCAGCGGCAACTGACCGCGTGCCCTCGTGCAGGAACACAGCCTCCTCGCCCCTTGGGGTCTTCAGCAGGAAGTGGGGCTCGGTGCCCATGCCTGGGCTCCTCGGGGTCTGAAGCGAGGTCAGGAAGGTGAATCACCACCGAAAAGTGAAGGGTGCCCTCTCACCGAAAGGCACGATTTTTCCCTCCAAACCCCACTCTGCTCCTGGTCAGCCACTGCTTCCCCCTATGGGCTCGGCCTTCCCTTTAACACGGGACGGCCTTGGCCTCGGAGGGCTTGAAGGTCCGACTGTTTTAGAATCTCCTCTTTCTGTCCCTGCCCCGAATCTCCTGTATCCGGCCCAAAGCTATCGAACCGTAAGTTCAAAAGAACGAGCTAGAATATTAGGGGAATGCCATCGTTTCTTCCACGGGTGCCCTGCGGATGAGAACGCACAGTGCGGGTTGAGTGACGTGGTGGTGTTTCAACGTTGTCACGACAAGGCCTGGTCTGTGGCCGAGTCCACAGAGGTGGGATCACTGAGGGGGGAAATGGGAATACTGAAAAAAAACCGGCTCCTCGGGTGACTGTGTTGGAGGACCGGTGACTAGCACTCAAAGCCTCACTGGTGTGGGCTGACTTTTTACACCGAGCGACCGCTTACAAAGGATGCTTCCTTGCCAACGTCTCTCTGCCCATCTCCAAGGCCACCCGCCGAAGCCAGTCCAAGATCAGTTCGGTAAAGACCCCCCACCCGACATTTTCAACCAAAGGCCAGGACTTTGGCCTCTATGCCGTATCATTATACCTTGAAACTGAGCTCTTGACATGCTATGCTTGAAGTGTACAACTTAGAGCTAATTGGAAGGCGAAAAAAATGCAGCTTAATGAATTCAAGACCTGTTTATGCTATAACCTGCCAAGGCGTTTGGCAACGAGAAAGTGTGATTTGGTGAACGTCTGATTACAGGCCGTGTGGGATTCCAGATGCGGGGAGGCTGGGTTGGATCGGGCTTTTATTGAACTGTTGTCTAGATTGTGGACTAATTTCCGACTACCTCATAAGGACTTCTAAGCAGGGTTGACACAGGATTTATCATAATTATTGCTCGGGCCAGGACCGTGATTATAAGTGATACATGTGTAAGTCGTGTTTATAAAGTTGCCGAGTCGCAATTAGAACACGCTGTGATTTTTTCCCCCTGCCCCTTTCTCTGCTGCTCACGATGACTTGCCTTAAAAAACAAAACAAAACAAAACAAAAAAAAACTCCCCTTTTTTTCTCCCTCAAATTAGTACCTGCCAGAGATTCCCTTTGGAGAACAGACTCCCAGCACATACCCACACACATTCCCCAGGAGCTTTTGAGCCGCCATGTTTTCAAACCCTGCCCCTGAGAAAGGGGTGCGGCTACCAAAACTTCGCGTAACCCTTCTTTTCAGAGCCACGAACCGAAAGTAATTTGCAAATGCCGTTCAGCACGCTAGTCTCTTTCTTGCTTAGCTCCAAGCAACTTTAAAATCATAGAGTACGTTGAAGATGTGGCTAAAAAAGGAACAAAATGGGGGCGCCCGGGTGGCTCCGTCGGTTAAGCATCTGACTCTTGACTTCGGCTCAGGTCACGATCTCACGGTTCGTGAGATCAAGCCCTGAGGTGGGCTCTGTGCTGTGGGAGGAGCCTGCGTGGGATTCATTCTCTCTCTCCCTCTCTCTCTCTCTCTGCCTCCCCCCCACCTGCTGCCCCTCCCCCACTCGCACTCACACTCTCTCAATAAAGGGAACAAAATGGGGTTGAGGGGACCCAGCAGAAGGCAGATGGGAAGAAAAAAGGAGAATGTGCCAAGAGCAGGGATGGAAATATCACTGGAAGATGTATCCCTGGTTGTTGGACGGAAAGTTCTACGTGCATCTCTACTAGAGGAGACTCAGGATGTAATTCAGAACTCCCGTGTAGGCGTCACTTTTGTCTGTTTGAGCTCTCAGGGTCTAAAAGGGTGTGTTTAAAAATCTCCCAACTCTCGGGGTGCCTGGGTGGCTCGGTCGGTTGGGCATCCGACTTCGGCTCAGGTCAGGATCTCACGGTCTGTGGGTTCGAGCCCCGCATAGGGCTCTGTGCTGACAGCTCAGAGCCCAGAGCCTGGAGCCTGTTCCGGATTCTGTGTCTCCCTCTCTCTCTGCCCCTCCCCTGTTCACGCGCGGTCTCTCTCTGTCTCAAAAATGAATGAACGTTAAAAAAAAAAATTTTTTTTTTAAATCTCCAACCCTCGAACGTTTGATGCTTTTCCTATTTCTCTCCATAATGCGCTCTATTGCGGATTTATTGATAGAACCATTATGGAATCCGATTTCTTTCTTTTTAAGGCAAAAAAATACCAAAGAGATAACCTATGTAAGAAAAGCGAGACCCAGAAGAGACCGTGGCATCAGCTGCCGCCCCCACCCCCACCACGTTGCCCTTTCTCTCTGGTCGGAGAACATTTAAGATCCGCTCTCTCAGCAGCACCCGAGTGTGTGATACGGTGTTAGTAGCCACAGCCACTAGCCGGTGCGTGACACCCTCGGGACTCACGCCTCTTATCACTGGGAGTCTGTTCCCTCTGAAACGCCTTATTCAGCACAGGGCGTCAGAGCCTCTCCCCTGCCAAGGAGCCCTTTGCATCTCCTGGGGGGAGGGCAGCACCCGGTGTTGTAAACTGCTCAGCCTGGGAACTGTCTTTTGCTGGAGCGTCTCTCGGAGGGATTAGTTCACTTTGGAGAATGAGCTACACGTGGAGGCCTGCTCATTGCCTGGGTTCAAAGCCCAGCTCCACTTCTCTGAGCTTCACTTCCCTGATCCATAAAACACAGACACCACGAGTGCCAATTCCACGGGGCGGCTGTAGGGATTAGACGAAAAATCCACGGAATGCACCTGCCGCGCCTGGCACTTAGTAAACGCTGGTGAGTGCAATCACGTTGCTTTTTCTTTTTTTAAAAAAAATTTTTTTTTAACATTTATTTTTGAGAGACAGAGCGAGAGTAGGGGAGGGGCAGAGAGAGAGGGAGACACGGAATCCAAAGCAGGAGCCAGGCTCTGAGCTGTCAGCACAGGGCCCGACGCGGGGCTCGAACTCACAAACTGCGAGATCATGACCTGAGCCGAAGTCGGACGCTTAACCGACCGAGCCCCCCAGGTGCCCCATGTTGCTTTTTCTTGGTTATGGTTCACGGGGGCTGAGGGTGGCGTGGAGGCCGAGCGGTGCAACGGTTTTACCTACGAGTTTCTAAGCCGAGCCATGTGGCCTCAGGTGTTTGCTTTGCAACGGACCAGCTTCCGCCCTTCCGCAGGTGATTTGGGTCCCGGCTTCATTCTGTCATGGCTCGCAGGGGGATGGCCACGCCACCCAGCTCACGGGGAAGTTGCAAAAATTCAGTGAGTTAGTCTTTGTACGCTCCTGACCCAGTGGCAGCACAGGGTTTCCCTGAACGGGCACCCCTGTGGCCAGGGGAACACAGCAGAAGGCGATTGGACCCTGTCTGCAGGCCTGTTCTGCTCAGGAAGCTCCCTGAGGCCAGGACCCACCACCCTGTCAGTGGACAGACTTCCATCCATCACACTCACAGGACGCTGAGGCCCCTGGAGGAGCAGCCTCAACACCAGCATCTTGCTGAGTGCACAGCTCTGTCCTCAGTGCCTGTGCTTCAGGCTAGAGCCCCTGGGCTGAGTGGGCCCTGTCCCCATGACCCAGAACTCGGGGCTGCGAGAGGAGACGGGCCAACCTTTCCTTCCCGACATCCTGCTGTCCAGGCAAAGCCAGGGAGGAGTGTGGCCCTCTGGGACCTCGGCTGGGAGAGTCCACGCCTGCCCGTTGGTGCTGGCCCCTGCCTCTGCCGGAAGGACAAGGACAGGGGCTGTCAGTGATGTGCCCAGCTCTCCCAGGAGGCAGGTGGGGCCCTCAATAGTCAAACAACCGGCAAGGTTCCCGCCCACTGTGGTTGTGTCATCCAGCCCCGTTCCAGTGGGACTTGGGAAGAGTCGAGAACACAGGTGTGAAAGGGCTGCAGGCAGAGATTTTTACCTCAGAGGCTGTGCGGGGCCCTCAGCGTGGCCGGGGGCCGCCAGCAGATAGCCCCTCCCAGGCCGATAGCTTCCTGCATTTCCTGGACTGTCTCAGGACATTCGCGGCCCACACACGGGACAGGCCAAAAGGGCCAGTGAACCAATGTCCACAGCAGCATTCGACAGGGGTCGGGAGCCATGGGACGTTCCCCACCGCAGGGCCCTGAGGCGAGCTGTGCCCACGGCGGAGACCACTCGGGGAGGAATCCGCTATTGCCTTTCGGCTCCCGGTCTGCCCCCAGCAGACCACGCGTACCGTCACGACTCAGGCTCTGCTCGGGGAGGCCCAGGCTCGGCCGAGCTACACTGCAGCCTTTGGGAGCACAGGCTCTGGATCCCGAGGCCTCATCTGAATAATGCCGTGTCCATTCTGGTCCTAGCAGCGTGTGGCCTCAGGAACGAAGTCGCAGAAGGGCGTTTCTTGATTCGCTGTGTGGTTCTGAGAATGGTACCTCCTAGTGTTGATCTCCGGATCGACTGAGCCCCGACACAGGAAGGCCTGAGGTCATGCTTCCGCACCGAGCAGCGCTCGCCGGGCAGCGGCTGGCCTCTGTGCCCTCGGCATCGATCCTCAGCCAGTCCAAGCCTCAGTTTGCACGTCTGTAAAACGGGAGAATGATCAATGAGCGAAGCGCCTACAGCCCTTGCTGAGAAGCCGACAGAGGAGGAAGGCAGGAAGTTCCGGCTGTGGTTCCAGACGTGCTCGGTGACAGTGATGGTGACCTCATCTGGCCGTGCCCTGTGATGCTGGCCGGGAACCAGCTGCGGCCAGGTGGGGAGGGCGGCTAGATTCAGTCAGTCACCGAATATGCCCAAGCAACATGCCCCTGACGCGATCCTCGTCGGGATGCCGAAGGAGCGCACGCAGGGGCCGGAGGGCGATAGTGCGATAAAAATCTCTAAAATAACCCCAACGCGCGACAGATCAAAACTTGCATCTCTAGTCTAGCGGTTTGTTCTCCCGTCAACTGCTCTGCCTCGGCGGCTCTGCGACGGTATGGCCCACGGGATCCCGCTGTCGGCACCAACGAGCACGCCCGTGTGGCCCGGCGCCGAGGGCGTGCTTTCCCAACGTGGCCTCGGTGCCTTCCAGGCGGGTGCCAGGTGGGTGCAGGCAAACGCGTTGCACAGATGTGGAAACCGAGGCTCAGAGATGAACTTCGTGGCCCGAGACCACGCGCTGGTGGAGCTGGGACTTGCCTGGGCCCAATCCGTCTGACTCTGTTCCCTGACACCCACTGCATCATCCTTGCCTTGTTTCTGGATAAAACTTAACACCCCATGCAGGTGTTCTCAGGGAGGCAGAGAGGCGTGGCCATGGCTGAGTCCGCCAGAGGACTCCTCGATTATTCAACCCCTCGGTTTTTGAAGAGAACTCTTAGTTATCCTTCAAAACCCAACTCAAATAGCCCCTCCTCCATGGCTCTTTCAAGAACCCTGTGGCTCCCATAACTCATCACACTCCCCTGGGCAAAAGCAAGTCCGAACCCCGGAAGATTTCAGCGTCACCCAACAACCTCAGTATGGTAAAAACATGCCCTCTCAGCCCCTGCCTCTGAGAAGCTCCCCACCTGAGCCAGGAGATGAGACACACACTGTGAGGGCGCGTGCAAACAGGGGCATTTCTCCTTCCTACCTGAACACAGGCTCACTCTTCTGAGATAGTTTAGGCTTCACCTTCTCCCAGCAGCCCCCCACCCTCAGGAACAGAGTCCCTTCCACGCTCCCGTTACCCCGCCCTGGGACTGTCCCTGTCGGTCTCCCCTCCAGACGATGATCAACTCCTCCTGCGCAGATAATTTAGGGCGTAACTTGGAGCGACGAAAGCCTATTCTGGCTTAGGTAGAAAAGGGGACGTTGCTTGAGAGGCCATGGCCTCTCCTGGAGTCCGGAGCTTCGGGAGCTTCGGGCAGGAAGGCAGCAGGGGCCGGGAGAGCCGGAGCTAGGAGCTGGAAGGGGTTAGGACCCCCAGGCTGCGTTCTGTCTATGCCGCTCGCCCCCGACTCTTCTGTGGGTCTCTTCTCCCTCTCCCCGGATCTCAGGGTGCACAGGCAGAAAGCACATCTTTCTGTAGCCTCCAAGACATCCTTTATGCAGGTCCAGCAAAATGGAACCTCTCCCCCGACCCACATTCCCAGGTTGAACCCGCGCTTCTGGCAGGCTCGTGTCTGACTTCTAGTCCTGGCCCAGCAGTCCGTGGAGCTGAGCAGAAGCCGCCCTTGGGGAGTGACGGCAGAGCCCGGAGGTGCCCGGATTTCCCGCCTCCTCTTCTGCACAGATGCAGGTGCCGGGGCACTGAGTCTTGCAGTGAGCTGTCACTGCCAGGTGTCCCATCAGTGCAGAGGCCGCAGCCACCTTGCTCAGGGCACCCACTGTCACCCCTCAGTGAGCCCGAGGCAGCCCCGGGTGCCGCATGGGTGAGATTTCTGGCCCCCCCCCCCCCCCCGTCACCTCTTCACCTGCAGACCCAGGCTGCAGGATCGGAGCCCTCGCCATCGTGCAGGCCACTCGTGGGGCCAGAAAACATGCCACGTTTAGGGGCCGCACTCCAGGGCCTGCATGAAAGACCCACCCCCTGTTGTGCGGCCACCCCAGGAGCCCAGGGTCCTGGCAGATTCTAGCATCAACCACCTCGCTGCCCCGCTTCCCTGCCCCCCTCCTCTGCTGGGCAAACAAACCTTGAAGGAACTTCCACCAGATGGAATTGAATAGAGGGAGTTGTTTCCACCACCAAGAAGCCGTGGAGGGGACCATGAGCAGTGTGGGCATGCGTGGGAGCAGCCAGCCGTGGGGACCTGGGGGGGGCGGGGATGGCAGCGGGACCAGGACCACAGAGGAAGGGATGAGCTGGAAGCTGGGGGCAGGTGCAGACAGAAGGGGTGAGGAGAGTCTCTTCCAGGCTGTCCACCCCACCGTCCGGATCCCCGTTGGGCAATCCTGCACAGGAGCCAGTGTGCACAGACCCTGAGAGGTACATTCTAAGAGGAGCAGGCCCGGATCCGCGGACAGCTGAAGGCCCCCCTCCCTGGTGTAGCCCGCCCTCACCCCACCCCACCCCACCCCCCCCTGCAGAAAAAAGAAGTCCGTTTTCTCCTGGGCAGGACAGTCTGCCGTCCTCCTGGCCTCCTTCCCGCTCCCTCTGCCCTGGAGAAACTGCCCTCCAGCCTCCCCACCCCGCAGCAAAGCCAGCAACTTCCCTCTCGCTGAAGAAGAAGGGGTACCCAAGAGTCCACACGATGAGACCCCTTATTGTATTTCCATGCAATTAGCCCACTTCCGACCTAGTCACGCCCTCCTTCCACGACGTCAGCCCCTTAACCGGAAAGATGAGTAAGCACACATCAGACCACATAGAAATGTCTACAGTAATCCCACGCCCCCCAGACGGTGCTGCTGAGGCTGCGCATGTGCCAAAAATGGACCACCAGCTACCCAGAAGGCTCGGCGAGCCGGCAGTCCTGGGACCAAGCCGCCACTCGCGTCTGCGTTCTGCCCACGACTCAACCCCGTTCGTCCCCCGCCGCTCTCCCCTCTTTGCATAGCTTGGAAGTCGACTTCCCTGGATGGGGTTCAAACATCTCCACGTTTTTATCAGCTTTTTAAAAATGGAAGTTACAACTCTAAGGGGATTGCTGAGCAGAGATCGAGCGGTTCCAGGGGAGGAAGTAATGTGGGGTGAAGGGGTTCAGTTTCAAAGGCGCCTAACAGGACGCGGAACACAGCGCCAGGCCCGTTACAGATAGCCCATCACAAGGAGCAGTGAAAACGTCAAGACGGGAAAGGAATTAGGGCGACCCAGGATTTCATGGTGGAAGGAAATATTTAACTAAGTGCATTATTCATTTTTCATTGACTCAAATGCCAGGGGCTTTAGCTCATAGTGTGGGGTTGGCAAGAACATCCAGACCCAGCAAAGCTATGCAGTTAAACTTTCTTTTTTCTCTCTTGTAATCTCGGGGAAAGAGCCCTGGTCCTTTGGGGTCTCTGGGCTGAGAGCAAATATTCCGTTCTCTCTGGGGAGACTCCGCATTTTTGCCTGACAGAAAAATAGAACTGGTAACCTGGTACAGTGGGTGTTCCTCTGGCTACGAGCACTCGGTGAGCCGTTCATCTCCATCGGATCGCCCCGTCCCCGGGGCCGGCTGGGGGGTCCTTGAGTCCGTGCCTTCCTTCTGACGTGGGCCCGCTGTTTCTTGCACTTTCGCAGGGAACTCTGCGAGGCGTTCAGACGCGTCTTCCTTTTTCTTTCTGACGGTGACACACAACAGTGGTGTCTCCCTCTTATTTGATGTGTCTCACAAGGTCGTAGTGACTGCACACTATTTCCCTAATTGATCCGGAATGCAGACTAATTCCCATGCCCTGAGTTGGTTTGTGTGTTCCAAATTCGGAAATCGGTTCATACGTTCAACACAAGCCTCGTTAGGATTGCAGCTTATAGTTGTGTTTCACAAAAAGACCAAAAGAAAGGGGGTGGGGGGTGGGGGGGAAGATGATGAACTCTGACCTGATTGTAAATGCTTTTTCTTTAATCCTGCAAACATTTCGGTAATAATCACGATAACGCTAACAAACATAGAAGCAAACGTAATTGAGACCCACGTGACCTTTCAGGCACCGTACTGAGCATCTGACCTACGAAATGCATTGGCTCTTCCTAATTATCTGTGTGAGGGGTACCAGCACCCACAGATGTGTTCACAGAGGTGCACCAAAGTGGCGTGGCTCGGGCCACGTTCTTTTTGGTTAGGATTCCCGGTAATCTGAGTCACTCACGGGTACGGAATTTATGGGCCTCCGGAGGAAATCTTTTAGGCAACAGTGAAGCCACAGCTTTGACCCCAGGGACAGACTACCCTACCAAAAACTTCCAGTTGAGTGAAAAGTAAGCACCAGCACCCAATTTCTGTTTGTTAATTTTTTTTTTTTTAATTTGAGCTGGATAAGCAAGATGTGATATTACGTATAAGGGATTGTTATGCAGCACCGAATTTCTTCTTCCTACGCATCCATCTGAGAGACCGTGGCTTAGTTCAGACCCTGGAGACCTTCCTGCCATCCGTATCCCATGGGCCAGAAGCTCGTCACAGGCCCGCGCCCTGCAGGCGGGGCAGTGTAATCCTTCACGAGGCAGCCTCGTGCCTCCCAATACCCTGGGATTCTACCACCGAAGTAAAAGGGAAAGTACATAGTGATGGCAACTAGCTGTTCCTGCCACACTGTGTCCCCAGTGTCCCCTCGAGCCTCCAGGACATAAGTCTCAAAGAAACTCACCAGATGAGAACCCCAACCGTCATTCCGAACTTGTGGGAGGCCCAGCATTAAGTGTGAACACTGTCTTCTCGCATGGGTAAGGCAGACACTCGCGTCTCCATTTACAGTTGAGGGTACAATAGCCGTGACCCCTAATGTCCTTACCAGAAGGACCCCGGTCTTTTTTTTTTTTTTTAACGTTTATATATTTTTGAGAGAGAGACACACACACAGAATCTGAAGCAGGCTCCAGGCTCTGAGCTGTCAGCACAGAGCCCAATGCAGGGCTTGAACCCACGGACCGTGAGATCACGACCCTAGCCGAAGCGGGACACTTAACCGACTGAGCCACCCAGGCGCCCCTTATCCAGGGCAATAATATAGCCATCCTTCTTCCCTACAGAAGAACTTTACATAGTGGATATAAATGCTCTTCCCTCCAGGAAGTGGAGCTTAACCCCTCCCTTGAGTGTGAGCTCAGCTCGGTGCCTCACTTCCAAAGAACAGAGCATTGGCCGGGGACTAGCAGGGGTCTGATGGCGGAGAAGCCCGGCAGACACGATGTTAACCAGCAGGAGGAAGTGAACATCCCCAGTGATGGGTCACGTGGAGACGCCTCCCCGCCCGATGCCGTGTGACAGAAGGCACGTCATCTCTGTGGTCTGCTTCCCCAAACACATGCCTCGGTGTGACCACGAGAAAAAGCCCAGGTTGACAGACGGAGTCCAAGTTGAAGAACATTCTACAAAATCTCCAACCTGTCTTCTTTGACACTGCCAAGGTCGGGAAAAACAAGGAAAGTCTGAGAAATGGTGGCAGCTCAGCCGAGGCTAAGGAGACACGGAGACTGAATGCGGGGTGGGGTCCCAGATGGTTCTACAGCGTGGGGTTCAGTTAACAGTAACGCACCGGTGTCGACTTCCTACTTTGGAAAACATGCCATCATTACCGAAGCTAGAGACATCTGGGGAAACTGGGCGCGGGGTACATGGGCACTCTGTACTGTCTTGACAACTCTTCTGTGACTCCAAAGTTATTCCAAAACAAAACATCTGTTAAAATTAAAAATACACAGCACCCCTGGCAGTTGAGGGTGGCCAAATGACCCTGTCCTGGCCAACCATGTGAACAGATGATTGTCCACAGAGTTGGTTCCTGGGAGGGCTTGTGTGTGCGTGTGTGTGCACGCACGTGTAAGTGCACGCGCATGGGGGTGTGCGCATGTGCATGCCTACGCATGCGTGTGTGTGCGCACGTGCGTGGGTGCGTGCACGTGTTGGTATGTGTGTGCACGCGTGTCTAATAAAATCTTGGCACACACACCCCCCTTCCCTTCCTCTTGCCTGTTCCGTGCCTGAGGTGCAGGCTTCCCGCGTGTGCCGAGGGTGGGAAGGCGGTGAGCTGGAAGGGGACCCAGTTTTTAGCAAGTCCCTGCGGCCGCTGCAACGTGCTGGACAGTTCATCTTTGGAATTCTCATCACAGGAGAAAATCAAGCTTCAGGGCTTGGCCTCATTTGGTCAGGCACGGTCAGGTTCCTGTGCCACCGATCCCACCCTGAATTTATTTTAGGTGGATCCCCGGGAAGTTGCCAACATGCGATTGTTCTGACCCAGAAAGATGGCGGTTTCACAACGTTTGACCTACCACAGGTAACCTTTTCTCTAAATGCTGTGAACCATCTTCCATAAATCTGAGTCACAAAGAGGAGCAAACAGCCACTTTCCAATGCCTTTTGCTAGGGTAAGAAGTTGATCTCTTAAGAAATATAGTAACAGGTTTTATTTATTTATTTTTATTTTTTTAATGCGTATTTATTTTTGAGAGAGAAAGAGAGAGAGAGAGGGAGACACAGAATCGGAAGCAGGCTCCAGGCTCCGAGCTGTCAGCACAGAGCCCGACGCGGGCCTCGAACCCACGACCTGTGAGATCATGGCCTGAGCCGAAGTCGGACGCTCAACCGACTGAGCCCCCAAGGCGCCCCATAATAATAGGTTTTAAATGCCATGTTTTACCCGGTGCCCTTGATGCTTCAGGTGACTCAGTGAGAGATTCCTGACCTCTCGGTATTACACGCGTAAGATTGAAAACCATGCTGCTGGTGTTTATTTTTTTATTTTTATTTTTTTATTTTTTTTCAACGTTTTTTATTTATTTTTGAGACAGAGAGAGACAGAGCATGAACGGGGGAGGGGCAGAGAGAGAGGGAGACACAGAATCGGAAACAGGCTCCAGGCTCCGAGCCATCAGCCCAGAGCCCGACGCGGGGCTCGAACTCACGGGCCCCGAGATCGTTACCTGGCTGAAGTCGGACGCTTAACCGACTGCGCCACCCAGGCGCCCCTTTGCTGCTGGTGTTTAAAAGAAATACATATCTTTCCAACCATGTCGCTCCTACGTCCATCCCCAAAGGCCTGAAAACAGAGACTCAAACACGTGCATGTGGACATTCACAACAGCACCGTTCACGACAGCCAAAAAGTGGGAACAACCCAGAAGGATCCAGAAGGTGATGAACGGAAAAACCAAATGTGGTCTGTCTATGCGTATGCTGGGATGTCACTCAGCGACAGTCAGGAAGGAAACACTGACACTGGCCGCCACAGGGGCGAACCCTGGAAGCGTTCTGCCCAGTGAAAGCAGCCTGCTAAAAGAAAGCCGCATACGTAGGGTTCCTCTCACGTGAAACGTCCAGAACAGGGAGATCCAGACACAGAGTGCAGGTGGGTGGGTGGCTGCCAGGAGGGGGCAATGGGAGGCAGTTGCTAACAAACACTTTGCTCTTGGGGCATGAAAATATTTTGGAACTCGGGAGAGAGGTGATGTCTTCACAACACTGTTAATGTGCTAAATGCAACCGAATTGTACTTTAAAATGATTTTGTTCGCGAATTTCACCCTTGATTTAAAAAACTTTGCTTCTGTGTTTTCAAATGCACGATCAAAACCAAACTAATCGTCTCGCGAGACGACTTACAGTTGAGATCAAAATCGTCTCTGGCTGCATGATAAACCTCTCCAAAACTTGGCAGTTTCAGACAATGACAGTGTTCGTTTTGCTCACGAATCCGTGCATCGCGCAGAGATCAGCAGGGGCTGTCCAGTGCTGTCCCCACACGGCGTCACCCAGGAGCCCTCGAGGTGGGGGCTGGAACCACCTGTGGGTCGTCCGGCTCGCCTGGCTAGCAGTTGACGTCGGTGGGGGCCTCAGGTGGGGCTGGAGAGCAGGACGCCTTCCCGCGGCTTCACCTCACTTTCCGCGGCTCAGCCTCAGCCGCCACACCGCGAGGCTCACGCCAGTCACGGTCCCCGGCAGGGTCTCGCTGGGAGCAGAGCGGTGGCCGCGGTCGGCTGGCACAGCCACCAGGGACGGTGCGGCCGGACACGCGTGCTGTGTTCGGGGCGGTGATTCTCTTGCATGTAAAGGGCTGAAGTGGGAAGTGTCGGGAAAAGCCTTGTTAATAACGTAGAAGTAGGAGTCTGACCGTAGTTTCGGGCCGATGACAGAGCTGGCTTCTGGGTTTTCACCACAGAACTTAGAGTCCCTTCTCTGCACACCCCGATGTGAAAGGATCACGCGGAAACATCCAGCAGATGTCCCAAGCCACTGAACCCCGGAATCGAACGTTGACACTCTCTGTCATCAGCTGCCTTCCTTTTACAGCGGCGATGAGCACCCTGAGGGCCGCTTCCGGCCGGGAGACTTCTGGGCGGAGCCGCACGCTCTGCGGACTGCCTTAAACACCAAACACATCTGTGTTTCCCCAATCGATGACTTCTCTTTTCCCAAAAAGAGAGAAGAAAACAAATCTATCCAAAGTTGTTTGGGTTAAATGCCAGCATTTTGTCTTAGGGATGAAAACCACTTTGTGCTAAAGCCAGACTTCCTTAAAACACACCCTCAGGGCCAGCTCGTAAACGTTTAGGGAGGAGACAGGTACCCCGACTGCTCGGTCTCACCCTAGAATTCAACCTCCTCCCAAGGTGCCCTGCAGGGTGGGGTGGACTTATTCCTCCTCTGGGAGCCCCCGGCTTTCTGTGGCCTCACTGGCAGGGGGGGGGTCCCACAAATCTCTGGGGATGCTGACGGGGAGAAGGGGCTCAGGACTGGGCAGTTCCGCCGAGGGGGTCCCGTCTGTATCCCCACGTCCCCGGTCACGGCGCTCGGCGTTATACACGGCTCTGTCAAGCGCATCTCCGTCATAGCAAGGACTGGGTGCCACACTCGGCACGTTTGGTGGGAGGTGGAGGTCACGCGGAGCTCGGACCCCCGGCCACCCTCACCAGCCTCCCCTTCTAGAAGCGCACACGCAAAGCGGCCGTGTTCCTCCAAGCCAGCGGCCACGTAACCAACACACAACGGTAAAGCCCGTGCTCCGGGGGGCAGCCTGCAGTGCCCAGCCTGTTGGAGGTTTTTACCATCGTGTTGGCCCCTCATCTTTACTAGAGACACATTTTCCAAATCTGTGGGAGCTCACGAGCTCTCAAAAGGTCGCAGGGCGGCCACACCCGAGACGGAGGCCAGGCTCAGGCTCAGCATCACCAATGCCTCTGCCGGCCCCATCGGTCGGGGTCCACCCCCACGGCCTCTCACACCCTGGGGTCACCGTCACCTGCCCCACACCGGCCATGTTGCTCAGTCTTCAGCATTGGCACCAGCCCTCCTGCAGGAGCTGCCCCCGATGAGCCTGACCAGCAAGGGTGAGGCCTGGGGGGCTGCAGGTGGAGGGAACGGCAGGAAGGATCTGTCTCGGAGCCTCTGAGCCAGCGTGCTCACCTGGAAAATGAGGACTGCAGGGAGCTGGTCCCTTAGCCCCTCACGCTCTGAGTTGTGGTGACTCTTTCAGAACCTGGCACGTGTGGTCCCTCTGCCCTCCAGGGGCTTCCCACTTCACCTTGCACTCAAGGTCTTGGCAAGTTCCCACAAACACTGACCACCTTGCCGGTCGCACTCAAACAGGGCCCCAGGGTCATACCTGCCTCAGGACCTTGGCACTGGCTGTTCCACTCTCTCTGCCTGGGAGTTCTTCCCCAGAAAGCCTCCCTCCCCATGCTCCTCGGACCTCACTCAGACACCCACCCTCTGAGAGGCTATCCCCGTTCCCCTGTGTGGCATCACTCAATGCCCACCGTCCCCCATCGTTGGTCCTGCCACATTTGCCTTCCCGGCACCTTCCGCCTCTTGGTTCGGTGGGTGTTCTTGTGTTTAGTGTTGGCCCCCCTCTGGTTAGTTCACAGCTAGCCCAGGACCTGGCGCACACGGGCGCCCCGTGACCCGTGCCTTGTGGGCCCTGAGTCAGGGCTGGTCCTAGGCGACACAGGTGACCTCTGAGGCTAGGCCACAAAAGTCCTCCAGCTTCTGCCCTGGGCTGTCAGAACACCCGGAGCCCTGAGCCACCTCGTGGGAAATGCGGCTTCCTCGTGGCCGCCATGCCGGAGCAACCCATTGGAGAGGCTGTGCGAAGACAGGGAGACGCCGTCTAGATGAGGCACGGAGCAGAGACCAGCGGTCCCCGCGAACCCTGCAGACTCATAGGCAGAGGAAAAGCCCTCCGTTGTCACAAGCCACTCAGTGTTAGAGTTGTTGATTATGCAGCCGTGCTACCGACACCTGAAGGGTGAAGGACTCAAATCCGACCACGCGGCCGGCGTCAGGGGCCCACGCTGCCGGCACGAGGGTCGGATGGACCGCGTGTGCACAGCGTCCACGTGGCCCGGGTGCTATCAACCTGCCCCACGAAAGCGTGCAGCCACGGTCAGCACCGCGTCGGCTCCGTAAACCTCCCAGCGCCTGGACGGGGCCAGAAGGGCTGGAGGCCTCAGCCACCGGGAGGCTGTGGGCGAGCGGAGAAGGTGGCAGGAACCAGGCCTTCGGGGGCTGCTCTGGGTTTCTCTCGGACCAGAGTCGGTAATTAAAACGTAACCGGATGCACATACGATTCACATGGAACAATGCTTTGTTCAAGGTCACGGCAAATTGAAATCACCTGGCAGGAGGGCTAGGGCTGGGAAGGCGCCTGTCCCCGGACTGCGGACTGGGGCTCCAGCTCGGCCTCTGCAGAAGTGAGCTGCAGACGTGGGGACAAGGGGGTGCACGCCTGCAGAGGAGACGGAAAAGTCGGGATTCCAACCCAGAGTGAAGAGACACACAAGTTTGGGAGTGGCCAGGGGCAGAGAGGGCCTTGGTTCCTCGACAGGAGACTCCAGAGAGAGAGGCAAGATCGAGGAGCCCTGAAGGGCACCGCGGATGGACCTGGGAACACAGAGGCGCACCCTGGGAGCTCCCGCCAGGACCCAGGGCAGCCTGGGAACTGGGATTTTCTGGCCGCGTACTCTGGAGGCCAGGCCGCACCCCATCGTGCTGGGCAGTGGCTGCAGAGACAGAGGCCGCTTCAGAGCCCCAGGCCCAGCGACCCCACCGCCCCCTTAGCGTCCTGCCCTCCAGGGGGCAAACCAACCCCCAGGGGCTCACACACTTGCCCCTGTCACTGTCGGAGGCCCTCTCCACTCACACCCAGATCTGTCTGCGAGCGGGCCTATTTCTTCAAATCAACTCTTTCAGGATGTAATTTACGTAAGATAGAAGGCGCCTGTCTTACGTGTGCAGCTTGATAAACTTGGACGCGTGTGTGTGGTCAGGTGAGCCCTGTCCCCGTTGAGATGTGGGACGTTCCATCACATCAGGGACCTGCAGGGGCCCCCTTTGCCATCAGCCCCCACCGTCCCCATCCCTGGCCCCAGGCTCTCACTACTGATTGGCTTTGCTTTGTCTAGAATCTCTTTCATCCTGAGACACAGTACCGGCCCTTGGGTGTCTGGCTTCCTCCCTCAGCACGGTCCCCGGGATGGCTCCTTCTGGCTGCGTGTGCCGTAGCTGGCCCCTCTTTACTGCTGAGTGCCACTCCACTGTGTGGACGTGCCCCGCTGTGTCTGTCCACTCCCCCGTGTGTGGACCCTGGGGCTCCTCCCGGCGTGGGTTGTTAGCAATGAGCAAGTGTTTGTGTGGGGACACAGGTCTTCATTCCCCTTGGGTGACCCCTCAGAGTGAAATGCTGGGTTGAATACGTGTGTGTTTAACGTCATGACAGATGGGGGGGGAGGGTCTGCCGCCCTCGGCTCCCAAGTCCCCGTTCACCACTTTTACGACCCAGGGCTGGTTCGAGACCGGGACCTTTGCTCTCTTTGCCCTGCCTCCTCAAACTCATGACCTCGTCGGCTTAGTTTCCGAGGGTCTGGCTGGGAAGTGCCCATGGGAAGTGACATGTTTGAACCGTGGGGCCTGAGCCTTCCCAAAGCCAAGGGCCCTTGTAATTCTCTGGCCTCCGTGGAGAGTCCAGAACGTTTCATTCACCCGAACGAATCTCATCATTTCGTAAACCCATGAGGACCCTTTACTTCTGAGCAAGGACAGGAGTGTGAGAGGCAGTGTGTCTGGAGGAAGAGTGTGCAGACGGGGGAGCTGGCACGACCAGGGTGGACATCCCTGCTTTCCCAGACGGTGGCTGTTTGACCCTGGTGGGATTACTTGGCCCCTCTGGGCCCCAAGATGCTGGTCCGAAAATGGGAGTGAATGACCCCAGTCACCTTGTGGAACAAAAGTGAAAACGTGCAGAGACCTCGAAACCCGGCCGATGCTCAGCCCATTGTAGCTGTTGCTGGGATTCGACGTGCTTCCCTTTCCAGCAGGCTGTTTTCTAATTAGCAACTAGAATGTGCCTTTACGTTCTCGTTCGGAGGCTCCCTCGGCCACACAGGGCGGGACGGAGCTGGGTTCGGGACTCTTGGGTGCACTTCGTTGGCGACCAAGGGGCCGTGGCTTAATCTTTAGATGGCGTCTGTCGCACTGTCCTGGCAGCGATCTCAGGAGCCCGTCTGAGGAGGGAAGGAAGCAGGCGGGGGGTGTGCAGGGGAACAGCAGAGCAGAGCAAGGGTGCAGGGGCCCCAGCCCGGCCCCCAGGAGCCCTGGAGCGTCTGCAGCACCCAGTCGCTCGGTGGACCCGGACTGTGGCACCTCTCACTCGCTGGCCGTGGGCCACAGGCGGCCCTGATGTTGGGACGAGGCCCACGAGCCCCAGGCCCCTCCAGGCGAGGTGACTCCAGCCATTCTGGAGAGGGAGCAGGTGCATGCAGCCTCTGGAGGAAGGGCGTGTACACGTAGACGTGGGACCCAGGGGTCAGGCAGGCCGCCAGCCGCACCCAACGCCCGTGCCACAGACCCTAACGTAACTTCACAAAAGCAGAGGACCGTGTCAACCTCCTGTTGCTGCTGCAACTACCACCAGCTTGGCGGCTTCAAACAACAGAGATCTGCTCTCACACGGCTCTGGAGGTCAGCCGTCCGGCACCGGCTCTCCGGAGCTGAAGTTAAGGTGTTGGCCGGGCTGCATTCCTTCTAGAGGCTCTGGGGAAGAATTCATTTCCTCTTCCTTTCCTTGCCTTTTCCGGTTCCTCGGAGCCGCCCACGTTGAGCGTGTTGGTAAGCGACACATCAAAGTGCTAGACCGTGGAGACTCCAGCTGGGAAGGAAAAAAAGGAAGGGCAGGAAGGGACTGACCGTCAGGAACGAAGAAGAGAAGTCAGGACACGGAAGCCTCAGCGAGGATGAGGGGTCCCTGCATCGGGGCTGGGGAGGTAGAAGAAGAGCCTGTGGTCCTAGTGGATGTTGGAACCAGTGATTGCAGACGTGGGGCCGATCCATAGTGACGATGCCGGGAAGAGAGACTATAGGGATGAGTGGCTTTGGTCGAGCAGAGACAAAGTCACGGACCAACAGGAGAATCCCAAGGTCGAGGGTTTGGGTGGGCTTCCCACGAGGCCGCCTGCTGCTCCCAGGGTGGACTCTGTTGGAGGACCCCGTGGAAACGCAGCCAAGATGTTTCCTGAAGCATGGAGGTCCGCTGTCTTCTCCACAAACGGGTCCTTAGAGTGTAATCCCTGCCCTGTGACCGTGGTTGGTGGTTTCTGTAAGTGGACAGGGGCGTTTAGGCTCCAGAAGCTCAGCCACCATGAAGCCTTACTTTCTCCTGGTTCTCAGTGCCACAGGGGCAGCCGGGGGCACGGCTTTGGACGAGCAGGTGGACAGGGTCGGTGCTGTCTCCCCCTTACTGGTTCTGCAGCTTTATGACACTCACAGAAGCCCTCTTGTCCCCCGCTTCCTCCCCTTAAAATAAGACAAGAAGAATACCCACGGCATAGGATGATCATGATGGTTAAGAGAGAACATGTCATAAAAATGCCCCCCCCCCGGGGTGGATTTCTGTTCCTGCCTGTACCACACGCACGATGAGAAACATGCTTCGCACCTCACCCCAGTATAACCAAAACCATATTCTTGCCACTTCTGATGTGGTCTGGAATTCTCTATTCTATTCTAGTCTTGTTTATTCTATTCTATTTCATTAAAACACACACACACACACACACACACACACACACACACTGCTTATGAGTCATTCAATTGATTTTACAATCCATTAGCCATAAGTGTTCCAGAACTGTGTTCCCCAAAGTTACCATTTTCTTGACAAGATTCACTTTTCCCTAAGTTTCCGTCTCCTGGCGGAGTGCCCGCTCTTCCCAGGTTGGCAGGGAGAAGCGGGTGGCTAGGGACATCCCAAATCCGGACAAAGTGGGTGAAAGGTGATAGCCCTAGAAAGCAGTCACTTTGTGTCGCGACTTCTTTTCATTCGTTCAGTTAATAAATGCAAATATTTTCTACGTTAAAGAAAGGGACACTCTGAGGACCACCCGTTCTTGGAAGTCTAATTTAACAAGTGGCCCCGAACTAGCAGTCCTCAGCTTTGCAGCTCAGCAGGGCCACCCCCAGGGTCAGAGCTGGGTCACACCCTAGACCCATGGATTAAGTCAGAGCCCAGGGGTGGGGTAGAGTCAGGAGGAGGGCTGGTTGTTTTTAAGGCTCCTGGTGATTCCCGTTGGCACGACAAGCAGGAAAGGCACTTAGGGGTCTGTTGAAAATGCAGGTTCTGACCATTCAGAGGGTCTGGGTGGGGCGGGGGCTGCGTTTTCAGCAAGCTCCCAGGTGATGCCGTCAGCCCTGGGACCCCACCATAAGCATCGGGGTCTTAGACCCTGGCTGAACACAAGAAGCTTTGGGGAGCTTTAAGACCCCACCCCGGACGAATTGTTCGTGAGTCTCTAGGAGTCCAAAGGCGTCTGTATTTTTCAGATGCTCTGCAGTCGGTTCTAACGTGCTTCAGTCAGAGCGGAGAGTGGCTACTCCAGTGGGTACAAACACGCCCGGGAGCCCCCGGCTTTGAATCTCATCCCTGGCCGCGGGGCCTTGGGTGAGTCCCTGTGCTCTGTGAGCCTCAGTTTCCTCATCGGTGACAGGGGGGTGGTACGTGCTTCCTGGGGCCTTGACTGGGATTCAGGCTCGGTCAAGAGCTCTGGTGGCAGGTGGCCACCTGTTTTTACTCTCTGGGATGAGATATGTGAGGACCATCCCAAGAAGACTCTGTCCCCGTGGCACACGGAGCTCAGGCTGCAGAGGGGCAAAAGGACCCCTGGCGGCCTGGCCCACAGTCTGGGCAGGGCCTTGTGGAGAGGGTCCCTGTCCCCATAGCATCTCTGGGGTCCTCCCAGGCTCCGTCCCAGCTCTGCCACTTCCCCACCTCTGAATGTCCCAGGGCCTCCCCGTCCAGGAAGGAGAACGGTCTGTTGAACAATCAGTTCCTTCCTAACTTTGGGTTCAAAAGACTGAGGCTCAAACCCCAGGTCTGCTGTGTGACCTTGGGCAAGTAACTTAACCTCTCTGGGCTCCCTTCCTCATCCACATACGACAGGAACGATAAGACACAGCAGTCACCGTTGAGGATCGAAGGAGGCATTCTACACACACAGTAAACAGCACGGCTAGAACTGTGCCAGGCTTTAATGAAACAGGTATGACAGAATGGGCAGGAGAGGGGTGCAAGACGGAGAAACGAGAACAACAGTTTCACCTTTTGAGAAAAGCAAACAGCGAACTGCTCTCATGGAAATCTGCTTCCCCGCTGCGACAGGGCCGCCTTCCAGTCCCCTGTCTCAGTGGGAAGGGCCGCCCTCTCGAGCAACGAGTCCCGAAAACTGCACTCAGGGCTATCGGTGCCGAAATGGGCTCCCGGCCTCCGGGAAGTCAGGCTCAATCCAGTCTGACCAGACCCGGGGTGTTTTCCTGGGTGCTGGGGATTGTCTAGACGTGGCCTGGCCGTGTCCGAGCATGTGAAACAGGGCTGTGGGGCCTGACGGCTGTGCTTGGCAGTGGGCTGGGCCGAGGGCTTGGAGCCGGGACGGCAAGGATGACGAGGTGCTGAAATCTCCCCGAGGGTGTCGTATCAGATGGTCCGGCTGCCAGCTCTGGGCTCTGGGCTCCAAGCTTGGCAAGCGCATCCTCAACAACCGATGGAGAGATAAGGCGGCGGACAGGACATGGGGCGAGGGAGTCATCCCTCCCCAAGTGAGCCAGCGTGGGAAACGGGAGGGTCCCCAATTACACTCACGTCTCTGCTCCAGGGGTGAGACCAACAGCCTAGTAATGAAGAGTGGGGTGCTGACGTCACGTGTAATGTGTGTGGACCTTGCTTACATCCTGACTTGAATAGATGATGGCTGGCTGGAGATGATAGATGATAGACAGAGGATGGATAGATAGATAGATAGATAGATAGATAGATAGATAGATAGATACAAATGGGTGGATAGATAGACAACATCCATATATTGGATGGATGGATGGATGGATGGATGGATGGATGGATGGAGGAAGGGAGGGAGGAAGGGATGGATGGATGGGCGGATGGATGGGTGGGTGGATGGAGGGAGAGAGGGAGGAAGGGAGGGATGATAGAGGGATGAAGGGAGGAAGGGAGGGATGGATGGAGGAATGGATGGATGGATGGAGGAAGGGAGGGATGGATGGAGGGAGGGAGGGAGGGATGGATGGATGGATGGAGGAAGGGAGGGATGGAGGGAGGGATGGATGGATGGAGGGAGGAAGGGAGGGAGGGATGGAGGGAGGAAGGGAGGGAGGGATGGATGGATGGGTGGATGGATGGAGGGAGGGAGGGAGGAAGGGAGGGATGGATGGAGGGAGGGATGGATGCATGGAGGGAGGGAGAAAGTGAGGAAGGGAGGGAGGGATGGAGGGAGGGAGGGATGGATGGGTGGATGGATGGATGGAGGGAGGGAGGGAGGAAGGGAGGGATGGATGAAGGGATGGAGGGAGGAAAGGAGGGATGGATGGAGGGATGGAGGGAGGAAGGGAGGGACTGATGGGTGGATGGATGGATGGAGGAAGGGAGGGATGGAGGGAGGGAGGGATGGATGGATGGAGGGAGGGAGAGAGTGAGGAAGGGAGGGAGGGATGGAGGGAGGAAGGGAGGGAGGGATGGATGGATGGATGGGCAGATGGATGGATGGGTGGATGGATGGAGGGAGAGAGGAAGGGAGGGATGATAGAGGGATGGAGGGAGGAAGGGAGGGAGGGATGGGTGGATGGATGGATGGAGGAAGGGAGGGATGGAGGGAGGGAGGGATGGATGGATGGAGGGAGGGAGAGAGTGAGGAAGGGAGGGAGGGATGGAGGGAGGAAGGGAGGGAGGGAGGGATGGATGGATGGGCAGATGGATGGATGGGTGGATGGATGGAGGGAGAGAGGAAGGGAGGGATGATAGAGGGATGGAGGGAGGAAGGGAGGGAGGGATGGGTGGATGGATGGATGGAGGAAGGGAGGGATGGAGGGAGGGAGGGATGGATGGATGGAGGGAGGGAGAGAGTGAGGAAGGGAGGGAGGGATGGAGGGAGGAAGGGAGGGAGGGATGGATGGATGGATGGGCAGATGGATGGATGGGTGGATGGATGGAGGGAGAGAGGAAGGGAGGGATGATAGAGGGATGGAGGGAGGAAGGGAGGGAGGGATGGATGGATGGGTGGGTGGATGGAGGGAGGGAGGGATGATAAAGGGATGGAGGGGGGAAGGGAGGGATGGATGGAGGGATGGAGGGGTGGATGGATGGATGAAACAGTGTGTAGACAAGGTAATGGATGATATCAACACAGATGATAGATGACGTAGATACAGTTTTGGATGACATAGACAGATATAGATGAGGCCATTTGAAAATTTTGAGCAGTAACTGCACATTTTATTATTTTGAAGAGTTACTGTTTATTTTTAGGTGTCCAGAGAGTAGACTCAGACAGGGCCTGGCCAGTCAACATCATTCAGGTAGATAAAGGGCACATGCTGAAGAGAGAAGCCTCCACTTCACTCTGGAAAGTCTAGGATCTGAACAAATTAGCAGGGAAGAAGCAGATCAGACCAGGTCATCATTGACTGCAGGGTTTGCTCTCTGCCAGGCGCTTGCCTTGGTGTCCGGGAGCAAAGACCAGCGGCCTCGGGTCCCCCTGTCCAACACAGAACCCACCGGCCAAGCAGGGCTATTTAAATTAAAATCATTAACACTGGATGAAAATAAACACTCGGCTCTTCGGTCACACCAGCCACATTTCGAGTGCTCCGATAACCACATGTGGCGACCACACGGGACGGTGCGGTTCTAGAACATTCCTTGGTTGCAGAAAGTTCTCCTGGACGGCACTGTTGTGGGGAGTGGAGGTCTGAGAACAGATGCAGCTGGTGTGAGGGCAAGGAGCCAAGGGGTGTCGCCAGCACCACGAGTGAGGCCGATGGCGCTGTGCGTGCAGCGGGGTGGAGGGGAGCTGCCCCGCCTCTGTTCCCCTCTGGGAGCCCAGGAACAGTCCCCGTGCTCCCAGAGCTGACCTCTAGTGTGGAGAGTCGCATTAACGGGCTAACCTGCTTTATTCTTGCTAACCAGCCCACCAGCTTCCCACTGCTGACAAGCTCCTGAGTTAGTCCCTCACTGTGTCACGGGGTGGGGGGTGGGGTTGGCGCGGGTCCGCGGCTGCTACCTCCGCTGCAGTACATTGTCTGTGCATGTCCTTTCGTGCCTCCCCGCGTCTCCGTTCCCGGACGCCCATCTCGCTGTACCCAGCACGCCAAGCCGGCAATGCCCCCGGTTGCCCTGCAGTCAGGGACAACCATAAACAGCCTTGAGCCTACAGCCCAGTTAAGGCTCACCCCTAACAGCTCGAGGTGCTTCCCCCAGCTGGCCGAGACCGGAGCCCCGATGCCCCGACTGTCGGCTGGCTGCTGACCCCCGTTCCCCAGACAGGTGCAACTGAACCATTCCATGTCGACGTTTCGGTATTTGCCGGTGACAGAAGGAAACCAGGGACGGGCCTTTCCAAATGGGCCATGTGACTGTGGCGCTAAATGGCATGTCTGGGGCCAGGGACGGCGCCTCTCTGGGGGAGGGCCACGTGTTCGCCCAGCGGGGACTCAATGCCCACATCTCAGGTTTCAGATGACCCTCAGATCTTGTCATTTTCGGAGGCTAGAGCCCCGAGAGGAAACAAAGACACACCCTGAAATCCCACCACACTCCCACATTTTCTGTTTATGTTTCCAGACTTTCTCTCTTACAGATAGAAATTCATGAACGTAAGTGTGGGTGTGTATGTTTGTATGTTCTCTTATGTACGCGATTGTAAAAATGCTCTTTGGGACCCTCCCCCCCCCCCCCACATAATGTATCATGATAACTTCTTGGCATCAGTAAAGGTAATAGCAGTGTCATCCCTTTAATGGCTCTGCTATATTCCATTAGACGCATACATCGTATTTATTAAGCATGTGTGTCCTTTAAGAGCGTGTTTAACTACAGCAGACAACGGAAAACTCACTACAGCGGCTTTAAGAAATGAGATTTGGGGCTTCTGCGTGGCTCAGTCAGTTAAGCGCCTGATGCTTGATTTCCGCTCAGGTCATGATCTCACATTTCGTGGGATCAAGCCCCGAGTCGGGCTCTGTGCTGACAGCACGGAGCCTGCTTGGGATTCTCTTTCTCCCCCAATCCCACCCCCTGCCCCTCCCCTGGTCTCTTTCTCAAAATAAATAAATAAACTTCAAATAAATAAATAATCAGTTTCATTTTCTCACAAGACCAGAAGGCTAGAGGAGACAGTGTGGTCAGTGGTCCAGCACTGTTGGTAGACAGATCCCGTGTCTCTGTGGTTTTCTCTGCCACGCCTCATGACACGCAGAGTGACTGCAGCTCCAGACATCATATCCATATTCAAGATAAAAAGAAGGGTGAAGGGGGAAATTTAGTGAAGACCAGAAAAGCATCCCATAAATCCTCCTAGAAGACTTGTTTTCATGCCCTCAGCCAAGAAGGGCTCCCCCAGCCTCTAGTGACTTCAAGGCAGGTGGCGGAGGCGGTGGGGGGGGGGGGGGATTGGTGGGCTGATAAAGCCTATTTGACCGGTGGCCTTTATAGCAGGAGATGGAAAGGGGACGAGGAACCTGACGCAGATTCCTGCATGGCTCAGTGGGCCATCTCCAAGGACCTGTCCAGGTTTTCGCCCTGAGACTCAAGCTGAAGAAGCAATACCTCTTGTCATGCGGAGGCTGGACGTTCCACAGGGGATGATGGGAAATACCCCTTGAGAGCTCAGCTGGGAGCCCTCGCCCACGGCATGGGGATCACGTTCCCCACGGGAAGCTGGGGCCAGGGCAGGAAGTCAAGGCAGAATGCGGACACCCGGGCTACAGGGAGGCGTAGGGCTTGGACCGAGAGAGAGACCCCGCAGACAGCGGGAGCAGGGGCGTGAAGGCAGGGCTCCGGGAGGCCTCCCAGAACTGAAGCCACGTAACATCAAGATGGTCCTTTTTCCTGGGTTTTGAGAAAACAATATGGCGACTCCAAAGGTCACATGGGCGACTTCTCACCATCCAGGGGAAGAAGGTGCTTCTCTTACCGCTCTGCTGTCTTAGATTGAGACTGTGTTTGTCCCGAGAGTCAAACAGGAAGAGGCACTCCCAAGTTCTGGGAGCCCTCTGGCTACCCTGCCAACACGTGGACGCTTGGCAAGGCTGAGCACGTCAGCCCGTGTGCTGTGGGTAGATTGGGATTGTCCTTGGGACCGAGAGATGGCGGAGGTGACATGACCAGTTACTGCAGGCTCTGAACTGGCAGCTCGTGTTCAAGGGGCCGTGCTTTACTTGTTCCGTGAGGACCATAGCAGCTGAAGGTAATTAGACACGGCCAAGAGTTTTGTTAAAAACAAAAAAACAAAAAAAAAAAAAAACACAAAAAAGGGCGCCTGGATAGCTCCGTCAGTTAAGCCGACAACATCGGCCCAGGTCATGATCTCGCGGTTCGTGAGTTCGAGCCCCGCGTCGGGCTCTGTGCTGACCGCTGGGAGCCTGGAGCCTGCTTCGGATTCTGTGTCTCCCTCTCTCTCTGCCCCTCCCCCACTCACGCTCTGTCTCTCTCTCTCTCTCTCTCAAAAATAAATAATAACCATTGAAAAAAAGCTTTTAAAAACCCAGCTGTGAATGTAGGTAGCTGTAAAAGTGTCACATGTTAGGTAGGGTGTGGGATAAGGAAATCCATTTGGGAGTGCCCGCTGAGGGACGCAAACTTTGTGAGGGGCGTGACAGTTATGTCCAGTAAGTAGCTTTTAAGGAAGCCCCTATTCTCTGACTTAAAATTCTTCTTCAGGAAGTTTATCCTGAGAAACACTCTCCTAATAACCACACAAGGATTTTCACCGTGGCTCCATCCGTGACAGCAAGCCACTGGAAACAAGCCAAATGTTCGCCGACAGGGGCTTGGTTACATAAACTACAACCCAAAGGAAAACCCTACAGCCATTAAAGAGTGAAAGACCCGTGTATAAGCATGGAGAATGCCCAAAGTCTATCATTAAGTGAAAAAGAAGGAATAAAACAGTAAGGTCCATCCTCATTTTTTATTAAAAAGAAAGAAAAATAACATAAAGCTGGGCATTCACGTAAATAGCCTCCAAAATCTCTTCACGTGATGACCCTGAAAGCGGGAACCGACCCTCCCTACGTTATAAATGTAATATTATTTTTAAAACTTTAAAAACTATGTTGCTCGTTTATTTAAGAGCATGTTTAAATAAAATATAAGTGGATAAAAAATAATTAGCATAAAATTACAGTTTAAAATCCCGGAAAGTGACTTGAATGAACAATTTAAGAAGTAAAATCTGCTATGCGTCTGTAATGCTTGAACTTTTTGCAAATACATATTAATTTTCATTGATTAATTTTTTAATTAATTAAAATAATTAATTTTGCTGTTGGGGTGGAGGGAAGTATTTTAAATAAAGTAAACTACCAAAGCGTTTTTTTTGAAACTCAGCTGCTAGTTCTGTGTAGAAGTTTGGAGAGATTATTTTATTATTATTAAGAGTTTATTTTACTATTATTCTCCTGGATGCAGGTTTCCTCTCTGCTAACAGTAAGACATAGCAAATATTTGCATTCTCTTCACTTTGCAGAGAGCAGGAAGGATACCCCAGACACCCTCTCTAAGTGCTTTGAATCCAGTTTAAGTAAAGAAGTGTACCAAGTTTACCAGAGTCAATAGCCTATGTGCTACGTTGCTTTCTAATTCTTTTTTGTGAAAAGTGATTAAGCAGCTCTGGTAGGAGCCTCTCCCGGGCTGCAGTGGGACACCTTCTCACTGTGTCCTCGCAGGGTGAAAGGGGCTGGGAGCCCTGTGGGGTCCCTGTCACTAGAGCAGTCATCCCATTTGTGATGGCCCCATCCCCACCGCCTAATCATCTCTCAAAGGCCCCAAGCCCTTACACCACCCCTTTGAGACTCGGGATTTCAATATGGGAATCTGGGAGGATACAGCATTCACACCATAACCCCATCTGTTACCTCCGCTTTCCCATCTGTTGGCTCTACTGACAGTCAGAAACTGCCCTCATGGAGGCAGGATGGCTGCCTAAGCTCCTGCCTTGCATCCTATCTCCTTAAGCTCCCCCAGGCAAACGGAGAAATTCCTTACCCAGTGGCCCATGACCACTGAGTCTCTTTGATTTAAATGGGTTCATATCCATCCCTGACCCCAGCCCTCTGGCAGGAGGCATATGAGCTAACCGTCTCGTTGCCCACCCTGAATCCCCAGGCCACTTCTGGACACAAACATAAAGCAGCCGACCCAAAGGGAATGGACTGAGTGTAGGGGAGGGATGGCGCCCGTGGAAGATCACAGCGCTGCCGCCAGGAGATAGAGTACAGACCCCGAGCAGGCAAAGGCACAGATGTCAGTCCTGTCCGTGGGGCACACGTTCAGCCTCCGGTGGTGTTAGAAGCGTTTGCCGGATGTCGCCTGGGGGCTAGACGACAGATCCAGGATTCTCCCGGCTCCCGGCTGCAGAGCTCTGTCTGCTGCACGCGTGCCGCCCATGGGAAACTCTCCCGTGACCTTCGGAAGGCAGAAGCCACTCCCGCTTTGCTGGCATCCTCAGAGGATTCGCGGGCTTTGGCACAAGGGAGTTTCTGTGACGGTCCCTGTGTTCCCTTGCCATTCTGGGCAGCAGCACCAACCTGTTGAGTCTTTGAATTGCACTTAGGGTAACAAACCCAAAGGCTGGGTCCAGCCTGTCCTGATTCCACACACCGCCCCCCCCTCCCCGGGGTTTCCGGAGGCTTTGAAAACACCCAGTTCCCTACACTGAGTCCCTGTCTTTGAAATACTTGGAGTGGCTTGTTTTCCTAACCAGATTCCGACTGTAACGTTGCACTTTGGTGGAAGATTTTGAGAAGCCCTAATCTATCCAAAGTTCTCTTTTTCTGTTGAGAAAACCGAGGCCTGCTCTGTGTGCCAGCTTGCAGGCTTTCTAAGTACCACGTCACCAGCCACATGTGGCCACTGACCTTTCAGTGAGTTAAATTGTATGGGTTTTAAAACTCAGTCCCTCCGTCGCTCTCCCCAATGTGGCCCGCAGCTGCCCAAGCGGAGAGCACTCACGTGGGGTACAGAGAACATTTCCATTATCACGGAAGGTTCTGGACAGTGCTGCTCTAGGCACTCGTCGCATAAATCTCTGCCGCTAACAACGTTAATTTTCTTCTTCATAAGCAGTAGCACGAGAAAGACAACTTAGTTGAGACCATTTGTATGACAAATGAAGAAACAGAGGCCAGATTCAAAGAGTGGCTCAAGGTTACCAGGGACTCAGTGAGCCCCAATCCTACTTCCCTTCTGCGACTTGAGTCACCGTCATTCAGACCAAAAATGTGTATGTTCGTGGGGCACCTACCTGGCCGGCTCCGTTGGGGGAGCATGCGACTCTTGATGTCAGGGTTGTAAGAGCCCCACGCTGGGTGTAGAGATGACCTAAAAATAAGATCTTAGGGGCACCTGGGTGGCTGAGTCAGTTAAGTGCCCAACTTCGGCTCAGGTCGTGATCTCATGATTCATGAGTTCGAGCCCCACATTGGGCTCTGAGCTGACAGCTCAGAGCCTGGAGCCTGCTTGGGATTCTGCTTGGGATTCTGTCTCCCTCTCTCTCTGCCCCTCCCACACACACTCTCTGTCTCTTTCTCTCTCAAAAGAATGTTTACTGTGTACATTCATGTCAATAACACTAATCTTAAAAAGAGCGGTAAGAGGGGAAAAAAGCAGGCAGATATTCTTACGAATAACCCATCAGCATTGACTTTGCAATGGACTCAACCAGCTGCTTTTCATAGAATATGGTGCTAGTTTTTTTTTTTTTTTTTTTTTTGATTTCCCAAATTAGACCACATTTTGCGCCGGATTCAGATCCCAAGATTCTAAATGGAACGTTAAAAGTGACCTGTGTTGACTTGTTCTCAAAGAGCCAGGGAATCACAGCCAACGTTCATTCTGTGAATCGCAAGACACGTCTGTTTTCTGCAAGTTGGTCACTTGGGGGATAATATCCCTTTCTGATAAAAAGGACTTAACTGGGAGAATTTTTCCCAATCACTGTGGGAACGTGTTTTCTTGCAAAGAGCCACGAGGATTGTAGAGGCCAGACTAGTTGTTTCTCAGGAAACGTTTCCTCCTTGTGTCTTCCTGGAAAGAACGCGCCGGCTCTGACCACCTGGGTGTCCGGGGGGAGGCTGAAGAATTGTTCAGAGACGCCGTGTCTGTGGTCTCTGAAATGAAAGTTGCAAAACGAGAGAGAACACTGAACAGAAGCAAATGTGCTTTTCCTCAACACAAGGTTTCCTCCCCCAGAACGGCATCAGACTGTCGGAAGCTGGGCACTGTTCCAGAGGTTAGAGACAGGGCCAAAACACATCATTTTAGCTTTCTCGGATGGCCATTTCTGTCTCTGAAATGTTAAATCCCGTCTCCCCACAGTTGCAACAGTCCATCCCTCAAGTGCAGCCCGGCGGGGAAGCTCTTAGCTCTTTGGTCTCTGGACGCGGGAGACTGAGACACGAAAACCGCCATCAGGTAGGTGCCCCCCAAGGCCGTGCCGCTGCCCGTGGCCTCCCCGAGAAGGCTTTGCTCCCAGAGACCCACCGACTCTGGCCCCAGACTCCCCGAGTGGGAAGCAAGGTGGTGGAGGGGTGCTGGGGCACAGCAGGGCCTGCTCACACACGCCAGCTTCGCCCGGACAGGCTCCGGGGTGCAGGGGAAGTGTGTCCGGTGGGAGCGTCGGGTGCAGAGGTGCCCCTGGGCCCCCGTTTGCCGGCCTGGTATCGACAGTACCTGCAGTCTGGTCCAGTGTTTTAGGATTTGCTCTCTGACTCGCACAGCAAACCCTGCCCGTCTCTCGCAGTCATAGGAAGGTCCACGTGCCTGCCTGGTGAGAGGGAGCAGAAGCCCAAGCGGAGGGCACTGATCTGGGGGGAGTTTGGAGCTAAGCATACCCTTCCTCCAGCCGCTGGAGTTGGGGGGGCTTCCTGGGGGGCCTTGAAGGCCACCTGTACTGAGGCAGGGGCTGCCCAAGAGCCCACATCCTGTCCAGGAAGAGCAACCCCCTCCCACCCCAGAGCAGCCCGCAGCCAACTGTGAACTAGAATCAGGGGCTAAATACCTCCTCGTCCAGTGGGTGGGGTGACTCCAAGGCATGTTCTAGAATCTCTGAAGGCCCCCGGTGTTGCTGAATCCAGTGTCCTCAGAAGTCACCCCCTCATGAATGCATGTCTGTTGCCCCTGTCCCTTCCTTGCCTCACTCCCCCACTCCCCTACCAGTGCTTCCTGGGGCCACACCCAATCCTTGCCTCAGGCTCTGCTTCTGGGGAACCCAAGTTCAGACACATATCTTATGATTGAAGGGATGTTGGGGCAGTTCCGTCTTCCCTACAATATCTCCTGTCACAGGCCTCTCTCTTACTACTGAATTACGTCACTAGAGATTCATGCCTGTGGGATTTCAAGACTGGGGTCTGGTCATTTGCTCCGGCAATCCCCCTTCTGGGTACACCCAAAAGAAATGAAAGCAGGGTCTCAAAGAGATATTCGCACCGCCCATGTTCGTAGCAGCGTTATTCGCAATAGCCAAAAGGTAGCAGAAACCAGCATCCATTGACAGATGAGTGGATAAGCAAAATGTGGCCTTCCCATGCAACGGAATATCATTTAGCCTTAAAGAGGAAGGGAATTCTGTCACCTGCTACAAGCTGGGTGGACCTTAAGGACATCATGTTCAGTGAAAGAAGCCAGTCACAAAGAGGACAAGAATCACACCTGGTTCCACTAATACGAAATCCCTACAGACAGAGGGAAGGTGGTGGGTGCCAGGGGCTGGGGTGGGGAGAATGGGGGGTTAGTGCTTAATGGGGACAGAGTTTCTGTTTGGGATGACGGGAAAGTTCCGGAGATGGATGGTCGCACGGTACTGTGAAGGTATTAGCACCGCTGAACCGCACATTTAAAAATGGTGAAGACGGTAAATTTTATGTCGTACGTATTTTACCAAAATGTATACAAGTCTAAGAAACTGAGGCGCCTGGGTGGCTCAGTGAGTTAAGCATCTGACTTTTGATTTGAGCTCAGGTCACGGTCTCACGATTCAGGAGTTCGAGCCCCGCATCTGGCTCCGCACTGACAGTGTTTGGCATTCTCTCTCTGCCTCTCTCTGCCCCTCCCTGCTCATGTTGTCTCCATCTCTCTCTCTCTCTCTCTCTCTCTCTCTCGCGCGCGCGCGCGCGCGCGCTTTCAAAAATAAATGAACTGTAAAAAAAATAAAATAAAATAATAAAAATACTAAAAGCCTAAGAAACTAAGACTGAGGTCTGGAAATAGACAGACCGCGGCGGAGGCATCCCTTCCGCACCAGGAATGTGGTGGCGAGGGGCACATCCCGGCAACTGGTCACCACGGCACAGGCCCTGGGTGACCTCTGGGGCTCCCTTGACCTCCTCTCCCATCATAAAGCCCCACCGGTCCCCCGCTCACCTACGTCCTACGCGCTCTGGGCCCCTCGGGAGACCACCGCTGCCGTAGGGTGTGCTGGGCCCGCCCACACTTTCCCACACGTCCCCGGAGCTCAAGGCCAAGGCCCCCGCATCTCGGAGATTCCCACGTGACCCGCAGGCTGTGTTCACAGGCGCAGACACACTCACACCCCCCACCTGCACCCTCGCTCACCGGACCCTCCTGTAAACTGACTCACCTTCGCTGGACAAGACCCCCTTTACGAGCAACTTCATGTCCCCCCTACCAATGGAAAGCCCAGCGTAGAGCCAGCAAGAGAAGAATAACTGTGGGAATAAAATCCACAAAGACCAAACAGTGCGTCCCGGCCCTAACCGGACGCCCAGCAAAGGCTCTGAGCTGAGGCTTGTCTGTCTTCGTCACATCGGGGGTCGGGAGTGTTGAGAGAGGGGTGAAGACAGAGCAGGGCCGCTCGACAGGCGTCCTCTCCCACGGTCAGGCTGGCAGCGAGAGGGGACAGGAAGTGACTCCTGCGTTGCCCACACACGCGCACCTCGCGTGAGGCCTCGTGTCCACCAAAGCCACCTTCAGGAGTCCCCGTAGAACGAGGCTCACAGCTTGGAAGACGCTCATACCCCTCCGCAAGGGCACGCGGGTTTTAGCTGCCGTGCCTGGCCGCGCCCTGAGGATCCCACGGGGCATGCCCTGCGAGAGTGCGCCTCCAGCCCCGCAGGGAAGGCACTGTGATCGATTAGCAATGTCTGCCCAGTGCACAGGAGGGGGGGGTGGCGGAACGTGTGCCCCAAATCCTCGGCAGGCTCTCGTGATCTGGCCCAGCCTCCCTCTCCAAGCCCACGTCAGGCCACCTCTCCCTGCCTCAGAGCGTTCACTCCGGCAGCTGGTTTGGGGCCGTGTTTGAGCACTCCTCCTGACAGCCCTGGGGACAAGGTTCAAGGCTGGCCCAGGGTCACACGGCTGAGAAGCCGCACAGCTGCTGAGGCCCCCGCCGGGGGCTCCTGGCCCCAAATCCGCGCTCCGCTGCCCGGCCAGAACACACAGCGAAATCGAGCCCTGCGACCTCGCGAGCCCTGCCACCGGGACCCACGACGCATGGCAGGAACTGAGTCAGCTTACGTCCGCCCCGCCGTCGGTCAGCTGCCTCGTCCTGGGGCACGGCTGTACCATCTGAGTAGACACAACAAACTTTTAATAACTCTACACAACTCTAAACCAGAAGTGTATTTTTACTCCTGTGAGTCAGCCATTTATTTGTCAATAGAGGCCAGTAAAGGCAAAGGCCCAGGGGCCATTTATAAACAGACCGTAGCCCCTGGAGGCATCCCAGGGGACGTCTAGAAATGCGCTTGTCGCTGAAAACCATCCCCGGGAACAGAAAGGCTGGGACGGCCGTCTGGCTGTGGCCTTGCTGGAGGTACCAAGGGCTGAGGGGTGCTCTAACGACCGAGCGCACGGGTCTCAGGAACACCCCCCTTCGAGGGATGCACGGGGACCCAGCGATTTGCTCTACTGACCCTCAGCTTTGCCCTCTGCCAGGTGGGCACGGGGCTTTGGGAGGCCTGGAAGGGTTCCAGGACTGAAGGAGCGGTGCGCGGGTGTCGTCCGTGAGGGTGGTGCGGATGTTGGCAGCAGCCGTGGCGACGGTGTGCCCGGAGGGGGGTCGGGCAGCGTTCCCTCCTCCACAAACGCCGGCTGCATTCGCCCGACACCCGCTGCGTGCCAGGTGCTTCCCGTGCGGCGAGGGAAGAGCAGGAAGCCTTTGGGGAGAGTGAGAAGCGGAGGCAGGGGCCCTGCCTCACAGGACGCTGCCCGGCAGACCCAGCAAGGCCACACGGGGTCCCCGTGACCGCCCCGTGGTCCCTTCCTGAGCACATACCCGACAGACCTGAGGGCCTCCGTCCTGCAAAAAGATGTGTGCGACAGCACTCTTAGCCACAGTACTCGTGATGGGACTGCGCACAGCCCAAGCATGGGTTAGGAAAGCACAGATAAATAGATGGTGGTATATTCGTGCGGGGGAAGGGTCCGTACATGGGAACAGCACGCTGCAGCGAGCAAGGAACCCCTGGTGCACACACCTACGTGGATGTGTCGTTGCGTAACACCGACAAAGAGAAGCTGGACGCACACTGTACGACCCCCGAGCAAGGGAATGACGGGCACGAGTGAACAACGTTTTCGTGCAAACAGCGGTTACCTCTGGGGCGGGCGTGTTGACTGGGGAAGGGCTCGAGGGAACCTCTCGGGTGGCGGAAACGGCGCGTAGAATTCTCCGGGGGGCGATGGAGCGTGCGCGTGTGTGAGAGTTTGTGCGTGCACCACCTGCGTGTGTGTTGTGAAGACGAAGACATAATCGCAGAAATGTCAAGGCTGGAAAGTCTCTGAGAGGCCACTCTGTGACCCGGGGTGGCAGATCCAACCGTCCCCGGGGGTCCGGAAGGTAGTAAGAGTGGTCCGGCATAAGGCGATAGACACTGGGCTGCGAGAATTGCCACCAACAATAAGATCTCTGACACACAGTGTGCTTGGAAATCTTGCTGAGCCAGAGAAAACAGCCCACGCTTGCCTGGCCTGGGCCGCTGGCGACAAGTCTGGGTCCTCTGTGGAGTCCTTGGTCTGGCGGTCTGGAGACACAAAGGGACCCACCCACGCTGGCACGGCTAAGTGATACACAGCAGACCAAGAGGCCCCACCCCACCCCACCCCCCCTCGAGGCAAGTACTCAGCAAACGATGCTTGGTCAAATTAACTATTCATTCCTTCTTGGGCCACACCAAAGGGATGCTCTGAGAAAGAAATGATAAATATGAAAACACTTTTAGCAGGGTTATCAAAACGCGGGGGGTTTGTGGGCACAGTGCACCGCCGGAGGCTGGACGCGGGCAGGGCTCATGCAGATCCTGCCGTAAGGTGGGCCATCGCAAAGCAGTGAGGCCCGTCCAGAATCTGCAAATTACACCTTATGAGAAGGGGGTAATTCTCATACCCCCTTGAGAATTGGTATTCTCAAGGTGGGGGCGGGGGGGGGGGGAAGAGGGGAGGAAATCAGTCACTGACATGATACGGTATGAAATTTAGAAATTTTTGCTGCCAATTCGTGATCAGGGTGGTGTGGATTTTTTAGGAACTCTTCCTTATGTTTTGGAGATGTTTGCCAAAATATTTAAGAATGAAATGGCATGAAGTCCAAGATTCATCTCAGAATCAAGATTGGCACCGAGAGGGAGAGAGTCATTGCTAAAGCCTGGGGTGGGGAGGCATTCTCTGCCCTCCTACATGTCTCAACCTTTCCTTCATAAAAGGTTTAAAGTAATTCAGACTCCATCAGCTCTACTCCATTAAAAAAAAATAATTCAGGGGCGCCTGGGGGGGCTCAGTCCGTTACGCGTCCGACGTGGGCTCAGGCCATGACCTCGCGGTTTGTGGGCTCGAGCCCCGCGTCGGGCTCTGTGCGGACGGCTCAGAGCCTGGAGCCTGTTTCGGATTCCTCTCTCCGCGCCTCTCTCTGCTCTACTCACACTCTGTCTGTCTCAGAAATAAATAAACATTAAAAATAAATAAGTTAATAATAATAATAGTAATTCAGACTTCATAAGCAGGTTAGCAGTCACTCCTAAGTGACATCCCTCTCAGTGTGGGAACTCAAAAATGTGTGCCAGGCATTCCTCTGTCCCCGGGGAAGAGTCAGGGTGTCAGGAGGGCTGTGTCGTCCCTGCCACTCCCCTGGCCCGTGAGCGGGCTCCCGACGCCAAGGCCGCGGGACACGGGTCCTACCTGGAGGAGACGGGACCTCAGAGGAGGGGGACTTCGCCCGCTTCGCAGCCCGCTGAGAACTCAGAGTCTCCAACTGTGAACCCAACACGAGCCTTTTTTCGGCTGGTGAGCTCATTTACGCTTGGCAGAAGGCAACATCTCATTTCAAAGCCGGGAAGGGAAGGCTTTGAAAAGATTTAAAGCCCCTCCGACGTCTCCTTGGACATCAGATGGCTTTTTTGAAACAAGGTTTCGATGAGTGAAGAGCAAACAGATCAGAAACACATGCATTAAATTCCCCTTCAAACCCACACGGGTTTTAAAATGGAGGGGAAAGGGGCGTGGCAAATGTCCTTTCGGTTTTACGAAAGCCCGTGCGTTTTTAAAACCGGGTGAGGTGGGCAGCAAATCCAAAAGGCGGCCGCATCCATTCGGTCCTCAGGGCGGGTCCAAGGAGGGGACCTCCTGAAGGTGCTGGCGGGAGCACCAGGCGGAGGTGGGCGCCAGCTTCCCCCCTCCTCCATCCCGCATCCATGGGCCAGACTATCCGCGGGCTGTGTGCTGGAAGCTTCCTCCGAGGGGGCCCGACAGTGGTTCTGGGCTTTGCAGTTACCCGTTCTCCTTGGTAACTGCATTCGAGGAAATTAAAGGAAATTGCAGCGGGCAGCATTTCCATTTTGTTGTGGTCTCCAGCCCTAATCAGAGGTGCCCTCCGAATCCCCCCTCGCAGCCATCGATGAGAAACGAATACGGTTCCCACAGAAGGAAGTAACTGGGTCCCTGCTCTATGTGCCTGACATGGGGCACCTGCCTCAGGCTCTGAAGAAACACAAAGTGCGTGTCCTTTGAGATTCAGAGTCCGGACCCTAGAAGGAGGGTCTGTGGTCAGGCATGTGTGACGGGGGCCCCTCCCAGCCCTGCTGGGGTTCATCTGCCGAGATCCACGGCAGTGACACCAGTGATGGGCTCCCAGCCCCCATTCCCGAGCGCACACAGGCTGCCTGCCGAGATCAGGTGTTGCAAACTGGAGGACAGCATCCTAGAACGTGACTCAGAGCATTCTGGGGACAGTGTCCCAGGAGTGGTACGAAGCATGCCTAGCGGCCCTCACGCGTCCAGAATAAGCACCCTCTCTCGTGTTTGCCCCGTCGGGTTGCCGTAAAGCGAGGCACCCAGTCCATCCTTCCTCACTGAGGACCTGCCAAAGCGGAGGATGAGAACAGGCTCCAGAGCCGGGCTGCCTGGGCTGGCCTCCCTGCTCTCCCACTGGGAGCGAGTGCTGCTGGGAAAGCTACCCACCCTGTCTGCGGAGTGAGGATAGCAAGAGTCCCGCCCCCCCCCCCCCCCCCCACCTCAGCGCTGCCGGAGGGGATACATGAGTCCACAGGTAAGGCTCCTGGTTTGGCCCAGAGCAGGCGCCCAGGTGATGCTGGCCGCGGCGATGATTATGCTGCGCCAGTCAGATAAATGACCTCATCCCGCGCGGTCCTCGCCACCGCCTTGATGTTATTGCCCCATTTGAGGGGTGAGAAATCTGAGTCCCCAAGAGGCTGTGGAACTCAACTAACAAGCGGCAGAGACAGATTCCCATGACAGATAGGGCCGGCTCCCGGGCCGCCGTCCCCGGGGTGCGCAGTTTGGCGAGCGGAGGGCGTGCCGATCTCCCCCCTCGACTCAGCCGCCTGGCCAGCTCCGCGTCGTAAACAGGCTGCACGGCAAACGGCACGACCCCGTCCTGTCCCAATCCAGAGCCTTCCATTCCTGAGCACAGGCAGAGAGAGAAAGACGGGAGCCGCCCACTCCTCCCCCGAGGCTGAGCCCTCTCTCCAGTCCCAGCTGAGCAGCCTTGTGCAAGTCAGTCCCTCTGAGCCTCAGTCCGCTCACCTGGGAAATGGGCCCGACGCGACCACTCACATCACAGTCCTGGGAAAAATAGGCGACAGAGAACCCGCGATGCTCTTGCTTGGCGGCGCTGCCAGTATAGGCTAGTTGCGCCACAGTCGTGAATGCTCGCGCCTGCGTCGTCACCGCCAGCATCCCGGCGTCCGCCTCCAGAAGTGCGAAACGTCTCCGCAACTCGGAGCGGGTAGACCTGGTTTCCTCCCCACAGCTCATCTCCTGGGTCCTCAGCCTCGGGCCCACCAGGGTCCCACGCAGGATCGAGGCCCAGAAACGCCAAGAAATACCAGGGCTCCCATCGTTTGATATTTGGGGGTTTGCCTTCGTGGGGGAGCCAGGTGCCAGGTGTTTGTTTGGCACTTGTGTTGTCTGTGAACGTGCCAAGGGCTGCATCGGGTCGTGCCTCAGGGCCCAACACCGGGCAAATCGCCACAATTCTAAGATGTAGCCAAAGACGGGGTCACAGAGGGGTGATGCTCAGGGGCCCATGTGACGGACCGAGCTCTCCTCGAGTCCAGTTTTCTTCGCCTGCGAAATGGAGCCAAGAGTACCCGCTTCTGAAGGATGGCACCGAGAACGTAGTAAGTGCTCAACGAACGGTGTGCCCGCCATCGGAGACTCGACTCCGGCCCCCAACTTGGTGTCGTATTAAAAGCCAAGAACACGGTAGATTCAAAGCATAAGCAAGAGGCAAGGGGATGAGTCCGTCCCCTGAGCTTGCTTAAGATGAAAAGATTTGCTTCGCTACGTCAGGATCACAAACCTATTACGCTTTTAAAACCCCAAAGGAGGCCCAGGCCCTTTGAAGCCAACGTAAATACAACTGTTTAACAGCTTATTTTAACTATCCAATGGGAACCGGGTTGCTTAAATGGACTCACGTTGCCAGCAATCTCTTTTTTTGCGACATGGTATTTGTTAGAAATCGGGATTTTACTTAACTAAATGTCCTGCGGTCACCTCCGCTTTGTTTCTTAACAGGGCTGTCTTTATGTGCGTTTTCTTTGGCTTCCCAATAGAAGAGTAACAGATTCCTTTTGAAGTTTTTTATTGATGAATGAGCCGCTATAAATAACCCTCCGCGGCAGCCGCCCCATCTCTGAAGTTTACTCTGGAATAATAGTAGCAGTGGGAACGGAGGGCAATTTACGGCAGCGTGTCATGAAATAGTTTAATGGGCTTCATACTGTTTAACTTAATCTTTACAGATGTAAAAACAGAAATACAATTATTTTAACAACTATTATTACATATTGCTTTGCTAATGAAAACAAAGACTGTGGGATTCAGAGGGGAGGAGGTGCTGGGGCACCGGCAGGGTCTCCCCCGGTCCGGGGGCGGAGGGAGGCTCGCTGGTGCCCGGTCTTGTCCCCCCGAAGCCTTTTTCTTCCGCACCCACGCACGTGCACGCACACGCACGCGTGCACACACGGGCACGGGCACACACAGGCACCTATGTGCATATGTGTGCATGCACACGTGCGCACACACACACGCGCACACGCTTGCACTCACACGCACATGCACACGCCCCCACAGGCACACACACACACCCACATGCCCGCACATGCATACACGTGCACACGCGTGTGTCGTAGCCGGTGGTCATCCCGAGAGCGGCTTCTCTGAGCCGATTTCCAGCTCGGCTCTGCAGCATGAATTATGGGGCCCGTGGAGACTATTCTGATGCTGGGAAAGACAACCGCCTGCCCTTAATGGAGCTCCAAGGACTTTTCCTGTTTCTCACAGTCCCCAGCTGCCACCCCGCCCTCTTGTTCCTATTCCGCCCCCGTCCCCACAAACCCAGCTTCCCGGGAGCATCCTTCTCACCAGAGGGGCCAGGACAGAACTCACTCGAAAACCTATAAATCCAGAGGTCAGGTCTGCAGTGTGAACGGTCTCTCTGCCTCCCTGGAAGCTTCAGAGATTAAACACGGAGCCCTGGGTCTCTTCCATGGTGCTCTAAAGAGCTCACTCCCTTTGATTCTTCAGGGAGGTCCTCGCCTGCAGGGGTGCGTCCAGAGTGAGAAATGCTACCCCGGCTAGCATTTTCTCATGCGCCAGAGCATGACCCCCACGCCGCACACGGGGACCTGGGAGCCCCCTGGGGCCCTGCACCGTATAATGTGGTGCCCCGGGGAGCTCACACCTCCTGCCTGCCCCTTGGTGGGGTTCTCGCCAGTAAAACTGGGGGTTCGCCTGAATTCTGAACCATCTGGGAAATGATGGAATTGGGTTGAAAGAAGTAAAAACATCTATGTTAAAAGCTCCGTTGGAGAATGTGGCTCATATCCGTGGTGAGCAACAGACCTCCCACCAGCCCGCAGAAGCCGTGCATCACCCATGCCCCTCAGCCCCGGACCCTTGAGGGTAAACGGAATGTGCGTCTCCTCCTGAGGGTCGCTCACTCCCAGGGGAAAAAGCCAGGCTGGACTCCCAGAGCCCAGTTCATTCTATCCACGTTTACCTGTCGGGTGAGCCCTACCGCTGGCTCCCGGGCTGAGTGCGAAAAGGGACCGGGGCGACCCCAGGTGGAAAGAGACAACAGGAGTGGGGGCAGGAGCCTCCGGAAGACTGTGTATCCGCCTGACAAGCACTCACTGCCCTTTATGCACCAAGAAATTGCTCACGATAAGCTGGGGGACTCAAGCAGAGGAGAGTCCGGCGTCGGGGAAAACGCAACCGTGTGACATTTTCTGTGTAGCGGGCACCGGACTAGCCGTGACAGCAAAAAGGAGCACAACAGAAGTGATACGACCTTCGCCCTCTTAGAGCTGACGCAGGCTGGGGGGACCGTGGCAGGGACGAGCGCTGTGCGGGGCCGTACCTTTCCAGAGGAGCGTGCACAAGGGCAACCAGAGAGACTGGACTGCACCTGCTGCGCGGCTCCCCCCCAGTAAAACTGAAAAACGTCATTAAAAAATGAACAAATAATAAATCCAGGCGTGCCGTGAGCGCAGAACGCTCGCTGGGTTTTAAAGACGTAGTACCCCATAAAGAAAGTACCACGGTGTTTTCTGATATTCAGTGACTCGCTGGAATGATAATATTTTGGGTGTGTGGGGTTAAATAAAATACGCGGCTGAAACTAACCTCACCTGCTTCCTTTTCAGCTTTTTCTTTTTTAATGTGGCTACTAAGCATCATGAAATGAGTCTTTTATTGGCTCGCGGGTCGAGGAGATTAAGAGGCCCTTTAGCTTAAAAATCCAAGAGGGATGCAAAGCTGAGGGACACGTGGTTTGTGCCACTGTCTCGGTCGCCGGCTGTCGGGATCTCACAAAGACAGGCTGCACAGGGTCCGTCGGGCCCGGTGCCGTCGGCATTTGAGTCAGGTAGCTGCATCGCGGGGCTGTTCTGTGTGCATCCCAGCTGCACATAAAGCCCTCGAGGAGGAGACCCGGGTCCGGCTCATTTACAATCTCCTAAGTAGCGGCAGGGGCCTGGCCGCTAATGGGCGCTCACTCTTTTTTTTTTTTTTTTTATTATTTGATGTTTCTTTCTGAGAGAAACAGAGCATCAGTAGGGGAGGGGCAGAGAGAGAGGGAGACGCAGAATCCGAAGCAGGCTCCTGGCTCCGAGCTGTCGGCACAGGGCCCGACGCGGGGCTCGAACTCGTGAACAGTGTGATCATGACCTGAGCCGGTCGGTCACTCAACCGGCCGAACCCCCCAGGTCCCCGGGGGCCCCACGCGCTCTGTTAGCTGAAGAATGAGTAGCGATCGTGTCACAGAGGCCGTGCGACACAGGCGACATTCCTGATCATGGGAAATGTGAAGCCTCCCGCCGCCCTCTGCGTGTCCCTGAACGCGCGTGCTTCCCGCACCCGGAGCCGACGCGGGCTGGCACCTCTGGGAAACACCACACCGCGTGCGGCGGCATGAGGAGGGCGCAAAGGACAGCGGGGGCTCCGGGAACGGCCGGCCTCCGTCTCGGACGCAGGTTGTCCCTGACGACGTGCGACTGCTCAGCTCCCCTTCCGCCACCTTGATGTCGCTCACCCATCGGGTGGAGAGACTCTAGCCAGCCTCACAGGGCTGACGACGTGTGTGTCTGTACCTTCTCCCAAGAGGGCGTGCAAGGAGCCATGAGGAGCGGAGCCTTGAGGACATCGGCAGCCGGTCTGCTTCCCTCAGTCCCAGCCTACTTTCTTGTTTCGTCGTTCCAAGTGGTTTTCCTGAATAATCCGGGCACTTGACCTCAAACCTTCCCTTACAGACATCGAAACCACTGGCCCCTGCACTCAGCTGGGCAAGAGAACCATCTGGGGCTGTGACCCTGCCGTCAGCATTCTGTAAAGCCTCCCGCCCCCCGGCGATCCCGGGGCTCGGGCCAGGTGGACGCCCGCCAGCCTCGGCGGATCACAGAAGTCCCCCTGCCCGCCCGAAGCTGTCTCCGTAAGTGCGGGGAAATGGAAACCGAGCTGAAAGCGGAACTTGGGGTCCGGTGTGCCTGGGACACGTGAGGGAGGGGACGGCAAGGTCACCGAGCAGATGTGTCAACCAGAGGTCACTTGGTGGGGGTCCCTGTCCCCAATCCCTGGTGCCAGAAATTGAAATTAAACTACAAGGTGACGTAAGCATTCTTGTACAAATCAAGCCTCTCTCACCTCCCTGGACAGCTCTTGGTACCTTCCTGTGAGTCTATAGTTGCTTCACGATGAAAAGTTTTAGTACGTAAATAAGCAAATCTATTTTCCGATCACCTTCCCCCGTTGCTGGGCTGTCAGCAATTAAAGGGCTGTGCCTCACAGAGGTCTCTGTCCCCAGCACTGCGCATGGCCCTGCACAGAGAATGTTAAACAGCTCCTCGGTGACAGAGTGATGATGATGCTGGTGGGGGTGATGGCACTGAGGGAGTAAAACCCGATTTATACACAGGCATGTATGTGCGCATGCGTATACACACGTATGCGTGTACCTCTCTCTGCCTGTCTGTCTCGGGGGAACTACCAGAATATCCTCGAAATACCAGCCATCATCTGCTGGAGGTAGGATTGTTACAGGTGATTATGGGATTGCAGGTTTCTTCTCTTAAAAAAAAAAAAAAAGCGTATTTACTTTGAGAGAGAGAGAGAGAGAGAGAGAGAGCACGTGCGAGCCGGGGAAGGGCAGAGAAGGAGAATCCCAAGCAGGCTCCGTGCTGACAGCACAGAGCCCAACACGGGGCTCGATCTCTGAGCCGTGAGATCATGACCTGAGCCGAAGCCAAGAGTCGGACGCTCAACCGACCGAGCCACCCAGGCACCCCCGGGGTTTGTTCTCTTCTTAATACTTTTCGAAACAGTCCACGTTTCTTTCACGAACACGTAAACTTCTACAAAGGCAGCTTCAGTGCGGGACATCTCCACCCAAAGTTCAGAAGGACAGTTGAGATCGTGGAAGGAAACCATGAATCTGTTCCGACCAAATGAAAACCTGCTCACAAATGCGGGCACATGAGAAGACAGAATGGGGGGGGGTCCTTCGGCCCCCACCGATGCGCCCGGCGGCGTGGGCCCCTCGCCTGACGGCTGTCACTTCTGGCTGAGGAGCAGACCCGCCTGAGCGGCCTTTGGAAACGCCCCGTCCGGTCCTACCAGGGGCCAGCCTGATGGGAGTGGTGGGGACAGGTCCCGGGTGGCGGCAGGGACCCCAGCCTCCAGTCATCCAACAGCAGGGTGCATGGACACCACCGCCTCCTGGGATTATCCACACCCCGTGTGGAAATGCAGCAAACACCCAGAACGGGATGAGAGGAGCAGTGAAACGTACTAGACATAGATTTATTTCTCTTCACTCCTCCCTTCCTGATGTCCCCCAGTGGCCCCTCCTCAGACACTGGGGTGTCTTTAACCTGACAGTGTCTCCCACCACCCCACCCCCACACCTGTGCAATAACCCACACGCCCAGTGAAGGGAAGGAGGAGAAGTCACCCCCAGGGTCCTGGGCACCAGCGGGAGCCCGAACATGAATTATTCATCACCCACCCCCCCCATCAGGCTCCGGAGATGGAACCCACAGTGCAGACTCAAAGTCCAAAAATGTGGGAAAGTTTATTTATTTCTCCAAAACATTCCTGATTTGTAATGTGCTTTCTAAAAATGTTCTAGCTGACCAAGCCCCTGCTATATTTAGCCGCAGCATTTAAAGAAATGTCCCTTCCGCTTTATAAGGCTATAAGGCGGGCTATGAAATCCAGGAGTGTCGTGAGCTCTGCTCCCTGGGTGGGTCCCTTTCTCCCCAGGAGAGGGGTGGGGCCTCCCCTTGGCCAGCAGGAGTGCCCTGTGCGGAGGGCAGAAATAAAGACTCGCATTCATTCCCAGGGCCCCTGGGGTTCACAATGGCTAGACAGCCCGCCCTGGGAAGCCCCTCTAAACTGTGCAAAGCAAGGAGACGCCAAAGGGACCTCGCTCTCCGTGGCCCGCAAAATTGGGCCTCCCGTGGTTATCCTAGGATCCCCCGCCACGCACAGCTGCTTTCCTTTGCATTTGGTTTCATGTTCAGACGGCTGGATCATCTCAGGAGATGTGACATGGCCACGAAGAGATGAAAATAGATCCCAGGCTACCCGGAGAAGTCAGCAGCCCCCAGGAGTCTGCTGATACCTCCCCAATTACATAACGTGAGCGGAGCTGAGGCGCGAACGGGCTCATAAAACAGAAGTGTTTAGATTAGAGGCTACGTCTGTATGCAGACCTCCCATCTCCTGAGCGTTTTCTGCGTGCCTGATATCTTTTCATATATCAGCTAACTTAATTCTGACAACAGCCCTGTGCAGGGGGCAATTTGATGACTGCCGGTTTGAGACGGGGACTGGGGCGGGCACGGCTCTATGAACTTGTGCCCGTCACCCACTTTCCCCCTCGGGACAGCTCTGTGAAGCAGCTACTGACACCGTCCCCATTTGTACAGGTGGGAAAGTTGAGGCACAGAAGAGGTAGGTCACTTGGCCGATGTCACACAGCACGAAAGGGCAGGGCAGGGCTGATGGTTTCTGCCTGGTGGACCCCGAGGACACGCTCTTAACCAGGATAACATACCCCTCCCTTCCCACCCCCACCCAAACGCAACCTACTGAATGAATGGTACTAAGTCAACAAGGCAGTAATGAGAGGGATCCTTCCCAGCTCCTGGGTGTGTCTAGAGAGACCTGGAAAAATGCAACACGGTACGTGGGGACCAGTTACCGGGGAAAGATGTGTGACGGCAGCATGCTGGAGAGGCACGACATTTCTAATATTTTACACTGCACGTCACGAGGACCCGAGTCATGCTTAAAACTTAGTGTTGTCCAAGGTGACATGGTCCTGTGGACGCCAGAGTGGCCCTGCACCCTTCCAAGAAGGCTTGACCTGGATGCTGTCCTGGGGCCCAGACGCTTCATCTGTGCCCCCTCTTGCTCTGGACTTGGGCCGGGGGATGCCCTCACCAGCGTGTGGACCACGCATCCCACAGGAGGAGAATGTACCGGCCACGTGCAGGACTACTGTTAGTAAAAGGGGACTTTGTTTTAGATTCTCAGTGAACTGATAGATATCCGCGTACAGTCATTCACAGCCCCCAGCGACTCAGGCTCGAAGCTGTGAAGGCAGAGACTGTATGGCCAGGAACAGGGCCTTAGGGAGCTAAGTCCAGACCCAGGCCCTGCCTTCTAAAGAGGGTCTCAGATGGGGGACTCGCGTCACCTCTGTAGGAAGTTTGGCAGATGGGAGAATCCAGTCTCCTGGACGGCCAGCTGCAGCTTTCCGTGTCGTCCTAGTCTTAGCTCCCGGACCAACAGTGGGGTCGGGGCAGCCACCACCGACGGCCCTGAAGGAAGGACCCCTCGACTGTGCTGGGCCCTCGCTGTGTGCCCTGCCCCCACCACAGTGCATCGTCCCCCGTCCTGTCCTGGCAAGTTCACCGCTATGTACCGCATTGCCTGGGCGCCCCTGTAGGCTGGACCTCTGGGTGGGGGGCGGGCAGTCAGATGTATCAACACAGGGCTGGAAGGCGGGAGAGGAGAGGGGTCGGGGAATTTCTCCTCAGCTCCCCCCTGCACCAACACTGTGGCTACAACCCCTTGCTCACCATGGGGGTGTGCTTCTCCTGGCCCCCTCCCCCGTAAAGAGTCCCTCCACCCTAGTCGTTTCCCTTGGCCCATCTGAGTGGCTTTGCTTCCTGCTGGAGCACTCTCCTGCCCGGTGGGAAAATGCTAACACCAAACCTTGGCATCACCATCTCCCCTCAGCCTCCCTCTTCGCTGCCAGGGTGAGCAAAGAGGACTGAGTTGGCCGTGTGCACCCCCGGGACCTAGGACACGGGCTCTGGTTACCGCCTTCCTTATGCCACCTTCCGGGGACAGCTGAATTTTGTACTCACTCTCCTGTGCCCGCCGGGATGTAGAGCCTGGGCTCGAATACACATCGGGCCTCTGTGCCCTTCACGTGGTCTGCCCAGTGCAGTTGGCACACGGACGCCGTTGGAAGAGGCAAACCCCTCAGTTCTGCCCAGGCCTCCCACTCCCCATTGGCCCACACCACAGTGCTGTGCACATACCTGGTGTCTGCCTGACCCCGAAGAACCCCAAGTCTAGGGTTCCTCAGTAAGGAACCTCTGGATAAGGACAAGTGTAGCAGAGAACTTGCCACTTCGCTATGCAGACCCATTTTTCAAAACCGCTAGCAATGTGCATCCAAAGAATTTTACTTTGCTTTTCCAGCAAACACACGCGCTTTCTTTCTAAAGAATAAACCTTGCTTATCCTCACGTGCATTTGTTACCCTGTGGAACAACCCCTACTTCGTGGAGGCAAGATGTTTCCAGCCACCGTGAAGACGGGAAGAGTATACAAAGTCGTGGCTCTCGCTTGGAACGGCCAGCCGCTGGAAGCGTCAGCCACGTTTATGACGTTAACATTAGTCTACGAGTGTCTGAGCAGACGGGCTCTGGCTTTCAGCCGTAACAATAACAGCACACGTGGCTAATTCTTTAACCCACACAAGCATACACGCTGACCACGCTTCGTGAAATGGGAGAGACCACACGTGGAGTCCTGCTCAGAGAGATGCGATCAGATCCGAGAATGGCAAATCACATCCTGTTTTGGTTCCGGAACACTTTAGGGGGCATTTGGGACCCAGGAGGGCCGTGAGCTACCACGAGAGCCAACGGACATCTAAAACCAAAGCAAAAAGCCTTTGCAAAGTTCTCGTGTCCTTGTAAAAGTCGTACAAGTAAAGGTCTCGATGTTGGTGTGCCCACCAAGATTCTTTAATGAAGTCTTTGTTATTTTCATTATAATGGTGCAAAACCCCAATTTTCCCCGGCTTGAACTGTACCGAAAAAGAAAATCTTTCTGAAAAAATCTATAGTTGTGTTCGTTTGAAAGGATTCAGCACTTGATCTGAGATCATCTGTCCCACTTTTATGCAGAAAAAGAGGAATTTCTGAACATTCTGTACACACATGCCCACACACACATGCACATATACAAATACACGTATCCATATATACACCCATGCGCATGTATTATTACACACTTACGTATGTATCTTTGTACATTGCACACCTGCCATATCCCCATTTCATGATCAGTGCACACATCAGTGTGCGTAACGCGATCGGTGTGTGTCTCTGTGGGCGTGTGCACACTGAACTGAACCAAAGACCTTTTTCAGAAGCCAGAATCTGTTCGCTTTGTTTAGATGGGAGCACAGAAGTGCATCTCCAGGTTGCCTAAGAGTAGAACGGTAAGGTTGCTTCTGGTCTACACTAAATACAGAGGGGAGAGGTGCTTGGGTGGCTCCGTCGGTTGAGCGTCCGACTTCAGCTCGGGTCATGATCTCGCGGTTTGTGAGTTCGAGCCCCACGGCGGGCTCTGTGCTGACGGCTCGGAGCCTGGAGCCTGCTTCGGGTTCTGTGTCTCTTTCTCTGTCTGCCCCTCCCCTGCTCACCCTCTCTCTCTTTCTCAAAACTAAAAACACATTAAAAAAAAAAAGTTTTTAAATACAAAGGTGAGTTCGCTTTAACTAAGAGTAGAAACTTTTTTTCTTACTGATCTGTAATTTGGAGGCCGTGATTATAACCACGATCACGACTGGAGCAGGTGTTTGGGTTCCTAAGACCCACCCACGGGTCCTCTCTTTCCTCAGTGGGAAGGAACGTTCACGGGACTGTACCGATTCTGCAGATTCCATCACCCTACTGTCCGTTCCGTCAGCCTTCCCAAATCAGATGAGTGAGGGGATTAGGTAACCGAAGCTCTCTTTACATAGCTATAAACTCTATTACAAAGCAGATACATACTCCTGCCTTTTTTTTTTTTTCCTGAGCCATAAAAATAATGTTTACCTTATACTTATTGGAGTTGTAACTCTAACATACCATCCTTCAAAAATGGCCGTAGTCGATTATTGGCTTCTCCAGAAAACAGCCACCATAAATTAAGAGAACACATGAGAGAGCAAATCAAACCCAAAGAGGAGAAATTAAAAACAAAAACAAAAAACATAGCATATACAGTGGAGTTGCCATCCGTGTTGGGGCAGGAAGCACTAGCCCTGGGCTGCTCTGCTCCTGTGGTGTGGTGAGGGCGCCCAACGCTCAGAAGCCAGAGCCCTGGAGATGCTGACAGGGCTCCGAAACGTAGTCCCTGACTCCTCTCTCCTGTTACACTGTTTGCTTATTCCCCCCAGTAATCCACTGAATCAGTCACTGAGAGGTTAATGAAAAGACAACTTTATTCACAGGGGCTGAGACTCTGGGATAACAACATATCGAGACAGGCCTGCCACTGCCCAGTGTGTTAATCGCAGTGAGCCTGGATGTCAACAGTGGGATCTTGTCAAAGTTCTTAAAATCAAGGATACTCTCCAGCTCACCAAAATGTTCCCACCAACCTGGGTAGAACGTGCTCGAGGAAATTTATGCATCGGTAGCACATGGCTTTAGGGATAAATCCTCGGGAAGCCAACTCTGTGCTTACTAATAATTAAATGACTATGCTCGTCTGAAATGTCCTTCCGAATATATTAGCCACTAGGCTCTCCTGTTGTAAAGCTTGTGTTCATTTTTCTATAAGTCCTGGAAATCATTTTAAAAGTTATTTGGGAGATCTATCTCAGTTTACCTCCAGGACTCATGACTTATTGTGCCTTTTCCCACGTCAGATAAAATTAAGGTAACCTGGAGGCTCAGAAAACCCAGTTTCCCACCCAACGCAACCCAAAGAGAGATACTGTAAGAGGTTAGATGCGCTTCCCGAAAGTTCCAAGCTGAACTGGGCTGTAAAAATCTCCATTTTCTTAAGCAGATCTTTGTTGCAGAGCACTCCCCCACCCCGCCCCCGCCTTCCTGCTCCCCACCCCCCCCCCACCAGATTTCCAGTCACCTCCATAAGGTGTTTATTTAGCTGCAGGCTCTAGGCCCAAGGGTAGAGGCTTAGAGACAGGATGTCTGATAGAACCCTCCCCCTGAGCCTCCTGTTCTTTGGGGTCCAGAGAGGCACCCTCCAGCAGATATCATCAGAAGATTCCTTTTCTCTGCCCAGCATGACCCATCTCTCCCAGTATCTGCTTGTGTGTGTGTGTTTGTTTCCATCCAACTTTCTTAAGGAAAAGTGGTCCTTTACCACGCAATTCTGGAAAACGCAGCAAAACCCAAACCCAGAGCTTGAAAAAAAACATGCACATGGAAAGTCTTGTGTTGTCTACGACACCTTCCCTCCTCGTCACACACTTCCAGTGTCCCCTGCTATCTTTTGATCCCTTAAAAACAGAAGCAACAAGACGGGATGCCTGCGAATGTTGGTAACATGTCTTGGAGATCATGAGAATTGACTGGCAAGCTGTCGTAACACAACAAAACGCTATCGTATAGAGTGCACTTTCTTAATAGGGGTTGTTAACATAGAATTTTCACAGGGCCATCCTTGTAGGAAAAAGTCAAGCATCTAGCCAAAGAATATAGCATATCCCCAGTAAAAATGTCTAGAAAGAAAAAAAGAGAGAGAAATTCTCTATTTAAAATAGAAATGTGATTTCTTAGCCGTCCACCTGGACATTGGTCTTAAATCCTCACCAGGCCCTAGATCTCGTGAAGAACCTGAAAAACAGAGGTCACTCCTGGTGCCCCCACACTGGGACTTCAGGGACAAACCCAGCTGTGGACACCCATCACCCCACAGATTCAAAGCCAAGACCTGGGCAACAGGGACAAACAAGGGAGCTGGCCACCGTCAGATAGATGGTGGTTCTGTTTGAAACCACCCTCACCGCATCTGTGGGTCCTGCTGTCGGGTAGTCTGGGCCCTTGCTGCTCCGGACACACAGGACCCGAGGTGGGGAGTGGGAGATCATGCCCTTAGACTGCCCTGAGGTCAAGGAAGTCTCCTGCTGTCTCCGCAGGAGGTCTGAGATGCCCAAGTCCTAGTGGGACGGGGTCTTTTAAATCTCCGAAGGTGCTCCGGGTTCTGGGAAAGTCCACCTCACCTTGGAGGAGGCAGGAGCCCCTGCCCACCTGCGCGCAAAAGTTGGTAACGCTTCCCGGGATCCACACGTTGCAGAAGAAAAGCTCGTTTTTTAAAAACTGTGACTCCTTCCCGCCGGTGATGGGACCCGGCCGCTCACAAGCTCAGACCAGGGTAGGGGAAGGAGCCGCCACCGTTTGCTTTACTGAAGTGAAGCACCGTGTCTGGAAGCTGCAGAGGGAAATACGAGAGGAAAGGGATCCCGAGCTGGTAAAAGCCGCCCTGGACGTGCGGGTCGAGCATCAGGGAGGCGTTGAAAGGCGGAGGGAGGCTCGCAGAGGTGGCCAGAAGCGAGGCACCCAGACAGCTCCGGGGCGCGGGCTTGGCGCCCCCCGGGAGCTCGGCCCCTCCAGTGGGCTCCTGGCCCTGCCGTCCCGCCAGGATGCTGTCTATGCTGAAGCTCTTGGACTTGTCGGAGCTCTTGGGAGAGCTGTGGGAGGCAGGGCGCGGAGGGGACCCCAGACCATCCACCGTGCGCGCCGGCTGGCCCGTGGCCAAGGCCGCCGCCGCCGCGCCCTGGACAGCGTCGCCCACGTCCTCCGCCGGGGACACGGGCCCGGGCCAGCGGAGGGGCGCGGGCGGAGAGGAGCCGCCCCCCAGGGGCGAGGGGCGCGCGGGCGCGCCCTCGCGGCGGGGGGTGGCGGGGCCCCGGCGCCCTGCCCCGCTGCCCGCCCCGGGCTGCGCCTCTGCGCCGCGCTCGCGCTCGTGGGTCTCCGCGCGGGCCCGCTTGGCCTCGGGGGCCCCTGGGCCTGGCTTGGGCTTCCTCTTCCGGCGCCGGTAGTTGCCATTCTCGAACATGTCGAGGCAGCGAGGGTCCAGCGTCCAGTAGCTGCCCTTGCCCGGCCGCCCTTTCTCGCGGGGCACCTTGACGAAGCACTCGTTGAGCGACAGGTTGTGGCGGATGCTGTTCTGCCAGCCCTGCCGGTTGTCGTGGTAGAAGGGGAAGCGGTCCATGATGAACTGGTAGATGCCGTTCAGCGTGACCCTCTGCTCCGGCGCGTCCTGGATGGCCATGGCGATGAGCGCGATGTAGCTGTAGGGCGGCTTCTGGGGGGGCTCCGCGCGGCCCGGGGCGGCCAGAGCGGCCGCGGGGGCGAAGGCCAGAGGCAGCCCGGGTCTCTCGGGGCCGTAGAGATAGAGCATGGGCGAGGCGGCCAGAGCGGGCAGCCGGGGACCGAAGAGGCGGCTCATGGCGAGCGGGAGCCGGCGCCGCGCTCCCCGCGACGCGGGCGACCCAGGGGCTCAGGGACTGCGCCCCGCGCCGCGAGGGCCCTCCCGGGGAGCCCGCGGTGCGTCTGACTCCCGCTCCGCCGCTCTCCCCGGCGGCTCCGTGCTCTGTCCCCTCATGGCTTTACAAATGTTAAATAATTGTTGTAAGTTTGCTATTATATGTTGACTTAGCGCTGGAAAATAAATTGTCTATGATAAACAGTCCTTGTGCGCTCAGCCCACCCACAGTAATTAAAATTTCATTGCCGAAAAACTCCAAGCTTTCCCCTCCACGTGTCTTTCCGATACCAGCCAATCGGTGTCGGGGCTATTCCTTCATTTGTTTATAGAATTAGTCTGTTGATAAGTCCGCCCACCCAAGTTGAATCAAGCTGTGTTTATTTGGAAAAATTTCCGGGCACCCAATATATAAACGCACTGATCTGATGTTTGAAATATCACGTCCACCCCTTGACGCTGGAAGCACACACAGTCAGTGAGGCAGGATGTGGACCTCGGTGGCAGGGTCTGCAGGGCCAGGAAGGCAAGGCGGAGATGGGCGGGGGGCGCAGGGGTGAGTTTTACCGCTGGCTGGTGGGGGGGTGGGGGTGGGGGGAGCCCAGTAATCCGGAGCCTCCCACAAAAGGTCTTTTCTTCTCCCAGGCTTCGTGGAGATGGAGATGCCAGGGTCTCATAAAACGCCTCCTGGGGTCTTTTTTTTTTTTTTTTTTTAGATATTTGGGTGGGAGGAGAGGAGCGTCTCTCTTAAGAGCCCTGGGAATCTCTTGAGAACAGGAGGCAGCTTTCCTTGGACAAACCCTCAGGATGAACCTGGCATCCCGAGGCCGGAAGCCTCTACCTCCAGCTTCTCCGGAAGCCAAGGCACAGGGCGACGGGGGTGCCAGAGAGGGCACGGGTACCTGGTCCACACAGCTTGCTTGAGGGTCGTTTCAGAATAACCCGGCTTGGAGAGTTCGGAGGGGAGAAACTCGGGTCTTTCTGATGGGGCTGAGGTTGCAGGCCCGGGACACCATAAAAGGGGAGTTTGGCAGCTGGCGCGGGAGAGCTGGTATTTGTGAATGCGGGTCTCTTGCTTTCTATTCTGCGCTTTCCTGTTTATAACAAGGAGGGGGGTTATAACAACTTTACAAGTGCACGCAGCTGGCCCGTGATTACATTAAGCATTTGGGAAGCCTGCTTGCTCTCCACCCCCCCCCCACCCACTCACCCTGGGGTGTAAGCACCCCCACCCGTCTCATTTTACATTCAGCCACGTCATGGTTTGAATAAAAAACCCTGAATGATGTCGATTCAGAAGGAGCCTGTCTTCTGCTCCCCGGTGAGCCTCGGCGGGGGTGGGGGCATTACTGTGACTCGCTCCTGTTTATGATCTCTGCTGAAAATTTTTTAAAAGAAAAAAAAAACCCCACTGGGGATCATTGAATTAGTGTCTCATTGAGTAAAACGCGTGGGGAAAGAAAAGACAGGGGGGTGAGGGCGCAGGTGGGCGTAGGAATGTCCCCTCTTCTGGGAAGGGGGCCAGAGGCACCACAGTCCTTAGGGGCGGGGATGTCTGCTGCTCCTGCTGTCACAGAGAGGCGACACCTGGTCAGGAACGGCCAGGTCATGCCCGGAACAAGGGAAAGAGCCCCACTCCAAAATGAGGAATTCATAAAATAACTCTGACGTTCGGCGGTTCAGGGTAGACGGCAGGGCAGTGGGTAAGTTTGACGACACGCAAAAGGAAGTCAAAACCAGGGTCGAAAAACCGGTTTGGGTGCAGGAGCGGCTTGAGGGAGCGCCAGGCCAGGCGCTGGGACACCTCCAGGCCCCTCCAGGGCGCTGCATTTCTAACTTCAGCCAACCGTCCGGCCCCGCCTGGCTCCGGCCTAGGTGTCCAGGACGGTCCTCTAGCCAGGAGGGGGAGGGGCGCTGTCGTCGCTCGGGCTCTCACCGGCGCACCCCTCTCAGCCCCGGGGTGAAAAAACAACCTCAGGCCCGAGCTTACGCAACTCGGCGGTTCCATGGTCCCCGGGGGTCACCCAACCTCTCCAGACCAGCGCGCCCCCAGCAAACTCAAGCTTGGATCCAGCTCGAGGTCCGGCCTCAGCGCCCCCTCTAACAGACCCAGAGGAGACAAACGGGGGTCGCGGCGCGCCGCCCCTCCGCACCCGGAGCCCTCCCTGGAGCTCCCCGGCACCCGAAGTCCAGCACGCGCACCCCTGCCTCTCCGGAAAGGCGCGTCGCCGCAGCGCTCCCTCTAAACTCCAAGGCAAACCCGAGCTTGAATTTGTACAATCGTAAACGCCGCCCCGTTTGGGCGAGGGCCGGAGGCAGGCGGAGACCGCGAGGCTGGTGGGCGGGGCACTGATAGTAAAGGAGGAAAGAGAAAAAAAAAAAAAAAAAGCCCCAAAAACAAAAAACAAAAAACTCAAGTTCTAGTCGCGGTCTGGAGAGGCGCGTCCCGCCCCGCGCGCTCGCAGAGCATCCCCGGGAGGCTCCTGCGCGGCGCCCCAGCCCGGCTCCCGCGCGCGGGGACGAATCCTGGGCTCCCAGGCGACGAGTTTGTAACTTGAGCCTAGGAGGGGCCACTGTAGGAAGGAGCCCCTCGCTGGGGCATATTTCCGGGGAGCGCAGGGCACCAGCCCTCGGCGTCCGGGCGCGGATGCGCCCTCGTGCGGAAGCTCGGTGTGCTGAGAGCCGTTCTGAGGCCTGGTCGGGGGTGGGCAGGGGAGCCTGGGAGCCGGCCAGGCTGACGCGGGTAGCCCGGAGAGCCAGGCGGGGACACAGGAGGTCTCCCTAGGCTCGTAGTCTTTACGTCGCCCCAAGCTGCAGGCTTCTCGGAAGTCAGTGCCCCCGCATCTCCCAGCCTGCAGCAAAGCCCTGAGGTTTCCAGCCTGCATGGAGGGAGGCTCCCGGAAGGACCCTGGTGGCTCCTGCTCTGGGGCCCCAGCAGAAATAGGGGTGGGTGTGGGATGAGGGCAGGGAGCACCCTGGTCCTAGCGCAGGCTGGGCAGAGGCCAGGCACCAGCCAGGTCCCAAGAGGCCTCCGAGGAAAAGGCTGAGGGGAGGGGAGAGAGGAGGTGCTCCCATCCGGCCTCCCCAAGGGCAGTTCCCCTTCCTCTGCTCCTTAGCAAACTGGAAATCAGACGCTCCAGTCATGGACGGTCTGTGTCATCTTTCCCCACACGGAACCGCTTTTTCTCCGGGTCAACACAGTTGGCGAAGTCTGCATACACGAACGAACGATCGGACCATACCTGCGATAGGTTTGAGCGGAGGGTGGAAAGATACAGGACTTCCTCAGCCAGGTCACCTCCCTGATGTCCCGAACCCGCTGGAGATGGTGGTGACAAGGGCGATATTAATCACTGAAACGTCTCCAACGCTACTAGGTGCTGGCACCCTCGTAAGAGCTCCCTCGGGTCGTGTCAGTCCTCCTCCTGGCTTGAAGACACAGAAGTCCTCACCGCTCCCATTCTACAGACCGGACACTGAGGCCAGGAAACTAACAGGAAGTGTTGCAGACAGGGGAACAGCCCCATTACAATGGGGCTACTGTGTGTGGATGCCAAGGGCCCCATGGAAGCTCTCTCCAGAACCCTCACGGCATCTTCGAAAGACGGAAGGGATGGGTTTGCCCATTTTACAGATGGGCACCAAACACCCCAGACAACAGAGGTCACAAAGAGCAGAACGGGGTGGGGGTGGGGGTTGGAATGCACACGCTTTCCTGCCAAGGCGGGTTCTCTGAGGCCTGACATCCTTGGGTGTCCTCAGCGGCTCCGCGAGGTATGTCTGGAGCAGGTTCCTGCTGCGTTGGGGGGGGGGGGGGGGCATGAACATAACGCTCTGCTGAAGCCCAGAGAACAGGGCAGGATTTTCCAAATTACTGATTTCCTTAGAGCCCATATTGTCCCCAGCAGTAATTTCAAGGGTCTAAAACGGGCAGTCAGGGCACATCGCTAGGGCACATCAGCATGTGGCCTGACGTACACCGTTGGCCGAGACCAAAGAACCACTGTTCTCCTGGTGCCCTGTAAACCCTGACGCCTAGCCGTGAGTCCTTCCTATGGCCTGGACTCTCCTGACCTGTGTCAGGCTCACTCGTCCTCAACCATAACCCTGCTTGATGATCCTCCCATTTGGCAGTCGAGAAATGGGCCGAGAGAGCTACAGGGGGCACGCCTGAGGTCACACGAACCCTCCGCTGGCCTGTGTGGAGGCCCTCAGTTGGTGCGTGTGGATTCAGCTTAGAAAGGCTCGTTGAGGAGGTTGCCTGTAAAAACAACACGCAGGCAGAGAGAGAGCCCCCACGGGGCTGCTGGGAAAGGTAAGACCCAGAGCCAAGGGCCACTAAGCCGGGGGTCAGAGGGGCCTCTCTGGCCTCCGTGACCTCCCGCCTGGGTGGGCATACAGACTGAGCTCAAAGCTGTACCCCAGGCTGGGGCAGCCCTCCCCATGCTCCCCAACTCCGTTTCCTTAACAGGATCTGTGCGGCCAGGGGGCCAGTCCATCTGTCAGCCCGCCTCCCCCCCCCCCCCCGCCCCGTGCCAGCTTTTCACACACACACAGTCCCGGGATCAAGTCCCCACCAGCCCGACACTGGCAGAACCACCCCAGCATCAGACATACGCATTCGAGAATCACACTGTACGCGGGCTGCGTCTCTCTGTGTTGGCCACGAAGCAGGAATGTCGCCGAAGCCCGGGAAAGGCTTGCACGAATCAGGGCAGTGGTGGCCGTCCTGACTGCAAAGTGTCTGAAACCCTGCAGCCTCCCTTACATGCCTATGTCAAAAAGCAAACGTTTCAAATGCCTTGGCGAGCCAAGGCCACGCAAAAAGGAGGCAGGCAGGGAACGCTTCTCGAAGTTTGGGAAAGCATTTCGCGTATGTGGTGCCCGAAGGCTTCCTCTGGGGGCACTGGTCCCCTGTGCCCCCCTCACCTGGAGGCTGCCCCCCCCCCACCCTGGCCCTGGCTGCACCCAGGGCATAGAACCTCGGGCCTCCACTTCTCCCTGAGAGTCAGGAGCGTCCCCGCCTGAGGTCCCCGCCTGGGACCACACAGGCACACGTTCCCTGAGGCACGAGGCACAGGTGCTGAGACCCCCAGCGCATTCCGGAGAAAGTGAGTTCTCCCTGTTAATTAATGGGTCTCTTCTCGGGTCTCTCTTTGCACTCACCTCAGGTTTGTGGTTATCAGTGAATTCCTGGCCAACACCCGCGCAGTGTTCTGGATTCGGAGTGGATTTGAGGAGGGAGAAGGCAAGAACTCAGGCACTGGGGTTAGTTTCCACAGGGGACGTGGGGGTGTTCTGGGGACTCCGTGCTCTCTGCTTTGAATGCAGCTTACAAGCCTCTCCCAGGCCCAAAGGCGACCCCAGGCAATCTTGGGGTAAAAGGAGATGGGCCCCAAGAGTTTTAGGAGCCAAGCACCAAAGTTCACAGGACCCCAGGACATTTGCTCCTCCCTCTCACTTCTGATCTTCATTTCTTACCAGCCAGATAGGAGAGTGGGGATAAGTGAGGGCCCGCTGCAGAAGCCTGACTATGCCCGAAAGGAAGGTGCCAGGCTGCCCCAAATGCCCTTACACCCACCTGGTCATTTTACACGTAAGAAGACTGAGGCCAGCCAGGAGAAATGGTTTGTTCACCTGGCATCATGTGGCCGTGGAATTCCTAGGCCAATGCTCAGGCAATTAGGGGACACGTGTCACCATGATTTGGGTGTGGGTGGGGACAGGCTACTTGAACCAGGGGATGAGGACCACCTGGCGGCAGGCTCAGCTCTGGCCTCGGGAGAGGGGCCTGGGCTGGGCCACACCCCACACGTCCCTCTCCCCTCGAGAGCCGTGAGCGTGGGGCATGTCTCCGAGTCTTACAAGAAGCAGAGAGGCTCTCCGAGCTGCAGCCTCTATGGGGCTGGGAATGTTCGGGATTGTCAGAAGCCTGGGAGTCTTTCCCAGCGGCCCGTATCTATGACAACTGGACCCTGGGTAGAACCGGTCCAGGCAGCCAAGGCCAGTCGGGCACGCAGGGTTAACTCTGTAGGAATCGGTCTCCGCCGTGGTGTTGGGGCTGCTCCCATTTTATTGACAGTAGCTCTGAGACCTGCCTGGTTCCACGTTACTGGATCAGGAGGGAACGTGGCTATTGCACGGGGCTTCGTGCTAAGTGAGCTCGGCGGACCGCAGAGCTGCCCGCCAGGAGTCCCAGCAGCCCGCGACCAACATTCCGGCCCTTCCATCGTCGGCCTCCTTTCCCCTTTTCCTGAAAGGCCCTGGGCCTCGCGAGGACCCAGCGGCCGAAGCAAGGGGAGGGGAGCGGATACGTGGAGCAAGGACAGCCCGGGGCCGTGCACGGTCTCTGCATCTTTGCGCGCTGGGTGGCAGACGCCCCAGGTCAGCGGGAACTGGCAAAGCGGCCCCAGATGCCTCCACCGCCTCCACCGGGATGCTCCGCTTCCCGCTGCTGCTGGATCTCCCCACCCCGAGGGAGGCGCCCGAGGCCGCTCAGTCCCCAGGCCCGAGGTCCTAGCGGGGCTGCTGAGGCGGGAGCGCTGAGCCCAGCGAGTTCTGAGCACCGTGTCCAGCTCACATGGCCGGCCTTCTGGGGGAACTTACCCGCACCTACCCTGGCCCCTGGGCCTCGGGGTCAGGAAGCTTTCCGGGTTCCGAGGCGTCCCAGCGTGCCATGGCCTCACACACCCCTCCCTCTGCCGCCTCCAGAGGCCTGGAGAAAGCCCCGGACACAATCCCTCGAGCTGCCCAAGTTCCTAGGGAAATGGAAGGGTGCTCGTCTCCCGGGCGGGGGTCCCTTCTTGAGCTGTTCACTGGGCCAGCGCCCCGGCACAGGCACTGCTCTCAGAGGGGCCTTCCCTGAGACAGAAGGTCCCGGTGTGGCTTCAGTGGCAGCTCGGGTCTCGCTGAATTCTTTCCCATTTCTCTCCCCTTTATTTCCTGCGTGTCTCTCAAACCTCCGCTGAACTCCGAATCTTGAGAGGAGGACGCACTTTCAGGGCGGACTCTATGAAAAGCCTGGGGAAGGAGAGAGCCCGCTGGACTACCCTCCTGGAATCCAGCGCCAGCATCATCTGGAGAACAGGAACGAAATGGCCCCGGAGCGCAGGAGCTGGGCAGGGAGGGCCGGCCTCTGCTGCCGTTGGGAGCTGGGAGCGGGGGGCCTCTTGGCCTCCCTCTCTTTCCTCGCTGGCTAGTCCAGCTTACTCAACCAAGGCAAGGGGGCCTGGGAGCCTGCTGGAGGTCAGACACCAAGCGCGGGGGCTCCCCGATCCCGAGCACTATGAAAAGGAACAGAATGCAGCATTTAAGTCTTAACCACTAGTCACCTCTGGGGCCACAGATCCAAAGAATCTGTGTGGCACATATGGGGAAATTTATTACGTTCCTACCTCCCCCAGCACTACATCAGCATGACCTGGAGACAAACTGCCATGGTTAAAACAACACAAAACCAGGTTCTGTTCAATGCCACTGCACCAAGGAAAATCACTTTTTGGAAAAATCATCATCCCCCGAAATGTTAAGCCCGCTTCGCCCTAAGCAAAGTACAGCTGACCTCCTTGGGTGGGAAACAAATCCCCAGTTTGGAGCCCCAGCCTCAAAACTCACACTCAGAGACCAGCGGGGGAGGGGGGGGGAATTGTGCCTTTGAGCCAGTGAAAGAGATAATAAAATCATCCCCTCACCCCCCTCCCGCCCTCCGCCCCAGCCACACCCCACAAATGGTTTCATTGCTATTAAAAAATTTTTAAAGACAAGATATCAAAACTGAAAAGGCAATCATCTCCCTGTGATTTACAGTCCCGAAAGAGTTGGTAAATTTAGAACTCCAAAAGCATCGTAAGTTACATTCGAAGGCCGAGGAGCCTCTACAGGTTTTCACTGCAGTAGGGTGAAGATTAAGAGACCATATCAAGACGTAAAGGGGTCTGAAATCCACCTCTGAGCTAACCGCCACCAGAATTAATCCCCTTTGGACCTTCTCCGGCCCACTGCACATTGTTTTCTGGAAAGCCATTACGATGGGGAAGGAAGTCCGCATTTTAGGAATCGGAGGGAAAGCAGGACTCCCCCAGGTCCCAGGTTCGCAGTTAAACTAATGAAAAACTTGGGTCCTCCCTGTCTTTTGCTTCTGCAGCTGGGGATCACTGGGTTTGAGATGGAATGGTGGTACTATTTGTGTTGACAATTGGCTTTTTTTTTTTTTTTTTGCATTTAGCAAAACGTTTACAGCGAATAACGTGAAGGTGCCCAGTCCTTCAGGCATCCACGTCCAACCGGGACGTTTCTCAACTGCCTAGGCCAGGGTGGGATCTGAGTTCATGGAAAGTCCTTTCCGTCACTAACAAGACAACAGGGGAGCGTCCCCAGTCCCCTGCGAGCATCTGTATACGTCTATGCGTTCACCCACCTGCGTAACAAATATGATCAAAACAGGTGGATTTGCAAACACACCTTGTTTTTAAAAGCTGCGAGAACACAAACACACTCTCCGGACTTGGGGCAGAAAAACAACATGGGTTTATTTTAAGGTAAGTACAACAATTAACACCACATAAGACAAACACAGGTGAAGTTAAATTTTTAAAGTTTTTTTTTTTCTTTTAGGAATGCTCAGGGAGGAATCTACTATACAAAACCATCACACTCTGTAAATAAAAAGTATCAGATACTTGACTTCTTTATCCGCCAACAACAACAACAAAATAAATTATTTCCTTGTTTTGTAAAAGACCTACCACCGGGAAAAGAATTATGCCTCATAAGTACAGGGCGGTAAAAAAAAAAAAAAACCCACGTAGGTTTCTTAAATTTTCATTTTGGGAGTTAGAAATGGTTGGGCAAGATGAAAACTTATCCAGTGAACTCAACTTTAAATATTATATTAATGGCTCTGAACAACAACAACAAAATAGCCTGATTACAAATGCACACATTTGTACAGCACGGTTAGAGAAATTTAAAATTACACACAGCACAGACGTAATCTATAGAGACCCCCCCCCCCCGCCCGTAGACCTATGGGGGTCTCTACAGAGAGAGTCATTACCGGGTCGCTCTGGGATTTGGTCCGTAACTTAATTTTTTTTTAAACCCCAGCTGCAGCATTCAGCACAACCATCCTGGAAGGAGGGGAGGGGGGCTTAAAACTCAATATTCATTTCGCCGGGCCGCGTCCCTTGTGGGGGGGGGGGGTTCTTTTAGGACCTCGGAAACGGGGCAGCGAATTAAAGTTACCTGAAGCTTCACAGAGGACTGAGGCCGGGCGCGAGCTCTCTCTGCTCCTGAGTCTGAGAAAAAAAAGCTGGTGGGCATATTTTTTGTTTCTTTCTGCGCCTCTGCAGCCTGGACTGCCCGAGAGGCCCGGGTGTGGGAGGCGAAGCCGGAGCGGGCCAGGCAGGTCAGTATTTCGTGCAGTCGTAGGAATAGGGGGCGGCGTGGCGGTAGAGCGCCGGCGTGGACCTGTAGGGCAGCTGACAGCTCGCGTTGGTGCCGACCTGCGGTTCCCCGAGGGCCGCGTTCTCCACCCCCAGCCGGTGGGAGTTGAACATCTCCCGGACGTTGGGGAAAGTCTGCTGCTGGGCCGCGAACGTGTGGCCCGGGAGGTGGTTCAGGTCCCCGCTGTGGTTAAGATACCAGGAGGCCGCCTGGGCCGCGGCGGCGGCGGCGGCGGCGGCGGCGGCCGCGCCCCCGGGCTGGGGCGCCGGCTGGGGCTGGGGCGCCGGCGGGGGCGGCGGCGCCTGCGGGTGGTGGTGGCCGTGATGCTGGTGGTGGTGGCCCGCGGCGGCGGCGGCGGCGAGCGCGCCCTCCTGGCCTGCGGCGAGGTTGAGGGCGCTCAGGGGCGACGTGGGGCCGCCCGGGTGGTCCGAGAGGGCCTCGTCCAGCGCGGGCGGGACGCACATGTGCGCGGGCCGCTCGGCCCCGGTGTACAGGCTCATGGCGCGCATGCTGCACTGGTAGCCCCCCGCGCCCCCGGCCTCCAGGCCCTGCGCGCACGGCTGGCCGTAGGCGGCGGGCGGCGCGGCCGCGTACGACAGCGCCAGCGGCGGCACCACCAGGCCCGCGCGCCCGGACGCGGGGCTCAGCTCGCCGCCCGGCGGCGACGTTCGCAGCGTCATGATGTTCTCCACGCTGAAGCCGGGCAGCCCGTTGGGCGCGCCGGCGTGGTGCTCGGGCAGCGAGCCGTCGGGGGAGCCGGCGGGCGTGGAGGCCGCGCTGCGCGGACTGCCCTGCAGCGCGCTCTCGGGGCTCAGCGTCTCCACCTTGGTGATGGCCGGCAGCGCCGGCGACGCCGCCTCGGTCTTGATCACCAGCTTCTTCTCGACGTCCTTGGGGGCGTCCGCTAGAGGGGGCCCGGCCGGGGCGCCCTTGGCCGCGGCCGGGGGCGGCTCCTTGAGGTGGGCCCGCTCCTCCTTGTCCTTGGGCACGTCCTTTTTCTTGAAGCGCCGGCGGCGCCGCAGGAAGCTGCCGTTCTCGAACATGTTGTAGGAGTCCGGGTCCAGCGTCCAGTAGCTGCCCTTGCCCGGCTTCTTGTCGTCGCGGGGCACCTTGACGAAGCACTCGTTGAGCGACAGGTTGTGGCGGATACTGTTCTGCCAGCCCTGCTTGTTCTCGCGGTAGAAGGGGAAGCGGTCCATGATGAACTGGTAGATGCCGTTCAGGGTGATCTTCTTCTCGGGCGCGTTCTGGATGGCCATGGTGATGAGCGCGATGTAGCTGTAGGGCGGCTTGACGAGGTCCTTGGGCGCCGCGGGCTGGTGGTGGTGGTAGGGCGCGTAGGAGCGGCCCATGCCCGCGCCGTACTGCTCCGGGTGGCCGGAGTAGACGCCCATGGGGCTGGCCATGCCGCCGTAGCTGCCCGCCGCCCGGTAGTAATTTGGCTCGCTCAAGTAGGGCACCACTCCCAAGGCGTTGGGGTCGGACACGGAGTAGCGCGCCTGCATGCTGCGTCCGAGACGGCTCGCCGCCGCCTGCGCGCACGGACCGCGGGGAAGGCCCTGCGAAAGCGAGAGAGAGCGAGGGAGCGAGAGGGCGAGAGGAAGGGAGCCGGCGGGGGTGGCGGGGCGGGGGCGCGGGAGGGGGTGGGGGTGGGAAGGGGAGAGCCCCGGGCGCCGGGAAGCCTCGGGGGCGAGGCGGGGGAGGCGCCGGCGCTGGGCGCCCGCCCGCGCGCGGAGAAGGGGCGCTCAGTTGTCAGCGGACCGGGCGGATCGGCATCCTGGAGGGCGCGCCCCGGCGAGCGCAGCGCCGGCCCCTGCTCGCTCGCTCACTCGCTCGCTCGCTCGCTCGCTGGCTCTCGGGACCGGAGGGTGGCAGCCGGGGCGGGCGGCGGGGACGCAGTGGAGGCGCCACGCGCGCAGCGGACCGAGGACGGCCCCCGTGTCCGCGCCAACGGGGGGAAGGCGGCTCTCCTAGCCCCCCAGCAAAGAGGCAGCCCCGAGGGTCAGCGAGCCGGGGTCCAGAGTGGCTGTCCCGCCGAGCCCGGAAAAAGAGGCAAAGTCCCTTTTAGGGATTGGGAAAAGTTTCAAAAGTCTTCTTGCTGAAAGCAAGTTTTTACTTTCGTCCGGCCACGCCCCCTCCGGGGACTTTGCGCCAATAGCCCGGCAGCTGTGGGGAGTCGGCACCAATCAGGGCGAGGAGCGCCGGAATCCGTCGGCTCTAAGACCCAGCTGCGCTGGACCAGACTTTTCTGCAGTTCAGGCTCAACTTGAAAAGATTTTTTAAAAAGAGTGATATCTTATTAAAATTTATTTCATTATCACATTTTGGTTAATGGGCCAGCATGCCCCCGGGGAGGGGGGTGGTGGGGGGAAAGACACCCATGCTCCTTTGCAGATAAAGTTCATCTGAAATATAAAATCGAATCGATTAATGTAGTCCAATATCTCCCCCAAGACCTTGTAAGTAGCAAAGACCCCGGGACTGTTTTTCTTATTAATGAGTGATGAGGCGAATAATTAGATTTCCTAATTAGGGGGGCCCAGGTGCAATGGATTCTAAGCGAGCGTGCTGGATTGGAATGCAAGCCCCCCCTCCCCCGCCCCCCCCCCGCCCCTGGATGTTGTCATCATTGAAGCAAATAATTAATAATCGACAGAGAGTTTGCAGGTTTGGGCCGTCAAGATGACCTGCAAAGCTTTTAGAGGCAAATTCTGGAAACTGAATGAATGCCCCTCGCCTCCACGGAGGAGGCAGGCCGCGCCGGCTTGCAGGGGAGTGTCCGGGTGGGGAAGGGGCAAATACCTTGAGAATGTACTCCTCTGAGTGCGCCGCGGGTTCGACAAATCGTCGGCGGCCCCGTGAGCAGTTTTGTGGGGTTCGGGGAAACAGAGCGGCCTCGTTCCGCTAATTTCCCGCATCCCCCAGCCGCGTCGACGCTTGCGGCCCCCACGTCCAGCTGCGCAGTGCCTCTCCCTTTTCCCAGAGATAAATTCCCTTGGACAAGCCGGCTCCCGCGCTCCCCGAAGCCGGGAACAATGCAGCCAGCCGCCCGGCCCAGGCAGAGCCCGCGAGGGGAAACCCGAGCCTGCTTCCCGCGGGGGGCTGCGCCCCAAGACGCGCGTCCGCGGCGCGGGGCACGGCGCGCTCGGGGCGAGGAAGCTGCCCCCAGCCCCGTCCGCTGGATCGCCAGCCCCGGGGCGCAGTGCCCACCTCCCGCTCCCGCCAAACCCTCTTGGGGACTCTCCAGGCTGACTTACTCTGCGCCGGTCCTTTTTGTTTGGCTGGCGTTTGATAAGGTGATTGGGGCACCAGGGCTCCGTGGGAGGACGGGGTAAGCCATCCCAATCGGCTGGGACACCTCCAGAGCTGATACGGTCGAGATACTGACCTGGAGCGACCCGAGGTCGGCGCCCTTCAAAGCTTTCCCCTTTCCTCTGGGTACCCCGGAAAGTCAGTTCATCTGTGGACTGAATATTTATTCCCCCAACACCTCGGGCGATCGGATCACACTTACCCGCTTCCCCTGGAGGGGGAAGGACGCTCATAAGGAGGGCTAAAGGCTGGTCAGAATTCTTCTGGAGGTCGTCCCTCCGTTGGATAGGGAAGAACAAAGATACAACTTGCGTGGTTTGGGCCCCCACCCTACCCCTGTTCCGTCAGGCGCTTGCCTGATTCCCGGGAAAGGGGTGTGAGAGAATCCGAGGGCGCTCAGCTTTGGGGAGGCGAGAGAAGGCAGTGGAGACGTGCCATTCATTTTCAATAAAGGAACAAAAGAAAAGTGTTTGTGTGCGTCATCTATGAATGGTATGCTCTCCTGATGAATTCACAATCAGAGGCAAAGCACAAACCAGGTTCCTAGTCTCTTGAATAGTTCTACTTCTGAAACACTATATTTTTTATGGGTGCCCCGAGTCTTTCTCTCACTTAATTTTTTTTTTTTTTGCAACGAAGTAAAATAAAGTTTCCCAGTCCTCAGCTCACAGGTGAACGATTTGACTTTATTATTTTTTAATATGTTCAGCTCCATTTTATAAAATAAATATATGTGTGTGTATATATACATCTTCCTCCCGGATGGCCTGCCAGGCACCTCGATTTCTCACAATTTTACCGGAAATGCAAACTATTGACCAAGAAACACTCCTCGGTCTGTAGGCTTCCTGGAGAAATATTATTCCCTCTGCTTTTATGAGGTGCCTTAAAAAAAAAAAAAAAAGCTTTATCACAGCACAGAGCTAAACCCAAAATAACTGTGGACCATGGAAAATAGATTCAAAAATGGTAGTTTCTGTCTGAGTTTGTATTTATAAGCGTGTCCAGGTTTAAAATAATGTCATCTGGAAAGCCCCTGCTTGAGTGGCCAAAATTATTATTGCCCCCCCACCCCCTCCCCCCCCCAAAAAAAAGCGGGGTGGAGAGGAAAGAAATCCTTACAATCCAGATAGAAAAGGTGAGAGAGACATTTTCCTTTGCCCCTGGAATTAGGTTTCTTCTCCGCTCAGTAGGACTCCGGGCGAGATGTTTGCACAGGTTATCATAACAACACCTTCCACACACCTGGACTTTGCGAAAACCACGTTTCCGATCTTTGCTTTAACCTGCCAGCGTATTTTGGATCGGGGGCTCCTAACTCCTGGCTGATGGCTTCCCCTGCTCATGTAGTGGTCACGGAGCCCAGAGCGGAATCGGGCCCGCAGAGGGCCGTGTGTGGTTCCAGAACGATGAGCGACGATGAAGGCGGGCGATAGTCGGGTCATGCCCCACTCCCCCCACCTCCGTCCCCCCAGCCGACCGCGTAGCCTCTCGGCCCGGGCGCGTTGGGCTCCTGGACGCGGCGGCCGCCGCGGGCCTGTGGTGTTGGCGCCATCTGAAGGCCAACCGGGGAACTACTCTGGAAAAGAAGAAGGAAACCCGGGCGTTCTGGTCGCAATGGAGGTGCTGCCACCGTCTGGATGCACGTGAGCATTGCAGCGCGGGAGTAGAAGCCTTCAAACACCTGTGGAGTCAGAGAGACTCTGAAAATAAACTGCGGGCCCCACCGCGGGTGGATTAAGAAGAAGCAAAACAGGGGCGCCTGGGTGGCTCAGTCGCTTAAGCGTCGGACTTCGGCTCAGGTCGTGATCTCTCAGTTTGTGAGTTCGAGCCCCGCGTCCGGCTCCGTGCTGACAGCTCAGAGCCTGGAGCCTGCCTCGGATTCTGTGTCTCCCGGCCCCTCCCATGCTCATGCTCTGTCTCTCTCTGTCAATAATAAATAAACATTAAAAAAAAAAAAAGAAAAAGGAAAACGTTTCCCATAGCTTTGCAATGTGTCAAGAACACGATCTGCGGGGAAAACAGAAAATGTCTCTGAAACTTCTCAGGAGCAAGAGATTCGCTGAGGTTTTGAGCAAATGAAAGTCTGTGCCTCTCGGGTGGCTAGAAGTTTACGTGTTGCCCCCCACCCCGCCCCCACCCCGGGGCTGTTGGACAAACTGTGTCTCCCCATGGCAGCTGTCCTCCTGCCCAAGGCGTGGTGCGGATCTCAGGGGACTCATCGGAAAAACGTTTGTCCCGGACGGTGTGCGGGCGGCATCGGCTTTAACCAGAGGGAGAGTCCTAAACATGTCTGCAGCTTCTGCCTTTGAGGCCCAACAGAGAATTCAAAGAGGCCACAAGCGAAAGGAGATTGGGCCTTCTCTGTTTTCAAGATATTTGTCCCAGGGTCCTTTCAAAGTCTCCCCTTGGGCTCAGGAGACGCCTTAGGTTTTAAGGCAAGGGACCCGGGATAAGAGCGGTCCCAGGCTTCCCAAATCTACCTGGGACCTGATGAACCCTTGGGGTGAGCAGAATCCGTGGTGCTGCTTAAAAATCCATCATCGTCCGGCTCCTAGCAATTATCTGTTTTCCGGGACAGCAGGTGTGTCCATGATGAAAACTCTCGGAGCCCATTTCGCAGAGCGAGGCCTTTCTCGGGAGTTGAAGTGGCACCGTGGACAGTGTGAAATAACAGGGGGGAGGGCGATCCTTGGTGGGAAGACAAAAGAAGCTGGAGAACCACAGGCCACGCTTGATCGTGAATGGAGGAAATTTCAAAAGCAAACAGAGGAAGTTTCGAGAGCCCCTGGGGAAATGTGAATCTGGAGTGCACGTTCGAGAATAATCTCGTATCGGGGTTAAAATTCTCGAGTGTCATCACCGCATGTGGCCAAGCAAGGACACGTCCTCGTTTCTGGAAGGTACACGTCAAAGTGTTTAGGGTTCGTGTCATCCTTGCTGCAACTTGTACCACAGTGAACTGCAGGTGGTGGGGGGGGGGGGAGGGAGAAAGGGAGACCCATCTCAAATGGCAAGTGAGGTAAAATCTCTAACCTATGGTGCGTGGGGATTCACTGGGCACTGGTCTTGCACCTTTCCCGTAAGCTTGACATTTTTCAAAATGAAAACAAAAAATGGGGGAAAAACACGCCTGTCACTCTGAAAGGTTAAGAAGGAAAGTGCCACAAAGCAAACACCTTTCCATGCAAGGAGTCGCAAGACCCAATGTGGGGACCAACTTGGCCCTGGTGTCCCTTCTCCTTGCGTTCTGGACGTTTCTGAAAAATAATCGTCAACAGCTCAATCACATTACCTGTGGTCGTTATATATATATAAAAAAAAAAAAAAAAAAGAAAAGAAAAGCTGATTCTCTAAGGAGCTTTTCTGCCTTATAATTCAAGCCACAATTAATTGCCACAATTCATACAAAGATGCAAGAAATCCAGTAGAATCCTATAGATGTTTTCCAAACAGGATGTTAAAGATATGCATATGGGGCGCCTGGGTGGCTCAGTGGGTTAAGCGTCCAACTCTGGCTCAGCTCATGATCTCATGGTGGGGTTCGAGCCCCACATCCAGCTCTGTGCTGACAGCTCGGAGCCTGAGCCCTGCAGGCTTCAGATTCCATTTCTCCCTCTCTCTCCGTCTCCCTCTCTCTCTCAAACATATATAAGCATTAAAAAAAATTTAAAGGTATACATAGGTTTCTTCGCAAAGGAATTCATTACATGCTTCTCTGTAAGTTCTGCGTGGTTGCCCTTAGCCAGATTGCTGTGTGACTGATTTGCCTAGTGGGTGTATCAGTCACGTGAGGCTGGTGTAGCCCCAGTGAGAGGCCATCCCAAGTCTCAGTGACTTCCTGTTGGGCCAGTCCCAGGTTGGCAGGAGCTCTGCTCCTCCAGTCACTCAGGAGCCTGAGTTTTCAAGAGCTGTCCCTCCTACCACCTCGCCAGGGGCAAGACAGGGAGATCCTGCCCTGGGAATGAAGCGGTCCAGCCTTCAAGAGCCATGGATCCCTTTCCTCCACAGCTCATTGGCCAGAGCCGGTCACATGGCCCGAGCGCCCCCAGAGAACCGGAAGCTCGGTCAGCCGGGTGCCCCGGCGGGTGGGCGGAGCCAACGCTGGTTGGGCGGAGCCCACGCTGGTTGGGCAGCCTTACGTGTGCCACTCGTGTCCTACCTCTCTAGCCCTTGGTGGCCGCCTAATTCCTCTCCGCAGTCCCAGTGCCTGGCGTGACACCTTGGCACGTAACAGGTGCATAAGAATGTTTGTTGAATGAATGAATGTAGGGCTTTTTCAAGATTTTCCTGCCTACTGTGTAGGAGAAAATTTAATGTGTGCGTACTATGTGCTGGACGATCGGTCCCTAACTGCTCCTTTAATCCTCTTTTGGGGTGGGCACTATTAATATCACTGCTTTGCACGGGAGGTGAGCGCAGTCTAGAGGCCTTAAGTAATCGACTCAGGTCTTGTAACCGCCAAGTGATAGGACTGAATCTCTCAGCCCGTCACTCTGGAATTAGGGTCAGGACCTTGGAAGTCAAAAGAGACTTAAAAAGTTAAACTAGGAACTTCTATATACATATAAAAATAGTCTAAATGGAAACAAATAGATACATAATTTTATAACTATATATACATGGGGAGTAGTGTATGCACGAAGGCACGACTTCTGAACACACGTGACTCAATGTCCCTGAAATTTTACCTTTTTTTTTTTTTAATTTTTGTTCAACGTTTATTTATTTTTGGGACAGAGAGAGACAGAGCATGAACGGGGGAGGGGCAGAGAGAGAGGGAGACACAGAATCGGAAACAGGCTCCAGGCTCTGAGCCATCAGCCCAGAGCCTGACGCGGGGCTCGAACTCCCGGACCGCGAGATCGTGACCTGGCTGAAGTCGGACGCTTAACCGACTGCGCCACCCAGGCGCCCCTGAAATTTTACCTTTTTATATCACCAGCAGGAAACCCTGCCATTAACCCTGTGGGGTAAATGACTCATTATCAGAGCCTGTGAAAAGCGGACTATTCTCTGGGAGGTGCAGACAGGGCTTGATTGTGTGGACAAGGGCAGGGAGAGAAAGAGGGAGTCAGTGACTGGTTCTCACCTGTGGGGTGAGCCCCAGGGAATAAGCCAGACTGGGGTCACCGTGCAGGGCAGCGTTGAGCAGAGCCTCAAAGTGACGGCGGGGTCTCACGGTGGTAGTAACCGAGGGAGGCCCCAGGGGTCCTCTAAAGGACTGAATGGAGTCCGGGGTGCAGACTTGTGCCCCCAAAGGAGTCTGAGCGTGGCTGGCCCTGGGTGCTTTTCACCCTTTAGGAATCCCATGAAAGCAAAGAACATTCCCCTGCTGGACCCCGGCCTTTGCACACGAGTGTCCACACCGGGGACTCCCAGCGCCAGCCCAACCTGGACCCTCCACAGGGCCTTTGCACGTGCTGTCCCTTTTGCCTGTGTCCCCAGTCCTCAGTTCCTTGCTGCCTTGCCTCCTTCTCTGAGACCTCCTCCCATCTGCTTTCTCCCGTCCTTCACCCCACCCCCATCCTGATTCGCTTCCCCCTACCCGACAGGATTCCCCCCCTGACAGGATACAAGCAGCCGCAGAGCAGAGGGAGACCTGGTCTGCCTCGTGCACCCACTGCACCCCACGCCTCACTGCTGTGCCTGGCACAGAATCCACGCTCCAAGATTGTAAGCTCAACGGATAGATGTCACCTCGGGCTTCAGAAACACCCCGTCTCTCCTGCCGTGACCACAGGCCTCGTCCCCCAGTTAGGGGCGGAAACCCAGGACTCAGTCCCAACAGTTACTGGCACTTATTCTAGGCAGAGGCTGCCTAGCAAATGGGAAGCATTGTCAAATGCTCCACGGCTGTCCTGGAAAAGGGCTCACAGGCTGAAACTTCTGTTTTGGCAAAAACACACGCAGACCTTTTCAGCTCTTAGCCTCTTAAACGATCCTACATCCACGAGGCAGTAGGTGCAGCTGCCGAATAACCACGTGCCATCAACGTTCACGGTTCAAGGAGAAGGTGGCAGGATTTCTGGAGCTCCGTGTATGATAGAAATTACACTGCCTTTTTAAAGGCGTGCGGGTCGTGCACTACACGGCTAAACAGCAGCCTCTTGCCATCCGGCTCCCCAGTCACAGAGACCGTGAGCCCCTTCTTGGGCTCAGCCACCCACTGTCTCGAGAAAACAGGCTTTCTCCTCGGTGAGGGTGGCTGTGATCTTCTGCCTCCCTGCTCTGTGTTTAAAGATGGTAGTAAGTTTACTTGGAAGACGCCGGCTGGTTCCCGTGTGCAAGGGGGCCGTTCAAACCGTGACCCAAACGGCGCCCGGTTGTTCCTGGGGCGTGGCTGCAGTCGCGTGTAAATTTCGCGTTAGCATCTGGGTTCGCCTGACGCCGGCACAGCTCTGAGCGGGCACGACTCCGCCCACCCTCCGCCTCTCCAGCTTTAGACCCAGTGCCGGTCCCCTCTGTGCCTTGAAGTGATGCCTCTTGAGTCCGCTGCTCCTTGCCAGGGACCTTTGCGGTGTTGGCCCATCCCCGCTCTGATAGAGGAGTCTCTTCGAGCGCCCCACCCTTCCCACCTGCTAGCCACTGGGCCAATTTGGGGTGCGGGAGGGCATTTCTGGGATGGGAGAGACACCCACAAAAGCAGGAAGGAGGAGAAGGACCAAGACAAGTTGACAGAGAGGAAGTCTGGCTGAGAGAGGGGGTTGAGTGTGCAAGCTGGTGACCCCACAAGGCCTGGAAGGCTGGCGAAGAAGTGTGTCCGTGAGGTCACAGCTGGAAGCTATGCACGGGGGGATGCAGGTGCATGGAGGGCAAGACACAGGGTAAGTGGGGGGGAGGAAGGAGGAGGTAGAGGAGAGAGGAGGACAGGAAGGAGGGAAAGAAGGGAAGGAGGAGGAAGGAGGGGGAGGGAGAGGGAGGAAGAGGAGGGAGGGAGGAGGCAGGAGGAGGTGGTGGCCGCAGACACCGGGGGAGGACAGAATTTGGAGACAGGAGCCGGGTGCAGTCTGAATCGTGTGGCACACCCTTGACCTGGGCAGTGGGGGCAAGGCATCGCTGTGACACTTCGGGCATCCTCGCCTTGCCTTGGTAGAACGTGCCTTGAAATGCCAGACGCTGACGGACAGCCTCAGCGGATCCCAGGATGGGAGAGGGCGCATAACTCAGGAGCAGAGCCAGATAACCGAGGGATGCCTGGAGGGGGAAGGGAACCTGCTAGCTCCCCGGGAGCCAGTCTTTGTTGTTATTAGAATGATCTCTGCTTGCTTGTGTTTGTTTTCAGCACTTTAGGAGTTGCGTGTGTATGTGCATACGGTGCAGGGGGGAGGTCGGGCAGCAGAAAGCAGAATGTGGCATTTAATATCTGAAGTTCGTACCCGTAAAGCTTAGGCTGGAGGCGTTGGCGTTTCAGAGGCGCACACGGGGAGAGGGCTGGCTGTCAGCACCCCGGCACCTCAGTGAATCACTGGATCTCATCTCTCAACAGCTTCCCTTGTCTGTCTAGCAGGATGGTTATGGGACGATGACAGCGTGCCTGCTGCGGGCTGGGTGTGCTCAGACTCCCCGCGTCCCCGGCCGCTCTGACCTCTCACCCATTCCAATGGAGGAATCCCTTCCCCCACATTTTACAGAAAAGGGAACAGACGCCCAGAGAGGTGAGTGAATTGCCCTAAGTCACACAGCTCGGAGATCCATGGCCAAGCTCTCCATGCTCTTGCCTTTTTCACTATGTGTTCCTTCTGGCCGGCTTCGAAGGGGTCGAGAGAACACGTAAGGAAAAGCTGTGACAAACTATAAAACCCTTACATGAACCCACGCACACCCTGGGAGCAGCCCAGGTATCCTCCGGTAGCTGAGGGGTGAATAAACTGTGGTCTGTGCAGATGATGGAATGATGTTCAGCACTAAAAAGAAAAGAGCTGCCCAGCCCTGAAACGATATGAAGGAACCTTAAGTGCGTATTACTGAGTGAAATCAGGCAATCTGGAAAGACTACCGTCTACAGGATTCCAACTCTATGACATTCTGGAAAAGGCACAGCTATGGAGACAGTAAAATGTCAGGGGCCACCAAGGACGAGAGGGAGGGGGAACGAACAGGTGCCTCAGGGGATTTGGCGGGATGGGGGCAGTGAGACCATTCTGTATGATACCACAATGGACGGGTCCACATGTATACGTTTGTCCACACCCATGGAATGTCCACCAGCAAGAACACCCCCTAACGTCAACTGTGGACTCTGAGTGTGCCTTCAGTCGGGATGCTATGGCAAAATCACACAGGCTGGGCAGCTTAAACAAGCCTTTGTTTCTCACAGGTCTCAAGGCTGGCAAGTCCAAGATCAAGGGTCACAGCAGATGGGCGTCTGGTGAGAGCCCGCTTCCCGGTCCACGGATGCCTGTCTTCTTTCTGTGTCCTCCCACGGCGGAAGGGGGAAGGGAGCTCTCTGGAGCCCCCTATATAAGGGCCCTGACCCCACCAAGGAGGCTCTGTCTTCATGACCTGTCACCTCCCAAAGGCTCTGCCCACGAAAGCCATCACATGGGGCATCGGGCTTCAACATATGGGGTGGGGGAGGGTGGCACAGACATTCGGTCCATGGTGATAATGATGATGAGTCACAGGTGATGGTGATGAAGGCACTGCTGTGACGTGGGATGTTGATCCTGGGGTGGGGGGGCTGTGGAGGGAGGTGGGGAGTGTATGGGACGCTCTCTGCACCTTTGGCTCAATTGTGCTGTGAACCCAAAATGGCTCTATTAGGTCTATTTTTAAAAACTGTCAAGGGACCCAGGGGCAAGTGTACCTATATGATTGAGTCTGAAGCATTGGGTCAAAGTTCTAGAATACCTTTCCACAGGAAAGCCAGCCAGTTTCTTCTAAGGGGCGTCTCTTTCACAACTACCTGTTCGTTCAAGTGCCTGGGCTTTGGGGGCGCTTCTAATTTGGAAACATGGAACAAAGGAGCCAAGGGGAATGGCCTGGGGAGTGCCACCTGCTTTCTGAAATTTCCAGGGAGGGAGTTTGTTCCCCGTGGCTTGCTCTGCCTGGGGGATGCTCCAGGCCTCCCTTCTGAGGGACTTGGGCTGTGGCTTAGCACCCTGGTCGCTGCTCTGAGCACAGTGAGTCTTGCACACATTTTTGCTGCTGGGGCCGGGTCAATTTGCATAAAATGTTCTCCACAGATCTATGGTGTTTTCCCGAAAGTGGGAAAAGACACCACTCTCCCTGAGAGATTCTATTTTATAACCTTCTGTACTTTATAGCCTTTTGGGAGCCGGTAAGAGACACGGCCACCCCCACACAGCACGAAGGGCTGCTGATGTCTTTGTGTATTAACGCCACAAATACCCCCTAGGAAGGCAGAGGTGTGGCCAGGAGCCGCAAGGTTTGTAGTTAGCACACTGGGGTCACGTCACGTGCTGCCTCTTCCCGGCTCTGCGACTCTGGGCCAGGCTCCCCAAAATCTCCAGTCTCTGTTTCCTCCCCTGTGGATGCCGCCTCGGCTGCCCACCGCTGCTGTGAGGACTGCATTCAGGTGTGACTTCGGAAGCCCTCAGCCTGGAGCCTGGCACATTTGGAGCAGCGTTTGCTACTGTCATCAATTATGTTCTCTCTGATGACGGCAAAGGGCATAGGATCCGTTCTGTAGGAGCTTGAGGAAGTCTCTGGAACACCCAGAACCTCGTCTTCCGCATCTGGAGGTGGACGCTAAAACGCTTTGCCTATTTTGCAAGTGTGTTGCCAGTTGCCAGGATCTTAGCAAGTATTGGGTATAGACTTCTGGAAAGTAGCCACCCCTTCTTTGGAGCTTATGATGCAGGAGGCGCAAGGCTAAGGTTGTGCAATCACTCGGGAGGTGGCTACTGGCGACTTGGTTTGGGACGGCCTCCTTTTGGGAAGGGTCATCTTCCTAAAGCCTGAATTCCCCGCCAACTGACCCTCCTTCGGTCCCGCTGGGGTGGAGCCCAGAGAAGGTTCGGACTTGGCCTTCCCTGCAGCCAGTTCCTGGCCCTTAGACTGACACACCCTATGTGCCGAGCAAAGGCAGGCTGCCACGTTCTTTCGGTCTCTAGAGATCCAGAGGCCACGCACGGCAAAACCAAGGGGTGTTCACCGAAGTGTGGCCCTAGGGAGCACATCGGACTCCCTCAGCGGCCGGGCTGGGCCCGATCCTACCCGCAGTGGGTCCCATTCCAGCGACCTGACATCTTAAAATGCCCTCGGTATGTCCTCAGAGAAGAGGAATCACATCCTGGAGGAGCAATCAAGGCTGCCTTCTCAGAGGAGGCGGCCTCTGGGGGAACAGAAAAGAAGGCGGGTGTGTTGGAATCGGCAGTGGGCTCTGAGAGGCCGGGGGCTTCTTCACCTCGCTAGCCCCAGCGGCCTGCAAACGCCCGTGGGAACGGGCGCTCAACACTGACTTGCTCCGTGAACAAATGACAGCCCGGGAACCCAGCCAGGCTCTCTGCGCACGTCCCTCCACCCCGCCCGCGGAGACGCACGCGCATGCGCACTCCATGCCCTTCACACCAGGCCTTCGCGGCGACGCCCCGCCCCCCTTGCGGTCGGTACGCAGGCGCGGGGAGAGTGCGCGGGCGGATGACGTCACTCCGCGCCGACTCCGCCTCTGGAGGCGTCGCTCGCCGACCGCGTCGTCATGGAGCTGAGGACCGGTGAGGGACTGCTGGAGACGCGGGCGGGACCCACCAGAGGGGCAGGCGTGGGGGCGAGTGAGGGGCCACCGGACGGGCACGGGCCGGGCGGGTGAGGGGCCGCCGGGTTACCCACTGTCCGAGTGGGGAGTAGGTGAGCGGCCGCCGGGAGACCACCGGAGAGGCGCGCGGGGCCAGAGGGGATGGGCCGGGGACCACCGGAGAGACGGGGGCACCCGGAGGGGTCCCAGCGGGGCGTGGGGGGTCTACCCGGCAGTGGTCTCCGACCCTGATATCCGACGCTGTCTTGCGGAGTAAAGATAATGGGGAGAAGAGAGAGAGGACTACTTGCTGTGCACCTGGTGGTGTCGGTGGGCCCCGTGCCGGTCGTAACTACCACCTGTGAGAGCTGCGCTTACGGCTCACCGGAAACCAATTTAACTTGGTTTCCCCGGGCAGGGGCGCGGCTGCAAAGCAATGTATCTTAAACGCCGGTTCGCAGCGTCCTCTTAGGGGCGCCTGGGGGGCTCAGTCGGCTCGATTTCGGCTCAGGTCACGATCTCACAGTTCATGGGTTCAAGCCCCCCTTTCCGCGCTGACAGCACGGAACCCGCTAGGGATTCCCTCTCTCTCCCTCTGCCCCTCTCCTCCGCCCCCCACAAGTAAACTTAAAAAAAAATCACCGCCCTCTTAAATGTTTTCTGAGGTGTCACTGTACCAGGCCCTGTCCAGGCACTGGGGACACTTGCTTCATTGCCCCCGGGCTCCTCTAGTGGAGAAGAGCTTTGGTGATGGTTGCAGGGTTTCTTGGCAAAGATAACACCCAATACTAAAGCCCACAGTGAGCCAGGGTCTGGAATAAATAAACCTCTGCTCTTCCCAGGTGTGCAGTATGTAAAGAGCCCAGTAAACAGGTGCCGGTAGTTCACATGCCTGCCAAGTGCGGGGACTGAGCTCAGAGCCAGAGGTAGAGGATGAGTGAGACCCTAGCTCACCCGACGGGGCCCACAACCTGTTGAGGGGAGTGAATAGGCAGTTATGGAACAGGGTTCGGGCATGTCACACATAAATATGTGTCATCTTTTATTATCCTAATCATCTCCCATGTTTCTGTAACCTTCCACATGTAGGAGGACCTGTGCCCTCCCTGCACCTCCCAACCAGCCCATTGCTTTCTAAATGGGAGTCACTCAGATGTTTGTGATGGACTCCCCAGAGCAAGGGTCACAATTTCTTATTTTTCCTGTGTCCCACACCGCATCCTGCACGGTGTTGGGGATACTGTAGCACCTGTGGGTTGTTAGTGAAAGTGATAAGTGTAGTAATCTTATAGTTGTGCCAGTGTAATTGTGTTTGAAAAACCCAGACAGTTAGGGTGCTCCAAGTTCCTGAAGGAGGGACATCTGTCTGTGACTGGGCCCTCGAAATACTTACAGGGGGATGTGGTGTGTCCCTGAAGGGAGAGGAGGTACCAAGTCCTGAGAGGCAGAGAGGGGGGCAGGTGTGTGGAACCAGGGACCAACAATGCTAGAGCCACGTTTTGAATCCAAAGTGAGGAATAGTGGGAGATGGGGCTGACGTGCGCAGCAAGGCTTTGCAGGCCAGAGCTCCTGGTGGCCCTGTGACAAAGAGATCCCCAGACACTGGAGCAGAGTGGAAGGGGGCGGGCTTCCTGGAGGTGGTGCTGAAGCTGAGGCCTGAAGAGTGAGGGTCTGCCCAAGGGACACAGAGCTGAGCCAACTTGCCAACAGCGCTCCTGGCGGGAAAGACAAGCCAAGTGCTGGACACTGGCTGTGTGGCCCCACCCAGGCTGACAGCAGCGTGAGCTCAGCCTGCGTCTTATAGACGCGGGTCCCGAAGTGCTCCCACAGCTGCAGCGCCGATTTCTGGAGCGGCCCAGAGGCACAGCTAGGGTCACGAGGCACCAGCGGCGTCTGCAGTGGCCCCAAGAGGCTCTGGGACTGGGCCGAATGCCGCGCTGGGGAGTTCTAGGCCTAGCCAGACGGTGTAGGCTAGTGGAAGCCTGTGGCTGTGGCCCTTACCCCTTAGAACTACACGTGGGGGGTTAACACGTGGGGGCAAAATGGGCAGCGGGTGGTGAAGTGCACTTCAGTAACCGAAGGTTGGAAACCACCCGTTGCCCTTCAGAAGGAGACTGTCTGGGTAAATTTTGACCTGTCCCTAGAGTGGAAAACTGTGCGGCTTCCCATGAGGACAGCGGCGCTCTTGTATACCATATGGGCCCATCTGCCAGATGTCTGGCAAAAACACCAATGTGCGGGGCAGTGTGGGCTGTCTGCGTGATGCGCCGCCTTAGGAAGAGGTGGTGACAGGAAGTGTCTCCTGTGTGGGGCCAGACGTACCTGTGAAGAATTCAGGAGAAAGAACAAGGGGTGCACTGACCGCCCTGGGGGAAGGGAGCTGGTAGCCAGCAGGCGGCCAGGGGAGGGGCTTGTCAGTATAACTCCCTTTGCCTGTGTTAAGAGTGTCCAGTTATGAAAGATAAACTTTCGGAGTGTGACTGATTGACATGAATCAAAGCCACACTGTTCAGAAATGTCTGTGGGGGGAAGCCAGCTGCCAGCCCCATCCCACCACCCATCCAGGCAACTCCCCGTTCTCTCTGATCCTGGGCTGCTCCCTTGGGTCGCTTCTCAATAGCCTGCACTCATTTAAGGGAGACTTGGGACCCGTGAAGTTGTACCTGCCCCAGGTATGCACCCAGGAAGGTGACGAGAGGTGTCCCAGCCACACACAGTACTGTAGCACCTCCTGTCAGCTGTAAGGGACACCATCTAAGTTCTCTGAAAAGAAGAGGTCGGCTTTCAGTGCCAGCTACAGCGATGCATGTTCCCTAAACACCATGCATGTGTGTCCCTGCGGCGACTTTCAGACGGCACAGGGTAGGAAGCACTCGCCCCTCGTTGACAGTTAGGGCAGGTTGGTGTTGAGAGCATACCCGCGCATGAGATGACCTCATGGGGAGTCCCCTGCCTCATGATTCGCAGTGCTGGCCGCACAACAAATTGTTACGAAAACAGACAACGGAGCACCTGAGTGGCTCAGGTCATGATCTCGCGGTTCGTGGGTTCGAGCCCTGCGTCAGGCTCTGTGCTGACAGCTCAGAGCCTGGAGCCTGCTTCAGATATAGTGTCCCTCTGTACCTCCCCCTGCTCACTCTCTGTATCTCTCTCAAAAATAAATACTAAAGAAAAGAAAACAGATCAAGTAGTAAGTAAAGTGACTTGAAACAGACTTCTGAGCAAGTGCGAGGATATCCTTTTGGACCAACAAAAATGGAAATTAAGTGAATACTTAAAAATATGCCTATAGAAAGGTGCTGGTACCTAACCGGAGACTGCTCCTTATGGTTCTTAACTCTTAGGAAGAGTACGTGGTTAATGCAAATTTCATCAACACTGCTCTGCTCAAATAAAGATTATTTGTTGCCAAAAAAGCACCTTCCTAAATTGGATATAGAAAAAAGAAATTCCTACGCTAATAAAGGAGGTTGTAATTGGTAATCCAAAATAATAGGTTTACAAAGCACTTAGGTTTAAGACAAGCTTTCTGGATTTACAGCCCGAGCGCACTAATCACGGCCATGGCAAAGCTGGACAGACAGACTGAGGATTGCAGTGCCTTGACCCAGCGGCACACGCATTTCCAAGCGAGGACAGGGCGTGGGGCTTGGATTGCGTTTTGTTTTCAGCAGGGCCGGATTAAACACCTGGGTTGTCTTGAGTTTACTCTGTTTTCGGACGTTACCAATCTGTTGCAACTTCATCACTAACCCTGATTTTTCACTGTGCAGATGAGAAGCGCTGGCTTGGCCTGGCGCGAGAGTGCTGGAGCGGCCGCACCTCTGCGGGACTCCCTTCTGCCGCGTTAACCCCCCCCACCCTCTGTTGCCATAGGTGTTTCCAAACAGGACATTCGCGAACAGATCTGGGACTACATGGAATCACGAAACTTAGCGGATTTTCCCCGGCCTGTTCATCACAGGATTCCCAACTTCAAGGTACTGAAGCCTTCCCGGAGCATTCAGAAGGAAAACAGGAGAGTCCCGAGTGAGCGAGATAGTCATGCGATCACTGTCCTGCCTCGTGGTGGATCCGAGTGGGGTGGGCAGTGAGTAGTGGTGCAAAGTCCGTGCCGCTGGCCTGGCCTCTGGTTTGAGACGCCCCTCATCCCAGTCACTTAAGCTTCGCTCTCGCGGCCGCTGGCCCTTCTGCGCGGGGTTGGCGGTTGGTGGCATCTTGTCACGAGCTGATGCTGTGGCGCCTATTCACCCCTTGACAGGGAGTAAGACACTTGTCCTGGCTGCAAGCATGTCATTGTGGTGCCTTTTCACAAGCGGCTCCTTAAGAGCAGCAGCGAGTGATGTGCTCTGAGAGGGGAGCCCCAGCCAGTTTCTTTGGAGAGGAAGGCCTCAGCAGCCCCCGGTGATGCCAGGCCTCAGTTTCCCCGTGTGCAGAATAGAAGCTAATCCGAGATGCCTGTGTGTGGTAGCGTTCACAGGAAACAAGTTTACTTGGACGGGCAAACGTACACAGCTCATAATTTTGGCTCCTTTTCCACAAGAAAGACAAAGCGCTTTTTGAAAACACACCGATGCCCCGTCAGCCCAAAGCATGTGTGGCCGTTTCCTGCCGTCATCCTCCATTTTGGCTGGACCTCGTCTCCCCATCCCCGGCCTCTTGGAAACAAGCCCCTGTTGCTTTGAAAACCCGTGCTTTTTGTATGATTTGTGTTGCTGCTTTGTTTTGTTTTAGTGCTTGTTTTCCCAGGGAGAGAAATTGCCGTGAGGTACAGGAGAAAGAGAAAGGTGCACAGATTCAGTAAAAAATGTTTAAAAAGGAAGCAACTTGGAGAGTTGGTGGTAATCCGCTCTTTTTTGGTTTAGGCAGTAGTAAACACAGGCGTGTTCATTTTGTGCAAATTCATCAAACTGTACACGATGTCTACGCCTTTTTGGAATGTATATCTTATTTCAGTTAAAAATAAACTGGGGATGGGGCGCCTGGGTGGTTCAGCGTCTGGCTCTTGATTTCCACTCAGGTCATGATCTCACCGTTCGTGGGATCGAGCCCCACGTTGGCTCTGCGCTGACAGGGCAGAGCCTGCTTGGGTTTCCCGCTCTCCCTCTCTCTCTCTGCCCCTCCCCTGTGGCACATGCTTTCTCTCTCTCTTTTACTCTCTCTGTCTCTGAAAATAAACATTAAAAAAATAAAAATAAATAAATTGGGGTGAGGCTGGCTTTTTTAGCTCCTTTCTACACTGACTGCTTTCCCAGACTTTTCTCTGGGCAACTCCTGGATATTGCCTGAGAATTAGTGCCCCCCCCAGCCCCCCCCCCCGCCTGTCTGGGTGAAAAGCTAGAGCAGTCGCTCGCTCGCGCGTGCTGTAGGCCCAGGATCCGGCCGTCCTGTCGGTAATGTGCAATTGCATTTAAAAACAGGGTGCTTCCCGTGCTGCCGAGCACCTCCCATGCTTGCAGGCGTTCAAAATGGCCAGAACCATTAAGGTCAATCCTGACGCTCCCCAGACAAACGCTCGCTTCTTCGTCCTCGACGTAAGTGCACCTCTGTCTGTTTGCCTAACTAGGGCTCTTATCTGGCTTGCCAAAACATCAGAGACCTAGAAGTTTTTGCCAGAACACGGGAAGTTAAAGTGGACCCCGACAAACCGCTGGAAGGCATCCGGCTGCTGGCGCTGCAGGTAACCCCGTTTTCCTGAGCCAGAGCCCTGGCCGCTGGCGAGATGCGGGCTCCAGGTGCCTGCAAATGTGTGCAAGCCTCTGTTGAGGAAGATGGGGCTTCTGACTCCCTCCAGTGCAGGACACCCTGGGAGTTTTACTTGAGAACGGTCCACGTGTCTTTCATTTGTCTGTCAGAAGTCACGAGTGTTCCTGAATCCACAGGTAAAAGATGTTCAGAACGGTCACCTCGAGCATCCTTAAATCGGATGTGCTTCGTCAGAAGAGAAAGATTATTTACTTCTGCTGCTTTTATATAATTCTTTGACATTGTTGATAACCCGTGAGTGAGAGATCTGATGACATCTCCAGAATATACAAATCAGAATAGTGTTTCCTAAAATATGTAGGCCTCTGTTAAAGAAAAAAAAAACAAAAAAACTCCCCCAGGGTTGCTGTCAGTTCACTAGCTTAGTACGTGTAAACAGAACGGTATAAACTTAAACACTCATAGCTCCCATGCAACCGTAAAACCAAAATAAACGTGTAAGTTAAGTATAAACCGTAAAAGCAGTAACATGCAGATAACAGCGGTAGTAACATCACCGATTGAAGGTGATGGTGGCTGTTGTTTTGCTGAGACCAGTCGCCGTGGAGAACGTGAACAGGGATCTCCGGAGCTCCTTGCGCAGCCGTGCCCCTTGTGGCAGGCCGGCTTTCCCGCGGCTCCCGCGAGGCCTCGGGCCTGGGGGCGCCCTGCAGCCTGTGGCGAAGGGAGCACCCGAAGGTGATTTTGCGGGGACTGGGGGGGTGCGGGGCTCCTGCTCTGGCCCTTCCAAGACTCGCGTTCCAATCCTCAACGTTTGCTGATTGTGGTTCAGCCCCAGGGGGAGACTCCCATTTAGGCTTTTCTTCTGGAAGCATTCTGTCTTGCCAGCCTTATTTTCCTGGACAATAGTTCACTGTAATGAATGAGGTAATTTTTGCAGCAGCAGAGAAGGGCCTGCAGTGAGTGTCCGCCATGTGCAAGGGCACAGCTCTCTCTGAACACTTGGCTGTATCATCTCATTAAATCCTACCAGCTGCCCTGTAGGGGAGATCCCCGCTCCTCGTGACACAGGAGACTGGACCCTGAGACCTGAGAGGTCAGGTGACTGGGCCGAGGCCCACGTTGGCAGTGGTGGGGCTGGGATCGTGACCCGCACCGTGACCGCGGAGTCAGCTCTGTTCGTGTGCGAGGTTCTTAACCGTCGGCCCCTCAGCACAAGGTCAGAGCCTTGAGTGGGTTGGAGATTAGTCCCGGCGTCCTGTAGGAGCGCAGCCACATGGCGGATGGAGTAGCAGCACCCTCCACATCTCTCTCTCTTCAGGGGAGAGATGGTCACGCTGGAGAAGCTGCTCTATTCCAGGTTGTGAGCACGGGGATGTGATGGTGAAAAAGACACGTGTGCTCCCCGCGCTCTGGGGCTCTGGGGCCGCCGGCTCCTCGCTGTTGCTGGAAACTCAGTAGCTTAAGAATGACCTGGGAAGCAGGTAGACCTGCAGGCTTTGCCACACCTCCTGAGCTCCGGCAGGGACGGTGGTGCACGTGGCCACAGCCGGTGCCTGGGGACACGGAGGCTTGCTCTTGGGGATACACAGTTTCCCAGACCTTCAGTCGGTTTCTGGAACCTCTTTTTAACAGATACCCCACTGGTGCTTTGAGAGCCGCTGGCCAGGCCAGCACTGGCCGCACGTCGGCCCCACCCAGGGAGCTGTGAAAACTAGTCATTGCCGATGTCACCTTCTGAATGAGAGGCTCTGGGTGGCCCTGGGCCTTGGCTAAGTCTTAGACGGCTCCCCAGGTGATTTTAAAGCGCAGGTAGGGTTGAGAGCCGCTGAGCTGGTAGGTGAGAAGCTTCCAGAAAAGAGGGAGTAACCAGAATAATATGTAGCACACCAGCGTCTCCAGACTACAGATGAACCCAGACCTCTTTCACACTCGAAAAGAGCACGTGGTCACGGCTTGTGTTGAAATATTTCTTCTGTCGTGGCTTTAAGTATGCCAACCCGCGATTTTATAGGTCTTGTGTTGGTCTCAGGCTGTCATCTCCTGCACAAAGACTGAAATATACTCTTTTTACACCAAGGATTTTATAAGTTTACAGTTGGCTCATGGGCTGCCCCTGCATAATCTGCAGGGATGCTTGTGGCAGTGGTTCTGGAACCATCCTGGGCATCAGAGTCACCTGTGTGCCTGCCCCCTGAGCTTCTGGTCATTTCTCACAGGCATCCAGGGGCCGCTGCTGGCTGGGGACCACACTTGGGAGAACCAAGGCATTTGGGAACTAAATAGAAGAAAAGGGGCTGTGGACTCAGGTCAATCCAAAATATCGATTATAATGAGATTGGAATCTGCTGGACAGAAAGAAGGCTCAGGCCGGGCAGCAGGTGCCCCGTGAAAGCATTGTACCTACAGAGTGTGTGACACTGGGGAGGGGCCACAGGAAGGGCCTGGTTGGAATCCTTGGGCTTCTGTGCCCATTTGCATCGTCATTGCCTGGCGATTTTGAGTGGCAAGTAAACTAGAATTCGTGTTTGATGACAAGCTGTGGGGTGGGCCAGTGGCCCGAGTGACTCTTTGTATTTAATTAGGCATGCAAAGAAGTCGTTCCCCAACAATGCCAGTAACAGCAACTTGCCTCTGCGCCTGAAACGTTAAAAATGCACACAAGAAGTTCCTGGGTTTAACTTTATACTTCGTTGATTGTCTTTCTTTTAAAAGAGCAAAAAAACATTGTTGGTGCCAACACCACGGCTGAGAACGGGGTTATTTAATAAGATCACGCCGCCGCCCGGCGCAACGAAGGACGTCTTGAGAAAATGCGCCACCTCTCAGGTAAGTGCGGGCGCAAAGTGCCCCACAGAACTGAACTTCATTTTCCGCAAAGCCAGATGAGCAGAAGTGGACAAGCATCCAGCCGTCCCGCGATACAGGAGCCACGTCGAAAAACCACAGGTACACGGGCTCCACTTGAGCTGCTCGGTTTCTCTCTGGCACAGGTTTGCAGATTGTAAAGTTCCTGTTAAAAAGGAAGAGGAAATAAGTTACCTGGCCTCTGACACCTCCCCGTGTTGACCTGTCACTGTCTGGTATCTAGCAATTTCTGAACTGCCACCAGAGCAAGTGGGGACTCAGGGATTTGCAGAACCCTTCAGTTGGAAGTGGCCTCAGCAGTTCTGAATAACGACTTGAGTAATTCAGGGACGGGCTTTTCCAGAGTGTCTCACAGTGTAGTCAAACGGAAGTGTGTAAATACTATCCTAGGCTGCCCTGTAGTGGGATTTGCCTTGTGTTTTGCAGATGAAGAAATAGAATTTGGTGACTTTTTTCAGAGTCCTGGGATAGACCCCCGCTTGTTTTGATTCCTAATCTATTGGGAATGAAAACTAAGGCATCAAGATATTCCTATTTATTTTTTCCATCGCATCATTTTAATATAAGCAGGATAAGATGGTCACCTGGCCAGATAATGCTGGTCAAATGTGAATCGTGCAATAAATGGTGTAGAATTCATTCCTCCAGTGGTTTTGGCTGAAGGCTGTGTATCAGCAGCTCTGCGACACGGGGCATTTCAGTGCAGGCTGCAGAGGTGTCACCTAAACACGATTTTCCTCCTGCTGTATGACCGTGGGCTAATTGTGTCTGTAGCCAGGTGTATAATTAAGAGATATTCCTTTTTAAAAGAGATTTTCCGCTTAAGTCTGATGTTTAAAAATTGAACGTTTATTGTTACTTATCGATAACTTTATTCCAAAAATAGAATCTGATGTGGTTTACAAAAACCCGTGTAATAGAGTACGGTAATAAAACACGTGTAGAAAAAAGTGCAAAGGGAAATTCAAAGTAGAAAAACGAGAGACGGTCGTGCTTCTGGTTGGTGTTCAGAAATGCAGCCTGTGGGATGGTCCGCGGCTGGCAGCACGGGCCACGGGTACGCACTCGCGTTTCCCAGAGCCGGCGGGGAGCGTGATGAGCCGCACAGCAGTCGTAGGTTCGGGAGAGTAAGCGCAGTTCCCGTTCTGGGGTTGAGGCCCGGGTCAGATGGCCGGTCCCTCACACGCGCCCCTGAAAGTGTGACCGGGCCCCGAGCGGAGCCGGGCCAGCGCTCGTGACTGAGCTTCAGTAGGGTTTGGACGGCCGAGTTCGGGCTCTGTTACAACATGATGCACCGGAACCCGAGAAGGAGGTTTTCCTTCTCTTCCTGGCTGGGGGAAATGGCAACGTGGAGAGAGCCTCACGGCCGCGGGTGTGCGCAGATGCGGGTCATGGTGCGCTGATTATCTGTGCTGCCAGAGCCGCGGGGCAGAACGGCTGTCACCGTGCGGTGGCGACTGCCCAGCAGTGGGGGGCGGGACACCGACGTGGGTCCGTGCGGGGCCGTGATCCGGTTGCCGGACTGATCTGTGCCCCTTCACGTCTGAGACGCAGGACCACATCAGCCCCCTTGTTCTTGAAATACGGGCCCCTTCAGTGTAAACGTGTGTACGTTAGGTGGGTGTGGGTTGAGTCCTATCTCAGGAGTGAATACGCTCTGCGTGCCAGTGGCGGCCCCCAGCATCTCACACTTAATGAGTCTGCCCCGCGCGCTTGCTGGCCCCATCTCATGCACGAAGTGCGTCACCTCCGCCATCTCCTTCCATTCCAACAGCAGCCTGGCGAGGCCGTGGGCAGCGCCTCTGCCTTACGGATGGCGACATTGAGGGTCAGAGAGCTTCCTCCTGCTGAGGTCACGGGGCGCACAGGGGTCTGCACATGGTTCCGTGTGACTCCCCCCCTCTGTTCTAACCACGGCACTCCTCTGATTTGCTCCGTATTGTGAAATTACCGCCTTACTCATTTGTGCTGTCCCTTCCAAAGCGCCATCTTCCCTGGGACAGAAACTGTGGGAAATTATCCTCAATGCCGCTCCCACGATGCCGTGTGCCTGTCGTAGGGCACGAGTTTGCCTCCTGCGAGCTCCTCGCCGTGGACTGTGAGGGGGGCCAGCTGCTCGCCGCCCGGGAAGCATTCAGGCCCACGTCTCTGTTCGCAGGGCGTGCGCAACTACAGCACCCCCGTGGGCTTGGATTCCAGGGTCCTTGTGGACTTGGTGGTGGTGGGGTCCGTTGCCGTTTCTGAAAAAGGTAAGGTTAAAATCGCACCGTGACCTGCAGCGTGACATTCTGCTGTCTGTCCGTCTCCTAGACCCTGACGGTAAGTAATTTCAGTTTCTGGACACGTTCCTGTCCTCTGAGTAACCACTGTCTCTCTCATTCATTTTGTCCCTCACACTCAATACCTTTACAGTGTTTTCATTTTTCTTAGCAGGAAAAATAAAGTGACATCATCTCTGTTCAGGTGGTGAGAGATATTTCCTCTGTTCTTAAGCTACCTGGAACCAGAGCTGGACTTGTGTGTCAGTAGATGGTTGGTTTTGGAGAACCTCCAGTGAATGGGAAAACGTCAGGCTCTAAACTTTGTTTCCGTTAGGAAGCGGCGGCCTCTGGGCGACGCGTGTTGTCCCGAGCCTGACCGGGAGGCCTGGTGCTTTGCCATTTGGAGGGGGGAGTGGGGGCGGGGGACTCGCCTCTGTGTCTCACTCTGCCCTAGTATGGGAGCCGTCGTAGTGCTTCGTTCGCGCTTTTGCTTTCTCTGTATTCCAGTTACGTGCTCTGTCTGTGTCATTGGGGATGGGTCCCCAGAGGCACACGTCTCCTGGGTGCCTGCTGTGGGCCCCGTGTCAGGCCAGCTCTGGGTGGTCTCTGCCTTGGGCCGCAGGGCCTGGGAAGAGCAGACACAGCGGCTGAACTGTGGCGTGATGTGCTCGGTGCCGGACACAGAAGTGAGCCCTGATACCGGCGAGGGTCAGCAGAGTGACCCTAAGGCCTCGAGCTGGGCATCATCTGGGAAGCGACCTCAGGGCTGGCCCTTATGTGCCAGGTGGCGGAGGTGGGTGCAGCGGGAGAGGAGAGGAGAGGAGGAGGGGCAGCACAGCCCTGGGTAGGTTGGGGTTGGCTTCCCAGAGGCCGCGAGGCCCGGGGACAGGCTTCGGGCCGTGCTCTTGGCAAGGGGCAGTTAGCAGGGCCTTCTTTTCAGAGATGATCAGGCGCTTCTCAAAGCATCACCCGTGCCCTTCCCAGGCGTCCACTGTCCGTAGTTCCTTGTGTCTGTGAGAGAGATGCCTGTGAGTCCACACGTGTCCTGCGTTCTCTCTGGGGTGGTTTGTGCTGACTCTGTTTCCCCAGAAGGGGGCAGCAGCACGTACGGCACTGTGTGTCCTGCCGGATGATGTCCGTCCCTGCAGACTGATGGGCACTTAAGGTGTCACCAGGGTTTGGTTTTGGCTTTTCCCTTACAGATAACACTAAAGGGAGCCAGAGTCCTGGGGTTGAGTCTGTGGTGCCTTCCAGGGCTTTGCGTGGCATAATCCTAGCAAGTGAATTGCCGAGGCAAAGGGTGGACTTTAAACCCTGGTGGCTGTAGCCACATAACCCACCTCGCATCCCCAGCCCTGTACAGCTCGCCTCCCTCCCTGCTCCCGTGCCAGTGAGTAGAATAACCACACTCTGGTGCTTACCCGTCCCGCAGTGAGCAGTCGTGTGCCACCTGTCGCTTGATTTGCATTCCATGGTGAGCGAAGGTGGTCATTTGTTGTGTTTGCTGCTCACCTGCCTGTCTCTTCGTGCAGACTGTCCACATCCTTTGTGACTCAGACAATTCTGCGTGGCACTGTCTTTGTCTCGTGTATTTGCACGCGTGGCTGGACGTTGGTGGCTGTAAGAGTCGCGTGACAGACCAGCATTTTAGACCCGTGAGCACTGATGCCCTTTGTGATGATGCTGATGCTGAGGTTGTGCAGAAGTCAGGATTTCTGCAGTGTCACGGGCTTCCTAACGGCACGGTGTCGATCCTCTTGGGAGCCAGGTTCCCGTCTTGCCGCGTTCCTTCCTGCCGCGTAGCTTCTCGCCCCACCTCGGACTTTGCAGTTTGGGACCAGGGCCGCCGGCCCCGCCCTCCTGTGGCGCTTTTCACAAGGCAAAGTGATGCCGTCTTAAATCGCCTGTCCCTCATTTTCGTTTTTATTTCTCTTCCAAGAGAAATAGCTTAAAAAGATTCTGTGTTTAGTAGAAATTTGTTCTTAATCTTTTTAGAAATCGCTCTTTCGTTACTTTTAAACCTGAGTTCTGCTCATACAAACAAGGTTCCATTTCCTCTTGTAACACGTTTAAAGGGCTCGAGGTTCACGTCACTGCGTGCTGACCACTGTGCGTGCGCAGTGTCTTCTGTCCCCTGAACCCCACTACTAGGGGGCCGCCCGCCCGTGGGCTCACTGTGGCAGTTTCTGAGGAGGGGCCGGGGATACTGGGTCCAGGTTTCTGCTTCCACTGTGACCTAATGAAATGAAACATGTACTCCGGAGATACTACTGACGCTCTGCATGTTTCTTAGGTTGGAGAATTGGGAAGGGAGAAGGTTATGCTGATCTGGAATATGCCATGATGGTGTCGATGGGAGCGGTCGGCCCGGAGACACCAGTGGTCACCATCGTCCACGACTGCCAGGTGCTGCCCGTGAACGGGCCCAGCAGAGCCACTGCCACACCCGAGAGAGCGGGAGGGGAGGGAGGGAGAGAGACAGAGACAGAGTGGTCTCTGCCTTCGCTCCGCGGCTGTCGCGAGTGGTGGCCATCAGCGGGGGCCGGATCTGTTTGGCAGCATGGCGGTGAGGCCTTTTCCCTTCGGGCCTGGCACGTGCATCTACTGTGTGTGCGGTGAGCACGGGAGCCGTGTGCCCGCCACCCCCCTCACCCCCTTCTGTTTGACCAGGTCATCGACATACCTGAAGCGCTGCTCGAGGACCACGACCTCACCGTGGACTACATTCTCACTCCGACGAGAGTCATTGCCACAGGGTGTGAGCGCCCAAAGCCAACGGGAATCTTATGGTCCAAGGTGGGTGCCGTGGCCGGCAGCGGCCTGTAGCTCAGAGGCATCCCCTCCTGTGTGGCGTCCTTTGGCATGGCAGCTGTCCCCAGGCCTGGCGTGTCTGTGCGTTACAATCACCCGCGAGCTTTTGAACAGTTGAGCTCCTGAATCTGTCTCCCGGCATGGGCCCAAGAATATACTTTGCAATCCTGTGGGATTCTGGTAAGCAGGCAGGTGCAAGGTCTCCTGCCGCAGGGCACCAGCTGTCCACGGCAGAGAGAGCTGCCCACTCGGAGGGCCGATGCCCCGACACCCTTGCTGGCGGGTCTCATCTCAGGGCTGCGTGCCACCGTCCTGGCCACAGCCTCCTGCTGCCTCATCGGCTTTCTCGCTGGGAGTCCCAGATTGTCTCGTGTGACCTGGCTGTCCACGCGGTACCCGTGGCCTTCGTAAGCTGATGCCTTGGTGACTTTTATCCGCAGCATTTGCACGGCACACGGCACGGTAGTCTGCGGTAGGAAGTCGGTCCCAGAGGCCCGCCTGCAGGTTAGGGCCCCGCCTGCCGGCGAGCAGCCAGAGCTACTGAGGAGACGGGCACAGCTTGGGCTTGGTATGAACTGAAGCCTTTGTTCCACACCTTCCATCCCTGGAACCCGAATTGTCCAGAGTTGGAAAGCAGCCTCCCCTTGGGCATGGAGACCCCGTAACCTCCACCTCCAAGCTTGACACCAAAATGAAATGCTACGGCCCAGTGGGCCTTCCCACAGACGCCACGGCCAGGCAGTTCTGGGCTCCTAGGTTAGCCCGACGAAAGCAGAGAGGAGAGGCAGGCGTGACCTGAAAGTGGGCCGGTGGGGGTCCGAGTGTGTGCTGAGCGCCGTGGGGAAGCCAGTGGCACCCTTAGTGAATATTAAGATGTCCCTCGGTGTCTCTCCTGAGAACTTGGGTTTACCTTGGAATTCGGGGCCACAGCTGCTCTGAGTGGAGGCTGATACACAGGTCACAGGAGCAAGGTGGCCTTTGCTCACGGCTGAGAATGTGAGTCGGGGCAGGTTACACAAGAGGCTGACTACAGCAAGGCTACAGGTCCCCTGGAGGACAGCACTTCCTAGACGGAAGGCCGACTGCAGCCCACATTAGGAAGATTCTGGGCGGCCTCTCCAGGAAGAAAAACAAAGATGTGTTGCTTTGGGGAATAGTCATGGTCACATTCTGCTGATTTTAACAAGAAAAATATCAACAGGTGATGTTATTGGTCGTGTTAGGTGAAGATAACTCCTCGTGTGTAAAAGAAAACCAAATGAACCAGGGATCCCAAAGAAGTAGCCATACTTTGTACGTAGGGCGTTGGGGCCTTTACTGGTTTTTGACGCCCCCACTGTTTCAGCCCCTTCCTGGAAGATCGATTGCTAATGAGGCCTGAGCAAGAATCTCAAACTTTTATTTTTTATTTTTACTATTTTTTTTTTTTAAGTAGGCTCCACGCCCAACGTGGGGCTTGAACTCACAACCCCGAGGTCAAGATTTGTGTGCTCTACCAACTAAGCCAGCTGGGTGCCCCAAGAATCGCAAACTTTTATCTATCTAATGTTTGTTTATTTTGAGAGAGAGAAAAAAAGCATGTGCAGGCAGGGGAGGAGGAGAGAAAGAGAGGGAGCGAGAGAATCCCAAGCGGGCTTTGTGCCGTCAGCACGGAGCCCAGCATGGGGCTTGAACTCACGAACTGTGAGACCATGACCTGAGCCGAGATCAAGAGTCGGATGCTTCATTAACCAACTGAGCCACCCAGGTGCCCCAAGAATCTCAAACTTTTAAAAGGCCATTTCTCATTTTGGGGTCCTGTGTGTGTTCTCCCACCACAGGGCGTCCCTTTGCACAGGGTCATGTGAAAGCAGCAACTTTCTCCAGTCCCTGGGGCTTCTGTTCTGGCCTCGCTTTGTGTGCAGCCGGAAGGAATTTTCACTGACATTGGGAACCCCTGAATTCCACTGAGGATTTGGGAAGGGGTGGGGAAGTTCAGTTGTAGGATACAGTTTGATTTCAGATGGACTATGAGATACACGTTGGCATATCCTCCTGTGGATATTCTACCCGTAGACCATTGTCGTGTGGGTGTTAGAATCCCCGAGTTTGCTTCTCGTCTGTTTTGTGGAATATCTGGAATCACAGTTTTTTTCTAAACACTGTAGACCTCCCAGATGAAGGTTACGAAATAAGTACAAAGTGTGATACATTTTCTTTTTTTTTTTTTTTTTTTACTCGTTCTTAATACACAAAGATTGTGCAGCATTCGATTCCCCTGGCCTTTGCCCCACCTTCTGAGAGAGGCATGTGGTGCTCCCGCTTGGGGGCCAGCGGGTATGGACTCTGCTGTCCAGCTGTAGTTCCTTTGGGCAGTGGGGAGGGGGGGCCCTTGACCCACCTTGTCCTCTTTTCTGCCTGTGCTTTGTGACTTTAAGTTTTTTTAATGTTTTATTTATTTTTGACAGAGAGAGAAACAGAGCATGAGCAGGGGAGGGGCAGAGAGAGGGCGACACAGAATCGGAAGCAGGCTCCAGGCTCCGAGCTGTCAGCACAGAGCCCGACGCGGGGCCCAGACTCACGAACCACGAGATCGTGACCTGAGCTGAAGTCGGACACTTAACTGACGGAGCCCCCCAGGCGCCCCAAGTGCTTTGTGATTTTAAAGATGGGTGACCAGGGGGCGCAGTAGTTTGGAGAGCTCAGCAGCCACCGTAGGGCCTCTCAGTCGCTGTATCTGTGACCTTGGTGCACCCTCTGCAGGTCCCCCCCCCCCCCCCCATTAGTTTATCTGTAGTGTGGAGAGCGTCGGTGCTGACCCCACAGGCAGAGCACGGAAGCACCGGCTAAACTTGCCCTTTGTCACCGGCGTGGCTGTCACAGGCGTGAAATGGAAGTCAGTAATTGTGAGAAACGTGCCTGGATGCTGTTGGTGCTGGCAGAGTCCTCGCGGTTCCCCTTTGAGACGTTCACTGAGCCAAGACTGGGCCTGGCCCGAGTCGTTCCGTGGCTGTGTGTTATCACCGTGTGCCCTTCACTGCCTCTCGGTGAAGGAGAAAGAGACGTTCCTCCTGGAAAGTGCGTCTGCTCTGTTCATGTGGGTTCCTCTGTTCCCTCAGAGTGGCCTCTCACCTGCTGACCTGTCAAACTCAGGGAACTTTTCCCTGTCTAAGCTACAAGGTGCCATGACTGCCCCACTCCAGCCACAAGCTGCCTCCCCTGAGGACCCAGAACCCCCTGAGCCCCCGGCCCAGCAGGTCCAACCCGGTGAAAGGAGGTGTTCCTCCCAGGATCTCTGCCCAGCTGGCCGGTGGACGGTATGAGACCCGGCCATTGAGGTGGGTCCCGAACCCCCGGGTAGATGTGGACGGCCATGTGCAAGGTGACCTGCAGGCCTTAGCTCTGGCTGGAGCCCCCGCACAGCCCCATCCGCTCCCAGGGCTGCAAGATGGTGGGTCACAACAGAGCAGTGCAGTGTCCTGCCCAAGAGCCTGGCTGCCCGCTAGACCCAGACGAGCATCTGGAAAGCAGGACGGGGCCCTCTGTGTGTGGGGCTCCAGGTTGTTTCTGACACCTCCGCTCCCCTCGCATGGCCCCACCGGACTGGACCTCAGGACAGCGAGACCCGTGGCTTTATTGACGTCTGCTGAGCTAGAATGGGGCAGATGGAGGGTATGATACTTATTTAAGGGTACCCTGGAGACATGGTCAGGCAGCGGGGTGTGGCTGCAGCTCCAGAGAGACCCAGGGCACCCACGAGACTGCTCCTTGCCACCAAAGCCACAGACCAAAGGACTGCTTCCCAGCCCCTTTGCTCCCTGCAGTAATTGTGGGAAAGGTGTTACCACTGATTACGGAGGGGAGCAGTGGGACTCTGTTGACCAACGTCTGGATGTTTGTCTTTCTCGGATCAACTCATTTTGTCCTTCAGTGAGGAAATGGGGCTCTGCCAGGGTCATCCTTGTATATAGGCTCAAAGAAACAAAAAGTTCTGTAGCATCCACAGCTGTTAGGGAGTGCTGTTCCCAGATGGTCACCATGCCGGTTGACTGACTTCTTGAGAATGACACATGCCTTGAGGAAAAGGGTTTGGGGACAGGGACCTCTTCTGTGAGCAGCAGCCGTCCTGGGACGCAGACGCCTGCTTTCTGATCCCGCGTCACAGTGTTGTCTGGAAGTAACAGCCAGATGTGGACTGAACCACACCTACAACGGGGCCGGGGACTTAGGCCGATCCTTCCACTTAAAAAGATTTGCTGTATTTGTCCCAGTAATTGAACTCCTAGGAACCTGTCCTAGAGAAATACTTAGAAATTCAGGTAGAGATGCGTGCATCCCGTATAATGCAGGGCCCTGAGGTGCGTCAGGGTCCCAGATGCCAACCCTGTCATTAAAGTACATGCAGCCTTTTGAGAGGGTTTGACGGTGAGAGGAAACGCTCGTGTGATACGTGCCGGGTGGACAGGCGGTGTGCGCGTCTCTGCACGTTAGCGGTGTCGTGTGTCCTCAGCCCGTGGCGCTGGAACCCGCGCAGGAAGGGGCGGGGGTAGGCCGGCGCGTGAACCGTAGCCGTCTCCGAGAGGGGGATTCCGATATCTGTTCACCGTTTTCTGAATTTCCCACAGCAGGGCGCGCGCCCCCCGTCCGCACTACCGAGGAGAGACGGTTTCCGCGGGCAGCCTTCTCCCCGGGCGCTCGCCTCCAGTTCTGCAACGAGCCCAGGGGGTAAGAACAGGCACCTGAGACGATGCCCCAGTTCTCAGGAGTCCTGTGCTTGTGCGTGGGGGCGACGCTGGCCTGCCCCAGCTGCTGGTGCAGAGCACCTGCCTGTGCGTGAGGTGGGGCCGCACGGGCCGCTCTTCCCCGCGTGGCTGACGCCCCGGTGTGGAGCTGAGCCCGGAGCCGCCTGGCAGGAACGCATGCCACACCCGGCTCCGAACTGGCCCCGTGGGAGGGGACTCCCTGCACTCGTGGGCTCGTCTGTCGGGCTGTCCCCACCCCCCGAACAGCATAGGATGGGCGGGCACCGAAGTGTGTGGACAGAAGCTGGCATGTGTGGCACGGGTTGGAGGTGATCATGTGTTCCAGCAAGTAAACACCGTTTTACCCCGTGTTGCGTAGTGATTCCGTGGCCACCCCCAAACGGCCCCTCTCTTCCTGACTGTGTGGGGCGTGTGATGGGGCGATGGTGTGCGGTCACTGCCCTCCTGGTCCTTCAGCACCCACAGTGAGAGCATAATTATAAAGGAGTGGCCCTGTGGGGCCTTTTCTATTAAGTGACACCTTTGATCATCTCTGTGCAAAAAGACGTACACATCGAGCCCTGTTACAATCAGGAGCCACTATAATTAGCCAACAGATGCTGCAAGGCAGGAATGACTTTTGGAAGACAGCGTGTTCATTAGCTGTGCTGTGTTCTTGCATGCTTGGTTACTCGAGTCGCTTCACCTTGCTCATTTGAAAGTACCGTATTTGAAAGAATTTTCGATCCAAGCCCCTGGGTGGTCGGTTGAGCCTCCGACTTCGGCTCAGGTCATGATCTTACTGTTGGTGAGTTCGAGCCCCGTGTCGGGCTCTGTGCTGACGGCTCGGAGCCTGGAGCCTGCTTCGGATTCTGTGTCTCCGTCTCTCTCTCTGCCTCTCCCCCACTCATGCTCTGTCTCCCTCCCTCCCTCCCTCCCCCCCTCAAAAATAAATAAACATTAAAAAATTTTTTTTAAACAAAGGTATTTTCGATCCATGAATGACAAGTGTTGGTCTCATGTGTGGCAGTAGTAATTTGTGTGGACATTGTATGTCACATGAGAAATACGTATGGTGTTCCTGTTCCTTTGCCAGCAATAGCTCAAACGTGTGCTAGCATTTCAGAGTGAGGATCCTCCCTCCCAGTCTCTGTATCTTCTGCTCAAGTAAAGGGAGAGTCAGGAAAAGCAACAGGTGTGAAATTCTGAAGCCAGGGGTTGGCGGAGGCAAGGTTAGAACCGGAGTCTTCCTTCTGAGTTGGCCGCAGGTGCCTTGAGAGTTAGGCTGCTGATCTGTATTGGATTTAGCATGTATTTCTAGGGGACGGGATTTTCAATCTTTAAAGAGAACGTATGTTTATACACGATCTTCGTAAAACGTCAGTAGAGAATGGTATTGGCACACAAAAGGAAGTTAAATTAGCTATACTATCTTTTAATGGAATGATTAGTTATTGAAAGGCAGAAACGTATTTGTATGTTTGGTTAATAGGCAAAAATCTTTCGTGTCACATGGCACAGTCACAGATGTAACAAATGTTCCTAATGGCCAGCCAGGAAAAACAGCGTAGCACCGCGTGGACTGTCCTGAGCGTGAAGCCAGCCCGTCTAGCCGGCGCACAGAGGCCTCTGTGTCAGCTGTGGGACAGCCGTCAGCCCCAGCCGCTCCGCAAAGAGCCCAGAAATGGCAGACAGCTGGGAAAGTGTCAAAAGTGGCCACCTCTTAGTCGGGGAGATTTTTCCATTGAGAACGTGTGGGCGTGCAAGCATGAGCCGACGCTGAGCTTTGTCCTTCCTTACCCGAAACCATCCTGTCTTGAGACCAGCAGTTTTAGGCAACGGTGACGCAGTTGGCATTTCCCCTTGTAAAGGGGGGGTGTGTGTGTGTGTCTGAGTGTGTTTGCGGTGCTGTAGACTTAGCGCAGAATGCGTACCCAGTGAAAACATTTTTGTTGTTCAGCCATTCGCAGTGTGTACATGTGCCTGCTTGGGATACAGCGCCCCCTTGTGGGGTGCGGAGCGGGTGTGCTTTTGCCCCACGTGACGCGTTTTTAAATGGATCTGTGCTGCCTGAATGTGGAACCTCGCCCCCGGGTCAGGTTCCCTGAGAACGCTAGCTTCTGCCGGAGGGAGCCCCGTGGTTCACTGGGCAGAAGCACATGGGGGTTTCAGCATGTGGGGCGATCACCCGGCCAAGACCGCTCGGAGCCGGTGCTGGCGCAAGTGCTGTTACCAGGAGATCTGGCCTCGTGGGTGTTGGGTGGAACGACATTCAGCGGTGCCACAGAAGTACGTAGTCACACGTTTCCTCCGACTGTAATTGCAACTTTGAGTTGGGTCATCCTTTCTAAATACTAGATCTGGTAACTTCAAGACATCCTGAAGAACCTATATGACCAGTTTGGGGGCACCTGGCTGGCTCCGTTGGAAGAGCATGTGACTTGGGGCGCCTGGGTGGCTCAGTCAGTTAAGCGTCCAACTCTCGATTTCGGCTCAGGTCACGATCTCACGGTTGTGAGATTGAGTTCCGCGTCAGGCTCTGCACAGGCAGACAGTGCAGAGCCTTCTTGGGATGCTCTCTCCCCCTCTGCCCCTCCCCTGATCACTCTCGGCACACGCTCTCTCCCTCTCTCAAAATAAATAAACTTTAAAAAAAAAGCATGTGACTTCTGATCCCAGAGTTGTGAGTTCAAACCCCACATCAAGTGTAGAGATTCCTTAGAAAATAAAAAGAATCTGATTATGACCAGTTTCAGTCTGTTTTTAGGTACTCGGAAAGGACACAGGAATGTGAACTCTTTAAGAAGGTAGAATGGAGGCGTGGGAGGGTCGGTTGCTGGACCAGACCATCTTCAGGACGCCTTGGGACCAGAGCCTCCAGGGTACTGGCCTGGGAGCTCTGTCACCTTTGAGTGAATCAGTTCGGGAGACTTGCAGAGAGTCCAGTGGAAGAAAGATCCCTTTTGATTAGAAAAGAGAAGCTTCGTCTCATGCATGTGTCCATGGTAGACGTGGTTTTTGCTTGTCTCTTTGCATCTCGACACTGGGAAACATTAGGGGGAGGTTTTCTCTGAACAGCGTCTTTCTGTGGCGGCTGAGAGTCTCTGTGCTGCTCTGAGGACGTGAGTGGGCAAGAACCGGGCACAGAGGCTTCTGACGTGGCCGTGCCCGGGAGCGAGGGTGGTGTCCGTTTGGAGAGGGATCTGAGCCAGTGGAGAGGTGGGCCAAGGTGGGGGTGTTGTCCACTTAGTGCTGGGAGAGAGAACCAGGTGCCAGATTAATGAGGACCAGCAGCCTTGAAGTTTGTGAGGAGGGGCTCGACCGTTCTTGGGTGTTTGAGTTTCTTTGACCCTTTCTCTAAATCGCTGATCCTTAACCTGGGGCCTGTGTGCCCCTTGCGGTTTGGAGACCCCGGAGTAGACTGGGAAATTGCGCACAGAATTGCGGGGGACTCCTCCTTGGGAAGGAACCCCGGCTTCTCTCCCAAGGTGTCTGACACCTGCCGGGGATAAGAACCATTACTCTAGTGACATACGGTTCTGAATGGAAAGAGAACATCGTTACTAGGCGGGCTATTTACTTGTAGAGGGAAGTTACATCTATCCAGCTCGTATGCTGATACGTATCCTGACGTGCCCACGTTTGTGGGAAGTCCCGTGTTGGGACCATTGCCCACCATGCCCTGTAATTGGTCATGTACAAGCTCTGTGCCCTAACGCAGGACACAACGCATCTGTAAAGACTGAGGATTGCTAAGAAGGGCTCACCAGTGCCTTTCTCTTCCTTTTCTGCCATGTGATTCCTTAAACGACAGAAGACGGGTTTTGTCCCGGGTTCGGTCGTCCAGGCTCAGCCTAACCTGAAGGGCTGCCCCAGGGAGGGGCCGTCAGCTGCCATGCGGCAAGCGGGCTCGAGTCAGTCCCCTCTGTGCACGGACCCCACTTGTCCATCCCGGTACTCGAGGGGGGCCCTGCCTCCTGTCTCGGGGTGCTTTTACCGCCTCCTTTGTTGCAGCTTCCCAAAGAGCCAAAGTAGAAATCCTGTTCATTGAGACTTAACGTTTCGTGTAGTGCTGCTTTGTAGCTTGATGAACCCGTTGCTAGAAAGTTTTCAGAAGTGGCGTTCTGTTTCAGCTTTGCCTTGTCTCTGCATTTTTGGCAACACGTTGAAAGGTTCGGTCCCTGAGGAACGCTCCTCCAGTGGAGGAGTGGGGAGAAGGGGGAGGCCCCAGGGAGCCCCGTTAAAGAGCTCATCCCACCCACAGGGTGGGGACTTGGGAGGAGGGGCTGGCATGGAGGCAGAAAGCCCCGATTATCATGGAGGTCACCAGGGGGATTGCCACCTGTGACCCGTCACCCTCTTTCCACTGACCTTCCCCGCTATCCCTTCTGCATAGGAGGCCTTTGCTTTTCTGCTTCCCGAGTGGAGAAAACCGTTCCACTCCTGCCAGCTGCCGTGGCACGTCGGGCACAGTCTGAAGTGGCTTCGGGGTCCCAGATTTCACTTAAGCTGGGGCAGGACGGGGACCGAGGGGCCCTGCTTCCCAGAGGGCCAGGGTGGGCCCCTAGGGCAGCATGGCCGAGACTGCTTACCTGAGCGTGTGCGGCAGAGGCCCCCGTGCGACTTTGATTTCTCCTCTGTTCGTGACCGTGTTGGGACCCCCGGAGAACAGCTGGGACTGCTTTGCTCTTTCAGATCAGCCGGGAGGTGATGGGGAAAATCCCAGTACTCCAAAGCCTGCGTCACCGAGAGAAGCAGGCTGGGAAAGACGTCACCCTCCGGGACGAGCCCCGGCGCCTCCTGGGAGCCAGCAGCCAGCAGCCAGCTCACCTGAGCGCCGTCCGGGGGCCCCGGGACCCACCCCTGCCAGAACCCTGCCCTGCGCAGGGGGAGGACGGGCCCACTGGCACCGTTTGCGTCGGGAACCTTCCCCGGGACGCCCGAGTGAGCGAGCTGAAGAGAGCCCTCCGAGAACTCGGAGCGGCCCCCCAGAGGCTCACTTGGCAGGGGCCCCGGGGCAGGGCCCTCCTGCATTACCAGGCACCGGCCTCCGCCCAGCAGGCCGTCTCCCGCTTGCAGGGCTTGCGCTTGGGGGCGGCCACGGTGACGGTGGCACTGGCCAGGCGGCAGAGGGCCAGCGACCTGCCGGGCGGCCGCGTGCAGGAGCCACAGCCTGACTGTCGCCCGGCCGTCGCCGACCTGTGATGGGGCGCTGCTCCGGTCCCCGTGGAACTTGAGGGGCGTGGCAGCAGGACTCGGCAGAGCGTTGCTGTGTGAGCGGCTTTGGGCCCAGGCCTCTCCAGGATGGCCCGGCCTTGTGTCACCGCCCAGGACCTCCTGACGAGTAGAGAGTCAGCCAGTAGCTCATGGCCGACACGTCCCAGCCCTGCTGTGTCTGCGTCCCGTAACCTGCCGGGTGTTGCCACCACACCGGCTTCTCTGGTTATTCAGAGGCCGCAGGGGACCGAGTCGGAGTAAACGGTGGCAGCCAGGGGTTTGTGGTTGGGGGGAGGGGGAGTAAGGGGCGAGGCCCTGGCAGGGGTCAGGGGCAGGTGCACGCCCTGCTGTCCTGGGATCCTGGGTCTCGAACCACCACCGCAGGGGGAGAGCCGTGTTCAAGTCGCAGAAGCCAACAAGCGCGGTCTCCTGGGTGCGGCTGTTTGTCACAACTTGGCGCTGGCGTCTGTGACGGAGAGCCCGTGTGACTGGGGGGCGGTACACACCTCACTGCTCTGCCCTCCTTGCCTCTCCGGCCTCACCCCTCCGTCCGGGAGAACACCCTCCACTCCACATGGTCTTGTAGGAGGTACCCGCCACGGAGAATGAGCTGCCCCAGCCTGTGTCACAGACAGTGACAGACGCTCATGCCGATTTGCCTAATGCCCCACGTTTCTTGGTTTTTTCCCTCCACTTTTCCTGAAAAGCAAACTGGATTTTGGCTGAACTGTGCTTTCTAAACAGAAGCACTTTTGCAATGGATCCTGGGCAAAAAGTCAAAGAAAGCATTTACATGGAGATTTTTTTTTTTTTTAACGTATACACGTGAGAAATTTTAGTTTTTTCACCAGCAGGTCGTACTGGGCACGTTGCAAGCACATTGTTACACCTCAGGAGGGCCTGGCTTGCGTGTGCTTTCAAGAAAACCTTGAGGCACTCGGTCTCCCTCGTCAAAGCACTTTCTCATTGGCTTTACAAGGAAAATACCGTGGAGATGTCGGAAAAGCCTGCCCTGAGATTGCTCAGTAAATGTAGGCTTCTTTCCCAAGGCGTCAGGAATCAAACAAAGGGCGGAAAGATCTTCTGGGCTCTCTCTTCCCACCTGTACCGCCCACCCCACCCTTGTGGCTGCCTTTTGCTTCGTCACCCAGCGCCCGGCTCAGATGTTAGAGGCTGAACCTGACCCCCTCACCCAGAGCAGCAGTCTGGTCGTCTGACTCCTCACGGTTTTTTGTTTTGCTTTTCTGCCTTGTTTCTCATGTCTTTTTTCCATAAAGTTTCCCTGTATTTGACATATTCTCGTTTAGTCCTCGTGGACTTTGTTGTCGTCGATCTGTCACCATTAGACCAGTGCTCCAGGAGACCAGGAGCTGAGCGTGTGGCTGTCCTATTCGCCCCATGCTGTGTCCCAGCCGTGAGGACAGCTGGTGGATACGCAGGCTGGGAAACATGGGATACGGGCATGGGTGCGTCAGAGCCAACGGGGGGTGGGGGTGGGGGGGCGGTGGGCTGGGGGAGGAACGTGCCTGATCACAGCAATTGGACACCAGCCTGCCTTGGGCTATGGCATCATCCTTCCCAGTTAGGCCAGCTTGCTTGGCTTCTCTGTCCGTTGCATCCAGAATAATCCAGATATGTTGAAATGCAGATAATCCAAGTGAGTTCACCATTTTTATATTTGTGGGAAATAGATCAGTACAAGCAAAACCCAAGACCCAAGTGCCTGAGATAGAAGCACCCTGAACGTACCAGCCTACACGCCTTTTCTCCTCCTCCTGCTGTGGGCAGGCCTGGGAGTGCCAGTCTCTCAGGGCCAGCAGGAAGGGCACTCAGAGTATAAGGCGGGTGCTCAGTGTCCCAGCCTCTTGTTCCCGAGGCTCGGGTATCAGTGATGGTGGCGACGGCCCTAGAGCTGTCCCAGGAGCCATCCCAGGCGACAGTCCTGGATGCTGAGACCAGTGGAAGCAGGCAGGGTGGCAGCGACACTGAGCTTGCCGGAGAGCACCTTTGTGAGGGGCGTTGGGCACAGCAGCTAGAAAGGCCCGGGAGAAGCAGCTCTTTCTGCCCCGGAGGCGGCCGGCTGTCGTGTGGTCTGGCCCTGGCTTACGGGCTTTCCCCCTGGAACAGAGGAAGGCACGCGCGTGACCTATGTTCCTCGGCCTGAGAAGCCATGGCCAGGCCCCTCCCCAGCCTCCAGATGACCAGATCATTGAGCTGGAAACAGTCCCTCCCCTTTGAGATCCACTTCAGGTGAATAAAGAGATGAACACAGGGCCTTTGGAAGGCTGTCTCCACGTGGAGGGACCTGACAGGTGAGGTGTGAAGGACAGATTCACTCCTCGAAGCAAGCGGGCCCCAGGCAGCACCTGCTCCATTCTGGGAGATCTGAGAAAACGGTTTCCACACTCCTTTGAAAAAGTCGAGTCAGTTTTGCCCTTTTCTGCTCTGCTCTCAAGTGAGACAGGTGAAGATGTCTCTTAAAAGCGCAGACACCTGGTTTAGCATTGAATTTCGTGCTGGAAGACGTGACCTGGAGGAGAAAGTCCTCCAGCAAGAATCAGGAGGGCAGGAGAAGGGGGCTGGGCGCCCGAGGAGCCCCCGCTCAGGTAAGCCGCACGTGCGCCCTCCAGCAGAGGGGGCCGCCACAGACGACACGTGCCCGAGGCCCCGGTGGTCTGCGGATGGTCGGCATCTCAAAACCGCATCCAGCCCTTGCACAACCGCCAGTACGGGAATCAGAAGGTGGTTCGGGAGCCGTCTTACCCGTTAAAAGAATAAACCGGGGGTGCCTGGGTGTCGCGGTCAGTTAAGCGTCTGACTCTCGACCTCGGCTCAGGTCTTGATCTCAGGGTGTTGAGTTCAGGCTCCAAGCTGGGCTCCTCCCTGGGCGTGAACCCTCTTTTAAATAGACAGATAGATAGATGATAGATACAACCCGCAAGCCGGTAAGGGAAAAAAAACAAGAAACCGTTCTTAGCAATGAAAACATCATAAGCTTAGTCCAACTAAGGTCAGAATAGATGCACACACGAGCCGGAAGGTTAAGGCACGGGACTCTCCTGACACCAGTGCAGAGGGAACAGGGGAGGGAAGTACGAAACAGTGGGAGAAATAAACCGAAATGTTCTTTAGCTGAAGAAAGATTTGACATCGCCTGGAGAAAGTCTTCAAAGGCGAAACCAACGGAAGCATGTAAATCCGTGGCCTTCCCCCACAGTGACCGTGACTTCCTGAACGCCTTTCGATGCAGCAGCAGCAAAACTGAAGTGCTTGGCACGCACCTAATGAGCCGTCCAGTGCCCGGATGGACGAAATTCTGAAAGGTTCCTGAAAGAAAGAGGAGAGGTCTGAGTAAAAGGACACGCCGTGTGCTATAGCTGCGGGGTTCAGTAGTATAAAGAGAGTTCTCCCCCCGGTGAGATATCCTGTCCCTGATGGCGCCCGGCAGGGGAGGGGAGGAGAGGAGAGGGGAGCAGCACGGAGTCCGCGTAGCAGTGCAGCGGAACAGAAAGTTCTGAAGCAGGCGGGAATCCGCAGCGAGAGAGTAACTGCAGAGGGAGGGAGGACTCGCGTAGGATATGCGGTTTCGAAGGCGCACCTCCCTGCCGAGGGAGCCCCAGGCCAGTCGGAGATGTAAATGGGAGGAAATGCGAGAGAATCCGAGGGTAATTCAAGAGAGTGTCGGGATGGGGGGGGGGGGGGGCGTCCTAAGAGACAGACCCTGAGTGGAGGGAGGAACCTACTCCTCTGCTCCCCGTTGGGGTGTCGGGTCCTGGTTCGTACAGAGTCCAGACGCGCCGTCCGCCGGGAGCTCTCTGAGGAGTACTCCTCCAAGTGCAAGATCAACCCATGCGTATTGAGTAGGAGTAGCTTTTGTAAGGCTGCCAGATGGCCTCTTAAATGCTCGAAAGCCCGTGAGTCCAGCTGCCCCCAAGCGGAGTTGATAAAACAGAAGATTCTTTGCCTTTCGGTGATGTTTGGGGGCAGACGCCCAACTTTGTCCTACTTCTAAAAAGGGGAAGGGAAGTCGCTAGGACAGTGCGGCTTGTGCCCCGGTTGCTGGGCAGCGGCCCGCCCTGCCAGCCCTCAGGAGGAGGGGCCTGCCCACCCTCCCGGGGCCTCACGTGGCCCCTCGGTGCTTGTCATCCCGTGACCCGCACATGCCTCACCCCAGACACCACATGAGGGGAAGGAGACCTGTGACGACACAGGACCGCAGGGAAGAGGGCTGAGGACAGATGCGCCCGAGGAGCCAGCACAGGCGGCGGGACGCTGGAGAGGGGAAGACACGTCAGGGGAGAGCAGAGAGAGCCACTAACCAGGTCCAGGGCTGGTCCGCCCCGGGGCCCGCCGCTCCGTCTGTGCTCGCACCACGGCAGACCTCCCCCTGCACACCAGCGGCCAGGGCCGGATGATCTTACTGGGCACGAGACAGTGGACGCAAGTGAGGATTCCTTCCCTTCCCTCTGCCGCTTCTAATCTTTCCGGGGAGCAGTGTTCTCGTCTGCCTTACCCCGCGGCCCCAGGAAGCACCTGGCTTGCACCTGACTCGGTGTCCAAAATGTTTATTCTGGTTCTCACACCCCCGGCCCCCAGCAGAAATAGGGATTGCTAAACTCCCTTCCCCTTTATCTGGGTCCAATCCAACCAGTGTCCCAAATAGTCCTAAAACTTAAGGACTCTAGTCCTTTTCAAAAACAATTTTTGAAGGCGGCAGGGTCCCAAGGGAACCCTCAAAATAAATCCTACACGCAACCCCAGACAAAAGCAAGAGGAGGAGGTTACTGGGTAGGTGAAGATACAGTCACTTCCCAAGGTCATTCTTTAATGGCTGTTGCCTACCTGACCCCCTTCCCCCTTTTCTCTCCCAGCTGAGGGAGGGGACAGCATCCTCACCTAGACTGGCTTATATTGTCTGCTGTCGTTGCCCTCTAGTAATGGCTCAAATCGATGGGGCTTTTTTATCTTTTTCTATTTTTTTCTTTTAGGATTTTTTAAAAGTAATCTCTGTCCCCAGCATGGGGCTTGAACTCACAACCACAATTTCTAGAGTCACACGCTCTACCGACTGAGCCAGCCAGGAGCCCCATATTGAGCTGTTTTAAATGCTGTGAAAGTTGTAAAATGTGGCCCCGAGTTTTTCCGACACTCCTCCTATTGAGAGAAGTGTCCGTTGTGTCCGTCCCTTGAGTCCAGGCTTTGGGACAGCGTGGTTAATAGGCTGTGGCAGGAGTGACCGCCAGCTTGCAGGAGGAGACCGACACCGGCTGTCGGGGCCCAGCCACCACGCGGTGAGGAAGCCCCCGGCTGCCCAGGGCGAGGCCCACACGGAGAGGAACTGACCTCACCCCCTCACCAGCCTTGCGGGAGCACCACCTTGGAAGGGGGTCCCTTGGCCCCAGATGCGCCAGCTCAGCTGTCGTCTCCTGGGGCAGAGACGGGCGCTCCGCTGAGCCCTGCCCAAATCGCAGGCGGGAGCGAGACGGGGGATTTTTTGCCGCTTCAGGTTTGGAGGGTGATCTGCTGTTCGGAGTAATCAGTTGTATAATGTTCGTATTGTGCTATTCGTATATAGATTCTACGTATTCACACGTGTCATCGAAGGTAAAATCTGTAAACACAAGTTACATGCGTGGATAAGCGAATGCCGAATTTCACTAAGTCCTCACTACCGCTTCTGGGGGGGGCCCCTGTTCACAGACCGGAATCCACCTGCCCTCAGCCCCCCGCTGGTCGGTCGTGAGGTGGAGTCTTAGGCACTGATCACAGACTACGCCAGCGCCCTCTGTGCGTCTTCCGTGCCTGTGGCCCGCCTTCACCTGGTCACCCGAGGCGTTTTCCGGAAGGGGAACGGGGGAGGTGTGATCTCCCCGCGGCATGCCAGAGGCCTGCTCAGTCCGGAAGCGTGCGGGCCCGGGTGCCGTGGCTCTGTGTCCAGACTTCCTGCTGCCCTTGGAGCCCGTCTGCGTGTCGCTAAGCAGCTCCCCCCACCCGTGGCGAGCCCCTGGTGTGATGGGCGCTGAGCCAGCGTGGCCTCTGCTGCATGGAGTTGCCCGTGCCTCGCGGCATTGGTAGGTGAGGGGGCAGTGGCGGCCCGTTGCTGGTGTGTGGCAAAGCCCCTCTGGACCCCCCCGGGGGCCCCAGCCACTTGGCCGGTCCCTGTCGTCGTCTGGGTTCTCACCAGAGACCGCCTGGACGGCCTTGCAGACAGGCGCACACTCCCATGCCTCTGGCGGGCCAGGATTCCTTCCTGTGGATGGAACCCTTTGTTTTCGGTGTCCCTAAATCACAAAGGTTAAAATGGGAGCTGACCTGTGACCATGTAACGTGGACGCTTTGCACTGTGGATGGTTTGGAAGCAATCAACTCAGGCCCCAAGTGCCGGGTTCTGAGCAAACCACACACGTCTCCCCTCCTCAGAGGGCGGGTTAACTTGTTCAGCCCTCGGAAGGACCCCACGAGGCGTGTACCCTTAGGCTCCCTGTTCCCGGGTCGGGGAGACAGGGCGAGGCCAGACCCGTCCCCTGGGGACACGCTGCTGGATCCCCTTTTGGCCACCAGCAGGGCCCCGGGGGGGGACCCCAGAGAGATGACTTGGTGGTTGAGGCGTGTGGTGGTGAAGCCGGGCACACAGGATTGGCGGCGAGTGCAGCTCTGACGTGGCGCAGCTGTGCCTTCTCAGGTGACGCGCCTTCCCTCTCCATCACCGGAAGCTCTGCACGACCTTTAGTTCACCTAAGCTGCCCACCAGGGCTTCGAGAGACGTGCTCCTACCAGCACCCCCCCCCCCCACACGGGTGGGGGGGGCCGAGGCACGGGGAGCAGAAGCGCCTGCCGGCACTCACGGGAAGAGGGAGCGTCGGGACTTGAACTTGGGCCCTCTGACTCCCGCCCTCTCGGCTACAGCCTTTGCCATCTGCTTCTCAGGAGCCCTGGGGTCTGTGCGTACAGGGCCCTCTCTCGGGACCGGCACAGCTGTTTCGGGGTAGGGTTTGAGGCGGCGTTGGCTCCTCTTTTTACCTTTCCAAGGTTGGTTGGTTTTAAACAACTCCTGTGATTAGGAAGAGACCTCCTTGGTTTATTTTTGGCCCTTTGCTCCCCAAAGCCAGGTCCCCCTTAACACAGATAAAAGGGCCTGACTCCTCGAAATCGGGTTCATGGGGGCACGTCTGCTGTCCATGATCTGGTGGCATCGGTTTTCTGTCGGTTTGCCGGCTGCTGTCCCAACACAGACTCCGCGCGGTGAACGGCAGGTGGCGCTGCTGCCCCGTGGAGAAACGGTCGGGGTCGCTTCCTGGGGCCGGTGGCCGCCTCTCCTCTCCGAGGAGGGGCCCCTGACCCTCCCCCTGGGGAAGGCACCCTGGCGAAGACCCCTGGAAAGCTAACCGGAACCCCCTCGCCAGGCCTCTGGCCGTTCGGACAGAGATGGCCCAGCCCTCCCTGCTGCACGCGAGCCGTGACCACGTGGGGTTGCAGCAGGGCCCAGAGACGTGTGCTGCTGCGTGGCTTGCTTTGGGGGGATTTCCCAATACAGACGCGTCTTTACCCTTTTTCAGAGGGTGTCTGAGGACCTGGCTCGCTTCTCTGTGGCCATAAGCCCCAGACACGGGAGGACATGTGGTCCCTGCACCCGCCATGGCGTGATAGTTTTAATAAGATGCTGGGAGAGGCTTGTCACTGTCTCTCCCCAGACCACTGTCCCAAGGCCACCGGGTGTGGCCTACACCTTCGCTGCACAACCACGCAGAAAGCCTACACTCTGAGAGTTGGAGCAGGCCCCTCGCCCACTGTGCTCACAGTGGGGGCTTCCTGCCTCCGCTCGGGGCCCAGGGGTGCCCCGGCCTTGGTGGCATCTCCCCAGGATGTCGACGCAACCCCAAGGGTCCTGGTGCTGCAGACCCGTGATGACCGGGGTGTAGGTGACACTGAATCTAGCCCCAGGCGAGGGCAGACACACGCAGGTGCCCAGTGTCTGTGGTGGTCTTCCTGTCACACCTGTAGACGTCCCCATCCCTGGAGCACACGCGTCAACGTTGGGAAAGGCCTGTGGTTTGCCTCAGTCCTGAAATCCAGCCGTGTCCCTTCATGAGTGGGCAAGGCTTCTCTGCCAGAGATGGCCAGCAAAGACCTCCCTCCTTGAAACAGCCCGGAAGATTCCAGAAGCAGAGCGGAGAAGCTCAGGGGGCCAGGGAAGTGAAGGGGGCTGCCGTGGGGGGTGTGGGGCGGAAACCCATGAGATCCAAGTCTGTTACACCAGAAGGGAGCTGGATATCAGAGATGTGAGCTGGTGCTGCTGGGCCAGCCTCCCCCCACCCCATCCGCATGACCCACACCCCCGGCGCCAGGCACGGGGTGTCCCGAGACCCCAGCAGAGGCTGCTTGTGGACCGCACTTCAACTCGCCCCTTTTCACCAGGCTGGTGGCTGGAGGAAAGAGGGTGCCCGGGAGCCATGGAGCACGGTGCTTTAGGGACATGGGCTTTGCGTCTGAGTCCGGATTCCAGCTGTTGTCAGCAGGGTCTGGAGCAAGCCCCCTGACCGGTTTCTGCTGTGCAAGGCAGGAGTCGTCCTAGGACCTCCCTAAGGGAACCCCAAGAAGGACCAGGCGCGTGTGGGAAGGGGGTTGCTTGCCCGGGCTCCCCTTCCCTCCGTGGGCCCTCGGCCCTCACCGCTGCTGGCGCTCAGAGCCGCTGCCTTCGCGGGGCAGGAGGGGGCAGCAGAGGCCACTCTGAGCCGACCTCACCGAGGCTTTTCTCAGGAGCCCAGAGACACTAGAGGAGACTCTCAGACTCGGCACTCGCCAGGACCCCCTGGAAATCTGTGAAAATCCTGGGTCCTGCCTCCAGAGAGTCAAATCGAGTGGGTGTCAGCCCGCCCCCCCGCCGACCCACCGATCTGTGGTTTCAGCAGACACCCCAAGTGTTTCTGATGAGGGCGGTTCCACACTCAGAGTCACCATCAGAAATGCGGTCGCAGGGCTCAGGGGTCTTCTGGCCTGGAGGTTAGGAGGTCCTCCGTGGGAAGGGCGGACAGTCCGTCCTGGGGCGCGTGCTAGAAGATGGGGAGCTCAGCGGTTCCCGAACGGAGTGCTCGATGGGAACCCCTGAGCAGAGGGCCCTTGCATCTTGAGTGGCACCCACCCCCACCTGCCCCCCTGGATCTCTAGGAAGCAGGGCGAGCCACGCGTGGGTCTCGTGGTCACTCCCGTCTGGGCACCACAGAGCGAGGTCATTCCGTTTGCTCCCGAAGACCATCATCTCATCAACCACTGCCCTTCATGGGTCATGAGGACAGACAAGGAAACTGAGGCTCAGAGGCGATGCACCTTGCCCGGGTTAGATGGTGGCAGAACAGGGACTCTAGCTCTCTCTGTCCGCTCCCTCTGGGATGCCTGATGGCTGCCGGGAGCCTGGAAGCCTGGGGAGCCAGGCCCTTGTGGACCACCCCCTCCTTGTCCCCAGCTGTCCAGCCCCAAAGGGAAGAGAAAACTGGGACAGATGGGCTTTGGTGGGCCAGGCACCTTCCCCCATCAGAAGCGCATACCCGAGTGCCTTCGGGCCGCTGGGGGTGGGGGTGGGGGGCAGATGTGGATCAGAGGCGAGCTCCAGGGATGGGGTGACGCCTGCCCGGCTGGGCCTGCAGTTTCCTGCTGCCTGGGACCGGGCCGCCAGGAGGCTGTTGGGCGCGCCCAGGACGCCAGCCCCCCCACCCCCAGCAGAACCCTGGAGTCCCTGCGATGTGTGACCCACAGACAGAAACATTATAGCGTAATCCCTGGCCCCTCCCCACATCCAGGTGTTTCGATATTGGGGGGAATTCATGCACTTAAGGTCCAGGACCACCCCCCTGAGGTATGCGCAGGGGCGTCTGGATTAATTCTACCCAGGAGGCTGTTTACATGCACAGCGGGGGTGGTTTGACACCAGGCTCGGAAACGCCTTTGCAGTTTAAGATTGTAACCTGCGTAAGCACGCTTTTGTGGGGGTGCACGTGGGAGCTCCGTGGCCCCTGTGCACATCGGGGCTGAAATGGGCCCTGCGGGGGCGGGGGGGCACATGCCAAGCAAGCCCGTTCTGTGAGTCACCTGTAGCATCAGGGCGGTGTGCAGTCTCGAACATGGGTCTGGAGACAGTTTTGCTGCAGTGTTCAGGCCCTTTCTGGGCCAGGCTCTCCTCGCTGGGAAGGCTTTTCTCTCACCCCCAGGCCCCTGGTCAGACTGGGAGACAGAGGCCAGGCCCCATCCTGGGGCTCCCTGGCCGGTTTTCCTGCACAGTCCCCTCTACGTGCCACCCCCGCAGCCAGCCCGGGGCGTGGGAGCGCTGGGAGGGCCTGTAGAGACACAGGTGTCCTCGGGGAGGTGAGCGGGAAGCGGGGCTCACCTCCGCCCCGGCCTCTGGCCCAGAGGCGCCAAAGCCAAGCACAGCCGGCGCGCACGAGGTCTCTGGCGCGCCCAGGGACCAAATGAGTGGGCGCGGAGGCTGGAGCCACGGCCCGGAGACTCGGGAGCTTGCTGGCTGGGCTGGCATTGGGTTTCTCCTAATCAGCCCCGCTTCCCGGAGCCTTGGTCCTAATTGGGGCGCAGTCTCCGCGGAGCAGCGCAGGAGGGAGGACGAGACCCGCTCTCGCCTGCGGAAGTTGCCTGGATGTGAACGCAGCCCAACATTCCTGTGCTGGAGGCCCCGGGGATTTTCTCCGGCCCGGCCTCGTTTTCTCGGGCACCGGTGGCTGCCCCAGTGGCCTCCAGCCCAGGAGGACCGTGCCTTCTCTGCTCGCCGGGCACCCACTCCCGCAGCGCAGGGCCAGGCGCGTGCTGGAGACAGAGGGCTGTGCCGCCGGGGAGACCCCCGGCCCCCGACGCTTCGGCCCACCAGAGCCCCAGGGTGAAGTCGCCGGCCTTTTCCTGTACGCTTTATCTCATTTTATAGACAGCGGTTCGTTTGGGACATTAATTGCCTGGGCGAGTTTGATAATTTTGATGTAACCGAGCACTGGAGAAATTACCCTCACGTCCAAAATGTCAAATTTGAGAAGAACCAGGTTCAGAGGCTCGCGACCCCACGACGCGCAGAAACTGCGGTGGGTCCTGGCATGGCCGCCCGACAATGGGACTTTATTGTGTTTGTTTTCTTAGGTGGGCAGGGACGGCAGTGGAAAGAGGGTGGTCGGCTGGAGACACAGGTTTTTAAACAGTGTTCCCCACCCCCCAGTGACTCGAGGGGGAATGTTCGCGAATGGAAATGTTTGTCACCTTGCTCTCCCAGCAATGGCCCTTTTCTGGCTTAAATTTTACTCACTTCTCCGTTGGGGAAAACCAAGTGTAGAACACCAAACAAGACAAAAACAACAACAAAAGCCCTACGAAAAGCCTTAAAGTTGCCTCACTATTTATAACAGCCTGACTATGGGAACATTAAAGTCTGACACTCAAAGTAAAACTCCCATTGGTGGCAAAAGAAGGTGAAAAAAACAAAAGCCAACATATCGTAGTTCTACTTTTATATATATGGTTTTCCCTGGGGGAAGAAAAAAGAGTACAGTTTTTCTTTCAACATTTGATTATTTCTTTAAAACGAGAAATGACGTTTAGAGTGGCAGAGGCTCTTCTTAAAAACAGAAGCCAAGAACAATAGTTCCTCGTGTCCAGATTTCATTTCAATGTGAAGTGAAGGATGGAAAGAGGAGGAATAGAAAAGAGACAGAGAGAGAGAAAAGGGGGGGAAAAGTATTAAGAATCCCCCATATTTTAAATACAAAACAAGTCTAGAGGTTCCAGGCTGGTTTCTGTGTAGATTTTGGGGTTTGGAAGATATTCTACAATCCCAATCCCGATAAAATACTCATGCGATTTTATTTCTGGTTGATACAATGTTAAAGGCCATGTACAAATGTTACACATTTTTATTTTTGTTCTTTTTTTAGGAAAAAAAAATACACAAAAGGCAAAACATCCTCAAATTGTCATTTTCTACAGTGCAGAAGGAAATTTAAAATACGGTCACAAATGCTGCACCCCAGCAGCCATAATACTAAAAAAAAAAAAAAAAAAAAAAAAAAAAGGAGGGGTAGTCCTTCATTTTATATATATATTTATATAAACATATGGAAATTTGTTTTTACACAGATCGGACTTTGTTTCAAATTTACAATGGATCTCTAAAAAAAAAAAAAAAATTCTATGTGGCAAATATTGCCAACAAAGTTACACCATTAATACTGATAAACGGAGGAGCCTATGCGGTGTTTCGATTGTCAGGGAAAAGAGAAGAATAAATAACAGAATGAGCCTTTTGCTATAGTTTAAAAAGTGCCTTAACCTTCCTGTGTCACCGCGATCCTGAATCCGTGCGCTCACCGGCCTTCCTTGCCCCCGCGCCGTGCCGGGCTCCTCTCACGCTCCCACCGGGCAGGCAGTACAGTAGAGATCGTAGAGATCAGGAGACAGTCGGGTCTCGTGAGAAAAACCCCCCGCCGAAAAAGTCGAAATGCAACTCGAGACAAAACCAAGAGGACTGTAGAGAAGGCAGAGGGGGGCGGAGGGGACGGGCGAGCCCTGCGTCGTCGGGGCTCCTTCTGGTTTCCTTTTGTACGAAGAACAGTGGCTTCAGAAATGCAAGTCCGCGCCAAGGTCCACCTGCGGTCACCAGAGGGCTTCTGAGATGGGGAGGGAGACGTGATTTTTGCCCCCCCCCAACCCCTGGAAACACGGCTCTGAGAGGAGACTTGTGTGTTCCAAGACATTCTTTCCAAAAAAAAAAAAAAAAAAAAGTAAAAGTAAAAAGATAAATACTCAACCAAAATATAAAAGTATTTGATAATGATGGTCTCACATGTTTGCCTTTCTTCCGAAAGCCTTCCCCCACCTTCGCCGCTGGAGGGAAGGCGGGGAGAGACCTCAGCTGCTTTCTTGTTTGGGTGTCGAGGGTTTCCCCCAGCACAGCACCTTCTCAGCCGGCTTCAACTGGTTCAAAAATAGATTTTTGTTTACCAACAGCTGCAGTCAGACCAGGCCCCTCAGCCACCACTTGTTAATTTTTTGAGGGAGTGGGTGCCGCCGAGCTGGCTCTTCCTTTGCGCTGGGGACTCCTTTCCAAATAATCCGGGTGGGTAGGGGTCAGACCCTTGTCTTCTGCCTGCGGTTATACCTCAAGAATAGAGCAGTTTCTGCGACGGGTTCCGGGTCCCCGGGCCAGGCCGCCCGTGCCCAGAGGGCCCCGCGGGCTGCGGTCTCACATCACGCAGGGCTTGATGTCTTGGTAGGTGACCTGCTGGTGGTAGTAGGAGCCGCTGCCCGCCGAGTGCATGGACGAGGGCGCCATGGTGTTGAAGGAGAAGACGAACTCCTTGCGGTCACACATGCCGGGCGACTGGGAGTGATACCTCGGGATGCCTGCAGAGGAGGGACAGGAGGGCAGGGAGCACAGGGCTAGGATGGGGCCCAGGGCTCCAGGAGGAGGAAGCGGCCTCCGGGCCCCGGGCGCGGGGCCCACTGCCTCCCTACGCCCCACCCAGGTGCCAGAGTCCCAGAGCTCTGGCCTCAGGCGGGTCCAGGCGGCCCCGGGGGTTCGGGCCGGGCTCTGTGCTCCAGCAGGAGATCCCGGGACCCCAGCGACAAGCACCGTTTCCTGGGTGCCGCGGCCTGGGCCTCCTCCGCCTCCGTCACCAAGTCCTGGGCCGGGGCTTCCCGAGGCCACAGGGGAAGGGGCGAGGGGGCCGCCGCAGGCGAGGAGACCGCAAGGACAGCCTGGCCTCCACCTCCAGGGCCAGCCCAAGGCCTGTGCCCGGTGCCGGGGCACCCGCCTCCCAACCCCAAGGGCTGCGAGGCCCTGGTACACGACGACGGGAGGCTTCTCCAGGGGAAGAGCCCCTTGGAAAAAGGCCCCCTGCCCCCCCCCCCCCCGCCCCGGGGTGAAGAGAGGCAGCCAGAGCCGGGAGTCTGAAGCAGGGCGATCCCCACGGAGGGGTGGCCCTCCAGCCTCCAGGCTGGCTCCTGCCTCCCTTGGGCGGCTGACAGCTGAGCCCTGACAGGCCCCGCGTAGCTCCTCCGAGCCCTTTCCAGAACCAGACCCAGGGAGGCTGGCGGGTGCCAGAGGAGGGTGCCGGGCGGGAAGCTGTTCCCCCTTGGAGGCGTCCTCCTTGGAGGGGTGAGGAGGAGGGTATCTGGGGAACAGAAAGCCCGGAGCTCTGAAACAAAGAGTCTGTGGGGCCTGCACCTCTAACTTGGTCTGGGCCTGGCCACAGCCCCTGTGTGCCTCTGTCACCACAAAATGTGCCCCAACCCGACATTCCCAAGGCCAGGCCTGGTTCCCCAGGAGCCCAGCGTGCTGGGCCTCTGAACACCCGGCCCAGGCAGCTTGGGGCCTAACTCTCCCTCTCGGCCCAGGCAGCTTTCCGGTGGGGACTACGGAGCCAGGCGACCAGGGCCGGGCTCCCGCTCCATATCCTGGGAACTTGCTGAGGTGTGTGAGGGGGCTGAGGACCCAAAGGGATGTAAAACATCGGGGTCTGAGTCTTTTTTGGCGAGGAAGGGGCCTACTTGGCCAGGCTGGGGGCTACCAGCAGCGGGGAGTTGGAACCGAAAACGAGAAGCAACAATTATCGTGGCCCAAATTGCCCTCCCCCCTGCGCTCACCCCTCAAAGTGGGGGAGGTCCGGCCAAGACGGAGCTTGGCGAGCCGCTGCCTCCCCCAAGCACCGGGGCCGGCACCCCGCGGAAGTGGCCGAGAGTTCTCGCCCGGGGCGGTGGGCGGTTTGGGCGCCTGCTCTCGGGAGCAGCGCGCCGACGGATGTCGGAGGCCCCCGGGACCGGGACAGCCCTGGTCCCCCCACTCACCTTGCAGCTCGGCTGGGGCGTTGTGACTGTTCTGGTGTAGATACGGCTGGTCCAGGGAGTGCGTGGAGAGGCTGCCGGACAGGGGGTTGGCCGTGGGGTTGCAGGGGGACAGGGGCTGCTGCTTGATGTAGGAGGCGCCGCTGTTGAGCGCGGCAGAGGCTGAGGGCGGCCAGGCGGCCGTGGAGCCCGAGTAGACTGCGTGCGGCTCCATGACCCCGCCGGCGGCCGCAGGCAGCAGCGGGGAGGCCGGCACGGAGCTGTCGTGGTGCGGGTACTCACCGGCCGCGGCACCGCCACAGCTGCCCATGTACGAGTGGCCGCCGTTGGCGGGCAGGTGTGGCACCGAGTGGCTGGGCAAGGCCATGCCGTCCACGTTGCCCGGCAAGTGGCCGTTCATCATGCCCAGGCCGCCCTCCAGCGCCAGGCTGTTGGGCGGGCACGAGAGGCCGCCCGCGGAGCTCTGGAAGCCGTAGGTGTCCGGGAGGTGGTTGAAGCCCAGCCCGTTCATCATGCTGTACATGGGTTTGAGCGCCTGGCATTTCCTTCGGAAGCCGCGCGGCCGCCGCCGAAAGGAGCCCTCCTCGAACATGAACTCGCTGGCGGGGTCGATGGTCCAGTAGTGGCCCTTGCCGGGCCGCCCCAGGCCCTTGGGCAGCTTGATGAAGCACTCGTTGAGCGAGAGGTTGTGGCGCACCGAGTTCTTCCAGCCCTGGTAGGAGCCGCGGAAGAAGGGGAAGCGACTCTGCAGGAACTGGTAGATCTCGCTGAGCGTCAGGCGCTTGGTGGGCGAGCTCTGGATGGCCATGACGATGAGCGCGATGTACGAGTAGGGCGGCTTCTCGGGGCGCCGGATGCCGGCGTTGGTCTTCTTGGCCTTGGACGGGCCGGACGACGCGGGGTCCATGGCCGCGCCACCGCCGCCGCCCCCGCCGCCCCCGCCGCCGCCGCCGCCGCCGTGCGGTGGCTGCTGCTTCTCGGGCGCCGAAGACATCGGGTGGCTGCTGCTGCCGCCGCCGCCGCTGCCGCCGCTGCTCTGCGCCGCCGACGAGCCGGGGAGGAGGAGGAGGAGGAGGAGGAGGAAGAGGAGGGGGGGGAGGAGGGCGAGGGGGAGGGGGCTGCGCGCGCGGGGCTGGCTGCGCCTCTGCCGTCATCCGCGGCCACTGCTCCGGAGCGGGCCTCGGCGCGCCCTCCCCCGGCCGCCCGCCCGTCCTCCCCGAGGAGCGGCTGGATCCGCCGGCGGTTGGCGCGGGGCCCCCCTCTCTCCAGCTCCCTCCTCCCCCCCTCTCTCTCCTCCCTCTTTCCCTCTCGCCCTCCCACTAGGGAAGGAGCCGAGCGGAGGCTGAGGGCAGCCTCTTTGCCGCAGCCCCGGCAGAGGCCGCGAGGAAGCCCCCTCCCAGCCCGTGTTTTGGGGGGAGGCACCACCTCCGGGGGCCTGAGGCCGTGCGCCCCCGCGGGGAGCAGCTCCCGGCCCCCGCCACCCGTGGCGCTCGGCTCCACGGCTCCAGCCAGGCCGCCCTCACTGCATCTTCTCTCCGCGGCGTCCCGCGGGCCGGACCGAGACCCTCCAGGAGTTCCCTCCCCTCCCTGCCCCCCTCCGAGCCTCGCGTTGGTGGGCGCTTAAAGGGCCCCCACCCTCGCCGCCCGGGGGCCGCCGGCAGAACCGCCCCGCCTCCACCAACCTGGCGAGCAAGTGTTAATGCGCCCTCGGCCCCGCGGCTCGGCCCCGCTGCGCACAGCGCCCCCCCCCCCCCCCCCCCCCGCCTTCCCGGCCCCGAGGCGCGGGCACCCAGGGCCTTTCCCGACGGGTACAGCCCGGCGGCAGATCGCAGACTGCGGCGGCGGCAGCGGGCAGCAGGCCGTGGCCACCGCGGGCGCAGCCGGCTCGGCCACGGGTCCCCGCGGCCAGCGGGCGTCCGTTCCCGTGAGGGCCCGCCTACCCGCTCTCCCCGCCCCGGGAAGGACTGCGCTGCGCCCGGGACTTTTTGGACTCGCCCAGAAGCGCGCGAGCAGGCGGGCAGCCGCGGGAGCCGAGCGCGGGCGGAAAACGAAAGCGCAGGGCGGGTCGCGGCCGCTTTGTCTCAGGCGCCGCGGGCCCGGCCGGAGCGAGTGAGAGCTGCCGGGCCTGCGGGGACCAAAACCGCACAGGCTTTCCGGAAAAAGCGGCCCCGCTCATTTCTCATCCACGCACTCAGGCACACGCGTGCGTACACTGGTGCACGTGCAAACCCTGGAAATGAGGATTCCGGACGTGCAAACTCACACCCATTCGTGAGTGCCCACTCACGCACACCTTGCTCAGGCATGTGCGCGCCCAAGTAACGCGCTCGCTCGCGCGCGCACACACACCAGGCCCACGGGGCTTGAAATTCGCACCTACTCTCGCTCACGCGTACGCTAGCCAAGTTCCAGTCTGAACCCACACGCTTCCTAGGGGACCCCCTGCCACACACGCACACACTGAAAATCCGCCTGGTTGGCCCCGCAGCGTCGGTGTTCCCCGCTTTCCAAGAACAGGTTCCTATTTCTCGTCGATGGTAAAGGCCCTGGCAGGAAGTTTATACGGCTCAACGTAAACACGTTCTGGGGGATTCTTTAATAATAATAGAGAATTCCGCGTGCGCGGGGGGGAGTTGGCCTAATGCCCCTGTGGGTCGGCCTGCCGCCGCCACGGGGCCTCTGACACTGCGCGCCAGGCCAGGTTCCGGAAGGCAGCCTGCGCGCGGGCGGGGAGCACAGGCCCTGGCGGCCCTCTCGCGCCAGGCTGTCCGCCGCACGGGGCTCGCACGCACGCCGTCCCTCGCAGTCCCGGGGTGGGGGCTGGGGCTGGTGGGGGCGGCCGGGGGCGGAAGGGGGGGTGGGGAACAGTGGCGCCGAGCCTGGGACCGCGCAGGAGCTGGGCGCAGCACACGCAAGCGAGGACCCAGGTGAGTGCTGTTCGCGCGCTGACTGCGGGGCGCCGAGCCCAGCCTCTCCAGCCGGGGCCCTGGGCCGAGAGGAGGGAGGTGAGGGGTGTTTTTTCGCGGGTCGTTGCCAGGAGCCTGGATGCCTCGCCTCGGCGGGAGCTGGGGCCAAAGACAGATGCCGGGCTCGGAGTGCGCCCGCCCCGCGGCGCTTTTCAAAGCCCACCGTCCTCTCGGGTTCCTCTGGCTTCCTTGTCCCCCGCTGTCCCCCCCCCGCTCAGAAGCCTTCAGCCTCGGCCGTAGACGCCTCCTCGTCGCCTTCGGGGCGCCTGGCACCTCCGTGCGAGGAGCTGGGGGCTCGCAGGCGTAGCGTGCCCCGCGGTCGCCGCCTTCCCAGGCCGAGTGGCGCTCGCCGGAGAGGAGAGAGTCCCCTTCTCCGTGCTGCGTCTCCGCCCAGCTCCCCGGCCTAGGGGAAGGGTGTGGGGGACGTGACCACGTTGTGTGTGGTTGTATCTCCGCGCAGGTGGGCGCGCACAGGCAGACCCACCCCCGCTGAACTCAGTCCGGCAGACATCCACAGGCCACTGGTACCCTGAGCATCCCACACCGCCTCCGGTACATCTGGGCATCCAACACCCCTCGCACAGCTCGGGCGCCCCAACCCTCGCACCAACGCACAGGCCTGCCCACCGCAGAGGACACGCTTTCCGTTAAGTGTACGCACCCCTACGCTGCGCATTTGCCCACGCACAGCCAGCCGCGTGTCCACCCGCAGTGGCTCGCGCAGCCCCTCCATTAGCGTGCACACGCGTTCTTAATTCTCTCTGGCCCTCTCTCCATCAAATTTCTTTTCTTCTTTTCTTTCCTTTTCATTTCTTTTCTCTTTCTTTTTCTTTTTTTTCTTTTTCTTTCTTTCTTTCTTTCTTTCTTTCTTTCTTTCTTTCTTTCTTTCTTTCTTTTCTTTTTTTTTTTTTTTTGGACCAAACAGCAGCCGCAGGCTAGGAGGCCCTAGCGTGCGGGGAGGGAAGTTCCCAAGAAGGGGTCGCTACCGCCAGCTGCTGGGAGAACATCTGGCTTTCAGCAGAGAGGCCTGTGGGGGAGGCTGTCACACTCCCCAGCCAGCTAGGGGTGCAGCCAGCGCGAACCCAGCGGCTCCCAGAAAGCGATAGTAACGCCTCTGTTTTGCTGATGGGGCGCCTTCAAAGAGGGGGGTCTATAGAACTTGAAATCGGGGGACACTTTTTCCACTAGCCCCTTCCCTCCCGGGTGCTCTCCAGTTGGGAGGGGGCTGCGGATGCCATCTTTGGCCAAACCCGCCGATCATTTCCTCCCTCTTGCAAATCAGGATCTTTCACTGGCTCCTCCGGGGGCTCTTGGGGGTGTTTTGGGGTAGGGGAGCTATGCCTTCCTGGGGAGGAAGTGTGGAGTTGGGGCCCCACCTGGCCTCCACTTACCCCTCAGACTCTGACAGCAAACTGGACTCTGCAGGGAAAGCGCAGCGGTTACCTTGCCCAGGGAGAGGGGGCCGGTGGCGGGATCCTCAGGAATGTTGCAGATGGAGGCTCTCCCTAATCTCCACCCAGGAGGGAGGCAAAGGTGGGGGTGTGAGAAAGAGGGCAGATGAAATGAGCCCCCAGCTCTGTAATTTGGAGGGGACCCCCCAGTTGTAGGGAAAACCACATCCATAGCAAGGAAGGCTTTTCTGTATGCCCCGGAGACTAGCCTCTCAACTCTTACGTTGGCGGGAGAAGCCTCGCTTGACCTTGCGCTTTGGGGTGGGGAAACTGAGGCCCACTAAGGCCCTGGCCTGGATCAGCCAGCGCTGCCAGGAGAACACCTCTCCATCTTTTCTCTCTACCCCCCAAGACAGACCATCACTGCATTTGACCCTCCCGCAGCCGCCTCAGTACAGGCCGAGAGTGGAGAGAATGAACTTAGAAATGCTTCTGTGGCCCCACGGCCCCTGCTTCCCAGGCGCACAGGCACAGGGACCAGTTGGGAAACTGGTGATGACAAGAGAGTAGCAGCTGTCACCGACACGGTGATAACATCAGGACTTCTCAACCGCTGGCTCTCTCCAGGTGCTGATCCCAACCTTATAAACACCCCTTGGATGTTCTTAACCTTTCTAAGGGCTGTGAATCCCTTTGACAAACTATTGAAAACTGTATCCTCTCCACCCTCCCCCGCTCCAAAAGGCACATACCAGTGACATTCATAGAATGATGTTCAAGGTCCCACCAAACACCTGGAGCCTATCGATGAACCCACGATCTCCCACCCATGAACCCAGGACCCAGCTTAAATGCCTCAAAGATACCTGTTTAACCTTCACAGAAGCCGCTACCAGCTCTACGTTATCCCTCCCTTTAGAGAGGTTCCACCCCCCACCCCCCCACCCCCCCCCCCCCCCCCCCCGCCGCCAGGTTATTCTGAGTCCTGGGTCATCCTGCAGAGCCCAGCTGCGAATCCAGGTCTGACCACAGAACCAGGAATTAAGCCCCAGGCCACAGGGCAAGGGTCTGCAGCGGGAAAGGCAGAGAGACCCTCTCTCTGCCTGTACACCGGGGATGATCGTGGGCCACATTCCAATCCAGCATTCACCATGTAGGGATGTTGCCTAAACTATTTATGCCTTAGTTTCTTTTGGGGGGACGTGGTTGTTGGTTGATCAGTTGGTTTTTAACGGCTTTATTGAGCTGTAACTGACACATAACATTGTGTAAAGTTAAAGTGTACAATGTGTTGATTTGATACATTTATGTGTTGCAAAATGATCACGCAGGGGCATTAGCGGCGGCCTCTATTCTGTCACATAGTTACCATTTCTTTTGTGTGGTGAGAGCATTTAAGACCTACTTTCTTAGCGACGTTCAAGTATGTTGCAGATCGTTTTAAAATGTGAAACAGTATTATTAGATGTAATCATCATGAGGTGTAGGTTTTTCATCTAAAAAGGGGTACAAATAATGGCCGCTATTTCTCAGGGCTGTGGTGTGCATTGGGCAGTCATAGACATAGGCTGTCATAGAGACAGAAACAGAACCCCCAGGGCCCATGGGACAGGGGGAGGAAATACAGACAGGGGTGAGTGCAGCATTTTGCTCTTAGTTAGCTTAAAGATCCAGAAAGACACCCCCTCCATCCCAAATCAAATCTGCACCCCAGCTTTGGCCCCAGGAATCCTAAACTGGGGGGGGAGTGTAAAAACAGACACGCCTGTGCTGTGTCCCACTCCCCAAGCCCAAGATATTTTTACTGGCTAATTGCTAAGTGAAGCCGCCCGGGGGGTGAGAGTGCGCCGTAACCCGAGCAGGGAACCAGATCCATCTCGGATTGTGCCGGGCCTGCTGAGCGGGAGGGGGCAGGGGCGAAGGCGGCAGCCGACCACCCACCGAGAGGGCAGCCGCCCTGTCCCCCACTACCCCTGCTCTGCATTAGCGTGGGGCCCCCCCGAGCCTCCCTCATCCCTGCTCCCTCGAACCCCTTCCGGATGATGTCCAAAGGCGACACAAGGTAGGGCAGGCTGGACCCCAGGCCCGAGGTGGGCGCTGGGCAGTCAGGAAAGCTGCCTGGCCTGGGAGAGTCAGTAGGGAGACCCGAGGGGGCAGTGGTGGGATGTGTGGGTGAAAATGTGGCCCTGGGGTTGGGGACTGTGGGGAGAAATGTGAGGGTCAGGAGAGAGTCACCCCCCCTTCCCTGCCTTATAGGATGATTTGTGCCCAAAATACATGGGCTATTTCTCTGCAGATGCTGGATGTGCACACGTAGCGTGCCAATATGCAGGATATTGTCCAGGAGGCAAAAAAAACCACAGGAATTAGGGGCATCTGGCTGCCTCAGCCGGTGGAGTACGTGGCTCTTGATCTCGGGGTCGCGAGTTGGAGCCCCATGTTGGGCACAGAGTTTACTGGAAAAGGGGAAAAAAAAAACCCTCGAGACATAGAGAGGGAGTAGGGTAAGAGGAGGCCCACGGAGACGTGTCCTGTGGGCACTATGGTGCCAGGCAGGTGTATGGCATAAGGTCTGTGTGCACAGAACAGGGTGAGGGCTGCACGTGTAACTTGTTTCCCGTCTCAACGTCACAGGATGTGAGCGTGGTGCAGTAGCTCCCCGTGTAAGGAGGGCCATAAGATTCAGTCAACAGCGCTCGTTATGCGCATAGAGTATTCGACTACGCCGTGAGCCGTTCCGCATACAGACGATTACAAGATGTGTATGACACAGCACATTACACACACACACACCCACACACACACACACACACACACACACACCAGTCCGGGGCATGCACACAATCCAATGGGTTCCGGACACGGAATTTTGTAGGCTCTCTGGACCCTGCGATACAGAATTTCACAGACTGCTGCGGGGGTGTGTGTATGGTCTCATGGGTCATGGACAAGAACACGTAAAACGTGTCCAGACCATCGTGGGAGAGGGGTTGGTGTGGCACGTGCCCGGGAGACCCGGGCAGCGTGAATGGAAGGACGTGGCGGGGTCCGAGCGAGAGCTCACGCGCAGAACGAAGCTGCAGTGACCACACCACCAGCACCGTCGAGGCCTGTGTGCCCGGGCCAGTCGCTAGCTCGCAAAGCAAAGCCGTAACTCTGGAAGGGGAGTCTCTTTTCAGCTCAGGTCCCAGGGGAGGGAAGTGACCCTCTTGTGTTATTCTTCTGACCACAGAGTGACCTTTCTGTGCCGTCGTCCTGGCAAAGGTGGGCGGATGGAGGTGTGGGGACAAGGTGCCTCTGCGTTGGTCACGGAGAGGCTGTGGGCTCAGGGCCGTGTGGAAGGAGCCCTGGAAGGGGGGCCCTGAATCACGGGAGCCCCAGTTCCCCGGGCGTGCTGGGGCCACCGGGAAAACTGATCTGGTCGCAGTGCTCACCTCATTCTGGGGTGCTCTCCCCTACCTGTTCCCATCTCTGCGCGTCCAAACTCCCAACCCCGCCAGCGCCCTGTGTTGCTCTGAGGTGAGCAAGCGAGCCTGATTCTGGGCCCCGCCTCCGAGACGCGTCGTTCTCTTCTCGGTGACCCCCAGGTGAGGAGGAGAGAGTGGCAGTGCCCTCTGGCCCCCACTCAGCTGGGGCCTGGGAGCCCCACCCACGGGGACCACCAGGGCCGTGCCGGGGGAGCAGCCGTGGGGAGGGTCGGCACACCCAACCCTGGCGGGTAGTTTTCCCCCTGAGTTGGGACGCACAGAGCGCTCCCCGACGCTCACGTTTTGGTCAAGAGAAGAAGAAGAAGAAGAAGAAAACAGTCTGAGGCTTGGGGCCACGGCCTTGAGCTTGCCCCAGTGTGGGCACTTGAGCCCAGAGCGCGTTTTCCATGACGTCCCTCGGTGAGGTATTTGACAACACTGACGCCCAGGAATTGGCGGCTCTGTTCCCTGCGAGATTGTTGGGGGTTTTCTGGCATCAGCAGTGCAGGCTGCGCCCGGAAGCAGAGCCCGCTCCCGGGTCGCGGAGCGTCCTGGGGCTTCTGTTCCGGATGCCTGGCCTGCCGGCAGCTCTGGTCTCCCCACAGAGGCCTCCCTGGCTGCTGGGCAGCCGTGCTCAGTAAGACAGGGCGAAGACGCTCCTTCCCACGCGTGCGTGCGTGCGTGCGTGCGTGTGCCCGCGGGAGGGGGACAGGGTGCCTCCCAGGCTTAGTTTTCCAACAGAGGACCCACACGGAAGGGGGCAGACCGAAGCCAGACGGTGCAGCAGGGAGGAAGGGGCTTTGGCTCCCGGCAGAGCTCGGTCCTCCTGAGACGGGAGGGGCAGTGCGGTGGGAGGGCGCAAGTGAATTCTGTGAGTTTCCAAAACCAGACAGACAGACAGACAGACAGACAGACAACCCAAGAAGGATATAAATTAAATTTCAAGGGCCAGGTATTTTGTATTTTCTCAGGATTTAGGGAGTGCTAAGACACCACACAGCACAGCCAGTGGGGAAGGGGGCGTCAGAAGAATGAGGTCGGGGCCCTGGGGGGCCAGGCCAGGCGGGGAGACGAGGGGAGACGAAGGGAGACAGTGCTCAGATGTGCTCCTTAATCCAAAGCAGCCCCGTGTGCTCCCAGAAAGCCGCCAGAGAGCCCTCAGAACGTGCCTGCCTGTCGGCCTCCACCACAGCTGCTGGTGCTCTGTGCGTCCCCACTCGGGGCGTCGGCAGTGGTGAAGACAAGCGTTATTTTTAGGGAGACGACAAAATGGGCCCAGCAGCGGCACCGCCTGGAAGGGAGGGACGGGGGAAGGGGCTTCACCAGCCTGAGGGCTCGGCCGGCCGCAGCCCAGGCTTGCTGAGGAAAACGGAGGTGACGCCCTCCTTCCGCGCGTGCATCCCCCGCGGTCTGGCCGGGTCCTTTTGTCCCAGCCGGGTTGTAACTCTGCTGGCACGGGGACCCTCTGTGCGTGGGCGTGCATGGAAGGCACAGGGCTCTCCTGGGCCTGCTGCCTGCACGAAGGGTCCCCGGGGCAGTCAGAGCCGCGTGGGGTGCGGGGTGCCGGGCAGCCTGGCCTCGGCACGTAGAGCAGGGAGGTGCAGTTGCCTGGGACACATGGACACCCTCCCCTCCTCAGAGAAGGGCCCGAGGACATTTGGTCATCAGAACCCAGAGACACCTGGAGTCAGAGACACAGAGGAAGACTTCAAGAGACATTCCGATTGCGGGAGAATTGGTTCACACACGGAGAGAGACAGGAACAGACTGAGAGCAAAGCCAAGGTTGAGAGAGAGAAACAGAAATCAGGTGGACGGACGGATTCTGCTTAGGGAGGGGGGCATCTAGAACACAGTGGCCCTGGGCCTTCGGGGGGGGGGGGGGTCAGGCAGGGAGCCGCAGAAGGCAGTGAGGAGTGTTGTGTAAGAGGGAGAGAGATGGGGAGGGAGGGAGGGCGAGAGGCTGGGGCACCCTTCTCTCCGGGGCTCCCTGCACTCGGTCAGTGGCTACAGGGCATGGAAGTTTCTCTGCGTCGTCCGGTTTTCCTGGGAGTGGGTCACAGACCTCATTCCCTTTAGCCCTGGAATGGGGCTTTCCCAGGACAGTGGGGAGGGTCGTTTGGGGGGCCCTTTTGGGGTCCCTGGGGCCGTTTGGAGATGGCCGCAGGTGAACAGAACAGACAACCTCTGCAAATGATTTAATCTCTGGGTGCCTCAGTGTCTGTCTTCGTGTTGAGAGGAGATGAGGTCAGTGCCCATCCACAGAGCTGGCTGAGGACCAGACGAGAAAGCCTGGAAGGGCCCTGGCGGGGTCTGGGGGTGAGGTGAGGGGCCCCCTGAATGCGAACCAAGGCAGAGAGAGCTGTTGGGAGTACGAGTCCTGCCTGATTGAGACTTGGGTCCGCTGCTGTGTGACGAGGGTGCTGGTGGCCTTCGTCTCTGTGCTTAGGGCTTCCTCACCTGCAGAGCAGGACCAGGGACAGCAGTTGAGAAGACTAGATCCATGGTCATTATTAGTGGGAGCACCCCTGCTCCCTCCTCCCTGGTGTTTGGGAAGTAGGGGGTCGAGATTCCTTGTCCCCTTATCGAGGAGGTCCCCAAAGGCTGTGGGGCCCCAGCCTAGGGACGTGGCTGGACAGAACCAGAGACTTGGTGGAGTGGACCCAAAGTGGGGAGTGAGCCCACGTGGCTGGACGGGTTCCTCCTCCGGCCGGCTCCGTTTTGCCATCACTGAAACGGGCCCCACCGGGCAGTGTGCACGTCGGGTTGGAGGGGAGCTGCCTCTGGCCCTTTGACGGCTGGGGGCCGATTTTCTGACCCACAGCGGTGATGAGGTCTCAGGGGGGGTCCCTCCCCACACCGTCATCACCCTCTGCAGTCAGCAGGCCCCTCAGGGGCTCCCTGCCCTCAGGATGCGGCCATCCGGTGGCTGGCGGGAGATCTGGGTCGCAGCCCCGCCTCCCTGCCGAGCCAGCCACCGGTGTGACCTCAGGGGGGGTTTCTTAACTTCTCCGGCCCCCTTCTACATTTGCATGATGGTGAGAATAAGGTATCTCCCCCCAGGGGAGGCTCAGTGGGAAGAGCAGAGAAACCGCTGAGCACCTACTGTTTACCAGCGCTGTGCTGAGGAGATGCGGCCGTGGAGCCCATCTCACAGACGGGAAAGCAAGGCACAGCGCAGGCAAACAGTGAGGGCTCCGTAAATGTGGCATCGATTAAAGGACCCCTCCCTCCCTCCCCTGAGGGCACGTATGGGGTCCCAACTTTGGGCTCCATGGGCCAATCTGGAAGAAGAGGGGAGACCGTCACCACCCCCACTTTCCACCACCCCAAACAGCAAAAGAACAGCCTCCCGCCTTGGGATCCCTGCCCTGTAACCGCTCCCACCCCCAGGCAAGGAGGGGGCAAACCCCCTTGCCTCCTGCAGCGGCCCCCCCCACCCCCCACCCCCGCTTCCCGGCACTGAGGGCGCCCGGTCTGAGCGCCCTGCCAGGGCGGCCGCCTTGCTGGCGGTAGGGGCCCATTTAGCCCCTAGACCGCTTCCTCCAGGGTGTGCAGGCACGAAATCCGGGCAGAGGACTTGGGGCGAGGCTGACAAGGGAGCGGCCCCGGCTCAGCTCTTGGGACGCCAAGGGGTCCCTCCCCCCAGGAGCGGACCTCCAGGGGATTCCTCTGAGTGGGGTCCCGACCGGCCCAGGCACCAGATCTTTCCCAGGGGAGATTCCAGAGCGCTGCCCTCCCTCCTCCAGCGTCGGTTTCTCCTGCCTCCCGCGCCCGCCTGCAGACCTCCTTCACCCGAAATACGAAATACGCTGGGTTCCTCTTGACTGTTACTGCTTCTGGCCTCTCAGCGCCCTGAGCTTGTTCCCAAGGGGCAGCTGTTACCCTACAGGGTTTAAAAATCCAACGGAGGAAAAGAAAAAAACCACAAAGTAGCCACTCAAAGCTTCGAGTCCTTTTATTCTGAAACAGATTTTCTCAAAGCCTGAAATACTCCAAATCTTTGAACAGCGCTGGCGCTCAGGGTGTTCCGTGGGGGTCTGGGCTTCCATTATGCACCTCCTTTCTCTACCCAGGCACCGATTAATCTTTCCCTGGGTGTGTGTGTGTGTGTGTGTGTGTGTGTGTGTGTTTTACTAATTCGCAATTACCTGCAAAGATGCTGTTCCTGACATGGGAAGAGGTCTTAAGCTCTGTTTTTAAAAGCGTAAATCTGAAAATATTTTAAACATTTTGTTATATTCCCAAGGTCAAAGTCGATGCTTTTATCTCACTTCTCCCACTGCCCTTGTTGCTGTGAAAGTTTGCGAACCAGTTAGGTCCACGTGGGGGGGGGGGGACAGGCACAGCTTCCATGGGGATTATCCCCACCCCTGTGCCCTGGATCTGGTTAATTCACCATGAAAGCTAACTCAATTAGGAATCAAAATCGCTCTTTTTAAAAGAGACCAGGGATAAGTGTCCTGACACCCCCCACCGCCCAGCGTGCCCACGTTTTTCTCCGGGGTTTTTGCAAAGGAGTGTTTTCTGAAGCCCTTCACCGACACCTACCTGCCCCTAACCTCATTCCCCCTCCCTCTCGCTCTGTCTCTCCCCTTTGAAGCAGCCCAGACTCACTCCGCTTTGGCGAGTCTGACTCCAGCATTCTTCACGTCGCCTCCCAGGAAAGAACTCTGGGGGGGGGGGCTGGCGTTCGGCCGAGGCGCTGCACCCGCGGCACAGCGAGCAGGGAGCGCGTGTCTCTCGCGCAGCCCTGGGCCCCCGCGGGGCTCTGGGTGCGTCCCCACTCCGCGTCCTGGCTGGCAGCCGGAGAGGCGGCTCCGCGTCCACCGGGGCCCCGGCGGCGGGAGGGTCCTGGGCAGACCGGGCTGCTTCCTGCCGCTCTCCTTCTGCAACGAAGCAATTACTTTAACCTTGGTTTGGGCTGATGATGGGTTCTGCTTGCGTGATCGCGGTGTTTATTTTACTTCGACCATCCCGGGGGAGGGGGTGCGCGCCTGGGCGCTGGGCTGGGGACGCTGGAGTTGCAAATTGGAAACGCTACGGTCGGGGAGGGGTCTGGGGAGCAGTGAGCCTGGCTTTCTCACTCGCTTGGCCCGGTGGGGGCGGATTCAGCCTTCTCCCCCAGGCGCGCGCGCCTGCACGTCTGAGGGGAGAGACTGGGGGCCTGGGGCGCAGGGGCACGCCGAGGATTCATCCGCACTCGTGGAGGGGCGCCTTCTGGAAACCAATTACGCGTGCACATCTCAGAGCCTGGCGCCCCGCTTTGGCCGCGGTGGGACTGGCCAGTCCCGGGTCCTGCGGCCGCTGGGGTGTAAGAAGGGAGAGGGGCGGAGGGGAAGGGTCTCAGCGCTGGACTCTGGACGCAACCTAGGTCGCCGCTAGAGGGGGACGCCTAGACTGGAACCAAGGTCCATGCAGCTGGGGTGTCCCGGGTGAGGGGGTTTTCCTCCTGCAAAACCGGGAAGTGCACTTAAACTGCAGGATTGCCCGGGACGTGTTTATAGGGTGGTGGAAAATAGCGGGTACCGCGAAGACTGTTCATAAGTAAGGGGAAGAGGACATCAGAAGGTCTGCTACGTGGACCATTCTGGCCGCCTTGTTTGCGGCTGGAATTACCCAGCAAACTGGCTCCGGGCTCCACCTGCCTCTGCCCGACTAGACTGGCCTGGAGCTGATCATGGGGAGCCAGGCTGATTGCCCTCTGGGAGCAGAATGGAAATGGTGGGGGGGGGGCGGGAGAAGAGGGCAAAGTGCAGACCTAGGACCCCCCCCCCCCACCGCCCCAGACTCTGGGAAGCTGTGCTTTGGGAGGAGATCCCCGCAGAGGCCCAAGGAACACGTACATGCACACGTGCATGTGCGGGGGTGGGGGGGGGGTGCCTGGAACCCGGACCGGGACTGTGTGGACGCAGCCCGGGAGGCTGGGGCACCAAGAGAGCTGCCACTTCTGTGGACGGCAGAGACCCCACCCCTACTGTCGCTCTTTCTCCGCCAAAGCCTACCCCTGCAGGAGGCCTCCAAGCCCAGGACGGAGGTCCCTCCCAGGCAGCGTGTTCCCCGGCCCCCCAGCTCCGTCCTGCACCCCGCCTGGCATCTAACTGAGCCAACACCACGCGGGTTCCAGCTCAGTTCAACTCACTGCCTGGGCCGCGTGCGACCAGCTCCGGCTGCACTTAGGGCGGCTCGCGGGCGGGGGCGGCAGGTAAAGAGGAACCAATTTGCCCTGAGGCTGAATCCACAGCTCAGCACCTCTGCGGGGCTCCGGCCGGCCCGGCCGGCCGGCAGGGTGACGGGCTGAACTGTGGGGGGCCTGAGGCTTCAAAGCCATCCAAAGGCATCCTGGGCCAGCCCCACACAGCGTGGACTGCGTGGACCCAGGTGCCCGGGGCGCACCGCTGGGGGGGCAGCGGCCTTGCCGGTGGGCAAGCGTGGGTCGGTGGGCGCTGGGGCTGCCTCTCCTGGCGAAGTAGGTGGCCGTGTATATTTTTGTTCAAGTGGTGTTTATGTTAATGAAAACAGGATGGGATTACAAACAGCCCGCCGATCGCGCTGCGGGCCACGGGCTCTTGCGGTGCCCCAGTCCCAGGCCCAATCAAAGGGCAAGCACGGGCCCCTTCCGCCGCCCGCAGAATCCCCCCTCCTCCCCCCCTCCCCATCGGGAACTCTCCGTTTGCAATCATTCGCTCCCCCAGTCCGCAGTAGCACAATCAGGTTTTTGGGTGAGGAGAACCCTAATTTAAGTCTTGCGGTGCCTTTTTAAGAAAAGCACCCACCTGACCCCTGTGGGACACGGAGGGGGGGATAAATTCAGCCCCCTTCCCCCAGCAGCTCCCGGCTTTCCCTCACCTCCTCTTTATTTGAAAAGTAACATAACTCGTCCCAACTTTTTCCGTTTGCTTCCTGGCCCGGGACGTCCTTCTGGGGAGAAGCTGTCGTGCTGTGCCGTGAGCCGCAGGTCCCCCGATCCCAGGACACTTTGCCTCTCAGGGCCAGCTGCTCCCACGCAGGTTGGGAAGGTTGGGAAAGGCCTCGGTGCCTCCTGTTAGCTCAGTGAGAACTGGGAGAAGACCGAGCAGGAGAGAGCGGCCAGCCAGCTGGCCAGCTGCAGTCCCCGGGGCACCTAACCTGGAGGGGAGGCCAGCGGGGCTGAGGGGGCACTGTGCCCCCATGCGTCCTTGTGGAAACTCCACCGGCAAAGTGAAACAGTGGACAGTCTCAGGCCTTGTCTCATCCTTCCCGAGAGGGCGCGGACAGGGGAGATTTTGGTTTTCCCCACACTTCTCGGCTTCTCAGCACCCGGTGCTTGTGAGGACGCTGCTCCCCACCCTTCCCGCCACTGCAGTTCCGGATTCAGTTTCGGGTGGAGGCCCAGGGAACACACCAGCCTGCGCTTCCTTTCTGGTGAGCTGGGCCCACCAGCACCGGGTTCCCCGTCTGTCTGTCTCCCCATCACCGCAAAGCGGATGCTTTACTCAGTAACGCTTTGGAGCCCGGCCCCCCCCCCCCGCCCCGCCCCGACTTGACGACTTGACGTGGTGATCCGCCTGGCCCCCAAGCAGTAAGGAGTCCAGGGAACCCAAGAAACGCCAGTCTGTAAGGGAAGACGAAAACTAGGGGTAACTACCTGAGAAGTGATGTCTGCCCGTGAGCTAGTTGTCCCTCCGCCAGGAGAGTTCCTCTTGGGGTGATTGATCCTACTTCCCCGTTTTAGGTCGTGTGCCATGTGTGGAGGACGTGTGTTGAAGGACACTGTGCCCCCCGCTCTCATCTGCCACCTCGGGGCTCCATGCCGACCCCCAGAAAGTGGGGCTGGGAGGTTGTATCTGTGTGTAGGTCCAGAAGGACAAAGGAAATGTAGTCGTTCAAGCTGGCGGGGGGGGGGGTGGTGTTCTTAACTAGGGATCAAAGGATCGGGTGGCAGGTGCCAGCTAGGTGTGTGGGTGCATTTGGGGGTAGCAACCCGTCGCCGTCACTCCCTCCCAGGTAAGAACCGTAAGAACCAGCAGGCCCAACAAACCTAGCCTCAGTTGCAGTTAGTGGTACCCCCGTTCTGAACAAACCTAGCCCATTCTTGCAAAGACTTGCCGTTCGTCAAACCCCTGCGCTCGGATGACGTTCCCCGGACGGGTTTTGTAGCCTTGACACTGTGTGGCGGAGGGAAAACTCCGAGAGGAGAGACCGGCGTGAGGGGGCACAGCACCCTCAGCTTCTGCAGCCCCAGTCCACCCCTGTCCTCCAGGCTGAGGGCGGGGTCACAAGCTCCCGCCAGGCCACGCTTTTCTCCAAGAAGGTGCTGGGCTCACAGGCTCTGCAGAGTCCCTCCTCCCCGTGGCCCTGCTCCTCCCCAGCACCAGCGAGCTCTCAAGCGCTCTCTGCAGGTGCCAGCGTCCTCATTCCCAGCTCCCCTCATGCCGAGCCAGCCCGAGCCAGCCCGACAGATGCGGGAGGGTTGTGTTGGGGACACTTCAAACCCGTGTTTAGTCTGTGGAGCTTGGTGGTGAGGAGCATCTCAAGCCCAGCGCCCAGCCAGCTGGCCTTGCGTTCTGCCCGCGGGGGTGGGGGCAGCTTTTGTCTCGAGGGGCTTTGGAAAGCAGGGGATCAGGTGAAAAGAGGGGGTGCTAGTCCCATGTGGACTGTTCTCAGGGGTTCATGGTCGCCCTGGTTCATTCAGGCAAGCAGACGGCCCCAGAGGCAGCCCCCAGGCACCCACCGCTGTCCGGCCCACGGCCCCGGGGCGGGGGCTCAGGAGCCGCTTGCTTTCTCCGCCCGCATCACTTTCTCCAGGGCTGTCCTCCGGGCTAGCAGATGCCAGATGCATGCGGAGCCCTGAACTTGCCTGCGAGCTGGCGGGCCTAGCCGTTTATTCCATCCTGCAATTAAACCTGAGGTCAAATATCTCCTTAACGACACTATCAGGCCAGAGGCTCATTATGGCGTATATTTAGCCATAAACTACGGGTTGTAGCAAGGAGGAGATGAAAATTATTGTGCTCTGGGAATGAATCCTTTTAGCAGAAACCAGAGCTGTTATTTAGCAGGGAGAACTAAGTACAGGCTCAGGCTTCCCGGCGACCCCAGGCAGGACGAGCCGGGTTTCCAGGCCCTTTCCGGCTTCGCCTGCACCCCCGCTCCCGGCCTGGCACCCGTGTGGCCTCCGTGCTACTTCCCAAGGCCCAGAAGGGCACCGCTGGGGAGGAATATTGCTTCTCGGCAAAGAGGGGCACTCAGTAGCCACCGTGTCTGGTCTAGGCTTCCAGTTCTGAGCCCCCAGCCCGTTGGTCTGCCCCCCTGAAAGCCAATGGCAGCCTCATGGGGCGGGGGGGGGGGTAGCGTGCAGCCGGGCCGGGGAGTGTTCTGGAGCATGGCGGGTGCAGCACGTTCGGCTTCCAGAGTGGCTCTGCTTCTGCTGTGCAGCCTTGGGTGGGTTACCTAACCTCTGTGCACCGCAGTAGCCTCATCTGTAACACAGAGGAGAAGTCGGACCCCCTTCCAGGAGACTCCGGAACATTAAATCCGGTATTAATATGAAGGCTGCAGCCCAGCTCCTGATCTGGGGAAGAGTTCAGTACGTGGCAGCCAGAGGCAACCTCAGAGGCAACCTCAGAGGCCTCTGAGCTGCTGGTCTGGACGGTGAAGGAAAGCCCTTTGAGGAGGAGACTGGAGACAGACCCAGACGGTGGGGCTCAGGCCATCCCCAGCGGTGCCACCGACTTGCTCGGCCCCAGGGCCCTCCTCTTAGAGCGCTGCCTGCCTGGGGTGGGGGGTGGCTGCGGGTAGCGGAGCAGCGGCAGGGTCCCCAGCGTGGAGCAGCGCGTAAGAGGAGGAGCCCGCGCCTGTCTCGCTCCCTGCCTCTCCTCCCCAGCATCCGGATGTCCCCAGGAGCTCCCAGACCCACCGGGGACGTTCAGCTCAGCAGTGCTGGGGGGAGGGAGATTGTTTGGTCCAGAACCACCCCAAATTCAGCCTTCTGGACAGTGACCGCATGGCCCACAAGCTACAAATATTTGGACAAATGAGAAAGGCCCCCCGGTCTAGATGCCTGCCCGTGGCCCCCGAGGTGGGGGTAAACTAATGACAGGGCTAACGGGCCCCTCCAGGCAGGGCCGGTGTGTGTTAGAGGAAAGAGGCTGCAGATACCCCCGCCCACCTCCCCCCAAGGCCCACCTTCCTGGGCTGTAAGAACACCAGCCTCCATCCTTCCCCGAACATCCCAGCCAGCGGTTCTGGGAGCTCCTGCCAGATACGTACGGGCTGTGCTGGGGCTGGAGTAGATCCCCCTGCCACACACAGACACACAGACACACACACACAACCAGACCCCTGTCCCTGCCTTCTTAGGGCAACCTCCCCACTGCTCTGGGGTGCTAACCCCCCTTCTTCTGCACTGTCCAGAGACCACAGGGAGTCCTGGGGTCCCTCTGGTCTTAGGCCCTGGCAAGGGGAGGGGTGCCACAGCCCCTCTTGGCCTCTGGGCATCACGGCTGCCTCTGGAGGTGTTTGCAGGCGTGGCGGGAAGCTTTGGACGGTTCGGTGATGCCGAGCTGGTGCTGGCAGGCCGTGTCCTGCCCCCCCCCCCCCCCCCGCCGCTGTCTCCTGCCCCCGCCCCTGCGCCGTCTCCCCCAAGAAATGGGGTTTCTGCCTGGGCATGCCAGAGACCAGGCGCCTGTGACACCAGATGCCGTGACCCTGCTTGATGTGACTGGCCTGTCTCTCTCTGGGGCATCACCCACCCCACCCTCTTCACGACACGCACGCCAGGTGCTTTACGGGCATTCGATCCCGCGGTGGCTCTGGGATCCAGGCCTTCCTGGTGGCTCCGGGCTGGGCTGGGGGCGCAGAGAGACGTTCGACGGATGTGGTCACATGGAGTCCCTGGTACGTGGTGTTGCGAGATGTGACTTTAGTTGGCTGATCAAAAGAAACACGCGCGTGGTTTATTCTAAAAACAGCGTGCGTCAGGGGTGCGAGTGTCTCTGGCTGCACAGCGTTTCACCCGGGAACAACTCCGGGTGGAAGGAGAAATGGTGCCACCAGGCCAGGCATCCACGTGCCACTGGCTGAGGCCACGCATTGGCCTCAGGTGGGCCTGAGGCACCGGCTTGGACAGACCGCGGGTTGACGCCCAGAGGGGGACCCCTACCCCCACCCCCCACCAGTGCTGGCCTCTGCGCTACTGTTCGGGTTGTTCCGTTGCTGGGAGGGTCTCCTGTCCCACGTGACGAACGCGCTCAGCCTGACACACTCTTGGAAGCACACCGCCCGTTACTCACGGCGAGAGAATCCGCTGCCCAAAACAGTTATTTCATCAGAAGCGTGTTTACTGTCCAGCCGGCGGCTGCTCCGGCGAGGAGTCCCAAACACAAAGCTCCAACTGTGTCCTCCGGGGCCTCAAAATCGTGGCTTCTGCACAGACCAAGTTCTCTCTGTTAAGAGATGTGTGTGTGTGTGTGGGGGGGGGGGGTTTCCTTCCATGCTTTCTTCTCCTTTGAAAATGACATTGAATGACTTTCTTGTGCGAGGCTCGCTCGCGCGCTGGTGGAAACGGCAGAAGACCCAGAAGGCTCAGGCAACTAACACAACGTTTCCCTTCCGGGATCACGTGTGGGTCTGTGGTGTCAGCTTTGCACCAGTGCCTACGGCCGGCCTGCAGCGAGCCGGCTGTCGGGGAGCCCCGCCCCTAGCTTGGGAGGCAGGACGGCGGTGTTGGGGGCCCTTCCCGTGTGTCCGGCCCCGTGCGCGTGTTCTCTTACCCGTGAATCCCCAGAGTGTGATCCCCGTTCTGCTCACGAGGTCGCGGAGGCCCAGGGAAGTCGTGACTTCACAGGCACACACGTCTGAGGAGTAAAGTGGGGGGGCCGACTCGGCATCCGACCCCAGAGTCTCGGTCCTTAGAGGCCCTGCTTGGACACTCGTCACCACCACGGACCCGAACACAGACGCGGGGCGGGGAATTCTGCAGGTGACAGAGCAGGAGTTTGGGGCCCCGTGTGGGTAGGAGTTAAAATGAATTGCCCAATTCCCATATCAGGTTCATAGTTTTCTAAAAATCAGTCGGCTTCAGATCACCCTGGAGTCACTCCTGATGTTCTAAAAAAAAAAAAAAAAGGTGTGTGTGCATGTGTGTGTGTGTGTGTGTGTGTGTGTTGGGGGGGGGGATGTTTTTATCTGTGTGTCCGTGTGTGTGAGACATCTGGAACATCCGTTCGCGATAAGGGCGCTTTTCCAAACAGGATTTGTGACGAGGTGACCCAGGCTCGAAGACGAGGTGGGGACGCCAAAGGCTTAATCCGAGCGACACTTGTGCTGCCCGCAAACTCAGTTCCGCGTTGGCCTCTGCAAGAGACTCAGTGAGCCACGGCTCCGGGCCAGGGGCAGGGACGGGACGAGACCGGGCATGAGCTGAGACGTTGTCCGGGCCGGGCAGTGGGCAGGCAGAGGTTGTCGTTGTTCCTTACCATGTGCACTTCCCACGGTGGAAACATTTTAGGAAATTAAAGTAGCATTTCTGCAGCTCGTAGGGACCAACTCGGCAGGGTGGGAGCTGGGACCGGGAGCCGGGCTGCGTTCACTGGCCGTAAGGACGCGTTAAACACACGCACACACACACCCATACAAGACTAGAAAGGAATTCTCGGCAATCAGAACGTTCTGGCCACGGCAAGTGACGTGAGGACGCCCTAGTTACACGGAGTGGGACTTCATGCAGGAGGTAAGGGGCGTCCACAACCATCAGGCGGATTGGAGGAGTGTGCTCTAGCCGAGCCTTCCAGAACGGACTCTCGGACAGCGCAGAACAGCGCTCTCTGCCGTGTTTACCTCAAACAGGAGGCGGGAGGTAGCCCCAGACCTGCTGAATTCGGGGTCACGGCTGTGTCTGCACGCCAGGATCAGGAAGTCACCAGCCGCTTGCCTCCGGGCTCCCCACGGCAGGGACCGGACGCCAGCCGGCTGCTGCTGAAACCCTGAGCCTCTGTGACTGCGCACCTGCCCGGGCGGCCGGGAGCTGGGACCGGCTCCAGGCTCCAGGCTCCAGGCTGCCTCCCTTCTGCCCCCCGGGTCTTGGCCAGCTCACCTCACTGGCTGGATCTCATTCCTCCCTGCGCTTTGGCCACCGGGAGTCTGGGAAATGTAGTTCTCTTACTCTCCAGACCCGGAGCCACATGAGAAGAGGGGAGCGGGTGCCGGGAGCCCATCGTACGTGACACCCCGCAACCCAGGGCGCACGCAGAGGGCTGTGTCCACGGTGGGAGCGAGCGCGTGCTTCACCGCCTCCCTGCGGCCAGTCCGTGCCCATCCCCAGCACTGCTTGAAGGGACACCCTTGTGCCGCTCCCTGCCTACCCACAGTCACTCCACAGACATTGGCCGGGCACCGCGCGGTGCCCACACCGTGGCGAGGCGCGTCCACCCTGGCCGGGAGAGGCAGACGGTCAGCAGCAAAGAAGGGCGAATCGGCAGGAAAGCTCGCTTCCAGTGACGTGCGCTGACAGAGGTAAAACCAGCTACGAGACGCAGTGTTGGAAGGAGGCCAGAGTGTGCGTGACGAGGCCTTCAGATGACCCCAGCCCAGCCCCCATGTGTGGGACCACACGAGAGACCCCCAGCCAGAGCCGTCCGTTCCAGCCCCTCGTCAGTTCCTGACCCGCAGAAGCCGCGGGAAAGAGCACAGCCCCTTCTTTAGGCGTGATTTATTTATTACGTAGCAGCAGATAACCAGAAAGTCTGATGTCCGCTCACGACTACACTCTTCCTTGAAACAGAACACGTGCAGAGAAGCCCGCCCGTGAGCTCGATGAGTCTTCCCAAAGGCCAGCAGGTGAGGGTCCGTCCTCCCCAGCCCCCCGGAAGCCCCGCGCGCCCCCTTCCAGCCGTGCCCCTGCTGTGACTGTCTCCCCCAGAATTCCCGTGTGGAATCCTAACCCCCAGTGTGATCAGAGGTGGGCCCGTAGGGGTGCCGAGGGCGTGTGTGTGGAGCTTCACGGTGGGATCGGCCCTTGGGAGAGGCCCTGGAGAGCCGCCTCGGCCGGCTGGCGGCCTGAGTGAACCAGGAAACGGGTCCTCACCAGACGCTGACTCTGCCGGCCTTGGGTTTCCGGCCTCCAGGGCCCGAGAAATCCGTGTCTGTGTTTGAGCTCCCGGGCTGGGGTGTGTTTTGCTTGTAGTCACCTGAACCAACTACGCCACACCGGGGGTGACCGTCCACCTTACTCGGTGAGCGCTGTGTAAATGGAGTCGTACGGAGTGCGACCGGGCGACTTCCGCTCCGCGCCGTGCGTAGGTGACTCACGCAGGCGGCTGCAGGGAGCCTCGGGGCGTCCGTCCCCACCGCCGTGTAACATTCCGTCGCAGGCTCCGTCTTGCGACCCAAACCCTTCGGTCCTGCTCCTGAGGGACTCGACCTTCCTTGTGCTTTGGAGACGCCCATCGGTTGGTGCTATTGCCTTTAGGAATGTTCCAGTACAGTCTTGGGTGAACATACGTGTGCATTTCTGGTTGGACGTTGTCTCCATGCCTCTTAACACGTAAGGCAGCGCCCTAGACTTTAGTGGCTTGAAACAGCAACCATTTCCTTCTTTCTGGGGATTCTGTGGACGGCCTGGCTCAGCTGGCCAGTTCTCCTCAGGACGCCCACCTGCACCAGCGGGCCAGGTACGGGAGCTGGCTTGCTCTCCTGGCCGGCCGCTGGCGTGGCCGCTGCTGGGAGCCCAGGTGGGACTCGGCAGGACAGCACCTCGCTCTCCCCCTGGTGGCCTCGTCCTGTGGCTTCGGCTGTTGATGACACAGGAGGAAGGAAGTACAGGCTTCCCGCCTTCCCAAGTCACCCTTCTATCGTCCAGGCAGGGCAGGTGGAGGGTCAGCCCGGGTTCAAGGGGAGGGCTCGTCTCTGGATGGGAGGGCACGTCACGGGGGGACCGTCTTTGCAGCCTAGCAGTGAGGACTCTGGTGGCCGTGGAGAGTGCACTGTGGCTCAGGTTCCGCCAGCACTCAAGAGTCATGTCAGGGCCCTCCTCACCCTTGCCTCAGTCTCTGCACTCAAGGTCTGCCCTCTCAGGGCCCCTGGGTGTGAGCACTGGGCAGGTGTGTCAGCACCTCCCCTGGCCTGCATCCTGACGGACAAACACACATCCTGCAGGTCAACACCGACGTGGCCACGAACCGACTCTCACGTGTGTGCATAGCCGTTGGGGTGTTCATCCGCAGGGGGCCTGGGGAGCCTGCACCTGGGGGCGACCTTGGCACTCCTCTCTGCTCAGATGGGAACGGATTCTGAGCATCGGGTACAGGTGGCTGCCCACCGTGAGAGCACGCTCAGACTCTGGAGCTGTGACGTGAGGGTCCGAATGCCTGCCTCCCCCGCTGACCGTGACCTGAGGCCCTCAGAAACATGAAGGCAGGAGGGTGGGCTCTCCCCTTCCCCTTGCGCCGTCCGCAGAAACAGGTGGCAGATAGAGGGGCGTGGCAGGGTGCCCGGTGCCGCCTGAGTGCGGGAGCCCCCGCGCCCCTGCTTACCGGCCAGGAGCTAGACCGGCGGAGGCAGCACAGGGCGAGGCTGACCGTGCGTTCTGGGGCAGAACAGGTTCGTGCCTGTCATCCCGTGTCTCGTATCCAGCATGGACAAGGATGGGCCAGCAGAGTAGTTTTTGAAAAGGTGGAGAGGAAGACACACACACAGGGAAGGCCCCGGAGAGGCAGCGCAAGCCGAGGGGCGCCAAGGCCGGCCACGCCAGCCCCGGGAGAGGCCTGGAGCCATTCTCCCCCAAATCACTCAGAAGGAGCCCACCCTGCCCACACCCCGATTCCAGGCTTGCGGCCAGCAGAGCTGATGTTTCACGCCTGCCATGTGGTGGTGCTCTGGTCTGGCAGCCCTGGGGCGCCGATGCGGATTTATGTATCTGATTGTCCACAGGACGCGTTTGTTACATAAAAGACGCGGCCTTGTAAATCAGTGGGGCCACGAATGCGATTCACGGAGTTGCTGGTAGAGAAAAGAGGACTGACACGTTATCTGTGCATTTTACGTGCTCATAAAGATATAAATCCAAGCCTACGGAGGGTTCCTCTTGTTTTAATTATTTCATTCCGTTAAACAACAATGTGGCTAAAGCAAACAGAACCATTTTTTCACGAAACAAACAGAAAGGGTTCAGTGACTTTGGTGGATAAACCATCCCGCCGGCGTGGAAAGCAGCCCGGGCTCCAGGCGGCATCCTGTGTGTGTGTGTGTGTGTGTGTGTGTGTGTGTGTGTGTGTGTGTGTGCGTGCGTGTGTGTTAAGGTCTATGCGGCATGTGGGGGGGCGGTGGGTGAGGTCTGTGGCGTGCGGCTGGTTTCCAGGGAACAGAGCAGGAACCCTTTCCGAGAAACGCTCACAGGGCCGCCCACTTGGGGTGTGGAGCTCCTGGCTGCCCTGCCCCATCCCAGCTCCCACCCTCAGGGACAGGAGTCCACCCTTGGCCACCCCGTCTGCCCCCGAGTCTGGTGACGTGCCAGCAGGAACCTCCCGTGGCCCCCCTGTCGGCGTGGGGTAAATGGCGCCTGTGCCCCCAGGGACACACCAGTGCTCCTGGGATCGCCACACGCCGGGAGTCGTGCTCTCAGTATTTGCCATCCCCTCGGCCCTCCGCCCCCCTGCAGGTGGGGGACCGAGGTGCAGGGAGGCTGAGTCACTTTCCCACAGTGGCACACGCAGGGCCAGGGTCCCTGAACGCCCACAGTGCCCACCACCCGACCCGTGGCTCCAGGGAGGTGAGAAGCCTGGGGAGGGGTGGCGGGTGGAGAGCGGCTCAGAACAGCCCCCCGTGGGTCACCCCTGGCCCTGCCCACACCTGTCCTCAGGCCGGATTTCAGCACAAATGTCACCTGCACGGAGGGGCCGCCCCAGCCTTCGCCGGCACACGATTGGGTTTTATGTCTTCACTCCCTGTTCACCGTCCGGTCTCGTGATGTGGTTTCCATCTGATGCCCCCTCTGGGACAGCCGTGTCCTGAGGGCAGAGAGTGTTCTGTCTCCTCTCCTGCTGCAGCCACACAGAGCCCAGCTCTGGCGTCCTGCATCCTCAGGGAAGGAACACCCCCTCACCCTGTGGTGCTGACGGAGGCACAGGAGCGAATCGGGCCCTGCCCTCAGGAATCTGGACGGAACGGGTGCACAGCGGTCCCAACAGCCACTGACATTTACGTGGCACCCACCCTGTGCCAGGCACTTCTCACGTGGCTCCTAATGGAACCCTTGGTGAGAATGTGACCATCGGCCTGCTTTAAAAATGAGGACATTGGAGGGCACCTGGGGGGCTCAGTCGGTCAAGCGTCCGACTTCGGCTCGGGTCGTGATCTCGCGGTCCGTGGGTTCGAGCCCCGCGTCGGGCTCTGGGCTGATGCCTCGGAACCTGGAGCCTGTTTCGGAGTCTGTGTCTCCCTCTCTCTCTGCCCCTCTCCTGCTCATGTGCGCGTGCTCTCTCTCTCTCTCTCAAGAGTAAACCTTAAAACAAAATTTTTTAACGAGGAACTTTGGCGTGGAGAGGCAGGTCCCACAATAAGAGGTGGGTTGAAAGCCGGGTGCCCCGACTCTGAGCCCCCAGGCTGGCCTGGAGGGTGGAAAGGTGTAAGAACGCACTGAAGGCTTGTTGCTGCTGTCAGGGGGCCAGGGTGGTGCTCCCAGGGTGGTGCTCCCAGGATGCTGCCGTCGTGTCTTCTTGTCTTGAGGTTTGGACAGGGGCTCCAGAAGCCAGGCCAGAAGTGTCAGGTCGCCCCACAAGGCGAGGCCACCCAAGCGGGACACCCCACAAGCAGGACGTACTGAGCCAAGGCTAGGGGGCTCTCCGTACGGGGCCAGAGCGGCCGGGAACCAGCAGACACACAGAGAGCGCGTCCAGGAGCACAGGACTCGGGTCTGACAGGGCTTAGCGGGGTTAAGAGAAGAAAGGGAAGAGCTCTGTTTGCTCCCTGTTGAGCCCCGTCTGGCTCAGGAAATGGAATCACAACAAAGGTTCGTGATTGTATCGGAGCTTGCCCGCTTGCAGAGCAGTCTGGCTCTGACGCCGTGAAAATCTCGGTGGGGATGACGAGGACGCTGACATCTACGAAACCCACAGCGGGCCCGGCCCTCTCGTCCCCCGGCTCCCCCAGAGGTCGGCACAGTGGCCCCACTTTGTGTTTGGGGAAACGGATGCTCAGAGCCGTTCAGGAGGCTGCCTGAGGCCGCGCAGCTGAGACACGACGGAGCTGGGCTCCGAGCCCAGGGCTCCCTGACGCGGGGGCAGAGCGGGCATGCCGGTCTCCCCCACCCTGTGCTTGTCCTGGCCTTGCCGTCCTGCCAGAAGGGGACGGCAGAAGGGACGAGATGGGTGTGCCACCTCGGGGCGGGCCCACCTGCTCCTGGTGACCCTCCCCGCCGAGCCCTGCCGAAACCGTAGGTTTGTGAACCAAACAAACACCTGTCGTCTCAAGACACTGCTCTTGCGGGAGGTTGGGTACACGGGCCAGGACAACCACGGGTGCGGGGGCCCGTGGCCCCTCACCAGCTCCCTCGGCCCGTCGGGGGTGAGGGGGACACCGAGGGCAGAGATTCCAGAAGGTTTGTGTCTGGAACGCTGAGACCACGACAGTACCTTAGCGTCAGAAGAGAAAGAGCGTGTACCTTCTCGGTGGAGACCGAAGGAGGAGCGGAAAGGCTCGTCTCCCGGAGGAGTCACCTGCACGCACACCTGTGGTTTACTGGCTCTTTCCTCCCTCTGCATCTCACGGACCCCGCGTTAAGACACACGTTGTAAAAAAAAAAAAGACACACGTTGTAAAAATCAATTCCATGTCGTGGTAAACGTGCCTTGCGATCATCCCAGCCGGGTAAGGTATCAGACTTCTTTTGACGTGAAGGCATCGGCTTCTAAAAGTGATACATGTGTATACGGAAGGTTAGGGGTATCCCGTAGCCCGTCAGAGCTGTGTTTTGGTGGGGCTTTGGCAAACGGGTTTTAAAAATCAGGCCATGTCATCAGGTAGGTCCGAACGCAGCTGCCGCCTTCCCTCTGCCCGCGGCCAGCAGGTGCTCCTGGAGCTGAGGTCCTTGGAAAGACACGCCCCGCAGCGTGGTTTCCGTGTGCCTCAAACCTTCATCCTCATGACAGCTCTGGCGGCCAGTGTGGACAGCAGGGTCTGTCGGCCCCCAAGCACACACTCTGAAATCACGTCACTTTCTCCTGACCTGTCACTGGGCAACGGGCATCGTGCTAGGAGCTTTCTACGTCAGAAGGTATTTCAGTTCCCAGATCCCCTTGCAGCCAGAGCACGGACATGTGCCCTGATTTTGGCCAGTAGACCTTAGACGGAAGCCTTCTGAAGGGCTTCTGGGAAGAGTGTGTGTGTGTGTGTGCACGTGTGTGTGTGCATGCACATGCACGCACTCATCCTGACCGGTGTGCTCGTATCTGATGTGATGGCCAGTCTGCTGCAACCATCTTGTGAGCTTGAGGACCGAGCTCCTGGCTGAGCAGAAGAACAAAAGGAGCGAGTCCCTTATGGTGTTGTCACAAACCGTGGGGTCACCCTGCCTGTAGGTCTTGACGTGTGAAAGGAGAGAATTAATTCGTTGTGACAGCTTTCTCCTCTGTAAAACCGGGCCGGCTCTGAGGAGGCACGGGGATTGAAGGGGCCGGGATGAGGGACATATGTGGCGCAGGGCAAGCTGTCACTGCCGTTCCCCGCATCCTCAGCTGTCTTGTGACCTGAAGACCGGTATCTGAAGGGGAGCAGAGCAGAGGGGTCAAGGACCAGCCGCTTCCGTGCCCTCCCGGGACCCTCTCGCATGGACTTCTCAGGACCTGTGAGCGCGCGGCCCTGAGGCTGTCTGTCCCAGCCGTTGTGCTGAGGTCTTTGCTGCAGCAGCTTTACGCGTGTCCGTTCTGACCTTCTGCGTTTTCTTGAGAAGCAGCAGTCCGCCACAGGGGATTAGGATGCCATGGTCGGAATGCAGAGAGAAAGCCCTAACTTCCAAGTCAGGCGCTCGGCATCGGTGGCCTCCCTGCAGTCCAGAGGCTTTGAGGACACGGGAGGGTTCCCTACATTCTAGCTACCCCAGCTCCCCTCCTCACCAGGCAAGCCCCCCAGGCAGGCCGAGCAGCCCCTGGCGGAGGGACTCCCTGCCCACACCCGAGCCCTGGGCGCTGAGAAGGGAAAGCCGGGGAGCAAAGGGAGGCCGCCCCGGGTGTGTGCCAGAGGGGGTCGGCCCTCCACGGGGCGGGGCGGTGTGTGCAGGCAGGGCAACGGGAACCTCGGGCCACGCGCCCCGTGCTTTTCCACGGGACCACACGCTCCTCGGCAGAGAGGAGACGATCTCCTGGGCGCCCGGCGGGGCTCCTTGTGGTCAGCGTGCGTTCTGATTTCGCAGGGCCCGTCTGTACCGATCCTTCAGTGTTCTGGCTTCTCCCCCGCCCCCCTCCCCTCGAGGGTATGAGACGCGTCACTTCCGCTGACATCCCGTTGGCCCGCACTCGGTCACGCGGTCACCGCTGGCTGCAGGGGAGTCCGGAAGTGCATTCCGGATCGGAGGTGGCCGGGTGGAACACGAGGGAGGGGAGGCGAATGGTGAATACCGTTGACGGCAACCGTCTCTGCAAAGAGGGGACTGGCGTCCTGAGAGGAAGGTCCGCTTTCCCCGACTCTTCAGACGGAGGAAAGCTGATGCCTCGTTGCCTAGAAAAGCCCCGTGCGGCTCCGTTTTCCTGGGTCCCTGGGCACACCGTCTCACACCCCCAGCACGACGCGGTCCGGCTCTGTCCCCGGAGACGCTGCCCCGCCCTCAGCCCCGGGGGCGTGGGGCCTCACCGGCCTGGGCTTCCGGACCGGGCCGCTCCCAGCCTCCGTACTGTTTGTCGATAGGCCACAGGAGCCGTCCCTGCGCCCACAGCCCTCCAGAGCGGCCGGCCCAGGGCTCTGCTCTGGGTCGTCGTGTGGCCCGGCGGGCTCGGTGAGGTTATGTCCGCAGGTGGTCAGGACCACCTCCGTTCCTCGGCAGCGTCCCCCTTGTTTAGGGCCTCCCGCCGGACCCCAAAGCCAAACGCTTCCCCAGCCCGTCCCTGAGGGGCTCAGAGGTCGTGGGAAGGGAAGTCGGCCTTCGCGGGGTGTGGGGCGTTCCTTTGTGCCCCCTGCAGCCCCCCCTGCCACCGCTTAGCAAAAGACAGGTAGGTGCTGTGTCCCGAGTCCCTCGGAGGGGCCGCGATTCACCAGGTGTCATCTGCGTGGCCAAGCCTGTGCCCCTGCGGCCGCACACACACAGACACGATACCGTAAGCCATGGAACCGTCCTGTTGAAAACGACGGGATTGGCCTACAAGATGTGAAGGTGGGTCCAGCCTCGTGAGGATTCCTGAGGAAATGCCAATAAAGAAATTCCGCGTGCCCCACTTCTGGGTGTATCTCCGAAGGAACCGAGAGCAGGTTCCGGACAGATCTTTGCACATCCGTGCTCATAACACTGTTATTCACAATATCCAAGAAGTGGGAGCCAGCCAGGTGACGGATAAACGGATCGACAAAATGTGGAGAAAACACACAGCGGGTTGTTATTCAGCCTTCAAAGGGGGAAACTGCGACACCCGCGACAACCTGGGTGAACCTGAGACGTCACGTTCGGTGACGGGAGCCTGTCGCAAAGGGACAGACGCCGTACGGTTCCCCTTACGTGAGGTCCCCGAGCAGTCACGTTTCTCAAAACAGAAATTGCAGATGCGTGCGTCCTTGCTGCAGCCGAATCTTACCTGGACACTTTCAGAAACACAGGAAGCCATTGGTTGGCTTTGACGAGCCAACATATGTGGTGTGTGTGTGCATATGTAAGATACACGAAGAGACGTCAGGTAATTGGCTTACACCCTTGTGGGGCTGCGGGCCTGAAATCTGTACAGCCAGCAGGAAACTCAGGCAGGAGCTGTTGCTGTGGTCTTGAAGCAGAATTTCTTCTTTTCTGGGAAACCTGTTTTGCTTTGTCAGGCCTTCACCTGATCGGACGAGGCCCACCCAGATTATTGTGGCTCATCTCCTTTCTTTAAAGCCGCCTGGCCGTGGACGCTGCCCACATTCACCAGATACCTCCGAAGCAACACTTAGATGAGCCTTAGAGTCCGTGAGCGGCCCTGCAGCCTGGCCGAGTCCACGCCAAACCGGCCTGGCTGTGTCACTCTTCCTGGCAGGCCTGGGATCTGGGGACCAGGCAGGGCTGTGGGCCGGTCTGCCAGTGTTTTCTGTCGGGCCCATGTGCTCAGTCCAGCCACTGAGAACAATCTTAAGAGACTTGCCGACAAGGTTTCAGCCAACCTTGTCTGCGTTTGTCAGGTGGACAGAAAAAAATCAGAGCTGTGCCCATTTGCTGGCCTTTCTGCCCCTGGGCAGATAGACACCTGGATCACCACCTCATTAGAAAGGGCCCTTCCTGGGGGCTGACGGCAGAGCCATCACAAACGTGCAGGAAGGAAGCGTAAGCATAGCAACGTTTACTGAGCACTTATTATGCACCAGGAACCTTTAACCGCGTTGTAATTATTAACTCCTTTAGTCGGACAGCCAGATACAGTCATTACACCCGTTTACAGATGAGGAAACTGAGGCCCACGTGGCTAGTGCAAGGAGGAGCCGGGATTCGAACCCACTTCCTGCGGCTCGAGAATCCCTTCTCTTGGGAGAGCACACGCCATCCTGGGATGTCACTTTCGGGGGCGGGACACACACCTGAGAGTCTGAACCCTGGCCCGAATTTTCTTTTGACAAATTTGAACTTCCTTCCACTCTCGAAGAGCGCATCTCCATACCCACAACGGGGCATAGTCCCCCTCTGTCTTCTCTGGAATGTTCCGAGAATTTGTGTCTGTCAAAAGAAGCCTTGTTGCTAATCAGTTGTACACCTGCCTTCGGGGCAAATCTGAGACGAACTAAAATCCCAGACTTTCATCCCACTGGGGTGAACAGAAGTAACTCCCGCATTAGGCGCTGGTGACCATGGTGCCACTGCTTTGGAATTCACACCCACATGCCCCCCGGGAGAGCCCTGAAGTCTGGGGAGGGGTTCTGCAGGGCGCGCCTCGCCGGTTTCCGAGGCGCGGGCACACGGCAGGGGACCCAGGCCAAACATCCACGCGGTCCCGGCCGTTCTGACAGGTCCTGCCGAGGGCTCTGGAGGGTGACTAGACGCTCCGCAAACTGGAAGAAATTAGCTCCGACCACAGAGCATCCAGCAGACCCGTATTTAATAATACCTCCCAAACGTGTGAAGCACTTGGTTTTAGAATAACAGGAAGAAGGGAATCGCCTGTAACTGCAGATTTGAGTTTCATCCCGGCCATCACGCCCTCCTGGGCCCCTGGCCTCCCAGCGTCCCCCGCCCCCCTCCGGCTGGCACGTCCCTGGGCCTCGCACTCCTGGCCTCCCTGCGGCCAAGGCTGGGTCTGCTTGAGGAAGGAGCCCATGCTCCAGCTCGGGCCTGGAAACGTGAGAGCCTCCACTGGGGCCACGGGGCCACGGAAACCACCTCGAAATTGCTCTCTTCCTTCTGCTCTGCTCTGCTCCGCTCCGCCGGCTGCCCGCCTCACGGACGCTCCAGGAGGCCCTCTGACAAGAGAGCATTGTGACTCCCCTGTCACAAAGGGGGCCTTTCACGGCGGCTGATCTGGGAGGGTGGGGACCCCCCGCCTGCTCATTAGGCGGTTCTGGGTGGAGTGGCCACGGTCCGCAGGGCTCTACCCGGAACCACCTCGCTGGAGACAAACCCTTTTACTTGACTGCAGCGGGGAGGTGGGGGGGAGCCCTCCCAAAGGCAGCAGACAGGCTGATCCAGAAAGGTCTCCTAGCCCTCTCTCGGGAAAGCTGTTTCCTTCTGGAAGGAAGGCTACCTGTGGATGGGCAGATTTATGGTGTCAGCAGTTCAGAAGGATCAGAGAGACAGCCAGCCAGCCAACCCTGGCTGCGCTTGGGGAGCTCTCCGGCTTGGAGAAGGGGAGGTGGGGAATGACCTTTCATGCTCTGCCCTCCAGACCCGGGGCCGTGGACCCACCTGAGCAAACAGCTAATTCAAAAACGACTTCGCCTGCAGAAGGCACCTCCGAGGGCGGGCTGCTGCCGGGGGGCACGCGGGCGGGGTGCCTGCATTGGGGAGCCCCCCGCGTGCGTCACCGCAGACACGGCCCCGCCGTGCAGGAAGCCAGGGGGGCTGTGGGCCCCCAGAATCTACGCGCCTCTCTGCGCGACCGTGCCGCTCGCCCTGGGCAGAGTGGTTCCCGGAGCAGGACGAAGGGGCAGCGGCTGCTGTCCATCTGTCGGGGCCGGCGGCCCTTGCGGGGGCTGAGGAGGGAGGCCGGGAGGAGGAGAAGCCCCCGGAACAACGTCAGTCCGCGTGCGTCTGGGCCAGTGGGCCAGCGTGCTCGTTGTCAGCGGAGGACACACACGCACCAAAGCCAGTCTGTCATCGCCGGTGACACGAGTGTCCCGGCTCTTTGATCCTCCCCAGCCCCCAGAATAACAGCAAAAATGACCTGAGATACAGGAGTGCCGGGTGAAAGAGGGAGATCCTGAAGTGATAGGGCTTTGACCCTTCTTCCCATGAAAACCAGAGGGGATGGATGGCCGTCCCCGGGAGAGCCTCTGAGAGGGGACTTGGGGTGGGGGGTGGGGTGGGGCAAGACCCGGACGTGCGTCCCTTCACAGAGTAACAACGAAGAGGCTCGGGACACCGGGGGGGCTCGGTCCGTTAAGCATCCATCTCTCGGTTTCGGCTCAGGTCGTGATCTCGTGGTTGGTGGGTTCGAGCCCCATGTCAGGCCCCGCGCTGACCGTGCGGAGCCTGCTTGGGATTCTCTGTCTCCCCCAGTCTCTCTGCCCCTCCCATACTTGTGCTCTCTCGCTCGCTCGCTCGCTCTCTCTCTCTCTCTCTCTCTCAAAAACAAACTGAAAAAAGAAGAGGCTGTCACACAGACTTCAGAATGTTCTCAAGATATTTTCAAATGTCTTCTCTATTTTTCCATTTTTTGGTCCCTGAGTGGCCTCTAGCTCTGTGGTCTCAGACAAATGAATTAACCTTTCTGAGCCAGTTTATTTTTTAACGCGTACAATATGGGTAATATCCCCATCTCCCGTGGAGAGACGTTGCCGGCTTGGAGAGGGATGTGTGTGACGAGGTGACATCCGTTGACCCGGGAGAAATGGCCATAATGTGTTCTTAGGTGAGAAACGAAAATCACCCCATGGGAATTAAATAGCAAACACCTGCCCAGACTGTGCTAAGTGATGTGCACAACCCGCACAACAGCACCGTGACGTGGGGTACTATCGGTCCCATTTCACAGATGAGCAAACAGAGGCACCAGAGAGGCCAAGGAACTTGCTCAAGGATGCGCAGCTACACTCTGGAGCCACCCCCCCACCTCGACTCTGTAGACACAAACCCCAGGAAAACCCCACTTGTCCCCCGGCATTTGTGTCGGCAGGGAGGAAAGCGTGTACAGACACGCAAGGGCACAGGATAGATGCGCGTCACCTTGGAGTAGGATTCGGGGTAGGGACAGGTGGGAAGGGGAGATCGGTCATGGCCCATCTTGATATTCTTCTGCTAGTTGCCATTTTAACGAGGAATAAAAACTCAGCGGTTTGGTTTCTGAGGCTCTGCCCGTCTTCTCCGTTCTTGGTGTCTGTTTGGCATCTTTGTGAGATTGGCACAGATGACACGGGCTGTTTGCTGACCACGATGGGTTGTTAGGAATTCAACAGTGCGGATTTAGGCTTTGCAGTCCCCACATCTGGCTTGAGCTCTTGGTCCCTCTGCAAGGAGGTCATCCCAGCATCCCGGTGCTGCGCTGGGAAGGGCGCGGTGGCTGTTCCATTACAACGGGCGCGCGGTCCCAGCGTCGGCTGCTGCTCTCCTGGAGACCATGACCTCTGAGGCGTGCCAGCTCTCCAGGGTCTCTCGGGGATTCGTGTGGTTTCCCAGCAAAATCCCCGAAGGGCAGCCTGTCCTCCCCGAATCTGAAGCCACTCACCCGTGGTCACAGCGGGCTTGGTCCCATGGCCTTGTGGGTGCGTGCTGTGAGCTGGGCTCGTGACGCTTCATCCGCCGGCATCTGAGTTTGGGGCCCGAAGAAACAGATGGGGGTTTCCCTGGGGGGAGACCCCAGCAAGCAAGAATGAGGGAGTGGGGAGAGGGCAAGACGGGGAAGGGGCGAAAGAAGAGAAGGACCCATGAATGCCTGCTGGGCACGATCCCACGGGAGACCCTCCCTCCCCTGGGGAGTCAGCCCAGGGAGGGGGAGGAGGGCCGCTTCATCCTCACTGGCTCCCCACCCCCTCCAGGTGGGGAGGGTGAGACACAGGTGCTTGGGGAGGGGAAGCTGCTGCTGCAGGTAAACTCACCTGGCCAAGGGGATCCTGGCAGGATGCGCCAACCGCGCCTCCCCGCATGTTCATGCCTAAAAGATGCCGGTTCTTCGCAAATCTCTTCTCAGAGAAGTAGCTCTCGGGCAGTACGAGAGCTGCTAAATCTCTAAGGATGGTTATCATGGAGATTAGCAGCAAGGTACCTATAATAGGATCGGCTGAAAATGAACAGGTGCGCGATGGCAGTTGCTAAAATCTGTCTGTGCTTCTCAGATTCTAATCTGCGTGGATCAGTCAGGGATCTTGTTGGAAATGCAGATTCTGATCTGCAGAAGTAAGTTTGGGGTCGGGCCTGAGATTTCCTTTCCTTTCCTTTCCTCTCTCTCCTCTCCTCTCCTTTCCTTCTCTTTTCTTCTCTTCTCTTTTCTTCTCTTCTCTTTTCTCTATTCTATTCTATTCTATTCTATTCGAGAGAAAAGAGTACGAGCAGGGGAGGGGGCACAGGGAGAGAGAGAGAGAGAGGTTAAGAAATTAAGCAGCCCCCGTGCTCCGCTCAGAACCCAATGCAGAGCTCGATCCCACCACCCTGGGATCATGACCTGAGCTGAAACCAAGAGTTGGACGCTCAACCGACTGAGCCACCCAGGCGCCCCGAGAGTTTGCATTTCTAGCCAGCTCCCAGGTGATGTCAAGGCTGCAGGTCTGTGGACCACATTTTGAGCAGGAAGAGCTTAAGTGAATTAACAATGTCTCTTTCATGGAAGCAGTGAGAGATGGTCTGGTTCTGGTATGCTCTGTGTCGTGAAGCCTTCAGGGAGGGACCTGACCCCTCCCGTCCTGTTGCTCTACTGGGAGCAGCCTCTGTCCCCAAGGTCCAGGTGATGGCCCCAAATGGCTGTGTCAACTCCAGCCATCTCACTGATATTCCAGTTAGTAGGAGAGAAAAGGATGAAGAGGGACAAAGAGGTTTTTGGTTTTTTTTTTTAATTTTAAACTTTTTATAAATTCACAGGCAGGTGTAAGAAAAAAAGATTCTGTGTACCTGTTACCCAGTCTTCCCCCGATGGCAGCGCCTTGGAAAACAACAGTAGAATATCGCCACCAGGACGCTCACATTGTCACGATCCGCCAATAGTTCAGATTTCTGCAGCTTGACTTGTACTCCATGCGGGTGTATTTCCTGTGTGGTTTAGTCACCTGTGTAGGTTTGGGCATCCAAGCACGGTCACAATACAGAACAGTCCCAGCAACCTAGGGGTCTGGGGTGTTGCCCTTTTATAACCACACTCCCCTCCCTCCCAACCTCATCCCTGGTCCCTACCCGCTGGAAAATACGGAGTGAAGGGTTTGGCCAGGAGTCTTTTCGTTACTCGTATTTTTTTCTGTTGAGATAGACTTTGCGTACAACAGAATGTACAGCTTTTACATGTACAGCTCAGTGAGTGTGATGAATTATATAGCCACGTGGTTCCCCATGGTTCCAGAAAGCTCATCCGTGCCTCTGTGTGGTCAGACCCCCTTGGCCCCCACAAAGGCAGTGTTTAGTTTAGTGTGTGTGTCCTTGGGCTCTGTGTAGCAGAGGTCAACATGCTCTCGAATGTCATCCATCAAATGGTGCACATCAATAGCCTTTTTTTTTGTTGTTTTTTTAATTGCCTCTCATTCTGTTGTTGGCATGATGGTGTGTGTCTGCTCACCCGTTGAGGACACTTGGCTACTACGAAGAGAGCGGTTACGAACATTCGTGCTAGTCTTTTTAGCGACATCTGTTTTCTGTTCCTTTGGGTACATGCCCGGGAGCGGAAGATCGGGGCTGAAGGGCGAGTGTGTGCTTTAATTCGAGAAGACGCTGCTGGCGCCTGGTCGTATAGATTGTAGCTTTTCTGGTGTGTGCGTTGCTATCCCAGGATGGCATCCATTTGTACTTCCTCGGTGACCAGTTACGTTGAGCATCTTTTCATGTGGTAAGTGGCCACTTGCGTGCCATCCTTTATGAAATGCCTGTTCAAATCGCCTGCCCATCTTAAAACTGGAGTAGTCTGCCCTTTTAATTATGGAGTGGTAACAGTTTTGTGTCCCGGGTGTGAGTCCTTCATTTTCTCACAATCTGGAACTTGCCTTTTTGTTTTCTTAATGGTGTCTCTGGGTGAGCAACAGTTGTAAGTTGTAGTGGAGTACACTTTAGCAATGTTTAAATCCCTCGTTGGGGGGCACCTGGGTGGCCCAGTCAGTTAAGCGTCTGACTTCGGCTCAGGTCATGATCTCACAGTTTGTGAGTTCGAGCCCCGCGTCGGGTTCTGTGCTGACAGCTCACAGCCTGGAGCCTGCTTCAGATTCTGTGTCTCCTTCTCTCTCTGCCCCTCCCCAACTTGTGCTCTGTCTCTCTATGTCTCTCAAAAAATAAACAAATGGAAAAAAAATTTAAAAAATTAAAAAAATAAATCCCTGTGTGTCCTCTCTACCAAATTGTGCCGTGCGCAAAACTTGCCTACGTTCAGGTGCACGGTCCATCTCAGATACAATCTGTGTCTGAGGTCACACAGATGTCAAGAGTCACTTGTTTCTCCCCAAGGACATCCAGTTCCAGCGGCATTTGTTAGGACAACTATTCTTCCCCCACTGAATTAATAATCATTAATTACTACCAATAATTGATATCAATTGTTTCTGCGTTCTCTGTTTTCTGCCTGATCACTGAGCTAGAGGCTTATCAATTGTATTTATCTTTTCAAAGAAAAGACTTCTGGTTTTGATTTTTTTTTTACGTTACTTGGTTTTCATTTTCTTGATTTCTGTTCTCATCTTTATTTTAATCTTCTAACTTTGTGTTTAACTTATTTGTTTTCTAGCTGTCTTTTTTTTAGTTTTTTTTTTTTAAGGTTATTTATTTTTTGAGAGAGAGACAGAGACAGCATGAGCAGGGGAGGGGGAGAAAGATTGGGAGAGACAGAGAATTCCAAACAGGCTCTGTCAGCATGGAACCCGATGTGGGGGTCGAACTCACAAAACCGTGAGATCGTGTCCTGAGCTCAGATCAAGAGTCAGATGCTTAACCGACTGAGCCACCCAGGCGCCTCTCATTATCTAGCCCTCTAACATGGATGCTGAGGCCAGTAACTTCAGACTGTGGCACCGAAGCTATGAATTTCTCTCTAAGGGTCGCTTTGGCTGCACGCTGCAGATCATACCACGCTCACCTTCATCGCCCTCCATTGCAAATAATTTTGTAATCCCCCCTGTGACTCCCGTGACCCTTGGATTATTTGGAAGCGTGTTCCTTGAGCTTGAGTTCCATGTGGGTTGTGATTGTTCCCCAGGCATCTTCCTGTGGTTTGTGTCTAATCAAAGCCCACTGACGCAGGGAGCAGCGTCTGCACGCTGAGCTCCCCACGGTGTGCTGTTGTGGCTCCTCTCGTGGCACGGCGCGTGGTCTTTCTGGGTGGTATTTCCTGTGCGCCCAGAAGTAGGCAGTGCGCCCTGCTGCTGAGTATTCTACAGGGTCGGCTAGGTCAAGGTGGTGACGGGTTTGCTCCGACCTTTTATGTTTTTACTCATTTCTTTTGCCTACTCATTCTATCTGAGAGTGGGATTCTTGAATCTCCAACTAAGACAATGGACTTTCTGTTACTCCTTTTTTTTTTCAATATGAAATTTATTGTCAAATTGGTTTCCACACAACACCCAGTGCTCATCCCAAAAGGTGCCCTCCTCAATACCCATCACCCCCCTTCCCCCCCCCCCCCCCATCCCCCGTCAACCCTCAGTTTGTTCTCAGTTTTTAAGAGTCTCATACTTTGGCTGTCTCCCTCTCTAACCTCTTTTTTTTTCTTCCCCTCCCCCATAGACTTATGTTAAGTTTCTCAGGATCCACATAAGAGTGAAAACATATGGTATCTGTCTTTCTCTGCATGACTTACTTCACTTAACACTCTCCAGTTCCATCCACGTTGCTACAAAAGGCCAGATTTCATTCTTTCTCATTGCCACGTAGTATTCCGTTGTGTATGTAAACCACAACTTCTGTATCCATTCATCAGTTGATGGACATTTAGGCTCTTCCCTAATTTGGCTCTTGTTGAAAGTGCTGCTGTGAACATTGGGTCCAAGTGCCCCTATGCATCAGCACTCCTGTATCCCTTGGGTGAATTCCTAGCAGTGCTATTGCTGGGTCATAGGGTGGATCTATTTTTAATTTTTTGAGGAGCCTCCACACTGTTTTCCAGAGCGGCTGCACCCGTTTGCATTCCCACCAACAGTGCAAGAGGCTTCCCGTTTCTCCACTCCTTTCTTTTTTAAACTATAAAATTCTGCCTCGCGATGTTTTGAAGCACTGTTATCAGGTGTTGACACATTTCCGCGTTCACAAAGATTGAAATAAACGTGTATATATATTAATCACTACATACGCAACATGTAACGTGTACGTGCTGCCTGTGTGCTGCAGGTATAAATACCAACACGACGTGTGTACGCACGGCTTCCTCCCATTTCTGTGCCCCGTCTGTCCAATTTTTATCACCTCACCCCCCCCAAGAGAGCCCCTTTTATTCCTCCAGAGTTTCTGTGTGCACATAAGAGAAAGTGCAAATGCATGTTTCTGTTCCCTCCCCTCCCCCCTGCCCCCGCACAAGGGTAGCGCGTGATGTACTCTCTTGCGCAATGTCACCGTCCCCCACGACACTGTCTCGGTGCCGTGTTCTTGCCAGCGCAGCCGGGCTCCCCTGGGACGGCCGCAGGGCACGCCTGTGAGGTCAGCCAGCCCCGTTGGGGGTGCTGGGCTGGCGCCCCCATCGGCCGTTACAAAGTGCTGCCTCTCCCTGCGCAGGCGGGGGGGGGGGGGGGTGGGGGGTGGGGGGGAGACCGCGAACACTCCTCACTTCACATCGTCTCCCTGCTGCAGGCACCGGCCTCCAACGCGGGTCCTGCCCTCCGGGAGACTCAGGATTCGCGACGCTCGCACGCGGCCTCCCCCAGCAGCCCGGCAGCCAACATCGGCGCGGGGAGGCCTTTTGCGCAAATACCCTGCGAATGGCGGTGGCGTTAGGCAGCGACGGCTTCTGTGCTGGGCGCCGCGGTCTAGCGAGACGCCGCCTGGGCTCCCAGCTCTACTGATTCACTGTGCACCTTTGGGTGACGACTGTGGTTTAGGGCGTCAGGGTGGTGACAGCTGACGTGTCAAGCGGGTGCTTATTCTGTCCTCAGCACAACTCGTAAGAGCACTGCACGTTTAATCCCCTTTACTTGACGTCGGGACGAGAGCGGTCGCATTGTGTACCCCGTGGTAAATCTTTCTGAGGCACAGAGAGGTTAAGTAACTTGGCCCAGGTCGCACAGCCCAGGGGAGCCAGCGTTCAGTCCCAGCAATCAGTCTGGCTCCAGGTGATTGTGAAGATTAAACCCATCCGTGAACGCGGCGTATTCAGACAGGGACCTGGTATGCGCTCACCAGGTGTTAGCTTAGTTGCTGTCATTACCTGGCTCTGGAACGCGGAAAATACCGTGCACACTTAGAAAGATCAGAGATTCCGTTTCACCCTGTGCAGTTTGTAAACGGGCTGGGTCCGTGGGAGAGGCAGGTGCCGGATCAGGCGGGAAACGCCGAGAGAGGGGGGAGGCTGGGTCACCCTGTTAACAAAAGCCGGGGTGCAGCCTGGCTTCCTACCCGCGTGCCTCCGGGATCGTGCTAACACAGGACGCCGCCAGCGTGAGATGTGCGAATGGCTTGGAGTCCCTTTGCTTTTCTCTGAAGCAGAGAGCAAAGCAGAGAAGTTAGCAAGCTTGTTTTGGCAGAGGAAAAAACGCAAAATGCCCAAACCACAGAATTCTCAAGAACATTGCTAAGCACTAATTTTGCTAACATGTTAGACAGCCTTTCGGATCTAGGCAGTCTTGTTCCTCGGCTGGAAACAGTTCCCGAAAGCCCTGTGATCCCAAACACACCCTCCGCTGCTGCGTTCTCTCGCCTCGCAGCCAGGCCCAGCGGCAGCAGCCCCGATGCCTCAGCCCCGGGCCCACCCAAAACATGCCGGCGGGTCTGCCGAAACCTCAGCCCAGTCGTCCTGAACTCGGGTAAGACCCAGAGGTTCACATGCCCTCGGAAAATGATCTCACCAAGACCCGCTCCCCAGGTTGAGGTCCCAGGGCCCCCGAGCCAACGTCAGGGTGCGGACCAGGCTCCTTCTTGGCACATCTCCTTGTGTTTCAAGGTCAGCGTCTCCATCAAAACTGGCTAAGTAATGAGGCAAATAGGATAACATCCCTGTTAAGAAGGTAATGAGTCACAAATGCTATTTCGATGGTTTCCTTTGAAAGAAATACACAAACCAAACCAATTTTAATTAAAGATCTTGTCTTTGTAATCAGGCAGCCGCAAATGAAGGCCAAACTGCTTTCATGTGGAGTCATATACACAGAGCTGAGCTAGTTTTCCCATAAAAGGACACGGCTTTTTTTTTCTTTTTTTTTTCAAATAAAAAAGTAGTTTGTTTCTAACAATATGGGGGACAACAAAAAGCTATCTTTTGCAAAGTATAAAATTGCCAACCGCCCTCGCTCCCCACCCCCCCCCATGGATGCCATCTGTCGATGCTAAACCAGTTGGAACGTTTGCCAAAGTCACATCCCAGCTGGGATTATCCCGCCCTTGGAGATTATACACGTGATCCTGATTTTTCAGCAAAGAAAACGTAGTCGAAAACCAAATAAACCCACCTCTAAGTACATCTAAAGCACAAATGGCGGAGAAATGATTGTCACACGCCACAGTGTGTTTCTTCTGCGGAAGAAACCGCCTGAACATCAAAAATGATGTTTGGATTTTTAGTTGTGAGCTGTCAACGGAATTGAGATACCTCTCCTAAACACGTCGTCCAAAACCAGCCGAGGAGATCATCGTCTTTGGTTAAACATGCATGTAATTTAATAATCCACGAAAGGAAAAATGCATCCTTAGTGGCCTGAGCTCAGCCATGCGTCCCTGCTTCTCGACGGTGCCGGATCACGTCTTCACCGGAGAGGGTCTTGGGGCGGCTGCCCGCGGAGCGTCCCGCAGACAGCTCACCCCACGCCACGTTGAGTGCGTCTCCAGATGGCCGGCTGCGCTCTGGCCAGGGAGGGCTTCAGGGGCAGCGGTCGTCTTGAGCCCTCTGGGCCTCCCCGGTGCGGGAGCCTTGGGGTGCTTGGCCACTGCCTGCTGGCCTGGGCGAGCTCGGAGGCAGGAGGCCGGGGCATTGATGTTGACTCATGGGAGCTCCCGCCCATCTTCACGTGAGTGACTGTTCCAGTCCTACACGTGCTGAGCTCTGCTCTCTGGCAAGAACCAGAACGCGCGATGGGAAACCAGGCGGCACCAGAGAGTCCTGTACGCCGGGAGCTTCTCTTCTGTCTGAGTGACAGAATGCGCGCCAGCAGCCGGTGATGTCGCGGGACGGATGGGTGCCGGGTGCCGGGCGGTGTCACACAGCCATCTGTGTCTCCAGGTTTCAGCTACTTGTTCCCTGGGTGCCACGTCCCCCGTGGGAGCTTCCCTGCATGTGTGAGATCGGGTCCCGGCGAGGGGAGCTGCAAATCACATCTCCTCGTTCCAGCGGGAGGGCGTGATATGCCGCAGAGGACACAGCCCCCTCCGCTTGCTCCCAGGCCGTGGGCTCCAGAGGCATTTCACAGAGCAGCAAGGCATGGCGAGCCCCCAGCGGCACCTTCGCGTTGGCGGTGAGAGTCAGCATGCACCGGCCTTTGTCATCCCCACTTAAAAAAAGTTTTTTTTTTAATGTTTATTATTTGAGAAAGAGACAGAGAGCAAGCAGGGGAGGGGCAGAGAGAGAGGGAGACGCAGAATCTGAAGGAGGCTCCAGACTCCGAGCTGCCAGCACAGAGCCCGACGCGGGGCTCGAACCCACAGACCGCGAGATCGTGACCTGAGCTGAAGTCGGCCGCATAACTGACTGAACCACCCAGGCGCCCCAAGTCATCCCCGTGTTTAAATGCACGGGGTGATGTAGAGTCCCGCTCTGGCACAGCAGGTAGTGGCCTGGGTCTCAGTCCCACAGTGTCTGCCTGTGGCCCTTGGTGGCCGTGAGGCAGCCTCTTATCTGTGAAACGATGACCATACCCACCTCAGCCCCCAGGGGTGGCCGCGCCCCAGCCCAGGTTTTCATATTCACCACGCGCCACAGACTTGGGAGCGAGCCTTCCCACGCGAGCGGACCACACCCGCGGTTCTTTGAGAATGCAGGCAGCCTCTGGGAGTGCTGTCTGCTCAGAAAGGTGGCATGGCCACAGGACACAGGGTGACCACACGGGCCGGGAAGTCTGCTGCCGCTCCAAAGCTGGCTCGCCGGCCCCGCGGGCTGGACCCCTCCCCTTAGACAGCACATCTGGTGCCTGAGGACTCCCGTCTGCATCACGGAGCTGGGCAGTGGGGTTGTCCGAACCTAAGGACAGGAGGTGCTGACCATCCATCCGGCCGTGGGACACTGGACCACAGGGCTAAGGGGGCAGGAGGCAAGTCAACGTGAACCCACCCGAGAGGCGCTCCCGGAGGCTGACCTCGGCAGCTGTGACTTTGCACGTGAGCCCTTGTCACGTGTTTGCTGTCTTCAAAATCAGAAGGCGGAGCTTCAGCCCTGGAGGCCACGTGACCTTGCGTGGTGTTTCGAGCGATGAGCCTCTCTCCCTGAGAGGAGGAGGACATCTTTTTAAGGCCTCCCTTGGGTTTCACATGTTCCGTGCAGAGGTCCCCCACCTCCCCGAAGGACCCAGTGCTTCCCAAACATGCTGTGCTTCCTCTGGCCTGCCTTCTCTCTGAAATGCCACCGCCACCTGCCTTCCCCAGGCCGACACACGAGCAGCCTCCTGGGCGAGGCCTCCTCTGGTCCCCCTCCCAGACCAGGCCATGGGGCCCCTCTGCACAGCCAGTCCTGTATGTTCCCCGTTGTCGTGTCACTACCTGTTGTGTGGGTTTGGATTATGTTCAGGTGAAAGCAAGAGAAACCTAGGTTTTGTTTTGTTTTTTTCTTTTTCACAACAAAGTCTGGGGGAAGGCAGGTCAGGGAAGTAGCAGTGCCTCTCCTCCAAAATGTCTTCAGGACATGGCTTCTTCTGTCTAATCCACCGCGTGTTGCCTCTTGGCCCAAAGCCACCTTTGCTCAGGATGGCCACTTCAGCACCAGCCATCACATCTGCATTCCAGCCAGCAGAAAAGAAGACCTGTGAGAGGAAAGGACAGAGGGTCCACCACACTCTGCTTAGATCGTAATCACATGGCCACCTCTAGCTGCAAGGGACGCTGGGGGTGGAGTTTTAATCCTGGGTGGTCTCACGCCCAAGTGAACATGGGCCCTGTTCCCACGGAGGGGGATGGCAGACATGGGGGGCCGGAGGGGGTCTGTGCTCTCCTCATGCTCAGTTCAGAGCCAGGATTGTCAGAGGTCCTCAGTAAGTAGGTGATGTTGGAGTGAGTGCACGCCAGCCGCGGGGCCTGGATGCGAGGTGCATCCCTGGTGGGCCCCCCCCGCCGGGCCTTGCCGCTGAGCTGCTGGCGAGCAGTGTTCGTCACATCGGACGGGCAAAGAGGGTCTGGCAGCTTTGACCTCAGGGCCGCATGGGGGCCGGGGCGTGAGGAGGCCTGCGGGGGAGGCAGGGTCCCGGGAGTCCACCAGGGGTCCGGGGGACTTCCCTGATTGCCTCTCCTGCCCTCCGCCCCTCTAGGTGCCCGAGGCCCTCTCCCACTTCTGGGTCCGGGTCTGGGCTGGCCGAGTTTCAGCAGGTCACCCCGCTGAAGGGGTCTGCATTTCATTGATCCCGTGTCTCTAGGGCCCAGCCTTGCAGCCAGCTGTGCGGCAGGATCATCTCCTACAACTCGGTTAGCGGAAGACCCCCCCAGACGGCAGGGGCACTTGGGCCGGCTTGCTTCCCACAGCGAGGCTCCGTGCGGTGGAGGTCTGGCTGCTGGGCGTCTGGAAGGAGGGAAGGGCAGAGTGGAGGGGTTTTGGCGCGCTCCGGCAGAGGCAGAGGGAAGATGCTCCTGTACTTGGCCGGATGGGGAACGGAAGAGGCAGGAAAGGCCGGAACCACCCACACGCTCCCCCCCCCCCCCCCGTATGGCGTCACAGCTGTGGCTCCTTCAGCTCTACTTGGGGCCCAAGCACGCAAAGGACCCGCGCCGCCCCCCCCCCCCACCGCCCCCGGCTGTGTCTGCACCTCCAAACCCGCCCTGGTAGCCCAGAGAGAACTCCCCTGAGAGCTGGAAGGACTTAGCAGCGACAGTGTCCAACCTCCTGCCCCGACAGAAGGGGAAACTGAGGCTGGGGGGGGGGGGGCCCGCGTCGCCAGTAGTCCCAGGACTGCTGGTTCGAGACCGAGGCCTCCTGCCTTCCACGTCCCTGGTGTCCTTACTAGGTCCCCCAGAAGGGCCTGTCCTTTTGCCTCCTTTACGCCTGCACCAAAAATGGCACGTGCCCCGGTGTCAGGCACGGGAGGCCCGAAGTACCTTGTCTCGTAACTTCCTCCCTGTTGACATGATCGTGGGGGGTGGGGAGTCCGTGAGGGTCATCGCGGAAAAGACGCCCCCCGGCCCAGAGAGGTCCCTCCCCTGGCACCACCGAGGCTGCTCCTGGGCACCCGCTGCCCGTGGCGTTGCTTCCGCACGGCCTCCGCATCCCTGGAGCTCTTTCTCAGCTGCCTGCACACGTCAGAGCCGCTAAGAAGGCGTCACCCTGGGGTGTCCAAGGGCCGAGTGGTCCCCAAGCTGAGCGGGCTGGACCGAGGGAGCGGGTGAGGCAGGGCTGCAGCTGGGACGGCCACGTGGGTAACTGCAGACCCACTCTGAGCTTCAGAGGACTCGTGTTTGAGACGAGGGGTGGGGCCGCGTGCTGCCCACCTGCCCACGAGGCACAAGCCCTCGGCCCCCACATGCCTTCCCGCTGGGACAGGGTGCCTCGCCCAGCAAGTACCCTGGTCGAGGTGGGGCTGGCTCTTGAACCCGGCCCCTGCTAATTATCCCTCCTGGTTGCTCGGCCTGATAACTGTTGCGTTTGGAAATAAATGACACACTTTCCCTACATCTGCTCCAAATTTGCATTTCAGAAATTAGAGAACTTAGTTATGTGGTATTACATGGCAGTCCGGGCCGGGTCTCGGAGTATGGAACTGATTGGATATTCTGCCCAAAATGAGAGGAGTTTCGAGCTCTTTCCAGGAAATTGAGTGGAACACCCAAACTGACATCCAATATTAAATATTATATTTGTATAGTTGTTCTGTAGAGTTCCCTGGCATCCAGCATCTGAGAGGAAAATTTATAAGTGGGGAAATTGAATACCTGGTTAGAATGATGTTCATCAGGGCTCAGAAATTAAAATATTACTGTATGCACTCCAAGTCAGGCTGCTTATAAAGGTAGAGCTATTAAAATATGATTAGCTGAACCGTATTTTGTCTCAAAAATGTCATACACCATTAAAGTTGAAAAGACCTTGATGCAAATAACCTTGGCAGAGTCCCTGCCCCGTCAGCAGCAATGTGAGTGTGCAGTCCCTCTAAGTGAGGGGAAAATGGGGAGCCTCCCAGGGCAGCAGAGCTCCCTGGGGCTGCGGGGGCACCCAGCGCCTTGAGACTCTGGCTCATGGGCTCAGGAGCGTGTCTCAGTGGGACGTTTCAGGCCAGGGCAGGTTCATCGGAGCGTGCGCGGCACGGGCAGGTCTGGGTGTGAAACTTCAGGGAATGCCAAAACTCTGGGTAATCCAGCCAGGTAAGCTAATATTTTAGTATAATATTAAAAAAAAAAAAAGCCAGCAGACTACTGCCTGCTGCCTGGACTGTTTTTATAAATAAAGTTTTATTGGAACCAGGGGCCAAGATTAGGGTGGGGTGAGTGAAGCAGTGTTGTACAAGTTCAAGACCAGATCCTGCCTTCACTTGAAATTCGATATTTTGTTCGTCGTGGATTTTGGGGGTATTATTTTTGAGTTTTGGAGCATCCATTTAAATTTTGGACCCGAGGCCCCACTTGCCTTACCTGGCCACCGCCCGGGGCCAGGGAAATCATTATGGAGGTGCGCTCCCACCCACATCCCCCAGCAGGACAACACGGTGGCCTTTCTGCCAGGGTCCCCGTGAGGCGACTGCGCTTGGAATCCCGTGCCCACGGTGGATGTGGTGGAAACGAACAGCCCCTGTAGGAGAGCGTTGCCCCATCCCAAAGGTCAGCCACCCCTGTTTGATCCACTGCCGTGAACATCTTAGCGAAAACCACCGAAGGCAAAAGCCCAGATTCCCGCCCTACCTCCAGGCGCAGCTCGGGGGCTGGTGTCAGGGGACCTGGGACGTCTCCACCCACTTCCTGTGGCCTGGGGCATGGTGTGGCCAGGAAGGTCACATTGCTGTTCCCTGAGCCTCAGTTTCCTCACTGAACTCAGCAGGGGACAACAAAACCCACGTTGCCCCGTCCCTGGATTTCAGCTTCTTAAACCTTGAGTCAAAGTGGCGAAGGCGCCAGCTCTGAAGGGCTCTATACGCCCGCCAAAGCGCAATGTTCTCTTACAGAAATGGGGTCAGAGACAGTAAACGTCCTATCCAAGATCACACAGCTGGTGGTGGGGACGCGTCTTCAGAAAATCCCGGTTTTGGTCTTCACCAACTGGGGCCTGCCTCCGGATATGCTGGTGGTAGTGGGGTGGCTTGCTAAAACAGAAGGCTGCCTCCCACCCCCAAAGTTTCTGATTTGGTAGCGTTTGGGGGGGGGGGCCCACGAACCGGCCTTTCTAGCAGGTTCCCCGGTGCCCCCGATGCTGCAGTCAGGGACCTCGTTTGGAAACCCTCCTCTGAGGGCGACGGGGGAGGCCTAGGGTGAGAGCAAGGAGGCTGGTACCAGACTATGTCCCCTCCTTTGCAGGGGATGCTCCTAGTGCCGGGGAAGGGCACGCTGGTCAGGCGGTGTTTCCCGAACGCTGTGCCTGCACCTGCACGGAAGCTGCTCTAAAAGTTGTCGATTTGCAGGCCCCACCGCAGACCAGCTGGATCAGGGGTCGGCCAGGGGTGGGGATATTCGTCCTCGCCCCCTCCCAGGCGACTCTGTGGCCCATGAGTCAGGACCGCTCCCCGCCCCCTCCATTTAGTACCGCTTGGGAGGGGTTATTTTTAAATACCAGTCCCTGTGCCCAGCCCCGCAGCATTGGAGTTCAACACCCGCCAGTCAGCGCAGGCATGTCGCCAGCTCCTAGAGCTCCCTGGAGGATGCTGATGTACCTCCAGGCTTGACAGGGTGTGAGCTAGAGGGCCATTCCCGAGCAGAGACCCCAACAGCGCTAAGAGGGACGCTGAGTCGTGTCCACGCGGCGGCCGAGCGAAAGGCCGTAGCTGATGGACAGCCCTGGGCCGGACGGCCGTCTGAAAAGCGGGTAGATCTGGAGTCATCGAAGAAAATTGTATGTGAGGACGTTGGGCAGGGCACCACTGTTCTGTAAGGTTGTCTTTTCCTTCAAACCACTGAGGCCTGGAAGGGACCCAGATATAATAGAATTGACCATATTGCCCACTTAGGGTACAGACCACGCGGCCTCATAAACGGGCTGAGAGACCCATAAATTGAAATAACAGCACGCCCCCCCCCGCCCCCCCCCCCCCCCCGCCACTTGTTTGGCTTGGCAGAGAGGAGAGTTCATGCCTGGCATTATTATTACTATGGGTTTTTATGGTGACTCGCCTCCCACATTTGAGCCTTCCTCTTGCTGCCTGAGGAGGAAGTCTCCCTGACGTCTGTGTTGCCACTAAGATTTGTCAGGGTGGTTGCGGACCTCGGGTCTCCTCGGGGCCATGGTCCCTGGGCTCAGGCCGCTCGGAGGCCTGGCCTACCGCCATCCCCCGGGGTCTTGATTTTTCATGCAGGGAGCACGGTGTCAGCCTCACTGGTGAGCTTAGCTCAGCGCTAGGCAGGAGGAGGGAGGGGTGACCAGGCTCTGGAGGGGGCTGACGTCACCTGGGGCCACTGCTTCTGGCCGAAACCGAGCAGGCCTTTTGGCCAGACTGTGCCCTTTGCTCAGCCATAAGCCTCAGCAAGAGAAGTTGAGTTAGCCTCAAATCCCGGGCGATGCTGGGCATCTGGAGCGGGGGGCAAGACTGCCCGGGTTCAAATCCCCACGGCAGCCCAGACCCACTGGTCATCCTCACATGTTGCTGAAAACAACCACCACCACCACCACCACCAAGAGAACAAACAAAACCTTCTCACCGTGCCTCAGTTTCCCCACGTGTTGAAAGGGAATCCTCACCATGACGCCACATAGGTTGTTTTAAATCTAAAGCGGACTCGGCCAGAGAGAGCAGCCCTAAAGCAGTGAGTGCCCAGGAGGCTAATTTCACCGGCCTGTGTTCATCTGCCCATCCCTCTAGCCACCTTTCTAAACAGCTCGTTTAATTTTAACTTGTCTTGCAGACATTAGATTTCACCTCTGGGGTCTGTCTAGTTGTTAAGCCAAATGCCTCCGTTCAAGGTTTTAGCAACGCACCTACAGAAACGCAGCTGGCCTTGCCTTGGTAACCTGATGGGCAGAGTCAGAATCCAGAAATTTTTAGGCAGGTAAAGAGGGACCCTGGGGGTCTCCAGGGAGAGGGAAGTACAGGAGCAGAGCTGCCCCACAAAGGACTGGACTTGCCCGGGGAGAAGCTGAATCCCACTCACCCTGCCCTCCCCTCCGCAGGGTCTGGCACCAAGTGGGTTCACTGGAGCCCCTCAGCGGGGCCGAGGCTGTGCTGTCCCCTGGGTGCCGTCCTTGGCCCCTTCCTGGGTGCTATTGTCCGCAACTCCCCTCACCAGGATCCAGAGGACTTGTGGGAAAATTAGTCTTTGCTCTTTGTGAAAAAGATAGGCTGTGGATTCTAGTGGTGGGGGTGCGGAGTCATTGTGTTCCCCAGCTTTTATTATGGAAATTTTCAAACTGGGAGGCTGAAAGGAGTGACACCCATAGCCACCCCCCCCACCCCATTCTCCAGCTTACACCTTGCTATTCTTGCTTTCTCTGGTACCTGTCCATCTGTCTGTCCCTTTGTCCACCACTCATAGATCAACTTTCATCCCATTTTATTTTTTTATGCAGACATCAGATGGCTTTCTTCTGAGGCTGACTTATTTTACCGTAATGTCTCTGTTCAAGGGTTTGATAAGGTGGAGCCCATACAGAAATGCAAATGGCTGTTCTTGATCTAACTCTCTCATAAAAACGCACGCCCGTGAGCGGTAGGGCAGTTCCTTGGGACAGCGGCTCTGCAGGGACTGCCAGTGCCTCCAACCGTCTGCACCTCTGTCTCCTCCAAGAATTAAAACTGCGTTTTCTCAAGCATGAAAATAAAACAAAAAGTAAAAAAACTCTGAGCAGGTTTTTATTACCCTTTTGCAATATTATTAATCCACCCACCACCCACCCACCCGTCTGTCCATCCATCCCTCCATCCCTCCACCCATCCACCCATCCACACATCCATCCATCCATCCACCCACCCACCCATCTGTCCATCCATCCATCCAACCATCCAACCACCCATCCATCCATCGTCCATGTATCTGTCCATCTGTCCACCCATCCATCTATTTATCCATCCAACCATCCAACCATCCATCCATCCATCCATCCATCCATCCATCCATGTATCTGTCCATCTATCCACCCATCCATCTCTCTATTTATCCATCCAAACATCCAACCACCCATCCACCCACCCATCCACCCGTCCACCCACCCACCCGTCTGTCCATCCATCCCTCCATCCCTCCATCCATCCACCCACCCACCCATCTGTCCATCCATCCATCTGTCCATCAATCCGTCCATCCATGTATCTGTCCATCTATCCGTCCATCCATCTCTCTATCCATCCACCCATCCACCCACCTATCCATCCAAACATCTATCTCTGCAAAAAGCATTCACCCAGAGTATCATCGTTAGTCACATGACCCTCATTTAATCCCATGACAACTGTTATTATCTCCTGATGCACAGCAACTTGTCCAACGTCACAGAGCTCTCACAGGTAGTGCTGGGATTTGACCTGCCCACGATAGTGCCTGGGACTATCTGCCACCCCCATGCCCCCATAGGGACCTGGCAGTTCTGAATGGGCAAGAATGGAGGTGGGCGATGGCTTCCTTGTTTGTGTAATTACCACTTGCCCCCCAAGTTTTTAGAGAATCCCCCAAGCCAGGAAGTTTCCCTCCTGAGGAGCTGGGGTTTGGCCTTGCTTGCATCTAGAATCCAGGGAGGGTCAGGTCTGAGATTGCATTTAGGGCCTTTTCCTGGAAAAAGCCCCATTAACCAGTCTCGTGCAGCCGTGTCTGGAAACAAAACCGCATTTCCTGTGTTTACCAAAGCTGTTGTGTAGGATGAGTGGAGACCCAGGTCACCCCTACTCAGGCACATTCCAAGGGGACCAGCCACCCCAGGAAGTAAGTCAGGGTGAGGCAGAGGGCACAGGGGCAGGTGATGGGCCGTGGCTGTGTGGGGGGTGCCCTAGGACCTGGAGGGACTGGCCATCTGAGATAATGGAGGCGAGTCCTTTAGGAGTTGAGGAGCCTGCTCTGTGATGGGACTGAGCCTGGCTGGGGACCCCTCGGGGTGGGCACTCGGTTACTAGGGTGAGGCCCATCACCCATCATCGGAGCCATGGAGACAACAGCGACTGCTGCTGTTTGAGTAACTTCGGTGGCCAAGTACTTGGTCGCCTCTCTCTGAGGCAGGGGTCATCGTCATCCTCACTGCAGTGACAGGGAAACTGAGGCTTGCAGAACTGAATGACTTTTCTCCAAGTCATGTGGCGGCCACAAGGTAAGGGGCGGAGCCTGAGCCGGAACCAGGGGCTGTCTGGATGTAAATATCTCAGCTGCTAAGTCCCAGGCGGGGCTCACTCCATTGGTGAAGGCTCGTAAATCGCACGAACAGATGGGGAAACTGAGGCTGGGGAGAGCGAGCAGACTGCCCAGCTCTCGCCTGAGTAGGTGGTAAGGGGTGGGGCGTGTTCAGCCACTTGGATGGTTTTGCACCTTCTCTCTTCCCCCTAAGAGAACAAGTAAAACAAAACATGGAGCCAAGCAACCTCCCTGCACCCTCTTCAGCTGAGTCTGTGGGTAGCACCCCTCCTAGCCCCCTCCTCTGGCTGGGCCCAGCCTGGAGCAGGGCGTCCATGGGCAGCCCCAGGTGCCTGTCTGCCTGCTGGGGACAGTAGGCGTGATAATGACATAGATCAAGCAACTACCTCTGCTGTCCCTGCCTTCCCTGCGTACTGCACCCCCAGGTGCCCCCAGGCCCCGTCTCCATGGTGACCGGGATGGGTGCCCCCAGGTGTATCATGCTTCCTTGCTCTGTGCTTCCCTTGGAAGCCAGTGGGAGGTCAGGGCATCTTCACTCCAAAAAGCAAAGAAACAAAAGCAAAGTGATACGCAAGGGAAGCGTTCAGTAAAGCCTCTCTCTGGATGAATTGTTTCATGTGCCCGATAAGGGCCGGTCCCCCCATTTCACAGGTGGGGACACCGTGGTTGGGGGACGTTTGCTAATTTGCCCCAAGCTGCCAGCGGTGGGGAGAGCGTGGGCAGCCCTCCCAAGATCCCGCCTCTGCCCTTTCCCATGACCCCCAAGCCACCCTCGTGATCTGGATGCCCACACCCACAAGCTGTCTGGGCCCTCCCACCCGCCGTGGCTCCCACCTGCATTAGCCTCGGGTCCTCTGGGTGCCCTCGGGATGCACACGTGGGGTTCTGAGCCCCACCGCGCTGTCCCTCTGGTGCAGCCAGAACCTGCGAGGAGCCTCAGAACATCACCTGACCCCTGTGCATGTCTGGGCAGGATGGGAACTAAACCCAGAGACCCCCAGGACCAAGGTGGGGGGTGGTCTTGCTCATCTGCCCCCTCTGGTTGTTGGAGGAGGCGTCCGGGTCTGCCCAACCCTCCTGGGCCTCAGGCTGTTGGCCTGGTCTGTGGGGTAGAAGCTGGCAGGCCTGGCCCGAGGCGGTGCCTCTCAGACTTGATCTGTGGCCTCAGGAGCACCAGAAGGGGTGTTGAGACACACGTGGCTGGGCCTGCACCGCCCCTCCTGCCCCCCATCCCTGGAGTTTCACAAGGGGAGGGTCATTTAAGAATGGGCTATCCAAGAGGTTCCCAAGTGACCCCGTTGCCGTAGGCCTAGGGGCCAGACCTTGAGAGCCACCCACCCAGTGACTGGCCCACCAGACTTTCTTAACGGTGTTTTGGGCCAGATGGCCCTGCCTGTAAGGTGCCTAGCGAATCTAACTTGGGCCCCCAACCACTGGGCAAACAAAACCATTTTTTAAAAATGTTTATTTATTTGAGAGAGAGAGAGAGGGAGAGAGAATCCCAGGCAGGCCCCGTGCTATCAGCACAGAGCCTGATGCAGGACCCGATCTCACAACAGTGAGTGAGACCATGACCTGAGCCGAAACCAAGAGTTGGATGCTTAACTGACCGAGCCACCCGGGCGTCCCCAAAACAAAGTGATTTCTGAGTGGGGCTGTCACATAAGGCCCCAACCGAGGAACCATCTAGGGCTCCCAGACTTCACCCGGGCCGAGCTCCCAGCCGACAGCCAGCACCAACACGCCAGCCCTGTGCCGTCTTGCAATTGGGTCAGGCTGCCCCAGCTGAGGCCATGTGGAGCTAAGACTAGTCAGTCTTCCTTGCTGAGCCGACCCTCAGCTTCTCCTCTGTGAAATGGCCTAATAGTGCCACCTCAGATGAGGTCACGTGTATAACATACCCCACGTACACTGTGCACCGTCAAGCTAGGGCATGGGTGTTATTGGCATTATAGTGGCCAGTTGGCAGATGGGTCCCCCCCTCCCCTGCGTGAAACATGCTGGCCCCTCACCAGGAGTTCCTGGCTTCATTTCTGTCATCATAAAAGATGGTCTTTCCATGAGCAAGCCTCTACTCATGGCGGCTTGTCAAGAAATTTCTCCCGCTCCCTTCCCCCACTCCCCCTGGCCTCCGTTTGAGATGCTCACCAAAGCAGGGCCCATTAAAACGTCAGGGCTGCCAATTGGCGTCACCGGGCCCCGGATGGCCTGGTGGAGAGGTCGGGCTCAGGTCCCGGCCACTGCCCAGATGTTGGGGTGGGGAGATGTGCCTGCGGTTGGTGGGGGTGGAGAGCTCCAGGCGGGGAGAGAGAGGCGCATGAATAATCCAATGACCTTTCCTCTCCGTGTTTGGGTGAACATAAGCCTGTTTACAATAAACCCCAGGGAGATTTTTCATCCTTCCAAATGGAACAAGGGTTATGTAAGCAGAGAGACCTTGAGCTCGGCAAACACCTGTTCTAGGGGCCAAATGGAGGGACGTCAGGAGAAACGGAGCCCTCCGTTGACTCATGACCAGTTTGAAGTGACACGGCCTTCATCAAGCCCGGGGGCTGCTGGGGAGGGCAGAGAGCCCTTCCTCGGGCACTCCTTCCCCGCATCCGCACAGGTCAGGATGCACACACAGCCTTGGACCCTGAGGCGGCTGCCTGCGTCTATAGCTCTTACTTCACGACTACCCTGGGTGTCCTCTCTGTTTAAAAACAGACCATATACATTTGGATTGCAGGCAGCGGGAGAGCAGGAAGTCCGTGTGGGGAAAAAAAAAAAAATCGAGAGTAACTCATCCCTCATTAGTTTTTGTGTTTCTGTTTTACCCTGTCCCTGATGACTTTGAGCGGCAGACTCAACCCGGAAATGTTAATCTACAGAGGCTGGTCTTCTATCTTTGGGTCTGGGTATATCGTGTTACATAAGACGAGCCGTTCTGGAAACATGAGGTCAGCCACCCAAGTCTTTGGACGATCTGTGGGATTTTTTTAATGGAAGTTCCCTCTTAATGGTTTGGGTAAGTCTGGCTGAACCCCCCTCGGGGGTGCTTCTGTTCTCACTGTTTTCCCAACGGGCACTGACTTGGAAGCTGAGAGTGATTTCGACTCCCGGCTCAGCCCAAGCCATGCCGGAGAGAAGGCAGGGTGGTGGCTTTATGGTGTGTCCAACACCACCGTCTTCATTTTCAGATTCTCCTTTAAGCATCCAGCGGATTGTCTTTTCCCAAGTGGCGGCAACGAGATCTCCCGCCCACATGCTCTTCCGAAGGCACCCCACCTCGTAGGGGAGGGTCTGTGTTGGCCTTCACTTGAGTCTCAGTGGGCGTGTGACTATCGCAGAAGCAAGGCACTGTGACTCCCCAGAGCATGCCCTACGGGGAGGTACAGCTTCTGCGCAGTCCTGTTGGGGCATTAGTGCCTGGAACTTGGCCACCATGATGTGGGGAAGCCCACAGGCCCACGTGGCGAGGCACCAAGGCTGGCAGGCGCCAGCCGGGCCGAACTCCCCAGTTGCCAACCAGCCCTGCGTCGCGCCGTCTTGGATGTGGACCCTTCAGTGTGGGGTCTGGCTGCCCCAGCTGCCTCCTCGCGGAGCAGGGACCACGAGCCTGCTTGGAGAGCCCTGCCCCAATGACAGACGTGTGAGCTAAGATACACGTTTGCTGTTCGAAGCCGCTGAGTTTTGGGGTGATTTGTTACACAGAGTGCAGGTGTTTCCGTTGAGGCTGCACCCATCAGGGTGATGCAGGCTTGGCGTGCTCGCGGCATGCCCCGTCTCATTTAAGCCCCTCTACCGCCCCAAAGGGCAGGGACTGTGGTCGGCCCCTTTTTGAATGAGGAGGAAGAAGCTGAGACTCGGGCAGGTTAAGCTACCTGCCCGTGAGCGTGTGGCCAGGAAGCGCAGGAGCTGGGTCTCTAACCCACGGTGTCGGACTCCAGAACCGCCGACGGGATCAGCGGCCGGCGGGCTCCACTCTCCCAGGCTCAGGCCGCCGCGCGTGGCCCTCCTCCGTGCGGCCCCCACCTGGATGTTGCCCCCGTGCGTCCGCTCCTCCTCAACAATCCTGCCACACGCCTGGAGGTCCCCCGCAGACCCCGCTCGGGCCTCCCGCCGAAGCCTTGCTTCTGCCGAGGCCTCCCCCCACCCTGCCCCGAGCAGCCTCCACCCCAGGACGCCTGCCTGTCCCCCCGGGCCCATTTCGCAGGCCGGCTGGCCTCGCGAGCTGCGCCCGGTGTGCGAAGCGGGTGCCGTCCCAGAGCCTCAGGCCTGGAGAAGGTCCAGGGTGGCAGCCATCAGGTGAACACCCCCGGCTCGAGCCCGCACGAGGGTGCCCGGATCGGTGCCGCCTCTGACGTCCCCTCCGGCCCGGCCCGTGCCTCTCCCGGACACTTTGTGGTGTGAACGCTCCTCCACCGACCGTGACACCCTGCGAGTGCCGGGCATGGTGTGTTCACCATACTTGTGCAGCCAGCCCCACGACCACCAAATACGGGTTGGTCCGCCGGTCGCCCCGGGTCGCTCTCACCGGTGCCGGGCTCAGCCTCAGCGCTGACAAGGCTGGCCTGTGCTGGCCAGCCTGTGCACCCACATTCCCGTCTTTCATTTGGGGGAACTGGCCCCCCCGCCGCCCGAGCACCTGGAATAGACAGGACTCTGCAGCCGCGTCCCTGCAACAGAGTGTCCCGCGGGGGCCGGCGGGGGCTTCCCTTCAGCAGGAGACGCTCCTCCCTGGTGCCGGGGCAGCCGACGGACGTCGCCTCCCAGCTGAGTTCCTCTGTGGGCACTGCTGTGGGCCACACCCGCGCCTCTTCCGTGGGCGGTCCCCATTAAATGACTGATCCAGCGATGGGACAAAGTCCGGTCCCCTGGCCTCAACTCAGGACAGCCCAAGCTCCAGAGGGGCTGTCCCAGCTCCAGAGCCCGCCCCCCAATCGGATCAGCTGCACCCAGCCCGACCTCTCCGTCCCCACGGGTGGACCCAATGGGCAGTCATCAACCAACCTCCCGTCTCAGAGTCTGCTCTCTGAGGACCCCCAAGTCGGTCTCTCTCTTCCCCGTGTTTCCTGGATGCTCACTTGATGGCTGGTGATTATGCTGCCGCCTTGGAGAGCAGAGTCCGGGGGGAGCGCCACGGTCAGCTGGGAAGAGCCACCTGTCTCCAGGTCATTATGTGAGAGGAAAACGTCTACACTGTTCTTTGGGGTCTTTCCATCATGCTCTACTCCCGAGCAACACAGTGTCTTGTTTGATTTTGTGCAACACCCCCCCCCCGCCCCGTAATTAATCTTGTCTTCATTTTATTTTACTTTTTTATTTAAAAATTTTTTTTAAGTGTTTATTTTTGAGAGAGAGAGAGAGTGAGAGAGTGCACGTATGCGCATGAGCAGGGGAGGGGCAGAGACACAGACTCCAAAGCAGGCTCCAAGCCGTTAGCACAGAGCCCGACACGGGGCTTGGACCCACCAACGGTGAGATCATGACCTGAGCAGAATTCAGACGCTCAACCGACTGAGCCACCCGGGCGCCCCCAACTTGTCTGCATTTTACACAAGTGGAATCCAAGGCTCAGAGATACAAAGCCACTTGTTGGAAGCTGCACAGCCAGGAGGCGCATCTCCTGCCCTCACTGCGGCTCTCGCTGTCACTGATGCTTTGCAGCCCTGTCCCCTCCCGCCCCAGCCCAGCCCCATTCCTGCACCTGCCAGCCTGGTGTCACAGTGCTACCGTTCCGTCACTTGGGGCAGCTCCCTTGGCACGAGTGCCCCGGAGCTAGGACTGAGGGTGATGAATCGCTGCCCACTCCAGGTGACCTTGACTCACCAGGGTGTGCAGGGACATCCTCCAGCTGGAACGTTCTCCTGTCCACACTGGACGTATTTCAGCGTGATGGGGAAAATGTCTCAGAGTGAATGGCCTGGGGTTACTCTTCCTTCTCCTGGCATCGTGAGGCCCTGTATTCCTCCACCATGCCTGGCTGGTTCCCAGGAACCTTGAGGGATTCAGCTCTGATGCCTCTTCCTCCAGGAAGCCCTCCCGACTTCCTCCACCCTGCTCCGACTGTGTTCTTACACCCCCAGCAGGGCCTGGCCCTGGCGTCCTTACTGCCAGAAGTGAACCCACCGAGGCCTCGGACTGGGCTGCGTTTTTCCTCCTCGTGTCCCCAGCCTCCTACAAGGTGCACATCACACATGCGATGCGTGTCCTAAATGCTCACAGAGGAAGAGTGAGAGAACCCAGGAGCCTTGGCCCACCACCATGCTGGGCCACACTGAACGAACCGTCCTGGCATCTCGGGCCTGGCTGGGGGAAGGGAGAGGGGCCGTGAGGGGGTCTGGAGACCTGGGACAGTAGGAATAACTCCTGTTTAAGGAGAACTTTCCATGGAGAAAGGTCTCCCGAACCTCACGACCACGCCGTAAGGAAGGTTTCTGGGACAGAGGCCACGCAGGCGGGGATCAGAGGGTGCCTAACCACCACGCCACCCTGCCCCTGGACACCTTGCTCGTGGGAGGGCCTGGGTCTCCCGGCCTCCCTGGGTCCCGCTGCCTGATTCAGTTCTGAGCTGGGCTGGAGCCGGGTTGTCCAAGCCTGCTTCCCGAGAGCCCGGTCCAGACGTGCATCCGAAGAGTGGCCTTCCCATCTGCCCAGTGTCACACGTGGTGCTGAGGTTCCCTGGCCTGCCAGCGCACTGCCCTGCGTGTCCCGGGGAGGGGGGGCATGAGCCCAAAGTGGAGCGCCAGAAACTGGAAGCGGCTGTCATTGGCCCCTCACCCGATCTCCACAAGCAGCCGGTAAAGTAGGTATGCCTTCATGCTCTCAGACACGTGGGGAAACTGAGGTTCGGCCAGCCGCGGTGACCTCTGTGAGTCACACAGCAGTGCGTCAGGACCAGAACCCATGGGCCCGAACCTCTGGCCCCAGCTTCTCCCACCTGTACAATAACGTAAACAGGAAACAAACTATAATAAATGGATTTTTTTTCCCCAAAAGGAGTATGAAAGGTTGTGACCTCCCTTCCCCTGCAGACCCTATGCTTCTCTCTAATCCTGCCTCTGGAAACCATTGTTACGTGTTTTTTGGTTGGTTTTGGGTTTTTGTTTTGTTTTGTTCTGTTTTTGCTTTTGCCACCTTTCCAGAAAAATCTTCTGCGTTTACAAGCTAAGACACACTTTCTGACGACAGGAGTGCACGTCGCACAGTGAGATGTGCACCCGCTTTCCCTCTTCCCTCTAGGATTGCACAGCGATCACGGTAGGTTTCATCCTGCCGGGAGCACACCCACGCAGGCCGCGGTCTTTGGAGGAACCCCCGTGGCTGGACTCTCCAAACCGCCGTGGGCCGCCGTCCCTGTGAGCTCTGGAGATGCCGTGGCAGCAAGCCGTCCGGTTATTTACTGCTGCAGGACAAACCGCTCCGAGTTCTAGTGGCTTGAAACTGATCATTTATCTTGCATAGATTTGGAATCTGCGCTGCGTTTGGTGGGGGAGGCTCTGCTCTGCGTGGCGTCAGTTGGGTCGGCTCAGCCGGGGGTCAGAAGATCCAAGAGCGTGTGCTCCCTGAGGCGGCGACTGGACCCGCTCACCGTCCCCACAGGACTCAGTGGGAGCCGTCAGCGGCAGTCTTGGCTCCTGTCCACGTGGCCCCGCCATTGGGCTGTTTGCACTTTCCCGCCGCACGGCGGCTAAGAAGGGAGGCTTAGCATTTGCCCGTTCATCCATCCATCGATCGGTTTATTCATTAACTATCATAGAGGCACCTCTGTATTTGATATAAATTAGTATGAATTACTTACTAACGTGAGAAAACACATTCAGTAAACATTTATTAAGCACCGACTGGGTGCTAGGCATGGGAGTTACGTGCTAGGCACAGCCGTACTGTGTGTGCAGAAACCGTGGAAGCCGTGGGCCTGCAGCTTTGGTGGTGGTGGTGTTGACTTCAGGACTATTCTTCTCAGCGGTTCTGTGGAGTAAAGTCCGTCTGTCCCCGGGGCTGGAAAACCGTGACCACGTACAGGCCAGCTCTCGGAGGTGCAAAAGCGTGCATTGGCACCTGCTCTTTGGAAGTGTGCGAGGGTCGCTCTCGCCTGCTCGGAGAAGACGCCCGCAAGTGGACCTCGGTCCAGATGTGGTCCCCCTAAACGATTTGACTGTAGGGCTTTGGAAGTGAACAGCCCTTCTGTGAGCTCGTGAAGGAAGATCTTCTTCGTGTGGTTGTTTTTACCTGATTGGCGTGTGTGTGACTTCTTTGAAAGGCTTTGTTTGTGATGCTTCCCACCTGGAGTCATGGCGGCAGGTTGGCCTTGGCACGCCGTGCTGGGCTCTGCAAATATTTGCCGACAGTCTGTGCGTCCTGACATGTTGTGTATCTGAAGTAACGTTCCGAGCCCCGCACACACAAGGTTGCGGGCGTGGTCGCAAGGCGCTTGGCCAGAGTGTAGACAGAAGGGCTCTTCGCCTCGCTGCTGACCTTGCTGTGAGATGGCCCTTCCAGAACTTTCCCGGTGCCCTTTGTGTGGACCGTGGGGCCAAGAGCATGAGTGTGTGCTTTCATATCAACACATGTCCCAGTTGTTCCTCTCTGGGTTCTTGTTGGGTGAGGGCTTTGTGCTTTTAACACAAGAAGGAGGAACATTGTCTTAGTTTGGACCCCCCGAGAACTGGACCTTCAGACAAGGATTTGAGTGTGTCGACTGATTTAAGAAATGTTATCAGTCAGTTGTGTTCCCCCAAAAACGAGTGTTGAAGTTCTCATCCCGTGCATGTGACAGTATTTGGAAGTAGGGTCTTTGCAGATGTAATCAACATGGAATTTTGAAAACACTTCAACCCTCCAGTTGAGAGATTACTCCCGTGAACACTCACGGGCCCTTTATGCAAACTCGCCAGTTAGGAACATTTGGAAAGGTGGGGATTTCTTGACATCAGTTTTCTTCTGGATATATGCTTACAAACACAACTTCCCCCGCCGTCAGGTTTGAGGCAGGGACTTTGATTCTCTTATTCGCATCCGTGTGCCCAACGCAGGCGTGATGCCTGGCACAGGGCAGGCACTAGCTAATTTTTCTGAAACAGATGAGCCTGATGTTTACGTGGATTTGGGTGATCACGTGATGGCCTGTGGCCTTGGATGCTCACATCCACGCTCCTTGAGGGCAGGGCGCCTTCTGGCTTTGTTTCCTGCCTCACCTGGCTTGTTCAACCCTCACGTCACCTCCGTGGACGGCTTGCCTATCTCCCTATCTTTCAGATGATGAAGCCAAAGCCCAGAGATGTCAGGACATTTACCCAACCCACACTCGGATTGGAGTCCGAAGGCCCTGCCTGGAGCCCCGTGCTCTGTTGACGGGCAGTGCAGCCTAGTGGCTAGGGAAGGTGGGGAGGCTTGCCACTGTGCCTGACCCCGGCCCTGCCGATTACCAGCGTGGGGCCTGGGAGGCCGGTGACTGCACTCTGATGTCATCCACAAGCCACGCTGGCCAGCCTGGCTCACCCGCCACACACACCGGCCATTCTCACCCCACACTGACCGCTATCTGCCCTACTCTGCTCACGGACTTGGGTGCACAGACGGATAGGAGTGCTTACTCTTCCTGGTACCTAAGGGTAAGACTTGTCATCAGGAAAATCAGAGAAGCACGAAGTAGGTTGCTGGTCGTCCGCCGTTCAGAGATAACTGCTTAGAATGTTTCAGTGTCCTTCCCCTGCCTTTGCTGTGTCTCAGAAACATGTTTTGCAGTAGAGGAACCCCTGCCACCTCATTCTGTCCTTTACCACGTGCTTCTGGGCATGATTACAGTCCCCGTGCGCCGGACCAAGACGGGAATCGTTGAGTCACACGCGGCAAGCGATGGGCTGTGACTCAGACGCAGCTAGCCGCTGGCGAGCCTGTGTGCACACTCTTGCACACACACATTCACACGCATGCACTCAAACCTGTATGCACGCTCCCGTGCACCCACACGCTCTCACGGTGCTCACACCTACCCGCGCGCACACTCGTGTGTACTCAGACTCACACGCCCACGCTCGTGCACACGCACTCACACATGCACAGTCCCAGCCCTCCACGTGCTCACGCACACACCCACACACACACGCGTGCTCACATACGCCCTCGTGTCCACACACACGCTCGCTCAGACCCGTGCACACGCCCACACGTGTCCACACACTCACTCACACACGTACGCTAGGAGGTGAAGCTGAACGCAGCTTCGAGAATCTTCTGTAGTAACAGGAGGGGGGTGTACTTCTGTTTCACCAACAGAAGTCCCTGTGCCTTGGGGCCCGGCCTCCTCACTCGGTCTCTCGGTGTTGGGTATCTAGAAAACACGGCCGCAGCGAACGTCCTAGAGTTAAATGTCTTTGCACACGTCCTTAATTACTTCCTGTCCGTAAGTCCCGAACAGTGGGGGATTCAGGTCACTGTTCATTCATACTTGCAGTTCGGGCACACGCTTCCCGCTCGTCTTCCAGAAAAACTGAACACATTTGTGCTGTATCTGAGCACGGTCAACGAGGTTTTGAAAATCGTTCTTTAACGAGGGCTCTGGTGTCTTAGAGGCTTTTTTGGCCACCAAGACCTCAGCTGTGTTCCAAGGAGGAATATTCCAGTCACCTAGGAAGCTGGGCCGTGAATCCGTGACGCAGGAAAGGAAGGCCGGGGAGGGAAGCAGGATGGGAAGCTCCATCCTGCACAGATTTCTTGAGAAAGTCCCTTCCCTTAGACTTCATTTGCCACGTATTTTGTCCTCCAGACTGGTCCTGCCCAAGACGAGCCTTTATAAGGAAGGGGGAGGGTTTGCTCTGTGGCTGCTGGGAAAGGATTGTTGGTCAGCAGCCACGAAGCCTGTGTTAAGGCCTCGGAGGGGATTGCAAGGAGGGGGCGTGGAAAAGACCTGGCGGGGACAGGGGGTAGGGTGGGCAAAGGACGCTGAACGGAATGCACCTTCCCCCCCCACACCCCTGCATTTGGCTGCGACCTGGCAGCCCAGAGGGTCCCACGGTTCCACCACCATTCACACTTCCCTGGGCTTTTCATCCAGGGACCCCCGGAGGCTTGCTGACAACTTGGGCCCCAGATAGAGGGGGTTTTCCAAGAGCCAGTAGCTCACTGGAATAGGTGAGTGGAGGGCAGCGAGGGGCAGTGAAGGGACCCTGGATTTGGGGGATTTGGGACAGACTCGTGGTCCAATTCTACTTCTGCCTTGCCCCCTCCCACCCCGCCCAGGGCTCTCACCTCTCGGCTCCCTTGTTGGGAGCTCAGCTGCTCTTTGCAGGGCTGTGACGCCGGGAGGGAACTGATCTCCCGGTGCCTGGACCCCAGGTGCTCACAGATGGTCCCTGTGCCAGCGTTTGGTCCAAGGTCGAGAAGGGAAAGGATGGGGCCCAGAACAGAGGCGTGGCCGCAAGCCGGCCGCAGGTGATGATGACTTCAGTGGCAGACGGCCCCTTCGTCCTGCCATCCGGCATCTGCCTGGCGAGGCGGTCTCACCGAATACCCCGCCTCACAGATGAGGACACGGGGGTCTGGTGGTTCCGAACAGGGGTCAGCTGGAACCCCAACCCCTGCTCTGTCGGGAGGGCCACCCAGCAAACCCGCAGAAGGAACCGGAGATGTGTTTTGCAAGTCTTGGCACTGGGGCTGCACCTCTGCCCAGGGCACGGGGGGTGGGAGGGGCGGGGCTGGGGGGGTGTGGGTAGCTCTGCGGCTCAGCCCCCAGATGCGACCGCGCTGTTGGGTGGGGGGGGAGGGGCAGCCTCGGCCCCTGGGGCCGAACGCCTGCCTGTCGCCTTTTCTCCCAAGAAAAGTGGTATGAGAGGAGGCATTTCCTCAAGCCTCCCTCAGGCCAGACAAACAATGAAATAGTTATTAATGTTTGACATTTCGTAAAATTTTTTTTTTCAGATTGTAAAAGAGGTTCTGAAAATTGATGTCTGTTTTCCATAATTGGCGAGCGTTCCCCAGACGGCCATTCAGCCACCTTGAAAATCAATGTTTTCACGACCCTTGACCCCTCTTTCCCTGACGAGTGTCTCTCCTACAGGTTGCTCCCAGGATGAAAACAATAAAAGCAAATATATAACAGCAAAGGCCCGAGGTTAATGTCTTTAACAAGATAATGTTACTTAAGGGAACTGTAAAGCAAATCATTCCAAAATTCCATTTATTCGCCGCGGCTCCGACTGTATTTTGAAACCATATGTATGTGCTGCCTGCGCGTCTGGCCGTGGACAGACCCCGCTCGTCTGTTATTTCTTTTATTTGTAAAAATGTGTTAAGGTACCGTTGACTAGCACCCTATCAGCTGCGGGAGCCCGACGCAGCGATTTGACGTTTGCACACGCTGGGAAACGGTCACCACGGAAGCCCAGTCACCGTGGGTCACCTGCGAAGTTAACACGATGCTGTCGACTCTGTTCCCCACGCTCTGACACCTGTACGTTACTTACCTCGATCGTGTGTGAGACTGTTGCTTTACTGCCCGAATCGTGCACGGTCCCCAGACGACGAGCAGGAGGTTGTGAAAGTGCGTACAAGTTCCCACCCGCCCAGCCTCGTCCCTGCCTGCTGTGTTCTCTGCTCCCGTCGGGGTCCGATGACCCAGGGAGGCGCGCCGCTGTGGGGACGGCCGTTCGCGGAGCGCGTGTGAGGTGTGTTGTGTCCTCCCCGGAGCTCCTGTCTCCGTGACACGAAACCTGAGACTGACGAGCAAGACATCCAGCCCGGCACACAGAGGTTGGGACACCTGAGGCCAGACATCTGGCCCTTTGCAGACGGGAGGGTTGTCGGCAACGTTCAGGTTTCACCTGGATCTCGGGTCAGGTTGTCGGGCACGGGCTCAGGGCCTGGGAGGGGCAGCGAAAAGATGGTCGTGGATGTGATCTTCCTTGCGATTGTATACACTCTGCTTTATGGTCCTCGGAGCACAGTCTCAGCTCCTGCGCACAGGCGTGTGAACAGCAAGAGAGTGATGTGAAATATTCGCGCTGCGAACGAGAGCACGACCTGATGTCGTCCCGGGTCTGTGTCACCGCAAGCCAAATACGGGGTAGGCCCAGACCGACGCTTCCCCAAAGCGGGGCCGGGCAGACTCCGTCGGCAAAGCCGTGACACCACACGCGTGCCAGGATGGACACAATGAAAACGTCGACAAGGATAGCCAGTGTTGGCAAAGGTGGGGGGACGGGGGGGGGCAGGCCCAGGGCAGGGTGACTAGTGCTCCTGGGGATGTGGCCCTCGGGCCTGGGAAAGACAAGGCACCTGCACCCAGTCTGGGAGCTTGGCTAGAGCTGAGCCCGCAAGGTGTCAGCAAAACACAAGCAGGGGAGGGGCACCCCAGGATGGGGCCCCACCGTCACGGTTTGGGGGTCTCTCCGAAGCCAGCTCTCATCCCACCGCCATCCTCGCCAAAAGCCCGCAGCACTGTCACTGCCCCATGCCTGTCCCGCATCCCGGCCTCTGCTGTCGAGGTTGGAAAGGCCTGTTCCCCTCTCCCAGCCTCCCTCGTGGGCGCCCAGGGGCGGTTCGGAGAGAGCCGGGATCCGGGCTGGGCACTGGGTGGACAGGCCACTACTAGCGGAAACAACCCCATAGGGGCTGTCTGTGGGTGTCAGGTCACAGGCCACCTCAAGTGTCCTCTTTGGGTTTTAGGAATGTTCTGGATTGTCTCACATAAACACACATCGCTTCTGTGATCAGGATTTTTACTTTAAGAGCAAGAGAAGTCTGTCCTGTGGTGTCCACGGGTCCAATTTCACCTCCTGGAACCTTCCAGGAGCACCGAGGGCTCGCCCCGTCCTGTCTGGAACCAGCCTGCGACCGCGGCCAGCCCCTCGGCGTCTGGCCTGCGTTTTCTCATCTTGACGGCGAGGAGGTCCGGCTGCAAAGATCCGTTCTGCATCTTAATATTTTTTTCAAGTCTTGGAAATTAAAAAAAAAAAAAATTTTTTTTTAAGACACCAAAGGTTTTAGAACAACAGATACATTAACTTCTGAGCACGTGAAATGCCTTCAAAAGCCGCAGGCAAACCTGAAGCCATTCTCCGCCCGCCGTGGAGACAGGCCAGGCCATTCTCCTCCCCAAGCAGGGTATTTTTAGAGCATTTTCAACCACTTTTCATTGAATCTCATTTTTTTCCCTCCCCCACGCACCGAGTACCTGAGGTGCAGAAATGAATTTATAACAGGAAGCCTTTGATTTTGGCCCCTGTATGTTTTTGAAGTCTTCCAAGGCAAGCCTGTAAAACAACTGGCTTGTTTGGAAAGAATGTCACATTCTGCACGTGGGGGCTGGCACCCTGTTTTCCTTATCGCGGGAGGGGCCGGCCTCTGCGCTGAGAGCTAGGAAGCGCCCGACCCGCGGAGGAAGTGGGTGTCTTGTGTGCGAGCCCTGCTCCCCAACTCCGGCTCCGAGGGCCTCGGGGCCCCGTCCCCGTCCAGCCGGCCGCTGCCCGAGGCTGCCCGGAGGGAGGCCTCCCTGAGCAGATTTGGGGGCGACGTGTCTCTGTATCCTCACGCCTCCGTCCCCGAATACCACCGGCCACGAGATCCACCTTTCTTCGGTGGCCGCCTCAGCAAGTGTCAGTGTGGACTGAAAGTCTCGGGAATGTGGAAACGTGATCGCTGTGCATCTTAGAACTGAGGAAGTAGGACACCGGGAGGCTGAGTGCTCAGGGGAATTCTAGATCTGCCCCGAGGGGCTGCCTCGAACACAGACCCCCGGGCCCCCACTCAGCGAGGCAGCTGCCGCACCCTCGCGTGGGGTTTCCGGCCGCGTAGCCAGCTGCCCCAAACGGGATGTCCGCTCGGACCCTGAATGTGCAGGTTTAGAGAACTCACACCCGTGCTCTCCTAACTGGGTGGCCCACACTTATTCCTGTCCCACAAGTGGCGACCTGAGGCTCCGGCAGCCCAAACAGCCCAAGGCCCCAGCGAGGAGGCGCGGGTCAGGGTTGCTCTGGCAACATCCGAGTCTGACCCCAGGGCTGCACCTCCGTCCACATGCATTGGCGAGCTTTGCCTCCTTTCCTCCGGGGGGTGACAGAGGGGGTCCTTGCTGCTCCACGGCAGCGGAGATGAGCCGCTGGGATCGAGACAGCATCGCCTGTTAAACCTAAAATGTTTCAGAGAAGGTAGAGCAGCTTCAGAGAGGCTGAATGACGCGTTCAGAGGCACATCGGGTGGGTGCTGGAAGCTGGGACTCACATTCTGACCAGAGCAAACTTCAGTCTAGACCAGAAGCCAGCAAACAATAGCCCGCCACCTGTTTTTATAAATAAAGTTTTATTGGAATGCCACCAGGCCCGCCCATTGGTGTATCGCCTAGGGCTGCTTTTGCACTGCAGTGGCAGTCACCATGTGCCTTCCAAAGGCTAAACTATTGCCATCTGGTCTCTTATGGAAAAAGTTGACTGAGCCCTGATCGAGACGAAGGCACGATGAGTTTCAACACAATGACTGCCATGGAATCACATGAACGGATCAGGGGCCCCAAGTGTCTCAAGACCCACTTACCAGTCCGGAGAAAATGTAGGTCTTCCGGGTTTCCGTGCAAGAAACTGGGATCTCGGGAAATTGTTGGGGGGTCCTGGGGGGGCACGCGTGCCCCTGGAATTTCAGCTTCTTGCAGAAGGCCCACGCCGTCCCCCGCCTCCTGGCCTTGGCACAGACGGGTTCCTCTGCCCCCCACCCCGTCGAGCTGATTAGTGCTCACCCCCCTTGGGACCTCAGTGTAACCTCCTCGGGAAGCCCTCTGGGCTGCTCACGTGGGCCCCTTGCCCAGGCGCCGTGTTTCCATGGCAACCACATCTGCCTGGAAGCAGCAACCAGCACCCGCCGTGCGCGTTCACTGCTCCAGTGCCCCTGCGGCCGCCAACAGTGCTGTGAGCGCGGTGCCAGTATCCCCGTCCCACACGTGCCTTCCACCCTCCCTCCTTCAACAGGCGGGGCCTGCCTCCCTGTCCCCTGAAACTCGGCGTGTGTCGGTGCCCAAGGGGGCCCCCAGAGGATGGCAAAAGTGACGCTACGTGGCTTCCAGAGCTAGGTCGTGAAAGGCAAGGCGGCTTCTCTGTTGCTCACTGGGGTGGCCGCTCCCGAAGCGTCTGGCGGCCACGCTATGGGGAAGCCCAAGCCCACCGCCATGGAGAGGCCGCACGGAGCACGTGGGCTGGGCCAGCCACACCCCTTGGGCAGCCCCCCCGGGGGGAGTCGCCGCTGACCCACCTGCGTCCTCCCACGGAAGATACATGGGAGACCCAACCCCCGCTGGCTCAGACTATGACCTTACTCAGACACCGGGCTTTATGGAAGTAATCCACGTGAAATGACGTGACCGGTGTCCCTGTAAGGGAGGGAAACTCAGACACAGGGAGAAAGCCGTGTGAACCCGAAGGCAGGGATTAGGGCAAAACTTCTTTTTTGTTTTAATTTTGTTTTAATTTATTTATTTTTGAGAGAAAGAGAGAAAACGAGTGGGAGAAGGGCAGAGAGAAGGCGAGGAGGGGACACAGAATCCGAAGCAGGCTCCAGGCCCTGAGCTGTCAGCACAGAGCGCGACGCGGGGCTCGAACTCACGGGCCGCGAGATCATGGCCTGAGCAGGAGTCGGACGCTTAACCCACTGAGCCACCCCAGAGCTCGGGGTGGTGCTTCTTCAAGGCAAAGAATATCAGAGATCGTCAACAGACCACCAGAAGCCAGGGGAGGCCTGGAGCACAGCCTCCCTCACGGCCGCAGCAGGAGCCCCCACCTGCCCACATCTCGGAGATGTGGGACAGTATATTTCTGTCGTTCAAGTCCCTCAACTGGCGGCACTCTGTCACCGCAGCGAATATAGGAGAAAACGAAATGCTTGCTGTTCCAGCCATGAGGTTTTGGGCTGATTTGCGACATAACACCAGCTGGCTGGAATATTCTCCCACAAAGTGGGATCTCCTTGGAGGCCGGAATCCTTGGCCCTTGGTGTGTGTCTAGTAAACATGTGGTGTCTGGGCACCTGGATGGACACATGGGTGGTTCGCTAGCCCTGCCCTCAGGCAATTTCCTGGGCAGCCCCATGGGTCAAGGTCCGGCCCCCCCAGAGAATAAAGGCCCAGTGAGCTGGGGCTCCAAACTCAGAAACGATGGGAGCTTCCATCATATGCCTGGGAACCGCAGTGAAAACCCACTCGGTGATGCATTTCCTGAGAGAGCCTGTGCCTGGAAAAACAGGAAAGTTAGTGCCTATGCATTTTTATGGGCACCCAACATGAGATTTTGGAGGATGGAGGGCTGAAAGCCAGACAATGCCCGCAAGTTGTTAAACTGCAAGTGGGAAGGCCATATGCTTTTGCATTCAAGGCAGACACACAATTGAAGGGATATTGTGTGGAAAAGCTAGCAGACCCTCGGCCTTGGCTTCCGGGATGTGCGGAGCCCCTGTGGCACCCGGGGGGGGGGGGGGGGGCGTGACTTCCAGCCCCCGCCTCCCGGCAAGTAGATCGCCTCCCATCCGAAATGGAGGGATTTTTTTTTTTTTTTATTTCTAATCTTTCTCAAAAGCACAGTGGTATGTCAGGTGGAGAGTTGATATTGGACTTTTTTTTTTTTTTTTTTTTGCAAAGGTCTCGAGTCACGGGTAACACATTTGGGCAGCGGGATTGGCTACCGCGGGAAAGGGGCCGTTAAGCATAGGGAGGTGGAGAAGCCGAGAAGGCGGTGAGTGCCCAAGGTCGTGCGGCTGGCGATGGGCTGAGTGCAATTTGAGCCCAGGCCCGGCCACCTCAGAGCCGGCGTCGTGAGGACTGAGCCGTGCACACACGCGCACGCCCGATGCCGACCGTGGACCAGGAGGTGCCAGCTGGCCTGGGGGCCTGCTCCTCCAACGGTCCTCTGCCCGTGCGTGCGACAGCCCTCGCCTGACTTCGTTCACTCGGTATCCGTAAGCGACGTCGATGACCTCATACCACAGCTGATCGTCGACTCCTGACCGCGCTGGCTCCAGAACCAGCGTCCTGGATGCGACCTTGTTTCCTTACGTCCTTTGCTCTTATCATGTTCTAATGCTTTTCGTGTCTTATTAGATGGTAAGCGTTGCGCGGCTCTTTATTTTCTGCTTTCGAAGCAAGTTAGCATCTCATCCGGTCGAGGGCTTTGCACCTTCGCTGGTGGAGATTTTTAGGTGTCTCCGTTTTCTCTATTACACAGCGGCGGGCACGGACGTCTTCACCCCTGCAAACTTTTCTCTTCTGATTCGCTTATTTCTTCGGAAAACATCTCCAGAAGTAAGGGTTTCCGGGATCAATGTAGTTCTTCCTATCTGCCCGTCAGCCCTTTCCCAGTGGACCGTGACCCCCCCATGGCCCCGTCAGCCACGAGGCAGGCCACGGGCCTCAGTAGCCACGCCGGCCCTGGGTGTTCGTGCCTGAGATGGTTCTACATCTCACAGGTGTAGAAGGCCTCCAAACCTGCGGACTCAGGGCTCATATGTGTGCGGGGTGGTGTTTTTTACTCCCCCTCCTGTGAGGAGGTCGGGCCGGTCCCGCGAACCCCGCTAACCTGATTCTTAAAGTCACTGCTCTTACTTGCATGCATGCATGCATGCATGCATGCATGTATTTATTTATTTATTTATTTATTTATTTATTTATTTATTTGCTTTTGTGTGTAAGAAGTGCTTTTCTTCAGCTCAACAGAACATGGAAGTCTGAAAAAACCTGCCTTGTGCGGAGGATGTGAGCTGGCCCGCGGCCAGCCGCTGGACGTCGCCCCTTGTAAATACCTCCCTTTCCCGTCAGGAGCCCGGAGATAAGCCGTCCAGGATTCTGCCCGGAGAGGCTGGTACCTCTTCCATGTGCTGGGGTGCAGCGGCCCCCAGCCGGCCGCCAATCCGGACAGCCGCCCCCACCCCCACCCCCACCCCCCACCGCTCCCTTCTGAGACCGTGAGCGCCGACTGAGAGGGCCCCGGCGCGCCGTGTCCCATAAACGCTGCCTGGGGACGATCTCTTACGCTTCCTTTCAGCCTTCAGGCCCCGGGCGGGGTGGGTGCGGGTGAGACCCTGCCCCGGGCCGAGCGCCCAGCCCCGTGCGCCTTCTCCACCTCTTAGCCCTGGGCCGCCCCCGCCCGTGGCCGTGGCCCCGGCCCCGGCCCCTCTGTGCGCACACACCTGCGCACCTGGGCAGTCCGGTGAGCCCCTGATGAGCAGACGTCTCTGACCCTGGTGCCGTGGGGCAGGGGGCGCCGCCTGGACGTCTCTGCTCCTGTCTCCAGAGCCCACCCGCCCCTTGACTGGGGGCACTTCTCATGCACGTGGGGATGGGAGGTTGAGGCTGAGGGCACCCCGCCTGTGTGCAGGTTCCCACGCAGAGGGCGCCGAGTCGGGGTCCAGCTCGCCTCTGGAGCAAAAGGCTGAGGTGGGACTGGAGATTCGCTCCCGAAAAGGGGTGCGTGGGCGAGACGGTGGGAGGGGGCCACGTGGGCACTCGTGGGTCAGGCAGTGTCACGTGAAGGTATGAATATGCGCGTGGCTGGTGTGACCGGGGGCACGTGCCTGTGAGTGCGGATGTGTGTATGTGTTCATGCGAAAGCATGCATGGGTGTGTGTGAGTCAAGGCACACAAGTGTCTAAATGTGTGCGTGTCCGGTGTGCGTATGAGTGTGCACGTCTGTGAGGCTCAGGGGCATGAGTGTGTTAGTGAGTGCACCACCACCCGGCCTGGGCCTGCGTCTCTCCTCCCCAGCTACTTCCCTGCCTCGGGGGGCCACCACCCTCCCCGTCACGTGTCACCAGCCACCCTGCCCTACGTGTCCCCCCAGGGCCTCTGCCTCCGGCCCCTCCGTTGCTGCTCAGGTGCCATCTCGGGCCCTCCCTGAGCCCCGTCTCCCACCCCCAGCTTCTGCCACATGCACACACTCGTCACGGACACGGCTGTTGTCCCCGTGACCCCCGGATGCCTCCTTCTGCAGGTCAGGCCCACGGCTGCTTGCTCTGGAACGCTGCCAGGCCACAAGGTGGGCACTCAGGGAACACATGCCGATGAGTGAATAGTGACTTGTTTATTTTTTAACTCGAAAGCAAAAAATTAATTATGCTTTTAACCTTAAATTCCACCACATGTGGACTCAATAGGCATTTGTCATTAACTACAAGACCTCGGGGCTAACTTTTCAACCCAGCCGAGGGGTTGGGAAGTGAACCCCACTCTCGCGAGGCCTGGCTCCGGCCGCCCAGGTGCTTGCTGGGGCTCCTCAGCTGCTCTGGGCCCGTTTCTGCCCTGACTTTGCCGGTTTCAGACCAGGCTCAGCCCCGGGGGTGTGTTGTTGAAGTTTCGGCGCGTGGGTAACGCGCGTTGCTGGATACCGGGCAGTTTCAGTCCAGGTGGGAAGGCTCATTCCGAGAAGCAGCCCGTTTTCCAGGCTCAAGACGGCAGCTTTCAAAGCAGAATGTGTCGCCTGGACTAAGGCTGGGTTTGCTGTGGGGACAGGGTGGTTTCCCATGCCTTCAGCCCGGGTGAGCCTTGGGCTTCCAGAGCTCGGCGTTCCTGTCCCCGAGACAGCCCTCCCAGCATCACTGGGGTGCAGGGCGGGAGGCAGAGGGTGGTCTCAGCCTGAGGGGTCAGGCCTGGGACTGTTGCCCGCAGCCCTCCGCGGTGGCTGTGAAATCCTGACTCTGGGTTTGAAGAGCAGACAGGCCCTGGGAGGTCTCTGCGGAGGAAGGAAAACCATATTCAGGGAAGCCACTCTTGACGTCCAAAGTGACTCCACAGGGAGAGTGCCGGGGGAAACAGCTGTCCTGAAGAGTCCGGCTGCTCTAGCTGCCCCCACCCCTCACCCCCCGCCGACCCGGCCCTCTGGGGAAGCAGCCCCACCCCATCGGCCGTGCCTCGACACACCTTCCTCTGTGTCCAGGAGGAAAAGTCCCTAGGGTCTCCATTCCCCCATGCAGGAATGTCCAGAAGGTTCCTCTGTGAAACTGAAATGCACTTCCCTGCTGCCCACAGGGCCAGTGGGTCATGCATCCATCATTTGTACAGTCAGCAACCTGCACCACAAGTTTGGGCAGACCTTCCCACGATGAGGGGGCATCAGGAGATAGCACAGTCAGCACCAGCCCTCAGCATCTGGAGCCCACCCCCGCCCCGCCCCAGGCCCGGCTAAGCCCAACTTCTGTGAGCGTGTCCAGGGCTTCTCAGCTGGGGTCAGTGTCTCAGTCTGGACGGGACAATGTCGGGACTTAGTATGGCTGACTGGCAATATTAAGCCAAGATAGATAAGGGCAGGGATGAAAAAGGTATCTGCAGTGCCCTAGGCGCTGGCCACAGATTTGGCTCTGAGTTCTCTTCTCCCCCCAAATTCGAGGGAACTAGAACTATACTGAGCTGTGTAGCACTCATAAAATAAAAGCAAAGCCATTGTTCAGAGCATTAAAGTTACTTCTAATGCCAAGAGAGTTCTCCCTTCTATACCTAGTTTGCTGGGATTCTTACAAGAGCGTGTTGAGGCTTTGTCAAATGTTTTCTCTGCCTCTGTCGAGGTGATTGTGTTTTTCCTTCGTTCCGTTTATGTGGTGTATTACAGGAACTGACTTGAGTTTGTCGGACTGCCCTTACATCCCAGGGATATATCCCACTTGGCCGAGGAATATGGTCCTTCTACAGTGCTGTCGGATTTGGTTTGCTCGGATTTTGTTGAGGACTTTTGCATCTAAGTTCACACGAAAATTGGCTTGTAATTTCCTTTTCTTGCAATGTCCTTATCTTGCTTTGGTACCAGAGTAATGCTGGCCTCATAAAATGAGTTTGGAAGTGTTTCCTGTTCCTCAGGAATGTACCTCAACATAATAAAGGCCACATGTGAAAAGCCACAGTTAATATCATCCTCAGTGGGGAAAAGCTGAGAGCTTCTCCTCTAAGATCAGGAACTAGGCAGGGACGCTCGCTCTCACCGCCCGTATTCGACACAGTCCTGGAAGTCCTGGCCACGGCAATTGGGCAAGAAAAAGAAATAAAAGGCATCCAGATTGGAAATAAAGAAGTAAAATAAGCTATTTGCCGATGACATGATCTTATATGTAGAAAATCCTTCAGGCTCCGTGACGAACATTAGGTTACAGGAATCTTAAAACCCACACACAGATCTCAGTGGCATTTCTGTACTCTCACAACAGACTGTCCAAAAAGGAAATTAAGAAAACCTCATTCACAATAGCCTCACATAGAACAAAGAACTCGGTGATAAACTGAACCGAGGAGGGAAATGGCTCGTTCGCTGAAACTGCAGAACACCACAGACACGCAGAAGAGTGAAATTGGATCCTTATCTCACACCAGGTACAAGCCAGCTCAGAACAGATTAAGGATGTAAACATAAGGTCTGAAACTCTAAAATTAGTAGAAGGAGTCATAGGAGAAAGCCTTCGTGACCTTAGTCTGGGCGGTGATTCTTTGGATATGACCCCAAAACGTTGCAACAACAGCAAAAATAGACAAACAGGGCTGCAGCCCACTAAAAACTCGGCACAGCAAAGGAAACCGTCAGCAGAGTGAAGAGACAATGCAGGAAATGCCGCCATTCACCTGATGAGGGGTTAATATCCCGAACGTATAGGGAACCCAGACAGCTCAATAGCAGGAGTGCACACAACCCAGTGAAAAGACGGGCAAGGGAGTGGAGTAGACAGTTGTCCAAAGGAGACATGCACGCGTCCGGCAGGCCCACGAGACGATGCTCCACGTCCCTCGTCATCGGGAAAATGCAAAGCAAAGCCACAGTGAGCTCTCACTTCACGCTGGTCGGAGTGACTGTTTGCAGAAAGGCAAAAGGCCACTGTTAGCAGGAGCGCGTAAAAAAGAGGGCCCCGGTACACTTGCTGGTGGGAGCGTGAATTTGCACAGCCATTATGGAAACAGTACGGGGGCTCCTCAAAATATTGGAGATAGGGCTGGCGTGAGATGTGGCCGTTCCTCGCGGGGTACAGGGCCAAAGGAACTGAAGTCAGGACCTCAGATGGGCATCTGAGCTCCCATGTTCACTGCCGCATTAGTCACAGTAGCCAAGATCTGCAGACCATCGAAATGTCTACCGATGATTGAATGGGCAGAGAAAATGTGGCTATAGATACACAGCGGGATATTACTCAGCCTTAAAAAAGGAAATTCTGCCATCTGTAAGATATGGACGGACCTGGAGAACATTGCATTAAGTTAAAAATGCCCAGATGAGCTCACTTACATGTGGAATCGGAAAAAGCCGGACTCAGAGAAGCGGGGAGCAGGGTGGTGGCTGCCGGGGCGGCGGGGGTGGGGGGGGCGGCTGGGGGAGGGAAATGGGAGGAAGCTGTTCAACTGTGTGAACTTTCCGTTATGCAAGGCGAGTTCTAGAAATGCTGGCAGTGTGCTCCCTGCAGGTAACAGTGCCCAACTGTGCACTTAAGAATTTGGTGAGAGGGTAAAAATACAAAGGAAATATCTCCCATGAGATTTCTTTTTTTTTTTTTTTTTCCTCAGAGGATGGTTAAAAACTGGAATTTGAAATATCAACAGTAGGGGGTGTGGTTAGGGAAATTAAGATAAAGCAACTTGATGAATTACCATGAGACTTTTAAACTATTGCTATTAAGATTTAAGTGCTGTTTACACAAAAACGTAAAGTATGTAAAACGTATGTGTACCGGGGCGACAGCGTCTAATACTCGGACAAACTAAAAGATAAAGATCACATTTTGCACGTTTCCAGAACGGACTTAGCTGTTTTTGGAAGTTTATTTTCCCATAGGAATTTTAGAGAATCCGGTGGCCGAGTTCTTCCAAAGGCTGTCCTGGGACTTTGACGGGCGCGTCACGGGACGTATTGTCAGTTCGAAGGGAGGCGGTGACTGGACACGGCCGGGTTATCCCACCCACGAACAGGGGTCACCTTTTATTCGTCCCGGTCTTCCTTCGCGTCTTCACACCGTCTTCCATTTCTCCATAAAAGTTCTGCACTTTCTTTTATTTATTTTTTTAATTTTTATTTTTTAATGTTTATTTATTTTTGAGACAGAGACAGAGCGTGAGTGGGGGAGGGGCAGAGAGAGAGAGGGAGACACAGAATCCGAAGCAGGCTCCAGGCTCCGAGCTGTCCGCACAGAGCCCGACGCGGGGCTCGAACCCACAAAGTGTGAGATCGTGACCTGGGCCGAAGTCGGACGCTCCGTCGACTGAGCCACCCAGGCGCCCCTGCACTTTCTTTTAAAGGGTAGTTCCCAGGTGCTTCATAATTCCTGAGACGGCCTGTTACTCTGTACTTTGTGTCAGTGGCTCTTCTCGCTGCTTTTTCTTCCACGCGCAACGGCTGTGGACCATGCACGTCGAGCTCACACACAGCACCCTCGCCAGACTTTGTCAGGCCTCGTGCATCCTTTCGGGCTATCCTACGCCTGCGCAGATATAAGGAGAGCGTGGGACCCCTCGCCCCAATCCCGCGTGCGGCTCATCTGCGTAGGGGACTGGCTTTGCGCCCCCATCCCCGAGCCCAGCTGCCCAGAAGCAGCCCTTAACCAGGGGTGGCCGGGAGTCAGTGGGTGGCCACCTCTGGGAGGTGATGTGTGCAAGTCTTCCGGAGGTTTCCAGCAGCGTGGAGCTCCAGGTACAACCTGCTCAGTGGCGCGCCTTTTCTCGGGTGCCTCCTTTTCCTTGCCTCACCCCTCCACTCCCCTCAGGTTAGTTCCCGGGATCATCTTCCAAGCACACTGCATTCCTTGCCTCGGGTCCGCTTCTGAGGGAGCCCAGACGAGGACAGCAGCTGAATCCTTACGTTGGTGAACTCCCCGCTGGACGATGAGCTGGAGGGGAAGGGTCAGGGTCGTCCCTGCTCCATGGGCAGCTCCCGGGTGCCTGGCATGTCCTGGATCCACGCTGGTGCTTTCGCAGTTACAAAGTTGTTGAACGAGCAGGCGGCTGGTGGGTGGGCGAGTGGGTGCGCGGACAAGGGAAGGATGGAGAGAAGGAAGGGAGGGGGAGCGGGAGGGAGGCAGACACTGGTGGACAGGCGGTGGACACGGGCTGTGCAGAGGTGCGGGGACTTGGGGCTCCCCGGGTCACGTCCAGTGCAGGGGCCGACAGCATCTTGTGCCGAAGCATCTCGCACATTCCACATCCTTCTCCTGAAAAGGTTTCTCCGGGGCTCCGAAGATAATTGCTCTCGCCCCACGCTTCCCCGGAATCACAGTGCACCGGACGGACCTCTGTGCCCTCTTGAGGACCTCGTTTGGGGGAAGGAGCAAAACAGAAAACCACAAGGCCAAGCTGGGGTGGTATTACGGGCTCGCAGTTCGGGCCGAGAGCCGGCCAAAGCCATCCGGTCATCTGGTGACTCGGACCCAAGCGCCTGCCGGGATCCACTGTCCGGGGTGTCCAGGCAGGAGTGAGGGAGAGGTGCCCCCTCCCCCCCAGATCCTCCTCTGCATCTGCCCCCTGCCTGCCCGCTCAGACCCCAGACCTTTGTCCCAGGAAGCCGCACCCCGGCACTGAAAACTCAGGGGAAACGGGCAACGCCCCCCCCCACCCCCGGCAAAGCGACTCGGTGGTTTACATTATCTGACTGATATTAGATCTTTTCCTGAAAGCCTCGTTTAATGACGGGGGAGGGGAGTCAGTGGGTGGCCTTGGGTTTGTGAAGCCGGGAAGTGAGGTGAGAACTTGGGAGGGATAAAGGGCAAAGAGACTGAGCAGGGATAGTGTGAGCTGGTAAGTTCGGGTAGCCTCACCACTGGCCAGCCGGGGCATTCGAACCACAACGACGCGGACGACGCGTGGGTGCCTGCTGTGTGCTGGCAATGTGGGGTGGCTCCCCTAACAGCTGCGTCAGAGTGCGTCCAACAGCTTTGTTGCGTGGGTTCCATTACCGGCCCCCTTCTACAGATGAGAACCTAACGCACAGAGAGGTTAAGTCATTTGCTCCAAGCCACACAGCCGGCGGGCGGGGGAGCCAGTTCCAACTCCGTCTGTACCCTTGGCTGCAACATTATTGCTTCTCTGCCCGATGTGCATCAGACTCGGCAGCATTGGATGGGGCTGCCTCACCTCTGCAGTCACTAACTCCCCTGAGAGGACCATCCCTTCTCCCGTGGAAGACGCGGCCGAGGCCTGTGAAGACACCGGCCAGTCCCCAGTGCGCTAGCACGGAGGAGGTTAGGAGGCTGGAGCACTGACGATCGGCACTCCAGTGAACTGAGTGGTACCTCAAGTAGGTCACTGGTCCCCCCGGAACTTCAGTCTCTTCATCTGTAAAGCGGAGGGGGGGCGTCTGCCTAATGGCAGGAGTGCGTTGCACCGAAATTCTGGAGAGCCAGCCCTCCCTTTGCGGCCTGCGCGAACTTCTAAGTGCTGCCGTGTAGCGTGCCTCACTTTCCGCACCAGCCCGGTTTAATAGCCGCGCTTTGTCTGTGGTGGTTAAGCGGGATGGTGCACAGACACGTGTGGGGCGCAAAGTCTGGCGGGTCGTGTTCCCGAGGGTGGTTTTCCCGCTGCGACTCACAACTCCCAGTTTTTAGAGGCTCGGTGCCTGGAGGCTTATTTCTTGCTCGCACCGCAGTCCCGCACTGGTTCTCCCGGGTGGGAGCTTTCCTGCCTCCGCCACCCGGATCCGCCTTCCCCGGTCCTGGGATGCCTGTCTGCTCAGCAGCTGGGTGAGGAAGGGCGAACCGGGAAGGTTGCACGTTAGCGTTTTATGGACCCAGAAGCGGCCAACGTCACTATTGTCACATCCCCTTGCCCACGACTCGGCCGCTTGGCTGCCCCTCCTCTGCGAGGGAGTCTGGGAAATGCGGAGGGCCGTGTGCCCCGGAGGGAAGGGGCAATGACTTTGAGAGCAATCCATCAGTCTCTGCCACAGGAGTGATGGTCGTGATCCCAAAAGCGAAGGTGCTGCCGTTGGCCGTTTTGTGGAAGCAAATGAGAGGTCCCTTGACTGACACTCAGCGAGTGGCGCATTTAGGTCCTGGGCCCCGTGCTGGGACCGTCGGGATGGAGAAAGGCCCAGGATGACTACCCATTTCCTTGTGTGTGCAGGTGTGTGTGTTGGGGTGGGGGGGGGGTGAGTGTGTGTGTTCCTCAGAAAACAAAACCTGAGGCAAAAGCCTACATGCTACTACCTTCTTAGGAGGTAAAATCCCGGAGAGCTGAGAGGAAGGGGGACCAGTAGGAGGGTCCAAGGAAGCGGCCATGGCTTGGTATGAAGAGAGTCGGTCACTCCGTGTTCGGGGGCCATCTTCCTAAAGTCTGTGTGAACAGTCGCTTCTCAGGACAGTCCAAACAAGGAGGAGAGAAGGAGGAGGGGTAACCGGCTGGCTTCTGCCTGTCGTTGGCCAATGATTCACCCCGTGATGCGTGAACGCTTTCCCTGGTCGTGCATGGACGGGCAGGTCCTACGGCCCCCGCCCCCCCCCCCCCACCCAGGGTAACGGAAAATCCCCAGAGGGGGCAGGGGAAAGTGCCCAGTGCGGGCATCCAGCAGGGCGCCGGCAGAACTCGGCTGGAGCCCACGGGAAGCCGTCTCAGGCAGGTCCCGCGTCTGCCAGGCTCACAGAAACCGGGATGGGAAGACCCCGAAACCCAGAGAGACGGCTTGGCACCCGGCACCTGGTCAGCCCACAGCCACGTCCCCGCCTGAAGCCGAGCGTGATTTCTGCCTTGCACTGTATCTGACCTCTTGAGAGCTTGAGTGTTTGCTGGAAAAAAAAAAAAAAAAAAGAAAAGCCCATGCACACATGATTCTCCGAGGCCGAGGCCCTGTCATCCTTCACCGAAATGAACCCTTCAACAAGTGTAAACACCTTCCATGTTCCCCCGGAGGCCCGTCCTAATGCGGCCTCGCCGGGGCTCCTCGTAATCCCCGGGATTGCTGAAGCTTTTAGGTTTAACGGAGTGATTTGTAAGGCCGCCTGACTCGCAGCCAGCTCTGCGGGGACTTGCCTGCGGTATGCTCCCTGGCGCCTCGGGGACACCGGGGGCCGGACCCGTTGGCCGTAGGGGACTGGTTCTGCCACCTACAGCCTGAGCCCCCCCCGCCCCGGATTGCAGAGTCTCAAAACGCCGCCGGGGGGGGGGGGCGGAGGAGGGGAATCAGCCGTGACATAGCACCACCGTCCTCCCAGGGGACGGGGGGCCCAGAGCCCGGAAGGTGCTGGAAGGGAGCGGCCACTGTGTCTGAACAATGGTGAGGCACCAGGAGGAGCACGGGGCCTAGGAACTAAATGCGCCACTCGCTGAGTGTCAGGTAGTCTGCCTTCGTCACTCCCTTCAGCGGCTTCTGATGCCCACACGAGGGCCCCTCCCTCCGCCCCCTCCCCGCGGCCTGCCTCTCCCCTCCCCCAGACACACCGGCCTCCCCCTGCGGCATCCACATTAGAGACTCTGCATCCGCCAGTGCTCACCATGTCCGCGTTTCTCACTTCCTCCCGCCCGGAGCCAGGCGGGGCCCTGAGACTGGGGGCCGGTGGACACGGCGGTCGGGGTGGGGGGGGGGAGTGCTGTGTGCCCCATCTAGCCTGGCCTGCCTCCCTTGCACTGACTGGATGCTGAGATCCAGTGGGAGACGGCCAGACCCTAGAAAGTGGGTCCTGGGTTCTGGAACGACTGTGTGGAGCCGGGTACCCATCCCGCGTTCCTGCCCTGGACCGTGGAGGGGGCGTCTGTGTCGGGTTAAGCGCCTGCGGTCCGGGGATATTTGTTCCAGTGGCCAGGCCACGCTGACGGACACACCCCCAGGAGGCGGATGTAACGCCTTTGAGTCTGTTCTCCCCCCCCTCGAGAACGGGGACAAGACGGACACCTCGCCTGGCCACCAGTGTTGCCATGAGCCCCAGAGAGGCGGCTGCGGTTCTGGCCCGGGTCGGACAGGTCCCTGGGCTGCGGCACACGCGAGGCTGCCCACGGCGCGGTCAGGAGGGGCCACAGTCGTGAGGGTATGGCGTCTGGAGCAAGGGGCCTGGTTCGATCCCTCAGGGTTCTTGGCCCGAGGTCTCCCTGACTCAGCAGCAGAGGCATTCAGAAAGATAAACTAGGGAGGTCACAGACCTGGAGCAGGCTGCAAGACGTGCCAACGAGGGCCCGGGAGGTCAACCCCTAGAGCCAGGCTGGAGGGGGCACAGCGTGGCCCCGCCCCCAACCGCCAGCCTTGCCTCTGGAGCGCGGTGTCCGGGTGTGTGCCTCGCAGTGGCCCAGCCCGCGTCCCTCATTTGCACCCCGACGACTGGGTGCCGCCCCGTGAGCATTGGGCAGGCCAGCACGGCCCAGGGCGCCGCCGTGACAGGTCTGACGTGGATCCCAGCGCCATCGCGTGCCGGCTGTGGCCTTGGGCCAGTGGACCTCCGGAGCTTCCGGCTCCCCCCTGTTTAGAGCTGGACGAGACACAGTTGCTCGCCTTACGAGATGGCTTTGAGGATCCCGCGTGCTATCGCGGGAGGGCCCTGTGCACGACTGCCACGCACTGAGCGTTCAGGAAAGCTCCCGGAGGAGCTCTTCTGCTGGTCGTCTGATCCAGCCCGGGGTCACAGGGCGGGGGCCTGGCCCCGGGCCGGCGATGAGAGACACCCTCCTGGAGGACCCTCTGAACCGAGGCTCGGGGAAGGATAGCAGCTGGAACTGACTCAGGAGCAAACTCGAGGAGGGGAGAAGAGGCCGTGGGGGGAGGCTGGTGGAGTAGAAGGAGGCACGCACTTTGGACTGGCTGCGTGACCTTGGGGCGATCCCTCGACTTTCCCGGACGGCAGCCAGCGCCACCAAATGAGGCCGTTAGCACTGTGTCGGGCTGCCGCGGAGGCCGGCCAGGCTGGTCTCCAGAGCCCCTTCTGTAGCAGGTACCATTGATCGTCCCCGGTGCCCGTTCTGGACCTCTTCCTTCGCATTCGTCTGGGCAGTGGTTACCAGGGGTAAAGACCCCTCTTCCGGCCTCCCCTGCGGCTGTGTGCGGCCCTGTGCCTAGGTTCTGGCCAATGAGGAGTCAGAGGAAGTGTCATGTGATGTCTCTGGGCAGTCTTCTTACAAGGGAGGGAATGGACTGTCTTTACAGCCAAGCGGAGCCTCACGGGACGTGACGACCAGATGTCGTGTGGGAGCCTGGATGGGAGCCTAGAGCAGGCAAAGGATAGTAGGTTAAAAACTCCCCCCAGGGCACCTGGGGGGGCTCAGTCAGTTAGGCATCTGAGTCTTGATATCGGCTCAGGTCATGATCTCACAGTTCGTGAGTTTGAGCCTCACATCGGGCTCCGTGCTGGCGGTACAGAGCTTGCTTGGGATTCTCTCTCTCCCTCTCTCTGCCCCTCCCACATACAGTCTCTCTGTCTCAAAATAAATGAAAAGAAACCCCTTCCAACCCTAGGGTCTAGAGGACTTTAATATTGGTCCGTTAACTGTAACCAATGTACGACACTAATGTAAGCTGTTAAGCATAGGGGAAACTGGATGTGGGGTATATGGGAACTCTCTGTAATACAGTCCTAATTTTTCTATAAATCTAAAACTTCTCAAAAATAAAATCTATTCTTTAAAGGGGAAAGCCATGGCCTGCCTTCTCTCCTTCTCCCATCCTTCTCTCAGAAACTTGGATGTGATGGCTGGAGCTCAAGCAGCCATCTTGAGCCATAAGGAGGAGGAGGGCCACAATGTAGGGAGGCTGAAAGGAGCCTGGAACCCTGTCAAATTCGCAGAAGTACCACACCAGCCCTGGAATACCCCCCTGTCTTCTTTTATGCAAAAGAATATAATATTGTATTCTTGGGAATACAATGAGCCACTTCTCATTGACAGTTTTTGTTTGTTTTGTCCTATTCGGTGGAACCTAACCTCAAGGGAAACGTCTCCTGTCTCTTTAAGTGATTTCAGACTTCAGCAGAATTCTGTCTGGGAACGTTCCCTTGCATTGTGATCCTAGAAAACAAGTAGCAGCTCCCTCTCTGTGTCGTCCCAGCATTCTCCCGTTAAGTGCTTGGTGGCAGGTGCACTGCTCACTGATTCATGGCTCCCCGGCTGAAGGGGACGAGACAAGGATGTTCCCTTCCAACTCCGTAAAACACAGCCAGACCAACTCAATGGCGTTCTGGTCCTTTTCCGTTTTGTGGGAATTCACGATTCATATCCTGTTCGTCAAGATAATTGGCAGAGCAGAGTTTGGTGTTTGTGGCCGTGGTGCTGGCACATGAGGCTGATGTGGCCTCAGCAGCTCACAGTAGAATGAAACACGTGTAATCAGCGTAATGTGATTTACTCTGGTCCCGCTGCCCCGACGTTTAAACAGATGTCAGATGAGTAGAAAACCCAGTGGGAGGAACACATTAGGGTAAATTATTGCATCTGAAAGGAGGGAGTATCGTAAAAATGTTAAAAGAGAAAGTTAGTATTTATGACTCGAGTCGCGGGTAATTTTATCTTACGTTGGCCTCCGTGTGCGAGGTAATCAGAGCCTCCTCCGTGGGGGAGGCTGCGTGTTCCAGGGGGCGTGGGTGGGGCTGACGAGGTTCCCCGCCTGCTGAGTTAGCCCCTCCGAGAGCACTGAGCACACGCCTTGGGAGGGTTTCCGCTGGCACGGCTGCTGGGCTCAGGAGTGAGATCACTGGGGGGGGGGACACGTGGCCTCTCACTGGATCCCGACCCCCAGGGGACGCTGCGCCCGCGTCGCAGATGAGGGGACTGAGGCCCAGAGTGAGCTTCGGGCTCGGACGTCGTGTCTGCTGAGTCCCGAGCCACGTCCCTTCCTCTGCCTTTTGTGCCGTGAGACACGAAACGCTTCAAAAGGGCCACACACTCGGTTCTCTTTGCCTGCCGTTGTGGAAAATCCAGATCGTGGCTGAGGACCAAAGGCAGCGGACCGGCAGAGGCCAGCATGTCTCAGGGGCAAGGGTCCTGCGGTCACTCCCCCGGGTGCTTGGGGCGATGCAGAGTACGGGCTGCACCGCAGACCTTCAAGGTCAGCACATCTGCGGGGCCCGGGGCCCAGGAATCTGCGTGCCGTTATCTGCCCAGAGGAACGTCTTGTGAGCAAAGGCTTGACACTCCCGGGCGGGAGGATTGGGAATAGCCACTCTGGGGCTGGCGGCCGCGACACACAGTAAAAGTGACACACGCATCCCTTGTGTGTCAAGGGTGTGTCTGAACTCCACCGCACGGGCCTCGCGGTGAGGTTCCTGTGCACGGGTCCAAACCCCGGCCCTGCCACTGAGCCCCGGTGGCCTCGGCGGAGCCACGTAGCCTCTCTCGGAAGCCGTTTCCTAATCTGGGAAACACGATGGCGTCCGCGGGTGTCTTGCCCGTCACCGATGGAACGGGCAGGTCCCAGCACGGACGGTCATCTGACGCGCGTGGGTTCTTGCCCTGGGGAACGTGCTGCAGACCTTCGCTCCCAGAGACACAGACGTCGTGGAGCCCGTGTTCCTCACGGAGGGGACCCACGTCCTTGGAAAGGACCACAGACCCTCCCTGTCACCAGCTGCTCCCGGATCCTAGTCAGCCTCGAGAGAGATCCTAATCGTTCGGTGGGGCTTGCTGATCGGCCGCTAACTGATTTGCATCAGGCTCGGTTCATCCGCACACGTGCTTCCTGCAAACCCCTCCCCAGCGTGTCTTCCTAGATGCTAGTGTTGGCGCGTGTTACACACGTAAGCACCTAAGGCCCTCAGCCTCACCACCAGCATCGCCGTAGACTGTGTCCGCCCCGCTCCAAACCCGCGTGTGGAAACCTACCGTCTGGGGTAACGGTATCTGCAGGTGGCCCTGTGGGAGGTGAGGAGGTCGCCAGGGGGACGCCCTCGCGAACGGAACCAGTGCCCCGATGGAGGAGACCCCAGACAGCGTCTTCACGCCTTCTGTTGTGCGAGGACCCAGGGGGAAGAAGGCCTGAACTTCCGTGGACTCATCGTGGCAACCGTATTGGGTGGCCACCATTGTTCTCGTCGCGCCCGCCCTCGCTTTACAGGTGGAGAAACTGAGGCCGGAGAGGTTGAGAAACCTGCGTAAGGGCACACAGGATGAGGAATTGTAGTGCCTGTGACACTGTGGCCACGGGTTTTCTTTCCTTTTTGCATTTACTCGAAACTGCTGTGCAGTACGAGGGGCCAACAGAGAAAATTCCGTTTCATCCCCAACAGAGCCGCTTCAGGACAGCTGAGCACACTCTGAGTGTGTGCGTGTGTGTGTGTGTGCGCGCACAAGTTAGAATTTCTTACCTGCGTGTTAAGAAGCCCCTCCAGTTTGGCAAACAACCCTTACAGGCCAATGTGCCCCTGCCGCGCTGACTTGTCCGCGTCTGCTGGCTGGTGGTGTTCCTGCCAGCCCGCGTATTCCGTGCGACTGGGATCGGTCCCGGTATTCCGCAGAGTCGGATGGGGCTCCTGGCCAAGAGCGTGGGTGTTTCTCTCCTGGGGGGCCTGCGGGTGGCCTTCTCAAGCATCGTCGGAGAATACGTGGATTGTTTGAATTTCCCCAAACTTTGTAGCAGAATCCTTGCCTGTGAAGGACCCTTCTTGCCTTAAAGGTGTGTTGAAAGCCGGCTTCTGCTCGCGAGCCTCAGTTCTGCTGCCTAAAATAATACGCCAGGATGCTGGCAAGGGAATAGTACACTTCCTGTGAGTGTTCAGTTCACATTCTCCCAAAAATAACACCGAGACTGTTAACACCTGCACCTTCCAACGTTTCCTCGCTAACAACAAGGAGATTAATGGGTCCGAATGGAACGGACCTCTCTGACCTCATGGATGAAGTCGGGGAACTCAGGAAATTGCCTGCTAATCCAAATCCTGATAATCCCAGGACTCTGACATCCCCCCCTCCCCCTCCCCCTCTGCAGCCCTCAGATGCCCCCATCCGAACTGAATTACAGCGTCCAACGTTTGGATGAGCTGCTAAGCAGATCCCTCCCCACCAACACCTTCTGATACGGTTTGTGTGGGTTTGTGGAGTGGGGAGGTCCCTGACCAAATGGGACGTGGCGTGGCGTGGCCTGGTGACCCCAGAGAGCTGGTCCGCAGCAGAAGAAGGAAACCGAGGGAAGGAGAAAAATAAGACTGCATCGTATCCCAGACCGAATCTCCTTGTGACACTGTGAACGGGTCAGGGCACAGTGGAGACGTGCCCCGCGTGTCTCCATGGGAGGCGTCTCTCGGGGCCGACAGGTTCCAATTCCGTCCACATTTGTTCGGACCCTTGGTGGCTTTGGCGTGCAGGATCCTCTCCGTAACCTCCTGCGGCAGGTGTTGGAGCACACCCGGGGAAAGGTGGGATTTGCACTCAGGTGTCTGGCTTCCGGCAGACTTCTCTTGGCTCTGGCCGACCGTGAACCCTGCAAGGAAAGCACCAGGTCCTACATCACTGCACATTTCCATCACAGAGCATGCCCCGCACACAGTAGGTGCTCCTTACGTGCACGTTGGAAGTCAGGTGGTGCTTTCCCGGGTCCTCGCTGCCTGTAGAGATTCTCCCGCCTCTCACCTGGTGGGGTTGGTGGTCTCTACCTGGAACTTACACCATGGCAAAATGTCCCAGTGCTTCAAAGGGTCTCTGGATGCAGTTGATTCTCCCTCCAGTGTCTGTCCCCAGGGCGGTAGTCATTAATGCTGTTCCACAGCTCCCCTCTTTTGGGGACCCGCCAATTTACATTTCCTGCCCCCCACCCCCACCCCCGTGCCTGAGGGGATCGTGTAACACGTGCTGACCAAGGGCTTGTGAGCACAAGGGACATATGCTATTTCCAGGCTGGAGTGGTTCCTTGTCCGCTCAAGACCTGCAGGGCTGTCTCTGGTCTGGTGGCCGACAACGTTTGAGATCGTGGCAACCCATCAGCCTCAGTCCCCGAGTCCTGTATGAGCAGAGAACCCCTACGTTGTCCCATGATGATCTCGCATGGGTGAAAACCACACCTCTGTTACTTACGGCACTTAGACTTGGGGCTGTTTGTTACCGCAGCATACCCTAGCCTCCCCTGACTGATGCACCCAGCCTCTGGGTCTTCTTCTAGAAGGTCCCCACATTTACCATTTTCCTGGGTATCCTTCCAGAGAGAATCAAAACATACACAAGAAAAGATGCTGTTCCCCATGTTGTTATTTTTGCAGTTAATAGATCTTGGAGAGGTTTCCACATTGATATGTAAATATTTGCCTCGTTCTTTTTCAGCAGCTAAATTATATTGCCTTCGAAGCATGTACCACAACTTATTTAAACAGCGCCCACTTATGGGACATTTGGCTCTAATCTTTTGCTATTATTAACAGGGCTACAATGAGTCACCTTTCATACATGCCATTTCAGACTCATGCAGCTACAACTCTAGAGCAAGTTAGGCACTCAGTTTCTCCATCTGTAAAATGGGAATAATATAAAACCTACCTAAAGAAATTTCTGAGTGTGGTTTATGTGTCTTAGTACAGGTGAAGCGCTCTAGCATGTGATAAATGCTTTATGAAAGGGTGAATGAATGAAAGCAAAAAAAATGAACGAATGAATAAAATACATAGAAATATAAATAAGTATTGCTCATTTTATTAATGACTTTCGGGTAAATTCATGAGCTAAAAATGGGCAAAATAAAGATTCTAAATGGAATCCCATTCCGTGAAGAAAGGGAATGGAAATGTCAGTGTTATATTACCACTGATACGGGTGCATTACTGTTAAATTACCACTGATACAGGTGCATTACTATTAAATTACCACTGATACGGGTGCGTTACCATTAAATAAGGCAGATACAACAGGATCTCCTTCATCTGCCTATCCACTCGTCCATTCTCTTATCCAACAGTCTTCATTTTCCGAGCATCTACTGCGTGTTGCCCGCCATGCTAGGAACAGGGGATACCAAGATGAATCATACACAAAAACATACAGTGTTATCATCACCACTTCACCCAAAAGTCAAAAATAAAAATACGTTACTTTGTGTGTCACAACCCACACGCACTGTTTCTTCATCATTGCTGATTATGTGCAGCTGTCCTCACAGTCAACTTCCGAACACTTCCTCACCTCAAAAGGAAATCCTGGCCCCCCTGGTGACCACTGGTCTGCCTCCATGGATTTGCCCCCCTTCTGGATGTTTCCTATGAGTGGGGTCACACCTTATGTGGCCTTTTGTGTCTGGCTTCCCTCACTCAGCCTCGCATTTGGGGGGTTCATGTTGTAGCCCAAATCGGAGGCTAAGAGTAATCTCTTTTTATGGCCGAATAATATTGCACCGTGTGGATCGACCACATTTTGTTTATCTTCCCTCTGTTGGTGGACATTTGACTTGTTTCCACTTTTTGGTTCTTGTGAATAATGCTGCCACAGTAGCTCGTGTACAGGTGTGTGTGTGTGTGTGTGTGGGCATATGTTTTCAATTCTCGTGGGCGTATACTTCAGCGTGCAGGTGCTGGGTCCTATGGCGACTCTACATTTAATTGCAGATGGTTCTCCAGCGGCTGCCTCGTTTACATTCCCGCCAGTAGTGTGCGAAGGCTTCCTTTTCACCACATCCTCACCAATACCTGCTATTATCTGGCTTCTAAGGGTGAATTCTCTAACCTGCCCTGAATTCTGAGCAAAATGGTATCTGACTGAGGATACAGCTTTGTGCTCAGTAGAGCCTTCTCCTTGACATAACCCTACTGGTTGTGTGTGCTCCTGTCTGTAAGGTGGGACGGTCTCCGAAGGACCTTCCATAGAGCGCTCTCTCCATCATCCCTGTATCCCTGTGAGTCAGGCGAGGGAGGAGTTGTCATTCCCATTTCGTAGACGAGGGGCCCGAGGCCCATGCAGCTTCTGTGAGTGTTTGACGTCCACACAGCGGGACCCCCCCAGTCCAGTCGCCTCTCCACCACACCCCCAAGAAGCCCTGTTTGAGGCATTTCATCCAATATCCTGGCCAGGTATTTCAGTGGTCCCTTAATTATCCAGAGGAAATAAGGACAACCTGAAGCTGCCATTTTAACACACTGGCTTCATCGGAAGTTTTAAATTAGTTCTGAACAATTTGGTGGAGAACGCCGAGTTGAGCTTTTTTGTAGTGATTTCCAGCAGCGAGGGAAGAGGTCATGCCACCGAGGCCTATTAGCAGGGTCTATTGTTCAGCATCTCAGGGCCCCCGCTCGCCACAGGAAACGCACAGCAAGGTGAAGGCCACGCTTGCCAAGTCTTTGAAAGCAGTTCCTCCTGCCGGCAAGTTCCTTACAGAAGCCACAGCCCACCCGACTTCCCGCGGCACTGTCTGCAGTACAAAGGAAGAAAATATTTTTTGGACCAAACACGGTGCTGAGGTTGATATTCCACAGTGGAGGTGAGTGCAAGCGGTATGCGCTCCGGCTTCAAAAGCTAACCGGATAAAACCAGAAACTGCGTGAATGCCCACGGAGAGTTCTGGTGAATAACCCACTGACGAGACGCAGTCCAGCCATCTACTGTGAAGTCTTACATTAGAAAAAAGCTGACGGCCGGAAACCATGTTTAATGTGTATGAGTAAGTGAAAGAGGCAGGTTACCGTAGATCAGCCACTCTCAACTGGGGTGAGATGTCGGAGGACGTTCGACAATATCGGGACACGTTTGGTTGTTGTAACTTGGCTGTGCTGCTGGCGTGTGTGGGCAGAGCGTGCCCCAGATGCCCTACAGTGCCCAGGGCAGCCGCTCCCAGCAGGTCAGTCCACGCCAGTGGTGCCGAGGCTGAGATGCCCTGCGTTGCAACGTGTGGTACGCACGCAGTATAACAATGCGCGTTCTCGTTGAGTAAAGGCGTTATATGTCACATATGACTGGAGGAGTCTATACCAAGTACATACAGTCGATTTCTTCTCGAAATTTGGGGATCTTTCATAGTTTCTAATCTTTTCAAACTAAAACCATATTGCTTAGCAATCAGTTTAAAAAGTAAAATGAGGGGCGCCTGGGGGGCTCAGTCAGTTAAGCGTCCGACTCTTGATTTCCGCTCACATCATGATTTCACAGTTCATGGGTCAAGCCCGGTGTCGGGTTCTGTGCAGACATCATTGCGCCTTCTTGGGATTCTCTTCCTCTCCCTCTTTCTCTCCCTCTCTCTGTGCCTTTCTCTGTCTCTCTCTCTCTCTCTCTCTCTCTCTCTCTCTCTCTCTGCCTCTCCCCTGTTCACATGCATGCCCTCTCTCTCAAGGTAAGTAAATAAACACTAAAAAAAAAGATAAAACAAAATCAGATAGTGATGATTACAAAAATAGGAATTTCCCGGCCGTGGGAGCCATCGTCCCTCAACCACAAGCTCAGTCTGCTTTGGTCACTGCCAGCCCATGGTTTGTATGTGAGTCATGTGACCTTTGTGCCCGGTGTCCTCTGGAAAGCTGACTTCCATCTCTGTGGTTCACTTCTTCCTTCTATCACATTTCCATCTTCAGATTCAGTCAGTAAGCGCCAACCATGATTCTGCCGTACAGAAGACATGTCTCAAGAATGGAGACTCTAGAGGTAATGGAGGCCCGTTCCGAGGCCCTGTCCATAGGCTGGGAGAGGGGCCTGCACAGGCACGGGAGGGCTGTGGACAGAGGCCTCAGGCACCACAACCATAAACTCAGTCTGACAGGAGCTACAGATCTCAGGGCTTGTTGGCGAAGCCGGATGAGCTGATGTGGGTAAATGCCTGCACGGGATAGGCCCACAGCACACGTGTCTCATACGATAGTCTGAGACAGTGCTTGTTCTTGGTATTGTTTAACTCGTGTACCCATTCATCCCACAGATGCCCACTGTGTGCCAGGCACTGTTCTCATTGCCGGCAGGTCAGCAGTGAGGAAAACAGTATTTCTGGCTGCATCGATAACAAATGACCTCAAACTTGGTGGCTTAGACCAACATACATTTATTATGCCATAGTCTCTGAGGGTCAGAAGTCTACGATCAGCTTAGCCGAGTGGTGCTGGTGCCCATGAGGTTTCGTGGGCATGCAGGGGTCCACTTGGAACGTCAGCAGGGGCTGCGGTCTCATCCGAAGGCTCGGCTGGGGCCGGGGGAGCTGCTTCCACAGTGGATCCTCGTGTGGCGTTCGACAGGAGGACTCAGCCTCTGCCCCGTGGAGGGGCCCCTGAGCGTCCTTCCACTGTGCAGCTGGCGTCCCCCAGGGTGGGTGACTGGACACCTGAGTGGGAGCCACAGTGCCCTTGGCGACCGGGCCTCTGAGGTCACATAATCACTTTTGCCTCTTCCGTTTATTCTGTTTGTTACATGTGAGTCACTGAATCTGGGCTACACTCAAGGAGAGAGGAATTTACTCCCGTCTCTTAAAAGGGGGAGTGTCAGAGAGCATACAGAGGTATTTGAAAATCACCACACTGTTCTCAGGTAGATGACAGTCTGGCTGGCACTTTAAAAATAGCAGAAAACTGGGGTGCCTGGGTGGCTCCGTCAGTTAAGTGTCTGACTTTGGCTCAGGTCATGATGTCACCGTTCGTGAGTTCGAGCCCCGCGTCGGGCTCTGTGCTGACAGCTCGGACCCTGGAGCCTGCTTCGGATTCCGTGTCTCCCTCTCTCTCTGCCCCTCCCCCACTTGTGCTCTGTCTCTCTGTGTCTCTCAAAAATTGATACACACTGAAAAAAAATTAAAAATAGCAGAAAACTGGGGCACCTAGGTGGCTCAGTCAGTTAAGTGTCTGGCTCTCGATTTTAGCTCAGGTCATGATCTCACAGTTTGTGAGTTCGAGCCCCATGTCAGGCTCCACACTGACAGCTGAGGGCCTGCTTGGGATTCTCTCTTCCTACCCTCCACACCCCCCCACTCCGGTCACGTGGGCACTCTCTCTCTCAAAATAACTAAACGTTTTAAAACATGAAAAACAATTAAAATAGCAGAAAGTTCTGAAAGTACAGAAAATCAAAAGAAATGAACAGCAAATGTCCCCCATGTGTTCACAACTCCCCCAGCTTTGCTGCAGAACCTCAGGAGCACGGCTCGACCAGCTGGGCCATGCGCGAGGTCCTGTGATGGCCACCACGATGGACGCAGACGGCTTCCTTCCCTGCTGGAGCTCCCTGCGTTCCTGCCCGGCGGCCTGCAGCAACCCCCCCAGACCCCCCCTCGGTGTTCTGTGGCCAGAGATTGGCTTTGCCTGTCCCAGAACCTAACTTAAATGAAGCCGAACGGCACAGGCCCATGGGGCCCGGCCCCCTCCGTGCAGCGGGATGTGGTAATGATGTTTCAGGTCCCGAGGGCCGTCCTTTTGTCGCTTGGTTTACATCGCTGGGTAGCTTGTCTGGATTCCCCACAGTCTGCTCACCTGTTTGCCCACAGACCCTCTCTCGTCGCGATTGCGTCCCGTGACTTCTGCGTCTCTGCCGGTATCCAACGACAGGTGTTGCGTGACTGGACCACGCTTCCCCCGCTACCCACCTGACGACAGTGAGGGCGGGGTCCTGGTGGGAGGTGAGGTCAAGCGCATTCCTTCTGCCTGGTCCACAGTTGTTGTCTGGACCAGTTGTCTCAGGGACCTGAGAGATACGTATTTCTCTTCCGTCAGCTGATGGCACCGTTGTGGGTGGGGGGGGCGCGGAGGTTTTCCAGGTGCTTATCCATCTGCGGGACAAACGGGCAGGTCACGGCCTGATAAAAACTGCCATACCTTGGAGATGCTGGAGCCAATGCAAGGGTCTCTCCCCTGGGTGCCCCCGCGGCTGTCTCCCTGGGTCTGCCCGGGAGGTTCTGCCTACGGGAGGGGCGGACAGGCATGGGCTGCCCAGATCTTTGTCCTCAAGCCGTGGACTTTGGGGGCCGCCCCCTGAGTCTGAGAAGCAGGTTAATCCAGTCTTTTTCTCGTGGCTGCCGCCTTTCGGTGGGCTCTGGAGGCCTGAGACACGAGGGAGGCTCCCTGTAGGGCATGAACAATGCCTGGGGGGGGGGGTGGTGGCTGGGGCTGCGAGGTCACCATCCAGGGGGGATCTCTGCAGAGGGACAGCCCTCTGTCCTGATTCCCAGGCTGGACCCGTCCCTGAGTGTGGGCCGCCCTCCTTAGCTGGAGGCCACCCCCGAGAGGGGTCGGCCGCTAGTCACCAGTAGCCAGCTCTCCCAGCAGCTGGGGAGGGAGCGCTCGGTGGGAAACCGGGGTGGGGGGAAACATCTACCCCACACAGCAAGCTACCGCTCGTGTCCGGCTTTTAAGTAGTTTCCTAGAGCACGCTACGAGGGCAGACTTGAGAAGTAGCAGCACGCCATGTGACCTCGAAGCCTGAAACACTTGCCATCTGGCCCTGCAGGGAAACGTTTGCCGATCCCCGATCTACCTTTATGGAGCGCATCGAGACCAGCATTTGAAAAATGAACCAGGATAGAAGTGACCAAAGTACAGGGCTCTCAGCGAGGTTCAGTGTGGCGCCCCGAGCCTCTGGTTGGGGTTCTGTGTGATTTGTAAGATGTGTGTCTTACGGCAGGTGGGTCACGCTCAGAAATTTGGGAAGCCCTGACGCACGGTGATGAGTTTGCACCGCAGCTGTCCCCCGCAGGCTGCAAAGGCCGGTAAAGTCCTTGCCATTTCCGAACGTGGATTTTGAGTAAAGAGCGACGGGGGCCGGCGTCACGAATCCATTTGGCAAGTTCCAAACTTCCGTCTTGGGTAAAGTGCGTCTGAAAGGCCTCTGAGCAGTGTGGTCAAGGCCTTTGTCGAATCCCTCGTTCAGTTTCTGCTTCTGAGTGGTTTCCGTTCGGTCTGAGCCAGAACGGCACCGCCTGGGCCAGAGGTTGCGGATCGTGGTTCTAACATTTGGGTGAGCATGTGGGGCCCCTGGAGGGCGTGGTGAACTCCGTCGCCTGGGCCCCGTCCTGGAAGTTTCTGAATCAGTGGGGCTGGGCTGAGGTCTGAGACTTTGCTGGAGCTGCTGGCCTGGACACCCCTCCTTGAAAACCACGGCTGCGGGCCACACAATTCCAGACTGTCTGAAATTGTGGGGCCAGGGTGGCTCCTGCACCATCCGGCTGTGCACCCGCCTTTCCCGAATTCTTTTTTTTTTTTTTATTGTTTCTGGTTGAGAACCAGTTTAATTTTTTAAAACGTTTATTTATTTTTGAGAGAGACAGAGCATAAGTAGGGATGGGGTAGAGACAGAGAGAGAGAGACACACACACACACACACACACACACACAGAATCGGAAGCAGGGTCCAGGCTCTGAGCTGTCAGCACAGAGCCCGATGTGGGGCTTGAACTCACGAACCTCAAGATCCTGACCTGGGCTGAAGTCGGACGCTTAACCGACTGACCCACCCAGGCACCCCCACTTTCCCGAATTCTTAATCATTTAGTATGTTTAACTAGACTCCTCGTTTGCTTTTTCGATGTATGTATTTTCAGAGAAAGCTCTGTGTCGCCATTGTAAATGGAAAACCAGTGTCCCTTAACAGAACCAGAGAGTAATCGTAACGGTAAACACTGGAAATAAGAACACTGCAACTGAGTCCAGGCGAGTCACAGCCCTGGTCCTGCTCTCTCTTTTGGGAAGGGGCGTGGGGGCACAGTGATCGATAAAGGTTAGAGAAGTATTAAAGGCCTTTCAGGGCTGAACGGAGACTTAATCAGAGGCTTGAAAGAGGCCTTCTGTCTCCGGGAAGAAACGTGGCGGGGGGGGGGGGTGGAGGGGAGTGAATTGATCCACTTCTGCGACTGCCTGCTGCCTGATGTCACTCGGGGGACCCAGCCCACTCTGCAGCCAGTGCTCACCTCCGATGCCGGCCACTCTCTCCATCCCCGTGGCAGCTGCCACAGCCTGTGATGGTCTTACTGTTTTCTGCCGCTTTGCCACTCGGCTCTGCCGTGCCTGCTGGAATAAACGCCCCGTTAGGGGAGGGTGTGCTGGCTGCTCCCTGCGGCAGCCCAGTGCCTCGCCAAAGGCCTGGCACTGGAGTGACCCTCACTGAAGCTGTGCTGATTGAGCGCAAGCCCCTCCCACCTTATGGTGGCCCTGGCTCACGGTTCTTCTCCATGAGGGCCATCTCTCTCTCCGGCGATCGCGGTGTCCTCCTGAGCAGGACCCCTGGAGTCTCTGGGTTGCTCTGATTTCTTTGTGGCCAGGAGATCCTGGGCCCCTCAATGCACCTGTTTCTGGATCCCGCCATCTTCTCGCTGGACCGCAAGCCCTCGTGAGAGGGCACACTCAACTGGGTGACCGGGAGAGGGTGATAAAGGGACTGTCTGCAAAGGCCTGGGCGGGGTCCACGGAAACCTGGCTGTGGAGAGGGACAGGGAGATAGGACGATAATGCCGGGAGTGGAGACGGGGCTCCCAAGGGGGGAGGGCTGTCTCGTGGATGCAGCCACACGGGGACCTGCACGGAGGGGGACGGGAAAGAAACCCTCAGGCTTCCCCCTTCTTCCCGCCCTTGGCTCCTGTCCCGTCTCATCGGCCGAACTCAGCTGGAAGCCAGAGTCCAAGGAATTGACTGGCTCCTTCATACCTGCCCCGGGGGGCGCAGGGCAAGGTGGAGGGGACGGACCTGGAGAGGTCGAGGAGCCAGTGGCACAGCCACTGTGGGCGTCTCTGTCCCAGGGCTTGAGCCGAGCCTGGGAGCGGGGCTCAGGGTGACGGGCCTGGGTGTCAGGTGGCCTGGTGTGGGACAAGAGTATGCAGTCACCTGCGGGCAGCCTTTCCCGGTGGGCCCGGGCGTTCCTAGTGTCCTTCATTCTCCTGGTTGCGTCTATCTGAATTTTCTAGTCTTTCTTCACTTACGATCTATACAGTGAAAAAGAAAGTATATCAGAGCACGTAAGTGAGGATGACGCCATGGGCAGGAGAACATTGGCCAGGTTCCAATAAGTCAGGTCTGCTCTGTGGAGTGAGGTGAACCCCGGATAAATCAGGCCGAGTCCATAACAAAGTGAATCGTTTGCACATTTCAGTACCTTGAGCAGTCCTGTCTCGCCACTTCTCTGTGACTTGCCCCCCGGGGGATCTCACCTCATCACAACGTCAGGCACAGTGGCCGAGAAGGTTGGACGGACGAGCAGGGCCTCCAGGAGGGGAAGGCGGCTGGTGTGGATCCAAACTGGCGACAATAATAATGTGAAAATGAGCGGCTGGGCTATTCCGAGCTTTTGCTCTATGCCAGGCATGGTTCCTAAATACTCCTCGGGGCTCGACTGCTTCACCCCAGGGGCCACCCTCTGAAGCGGCTCTTACTTGCCGTTTTACAGAGAGGGACATCGGAGACGCGTGGGGGAGCCAGGCTGTAAGTGGCGGGGCCGCGGCTGGACTCAGGCCACATGGCCCCCGTGCCTGTGCCCTCCTCTGCCACGGAGCAGACCGCGGATCTGCTGCGGGGGCGCGTGCCCGGCTCTCCGTGGGGGCTTTTGCGGTCTCTGCGTCCCCGACGGGGACTTAGGTTCACGCGTAATGAGTCGTGTACTCTGTGGAACTTGCCTCCAGAATTCTTGGAAATGTGTACAGCTTTCTGTCTTCCTTCCAAGTTCTGAAAGTTCAGCTAATGGGGAATGGAAAACCCTGCAACCCCAGAGAAAGTAGGTAGTTGTTGCCGTCTTGCCTTCCTGACAAAGGCTCCTGGACTTTGTAACGTGTCACCTGGGTGTCAAACAGCACACGTCAAACCCCAGGGGCCTCAGCCAAATCGAGCAGTCCGGGAATGAAGTCCAGGGAGAGAAGGAAAGGTGCAAACGTGAAAGCTGGCGGGTGCCGGCGTGCGGATCAGCCGGGGTCGGCCGGCAGGAGTCGGGGTGGCCGACGGGCACCGACCGAACGCTGGGGTCTGTGCTGAGCTCTCACTAGATAGACTCTCCCCTTCATCTGTCCACAGGCAGAAGCAGTAGACAAATACCGTGCCGTGTCCCCAGGGTGCTGAAGGTGAAACCCCGAGGCTCAGAGAAGCCGAGTGAGTCACTTAAGGCCACACAGCTGGGGGCATCCGTCAGGGTGGTCGAGGTGTTGCTGTCGCAGCAACCACCCCCCAGATCTCAGTGGCTTCAAAAGACGAAGGTGTAATTATGCTCCTGCTGTATGCACACTGTGGGCTGCTGGGGCCCCCGAGGTCACTCGGGGACCCAGCCGCCATCTTGGAATGTGCTGGGAGCCGTGACAGAGGGAATGGGCTCTGAGGGGTCTCTCCGGGGTCTGAGGACAGAAATTAAGTAGTCTGACCCGGAAGTGTTACAGTCATGGCTCACTGGCTGGAACCAGCTGTGTGGTCCCGGAAGGGCCATCCTGCCACGTGCTCAGAAGCCTGGAAGGAAGAGCTGGGAGATGGCAGACGTTGCCGTGTGGCACCAGCTGCCACTAGTGTTAGTGGGGGGTGGGTGGAGTCGGAGCCCCCTCGGTCTGACTCTGGGTCGCTGTGTGCCTTCTAGGAAAGTGGGCTCCCGGCAGCCACCTTCTGCATCCCCGGGGACCCCCTCAGTCCCTTCTGCCATGGACATGACCAGATCATCCCATGAGTCTCCAGGGCAACGAGCCTGTCCCCCTGCACTCGTGGGTACAAGCATCAGCCCACGGGGCCTCGGCTCTGAATGGCGTTGATCTCACTGGCCGTCGCCATCGCCATCGCATCAAGCCATTGAATGCACAACTTCCTCTTGAGGATGAGAAGGACGGTTCCCCAGGGAGTGAATTCCGAACTCAGCCCGCGGATTAGTGAGGTTCAGGCCTGGTTTCTGCAACAGAAAAGGACCCAGCAGGACAGCCGCTCATGTGACCGGAGGCCTGGCTGTCCCGTAGCGTGGGGACGGTCTGGGCCGGCCAGACACCTGTGTGCCGCAAGCTCGTGCAAGGGTCCAGGTCCCCTCAGCCGTGTTCCTGGCCGTCCCCCGCCCCCCCCCCCCCCGAGGAGGGTGGTGCCCTTGCCCACGGGCTGGAAGCTGACCCGGAGCACCACTTGAGTGCTCCAGCCCGGACAAGGAGGAGCAGAACGGACAGCAAGCCATGCCTCATCAGAGGTGACTGGGGTCCCACGCCCCCCCTGGCGAGAACACCGAGCTGAACGGGAGGCAGAGCAGTGGCGGCCACGTATCCCATGGACACCTGCGGGAGCCCTTCTGTCGCTGCAAGGAAGGAGCGAGGCCACCTCTTCCTGGCCACCTCCACCCGCTTCTCCTCAGGGCCTCTCTGACACTGGTCTCGTCTGCCGGGGTTTCCATCCGGCTTGCTGCCTGGCGAGACATCCCCCGTCCTCTGCGCTGCCCTCCGCCGAGTATCCGTCCGTGTGGGCTGCTGCAACACAGCGGCACAGACCGGGGGGCTCAGACCACAGACGTGTATTCCCTCATGCCTCCCGAGGCTGGGCGTCCGGGATCGAAGCACCTGCAGAGGCCGTTCCTGCTGAGGACTCTCATCCTGGCCTGCAGAGGGCCGTCTCCTGCCCGTGTCCTCACACGGTGGAGAGAGAGTGATCTCCCTCTTCCTCTTCTAGTCCCATCATGAGGGTCCCACCCCATGACCTCGTCTAACCCCCCTCCTCACCTCCCCGAGGTCCCACCTGCAGACACCATCCCCGTGGGGGCTAGGATGTCAGCGCGTGAAGTGGGGGAGCACGGTTCAAGCCATAGCAGTGAGACTCCACAAACCTCTTGCTGTCCGGGTCCGAACCCCGTCCAGCCCCACTGCCCACGGAGCCCCGTCTCTGCCAGGATCCTACAAACGCACCACACGGCTCTATTGTTCATTGCAGATTACTTGCTATTTACATGATTGATTACATGGGCCAGGGAGAGGGATGGGAGCCAGCAGCCCCGGGGACCAAATTCCACCCTGCTTGATGAATAAGCCTCCGTTTCCAGCGCGGGCCCGGAGCAGCAGATGTATATAGGAATGCAAATCTGTTTGAAGCCAGTGACTGGATCCTCGGCAGCTCCAAATATCCCCAAGGCTTCCCAGCCCCTTCCAACGTCCCACTGCCAAATTAAACACATGCGTCCACTTGGTGGCTGTGCACCCAGACGTCGGAGGGCAGGAACAGAAGAGAAGCCGGCCTCGGCCCGCTCTCCCAGGACCGCCTCTCCCGGGCTGGCGGAGAAGCCCCGGGCTGTGTGAAATGCCAGTCATGGGCTCAGCATCCCCAAGATTTGCGAACCTATTTTGGGGAATAAATGGCTGCTTAGGAAGGTTCCCACCTCTCTGTATAAATGTGATTTCACACGCTACTCAAAACGCCCCAGGAACTTGCAGCCAAAAACGGGCGCTCACATGGGCCCCCTCGATGAACGGCCCCTTGTGCCCTGCCGTCGGGCAGCCTGCGAAAACCACTTCTTGTCCCTCCGGGAGCCCACCGACCAGATCCGTTTCCCAGAGCCGCACTGAGCCCACGGTCTCCCGGACACCTTCCTACCCCTGCTGATGCCGTCCAGGTCACCGCGAGCACTGCCTGGCTGTTCCCGAGTCCCTTCCCATTTAAACCCTGCTCTGCCTCCCCAGCCCAGCCCAAACGCTGCCTCCTCCTGGAGGCCCCCCCCCCCGCCCCGCCCCGTTCTCATCTCTTGTCAGCGTCTCACCTTGTCTTTGCTGTCCTGTCCAGACCAGGCTGCTTGACCGATGCTCTCCGAACATTTCGGAGGGGTGGCCCGTGCAGACCGGGCCTTACAGAACGACCGTGGACTCCAGGCCTAGCTCATCGTTAGCTGCGTCACCCTGGGAAGGTCATACAGCCTCTCTCGTGCCTCAGTTCCCCCACCGGTAAGAGGGTGAGGCACTGAGGCCTGGTGCCTGTGTGACAGCTCACGGGTATGCCGTGGCCCCTGCTCGTGCTTCCCCACCTTCCTCCGGCCTGGGAGGAGGGCCCCACGGAAGAACGTGGTGGAGGAGGGGGCGGGAGGGCTTTGGGGCTTGGGGCCCAGGCCTCGTGGGGTTTGCAGTCAGGTTAAGGACTTGTGATGTTAACCAGGGAACCTGGCAGGGATTTGGGCCAAGGACTGGCACCCTCAGAACTGCATTTGGGAAGGTGGGTGGGAGGGGCTCTCTAACCTGCCGCTCGCAGGGCTGAGGTGAGTGCAGAGCACAGCCCTGAACGCGGAGCGCCTGGCGTGGGCCCCTCCCAGATCCACTGGTCCCCGAGCTCCGGCTCTCCTCCCGACACAGCCCGACCCTCCTCACACGTGTGCTGTGCGTGCAGGGAACAGAAGCCTGGCCCCCCGAGTGGCCAGGGAGGAACGGGGCTGGCCACCAGCCAGAAGCAGTGCCAGGCTCCTTCTGGAACATTCCTTGGCAGAGCAAAGCGTGTGATGTTCGTGGCACACGTAAGACAGGGCCCTGACGCTCACTGGGTACGCGCCCAGGAGCCTGGGGTGTCTCTGGACTTGGCAATACCAGCACTTCTGAGACCTGCGGCTCCGGCGGGGTCCCTGGCTGCTCAACGCGGAGAGGCTGTGTGGCCTGGGGTGCGTCAGTCGAGCTCTCTCGGCTTCCCTGTTCGGCTCTCCTCAAGGCAGGGCCTGTGATGAGGATTGGAGTGAAGGGTTATTTGGGGGGCGGGAGCAGGGGGCAGGGTGTGGGGTAAGACCCGAGCGAGGGGGCCAGAACAGCTACGTTGTCAGGCCAGGTACCCTTGTGGATCACTGGAGCTTTACCCCCCTGAGAAAACCCTGGAAGGCAGAGCAGAGCGCAGAGCACACACCTCCGAGGTGTCCGGAGCAGTGTTCCCGTCATCACTGGCGGGGCCGCCCCTGTGGGATGTTCGTCCCTCACCCCTGCAGCCTTCCCCGCCCCCCCTCCCCCCACCCACCCCCCGGCCCAGCACCAGAGCCAGCTCGGGGGCATCGACTCCCCGGTCCGCAGGCGGCTGCTGGTCCCGGGGCCGAGAGCGTGGAAGGGGCCGGGGTGAGGGCCAGGAGGGGAGCGCCCGGAGGATGTGCCACACGCGGAGTGGACTGGGATTGGTCTCGGGATTGGAGTGAGAGTAAATGCGAGACTATGTCAGGTGCCAGCGAGATGCTCCACGCTGAGCGGAGACTCGGCAGGTGTGAGCTCTTGCTTGTTTTCCGGAGGTGCTGGCCTGTCAGGGGGTGACTGTCCCTTCCTTGGCAGGTGCGGGGAGAGGGCGCTCAGGCTGCTCCCCACTGGGTCACTGGGGTGACGTCTGCACACGCTATCCTCTTGGGTTTCCAGTGACCCTGTCGCCGTCCCTGCCAGGGCTGGGCCCTGCACCTCTGACTTCTAGACACGCTTCCTACAGGGTCGCCTTGTACTGACCTCACCTCGGCGGTCTCCTGCCGGGCCCCTGACTGCCCACGGGGTTACCTCCGCGTGCAGCAATGTCTTGTCCTTCTTTCTGGCCACCTGGCGAAACCGAGCTCAGAAGCTGATGGTCTAGGCGGTCACTCCCCTTGCCTCCCAGCGGTGGGGATGTGGACACGGGACCTGCACTCTGCTGGCCAGACCGACCCTTGCCTGGCTTTAAGTTGGGAGCTCGTGTCCCTGAGGAGCAGGGACTGTCGCTGGTCATCTCTGATGGGGTGGCTGGGACCCCAGAACAGGTGGGTTCTGGGACACATTGCCCAGATGGTCCTCAAGAAAGGACTCAGCCCCCCAGGGGCTGAGAGGACGTGCAGTGGACACACTCTCTCTGGGGTTCCTATAGCGGGAGGGATGGGTCTTGACCAGTGTCACATCCCGGGTTTGTGTGGCAGCTGTATGACAGGTCTCACAGGGTGTGAGGCCCAGCCCCACCCCGGCGTGGGACAACTCTGAGCTCCCCGGGGCGGTGGCCTTTGTCGGGACTGCCCCAGCCGAGCTCCTCCTCTGCCCCGTCCTGCTTTCTGCTCCTCCCCCGGGTCCGGCCCTGGTAGTGGGAGGCTGTCTGGTGCCCGCTTTGGGAAGCCTCAAAAGGGGTTCAGCCACGTCTGATGCAGCAGTGATGGTGGGCGGGGCTCAGCGGGTGGGCACTGCGATGGGCGTTATGGGTTCTGTCTGCTCCAGGGGAGTCACGGGAGGAAGGGCCCAGGCTCCTGCCAGCTTGTGGCTCTGCGTCCCCGAGGACGTCGGAGTGCTCTGCATTCCGCGAGCAGACGGGAAGGAGAACATGGCCAGACGGCGTGTGTGTCTTCTCCAACTGGGTCCTTACGCCCCTTCTGCTCACATTGTCTAGCCGAGGACCAGCCAACGGGTCCCCTGCTCCTGCCTGCTTGCCGGGCGGGCTGAGAAGTGGGGCTCCTGGCTGAGCAGTGACTGTAGCCACCCTTGCCAGGCCCGGCTTGATCATAGAGCAGGAACCCCAAGGAAAGGGACCCTGTCTGGCAGGATATACCCCCCACCCCGGGTATTATTTATGGAGAGGGTGCTCAATACAGATCTGTTGAATGTGTAAAGGAAGGAATAAAGGAACGAATGAGAGAAAGCCACAGACTCAGCTACGTCCAGGGGGATATTTCCAGGTGGCTCTGGCTTTTTGGAAAGCATTCTCAGCGTGGTTCTCCAGTCAAAAAGGAAAAGAAAAAAAAGCATTGGCTGGATAGAGATGCCATTTTTCTCTAAGACAGTGGAAGGAAGCGTTTTGACTGTTGTCCAGGATATCCGGAGCGGGGCGGACGGACCCCTTTCCCCAGCCGGGCCTCATTCCCAAAGGCCGTGTGTTTATCTGGAAGGGGTCTGTTCCTGCCGGAGGACAGGTGTTCTGAGTGCAGCCGACGAGCCGCGGTTGGAGGCCCGGGTCCTGCCCTGGCTCGGCTGCCTGGAAATGGATGGCTTTTCTCGTCTCTCTGGTGGGAACTGGGAGTTTCCCAGCAAAAGGTAACACAGCCTGTGGAATATGATTTCCTGAGCAGCACTGGATTTCCCCCCATATTAGTCACCGCAGAATGTGTGTTATTTTAACTCTTAGAGTTGGACTCGGGTCCCAGTCCACTCTGAAGAGAGACTGGAAAATCGCCAGTGGGGCCAGCGGCTGGGGGCTTGGGAAGGAGTGCCTGTCTTCTCCTCTTGGAGACGACACGGCGCTCCCCGGAGGCACCAACGAGGCTGGTCCAGGGCCAGGACCTGGGGACTTCTCGGAAGCGGGCTCCAAGCCCTGGGTCCCTTGGGGGCCAGGGGGCCGTGGAGTAGAGGGGGGTGGTGCCCACTGAAGGTTAGGAGGTCTCATTCGACGACCACCGGTTCCGCGCGAGGCGCAGACAGCGCCCTGGGGGCGGGGATAAGTCGGCAACTGAGCTGCAAATGGAAGGGGGACACCACACGCGTTACAAGCTCACAAGAAGTGCCGATACACTGTTCGTGGAACGGGTGGGTCCCCACGGATGTGTGTGGTTTTCCAGATGCTGCAACGAGGGTGCTGCAGGCATTAGGATCTGCGAGAGCAAGGGCCCGGAGGCTGGAAAGGGCAGGTGTCCTCGTGGAACTGGGACTGTCTCCCTGGGGCCCCCCAGCGTAGCCCACGACATCCGGCCAAGTCACTGGCTGCACGGGTGGCGGGGGGGGGGGGGGGGACCAGACATCTGCTCAACAGCAGCGGTGCGTGCTGGGAAAAGTCAGTGAACTTGAAAGTCCCCTCCCCCCCTTACCTGCAGGAGAACGTGGGCAAGATCCGGGAAGGCAGAAGGCACCTGGGGGGACAGGGGGGCTGTCGGAGGTGATCACATCATGGCTTCCAGGGTCCCCCTGTCCTCTGAGCCCCCATCCTGTTGGTGGGGATCCTGGGGGAGGCTATGAGCAAATGTCCCCCTATAGGCACCTGTCCCTTGGTATCTGGGAAAATCTTGTTGGCAGGTGCCAGGTGTTAGAGTGAGGGCACTGGAGCCAAACTGCCTGGGTTCAAATCCTGCTCTGTGATTTCCTAGCTGCCTGTCCTTGAACTGGCCCCCCCCGCCCGAACCTCAGCCAATAGCATCCACCTGAATTAGGAGGGTCACAGAGGAGACATAGAAACGCCAGGCACATTTGAGTCGTGCTGTTAAGCGGTTACCTTTGACTAGCTGACACTTTGGGATCCCCAGGTGCCTGGCCTCCTCTTTCTCTGCACCGTCCCCCCTCCAGTTCTGTCTCCTTCTGTGTCCCTCAGCCGGCCTCAGGAGTCTGCTCTGTTTAAACTTCTTCTCCCAGAGGAGTTGGTGACAACATTAAGTGTTCCTGCCATTCGACGCGGTCACCTGAATCCCCGTTCCCTGGTCAGAGCACGGGCGAAGTCAGGGGGAGGGGCTCAGCTGGCCTCATGCCTGCGGCATGAATTGTTACGCAGTTTCCAAGACCCAGCTCAAAAGCCCCCTCCTCCAGGAAGTCCTCTAGAACTCCGCTGAGCAGCCGGTAACTGCCTGTCCATCCCCACCGCTGCCCACCGCCACGCTCTGGGCACCGGTGTGCAATGCCCCTGGGGTTCAGTCGCAGGCAGGCTCAGCCTCCCACACTCTGCTGCCTGGTTAAAATGCCGGTCAAAGGAGGGACCGCAGACCCCAGCTCTCTGTACAGCCTGGGCCAGCGGAGTCCGGAGTCCGGAGTCCGGATTAAAACAACTAACACACATTGAAGGGAAAGCCTGGGTACGCCAGAGAGCCGCGGGGACATCCGACATGGCGGGCCCAGATGAGCTGGCTCCCGATCTCTGGCCGCTCTGCTGTGCTGTGCGCCCCCCCGCCTCCCCGCCACACCTCCTTAGAGACCCTGCTTCTATCTCGCGCCTTCTGCCTCCTTGCTCGTCCTTGCTGTTATTTTCCTTGTCACTCTGTCCCTTTTCTTCCATGGGAAAGGCCTGGGCACGTGTGATACGCAGGCCAAGTGGTTCCCACGATGTAACCCCGATACACTCCGGGGCCGCCTGTGGTTCAGTCTTGGCCTGAGACGGGTCCCCAGGAAGCTGCACAGAGTCGTCCAGAGAAAGGATCTCTAACTTTTATTTCAGGGGCCAGCTGTTTCTTGAAAGGGGCGGACAGTAAATGTTTTGGGGTTCGCAGGCCGGGCAGGTTTGTGGCCGGTCTCTGTCAAACTACTGAAGCCGGCCATTGTGATGCAAAGCAGCCAGGGACATGACTGTGTTCCGATAAAACTTTATTCGCAGACGCAGACGGTAGGCTGCGCGTGGCTGTAGCTTGCTGGCCGCCGCTTCGTGGATGGCGTTTAGGTCCGTCCCACGGCTGTCGGTCCGTCCTCAGTAGCAGCACGTCCCATAACATGCTCCCTCCCGTCCCGAGTCCTCCTGGACGTCGCTCGCGGGTGAGACCCCCACGCGCTCCGCCGAGCCCTCGCCAGTGTGGTTTCCTTCTCCGCCTCCCTCTGGCCCCTTCCTCCCGGCCCCTTCCACGCAAACGGGCTCGTCTCTCCAGCCGGGTTCTCGCCTCTGCCGAGTGCCTCGCCCTCTCCCTGTCTGTCTCCCGCACGCAGGCCTGGAGAGCGGCCTTGGCACAGGAGAGGGTGGCGAGGTGGGCCACCTGTTAGCACAGCTTGTCCTTGGCACAGTTCACTGACCCGTTGACTCCCCTCCACCGTCTGTGACTTGGGATGATGGCTGTCGTCCTATAAAACAGTCAGGGGAGCAGACTGACCCAAAGGTGGGGCTGGGATGCAAGCTGGCAGCTCCCGCTCCTGGGGCACCCTTGCCCAGACCAGGCCCAGAGGGCCCCTCCTGCCCCGGGGCCCCAGCTCCTTTCCTCTTGGCCACCTTGTGCAGACACGGCTCCGTTTCCCGCGTCCTCTCGGGGAATCTGCCTCTGGGCCGAAGAAGGGGCGCCAGTGACTGTCGAGGCCCCGAGCCTTCCTGGGACCCCCACTGTTACCTCACCTGGGACCCCTCCCCCGCAGCAGCCTGGCCGAAAGAGGGGGTCTGGCAGGCCCCTCGGCACGTCCTAGGTCCTCTGCAAAGTGCTGCGTACTTAGACCGTGAACCGCCCTGCGTCTGTGCTCGCCGTGTGCGGGCCCTGTGCCCGAGTGTCCTGTGCAGCCACACTGTCGTCCCTGCCTTAGGGATAAGGGCCGGGGCTCAGACCTGCTCAGTAACCTTCTCAACGTTATAGAACCGGGTCCAAACTCACACCCCGGCTCCACCGCCCACACTGCCTTTAGTTACTCGACTGGGTTGGATGGCGTCCCCCAAACTCGTGTCCTTCCCGGAGACGCGACCTTCTTCGGAGAAGGGACCATCGCACATGTGATTAGGTCGGGTGAAGTCATTCCGGAGAACACGGGCCCTTAATCCAATGTGACTGGTGTCCTTGTAAGAAGAGGAAAGACACACAGAGGGGAGACGTCTCGTCCGAGGGGCGGCAGAGGCAGAGGCCGAGCGATGTGTCTACAAGCCAAGGAACACCAAGGATTGCCGGAAGCCGAGAGAACAGCATGGAATGAGTCCTTCCCTGGAGCCCTCAGAGGGACTCCTGGGTGTGGGTCCCCAGCCCTCCTGTGTCTCACGCCCCCACTTCGGGCTGTGTCATCGCGGCAGCCCTGGGAAACGGGTACTGTCACCGAGACACGTGACACAGCTGGCCCCTGGTCAGTCCAGCCTCCGGTGGGGACATTCAGCAGCTCAGCCTCCAGGGTTGAAACCTTGAAGACTCTGGCGGAGACCAAAGAGATGGGAAGAGCCCGGAGGGCCAGCCCGAGGGCCAGCGGGGGTGGGTTCCTCCCCAGATATTTGCAGGCTGCGGTTTCCCGAAGGGTCTGGAGACTGCTGCCGCCCCAGGGCTGGGGGTCTGTCTGGGACCAGCGCGGAGCTCCTCTCAGGGCCCCTGAGGGTCAGCCAAGACAGACGGCGTGGCCCACACTCCAGGTCCCCTGCTGTGTCACTCTGGAGCCAGCTTGGGTCAGTGACAGTGGTCCCGGGGAGGCGGTGGCGGTGGCGGTGGGGGTGGGGCATCGTCAGCCTCTCCTGGCGGGTCCCACGGTTGGTCTTGAGACCCACGAGGGCAAGGAGGGTAGGAAGGAAAGACAGAAGTCAGGTGAGAGGCGGACATGGGAGAGGGAGCAGGTGGGGGTGCGGAGAGAGGCAGACGGGAGAGAGATCGAGAAGGAGGTCGGGACAGATGGGCAGATATCTGGACAAGTCACAGATATCAATAAGGAGGTAGAGAGGCAGAAAGACAGAGTTCTTCACGGTAGGGGAGGGGGCGGGGCAGACAGGAAGGGGCAGAACAAAGAAGGAGGAGATGGGTGGAGAGGGGCGAGGGAGGGAGGGTCCGCAGAGACCGCAGCAAACTGCCTCTGCAGATCGCCTCAGCTGTGTGCCTAGCATCCTTCACCACACCGACGACCCCGGTGGGGCCCGCGTCGTGCCTGCGGCAGAAAGTGCCCTCGAGCCCAGCCCTGGGTGTGCGGGGTGGGGTGCAACCAGCACTGGGACGAATGCATTTAACTGGAAAGGGGAGAGGCCCTCCCACTCCCCTGCGGTCACAGCTGCCGTCTCTGCCACGAGCCCCTGCACGACTGCCGAGAGATGCCTTGGACAACAGGCGGCAGGGAGAAGGGCATGTCAGAGTCGCCGGTTCCCCTTACCCCAGGGCTTATGGGATTGGAAAAGGACGTCAGCCCGAGGGGCTTCCACAGGGCGGGGGATGGGCTTTACGTCGACACACAGGGGACCCGGAGGGAGTGTCACTGTCGGTGAAGCCTTGGCTGGTTGCAAATGGCAGGAAGCCCAGCTCAGCCCGGCTGAGTTGAAAAGCAGTGTTTGTTCAGTTACCTGAGAAGTCCAGGGGTAGGTCGGCTTCAGGTGCTGCTGGATCCAGGCGTTGCGGTGTGATCAGCAAGCTGCCCCTCTCTCCTTCCCTCACCTCTGCTCTCGTCTGGGAGAACTTTGTCAGCACGCAGTCTGTCCAAAGTGATGCCTGGCAACTCTGTGTTTCCCACTAGCTCAGCAATCCTCCAGCCCTCCCACCCCCCACCCCCCGCCCCGCTTCTCAAGCTTGACCCCCTCTGGGGTGCCCCGAGTTCACTGCCGCTGTGACACAGGGCTACCCTGGAGCTGGGGCCGGGCCCATCCTACCTCATGGCCGAGAGTTGGGAAGGGTCCTCGCGGGAAAAGCATTGAGTCAGACAGAGAATACGAGAAGTCACTGCCACTGGGGCTGGGAGCCTCCTTGTGCTGGTCCAGCTGTGCTGAAGGCTGAAATACTGACAGAGTTCAGGGCCATGGCCTCGAGTCTTCTGAGCGCTCCCCCTCGCGCCATCCGGGACACCCTGACCCTGGAGTTTGGTTGCAGTGCCTGGAAAGTAAGGGTCTCCGGGAGGCCAGTGTTTGCACCATGGTGGTGTTGAGTGTTTGGAACATCGCTCTAGAATACAGAGACCGTCAGAACCCCGGGGCCGGGACTGAGCCGGGGAGCAAAAGCAGGCAAGGTGCATGGACAGGTCCCGTGTGCCTGCCAAGCAGGCCGGTGCGGATGCCCGGCTCTGAGGAGCCAGAGTCACAGTGGAGCTGCGTCCCGTCAGCGGTGACGAGAGCGGGCGCCGATCACCAAGCGCTCCCCTTGCGCCAGGTCCCGGATTGCGCGCTCCGTGCGACCATGTGGTCCTCACCACGCCTTTGGCTCTGGCTTACGTTCTAGGGCCACCGAAGACGCCCAGGAGGGGGGTGTCCATCCTGACACAAAGGGCTGGGGGCTCCTGATGGCACGCGTCTTTCGACGTGGTTTCCGGGGACGAGGCTGAGGTGGAGGGCGGGGGCTCTGCCAGGTCAGGTGCAGTCTTCTATCTCCCCCTCATCCTCTCGCTCCTCCCCCCAGCGAGGACCTTCCAGAACATTCGTTGTCCCTGATGCACGGGGGACTGACAAGAGCCTCCCCGCGATGCCCAGCGTCTCCCTCAGGAGGCTGGACTAGGGCTGGGAAGAGCCCCCGGGACCCCGTCGGTACCGTTACGGTGACCGTCCGCGCCCTGGTCTGCTAATCCTCTCATCGTGTTATTTCTGTTATTTTCCGTGGATTGTTTTCCTCTTCATTATGGGTTATATTTTCCTGATTCTTTGCAAACTGGAAAACTTTGGATGGGATGCCACATATTATGTACCTTACCTCCCGGGTGACAGATACTTTTGTATCCTGCCAGTATTGTTGATCTTTGTTCTGGGACGTAGTTAAGCCACTTGGAAGCAGCTCGACGGTTCAGTTGTTGCATGGTTAGAAGTAACCAGTTGCAGGGGCGCCTGGGTGGCTCAGTCGGTTGAGCGTCCGACTTCGGCTCAGGTCACGGTCTCGCGGTCCGTGAGTTCGAGCCCCGCGTCGGGCTCTGTGCTGACAGCTCGGAGCCTGGAGCCTGTTTCCGATTCTGTGTCTCCCTCTCTCTCTGCCCCTCCCCCGTTCATGCTCTGTGTCTCTCTGTCTCAAAAATAAATAAACGTTAAAAAAAAAATTTTAGGGGCGCCTGGGTGGCTCAGTCGGTTGAGCATCCGACTTCGGCTCAGGTCACGATCTCGCGGCCCGTGGGTTCGAGCCCCGTGTCGGGCTCTGGGCTGACGGCTCAGAGCCTGGAGCCCGTTTCCGGTTCTGTGTCTCCCTCTCTCTCTGCCCCTCCCCCGTTCATGCTCTGTCTCTCTCTGTCCCAAAAATAAATAAACGTTGAAAAAAAATTTTTTTTTTTTTAAATTTTAAAAAGAAGTAACCAATTGCAATAATCCTCTGAGCATCTCGGGGGTACACAGTCTGGGCTAGGATTTTTTTTTTTTTTTTCGTGAGTGGGAATGTAGGCAACTCACTCCTGTTTGGAGACTGTACTACGCATGTGATTCTGAGCTAAGTCGTGTTTAGGTCCAGAAACTGACACCTGTGATAGGTGTCTTTTGACACTGGACTCCTGATTTGGAGGTAACGCCTTTCATGGTCAACGAGTGAACCAAATCACGGCCACCTTTCTCCCTGCTTGCGATGGGCCACGTGCCACATACTGTCACTGAACCAGCAACCATTGCGTCTGCGGTGTGTAGGCTACACAGCCTAGGGCTCGATTTCTCCCTTGAGGTGTAGACGGGGAGGTCGGCCCGTGCCGTGGGACAGGCGTGGAGGATCGTGGCCGTGTCGGTGACGCCGCATATCAGGCGTTCATCGTGCTCGAAAGCATTTTCCTCCAGAACCCTATTTGGATCTCACAGGGGCCTTTGTTTCTTTTCTACGTCAGCAACTTCTTTTCCTCTCCACCACTCACGATTTAATTCAATCCCCACCACCTCCCTACGCAGCCGGCACTCTTACAACTGCCGTTTGCCCTTTGAGAAAGCGGGGTCGGGGATGGGACCCTTGCCCGAGGCGGTGCCCGGGGCCCAGGACGGAGGCGAGACGTGAGTGTGCCCTGACACCAGGGCCCCGTCTGTCCTCCAACACCCATCTTGCCTCTTTTCAAAGTGAGGCACAAGGAAGACGGCCGCCAGGAAGCCAGGAGAGGTGGGGAGAGCCTCTGCCCAGCCACACGTCCATTGAATGCAGCATTGTGAAAGATCGCTTGGCAAAGGATGAGCAATAAATTAAATTACTCCGAGCACACACTCGGCGTTGTCTCGGAGAAGCAGAGCGTTTGCCTGTGCAAGCAGGGCTCAGTTGTAAACCACAAGGAGACTCCACTCCCTGGGGACTAGGCCCAGGAGCCCCCCCACCACGGTCCCGGGGCCACCTCCCAGTCTCTGCGTTCTCCCTGCTCCCCGCCGGTGATGGTGGCCCCCAGCCCTGGTTCTGGGGTAGGGGGAGGCCCGGTTCAGACGACACTCTGCCCAGAAACCACAAGTTTATGAATCCCAGAAGTTTCGCTCGCTCAGGTCAGGCGCAGAGCTTGGCTGACGTTAGCGAAGACATTTTTCTCTGTCAGGCAACAGAACGCAGCACAGGGACGCCAGCTGCGAGGCCTCAGAGCCCAGGTCTCTAATTAAAACAGTGGAAAATTAGATATCTTCATGAATTCATCACTGCCGCCACTGGCCGTCCGAGGAGAGGCTTCGGGGGGCCGCCCCTGCCTTGTTTGTATGCCGGCGGGGTCCCTTTGTCGGCCCGCGTGTGTGTGCACGTGTGTGTGAGTGTGTGTGTGTGTGTGTGCGTGTGCCAGTGTCAGTGTGTCGGTGAGCGTGTCTCGGGGAGTGTGTCGGTGTGTGTGAATCTCCGTCAGTGAGAGAGAGAGTGTGTGTGTGTGTGTGTGCTCGCACGCCCGTGTTTTCTCCTCCTCGTGTTCTACCTTTTCTGCTTCTTTCCTTTTCTGGAGTCTAGTCGACTCAACCAAGAGGAGAGAATCTCGTCCGACGGTGACTTTCGTCAGCTCTCTGAGCTTGAAGATGCGTCGCTGCTCACAGTGATCTTATGCTCCGTCTGATCCAGTCCTCCCCCTCGCCAGGCGGAGTGGTGCTATCTATTCTATTGGTTTTACAGAAGAGGAAACTGAGGCTAGGTGAACTCGGCTGCCTGGTCCAGGGGACCCAGCCTGGTGCTCAGCGGGGGCTTGGACCCCAGCTTGCTCCCCGCCTCTGCCAGGTTCCACCTCTGCACAGACCCGGCCCCTGTCGGCGTCCAGCCCTGTGCCAGGAGGTCCGAGGCACAGACGTGGTGTAGCTGCGATGCGCACCGTTTATCGTGCGTTGCAAGTGAACAGCACAGGTTAGGTTGCGTGAATATCCTCATTTTACACAGAAGGACTGGACACTTGAATATTGGAGCAGGCAGTGTGGACCAGATACCAGCTCTTGACCCTCCCAGTTTCCTGCACCCGGATCTCTATGCCTGATTTGCCTCAAGTCCCCAAGCCCACTCTGCCCCACGTGTCTGCAGACCCTGAGTGCTGAGGTCTGATGTCCCCGGCAGCATCAAAGCCCGAGCTCCCCGGGTCAGCCGTAGTCACTCCGAGGTGTGATCTGTGATTTCACAAGGGCTTACGGTTTGACAGGGAACAGTCAGCAGTACACAAATCGAGGTGTGATATGACACGAGCTAGAGACACACAATGAAGAAGTGGAAATCAGGGTGGGGGCTGCTGAAGAATGGGGGTGCCGATTTGTAGAGGGCGGTCAGGGAAGCTTTGGAGGAGGCATTGACTGGTGTATAGATGTGAAGGAAGGGAGTGAAGGAGCCATGAGGAGAAATGGGGTGAGAATATTCCAGGCAGACAGAAGAGAAGGGGGAAATGGTGGCTCTTACCATCACCAGAATTACCATGCGCACAATCACCAGGATCATCACCATTCCAATTCCAATTCCAATTCCAATTCATTTAGTCTGGGGTAGGATACAGGGGCATTTTTTAAAGCCCTCCAGTTGATTCTAAAGTACAGCACCAGGGGTGGGAGTTGCCACCCTAAGCTAAAACACCTTATGGGCAAAATTTTGTGTTAAAATTCCATACTCACAAAAACTCTGCGGGGTTGATTTTCTTATCCATCCTGTTATAGATGGGAAGACAGATTTAGAGAGAATAAGGGGCTTGAGTGAGACCGCCAGCCCACCAGTTGTGTGGTGTCCGTGTGACCTAGGTGCTCACCCTCAGCCATTGTTCCCTGTGGCCACTGAGTCAGAGGGACCTTCAGAGCATCAGCACATAATAGGCCCCCAGGGAATACCTGTGGACGGTTTGAAGCTTGTTTCCAAGCCAGGGCCCCCGACTCCCAGCCCAGGACACTTGTAGTTCCCATCCTTGCCCCAGATTTGTATGCTGCCTTTGAAGAAGAGAGCCAGCCATGAGAGGCCAAAAAATAGATCAAGGCGATCATCTCACCGTAGCCGTTAATGCTGTTGTCTCTCGCATCACTGAACCCCACTTGGCGCAATATTCTAAGAAGCATCTGTACATCTATTGATTTGCAACGACCATATGAGAGGGTTGCCAGTCATCTCCCTGCATTTTCAGAGGAGCAAGCCTAAGGCACAGAAAGAGTTAGAAACTTGCCTAAGTCACACGGCGCGTGAGCGACAGAGCCAAGATCAGGATCACACATAAACTTTGACCTGTTGGGAACCCAGCCCCATCCTTCCATCCCTTCCCTCCTGCCAGCTTTTTGAGGGAAAGCGTGGCCTTGGAACCAAGGGCTCCAGGTCTAAGCAGCAGTGAGCTTTGGCAAGAACTTCTCTGAACCTCAGTTTCCTGGTCCGTAAATGGGGGTGGGGGGTGATTTGGTGCTTCCTCTGCTGATCTCACAGGGTCATCACGGAACTACGGCAGAAGGGACGTGGCCACATTTTGTAAACCTCCGAGCCCTGTGCACATGCCACTCATGTGAACTTGGCCAACCTTCCTGGCCCCACGTGACTTTAGCCCATCAGCTCCCCAGGCGTCACTGCTGCCTCCGCTGGAGGAGGCCCCTGACCAACGCTGAGTCTTTAGATGCCCTCTTGGTTCCGGCTTATGCTCATGCAGAGGGCAGCCCGGGTTCCACGCCCCACGTGCTTCCCCACCCACGGCCACCACTTGCTGCCGGGCTGGATGGCGGGCCGGGCTGGGGACGGAGGTTGGAGGGAGAACGGTGACGGTCCACAGTCTGAACCTCAGGGACACGCTGAAAATGCACGTCCTGCAGCCCGGCTTAAGAGACGCCATGAGGAACCTGTGTTAGCAAAGCCCCCTGGGCCGTTGTGCAGCCAGCAGATTGGAGATTGATTTTGTGTTTGATCATCCAGGAAGCCCGTGGGGGCCCCCACGCTGCGGCGTGCCTCGAGTTCCGGCTGGCGGAGCTCCAGAGCCGCCGTACCCGGGATCGCGCCTGGACGCTGCACACCGTGGGTCAGTCTCGTGGTGTCTGTGTCAGTAACAGTAGTGGTGATGCGTTCTGACCGCTCGCCACAAGGTAGTCACAGAGGTGTGCTGCTGGTGACCCCCCAACAGTCGGTTCTCTGCAGGGGAGGGGGAGACATGACTTGGGCGCCTGCCGGCTTCCGTGGCGTGAACGTCCTCGCTGTGGCTGACTGCAAGCCGCCGGTGCGACATCCCGGGACAGGGAGTCAGGAAGCGGCATGCAGGCGCTCGTCGTGACCACGTGTTTCCACGGCGATTCGACACCCGGAAACAAGAGCAGGGATGATTGTGAAAATGCAGTAACGTAATTCGGGAATGACGAGCTTCGAATATGCGTTGCCTTTATTCCTAACCTGACGTATTTAGCTTTAACTTGCACGTAACTTAAGTTTTGATAACGGGAAAGATTTGAAGTTGATGAAAGTGTAACAGTGCTTGCGAGCTGGCACGAGTTGGTCCCAGTTCTCCGCTGGGTCGCTGCCGCGCGGATCCCCATGTGACCGATGAGGGCCGCGAAGCACAGAGAAGTTAAGTGACCCGTCCAGGGTCACAGGCGGGCCGGGGTTCAACCCCGCTAGTCTGGCTGCTGCGGGTAATCATCCGATACGCTAGTCTGCTGGGGTTACTTGAGGGATCGACGCCTGTAATGTGCTCAGATGGACAGCTCACACCTACTGTGTGCTCGGTCAGTGTGGCTGCTGTTAGCGCCGTTCCTGTGAATACAAGCCGATGGTCCATAAGTGCATCACACCCGGCTTCTGTCCCGACGAACCCTCCGGGTGTGGGCCGTGGCTCCCCCCACCCCCCAGCCAACTTTGGGAAGCAGGCACATCGGGTAATCTTGCATTCACAAATGGGGAGCCGTGGGAGCCCCTGCCTTGCCAGGCCACGAAATAAGGCAGCTCCAGAGGGGCAGTCCTGCCCTGGCACGGTCCACACTTGGCACCACCCACGCCTGGAAACGCTGCTTGGCGTGCGGGCCAGGTGAACTGGGCTGGTGCGTGTGGGGAGCAGGTAGCGTCTCGGGGCAGCGCGGCCGACCCAAAGCCAGCCCCGCAGGCCTCCCTGCCAGGTCGGCGTGGGCGTCAGGAAGCCTGTGGCCCGGTCAGCGCGGGCTGTCATTGTCCCACGAGGTGAAAGCATCCCCGCGATGCCGCCCTGTGGCGCCCTTACCTCTCAGCCCTTCCTTTGAACTCTGACAGTAATCCCACATGCACACGGGGCTGCCAAGCCAGCGTGTCTGATGTCCTTTCCGGCTTTTGTAATGTCATTTCCCGTTGGGGATGGGGAGATGCGTTACTGGTGGAGGAGTGTTGCTTTTGGGCATAAAATTCCTGAGCTACATAGGAAAGCAGCAGGAGCGGACCTTCTGATTCAGGTGTTGTGGGCAGTTCAAAGTGTTGCGCTTGGCCGTTTCTTTCCTCCCCCTCCCCCTCCTTTTCCATCTCCCTTGGCCACTCGGGGGGATTATCCGTTCAGCAAATGTGGCCGTGGAACTAGAAGCCCCAAGGGGCGGGCCAGCTTCTTTAGGAAGTGCTCGGTTCCTGGTCAAGTGATCGTAAGTGATTTCACTCGAAAAGCAAAAGCAAAAGGACGCTGAGAAATCATAGCGGCAAAGCCCTTAAATCTCCGCCACGAATGGCAGCATATACGATGAATCTGATAGGACTAGTATAATCAATATGGAACAGGATCACAGAACAGTATAACACACACAGGTGGCAAAGGGCAGGGCTCAGCCAACATTTTTGCAAAGGGCAGATCGTAAATATTTAGACTCTGCAAACTGTACTGTCTCTGTTGGATTACTCAACATTGCTGGGGAAGCAGGAAAGCAGCCGCGGACAATACATTTAAGAATGGGTGTGGTTGTGTTCCAATTAAACTTCACCCGCTCTCATGAAAAATCCCCTGCTTTCGGTAGTGTGAGCATGACGCGGCATGTGGCTGCAGGCCACAGGCCAGATCTGGCTCACGAGCCCCGGTTTGCCCACCACTGGCTCTGAGCCCCGGTTTAGGAGTCAGGCGAGTTAAACTGGAACCCTGGCTTCACCGCGTGCTGTCACGAGTGAGCGCGCTGCGAAGCTGTTCCGCCTCTGGAGCCTCGGTTGTGCCATCCGTAAATTGGAGATAGGACGGCGGGCGACGCACTGGGTCGTGGAGAAGTTAGACGGTGGGTGCGAGATGCTGGGCGCAGTGCCAGGCAGGGGGAGAGAGTGCGTTCGTGGGTGCGGCCCTGGTTGAGGATGGTGATGATGGTGGTACTGAGGAGGAGGAAGGAGATGATTACGGCGAGGAGGAGGGTGATGAGGAGGAGGAGAGGAGGGGAGGGGAGGAGGGCAAGGAGGGGCTGGGCGACGATGGGGAAGAGTGCTGGGTCTCCACGGGACAAGAGGGCTAGAACTCTAGACTCCGCCTTGCTGCTGACCCGGTGGCCTGGGCAGACCCTGGCTGGCCCTGACCCAGCTTCGGTGTCGTGAGGCGTCCACCCGTGGGCGGCTCTGCGGGCTCAGGTGAGACCTCGTGCCTTCACGCGTCCCTTCAGAAGCTCTGGAGGGTGTGCCCTGAGTGCTGTGACGTAAAGCAGGGCAGGCGGGGACGGCCGCATAGGCTCGTCACCCTCCTCAGACCCTCCCTCTCAGAACAAAGTCCGACCCGGCTGTGGTCACCGCAGTGCCCGCACAAAAGGGGTGTCCACATCCTGGCCCCCAGAGCCTGCACACATGCCCTGATTTGGAAGTGGGCTTCCGCACAGATGTGATTCCGGATCTCGGGGTGAGATCGCCCCGGACGTGGGGTGTGCCCTGCGTCCGGGGACTCGTGTGCTTATGAGACACAGAAGAGGGGAGGCACGGACCCGGGGGAGGCCGTGCGAGGGCGACGGCCGGAGGGACACGGCCGTGAGCAGAGGCTGGGAGAGGCAGGAAGGACCCCCCTCCCGGGGAGCCTTGATTCAGGACCCCCTGCCTCAGGAGCTGTAAGAGAATAAATGCCTGCGGCTTAAGCCGCCAGTTTGTGGCCATCGGTGGCGGCAGCCAGGGGACACCGACCCTGTCACTGAGCACGGCGTGGCTGCAGAGACAGCGCTGCCTACGTCCTCCCTTGGGGCCAGTCCTGCCTCCAGCGTGACGCTTCCTCGTGTCCCTTGCGGAAATGCCGTTATCTCCTGATAAGTGGAAATATGTTTTCGGTGGAGATCGTGCAGGGCCGAAGTCGTTCGCGAGGCTCAGTGTCCGGCCTCGGCTCCTGGGTCAAAGCTGGTGCGGAAAGTTCGGACTGATGCGTGGGCCAGTGAGTTCAGCCGAGAGTGTGCTGAGTCAAGGAGTGGCTTCTGTGTGTGTGTGTGTGTGTGTGTGTGTGTGTGTGTGTGTGTGTGAGTGTGTGCGCACACCTACATGTTTATTATTTTTTTTGGCTAGGGACCAAAGCTCTGCTTTAAAAAGTTATAAAGCTACGTACTGCATTATAAAATACGAGATAACACTTGAGATTATAATCGATTCACTTCCCACCTCCTATCTTTTTGTTCTGTTTGTTTGTTCACGTTTTGAGTTGGGTTTCCCGGGCTTTGTCATTCAGTCCATTTTGGCCAACAAATTCTTACCAAGTGTGCCCCGGGGGCCTGGGGGAAGCCCATCTGACCTCCCCACTTGGGAGAATTAACCTCTCCTACTGTGCTTGGCTCCCTCACGTGAAAAGGGAGCTCGTACAGGGGCTCCTGGTTGCACTGACGGTAAAGCGGGAGCCGTTCCTCAGGGATGCTGGGCCGGGCTCGCCCCGCGGGCGCCTCACGTGCGCCCAGTCCCGGGGTGGGCTTTAGGACGAGGATGCCCCCCCTTACGGTAACGACACCTTGGTGTTTTCACACGTGTGTGTGCTGAAAGCAGTCGTCCCCCAGTGTTGCTGGGAGTGGAAGCATGTCTGCTTAGGTTTTAGATGAGATATGTACCCCCCGAGCACCAGAGGACCCCCCCGCTGCAGTGCCCTCGGACAAAATGAACAAAATCCAAGCTCACCTTTGATGAAAAGGACGGTAACCTGAAGGCCACTCGGCCCAAGGTCAGACTGGGGAATGGCCTGCTCGTGGCCGATGTTTCAGCCCGGCAGAGGGGTCGGGCCAGGAGAGGACACAGGGGAAGGGACCCGCGCCCCATTTCCCTCCTCCCTAGCCCGGGAATGGTCACCTGCAGAAAGGGGGCGAGGCTCCTGACGGCGGACCAGGACTCAGCTTTATCAGACTCAGCTTTGGCGTTAGACCCATCTGGCTTTGGATTTGGCCCCCTGCTTGAGGCGGTCATTTAGAAGCTCCTGTGAGCCCTGGCGTCTGCCTTTCTGCAAAGGGTCTAACGAGGAGAGCCTCACGGGGCTGCTGGAGGGACCGGAGGAGACGAGGTTCAGAGAGCAGTGAGACCCCGCCCCTTACCCTAACGCACTGTCCGACACTTGCCGGTGCCATAGTGAGGTCTCCGTCAGGGGAGGCATTCAAGCAGTTATGCAGGCACGGGCACGAAGGAGAGTGCTGAGGACCTCGAGTTCCCCTCCTCCTACAGCCTCTCTCGCACCATCAGCCACTGTTGAGCCGTGGCTCCTTGGTGGACTGAGCCCAGCTGTGCACGGGTGCCAGCCTTTTCCAGCCCCTGCTTGGTCTACAATGACAGTGACGCCAGGGCAGAGGCCACAGCCCGCGTCTCACTCTGCAGCCGCGTCTACACAGCGTTCACTACTAGCCCCGGGACAAGCAAGTTCGTTTTAGAACGCCTCATTTTATTTGGGTCACTTTAAACTCTCCGGGCTTGCCTGGCCTAGCCCTGTCCTCTCTCCCACGTGTGGCGGCATCTGTGGTGGCTCCCTGGAGGAGAGGCTGTCGGCCTCGGCCGCCTCCCAGCGACACCCCCTCCGATCCAAGTTTGGAGACTGCCTTTCGCTACCAAATGATAACAGCTTCCTCCGTCCTTTATTCAAGGCCCGCACCATGGCAGCCAATCAGAGCATGAGATAATCAGCAAGACCGGTTCCCAAAGCAGTGAAACTTGACCTCTGAGTCACTCTGGTTTTGATTCACGTGCAAGTTCTCTTAGGTTTTGTGAAATTATGAAAATAGCTCCTGGGTCACCAGCGAAATGTGCTCAGAGTGATGGAGAGGCAGCTCCGTGCCAGGCCGGCCGAGGCCCAGGGGATGCAGGCTGAATGCGCTAATGCCCTGCTCGTGTACGCGAAGGCCGGCGGGGGGGGGGGGGGGGCGGGGGGGGGAATTCCTGGTCCTGGGGGTGAGCGGGGAGGGGGCTGTGCATAGCAGCCAGCATTTTACTTAACAAGTTGCTGAGGGAAGAAATCCAAGACCCGTAGGAGGACCCGCAAGGGACCGTTGGGCAGGAAGGCACAGGGGGTGGAGTTTGAATTGGATCTTGAAAACGGAGGTGGAGTTCATATGGGGAAGGGTATTTCAGACAGAGGGAACAGCACGTGCAAAGGCCAGAGGACTGGCAGGGTGTGGAGGGCTGGCGGCTGGGGAGAGAGCCACAGGTGGGTGGGAATTCGAAGACACGTGATCCGGTGACTCATGTCGACGCACCCAGGGGTCTCCGGCAGAGACTTTTGCCAAAGCTGTTGGCTCTGAGTACGAAAGCCCCAGAAGGTGTGGCTCCAGGTACAGCCGTGGTCGTGTGAGTGAGTCCCAGTTACAGAAACTCTGACTCTTTAAACGGCGTAATTAGAAAGTCCCTTCTGGCCGTTCCTCTGTCTCAGGGGAGAGATCACCCACTGACTTTGGTGGGAGCTCCATTCTTGTGGCTGTAAATACTGGGGCTTCCTGGGTACCCCCCACCCCCGCTAAGAAGCCAAGGTTCGATAGAGGAATGTATGTGGAAAAAGGAGGATATGGGACCTCCCGTGGAAGTGTCCCGGGTGGGTTTTCTGGGACAGAGGTCGCGTGCAGGCGTGCACCTGGGGTCAGCACCTGGGGAGGGGTGCAGGATATGGGGCAGGCAGCGGGAGGGGTGAGCTGAGATGCCCTGTAGAGCTGTCCTTGTCCCCGGAGGGGCTGTGACTCAGGGGGAACCTGGGCCCTTTAGCTGAGGGGCACGGCTCTCCCCAGCGTGCAGGGGAAGGACCACATGGATGAGTCCCGAATGCAGGCGGCCCCACGGCATCTGAGTCCGGAGCCGAGATCTGACCACCGGGCAGAGGGGCTGACCAGCACCAGGTTCTCACCACCCTGCGCTCCGGGGCCGCGACACATCCTGTGCCGGCCGGCAAGCTGCGTGGCCGGTCGCGTTGGCATCAGGCGGCCAGCGGCGGTCAGAGGAGCCGAGGTCTGAGAGGGCGCCCTTGAGTCGGGGTGAGGGGGTGGACCACGGGCCCCCTCCGAGGGCAGCTGCGGCGTGGGGGGTGTTGGACGCTTGCCGCTCCGTACAGCCTTCCCGACTTTCTCGGCTGACCCTACAAACGGCAAAGCCGCTACTTTTACAAGCTGGTCGCATTCAGGACCTCTGGTAAAGAGACCACTAACTTTTGTTTGTATGTGAAAGACTTAATTCCAGTTAGTTAACACACAATGTTATACTAGATTCAGGTATGCAGTATAGTGAGCCATCATTTCCGTGTAACAGGTGCGCCCCTGAATCCCCATCAGCCATTTCACCACCACCCCCACCTTCCCTCTGGTCACCATCAGTGTGTTCTCTAGAGTTAACTCTAGAGGCTCTAGAACTAGGAGTCTCTTTCTTGATGTCCCTCTCTCTCTCTCTCTCTCTCTCTCTCTCCCTTTGCTCATCTGTTTCTGAAATTCCACATATGAGTGAAATCATACGGTATTTGTCTTTCTGTCACTATTTCACTTAGGAGAACACTAGCTCCATCCACGTTGTTGCAAATGGCAAGACTTCATGCTTTTTTATTGCTGAGTAATATTCCCTTGTATGTGTACGGGCACCTTCTTTATCCATTCGTCTATCCACGGACATTTGGGTTGCTTCCATAGCTTGGCCATTGTACATAATGCTGCTATAAATATTAGGGTGCGTGTGCCCCTTCGAATCTGTATTTTTGTGTCCTTTGGGTAAACACCTACTAGTGCAATTGCTGGGTCGTAGGGTAGTTCTACTTTTAGCTTTTTGAGGAACCTCCACACTGCTTTCCAGAGCGGCTGCACCAGTGTGCACTCCCACCAGCAGTGCAAGAGGGTTCCCTTTTCTCCACATCCTCGTCAACTCTTGTTGTTTCGGGTGTTGTTGATTTTAGCCGTTCTGACAGGTGTGAGGAGGTGAGATCTCACTGTGGTTTCGATTTGCATTTCCTCGATGATGAGTGATGTTGAGCATCTTTTCATGTGTCTGTTGGCCATCTGGATGTCTTCTTTGGAGAAGTGTCTGTTCATGTCTTCCGCCCATTTCTTAACTGGATGATTTGTTTTTTGGGTGTTGAGTTTGAGAAGTTCTTTATAGATGTTGGATACTAACCCTTTGTCAGACAGGTCATGTGCAAACATCTTCTCCTATGCCATAGGTTGTCTTTTAGGTTTGTCGATTGTTTCCTTTGCTCTCCAGAAACTTTGTATTTTGATGTAGTCCCAATGGTTCATTTGGCTTTTGTTTCCCTTGCCTCAGGGGACGTATCTAGAAAGAAGTTGTTACAACCAATAAAGAGGTTGTTGCCTGCGTTCTCCTCTAGGATTTTGATGGTTTCCTGTCTCACATTGAGGTCTTTCATCCATTTTGAGTTTATTTTTGTGTATGGTGTAAGAAAGTGGTCTGGGTTCATTCTGCTGTCCAGTTTTCCCAGCACCGCTTGCTGAAGAGACAGTCTTTTTCCCATTGGATGTTCTTTCCTGCTTTGCCGAAGATGAGTTGACCATATAATTAGGGGTTCAGTCCTGGGTTCTCTAGTCTGTTCCATGGATCGATGTGTCTGTTTTTGTGCCAGGACCACACTGTCTTGATGATGACAGCTTTGTGATATAACTTGAAGTCCAGAATTGATGCCTCCAGTCTTGTTTTTCCTTTTCAAGATTTTTTTTTTCTTCTTCCTGTTGGCTGTCGGTTTTCTTGCTGATTGTTTTCTATTTCAAGTTGGCTATTTGGGGACAGTCAGCTCATTCTTATGTCAACACTGTGTGCCCCCCCCCCCCACCCCCGGGAATTGGCCACACCTGGAAAGCCACGACATGTGTCCAGTCCCGTATCTGAGGCCCGTGTGGCAAAGACAGTGGTGCCCACCAGCCAGTTGACCCCACGCGCCCCCTGGGCCCCCCCAGTTGTTAGGAGGGTCCCCGTCACCGGGGACGACCAGTTCCGGCCATTGAAGCGGCAGCACGTGCAGGCAGACAGTGAAAGGCCCTGAGATACTTAACTTCTTTTGCCGGTGTCTGCTGCTCGAACACCTTGCAGCTACTGGACAGTGGTGTTACCAAGAACTTGGGCTCCTGCGGGACCACGGGGAGCACGGCACCTGCTGACCCTCACTGGACATGATCGTGAGAGAGAAATAAACCTTTGCTGTGTTAAGCCTCGGGGACTTGGGGGTTTCGTTTGTTCCCAAAGCATAGTCTGGTCCCTCTGGACCAATACAGGAATTGATGTCAGAGGGGGGTGTTGGTATCACAACGGCTCAAACATGCAGCGTGAGCTCAGCGGTCAGACAGCAGAGATGGGGAAGAACACCCGGTGCGGGAAACGTGGGACCAACAGCGTGCGGTGCTAACGCGGCTTGCGTAATGAGCGTGCGTCTTCGGAGGAGGGTAGGAGCCCAGCACAAACCTGGACGCTGCCATCGACCTCGCTTGGCAAAATCCGACAAAAAAAGAGACAAGCTCAAGAACACATCTCCTCTGCCCCCAAATCGGATGCGAACCAAAGATCTGGCCCCGTTGAGAAGCCAGATTCCGCTCAACCCGGCAACAGAAAAAGCCAGGCTGGAAGAGCTCTGAGAGACAGAGATCCGGGAAGACCTTATAAACTGATTTTTGGCTAAGTTTTCTCGAGGCCGAGTGCAGACTAATGGTGCGGTGGCCTGTAAATCCTTTTGGTCGGGTGGAATGACTCATGACAGAGATTAATGGTGAGACCTTCCCGAAGGAGCCCGGCAAGTTCCAGAAAGAGAATGATGCACAGAAATATGTCCTTGTGAGCACTGTGTCTCAGAATGCGCAGTGGGCACGTTTACCGCCTCATGAGGCCAGTGGCCATCAGCTAGACAAGAAGCCTCCTGACTTTTGAGGGGGGTTTTACTGCCACTGGAAAGCTTGGTCCCCCACCGCCGACAGGCGGAAGGTGGCCAAGAAGTGGTCGGTACAGCCTCTGAAGAGGGCACATCCCCAGTGTCCACCTCAGGGGACCCAGGAGCATGAAGGGCAAGGAAGAACTTTCCAGGGGCTGTGGACAAGAGACGAGGGCCAGGGAGCCCCAGTCAGGGTGCGTCTTCTACCCCAGGGAAGCGTCTTCCTGGACCCACCTGGACTCGAGAAGTGCTCTAGGCTCCTTCCTCTTTGCGAGTGGGAACGTTGACCGGTGTGTGTCCTGCCCTCTCTCCCGCCGCCCCACCTCTGCGCACCAAAGGTGCCTAGAGAGCAAATAGCACCCCAATTCCGACGCTCCGCCACGAACCTCCACATCGAGTGTGCCCTGCAGGCCAGCACGCGTCCCCAGACATCCCGGGCTTCTTGCCGGGGTAGGTTCCTGGCGGGACTTCCAGGCGTCTTGCTCGGAGAGGGGCCCAGGGTGGTGTTGTCAAGGGACGGACGAAGCAGCAGAGACGGTGACTCTCGCTGTTACAGCTGCCGTTGCCGTGTAACAAATGACCCCAACACGCGGGGATTTGGAACGATCACTGATTACCGCCCTGTCTCCCTCCCTCGTGGGTCTGGGTCGGGAATTCAGAAGAGACATGGCAAGCTTGCTCTGTCTCTGCTCCGTGATGTCTGGGGCTCGTTGGAAAGACGTGAGCAGCTGGCTTGCTCCCTGGCTCCCTCTCCACTTGGCCACACCGGGGCTTCCAGGGGCCACGGAAGGGGACTTGGTCCTCTTAAAGTCCAGGTCCGGAGCCGGCCTAGTATCACCGCCGCTGTGCTCGGTCAGTCGAGGCCGTCGGAAGCCCACCCAGACTCCAGTGGGAAATGCCAAACCGCCCTGCATGCTCAGCGCCCTTCGGCCTCTGGAGAGGTTGCTGTGTGTGACGAGCAGCCTCAGTGTTGGGGCAGCCAGTCCTGCCCTGCTGCTGCCGGCCCTGGGCCGCATCTGGGTCTGCTCCACGGTCTTCTCTTTTCAGGCTCCGGGCGGCTACAAAAAGGAATGTCGCCCTGACGCATGCTACGGCGTGGCTGGAAATAGCGTGCTAGGTGACAGAAGCTGGCCCCAGCAGGTCCCACGTCGTATGGTCCCATGTCTATGAAATATCCCGATTAGGTGGGCGCCTAGAGATAGATAGACGTGCAGTCGTGGCTGCTGAGGGTGGAGAGTTTTCTTCGAGGGGATGGAATGTTCTAGAAGTGACCGTGATAATGGCTAGCTGTGTGACCTCGGGCAAGCTCCTTCGCCTCTCTGAGCCCCGGCTGCTGCCTCTGGAAAAACGGGGTGCAAATCGCACCTGGATTACAAGTGCTGTTTACGCAGATTGACTACAGTCATCGGTCGGTGCTCTGAGCGGCTGTGGCCCCCAGGGAGCCTGGCCGTGCTCCTGGGGCCTGTGTGTTCTGTGGGGGAGAGAATGGAGTCCGAAGGAGCACGGTGATTCTCACGGGGCCCCTGAGGCCGCCCTCGCCGTCCCTCCCTTCCACATTCCGGCCGCCAGCCGACGTGGGCCTGGCTGGTTGGACCGTCCCCGGGGCCCAGGTCAGGCCCAGCCGCGGGGCCTGCTGTCTTTGTCGTATGGATGCTGGCTCTTCAGCAGGCCTGCATTGTGGTCTGGAGAAGTACATGGCATGCTGATTACTTAATCCTAAAACAACGAGAATTTTCTCTTTTTTAAGGGGCAATGACAGGAAGCTGGCAACGTCGCAGAACTGGCCACACGCATCCCGGGCTCCTTTCCGGGGGTGGAGGGAGATGTGGCCTGTGACGCAGGGCTGGACGGGGGGCGGGGGGGGGGGGGCTGGGCTTGGTCTTCTCCCGGCTTTTCCTCCCGCGGGCTCAGGGCTCCACTCTGGGGACCCTCCTGCACTGAGCCGTCTGGTCCCCGCGGCCTGGGGGGACACTGGGGGCCCAAGGAAGGGGCCAGCCTTCAGATGGAGAGGCCGCCGTTGGCCAGCCCTCAGCGGGCAGGCCATTTGGGTTTGCCTTCAGGGGTCCCCGAAGGGTGAGGGCTCACAGAAAGGACACTGGCCGCCCCACGCAGTGTGTCCCCAGGAGGCGGGGATCTTTTTCCCTGGACTTGGGTTCCGTCACCCATTTGAGCATTCTCCCCTGGGACAAAGATTCACGCCAAGGAGCCCCTGCGAAGCCCCGGGGGGGGGGTTGCTGGGTGAGCAGACACAGCCCTCGTGGGGTGCAGCGTGGGGTGCGGGGTGGGGGGCAGTGCTGGCTGACCCCGGTGGGGGTGACAGCCTCAAGGAGAAGGAACGGAGCTCTGAGATGAGACGTTGCAGCAGGCTCTGTCCAACGCGGACTGCCACTGCAGTGGGGCGCACGGTGTCCCCCAAAGTGTACGTCCCCTGGCCCCAGAGCCTGTGAATGTGCCTCGACTTGAAAACGGGGTGTCTGCAGATGGCGGGGAGAGTAAGGATCGAGATCAGTCCGTCCTGAATCTGATCGAGGAGAGTGTCCTCGTAAGGAGAAGAAGAAGGCTCTGAGTCCCCGGCCCAGAGGACAGAGGCAGAGGCAGAGGATGCCTGGGGCCACCTGAGCTGGAAGAGGCAGAAGGACGCCCCCACCAGGCCCCCACCGGAGCCTGGCTCTGCCCACAGCCGGTCTTACGGGGGAGAGATTCCTGTGGGTTCAAGCCCCCAGGACCCTCATATGCGACCCAGAGGAGGAAATCTGTCCCACTCTGACCTGGTGTAAACGTGGCCATGGGGTCTGTGCCAATGTCGCCGTGGCTGCTGGTGGTGGCCGCCCACCTGCCCCGGGCCGTGGGGAGGCACCTGCGGGCTGGCTTCCCTCCCTTCTCCCCGGGAGTCCCTCCGGCCTTGGGAAGCTGAGGGAAGCCTCAGCCGGCAACAGCTACCTTGCCCCTCGGGGCCACCTCAGGCCCCCAGAGACAGAGCCCACTGCCCACACCCTCACCTCCTCACCCCTCCACGGTGCTTCCTGGAATCACTTCCTGGATAAAGTCCTCATCCTGTGCTCTGCTCTGGGGCAGCCCAGACATGACCATGAGCACCAATACCAGCTCTGTGGCTGCAGGAGCACCTGCTGAACACCTACTGCATACCAGGCCCAGCAGGGGCAGTGCGGAGCGCCTACTGCATACCGGGCCCCGCAGGGGCAGTGCAGAGCGCCTACTGCATACCGGGCCCTGCAGGGGCAGTGCGGAGCGCCTACTGCATACCGGGCCCCACAGGGGCAGTGCGGAGCACCTACTGCATACCGGGCCCCGCAGGGGCAGTGCGGAGCGCCTACTGCATACGGGCCCAGCAGGGGCAGTGCCAGCAGCACGGACTCCCCCTGCTCTGCGTTCAGAGGCGCCACGACCCCACTCTGAAGCCAGCGTGGTGGGACTTACACAGGAAGTACCTGCCGGCCCGGGGAGCAGGCTGCTGAGCATTTATCAGCACAGCACCCCAGCCAGAGGGGGAGGCCCCACCCTCCCGGCGCCCCTGCTCGTGCTGGGGCTGGGACCATCCGGGCCCAGCCCCCAAACTCGCCTCCGGGCTCCCTCCCGATAAGCTGACTTGGGACAAGCTGGACCCACCCGGTGTTTGAGCCCCATCCCCTCACAAGGGTCAGAGATGACAGGGGATGACTGCAGTGTCTCGGGCAGCGGGCAGGGCCTCCAGCTCTGGCTGACCGCGTCTTGCAGCCACACGGTGACGGTGCAAGGAACCGGACACACGCTCTTCGTGGGGGGGGGGGGGGCGGTCCCTCCAGCCCTTCCTGGAGCCACCGGCCAGTCCCCTCCATCCCCTGCCCTGCCTGCCTGCCACCCCCACCCGCTGGGCCGGAGCACACCCCGTGTTCCCAGCACCTGCTCCCCACCGCGCTGAAATGTCACCTCTCTGCCACCCTCCTGACTAGGAGGTGCCTGCTGGGTACAGTGACCGCACTAATGAGAAGAAACAGTGGTGTCTGTGCGTGTGCGGTGGGCACAGCCTAGCTAACCCCCGGCTCCTGGAACCGTTACCAAAGGAAACGACAGTCCTGAAAAACTATATGGGGGTGGCGGCTCTCAACGTGCCCCCAGGAGGAGGGCTCCCACATGTGACCAGCTCATGCCCGCACAGACGACTGGGATTTAGCTTCCCAGACGGCCCTTCCCCTCATCGCCCGCTTTGTTTTCCATTCTAGCCAAGGCTGCTTTGCTTCTCTGGGCAAGTGGGAAACTGCTGGATCCCGCCCGCTGCACCGAGTCCCCAGCCCGCCGCACGAGGGAGACCCACGGTGCAGAGAACACAGGTGGCATGGGGCAAGGGCCTGAACCTCCCGCCCCTTTCTAAGTTCCTCGAGAAAACTGTGCGCAGGCACACAAGCTGGCCTCCTGTGAGCTCGGGGCCAGAGCTGCCGCTGGGCCCGGCTTCTGCCAGGAGGGCCGTCCTCGCTGCTCAGAAGGAGGATCCTGACCCCTCCCCGTCCCCAGGGCTGCCCCCAGTAGAAGCCAAGGCTGGCGCTCTCTCATCTTTCCGGGGCAGGAGACTGTGGCTCCGAGAGGGGAGGGAGTAACCTGCCCAGTCACCCAGCTAAGTGGAGATCTGAGGATTCAGTTGTGCACTGGGGCCACCGCCACGGTTCCTGAGGGCTCAGCCCTCGTCTGCATCGTTGGGTCCCTCCGGGATGGGTCTGGAGCCTCCGTCCCCGAGAGGACTGTCTGCGCGGACCCTGGTACTGGCCCTCTCCTGGGGCCGTCTTCCGCGCCTGCTGGCTCCCTACAGAGCAGCTGGGGGCCTTGTGGGCCCGGGCTGCCGTGCCTGCACAGAGATCTCGCGTCTTAGATGACCACATGCTCGGTGCTGATTGACAAACGAGCTGGGACCTGAGCAGCTCAAGCAGAGTAATGACACCAAGTGTTAGCTCAAGGGCCGGCGGGGCAGGCCAGATAAAAACAAAAGGCCCGGATGGCCTGGGGGGCGGCCTGCTGGGCCCCTGGGGCTCGGGTCTACATGCAGGACGGGGAATCAGTCACTCCTGAACGCTGCGTCCGGCCCGCACCGGCGAGCTGGGTGGTCCTGTGCTGGCCGCTCGTCAGCTCCCGCTTCTCTCCCCGTGTCCACCGGCCGCTGTGACAGTTCCCGCCCATCAGTCACTCGGCAGCTCAAGCAGTTACTGAGCCAGACGTCGCCCCGGGCTAGTGATAACGCCAAGGACAGCAGGGACAACAGTAATAGTAAAGTAGTAATAGTAACGGCAAGGACAAGTGGCATTCCTAATTCACTTAATCTTCGCCACAAATTTTTGAAATAGATACTGTTCATCAGCTTTTACAGATCAGAAGCCTGATGTAAAAGCCCACTAATACCCACTGCCACATAGTAAGTGTTGGAGGGGGGATTCCTTAACCCAGGAGCACATCTGTCTGGCTCTAGACCAGTGAGGGACCCTGGGTGGAAAGTACGGTGCTTGCCCTCCAGGCTTCTTGCTCTTAGAAAGAGACACAAAGAACAGTTTGCTTTCTCCTGCCGGGCATTGTGACAGCTGCAAGTGATAGCTGGAGCCATGGCAACCATTTTGTGACAGCGAGGAAGGGGCTGACGTGTTGAGGATGAGAGAGAGCAGCTAGAGGGAAGAACATGGGTTCTTGATGATGACGCTGAATTAACCATCCGCGCCTCCCAGTTTCTTTGCCTGCAAGGAAACATACGCTCCGTATTGTATGAACTGCCTCGGAGGGCGTTCCTGCTACTTAAGGCCAAACACCTCCTCTCTGACCGATGGACTAAAATGGGAAACGCCCTTCAGAGTGACCCTCTCTCAGGGGACCTTCCCGACAAATCTACGTGCACAGCAACAATCTGGGAGATCGGTCTTTTGGAGAACGCGGGTTTAGTGTTTCCAGCCTGCTTCCTTTCAGGCTTGAACAGAATGACCTCGGGAAAGGCCAAGCACGGCAGGGAGTGCCACTCTGGGTTGACCTTCTGGTCTGCTGGTCCTCATAGCTGCCACAGGCTGGCCCTCAGCACGTGTAGGGCCAGGCTGGGTTTCTGCTTGGGTTAGCGCCTTCGATGCTCACGTCCGTCCCGTGACAGAGGCATCATCCTTATTCCCCTTGTACGGGTGGAGAGACTGAGGTCCAGAGTGGGTACGTGTGTCTCCGAAAACACAGGAGGAACAGGTGAAGCCAGGGTTTGACTTCAGGTTTGGCACACCGTGTAACCTGGAGAGTGAGGGGAAGCGGGAGTGCTCGTCGGAGCCCGCGGGGTGCACATCGCTGTGGTCTTGGAGGCAGCCAGATGTGGCCCAGAAGTCTTGCCTCCGAAGATCCATCCCGTAGCGGGAAAAGTGCCAGCGTGCACGGATGTATTTACAAGGATATCTGTTTATGGCATCATATGGTGCAGGAGCAAAACACCAGACAAATAGGCCAGGCAGGCTGGGGACACACACAACACCGCTCGGTGGGCAGGGGGAGCCGTGGCCGTTCTGAGCACATGTGCCGATGGCACATCGGCAGCCCAGGGAGGAGGAGGGGGTGGGGGATCATCAGGGAGGCCCGTCCACGTGAGGAGGGAAAGGACCTGGCGTGCACAGTAATGTCTATGATTGAATCTCCCTTGGGAAAAACAGGGACGGAGTCTCCATTTGGGCGCACGCGGCTGCATTGGATCGTTCACGCATACGACAGGCATGGCGGGAAGCGGGCCACCCCACTTGCGCACCCAGAGCAGAAACACGCCAGGTGGGCCGGCGAGAGCATCACCCAATGCTCCTTTAACGAAACGCACCACTAGCCTTTAGGCAGACGGAGAAACCAAACACAGAACCGTGAGCCATTTCCTTGGGTGACTCCTACTAACGCCCCCTGAGCACACGTGGCGTATGTGTGGGGGGGGGGGGGCAGAACTAACTTGGCTCCCTGACCTCTCCCCACTCCCCACATCCACACCTTTGCGCTCCCCTCCTCTTGGCTGCGGGCACAACCTGCGACCTGCCTCTGACCCGTGGAATGTGGCACACGTGAGAGATTTTGCAGATGTAATCAGAGTTGTTCCTGAGCAGATTTTGAGTTGATCACGAGGGCAGTTATCTTGGGTGGGCCTGGGTTAATCAGGGCAGGGCCTATAAAAGAGAGGGTGAGACACCCCTTGACGTCGAAGACTCTCCCATTGGCCTTGAAGACGCAAAGCATCATGGGCTCTGCGGCTGCGAGAAAGAATTCAGAAGAAGAATTCTGCCGAAAACCCACGGAAACTCAGAAGGAAAGCCTTTCCGGTTGTGGCTCTGATGAGAACACAGCCAGGTCTCACGCTCAGTCTCACAAGCCTTGTGAGACCCCAGGCAGAGGACCCAGGGAAGCCGTGCCCAGACTCCTGACCCTCAGAAACTGTGAGATAGTAAATGTGTGTTGTTTGAAGCCACCAAGTTTGCGGGTAAATTGTTACACAGTAGTAGAAATGTAATGCAGAGCTCGTGGCTACCCGGTTGAAACAGTGAAAGGGTATGACACGCAAACCCAGCCCCGACCCCTGTCACCCCCCATCCTGCTGCGGTGCTGACGCCCCTCAAGGGACATCTTTCACGTGCAAGGGGGCCTCTTCGGTGGGGAGAGGGGTTTGTTTTCAAGTATATGTAAATGACTCCCCGCGTTGGCCTCCGTAGACTATGTAATCCGCCCTCTCTTAAACAAATCTTGCTTATTTTTACTTAACATCGCATCTTACAACCTTCTTTATTAGCCCCCCCAGACCTCCCGGATTCTCTTTCTCTGACGAAAACGGGTCTGAGCACATTTTCTCCTCCACTCTCTCTGGCCATGTGGACCAACCCTCCCCATTCTGGTTTCTGATGGGCGAGGGCTTGGCCGAGAGAACCACAGATAACTCGGTCTCTGAAAATGATTAGGTCAGCTAATGGATGCGAGAGCCTGTAAAATTCACGAGGCTGTCAAATCATTTCCAGACACGGGAGGGACGAGCAGCAGAAAGGCTGAGCGCCTCGGCGGAGGAGGAAGACGGAGCTTTATGGAGGCTGGAGACACAGGGGGCGGGTGTCCCCACTGCGCCTCGGGGGCACTTCGGCGATTTGAATGTATTTTACTGGATTCTTTTTTTTTTTTTTCATCATAAAAGGACTATGTGATTCTTCGCTAAGCCCGGTGACCCAGAGGTAGATACGTGAAAAGATGGGCTAGGAATTTGCCTACAGGGAGACTGCCCCACGCTGTGAGTTCGGGAACAGAGAGGCAGCGTTCCTCGTGGCCACCCCAAACGAGACCGCCGCCTCAGGGTCTTGAAGGAGGGCGAGTTAGATGAGGCGGAGCACGCCCGCGTGTTGGAATACCAGGCAGCTGTCAGGGACGAAACCGAGGTCAGATGCGGGCGGGTGTGGCGAAATAACGTACAGCAACCAGAGTGAACAATTCCGAACCACAGGCGGCAGCATCGATGAGTCTTACCGCCGTGATGTTGGGCAAAAGGAGCCACACGCGGCGTGATCCCCTTTATACGAAGGCGTAAAAGCAAGCAGAGCAAGCCCACGCTGTCGGAAGTTGGGGCCGCGATAGCCCCTTGGTGGGGGGGGTGGGTGTTGCAGAGAGGGAGAGTTTCCGGGGGCCGGTCACGTCTGTTTGTCGGTCCGGGCGACGGTCACTCGGCTGTGTTCAGCTGTTAAAAACGGGTCCTGCTGTGTATCTATGATTTCTGCGCTCTTCTGCAGGTACGGTAGACTTCAGGTAGAGGTTCGGAACCTGATACCGCTTGTCACGACAATGTGGGACCGCGTTCAGAATTAAGGCGTCGCGCCTCGTTGCAGCATGACACGTTTGGAAATCCAGCAAAAACGGTTTTCGAATGACGGGAAGTCAAAAGTGAAGTACAGCTGACCTTTGAGCGCCCTAAGTCTCAACTGCGCGGGTGCCCTTTTACGTGGACTTGTCCCCCATACACACAGTCGAGTACCACACGGGTATCTTCTTTTCTTTGCGGTCTTCTCAATGGCATTTTCTTCTCTGTAGCTTTATGGTAAGAATACACCAGACAACACACAGTGCACAAAACACGAGTGAATCGACTGTTCACATTATCGATAAGGCTTCCAGTCAACAGCAGGCCGTTGGTCAGGTGTCGGGGGGGGCGGTCAAAAGTGACACACGAATTTCCGGCCGTTCGGGGAGGCCAGCGTCCCTCTCCCCTCGTCGTTCCGGGGTCAGCTGGAGCTTTGTCTTAAGCAGATGAAGCGGTTTCGGGAGGCCCGAGGGAGCTCATCAAAGGGGGGCTGCAGGATTGGCTGTTAAATGGCGTCACTCCCGTCAGCCGCCGGTAGAAAGAGAGGAAGCAGGATGCGGGCAGCTCCGGTCTCCCGGCAACGACCCCCGGCTCACACCTCATTGGCCAGAATGGGGTCACACGGCCACTTCTAGCCTCAAGAGAGCCTGAGAAGCCTCTCTTTTGCTGAGTTCTGTTTGTAGAGGAGACATTCAGAGAGGATCTTGCCCACGAATAGCAGGACTCACCCAAGAAGCCCGTGTTTGGGGGGTCACCGGGGACGAGGAAAGAGGACGCCTCCTGGTCGGAAGACTGGGACGCCCGGGGCCCGAGCCTGCCGTGGCTGAGCCCCCTGGCGCTTAGGGCTCCAGCATGGGCCTTCCAGGACTGCTGGGCCCCTCGGGCTCATTAGGAATTAAGGCCGGGATGGGCAGCACAGAAGGGGAGGAAGCGGAAGCTGCCCTTTCTCAAGCATGCTTCCCGCAGGAGAGGCAGCGTGCCTCTCACGGGCCACACACCATCTTGGGGCGTGAGGAAAGCACCCATTTCGCAGATGGGATGATGGGAGGTGAGCGTGTGGGTGTTCTACACCAGCACTGTGTGCTTGGCCTCCGTGCCTCTCACTGCCCTTCTGGGAAGCACAGACAAGGAGCGGAAGGCCGGGGGCGGGGGCGGGTCTCCGTGTGCTCAAAGTGGACGGCGTGCCCCCAACTGGCTCTTGCCGCCTGCCCCCCACCCCCCCACCGCCTCCGACAGCAGCTGACCGGCACGCTAGAAGACCCTGGAAGGAAGCTCTCCGTGTCCATCCACTGAGGCCACCCCCCAGCCCTGTGAGCCGTGGGACCCTGGGTTCCGTGCGGACGCGGAACTCCAAGTTTCCTGACACAGCCAGCCCTCAGGAGGTGTTCGGGGCGGGCCAGAGGGCTCCCCTCGGCTAACCTGGAGCTCTGGCTTTGCAGCAAGGGAGCCATACGTCTGCCAGGCCGCCCAAGGTCGGGGCTGTCACGGTGGCTTGGTGAGTGGACGCCCACCCGCGGGGCCCCCGCTGCCCACCACGGCCCTCCTGGATGACGGGGCCGGCTCCCGCAGCCCGGCCGGCAGCAGGTACATGCCGGCCTGTGGTCTGGACGCTCCCTGCTGATGAGAAAGCCCAGAAAAGCCGATCATCTGGCTTCATTATCTCCACGCCTTTTCCAAAGGACCTGAGTTTTCAGCGGCGTCCCGCCCCGGCCCCTCGTGGGTCCATGCGGAGTATACAAAGAAGACAGCTCTTTCTGGCGTGATGTATGGGCCCCCAGCGAGGGGGGCCATCTATCTCCACAAGACCCTGCTGCCCGGGCCAGGTATTGCTGGGGTCACGGCCCTGGGAAGGTCGCCAGAGGTCAGATAAGGATGATGTTGAGTCTGTCAGTGATTCCTCCGCTGGCCAGACCCCGCATGATGGTGCTCTGCTTGGGGTATTAGTGAGATCTGTCATGGGGTCAGTGAGGGAGGGGAGGGGCATGCTGGCTGAGGTCACGGGGTCACTTTGCCTTGGTGACAGAGTACCTCCTGGCGGATGGGTTGCCCCATCGCTCCCGCTAAGCTGCATTGGGTCTAGCATCCCCTGTGGAACCCAGCCCTGAGGCAGTACAGTGCCCAGCCCGTAGTAGATGCTCAGTGAACATCACACACGAATGAATTAACTTCTATGTGACCTTGAGGTGGGGCCCATGAATTATCTTGGGGCCTAGCCTCACCCCACGTCTTTGGTCAGAATACTCTGACTTCCCTTTGGGAGAAATTATTTCTTCCAATAAATAAAGTTCTGTACCATCATGACGCCCCACCCTCCCCAAGCCGTGGGGTGGACCTGTAACTCATGCTGCGGCGGCCGGCCCTTTCCCCACCGGGAGGCTGTCCTGGGCACAGAGGGAGGAGATCACCAACGATGGCCAGAGTGGCCCATCCCCACAGAGATACCAGGGAGGTGTTTCTTGGCTGAGGGATGAAAGAAAGAAGTCCCTGTCCTGTCTGGAGTGGGGGGCACAGGCAGTGTCCTCTACCCTTGCCCGCCCCTCTTTGCTCATCCATCCATCCATCCGGAACATGCTGGTTCTGCCCCCTTCCGTGTGTTCCATCCCACAGTCACAAACAGAAACACTGTCCACGGGCTCACAGCTGCACGGTGACAGACGGGCCGTGCACAGAAAGATGGCAATGTGACCATGTGTAAGGGGACGGCTGTCCAGGTTCAGGGCTTAGGGTGAGGGCTGCGGCCACGGAGGCCACGCTAAGGGTGCACCCCCCCCCATCCCGAGGGGACCCGGCCACGGGAAGGCTTGAGTGCCCCATGGGCGGCGGTGGCCAAGGAGACGGGACGCCGGCCGGAGAAGCTGGTGCCCGGCCCGTTCAGCGCGTCTGCTCCCGCGTGCTCGGCCTTCGCACGGAGACTTGGGGGACAGTGGCAGGAGGCCCATGGGTGCTGGACCTGACTTGCCCCCACGCATCCCCCACCCCCAGTCCTGAAGAGAGCAGCTCCAGCCGTGAACGTGTGCAACACTGGTCCCGGGTGAGCCCCGTGAGCGCCCGCGGGAAGGAGTTCTCTGCAACTTTGCGGTCTCTTCTGGCGAAAGCAGTCCTTCCAAAGGGGATCTTCTCAGCCAGTTTTGTTCTGCGTTGTTTTGTTTTCCTGGGGGGCGTGTGTGGCGGGGGGCCAGGTGCTGGGTGACGGGGTCTTTGAGTGCCCCTCCGTGACCATCAGAGACCAGCTCCGCGTCCCCTGAGGACCCGGGCGCACAGTTCTTGGAACTGTCCCCTCGCTCCATTATGTTTCGGAAAGCGCAGGGCCGGAGGCACTTTCTGAGGAATCGAGATCTGAAACCAGCGTTATCTTGCTCTCTTATTGTTGGCTCGGGAAGACATCCTGGCCCCGGCCAAGGGAAACATGTCACACTTCCATCAAGTTCCCGAAGGTCGGAACCTCCAAGATGGGCGAATTTTGATTTCATCTTAGGAAAAGCTCGGAATGTCATGCCAGGACGCGGTGACTGTTTTAAGTAACCTCACGCATTAAGGAGAAAACAAACAGGAAGAAGAAGAAGGAGAGATCGCTGGTCGAAGCCCTGCGCAGGGTGGAGGGACCCGGGGACTGAAAACCAAAATACACGCAGGTCCCTCCAAACGCCACGGGTGCTCCTTACTCTCTGTTCCAGACAGTCCCCTGCGCTACCCGTCAGGGTGGGACTTACATCTCATTAAAGCCGGATCAGGTGCCTGGGCTCTGTGACACCTTCCCTGACCCCTCCAGTCCAAGCTGGTGATTCTCTTCTCTGTAGACTCGCTTGTTCTATGTTACAAGGCAGTTTTTGTTATTGTTTTGGCCTGAGAGTTACGATTATTTATGACCCCCCCCCCCCCCCGCCCCGGACCACAGGTCCCCTGATGGCAGAAGGCTACATTTCAGTCTCTGTTCCTCCTGGGCTCCTGGAGCGTGGCCTGGTCCTTGGCAGGAGACCCACACCCTCCCGTCACGGCCACTCACGAGCTAAACTAAAAAACGGTCTCCCCCGTATTGACGTGATTCTACCGGCCCCCGCAACCAGCCTGCCACCGCTGTGGGTGTGCGAATGCACCCATGTGAGTTTGCACACCTTTCCTCCTTGGTAGCCACCGAATGTAAAGAGAGATCTGAGCTCACGTAGAACCTTTAAAACTCATGCAAACCATGAGGGTGCACAGTTGAAGGCCAATCAGAAGCCATTTAGAAGCAGAAAGACCAATTTCCAGGAATCTGGAATGAGTTAGGTGCTGTAATTAAACATCAAATTTTACTCTGCACTTCCTGGCTGCCAAGATAAAATGGAAATTATTCACGATCATCAGCGTCTTCCTGTTATTCAGCTCTAGGAGGACTTTGAGGAGGAGGTCCCTGTCTCAGGCTGGTGGAAAATGCTTTCGACTTCCATTTTGTGAAAGACACAAAACATCGGTCACATATTCAAATCTGAGGTCACGGGAAGGTGACGGATGCCGGGGCGTCTTCAGGCCCGCGACTCTCAGCTGGGACCTGCTGTGACGGCCGTCCCCGCACGCTTCAGGGCCCCGAAAGGTCATTTCCTGCCCTGCAGGTGGTGTGGCTGGGGCACCGCTCCCCTCCATGAGGTCATTCGGGGACCTGGGGTCCTTCACCACGTGGCTGAGTCACCCTCTTGCCGCCGTGGTCCTCCCCGTCCAAGTGGCGGTTGGGGAAAGGCACATCCACTTCTGAGCCCCTCGGACCAGGAAGTGAGTCCCGTGTCACCGTGAGAATGTGTCCCAGGGCCACCTTAGATGCAGGGGGCCGAGAAATGTAATTTCTGGCTCGGCAGCTGTCCCCAGTGACACGTGCTCGTTACGGAAGGGGGCTCACGACTCTGTGTCAGAATCTCCAAGGAAACACTTGTAAAACCCACGGGCTCGGGTCTCTGGGTGGGCACAAGCCTGGGGACTGTGGAAGGGCGATTGTCCAGCGATTCTCACGGTGTCCTCGGTGCAGGGTCCCTCCACAGGCCGTCCCCCTCCACCATCGGGTCAGACTTTGAGCACGTGCTCTGGGTGGGGCAGCGGGCCCACAAAAGCCATGCCCCCCTGGGGCCCCAGAACGTGACCTTATTTGGAAGCAGGGTCCCTGCCGATGTAATCAGGTTCAAGTGAGGTCATACTGGGGTAGGGAGGACCCCGAATCCAGTAAGACTGATGTCCTTGCAAGAGGAGGGGACACAGAGACGTGCACAATGGAGGCAGGTGCGTCTGCAAGGGGCTGGAAGAGGCCAGGCAGGAGGCTCCGAGGAGCCCCGGAGAAAAACACGGCTCTGTTGACACCTTGGTCTCAGACTCTGGCTTCCAGAACTGTGGGCGCATAAATCCCTGTTGTCTGAGAGCCCTCGGTTGGTGGTGACACAGCAGTTCAGGAAACTAAGGCACCACCTGATTCCACAGTGACTCTGGCCGGGCCCAGGAATGCAGGGTCCAGGAAACCCCGCGTAGCTAGGGACCCGGCGGCTAGAGGGGGGCTACGCTGAGGCTCCCACACTGGTTGGGGCTGGGGGGCTGTATCCGGGATTATAAGCTGGACTTGGCCCCCACTTGTGCCTTCCTCTCCTCAGCTATAGAATAAAGCCTAGAAAGGGGGGTTCCCACAGCATCGCCCACGCCCACCGGCGGTGGAAGCACCGGGGACACCGTGAGACGCAGACTCCCGGGCGGGCGTGGGGCCATGGGGTGCCCCTTCTCGAGTGGCGTGCGGACGGCCCAGGGCCCCGGCGCCCTTCCTCGCGGGCCCCCAGCCGTGGGAAAGCGATTTCAGAGTGTGAGCAGCCAGATGCTTCTTTCCTTCATCGGTCTCCGGGACTGAGCTCCGGGACCCCGCGTGTGGTCGGCTGACAGAAAGACCCTGACTGTGGGGGAAGGAGAGAGGCCCCCGATTACATCAGAACGACAGCTTCGGCTGCTGTTGGGCGACACGTGAGGGAGCATCACATAAATGCAGACTCGTTATGCAGGCAGAGAGGTTTGGGAGAAAAACAAGGCACCCTCGACCCAGCGGGGTCTCGCAGCCAACTTGACCTCCGTGTCTGTTTAATCTAGAACACACAGCGACCCCATTGCCCTGGCCCTTCCTCTCACTCCTGGATCAAGGTGCCGGCTCGCTTCCAATATTTGCTGATGTTTCCCACACCGGTTGGGGAGAAAGTGCAGTTTCTACCTTTCCAAGTTCATGGGTACAGAGAGAAATCATAAAGAAAAAGACTGATGCACTTGACCTTGTAAAACCTTTTTATGAATCCACGACAAAATGAGGAAGCAATCAAGTTGGGGAACATGTTGGCAATGTCTTTCAAAAGATGGTCTGACTCGGGGCGCCTGGGTGGCTCCGTCGGTTGAGCGGCCGACTTCGGCTCAGGTCACAGTCTCACGGTCCGTGAGTTCGAGCCCCGCGTCGGGCTCTGGGCTGACGGCTCGGAGCCCGGAGCCTGCTTCCGATTCTGTGTCTCCCTCTCTCTCTGCCCCTCCCCCGTTCATGCTCTGTCTCTCTCTGTCTCAAAAATGAATAAACGTTAAAAAAAAAATTTTAGGGGCGCCTGGGTGGCGCAGTCGGTTGAGCATCCGACTTCGGCTCAGGTCATGGTCTCACGGTCTGTGAGTTCGAGCCCCGCGTCGGGCTCTGTGCTGACAGCTCAGAGCCTGCAGCCTGTTTCAGATTCTGTGTCTCCCTCTCTCTCTGCCCCTCCCCTGTTCATGCTCTGTCTCTCTCTGTCTCAAAAATAAATAAAAAGTTAAAAAAAATTAAAAAAAAAAAAAAAAAGATGGTCTGACTCCCTAATCGGTCTCTAGAAGAAGAGATCAGTTCTAATGAAGGGTTAATATGAATTACATTTCTTAATATGCAAATGACATTGGTAAATCAAGAAGATCAAGGCAATCACCCCAGCAGGCAAAAGCCAATGGACATTTTCTTTTTTTTTTTTTTTTTAAGTTTATTTATTTATTTTGAGAGAGAGTGTGGGGGAGGGGCAGACAGAGAGAAAGAATCCCAAGCAGCCTCCATGCTGTCAGCACAGAGCCCGGCGTGGGGCTTGATCTCACGTGAGATCATGACCGGAGCCAAAAGCAAGAGACGGATGCTTAACGGGCTGAGCCCCCCACGCGCCCCTGCAAGGAGTATTTTCAAGCCGTTCACAGAAGAGGAGGTTCGTCACACGGCTGGCTCACAGGGAAATGCGCAGGCGCCCTAGCAATGTAAGGAGACAAAACGAAACTCAGCGGATGCCCGTTCTCTTCTGCCTGCCAATGTGGCAAAGAGGCTTTTAAAAAATTGCCTCATTCATCACGAGATTTCAGAAAAGTTCTCTTATCATATGAGCTGGTGAGACTGGAAGCTGGCACAACCTTTATGGAGGGCAACTTGACAGAGGGCGTTGAATGCCCCAGAAGTAAGTGCACAGCTTCTAAGGCGGTCACTATATTCGCAGCAATTGATTCAAAGGAAACACTCGGAGGTGCTGAAGCAGATACAAACGTACAGCCAGTATGTATTCATCACAGCATCATTTAGATACGGTGCGGGGGGGAAAAAAAAGAAACAGTTTCATCAGTAAGTAGCAACCAGGAATTGGGTGAACGGCAGGTGGGCCGTATCAGCAAAGAAGCGCTTTAAATCGTGTTCCTGAAAACTACGTAAAGATATAAGAAATGTGTACAAAATATAGTTATAGGAGAAACATATGCAAGGAAAAGCAAGTGACAAGGCAGTACGTGTGTTAGGATCTTTAAATTAAGGATTTTCTTTATCAGTCTGGGAAAAAGCAAGACCGGCTTGGGATGGGTCCAAGTGTTAGCCATGAGCGAGTCTGGCTTTGTTTCTGTGCTCAGCTTATTAACAGTGAATAGGGTTGGGGCGCCTGGGGGGCTCAGTCTGTTACGCGTCCGACTCAGGTCGTGATCTCCTGGCTTGTGGGTTCGAGCCCCACGTCGGGCTTTGCACGGACAACACGGAGCCTGCTTGGGATTCTCTCTCTCCCTCTGCCTCTGCCCCTCCCCTGCTTGTGCTCTCTCTCAAGATACAGAAACATTAAAAACAATTTGTTTTAAGTGAGCAGGATAAAGACAACAGAAAGATCATGGCCGGATGTGATTTTTATCTGCGTTCAGGTGCTTGGGTATGCCTTCTGGATTTTCTACAGTCAACACATACTGCTTTTACTTTAAAAATGTGTGAAATGCCCCATCTCTGACCAGCTCCTTCTGTGTTCTGCTTTGCCTGATGGTTGTGAGCTCAGGTAGGCCTTACATACAGACTTGGGACATGTGAGGGAAGATCAGGCAAAGAAGCGAAGAAATGATTGCTGCTGGGCGGCAGAGTAAAACCCTGCGCAGGCCTCTTCCTGGGCAAATTCGCCTCCACTGGCCTCGGACCACGGGCACTATCATGCTCAGGGGGGCGACTTCTGGGGCCTGGCTCCGACCCAGCCTCCGCGGTCTGCACCTTCATTCTGCCTGACAAGCTGGGTTTTCTGCGAGTAAAGGGCCCCGTGGATTTCAGTGGTGCGCTATTGTGGCTTATAGTAAGAAATACAGGGATTTGTTCCTAAGGAAGAGCTCCTCAAACCTTTGGAATTTCCTGAGAGAGGAGCGCAATCCAGGTGTCTTTGGTTATGTGGGGGCGGCTTCTGGAAAGCCCCGAGGTCGCCTGCCGATAGGGCCGACTGCCTGGGGGGCCAGCCCTGCGGTCAGAGGGCTGGGAGCCTCCGAGTCAGCCCCTGGCCTCCGGGGGGTTCAGCCGGCCGTGCTGTGATGTGCGCCACGCGAGGGGCGCGCATGGTGAGCTCCGAAGGTTCACGCACGCGGGCCGTGCCTTCCCGCAGCGTCTGCCGGATTCGGCCATCGAGCGAGGTTAACGTAATCGCAAGAGGGTTCGGGATCCCACACCCAACGGCATTTCGGGCACGTGTAAGTCGGCTTCTTACACGTCACACTGGGCAAAGCCCACGACAAAGACACACAGCAGCAAGATGCGACCGGGGCCAGGAGTTGAGGGACCAGAGGGGAAGCTGGGCGGGGAGTGTGCAGTGCGGGGGAGGCCTGGGGCGGGGCCGGGCCAGCTGTCCGTGTCCCCGCCGTGGAGTGTCTGTTCCGTTCCAGGCGGGTCGGGCGGAGGCTCCGTGGCAGAGTTGTCTTTCTGATGTGCTCGGACGTGAGAGGTTCGGCGGCTGGAGGGTCTGACCGTTTGCTGCAAAGGTCCTTGCTTTTGAAAAGAGTCTGATCAGTCTCGGGCCGCCGCAGGCCTCCTCCGAGTCTCGCGCTGATCAGCTTTGGTTGTTGCAGGCTCTGTTGGCCTTGCCGGCTATCAGCTCTGGGCGCCCCCAGCCTGTGCTGCTTTGGGCTGTATCTGGTCTTAGCTGCAGTGCGCTTGGCCGCCCCCGTTCCTTGCCGGACATGCGTGGCCCCCTCCCGCTCTCTCCAGCGGGGTTCAGGGAGCTTCCGGCGGGGGTGGCACCCCTGGAGCGGGTGGGAAGCACCACGTCCCTCCCCACACACCTGCCCGGTGCATCTCTCCCACGTGGCTGTTGCTCAGCTCTATCCCGTCCTAACAACCCGGCGGTGTAGCGAGAAACGCTTCCCTGAGTTCTGTGAGCCTCTCTAGCAAATCAACCCAACCTGCAGAGGGGGTCACCGGGACCTCCGACCTGCCCATGGCCGTCCAGCCAGAAGCACAGCTGACGAGCTGACCTGCGACTGGCACCTGAAGTGGGGGAGGGGCAGCCCGGTGGGACTGAGCCCCGCCCCCACCTGCGGGGACTGACGCGGCTGTCCTCGCGGGAGACGGTGCCACGGCTGCGTTCACTGCTCCACGGTGTGCAAAAGTGCACGATGCAAGCCCTTTGCAAAGTGTTGTGGATCCAGCACGGGGCAAAGCTGAGCCCCTCGAACGGGCTTGATGTTAACAGGCTAAGAGTCTAGAACCTCGGCCGGGGGTGGGGGGTTGGGGGAACACAGTCCGAGGCCACGTCGGTTGAACAGGCCCTGCTCTCTCTCTGTCCGTTACAAAGGGAAGGGCTGCTCTTGATTTTTGCAACAGCCCTGGGGACAGGGTCTCTGCTCATCCCTACTTTACAGATGAGGAAACTGAGGCCACAGTGGTCCAGCAGATGTGGTGAGCCAGGATTCAGACCCGAGGCCGATGTCACAGTCCCTGCACGGAACCGGCCTGCTGACCGATGCGTGCTGGTGGGCGCCGAGCCCTGGGCAGGGCGTGTGCCTCGCATCCCTGGGCAAGGCCGCCTGGGTGTGGACAGGTGTCTGAACTTATAAGGACCAGGCTGTCCCCGGGAACCATGAGTCGGGCCCTTCCTGGGAAGGCGTGAACACCCGCTCGCATATAAGTGGGTTGATTGATAGAGCCCCGAAACATGCCCACGTCCTGACCTCAGAACCAGTAAGTGTGGCCTTGTGGGAAAAGGGTCTTTGTGGATGTGACCAAGTTAAGGATCTCACACTGAGGTTTGAGATTATCCACGTGGGCCCTGAATCCGTAACTGTCCTTCTAAGAGACGCACAGGGAGAGAGGCCAGGTGAGGACAGAGGCAGAGGTGGGAGGGACGTGGCACAGCCAGGGGACGCCTGGAGCCCCCAGGTGCTGGGAAAGCCAAGGAATGATCCCCCAGTGGAGCCTCTGGAGGAAGTGTGGGGCCCTGCGGACACCTTGACCTCAGAGTCCGGCCTCCAGAAGTGGGAGAGAGTAAAGAACTTTCTGTTGTCTCAAGCCACCACTTAGTGGCCCTTTGTCACAGCTGCCCCAGGACCTGAATTCAGAGGAGGTCCAGTAAGGCCATTCTCGTATTTGTGTTTCTCTTGGCCAGCTTGTCCCAGCTCTCGGTGTCCGAGGAGGACGTTCTGTCTGCATGGAGGCTCGCGGGGAGACCCCCACGCGCGGGATCCACAGCCTCCCTGAGCCCTGCCTGCCCGGACCTAGAAATAGCTCTGGCCGCAGCGCCCTTTTTTGGTTAATGGATCGGGCTCGAGGTGCTGGCCATTTGAGCAGATTTGCCAGCTGGGAGGCCGCAGGGAGCCTGGCTCCTTCCCTCCCTGCCCCTTCTTATCATGATGGATGGCCGCTCGGGAGTGAGATGGAAACTGAAAAATGCCTTGCCCTGCACAGCGCCGGGCTGCGCCCTGCTAGTTTGACTCTCAAATGCAGGGTCGTAAACTTTTAAAAATAGGCACAGGGCTGCCGGTGTCGTTCAAGGAGAGTCTGATTTATTGAGATGCACCGTCATCGTTGCAGATGGTTCTGGAACATGCCGGGAGGACCCTACAGGTTGTGACAGTCCTAGGTTTTGCCCTCAGTTCTTTGCATTCCTCCTTGGCCGTTGGTTTTCTTCCCTGTGAAGAGATGGTGATGTTCTTGAGGACTTTCTGGGGACCTTCCCTGGAAGGCAGACATCTGGTGCTCTGTAAATGCTTCCCTGACGGTGTGAGCTAAAGGGAGCCAGTCGGGGGTGCCTGGGGGTTGGTGAAGTGTCCGACTTGGGCTCAGGTCATGATCTCACAGTTCGTGGGTTCGAGCCCCGCGTCAGGCTCTGTGCTGACAGCTCAGGGCCTGGAGCCTGCTTCGGATTCTGTGTCTCCCTCTCTCTCTACCCCTTCCCCCATCACACTCTGTCATTCTCTCTCTCTGTCTCAAAAATATATAAACATTAAAAATTTTTTTTTAAAAATAGGGCAGCCAGTTGGGCTGAGGACAGATCGTGTTTGTACTGAGCGCATCAGAGCAAAACCCTCTGTAAAAGAGGATTTTCAAAAAAATAAAAAAGCAAAACCAAAAAAAAGACAAAAACAAAAACCCCAACAAACGAGGGAGGCAGGGCACGTACCTCCTGAAGAGTGCTGCTCTTAAAAGCATATTTAGCCAACTCTGTTCAGATAATAGTGGAAAATAAAATGTGCCAAGGACCCAGCTGACCGCTTTACGGCTGAAATCAGATCCCCTGAGCAGGCTGGAGGTGCAGAACGGCTTCTTTACCGCCCATGCTCCTTCTTTTGTGGAGGCAAGGAAACGGGGAGCGAAACAATGGAAAGAAGGCATCGCTCGTAATCCCGCTGCTCTAGGAAAATACCTGTGGCCCTTGGGAGGCAGCTCTCTTCTAGCTCCTCGGTTGTGCCCCCTGGGCTGCAAAGTGCGGTCCGCATCCCGCGTGGCTGCTCGCAGCCCTTCCTCCGCAAACCTTTTTGGATGCAGTGTCCATTTGCTGGCATCAGTTTAAATGGACAGGGCTCCGTTATATGGCTGGCCATACCTTGCTCCGCCAGCCCCCTGTTCGGCATGACGATCTGATTCTGGGCTGGTTGTTTCGTTCTCGGGTTTGAGCAAGCGGCAGATTCCTTCCTTACACGGAGCACACGCTCGATGCCAGGGTTTTGTCCTCCCGCTGAGATGAGATGTGGTCAGCAGGGAATGCGGCTGGCTTCAGGCTGACACTTCAGACCTTTCCGGGCAGGGCTCAGAGCACGCTGATGGCAGAGAGGGACGTGGAACCGGTTCAACAGCTGGTGGGCCCCTAGGGAACTGGAACTGGAACATTCTCCATCCGATTAGAGAAGTCCCCAAGGTAGGCTTCTGAGGGTGCAGGGAAAGCCTTGAACAGAGTCTGTCCTAGAGACTCCCTGGTCCTTGCACGTGTATCATTCAGGACTTGCCTTTGGAAGCTGCTAACAGAAATCCCCCAAACGGTGGCTTAAACACACTTGGTGTATTATTTCTCTCAAGTGCTGAGAAGTCCCAGGGTGGCAGCCGACAGCGCTGGGTCAGGACGAGATTGTCGGAATTGAGATCTTTTCAGTTATCTCAGACTTCAGTTTATCGGTGTCTCATGGCACCAGAATGGCTGCCCTGTCTCTGCCATTGCATCTGTGTTCCAGGCAGAAAGAAGGGAGAAAGCGAAGGTCAAGTAGACAGATTCTGTCCAAATCTACTGGGACTCTGCTCGCAACCCCTTGCCCCAAATTGTGTCACCTGATCACACCCATCTGCAGAGGAAGTATTTCTAAGCTCACGTGTCTTCAGGAAACCCTACAGTGTCTCCTATGCATGCTAAGCACCTTTTTTGGAGGCTGGAAAATAAACAGTATCTAAAAAAACAAAAGCAAAACAGAACCAAAAAAACCCCAAAAACAGAAACCAAGCTAAACCAGAGCAGCAAGAGTAGCTATTTCCAGAGCTTTCCTTCCATGGCGACAGGGCCCCCCGCAATTCCAGTGAGGGGTCCTCTGGCGGCGATGCCGTCGGGGGTGCACCTAGGTGCGCGGGTGGGTAGTGAGAGGCTGGGGGTGGAGTGTGAACTCTCAGGCAGGCCTCCATGATTGCGCCCGCCCGCACCCAAGTGTCCTTGTCCGGGAAGCGCGGCAGAGACCCTCCGTCTGACCCCAGCCCGGGGCGTCCCCCGCCACACGGTGCTTTCCCAGCTGCGTGGACGCTCACGATTCTCGTTCAGTAGTATCTCTGCTGCTACCTTAAGCCCTTTGACTTTTACTGAAACGGGGGATTGGCACACATTGGGCGCTGAAACCCTGTCACAGCAGCCACGTCTGCAGTCAGAGGGAGAGAGAAAGGCTAGGGGGCTTCGTGAACCAGCGTGAGTGACACCCCATTGCTGGGGTTGTGGCACCCCCCCCCCCCAGCCAGATGCCCTGTGTCCCCGGGGCCGCCCCCCGGAGACCTCGCCGCAGGAAAACGGTCTTTCCTCGAGCGGATTGTTTCTCCAAACAATCGCACTTCCTTCAACGCTGGCTGTTACCTCCCGCTCTGCACAGTCACCCCGTGGCCCGGTGCGTCTGACCTGAGACCCCGTTGGGTGTAATAAAAGCCTTCGAAACATCGTACAAGCCCGTTGACGCACGGCTCTTCCCGTTACCCCCAGCCCCGATTTAATGCATATTCCTGTGGGAGAAGATACTCGGGTACGTTACTTGCCCCTGTAGACGTTTGGGCCACCTGACGTCGGAGCCACCTGCTCCGGTGCCCACTCGAGCGCTGAGGCCGTGGCCGTCCACAAAGGGCGGCTCCCAGATTGGCCAGGAGGAGCAGGGGAGGGGCGGCAGGGAGGGCCCCGTGCCGGTGCGTTAACGCCTTAACCCGTACACCATAGACGAGGGCCTCCGAGCGCAGGGCTCCCGCGGTCTGGAGGCTGGAGGTCCGAGGTCAGGGTCCCGGCAGGGCGGGTCCCCTCTGAGGCTGCGAGGGAGACTCCGTGCCAGGCCTCTCCCCGGGCTCTGGCTGGTTTGGTGGCGATCCGTGGCATCCCGTGGCTTGTGGACACACCGCCCTGGTGACTGCCTTCCTCTCCACGTGCCGGCCTCCCTGTGTGCGTGTCTGTGTCCACAGTGCTCCCCTCGACAAGGGCGCTGATGCTTTCGGATTAGGGACCCACCTAGTCTAGTATGACCTCATCTTAACCTAGCTAATTGTGTGTGCGACAAACTTATCTTCAAGTAAGGTCACGTCCTGAGGTTCTGGGGCTGGGGACTTCGATATGTGAATTGGGGGGGGGGGGGGGACATAGTTCAACCCATACCAGCACTCTTGCCGGATTGGAGAGTCTTGGAAGGAAACATTCAACCTGAGAGATGGGCTGAGCTAAAGAAGAGGTGAGGAGTGTTCCAGGCAGAAGGGACAGCATGTGCAAAGGTCCTGAGGGTGCAGAGACGATAAGGCGTGCCTTCTGGAAATCGCAGGGTCAGAAATGCTCGAGTGGGGGGTGCTGAGCCCTAAGAGGTTAGCAGCATACGTAAGCTGTGTGTGCAGCATGGGCTCATGTGTAAACTCACAGACACGTTAGACACATTCGTGTCTATCCAGGGCAGGAGGAAAGATGCCACAATGTCCCCAGGGCCGTCCCTGAGGTCTCAGGGGTTGCTGGGAGGCTAGGTCTGGTTCCCTAGACCGCGTCGCTCCCATGAGGGTGCATTTCCCAGTGTGGTACGGTCTGGGCCGAGCAATTACGAAAACTTTTAAAGGCTTATGCGGCAACCCTTCCAGAACGTTTCGCTGCAGCCGTCCTCGTAAACAGATTGTAAAGACGCAATCAGCCCAGAGCCACTCCGCTGTGATAATCTGATGTAAGCCAGGCACTGATTTATATGCGCCAGTCCAAACAAACATACCTGTGGACCATCAAACTGGAATTTCTTCCATACTTTGCTCTTAGGCCGGAGGGAAGTGATATATTTACTCTGCGGAAGAAGAAAAGCCGTGTGCAGGATGCTAGGGAAAGAGCCGTGAAGAGAGCTGTAGGCCGGGTGGGGGTTAACGGTTCCTTTGCGGACGGGGCGAGCTCCCCAGTGGGGAGCCAGGCAGTTCGTTCCAGGCTCATGCTCAACGCGGCTTCCGTGGCACTTCCGGGCACTGCCCTGAGAGCTCAGCAAGCATTACCTCAGGAGCTCTGCCGCCCCCATTCGGAGACGGGTAAACCGAGGCACGGGGAGCATCCCGTTTTCCCCAGGAGAGGGCTGGGTTTTGGATTGCCTTCTGCCTTTCCCCCTGCCCCTCTGGCGCTCTTAAGATCTGGGTCTGGGCTTGCCTTTGTAGTCCCGGCTGGGGACAGCCCTGAATCCACACGCTGCCTTCCCCTTACACCCCCTTCTCCCGCCCCGCTGCTCTTCCGCCTCCTCCCCACCTCCCTCTCCTTCCAGTAATACTCCTGCAGTGACCCTGGATATCCCACCGCTGACTCCAGTTCCCCGCCCCTCCTGTATCCATGGTACTCGCCGTGTGACATTACAGTCCCCCTGCACCAAAGGGACAGACTTCTTGGCTTTGAGTTCATGCCACGTGACGTGTTTTGGGCGTTAGAATGAGGTAGGCGTGGCGGGCGTGCCCGTTCTGAGCACAAGCCTTGCTGTGTTCTGTCGCTCCTCGGCCGTGGCCGGGAGAGCACATGCCCAGGCTAGCGCACTCGCCCCAGAAGGAGGAGGGGGGGGGCGCGGAGGGCAGAGCCCCGGGGGCTGAGACCAGCCTGGTCTTGCGCTGCTAAGAATTGGTGCTTTGTTACACGGCATTTTGGGAGCCGCAGCCAGCTGCTACAATGTTTCCTATAGAAAATTTGACAGTTGCAGACACGTGCAAATAACACAAAGTCGCGTTCGGTCCCGCCACCCAGAGACAGACTCTTGTGAACTCGTAGGGATCTTTTCTTCTCTTCCGCCCTGGGTGCCCGCCAAGGTGCCTGCGCGTTTACAAGTGAGATCACGCTGCTCGCACATCTTATGCAGGCCAGTTACCCCCCTCAAGGTTCCGCACCCTCTCCCCGAGCTTCTCTGTCCCGGCTCATTCCAGAGGGCACGTCTTGTCTTCGCTGCATCCTCGGGACCTTTGCACGTGTTGTCCCTTCTGCCTGGAACACTCCTCACCTCTTCCTTGGCTGAGTCGACTCCTGCCCGTCTCTCAGCTCTTACCCTGCCTGGAGGTTGCCTCCCTGCGCCCTACCCCCCGCCTCCCTGCCCACCCAGTCTGGTACCCATAGCTCCCTATCCTCATACGTCATTCGTCACCTGCCTTGTGTGTGCGTTGCTTTCCCACACCGGGGAGCTGTGTGAGGGCGGAACTGTGTCTGTCTTGTCTGGAGTCCCCAGGGCAGCACCTGGCCCACGATGACCATTTGTGAAACGGAGTCGTAGCGTGAGAACATAGCCCGATGTTGATGTAGCACGATGCTGTGGGCAGTGTTCCTCTGACATTGAAGGCCGGCTTGCCTTTCAGTGGAAAGCTGACTCAGTTTTAGGAGACGCTTGGCATTTTATCTGGCTAGAGGGAGACCTGGTGGCCTGCTCTCTTGAGCTAGGGCTTGAGGGGGACTCTTCCCCAGATAAGCAGCTCTGTCTGTGCCCTGCCGTCTTGCATTCCCAGCCGTCCTGCGTGCATCTCGCAGCCTAGAGCGCCTTTCCTTACAGCCTGCCCCGTGAACCTCACAGGCTCCCCAGTTCCCTGGGGGAGTGTGCAGGCAGGCTGACCACTTGGGCCGGAGGCAAGAGGAGTCTCGGTCGTGGGAGGGCCTGGAAGGAGAAGAGAGGAGGCAGGCTGTCCTTGGCTCCCTTTGGTCACTGGCGCCCGGTCTGTGGTCCCTCAGGACCGCGAGCAACTTGAGAACAGGGAAGAGGCCCTTTCTTTCGGTCTCACTGGGGCTGGGAGCTCTCTGGAAAGGTTTGGTGACTCCTGATCTCCGCTAGCTGCCTCTGCACCGGCGGTCCCGGCATGTGCCCAGGGTCCTGACCACCATGCAGCTGGAGCCCCGGGTCTGCTCCTGCCTGCCCCTCTCCAAGCACCCCCCCCCCCCCGTCTCCCACTCTGGTTTTGAGGAGGCACAGACCTCACTTGCTTTGGTCTGACTCCTTTTTACTCTTTAACTGGCAACCCCTTAAGTCATCGAGTTTGCCTTCCTGGTGGGACCAATGCCATTCGACGGTCTGGAGGCCTTTCTGTTTCGTGCGTCTCTAGTGTGGCAGGTGCTGGTGGCCCCCCCCCCCCCCATCCCTCAGCCTTTTCATCACGCTCAAACTGTCACACGCTTGCCTGTCACCCGGGAAGCTTATTAAACTGCAGATGACAATTCTGGGGTGGGGCCTGTACTCTGCATTTCTATCAGGAGGCTGACACCTCTGGTCCCCGGGTATTGGTTGAGTCCCAGGCTTTGGCCAAATCCCGGACACCGCTGTCTGTGTATCTGTGCCTGGGGCACAGATATCTGTTTCCCCCCAATGACACGAGGCTGCTCCGAGCAGCTGGCCGGCTGTGCCACGGAAGGGACCCCGAGCAGCGGCCCTCGACTTGTGACTCCTGGGGGCCGCTCCCCTGCCCTTAAGGAGGTGGCTCTCCCCACAGCAGGGAGCTCTGGTCGCCAGAGGGGCAGCTGGATAGAGAAACACCCATGGGGTGTTGTACGTGCTCGAATGAAACTTAGGTCGCAACAGCAAAACAGGTATTTTTTGATTTAGCAGAATTATTCCAAAAGAACATTAAACTGATGTAGATGTAGAGCCTCTTTTTTTAAATGTTTATTTATTTTTGAGACAGAGGGAGGAAGAGAGGCAGGGGGAGGGAAGGGCAGGGGGTGGGGGGGAGAGTCCCGAGCAGGCTCCGCACCGTCAGCACAGAGCCTGATGTGGGGCTTGAACGCACAAACCGAGAGATCGTGACCTGAGCCGGAACCAAGAGTCGGACGCTCAACTGACTGAGCCACCCAGGTGCCCCAGCGAAACGGAATTTTGAACTTGGGCGAGAAATGCCTAAAACAGAGGAGTGGTTAAACATGGGGTTGGCTTATCGTTTGGACCAGAGGTTGGGAAATGTTTTCTTTAAAGGCCCAGATGGTAAATAGTTTAGGCTTTCCAGGCCATCCAATTTCCACTGCAACTGTCCTGCTCCCCAGTCCCCATGCAAAACCAGCTGTAGACCGTACGTAAGCCGATAGGCTGGCCGCGTGCCGATAAAACTTTATTTACAAAAACGGACGTTGGGACACACTTGTCCCCCCAGCAGTGGCTCGCTGGCTCCAGTGCAAGCCTCGGGGCTCTGTCTCCGTTTAGGTCCCCGCAGAAGCACACCTCCACGTGAGGATGTGAGGAGTTTACCTGGGAGGTGACCCCAGGAGGCGGAAGTGGGAGCCGGGGCCGCGGGACATTATCAGGAATGTCCCCGGGCCCCCTGGGAGGCAGTGCCGACCTCACTCCTGCACTGTGCCACCAGCTCGGGCGTGAAATCCCTCTCCCTCCCTGTCGAGGGCTGCTTGGGGGGGGGGGGGGGTGGCACCGCGGCCCTTGCGTCTGTGCGTAGACAGGCTCGTCCCCAGAAAGGCTTGGGCGTGGGGAGGTGAGGACTCAGGGGGCGTGGTGGGTCCCGGTCGGAGGATCTACGGGGACAGACAGGAAAGACGCCCACGCGGGACTCAGCAAGCGAAAAAGGAAGGCGCGGGGGAAGCATGCCGCGGTGATGCCGTCTCTGCAAATAAACAAGGTGTGGGATGTCTCCACCTGAACACGCGCCCTTGAGCGCGCGACGTGCGGCCTTGGGGCAGGTGACAGCGACGGGTGACGCGGACGGGCCTTCGCTTCGACTCTGCTCACGGCGGCGGCGTCCGCCTTGTTGCAGACGGTGCGCGTGGCCCTGGGAAGGCACAGGTCGGCCGAGGGATGCGAACGATGCTGCAGGAGAAGGTGTGGCTTCACAGGGGCCACGCCGGGGTTGACAAAGCTAGGGAGGTCGGTTGTAAGATGGTCCACGGAGAGGGATTCCAGTTTTGTATGCTTGTGCGCGTGTGGGGATTATGTGACGTGTGTGTGTGTCGCTGTGTGATGTGCCTGCCTGTCTGTCGGTCTCTGTCAGTCTGTCCATCATCTGTACCGTTGTCTGTTGATCGCTCAGTACCCATCGGTGTGCCTTTGTATCTATATGTCCTCTATCTGTCATCCTATCTGTCAAGATACATGTGTGTATCGTGTATCACATATCATCTATCAATAGGGGCGCCTGGGTGGCTCGGTTGTTGAGCGTCCGCCTTCGGCTCAGGTCATGATGTCACGGTTCGTGGGTTCGAGCCCCGCGTTGGGCTCTGTGCTGACAGCTCCGAGCCTGGAGCCTGCTTCCGATTCTGTGTCTCCCTCTCTCTCTGCCCCTCCCCCACCCACGCTCTGTCTCTCTCCGTCTCTCAAAAATGAATAAACATTAAAAATTTTTTGAAGTATTTATCATCTCTCTCTCTCTCTCTCTCTGTCTCTCTTTCTCTGAATATCTGTCTGTCTATCCATCTGTCTGTCTCTTCCCAGCAGGCAGCTCACCCAGACGGAGGGCTTGTTCCCAGTATGTACTCAGACTTGGGACCCTTGGGTCAAAAAGTCTGTTTCCTGTGTCCCCTCCTGCCCACCGGAGGCGGCCAGAGGTGGAGAGGAAGGGGGTCTTCAGCAGGATGTGTGAAATGAGAAGCGGGTCGAGGGTCCACTGCCAGGAGTCTGTCGCATGCTGGGGGCAAGGGGGTTGGGGAGGAGGGGACGGAGCACTGAGGAGGGCCAGAGAAGGGCTGGCAGGACGGGGGGCATCCTGCTGCAACCACACCACTGGCACTGTCACGTGCTTCCTTGACCCAGTGCTCATGCAGTTGAGAGTCCTTTCTGTGTCTTCAACACCTGTAAGAACCACATAACCCCAGGGCCTTTGCACATGCTGGTCCCTCAGTGGGGTGTGTGCTCTCTCAGCTCATCCCTCGGCTGGCTGCTTCTCATCCTTCGGTCTGAGCTCGGTGGCCACTTTCTCAGAGAGGCGGCCCTTGCCTGCTCTGGGTGTCCCACCAGCCTGCCCTGCCCTGTTCGTTTTCCTCAGAGCTCTAATCGCTCTCTGGAATGCTCTGGTCCCTGTGCTGTTTTATTCTCTGTGTTATCTGTATTCTCTGGCCACCAGGGAGGGCAAGGATCTGGCCTGCCCAGCCCACAGCTGCACCCGCAGTGCTGGGATGCAGTAGGTGGTCAATAAAGCCTGGTTCCCATCAGTGCTCCTCCCACCCCCGCCCCCCCCCAAGGATAACAGGGCCTGGGGTGGGGGTGGGTTGTCGGGGTCGGAGCCGTGCAAAGGAAGAGAGCTTGGAAGCGGGTGAGCTGGCTGCCTGTGGCTCTTCCTGCTCCAGTTCAAAGTCGGCCCTGCCCCTGGAACTGCCATTGCAAGTTTAGATTGTTCCAGAATCCCGCTGCTGACTGTTCAAAAGGCTCCCAGCTGCTATCAGGAAACAGCTCAGGAAGGTCTCCGTTAAACACCAAGAAACTGAGATGCAATCAGCCGGGCTGGAATTCACGAAAAGTGCTAGCTCTGGGGTTTAAGAAAGAAAGAACGAGTTTCAGGGCGAGAGGAGGCAAACCAGCAGCCGAGCCCTGTTCTGCGTCCACCTGTCAGGCGCGGGCAAATCCGCTTCTCCCGTCCCAGCATCAGCGGCAGGAAGAGGCGGCCTCCCGCCAGGGCCGCGGCGCGTCCTCGCGTCCTCACGTCCTCGCCGCCGAACCCGGGGATCCCGCTGCCTGTGGACAAGAACGCTCTGTGACTGATACTTCTTCCTGCTCGTTGGCATCGGCCCGGAATCTTCCAGCCGTGGTCTTCAAGGCCAAACACGAACCAGGATTTTCCATTATGGCTGCAATTTCGGCTCGTAACTTTATCGCTCAAACTAAGCCCACTTCAGAAATGCCATAAACTAATTGTCACTGAATAAACTGAAACTTTTGAGGAGTTTATGAAAGTGATTTAATGAAAAAAAAGAGGGAAAGTAGAAAGCAAATGTTGCCTACAGAACCGTTGGCAAAAAGGTAAAACCTCGCTGTTTCTTTTGAAAGCGTGCCCCTGACTTGGCCGGGAGCCCCGTCCGCCCCGGCCCCGGTGCCCGGTGTTGGTGATGCTGTGTAAGATGCTTGTCTTCTCCGGGGAAGCCGGTTGGGGGCCGCAAGTAAAGGGGGCACAGACCAGATCAAACCCTCGTCCAGCGGAATGAATCCTGGTTCCTTGATTAAAAATCCCAATAACAACCAAGTGAATGTCGGGGTTAAGTGAATGCGAGTTAATTACGAAGCTGTGACCATTTTCACAGTTTCTGAAGCTAAACACGCCAACGCAAGCTGTCAGTTTACGTTAGGCGATCACTTGAGCGACTACCGGTTCACCGTTTCACCTCATTCCTGTTAAGAAACAATATACGAAGGGTATAAAGTGATCAGCTCTGTTTATGCTGAGGAGCCGGGTTGTAATGTCAGCGCACAGGAGCGGGGCAGAGGGAGAGCCTGTTCCTGGCTTCTGCTGATTGTTTATGAACGAAAATCTTTGGAGAAACTTCCAAACACCGACAATCTGGGAATGGTCAAGCGGGAGCAAAGCCCATCAAAGCATTCCCAGCACGGAACAGGGAGAGAAGCACGTTTCCTCCCCGGTGGGGCTGGTTGGCAAGAGGGGGTCCGTGGGACACACGGGATTTGGGGTCTGTTGAACTCCTACGAGAAGAAGCCAGCTGGGACCCATGAGGGCTGACTCCAGCATTTTCCGTGACTGCCGGGATGGAGCAGCGTGCAAGCAGTTGTACGAGTCTGAGCTTCCTGTTGGCTGAGGAGAGTGGGGTCGGGACGGGGGTCTGCCTCCCACCGTGGCCGCAGAAGAAACAAGAACCTCCTGCCTGGCACCCCGGGAGTGTCAGGTCTTCTGTGAGAACGAGACGCCAAGGCATCGGAAACCAGCCTGAATTCTGTCCCATGTATCACGGCAGCAGCCACGAGAGCCCGGAAGAATGTTTTCTTTAGTTAAGCCTCACTGAATGGGAGGTGAGGACACACGGCCCAGCCGTCCCTCAGCGGAGGGACGGACAGACGGAATGTGGCTTGCACGGACAACGGAATATTACTCAGCCTTAAAAAGGAAGCAGATTCTAACACCTGCTCCAACGTGGACGGACCTTGAAGACAGCACGCTGGGGGAGGTAAGCCCGTCACAACAGGACAGACACCGTAGGGTCCCCCTCACGCGTCCGGTCCATGGAGACAGAAAGCAGATTGGGGGGGGGGGTGGCGCCGGGGGCTGAGGACGGGGTGGTGGTTGGCGTGTAATGGGGACAGAGCTGTGGTTCGGGAAGGTGAGAAAGTTCTGGAAGCAGACGGCGGGATAGCTGCACAACACGAGTGTGCTCGATGCCCCTGAACCGACCCCTGAACACGGTGAAAATGGCAAATTCTGTTATGTTTGCCTCACAACAATAAAAGAAAAATAGTGTATGGGGCTCCCGGGTGGCTCAGTCAGTTGAGCGTCCGACCTCAGCTCAGGTCACGATCTCACGGTCCGTGAGCTCGAGCCCCGCGTCGGGCTCTGGGCTGACGGCTCGGAGCCTGGAGCCTGCTTCGGATTCTGGGTCTCCCTCTCTCTCTGCCCCTCCTCCACCCATGCTCTGTCTCTGTCTCAAAAATAAATAAACGTTAAAGAAAAGAAGAAGAAAAGAAAAATAGCATAAAATAGGTGTGAAGTTGAGACAAAGGAATACGTCCCAAACAAGTAGGCTTGGTTGGCAAAAAGGAAGCACTCGTGTATTTAAATATTCATTATCGTCATTATTACTGGCACCCCATAAATTCCTGTGGGTTGCTTTATGAGGGAGAGAGGGAGAGAACGAGGGAGGGAACGAGGGAGAGAACGAGGGACAATTGCCTTCTATTACTGATCTACAGCGGATGCGTCTAGAGTCGTTTTAAGTAGAAACACGGCCCCTGTGATCGTGTGAGCCGGGCCTTTAACATCAGCTCAGTCCTGCTCCCATGATTGCGGCCCCTAAAGTATTTGTGGGGCCTCCGGTACGTTCTCTACAGCCCGAAGCTGTGACCCACGGGACCACGGATCGCCCACGAAAACCCAGGACACGGGGCCTGCTCACGTGTCACCTTACGTCTCCAGTGAGTTAGACCATCTTCCAGACACTCTCCAACTTGGCCTCCACTTCTGTCCTCCCCACGGCGCCTCGAGGGCCACGGCAGGAACCATCTGTGGATGAGGAGCAGAGAGGGGCAGCCTGGCCACGGCCACGGCCACGGCGGGGCTGTCCCCGGCTGGAACAGCCTGGTCCGAGAGCAGAAACGACCTACCATCCGGGTTTCTATCTCGCCGTGGGGCACAGCCTCTTAATGGCCAGGTGTTTTTAATAAAGGGCGGCCGATTCTGGCTGGTATGTTGCACAAACACGGGGGAGGAGAGAGGACGACTTTGCCCTTGGGACGTCCATCCCTCGGACAGGGCCGGTGTCACGGCTGATGGGAGAAGGCGCCACAGACACCTTCCCCTAGAGACTCACTGCCCCCCAGAGCGAGCCGCACCTCCTCGGGGAGCGGCTGTCCCTCACCCCATCTCCCTCTCCTTCCCTCCTTCCGTCTCCTTCCCTCTCCTTCCTTTTTGCCTGGAAGAATGTTTCGGGCGGCTGCCAGGAGAGAGACCCAAAGCTGGGCACCAAGTCCGGCTTCTCCCACAGGAGAGAGCACTGTCTTTCGTCGGAAGGTACCCACTCGAGCTAAGCCCCCGAGGGCGTGCAAAGGAGGCTTCTGAGAGTGTTTCTGGGGTGCTAAAACCAGGCCGTCCCAGGAGAGCAGGAGTGAGCCGGTCACCCAAGCCCCCAGGCCGGGCTCCAGGCCTCTCGAGCTTTCCTCTGGCTTGAAACAGATCCCTGCGGCCCGGCCGCATCTGGACTGTGATCGGAGCCCTGTCTGCTCGAACCCCTAATTGGATATCTGGCAGTTAACGAGGGCATCTGATCTTATCGCCTTCTTCTCTGGCAAGCCTGGCTCCACCAAAATAACTTTTCTCTGGAAATAAAATAATACAATTAATGTCCTGACTGTCTAAAGCCCTCTTGGGTGACCTCAGCTCTAATGGTTTAATAGGTGTCCTTCATCCGTTAATTACACAGAGTGCTCATTAAGTCAGAGGCATTTCTGCTCAAAAACAAAGGCTGGGACGGATAGCGGTCGTGCACGATGAGAGGAGTTCGCAGGCACCGGGGATTTTTCGTTTTCTCTTCTCTATGTGGCGCTAAGATGGCCCCATCCCCCACACCCCACCCCTTCCCGGGGCAGGAAAACGCATGCCGCTCGCTCTCAAGTGTCTTGACTGCATTTACGTCACCTAAGAATTTTCTTTTTCTGGCTCGCTCTCTGGCATCACCCGGCCGAGAGGCTCCAGGAAAATCGTAAACCCCGATGAATGGCACCGCGGTAACAGCCTGTCCCGCTGGAACACATTTGTGCTTTTTGTCTTGTGATGTCAAAATGAGCTTGGCCGGGAAACCGAAGCCGCCAGCTGAGTGCGGGTTTGGCTTTCTGCGTCTCTGGGGTGGGGGCGGTGGGGGGGGGCGGGGGGGGCAGCCCGGGGCGGGGGGGGCTGAGTGAGGCCCGGCGGGCTCCCTCCGTGTCCTTGGTGGAGTCGCTTCACCCACCTCCGCGTCTGTAAAGTCAGGCCGCTGAGCATCGCCGCAGACCTTTGCCCCGACGGCCCCGTGAGGGCCTCCGCCACTCCCTCCTCCGGCTTGGGGCTGAGTGTGTCACACAGGAAGTCCTGGACGAAGAGGAACTCAGCCTGGCTGTGCCACGGCGTAGCTGTGTGACCTCGGGGCAGGCACTCCACCTCTCTGAGCTTCCACAACTGTGAAATGAGGGAAGACCGGAGCAGCCGGGAGTTTCCAGCTTTGTCTCATCCCGCGGTCTCGCCGTCTGTGGAGTCCTGCCCCGGACGTGACGTGTGTCAAAGGACTAAAAGCGGGCTCTGTCTGAGGCCGACCGTGTGCTGAGTGCCCCCGGCCCCCTCCTCAGGAGGGCTCTGGGCTCTACCCGCCGCAGCAGGTTCCATGCTGGGGGCTCTGCGTTCTGCGACCGCACTTTGGGCCTTCCTGACTCCCCTGCATTTGCCGACACGGAGGGCGTCTTCGCGTTTGGTTTCAGAAGCTTTTGAAGACAGGCCCGAAGCGCAAAGAACGGAGATACCGCCGTCCGTTTCTTAGCCGCTCTCCGAGTGAGCGCACCCCGTGTACTCAACAGGGTACCTACGTCCAACTTGACGTTGCTTTTCTGCCGCCCGGGGCCCAGCGACACACACGTCAGAGAATACTTGCGTCTATCAAATGAATTCTTTCCCCCCTTACGGTCCAGGGGGAAACAAAGTCCCGACCGGTTAGTAGACGCCTCAAGTGTCCATCCACTCGTGCCGGGACCTGGCCACACCCCAGGCCGGGAAGCGTCCTGCAGAATCCTCACTGGGCCCACGCGGGACGGGCCCAGAGACACCACCCGAGTGTCGCCAGGGGTGTCGAGGACCAGGGACAGTGGACGGCACAGTGAGGGTGCCCGCCGCACGGGCCCCGGTTGCAGACAGGACTGGGTCACCCGACACCACGGGTAGGTCTTCATACCGTGCTGCGGGGGGAGGCCAAGGAGAATTCCACGCATTTGACACGAGACCGCCGAGGCCGATTGCTTGACGACACACGGGCGCAAGGGACAGTTGCCCAGGTGGTGGGACGGGATTGCAGAAACAAAGCAAAGGGGTGTGTGGTCACCGGGCCCCGGGAGGAAACGGGAGCCCCCGCAGCTGACGGCTGTGATGGACCAGCCCTCTGTACGAGAGTCGAACTAAACACTCCTGAGCAAATCAATACATAAAAAGGGAAAAAAGAAAAATTCACACGCAGGCCCTGGGGGTCCGCAGAGAAGGAAGCTGACTCCTCCCCCAGCAGCCTCGGCCCCCCTGCACTCCGCGGGTGCCCCTCTCATCACCCCGGGACCCCTGCCCGCCCCTCCCACGAGTGCAGGGAGCAGGGCATCCGGGCCTGATCCGAAGACGGGCACGAAGCCGCGCGTGAGGGCTCCTCCTTGTTCTCCGCAGCCCCTCGCGGTCTGTGGTCCGTGCTGGGGGACACTGGGTTTCCCTGTGGAGGGTGTGGGCGAGCCCACACGTGGTCCACGGGCCAGCTGCGAGAAAATCAGCCAAGCCGCCTGACGCAAAACCCCCAAATCCCCAGGGTCTGCCGCAAACCAGGCCCTCCAGGGCTCAGGTGAAGGAATCTGGGGGTTCTTTTCTGCTCGTCTGTTTAATTTTTACCTAGGTTTTCGGGTGTCTGGGTTGAAACCCAAGTTAGAGCAAGGAGTGAGTGTCTCCCCAACCTGGTCTCCAGGTGCCCGGACGGGACTCCCCTGCGCCCCCTGGTGGCGAGGACGAAGTGCGCTAGGTGAGCCTGCGTTGAGAGCCCCCGGGGGCAGGTGGGCGTCAGGAGGATGGAGGGGAAGCCGCCGTGTCCAGGAAGGTCGCGTCCCGGGGGATGGCGGCGGGCGATACGTCGTCTGATCTCAGTACTGTTTTCACATGTTGCCTGTCCTGAGTCCAGAGGAGTGGCTTTTCTGGTGGGATTTTCGTCGTGGCCGGACCCCAGGGGGATGGTTTGCTGGAGACCTTCCTCCTTCCTTTTACGCACGTCTGTTCAGGTCTACGGGTAGGCCAAGCTCACCGACCCCCGTCACCGCTCAGAGGCCTGTCTGCTGGTGCCTAATGAGGAGGACACTGGCGTCCCCTGCATTTTATTAAGCGGGAAAAGCTGGCACTGTGTGCGTGTGAGAGAGGCTTCTACGCGTTTTATCCCAGTGGGTGAATTTTACCTCTTTGTTGTATCGGGCAAGTGCGGAGAACCAACACGAGCCAGAACTGTGCTGGGGGCTGGCACATATCCATGTGTGAACACATGTGGTCCCTGTCCCCCAGGAACTTGGAATGTATCAGGGAGGAGCATGTAGTCAAAGAACCACACAAACATGTAATTAGGATCGGAAGACCTGATGAAATTTAATCTGAGTCGACAGTGACAAGCCAGGCTGAGAGCACTCAGAAGGCAGGAACGGCATGTGCTAAGGCCCTGTGGCAGGAAAGGGCTTCCCCAGAGCAGCATGGGAGTCCATGAGAAGATGTGGGGTCGTGTTCTGTGAGTTTCTACACCGGGGAGGGGCTTCAGCAAGGGGTTGACATAATTCCATTTATATCTTTGTTCTCTCTGACACAATAAATGCACATAGTTAAGAAAGATCAAATAATCCGAAAAAACGTTTTAATAGAAAACACTGGCATGCTGCTTTACCCCAGCTCTTCCCCAGTTCCATTCCCCAGAGTAAGCATTTGGGACGCTTTTGGTTTCGTTCCTTTGTCATAAGCTCTGTGTTTTTATCCTGCTCACAACAGTAGAGCACATCACCCATCATTGAATGAATGAGTGAACGAATGAATGAGTGAATGAATGGATTCCCACCCCAAACCCGCCAGAGCCGACTCAGGAATAGCGTCTTAAGTTTTGGAAGTACCAGAGAAGCCAGCAGCCTCCGCCCCAAGCAGATCCAAGCACTGCCTGTGGGCCTGTTAGGAAGGGTTCCTGCTGTATAAGTAGGAGTGCTACCTTCTCGTGGGGGCTGCATGGACAGGAGGAGGCAGGACACATGATGCCGACAGCCTGGTTCTGGGGCTGGGGGGGGGGGGCGCGGGGGAGGGGGAGAACAAAAGCCGGGGCTCCATTTTCCCGGACAACCGTCAGGAAAGATTAAACCCAGCCGTGGGCCCGGGGCTTCGTTAGTGGCTCAGTGCTCGCGTGCGGCTGGGTTGTGGCATCTTAGTTCAGATGACAACAGCCATCAGGCCCTGGGCTGGGCCTGTGCCCCGTACCTCACCAAGAGCTTGGTGTCACCTCACTGGCTTCATCCTTACCAGCAGCTTACGAAGTGTCACCCTCCACCCCCACCAGGCACCCAGAGGAGAGAGCTTGTCCTGCACAGCCCCCCGACTCCAGCTCAGCCTGGTGACCACTGTGGGTGACAGTCCCTTGCCAGTGAGGAAAGGGACCCCCGAGCAGACACGGCCGGGGGTGAGGGACACTTGGCAGGGCCTGAGGGTTGAGGAGCAAACTGTCCTGGGGGCAGGTGCTGACCGGCCGGCCAGCGTGCCCCTGCCCTCTGCCCACAGGACCTCTAGCCCCGCCCTCTGAGTCTGGCGGGCCTGGGCCACACTCTGGGCTCTGCCTTGACCCCTCTGACTTCCTGGGAGGTAACTAGGATTTGCGTGCAGCTGGCCCCCTCCAGGCCTGGCTCTCCATCCCTGTGGGTGCATCCCTGCAGGCAGGGAGAGGCACTGGAGGGATGCACAGAAGTGGGGAGACACCTAGGGAGGGTGGACGGCTCAGCTTCTTGACTGGACGCTTCAGAGAGCTTCCCGCAGTCTGTCCTTCCTGAAGAAGGCTCCTGAGAGATGGGGCGTGTGGCTTGTTTTAGATCAGGAGTGGGTGTGCAAACGGATAGAAAGTTGTAAAGAATCCCCAGGTAGGGTGTTTGCCGTTCTCTGGTCCTGTGCGCGAAGCAGTGTCCTGTGACGGACAGCCGGTGTGTGGGGACCTTTTATCTCAGCGACATCAGCGGCAGGAAACTTGATAGGAAAATAAATTTCCCAGGAGAATGCCTATCACGGTCATCAGAAATGGCAGGGACCAGCCCAGAGTATGAGCTGAGAGCAGAGTGGAGGGAGGGAAAGGCAGGGAGAGAATGGTTCATCCATCCTTCCATCCATCCACCCATCCATCCATCAATCCATGCATCTATTCATGCATCTATCCATCCATCACCCATCCATCCATCCATGCATACAGCCTTCCATCCATCCATCCTTCCATCCATCTACCCATCCATCCACCCACTCATCCATCCACCCACCCATCCATCCATCCTTCCAGGTGGTCATCCTTCCATCCATCCATCCATCCATCCATCCATCCATCCATCCATCCATCCTTCCATGCATTCATCCTTCCATGTGGTCATCCTTCCTTCCTTCCATCCATCCATCCATCCATCCATCCTTCCATGCATTCATCCTTCCATGTGGTCATCCTTCCTTCCTTCCATCCATCCATCCATCCATCCATCCATCCATCCTTCCATTCATCCATCCATCCATCCATCCATCCTTCCATGCATTCATCCTTCCATGTGGTCATCCTTCCTTCCTTCCATCCATCCATCCTTCCATTCATTCATCCTTCCTTCCTTCCTTCCTTCCTTCCTTCCTTCCTTCCTTCCTTCCTTCCATGCATTCATCCTTCCATCCATCCACCCTTCCATCCATCTACCCATCCATCCATCTACCCATCCATCCATCCACTCATCCATCCACCCACCCATCCATCCACCCTTCCATCCATCTATCCATGCATTCATTCAACAAGTACTTGTGGGCACCTACAGTGTCCCAGGCTCTGCTGTCTGTGCTAGAGATGCCATTAAGGACCCTGTCCTCAGGAGGCTTATGTTCAGGTGTGGGAAGACAGGTGACAATGTGCAGCATGCAGAGGCACTGGTTTCTACGAAGAAAAGTCAAGCAGCATGAACAGGGTAGAGAGTGTGCGCTGTGTTATTTAAGTAGGGCTGTCATGTAGTCTGTGATCAAGTCATTTGATCTGGAAGAGAGTGGTGACCACAATGTGGATGCCTGGGGCTCTGAGCTCCTTGTGGAGAGTGGGTGCAGAGATGGCTCCATGACTGGGGGACAGCAAGGAGGCTGAGTGTGGGGAGCAAGTGTGGGAGGGACAGATGGGGCCAGGGAGGGCAGGGACCAGCTCATGCTTCAGGCCATTTTAAGGGAATTGGATTGTATTGTGCCCAGGTGGGAGCCCTTGGAGGGTTCGAGTAGGTCTAAAGAATCCAGTTGTCTGTTGCGTGAGAATTCATTGGTGGTGGGCAAGGTACAAGCCGGGAGGCCTTTGGAGGGCTGTTTGATACTCCAGATGGGGATGGTAGGGCTCTGGGCTCCGCCTGAGGGGAAGCAGGGGAGGGTGAGGGAAAGAGAGGGAACCTGAGTGGGAGGGGAGAGAAGGAGGAGGAGGAGGGAAGAGAGAAGAGAAGGGTGACCCACAAGTTTTCCGCCAGAGCGTCTGGGAGATGTTGCCCATCAGTTACGATGGGGAAGACTTGGGAAGGAGCAAGTTTAGAAGGTTCAGGGGTGGGGTGAGGGCAGTCGTGGCCTTGGGCTCTCAGGGGACACTTTTCAACCATGGGAGCCTGAGGGAAGGTTGGGAATGCGGCCAGGCCCGGGCAGCAAGACTCCTCAGTGCTGTCCCCACAGGTCCCCCACCAGAGGTGCCGATTCTCCGTCCCTGCCTGGCCTCCTGCAGGGGACGGGGCACAGTGCCCTGGCCACGTCTCCCCCCCAGAGGCTCTTCCTAAACCCCTGTGTCCTGGCTGTAAGTCCAGGCCTGAGCCCCCCAGGGCCCCGTGCCCCATCTTCCCACAGACTGGTCCACCCACTCCTGACTGCCAGTGTGCCATCCAGAAGACCTTGCATTTCTTCCTGGAGGGCTACCTGAAGGGGTGTAGAGCCCCCACACTCCATGCCCTTTGGCTCCAACCAGGTAGAATTTACATTTGCAAAAGGACAGGGAGTAGAAGGCCAGATGCACAGTGAGATAGATAGATAGATAGATAGATATATTATATATATATATATATATAATATATATATAATAAATAGATATATTTAATATCTATAATAATATAGATATTATATTTAAATATAGTTCTACCTAAAAACACTTATTTCTAGAGGATACATAAATATATAAGTAGGTATGGGGCACCTGGGTGGCTCAGTCGGTTAAACGTCTGACTTGGACTCAGGTCGTGATCTCACGGTTCCCGAGTTCGAGCCCCGCATGTGGCTCTGTGCTGACAGCATGGAGCCTACTTCAGATCGTCTGTCCCCTACTCTCCCTGCCCCTCCTGCTTGCACTCTGTCTCTCTCCCAAACGGAAATAAAAGCATTAAAAATAATAAAATAATAAACATATAAGTCTGTATTATGTTACATATAGTATATAAATTAAACATATCAATTATCTTGTGATCATTATTAATTATATAAATATGTTTATGTTACATATCCATACTTTGTATGGATCGAAGTATAATTTCATATAAATGAATGATATTTAATTATTACACTTATCAGTTATAATTACAATATAAATATTATAAAGTATATAATTACAAATATATATAAATACAGATGTAAAAACATTTATATGTAATAATGAACTATATAGTACATAAATTAAAAATAACATTTTATAGACTATGAATATAATAATAAATTATAATCTATATTATGTACTTATTCATGTAGTATATAAAAACATAATAAAATAATTACTAGAACACAATAAATAAATCTATAAAAATAAATAATAAGTAAGTAAATACTTTTTGCTCGGATGCAAAAATGTATACAAAATATACGAATAAACGTCTGTAACTTTCCAAGGAGCTTATCCTGCACCCTGCCTGGAGAGAAAGCCCAGGGAGGGCAGGTGTGCCTGCGTTAGTCTGCTGGCACGTGACTGCGAGCAAGGCTCTCTTGGGAATAACTTTTAAATGGAGAAAAGCCATTTCTTAGCAGGAGGCTGAGAGCTCCGAGGCTGAGTTGTGTCTGAGCCCAGGCCTGCCTCCCGGCCTCCCGTCTCTTTTAATCAAAACGCAAAGGTCTTTCCCAGAGTCCCTCTAAGAGCTGGTGGGAAAGCACATCGAGTGTTCCTCAGGAGGTTTATGAGTCCTGTTAGGTTCTGGGGCAGTGCCCCCGAGATAAGACACGAGCAACATGCAAAGAACTCGCTTGGGATGCCTCTCGCCCTGCAAAAATGCAGCTCCAGGAAGGAGGGGAACCACCCTGCGCCCCTCCCCCCAGACCCTCCCAGGTCCTGGTTCCCAGGGGCTCTGTGCCCGTTGCTGGCTGGCGGAGTAGACCTTTACTGAGCCCCGCCCTGGGCTGGGGGCCGGCCAGGGCCTGGGAATTCACACAAGCAGATAAGGCGCTCCCTGTCCCTTCCTCTGACCCCAGGAGCCTGGCAGACCCACTAAGTGACACGGGGTGCGTTTTGCATCTGCTCTGGGAACTTGGGAACCGGGCGTCCCGACAGAAAATAACCATGGTAGGAAAACTTCCAAACACCCATCGCAAGAGTGTGTACTGAAATGTCCAGAAAGGTGTGCAAATCACAGGTATGCAGCTTGGTGAATTTTCCCAACTAAACAGAGCCCTGGGACCAGCCCCTGCAGCCCCCAGAGCCCCCCACACCCCTCCAGCTGTGCCTCCCGCCCTCCCGCCTCCTGATAAGGCTTATCGGGCCGACGCAGCTGGGAAGGCACAGCCACCACGAGTGATGTGCAGTAACGGATTTATTGCGGGGATTAGACCGTATGTGGGTGTGGGAGGCGCTGCGGAGGGTTAGAGACAAGCCCTGCCCAGCCTTCCGGGAGCGTCCCTGCAGCGGACCAGCGTGGCTTGTGGGGAACGCGGGGAAGCAGGCTCCCATGCGGGCTGTCGGATGGGAGCGCAGGCAGAGGAGTCCGTGGGCGAGAGCTGCTTCTGTGGCGGGTGGTCTGCGAGGCCGGCAGCTGGGAAGGACGGGGAGGGAGCAGAACCAGGCACGACCCTCCAGCAGCTCGGTGCCGGCTCTCACCAGGGCGGCCGTGCCACGTCCGGAGCCCTTCCGGCTGGAGCGCACACCCCTCTTTCCGCCAACTCCAGCCGCGCCGGGCGAAGCGGCCTGGGCTCAGCCGCGTGTTCGCAGCCCGACACCCACACGGTTGGAGCGCGGATCCGGGTCGCCTGTCGGCTCGGCGGTACGTCCCGTCCGCGGCACGTTAACCAGCCGCGTTCCCGTGCGCAGCAGGAGATGTTCGTTCTTGCGTCGATATAGTGCATCGTATTCACTCACTCAGCTACGAAGGGCCTTTGAGCGGTTTCTGGTCGTTGGCGGTCAGGAGGCACAGGGCCCGCACGCGCCAGCACATGCGTTTTGGTGGCCCCCACACACATTCTCCTCGGTTTGCGCCCCAAGGCGGGCTTCCCGGTGAGGCTGGCATCCAGCTTTGGGAAGGCCAGCCGGTCACCCTGCTTTTTCCTTTCCAGCATTGCCTGTTTTTATTTAGTCTGTGTCTCGAGTTCGGGTTTTGACGACTCTGTGACCCGCAAGCTGAGATCGTGCCAGGGGCCCCTGGGTTGGGGGAGGGCTGGGCACGCACAAGCCGAGGAGGAGGGGGCCCTGCGTTGTGGCTTGTTGATGGCCTGCCTCTCCCGCCCCAGACGGGAGCTCCGTGCGATCAGAGACTGTTAGCAGAGTGAGGACCCTGGGAGACGTCACGTCCTGGTCCCCTGAGGCACAGGGCAGCTGGGGCTGCTCATCAGCTGACCTTGAACCCGGGAGCTTGTGCCGGAATACTTGGTGTCCCCGAGGTAACCACGGGGGTCCTTGGAAGCGGAAGAAGGGGACAGAAGAGAGCAGGGTCGTGGAAGTTGGAGGTGGGAGAGGACTGGACCCACTCCGGCGGGCCGTGAAGGTGGTGGACGGGCCAGGATGCGGCGCCTCCGGGGGCTGGAAAAGGCCGGAACCAGAGTCTCGCCTCGACCTTCCCGAAGGAGCCAGCCCTGTAAGCGCCTTGAGTTTAGCCCAGTGAGACGCCGCCATATCTCCGACCTCCAGACCGTAGGAGAGCACATGTATCATTTAAACGACTAAATCCGTGGTGTTTGCTTCAGGAGCCACAGGAAACGGGCACCGCCTTGCTCCCCGCTGCAGCCCCAGGGCCTGGCCCACCGTGGACTCGCGGTATTTGTCGAATGAGTCCGCATAGGGGAGGCAACCCTGGCCGTGTGCCAGCCACACGGTACACAGCCGGGCTCGCGGAGGCAGCCAGCAAAATGCAGGAGACCCAGGTAACTTTGAATTCTAGATAAACAGCAAAACGTTTTTATAAAAGGGGGTCCCATGCTGTACCAAAAAAGTCATTCATTGTTTCTTGGCCGTTCAGAGTGACCTGGGTGTCTTACATTTAATTAGAAGGTCATATATGCAGTCAGTTCCCCGATCGCTAAGTGTGTTCCAAGTTTACAGCTAGTTAGGGGCTGACACGAGGCTTGAAGGCAGACCCGTGCGACTCCCAAGGACCCCCTACACCTTCCACCCTCCTGTTCCTTATGGTGACAGGATGAGCTGAACGCGTGATCCCTGGCAGGATGCACCCTTCCCCCGCCATTCCCCACGTGCTTTGAGGAGGCGGGCCTGAGGGAGGGATGACTGGGCGAAAGCAGACACCGCGCAGCCTCTGTGGGCCTGTGAGGCCACGTCCCGTCCAGTCACTGAGCAGGAACCGCAACGACCGACGCGGGGCCCGCGGCCAGAAAGACCTTGGCCACTTGTGTCTTTCCTGCCAAGCCGGCATTGCCCCGAGCGGGGTCTGAGGAAGCCTGGTAAGGAAACCAGGGGACAAGGGAAGTCCTTCCTTCGCGGCCAGGAACCCTCCGGGAGGTGAAGCCGCCGGGATGCGAACTGGACAGGATCGGGCCGTTCTGTTTCAGGGACAACAGTACAGAAACAGGGTCCGTGGGGAACTGTCCCTCCCCCACGGCGCACCGCCCCTGACGCTGGCCACCCCGCTGGCCTCACAAACACCTCCAGGAAGTGCTCATACGTACCTGCACGAGCCCAAAGATAGCGTGGCGGGCAGCGCAGGGGGGAGGCTGGGCTGCTGTGGCAGCAGGCTTTTCGTGGTTTTGCTCCTTTTACTATTGGTGAGGACTCCAACCCACCTTGACTTTTCAAAGGAAATTAAACCCTAAGAGACGGAGGGGCCTGCCCAGGGTCCCGGAGTTCAGCAGAGCTCTGCCCGCCCCAGACGACGGGGGCCCGACTCCAGTGAACGTTAACGCCTCTGAGCCGGCACAGGGACTCCCAAAAGCCGCCAGCTTCAAACAGATTTCGGGTTTTGCGAGCTCGGCTCTGCAAATAGGATCGTGCACTTGGAGAAGTGAATTTTGAAGGGCTCCCTAACCGAGTGGAGGGCGTGTTGTCAGGCATCCTGGGGGCCCGGGACGGTGGTCCGTCAATCCGGGGGCTCTGGGGGGAGCTGCACAAAAGGACCACTGACAAAGCTGAGGACAGGGCGTGGGGACTGCAGGGCGGAGGGGCTGGAGGGGCGCCGTGGGCTGTCACCACCCAGGGCAGGTGAAGGGACACAGCCCGGAGCCTGCGCGGAGGAGGAAGGACCCCCGTCCTGCTGCAGGACAGGCCATGGCAGGCCTGCCTCCGTTTCTCAGGCAACACCCTTCTTCCCACCCCCCCCCCCACCCCCGCCCCGGTGGCCAGGCTCTCACCTCACATTCCTCAATGTTTTTCATTGTTGCCGATGCGAGGAAGTATCTGGCCTCTGTCTCTTCGTCTGGGTCATAAGAGGAAGCTCGGTGGCTACATTCCTGCCCCTGCCAATCCGTGTGCCGGCTTCCTCTCCTCTCTGTCAGCTTCCTTCTTGCTCACACACCTTGTCAGGACCTTGGCTGTCCTGTCACCATCTCCATGCCCGGCCTGAAAGGCCACACGCCCACCACCCCCTGATGGCCCCTCCGTGTCGCCCACCTCACGGCCTCCCGAGAGTCTCCACTTCCACGGCCAATGGATGAGCTGCATGCCAGCCAGCGGCCAACCGGCTGGGCCAACGGAGGCTGCCCAACACGGCCACCGCCACTGACCCAGAGAGGCCACGCCAGCAGCAGGAAGCATGCCTAGAAAGGGCCACTGAGGTGTAGATGAAGTTGTCACTGGACCAGGTTGGACAGAAACCCGGCGATGCTTGGGCGCTGCCCTTCCAAATGACCTCCCGCCATGTCTGCCTGTCAAGGACACTCTCCAGGTGGGAGAGCGAATGTGAACTCAAAGACAGCCGGGGTCCGATAATCACCCACCCGAATCCCTAGGATGCCAGCCTTGGGGCTGGCAGCCAGGCCCAAACCCGGGACAGGGTCGGATCTGGGGCTCAGATGCGGGCAGGGGAGGGGTGTGGTGCATCGCCTCCTAACTAGTCATTAACCTGTTGAGAACAAAACAAGAGGGAAGCAGAAGGGACATCCCCTTTTCTTGATGGATGCTGGTAAGTTACAGTGCGCCGTGTATCGGCAGGTCAAGTTCATTCTGATACCCAGTCTCAGGTTTAGGCAGATCTGTCCCGCCGCCACCCCCCCCCCCACCCCCCCCCCCGTCACAGGCAGCCCTGGACCAACCCGGGCCTCCCCTCTCGGAAACCTGTCCCTGCAAAGCTTAGAACGCCAAGGAACAAAGCGGAATGCATACTTCCCGTGCAGTTTCCTCCCGAGAGACAGAGGAGGCAGGGGGGCAGGGCTTAGCACACCCAGCTTCTGGCTCTAACTTCAGCAGCCCTGGGAAGGAAGGGCTGGGTGAGAAAGCAGAGATGCCAGGAGTGTTCCGTGAATGGGCTCCTTCCATGTGGAAGGAAACATCGGGGTGGGGAGGAATCGTTCTCCCCCAAACGGTAGCAGAACTCACAATTTAAAGGCTTAAACAATAAGAGAAATTATCTCACGCAGGAACTGTCTCAAGATCAGGTGATTCTAGGGGTGGTTAATTTAGCTTTCCCACTCTGCCCTTCCTTTCTGCCGTTTTCAGCCTGTTGGATTTGTCCTCAGCTAAGACCCTCATGGTCACAAAGTGGCTGCAGAAGCTTCACATACGCATCGTCACACAACATCCAAGAGCTGGTGGGTGGCACCATTTCCCCTGCGCCTCTGTGTTAGGGAGGACATCCTGTCCCCACGGGCTCCCAGCTGGCACCACACCTCCGTCCTCAAGTGGCCAGAGTTGCCTGTTGCACCCATGTGGAAAGCACGTGCTGCTGACAGACCGTGGAATGAGCCTGATTGGGTTAGACCGAGGGGAGCACTAGGGAGGGGTCAGGTCCCCGGAAGAACATGGCAACCCCGTACCTGAACAAAGTCAGGGGTCTGTTACCAAGTCATGCAAGGGAGGAAGGCACAAGGCTGGTCACGGAGTAGGGAAGGTATAGGACGGGTGAACCAAGAGAACTTGCCCTTCCCCCCGCCCCCCTCCCACACAACCCCTTCGACTTACAGAGACGGTTGCAGATCAAGTCTTGTAAATCGGATCCTTATCTCCTAGGGGACATCACGTGCCGCCACACCTGTAAAACCAAACGCTTCGGCTCAACCCGTGCCTGCCTCAGCTCCTTCCGGGGGACTTTTCCGCACAGCCGGCCTGGCTGAGGGGTCGGAAAGAGGCGTTTCTCAGGCTCGAAGCCTCTGAGGGCGGAAGCCGCCCGTGTCCCAGCTGCCGGGGCAGCCCGGGGCTCCAGAAGCGAGTGCACAGGCAGGGAAGGCCTGCGGGCGGCCTTCAGGGCCTTCCGACTGAAACGCGCACGTCATGGGTCTGGGCAACCTTGCCGCTGATTCAGCGTTCACGAACTGCTCTGGAATGTCAGTTCTGGGGGCGGAAGCAGTTTCCATGGTGACACAGCTCTCCCTGATTGGGGGGGGGGGGGGGGACCTTGCCCCGGGCTCGGCCGAGTCACTGAGACACAGGTGCAGAGTTCACGGAGGGGGGTGTTTCGGCCTTCATTTCGAAGTTCTCGCTCACGATAACGAGGGCTCTCAAAGCGGGTGTGGGGGATGGGGTGGCCGCAGTCACTACGATGGGGTTTCCCTGGAAGGCGGGGGGGGGGGGGGGGCCTGGGATTACCTACCTGCTCGTGTGTGGGGCTCTGGCAAGGGTCAGGCCCCCATCACCCGCAAGGCTGGGGGGAGTGTGACCAGAGGCGGGACTTGTAGGGGACCGGTAAGTGCTGGGGCGGGAGACCCCAACCCTGCCTTCTTGTCCCGGGATGGTGTCGTCCTGTCCTCAGAAGGTAGCCCTGATCTGTGAACACCCCCGTCTCTCGGTCCCCACAACACGCCATCCAGCAAAAACGTGTCACGTGTTCACTTCCCTCTTCCCAAGCAGCCAAAGAGAAAACAGATGGTGGGAAAGGAGCCAAACGCCGCATGGTCTGTTTTCTCCCCCAAAACATTACAGCATCTTCTTCGCGGGGTGACGTGGGGAAGAGGTCTCGTGCCATCGACTTCTCAGCCGCGTGAGTTCGCCAGGAGTCTGGTCACGAGGGAAGCCTCTGGTCCGTTTCTCCACGGCTGGGGGAATCCGGCAGGACTCCACGCTTCGTGCCAAGGCCAGCCGGTCCTCCAAATCCAATTACCTGAGATCATCAGCGGCTTTGGACGTGTCCCCGGGTGACTGTTCAATCATTTGTTGCTGGAAAGCAGTCGCGTTGGCACACGGCCCCATCGGTCGCCTTGGGGCCTCAGTCCTAGAGCCCTGCCTCAGCCTTACTTTCTCGATGGCTATTACAAGAATTACGGTAACATAACCGTCCAAAATGGCCCGATGGCCATGACATAGACGATTCTTGGGCTCTGAGTCATTCGACCAACTTGGTTGACTTCTGTCGTCAGTGACCCAGTTTTGTTGGGAGACAGGGATTGGATTCCTTTGGGCTAAGCTGGGGAAGCGTCTGGGGAGTTCCTACCCCCTCCACCCTCGTGCATTCTGGGCTCCGGGGCACCTTTGCTTTGGTTCGACTTGAATCGTGGTAGCGGGAACCCTGGCACCGTGTGTGACACCCACGAGGGCCCTGAGAGCGGGGGTGGGCACCCCACAGACACGAAAAGAGCTGGAGGAGAAGCTTCGTGTTCGTGGACACAATCACGCGGAGCCCAGCGGCTAGGAAAGCGGGGGGGGGGGGGACCCACCGGGGCTGCAGGTTGGGGGGTCCACCGTCCAACCCGATTTACCACGGTTCTGGTTTCTGCCTTGCTCTTGCATTTGTTCATTCCAGATAACTGGCCTGGCCGCGCCCATGACTGGAGCCTTTTCAAGTCAAGGAATGCGTGTCTGTGTGTGTATGTCCTGGGTCCCCCCTTAAGCCGTCGGTCTTGTTGTGCAGGGGCCCGGACACGCAGACATGGAGAAGCTCCCTGGGAGCGTCAGCTGTCAGGGACAGAGTACCCCAGGGGCCCGGAAGGATTGCTGGGGGGCCCTGCAGGGGAGGAGGCTGTGCGCACACACATTCACTCATTCGTTCAGTCAGTCATGAGCCCTTTATTTCGAAATAACTTCGGATCTTCAGAAAAGTTACCAAAGCAGTACAGAGAGTTCTGTGTGTTCCTGTATAGGAACAGGGACACTGTGTGTGCATCCGTATATTTATTATGTATATAAATTTATTAATATATATTAAAATATATAAATGTATAAAAATATATGTAAATATATATATTTTGGGGGGGAGGGTTCAAGATCTGATCCAGGAGCACAGGTTACATTCTTTTATCCTGTCTCTTTAATCTCCTTTATTCCAGAACATTCTTCGGACTTCTTCAGTCTTTCAGGAATGTGACATTTTTGAAGAAGGAAGGCCTGTTATTTTGTTGAATGGCTCTGTTTGGGTTTATCTGGTGTTTCCTCGTGATTGGATTCAGTTTATGACGCTCTGGCAGGAATACCCCCACGGTGACGTTGTGTCCTCGTCAGGGCCTCATATCAGAGACCGATGATGTCGTTTGTCCCGTTACTGGTGACAGTCACTGATCCCCCTGGTTCGGGGGTGCCTCTCCTCTGTAAAGTCGCTGTTCCTCTCTGTGTAAATGATAAAGCATCCTGTAAGCGATACTTGGAGACTGTGCACCCACCCGTCTCCCTGCCGTATTTCTCCTGCCCGTGTTGGACCCGTCAGTAATCTTGCGTGACCTAAGTACCACGAGGGTGGCTGACTTCTGTATCCCGTCCTTCCTTCTACATTTGTAGTGGCTTTTCCTTTTCCACCTCTATTCCCGGGGTTATAACCCGCTAATCCCAGCATCTGTGGTCTCGCTCCAGTTGTCCTAGATGGGGCCAGCGGGAGCCCCTGCAGGTGACTTTGACGTGTCCCCGGTACTCACCAAGCTCTTCCCTGCGTCCATCACAATGGGATGCCTCAGGCTCATCTTGAACTCTCCCCGCCACGCCTTGGGATGAGCCCCTCTCCCCATACAGATTTGACCCCCTTCTTGCCGCGTATTTGCACCCCACAACTGGTATTTACGTCATCTGATTCGTACGCCGGCACCGTCTCTGTTTTCGTGCACCTGCTATGCACGAAATGTAAGGCACTCTTCTCAGGAACAGACCGCCGAGAGGACCCAAGAATAAGTCCAGGCACAGGCTTCTTGGACTCGGTGCACGGGCGATGGCCTAAGAAACGTGCTGGCTACCCGGGGCTCATGTTCACCCCACCAACCACCCACCTGAAACTTCGCCTCAGGCCCCGGCAAGTCAAGCCCAGCTGGTGGACCCGGAGGATTGGAGGATGAAAACGGCTCCACTCAAAGATGAGGGGAGCACAGCCCTGGTGCACGAGGGCAAGAATGCTTAAGCTCCAGCTCCAGGGGGTGCCCCAAACCCCCCCCCCGGGGACACGCTTTCAACGCTTTGCTTTGCATTTGGAAGCCTCGATGAACACAAAGAGGTAGAAACCACACAAAGGTGACGTTCTGCTGGTGAGGTAAGCCCATATAGTATCTTTGTGCAAAGTAGGAGAAGATGCTTTGCCCCCCCCACCCCCCCACTCTGCTCCGGCAAACAGAACCCTGAGCCATGTGTAAGTCTTGTGAGTGCAGCGTGGGCTACCCACTCGCTGCCTTGGCTAGGCGCCTTGTGCAGTGGACGACCTGTATGACTGTACCCAGCTGCTCAAAATCAAGAGCGTCCTGGATGTTTTCTTTCTGCCGCAATTTCTACTGACAGTCCACAAAGAACAAAGAGGGCAACTGCGCGGTTAAATGTTAGCACGTAGCTGTGTACGGATTTCAACTCCTCAAAATCTTTGCTTTCTTGAATTCCAGGCTCAACTCTTGTTAAGGGAAAACTAGGTTAAGAGGCTCCTTGTCAGGACCTTTCCTTTGCTTATACCTCTGAGGAGGTGCTGGGGGTAAATAAGGGACCAACCGGAAGTTTGCCCGCGCTGGGGAAATAGCATTTCTGGGGCTGCGTGACTACCCGGTGGCCAGAGTGCTGATCGGCTGTGACACAGGGAGTCAGGGTCATCCCAGGCAATGCCGTGAGCATCTGAGGACGCGGGAGGGCGTCTCAGAGGGCAGACACAGGCCACGAGGAGAGTGTGGAGTGGACGGGGGGAAGAAGCAGGAGCTTCTTGGAGTCTAGGCAAGGGGGTGGCCTTCTGCCCATGCATTTTTATCTCCATTTCGCAGAAGAGACTCAGGGAGCAGTGAAGCTGCTGCCTCTCGTGAGCAGACAATTACTCACCCCTGCGATGATGGGGCAAAAAGCTCCGTCCGCATTAGACAGCTTACGTTGCTCTGGCCGTGGACCGTCTTCTTCACGCACATGACATCCCCTCACTTAGCCTCTGCAAGGGTCCTACCTTTCTATAGGTAAGCAATATAGGTGTTAGGACTGGGTGAGATGCATTTAACCTAAAACCCAAAATAGTGGTGGTTGTAACATATAAAAGCTTATTTTTCTCGTTAGTAAAACAAGTGTAAAAATAGGGAGTCCCGGGTCAATACAGTTGTCAGGGACTCAGATTCCTTTCATCATTTGCTCTACCCTTAGACTTCATGGTTCAAGATAGCTGCCAGAGCTCCAACCATCATGTTTGCATTCCAGGCAGCAGGGAGCAAAGGAAGTGTACTATTTGTCTGTTTATTTCTCAAGGAGCTTTTCCAGCTGTCCCACCCAGTAAGATTCATACGTTTCCTTAGCCGACCCTTGCTGTAAGGGGGGCTAGCAAATTACAGTCCCTTCAGTGAGTACATTACCTCCTGGGATAAACATGGGATTGTATTACTAAGTAGATTAATCAGGGGGGGCACTGGGTGGCTCGGTCGGTTGAGCATCCAACATCGGCTCAGGTCATGATCTCACGGTTCATGGGTTCGAGCCCCGCGTCGGGCTCTGGGCTGACGGCTCAGAGCCTGGAGCCTGCTTCGGATTCTGTGTCTCCCTCTCCCTCTCTCTCTCTCTCTGCTCCTCCCCTGCTTGCGCGCTCTCTCTCTCTCTCTCTCTCTCTCTCTCTCTCTCTCTCTCAAAAATAAATATTAAAAAAAGTTTTCTAAATCAGGTAGGCAAGGTGCTGAAATAAACTCCAACTCTCAGAAACTTGATAAAATAAATGATGTTTTGTGCTCCCATCACAGTATGGCACCGAATGAGTGGTGGGGTGGGGTGGGGTGCTGCACTGGGTCCGTCAGAGACCCAGGCTTCCGTTTTGTGGCTCCCCCTCCTCCGGGCGCTTAGAGGCAGCAGGTGGGAAACCCGGCGGGGACTGGGAATAGGGGGTTTGATGGGCCGGGCTGGAGGGGGCACGTACCGCCCCACTTACACGCCATCGGCCAGAGCTCGGTCAGGTGGCCACCTAACAGCAAGGAGCCTGGGACATGTCGTGCACAGAAGGGAGAGGGGTCACGGGCAAGTGCCGTGGCCGTGGGGCACACCGTGAGCGTGGGGCCGGGCTGTGGGAAGGGAAGTCACGGGCCCACGCGGGACTGGAGTTCAAACCGCGGGACCCCAGAAGGAAGAGCCAGCCTCCCTCCTTGGTGGCGGAGAGACTGAGCCCAGGGCTTTGGTGGGACGGCATCCCCTGCACTGTCCCCTCCCCGGAAGCGCGGGGGGCAGACCCAGCCTCCTGCTAAACTTCCTCTGAAGGATACAATTAGTGGAGATCTCCAGACAGGGGCAGAAAAGTGCGGCCGCCCCCCATGACCTGAATGGATCATTTGTGGCTCAAATGACAGACAAATGCAATAATTAGGCCTATTTAGTAAAGAGGGGGTGAAAGGTCAAACTAGGAGGCCAACTGTCTCCTGTTACCAGCCTGGTGACCACATCGGGCGATGTTTGCACAATAAAGCACCGTCGGCCGTCCAGGAACTTGGTTTCCAGGAGGCCACACCGGGCTTGCGGGACCGAGGCGGACCGTGTCCCTGACAAGCCCCCAGGGCTGAGACGCTCTCACCGCCGCCGCCATGGTGTTGTGTCACAGCGGGGGTCGGGGAACGGACTCGGGTCATCGCGGACAGACCGCCTCCTGCCCTGCGCTCTGACTCCCCAGCTTATCGCTTTCTTCTTCTTCTCCCCACAAAGCTGATTTCATTTTATTTTAACCCAAAGCAGATGATCCCCTAAGCCCTTCTGGTGCTCCCCGCCTGGGAGGGTTTTCTGAGGGTCCCGCGGGCTCGAGGGGTGACAAGGGCAGGGGCAGCCGGGCGTGGGCCCAGGATCACGGACACAGAATGACAAGTACGCGGCCTCGCTCCCCTCCTCCCTCCCTCCTGTGGCTCCTTCTCCTCTTCTCCCCGACCTCCAGCCTCCGGCTCGTCGTCCACACGAACACAGTGGGGACTGGGGTCCTTGAGGATGACAAAGCCAACACTGTCCCTGGAGCCTCGGCCTCCTGCCACGTCCTCCCCCGCCTGCAGGTGTCGTGCACTTGAGACGGTGGGGAGGGCTCAGGTGGGACCCGGCAAACAGCTCCCAGCACCCGGAAGGGTGGAACAGCGCCTTCGCAGCCTCTGTGTCAGGCATCTCCGGTCAGAGGAGAGGACGCTGGGGGGGCCGCAGCCCCTCCTGTGAGCCCCCTCCCTCCCCCCGCGCTGCCCACGAGGCTCAGAACAGGGCCAGGTGCCAGCCGCGTTTCTCAAATCCCCTTCTAGACCCTTCCTGCAGGGGGGGACAGTGGATCGTACACAGACCCCTCGTCCCCCGTTGGTTTCGTGCTCCTGGAGCCTTTCCACGACTCACTGGGAGCCGGGGGCAGGGAAGACAAGCTCATGACTGCAGGGACATCACAGGGAAGCCGCCCAGCTGTCTGGGCTCAGTTTCCCCATCTGTGAAATGGGTTTGTGGACATCACGGGGAAGCCGCCCAGCTCTCTGGGCTCAGTTTCCCCATCTGTGAAATGGGTTTGTGGACATCACGGGGAAGCCGCCCAGCTTTCTGGGCTGTTTCCCCATCTGTGAAATGGGAGTGAAAGCTCTTGTCTCAGCATTGACATAGGAACTGAAGGCAGGCGGCACCCCCACGGCCCTGGTTAGTGGGGGCCCCCCGTTTCCTTTTGTAAAGACTCCCCAAGGCCTCCGGGGGACAAGGGTTGCTCCTTCTTGCTTTGGGGGACCCTTTGGAAAGCCCCCTTCACATTCTCTCCTCATTCCTACCTGGTTATTCTTGCTCAAAAAGGCAGATTCAGCTGGGGAGGGGGCAGGGGTGAGGGTCATTGTCCTTGAGGGGAAGGCTTCATCCGGCCTGGTCACTCAGGAAAAATGGCCATCCCAATGTTCCGCCCCCTTTGGCCTCAAGAAGCCAGGAGGCCAGAGGCTCCAGGCCAGAGCCCCCGAGCCTGGCAAATTCTGCGTCCGAGCTCATGGAGCCTTTGCCAGTGCTTGGGGTGGGCACGGCAGGGTTTGGGGAATCTGCTCTCCAAATACAGCTTCCTGGTTCTCACAGCAGAAGGAGTTTTATGATTATCGTTTTTAGAAAAGCCTCAGTCTCTTTCCTGCCCGTCACACCAGGTTTTGCTCTGCCTGGTGCATGAAGGTGCGGGGAGCAGAAGCCAGCAGACCCGGGGTGATGCCCAGGGAGGGTATCGCGTGCGGGAGTCCTGCCTGGGATTCGGGCACCCCGCGCGCACGGCCACGGAGGGGAGGGGTACCCGAGATGCTTGTCTGCTCACAGTCTGCCCCCCGCCGAAGTCCAGGCAAACCCCCGCCGGGACCTGAGACCCGGACGGGTGGGGGTGGGGGTGCAGATAAGCAGCCCCCGCCAGGGAGGCCTGGCCTGCCAACGTGCTTTGTGCTTTGTCGGAAGGAGAGCCGGCAGGAAGGAGGCTGCTTTGTTTGTTTGTTTGTGGAGGACGTCCTTGTGCGCCCTCGAAAGCCCCCTTGACTCCGGGGGACAAGCCGGGTCCCTCGGGAGGGATTGTTTTTGTTTTATTGTACAAATTAGAGCCCAAGTGTTGAAGCCGCCGAAAGACACGGCCCTCGGAGCTGAAAATGCTGGAGATACGTTGACTGAGGGGAAAAACACCACGTTGTCCAAAAACACAGTGCAGGTCAACTCCAGAGACGCCTGAGGCCCTCCTCCCGTCGGCGAGGGTCTGGCCTCCCGCACAAGGTGAGACTTGCCAGGATGGGCGTTTCTGTCGTGCGGAGACGCGACTGTTCTCACGCCCGGCACCAAATCAGCTTCTTCTTCCAGGAGTTCACCTTCAATCCTTGTGGAAAGCCAGGCGCTTGAGTCACCTCTGGGCGTAGCCAGGGACCCTCGACTTGGGCTTTTCCGGAGCCGGGACGGGTGGCCGCGAGGCACGGTGAGGGAGACCCCCATCGGCCGCCCGTCCCGGCCTCCGGAGCTGCAGACGTCGGGCAGGGCGTCAGCACCCTCGCCTGGGCTTGTCCCCGGCCCACGGGGCCGGTCACGCTGCCACCCCCGGGACCTCAGCGCTGCCCAGATGAGGAGACGGGGGCACAGAGAGGCTAGGGCACGTGCCGAGGGCCGCAGAGTAAGCTGGGAAACCCGGCACCAAACTGCGTCCCAACCGAGTACCTTCCGGGAGCACGCGGTCCTCGCCTCACACGCCTCTGTGGGAAGCGTGACTCTGCCAGCATCCGAGCTTCGGACCTACAGAAACGTCCGTGTTGTGCGGCTGAACCCGACAAGAGGCATCCGGTGCGGGAGCCTCAGGCAGCTGAGAGGCGCGTTCCCCGGGCGGCTGGCGGCCCTGTGTGCAGGGCGCGTGTGCCGCGGTGGGAACGGCCGAGGGCAGCCGTACCGCAGAAAGTCACGGTGGCCCCCGGGGAGAAGAGTGTCACTTACAGAGAAAAGCAAACTGCGGGGCTGGGGGGTGGATCCGGTCTTGAAGCTAAAGACAAGGACCGTCTCCCCCCGGAGACTGTGGGCCTGACTCTTGCTTCACTGAGGAAATCACATTTTCCGGGGTGGACTCAAAAATACTAGAAATATTAACACTTGGGACGCCTGGATGGCTCAGTTCGCTAAGCGTCTCACGCTTAGTCTCGGCTCGGGTCACGATCTCACGGGGCGAGGGTTCGAGCCCCACGTCGGGCTCTGTGCTGACAGCTCCCGGCCTGGAGCCTGCTGGGAATGCTCTCTCTCCCTCTTTCGCCGCCCCTCCATCACTCGCGCTGTGTCCGTCTCTCTCAAACATAAAATAAATAAAGCTTTAAAGACACGTATGCTACCCAGGCTGGCTGCACGGAGATTCTGGCTCCTTGCAGCCCACCTGAGTGCTGTGTTCTTACCCACGTCTCTGGAATTGTGCGAGACAATTGGATATTTTTGTCCCCATTTTAAAGATGAGAAAATCAGGAGAAAAGGCGTGTAAGAAGCAGCATCTCGAAGCCCTGGGTCCTTCACTCCGGGGGGTCACAGCCGTCTTCCTCTCTGCTGGAATCTGTTTCCCAAAGAGCCTCGTGTTTCTGGCACAAGGTCACTGAAACCGACTAAGACGCAGACGTCGGTGCCTCGCTTCTAACCTACTGCAAATCTGATTTAGTAAAAATCCGATTTCCACTCTCTTGTAGTGGGTAAAAAAGAAAACTCTCTTTTCCGCGAGGTTCTGGTTTCGGTGCCTAATTAGGTTGGTTCTACCATTATTGCGTTTTCGGAGTAACACATGACTTTATCATGAACATGGAAACCGCAGCGCAGATAAGCGAGGGAGCCGCACCAGATGCTGGCACGCCGGGCGGGAGGGAGTCGGGTTCAGCTGACACGCGGCCGTGTGCAGCTGTCACCCGCACCCTGCACTGAAACGGCCCGTCCTTTCCTCCATGCGTTACTGTCCTTGAAAGGAACATTGGAAGGGAGAGGGCAGGGGTGGCTCAAACTGATCAGAACCTTTTCCAGAATGCAGCCTTGGCTGTGTTCCTCTCCAGCATTAAACACGCCGGGCCGGTTCTCGGCGGCCGCCATCCCCCGGCCTCCTCCCGTGTCCCGCTTTCTGGAGTCCACCCGGTGCACAGACATCGTCCCCAGAAACCTGAGCGCGGGTCCTCGCCAGAGGAAACTTCTGGGCCAGCTGCTTTGTATGGCAGATGTTCCGCTCAGATCCCCAGCCTGGCACGGACAACGGGGATGTTTGGGGGGCCGGCATTTCCCGAGACCGAGGGGACTCCTCCCTACCACTGACGTGCACACCTTATGGAGCTCAGTTCTTTGCAAGCACAGAGAAAAATTCCGCCCCAGGGCTGTGATCACAGTCGAAGGTGCGGAGGGAGTAAGCCACCTGTCAGTTAGCTGGAGCCCCAAAGGCTTCGTGGGTTCGAGCCCCGCGTCGGGCTCCGTGCCAACGGCTCGGAGCCCAGAGCCTGCTTCGGATTCTGGGTCTCCCTCTCTCTCAGCCCCTCCCCTGTTCACACACCGTCTCTCAAAAAATAAATAAATGTTAAAAACAGTTTAAAAAAATTTTTTTAACATTTTTGAATAAAAAGAAGAACTTTTCAAACGAAATACGTTAAGTGTATCAACGTAACTTCCTGCAGATGAGTTTCACAATTGTGGCGCGTATGCGTTACCGACGGCAATGGCATTCCGTAGCTGACATTTTGTTTCCTTGACCAGCATCCCTTGAGCACCTACTGTGTGCTAGACACTGTATTCAGAGCAGAGAGTAAGACAAAGACCCGCAGCCCCCAGGGGACCTCGTGGTGGACTTGGTGCTGGGTGGGGAAGGGAGAAGACGGAAAACAGATACCCGGCGTGCCGGATGGTGGGGTGGGTCTTGGAGGAAAGAGAGAGGAAAACAGAGGTGAGGGAGAAGCACTCGCGGTTCGAACGGGGAGCTCGGAAGTCATCGTGAGATTACCGTCTGTGCGCATTGAGGTGGGTGTTACGGCGTGCGCCCATTTTAGAGGTGAGGGAACCGAGGCTCAGCAGTCAGCTAAGGTCGTCCTAAGGTCGTCCAGACGGTGTCCCGATTCAGATTTAAATCCAGATTTGCCAGATGCGGGTGTCCAGGCTCTTAACCGTTTGCTAACTCCTTACTTAGCAGGGCACGTTCCTTCCTAACAGTTCAACTGGTGTTCTCGCGTCAGAGCCAGCCCCCTGCCCCCAAGCCTCAGCAGAAATTATTGTCCCTCTTATTGATGAGGAGACGGAGTTAGCCAGTCCCTCCACCCCGTCCGGGGGCTCCGTCCCACCGGGCCACCGGTACCTCTGAGAGCGAGGGACCCCCTCCCTGGCCAGATCTGCACGGAGGGACACAGTGACCTCTGACACGACTCGGTCTGCAGAGCCCCAGCACGAACAGACCAGAAAGCTGAGAGCACGCAGATTTCCGTGAAGATTGGGGCGTTTATCGCAGGAAACCACCTTAATTGCTGTTCACTTAAGCCCCTGCTACCCTGCGTGACCGCAGCTAGAGATCTTGATCTGTGCCTCGGGACGGGGGGGGGGGGGGGGGGGACAGGGAAGGGGGACCAGGTCTGCGGAGGACCTTAAGGAGACCGGCGGCCTCTGGGTATCTCTTCTACTCTGTTTGTTTGTTTTCATTAAAAATAAATAAATAAATAAAAAACAACCCAGCGTCAAAGTGGGTCTGCTCTGAGGGGCGGGGCTGTTGCGGAGGGCGGTGGCCCCTCCCCAGAGCCTCGTCTTCTGCAGGGTTGTGCAGGGGTGAGGAGCATTTGACTGTGCTCAGCCTGAAGCTCTGCTCGGGGTGGCTCACCCCTACCTAAACCAGCCTCTGCTGTGAGCAATTTCCTGGGCGTAGCTTTCTTCCTTTTATATACATTCCGCTACATCCCCCCCTCCCCACCGCTCTTTTTTTTTTTTAATTAGGAAAGGAATAGATGCTTGTTTTGACAAATGCAGCCAATATAGATGATTACAAATAAAAAGCAAGGCATGTCTCGCCTCACTCCATACTGTTGGCAGACTGGGAAATAGTTTGAATTTTCCTGTAGTTGTTCAAAGCCTCTTGTTTTGTGTTTTCTTTACAAATTAGGATTGTTGTGTCCATATTGTTCTTCAGCTTGCCTTGTCACTTACTAACTTACCGGGGATAATTCTCAAAGTCGGGATGAAAAAGTCACTTTTTTCCCACCGGAGTATTGGATTGATTCCATGAACAAACCAGTCGATGCAATTTCTTAAAGTTAGTCTTTTTCTTTGCCCAGTGAAACACGCATAAATCAACCTATTCCACCTTTTCCTTGGGCTGCCGGGAAGCTCAGTAAAAATTCCATTACTAGCTGACGTCATGAATCGCCCCCTCTCTTCCCTCCTAGCATGAAGTAGGTGACACTACCCTCACCTTCCATACTGTGACATCGGAGTTATTTTGTACAAGTGTTTACTCTGTGCTCCAAATTATAAGCTTCTTGCAAGCAGGACACATGTGCTTTTCATGTTGACTTTCTTCCTCGAACCAGGGCCCAGCACGTGCACGGTGGATCGTGTTTTATGGTGAATTAATGAAGGTACCTATGATGCCTAGTATCCCCTGTTCCTCCCTTTCACTGGCTTTGTTCCGTAGGAATTTGTCAATTATCTTGGTTTCCGTTCGGCTTTGTTTTAAAAGATGTGTTAAATTATTTGGGGGCCCAGGTGGGATATAAAACTTAATTATGCTTAAAACTAAAGAAAGATCCATCAAAGCAATGGGACAAGCTACTAAGTCAATTCCAAATCATCCCAGAAATTGCAGTAGGAAATTTCTCCCTGTGTCCCTGTGGCCCCTGAGGCCATGCTGGACAGTCCCTCTCCTTCTTACCAAGCTTGTCTCTGTGGAGACCTGGGGGCAGGATTTGTCTAGAACCACCACCACTTCTGATCCCGTTCTCTGCAAATACCCCTTTCCGTAACCTACCCCCCCTTCCCCATTACTGCTGACCGTGAGTGTCAATAGCCCAGCTCTATCAATAAACCAAAGCTGGACCAATAAATTCCTTCCACCTTGGCAGATCTTCCCACAGCCATGATGTGCCTCATCAATGACACAAAGCCTGATGATGTCCAGTGATGCCCGAAGATGTCCAGTTATATCTAGTGATGCCCAGTGATGCCCAGTGATGTCCAGTGCTTCTCAAAGATTCCCAGTGATGCCCAAAGATGCCCAGTGATGCCCAGTGATGTCCAGTGCTTCTCAAAGATGCCCAGTGATGCCCAAAGATGCCCAGTGATGCCCAGTGATGTCCAGTGCTTCTCAAAGATGCCCAGTGATGCCCAAAGATGCCCAGTGATGATCAGTGATGCTCAGTGATGCCCAAAGATGCCCAGTGATGTTCAGTGCTTCTCAAAGATGCCCAGTGATGCCCAGTGATGTCCAGTGCTTCTCAAAGATGCCCAGTGATGCCCAAAGATGCCCAGTGATGGTCAGTGATGCTCAATGATGCCTAAAGGTGCCCAGTGATGCCCAGTGCTTCTCAAAGATGCCCAGTGCTTCTCAAAGATTCCCAGTGATGCCCAGTGATGCTCAGTGATGCCCAAAGATGCCCAGTGATGCCCAGTGATGTTCAGTGCTTCTCAAAGATGCCCAGTGATGCCCAAAGATGCCCAGTGATGGTCAGTGATGCTGAGTGATGCCCAGTGATTCTCAAAGATGCCCAGTGATGCCCAAAGATGCCCAGTGATGCCCAACAATGTTCAGCAACGCCCAGTAATGTGAAGTGATATCCAATCATGTCCAGTAATGCCCACCGATTCCCAAGGATGCCCGTGACATCCAGCGTTTCTTAGTAATGCCCAGTGATGTCTGATGTTTCCCGTGGTACCCAAACGTGCCCAGGGAAGCCTGGTGGTGCCCAGTTGGAAGGGCTCTTTCTACAGCTGGAGTGCCAGCCCGCTCTGTGCACACTTCCCCTACTGCATAGCTGGGAAGCTTCTGGTTCGGTCCCATTCCAGGGGGTGTCCCTCATGCATCTGGCACGCTAGAACCAGACTGCCCTGTGTGCATATGTCCCAGTGTGTGCTGGACTCTTCATGTCCGTAAAGACTCGTCCTCAGACTACATTTCATAGCCCGTGACATTCCACATGACGAGAGCGGCATTTTCCTATGTTGTTGTACTTTCAGGCTGGCTCCAGCTTTTCGGTCCATCACAGAAGGCTTTGCTGGCCATGTCCGCAGTCTTATCTGCACACACCTTAATTACGTCCCAAGGATCTGCGCCTGGAAATACACACGCGCGAATGACCACACTGCTGAACCGTCCTTCTGGAAAGTTCTACCACCCGTACACCCCAGCAGTGCCGCTGTGCGTTGGTGACGGGCTTTTAAAGACGGACGTCTCCGGGCACCCGAGTGGTCAAGTGGGTTCGCGTCTGACTCTCGGTTTCAGCTCGGGTCGTGATCTCACGGTTTCGTGAGTTCAAGCCCCGTGTTGGGCCCTGCGCTGACAGTGAGGAGCCTGCTTGGGATTCTCTCGCCCTCTCTCTCCACCCCTCCCCTGCTTGCACTGTCTTTGTCTTGCTCTAAAAGTAAATAGACTTAAAAAAAAGAAAGATGGATTTCCCCAGGGCTTAGGCGCTCGCTCACTCTTGGCTGCATTGTTACAGCCACATGGGGAGCTTTTAGAAAGGAAAACATTTGCAGTAAGTGCCCAGGTGATTTCAGGAGGCAGACGGGCCAGAAACCCCCCAAGAGGGACCCTGCTTGCTCCTGCGCTCCTCTGTCCCTGGTCAGCGCGTGTTTCCGGAGCACCTGCTGTGAGCCACACTCTTTTCTTGGGTATCGGGAGCACACCAGGAAAAGCGCCTGCGCTCATGGGGTTTGCCAGTCTGAACGCACCACGGCCTGGGCGGCCAGGCCCCTTTGAGTCTGTCAGGCAAGCGCCCGCCACTGAAAGGGCAGAAACCCACCCACTAAGGGAGCCGGCGGGGCCCAGGCTGCTTCGGGCCGCTGTCTCCCTCCCCTCCTTCCTGGTGGCTGTTGCAGAGGAGATCAAAGACTCGGACCTTCCAACCACAGACATCCCCCCCCCCCCCACTTTGTCACTTGGCCACTGGGAGTTTGGTGGTGGGCGGGCCTCTCCGGGCAGCTGCAAGGGTCATCCGCAGGCCCCCGCAGAGCAGCGTGGCCAGGTCGTGCGACCGTCCCTCCTTTCCTGCCCCTCTCCACCCCTGCAATTAATTCTCTCTGAGGCCAGTCCAGAACTGATGGCCGCCACACTGGGACTCAGGCCTGGCTGCTGGGTGCCCGTGGCAGGGTGGCCTAGCACGTGCCTTGGCCCCCATTCCTCCCTCTTCCCTTCCTTCTTCCCTCCCTCTGTCCTCCCTTCCTTCTTCCTTCTTCCTTCTTCCTTCCGCCCTTCCTCCCTCCCTCTTCCTTCCCCCCTTCCTCCCTTCCCCCCTTCCTCCCTCTTCCCTTCCTTCTTCCTTCCCCCCTTCCTCATTCCCTTCCTTCCTTTCTCCCTCCCTCCCTCCCTTCTTCCTTCCCCCTTCCTCCCTCCATCTTCCCTTCTTTCTTCCTTCTTCCTTCTGCCCTTCCTCCCTCCCTCCCTCCCTCTTCCTTCCCCCTTCCCCCTTCCTCCCTCTTCCCTTCCTTCTTCCTTCCCCCCTTCCTCCCTCCCTCCCTCCTCCCTTCCTTCCTTCCTTCCTTCCTTCCTTCCCCCTTCCTCCCTCCATCCTCCCTTCTTTCTTCCTTCTTCCTTCAGCCCTCCCTCCCTCCCTCCCTCTTCCTTCCCCCTTCCTCCCTTCCCCCTTCCTTCTTCCTTCTTCCTTCCCCCCTTCCTCCCTCCCTTCCCTTCTTCCCTCCTTCCTTCCCTCCCTCCCTCCCTTCTTCCTTCCGCCCTTCCTCCCTCCCTTCCTTCCTCCCTCCCTCCCTTCCTTCCTTCCCTCCTTCCTTCCCCCCTCCCTCTTCCCTCCCTCCCTTCCTTCCTTCCTTTCCCCTCCCTCCCTCCTCCCTCCCTCCCTTCCTTCCTACCTATATTCATTCACTTACTCCTTTTTCACTGCTGTGTCCCTGGGGAACAGGACCAGCCCCTGCTGAAGCCCCCTCAGCTGGCCAGCGGCAGACCCGGGGCCGGAAGTCCGGCCCCGCACAGTGCTGCGCATGGGGCAGGTGATTCGCAAACACCTCCTGGTTGTTGAGTGAACTGACTCCTCTCATTTGGGCTCTCGGTCATCGGTGTACGTGGCCCAGGTGCCACGTGTGCATACGGGGCTCAGACTGGGGACGGAGGGACGACGACGACAAAAGGTTTGGTGACCTGGTCAGTGAGTGTGGGGAGGGAGCGGGATGTGAACAGGGACGGTGGCTGTGCGGGGACCTTGGGCCTGGTCTGCATGAGGTGGAGACTTTGGGAGCCATCGATATTAGCAGACGTTCAGTTGTTCTCACAGGGAGCAGACAGAGACGCGGCAACGTTCTGGGTTTCCTCGGATTTTAATTACAGAGCTGAAGCACTTCCGTTCAGGAATTTGGAGGAGCAGAGACCATAAGCCACTCAAATAATCTGCACCGAGTGAAGGTTGCCCCGAAGGAGAATGCAGCCCCGCTCCAGGGAAGGTCAGCCCTTCCTCAAGCCTGGCGGGTCTCTGAAACTGCCGTGCGCGTTCTGAAACGGAGGGCAGCGGCCCGGGGGCTCTGCCTGGGAGTCACAGACCCGAGGCCGGCACCGTGGGGGACACGCCTTGTTGTCAGACCCCCCGGTGCTGCGTGGAGGTGGGGGGGGGGGGGCGTGTCCAGAAACGTTAGTGCTTCCCTTTGAAGTCTGTGAGTGGATTGTCCTCAGAACAATAATAAAAATGAGACAAGACCCGCTCGCGGCAGGTGGAAGCCGGACAGAGGTTTCGCTAGAGAAAGTCGTGTTGGTGAAAGCACGCAGGCTTGTTTCTTCCCCGTGTTACCCTCCCGAGAGTGAGCGCCTGTGCGCCGTGGGCCTGGAAGGGGTCGGCCAGAGCCAAGGCCACGGCTGCCTGCGTTTCCCTCATTTGCAGGCCGAACCTCGTGCGTTCACGTAGGCGTCTGCAGGGTCCGGGGCTCCGTACTGGCGGTCTGCAGAGTGTGACGGGGACACGGGGGCTCCTGAGTCTGGGGCGCGATGCACGGCACCCGAGAGGGTACGGCAGGCTGGCGGAGACGAGCAAGAGAGGGGTTGAAAGGGTGGACAGAGACCTGCAGGGAGCGAGAGAGAGAGAGAGAGGAGGGGGGAGGAGACGAGAGACAAAAAGGAAACAGAGAGAAGGACAGAAGTGCACACCCGTGCGGACGGATGGACGGGGACAAGCAGAACGGAAGGCGGAAGGAGAAAGAGAGAGACAACTGGGCAGAGAAACGGAGACACAGAGAAAGAAACGGACCTGGAGAGAGAGACGCACAGATGGAGGCAGAGACCCGCCCTCTGGTCTGCGCCCCGAAAGCACTGTCACCCCCCATCCCCACCGCGTCCCGCCTTCACATGTGCCCCGTCTGTAGGCTGCGCCCCCCTTTCGTTCAAATAGAAAACACAGGTGTCCTGTTGAGACACAGAACTTCAAACATCTGAGCACCTTCTGGGGAAGCTTCCATGGGCAACCGCGTCCAGGAACATCTCAGCTTGCTTAGCTGGTGCCTCACAAGCGAGGCGTGCCCTCGACTCCACCCACACAGCTTTCGGGGGCCCGGGGCCCTGGCTCCCCTCCCGGAGCCTTGGACATGAGAAGAGAGCCCAGTGTCTCATGGGTCTTCAGTGGGACCCAGGGGGACCCGGGACACCCGGGGACCCCGGGATCCCCCGTCCGGGGTCTTGTGGCACAGCCCCTGACAAGGTCCCAGGGTGTCTCAGGGGGTTATCTGTATATTAGGACCCTTTGGGGTCTTTTCTGGGAGGACACAAACAGGAGACACCCCTTCTTTCGTGCCATTCTTTGCGGACAGGTAAGAGTGGAGCTGGAGGTACGGTTGAACATGAAGCAGAATCTGAGGACACGGACCCGAGCTGCTCCCCGAGGCTCCCCCAGGCTGCCGCATCCCCCAGGAGCACCCCAGGTTCCTCGGAGCCGACAGGGCGGGGGTGGGGTACAGACGTGGGGCATGCAGCACGGAAGGGTTGGGGTGCTTAGGAGGAGGGGCAAGAGAAGAGAAGAGGAAGAGGAAGAGAAGGAGGGATGGGGAGGGAGGGTGGGAAGGGGAAGGACCAAGAGAGTGAGATGGGGGAGGGGAGGGGAGAGGACACAGCAGGACAAGCAGCTTCCCCAAAACACCCCTGCTCGGCTTTCCCTGGAACCTCCCGGAAGCTCACGGCCAGGTGCAACCTGAACCACGCAATCCCTTGGTCAAACGTGTGAAATGAAGGGCCGGGACCTGAATCGACCTCCCCCCGCTGCAGCTCTGATATTCTGGAATTCCGTGAAATCATCGTGTAGCGGAGTCCTAATCAGGGCGCGACACCGATGGTATCGCGCCCCGTGTGCGCACTGCGTTTGCGGTAAATGAATATTATTTCATTACGAGAACAAATCATTATTATTGCCAAGCAGAGAGCAAGTGGGGCCAGGGATGATTAAAACCATACTTCCGACGACTGTCAGCTCCTGTACAAAGACATTGATCTCTCCTCCCGGGCAGCTAAGCCTGGAGAAATCCGCTTTTAATTACCAATCGGCATTGACTTAATGTACCATAGCTGTCTTATCACATTTAAAGTACATGTCTACTTAAGATATTTAATTTAAAGTGATATCCTTAATTTCCTCATGGTTTCCAAAGTTTATGTTAACCGTAACCTGCTCGTTTGCAAACGCTCTCCCTCTTTGATTGCAAGTCTGATCCCACACTTTTGTCTCCAGTTACCCCAGGGTCGAGGCCCGAGCCCGGGGTTGCTCATCCCTGCCCTGTCCGGAGTTCTGCGTTTCTGTGGCGCGAGGTGATTGTGATCAGGCCTCCGGGCACGTGACACTGACGATGCCGGCCGGCGCGGACTTGCGTGGCTGCTGGGTGCCAGGCAGGGGGCTGCGCTCGAGAGGGGTCATCTCCTGGCGCCCACCTGGCAACCCAGTGGGCAGGGGCCTCTACGTGCCCGTTTACGGAGGAGGACGAGGAGGCCCCGGTCACGCGGCTGCAGGGCAACAGAACCGGGAGCCCCCCCTACGTCTGTCTGCCTCTTTTAAGCATGACGCCTGTCCTGACAGACCTCGTGCCAGGGGCCCACCTGGGAGCGCCTGCTGGCGGCCCCTTGGGGCACATGGGCCAATAGCATGTGCGGCCAAAGCCTCACGCCAGGCGTCCCTCGCTCTGAGCCTCGGAGCAGGCATCCGCCGCCCCCTCTTTGCAGAGGGACATTCCACCTGCCCCTCTCCCCAGGTGACAATACTCACCTGTTGTGTCTCTCCCCACGGTGCTGCCGTTAGGCCCGGCCTGGAGGGGAGGGGGGTGCTGGGGTGCTCACGGCGCTGGTGCAGGGCCGAAGGGGCAGGACCAGCTTGGCCCCGCGGAGTGTGACTGCAGGTGGAAAGCCCCAGCCCCACACGGTGTCGCCGCCCACTGCTGAGGCAGGCGCTCCCGTCTGTTGCTAAGCCGCCCAGAGCAACCGTCCACGTCCACGGGAGCTGTGCCTCTGCCCCCTGGGTCGCTCGGTTTGAATAGACTCCTCCCCCAGGGGCAGCATCAGTCATGAATCTGTCGTGCTCTGTCCTTATCGTCCTTGTTCTCTTCCTTATCATCAGATATTTCCGGGAAAGAGCTGCCCCGTTTGAATTCCATAAGCCTCCATTAAGAGATTAAGTGTTTGTTTTTTTTTAATTTGAGAGGAGAAAATAAATGGATAAATCCCCCCTAGAAGGGAATGATGGGCGCCCGGGTGGCTCAGTCGGGTGAGCCTCCGACTCTCGGTTTCAGCTCGGGTCGCGATCTCACGGCTTCATGAGTTCAACCCCGCGTCAGGCCCTGCACTGGCAGCGTGGGGCCTGCTTGGGATTCTCTCCCCCTCTCTCTCTGCCTCTTCCCCGCTCGCACCGTCTCTGTTTCTCTCAAATAAATAAACTTAAAAGGAATAGAGCGAAGGGAATGACCTTGTAGGCTGGCCGCAGAGAGACTGTGCGCGGACCCTGGGGCCAGACCGCCTGGTTTGAGCCCGGGGAGCCTGGGACAAGCTCTGCGTCTGTCCCGTGCCGGTTCCCGCACCTGCCGAGCTGGGCAGGCGGCGCCCCAGCATGGGAGGGCTGCGGGAGGTGCTCTGGGTAAGTGCGCGCTCTCCCCACGCTGAGCGATGGTCACGCCAGTCCATGCTTCGCCGTTACTATTCGTTAATGACACGCCTGCTTCGCAGGGCGCCTTTTACCAAGCATGACGTCAAAACCTGCTGGTGAGGTTGGCAAACAGAACCTGCTCGCGAAAGCTCCCTCCAGGTCACCCACACCCCCCAGATTTGTGAGATGTCTCAGATACCTGGATCCTCCCCCTTTAATGCGCAATTGATTCCATTTACAATATGAAATTATAGCCCAGATTAGTCCCAAACGCTTAGCAGTGAGAACGGGTCACTCTTCGTCCATCCGTTCCGCCCGAAGCCCCCAGCCACCAAGCAAGCATCCCTGTCGTGTCTCGTCCTCAGGATCTTCCAAGAAGACCAACAACATGCTTGATCCTAAGTGACGCGTTGAGTGGTTTCCCCGCCGTGTTTCCTCCCCGGGTCATGGCAGCCAAGAGGCAGCGCTCCATTTCATGGATGAGGGTCCTGAAGCTTTTAGGACTTTGGTGAACCTCCCAAGGACACGCGCGTCCTGGTTGTCCACGGAACCCGGGCGCTGAGGCGTGGCGTTGCACTAGGAAGGGATAAAACTGACAACCGAAGACCGGGAGCGTCTGAGAGCACGTTGCACAGACGTTTCACGGAGGAAAAGGACTGAGTCAGTCCTAATTCCGTCAAAGACCTTACCGCACACAAGACCAGGCGGGATAAACACATGTGACTATTTTAGTTCCCCAATGACTAAGGCAATGCTCATTTTGCAACTCTTTTCAGAGCGCTAAATATATATTGGTTGCAGATTGACACAACTCTTGAGATTGTCTAAGTTTCACTCTTTTTATTTTGTAAGTCCTTCCTTTGCGATGTCTTCAGTTGCAGAGAGAAGTTCAGAGTTTTTCAATGTTTGCAAAAAGTTTTCCCTGTTAAATGTCAACGGCGAGTGCTAAAACAACAAAAACCAAAACAAACAAACAAAACATTCTATGATCTTCCCAGAATTATGGATTGAAGGGATCTGAGATAATTTTGGATCTGGGTCAGAGGGGATCCTCATTAATTAAACCCTTGGGCCTGGGAATTCTCCGGGGGCGCAGCGAGGGCTCAGGGCTCAGGGACCCCTGAAATTTCGGGTGGAGCCTGGGAACACCCGCCCCCAGACACAGGCCTCACGCCTTTCCTCATCGTTCTCGGCCTAGCTCATGACTCACAGCGTCCTGGGAGGGACGGGGCTCAGCACACCCCATGGCACGCCCACCCCAGTGTCACAAGGAAAGGGTCTGGCCACTCCCCTTCCTCTGGTCACCTAGCTGGTCGGTATTTGGAATCCACCAGGAAGTAGGTACTTGGGGTAACAAAAAATGTGTAATATTTTTGACCTAATTTCAGGAAATCACAAATACCCATTCCAGAGCAGTTATTCTATTTTTTTCCACTGGGAAAGGAAGTTTGCACACTTTAAAACATTTTTTTATCATAGAGGAATAGTAAAATAAATTATGGCACATCCATAAGTTGCCATATTGGACACGCATTAAAACGACGTTTGCACGGGTCCTTTAATGATGCGGGGACATTCTTATGAGATGCTGACAAGGGAGGGCAGCATGATACAAAACTCCTGACGCTGGCTTTGTGTAAGGATGCGTCGTATGAGACACGCACGTGTGCACACACATGCACACGCGTGCAAACGTTTGCACACACATACATACACACGCGCACGCACGTGCACAATGCTTTGTGCACAAGTGTGCACACACCCATATACACGTGCGCATGCACGCACACACCCGCACACATGCGTGTGTGCACAAACACGTGTGCACGCGTGCAAACGTTTGCACGTGCACAATGCTTTGCTCACAAGTGTGCACACACCCATATACACGTGTGCGTGCACGCACACACCCGCACACGGGCGTGTGTGCACGCGTGCAAACGTTTGCACACGCACACATACACACGCGCACACACGTGCACAATGCTTTGCACACAAGTGTGTACACACCCATATACACGTGTGCGTGCACGCACACACCCGCACACATGCGTGTGTGCACAAACACGTGTGCACGCCTGCGAACGTTTGCACACGCACACATACATGTGCGTGCGCGTGTACGCACGCTTGCACACAAGTGTGCACACACGCACATACACACGTGCACACACGTGCGCCAGACAGAAGGCAGTTTGCTGCCGTGCTGACTGTGGGCACTTCCGAGCAGCGGGACTGCGTGTCGCTTTAATTTTCCTTTTTAAAACTCTCCTAGATTTCCTCCAAGCAAAGAATATTATATTTATAACCAAAACCGGAGGATTCTTGTAAAGCACCGACTCTCTGGAACAGAGACTGTTGAATCAGGGTATGAAGAGAAAATTAGCAGCAATCGTGTTGTAAGCCGGAAGGTTTCAAAACGATCTTTAAAAACGTAAATCCAAGGCTTCAAGTTTAATTCAAACTTTTGGAAACGAGCAGATCCCGTTACACATGCTTATTTCTTTCACGTTTAAGCAGCCGCACGCAGGAGTCAGATTCCAGTCTCCCTGGCCGCTGCAAAGGCCGTGGCCGGCGTCGTTTCGGGGAGCTCCGCGAGGGTTCTGACCGCTGCCTGGCCTCCCTGGTTTTCCGTTTCTCCCTCCGTGTACCTTTTGGTGTGAGAGTTCAGGGGATCGAGATTCAAACCCGATTTGCGGTGTGGTCCACAAAGACCAAGGAGTATCCCCGTCCAGGCTAATTACTTCTTGTTTTGTCTAAAAAGTGAGGGAGCTTGGAGCTGGCCCCGGGACAGGGTTTCCAGAACGTACGAAGCATGGAATGGCAGGTCACGACACACCCGCCTCGCAGGCTGTTCCAGGCCAGAGGCCAGACCCGGGCGCCCAGCGGGCAGGGGCTGACCCTGACCTCCCGGAACGCGCCCCTCACCCCAACCCCGGAGCAGCCCCTCACCAGCCCCCGGCTCGTCCCCTGCTTGTTCCAAACTGGTGGGTCTGGACGCAGGCCCCGGGGTCAGCGCCAAGGCGGGGCGCCACTTTGCAGAGCTCACGCAAGGGCCTCTGCCCGAAGACGGAGTAAACAGACTCTCCTTAAAGGTCACTCCTTCAGGCTCCAGCTCCGGCGGCCAGAGGAAGCTGCAATCATTTTTCAGGGCTGTAAATGCCAGAAGAAAAACTCACCAAGCCACAGCTTCCCTCCATGCCCCTCGTCCGCCGAGCGCCTTCTCACAAGGCATTTCCTTGCCAAATAAAGATGCTTTTTTTAAGCCTGAACCCGGAATAGACCTCGAGTAACCTTTACACAAGGGTCTTGGGAGGCGAGGGTTTAAATTTAGTTTGCAAGCCTCGGTGGCCCCAGCCCGCAGGCCCTGGCCCCCGCGGGCACCTTCTGCCCCGTCCTGGCGCTCTGTGCACGCGGGACTGCCTGACTGACAGGTATGGACCCGGGGCAGAGTCTTTTCCATTGAAAGGGGTCGCAGCGTGTGCCTCTGTCGTGTTTTATTCTCATTGTTTCATCAGGTTCTGTTTGCTTTGGTTTGCCACAAAAGGAAAGATTTTATTTCTACGACCCAGTCTCCCTGAGATTAGATGTGGCCCCCTGTTGCTGGTTCATCCTGAGGACAGAGGAGTCCTTGAACAAGCAGGAGGGTGGGAGTGAGGTGAAATTTAAGGATTGATTTCAGTAGAGCTGAGACGTCTCCTTTCAGACTCAATGTGCCTGCCCCAATGCCCACATCCCGGACGCCCAGCTCATGGATGAACATGTCCCCTTTAAAAAAAAATAAGAGGTGGGGGGGAATGCTCTTTCTCGGTAGGGCTCAACCCTTTAAGGTGTTGGACTAGTTCGTACCAGAGTGTGACTGACTGATGCCAGAGCCTTGTTTTCAGAGATCTGCGGGCTAGACATACAGAGAATGAAGTTCTGAAGAGTAACAAGAAGGCGAGGGGGGCGGCTGGGAAGCAGGTGGCCGAGGCTGGAGAGGCAGGGCGGGAGAGAAGGCGAATGCGGTCATTGTAATGTCGTGTGTTCCCCTGTTTCGCGCAAAGGCGTTTCTGCAGGAAGAAAATCCAGTGTCTAAAAGCAGCTCGCGGAGGGAAAGAAAATAAGGGTGAATGCCGTGGCCTAATTTGGGTCTATATCAATTAAATTATGCTGTAGCCACTTTTGCCTTGTGGACCGGCGACATCTTGAGTCAACAGGGACATCCTGGAGGCTGGGCCAGGCCTCCTGCCTCCCGGGAGCCCCAGCACCCAGCAGGGCTGTGGTCACAACGCCCGAGGCTCTCACTTCAACAGGTTTGGGACAGTGGCTCTCGTTTCCTTGGGCAGCTAGAGAAAACGTCTGTAGGAGAGCCTTTGAGGAAGATTTTGAGGAGCTATCGATCTGTCTATAGTTTGAGAAAGTATTTTCTTTTGAAAGTCAGGTGTCTAACCAGCTTCACGTGTCCTTTGTGAGTTTCCATGGGCCGGAGAAAACAGCTCAGCTACTCTCTCTGCCGCTGTCCTGCTCTGCGACCCTCAGCAAGTTCCTTAGCCTTCTGTGTCTCTGTGAGCTTGACTGGAACAAAGATGGAATTAGCCACGTGCTTCCAGCATCCTCTGGCGCTCGAGATGCTGTTCACGGGAGGGACCAGCGCAGTTCCCGGGCAGGGCTGGGAACCCTCGGACCCTCAGGCGGTGGGGAGCCCGCCGCCCCCCCGCCCTCGCCATCTACAGGAGCGCCCAAACACCAGAGGCAGGACCATCTCTTGAGAGAAAGAGACGAGCCGGTTCAAGGAGGTGTGGGGTGGGGCTGGACCCATATTTGGAAAGCCGCATTTGCAGCCCAAAGACCCGGGGTTTAAATAGATGTGCCAGTCCATAGGTGCGTAAGCAGCTGGTAACTATGTGCAAAGTACTTTTTATTTTTAAGACAGAAGCAACATGAGCTCCTCCTTCCTACCTATGACATTGGCAGACCGATAGATTGGCAGAGGGTCAGGTGATACACCGTGTGAGGCAGGAATGGGACCCACGTGCAGCCTGTCAGTGGCCGGAAACTCGGTCACTCCTTGCTGAGACACATCTGTGTTCTGCGTGTGGGCACCTTCTGCTCACCTGGGGAGCTTACCCAGGGAGATTCGAGGTGCGGTGCTGTTGATGGTGCTGTGAAATCACTTATCGCTGAGCTAGAAGCAAAAGCAGGCCAGCAGCCGCGTGTCGGGTCCGTCCCCTTTTTGTCTCCTAGGACGCACGGGTCTCTCCGGGTATAATTTGCGCAGACAGACGTTGAATGAAATTTGACCAAAGCGTTATTTCTCGGTGACGAGGTTTGGGGTGGGACGATCATTCCTCTCTCCTTTCTCCTTTGATGATTTTCTTCCGGAAATTTTCAACGTGAAATTTTAAGTCGTTTCAAAAGAGTATGTATGTCCTAATTTTGCAAATAAGGGTGAAACGCGTAGCTGAGCCCTGCAGAAACTGTGAGCCGTGCCACGGGGGCCGGATCCACCTCACGAGAAGACATTCCAGGACAGGGAACTTTCAAGGACGACGGAAGACAGCTGACGGACGGCAGAGCCCCGCGGCCTATCTGGGCCGATGGGGTGATAGCCGCTCATGGGGCCTGGCTGGTTTCAGACCCAGGGCTGGTTACAGACCCCGCAGGCCCCAGCCTCTCTCTCTGAAGTAAACAGGAAGCAGAGCCCGGCCAGGCGCTGGTGGAGGACCTGTCTTCCCGGCTGCGAGCAGAGATCGGCCCCCACCCCACGCAGACCAAAATCCCCAGGAGACAGCAGGGTGGATGCTGGACACACGCTGCCCGCAGTGGACTCCGTGATGCCCAGCGTCCGCGTCCACACGGCACCTGCCCGTGCACACAGGCGCCCCCTCATGTGGGACCGTCGAGATCTGCCGGGGATCCTCGCCACGAAGGGGACAGCTCACCCAGGCCACACGCAGCCTGTTTGCAAGCCCACGTATTTGCGAGACGAGCAGCTCGAGGGGCTGTTTTGTGACAAAAGACACAAAAACATGGACGCGTGACTAAAGTGCCTTGAAATAGGGTTTATCAGAATAGAGGTTTTCCCTTTTTGTTGCTATTGTTTTTGCCACGCTTTTGTGTGTGTGTGTAAAGAAACAGTTTTAAGCGATTTTAAAGGTGTGGGCGTGGTAACTCTCCCTCTAATGGCAGCAATAAATGCCAGTTAGCCAGGACCCAGGGGTGTTGTCAGTGCTTTGCATCTATTAACTCACACCCTTCTCCCCACCATAGGTCCTCCCCATTTTGCAGACCAGGAAACCAACCGAGGCACGCAGAGAGGTTGAGTAACTTGCCCAAGGTCACACAGCTGTCAAGAGGCAGCCCCATAATCTGTGTGTGTGATCCCTTTGTCACAGGTCTGCAGCTGGAGATGTGACACTGAGAGTCACGAGTGCCTGTAGGCTGCTCCCTGTCGGGCTCTGCCGGGACATCTGTGTCCTCGTGTCTAATTAGCCCGCTTTGTGCGGCTAAGTCCCAGTCCCCTCCCGTTTCACCAGCGAAGGAGATGTCAAGTGACCCAACCAGGATCACAGACCCCGTGAGCGGGGGGGGCCCGCATCACACCAGGTCCGTGTGAACAACATCTGTGTCTTTCCACACCTGCTCGTCATCCCCATTCAGTGAAATGTGGAGAAACAAAGGAGCATCCCTGCGTCCAATCGTTGTCTGATGTCGATTCCGTGACGTTTCGAGTCTTTGGAGACGATACACTTATAGGGAGGGAAAAGAAAAAATGTCCTTGGAGAAAAACACAGCGACCAACTCAGCTTTCCTCACAGGAGGAGCCCATTGCAAAGTCCCTGCATGAGAATGACGTGGCAGTCTAGAGGCTTTGACCGTCTTTGCCCCACAGAAACGCTCGCCCCAGGGGGCTCCTCCCTTCCATTTGCACGACTCCGAGGAGAGAACTGATCAGGGGATGTGTCCTGCGTGCCTCCCTGGCCGCCCTGGGAAAACGTGCCCGGACCGGCGGCCCCTGGGTGGAGATGTGTTGGTTGCTGGAGCTTCTCCGGCCACCGGGCTGCTGGTCGTGGTGAGCCTCGTCCCCGCCCTCCTGTGTGCGTCCTGCTCACAATGCAGCCAGTGAAACTGGTTTCTGTGGGGCCAGACCCCTCTCCCGCGCTCTCTCCCGCTCCCTCCCGTGCGCCGAGAGCCTCTGGATTGCATTAGCTTCATAAATAACACGTCTGTTGTCAGATTTTCCCCTGGTGAGGAAAGGGCAGCTGGGGAAGCCGGTGGGTCACGACCTTCATGTTTCGCAGCGGGAGTCAAAACGCCTCCCATGCCAGGTCGGGAGCGGAGGGTCTGTGTTATGCTTGCGCTGGGCCCTGACAGGCACATGTGATTCCCGCGCTGGAGGGACCTGGGGTTTGTTTCACGGCCTGCCCGGCACCGAACATCTGCTGGGAAGTGGGAACGACCCCCCACCCCCACCCCCGCTGAACCTTCCAGGCTTGGAGCTCTAGCTCGGGCACCCAGCCAGGGAAGGGTCGCGGTTTCTCGATGCCCAGGTTCAGCAGCGGTGAACGAAGGGCACGGCGGGTCCCGAGCCCGGTCACCTGAGGGCTCTGTCAACCGAGGCTCCGGGCCCAGAGTCGGCGCTCAGCGAGTGGCAGGTGTCGCTGTGCCCTTGATCCCGAAGACACGGGGTCTTTCCTCTCTGGAGGCCGTGCTTCCTCCTTCTCCGCCCCAGGCCCTGCTTTGGGCAGGCTCGCAGCTCCCTCGGGTGCACGAAGGCCTGCACGTGGGAAGGAGCTCCAGGCCCAGAGCGCGTGCTTCTGGCTTCGGGTCCGAACCCTCATCTGCTTCCACGGGCGCCGGGGACAAGGCCTGACCCTCAGTTTAATGCCCGCGTCCTCACTGCCTATCTCTCCAGCGTTTAAGTGACTCTGCATTACCTCTTAGTGGTCTTATAAGAAAAGGAAAACTTGGGAGATGGGGGAACCCAGGGGAATGGGAAGATGATACACCCGTTTTGTATCAGGCACCTGTTTCGACTTTTAGAATTCCGTCTTCGCCGTCCTCCTGCTGACGGGGGTTTTAGACCCCTCTCCCGGACAAGTGCAGGGAGATTCGTGACTTGCCTTCGTCACCCCTCCCGTGGGATGCAGCCTGGACCCCAGCCCCAAGGGAAGGTCAAGCCAGCTTGGGCACTGGGATGAAAGCCGTCACCCTCCCACGGGTCCCGACCACGGGTCCTGAAAGTATATTCCGGTGAATTCTCTCCCCTCCGGCCAGGTCTTCCCTCTATTACGCTAATACAGTCCATTCCCTCTGTGCCTTTGTAAAGCACAGCCCTGCCCATTTTAGTGACCTCAGGGTTCCTCCTCTGTGGGAAGCCTCCCTACTATTCACTGATAATTTCACACCATCCCGAGGAGTCGGGACAGGACGGCATCTTTCCTCTCTGCTCAGGGTGGCAGATCTTCCCCAGCGTGCGTTTATGCCCCACACGGACTGAACACGGAGGGTCGCCCCGCGGGGACGGGCACTGTGGCCGGCTCTCCGGGTCTCACTGGGGCTTCGTGTGTGACCTCCTGCGGTCCTCAGAGCTCGGTACCCTTATCATACCCATTGTGCAGATGAGGACACTGAGGACTGGTGCACCGGGGAGCTGGACCTTGAAGGATGACCCGTGGTAATGGAGAACGGATTCTCAGGAGGCAGTTTCTGAGCTCTAAATCCAAACAGAGCCCGGGCCCAGGGCTGCTGACCACCAGCCAGGAAGTCGCCTGCCCAGCCTCCCCGCATCCCAGCCCCGTTTTCCCCTGTGTTCTCCCTACTCTCTGAGAATCTCATTTCCTTCTCTGCCTCTTGTGTGCTTCCCCCTCCAGATTACGAGGCCTCTGCCCTGATGTTCACCGTTACGTCCTCGAGCTGCACCGAGACCTCTCCTGGCGTTAAAAACGCATCGGACCTCAGAAACAGTGGCCTGGGTGGTGCGCGGAGGCCAAGAGAGCAGCAGAGCAGAGTTCAAAGGCACGGCTCTCGCCTGCTTCTCCCCTGGAGGCCTGCTCCCGGGGGGCCCCCGGCCTGCAGACCCTTCTGTATGGGGGTGCGCCCAGGGCTGCCATCCGCCCCCTCCAATCTGCACAGCTACACCCTTGAAGGGAGCTTCAAAGCGTGTCTGCCGATAGATCAAGCCTTCTCTCAGCCATGACAGCCCCCCATTGCTCGCCTCCCCAAATAAACCCGCGTAATGAAGACAGATGGCCCCGGTCAGCCGCCGGCCCCAGGCAAGGCCTGCAGATGGTGCTGTGGGCGGCCGGAGGCCACACACCCCACCCCGGAGCGGTGCTCTGAGGTGTCACCGGGATGGAGACTGGCCTCAGCCTGCACTCCCCCCATCGCCCTGGGGGCAACACCTCGCCACGATGAGCCTGGTGAGTCTGAGTAGATGGGCCCCCTTGCTAGGCGCGTCTGGAGCCTAAACCACCGCCAGCCCCGCCTTGGCCAGCGGGCAGGGGCTTTATTCACCTGGCTCCCCGTTAGGGAGGTGGCCTGGGATTCGGGAGCCCTCTGGAGATGGCAGAGTGGCCCGGGGGGGTCGGGGCCTCACCCTGGGGTGTCTGAAAGCGGGGCCCCGACGGGGAAGAGCACCTGCCCGCCTCGTGCCAGCCCACGGAAGTGGGGGAGTCCTCACGGGAGGGGCAGGGTCTCTGCGAACGTGCTGGGGGGGGGAGGGACAGCCGTTAGCGAGCGCTCCCCAGGGGCGTCCCACTGGGTGGGGCTTTCAGGTCACAGCCTCAAGTGTGCCAGGTGGCCTCTGTGTCTGAGGGTCACCTGAAGGGACTGGTCTGCAGAGGTCACTGCCCGCTGGGAGCTGGGTGGGGGCAGGACGGCGGCCGCCTGGTAAAGGGTGGCCGGTGTTCAGGGCACCGGCCTCAGCGGGATGTGGGCCACTTGCTGGGGGACAGTAAGAGTCACACGGGGGCCCGAGGGGTCCGTGAGCCATGGCCCCGGGAGGCTGGGTCCACACACCCCGCACACCAGCTGCTGTGAGCGTCCCAGCTCACAGATGGGGGAGACTGAGGCCTCAAGGCCCAGAGGGCCTGTGACCCCGAGACTCTGCCCCCTCGGCTTCTCGCGGCCAGTGGTCTCTGTCGCAGGGCCTGACCTGAGGGGGCTCCAGCGGGGGCCCCTGGAAACGCCAGGGTCAGCCATGGGTCTGCAACATCCAGGCGTTTCTAGACGCTTCTCCAAATCTCCTGTGGCGCGGGGGAAAGGCGCGGTGAGGCGAGGCCAGCCTTGTGTGCGTGTGGCGTAGGCAGAGGCCGGGCAGGCGGATGCCTGTGTGGTCCGAGGGGGCCTCGTGTGTGTGGTCCGTCACCAGCTCAACGCTGATCATCTGTCCAAAGGCTGCTAACTGCCTGCCGATGAGCACTGTGTTTACTTTAGTCCTGTCTGCGCCCACTGAGCTCCGAGCGCTGTCTCCTTCCAGCTGGACCTGCTCAGGGCGGGGGGGAGGGACACGGGGCACAATGGACAGGCTGTAAACGGGGCTCCGGACAAATCGAGACATCCCCCCACGGGCCGCATCCCCTCCATCGTTTCTCCAGCAGCGTCCAGCCTCCCCGGGGGCCTCTGGCCACCACCCCAGGTTGGCCCAGACGGACCAGGGTCATGAATCACCCGCGCCGAGTGGGGCCAAAGTGCTGTTCATGCTGCTGACCACGGACATAAACACGCGCTTGTCTGGCCGGGGCTTGCGTGTGTGTGCACACGTGTGCGTGTGCCCACGGCGGCCGCGTATGCGTGCCTGTGTCTGCATGTGTGGGGCGAGGGAAAGACGGATCTGTTGGGAGGTTTGGCCAAGTGTTGGCAGGGGTCTGCGGGCCCCCGGGGTCTACCCGCCGCATGGAGATCCTTAGCGTCCGTCCACTGCTCCGGGGTCTCACGGTGGGGAGGTAAACGCACTGTGCAAATACGTTTCGGAGCCCGCTTTACGACGCGCTCCAGAGGCTGTGTGGGATTCCGTAGAGTCAGTGGACGTGTTCTGATGACTTCCCCTCTTTGCCCCGATTTTACACGTTTCATCGGCAACCTGCTCTTTAATATTTACTTCCTCTAAATCATCTCCGATATTATGTGCAATGAAGAGGAATGGAAAGGAGACAGAGACAGGCGCACAAAGAGAATGCCTTTTTTTTTCCCTTTAAACTGTGGAGGTTCTGGAAGGTCTAGTTTCAGTGGGTGTCAAGCTGGACCTTTGCGTTAAGAAGTTAAGCCTGCACAGGGTTCGATATGACCAGACGCCACGTGCAGAGAGACTCCGAGATTCAGAGCAGTACTTTCTGAGCCACGTGGCACCTCGGTGGCCACCCACTCGCTCACCGGGGGGCACGAACACAGTCAGAAATCGGGTCCGTGAGCCTCGGGACAAACCGGTCGTCTGGCTTCCAGTCCAGGTCAGTTAGGAAATGCGCAACTCGAACAGAGACGGGTAACTCCATCACGAAGCTTATGTTACAAGAGAGAATCAGGATTTACCTAGAAAATCAGCTCCTTCTTACTCACCCACGGTGCTAAATGCAAACAGCTTAGCTGGGCTTTTGCTGTTGTTGGTGCAAAGATAACAGATGCCCGTGTAGAACATTCGATTCCCAAAAACCGTAAAGATGTATTTTTAAAAAAAAATTTCCCCTCCCAATTTCCCGTCCTAAGTAAGTGCAGGCAGCGTTCGGCGGCCCCCCAGCCCTCCCCACCCCAGGCGTCTCTTCATATAAACACTCGCTTTGAAAAAGCTATTGGAATCATATTGGGCTGCGAGTTTGGAGCCTGATTTTTTTCAGCCTAACGGTAGACATCACGGGCATCTCTCCACGTCCACATGTACCAATCCTCCACCACTTTGTGGCTGCCCGGGGCTCCTTCACCCTTGGGATGGGTGATTAGGTGTGAGCGTCTAGTTTTCGCTCAAGCAGATTGACTTTCTGGGCGGCATTCTTTGATTGGATTTGGGGGCTTGCTCCCAGGCAGGAGGGGCTCAGGAAGGATTTAAGAATTCTATGGGAGAGTTCTGGACTTACGGCCCCTAAAAATGAGGCCCGAGTAACATGCAGACGCCCTGGCTCAGTGTGCCTTTGCAGTGTGGGTGGGGAGTGGACACCAGCAGAGAGCAGAGACTGGGGGAAAGGAGGGCCCAGGGCACGTGACCGGACAGCAAGTGCCCCTGAGTGGGGACCTCGGGGCAGGAAGGCCGCCATGGCCCCTGGATCCTGGGCAGGAGAGACGGCTGCTGGGGGCTTGTGTGTGCACGCGTGTGCATGTGCATCAGCCAGAAAGAAAACAGAAATTCCCTGCAAAGGGAAGGATGTGTCCATCTTCCAGAACCGTCTCAGAACCTTGTAACAGCCCTCCCTCTGCCTCAGTGACATGAGGCGTTGCTCACAGAGATTCCTTCAAGCCAATCGTTTTGTTACTTATCTCAGACATGTGCTGTCTCTCCCCTTTGTCAAGTTCCCCGAGGCCTGGGAGAGTGTCGCCTCCTCCGGGAAGGCTTCCGGGGCTCCCGCTGGTCCAGGATGGATCCCCGCACGCACTCCTGTCTGCTCAGTCATATGTACTGCAGGCAGGCCTGTCCCCACTGGGGTCCCTCCCACATCCTGTCCTGTCTGCACCGCCACACTGCAAGCTCGGGGTCGGGGGGCACCGGCGTCTCAGGACCTGACCCCGGTCTTTGCACATGTGAACGCACAACACCGCGTGTGGGTGAGCAAACAAACCGTCGCTCTGAGGCCGCAGGCCCCCGGAAGCCGTGGCTGGTGCTGGGGTTTCTGAGAACACCAGGCTCGGAGGATGAGACTGTCCCCGGGGGCAGGGAGCAAGGGGAGGGGAGCGAAACCCTTGCCTCAGGCCCAGAATTGAAGGAGGTGCTGAAAAAACCCAGGCGTCAAGAAGAAAGGTCTAAATGAATGCAAACATAAATCCACGCAGAGTAAAATCTGACATCTGTAAGCAGAGACGGGACACAGGTCTGGCTCAGGGCGAGTAAGGTGGTTCGGGCAGGGGAGGGTCAGGTCTTGTCCTTCCTGCAAAATTCTGCTGTTTTGTTTATCGTGGGGGTTTTGCATTCATTATGAATTTTTTTAATATAGAAGTACAGTTTCTGTCTTGATGGCTGAGTTTCCAGTGCCCCCTTAATCGTGGTGCTAGAGGAAGTGCCTCCCTCACCCCGCCCTGGTGTGGCCCCGTGACACGTCTTGTCCCCGGTCCCCAGTGCCAGAGCTGGGATTCAAGCCCAGGGCTTCTCTGCGAAGCCGTTGGCCCCGAACCGTAACTGCCAGCAGGACCCCAGATGCGCCTGGGCCCCTGGGGCTCCCGGGGAGAGCACATGGAGGGAGGGACGGGCTGAGCTCAGGACCCACAGAAGTCACTCAGTAATTAATTCTCTTTGCTCCGTCCCCCCCGCCCCCAGCCCCCAGTGCCTGTCACAAGGTACACAGAGGTCCCTTACAACCCACGGGGTCGCTTCTGTATCAACGTGGCACGGTCACCCCGGGCGTGGCAGTGGCTGCCCTCGGGACTCACGCATTAACACTCCGGGAACAGTTTTGTGGACACGAGTCACGTATCTCACGGGGAATGTACACTTCGCTTACGATGTTGACGGCAGAACGTTTTCCTCGTTTTACTTAACGTATGATTTTTTTTTTAAACAAAATGTTCCCGGAACCCAGACCCTCAGAATCTGCAGAAGGGAAAGTTTACAGGACACACGGGAAGGGTCATTTATAAATTGATTTCGCTGCTGACCAAACAGTTGGGCCTGTCGTCTTCTTTTTTTTTTCCTTCAGTGAAACGATAACATTCTTAAAGCCAGCCCCTCGCCCTCCGAGGTAGAGCTCTGTTTTGCTAAGATCCAGACAGGTCCTGTCAGTGCGGGCTGTCTGCGGTGCTGGCTTCGGGGGCCCGCAGCCTGCCGGCTTTAACGGAGCTGGGCGACCGATTCACTTAAAACAGCAACAGCAACGACAACAACAGTGTAACTATTCGGTGGCACAGGGTAGCTTCCTGAGCAGAGCGTATCCGCCATGAAGACAGACGGGGAGGGGAGCAGGAACAGAGACAGGGAAGGCTTCTGTGTGGCTTGGGGGGGCCGGCTTGGGCTTCTCGGAGACTTGGTCCCCTGACCCGGAATGTGGGGACCCCACACCTCCTTCCAGGTGGGACGGGCCGTGCACCGCCTCTGGCTCCGGGCTCGGTCCCAGAGGGTCTCCGCTGTGTCATGTGCCATCCTCCCCCCGGAGGAACAGATAGTGTCCAGGAGGGAGAGGGCCATCTCAGAGGCGGGAAGGCTCGTGTTGGGCTTGGATGCCGCTGGGGGAGGTGGTGAAACATCCTTTAGAAAAAGCTTTATGTAACATCACATATTGAGCACCTGGGACGCGCCGAGGCCTCCGCTAAGCTGCTCCAGGAAAGCCCGACCGACCGCAGTGGGCTGAACGCCGCGGAGGGACCAGGCGGGACCCGGCTGGTCCTGGGGGAGGGAGGGGAGCCGGGGCCGAAAAGGCCGGCCTCAGCTTTCAGGGCTTCGATCCCCATGTCGGCGTCTCTCTATTGCAGGGGGGCTGCTGAGCCTCGACTTTTTGGGATTCTTGAGAAACAAATCATGGAAACGGTTTGCAAAGTGCCCTGTGTTTGTCGTAGAATATCTGGAAAGTGCCGCAGCACAAAAAGGAGGGGAAAAGGCACACCCAAGTGCACCGAGAGGTACCAGCTTTTCACGTCTTGGTATTTTTGTGTGCAAATTACACGCACGCACACACACACGTCAGGGAGGAGCAGTGAGAGCATTAGCTACTGTTACTACTGTTATTTATTTTCTCTCATCCTTATAAAAACAGGGCGACCTGTGCATGTGCAGATTTTGCAAATTACTTTATGTAATTGCTTGAACATTCCCTCCCTCCCCCCCCCCCGCCCCCCCCCCCCCTTCACTGATTTCCTACAATGTAATTCTTCCCGGCCTGGGAGCAGAAAATTGCTTCCGACTGCTACCCCAGTCCCCTCCCCGTGTGAGTCTCTGTGCTCAGCAACGCCTCCCGGGCAAAGGGCACCTCGGGGCCCACGGGCTCTGGGAGGCTTCCAGGACGAGCGACCCTGGCGCAGTTTCCGCCCGGCTCTTGATTCTGAAGTCCTGTGTCCCGAGCGAAGCCACCTGGGGGGTGGGAGGGAGCAGACCAAAGCAGCTAGAGCAGGGGAGTTTCAGGGCTCCAGGCAGTGACCAGGGGAGACTTCGGAGGTCCCCTGCCCCGCCCCCCTGCCATGGGATTGTCGCAGACCCAGGCCAGGAGGGCTGAGTCTTAGGGGAGCCAGTAGCGCTTCCTTTCAAGGCTCCTTTATCAAGCAGAGCCTCCAGCAAAGTCAGGGAGAGGGAATCTCAGTTCTGTGATGAGAAGGGTGCACATTCAGGGGCAGCTCCCGCTCCCCTGGGGCTCTGCCACCACTGGGGCTCCAGTAACAGGAGCACTGGGGTCCACACCCCTGAGCAACCAGGTCCCGCATACTGTGGCTGCCACGCCCCTCCCCTCCTCTGAGAGCCCCCAGAACCCAGTGTGGGAAAAGTCAGGGCTTCGAAGTCCGTCTTCTGGGAGCACAAACCTGGAGGGCTGACCTCTGCAGGTAAACTGCGGCCCGTGTTGTTCTGACCTGACACACAAGCCCCCTCCCCCCGCCCCAGCAATGGCCCCATCTCGGGCTCCCTCCCTTTCCAGGGACAACACCCACTGGACAAAGTGGGATTCTCCGTAATTTTAAGTCTTTCCTCTTAGGCGTTTCTGTCCCCAACTTTAAAATGTTCACCATCACAGGCTCAGATGGTGATTGAGTCAAGGCTCAATCTGGCCACCCCCCTACCGCGGTCTTTTTGTTCCAAAGGGAAGCTGGCAATGATCTTGCCCGGTGAGAGGTGGTCTAAGGGGGGCAGCTGCGGTGGCCCCAGGGCTCCCCTGTCCCGTGGAGCCGGAGGACTCAACTGTGCCACCCCTCCCCCAGCAAGCCCCGACCTTCCCCTTCACCTTTGAGGCCCGACTCTGGAGGTGGGGGGCAATCGGGGGATTTGGGAAGGTGGGGGTGCCCCATAGCCAGTGGGGGGGGGTGGTGGGGAGGGGAGGCCACGTGGAGGGAGAAGGCAGGAAGGAAGTGTGAAGGGTGCAGAGAATCTCCTGGGTAGTGAAGGGAGTGCTCGATGAGCAGTGAGTGTCAGAGGCCAGGGAGCACCTTAGTGGGGAGGAGGGGGAGAGGGAGGGACCGAGTGGCAAGCCGAGCAGGGGAGGGAGGCGGCAGGGGCTCCGATGTCACTCTGACCTCCCTCCTCGCTAGCTAGCTCCTGTGTGTCTCTGCCCTGCACCCGCCCTGGTGCCCAAAAGGAGTGGAATGTGACCCTCCCGACCCCCCATCCCTGCTGCTGGCCCCTCCACACACCCAGCTCTCCATTGTGCCCCTCCACCCCCCGCCCCGTCCCCCACAAAGGCTCCGGCACAGCGTCGTCCTCCGGGCACCCTCCCCCCACCACAGGCCGTAGGGGTGCGGGGCAGGGTGCTATGTTTACAGGGACAGAGCCCTGCGGGGAGAAATACAGGAAGGGCTCAGCTGGGGGCCTCTCCCTGCGGCATCTCGGTGCTGAGCTGTGGATTGGAGCACTCGTGGCCCCTCCGGCACAGTGGCCTCGGTGTTGGGTGTCTCCAGCAACAGCCACCTCCCCCAGGGCCAGCGTCCCGAGAGGACCCCGGGAGAGCTGCCCGCGGTGCCGTGATCTGGCCTCGCTCGGAAGGCACAGCGGCATTCCCACGGCACTCAACCGAACGAAGCGTCCCAAAGCCCCAGATTCAGGGGGAGGGGACATAGGCCTGACCTCTCAGTAGCAAGAGAGCGAGGCTGCCTGGGGGGCGGGGGACGGGACATGGGGTCGTGGCCCATCTTGGAGGGAGCTGCTCCTTCTGTTGGAAAAGTGTGCATTCGGTGCTTGGAACACCTCCGGGAATGACCTGACCTGTCTACAGATGGGTCATGGAGGCGGCTCAGGTGGGGCTGGACGCTTGGCCAAAGCCACAACTCTATGGGGCGCCTGGCGGCTCAGGCAGCTAAGTGTCCGATTTCGGCCCAGGTCCTGATCTCACGGTCCATGGGTTCGAACCCCGTGTCGGGCTCTGTGCTGACTGCTCGGAGCCTGCAGCCTGCTTCAGATTGTGTCTCCCTCTCTCGCTGCCCCTAACTGGCTCATGCTCTGTCCCTCTCTCTTTTGAAAATAAATGAACATAAAAAAGAAGCCACAGATGTAGATGGAGGTGGATCTGGAAGCAGCCCTGAGTCCGGGGAGAGGCCGCAGGTGCTTTAGTGGAGAAGCAGGATCTTCAGACTCACTGGCTGCCGGGGGTGGGGGCGGGGGCAGGGGGCGTTACTCAGACTGGGGTTCATCTAGTTCCCGGCAGGGTGGCCTTGGGCGCATCACTGCACAGACCGCTGGCAACATATTGAAGCAAAGATCGCCTGAGCACCTACTGTGCGCGGACATTCCATGTGTTTCCACGGATTAACTCATCAGATCCTAACAACACTGGATGAGGTGCGATAATGATCATCCCCGTTTCCCAGATGAGGACACCGAGGCACAAAGACCAAGGTCGTTGCCAGCAAAGAGTGGAACCAGGGCTTGGGCCCGAGCACTGAGCCTGCAGAAGTTCTGGTCTCCACCACGACACCGACAGGAGCTGTGGTCTGGGGACTGTGGTTTCCAAGTAACTTAACGAGATGTCGGGCTAATTGTGAAGGTCACCAGTGAGCTGTGTGACATGTCCCCCGACACAGCAGTTCAGCACTGCCCGTCAGGCCGGCCTCTACACACGCCACACGATCCCCGCCGGTTTTCAAACCCCAGCCAGTTCTCTTCGTGCAGCCCTCGACAAGGACGAGCCTAGCTTCGGCATGTTTATCGGAAACAAATGAGCGCTGTTCGTACAAGCTCAGCTAACTAACGAGCATTTGGTCTCCCACAGCAAGACTGTCGAGGGAGAGTGGGATGGCCCTGCTGTCAGAGCCTGTCTGCCTCGTGGTTGCGAAAGGGCTGCCTGGCCTCCAGCCTCCTCACAGCCTTCCTATCAGCCAGCTGCTGTTCCAAGGGCTTTGTACATATTAGCTCATTTAATGCCCCCAGCAAGCTGTGAGGAAGCAGCTCTTTTATGACAAGGGCACCGAAGCCCGGGGGGGTTTATGCAGAAGCGACAGGACTGGTAAATGGCAGGGGTCTGGCTCCAGACGATTGGGTTCACAACCACACTCCTCCATCTCGCTACCCAGCACTATTTCGGACAACTAGAAGGGTGGAGAGAGGGGGGTCTCCCGGAAACCCTCAGTTTATGCCTCGTTGGCCAGAAGGGCATCACAGAGCCACCTGTCCCTGCAGAGGAATCTGGGGTGACACCGGGGTCCCAGTAGCAAAGAAGGGTGCAAACCGCCGGGGGCAGCTGGCAAGACTGACAGGCAGGTCGCCTGTCTCTCTGGGCCTCATGCTAAGTTCTCCCTGTGGTGGCGGACAGAGCCCCGGGCTCGGGTCTTGAGGACACATTTGGCCTCCACAGACAGGACGGGTCAGCTTGGTGGTACCGGGAACTCTCACCCCGGGGCCCGGTGGCTCCGCGCTGTGGGTCCCCTTCCTCGTGAGCCAGGGTCACCTGGATCCGTCGTGAAGAGACCCAGGCGGACGGCCCCCGGCTGACACGTCGGTCCTGGGGAGCAGAGTGGGGCCCAGCCAGGGCTCCCCGCAGGCGTGCCCGTAAAGGAGCCACAATCTGTAGCCCCCCCTTGGACAGAGGTTGCCGTGTTTCACGGCCCTGCTGCGGAGCTATGTTGAGTTCGTTTTGCTTTGACGTGCCGGGGAGGACAAAACACTCAGTGACCTCCTGTCTCTAAAGCGGCTCTTTCTTTCAAAAGGGTCACGAGTTTTAAGGCTGACTTTGCACCCGGACGGGCTAGGTCTGAGGGTGACTGGCTGGTCAGGAAGCCCTGTGTTTAGACCCTGACCCCCCGCCGCCCCTGCTCTGTCATCTGGGGGAGCCACTTAAGTTTGCGGGCCCTCATTTCATCATCCATACAATGGGTGTAAGACGCCCCTCTGATTTGGCTCATGCCAGAGGGAGGGGGACCAGCGGCACCGGGGAGCATCAGCACCCCTCCCGGGCAGCCCGACCGGCCACTCAGCCCGGCCTTGACCTCCGCTTCCGCAGCTGGCCCTTTAGGGAGAGCCCGTTAGTGGAGACGGGGCCACGGGGCTCTCGCGGCTGGAGCGCTGGCCCTGCCACTTCCTGGTCAGTGACCTTGGGCTGGTTGTTTTACTTCATGGGCTCCGCTTGGAGAAAGGTCTTCAGTGGCTGCTCCGGAGACACCTGGCCTCTGCCTGGAGGGCCAGCGGGGGACCTGGTCCAGGGGCTGGGGAAGCGGAGCCAACACCTGTCTCCGTTCCGCGAACCTTCTGCCGTACGACTGGGCGGGGCAGGAGCAAGGGCCTCCGTCAGTTCAAGGGGATCTGGACACAGACCAGACAAGCTTCCCGCCCCTCTGGCTTCTCTCACCTTCCTGTGAACACAGACTCCTTCTGCAGAGGGCTCCAGGGGGCGGGCCGCCTGAGGCCAAGGTGCACGTGTGACGCCCTCACTCACTCATTCATTCGTTCCAAAAACAGGCGCCGTGAGCCTGCCACTGCTTCGGAGCCCCCCTCGCAGCCCCTCCCTACTGGAGCCCGCGCGGCCGCAGGGGAGCCCGGCCGGTCACCCAACAAGCACGCGGGTGGACTCGAAGGCCCGCGGGGAGGGGCCCACCTCTCCCGTGCCTGCACCTTGGACAGAGGCGTGGCCTTGAACCGGGGGAGCCGGGGCTGCGGGTGAGGATGGGCAGCCAGCTGGAGCTCTGGGCTCCAGACTTTGGATTCACAAACCGGGACAACCCTCCCCTCCGACAGAAGAAGAAATCCCCTGCGGGGAGCCAACCTTGAGCGGTCAGAGTTTGGTTTCCTTTCTGCCGACTAAGGGCCCTAAATGTGCTCTGTGCTGTTACCATCGTGTCCCGAAGGTCGTGTCCCAAGTTAGAATGGACGGGTCTCACTGCCCCTCCCTGGTCTCCTGCCACCTGTCCCCATAGCAGATCCCACCTACCTGGACCCCTTCACCCTCACCACGTCAGGGTGCACCTGCCCAGCTTTCCTCCTCCTGGGGCTGCCTCTGGTCTTTGCCTGCACGGCAATCTAGAAGTCCTGGGTGTTCAGTCAGTCTCTCCCTCTCTCTCTCTCTCTCTCTCTCTCTCTCTCTCTCTCTCTCTCTCCCTATCTCTCCAATCTCTCTCTCTCTCTCTCTCTCTCTCTATCTCCCTCTCTCTGTCTCTATCTCCCTCTCTCTCTCTCTCTCTCTCTCTCTCCCTATCTCTCCAATCTCTATATCTCTCTCTCTATCTCCCCCCTCCCTATCTCTCCAATCTCTATATCTCTCTCTCTATCTCCCTCTCTCTGTCTCTATCTCCCTCTCTCTCTCTCTCTCTCCCTATCTCTCCAGTCTCTATATATCTCTCTCTATCTCTCTCTCTATCTCCCTCTCTCTGTCTCTACCTCCCTCTCTTTCTCTCTCTCCATCTCTCTTGGCAACGGAACCCTTTGATAAATACCCAGCTGCCTCTGCGGGGATAACTGAGCACTCATGTACACTGGGTCCCAGAGTCTCCATAGCAGGACTGAGCTCAGTGGCCCATGATGTTTCCTGGGATCATCAACCAAACAGACTTCACTTAAATTCTGTCTCTGCATCTCTTGGGCAGGATCCCAAATTAAAACAGTCCCCAGGAAATCTGGCCGCCTTTCTCAGGCACCAAGGCTCTCCCAGACCAGCCCTCCATAGAAGATGCTCCTAAGAAGTAAACAAAAGTGAAGGACTCACAGACTCATGGCGACTTCCACACTTAGGACTGCCCCATGCGAGACTCAGGGAATGTCCCAGAAGCACCCCCTCCCCCCCCACCCCGCCCCCGGATGTTGCCCAGCTCCAGCTCCTTGAGTTGCCGGGAAGGTTTGGTTCTCGGCAAAAGGAGACCCGGGCGCCTGCTGTCACCAGCAGCCAAAGCGGGGATGTTATGAGAAGGAACCTTAGCCGGCAGCTGGAGATGGGGTCCGGGTGGGGAAGACCCCGCCTGAGAGGTGGCAGTCTGTCCCAGGGGCACTCCCTCTGCCCTGGGTGGTGACGGCAGGCCTGCTCGGCCAGACCGTGCACGGTGATGAACTCATCCGAGCCGTCCATGAATGCACGGACAAGGCTCCGAGGGTGGGCTCGCCCAGCCTGACGATGGCGAAGGCTTCCTACTCTTGGTCCTGGCAACCTTGACCGTCTGCGGTGACACAGAGCTGGCAGAGGCTTGAGGGCTGTGCTGGGTGAACTCTGCACTCGTGGTCGACTTAGGGAAAGAGAACTCGCTGTAGAGTGCCCAGCCCAACAACCAGCCACAAAGATGGAAAACCAAGCTCAGGAAAAAAGCAGCAGAAGAAAAAAAGACCCCAGGAGAGTGCAGGAGTCTAAGAAGCAGGAGCTATTTGATGGGCTCTGTAGGTCACCCCTGGGGGGGGGGGTGGGTATTGTATTTCTTTAAACACGTGTGCATAAAAAAAAAATAAGTAAAAAATAAACACGTGTGCGTATAGCTTTACTACTGCCAATGTACACATATGCGTCGAATCCTCGTAACGATCCTGTGAGGTCAGTAATGTTATTTAATCCCCGTATTTTAGACAAGGAAACGGAGGCAAAGGAGAATTTAAAATGACTTGCCTGTGGTCAATGGCAACCATAGCAAGAAGCAACAGGGTTGGAATTTAAGCTCAGGTAGTTTGCTTTTGGAATATTATTGCTTTTGCCATTAGGGTAAAAGTCCAAAAGATGGGGGATCTGGCTATTGGCCCCATGAAGGTCTTCAGAAGTCTTTCTTCTCCGCTTGGCAAACTTTTTTTTTTTTTTTGAGGTCTCACGGCCCAAGAAGGCTGCTGGAGCCCCATCCATGGCATCCACATTCCAGACAGAAAAAAGTGGTGGTGACGGAAGGAGAGAGACAGAAGGCAGTCCTCTCAGCCGATCAACACTTTAAAATATTTTCTGGGAAGAGCGACACAATAGCTCTTGCTTACATCTGAACGACAATAATAGATTGGCTAAGATTAAGTACATTAAAAATAAAGAGGGGCACCTGGGTGGCTCAGTCGGTTAAGCGTCCGACTTCGGCTCAGGTCGTGATCTCACCGTGCGTGGGTTCGAGCCCCGCGTCGGGCTCTGTGCTGACGGGTCGGAGCCTGGAGCCTGCTTCGGATTCTGTGTCTCCCCCTCTCTCTGCCCTTCCCCTGCGCGCGCTCTCTCTCTCTCTCTCTCTCTCTCAAAAGTAAATAAACACTAAAAAAAGAAAGAAAGAAAAAGAAAAATCCTTTTGCACCAACCTCTTTTTCTGGGGCCAGGTAGGAAGATCCATGTGAGGTTATAATAAAATCTGCCGTATCCTGACTAACACTAGAATTCCCGCATTTAAAACCTCTTTGTGCCGCTAGTGACTGCACAGCTGTCGTCCTGCAGGTGCGGAGCCCAGCTGCTGGGGTGCGGGCGGGCTTGGAGCCGTGAGCGAGCCGGTCCGGTTTCTGTGGGTGGGTTCAACGGGCAGTGCCGTTCCCCCGGGACAAGGCTTGCTCTCCAGTTCTTACGGGTGTAATGAAATGAGGTGCTTTGCAGAGAAGACCCTCCCCTGTTTACTTCTGCGCCCCAGAGAGGCAGCAGTCACCTCCTCCCTCTGGCCCTGGGAAGGTGTGACAGCCCACGACGGCCCCTGCTTTGGAGCCGCTCTAGTAGGCACGCCCGGTGTCACCCGCAGAACCCCGCGGGCAATCCCGTCCGGATTTCAGCACCACATCATGTCAAGGACATGTCTGGGGTTTGTTTGTTTGTTGGTTCGTTCATTCGACTTCCCGTTGGGACTTCAGAGCGCAGTATCCGGGGCCCCTCTAGGGACCTGGGGACAGGTGGCGCTGGGGCCGTTTGGCCCCGATTCCAGGGGGTGGGGGCTTCCTTCTAGCTCTTTGCTTCAGCCCTTGAGCCTGGGGGGTGGTGAGGTGAGGGCTTCGCTAACTATCAGCAGACAACTTTCCGGCTCTGAGCCTTGCCACGCCTTCTGGCTAGCTGTCACCCTGGGCGAGGTGGGTCGCCCTTTCTGGCCTCAGTTTCTTCATCTGCAGAGTGGGACGATCACGACTGGTAAGCCACGGGTGCTTCCAGGCATCGTGTTTGATTAGCTGTGAGGCCCAAACAAAGTGCCCAACGGAGAAGCTGAAGTCGTGAGCGGTCGTCTTTCCGTCCCCTGCCAGAGTTCTGTCCCCATCCCTGTATTTTTATCTCCCCGCCCCCAGGATGCTTCTTCCAGGCAGCAGCCTCAGGAGCTGATTGACAGTGACCTGGGCGTCTCCAAGTGTTCCCGTCCTCAAAGTGCGCGTGCCACACAGGGGCTCGGTCACCTGGTGAGACGCGCTTAGAGGCAGAGCCCGAGCACCCCGTGCGGACAGTTCCCGGGAGGGTGTTAGGTTTGTCGGTGCCTCTGAACTGCCTTCCCCTGGGGTTTTTAAGTTTGATTCCCTTGGCTGAGAATTCAGATCTCGGCCTCACCACAACCTCATGAAATATTAACAGCTTCCCCGCTGGAAATCGTGGCGGGGGGCGGGGGGCGGGGGGCAGGCGAGAGCAGCGACAGCACTTTCTTCTAGAAAACTTGGTTCAAGCGTGCCTGCCGCGCTGCGCGCCCCAGACCCTGGCCAAGCCTGTCTCCCTGATTCCTCCCGGCGCTCTGTTGGGCTGGGATTGTTTCTACTCCCATTCTAGAGATGAGGAAACTGAGGTCACACGGGAAACCGGAGGCTCGCCAGGGCCGCGTCGGTGGTCGGGGGTGGGGTCACGCCCGGACCCTGAGTTGGGCTGGGGATCCACCCGGAAGGATTGTGCCCAGCCCTGATTCTGGAACTTTCCCCAGAAGGCCCGTCCCCATCAGGGGAGCACCCGCACTTTCTCCCATATTCCACGAGGTCAGGCCCACGCACCCCACGCCTCCTTGGCTGGTCCCCAAAGCCCCCCGCGGCCCAGCCCCCAGCACCGCCAGCTCAGGCCGCCTGCGTTCCTTGGCAATGGGCCACACTCCTCCACGGCCCTGGGCTGTCTCTAGCGTTCTCTTCCATTGGCGGCCGTGGGCACGGCCGGCTTTGGTGGCCCCGCGTCACGCTCTCCCTGGCTCGGGCTGGCGCCTCCCTGGACATTCTTCTCGAAGCTTCTTTTCGCGCTGTGCTGATGTCCTCCCCTGTCGGCTCCTCAGGCTGGAAGGGACCTCCAGGGCCTCAGAGTTAGTTCATCCTCTCAGAGACAGGAAGAGTCGCCCTCGATGCTCCTGAGAGAGGTTTTCAGGTCTTCAAGGTGACCCCCCTGGCTGACCCCTCCCCAGTGACATCGATTTGACGCCTGGATGGACTTCTTTTCCTTCTGAAATCAATCCCAGCCTGGGTGTGAATCCCAGTTCTGCCATCTAATACTGTGTGACCTTGGATAAGCAGCTCAACCTCTCTGGGCCTCGTTTTCCTCCTCTCTCAAGTGAGACCAGCAATAACCCTCGCCTCACGGGATCATTGTGGCGACTGTGTTGGCTGAGGCACCCGGCCTTAGAGGGGCGCCCGGTGCACAGCAGGCGCCCGGGGCTTGTGGGTGCTGTCTCCAGCACATGTGTGGTGTTCCGGAGACCCGAGTGCCTCCTCGCAAGTCTAAGTGAGGCTGTGCTGTCGTGACTTTCACAGCCCTGGGTTCAAGCTGAGGCATATCTGGACTTAAACCCTGGAGTCCCCTTTTAAAAACAGCAAATCACACAGAAACCTGTGTTCCGGCACTTTGTTACGCAACGCTCTACGGGAGGGAAAACGGTACCGAAGAAAGGGCAAAGCGTATTTTTCGTCCAGCAAACTGAAATACCAGGCGTTAAAGGGAACGTGGGAATTTTCTGGCATTAAAACACTACTGCTCAAAATAAACCAGAGAATATGAATACCAGAGAGTTATGGACGGGTTAAGGTTCCAGGGGAGGCTGGAAAGGCTGCTTGCCGGGGTCATAGACAGCTGAGCCCGTGGGACTCCAGCGCCCCGGTTTCGGCCAAGACTCTTTCCCATGATCCCATGGCAGGACAGAAATCCCACCGGCTCTGGCCCTCCAGACACATCTGCGAACCAAGCAGGTGCTCCCGGCTTCCAGAAATGAGCCAGCGTCTCTGGATGTAGCCGAGGGGACAGATGGGAACGCGTGAGCCGTGGATATGAAAATACCACGAAATGCCTGCGTGGGGAGGTGGTATCCAGGGGAGCACAGGGGTCTCCTGATGATTGAAACGAACCGGTGAGGGACAGTGGGGCCCCAGGGGTGAGGTGCACAGGAGCTGGCAGGTGGCAAAGGGCACGGGACTTACTGAGCCAAGTAGAAAGACTCCTTCTTTGACTCCAGGATGGTTCAAGCGCTTGCCCCACACACCCCCTGAGAACAGAGCGGCCGGCCTCCGTGAGCGCCACATCCAGCCCAAAGTCAGTTTATAGGAGCGGTATTGAGTTTCTGAAACAAATTCACTAGGTGAAACCGTGGGTTCACGAAGGGGAAATATTAGGCGGCGGGTGGGGACGGGTGGGACCGTTTTGCGGCTAGAACCCCGACATTTTAGGGGCCGGGCACACAACGGAGATTATATGCGTGCGCCAGCCTGGGCGGCTCTCCAGGTCAGGACTCCTCCGTGTGGGCAGCGGCCCCCAGGGTGCTTCCGTCCCACGGCTGTAGCCTCCCGTCAAGTGTAGGGTTTGCCGCAGGACGGGGAAGATAGTCCCGGAGGGCCTTATGCAGGCAAGTAAATGCACAGCCCAGGAAGGGGCACATGGCACCTCACAGCCCACTGGCCACAGCCAGTCCCACAGCCCAGCTCAACGGCAAAGGGTGCTGGGAAGTGAGGTCTTTTCCAGGTCTAGGAAGGTGTAGAGATGCTCAGGCTGGTCACAATGTCTATGGGAGTTCCAGGACAGGGGCAGAAAAGAGACCCTTTTGTCCTGTATCTCCTTCATTAGTTAGAGGAAGCATTTCCCACATCCCATGGGTCACAAATGGGTCAGCATGGCCATTGCTAAACCAGTCACCGATGGAGGGAGTGGGGTTACGATGGCTGTCTTAGACTCCTAGGAATTTGCTCCTGAGCTGAGGTCTGAGTCACCTCCTTGAGGGATGGATAGTTAAGCAAAGTTGGGGTTTTCTTAGCAAGACAGAGGAGGGAGGAACCACATCTGGTCCAGATGGATGGATGGGTGGGTGGCTGGGTGGGTGGATGGATAGAGGAAGGAAGGAAGGAAGGAAGGAAGGAAGGAAGGAAGGAAGGAAGGAAGAAGGAAGGAAGGAGGAAGGAAGGAAGGAAGGAGGAAGGAAGGAGGGAGGGAGGAAGGAGGGAGGGAGGAAGGAAGGAGGAAGGAAGGAGGAAGGAAGGAAGGAGGGAGGAAGGAAGGAGGGAGGAAGGATGGAGGGAGGGAGGAAGGAAGGAGGAAGGAAGGAAGGAGGAAGGAAGGAAGAAGGAAGGAAGGAGGAAGGAAGGAGGAAGGAAGGAAGAAGGAAGGAAGGAAGGAGGAAGGAAGGAGGGAGGGAGGGAGGAAGGAGGGAGGAAGGAAGGAAGGAGGGAGGGAGGGAGGTGCCTTGCCTGTACGGTCCTGCGGAAGGGGCCGTGGGGGTGCGGCGGGAGGTGTCGCGGACGGAGGAAGAAGGGGGGGGGGGGCGGGGGGGGGGCGGGGGGGTGGGGGGGGGAGGCAGGATGAAGGAAAGCAAGGACAGCACGGCATGACAGTAATGAGTAACTTGAGGTAAGAAAGGACGGAGGGGTTCTGTCGTTCGTTTGGGTCGTTGTCTTTCTTTCCTTCTCCTTCCTCCTTCCTTCCTTCCTCCCTTCCTTCCTTCCTCCTTTCTTCCTGCCTCCTCCTTCCTTCCATTCCTCCTTCCGCCTTCCTTCCTTCCTTCCTTCCTTTTCTTTCTTTCCTCCTTCCTTCCTTCTTCCCTTCCCTTTCGTTCCTCCTTCCTTCCTTCTTCCTTCCTTCTCCTCTCCTCCCTCCCTCCTCCTTCCTTCTTCCTTCCTTCCTCCTTCCTTCCTTCCCTCATCTTCCTCCTTCCTTCCTTCTTCTCCTTCTCCTTCCTTCTTTCCTTCCTTCTTCCTCCTCCTTCCTTCCTTCCTTCCTTCCTCTTCCTTCCTTCCTCCTTCTTCCTTCCTTCTTCCTTCCTTCCCTCCTTCCTTCCTTCTTTCTTCCTTCCTTCCTTCTTCCTTCCTTCCTCCTTCCTCCTTTCCCTTCCTTCCTTCTTCCTTCCTCCCTTCCTCCCTTCCTTCCTTCCTTCTTCCTTCCTTCCTCTCCTTCCTTCCTTCCTTCCCTTCCTCCCTCCTTCCTTCCTTCCTTCCTTCCTTCCTCCTTCCTTCTTCCCTCCCTCCCTCCCTCCTTCCTTCCTCCTTCCTTCCTTCCTTCCCTTCCTTCCTCCTTCCTTCCTCCTTCCTTCCTTCCTTCCTTCCTTCCTCCTTCCTTCCTTCCTTCCTTCCTTCCTCCCTCCCTCCCTCCTTCCTTCCTTCTTCCTTCCTTCCTTCCTTCTTCCTTCCTTCCTTCCTTCCTTCCTTCCTTCCTTCCTTCCTTCCTTCCTCCTTCCTTCCTTCCTTCCTTCCTCCCTCCTTCCTCCTTCCTTCCTTCCTTCCTCTTCCTTCCTTCCTCCCTCCTTCCTTCCTTCCTTCCTCCTTCCTTCCTTCCTTCCTTCCTCCTTCTTCCTTCCTTCCTTCCTCCCTCCCTCCTTCCTTCCTTCTTCCTTCCTTCCTCCCTCCCTCCTTCCTTCCTTCTTCCTTCCTTCCTCCTCCTTCCTTCCTTCCTTCTTCCTCCTTCCTTCCTCCCTCCTTCCTTCCTTCCTTCCTTCCTTCCTCCTCCTTCCTCTCCCTCCTTCCTTCCTTCTTCCTTCCTTCCTTCCCTCCTTCCTTCCTTCTTCCTTCCTCTCCTTCCTTCCTCCTCCTTCCTCCTTCCTTCCTTCCTCCTTCCTTCCTTCTTCCCTCCCTCCCTCCCTCCTTCCTTCCTTCCTCCTTCCTTCCTTCCTTCTTCCTTCCTTCCTTCCTCCTTCCTTCCTCCTTCCTTCCTTCCTCCCTCCTTCCTTCCTTCCCTCCCTCCCTCCTCCTTCCTTCCTTCCTCCTTCCTTCCTTCTTCCTTCCTTCTTCCTTCCTCCTTCCTTCCTTCCTTCCTCCCTCCTTCCTTCCTTCCTCCCTCCCTCCTTCCTTCCTCCTTCCTTCCTTCCTTCCTCCTTCCTTCCTTCCTTCCTTCCTTCCTTCCTTCCTTCCTCCTTCCTTCCTTCCTCCCTCCTTCCTTCCTTCCTTCCTCCTTCCTTCCTTCCTCCTTCCTTCCTTCCTTCTTCCTTCCTCCTTCCTTCCTTCCTTCCTTTCCTTCTCTTCCTTCCTTCCTTCCTTCCTTCCTCCCTCCTTCCTTCCTTCCTTCCTTCCTCCCTCCTTCCTTCCTTCTTCCTTCCTTCCTCCTTCCTTCCTTCCTTGCTTCCTTTCTTCCTTCCTCCTTCCTTCCTCCTTCCTTCCTTCCTCCCTCCTCCTTCCTTCCTCCTTCCTTCCTTCCTCTCCTTCCTTCCTTCTTCCCTCCCTCCCTCCTTCCTTCCTTCCTTCCCTTCCTTCCTCCTTCCTTCCTTCCTCCTTCCTTCCTTCCTCCCTTCCTTCCTTCCTTCTTCCTTCCTTCCTCCTTCCTTCCTTCCTCCCTCCCTCCCTCCCTCCTTCCTTCCTTCCTTCCTTCCTCCTTCCTCCTTCCTCTCCTTCCTTCCTTCCTTCTTCCTTCCTCCTTCCTTCCTTCTTCCTTCCTTCCTCCTTCCTTCCTTCTCCTTCTCTCCTTCCTTCCTTCTTCCCTTCCTTCCTTCTTCCTTCCTCCTTCCTTCCTTCCTTCCTTCCTTCCTTCTTCCTTCCTCCATTCTTCCTTCCTTCCTGCTTCCTTCCCTCTTCTCCTTCCCTCTTCCTTCCCTCATCCAGTCCCCACACCGGGCACCCCTTCGCTACCCCCCACATGGACCGAAAAGTCCCACCCAACCATCATACCCCGAATCCTACACTAACCCCCAACCCACCTTCCTTTCCATCACCATACCACCCCCAGATTCCTTCCCACAACCACTAAAAGTATAGCCTCGTCCCACCCAAAAAGCCAGCCCCCCCTAGTCCTCCCCTCATGTCATACAGTTCCGCCAGTGTGATTGCCTGTCGCCACGCGGATTCCACCGTTCCGTGCAGCACAGGATATCCATGGAGCCCCCATCCCCTCCTCCAAAAAATGATGCTACACTGCCGCCACTGCTCAACCACCCCGACACGATGTGCCATGACCCGAGAAATCGCATCCGAAGTCCTACATCCCTCGCCATGGCCCGTAGATTCCAACCGCCCCTCGGTCCCGTGGCCCCGAGCAGGAGCCCGCCCGCCGAGGACGTGGTCCTGTTGTCGAGTTCCAGACCCTCCCGGCCTCGGGTTCTTCACCTGTGACATGAAAGTCCCTTCGAGGTGACAGTGTCTTCAACCGCTGGTATCTGAGGTTGCGGGAGGAGCAGGAGAGGAGGCTGCAAGGGGCTGGCCGGCGCGTGCCGGCCTGGAGATGTCAGCTGTGGTCCGCGAGGGACGGGACGATGAAGGGATCGAGGCGGCTGTCTTCCTGGTCGGAACCTGACTTGCACGAGAAAGGTGTCTGTGGCTCTTGATAACTCAACCTACCCCTGGGCTCGAGCTTCGGTCCCACTGGTCAGCTGACAGCTGTCGGCTCCGGGGCCTCCCTTCACCCGCGCCCGATGGTGTCTGAGCAGTAGGCAGGGCCCCTGAAGAGCCAACGACAGATGGAGGGAGACACGCCTGCCCTTGGTGTTGATGTCCACGTGGTCACCACAGACAGCGTCCTCCTCCCTGTTCGGGTGTGTTAGCCCCTGCCACACCACACTCAGGGCCACCGGAATCCCGTGGGGCCATCTGTTGCCCTCCCGGCGTACGTGGGCTCACGGCCATTCCCTCTTGGCAAGCAGGGGACAGGATCTCATTTGCATAATTTAGGAAGAAGGTTCAGCTTATGTAACAGAGACTCAAAGGTCCAAGGCCTGTTTCTCTCTCACGTTAGACGCAGACAAGCCAAGCTGAAATTAACCAGTGGGTGGAGGGTGTCAGGACTGGGGACGTCAGGTCTTTGGGGGGGGGGGGGTGGGCAGAAATCTGGGAGCTCTGGCGTGCTCATCTCCAACAGCAGCGAGGTTTCGGAGAGCCGGTCCAGTCGGGAGGCCAGGACTCGCAAATGGCCAAGGTGGATGAGGGGCGCGAACAGACAAATGTCTCTCTTTGTGCGGGATTACTCAAGGGACGTGGCCAGCACGCCCCGCTGGGAGGGGGGGCCCGGGGAAAGCGTACACTCAGGAGATGCACAGTTTCATCCTAAAAAATGCCCAGCCTCCCTTCTGATAGCGGCCGTCTTCAGACCGAGCCCAGGCTGCCTTGGGGACGGGCTAGAAGATGCTCAGAGCATTCCCCTGGCTGCACCGGTCTCTGAAGCCCGGTTGCGGACACGAACTAGGAGAAAAAGAAGTGTGGGTTCCCAGATCTCCACCACTTTACCTCCCTCCGCCTCTCCTGTCGATGACTAGAAGGCCTCGGTTACTGGAAGAGACGTCCTTTTTGTAAACAGTGTCTGGTCCCTTCTATGGGACTTTCCAAATGCTGCCCCTTTTCCCAAATCGAATGAGGAAAAGTGAGTTTGAAGTCACGGGGATTTAAAACTGAAAAAGAAAAAGAACTTGGTAAGGGTTCTCGGTGACGGAAAAATGTTGTTCTGCAGAAACGCTGGTAAGAGGCCACCGGGAAGGCGGGTACAAGAATAGGCTGAAGAAAGCATTAGTAACTCTGAAAATACTTCGTATGATCGCGTGGGCCCCATGAACGCGCTCGTCGGTCGTGTGTGTGACCCGTCCTCTCCCCGCAGCTGAGTGTTGGTATTGCGTCCAGACCACGGACGGAGAAGACAAGACCTCGCTCATGTTTAGGTGTCATCGGGTGAGCGAGTGACTAGGTAACAGTTGACGTCTGCGTAGTGCTCGTAACTTTTGCATAAAAACCGGGCAAAGAGAGACGTGCCTCCGTGCTACGGTCTGTTTCTGTAACGTACCCCCGGCTCGCAGGTCACAAGGCAGTGGCCTGGACGTCGGGCTCTCCTCTGCTGTCCCCCGGCCCCCGCAGACCAGCACCTCTTCTGTCCCACGTTCCCGCTGCTCACGTCGCGTGAGCACAAGGAGGGGCCTTAGCACGGGCCGGTGGATTTTCCTTGGGCCACCCGTGCGGTCAGAGGCCGAGGAGGGCTGTGAATGCCTCTCTGCTGAGTGCCGCTTCGGGAGGCCCCAGATGCTGCAAAGAGCACGGGGTGCAGGAGGGGAGACCTCCTGGGGCCGCCAGAGCCCAGGCTTTGAGTCCGCCTCCGGCGGGGGCCAGTCTCGGCCACGTGCCCCGGAGGGATGCCACCACACCGTGCCTGCGGACCCCAACTGGCCGGGGAGGCTCGGAGGAAACGGTAGCCTCATCCAGAGCGCCCCGGGTGGGCAGCCAACTGGGCGCTGAGCGGTCAGCACAAGGGAAAGGGGCAGCTTGGCGGGCAAGCAGGTGGAAAGCAGGGGTGCTGAGTAGGGAGACTTGGGTTCAGGTGTGGCCTTCCACACCTGCTCCAGATCCTCCCACCTACGACTAAAAACCCGGAACGCAGCACGACGGACCAGCCACGGGGAGCATGGAGAGAGGAGGACAGGCTGCTTCGGGATTTTGGCCCCAGAGGAGGGGTCGGCAGTGGCGTCCCCGGATTTCCTAGGGCCTCCCGAACATCCCGACAGAGCACTAGAGGAGCCTGGGAGCCAGAACCATCAGCGCACGTCAGGCAAAACGATGCTCCAAGGAGACATTGTTCCCCCCAGAACGAGGTACCAGGAAAAGTGTGGGTGAACAGAACAGAAAACCTTTATGACGAGACCGTCCTCCAGCCAGCCAAGCTCTGGGGGGCGGGGGGAGGGCAGCTGCCACTCCCCTGTGGTTTCAGGGTTGCTGAGCGGGATCCCCACCCCCTCGTGCCACCACGGAGGACACCCTCCACCCCCACCCGGTGGCATCGGCACAGCCTGTAGACAGTAGGCTCAGTAACAAAGAGCCCCAGACTGGTGGCTTAAAACAACAGAAATGAATCCTCTTGCCTTCTGGAGCCAGAAGTCCAAAATCAAGGTGTGGGAAGGGCTGTACTCCCTCGGGAGGGTCCTTCCTGCCTCTTCCAGGTCCTGGGAGCTCCCCACGTCCCTGGGCTGGTGGCCGCCTCCCTCCGGCCTCTGCCTCTGTCTTTACATGACCATTTCCCTGTGTGTGTGTGTGTGTGTGTGTGTGTGTGTGTGTGTGTGTGTGAATCCACATCTGTCTTATAAGGACACTAGTCAGTCCGGGTCGGGCCATCCGGATTCACACACACACACACACACACACACACCCCTCAACCCAGAGCAGGTGCTTTGGACCTGAGACACAGTAGCCCAAGAACCAGCTGGGCATCATTCTGACAAGCAGGGACACACAGGGCCCTCCGACGATCAGAACCCGGGTCCTCATCTAGGAAACACAGGTGAGCACCAGCTGTGCGTGGGACTCGGGCTCACATGTGTGGGACACGAGGGAGGGAAGGGACGTGGTGCAGGCCGTGCCGTGTGGGTGTCCTGGGATTCCGGGCTGAAACCCTTGTTTTTGTGAGCTGGTGGGGGACAGAGCCGCCCAGCTGGAGTGTGAATTGGGGGGGGGGGGATTTGTAGGATCACAGTGCTCTTCCTGAAGCTCTTTGGTGGTGGGGGGGAGGGTTGAGGGATCCCAGATGGGGCACGGAGCTCACGGACGCTGCGCAAAGTGGTTTTCAAAGGGCCAGGGCTGTGGCTCCCGGAGTCATCTGGCCCAGAGTAATGTAAACTGCCTTCCCTTCTAGACCTACGGTTTATTTGTACAGTTTGGGCCGTTTCTGTAAATGTTTGACCCGTTTGGAAATCCAATCCAAAGGGAAAGCAAATTGGGGCTTTTATTTTGTGCGGTGGTGTTCTCATCAGCGGTGCCGACATTTAACCTGTTGCGACGTATCAAATGCTGCGTTCGGCCAGCGAGGGGAGGAGAGGGCCTGTTCTGTTCTGCTCTGTTTTGTCTCTTTTAGAAACATGTCGAGGTGGAGGGTGTGGACGTGTGAGACGGAACGATCCCCTCACGCCTGGAGCCCCCAGCACGTGGCACAGGGCGCCGATCTTGGATGGACGGAAAGCCCCGGAAGCAGATAGTCGGGGCTTCCCGGGTCTCCAAAGAGGCACACTGTGCCTCACTTCAAACCACGAGCATTTCGCGCTTTTCTTGTTGATCGACGTGCTGCAGATACGCCGATGCGCTCAGTAGACTTACGTGGCTTCTGATAAAATGGCCAATTGCCCCCAGCTTCTCTTCTAACAGATTAATCTAGATTTTCACAAAGCCGGACTTGCTAACCTTTTGGGGGGAGGGAGAGAAAAGAGGAAGAGAGTGTGAGCGTTGTTGGTACCTGCACAACAGATTCCAGGTCGTTACTGTGACTCTGGTGCTGTGTGAGTTCTGGGATTGGAGATACAAACCACAGGAAACCGTTCAGCGGAAACTTTCCAAACCTTGAACCCCGGGCTCGGATGGCCTGGGTCCCGGCCCCTCACGGGGTTGCTGACCAGTTACGAGGTCCCCCATCTGGGATGTCACTTCTGTGCACACCAGATGGGACGCAGTCCTGCTTCGTGCAAGGTGTCACCGGGAACGTGAAGGAACAGCCCATGGCCCGTGGCCCGTGGGAGGGGCCAGACCTCAGTGCGGACAAGACCCTTGAGAGTCCGGATGGAACTTTGGACTCAGGGCCCCTTCCCCAGAGGGTCTGGCTCACCGACCAGGATCCAGGCCCAGGAGTCTGCTTATATGCAGGGGCCCTGAGGCCGCCCTGTGCTGTAACTGTGGGAGCAGAGACCCCGTCTGCACTGTTCTCTGCTCGGTGCCTGGCACACAGGAGCAGAAGCATGGCCGGGACCTGGGGGGTGACAAGGAGCTTCTGAGAAGCAGATGTACCGCTTGGTGTCAGGGTCAACAGGAGACAGGCCACTCGCATCAGGAGAATTTCAGGAGGGTCTGTTGACAAAGAGAATTCTATTCAGGTGGGGTTGGGGTGTGGGGGCCCCCGGGGGGAGAGCACAAAGGGGGGGTAGGGGACAAGGGGACTTGGGGGACAAGGGGAAGGAGAGATGGCAAGACTCAGGAGAGAGATTGGTGTAGAAGTGTCCGCCGTGAGGGAAACAGTGACCTCAGATTGAGGTCACGCCCACCCAATGTGACCTCCCAGGGGAACACCAGCAGGGAAGGAGGATTCCTGGTCCCTATCCTGCTCGGTCTCCCTGTTTTCCCCGAAGCTGTGCTCACCCTGGACTCACGGGGCACAGGGGCTGAGGACGGCAGAGACCCGGAAGGCAACGTCCTAGATCGTTCTCCAGGAACTCTGCTGTCCCCACTGCCCACATCCGCCCCCTCTTTCCTGGTCTGTTGTCACAGCCTCCAGACTGGAAGCCTCATGCCCTTGCAATCCCCCTTGCATAGGCCAAGAGCTGGGGTCCTAACACGGCCCAGATCACACCCTCCAGGGCCGCCCTCCCTGCAGGCCCCGTACCTGGGGTTTCCCTCAGCTTCTTGCTCCCACCTCCCCTGCACGCCCCCTCCTCACTTGTGCAGGCACCACCCTGGGGACCGGGAGTTCCTGGTGATTTCCTGCCTTTGAGCCTTTGCACGCCTGCTGCTTCCGGCTACCGTCCTTCGCCCTGGTCGCCGAGGGTCCTTACGTCTTCAAGATTCTGCTCTGGTGCACCTGCTCCAGAAAGCCTCCCCTGACCTCTAAGGCTGCATCAGGCCTCCTTCCTCCGAGTTTCCGTGGAATCTCGGCCCCTCATAGGAATGATCCCACATAAAGGGAGTTTATGCAGGAGCCGTGTGTTTGCAGGTTGACGTGGACATTCGAGGTAGGGACCTAAGGAAGAATTCTCCCCAAATGCCAAGGGGAACTGAGACACGGTCAGGCTAAGCGTGCGCAGTATGAGGTCCTGTAGTGATGATGTTGTCATTGCTGATGAGGGACACACCTCCTGTGCCAGCCGGGAGTCTGGCCGTCCCGTGCTGCGTGGGCATCGTGGAGGGCGTTGGCCAGGCTCAGCCCCGCTCCCTGAGAATCTTCCTGGGTTCAGTAAATGCGTTGTCCTTCAGGCCACTCCCCCTGTACCCCTGAGCCCTCGCCAGCGGGGGAGCCCCAGACCGGGCATGGACTCGGTCCTGATTTGGAAGATGGAGAGGCCTCTAGTCTCCTTGAACTAGGAGCCAGCTCGTCCCGGGGCTTTCGCCTTTCAGCCGGGTCTGCGGTCACATCTGCGCTGTTCGATTTCACCTAAGTCAGCCGCACCCAGGGTGGCGACCTCAGCCCTGCGGGTTTGGTGATCCTCAGTGCCAATTACCAGAAACGCCATCTGCCAGGGCCGTGCTGCCTTCGCTCAAGCCAGCAGCAGAGAAAGGCGTCGTTCCTAAGGTTAACCGAAACCAAAGTGAGACCACGCTGCTCCTTTGGGGGAACCGGCCCCGGCCCTTTGCCATCCCCCCACCCCCACCCCGCCCCCACCGCGTGGTGTCGGAGCGGGTCCCACCCACCGCACATTTTGATCTCTGTACAATCCACCTTTGCGGGGATCCGGGGTCTTTGAGGGGTTGGTTGAACCAACAACCCATGTGGACGTTAGCCTTTGGGGGGCAAACTGGGATCATTTCTCTGCCGGGCTACACGTCTGCGCTGTGGGGATTTTCGCCTTCACAGAGGCACTTGTGAGCTCTAGGATTATAAAAAACATAGAAACCAAGTCACAATAATTGGCGCAGAGAGAGGGGAGAGCAGAGTGACTGAGCCAGTGGGGTGTCGAGTTACGTCCGAGGCCAGTTGATTTCTAGAACCTGTCCAACCTTCTCGCTTGTCGGCAGTGATGAAATTGATTGTGAACCAGCTCGCCAAAGGTCTCTCTGGCAAGACCCAGCTGGCCGTTCTCCGCGGGGCCTTTGGCTTTTCTGTTGAGCAAAGGCTCAGTTCACAAGAAACAAAACTGAGCAAAGAGTGTAAGATTCCTTCCTGCAATGTCCGTGATGACTGAGAGGGTTTTATCTTCCCGTTCTGGGCTGTACCATTTTTTAAAGGTATCTTTATAAAAGTTGATTTATTTCTGTTTATCTTTTAAACAGCTTGAGATCTAAATGCAGGTATCATGAACTGGTTGACAATTCAATGAGTTTGGGTTCATGATATTATTAACTTTTTTTTTTTTAAAATTGTGGTAACATACACATAACACAAAATTTTCAGTTCTAACCGTTTTTAGGCATACAGTTCGACGGCATGACTTACCCCCCCCCCCCGGTGTTGTGCAATCACCCCCGCTCTCTGTTTCCAAACATCTCACCTCACCTCCGAAAATACCTTTTTCAAAGGAATCGTTGTTAACCTCCCCACGGATTGTGAGAATATCCAGATGAAAAGTGAAATAAAATCGTCAGGCTTCCTAAAGGTATTAACCCCAAAGTGCAGACACCTGGCTCAACTGGTTACTAGAAAGTTCCAGAAGGGACTGGTTCCTGAACCTGAGCTCCGCGGAGGAAGGGAATCGGGCACAGCGTCTCCGACACCAAGAGCTGTGTTCGGCCTCCGTGAGCGCGTAGTCAGTGTCTGTGAGATTTATTCTTGGAAGTGTCTTAAATTCGGGGTGTTGAGTTGGAACCACATGGCTGGGTGTGGGATGGTCGGCCAAGAAGGCAGGAAGGACTCTGTGGTGCGGTGGGGGGAGGTGGTGGGGTCCGGATCGGGTGTGTCCTGGGGCCCCGGGGGCCCCACCTGCCCACTCTCCACCCCATTCCATAAACACCGCGGTCTGCGTCTGTCCTCACGCTCTGTATTTTTTTTAGGACTTTTTATTTAACCTGAGAACTTTTATTACAAGGAGAGATGCTCATAGCATATTAATAAAAATGCAAAACCGTATTGCTCGCGATTATAGTGTTGCGTTAAAAAGCATCGATATGTCCGCTGGGCGGCCCCATGCGGCTCGGTCATCTTGCGGGGCCCGGGCCCCACGCCGTCCTCCTCGACTGCCCCTGACCACACCTCCCGCTCCTCCCCTCGACTCAGCCACACGGACGTCTGCCTCCCCAAGCACCTGCTGCTCATCACTTCCACTTTGCGCTTTCCCGCTTTCTGGAATGGCCTTCCCCAAACTTCCACAGGGGCGGCTAGCAACATCCTTCCTCTGAGAGCCTCTCCTGCCCACCCCACGTCTCCTTCTCCCCTTAAAACCCGCTGTCACCATGACCCGACGTCTGTTCATCTCCAGCCCGCACCCCAACCGGACCGGGAGCTTGTCCTGTGTGCCGTTACGGCCTCAGTGTCTTGTGGCACATAGTAGGTGCTCAACTAATACCTGTGGAGTGTTCCAGAGTCGCCCAATGGGCAAGCGAAGGGCGGCCGTCTGGAGTCCCACCCCACGCCTTCTCGTCCTGTCCCGGCTGTGCCGGCTGCCCCCTGGCCCCGCCTCTCATACCCCGTCCCCCGCCCTTCCCCTGCGGGCTGGGGCCTTGTGCAGGATGTAGCACTCCCTCCATTCCAAAGGGCTCAGACGTGAGGTGACCCCGTGGACGGATGCTTGGGGCTGACCTCCTCTGCGGGGGTCACGGCTGTGCAGGTGCTGGCTAGGGGGCTGAGTGATTCTGCAGCTGGGCTCCAAGCCCCTCCGTGGTCAGTGCCTCCGAAACCTCTCCGGGAGCCAGCCCCGCTTCGGGAAAGGGGCCCACGACAAGATTACCGCGACCCAGCCCCTGCCTCTGACTCTGCCGATGCTCTTTCGGTCTGCAGCCTCAGAGTGATGGAGAGACCCAGCCTCCAGCCTGGCCGTGCCGGGGGGCATGGAGACCCTGGCGAGATCGGTGCCAGCCACCTGGAAGGCTGCCTGCGCACCCCGCAAAGGAACCTCTATAAAAGGGATTCAGAAGCCGGTTAGCACAGCCCGGCCCGGCTGGTTACTCAGCACTGGGTGTCCAGAGCTCACGCTGTGCAGGGCGGACCCTCGTGGGGTAATGGCCCGGTGCTGGAGTCGCCCTCAAACGGCACGGAAATGCCGGGCATGGCCGGCCGGCCAGTGCTCCCCGAGGTACCCGGGCTGTAGGACAAAGCGCCCCGGTGCCCTGAGACGTGAGAATAGACCCGGCAGGTGCCACCCAGGAAGCCAGTGCTGCACCAGGACCAGGGGAGCTGGAAAACCCCTGCTTCCTAAAGCGTATTGTTCGGAGAGGGGTCGGCTGGTGCGTGCCATCTGGGTGTGCGAGAGTCTAGAGGCCAGGACACCTCGGGCCGAGAGGGGCGTGAACGTACCTTTGCGCCACGCGCTCCTGCGCCCGCCGATGGCTCCCTCTGGACACCGCCAGTTTTGCGGGGAATTTCTGCAACACCTGAGAGCAAATGGCAAGGCCCTTCCAGGGGGCAGTGGCTTCCGATCAGAGGGAGGAAGGCAGCCAGCCTGTGGGATGTTGGGAGACCTGATGGCAGAGGCAAGCGTGGGGCTGGGCAGGCAGCAACCCGTGCAAAGGGCAGAATCGCTTTTCTTGTTAGAAAAGCACGCGCAACACCCTCCCGGTTAAACATCATCCCCAGTGCTTTCTCTCTCTGTCTCCTCTCCTCTTCCCAGGATCCCCAGAGAGGGGGTTGAAAGAGGGAATTATCCTGAATTTTGGCTGCAGAACTGGGCTTGATGAGGTGGCTTGTCCAGCGTCCGGTGGGTTCAAGCGACCGAGTGGAGTCCGGGCCTGGGGAGCTCCCGCTGCGGGTGGGCCCCCTCCCCACCAGTCCCAGCAGTGGGGGCCGGCAGCGTTTTTAATCACAAGTATTCAGTGGATGCCAGCGCGTCAGCTCTGAGACGTTAAATCCCTCCCCCTCTGCCCTCGACATCCGCAATATTAACATCCTCAGGGGTCACTAGTTGCCCTGTTCTGCCAGTTACGCCGTGGCATGACTTCTTCCCCTGTTTGTGCCAAATATTTACACACCTGTTTGGGGCGGCAGTTTGGAGAAACGCTTTGGGGTGAGCGTGCCCTATCTCCACCTCCCGGCTGCATTCCATCCGGACCGACGGGAGGAAACCCGGGCATCTCAGCTGTTTGGGGGGTCTGCCCATGAGCCACCAGAACGGCGAGAACCCTGGTTCCATCTGGCACCCTCGGACGTTTGTCGTCCCAGAGACACAGCTGCATGGGCGACGTGGTGGGCTCTTTATTTACCGCATCCCTTCGGTTTTACTGGGGTCCCCATAAAACCCGCTTGTTGAATCAGAAGGTTTATGGTCCTGGCTGTGTTCTGGGGATTTCATATTCCGTGTGTCTGGTTTGTCATTTTGAGAAAAGCCACAAGTTTTGTTTTGTTTTGTTTTTGTGTTAAACAAAGGAATTTCAGGATTTGTGGGGAAGCTACATCCTGCAAAAAGGAAGAACTTTTTCTGGGACATTTTCAAAGAAATAGAAGCTACAAAGATCGAGACCCTTCATCTGGTGTTTCTCAACCTTTAATTTTGAAGTTCTTAAGTCTCTCTTTCTCTGTCTCTCTCTCTCTTTGTATCTCACACACATACACACACACACACATACACACACACACACACACACACACACACATACACACTGATGAAATAGCTAGAGACAAAAAAGGCAAGTTTCAGGAAAAATAGTAATCTCCACAAAATTTCCAAAGCCTTCTTGGTTCTCGTACTTAAACACAATTAAAATTTGCTCGCCAAGGTGAGAAACGCGTGTCTGTGATCTTATGGTTCGTGGGTTTGAGCCCCGCGTCGGGCTCTGTGCTGACAGCGCGGAGCCTGGAACCTGCATCAGGTTCTGTGTCTCCCTCTCTCTCTTCTCCTCCCCTGCTCCCGCTCTGTCTCTGTCTCTGAAAAATAAAATAAACATTAAAAACAAAAAGCAAACTTTTGGTAGGCAAAGCCACTATGGAAAGCCTATTTTAATGTAACGTCACCCGACACGGATACTTCACCTGTTTGCATATTTATGCACATTAAATGTACGTCTTCATCTCAGGGACAATGGATCATACTTGCCAGAGTACATTGTTAGGGTTACTATGGATGTGGACACAGCACAAGCCAGAGCGCGGTAAAAGGGTCTCCAGAGTGGCTCAAACTCAGACACGGCACAAACCAAAATGAACGACAAGGATTTTTGCAACAGCTCAAACCCGATCGCTAATTTTAATGGGGTTAGTGAGAGCATCTTCATTCGGGGTCTTGTGAATAAAACGCCTTTCATTCTGGCAATGGCGGAGTTGGTTCATTAGATAGAAACGCGCACAAGAGGTCTCTCTCTGTCCTCGCATTGTTTGAAATGAATGACCAGACGTAGGGCTCACGTTCCCCCTCCCACAAAACAGCAACAATCAAACGACCCCTGGGAGAAATGGCAGACGGAGGTCTTCCCGTGAGGACGGCAGACCGTTTCCCCCAGGACAGGGAGGGCCATGTGGAGCCACTGGCCAGGCGCGCTGTGCAAAAGCTGTGTCCCTCCTCCCCGGGTGAGACCAGCACATTCAGTGACAAGGGAGAAATGTGGCAGCTTCGGCTGGTCTCAACAGCAGGGTTTACAAAACCCACGTCTGGCAGAAAATGTGACTTGGGACTGACCTAATTTTTATGCCTTCAATGTGTATCTGTGGAGTCGTAGATGCGGTCTGAAATCCTTCGTTGTGACAAGGAGAGCGTGCAGGGAGGTGGACGTCCCCCTGCACCGTCTCCGGGGGGCTCCTTCCCGCCTGCCGACGGGGAGAGGCGGCTCTGAGGCTCTGGTTGAAGGGGCTGCACGCAGGACGCCTGGCCCCGGCCCCGGGCCGAGCACCTGCAGAGCCCAGGGGTGCGCCCCAGGCCGCTGGCTCCCAGGCTGGGCCGTGTCCCCCACACGCCATCGCCCATCCCCACAAATACAGGGGGCAGCCCAAGTTGCCCCTCGGTCCTGGCACTGTGGCTACGGCACCTTTTTATTCTCAGAAGCGTCCTGACCGAGATAACAAACGGTCACCTTCCTCATAAACACGTGTAAACATACATTCCCTTAGTGACTTGCGGCGAGTGCTGGATCCGGCGAGTTTGTTCTTGGGCACACGGAACCGACCCTGGGACCCCTCCCCCCACACACTGTCTCTTAAGTTAGAGTCAGCTGACATGTCACCACAGGACACCTGTGTTCCGTAAGGAAGGGCCCAGCTGCCTTCGGTGGTGATTGGAACTTGCTGCAAATGGGCCATGGCGTGTGTGTGTGTGTGTGTGTGTGTGTGCGCGCGTCTGCATGTGTGGTGTGTATGCTGTGTGGGGTGTGTATGGCGTGTGCATGCATGTTTGCGTGCGTGTTTGCACGTGCGTGCGTATGGCATGTGCACACGTGTGCGTGTGTGCATATGTATGCGTGTGTATGCGTGCATGTGTGTGGTGTGTGCATGCATGTGCGTGTTTGCACGTGCATGTATATGGTGTGTGCACACGCGTGCGTGTGTGCATGCGTGTGCGTGTATATGCATGCATGTGTATGGTGTGTGCATGCGTGTGTGTACAGCGTGTGTTTGCACATGCATGTATATGGCGTGTGCACGTGTGTGCGTGCATGTGTGGTGTGTGCATGTGTGTGCGTGTTTGCACGTGCATGCGTATGGCGTGTGCACACGTGTGCGTGTGTGCGTGTGTGTGCTGTGGTGTGTGTGTGGCGGGCACCTTTGGGAGAAGCGGGGCAGCAAGCCTGAGCAGCACAGCCAAGCGGGCCGGGCAGGCATCCACGGCCAACTCCAAACCCTGTAGGTTTCCAGCCCCGAATTTCCTCCATTTGCAGCAAAGGGGACAGGAAGTCAATCTGTTCCTCTGACCCCCCAGCAGGCTTCTGGCAGCACACGTCAGGTGTGACCGCCACTCCCACACTCGGGGTGGAGGAGGAGGGCGGGAAACATTTTGAGCCGAAGCGGTGCCTTCTTGGAGCTCAGCCGGCCAGAGCTCCCTCGACGAGTAACTTGCTCAGTCCCAAAACTCTGGAATGAGGGCCGGGAGTGCAGAGGCAGGGAACCTCTGGGTCTGCCCAGGTGTGGGCGTGGAGGGCTGGAAACAGCCTGCAGGGCAGGGCAGGGCAGGGGCCGGACACGGGGTGTGGCCTGCTAGCTGCCTCTGAGGGGCTGTGGCCAGGTACCATCGTGGACAGCTGAGACCGTGTGCCCCTGCCGCACCTCCCCCTAGATGTGGGTGGCCTGGGGGGAGGGGTCCGCACACCACGATTCCCCGGCCACCCAGGGAGAGGGTCGTGCCTACAGCAAGCCGGCTCTCTGTTCCTAATGGACGCACAGGGGTCACGTGCAGGGTCGAGATCTGACCAGATCGGCCGCCACGGCTGCCACTCGCTCCCGGGAGCCACGGGCAGTGGCCTGGGATGCTCAGCCGCGATGCCACCAGCCCTGGTGGCTCGCCCGTTACAGACAGAAGTGCGTGGTGCAAGGGCAAAGCCGTCAAGGCGTGTGTCAACACTGTCAGCGGCCACCGCCGCGGTCTCCCCAAAACCAAACTGTCCAGGCCGGCAGGCCGGCTCTCCCACCCCAGACCGTATATAGATCAGAATTGGCGCGTGTTTGCCCCTTAAGACCACACACGCAGCCTCGGTGAGAAGGGAGGGGGCACGGTCCCTGGGCTCCTTCTCGGCCGGTGCCCCCAACCGCCCCCCACCCCACGAGGACCGCGGTTCACAGTCACATGTCCACCACGGCCCTGACCTCCGGCTTGGCGTGCCGAGGGGCCGGGGGATGGCAGCGAGGAAAGGAAAGCACCTTGAAGGCGCAAGGAAAAGGGCAGGAAGGTAGTTTCATATTTTAAAACGCAGGTTACGCCCCCACCCGCCGGCCTGGCTCAAATTAACCGTCCCCGGGGAGGTGGGAAGCTGCGGCTGGGCGTGTGGACCTGCCCTGCGGAAGGCGACGCTAAGGTCGGCCCCGCCAGGCCTGTCAGGCGGTGGGGTGATTCTGCTCCCCGGGGCACGTGACCGGAAGACAAACGTGCGCGCGTCCGCGAATGCGCAGGCGCGCCCGGCTCCTGCGGCCGCAAGGTGGAGGCCGCTCGACGGTCCCCCCGCGGGACAAGGGGCAGGGAGCGTGGGCCGGTGTCCTCGGCGGAGCGGCCCAAGGCCATGAAGACGGACTCGAGCCCTGCCACGGGCGCATCTCAGTGGTGAGGAGCCCAGAAGCCGCCGCCCACAGGACGTTCCCAGCAGGTGGAAGCCTCCAGGACGCGGGGGGCCGGGAGAGCCGCCGACTTCGCAGGAGCGGGCCCGCGGACGGGAAGGGGCTTCGGGGGCGCCCGCGCCGCCGTCCTCCCTGATGAGGGCGGGGGCTCCGCGGGGGCGTTCCTGGTGGTCCACACGTAGGACCGGACACCTTTCCGTGTGTGCTTCGCGCAGAACATGGGGCGCCCCGCATTGCGTAGCAATAGATGTGTGCACCAGACGGTAGGAGGGAGAACGGCGGGCTGGCTGCGGGGCCTCGAGGCCCGATCCACACCGTACTCGCTATGGAAAGTGAGGGGTATAGGAGGTCTCCGCGGTGAGAGCGTGGGCCTCTCCAAAATGCTGTGGGCCCTCGCCCCGCAAAATGTACGTATGATGTTCTGCAAGCAAACTGCGGGGTCTCGTGGCCCATCCGGTGACGCCCAAAGGGGCCCACAGATCCCAGGCTAAGGAGCTCAACCCGGGGTGACTGGGGGTGCCGGGGTTAGGGAGCAGGTTCCGGAGCCCGACACTCTGAATCTGGGCCCCATCACCTTCTCGCTGAGGGGTCCTGGGGGCGGGGCTTGCTGTGGACGCTTCAGTGTCCTTGTCTGTAGGATGGGGATAGCGAAGCTCGTGGGGGGAACGGGTCCCCCTGGGGCTGGGAGGACGTACATCCCAGGAGGGCCTGCTCTTCTGCCCCGGGCTCATCTCCTCGTGCCAATAAGAGAGTATTTGTAGCGATAATAAAATAGGTCCATGGATTAACTATGTTCCTCCCTCCAATATTAGGGCTCTACAGGTCAGAGCCAGGCAGGACTCCTTCCTCAGGAGCACCAGCATCCCCTGGCTCCCCAGCTGCCCCTAGGCCCTGAGCCCCTCCATCTGAGGGTGGCTGGGTCTGAGAAGGGGGTTGCATCCAGTCAGCTGGCCCACTGTTGAAAGGAACCGGCCCCCCAGGTGTTATGGTAACTATCACCTGTGCTGCACGGCTGTAACATCGAGAACAGCAGGTGGTCTCCACTGAGGGCTCCCTGTGCTCAGAGTTGCAGTGAACTCTTCAAAGCACCTTCCAAGTCAGGGACCGTTTATGTCCGTTTTACAGAGAAGGAAATTGAGGCTTAAGGAAAGTAAGGCAATGTTAGTGATTGCTGAGGTTGGGATTTGACCCAGGCAGCACTGGTAGCCGTCTCCACTGTCACACAACACCCCCTTGATGCAGGTACGGGACCGTTTTCTTCATTCCTCACTTGGCGAAAGAAGTGCGTAAACTGACTACGACGTTTATAAAAAAAAAAATGACATGAACCCAAGTCTAAGCATCAGCAAACACCAGGAAAATCCTGCTAGAGGCACATTGTACAACATACCTGACCAGTATTCCTCAAAACTGTCAAGGTCACCTGAAACAAGGAAAGTTTGAGTAACCGTCCCAGCCAAGAGGACCCTAAGGAGACGTTGATAACTGTCATGTGATCCTGGATGGGATCCTGGAACAGAAAAACGAAAACAAAACACTACATGAAAACTAAGAAAATATGAATAAAGTATGGACTCTAATTAATAATGATGTAATAGTACATCAATATTGGTTCATTGATTGTAGCAAATGTACTATACTAATGCAAGATGTTAACAATAGGGAAACGGGGTGTGAGTATAAGGGAACTCTGCACTATCTTCTCAATTTTTCTGTAAATCTAAAACTATTCTAAGAAATAGTCTATTAAAAAGAATAAGATGATTGGCTATCTAGAAGGATGGATGGATGGACAGGAGGATGACAGGATGGATGGGTGGATGGATGGATAAATGGGTGGGTGGATGGGTGGGTGGATGGGTGGGTGGATGGATGGATGGATGGATGATGGGTGGATGGATGGGTATGTGGATGGATGGATGGATGGATGGATGGATGGATGCATGGATTGGTGGGTGGGTGGATGGATTGGTGGGTGGATGGATGGATGGATGGATGGATGGATGGATGGATAACTGGGTGGATGGATGGATGGATGGATGGATGGATGGATGGATGGATAAATGGGTGGATGGATGGGTATGTAGATGGATGGGTGGATGGATGGATGGATGGATAAATGGGTGGGTGGATGGGTGGGTGGGTGGGTGGATGGATGGATGGATGATGGGTGGATGGATGGGTATGTGGATGGATGGATGCATGGATGCATGGATTGGTGGGTGGGTGGATGGATTGGTGGGTGGATGGATGGATGGATAACTGGGTGGATGGATGGATGGATGGATGGATGGATGGATGGATGGATGGATAACTGGGTGGATGGATGGATAAGTGGATGGATGGATGGGTATGTGGATGGATGGATGGGTGGGTGGGTGGATGGATGGATAAGTGGATGGATGGGAGGATGGATGGATAGATGGGTAGATGGAAGGAAAGGAAGGGAGGACGGAAGGTAAAGTGATAAAGAATCACAGAACATTGACAATGGCAGAATGTCAGTGATGAATATATGCATTTCACAATGGGTAGCTTTCCTGTATGTTTGGAATTTCTTCTAATATAATGCTGGGAGGATAAAAATGATCAGAGGCTAATTGATGCATGCAACTCTCACGATTTGGTCTCCTTATTCCTTTGCACTTTGCACTACTCTGCTGGTGATGAGGGTAAGAGTGGCTCCATATTAAATATTTAAATGAATATTTAATGTTCATGAACACTTCATCACCGTGCCACTGCCTGAACCTGGTGCCTCTGGAATAATGCAGTGTGGTCCCCTTTTACTTCCAAAGTGGATCCACATTTTGTCAGGATAGGCATCAAAGGCTATGAATGCCAGGGTAAACTGGGGACTAAAGAATGGAGACAGGGGCCCTAGATAATCACCATTGAAGTCCTCACAACACACATTCGGGGCCCCTGGATGGAATTGGGTTTTTTTCGAGTATGTTCCAGTCACCTCCTGCTCACGCAAGGAGGACAGTCTCACACTGGGGACTGAAGAATCTGTCAACGCGTTGGAAAAGTGTAACAAAGAGGGAAATGCGCATCTGGTGACGGACGGACAGCACTGGGCATGTTGCTGCTACCGGGGCGGCTCCTCCTCCGCCTGATTGAGCATGGGATGCACAAACAACCCCAAATGCTTCCAATCTGGTCCTTGAGGAGAAAGGATATTTGTGGTAACGGAGAAATTTGCCACCCAGTGCTGTTGCTTTGGTGTCGTGTTTCTGTGGTCGCAAGTTATTCATCCAAAATTGGTCTCTGCTAGGAAACAAGAAAAATATTCCATACTATAAAATGAGATTTGAAGTGATCTTCCTTCCCGAGGTTGATATTTGGGGGAATGAAAAGAAAAAAAAAACAATCAAAAGAAGAAAAGGAAATGTATTGGGTTGAAGAAATCCTCCTGCCTTTGAAAGGTGTTTCTCATATTCTGACCCTGGGCTTTCTTTTCCTGGAGCCAGGGTGATCTTCCCGCCATACCTTGGAAGGTCTCCAATCTTCTCCACATGGATGTCGGGGCGCATTCTCAAAGGGCTAAGATTTAGGGTGCACCCAAATGTGGACCCCAATTCAGACCGCCATAAACACACCATGGAACCCCAGTAAGACGGCTGAACTCCCCAGACTTGTCTTCTCTACCCTCCAGTTTCCATTTTAAAAGAAAGATGTTTCTCAATCAGCCTCTGGTCCAGTCCCTGGAAAATCTGGATGCATGCAGTGGCAGCACTTGCCAGAAGGGCAGAACGTGGGGTATCTGGCTGAGATCTCCTGCCCACACCCGCCCCAGGCTGTGCATCTGCAGGATGGGCGGCTGGCCCAGCCACTTCCAATGTGGGAAGCTACGGCCCCTGGGGGAGCTGATCAGCCCCAGCCCCAGGGCTTCTAGCCCCACCTAGTCCCATGCAGATCTTCTGGAGGTGCTCAAACTGGGGGTCCAATCCTAGTCCTTCAGTGTGACCAGTCGCATTGCTTGAATCTTGCAAAATGGCACCGTGATAATGCCCACCCCTGGGATTTTGTGGGGGAACGACTGAGCTGACCCATGCAAAGTGCTTACCATGGCACCAGACCAAAGCAGTCGCTCAGCAAATGGTCCCCATAACTATGAGACAGATCCAATTCTGGAAGGGTCTGGTCTCTCTTCCCAGGTCTCAGGCCTTGCCTGCCTGCAGCTGACAGGTAAAGGAGCTGTGTTTGAAATCAGGGAGCCTGGGCTCTCAGCTTTCTGCAGGAGTGATGGGCAAGTACGGCTGGGCACTGAGCTGCCGCCGATGAAGCCGCCTTACCTGACTTGGAGATGCCTTGGTTAGCCCCCTGGTCTTCCAGACGTCCCCCACCTTGGGGACAGGTTCAGGCCAGGGAGGAACCATGCACACTGCTTTTCCTGATCAGTTCCCTGATGTGACGTTTAGATACACTAAGGTTGCCCTCTGTATGTGCTCACAAGGTGAGCAGAGATGGATACGTCCGCACAACTCCTCACCGTTCCCTCAACGTCACATGCAGCCTGTGTCTCTGGACTAACAAGCATTACAATGTGATCAGCTTTGCTTCCTGTTGTTGCTTCTGATGACGGGCATTTTGGGAAAAGGACAGAGATTTTCAACCAATAGATAAGGGACTGGAACTTGCTGGGACAGGTGCCCTAGCCCCACAAAGCCCTGCTTTGCAGCGACATGGGGCTGTGGGCTGATAACCGACTAGCTCAGTTGGAGAGGGTGAAGCCACTCAGCGTGGATGCGGGATCTCTCTGGGAAGTGCTCACGAGGATAGAGAGAGCATGTTTCCTCGTCACTGATGCCCTTACAAATGTCTCTCCACCTGTCACTCGCACTGCGGACCCTTTGCTTAGGGAACTTGGGACCTGTGGACAGAGCCAAAGCCCAACTAGTGATAGGGATTCCTAGAACTAGTCTACTCTGTGCCATTTATTGCTTTACCCATCCATTTACTCATTCAGCAAACATGCCATGTTATCTCCTCTGGGTCAGGTTTGTTCCAAGATAGTGGGTACTGAAATGCCTCTGCATCCCCAAAGCCCAGACCACCAGTGCTTGGCACCTGGTAGGAATATATTTTTGAGGAATGGATGGATAGATGGATGAATAGACAGGTGGATGGATGGATGGGTGGATGGATGGATGGACAGGTAGATGGATGGATGGATGGATGGATGGATGGATGGATGGATGGATGGATAGATGGGTGGGTGGATGGATGGATGGATGGATGGATGGATGGATGGATGGACGGACGGATGGACAGACAGGTGGATGGATGGGTGGGAAGATAGGTCACCTTCACCCTCCAGGAAGGTAATCTTTACTGTGTCCCCATAAAATCCAAGCAACAATCTCTTTTTACCTTTTTGTTTCTGGAAAGAAGTGGACAGACCACCCAGATGCACAGACCCAGCCTCTCATTCTTACATCCTCTTATATCCTACATTGACTGGGCACCTGCCATGTGTTCAGCATCATGCTGGGTCCCCAGGGTCAAGACTACAAAGGAATATGGTGGTAGGTAGGCCTTTATCAGAGGGTAGGGATCTTCTGTTCCCATGGCCCTGCCCAGGTGAGGAATCTGAGATCAGAAAAGTTAGGGACTCAGGCAAGGACACCCTCTGTGCTGCCCTGAGAGGCCAGTGTCTGCTCTGGCTGGAGCTCTGAGGTGCCCATGCTGACAAGAGCAGCATAAGGGAAGACGGAGTGTAACTGTGGACAGGCTCCAACCACCTGGATTTGGAGGGAGGGGCAGTGTGAGGGCTGAAGCGCCCAGGGATGGCTCCAAGGGCAATGGGGCTAGTAGACAGCAGGCAGTACCTCCGGTGCCATGGGCTCCCAAGAGCAGAGAAGGGGAGAAGGAGTGACCAGCCTTGGTCAGACCAGCAGCTGAGCCCCCTCAGACCCAACCAGCCACTGGGACCACCAGGACCCAGCCTACATCCCTCCCACCCCCGGCCCCAATAACCACCTCGATGACCGTAATAGTGGTGGATAGACTTGACCCTGACTGTGTGGGGGCCCCTGAGCCGAGAGTCCATTTCACTGTTGTGTTTGACTCTGCTGAGGGAGGGCCACTAGGGCAGCCCCATCATACAGGTGAGGGACTGAAGCGTGCAGTGGTCAGAAGGTTTGCCCCATGTCACACACTAGAATCGGCACCTGTGATGGCTTGTCCTCATGGCTTCTGTCCACGGCCATCTCTAGGAACAGCTCCTGCTTGTTGCCCTGGGGGGGGGGGGGGTTGGTCTATAAGGAAGGGTTCCTTGGGGAAGCTGAGACCCTTGCCCCTGAGGGCAGCCACTGAGTGGCGGTCCTGAGCTTGGATCCCTGTAGACTGAATCGCCCCTGCCCTGTGCCGCCTCCTGGTAGCCGCGATCCTGGGCCTGATTCCAGCTTGCTTCCTTTGAGCCTCAGTTTCCCCATCTGCAAAAGGAGTGGGTTCATTGATAGCAGTGGTTCTCAGTCCACGGCGGCATCGCCCCCAGGAGCATCCAGCATGGCACGGTGGGGGCGCGGGGGAGCGTGGAATGCTGCACAGGACGCCCCAGCAAAGACAGATCTGGCCCCAGTGTCATCGGTGCCGAGGAGGAGAAGTCCTGACCTAGCAGGCGTCAAGCTTCCAGAAACTAAGTAGATGCCAAAGTTCATCAGAAGTGGAATTCTCCTTCAGGATCTTGAAAAGAAAAAAAAAAAAATCCTCTCTCCTTTTCCCAACGCGGGCCCCAGGAAACCCACTCGCCAGCCTCACACACAGACCCTTGCAAAGCTGCAGCGAGTGCTTGGAGGGTGATTCCGATCCAGACAGGAAAGTGGCTAATTCCCCAGAGCACACCCCGAGTTTCTGACTATTGAACATCTGCACACGCTCGCGACTCCACTCTTCCTGCCGCTCAGTGCCGGGGCAACGACTCCCTTCTTTCATTTTGTTTTCCCCTCCCGGCTGCCCTCAGATGGAAACCTGGTGAACTCTGGCTCCGGCTGCAAGAGCATATTTCTAGAAGGCTGCACGAGCTTCCTTACATATATCGCAGTTCCTGAGGGTGATGTATCACGTTACTAATTCCCTTAATTGCATGTCTGGGCTAAAAACAGACTTTCTTAGTTTTCCTAAGAAGTTACATTCTTAATGACATTAAAACACTGTGGTAAATGAAGCTAAATGTTAACTGATGGACTTAAATCATGAATCATGATTCATGTGTTTACCTAAACTTGTTTATCCTTCTTGGTCACTCGTTTTGTAGGTTTTGCCAAAACTGAGAGAGGGATCGTGGTGTCAGATTCAGTATCTGGAAATAACTCAAGAATTCTTGTTTTCTTTCGATTTTTAGCCCCGGCCTGAGTGGATGCTGCAATCATGTAGTAATCAAAGAATTAGAGAGCAAAAAGGCTGCAGGCTGATTCATTTCCCTGGATTTTTGCAGAGGATGGGAGGGCGGCAAAGCTGTAGGGAGAGATGACGTTTTTCCCCTAAGGATGAAGAACTTAAAACTTGCGTTGTTTGGTTCTTTCCAGTTCAATTTTGAAAAAAATGGAAAGCGAAGATAGATGGGTGATTTATCGTAAGAGGCAACAGCCACAGAGCACCCACTAGACGCCAGAGGCCCTTCTAAACACGCCGTGTGTGTTAGTTCAGAGTTCTTCCCACAGACCCAGAAAGCCAAAGCAGCACCCTTCCCAGCTGCTGGGATCCAGTGAAGCCAGGCGCCTTCTCCAAGACCACATGGCTAGTCAGGGGAGACTCTCGACTGGAACCCCAGGAGGCTGGTGCCTGCTTCCTGCCCGGGGATCGAGCTATGAGGTTCCACAATCACATGCTTTCTTGGGAATGGAAACAGTCCACGACTGAAACTCATCTGTAACAAGCATTATCGCTTGTAAATCCCTCTCCACCAGATAAGTTGTCACGTTGACTTCATGATTTTTTTTTTTTCCTCTCTGTGGGTTGAAAGTGCTATCTTTTGGTCTGTCTCCATTTCTCTCTGTCTCTGCCTCTCTCTCCTGGTCAGCCACATTTTATTTGTAGATAATTTATTTTTTTTTAGTAAATAATGCATCGTCAAAATTATCCAACAGGACACTTCAGACCTGCGCATTTGATTCTTTGTACATTTTATCAAAAAAGAAAGCCCATAGACAAATACTGGGCTCTAGCGAATTGATACTCATGCAAAAGAAACTGGGAGGAAGCACGCTAATATCTGCAGTTTACTTTGAAAGGAGGGATGGACGGATGGACGGATGGATGGATGGATGGATGGATGGATGGATGGAGAGATGGATGGATGGAGAGATGGATGGATGGATGGATGGATGGATGGATGGACAGATAGATGGATGGAGGGACAGATGGGTGGGTGGATGGATGGATGGATGGATGGATGGATGGATGGATGAACAGATGGACGGATGGACAGACGGATGGAAGGATGGATGCATGGATAGGTGGTTGGATGGATGGGAAACCAAGCACAGCAACATGCTGACTTCAGAGCTGAGAGGGTAGGCACATGGATGTTCACTGTACAACTCTTCAACCTTTATGCATGTTTCCAAATTTTCATCAAAAACATTGAAAAAAAGAGGGGTGCCTAGGTGGTTGGTTCAGCCTCCAACTTCAGCTCAGGTCATGATCTCACAGTTTGTGAGTTCGAGCCCTGCATTGGGCTCTGCGCTGACAGCGTGGAGCCTACACGGGATCCTCTCTCTCCTTCTCTCTCTGCCCTTCCTGCTCTCTCACTCTCTCCCTTAAAATAAATAAACTTAAAAACATAGAGTATTGAAAAAATAGAGAACGAATATTCTTGACAGAAATTCAAAAGCCACATGTTAATAGTAAGTGTTCCGCCACTTGACCCTGCCCTCAGTCTCTCAGTGTCTCTGGCCCCTGTGGTTCTGGGTACCCTTCCAGGGGCTTTCAATGCCTATCTCAGCCCATGTGCTCTCTTTCTGCCCATGGTGATGATAAAGTAATAATAACTAATGATTGTACAGCCCGTGCTCTCTGCAAGCACTGTCCTCAACGTTCTACACATACTGATTTGCGAAACCTTCTCCAGAGCCCTGCAGGGTGGGTGCCGTTATCCCCACTTTACAGTTGGACAAAGTGAGGCAAAGAAGGTTAAACAAGGTGCCTGACACCACCCAGCTCATGGGGGAAGGCGGGGAGCGGGGGGGGGGGGGGAAGCAGACGGCATGCAGACTCTTCCACACTCAGAGGCCCCCACTGAGCGATGTGTCCCAGGGATCACTACCTTTGTGAATCTGCCTCTTTATTCTGAAGGCTGCACCCGTCCTTTTCGGGATAGATCCCAGTTCACTGACTCACCCCCCGTGCATGAACGTCTAGGTTGTGTCCAGGCTTCTGCTCCCGCATGCAGTGCCTGCAGGCTTCTGAAAGTGCACGCGCCCTCTCATGGTGGGGCAGACCCCCAAAGAGTGGAATTGCAGGGTCCCGGAGAAAGTGCATGCGAAATTTTGGTAGTGACCATCGTATGTCTGTCCAAACAGCTTGTCCTGCATCCGCTGCAGCCAGCTACATGTGAGAGCCCCTGACCCTCACTCCAGCACACACACTGCTCATTTAGTCCACGGCGCAGCACTGCGCCCAGGTGAACGGTGCCCCCCCCAGGTTGTGTAGGGCGCAGCATGCGTGGTCACACCTAGCGCCCCTGAGATACTGGAAAAACAGCCTCACTGTGGTTAGAATTTGGTTTTCCTTCACTGAAGATGAGCTAAAGCATTGTTTTATAGATTGAGACTCCTTTCTACGCCCTTTCCTTTAACTAAAACATTTTCACCCCCAAACTGTGGCTGTAGGTGTTGGTTGACACACAGGCTTATCCCTCTCCCCCAGTGTGCTCCCAGAAGGTAGATGAGAAAACATTCATTTTACTGCTCCGAAGGAAGAAACAAACCATAAAAGGAGACAGGGAATATGACAAAGAAAAGAAACCTGGGTTGTGGAAGCCTGCGAGATCCCTGGGCCAAATCACCCCTTTGAATCTCATTCCGGTCAAATCCCATTCCAACATTTTCCAAGAGGCTGAGAAAGGAAATCTGCTGGGAGCGGAGGGAGAGAAACGCCCAGGGGGTGTGTGCGTGCGTGCGTGCGCGAATGCACACGGACTCCGCGTGTGTTTCAGACATGGACTTACGAGGACAAAGAATAAGTAAGAAAGGAAAGAAAGGAAGAAAATACAACACAAACCTTGTGTTCAGGTGGGCAGCGTGCCGGAAAACCCTGCAGGGGGATCTCAGAGTTATCGTGAGGGTCTTTGCCGCTGTGTCCTGAATATCTAGAACATTCCAACCCGGGGTGCTCTCAGAGAGGAAGTGGTGGGTTCTCCTGTGCCCTGCACTCCCCGTGCCCTCTGACTAATTCACTGGTATTTATGAGAAGAACACAGCTTAGCGGTCTTTTTCTGATCTAACGCATTTGGAACGTAACTTAGGACAGTATTCCGTGTGTTCTTGCGAAACCGTTCCCGGGTCCCCGTGCCCTGAAAGCTCGCCGTTCTTGGGGACTCTCGGGCAGCTCCTGAGCCCGCCTGTCAGGGAGGGACGGTCCGCAGGTCTGGGGTAGGAAAACCAGTCTCGTTTCGGTTTTGGGTTTTTTTTTTTTTTTTTAATTGTGATGAAATTGCAAACTTACATCCTGAGACTAAAATTAAATGGAGGGAAGGTCTGACGTCGTGGGTGGTCTTCCTCAGGCGCTTGGAAGGAGGGGTGGGGTGGAGCGGGAGAGTGCGTTTAGCAACGTTTCCAATAGGGTAATGACAGCAATAATGATAGCTGTCCCACTTGGGAAGGGGAAATCACACAAGCCTACACGGCGACAAAAATAAACAAGCATGCAACGCTGGCCAAGGGGCCCGGGGTCCGTTCTGAACTTGAAAAACATCAAAGCGAAGCCAGTTATCAGGCCGGCCAGGCTCCAGGCTCCGCCGCGTCCTGCCCGGCACTTTTTATCGGCTTTGGACGGGATCGGAGGACGGCCGCCCGGCACAGCTGTGGGAAGGACGACCCGCAGACGGAGGGGAAGACGCCGAGGTTGAACAGGGGTGCCCGGGACCCCGTGCATCCAGATGCCCTCCGTGCCGCCCCTCGGGGTGCAGCAGGGACAGCAGGAGCCAGACTGCGGCCCCCGGGGCCTCAAGACCCCGAGCGTGAGCCCAGCCCTGAGCCCCGCTTCCCTGTCCGCGCAAACGGGGGGTCCTGAGGACGAAACGCAGCCGATGCTCAGCCGGTAAAGGCGTTTGAGTCTCTGTCACGTGCCAGGCACGGTTCTGGCAGTGGGAGGAAAGTCGTCACAAAATAAGGCCTTAAGAGGCTCTTGAAGAAATCAGGTTAGAATACAAATTCCAGAGAAATCAGATTAACAGCTTCCTGGTGCTGAGGGAAACGTGCCGTGCCACGACCACGTGCGGAGGCGGCACGACCCACGTCATGCACACCCGTGAGCTCACACGCGCGCACGACCACAGGTAGATCTGACAGAGATGTGAGTGACCAGGTGGGTGGTGTCAGCATTGAGACGCCGCTGGCACCTTCGTACGGCCGTTTTGCGAAACGTTACCCCTGGGGGATCCACCTCCCTGGACCCTCTCGTACGACTAGGGGCGACTCTGCCATGATCTCAGCAGGAATTCCAGGAAAAGGAAGACGAAGCCCCTGGGCTCCCCGAGCCCGTGTTCCAGCGGGGAGTGTCTCCTCCGGGGTGTAAACTGGGCGCGGAACCCCACCTTCCAGCAGGCGTCAGGGGCGTGGACAGCGGGTAACCGGTAATAGCCCGGTTAGGGACACGGGATCAGTCCGGGTCTCGCTGGGCTGGAAATAGCCGCTCGAACTGGGTTTTAAATTGAAGGGGTTTGGGGGCACCTGGCTGGCTCAGTCGGTGAAGCATCCGGCTCTTGATTTCGGCTCAGGTCACGATCTCACGGTTCATGGGTTTGAGCCCCACGTCGGGCTCTATGCTGACAGCACGAAGCCTGCTTGGGATTCTCTCTGGCTGTCTGTCTCAAAATAAACAAATAAACTTAAACAAAAAATAAATTGAAGGGGCTTTAACAACAGCAACATTTGCAAGGTGTGGGCAAGGTCTGTGGACCTGGGGGAGGGATGGGAGGCAGCAGCAGGGGACTGTAGGGATGAGGGGACACAGGTGACATCATGGCAGGGTGTCCACATGGAGAGGACCCCAACGGGAGCTGTGACCTCAGGTAGGGGACACCGCCCGCCAGGTGGAGGTGGCCCAGCGGGGAGGGAGCAGAGAGCACCCAGCCTCCCTCCCCTCACTGTCCTGTGGTCCACGGAGCCCCCGCTGCCAGCTCCAGCCGGGAGCACAGGCCAGGGTGGGACGATGGAGTCCAGGCAGGTCGGCCGCCAAGGAAGGGAGGACTGAATCGGGAGGGGCGCGAAGAAGATGGTCGGCAGGACACCCATCCATCAGGATGATCTAAATTAAGACGCAGAGACGGGCGTGGGCATCTACTTGAGCATCGCGTCCTGGGGCCCCAGTGAGGGGGAGCACGCTGGGCAGCTGGGAAGGCAAGGGCTTGGGGCGCTCGCGGTGGGGGTGAGGGTCTCCGGGTGTGAGTCAGAGGAGCGGACCCCTCCCGGGAGTCATCGGGCTGCCTGTGGCTGAGGTCCGGGCTTTGCTGGCAGTTTGCTGCCCCACAGGTCACTTTGAGGACCAGAGCAATGCTTCTCGCTCCCTGGGGCCCCGAGGCTCCGGTTGCCGCTGTAAAGGCACTGGGGCCACGGCCGTGAGCAGCATGCACACACACAGAGCCTCGCCCGGCTTACAGCAGGCGGGGGAGAGCTCACGTAGCTGGCACAAAACAAAGCAGAGAGGAAGTTGGAGGGAGCTGCCAAAAATAATTGCCACCAACCAGGTGATTAGAGCAACAGCAACTTATTCTCTCCCAGTTTGGGAGGCCAGAAGGCCCCAATTCACGGTGTCACAGGGCCTCGCTCCAAAGGCTGGAGGGGAGGATCCTTCCCGCCTCTTCCAGGTCTTAGGGGCCCAGGCATCCCTCAGCTTGTGACCGAGTCCCTCCTCTTCTGTCCCTGTCCTCCACAGCCTCTCCTCCCCTCTGGTCTAGGGAGAGGATTCAGGGTGGTCTCCTCTGCAATTCTTAACCTAATCACATCTGCAAAGACCCTTTCTCCAAACAAGGCCCCATCCACAGGGTGCAGGGATTAGAATGTAGACATACTTTGGGGGACCATCCAGCAGCCCCCCCACCACCACCACCACGGTGGTTATAGGGAATGGGGAGCTTGGCGGAGCGGAGGAGGGAGAGAGACCATCTGGGCAGGGAGAGGCGAGGGGAGGCATCGGTGGGGTGCACCACCATCAGCCCTGTGAAGGAGCAAACCCTGAGGGCGGGGGCCAGGCCCAAGGTGAGGTGCTGCCCTCGGTCCTGTCCTTGGTCCTGCCCTCGGTCCTGTCCCCGCCTCTCATGGCCTCTCAGCCTTCTGCCCCGTTTTGCACCGTGGCTGGTTTTGATTGTCTACGCTGTGTTTACTCGTCGGATTGATTACCTCGTGTTGTATAACCTGGGCCGCCACAAGCCGCCATCTGTATTTTACAACATCCAGAAAGCCCAGGCCGGCCTCAGGTGTTGAGTCGGGAGCCTGGGTCTGTGGGAGGAAGAACTTTGCAGGCGGGGCTGCATAACCCCGGGGGGCCCAGGGCCGAAAGGAAGCACCAGGCCCCTCCCCGCTCAACAGTGATGAATTTCAAGACAGTGACACTGGGCGTTAAACCCAGCGGGACTCTTGCGACAGGGACGCCCGCTGAGTGGCAAAGGGTTAGAGAATCACCCGAGTTGATCCAAAAACAAACACAAAACCCAGACTGATCCCGGGTCCCACCCAGACCAGTGAGATCAGAAAGTCTGGGCGGCCCGGTAGCAGCATGTCTTAAGGCTCCCGGGGTCTCTTCCTTAAAGGGAACCCATCGTCTCCCACAAAGGCCTGCTTCTCCCTGGGAGGCAGTCTGCGGAGCTGCTGAGGTGAGGCGGCGCTCACCGGCCACTCTGTGCGTGCTGGAGGTGGAACTCTGGCCACACACCTCGGTGCCCTGGGGACAGCCAGGGCTGGGAGCTCAGGGGCCAGGTGAGGGCGTTGCAGCTGTTAACGGAGGTGACATTCTTCAGACGCGCCCGCTGCTGACGGCTCCCGGGGGGCCCTGTCAGTGTTGGCTGTCCTTACCAGGCACCCTGGGCCAGCACAGCGCCCGCACGGCACGGTGTCCTGCAAATTCTTGTGAGCGTACAAGTCCGGGGTACGAGAAGGGAGGAACGCCGTTGTCCGAGGCGTGCGGCATCCCTGGGGTCTTTTCCTGACTCCCCATTTGGGCTTCCTGCGAACAGCAAGGACCAGCTTGAGCCTTTGCCTAAACTAAACAGCCCCCCTCTCCAGCTCCCACCCCAGGAAAATATACCCTACACACACACAGCCTACACACACACACACACACACACACACACACACACACACACACGTTCATTTTCTTGGCTCTTCATTCTCCTTTTACAGTTCCTCCAGTCCTGATCCTAAGACTCCCTTGATTTTGCTCCGGGCCCAAAGCAGAGCACTGAAGGCACACACCTTCTCTTGCTGCAGTGGGTCAGCGGTGGCTGAGGGTCAGTTCAACACTGGGCTCCCACCAAGCTGGGACCCCCAGGGAGGCACAGAAGAGTCAGAGATACGGATGGAGTCCACCCTGCCAGGAGCCAGAAATGTGATTTAGAGGAAGGGGCCATGGTCTGTGTAGTCGAGGAGAAGGGGCATGTGGTCTAGAGGTGGACGGTCTGGCTTCAGAACCCGGGCACCACCGTTCACCGGCAGCGTGAACCCGGGCAGTTACTTAACCCTTGCTATGCGTGGCTTCCTCATCTGTAACCTGGGGATGGTGCGAGTGCCTTCCTGTCTGTGGCTGTCGGGAGGACGGGATTAATGTTAATATTAATGAAGATGGACAGGGGTGCCTGGGTGGCTCGGCTGCTTACGTGTCCGACTTCGGGTCAGGTCATGATCTCACGGTCCGTGGGTTTGAGCCCCGCGTCCGGCTCTGTGCTGACGGCTCAGAGCCTGGAGCCTGCTTCGGATTCTGTGTTTCCTTCTCTCTCTGCTCCTACCCCGCTCATGCTCTGTCTTACTCTGTCTCTCAAAAATAAATAAATGTCATAAAAAAATTTTTTAATAAAAATTTAAACATAATAAAGATGCACAGGTCCAGGAATTTAGTAGATGTTCAGCGAAGCTTTTCCGGGCCCCTGAAGTTGCTTACGGTCTAATAGGAACAGGATGCCCGCGGAGGACCGAGTAAGTTGGGGTGAATCTAGGGGAAGGGTCGGGTGGGGATTTCAGACACTCGGTGTCATGGAACCTCAGAGAAATCAGAGCCCCCCTTCTCACCCCAACTGTGGTGAGTGATTCCTTTTCCCTTTACCACCCTGAAAGCGGAATTATATTACAATTCCAATATATCGCGTTTATTTTTGAAAATTTACATATTCCTCAACTAACGCCGTTTGTTACAGGACAATTGGAACATACAGATAAAAAAAAAAAAGAGGAGGCCAAAAACCCACCGTGTTCCACCAGCCGGAGATGACAGTGAACATTTTGGTCAATGTCCATCCAGGTTTTCTTACTTAAAACACAGAAATGGGATCGCCGGCCTTCTCACCCACTCGCCTGGCTTCCGCCCTCCCCCGGTCACTGACCACCACCCCCATCCCCGCCTTGTCCAGGTCACCAGTTACCTCGAGGTGACGATTTCTGTGGCCACTTGGCTGATTTCACAGCCACCCTGTTGTGATGACACTGCAGTGAGCATCCTTCTCGCTAAAATTTGCATCTTCTTTATATGCAAACAGATTTTTAAGTTAACCCCGCCCCCAAACGTATCAAACCCTAAAACTGTGGAACTAGCAAGGACCTACCTGATCCCCACCTCTGCACCGTCTTCCCCCTCGGGAAGCCAGTGCCCCATCAGGACAGACTGGTGATATGGCAGACAGCACCCCCCACCCCCACCCCGGGTGGGACTCCTCTTGCCCAGGAAATAGGATGGTTCTAGACACACACTGCACAGCCACACGTGGCTACTGAGCCCTGGCAGTGTGGCTGGTCTGAACTGAGATGTGCTGCCGTATTTTGAAGAGTTAGTATAAAGGAACTTTAAATATCTCCATCTTCACATTAACTACAGGATAACGCGTTGGATATATTGGGTTAAGGTATTTTAAAATCAGTTCCGCCTGTTTCTTTCTACATCTTTTTTAACGCGGTCGCTAGAAAATTTCAAATTACATGTGTGGCTTGAGTTATATTTGCATTGGACGCCGCTGGCCAAAACACGCCCCCTTTTCACACCCGCGAAATTATTTATGCCTGTCAACGAACGTTGTGTTTGCTTCATTTCACCACCCTGACAGGTGAAAATTTCTCGTCTTCGTCTTGTAGATAAAAATGGGTCCCTTGGGGCACGTGGGTGGCTCAGTCGGTTAAGCGTCGACTCTTGATTTGGGCTCAGGCCACGATCCCAGGGTTGTGGGACCGAGCCCGGCTCAGCGTGGGCCCTGCTTAAGATTCTCTCTCCCCCTACCCCGTCCCCCTCCTCTGCTAGCTCTCTCTCTCTCTCTCTCTCTCTCTCTCTCTCTCTCAAATACAGAGATAAAATTGAAACAAATGTACCCCTTGGAGAGATGTGACATTTGCCCGAGATCACAGCGTGCTGAAAAGAGCGTGCTCTAGAACCGGACCTCCGTGCAAGGCCAGGGCGTGTGCCCCGCGCTCCTTGGAAGCCCACCTGCCTGGACTGCGGGTCCAGTCTCCCATCCTGCTCGCTCTGGGCCTGCGAGGCTTTGCGCCACACTCAGCCCTGCGTCCCTGAGGGAGTCTGGACTTCCGGGGGACTCGGCTCTGATCCCGTAGGCCTCAGGGAGCCAGGACAACTGGGGAGAGAGAACTGAGCCCTCCCTGCTCCGCAGCCCTGCCCTCCCTTGCCTTCCCCGTGCCCTTCCCTGTCCTGCAGCCCTGCCCTCCCCTGCCCTGCAGCCCTGCAGCACTGCCCTCCCCCTGCCCTCCCCTGCCCTCCCCTGCCCTGCAGCCCTGCAGCACTGCCCTCCCCCTCCCCTCCCCTCCCCTGCCCTCCCCTGCCCTCCCCTGCAGTGCAGCCCTGCAGCCCTGCAGCTGCCCCCTCCCCTTCACCACCAAGAAGAACACAGAGCAGAAGGGAGGGTGCCACACTGTCTTGCTGGGTCCTGTTCCCGCTAGGGTGACTGTTGACAGGAACACGTCACCCGAGAAGACAGATGCTGGCCTGGTCCTCAGGCCTCAGTGCCAGAGGCAGCCCTGGGAGGCCTCTTCTCTGTAAATTACTGCATTTATTTAGCCCTTGAAGGTTTTATACGGAGCCTGCTAGGCCACAGAGGTGGGGCATCCGGTCCCCCCTGACGGCCACACCATCCTCTCTGTCACAGGGACACTGGAACCAGCCTGGCTCAGACCCACCCCCTCTGGCCATTTCTGTATGTATTAGAGGCACTTGTCAGTCGTGCTCAGATGTGGTTCTAATCGTCTGTTTCGCATTATCGACGGCAACGTAGTGAGTTGGTGAAACCGCACAGGCTCGGGGGGCCCTCGGTCGGCCTCTGACGGCCCCCCCACGCGCCTCCTGGATGGGACCTCACAGCTCGTCATTATGAGGCACCACCACACGCCTGGCACGGGGCTTGGGGCAGCCAGTCAACTAGACGTAGCTGCGTCGTTTCCTCAGGGAGGAAACTGAGGCGGGAGGGGCGGAGGCATAGCCAGGAGGTGGAGGCATCAGAACGTTAAGGGGGCTGTGGCCTGCCAAGGGTCTCAAATAGACCGCCGGCCAGGTGACAGCACGGGAGTGCCACGCTGGGATTGTTACGTGGACCAAGAAGGCAGGACGGCGCCTCGGGAAGATGCTGTTGGAATAAGCCGTTATCTCTCCCTCTGTACACAGATCGGACCCCCCCCCCCCCGCCCTGCTGGTGGGAACGTGGAAGGGGCGGGGCTGTGGAAAACCGTCCGACAGCTCCTCAGAAAGTTAAATCCGGAGTGTCCGTGAGATCCGCAATCCCACTGCTGCGGACGTAACCCAAAGCTGCGAACAGTGCAAGTGTCCGTCAGCGGGGACTGGATGGACAGACCGCGGTCCGTCCAGGTGGTGGCCTATCGCCCAGCCGTACGAGCCCCGGGCACGGCAGGCAGCAGCTGGGAATGGTGATGCGGGGGGCAGGGAGACACAAAGGCTGGCAAGCTGTGGGGCTCCGCTTCCGTGAAATATCCCAAAGAGGCAAGTGAGGGAGACGGAGGGCGGATGTGTGGTTCCAGGCCAGCCTACAGAGAACGGGGAGTGCGAACGGGCCTGGTGTCTTTGGGGACGACAGAGATGTCGGGGGACCACACAGAGGTGGCGACTGCACGATGCCGTGAATGTGCCGAATGTCATGGGTTCGGACCCTTCAAAGGGTCCATTTCTTGTGTTTGCTTTTTAAAAGGGGCAGGCTCCTTACGGCAAGCTTCTTTCAGCCACAGGGGGTGAGTTTGCAAGCCATCCTTCCCACCTACAATCTCACGAGAAGTCTCTGTGCCCCCTTCCTCCGGCTCCAGTTTCCCCGGGGCTGGCCTCTCCATCAAATTCCCCACAGGCAGCCACGAATGACAGCTGTTCAGAGGGGTGGCCCCTGTCCCCACGCCTGAGCTCTGCAAAGGGAATTGATGCTCTCACAGACGGAGAGCCGGCTCCTCCATTTCCATAACACCCCGCAGTTGCTGTCTCCCAGTGTGGTAGCTAATGGACCAGATGAAGGTGTTTAGAAGTGAAGTCAGGTGTCTCAGAACCACAGTGGTGACTCCAAGTCCTGACTCCTTAAATTAGCAAAAACAAAAAACAAAAAAACAAGGCAAAGGCCTGAACACCAAGGTGGAAAGATACAGGCGCTCGTGGGCACAGCTGGGGGACGGGTCCGTGAACTTACAGCCTCTCCACGCGGTGACTTGTCAGTGTACACACAGGAGCTTAGAAGCGTCCACACCTTCTGAGCTGTGGCTCCCGCACCGGGAAGTTACCGCAGGAAACAAACACACGCGACTCGCGTCCAAGGATTTGCATCCGCATCCTCGTGTACGAAGGTGCCCGTCCAGGAGCAGCCCCCACGTCGGTCAGGAGTAGGACGGGCTGCGTCCTGTCTTGGCTTTTCTGCTCACTCTGCAGAAGCATCTTCTTTGTTGTCCACAACAGGGTTCGGTTTTTCAGTTTTAAAACATACGTGTTCCGGGGCGCCTGGGCGGCTCAGTCGGTTGAGCGTCCGACTTGGGCTCAGGTCCCGATCTCGCGGTTCTGGGGTTCGAGCCCCGCATCGGGCTCTGTGCTGACGGCTCGGAGCCTGGAGCCTGTTTCAGATTCTGTGTCTCCCTCTCTCTCTGCCCCTCCCCCACTCGTGCGCGCTCTCTCTCTCTCTCTCTCTCTCTCTCTCAAAAATAAATAAACGTTAAAAGACAATTATTTTTAAATATACGTGTTCCCAAATGATATTTTAAAGGAACAGAAACATTTCATGATACAGTGGTTATGGGGAAAACAGGATCTAAAATTATATCATTCTAACTGTGTTATACACATGTACATAAATGGAGAGAAAGAGAGAGAAAATATAGCAAAATGCGTAAAGTGGCTAATCCCCAAATGGCAGGGTTATGGATAATCAAGAAATTATTCCTTAAGTGTTTCCCTTTCTTAATCAACTTTCTATACTGAATGTTTTGTTTTATAATAAACATACGACACTTACTTTACAATAGGAAGAAGTGTGGTGGTTTTCAGATCCCCCACTCGTCAGGAATTGAAACGGCAAATATAAGAAAAGGCATGAGGGGCAAGTACGTCTAGGATTATCGCTTAAGGGGCTGTTGACACTACGAGATCCCATGCCCCGCTTCCTCCTCCAAGGAGGCAGGGGTGGGGTGTGGAGATCCCTCGGGTTTGGTAGGCTTGCTAGGGGGAGACTGGGTCTCAGACCTGGTGCTGAGGAGGGCGGCCTCCCCTGTGAACCGGAGGAACCCGCGGCCCCCAGTCCCAGCAGGGCTCTGGGGCCCAGGCCCAGAACAATGGAAGGTGTTAAATGTCTGTTATTCCAAGCGAGCCGAATTAGCCGACTTCAGGGTACTTAAGACCCGTGCCACCCTCCAGAGAGCCCTCCTCCTTCAAGTGCCGCAAAGCAAACCTCTTATTGGCGATGCTCTAACTGTTGAAAGATCACAGGCCCTTTATAGGGCCTGACAAACCCCAGAGACCCCGGAGGGAGGGCGGCAGTGAGACTCCCAGAACGGTCAGGTCAGCGACACAGGCTGGAGGGGCAGGGGGAGGCTTCCCCGGGTAGGAGAGGGAGCACAGCCCCAGCCACCGTGCTGAGACCCCCCTGGACACCAAGGGCCGGACTCTCGACAGGTCTCGGGTTGCCCTGATCTCACCACACCCTGCAGGTCGGGAGTACTGAGCCCAGTTTATAGGTGTTTTTAAAAGGGAGCTCATGTGGCCCCGTGAGGAAGCATCAGTCACTCACCCATCCGTTCAAAACTATGTACTAAGGCCGGACGTGACAGGCCCTGTTCTCCACGCAGGGGATACAGCAGCGAACGCCACGGGCAAATCTCTGACCTCCCGCAACTTGCGTCTCTGGGGGAGCGTGAACAGACCCGCAAACGTCAGGTCATGTTAAGGAAAAGGAGGGCAGGGCGAGGGGTACCGAGTGGAGGGCCATGGGGTCTGAGCAGACACCTCACTTTCCTGGGAGCCCTGCTCCCCTTTGGCCTGAATAACACGGTCGGCTGTGCTGACGTCACATCCCGGTTGTGACCTCATGCCGAAGCTATGCAGGGCGTCACCACTGAGGGAAACTGGCCGGAAGGTATACAGGGATCTTCCCAAATTATTCCTTACAACTGTGTGTGTGTCTGTAATGATCCCCAAATTAAAAGTGTTTTAAAAACCAAATAATGATCAACCTCCCCCCCCCCCCCCCCCAGTAATAATCTTAGCTCCCATCTGTCAAGTGTATGGAGAGACTATAGAGGCTGACGGCCCTCAGCCAGACCGCCTGGGTTCCAATGTCCGTTCCACGTGTGGGTAAACTCCTAACTGCTCCGTGCCTCAGTATTTGCATCTGAAAAATGCGTCCTAGGTGGTCCCTACCTCCTCTGGTTGGTGCCAGGATGAGCTATTTCTGGGCCGGTGCCCCATTTGGGCTGTTTGTTTCTTATTGTTGTGACTCTGCGGAAGGTTCTGGAAGGCTCTGGGCTGGCCCTTTACAAGCATGGATCATTGCCTCACGTAATTCTCACAGCCACACTTCAGAGGCAGGAGGAGCCCCCTTTTACAGCCTGGAGATGGGAGGGGGGTCCCAGAGCTGAGGTCAGGTGGGCAGGGCTTAGAGGGCATAGGGGAGGCTCCTGGGCCTACCGAGTAGAGGGGGGGCCTGGCCTCTGGGGTCAGAGGCTGCGGGAGGCAGTTTGGCCGGGCCCTGGCTCTGCAGAAGCCACAGCCCCATGGAGAAGCCGGGACAGGGCTGGCTCCCATCTCCTCGTAGGGAGGGGCCGCGTGCCTCCTTCCCGAGCCTGCCTCACTCTCCTTCTGTGTCAAGCCCCGAGGTTTGTCTCGGCAAAGAGAGGCTTGGCATTTCCAGAAAGGGTTCTTCCTTCCCTGAGAACAAACAGACCCCAGCCCGTCACCAGCCCCACGGGAGGCCCGACGGAGGAGGAAGGTGGCCGCGCGTTCCTGCCTGTGGAGGGCAGGCTGCGCGTGTGCGGGGCCACCCCAGCTGAGCCCCACCTTGTGGGGCAGCAAACGGAGGCCCTCAGAGGCAAGAGCGCCCCACGGAGAGGAGCAGAGCTGGTGGGGCCAACCTGCTGCTTTGACACCGTCCGAGGGGTTCTCCGAGATAACATTCCATCTTCCGGCTGCGGCGCCCGCCTCTCTTCCCCGCACTGCCGACGGGGTTCCCACCCCAGCTCTGGCACAAACTACCTGTGTGCTTCAGGGCAGTCACCTCCACTTACCCCATCTGCGAAATGGGCACAAAGTAACACGCGCCCCATAGGGTGTTGCCATGAATGAGGCCGCGTGAGGCTCCCCGACGGTGTCTGGACTTCTCGATACTCTACGCGAAGTCTCATGAAGGAGGCTTGCGATTTACAAGGGACCAACGGAACATGAGGGTTACTTAGCACAGGTAATTGGGCTGTACGTTCCAGTTCATCAAGATGTGCTTTTTTTTTTTTCCCAGACGAATTTAAAATTTTGTTTTTATTTTGTCCTGCTACCTTTACCAAGGAAGAGGGAGCCACGCGAAGATTCGAGAGAGCTTTGTGGAAGTCCCACTCTGGGCTCAGAACCTGTCTGTTCTTTCAGTTTGGACGCTAGGCCCTGGGCCAGGAGTGGGGTGTGCAAGTTAACGAGGGGCCCCTCGGTCGCCCAGATGCCCAGCCCAGTGTGCACGCCGCGGGCATCCTTACCGATGCTGCATCCCTGGACCAGGGCTGGCCCACCATGCACACAGCGTCTCCAGTGCGCGAGTTACCAACAGCCAAGCCTCTGCCGTGTCCAGTTAGACGAGAGGAAGCTCACAGAAGAAGTCTGCACCTGGAAGTTTAGGGTCAGGACAGCGGTCTCAGTCCCTGACTGTTCACGGAACCCCTGGGAGCCAGTAAAAACATTGGTGGGGACCCCCGCCCAGCCTAAGGCCTCCCCGATCTCTGGGGGTGGTGCCAGGCTTCCGCACCGTCAAAGCTTTCTGGGGGACCATCAGGGACAGTCAGGGTTGAGAGCCGCCAGGGGGCGGGGTGGGAGGCTTAGGGTGGGAGCAGCAGGGGACGAGCTGCGGCCAGACGGTGAAGGGGAGGGTGATGCGGGGTCCCCCTGCCCCTAGTGGACTTTCCTCCTTCTGCTCCTCGCCACACGTCCCTGACCCCACAGCTTTCTTCTCCCCTCCCGCCCGGCCCATCCGTCACCCCCTCCCCCCACCGTGTCCCAGGCCGGTCACACGTCCAGTCTTGCAGATGGTGCCTCTCCAGACCCCCGGGCTTCCTGCTTTGACGCTCGGGGGGTGGAGGGGCTGCCTCTGCCCTGCTGGGAGCGACGGCCAGGCTCCCCAGCCGCTCTCACTGACCCAGCCGGAGCGGCACGTGGGGTTCTTCCACAGCAGCCCTGCTCCAACGCTGGCCTCGGTCCCCTGGGCCCCTGCCCGTCCACCCAGAGTCCAGGCCACCCTCTGAGCGCCTCCCCACCAACGCATTCCCAGCTGTCCCGTCCCCTCTGGCCTGACGAGGGCTCCGGAAAGCTGAGCACAGAAGCCGCTGTCGGGCTGCCCGCCGTCCTGCCCTGAGGCTCCGTGGCCGTCGCCGGGGCCACCGTCCCTGCGGGCAGCATGCACAGGTGTCCGCTAAGAAGGGGGCAGCGGCACCTGTCCGGGAACAGGCACGGCAGCCGGGGGTGCCGGACCGCTCCCACGGTCTCGGCACCAAGGCTTTGCTGCCGCATTGCCGGACGTTTTCCTTCACCGCCTACGCTGCTGCCCAGGGTGACTTGACGGGAAGGGTCAGGCCGTGGGTCTGAGCCGAAAAGTAGACGGCCCGTCTGTCCGTGTTGGGGATAAAGGGAATCAGATTTCCTGAGGAAGGGCCCTGGGCGACATGGGGTTTTTAGGAAGGGAATCCATAGGGTCTGACGATGCACGTGACTGCATCTCAGGCAGGTGAATCAGACGGGGGCTGTGGGTCCCGGGTGCCCCGTCCGATCCGTGTCCAGTCCATTGACAACGAAAACCCTTAAGTGAATATAAAGATCACTTTGGGGGTGAGGGAAGAAAGACAAGGCGTAACTCCCCCGCCCAGGCGCATGGGTCTACTGGGGCGCGGGAGGGACTCAGCCTGCTCTCTGAGGTCCGGCTTCGAGCTGGTTCCGGGTGCTCCTGCCCGCGGGTCAGGAGACTTTAACGAGCTAGACGGTGGTCGCTGAGAAGTGCAAAGACTCTCAGCGAGGGGGACGAGCCTCAGCGCGTCACCAGCCCCCACCCTTCTCACAGAAGGAGAAAACGTGGCCCGGAGGGAAAGACGCGCCCGTGGTCACACACACCCAACTCCCCTCCCGACCCTCTGCGGAGACCCCAGACCCGGCTCTGAATTGGCCGGCACACGCACACAGACCTGGCGTCTGTCATGAGCGAGCAAATGTGGGGAAGGGGCGGGATCTTATATTCCCAATGATTTTTTTTTTCATTTGAACGTAGACATCTGGCGTCCTCTAAATACATCAGAAAAACGTAAATCGTGTAAAACCCATCAGAGAGTGGTTTTAGGTTTGGCGGGAGCACGGGTCAGCGGCTGCCCGCTGCACCGTGGTGGGAAAACGTGGCTGTGCACACGGGTGATCTCGCCCGTGGCCCATCACCCCCGTCACCAAGGTGGCCAGGCTACACTTTGTCTGATGCATCCACGTGAAAACGTGGGCCAGCGGCCTCACGCGCATTGTGTTGCATTAACCGTTTTCAACAGCTACCTAAAACCTTTCCTGCTTTCGTTTTAGGACGACAGGGCGGCGGGCAGGGGAGGGGGGTGGGGACACCAGTTCGTGGAGGAACAGCGTGCTTCTGTCTGAAGAACACAAATCCCGGGCACACCAATTAAGCCTCAAGACATGCACCCAGCCAGATTTCTAGTCCCACGTCTAAAACCCTCCTCAAAAGACATTTTCTGTTTGAGACATATTAAACAAGCTTTATTTAATAATGCTCGACTTGACTTATCCAGTTTAAATATTTGCTCTGATCAGCAACCATCTGATCCTGGCTTCCTTCGTTCCTGGCTGAGGAATAATTTCTCCGGGTTATTTTTCTTTGGTGCAAAGTTGATCCCAGAGGCAGGGGAACTGCTCTCGGGTTCCCTCCGCGTCTCTGGTCCGGGCCGTGGGGAGAAAGGAACAGAGCCATAAAAAGCCTACGCCCCAGGCCGCTTTTACAAAGCGGACAACTGTGCCGTTGACGGAGGAACATGTCGTTTAAAAGACTCCCCCTAAGCAGCTAATTATAAGGAGAGATTTCTCTTCTTAAAGGAGAGCATCAGAATGTAAGGAAATTCCCAAGGAGGTGACCTTTCGGGCGATGTATTCTGTCCTCCGCCGTCCGCTTCTTCCCATTCAGGGATCTTTATAACCATCGCTTACACCAGATGCAGGGTCATCCGTCAAGGGTCGGGGATTCCAGGGTGGCACGGAGAAGATTTAACCTCTTAATTCACTATGTTTTAAAGGAGGGAAGGACACTTGGATTTCTACTAACTTTGGGGACCCTCCACAGAGACGTTTCGGTTATTACTGTGGCTATGATTCAGATTTCATTGTCAAGGTTTAAAACACAAGACTTTTGTTTGTTTGTTTCTTAGGTTTTACCTTTGCACACTGCCTTTGAAAATAGCCACCTTGACGCCCGTGGGCCTGGCCATCCGTAACGACACAGACCTCTGACTGTGCTCCAGATACCAGCCCAGGGTAAGCCGGCCAGCGGCGAGGGCAGTCGGTTATCTGCATGGCCTCTGCGAAGGGGCTCTGCTCCCATCCCGGGAGGGGTCTTTCTCGGTGAGAGGGACGTTTGTGATTGCGGGCCAGCGCCTGGTTTATGGACCCCGGCCGGGTGGGAGGGTGCCGCCCGCCAGCCCGCGGCCTGCGCCGGCCTGAAGTGTTTACCGCTGGGGTGATTTACATCGTCCAGGTGTTCGTTTGGGAAACATCTCAGCTCAGCTGACACGGCGATTGCCCTGCATTTGCAGACTTTGGCATTTTTCTGTTCCTGGCGATCCAGGGCCCAGAGAGACGGTCAAAAAAAAAAAAAAAAGTACTGAGCCAAAGTGGGTCGTCTCCTGTGATGGTCACACAGGCCGGCCGAGGAAGCCCCAACCCCATGCCCTGCGTCCTGCCCCACGCGGGAAATTTCCCGGCACGGAGTCTGTGCCCCCTCATCAGAGTAATGTCTTCTTCTGTCCGTTGGCTCTTTGGCCTCTTGGACGCTGCGTAGATGTCGTCCCAGGCTTCCTCTCTGCCCTTTTCAGCCCCCCGGTGCTTGGCCAAAGGGCCCCTGAAGCTGTTCTTTTCTTGGGCGAGATTCCGGGACCTTGGGTATGGCAGGCACATTCTGGAGAGCGAGCCGGGGTTGGTGGGGGTTTGCTCTGCGTGGACCAGCCTCGGCTAGGGTGCTTACACTTTGAGGGACCCACTCGACAGAAGGTTCTGCCGCTTTCCTCGATTTCTGCTCACAGTCAGTGCCGGCGCGATTGTTAGTGTTTGTCCCTGGGTTCGTGCCAGGAGGTCCTAACACCCATCCTGGAGCAGCCGTGATTAAAACATGCCCCAAGCAATCAAAACGGCTTTTTTGTTGGCCAAAAAAATACGTATTTTGTGTTTAATCCGATCCCTCCCATCCTCACTGAAAGGAGCCTGGACATCGATTACGCGTCTATTTTTACACCTCTACTCCTCTTTTCTCCAGCCACTTCTGATAAGTCTGGTGAAAAAGGAAACAGCTGTATTTTTGCCTCATAGGATATTATATCAATGTATACATTGGGGTGGAGGCAGGCAAGGATGCTCGCAAAGGAGTTGAGAATGATTCTTTGCCTACGTTTTAATTTTCACAAACACCCTTCTCGCCGATTCAGGGATACTGGGCTGCTTTCAAGAGCTCATTTCAATTTCCCGTTTCTCTCTCCTTGACAAAAACGTCTCCAGAAGCCACAGTCTTCCTCCCTACACAATCTGCAGACAGAAAACGTCGGGTCAAACACAGACGGATAAAGAGTAGGGGCCGTCAGACCCAGGTTTCACAAATGATACAATTCCTTCTGTTTTGAGTCCTACATTTAAAACAGCCTTTTCAGCCAGTGATTCGCACACTAACAAATTCACCAAAAAAGCATTCAAACTTCCCGTTTGTGCTCCTTTCTCCCGGATTGTAAATACGTGAACCTCCCACCACAGAGAAGTATCATCATTTTGCCACACTAAACGGCCACGTTTTCACCAGCAGCGAGACTGTTTGAAGTGATCGGCCCTGGGGCGAGAAAAAGAAAATTCCAGCAATAAAACAAAAATCTTGATTTCTAAACATCAGGCCGAAATCCTTTCAAGTGACCGTGGACTCCCCGGGAAAATGGTTTTTCTCTGTTATCGTTCACAGCCCAGTATCGAGACGCGCCGTGGAAAATGTCGTGCTGGTTCGAAGAAAAAGATCCCGTGTTTGAAAAGAACAGCTTTTGCCTTTGCTGCAGATTTCCTAACTGTGTGTCTTTGTAAACCTCTGTCCTGAGTCTAAATAGGATGTCTCCACAGATACACGAAAATGCATGGGACCGCGGTCTGTTGTAAAGAATTGCCTGAGAAAGTTGAATTTTCAAACGCGAACACAACGTTGGCCATTGCCACCACAAGCACGGTTTCACTAAACGACCAGATTCATTTATTCTAACCTCTCCTGGAACCGTCCCAAAAAAGCAGGTGACTATTGAACAATTTTGTTTTTTCATTCTCAATTACAAGCGGGATAAAACGAACGTCATTCTATGGAGTCTGAACGTTAAAATGTAGGAGGGAGTTCGCCAGGATCTGGTAAATGGCTAAACAGATTAGTAGCCTTACTTTTTAACATATAAACATCTGAAACCCGTTTCCTGTTTAAGAAGAAGAAGAAGAAGAAGAAAAAAAAAAAAGGCTAGGTGGATGACCCCGGGTACTTTTTTTTGATTCACAAATGTGAATTGTACATCATGGCGGAAAAAAAAAATGGCCCACGCTTGGTGGTCTTTCTACAGTCTGTATATGGGAGAGAGAGGAAAAAAATACAAAAATAAACGTTACCTTCTCACTTTCGGGGTGGGCAATGCCATTTCTACAGCGGCGTCCCGGGCTCTGGTAAATGTTAAGGCTGTCACCACAGACAGAATCCCCATGGTCTGTGTGCCTCGATAGAGTCCGAAGAAAAACATTCCCTGCATTCCTGCCGGCTGGTCCTATCTCCAGGCCCCGGGCTCGGCCCTGCAGACCCGTGTCACCCTGTCAAGCGGCGTAGGACACGGTTAATCTAAACCTACGCCTTCCCCGGCCAGCCCCCGGCGGCAGGGCGAAAACCAGGACCGGTTTGCTGTGAAGGCGCCACACGCAAAGTCGAGGCTCTACCTCGAGGGTAGAGCAGCAGCTGCAATTTGTTCAGCTGAGAAGGGCTTAGAGGTTCTGGCACATTCTGACAAGATAGATTTTATAGGGTTTGCGCTAAAACTTGATATTGGAAGTTGGGATTCCAATTTTATGTCTCGAACGATAACAATAGCAGCTGGGACCTTTAAGAAATGTGTTGTATCCCTTGTATTTAAGAGTTACATAATAAAAGCTATTTATGTCAAACCCCTTATAAGGGAAAGATTTAGCCTGGATGTCAATATAACATATAATACTTTGTATATTCGGATAGGGAGAAAATCCATATCAGCACCGCAAATTATTTTCGGTCTGGAGTACCTGATATGTGGGGCCTTTAAGATTTTAAAGTAAGCATCGCCTTGCTTTAACTCGCAAATTCACTGAGTGGCGTTTTGGGGGGGAGGCGGCGGGGGGGGGGGAAGCGGGGGAGGGATACTATTTCTTTTAAAAAAAGCAGACAAGTGCTGATGAATCCTTATTTGTTTTTCCACGTCCCTCTGGTGGAAAGACACAAAGGCACGCAAACACGCTGTTGTTTGCTTTGATTTTTACGATTTCCACGGCCTGTAACACAGGCACTCGCTGGCCCCGCGTGCTGATGCCTCCCTGCTTGTCTGGAGGCAGCCGTCGCTTTGGGCAGTGACCGGCGGCCGGAATGTGTTCGTTCCGACCAGCCAGACGGTCAGCCGCTCAGAAGGAGAATCTCTCCGGGGGCTGCAACCAGACCCCGCGGCCTTCCGCAGGCGGATTTCAGCGGGGCTCAGGGTGGCCTCCTGCTGTCCCAGCGACAGCACACCCGATGGTTTCCGAGCGGGGCGATCGCACCGCCTCACCGACGGGGCTCTGGCTGACGCTGGCCGCTCGGAAATGACCACGTGGCCCCGCCAGGCGCGCTTGTTAGAAAAGCCCAGCTTCCTTCTTATCTTGTCTGCTCAGACAAAGAGCAGAGCCTGATCGAGAGGAGCAGAGAACCCCAATTAGCGAGGCCCAGAATCTTCCCCCCTCCCGGCACCCGCTCCTGTGGCTCAGCCCCGCCCTCGCTCTCGTCCGACTTTATCAGGCCAGTGTGACCGGGTTAATGAGCAGAGCCCGGCTGGGTGGTGGCGGGAACGGTCATCCGGACAGAGGCCCCGGGGACAAACGAAACCACGGCTCCTCGGACCCCACTTAAACTCGCCAAAGCCCACGCTCCGTTTCTCGTCCTGAGGCCACAAGTTGAGCGGGGGGGCCCCCAGCAGACGAGAGGTTGAACAGGGACACTCCTCAAGCCTCTCCGCTGTCGTGTGTCGGAAGCTTGCGGCTCAGCAGAAGGTATCTTCCTGTCCTTTCCTCCTTCCCTCCGAGCCCCGCGCGGTGCCCTCCCCAGTTTTCCCACGGAAACCGGCACAGGACAGGGCAGGCCTTCGCAGCGTGTGGAGTTGGGCGCTGGCCCCTGGGCGGCCGTCAGGGAGCACGGGGGCCCGTGACGGGCGTCCGAGGACAGTGTGGGTGCTCAGGACACGAGCGGGCCGGCACACGGGTTCTGGAGACACGTGCTGTTTATCCACATCGCCCCTCCCCCCCCCCCCCCCCCACCGGTGACACCCTCGTCCACCATCATCACCTCCACCACGAGGAAATAGCAGGAAAGGGAGATGCGGCCGCCCCTGCGGAGGAGGCTGCTTGGTCCCCAGTGATGACCGCGTGGCTGACGGCCAGCCGCCTGGAGGCCATGCTGGATGCCAGACGTCGTGCGCCGTTGCATCAGCTTACGGAACAGCTAGTCCGACCCCCACGACAGCCCAGGGGGCAGTTTCTCATTGCCTGCACTTGGCAGAGGCAGAAAGAGGTCAGCCTCCGAAGACCAGATGGCGGGGCAGGGGCACAGTCACAGGGTCAGGAGCCAAAGCCATGCCGTCTGCCAGCGGGTCCCGGATGTAGCCTCTGTGCCGTGATATCAGGGAGAAAGCTCGGGCCACACCACCCAAGGGCAAGCCCTGGCCCGTCTCCTGGGCCTGTCACACCGCCGTCTGGAGCCTCCCGGTGCTTGCCTGCAAAGCGGGGCCGGCACTGCTGGTCCCACCTCACAGAGGTGTTCAGGATGGCAGAAGGAGACGGAAAAGCGTCCCTCACATCCGAAGTGCTCGGCAGACCCTAGGTGCTCGACCTGGGGCCTCGGCCACTTGACCAAGCCCCCTGTCCGCTCACCGAATGGGTCACAGACCACCAGGTCCGTTTCACGAATCCACCCGGGAGCTTGGGCCATGTTCTCGGACATGGGATAGCACAGCTGCTGGGGACACACAGTGGGGTCCCCCCGTGCCTGCCCCACGGAAGCCCAGGCCGGCGGCAGAAACCCTCGGTCCCGCGGGGAAGGCAGGCACAGCGCCCGGGGCCCCAGCCCTCGCCGGGAGGGACCGCGCAAGGCCCCAGGCCTGGCCTTGGGAGTCACATGACATGCCATCACAAGACCGCACGCGAGCCCCTGCAGGCTCGCCGCCCACCCACCGGCCTTCCGCCCACCCTGGCTGCCCTCTGGTTTCTGTTGCGTCTGTTTGGACGGCAAACCCCCGTGGGACCCCTCCTTCTGCACTCTCTTCAAAGTCCACCGGCCCCACCCTTCAAACAACGTGTTGACGGTTGCACAGGGAGCCGCAGGAACAATAAACAGGCCCGCATCCTGCAGCCGGCCTGCTCCGGGCATTCCCGGCCGCAGAGGCCAGGCGGCATGGTGGCTGGGGGCTTGGGGGTCGGGCAGACCAGGTTCAAATCCCACTCTAGCTTCCCGTGAGCTGAGTTTGCTCAGGCCAGCAGCTTGCCCTCTCTGGACCCCAGCTTCCCCGGCCAGAAAAGGACAACAGACACGGGCAGAGAGCCGGTTTGCAATAAATGCTGATTATTGTACTGCTGTTTCACTGAGGCTATAAAAGGAAAACACCTGAATGTGTTGAGAGCAGGAACTCATTCTTAAAAAACAGGATGCTGCCTGTTTTTTCAGGGCTAGAGGGAAGGCACACGGTGGTCTGGCGAGGCAGTGAGCAGGGGCACTCTGCCTCGGGAAACCCGGGTTTGGCCTGGTGCGGTTTGTACGTGCTTCCTGCGTGACCCTGGACCTCCTTCTCCTTATTTCTGGACCCTTCCTCCGCCTGTACACGATGTCGCCCACGTTTTCTCCCCACCTTCTTCCTCCGGCTCCCGAATAAAACCTTCCGTAAGACACCACCTCAATACAGACACCCCGCTCTCAGCCGCCCCGGACATTCTCACGGCACCCACCCCCGTAATTAGAAGAATGCTGACTTGTCGCAAATGTGAGAAAACCTGAAAGTGGAGGGATGATGGGTGATTCTCTTCTGTAGCCCGTCTTTTCTTTCCACTTCTTTTAAATTAAGTTTTTTATTTTATAAAGTATAAAGTTATTATAATTACATATAATTATAATGAAGTATCATACAATGACAAAGTTCTAATATAACTATAAAGTATTTTTTAATAAAGTACAATTAACATAGAATGTTCTGTTAGTTTCAGGTGTACATTATAGTCATTCAACAATTCGATACGTACTCGGTGCCCATCACGACAGGCGCGCTCCTGAATCCCCATCACCTATTGCCCCCGTCCCCCCACCCACCTCCCCTCTGGTCACCATCCGTGTGTTCTCTAGGGTTAAGAGTCTCTTTCTTGGTTTGTCTCTTTTTTTGTTGTTGTTGACTTTCTTAAATTCCACGTATGAGTGAAATCATGTGGCACCTGTCCTTCTCTGACCGATTTATTATACTCTCTAGCTCCATCCATGTCACTGCAAATGGCAAGATTTCATTCTTTTTCTGGCGGAATAATGCTCCTTTCTATATAGGTACCACGTCTTCTTTTTTCTTTTTTTTTTTTTTCAACGTTTTTTATTTATTTTTGGGACAGAGAGAGACAGAGCATGAACGGGGGAGGGGCAGAGAGAGAGGGAGACACAGAATCGGAAACAGGCTCCAGGCTCCGAGCCATCAGCCCAGAGCCCGACGCGGGGCTCGAACTCACGGACCGCGAGATCGTGACCTGGCTGAAGTCGGACGCTCAACCGACTGCGCCACCCAGGCGCCCCATGTACCACGTCTTCTTTACGCATGCATCTGTCGACGGACACTTGGGCTGCTTCATACTTTGGCTATTGTAGATAATGCGGCAGTAATCATAGGGGTGTGTGTATCCCTTCGAATTCGTGTTTGGTATTCTTTGTGTAAAAACCCAGGGGTACAATCACTGGACTGCAGGGTAGACCTACCTTTAACACTTTGAGGACCCTCCGTACTGTTTCCCAGAGTGGCTGCACCAGTCTGTGTTCCCACCAAGAGCGCTCAAGTGTCCCTTTTCTCTGTGTCCTCACCAACGCCGGTTGCTTCTTGTGTCGTTGATTTTAGCCATTCGTTTTTTTGTTTTTTTTTTTTTTTCCTTTAGAGAAAGAGAGAATGCGGGTGGGGGAGAGGGGCAGAGAGAGAGAGAGAGAGAAAGAGAGAGAATCTTAAGCAGGCTCCACACTCAGCACGGAGCCCGACACAGGGCTCCATCCCACGACCCTGGGATCATCCAAATGAGCCGCCCAGGCATCCTGATTTTAGCCACTCTGACAGGTGTGAGGTGGTATCTCATCATGGTGTTGGTGTGTATTTCCCTGATGATGAGTGACGTTGAGCATCTTTTCATGTGTCTGTTGGCCATCTGGATGTCTTCTTTGGAGAAATGCCTGTTCATATCTTCTGCCCATTTTTAATTGGGTTATTTATTTTTTGGGTGTTGTGTTTGGTAAGTTCTTTACATATTCTGTGGGGTTTTTTTAATGTTTCTTTATTTATATTGAGAGAGAGAGCGAGAGTAGGGGAGAAGCAGAGAGAGAGAGAGGGAGAGAGAATCCCAAGCATCTGCCTGCTGTCAGTGCAGAGCCTGATGCGGGGCCTGAACTCAAGAACTGTGAGAAAGGAAAAAAAAAAAAAAAGAACTGTGAGATCATGACCTGAGCCAGAAACCAAGAGTTGGAGACTGAACCAACTGAGCCACCCAGGTGCCCCAGTTCTTTATGGGTTTTGGATACTAACTTTATCCGATATGTCATTTGCAAATATCTCCTCCCATTCCATAGGTTGCCTTTTAGTTTTGTTGATTGTTTCCTTCCCTATGCAGAGGCCTTTTATCTTCATGCGTTCTGCAACATATCTTTGAGTAAAGTCTCACATCTTCTCTCCCCAACCCCTTCTAGGAATTTCTCCTGACAGGCACATGGTTGTGATGACAGATGTAGCTGTATGACCCCACAGCCCTGCAGCCCTGACGTGTACCCCACCGCATGGGCACGGCATTCTAACGGGTGACCACACCCCTCTCTGTTGTGGGTGTTGGTATAATTGCACGTCTGTGTTACATGTTTATCTCTGTAACGGAATATTTTACCCAGAAAGCTTTGTGCCGTATCTCAGTTATTTGGGAGGCCATGGATTTACAGTAGTCATAAAACAGAGTCCAAGGCTACCAGCCTTTGATGACCCTTGGTTCATTTTAATGGCACTAAGGAGCCCCACGGGGGGACATAAGGCACCTCTGCCCAAGCAAGCAGCCCACAGGTCAAAGTTCAGTGGAAGTGACCCTAGGGCCTTTGCCTGTGAATTGCAAGAACCTGCATGAACTCAGACTTTTACTAAGAAGCAGACTTGGGGGGGCGGGGAGAGGGGGACGTTTTCTTTCAATTGTCACAAGTTCTCTGGGGGAGAACAGCTTTATAGATGAGATTAGTACTAAGAGAATTATTTACAGAGACTGTGGGGAAACCATTTCTGCTGATTAAGGGCACATCTAAAAGAAATGAAGAAAAATGAAAAACCTAAATCGCCATGCTGGGGCAAGGACAGGGACAGTCCTTCCACCGTGTCATCTCTTAAAATCCACACCCAAACGCAGGGGAGGGAGGTGAGCGGAGCCCAACCACAGGCTGCCAGACCAGCAAGGCCCCTCAGGATTCCTGTCTTCCGTGGCCCTTCCGTGCAAATGCACACTAATCCCTGGGGTCTGGCTAAAGTGAAGGTTCAGGTTCAGCAGGTTGAGGTGGGGCTGAGACTGTCCATGTTTAACCAGCACCCAAGGATGCCCGGAGTTGCTGGTCCCTGAACCACACTGAGTGGCCCTTGATTTTACCTAGTCGCTGGGAGTGGCTTCCCAAGCTCCTTGGGTTGGAGCATTCAAGACTTTAGAATCACCAGGGGAGATTTTTCAAAACCCAGTACCTAGGCCGCATCCCAGACTAACCCAGAATCCTCACACGGGAGGCCCAGGCATCAGGACATTCTCACACATCCCAGGTCCTCCGACGTGCACCTCATTTAGATGCTCCCTTCGTCTGGGCTGGGCAGGAGGAGCAGGAAGCTTGATCGACGCACAAGAGAGCCCCACCATTTAGGGTCCTGGAAGCTCGCAGGAAGGGTGGTTTGCCCAAAGGGCAGAGTTAACAGATCCCAGCATCAAATCAGGGCATCCAACGCAAGGGCGGCACTGAGGAGGCTGGTGTTTTTCCCGGCACACGGAGGGTGGAAGTCAGAACAAAGGCCACCCCTGGGGAAAGTATAGGCTGAGAAGGGACGGGGCTAACGGGGGAGCCCCGGGTACTGGCGATAGCATATGTCTCCACTGAGGTTACGCATCCGTAACACTTGTCAAGCCGGATGTGTAAGATTTGTGTACTCTATATACTTTTTGGATGTAAGTTAAACTTGAAGAAAAAAAACATTAAAAGCCAAGAGAGAGAAATCTATATGCCAAGTAAGATGGCTGAGGGGCGCCCGGGTGGCCCAGTCGGTGGAGCGTCCGACTTCGGCTCAGGTCGTGATCTCACGGTCCGTGGGTTGGGGCCCTGAATCCAGCAGCCTGGAGCCGGCTTCGGATTCTGTGTCTCCCTCTGTCTGTGCCCCTCCCCCGCTCATGCTCTGTCTCTCCAAAAACGAATAAATGTTTAAAAAGATTAAAAAAAATAAAACAAAATCAAATCAATACTGAACCGTAAAAATCAGAAGTATAGCAAAGCTTTTCTTCCTCTCTTCCATGTATTGACTACCAAATCCTTTTTTTTTTTTAATTGAAAAAAATGTTTTTTGGAGGAGGGAACTCAGGGAGGGGCTGGTCATCCAGGTGATGACAGAGGAAGCTGGTCTCAGAGACACGGAGGGTCCAGCCTTGGCAGCTGCTGCCATGAAAGAGGCTCGGAGTAGGGGTGAGTGTCAGGTGTGGGAGAGCAGGTCTCCGGGAGCTCTCGCTGGAGAAGCAGGTGCAGCTGAGGACAAAGAACCCAGCGTTGCTCAGGGCACCAAGGGTGGTCCGAATGTTAGCACAGGTGCACCTCGCACCGTCCCCCCCCAACCCTGCCTCTTCTCCCCGAATGTTGCGCCCGGGAACAAGTCTGACTCATTCACGAGACGTGATTCATAAAACGCGTTTCCCAAGTCGGATCGAGAGGCGGGGACAGAAGTTCATACCGAGGTGTAAGTGACTGTCTCCAGGCCCCTTCCCCAAGCCAGAATTGCTGCAGACCTCTGGGAGGAGAGAGCTTTGAGGCTGGGAAGGGGCGGCCAGGACCCTCCAAAGCAGGAAGAGTGGGCCCCAGGCCAGTCACCGCCCGCTTTGACTCTGCAGCCCTGCAAGGAGCACAGAGGAAGCTCTGGGTCAACGTTGCTGTCGTTACTGTCTGTCATGGGAGGTGTCAGTGAATTTGTGCGTCCTCGCAAGCGTGGGGTCCCTTTCTCTGGGTGCTGAGGGCGTGTCGGCAGGTTCTGCGCGGGGCCTGGGCCATTGCACCCAAAGTAGAGAGACGGACAGTCAGCACTGGTCCTACGGAGGCTGAGCCCAGACCTGTGGGGAGACGTGAGGGCGGAGGCAGCCCCTCCTCCGGACAGCGTGACACTTGGGTGCCCCGGGACGGGCCAGTGAGCAGCATCCGGTGACTCGGGATGGCTGTCCTGCGCTGTGGGAATCCCCGAGACCCCTCCTCGCCCCCACGCCCCCTCCCCTGGGGTGCCTTCGGTGGCTGAGTGTATCTACTGCCCTCCGGAACTGGGGCATGACCACAGGCGGGTTTGGGGACCCACTGGACCCGCTTACGACACATCTGAGCTACAACCCCGCTAATCCTCTGCCCTCCGTAAGCCCCTCCTGGGACTGGTGGGCTCCTATGGTATGGTGGGCCTCCTGGATTAGTGTCCGTTCGAAGCCAGGGTCCGGGGATCCGCCAAGAGACCTGATTGCCCTCTTTCCGCCATGCAGTTGCCTCCGTCAATGGCTGCTCTTGTCCCCGTCCAGCCCTGCCCTTGTGAGCTGTGTCCTCACACGGTGGCCCGTTCTCACCTTCAGAGAGGGTCGTATCATCCGCTGTTCAAACCTGGGAACTTCTGAGTGTACGTGGGACAGCAGCCACAACTCGGGACAGACAGAGCGGGACGTGTGGCCGCCATCACCCATGGACAGCAGCCAGAAGCGTCTGGGTGACTCATAGCGCTGCAGGTGTTGGGTCTCGGCGCCACACCCCCCACCAGTCTTGTCCTACCTCTGTAGCCCAGACAAGCAGGCTTTCCTCTGCCCACTGTGCCTCTGAGCCGCCGTACAGGCAGGTTCCTCCTTACCTGCCTTCCCTTCCCGTCTGTCTGCCTCTGAACCCGCAGCCCAAGAGTAGCTGGGGCCTCTCTACGGTGAGGTCTCTTTCCTGTCACCCTCACCACACTGTGGTTTGTCATTTCTGCTGTATGGCGGAGACAGGGCCACCCCCTATGTGGTCCCCACTGGTGTCTGCCGTGGGCACACGGCAGACAACCACAGATACTCGTCGAACGAGCGTGGGAATCTCACTGGATGCCTCCGGCGGGGGAGGAAAGTAGCCGCCAATCCGCCGGGACTCTCGGCGAGCCGATGCAGCTGGGTGACGCTTTCGCGCACCGTGTCCTGATGTGGAAGACAGCCATCCCGTGGAGAAACATGGGAAGTCTAGAGCAACGTGGACAGCTCATAGTTTTCCCAGCCGTGAGCAGCCCCAGGCTCTTGCCACGCGCAGCCCCATGGCCTCTCCTGAAGGGGGAAGTGCGGACAGGGAGAGACCGCCTGGGACCTGGTCTCTGTGGGCAAAGCGCACCAGGCAGCACCGGCAGGGCAGCCGTGGCCGGGCGACACGGCGCCTTTGCGAGCACCGTCAGGGCAGCGCCACCCTCTGGGCAGGCCCGGCACCGCACCGGGCTGTGTGGTTTGGTGAGCTGCCTGGGGGCCCGCGGGACCGCCACCAGCCCCCTCGCCAAGGGCAGTGGCTCAGGGAGCAAACCGTACGGCTGCCCACGGCAGCCCCGGGAGGTGCCACGGACAGCGTGCAGCCCGGGGGAGCCCTCGCTCTGACCTCGGGTTCCGCGTGGAACCCCCCCCCCCTTTCCTGCCCCGAGCCCCAGGTTACGGGAGCAAACCATGGCGATGCCCGCAGGGCGGCTGCACTCAGAACAGTCCCTACTCCCCGCTGCCCGATGTCATACCAATGCTATTTCCTTTCATTATAAATAGGAATCGCACTCAGGGGTACGGCCTCGTACCCCCTCGGCCGCTTTGTACTTTAATCAGAGCTTTCCTGCCGAACATGTTTATCTTCCAGCAGAGAGGTGCTAATTTGGTCTTGCAGGAGTGGATATCTGCTTACGTCCCTTCTACCTCGGAGGAAGATAACCGAACGCGCATTATGTCATCTAAATACAGCATCCTTGGAGATCAAAAGGCATAATGTATACATCTGCCAAAGTTGATGGAGCGGCCATTGGTGGACTTTTCCGCCGGGTCGTGTGCGATTCATTGATAGGCATGCTTCGCGTTTCTGTGAAAGAAACTCCCAGGCGCTCTGTTTGTGCCAGTTGATTTCAGTGATATTGAGAGGTTTTGAAATGAGAGTCCAAAATAGATGCGCCCTCTCACCCCTCTGTGTAAGCCCTCGCCGCAGGAAATGGCACAGGTTCAAATTTTCATAATGGAAGCGCCGTGGGACTAGATAAGGCGAATGTCCCTTACTGTGACGTTTCAGTGTTTAAAATAGAGTCAAAATGATCCATAGCCAAACTCCACCTGAGCGTATTTTTGTCTTTGGACGCGAGTCCCGCCTCTGGGTCTAGTGCCCGGTCCTCACTTTCTTGGATCCCATTTTGTTGTGAGCGTGCACATGCCAACACACACACACACACACACACACACACACACACACACACACACACACGTATTTGAACCAAACGGCCGCAAAAGTAGACGTACTCTTCCGCGACGCATTGTTCCCTGACGTTTTGTCTAGTGTAGTCTAGGGATCTCGTCCTTTGCTTCTCGAAGTGTGGTCCCTGCACCAGCAGCAGCAGCACCCCCTGAGAGGTACCAACATGGAACCGAGGACCCACCAGCCTGCGAAACGATGGTCTGCAGCGTCATCAATTGGACGAGCTCCCAGGCAATGCACACTGATGGCCGAGAAGCTCCGGGCCGGTCTGTTTCCTTTTCTGAAGCTCTGTCTCTTTTTGTGAGTTGATTGCCCTTCTCTAAATGGACCAACACATTCTTCTGTGCTCCGTGACCCAGGGTTTAATTAACCTACTTGGGGACCCTGGAGCCAGCATTCTTTGGGCTTCACGTGGCTTTGTTGGGAGAAGAAATTGATGTTTGCCTACAACTGTGCGCTCAGGAGATGCCCCAGATGGGTCTTCGAGATGCAGAAAGATGAAGGCAGATGGTTGCCTCTTGACGTAATGGTGCTGCCTAACAGCCAACCACAAAACCTCAGTGTCCTAAGGACAGTAAATTTTTCTTTGCTCATGTATCTTGAGCTGGGCAGCGCCGCCGACCTGGGCTGGGTTTGCTCACATGTCTGGGACTGGTAGGCTGTGGCTGATCTGGGCTGGCCGCAACCGGGACAAATGGGAAGTCAATGCGGCTGCATTGTGTCTCACGTCTAGCTGGCCAGCTCAGGCACGTCCTCATGGCGTGGCAAAGACACAGGAAAGCACATCCCAGTGCGGGAGCTCATAGCGAGCCCCTACTTCCCTTGTGTGGCTAATGTCCCACTGGCCAAAGCAAGTCACACAGATGAGGCCAACGTCAAGGGGCGGGATGGTTCTCCCAGCCCGCGGTGGGAGAGCCCTTCACAGTCACATGCACAGGCATGGATGTAAGGAGGGGTCAACGACTGGGATCACGGTGTGCCACCCTAGCTGTGTGACACTTCCAGATACTCAGATGGCTGGGAGACAGTGTTCTAGCTCACAGTACCGGTGAGAGGCTTGGATTAGACGGGGTAGCTCCAGCAGACAGCGGGGTGCCTGCACACAGGGCGTGCTCCGTAAATGGCCGCCATGACTTTAATGGCGATAATAGCTCAGGATGATGGCAGGTCTCGTATTCCAGCCCCAGGGGCCTGACTCTGCCTGTTCTTCAACTCTACAGAGAACAGATAAGGCTGTGCTCTGTGTCTGGGAGCAGAGAGAGTTGGAGTGCGTGCGTGCGTGTGTGTGTGTGTGTGTGTGTGTGTGTGGCCAGATTACCCAACGCTTGCTTTAGTTGCCCGTAATGAGGTTGAGGCTGGAGCAAACTCTGATTGCATTATGCAGACACATTTCCCCACTAATAACCACACTCAGAGCTCTTGCCCAGCACCCAGCCTTGAAATCTGCAGCTGCCCCTGGAAGGATCTCAACTCTCCCTACACCTCCCACGAAGATGAAAATGTGGCCATTATTTTAAGAGCCCAATAGACATTTCCATTAGCCTGAGGGTAACATGAATACACATTTTTATGCTTTGAGGCAGATTTTTTGAAACCGATCTTATTGAGGCAAATTTTATTTACAACAGAATGCGTCCATCTCAAGTTTTGACCAATATATACACACTGCAACCCTAACCCCGACGAAGATATAGTTTGTTTCGTCCATTTCTGTCTCCACTCAAATACCGCTGCCCTTCCCAATAAATCCTCCTACGCCAGGCAACCACTCATCTGATGTTTACAGCTATGGGTTACTTGCACCTGTCCTGGAACTTGATTTCAATGGAATCACGCAGGATTTACTCTTCTGTGCCTCGCGTCCTCCACACAGAATAATATTTCAAGCTTCGTCGATATTGTTTCTTATGTCAGAAACTTGATCCTTCTTATTATTGAGTTGTGTTCCACCATACAGATTTATCACTGTGTGTCCATTAACCTGTTGATGAACTTTAGGGCTTTACGCAGTTTTGCCCACTTAAATAAAACTGCTCTGATCATTTGCATGCTAGTCTTTTTGTGAACATGTGCTTTAATTTCTCTCGGGAAGAATTCCTAGGAACTTAATCGCTATGTCTTTCAGGAAGTGTATGTTCCACCTTATTAGAAACTGCAAGCTGCCTTCCCAAGTGACTGTGCATTTTATACACCCACCAACAATGTGACAGGGTTCCAGTTGCTCCTTTTCTTCGTCAACACTTGGTAGTGTCAGTGTTTTTAATTTTAGCCATTGTGGTGGGTATGTGATGTTGCCACACTATAGTTTTGATCTCCATTTCCCGACGACTAATGATGTGGATCATCTCGTGCGTCTCGTGCGTCCATTAGACATTCTCCTTCTTGGTGAAGGGTCTCAGTCCTTTGTAAAATTGTGTCGATCGTCTTTTTAATATCGTGTTGTAAGAGTTCTTATGTATTCTGGATACAAGCCAATATCTAAGTATGCATACTGTAACCATTTCCCTCCATCTGATGCTTGCTTTTCCATCTTTAATAGTCTTTTTTAAAGAACAAATATTTTTTATTTTGAATTTCAATTTATCACTTTTTTTTATTAGTGTGTTTTCTATCATGTCTAAGAAATCTTTGCCTGCCCTAAGTTTGTGAAGGTTAGAAGCTTCGTAGTTTCAGCTCTTGCATTTAGATCTTTGATACATTAAAAAAAAAATTTTTTTTTAATGTTTATTTGAGACAGAGACAGAGCATGAGCGGGGGAGGGGCAGAGAGAGAGGGAGACACAGAATCCGAAGCGGGCTCCAGGCTCCGAGCTGTCAGCACAGAGCCCGATGCGGGGCTCAAACTCACAGACCTCGAGATCATGACCTGAGCCGAAGTCGGGTGCTTAACCGACTGAGCCACCCAGGCACCCCTAGATCTTTGATACATTTTAAATTGATGTTTGTATGTGGTGTGAGGTAGGGATCAGGGTTGTTTGTTTTTTCTTCTCCATTTGACGATCGAGTTGGTCTTCACCAGGTTCAGTAAATTCCCTCCTTATTGGCTGAGTATTGAATTGTGTCAAAAGCTTTTTCTGTACCACGTCACACACTGAAATACTAATAAACATGAGCTGCAGAAATAGGTAATAATCACCAGGACTAAATAATTAGGGATGGAAAGAAGACTCATTCCTTCGGTGGCTCTATTGCCCTAACAGCAAAAGGCACGTGTCAGCTGGTGGCCCAGCAGCTACTTGCAAATCTCTTTCCTTATCTATCCAGGCAATCACTTTTCCAGCCTTTCCTACAGAGAACACACGACCCAGTTTGGGTCAATGAGCCATGAAAGAAAGAATGTTATAAGACTCCTGGAAAAGAGTTTTTCTCCCTGATAAAAGGGGTGAGGTTGCTTCTCTTTCTACCTGTCTTTGGAAGCAATCCTACAATGGTACGATGCCTAAATAAACATCTGCCACCTGTGACTATGCTAGAAGGTCAGGAAGATTTCAGAGATGCTACCCAGAGTCCTGACATCACTAGGAAACCCATTCCACCGTAGGATGGAGAACCCCAGACGTCTTATTTGGGTAGATAATTTATTTATTGGGTGTGCCAAATCATTTGGTATTTTAATATTTACTTAATACAGGTTTCTCCTCCAACCCCTAAATCCCATTCTGGTCTGGAATGAATCTTCTCTAGAATGAAGCAGCTGTGTATTTTCATTACCAATTCTTTCCAAACATGAGAATCAGAGGAAAGACTGATTCCACAAGGTACAAGCCAGGGGATGGGACCTGCAGAGCACTGTGGAAAGACTGCTCAGCCTGGAAGTTGCAAGCCTGAGTTCTAAGGCTGCCAGCCTCCCCAGCACCTCCAGGCTTCCTTCATTTTCACAGTGTCTCATGCTCCTTTCCTTATTCAAGACTTCCCTCTGCCTGAAATACTCATGTCTAACCACGCTTTCCTTTGTCTGGCCAGTCCTACTCATTCTTCAGGTCTCAGTTTAAAGATTACTTCCTTAGAGGGTACTTCCCGATCCCCCAGGATCCTCTCTCCTAGGACGCTGAATTTTTTCTCACAACAATGACCCCAACTGAAATTAAATACATGATTTGCTCTAACCTGTCTCCTCCACTGCTCTCTGAAGAGGGGGATCTGATCTGCTTGTTGGTGCCCTACTATGGTGCTTAGCACATCAGAAATCTTCAGTATGTATCTGATTGGTTGAATGATGGATGGATGGATGGATGGATGGATGGATGGGTGTATGTGGGTGGGTGGGTGGATGCATAGTTGGATGGGTAGGTGGGGGATCAATGGGTAGGGAAATGGATGGAGGGAGGGGCAGATGGATGGGTAGGTGGATGGATAGGTGGATGAATGGAAGGGAGGAAGGAAGGAAGGAAGGAAGGAAGGAAGGAAGGAAGGAAGGAAGGAAGGAAGGAAGGAAAGATGGGTGGGTGGATAACCGCGTGGATGAATGAATGGATGGACAGATGGGTGGATGGAGGGAGAGAGGGAGGGATGGAGAGATGGATGGATGGATGGATTGAACTGTGTTAGCGCCAGCTTGCTGCATGACCTTAGGCAAGTCATTTCCATTCTAGGCTGTAGTTTTCTCATCTGTCACATAAGGAGTTTGAACTGAGGAGTGAACTGAGTGTCTAAGAGTCCATCCACCACCAACTCTTCATCAGATTCACTCCAGATGCTCAGATGTGGCTTTTTAAAATTGGCCCTCCCCCCATCTATCCATTTACGTTCCACCACTGCTGGTGACCCTGCAATTGTTCCAGAAGCTCATTCCAAAGAAGGATCCCATGGAAGACAGCTGGAGCTGGTCCCCTTGACTACCCCCAAGATGCTGGGTGCAGTGGTTTACAGACATGGGAGGGCTGCAGTGCCTGGCAGTTTCTCCATGATGCCAAGTCCCCATTCCCCTTGTTCTGTGATGGGAAGGCAGGAGTTTCGGTGGGTCGGTGGTAATCGTCAGAGGCGGCCGTACCTATTTGCTTCCATTCCAGCACATCTGGTCATCATCACTCACACGGTGGATAAGAAGAGCCCTCTTTGCAGATGAAGGACCTCAACCAGTGCAATTTCCTGCAATGCCTATAACGGGCTTTTACATCTACATGGCGGGTGCTGCAGGGGTTTAATCCTGAGCACCTGGCTGCACGTGGAAAGCTCTTCTCGAATCCACACCTGCACACTGTGTATTAAACCTCTGACACACACCCTCACTATCACCCCCAGTGGGATCAGAGGCTAAGGAAATCCCATCACATTTACTTTACCCTTTTTGTTCATGTCCTCAGGGCAGAGTCACTGGCTTGTCTGCCATCCCCCCCCCCTCCCCCAACAGCAGGAATCATGACAAGAGGTGACCAGTTACTGAACCTACTGTCAGGACCACTGCTAGGGCTATTTAGTGCTCTCCCTCTCTCTCTGTGTGTCTCACAATTCTTGATTATGTATTCTCGTCTCCATTTGATAGAGGGAGAAACTGAGGCTCAGAAGCATGCTCACCCTTGCCCAAGGTCACACAAGCGAGAGTGGTGGGTCTGAGAGTCAAACCCAGGTCTAAGCCTCGGAGGCAGAGCATGTGTTCTACTCCTGGCTGCCTGTCCAATAAGAAGGCAGGGGGCTAGACAAGGCGGCGGGGGCTAGACAAGGCGTCAGTCATGGAATCAGAACCAGGAAAGCAGGCTGCCCAACAGCTTTGCCTGCGGTGGGGCTGGGGGGAGGCAGGGATGAGCAATGAGACACTCACGGGGACCTCCTCTGGGCTCACAACCATCCGTCCCAGAAACCCTCAACTGGAAACCAGTGCCCCCCGCCCGAGATTGCCATATAGCTCTCTGAAATAGGGATAAAGCAATTTTTTAATAAATGAAAAGGGGATGTGTAATAGAAGGAGATTCTGGAGAGGTCCGGAAATAGGATGCTCAGAACAGCTGCCACGTGTCGGGGCAGACGCTAAGAAAATCTCCAAGACGCCGCCTTGGAGCGTCGATGTTGCTTAGATAACCGCTCCGTGCAACCTTATCCACCTGTGAGAAAGATAGCCTCCCACCAACGCCCGCTACTGGCCTTAAGTGCATTACTTGCAGCTGACAGCATTCCTAACTGACACACGACTTAGGCCACAAACCACCTGTGACACACCGAGTCCCTTCAATGGCTGCTGGTGGGGGAAGGGGGGAGAGCTAGCTCCTTGGCCTATATTCAGAGACCCCTGTACCCAAACCTCCCAACTCCCCTGCCACAGATCGTCTTGGGCAAGCCACCCGATATCCTTTGCCTCTCTCCTACAAAACCCCACCGCAAATTCCAACTCATGCATTGTGAAGGGATCCTTATCCAGTAGGAATAATAGCCACCGTCTGTTCTGTAGCTGCATTCCCAAATTAAAAACAACCAAAAAAAAAAAAAAAAATCAGGGAGAGTTAGCCTCCCCACATTCCCAGCTCAATAAATACAATCAAATGATGGCAGATGAAAATCAAACAGCCAAGTATTCCGTCTGAATCGGGAATCTGCAGCCCAGATCCTCCTGGGTAAAGCATGCCCCATCACCACATCATTACCCAACCCTGCCATTAGGGAAGGCAAACCCGTACTTACAATCACAATGAACGTAATATGTAACCAGGAGGCAGCTTGCTTCCAGGAAACGTGGCTGAGCCCGCCCCATCCCCCAGCTGCCCTGCCCGCCTCCTTCCATCACCCGTTCCTGGTTCTGTGCTCAGCAGAGGTCCCCGTGACATCAGACACCTAACATCTCTGTGTCCCTTCTGTGTCCTTCTGCCTCCTGCTGTGACAGAAGCTGTCTCTCTCGGGGCATCTTCCTCTTGTCTGATGCTAACGCGTGCCTTTCTGATTGCGACTCGCTCTGCCTTCAGTGAGATTGCAAGTCAAGATCTCAGGGCCAAAGGTTTTCTGTCTCGCCTTGAAAATGCACCTTGTGGGCCCCGGTGAGGGGCAAAGGGGCAGCAAGCATCTTCCGTTTGCCTTAAAGGAGCGTGAGTTAGGGCAGCAGCCTGGAGGGGCAGGTCCCCACCATGTGTGTGCACCCGCTGGTCCGTTCTCCTAGGTGAACCGGAGATCGCGCAACAGTGCATACGTGGATACAGCATGAAGCGTTGTTTTTATAGCAAAGCCCTGGGAACAACCCAGATATTCAGCTATACAGAACTGTTACACTGATCAATTGGCAACGAAAAAAAGTGTGCCGCCATTAAGAAGCATCTTCGTGCGGAAGTGTTAACGCCAAGAGACATTAATAATAATCCATAGACACGAATGAAACATGCTGAGTGAAACAAGTAATGAGACGAGGCCTGTAGCTGCACACTTCTACCTACATTCTCGTAAGTGCCGGCGCGTGAAGAACGAGGCATGTCTCTCGCGAGAATGCAGTGGAGAACCAACCCCTCGGTAGCACGTGCACAGGGCAGTGTCCCAAGTGCGCGGGCACCCTCATACTGAGCGCCTGTGCACGCATCCTTGCAATGGTCACAGCGACCCTCTATTACGCACCGAGGCTCCAAGCCACACAGCTGATCAATATCGGATCTGGGATTCCACACCAGGAAGTCCGGCTTTTTGGCTGTATGCTGGAACACAACTGTCTGCATTGAATACGTCAGAACGGTCGTCAGCAGAAAATGGGGCAGGCAGAGAGGACGAGAGGGAATAAACCGGCAAGCCGGTAAGGTGGCCTTGCAACCCTCTTTGTGAGAGGTCCAAGGAAGGGAGGGCAGAAAGGAAGCCGTACGCAGGGGCAGGTATACGTACAGATACAGGTACGGAGAGAGGCAGGGTGCAGACGTGCGTGGGTACAGATATGCACAGTGTGACACAGCTGAGACTCTGGCGTGCCCCTGCTTCCTAGGCGGATACGCCGTCCCTGGGATCCTGTGTCTCCCACCCGCCCGCTCCCTTACCCTGGTCACAGCTGACTTATTCAGGGCTTAGCACTTAACCCATAGGAAAAATAATCCACAAGCTGGCCAGAGATCTCTAACCTCAAAAATGCTCACAAAGGTTATTTGATTCACACAGGCTCCAGAGAATTTGAGCGAGCGACATGGAAGGGATTCTCCAGCGAAGGTAGCACTGTGACGGAGAGAGGGCCATGCGGACGGGAGGCCGTGGGGCGGTCCAGGGGACGAGTTGTGTGCCTCCCATGGCGGCTGCAACGTAGGTAGAACAGGGACAGAACAGGGCTGTGGGGCTGTGCAGACAGGGGAAGAAGAAAATCTCCCAAGGCCCAGTGTTCCCCCGGAAGGCGGCCTGGACTTCTCGCTGCATGGCAGTGGGGGGTGAAGGCAAAAGCTCCAGACAGATGTCTTCAGACCTCCGTGTGTACCCCACTCTGTGCGTCGATTTCCCCATGGGGCCCCCAAGCGTTCGTAGCTCCAGACGTCGGTCGGTCCCTGGTCTTTACCTCCCCTCCCACGTGCTGGGCTTCTGCTCCTGCTTGGCAGACCCCTTCCCGTTGGCCGTGAGGCCTCGGGCAGGGGTTACCCGGACTGGCCGCCCCCACCGTGAGCAGGGACAGAGCTGTCCCAGGGCTCTCTCAGCTGTGTCTTCCGTGAGCCTCTTAGTGCCCTCCTGCCACCACCATTGACGTGCCCTTAAAACGGTTAATTACGACGACTTTGTGACTCTGAGAGGCCAACTTGGCTACGGACGCCATATGCCTATTTCTCTCCTTTCTCTTCAATTCCTGGGGGTGGGAGGGACCTGAACTTGACCTTGAAAACACAGAACACTTCCTAGTATTGACAACTTGTCTTCGTCAACCAGTTAGCACTGGGATGGTGTTCCCGAGGGAACGCGGAACTCAGCGCACGAAGCGGTTAAGCTAAACCATGAGCCTGGGAGCCAGGGCTCGGGGCCTCTCCGTCGCTCCGCGGCCCTGTGTGGTCCGGGGGCCACTTGCTTGTGACCCCCGATGCCTCTGTTTCCCAGAAGTATAAATACCGATGTCCTTTCCCGCTTGAGGCTTTTCTTCCCCAGAAGCTCAAGTGTTGAACTAAAAATATTTGCTCAAATGTGAAAATGAAACCTTAGAAAGTCCCATGCATACAGGATGTCTGGATTCTCTCTTCCTGTGTGTGTATTGTAGAGTCCAAAAGGCAGTGACTCTAGCTGGAGGATAAGGGTTCTAATCCAGCCCACAGATGAACAAACAGCGGCTTCACCCAAGCCTCTTGACCTCCCTGGGCCCCAGTTTTCCATGTGTACAAAGAATGCTGGCCCAGATTAGTGGTTCTCGACCTTGGTGGTACATTCGAGTCATCTGGGGAGATTTTTTTGTCAATGCAGATGCCTACACCCCACCGTGGATCCATTAAGTCTGAATTTCTGGGTGTAGGGCCTGGGCCTTGGAATTAGAAAAAAAAAATTCCCCAAGTGATTCCCAGTATGCCGCCAGGATTGAGAGCCTCTGAACTGGGTTCATGGTTTTAAAACTATTTTTAATCAGATTCGTTTCTTTAAACAAACACACTAGAGGCCCCGTGTGTAGAGCAAATCGCATGCAGTTGTTCTGTTTGAGGCCGGAGGGCAGAGAGGGGTCCAAAGTCCTGCCCACCCAGCCTCTCCTCCTTCCGCCTTCCGACCCCGGAACCAGCCCCTGGGACCCCTTGCAGCCCTGGAGGCCCCCTCCGGGCCCTGGGACCCGAATGTTCTGCCGAGCACGGTACAAAAACTGCTGGAGACTAGACAGTTTCCAAGACTGTGTAAATAACTAACGTTCTGCGTTCGTGTGAGAACAGTCTCCATCTGGAGCAGGTATCTGGTTCATAAATATCGTCACGAACCCATTAGCTCAGTGAAACCGAGTTTCCGCCCTAGATCGTGTCTGGTTGTAGAACCGGGGCCGACGCTGGACAGTCGGGAAACTCGTCCAGCCGTGACTTCCCCGGGGCGCTCTCGCCAGCCGGGGGGCTGCCCGGGCCCCTCCCTCTCAGAGACCAAGGGGAGACAGAGGCCCATCGTGCTCTAGTTCACACGACCGCGGGCAAGGAACAGCGGCTCTGGAAGTGACCCTGGAACCACCCAGCTGGCACGTGGGGACAAGTTCAGGGGTGTTCACGGGGGGAGCCCGTTTTCCAGACTGAACGTGGAACTTGTATCCGAAGTCGGACCCCCCGTCAGGAAGTCCCAGTTCTAGGCCTGAAGTATTTAAAACAAACTTCCCTTTGCTCTGCAAGTTCAGAAACACGAAGGTGCGAATACAGTCCTGTGGGAACAGGGCCAGAGTCCCCAGAAGAACAGTGTGTCGGGGGGCACGCAGAGGGAGAGCAACACGGGAGCACGACAACACGGACAGCGAGAAATGTCAGCATTGCCATCAGAGCCCCGGGCCAGGATCAGGGAGTGGCTCCTGAGGCACCTGCCCCGCCAGCGACGTTTAAGGCGCCACTAAAAAACTCAGCACTCAAATAAGAAACACTTCAATGCCAGATTTCAAACAATTCCGTGAGGAAAAAATATGAACGTCGCAAATGGAAGATCGATACTGGGAGTTTCTCCTTGCCGCAGGCTCCAATATGGCTCAGGTTGGTGAGGACAGAATCCTTTGGATGGAAACGAAGAAAGCCTCATTTGGCCTATTGTTAATGATGGTTTCCGGACAGAAAACCAAAACTGTGTCATCCAACGGTTATGATTACGGAGGGCTCATCGCGGTCCAGACACTTTGCCAGTATTCTCTGCATTTACTTCTCACAACCTTTCTGAAAAGAAATTACCATTTTACAGATGAAGAAAGTGTTCCCCGACCAGGGGTAACTGGACACTAAGACCACCGAGGCCTCCTGGGCCTTGGTGGCCATGTTTAATTGTGCTTATGATAACTTTATAAGGACAGGATACGTGTTTTTACTGTTAGGCATTTGGGCAGGTCACTTTTGCTTTGCAAGTCAGTTGGCTCAGCTCTAAAGCAGGAGTGGGGCCTGACTGATTGATGTCTGTGCATCTGAGGACATCTGAGGACATCAGAGTCTGTCCTCCAGCCGCCCAGCCACCCAGCCACCCAGCTGGACGAGCTCCAGCCACCCAGCTCGTCTGTGACCGCTCTCCCTTTGACTGTAAGGTAAGCTGGGGATTACCTAGACCTTTCTCTGCAAAGGGAAGTAATTTGCCCCCAGGCTGAGGAGGAAACCCTCTCCGTTTCTCCTTTAGGCTTTCGTAACTTATTAGGCAACCTTTATAAAGCTTCACGATAGAGAAGCCCTCCCGCTCGGACTCTGATGGGTGTATCAGGCAGGCAGCCACCTTGCTGAATGTTGGTTCAAGAAGGCAAGTTTCTGACTCAAGCCCTGAGAACACAGTTGTTTGGGGCATAGCTGCAAGGCAACACTCCCACGTCTGTCCTGCTCCCGCCTCCAGCAGAGACCCAATGACGTGGAAGGTAGAGAATGACACAGAAAGAGACAGAGGACTGTGCTCAGTCGAAGTGCCCCTCGTCGTCAAGAAGAGAAAGGGTGAACACATGGAGAGAGCGGGAGTCGCCTGACGGGGGTGGGGAGAGTGGGATCCCACCCAAACCGACTTTAGTTTGTTGTTCGAGGAATTTCCAGGAACCTGGTTAACAGGCCTGACGCCTAGGGCTTGGATGTATACAAAAGCAAACGGTCTTAAAATGAGCAGAAGCAAACAGTGAATGCCACGTAGCTGAGAGCCTAGGCCTCAGGTAGCCGAGTTCTAGGCTTCCGGAGAATGTTTTAGGTGTGGTATCAGACACACCCTGGACAGTGTCGGGTGGGCGTGATGGGGCCATGCGGACAGCAGTTCTGCCCTTCTTCCTGGGCACAAGGCTGGGCCACGTTTTCTGGAATCCCTTGCGGTTAGACGTGGTCTACGGCAATGAGCAGAAGTGACACGCCCCCCTTCCACACCCGGCCTGTCAAAATCTCCCTGTGCTCACTTCTTCCACCCAGGGACCCAGAGGGGCCCACGAGCACAGATGCGTTCAGCCTGGTTCCTGAACACCAGCACGGGGCCGAGCACCCCGTGGATTAAGTGAGGAAGAAATAGACTGTGTCGGGATAAAGCCCCGAGACGTTGGGGTCGTGAGTTATGGCACTCGGTTGGCTCTAATACAGGGAGCAAGTGGCACCGATTTGAAGGAATTCCGTTGTTGAAGCAAACGAATATCAGGAGAGGCAGAATGAGGGCATCTGAGAACCTGCCCCATATGAGTTCATGGATTCCCTTTCCGGAATGTTCCATTAACGTGGCTCTGCTCAACACTCTCAGAACCTGCTTCTCTGGGTTCAGGGCTGAAAATTCCCAGGAAGAAGGATGTTCAACTGGATCTTTTTCTCCCCCCACACCTATCCTTCCTTCTGTCTTTCTCTGTCTCCTGAGATTGTATCCCCACGCAACCTGCCAAGGAGGCTGAACCCTTGGAGCCCACTTCACCTCTCTCCCTCAATCCCTGCAGCCACTGATCACCAAGAACAACTGCCCCAACATCTGCCCAATTCAGTGCATCATCAAGTGTCTCCAGGACAACAGCCAAACCATGGAAGCAGTGCAAATGTCCATCGACAGATGAATGGAGAAAGAAGACGCAGTACATATATACAATGGAATATTAGTCATCAAAGAGAATGAAATCTTGCCATTTGCAATGACGTGGATGGAGCTAGAACGTACTCTAAGCGAAATAACTCAATCAGAGAAAGGCAAATACCACGGGATTTCACTCATTCACAGAATTGAAGAAACGTAACAGATGGACATATGGGAAGTGGGCGGAGGGGAGACGAGAGGGAAACAAACCATAAGAGACTCTGAACGATAGAGAACAAACTAGGGGTTGATGGAGGGAGGTGGGTGGGGGATGGGCTAGATGGGTGATGGCTACTAAGGAGGGCACCTGCGATGAGCACTGGGTGTTCTATGTGATGATTCACCAAATTCTTCTCCTGAAACCAATATTGTACTGCACACTAGCTAACAAAAATTTAAGTTAACCATAAATAAATCAACAAAAATGAAAAAAATAAAAATCTGCGTTCTGCCACCAGAAAAAAAAAGAACGTCTCCATGGTACATACCAAAGCTGACTGTATGATTATCCTAGGGCACAACACTTCTGGTCCTAGGTACCTACGCATCAAAATGAAAGTGCACGTCCACCAAGAGACACGTAGGAGAATGCTCATGGGACGTGCGTTCACGATAACCCCAACTAGAAACCTCCACCAACGGGAGAATGAATAAATACACCGTGGCATGTTCATACAATAGAACAGTATTCTGAGAACAAGAGGAACCACGTTCTAATACTTAGAATAACATGGCTAAATGTCGAACGAAAGAAGCCAGGCACACCCTGCATGAGTCAGTGCATTTATGAAGTCCAAGAACAGCCAACATGAATCAATGATTCTGGTGAAAGTCAGAGTGGTGGCTGCCTCCGGGAAGTTGAGCTTTGGCTGAAGAGAGAGCCCAGGGAGCCTCTTGCGGGTGCTAGAAATATTCTGAGCCTTGACCTGGCCGTGTGCATATTTCAGAATTCACCGAGCTGTACCCTTCATCACTGGTCGCTTCGTTACAGGCATGTAATCTTCAGTTAAAAATGATAACACGTCTCCCCCGTTCCACCACCGTCAGTGGCTCCCGTTGCCTCCAGAAGGGCCACTTCCGTTAGCAAGGCCCAAAGGCTCTTCGCGACTCCGCCTCCCCTTGGCCGTCTTCGTCACACACATTCCATCAGTTTTGCGGGCAAGCTGCGCCCGTCTGTGGCTCTGTGTGCCTTCACAGGCTGTGCCTTCTGCCTGGAATTCGTCTCTCCTCCCCGTCTGCACAACACGTTCGTCATCATCCTCGGGGCTCCGGTCAGCGCTCACCTCCTTGAAGCACACCCTGATCCTCTGGGGAGGGAGGAGAGGCCGCCCCCACCACGCACCTGTTCATTTCCTACGGCCGCCTGAACAAATTACCACAAACTAGGCGGGTCAAAACAAAATAAGTTTATTCCGTCACGGTCTGAGAGGCCAGAAGCCCAAACCCAAAGTGTGAGCAGGGCCGTGATGTCCCCAGGGGCTCGTTGGTTCCGTGCCTTTCTCTTGGCTTCTGGTATCTGCGGCAATCCTTGGCACTCCCCGGCTTGTGCGTGCCTCGTTCCTATTTCCGCCGCCTCACCCCACGGCCTTGTGCCCCGTGTCTGTCTGTGTGTCCCTTTCTGTCTCTTACAAGGATGCTTTCATGGAATTCGGGCCCACCCCCATCCAGCATGATCTCATTTCCGTCTTCACCTTAAACACACCTGCAAAGACCTTAATTCCACAGAAGTCCCGTTTGGAGTTTCAGGATGGACGTAAATGCGGGGCGGCGGGGGTCGGGGGGGGGGGCGAGAGTGAGGCCATCTTCATTCCATACCATCAGTCACTTGCGCGGAGCCCCACGGGCAGGAGCTCCAAGCAAATGTCCAGGAAGTAAGTGACGAAGGATCCAGAACATGCTGCTTCTAAGCCTACCGGTGCCTTCGCTGGACTCGATATCCCAGCCGTTTGCTCGAACGCCCTGACGCGTTCTCCCCTCTGAAGGGTTCCGCCAGGAGTCAGGAGCAAAGGGAGAAAGTCTCAACGGCCACCCGGCTCCCTTCCGTTCCAGGAACTCTCCGCGCCAGCAGCCAAATGATTCAGTAGGTCTCAGGAACTCCAAGGCTCTGCCACGGAGGAGTTCGATGGGAAAGATCAGATGTGCACTGTTGGTGTGGGAGGGGAGCCACGGACGTGTCCCAGGAAGCCGATGGAGGGCAGAAGGTGGGGGCTTTTTACGAGCGTTCGTTCCAGCTGTGGGTTGGCGGTTTGGCCCCCGGAGCGGCTGGAACCAGGCAGCTCGGCCTCCGAATTCCAAGCTGCCTGCACTTACCAGGAAATGGCACGGCCTGTAACTGGGGTGATCCCTGCCGCCGTCCCGGGGCCCCTGGCAAGTGGAGCGAATATGCAGCCTCTCGCTGGCCCGTGGAACCACCTGCATTCCCGAGGACCCCGAGGGCTGTGGGTTCTTTCTGGGGGGCCGTGGGGATGCCCATTACGTGATCGTCAACCGGGCCTCTCTGCCCCACTCTGGCCTGTCCCTGATGCCAATTCCCCGCCCAAAGGCTGTCTCCTGACACTCCCAAAGCTGCTGAGCCCTGAGAGGAGCGGCCTGGTGAGTCTGCACCGTGATGTGCCCGTGCAGAAATGGGGAGGCTTCTTCCTCTAGCCTCCTGTGTCCTCCGGGGACCCGGGCTCCACCCGTCTCGCGGGGCCACCCGAGTATGCTCTCTGTCTCCTGGTTGCTGGGGAAAGAGACAGAGTGTTAGGAAGGCAGCAGCTTCCTTAGAAGAAGAAATGCAGATGCCGTGTGGTTATGTCCACTCACGTCCTGAAGGTGGGAACGTGGTCCTGGGGCCTCCGCGAGCTTCAAGGGAGGCTGCAGGTGGGTGGTCAGGGGCCTGATGAAAACCCAGGGACTTCCCTGGAACTAATGTAACACTGTGTGTCAATTATACTTCAGTCAAAGAAACAAACTAGGGGGTTTATGAATACAGGAAGAAAGAGAGAAGGCTATCGGGGGGCAGTTCGCATCGTCCTCAGGGGCTTTGTGGAGACTGAGCACAGGGCAGCCACGGGAGCTCGTGGAGTGACGGGGCAGGGGGGTGGGGTGCGGGGGGATGCACACTGAGGTCGTCAACTGCCTTCTCTCTGGTTCTGGGAAAGGGAGGAGACCTCTGCGTCCTGTCCCCTTGTGGGAGCCATCAAAAAATGCCTAAAATTAGTTTGGAGCAAGCGATCTTATATGCCATTGGAGGGTCATGGTTTGCAACAAACTACACAAGCCGGAAAGTCCCATCAAAAACTTAAACATGAGATTATCCGATCTAACACTTTGCATTTCTAAGAATTCATTCCACAGCTAGAGTCACATGAGAGGCAAAGACGTTCTCGAAAAACGTTCACCGCGGCATCATCGTTACAGTAAGACTAAAAAATGCCCCAGGCGTCCGTCAGCAGTGGGCTGGCTTGATAAATTATGCTAAATCCACACCACAAAATACTACACAGCAGTCCAAAGCAGTAAAGCGTATCTGTGTAATAAAGCAGCCTCGTGAGAGCCGCTCTCTCCAGAACACAGATACCTCAAGGACCCAGAACTCTCTGTGCACCGGGACTCCACACGTTCAACAGCATCAGCACCAGAAACAGACGAGAAAACAGAACGACAGAAATAAATCCCTAAAACTGGTGGGTTTGGAGTTACCTGGGCAGGCACACGTCTGCTTCCCGCGTCTGGGCCTCCGCCTGTTGTGGGTGTCTTGTGTTCGCTGAGCCCCACTTGGGGGTCCTTTGCGTCTGGCTCCTCTCACTCCGCGAAACGTTTTCGAGGTTCACACCGTCACGTGCGTCCGCGTCTTTCCCCCCGCCATCTAATACTCCGCCGGGTAAAACATTCCACTGGTTTCCCTGAGTCTCAGATTCTTCCCAGCAACAGTGAAAACGGCAATCCGTGATGTATCTGCCCAGCAGCCCCACGTTTCCCTAGATTCCGTCTACTTGTGGGGTCACCGGCTAGGACCTCTTGCCCCAGCCGTCGCCTCCGTGCGAGATTTCCAGACAGGGCCGCTCAACATCTCACCGTTGGCTGTGGCTTCTAGTCCAGGCGAGCTGGGAGGCCGGATGGGAACGGAACCCACGGGGGGCAGGTGGGCAATGTTACTAATAATGGTCGGCCCTTTGGGGGCCTTCCTCTCCATCGAGCCTGCCCCTGTCCTGCAGCTGTCAGTCTTTGGGAGGCAAACGGGATGAGGAACACAGAAGGGGGGTGGGGGGGGGGGCGGTCAGAGAAACAGCCACAGCCAAGAGAAGGCAAGGTGGTCAGGCAAGCACAATACATGGAGATGCATGCCGCCTCCTTCAGGAAGCCTTCCCTGACTGTCCTTGCCCACGGTGATCTGGATAAAGGGAGGGGGGAGTCTGGACACCGAGACTCAGATATTGACTGAGTCACTTGCAGCTGTGTGTCTTGGGCAATTTACTTCCCTTCTCTATACCCCAGTTTCCTTATTTGTCATACAGATTGCATATTCCAGAGATGACCACAACAGTATTCATCCGTCGTGCGTATCTATGGTCTGACCCTCCTCCAAGGGGGAGCTGGGGTCCGTGTCCCCTCCCTCAGTCCAGGTGGGGGGCTTATGACTCACGGATAACCACAGGAAAGTGGGTGCAGGCTCCCAAGGCTTATCAGAACGGGTGCTGGCATTTCTGCCTTGTTCTCTGGAATTCTCGTGCTTGGGGCACTGGGCCACCGTGGGCAAGCCTGACTCCACTGGGCCACCATGCTTGAGGAAGCCCAAACCCTGGGGGAGCATTTGAGACTCGGGGCCCTCTCAGCCCAGGCACGAGCCTTTAGATGATTCCAGCACCCGCCCGACCCCCCCCCGCCCCGCCCGGCCACAGAGTTCTCCCAGCTGGAAGCCCATCTCCGCTGTGTTCTGTCCAAATTCCTGACCCACGGAGGCCATGAGCCTAGTAAATCCATTGCTGTTTCGGGCCACTGAGTTTGGGGCGGTGTGTCCCACGCAATAGCAGCTGCAGGAGAGTGTGGAAGGGGCCACACCACACCCGGCTTCGGTGGAAGGTGACCCAAGTGGCAGCTTTCCCCTTTCTCCTTCAAACTCCTATGCTGTCTGTTCTCCAAGTAGCACCCGGCACCTCCAGACTCAGGGACGTTAGTGAAAATTCAGCCAAAATACATCATGTCCTCAACTGGATTATGGGCATCGTAAAAAGCCTTGCTCATCCCTATACAGGTGACCTGGCACACACCGGTCCTCAGTTAATATCTGATGAAGGAAGGGAGGGAGGGAGGGAGGGAGGAAAGAAGGACTGGCCAGCTAGAAACACCTAGAAGGCAGAGACCTGACCTTGCTCGTCTGTGTAACGCCAGTGCCCTGCACATAGTAACTGTTCAATTAATTCTAGCCTGCAACTTTGGCATAAACCATGATCATTTCTCTTAAAGAGCTTTGAGCTTTTTCCCTCTTAGTTGGATTTTTTTCCCTAAAATTCTTTACTTTTTGAAGGATAATGCGGTAACACAAGCCAGCCCTGGACTATCTGTTTAATCTTCTTTCCCCTAAATATTAGCTCAGTGGGAAAAGGAGCCTAACCTCTCTGTATATTTTTCTCTGTGTATACTTTTGGCCAGAAGGCTGGAAAACCCAGCACTAAGCAAGATGCTTGGAGATTCCAAGAAAAGATGGAGAGAAAAATCTCCTGCCAAGGAAGGAAGAAGGGTGTCGGGGGGGCAGGGACAGATGTGACACATCTCTTCTAGAGGGGCTCTGTGTGAGGACGTGCCTGTGTTATGTGTGCGTGATTCTCAGTGACAAGCGTGTGCACCTCCTCGACCCCAGGGGAGGACGGCTTCCAGCCGGGTCACTGCTCGGACCCACCTGAGCCAGGCTGGGGGCACAGACCCCTTTGCTTGAGTCCCTTCCCCAAAGACACGCGGGGCTGAACTGGGCTGACGGCTGCACGACCCGGCCAGTGTACTAGCGATCGATGAATTTTACACTCAAACTGGGCGGACTTTGCAATATGTGCATTTTACTTCCAGAGGCCGTTTAAAACAATTATGTCATTGGAAAAATTGCCTATACAGATATGCACATACATATATGTAAATGTGGATATATACACACGTGAGTATATTGCACACACATACACATCTGTACACACACATCCATGCGTACATATGTATGGAGACACATGTATGCACACATGTACATGCACATACGTACGCGTTTATAATTTAATGCGTAAAGAAGAAAGGCCCTTTGGAATTGGAAGCGTCACAGACTGAGAGGCCGGAGCCTGGCTCCCCCACTCACGTGCAGAGTGGCCCTGAGCAGGCCCCTGGCCCTGTCTGGACCACGTTGGCCATTCCCTCCCTCTTCTCCCCAGAGATGTTCCTCGCACGACAGCCGGAGTGACCCTTTGAGAACAACAGCCCTCTGGTCAGAACCCAACAGTTTCCCATGTCTGTCAGAGTAGAAGCTACAGTTCTTACGATGATCGCCACGGGTCCTTCCAAGACCCTAGAGTAGCGGTACCCAGCAGATGGAATGTTCTAGAACTATGCCATTCAGTATGGTGGCCACTTGAAATGCATCTAGTGTGGCTGAGGAGTCGATTTTATTTTAAGTAACGTAAACGCAAGTGTAAGCGGCCACGTGAGATAGTGAGTCCTGAATCCCTAGACTGTCTGTCATCCCCCTCCTCCTCCCCACCTCCTGACTTTCCCCTCATTCTCTCTGATCCGACCATGTTGGACTCCTCACTGCCCTTCCCCCTCTTCTGCCTCAGGGCCTTTGCACCAGCTGCCCCCCCTGTGCAACTTCCTTCTTATGTTTCCCACTCCCAGCCTGGAAGCCCGGCCCCTTGAAAACAGGTACCCCTGCCTGTTCTGTACATTCGTGCTTCCCAAGCTTTTGGAACAGTGCTTGACACGTAGCGAATGCTCAACAAATATTTGTTGAATAAAAACATTGAACCGAGGCTCCTGCTGTGGTTTTGCTCGTGGAGCAAGGATGGCCTGACCATTCAGTGCGCCCCACGCAACCTCCCTGCTTCCTTCTAGCTCACGGGATCCCAGATTCCCTAACTTTCCTGTGTCTGAGCAGGTGGAAGGCTTTGGACTGAGAGGGCAAGCCGCCCGTGCCCAGGCATCCCGGCTTTACGCGGCTCACAAAGACGCTCGTGCTCTTAGCCCGACTGGAACAGGCTGGCAGGTGGGAGGAGAGTCCCCACACACCCCTCTCCCCTCACTGGCACTTCCCGGGCTCTGCTGCTCCCGCCTCGAGTGGAGAGCCCGGCACAGCGAACGTGTGCGATCACGCACCTGCCAGCTCCCTCCACTCTCTCCCTCGCCTTCCTCGCATCTGGGAGAGAAGGCTTATTAGCGAGAAGCCAGGGGTTTGCATTCCCACAAACACGCAGCAAAGGGAGACAAGAAATGATTTTCCCTCTTGGACCGACCCCCATCACGTGTGTTTCCCGGTCTGCAGGTCGGGTCCAGCTTCTCCCCTGAACTAATTCACCCTTCGAAACTCTCCAGGAGTCTGAATGCCCCCCAAAGTATAGACGCCTCCTACACTTCGTCCCTTCTAGAAACTCTGCTTTCCTTTCCTTTGTTCCGAGAACTCTGTCCACGTAAGGGTACCCAGGTCTCCCAAAATAGCGGAAAGGCCGTTTGCTTCCTGGCTGCTGGACCCCCTTATCCACGCTCCCTGCAGCCCGGGGACAGCTTACAAGGCGAGGCTGGTCTGCTCGCTCATTCCAACAGGGCTCTTACTCTTGTAGCCAAACTAAGCCTTGAAATGGTAGAGAGACATTTAGCTTTCTCTTCTGCCCGGCTGACAGTGGGTTTACAGTTTATAATCTGGCCTTTGTAAAAGCATTTGTCAGCCTGGATATTTCATTTTAAGCCCGACCACCCACGCAGAGGGCCAGGCAGGAAGCGGCCCTTCATTCGCACCAACAGCCGACTTGGAGGCTGGCTGCAGAATGACAGAATTCAGTCGCAAAGGGGGACTTTTTTGGCATTATCTCCTCCGCATCTCCGGGCAAAGGCAGCCCTTGTTTATAAGAAGCAATTCCTGAATGCTAAATTTGGAAATTCTACGTGTCCCGCTAATCCGCTGGCCCCGAGCGGGACCGGCCCTCTCGAAGAAGCCTCTCCGCTCCCCCTCGGGTCCCCAGCGGGACCTCCCGACGTGACCGTGAGGGCCCCGGGTGCTGTGGGCCGAGCAGCCAGAGGCCCACTCCACCTGAGCCCAGGTGGCTCAGGTGGCGCTCCGCCGCGGGGGGCGGTTTTATGTTTAAGTGCTGGCCTCCCGCTGTATGTAAGACGGCTGTCCCCGGGGCCGGCCCAGCCCAAGCTCTGGCAGCATCTCAGGGGTCTGGGCTGTGGGAGTGGACATAGAAGGAGGGGAGGCCGGTACAAAGGCGGCATTAAGTGATACGGAATCTCGGTAGCCCAAGCCGGCCTGATTAGCAGGGAAGGAATGTAATCTAATAAGTAACACTCACGTTTTATCTACATTTTGCCTGAAGACATTTTCAAGGGAGGAAATAACACCGTTTCGGGCGACGGGGGAAGGAGACAGCGTCAGCGATGGTTCATTTCCAGAGCTCACTCCCCCTCCTGCACCCTCCACCTGAGCCAGAACGCTGGAATTCGGCTTCGAGCTCTCCCGCTGACTCTCCTCCCCCTGCCAGACCTCCGCGGTCCGAGCTGTGTGTGCACATGACCTCCTTCAGGGAATCCGGGGTGAGCTGGCTGGTGGGGACGCAGACGCATAAACCCAAGGCGCTTCCCGACCCTCTCTTCACATCTCTTCTTGCCCTGGAGCTGGGGTGACTTTTCTGCCACCCACACAAGCTAGGTGCACCCCAGGCTCCTGGATCCTACTCAGAGATGCAAAGAACTTGGTCATGTGTTTGGAGCGTAGGCTACGTGCCAGCAACTTATTCGTGTGGCTAAGTCTTCATCCCAGGTCAGTTTGGGTGTCTCTCAAGCAGAGCCTGAGGCAAGGATTCTCACACAAGTAGATGATCCGGGGAGCAATCCCGACGACACCAGTAGGGGAGTGAGGACGTGAGGCAGGGAAAGGAAGGAGGGTGCAAATGCACCTTTTCAAGCAAGTTACGCACCGCCCCCCCGGGGGGGCCCCTACAGAGTAATCCCTCTGGGGAGTTCTGTGGAGCAGTGGACAATATGCACCTCACACCTTCCCGTCCTGAACAGACTGGGACCCGGGGGGTTCCCCACCAGCTCACTGGCTCCGTCATCATTGGCCGAGCCTATTGTCCACGTAAACAGGACCAGCTCTGATAGCTGGACAGAGCCCTCAGGCAAAGGAACACAAGTGCGGTCAGTCGGAAAACGGGCATTTGCTTGAATAGTGAGGGCGAGGGGTATGGATGGGCACAGAGAACCCAAGGTCACTTAAAAAGAAAGGAATGGAGACAGACCCAAACCGAGGTGGCCTAAACGTTCTTAATCCTCTCCCCACCGCCTCACTTATCAAACACAAACCCTGGTTTGTTTGGCATAGAGCCCTCCCTCCGAACCACACTTTGGTTTCTGTTCATGCATTATCAATTCAAACGAATGCCCATGAAAGCATCCTGGTTTCTTACAAGAGACACATATTTTATTTGGATCGATTTCTCATATGCTACATTGCAAATACTCCAACCCCAAAGGTTAATGTTACCTTTAAAGTGGCTATAACCAGATTCCACTGGGAATATCCAAGCTATACCCAATTTCACCAGAAGTCTATGCCAAAGCATATTTTACATTCTAAAAATTAAGACTTTAATAAAGCTGTGGAGACTAGTTTTTCCTGCATGGATCTTCGGTTGGACTGAGCACTTACTCATGTAGACATGAATGGAGTAGCTCCTGGTCTCCTAAAATGTTGACGAATTAAGGCAATTTCTTCTGACCTGGAATTGAGAGAGAACCCACTAATGGTGCCATTAAAGATATTACAAATCTAGGGGTGAGGGGTGGATGAAAAAATGGTTCAAACTCATTTATCCAGGGAAATAGAATAGTGTTACACTACTATTTGTTTTTACAGTGAGATTATTTTACATTTTCCAAAAGACATAACATTTCTCTTATTCAGAGGATCGATTTAGCTTATATAAGAACTTACCCTCCCACTTATTTTATATTAAAAAGCTCAAAAGGGATGCCTGCATCCTCAAAGTCATTTGCTAATAATGTTCACATAGACCAACGTACTGATTTTGCTGATGTCACATATCACATGTAAGCAAACACACACACACACACACACACACACACACACACACACACACATGGTGGTTTCTCAGACTTTTCACTTAATAGCGATCCTTCCTGCAAAGCCTTATGTAGAACTTCAGTATGGGAAGCAGACAAATACAAAGCTGTTTCGATAGAAATCGGGTAAGGAGTTCTGGTTGGATCTCCGATCTCCCCTCCCCCTGGCATAGTGTCTACCCACGTACCTCCAGGCAACCCCAAGGACTGAATAAACCAGCCTGAATATGGCGACTCAAGACCAGTCTGCACATGACACCTGCCACATGAGAAAAGTAAGACCAAGCGATGTAGAGTCAGTTGGGTAACACAATGGAGCAAATCGACAGGCTGACACAGATCAGAATCCAACTCTCTTAACTCTAGGCTGCCCTCCAGAGCCGTAAGTAAACTGGAAGATGCAGCAGAGATTCCAGAAGGGCCATGCCTTCACGGTGCAGCTAAAGGGACCCTAGAGGTAAGGCTACTCCAGACCTTCCCTAACAAAGTTAAAAACAAGCCTCAAAAGGATCAAGCTGACTTTCAAGTAACTTAACCTCCTGCTCCTGCCAAAATAAATTTCAACCCTCTTTAAAGGAAGACAACCAAATCCAACAACTCAATAACAAGCATTTGTAATGTTTGGCATCCAATCAAAAATTACTAGACATGTGAAAAGCAGTAAAATGTGACCTATAACCGGAATAAAAATCAGTCAAAAGAAACAGAGCCAAACAATGACAGCAGTGTTAGAATTAGCATGGAAGGACTTCAAGCTACTTTTCATAAGTAGGCTCAAGGATTTAAAGAAAAACGTGAACATAATGGACAAAGAATTGGAAGGCACGAGAAAGAGCTTAACTGGAAGTTTAGAGCGGAGAACGCTAACTGGAAGATGAGATTTCCACTGGGCGGGCCTCACAGAAGATTAGTCGGTGCAGAAGAAGAGATCTGGGGCCTCGTGGCTGCCGCAGGGTAGACCACGTACAGCAAAACGGTTTCGTGGGACGACATCAGACAGAATGACACGCAGGTAACTGCATTCTCAGAAGAGCGGATAGAGAGAGAGAAAGGAGCAGGACAGTTTTCGAAGAAGTAATGGCCATCATTTCCCCCCATTTGATGCCAACTGCAAACCTACTGACCCAATAAGATTAACGCAACCCAAGCAGGATCACCGCAAAACCACACCAAGGCACGCGATGACAAAGTTGCTGGAAAAGGGCAATAAAGCACAAAATTTAAAATCTGATGGAAAAAAGGCACATTGAGTCCAGAGGAACAAAGGTAAGGATCTTCGCAGACTTTTCATCAGGAGAGGGAGTCGTCGCGGCTGCAGGAAGCTGGTGAACAAGGAAACCCAGCTGGATTAGGAAGCCATGCTTAAGCCTCTGGATGGAAACCCATGAGGCCCCTACAGTGATCTGTGCCAGCAAAATGTGTGCCTCACGTGCCACCTCTCTATTCGTGAGATCCGTCCCCTTGTGGTAGACCAGATCACTGTTGGACAGCATTCACTCCCTCCTGAGCCCCATCCTCCACGGGAGGAACGTATTTCTTCGCCACTTGACTTTAAGCTTGGCCACGCGGCTTGCTCTGGCTAAGATTTAGCAGAGGTGTGACATGTGCTCACACAGTTGGGTTTTCCTTCTCGCGATCCTGTCTTTGACCATGAGTAGGACGTGCCCCAGCCACAGTCTGGCACAGACGGGTCCACCCTCGATCAGCCAAACCTAGCCCAACCTCCGCCGACCTCAGAGATGCACGTGCACGAAATAAATAAATAAATAAGTCCTTATTCTTACATGCCGTTGTACAGCTGCCTTTCCTTTCAAACCCATCCTGAAATATGTTCGAGTATTCATTCTGTCGTCCGGCTGTGCAACCTAAGCAAACAACTTGGCCACTCTGGGCTTCATTTTCCTCTTCTGTAAAACAGGGATGTCGGGTGGAATCAGAGGGTTCCAGAATTGGCCTTAAATATAAAAGACATCTTTCGCTATTTTCCCACTCAAAGCACATTTGGGAAGGGCCTCTCTTCCATGAAGAAACTAACTTTGTTGAATTATAATTGATTAATACAAATTAGAAAATCGAATAAAGGCATATATAACTAGGAGTCAGTTGGGCTCAAAGACACGAAATATTATCCCATTAAAGGGTATTTAGTTAGCACAGGCAAAAAATAATCACAAGGCAGTGTGTGGTTTCCCAGGGATCTCATCACATAAAGTAAGGAACCCTAGGACCGCTCAAGACCATCTCCCAAGGATCTATGTAGGGGATTCTCACTGACATTTATGTCTACAAGCTTTGCTCAGCCTAACCATGTTTGGCTCCCCAGAAATGGTGGCCAGCCTCCGAGGCCATGAATTTGTGCTTTCTTTGCTGTCCTTAGCTGGTTTTTAAGATGTTGTCGGTTATTCCCTGAATTCTTCTCACTGTCATTTCTCTGCCCAACATTTCCTCCATGGCCTCCATAGAGCAACTATCTCAGTGTGGGCTCCCCATGAAGGCAGAGCCTGAGTGGGTGCCCGTAGACTCTCTGGGAGGTACCTCCGGGAAGCATAAGTCAGCAAGAGGGGAAGTAAGTCGGGGGTGGGAGACGAGACGATTAAACCGCACCCATGAAAGGACTACCGCTGTAGGAACAGGGACCCGACGCCCGGGGTCTTCTGACAAACCGTGTGCAATACGCTCCAGAGTTACCCTGTTGAGGGACTGGCAACCCGAGGTATTTACCCACCAAATCCCACCCCTCACCGACTGAGGGTTCCTCCAGGACAGGTTCCATCTTGGCGATTCTGGGCCGCCCTGCACGTGCACCGACAAGAGTCCCGGCAATGCCAGAGCAAGTCGTCAGGCGGACGTGAGAAACGGGGTGCAGAGGGCTGAGCGGGGAGGCACTTGGGGTGCCCGGGAGCCGCGCAGCACAGTCTTGGGTTCGGGGGACCGTATGTCAGCAGCACCGGCTGCCAAGGGCTACCCACTGCCACGTGCGGACACGAGCCAGAAACCACACCCCGCTCTTCACAGGCGTGGTGTCCTTGAACTCGCTAATTCTATGCAGTAGGTGTTCTTGTTCTCCCATTTCCCAGACGGAGAAAGTAAGGCTGAGCAGGGTCACGTACCTCGCCCAAAGTCACCTAACTTGTGACCGAGGTAGCCGCGATCGGGACTCCGGCCTGACGCCTGCCTCTCGAGGGCTAGAGAGGGTCTGTCGTGGAGGCCGTGACTCCGGAGGGTCTGTCGGCTCTGACCTCTGACCTCTGGCACACCTCAGCTCTGTGTAAAGTGTCACCTGCTCTCCGTCCCCAATCCTCCTCGGGTGCTCCCTGCCCACGCACAGGTGCTCACCACCTTAATCCCAGAGCCGTGGCGAATTCGACCAGGCCGCCACTGCCCTGCACCAATGGACCCCGAGCTGCCTCTGCTCACAGAGGCCCTGCAGATGTGTGCAATTAGAGGGCGGGGAGGGCCTGCGTCGGAAACCAGAATTCTGCAAAGGATGCCACAAGGACTTGGTCAAGAATACCAACCTCATGTGACCGGTGCCCAGGGAGCAGAGGAGGCAACCGTCATGCCTCCTGGGACAACGCTGAATCCTCCTCTGCCCGCAGCTAAGAAGAGGCTTTCAGGAAGAACAAAGGGTTAGCGGCCTGGATGGCCAGCACGACCCTGGCTTGGCTGGTTAGGGTAATTCCAGGACAGACCGTAATTAAGCTGCTTATGGTTTTGGCTTTGAACCCACAGAGCTCAAGGCAAAGGGAGAATATGATCTAAGAGCCAAGCCCATGTGGAACCTTCAGAGAGGGACGCGAGGGCTGTGGCAAAGCCCACCCGTCCCCCAAGCCATCTGTCCTAACTGCCCGCGGGGGCCTCACGGTTGAAGGAGAAGGGAGGACCCGGGAGCCAATGAGACGTGAGTTCCAGTCACTAACGAGTTGTTTTCCTGGAGCTCGAATAACAAATGGCCCAGACTGGCAGGGAGGAGGGCGCTCGAAAGAACAGAAATTTATTCTGGGGGCCGCAAGCCCACAGTCGAGGTGTGGACAGGGCCAGGCTCCCTCCAAAGGCTCTCAGGAGGGTCCTTCCCACCTCTGCCAGCCTCTGCCACCGCTGGCCACACTCGGTGTCCCTGGCTTGTGGACACATGCCTCTCCGCCTCCGTCTGCACACGACCTTCCTGCCTCTGTGCCCCATTTCCCTCTTCTTATAGGGTGTCAGTCCCTGGGTGAGGGCCCAGCCCGATCCAGTATGACCTCACCTTACCTCAATTACGTCGGCTAACGCCCTGTGTCCAAAGGAAGTGACACTCACTGGTACCAGGGGTCAGGACTGGGACACGTCTTTATGGAGGACACAATCCAACCTAACGGCATCCTCCTAGCCTCTCCAGACAGAGGCCACTCACTCAGCGTGCATCCAGGGCGCCAGTGCCGGTCTGCTTAGGAGCGTTTACAGCAACGTGACACGGCCGTGACATCGCTGTTCCCAGACTATCTCTGGTGAAAGGCCAGATCTTTTTATTTCCGATTCCTCCTGGTTGGATCCAAAGACCTACTGCCCAAGCCTAAGTATTCAGCCTTCGCTCCCGGCAACCCACTTGCTGGCCTTGACCGACAGCAGTGGGCTGGTGCTGGCATTCACACACACGCACACACACGCACACACACCCATACACACGTGCACACACATGCATATACGCACATACACATATGCCTGCACATACACACATGAGCACACATGCATACATTCGTGCACATCACACGTGCACACACATATGCAGACACATGCACACACATATGCACACACGCTCACACACACGCCCATACACATGTGCACACACATGCATACACGCATACACATATGCATGCACATCGCACGTACACACATGCACACACATACACTCATGCACACATGCTCATACATACATTCGTGCACATCACACGTGCACACACATACATCTGTACACACACATACATTCGTGCACATCACACATACACACATGCATACATGCTCACACATACGTACATTCGTGCGCCTCACACGTGCACATGCACACACACACATTTGTACACACACATACATACATTCGTGCGCGTCACACGTGCACACATGCACACATACACATGCACACGCACGCACACACACATGCCCGTACATACGTGCACACACATGCATGCACGCACATACACATATGCATACAAACACATGCACACACATTCATACATTCGTGCACATCACACGTGGACACACACATGCACACACGTACACTCATGCACACATGCTCATACATACGTACATTCGTGCACATCACACGTGCACATGCACACACACATGCTCACACGCACACGCACATTCATGCACATGCACACGTACACACACGCACTCGTGCACACACACGCACACTGCACCTTCCCCACAGCAGAGCTGCCCACCCTGGGGGCCTTCGCCCCGAGCCCCCTCCTCCAGGCAGCCAGCCTTGGCGACCTCGGCCGGCAACAATCCTTCCAAGCTGTGCTTCCCACTCCCCATCTTTCCTGTGGAAAGTAATTCAGTCTTTTCAGGGACGTTCACAGTCGGGAAACTTCGGTCTCAGAAACAGGTTAGAAAAGTCTACAGAGCGGGCTGTAACGAGACCTCAGGATAGGTTTTGCGGCCCACCTCTGACATCAGGAAGCATCCCACTGACCAACAGAAACGAAACCGCTCTTCACAGAGCCCGCTGCCTCTTGCAGCATCGTTCGGGCCCGCAGGAAACTGCAGGTGGGAACTGAGCACGTGTCCACGCCACAGCCGGGAAGAGCCGGGAGCGTGGCAGATGCGGGAGTCACGTGGGGACAGGCAGCGAGACGCGGGGCCCGCGGTGGACTGGCTCTCCCAGCGAAGCCCACCACCCACAGCTTGAGGAAGAAGGTTGTACAGACACAGCGGGGACCCTTGGGAGGGCCTCCCCCTGGAATTGTACTGGGGAGTCTCATGCACGTCTGTCCAGTTTCCTACATAAACATGTACCTACTAGTAACACAGAGCCGAGTTTGACATGGTTCTCCACTCCTTATAAATAGTATTATTCTGGGCGTCTCCTTCTGTTAGGAATTATTCGCCCCTGTCGGCGCGTGTAGCTAAAATCCATTCGCTTTTCACCGCTAGGCAGTAGTCCGTGCTGTGAACACGTGACACTTTATTTCTCCTCGTGTGAGGGGCATTTGGGCTGGGACATCTGCCTGCTACTCCACGTTGTCCCACCGTAAACATTCTTGAACTAGTTTCCTGGTTCCCATTTGGGGGATTTTCTCCAGGAAGCGTTTCTCAAAGTGGAGTCCCCAAGCTAGCAGCTCACTATCGCCTGGGAACTTGCTACAAATGCAAATTCTCGGGGCGACTGGGTGGCTCCGTCGGCTAAACATCCGACTTTGGCTCAGGTCCATGATCTCGTGGTCCGTGAGTTCCAGCCCCGCGTCGGGCCCTGGGCTGACAGCTCGGAGCCTGGAGCCTGCTTCGGATTCTGGGTCTCCCTCTCTCTCTGCCCCTCCCCTGCGCATGCTCTGTCTCTCTCTTTCTCTCTCTCTCAAAAATAAATAAGCATTAAAAAAAAAAAAAAAAAAGGAATGCATGTTTTTTGGCCCCACCCCATCGCACTGAGCCACTGCAGGCAGGCGTGAACAGGGGCGAGGGAAGGAACTCGTGACAGGTAAGGGAGGCACAGCCTGAGCCCCACGGGCCCCCTCAGCAAGCAGGGGTAAGGACGTCATCAGAAAGTCACAAACCGCCCAATTTAAAAATGGGCAAATGATCTGAGTAGACATCTCTCCAAAGAAGACAGACAAATGGCCAGTCGGCACCTGGAAAGATCGTGCACATCGCTCGTCCTTAGTGAAACGCAAATCAACAGCACAATGAGGAGGCTAACACCTGACCCTCACTAGAACGGCCAGAATCAGACAGGCAGGTAACAACAGGTGCCGGAGAAGACGGGGAGAAAGCAGAGGCCTCACACACTTGTGGACGGAACGCGAAATGGGGCAGCCGCTCCGCAGCTCTTCGGAAAGTGAAACAGAGTTCCCGTGCGACTCAGAAATTCTACTCTTAAGTACACACACCCAAGACAGAGGAAAACACATGTGCACCCAACAACGTGTGCGTAAATGTTCAGGGCAGCATCATTTATACTTTTTCTGTAGCTTATATTTATAGCCCAGAGCAGAAGCAACCCAAATGTCCATCCGATGAGATGGATGAGCCAAACGCAGCTCGTCCACACGCTAGGATACTACGGAGCCATTCAAAGGAATGAAGTTCTCACACGTGCCGCAGGAGAGATGAACTTGGAGCCTTCGGATTCCCTTTATACGCAACGTTCAGGACGGACAAATTCATGGAGACCAGGCAGATTGGTAGTGAGGCAGGGGAGGGAGGGAGGGAGGGGAGAGGGAAGGTGACTGTTAGTTGGGTACAGGGCTTCTTTTTGAGGTGATGGGAATATTCTAGAACCAATCTGGTGATGAGCGCAGAACTCCGTGAATATACTAAAAGCCGCCAGATTTGCATGCTTTAAACGGACGGATCGTCTGGTGTGTGCGTTATTCCTTAGTAAAGATGTCCACCCTGACACACGCACACGGCGGTCGCATTGGAAATGTTCGTGGACCGCTCTCCCTGTTCCTCTGGCGGGCTGGAGAACAGAATCGGTCAGGAGAACATAGGGACAAGCGTGGGGCCCAGCCGCTGACTCAGACACACCCGGACCCTAATCCCTCCCCGGTGCGTGAATGCCGTCAACCACACGGCCCTCTTTGCCTGTTCACTTCCCCTTCTTTGCAAAATAGGCACTAACAGGGCCTAGCTCCTACAGCTGCTGGGAGAGTCAAACGTGATCGTGTGTGGGCACTGGCCACAGGGCCTTGACACGTGCAGGACCTGCCTCAGGGTCACCAGGTGACTTCCGCTGCTGCCGGCCGCAGGCCAGGGACCGCTTGGGACCCAGAGGGAACTGCGTCCCGAAAGTGACAGCCTGGAAAATCAGGAGTTGGGGTGGAGGGCGTGGGGTGTCAAACCCTGCTCCTAAGGTATTTGGGACAAGGTTGGGAGAGGCCCCAGCGCCTGCGAGCATGTTTCTTCCTGACGCGGAGAGGGACCCCGCTCCCCAAGTTGGAGAGGCTCAGAGAGATCCTTCTAAGCTCAAGGATTACCATGGAGGAAAATGATAGAGGACAGGGGCCATTTCCCCCCAACTTCAAAGGCCGCCTCGGAGTGCGGCCCGGTGCTATCAGGGTATCCCAGCCAACCCCCACCTCTGCTTGCAGGGAAAAAAAAAAAAAAAATCCTTGGACAGGAGCCATCTTTAACTCACTTGCTGTGTCTGAGGCCCAGACACATGCTGTTTAGACAGCCTGTTTCAGTGGGTGGTCAGGCCGGGAGACCCGCGCGCAGAGTTTACAGAAGGTCCCGGCACAAATGAACTGTTGACGACCAATTGGAAAGGCTCAGTGAAATCACAACATGTAAAATGTGAAAAGGGGGCCCTTTTCCATGCGGGGGGGGGGGGGGGATGGGAGAGAAGAGGAAAGAAAGGCCCATTTGGAAAGAATTCAAGCAACCACAATAAGGCAGCGCACAGGAGTCTGGCCATCAGACCCGTGTGCCCTCCGCAAAACGCGGCCCCTCCCTCCCCGCTCACACACACACACACGGCTTTTTTTTTTTCAAAGCTTCATAGATTTAAATAGTTTTTCTGCATCAAATACAAGAAACAGACCGACATTTTCTCATCCCTGTTATGTGGCAGGCTAATATTTGGCTATTTACGCTCCATTGGAGACCATTTCTGGGAGAACACGGCCCCTTTCCAGGTTGGTGGCCACCCGCCCCCACCTTGACCGCCAGGGCTTGGCGAGGTCTGAGCGAGGAGGGGCGGCCCCGCCGAGGGTTTGGGCACAAAAGCCCGGCCGGGACCGGGGCCGGGGAGCGGCTTCCATCCATCGCGAGGATCCCCGCTCTGCAGCACAGCCCATGGGGGAAAGGGGGGGAGCGTCCTCCGCGTGGGCCTGAGCACGAGCACCCGTTAGCACGCCACGTGGGAGCATGCATTCTAGAATCTGCTCACACCGGCTTCGTGTTCAGCCCCCCAGCAAGTCCCGCGGTGGTGCCCAGAAGCTCTTGGGTTTCCATGTCTGCGCCTCCCTGTTACCCTACGCACATCCAAGAACAACCCACAGCTTTATTCTGCATGTTTTGAAAAGGCATTAAACGCGTCAGGTTGACATTTCCTTTCGAAACGTTTAAATTTTGCTCCAAAGCACGCTTTTGGAGTTTGTGGATACGGACATGAAGCGTCGTGGGGATGGACTATGTCGGTCCCCCAAGCTAGGCAGGTGGTGAGCAGGTACGCACCCCCCCTCCACACACACACACATGCTCTGGTCGGTCCCATGGCCAGGGGGGTGTGAGGGGCGGCAGCTCCGGGACAGTTGCACGAAATGCGCATTTGCGAGAATTCCTCCAGGCAGGAAAAGTGCTACGTATCCTCAGGCTTGCCGGCTCTGGCCGGATCGCCGTGCCACCGGGGCTCTGGGGGAGAGTCTCGCTGCTCAGCGTAGGCGTCCTCGCGCGACGGGGCTTCGTCAACAGCACGAAAGTCACTTGTGGTCGAAGTGGCCCCACTCCCGCGGGTCGGCGAGCCCACGCACCTCTCCGGGCACGTTAACACCCGGTTCCGTCTTCTGCCCGGGCACACCTTGCCTGCTTTTCTGTTAGGTTCTGTCGCTATTTGTTGGGCTGTTTAGGAGCCTTTCACATGCCTGTGTGATTATAACACTGGCAAACGCCAGCGCCCTGAGGCTGGAGGGGCTGCTGCGAGGGCATGGCAGATGTCACCTGCGGACGTCACCTCCTGAGGACTCCCAGACGGGGAGGCGGGAGGCTGGCAAGGAGAGTGCTTGCGGGCAGGACCCTGACGGAGCCCCGGAGCTGTCGGGGAGGACGGGAGCCCCTCCTTCCGGTCCGGGGCTCCGCCGGTCACCCCCCTTCTGCCTACGGGTGCGTTTGTCAGGGAGAAGAGCATTTGGGCTTTTCGCCGTAACGCGCCAACCCCTTTAAGGTACACACGGTGCCCGTGCAGGAGTGGCCCCGACTGCGGAGTCGGGAAGCTCCCTTTCGGGGCTCCAACAGGTACGTTTCGGTGCGTTTGGCACTTCCTTTCCGCAGACACCTGATTTTACTGTATCGTCTCAGGTAAACGTCCACCTTACTCTGGGGGGGCCGCTGACGGATGCCAGTGTGGAGAACGCAGCTCCAGCTGGGGCCTGGGGGCCGCGCGGGACCCCATCAGACCGGTGTCTCGTCGTAAAACGACACCGAGGACCCTTGGTCTGCAGCCAGAGTTTATTGCCTCGAAGATGATCCGAAGGAGGGGTTACGATTCCAGAAAATTCTTTCAGGTCTCCGTTGGCCCCATCCTGACTGGCCCTGCCAGCCACCCGTTGAGAGCGGGACCCCCAGGCCCCCCGGCTTTCGGGTCCAGGCCGACAGCGGGAACTCGGACTCTGCTGGGAAACCCCTGCCGAGCGTTACCGCGTCCCCTCCGTTCAGCGCCCCACACCCCATCGCCGCCTGTCACCGCCATTGGCAGTGTCCCCGTTTACAGACACTGACACCCGGGGGCTCAGGAGGCGACGCACCTTTGCCGAGGCCCCACAGCTGGAATTGAAACCTAAAGCGGATGCCAGAAAGGTGCTCTCTCTCTGTCGCGGACTCTCCCGGCCGCGGGGGTGTCTGCTTCCGGAGGCCTGCCGGGAATTCCGGTGGGCGCCGAGAGGACGCCTATCCGTGTCCGCAGTCACGTGTTCGTCGTCACGTGGGTTGGGGAAGTATGAGCCACCCAGGCACCTGTCACACCGCTTAGGTGAGGCTACCGGGGCCGGACGCGGTCGGTGACGCGCACGTGCCCTGAGCCGCCCACCGGGGTCCGAACCCAGCCCTGCCCTGGCCGGGTGACCTCAGACCCATGACGGGACTTGGGTCTTGTTTAGGAGTCTATCCACTCATCGGTTCATGGGCATCTGGGTTGTTTCCAGGCCTCCGGGCCGACCCATAGGAGGCGTTGCGGACGGCGACCGGTGCGGGAAAGCATGCAGTCAGCGTCAGGTCTCAGGTCAGATGTTTAAAGTAGTTCTGCTTAAACCGAAAGTACTTTCTAGGGACAGAAAAACGGTACCAGCATTTTGTAGATGTGGAAATGATGGCCCCGTCGGACACTTAGCGTTTTCAGAGCGTGACTCTCAGCCCCGGGCGCGCCCGAGAGCCGCGGGCGGGGCCATCAGCACCTGGCCCCACCTCAGACCGCGTGGAGCACCGCGGGGTGCGGCCCAGGTCAGGAGGACGGGGACCCCAGGTAACCTGCGCACAGTGGGTCTCCTATGTGTGCACAGTGGGTCTCCTATTGCGGGCACAGAGTGAAGACGAACTGGAAAGGAGGGTGAGGGCTGGAGACTCGGGGGACCCAGATGGGGCGGTGGAGACGGGGTGGGGCTGAGAGGTGACCGTGAGCCCTACTGCCGGGTTGAGGTCAAATGTACATTTAACTGCTTTAAAGTGAGCGATTCAGGGGTGGTGCACGCGTTCCCAGTGCTGGGCAATTGTCACCAGTATCTGATTCCAGAATACGTGCATCTCCCCAAAAGGACGCCTGTCCCCATTTGCAACGAATGGCAGGAATGGGGGCTCCTGCCCTCCCGGCCCCAGGCAACCACTGGCTTCCTTTCTGTGTCCGTGCATCTACCCGCTCTGGACTTTTCTGTGGAGGGAACACACGGGCTGTGGTCTCCCACGAATGCCTTCTCTCGCTCGGCACGGTGTTCCCAGTTTGCCCCCGTGGTAGCTGGGAGTCAGGGCTTTGTTCCCTGCCGTGGCTGTGCGTCCAGGCCACGCCTCAGTTATCCACTCATCGGTTCATGGGCATCTGGGTTGTTTCCACTTCTTGGCTGTTGTGAGTAATGCCGTGAGCATTTGTGTGCAAGTGTTGGTGTGGATGTGTGTTTGCGTTGCTTGGGCAGGCACTAGAAGCGGGCGTGACCCAGAACGCCACTCCTTGCAGAGACCAAAGTCCCTTGTTTTAAACACAGATCCTTGCAGCTAACTTTGTTTTTGAGAAGCTACTGGCGTCTCAAGAAGTTTCTAGACCCTTTTCTTTCTCCCTCTGACTTACTCCTAAGCAGCATTCCCGGCTTGCCCACAGTGACGGAGCTATCGGGGGTCCGCGCAGGGAGGGCCACAGGCGGCCTGGGGAGCCCCCGCTGGGCCCCCTCACCTCACCCCCTGCCCTCACCCTGATCCGCAGATCAAGGTGGCAAGGCAAGAGAGGGAGGAGAGCAGACGGGCTCGAGGAACCCGGCGTGGCCCCTGGTCCGCTGCCTGTGGGCCCCTCGCAGACCCCGGCCTTGGCACCTGTCGCAGGAGGTGGTCAGACAGGAGGCTGTCCGAGACCACCACCGGCTCTGAAGGACACTGCATGGGATCGTGCTCGCCTCATCTCCCCCTGCCTCCCTACAAGCGCCAGTTCTGGGGTCCAAGGTCACATCCGAGCTGCGTGACTTCCTGACCTCACGGGTCTCATTTTCCTTATTTGCAAAATGCGGATAATAAATGGGTCCAGCTCCTACAGCGGCGGTGAGGCTTCCGAGCGTCAGGCACCCCCAGGGTCGCGTGCGCCCCCAGTGTCAGCTTTTGTCGCTGCTGTTTAGCCACCAGAAGAAGCTCTTAGCCCCAGCCTGGCCCTCAGCTCTCCAAATCTAAGTGGAGAAGGAGGAGGTAGAGGGGAGGGTGGTGGGAGGAAGGGGAGGAGGGGAGACGGGGAGGGACAGGGAGAGGAGGAGGAGGGGGGCTCTGGGAAGGAAGAAGCTGGTTCGAGGGAACGTGTGAGAAAGTGGCCGTAGGTCTCCTGTCCTCATTTCAAATGCGGGCTTTAATTACACATATGTGGCTAGCAAAGAAAAATATGAACCCCGAGAGGGTCACGACCTCAGAGTACGTTTTTAAATGCACAGAGGAAATCCCCAATTTGATGCTGCTGGATGGGTAATGTTTTTATTCTTTTCCCTCGCTAAAACCTGGTGCACGACCTTCAGCCGGAAAAGCAGTGTTACCTTGACACTTGGCTTTTCACGTCAGGAAAGGGGCTGGGGTTTGCTGTCGCGGTGAGATCCTCGCTGGTGCAGAGACAGGGTCCTGCCCGCGGGAATCGAGCCAGATGGCCCCAGATGCACCTTCCGATGAGATCGGAAGCGGAGCCACCTCGGCAAGGGGATGGAAGGCGGAGACGAGGTAGAGACGAGAGCCAAGCACGTTAGCGATTTCCAACGGTAAACACGAGGACGCGGAGCGTTGCTTCCCGTCGAAAACCGTACTGCCAAGTTCAACGTCTAACTTAGCAACAGGGCTGGAACCTGGGCCACCGAGCCCGTTGGTCGGTTTCCCAGGCGACAGAACTGTCTGTGACCACACGGCAGCTCGGCGAGCCACTTAATCAGGCCCCCACATGGTGTGTGCCGCTTTAATCAACAAAACTTGTCTTGCTGCAACCGTTTTCATGGAATTTTTTTTTTTTTTTTTTTCCGAAATGACTTGCACATTTCTCAGAGGGTTTGGGACATATTTTGAATTTCTCCGGATGCCACGGCGGTGAGTGTGGGTCCGCGTGCCGGCTTCCACCGCCGCCCCTCCTTCACTCTGCCCACCAGGAGCAGAACAGACAGACAAGCTCCCTGCCCGCAGGGCACAGACACTCTGGAAAGCAAAGCCAGCGGGGAAGTCAACCGCGTGGGGCTCGTGTTAGGAGGGCCCAAGCGCTTGGAGCCGGGACACGGGAGCAGGTGCCGATCAGGCCGGCCCCCGTCCTCCGGGTGTCAGGGCGCTCGCCTGCTGTTGCCTTCGGGATCGCGGGATCCGTGCTGGGAATGGTTTTCCTTCTGTCGCCATCCTTGAACAGGAGGTTCTGAGCCACCGGAAGGAAAGGCGTGGAGTGCCCGCGCAGAGACCAAGGTGCTGGCTTCGCCCTGCCGCGTGCGCAATCCGGGCAGCTCCCGGCTGATTCCCACGTGAGGCCAGGCTGGGGAGCCCGGCTTAATGAGGAGCAGAGCGCCTCTCCACCTGGGGTCCCCCGACCCCCGGCATCAGCATCACCCGGGAGCTCGCTGGACATGCAGATTCTGGACCAGGAGGTCCGGGGGCCGGGGCCCTTGGCACACCCTCCGGGCCAGCTCGCGGAGGGAAGCGGGGCGGGCTCTCCCTCCCCGCCCCGAACCATCGCTAATGCTGCCACCGACACACAGGAAGCAGCGCGTATCACAGCCATTCCTCTCCCGTCTGGGCTCTGCCCTGTGGTTGATAAAGGCGGCCCTCGGCTCGCGGAGGCCCCGCGGCTAATTAGATCCAGATGCGGCCTAATGAGCCCTGGGGCGGTGGGGCCGGGGCCCGGCAGGCACTTGAGCCCCCGACTGCCCAGGCGGGGTGCGCCTGCGCCCCAGGCCTCCTTGTCCCCCAGACACGGTGGTGACCGTTGCTTGGAGAGCCACCACAGAGAGGGGACAGGAGCACCTGCTGAGTGAGAGGGGGTGCAGGTTAAAGCAACTGTGCGTGCCAGGGCCTTGGCAGGGGCGTGGGAGGACCTGTGAGGACCGCGGAGGCCCGCCTCCCCTCCCTTCCCCTCCCCTCCACTGGGAGGCCCTTCTCAGAGCCCGTCACCTCCCCTTGCCTCTGCACCCTCCTGAGGGGGCCCGGGCCCGGATGCCTCACTGGAAACCATCAGGCAGAGAGGACCCCGCGCTGGGCTGTGTGGCCTGTCTGGGTCTCCGAAGGGCGTGTCCACTCACCCCCGGGGCTTGCTCGGGGAGGAAAGAGGGGGTGTTTTCCCTTGCTCCTGAGAACCTTCTAGACCAACTGCAGCCCCATCAGAATCACCCAGAAGGCCTGTTCATGTGCAGATGGCCCCACCCCCAGACTTTCTGGTCCAGAATCTGCATTTCCAGCAAGCTCTCGGATGATGCTGATGCTGCGGGTCTGGGGACCCACTCGGAAGCTCTGCTCCAGATTAACCCGGGCTCCCCAGCTCGGCCACACGGAGGAATCAACGGAGAAGATGTCCATGTTCCAACACCTGCCAGCCTGCTTCCCAGAGATTAGCAAAGGATGGACTTTGGGGTGACCTCCCATTTTGCAGGTGAGGAAACTGAGATCCAGAAAGCTCAAGGCCATGCTTGGGGTCACTCCTAGTCAGGCACCACCTGCTTTCAGATGGGTGCTGTTCCCATGAAGTTCTGTGGCCTCCTTCGTCCTCTGGGTGGGGGGTGTCTTCCAAGAGTAAGCACCTGCGGGAGCAAAGAAACGCTGAGCTGCAAGTGGAAAGGCCAGCGTGTGCCTGGAGAGGGTCACTTCTTGTTCCCAGAGGGCCCGAGATGAGTGACCCTGACTGGTCCCGTGGCCCTCATCCACACAGCGATCAGAGACCCGCATCCCCCTTGTCTCGTGGCTCCGTCTCTTCCGTCATCGGCTTCCGAGGTCGACGGGTGTATCTGAGCCAGGCCAGCGGAAGGGAGAAGGGCACAGAGGATAGCGGGGAGGTGTGGCCTGGAGGTGGCTCTCGTCGTTTCTGCTCACGTTCCGTTGACGCAGTCTGGCTCACGGCCTCACCTGACCGCGAGGGCCCCTGCGGAACACGCGCAGGCTGGGCTCCGAGGAAGAAAAGGAAATCGGTTGTGAACGGCTCACTGATCTCCGGCACAGTTCAGCCTGAGCTGGGGGGGTCCCACGCCTAGGTGTATTCAGCCCCCAAGAACGAAAACACATTTGCACAGGAGACGTGCCGAGAAGAGGTTTACGGCAGCCTGCTTCCCGAGAGCCCCTCCTGGAGCCGACTGGCTGTTGGCCAAGTGCCGGCCAAGGCCACATCCGCTGCACCCACACCCGTCCCCCCAGATCCCCTGGTCCCAGACTTCCGGTCTTCCCTGTGTCCCTCCTGACTCTTGGATTCACCCCCTTAATTTCCTTTAATCCTGCCGGGAGAGGAGGGCAGGCTGCAGTGACCCCTGGAGAGACCACAGGGAGGGCCGTGGAGGTGGATGTGGTGGTCTCCTCGTCTGTGGTCCGATCATGCCTTGGGGTGCTTCTCTGCCCTTCCCCTGCTTCCTGAGGTTTGACCCCAGAGCCAGAGAGATTTCAGGGTGACTAGTCACAGTGGCTGCTCTGGGCCATCTGCAGAACGAAGCAGAAATCAGGAGCCCGTGAAGGACACCTCTCACCCCAGAGGGGAGAAGGGGGCCCACGTCCAAGGACGAGGGGGCCGTGAGCCCGGCAGAGGGAGCTCAGCAAACACGCATCCCCTGGCGCGGGCCCAGCTCCACCCCGTCTTTCCCCCTGTCCTGCTCCACGTGTGCCACGTGGACATCTGTCACCAGATCCAGGGCCCCCCTGGGTGACCCGGGACCGGCCCCTCCTCTCAGGACCACTAACTTAATTGCATATTTTTTGTCAGACAAGGTAACAGTCACTCCTTTGTCAAATAAGGTCACGGGCACGGGTGCCGGGGATTAGGGCGCGTCGTGTCTCTCAGGAGCTGAGCCACCTTGGAGGCCATGGCACAGCCTTAGAGCATTTGAACCAGGGAGGACCTCGGAGGGGCTTGCGCCAACCGCCCGCCCATTTACAGCTTGGAAACGGAAAGTGCAAAAGAAGTCATTTGTACAAGAAGCTGGTGCCCAGGTACACGGGATACGGGGTGCGGACAAGCACCCCAGTCGGGGTATCCCCGGAGACGAAAAGATTGCCCCAGGCACTGATAGCAACAGTAGCGGGAGTGGTGACATCCTGCCCGATCTTTGCTGAGCGTTGACCCCATGGCCACCCTGCACGGGGTGCTGAGGACGCAACTGTGAACCCAAAGTGTCTTCCTCACAGAACTCACCCTCTCGCCAGAGAAACAGACGACAAAGTATCCCATGTTCCAGAGCCACGCACTAAGGAAGGAGAGCCGTCCGAGCAGCGGGGACAGGAGGGTCAGGAGCGGGAATCCTGAACTCTGAGCTTGCAAGGCCAGGGAAGCCCTCACCGAAAAGGGGTCGGGATTGAATAAACCCAGAAGGAGGGGAGGGAAGAACTTGCCGATGCCTGGGGAGAACATTCCAGAGGGAACAGAATGCACTGAGTGCTGAAGCAGACGCGAGCCTGGAGCACCGGAGCATCCACAGGGCCCCACAGCTGGAGCAGAGAGGCGTCTGGGGTGTAATGGACAGGATCGGGGAGAAGCTGGGCACCCGGGGGATGGCGGTCGTGGCTTCACGGCAGCGTGTCCTGGGTTGACGTGTCCCGGCTTTTCATCCGAGCGTCTGGCTAACACAGGAACAGAGTGCGGGGCAGACGGAAGCGGGGAGAAGCCAGCAGGTATTGTTGGGGTGAGGACGGAGGGGGGCTTAGACCAGAGAGGCCAGAGGGAGGTGGCAGAGAGAGCTGGACTGGGGCCAGCGGGATCTGCTTGAGACTGAACGTGGCACTTGAAGGACGGAGGAACAAGGCCGACCCCGGGGCTTTTGGCCTGAGCAACTGGAAGGAGAATAATCATTTCTTCTCTCTTTGATATCCAGCTGTGGACAAAACAGCAAAGGCCCTTGCCTTCTGGACTGTACAGCTAGTGCGGGGGAAGCTCGTGAAAAAAAAAGAAAGATGGGAATAAAAAAAATACATGTAAATTACAGTAAGTGCTTAAACAGCAAGCGAGGGGAAATGCACTCTCTAAGAATGTCAGCTCTTGGCGGGCAGGAATGCCTTATTATCCTCCGCTGGGGCCCCGCTGCCCGGAAAGCACCTAGCAGTGTAGCACCCGGGGATCAATAAATATTGGCTGAAAATGACGAAGCACAGGGGAGGCCATGGTCACTGAGCCCTACCCGTGTGCCAGGGAAAGAGCACAGTGTTTTCGTATGCAGCCTCTCATACCAGCTTCACAACCTTCCAGACGGTACTGGTACTGTCCACATTTGATTGATCAGAAAAGGTGTACCGATGAGGCCAAAGATCTACTCAAGGTCAGCTAACTAGCAAATAGCACAGATGGGACTTAAACCCAGGCGTCTGGCTTCAGAGATCCTGACTTTAACAGTCACGTGATTCTGCCCCCAGCTAAGCTTCATGCAGTCATCTACCCACCCAACCACCCACCCACCCAGCTACCCACACACCCAGCTACCCACACACACACCCAGCCATCCACCCACTCAACCACCCACCCACCCAGCCAACCACCCAACCAGCCATCCACCCACCCAGCTACCCAGCTAACCAGCCATCTACCCACCCAACCACCCACCCACCCAGCCAACCACCCAACCAGCCACCCACCCACCCAGCTACCCACACACACACCCAGCCATCCACCCACTCAACCACCCACCCACCCAGCCAACCACCCAACCAGCCATCCACCCACCCAGCTACCCAGCTAACCAGCCATCTACCCACCCAACCACCCACCCACCCAGCCAACCACCCAACCAGCCACCCACCCACCCAGCTACCCACACACCCAGCTACCCACACACACACCCAGCCATCTACCCACCCAACCACCCACCCACCCAGCCAACCACCCAACCAGCCACCCACCCACCCAGCTACCCACCCAACCATCCACCCACCCAGCTACCCACCCAACCACCCACCCATCCACCCACCCAGCTACCCACACACCCAGCTACCCACACACACACCCAGCTAACCACCCAACCAGCCACCCACCCACCCAGCTACCTACCCAACCAGCCACCCACCCAGCTATTCACCCACCCACCCATCCACAGAGCCATTTGATCCAGCATCTACTCAACCACCCATCCATCATCCATCCGAGCGCTCATCGAGCACCAGCTGTGTGCCAGGCCCTGGAGAGACGATACTGATCAAACCACACATGCTCCTCATGTTCTTGGAGATTCCAGCCTACAGGAGGAGGCCACAACTTGAAAGCTGAACCTAGGAGGATTGGTGGTGTGAGGCAATGAGTATAAACAGAGACACATCTGTTGGTCGTGGAATCGGCTCCACCTGGAATGAGCTGTCGTCGCACATGGAAGCCAGAGCTTGGCCTGGAGTGGCTGAGAATGTGCTCAAAAGTCCTGCCGTGACAGGGCTGACCCAGGAGCAGAATTGTGAAATCACGCAGCCTGTCCATAAGCCTCTCTCTCTGTTTGGAAACTTCCAGCACCCACACCAGGGCTCTCACGCTATCCTCTGAATGCCAGAGCCTCCCACTCAGGCTTCCTGAGCTCCAGAATTCTCTCTCCCTCCTAGCTTCCTTGTGCCCTGCTCCAGGACCTCAAGTCCCTGCAAGCGCTAAACCCCAGTCCCCAAGTGCTGGCAGTGATCTCGCATCAGAGCAGCAAAAGGTTAGGACACAGGAAAGAGACCCTGGTCTTCGGAGGGTCTTGAAAGGAGTGTATCAAATGGTGGCATGTCTGGCACGGTAGTGGACAGCCTTTATCTGACCACCCGGCCGCCGTTACTCCCACTTCAGGGATTAGCATCTCTGTTTCCTCTGGGGAACTGTCCTTTTCCTGTTCTCCCTCCTTGAGGTTCAGGTGTGGATGACGCCACCCCCCAGCTTCAGGCGCAAACACAGGACCCAGGCCCAGATAGCGCAAGTCACAGTGGGGGGCTCAGAGATGCCACATGACCAGGCCTGTAAGAGTCACCCTCAGTGTATTGCTGGGACAGCAGAGAACGAAGCACATTCTTCGCCTTGACGTGATGCGCCTTGAGTGGTTGCACCTCGGTCCAGAGTTCCCAGAGACTGGTACCCGGACCAAATGAAACCGACCTAGAGAAAAGCAGAGCCAAGGGAAGGGAGAGGGGCAGACTGCCACATTAGCCAAGGGCCTGGATCCAACTGTGCCTGAACTCCTGGCTCGGGGGGGCGTTGTGTTATGAGTCATAAAGTCCCTTGTTTTTATTACTTAAATGTGAAGCGAGCCGCTGCGGGGAGGCCGTGCCAAAGGCATCCTCACCCCAGATGCACTCAGGTGAGGCACGCAGTGACCGCACCATCCTCTCCTTTGGTTTCTCAACGACCCGGACCCTTCCTTTTCCCAGTGAAGCCACAAGCCTCTCATCATATTTTTAAGTGAAGGTAATTGGGCGATGTCCGCACACCGCTCAGCGTCCTGCCCCGCGTCATGGAGAGAAACGTGATCGGAAAGGACACTAGTGTTAACGGTGAATTACTTCCGGGAGGTGGGATTTCAGATGATTTTAATTTCATGCCTTGCGGCTTTTTGTTTAGCACGTTGCCAATTTTCTATCGTGAAGAGAGATTCCTTTTCTAGTCAGACCAAACATGAACTTTGTCTTAAAGGAGAGAAGGAGGGGCGCCTGGGTGGCTCAGTCGGTTGAGCGTCTGACTCTTGGTTTCGGCTCAGGTCATGATCTCACGGTTCGTGAGTTCAAGCCCCACGTCCGGCTCTGCACTGACAGTGTAGAGCCTGCTTGGGATCCTCTCTCTCTCTCTCTCTCTCTCTCTCTCTCTCTCTGTCTCTCTGTCTCAAAATAAATAAACTTAAAAAAAAATAAAGGAGAGAAGGAATTAAAACCGGGAGGGATGTGGACGTGGAAGCTGGCAGGAGGGACACAGGTGGAATTTCAGCCCGTGGTACTTTAAAAAGGCCATGAACGTGGGGTTTTCTTTTTGGGTCTGTAAAGCAGCTGCCAAAACCCAGAGCAGCCTGGAGACCAACACGGACAGGGCACCCCAACTAAGATTATGGGGTTTTTCCGGTGATAAAGGTTTCTGATGTGGAAGGAAATGTGTTGTGTAAATGCACACCGCAGACCCTGAAAGGGCGCTCCAGAGCTGTCCACACTGCAGACCCCCCTAACTGATCACCACTCCCCTCCCACTGAGCCCAGGCAAAGCTGCGTGCCGCCTCCCGGAAGCCGCCCTAGCCGACTGAGCTGGCAGAGGGGTTGAGACCTAGATGCCTCCCGGAGCCTCGGGAGGGCCCCCGACTTGAGGAGCCCGTGCTCAGCTGGGATGAGGCAGGGAGCCCAGAGGCGAGAGCAAGCAGACCCGTTTCGCGGACGAGGGCAGAGGTCTCAGACTTGAGGCCGCCTCGGAATCACCCGGAAGGCTTGTGCTCAGACGTGCATGCCGTTACTGATTCCACGGGGGCGGGTGAGGCCTGAGAACCTGTGTTTCTAACAAGTTCCCGGGGGATCTGGGGCCGCTGGTCCGGGAACCCACCTTGAGAATGGCCAGATTAGAGCAAGAAGAACCCAGAATTTGTCACTAGGGTTGATTAGGAGCCAGAGATTCTCGACATTAACTAACTGAGTTCAGATGTGTTAGGGATCCCACCTGACCCCCACCACCGGCCCCCCCCCAGCCCGAGACTTCGACCCAGCTGGTTTGGGGTGGGGTCAATATGGATAGTTTGGAGAAACCTCTTGAAGCCACCAGGTGAATCGTTTGAGCTGCAAACCAGGGCTGCAGGCCTTTCCAAAGTGTTCGGTTTCTAACCCTTTAACCTCTTGCTCCTTAAAATGTCCATTTTCCTTTTTATTTACTTATTTGTTACTTGGAGGGATATACATTAGTTGCAATTGTTCATGGCTATAACTTCAGCTCCAAAGATGAAGCTTGGTGGTTGGCACTTAGTGATTACCTACTGAGTGACTCATTTCTCTCAGTGGCATGGGATCTAATAGGATCTGCTGGGCCTAGTGGAGCCCGTTGAAGGCAGAGCCATGACGTCTGAAGGGGTAAATCTAGAATATGCTGTTTCCTCCAAGATCAAGGTGGATAAATCAGCCCATATGGAAACCCTGATTATAGTAAATGCAATGGAAGTGCAGAGTAGGAAAGGAGGAGGGAGGGAGGGAGGGAGGGAGGGAGGGAGGAAGGAAGGAAGGAAGGAAGGAAGGAAGGAAGGAAGAGAGGAGGAAGGAAGGAAAGGAGAAAGGAAGGAAGGAGGGAGAGAAGGAAGGAGGAAGGAAGGAGGGAGGGAGGGAAGGAGGGAGGAGGAAGGAAGGAAAGGAGAAAAAAGGAAGGAGGGAGAGAAGGAAGGAGGGAGAGAAGAAAGGAGGGAGGGAGGGAGGAAGGAAGGAAGGAAGGAGGAAGGAAGTAAAGGAGAAAGGAAAGAAGGAGGGAGAGAAGGAAAGAGGGAGGGAGGGAGGACTTGGATTCTGAAGCCTGGGTACTTTCCAGAAAACCGGGCTAAAGGGAGAGCTGCCCCCAAGGGAAGCTGTAGCTGCAGCGGCGGGAGCCCCCACCGGGAAGTCACCAGGACTTTCTTCCCGGCCTGGGGGAAACGGGTCAGGGCTTTGGGCGACCGCTGGGGCGCCGGGAAGCATAGCGTGTGGCCTGCAGGCCGCGGGCTTCTCGCGATGTCTTGGGGGCCCGGACCCGGGGATCCAGACGGCCGACGTCTCTGGGCGAGGGGCTCTGGGCCCCGAGAGAGGCTCCGTGCTCCTCGTCGCCCTGGAGCCTCCCTGCGTCCGGGGACTGCTGTGGGACCTCTCCTCCAAGGGGCGGAGATCCTGTCCGGGAACGTGTGTCCCGGCAGGCGTGGGGGTGGCAAGTTCCACAGCCCCGCCCCGAGGCCACACAGGATTGCAGGGCTGTTTCTCATGCGACACCAGTCTCCGCACAGGGTTGGCGTGGCAGGCCCCTCCTCCTGTGGGGCATCTCTGCTCCGTCCCAATCAGTTTCTGGGATTGAGTCCTCTTTCTCTAAATAAGTAAATTAGCTCTAATACCCTTATTTGCTATCAACCTTATAAACCTAATGCAAACCAGATGGGCCTGGCTTCCCGAGCCCCCCACGCTGCACGGCCCAGCCTCCTTGGGTCCGCCTTGGCAGACTGGCTTGCTCGGCCCCTGCACCCCTCCTCACCCCTGCATACACAGCCCCCTGTGAAGGGAGAGCGTGTTTGGACTGCTGCCCAAGCACGAGGCTTCCCGGGGAGAAGCTCGGGGTCCACCAGGGATCCCTCGTTCTCCGCGGCAGCCCGCACCACACCCCTGCTTCCCCGTCGCATAATTTCTTCTTTTGCAACCAGAAAGCATCAATGGTCTTTACTCCTCATCGTCAAAAGTGGCGTTTTCATTTCAGAAACTCCAAAAAAGACAGGTATGAAAAGAACAAAAGGTAAAATGGCCTATCACCTGTGCACAGAGATGGTGAACCACAAGTTTCTCTGGAACCAGAGTTTCATCTGGAGCAGAGGTCAACACACTTTGACCGTGAAAGGACAGTCGGCGGATGTTGGGGGGGGGGGGGGGTGGGTCACATGGCCTCTGCCGAACTCGGCTGCCAGAGCGTGAACATGGCCAGAGACAGTACGTCAAGGAACGGATGAACGGATGGGATGTGTACCGATAAAACTTGACCAACAAAACAAACCAGAAAACAGGTGCTGGGCCCCGAGGAGCCCACGAGCCGTAATTTGCCGACTCCCGGCCAGGAACAGTGCTGTGCAACACAAAGGAAGTCTGGGCCACGAGTGTAATGTAACATTTTCCACCAGTCACATTCGAAAATGTAAGAAAGCAGCAGGTGCCATTTGCACCCAGACTGTATTGTATTTAACCCAAAAGTCTCATTCTAACGTGAAACAATATTAAAAATCGCCGATGAGAAATCTTACACGTTTTTTTTGGTACCGACTCTTCAAAGTGCAGACTTTATTTGTACACCGACAGCACATCTCAGCTTGGATGAGTCTCGTCCCAGATGCTAGGGAACCATGTGTGGCTAGTCGGCCACCGTACCTTACCGCACTTCCCGCTGGTTGTTTTTACAAAGTGGCATCTTCCGCCCCCGCCACTCGGCCGTGATCGGTTACTTCACCTCTCCATGCCTAGTTCCTCATTTATCGCGTGAAGATCGCGTTATCTCCTAGTGTGGCTGTAAGAAGTCGGTGAGCAAATGCTCACAAGTCCTGCCTGGGGTCTGGAAAACAGCAGACACCCAGCGGGTGCAAAGTCTTTGGTGGACCGTCAGCATGAGGCACAGCCACAGAAAAGGATGATTCTTGTCTGCTTTGTCAACATCCCCACCACAAAAAGGCAGGGACTTTTGGAAGTCGACCATCCAGCCCAGCCCCCAAAATGGGGAGGGGGCGCCTGGGTGACTCAGTCGATTAGACGTCCGACTTCGGCTCAGGTCACGATCTCACGGTGCGTGGGTTCCAGCCCCGCGTCGGGCTCTGTGCTGACAGCTGAGAGCCTGGAAACTGCTTCAGATTCTTTGTCGTCTTCTCTCTCTGCCCTTCCCCTGCTCACACTCTGTCTCTTTCTTCACCAAAGACAAATAAACATTGAAAAAAATGTTTAAAAAAAAGAAAAAAACCATAGGTATCTTTAAAAAAAAAAAAAAAGGTCGCTCAAGCAGAAAGGCCTGGAAGCCGTTAGTAATAACCAGCACGTGAAGCATTTAAAAGTGTCTCTTTTAGTTCATCAAAAATTCAGTGAGTTTGAAAATCAGTGAATGTGATTTACCACGTTAATAGATTAAATAAGAAAAACCGTGATAATCTTAGTAGATGCGGAAAGACATTTGACAAAAATACATCCTTTATTCACGACCAAAAAGAAACTGTCGGAAAACCAGGAATGCAAGGACACTTCCTGACCCTGGTAAAAGGGTCTTCAGACCCTACAGCTAACATCAGACTTGCCGGTGAGAGCCTGAGTTCTAGTCCTCCAGGAGCTGGAACACGACAAGAATGTCCTCTGTCAATTCCCTCATTCATATCACACTGGAGGTCCCAGCCAATGCAATCGGGTAAGAAAAAGAAATAAAGGGCATGCAGATTGAAAAAGGAGAGATAAAACTGTCCTGTATTTGCAGGTGATATGATTATCTATTTAGAAAAATCCCAGAGAATCTTTTAAGTTCCAGAATAAGTAAATAAGCTTAGCAAGATCACGAGACAAAAGGTCAAGATGTACAAAGAACTAACACACACCTCACACTTAACCCAAAAAGTAACTCCAAATGGATCATTAACACTCCACCCTAGGAGTTATAGGGATGAAACCCTGAATCTATTTTTGTTGTTGTTGTTTATTTTTGAGAGAGAGAGAGAGAGAGAGAGCATGAGCAGGGGAGGGGTAGAGAGGGAGGGAGACAGAGAATCTGAAGCAGGCTCCAGGCTCCGAGCTGTCAGCACAGAGCCCGATGTGGGGCTCAAACCCACAAGCTGTGAGATCATGACCTGAGCCGAAGTCAGACACTTAACTGACTGAGTCATCCAGGCGCCCCAGGACACTGTTAAAAGAATGGAAATATAAGGGTGCCTGGGTGGCTCAGTGGGTTAAGTATCCAACTCTTGACTTTGGTTCAGGTCATGATCTCCCAGTTCCTCAGACTGAGCCCTATGTCCAGTTCTGCACGGGCAGTGTGGAGCCTGCTTGGGATTCTCTCACTTCCTCTCTCTGTGCCCCTCCGCCACTCTCTCTCTTTCTCTAAATAAATAAATAAAAACCTTTTTTTTTAAAAGAATGAAAATACAAACAACAGATCTGGAAAGAATATTTCCAGAGCAGATATCTGATAAAAAAAAAAAAAGAAAAGAACTTGTATCTGGAATATATAAAGAACTCTTACAACTCAGCAAGAAGAAAACAAACAGACGGATTAAAAATGAGCAACCGGTCTGAACAGACACTTCACCAAGAAGATATATGGATGATAAATACCCTATGAAAAAATACTCAACATCAGTGGTCATTAGGGAGATGCAAATGAAAACCACAATGAGATATCACTACGTGTCTATTAGTATGGCCAAAATCCAGAAACCTGGTGAGAATTCTCATTTCTCGCCGATGCCACAAAACGGTAGAGTCGCCCCTGAAGACAGTTGGACCGTTTCCTATAAAGTTAAACCCTCACTATATTGAGTCGAAAACTCGTGTTTACACAAAATCATTTATGTGAGTGTTTATAGCAGCTTTATTTGCCCAAAACCGGAAGCAACAAAGATGTCCGGTGACAGACGCGTAAAGCGTAGGGCGCCCATACGGCGGAATACCACTCAGCAATGGAAAGGAGTGTTCCCGCTTCGTGTGGCAGGATTCACTCACATGTGTTTTGCTCAGTTAAGGAAATCAGGTCCAAAAGGCTACCTATTACATATGCCATTTATATGACAGTCCGGAAAAGGAAAACTTATGGAAAACCGATAAGTGGTCGCAGGGACTTAGGGAAGGGACGTGACCCAGCGCGAAGGGGACACATGCAGGGGACTCTGGGGATGGTAGGGCTGTTCTGTGTGGCGCTGGGTGATGGGCAGATGAAAAAAAAATTAATGGAAAAAAGGGTGAAATCTGGACAAAGTCTGTAGTTTAGTTGATGATAATGTCCCAGCTGGAACCTTGTTGTGCTGGCCCACGTCCCATGGTTGTGAAAGGTGACAACATTTGGGGAAATGGAGTGAAAAGCGTATGGGAACTCTGGGAGTTATCTTTACAATGCTTGTATAAATCTAAAGTTAGTCCAGGATAAAAATGCTTCCTTGTGTTTTAAGCCGGTGAGTCTCTTGGGTCACCCCCTCTCACTGGCCGCCCTCCACGTTCGTCTTGTCCGTTCGGCGCTCTGCGCGTTTGCACGGCTCGTATCTCCCTGTCCTCATCCAGACAGGCGACAAGGCCTGGTGGTTTGGGGCACAGAAGGAGAAACAAGGCCCCATTCTTTCCATTTACAGAGGAAGAGCCGGGTGCCCAGAGACGGTGAGGGGCTTGCCCCACGCCACCCAGGACGCCCGTGCTGGCTGGCCCTCCCTCCACCTACGTGCTCGCTAACCGCCAACGTGCAAGTGCCGGGTCAGACTCAAGGCCGCGGTCATCCGTGTCTTCACGGGACACCTCCAGGCCCTCCCTCCTGCAGCACGCGGACAGTAGGCTCCCACTTCCACCCCCTCGCGCCGGGATGGGTCCCAGGACTACTTCCGCCACTATATTGTGAGCAAAAGTGCCATAATGGAACATCTCGTTACAGGTATGACGCCCCAGGCTCCCACCTCCCTCGGGCACGGGGGCTGGCGTCCGGGTGGTGGCTGCTCTGTCCGCCTGGGGCGCCCCGGGGCCACAGCGGGGGGGCCCTGTCCTGCCTTGGGCGCATGGAGAAGGGGAGGGGGCCGTCGGCCTGCTTTGCAGTGAGTCACTGTGACCCGCTGTGACTGAGGGTCACTTGTCACAAAGAGTAGGGGGTTCGTGGGCGCGCAGTCAGAAAACCAAGGAGGGACACAGGGCACGTCACATCAGCTTGGAAAATTGGGGGTTGCTGTCTCAACGCGCGGTCTTTTCTCATCACCTGGGCGGCGGGCCCAGCCCTTCCTGGGGAGGTCGGGGCAGGGAGAGGAATGCCAGCAGGCGGCCGTGTGACCCCGTCAGGACAGAGTGGTGCCTCGGCCGGGGAGCGATGGTGGTGAACACGGTGGGTGACTGCATGCGGACACAATGCAACGGTTCCCGATGGCCACCGACATTGACAGAGGGCAGTGGACGCAGCGGCAGGTCCAAAACACAACCAGACGGGTCCGGCCAGGCTTTCAGAGACTCTGGAGCCCGAGACTCCACCTGTCCCGACCTCCCTGGGACCTGGTGCCCCTTCCTACAGCCGGGAGATGCGAAACAGCCCGGGCCTGCGTTCTCTCCGCGGAGCCCTGTCATCTGTTCGGTTGCTCTTAAATTCACAAAATGACTTGTAACTCTTGCTCCTGCCCCATCCCGACCCTTGTCCCGCCCCAGATACCCCAGTGCGGAGGCTGTGGGTCCCACACAGGTGTCCAAGGTTTGTCTCCCTGCCTCCCGGCTTCTCAGATGCCGGCGGCTCCAGGAAGGGCCCGGGACTCTCCAGCAGGTCGAGGAGAATAGTGTGCAGCTTGCCCAAACACTGACTGCAAAGCGGGTTTTTCCACAAAGGCTTTTACGGGATATGAAGATGTTGGGGGGGGGGGGGGGGGGCTGCCTCACGGAGCTCCCTGGCGGTGCTCTAAGGGGCCATTACCAAGTCCTGTTTTGCAGAAATAGGAAAAAAGACCTGGGGAAGGTGAGAGATGTGGTTTGTTCAAGGCCACAGGTGGGGAGGCCAGAGCTCCAGGGCCCAGCGGGAGCCCAGCCTTGAACAAACAGCAGCTTCCCCACGGGGGACAGCAGGTGCATCTGTGGCCCCCCATCCGAGGGCAGCCTGGGCCCCTGCATTTGCTCCAAGGTCCCAGAGTTTTCCCGTGTCCTGAAAATTCTGTCCCCAGAATCATCCCGGCTTCTTGTGTCCTGGTAAGACGGGCCACCCAAGGCCGTGGCCTCACTCCAAAGGCAGCACCATTCCTGGATCTCGAGCAACCCGGGGGGGGGGGTCCCATCCACCCCAACGTGCCTGGACCCCCAGTAGTTCCCCTCTCACAGGCTCAGGCAGGTGGTGCTGGGGGCAGAGGGATCGAGGAATCAGCACTCACTTCCCTCCGGGCAAGAAAGGCCCCCATCGGACCTACTCTAGGAGCATCACCATCACAGGGGGAGAGGGGGCAGGGTGTAGGGGTGAGGTGGTAGACCGAGGCGGGGTCCTCCAGACAGAGCCGCGTCGGGAGTGAGCAAACGGGTCTCCGCTTCCTCGACCGTGGAATGGGGCGAGCCCTTACCCTCGGAGGGTCTCTGGGAAGACACATGGGTCATAAATGCACAGCTCTTAGAGGGGCCCAGGGCCAGAGCTGGTCTGCACGTCATCAGGGCAGTAACTGCCTCTGCTTAGTCACCGCGACCGTAATCGCAGGATAACAGCACGCCCACGCGTGCGTGCCCCTGGCACCGGGCTAGGTACTTCCGGGAGCTCTCCACACTTCATCCTCGCCGCTGCCCCGAGGCAGGAATGAAAACCCGAGGCTTCGAGTGAGGAGACAGCCTGCAAGCGAGCACCGCCGGGCCTCACGCTGCCGGCCTCCCAGCGGGCCTCCCCGGCCCGGCCTCCACGTCGCCGCCGCCTCGTGACCGTCGCGCAAGTGGCTGCGTGAGGGGGAGGGATGCAGGAGGAACCCAGGCCTCCCCACCTCCAGCATCCGTCCACACCCTGCGGGAGCCGAGGAAGACATCTCGGCCAAGAGGTGGCCAGCGTGTGAGAAGCGCATCAGCGGCCCCCCGACCCAGGCCCCGTCACCTGCTGCCCGTGACCTCGGCAGAGCCCGGAGGGCCCCGGGTTCGGCTGCCTCCTCTCACACGGAGGGTGAGGGCCGTCCTGAGGAAAAGAGGGCTTGGCCCACGTCGTGGGCTCATGGCCCCCAGAGATATGAGTCCACGTCCTGACCCCCCAGAGCCCGTGGATGCGACCGTATCTGAAGAAAGGGTGTTTGCAGACGCGATGAAGTTAAAGGTCCTGAGATGACGTCATCCCAAAACATTGGGATGGACCCCAAATCCAGTGACAGAGGGAGAGTGAGGACACGGACAGAGGGCAGTTCACATGAGGAGGGAGGCACAGGTGGAGGACGCGGCCAGAGCCCAGGGGGTGTCGGGGGCCCCCCAGGAGCTGGAAGGGGCAGGAAGGACCCTCTCCTGGGGTTCCACAGGGCGCGCGGCCCCGTGACACCTCGGCTTCAGAGCCCTGCCCTCCTGAAGTGTGACAGACTGGGTCTCCGTGTTGTTCGCCCCCGGCTTCGTTAGGGCACCTGCAGGATGCGTGGGCGGCTCGGAAAAGGGCAGGTGGCCTTCAGTGGACAAGCGTGTGTGGAGTAGCTGCCACGGGGCCCCTGGTCTGGCACCGGGGACACAGCGGCGGACGTCGTCCCCCTCATGCTTATTCATCAAGTCCCTCGCGGCCCGCCCGTGTCTAACAGAGAACAGACCTTAACCCCACGCCAGGGCACAGGGGGAGGGACACCAGAGTCCTGATCGTCTCCGTTCCCCTCCCCTCTGGATCCACCCCGGGGCCTCTGCTCCGCAGCCTCCTCCAACCCGCGATCTGGGGACGTGCCTTCGGCGGCCAACACAAAGGCCCTGGAAAGTTCGAGGCCTGTTTCCACAGGGCCGCGTGCTCAGAGGATGCCTGAAGTCTCGGGGGCGGGGAGTTCCCAGCCTGGGCCTTCGGGGTCTGTGGAGAAGCCCGGGGCTTCCAGCTTCGTTGGTAGGATTCCAGGCTGCCCCTGCGGACTGGACACCAGGCGACAGAGGCCTTCGAGAGACGGAGACCTGGAGATCCTCGTGAGGGAGGAGAAAACCAGGGGGGAGGCCATCACCCCTCCCCCTGAAGCCCTGCGGGCACTCGCCCGCCGCCAGACGAAACCCGGTCAGGCTGCCCGGGGTCGGCAGCACCGCCTCCCGGGCCTCACACAAGTGCCCGCCTGTGCGACATGATCTCGACAGCTGCATTAAATCGCAGCGCCTGCAAGGTGGACCCCAGATCTGCCGGAATTAAGGGCATCCTGATTCCGAACAGAGTCTGCTAGTTCGCTCCCAGATGAAAATCGAGTCACCGTCAGGGATGGGAGCCCTGTGATCACAGGGGGGTGGTGTCCACGGAGGCTGGGCCAGCAGCAGCCGAGGCCGCCCACGGGCCACCCGCCACGAAGCCCGGTGATGACTTAATCCATCCCACATGGAGCCCTGGTGGGCGCTGACCTTTGCCCATTAACCCCGCGACCCCGCTGCCCTGGCTTGGGACTACTGTCTGTCCTCGATAACCTCCCCGCCATAACTCAGGCCTCGCCCTGGCTGCAGAGATGGGCTGATAACGTGCCGCGTTCTGGGGTCAAGTTAGCGGGGCTCCGCCGACAGCCTCGCTGCCTGGGAAAAACAAAGCCCTTGGAACGAGGCCACCGGGCTCCGGAACGCCTTCACACTGGACACCTGGAGGGAACCGCAGAGCAGCTCGGGGACCGAGACCCCCATCTGGCAGACGGAGGGGCCAAAGCCGCCCCAGCGAGGCTTCTCCTGGGCCTTGCAGCCCGGCCGAGGAGAAACAGCCTTGCTGTCTGCCCTGTTCCCATCTTGCAGAGACCAGTTATGGGCACGGACTCAGGCGCCTCGGGAGAGCCCAGGGGTCCTCCGGGAGGTGACCTGTGAGTATGGACTTGGCTTCCTGCTGGGGAGCAGGCCTGGGTCCAAACCCCACCCACTCTGAACCTGACCAACCTTGCGCACTGCACAGATGTCCCCTGAGCCTCTCCCTTCCTGACATGACCCCACGTGTGGCAAAATCAGATCTGGAGAGAAAGCCAGTCCACCGGGCGTGACTCAAAGCCCCAAAGTATCTGTGGACACTGAGGGAGCGTCTTCTGGGGGGTCCTCTGGGAGCCCCGGTGTCCTCGCCAGGACCCCAGGCAGGTCTCCAGGGCTGGTGCCGACACAGACAAGGCATCACCCTAGGACTCGGTGGGCGGCCAGGGGCTCTCGCCACCGCCGGGGCCGTCGAGAGCGGAGTCTTGTCTGATTCTCAGACACAGGAAGTGCTTCAAACACACCTGGAGATGTGCAGGCGGGGACTTCGGGAACAGGCTTGGGACGGGGCAGTGGGCAGAGGCTGGCGAGGTTGGAGGAACTCGGTGGGAAAAGCCGGGCGGGCCAGGAGCTGAGCGATTTGGAAGCGGGAGGAAGTGAGCAGTGTGCCGGGCACAGAGAACAGCTGACCTTGAGTGTTGACCACGGTGTCTCTGGAGCCCGCAGCCACCCTGCATGAGTGCCCTCGGGGCCTGCAAACTCGCGGGTGCCGAGCTGTGGCAGGTGCAAAATACCGCACACAGCACAGGCTCCCCCTTGGACGCTCGACCTGCGGGAGGCTGACCCGGCAGGTTGTGTTGGGCACGTTCTGGTTCCAAGATAGAGGCAAAGAGGCAGCTTTTTTGGACCCCACTGCCCCAGGGTGCGTTCAATAGTTCAGAGACTCACCGCTCAGAGCGGGGTCCCCAGACCCCACCCTGGGGGTGCTGAGAGGCCGCGCTCCCGGATGGGAGGCACTGGGAGGTGGGAGGCGCCCCCGTCCCACGTATCCTGCAGAGGGGATGCCAGCGCCGGCAGCCGGCCCCGGGGCTGCGCGTGGGGTGTGCTCGGAGCCCTGGCTCCCTGGACTGCGCCGTGGAGTCGACGACCACTTTCACGGGGTCAGAGTGAAGAAGGGTGTTTGTAGAGGGCGTAGCATGCACTGCAGGAGACCCTCCACTTGTTATCATTATTCATCGGCTTGGCTGTGGGGCATCACCTCCTTGAGGCACGTGGAGGTCACCCACAGGAGAGCTGGGAGGTCTGGCCCCCGGCTGCCCCCTCCAACTGGGAGACGAAGTCCGTCAGAGACCCTCCAGGCCGGGACGCGTCCGATGTGGCCCCTGTGAGAGCAGGTGTCCCCGGCCAGAGGCCAGCTCCCCTGGCTACAGACAGCCCAGAGAGCCCTCGGGGATGGGGCGATCCCACGGGGGCTAGGAGACGCCAGGGGCCCCCCTGTGCAGGAGCCGTGGGGCTGCCCTCCCCCAGTCCTGCTGCCCCCTCGTCCTGCCTTCAGGGGCCAGCACCAGGCACCAGGAGTTGTTCAAGACACGTGCTCGCCGAGTGAGCCCGAGGAGGGACGCTGGGCCCCTTGCCCACCCCACCCCACCCCCGACACCCTCTGACCTGGGACACTGGCCCTGGGGAACTGTACCTGACACACCTAGCCTTTCGTTCTCCGGGATTCTTCAACCGGGAAGCGAGCTGTGTGCTCACCGTTGCCCACTCGGCAATATCTGAGACTCACCGAGCAGGGCAGACACGGGAGTCGGACAACGATGACGGCGACCCTGTCCCACGGAGGGACCAACCCTCCCACAGCGATGCGCTTACCAAACAGGGTCGCTTTGTTGCGTTGAACCGCACGGCGCGTCCCGGGCCTCGGAAGAGTGGGAACCGTGCCCAGAGGACGTGCGACTCACCTGTCCCGCCCCCGCAGAGATGCGCGCCATCGCCGTGCTGGACAGGAGCCTCCCCAGGAGCCGGAGCTGACCGGGCGGGTGCGGGGGGAGGGGCCCGGGACAGGAGCGGGGGGCCCCAGGGGGGGGACAGCTGCAGCCCGTCTGACTAATGGACGGGCCGCCGCTCCGACAGGCCTCGCAGACACCCGGCCAGATAAACGCACCGTCTGTCCGGGCCATTTTTCCTGTGCTATCTCCTGTCGAGGCCCCGCTGACACCCTGTCAGCCCGCCAAGTGACGGATGGCCCCGGGGAGCCGGCCCACCCCACCTCGTCGTCGTGCAGACCTGCGGGGCTCCCCAGAGCCCACCTGCTGCTACCCTGAAGGCGTGCTGCTCTTTGGGGTGCACAGGGGGCACCCCAGACTCCAGAGCGTCACACACGTCGGCCCACGCCGTGCATGCACCCACGCGGACGCACGTGCTGCCTCGAGGCGGGGGGCTCGGCAAGCCCGGCTCTCGGCAGTTTTTCTGCGATCACACGGCTGGACCCTGAGCTTCTTGCCGACCCCCTGCACGCATTCATAGGGGTCCCGCTCAATCCCGAGGGGGCCGAGCCACCAAAGGCACGATGCTGGACGAGGAGGCGAGCTGGCCACCACGGCCTGGGCAGGGCTGTCTCAGACCCCGCCCCCGGGGAGAGCTGGCCAGGGCTTCCCGTGCCCCGAACCCCCAAAGTCGGTCAGAAGCAGCACTCCACCTTCAGGCCGTGAACTTCCTGGGAAGCGAGACAGAACGAGCCTCACGTGCTCCCGTTATGAAATGGACGTGCGAGAGTCACGTGGCCACGGCGAGTAAACAGCGGACCATCCGCTCGTCCCCAGCCGTCTCCGGGGAAATGACAAACGCCGGATAGAACCGGTGGGACCCCGGAGGCCGGATGCCCACCATCGCGGACTGTTTATGTTTGAGGCCGTCCTGGAAGAAAAATGTGAGAACGCCTTTCCAGAACATGGCAGGCAAGCGAGGCCTGCCCGGGTGCCAGGGAAGCCGCACAATAGGGCAAGCGCGTAGAGGAAGGGTAGGGCCGGGCACGGCTGCCACAGAGACGGAGCGCGGATTCAGCCCTTCCCTCCGCTTTCTGCCCAGATGCTGCAAAAAAGGGACCTGGGGTCTGCTCCCCCGCCTGGCCCTCGGGGCCTGGCCCTGTCCCTCGGCCCGCCAAGTCCTGTGAGCCAAATCCGTCTGCTTTGGTGGCCTGTGCAAACACTGAGTTTGGGGTGACGGACGCTCCAGACAGACGGACGCACAGGAGCTCCGTGTGAGTTATCGGTGAAGCCCGGTAAAAGCAGGCCTTTTATTTTATTCCAGCTCAAACGCTGTGGTCCGTTCAGGAGCAAGGCGGGTGTCTCCTCGCAAAGGACGGGGCCCTCTGAGCACCAGGGAATCAGGAGGCGGATCGTGTGACTTCCCAGGAAGCTTAGCTCCAAGGGAATCTGGCTCTTGGGCAATGTCACCGTTCCTGGCCTCACATCTTAATAAGAACCAACTTTCTGGAGGTATTAACCCAGGAACAAACATCGACCACGTTCACGAAAACCCCAGCGTGTGCCAAGTGTTGTCCGTCAAAACTCACTGACCCCCGAGGGAAGAGCCGGCTGCCTCCATGACCTCGTGTCCCCGGGGGGGCTCCGCCTTTTCACCAGCGGCGTGCCCGCGGGCCAGGGGCTGGCGCCCGTCTGCCCGGGTTTCCTCGCCTGTAAGGTGGACGTGGTCACGGGGCCGCCATCGCTCAGGGGCCGTCCTGAAAACGACACGGGGGGGGGGGGGGAATGCACACAAAACTCGGGCTCAGGAGTCCCCACCGGGCAGGAGGTGGGTCGAGCTGTGTCTCAGAGGGACCCCAAGACACGGGAGTCGCTTCTCTCGGCCACAGAGGCCAACTCTGCTCCCCTAAGGGCACGGTGGGCCAGGGTCCCCTTGCCAGGGCGTTGTCCTCATCCCCCGGCCCAGAGCAGCCCCCCAGCCACCATGCACCCCCCGCCCCAGAAGGGCTGCAGGCTCCGGGCCCACCCAGAGCCACATCCTCGGACCCGCTGGCCCGCGCTCCGTCACACGGCCACACCCGGCTGCAAGGAGGCGGGGCAAACAGCATTTATTTGGGGTGGCCCCTGCCCTTGCTTAGGATTGGGGTGTGACGACAGGGGTGAAGGGCAGGCAGGTGTGGGGACGTACGAGCCGTCCCAGCCACACCCCGCCAGGCAAGCACCGTTCTCTCCATTTCACAGATGGCACCACTGAGCCGCCTCCGAAGCCTTGGGCGGACGGGGACATTGTCTTCTCCCACCAGCGCACGGGATCTCACCCGACAGGCAGTGCGGTGGGGGGTGGGGGCCGGGTGGGCGTCCCGTGGGGCCTCCGGGGGAGAGACCACCCTGCCAGGCCCGCACGGGGCCTCCTCAGGAATGTGCACAGGAGGCCCTTCCCACAAGGCCATTTTTCTCACCGCCTCGGGGGATTAAGATAGCAGACGGGGAGCCTCTCCCCTCCTCCACACGCCCGCCTGGCTGGTGATGCCCAGTCGGGGGGGAGGGCCGGGCGGGGGCCGGCTCTGCGCTCTGCTGAGCCCACGCCAGCAGGGCTCCGGGGTGCCGCCTGGGGCCAGGCACGGCGTGGCATCATCAGTCTACCACCACCGGCAGCCACGGAGGCCGGCTGTGCGCCTCTCCCCAGCCAGGACTCGAGGGCGCAGAGGCACGGTCACCTTGCCCAGGTGACTCGGTGACTCGGGAGGGCACGGCCACACCAGCCAGGTCCCGCGGGGGTGTAACCGTAGCTCAGCACGACCTCCGGACAGGTGCTTCGCCCCTGCGTCTGTGACGGCGAATCTGGAGCTCCCCTCGGACGGGTGCAAAGAGAACGATGTGGCCACGCGGGGCGCTGGCCGTGTGCCGCCTGCCCTCCCCGGCGGGGCTTCCCCGGCACAGTCTCCCCATCCGTCGCCCGGGGGGGACAGTGGCTGCTCCCCTGCTCCTCTCCGTCGGGAGAGGGTGACAGCAGCTGGCATCGCCGTCCTCATTGGTACTTGTCTTTGCGTTTGAAATGAGACCAAAAGTTGAAATAACCAAACGCAAGAGAAAAGAGGCAGAGGGGAGGGTGCAGATTAGAGGGAGCTGGGACGGGCCGGAGACGCCTGGAAAGGAAGCCCAGCCGCCGAGCGGACCCGGCGCCTTTGGTGCACCTGCTCGCTGCAGAGGCGAACACAGGCACCAGGGCAGCAAGAAGGGCGATCAACGCTTCCACAACGTCTTCCATTTCCAAGCCTGGCTCTCGCCCTCGGAGAAGCCGGGCTGGACACGGGAAGCCGGATCAGGGAAGCCTCGAGTTCAGCGATGTCCAGCACCGGAGGCCCCCCCCACCCCCCGCCACGGGGACGAGGGCTCCGGAAATCGTGCCAGGACCACCAGACAACGCACACAGGATGGACACCGGGCCCCCTGGAGGCGGCCCCGAGACAAGGCTCCGGGAACGAGCAGTGTGTTTGGGGGTGACCACAGCACCAGCAGTGGGGGGCAGGCGAGACCCCGGGGGGAAGCCCGCCCCACCGGGTGCTCCAGAGAAGGAGACCACATGGGCCAGCGGGCCAGGCCCCCGCGCGCTCCGGGAGCAGGGCAGCGCCCACCCGACCGGCGACCCAGGGCAGGGAGGGGGCAGAGGCTGCCGGCGGGTGGGGCCCACGCGGGCGGCTGCACCTGCCGACATTCCTTCCCCTTAACCGCACTTCCCTGCGTTTTATGTCATGTCCTCATTAACGAGAAAAGTAACGGAATGTGATGAAAGACAGAATGGCCCCGAACCCTCCCCAGCGGAGTCAGCTCTGCGGTGTCACGGTCCCTCCACCACCGGACACCGACGCGGCTCCCTTCCAGCCGGGTCCTTGCCTCTGGCCGCGCGCACGCCCCCTCGGACGCCTGCGGCCCATCGGGCGACACGTCGTCAGATGTTTGAACGAGGACGGGTGTCCATCAGCCTGAGGCCATCGCTGCCGGGCTGTGGACACGCGTCCTGACCAGGCCCCCCGGAGACAGAAATCCCTTAGCTCCTGGCGGGCAGGACTGGAGGGACCCCGGCGGGAGACTGCCTTCATTTTGGCACGCTCAAACTAACACTACAAGGTCGTCCGTGCAGAGGAGGTGTCCCTGGTACAGCGGGCGTCTGGGCTCCGTGGGGACCCGGGCCCTCCTCCCACCCCTGCTAACCTGGGGATGCTGTAGGGATGCTCCGGGGCTGCAAGCTGGGACCCCCCCCCCGATGCCCAGCCGTCCACTGGCACGTGCCCTCCCTGCCTTCGACCCCACGTCGCAGGCACAGTCCCAGGGCAACGTGCCAGCCGACGCAGCGGGTCCTCCCCTCTCTCTCCCTCTTTCGCGTTTTTTCCCTCGCCACGTATCGAGTGTCTAACCTTCTCCCACCCAGACCCGCTCTCAAAAATAACACCTTCCCCGTCATCCACACCCCATGTGAGTCAGATGGCTCGGAGGGTGACTGCTCTGCGGGCAAAGGGGCACACCGGGGCCTTGGAAACAGCCAGAGCACCCGGGGCAGCCGAGCGCATGCCCACCCTGGGTCCCTGCGGTCGAACGCGTACGTGTGGGCACGAAGCCCCACGTGCAAGAATGCTCGCTGCAGCTGAGAACCGGTAACCCCCGGATGCTCACCGCCCGCACCGTGCGATGGACGGGCCCCTGGGTTGTTCCATGACACGGGACACTTCAGAGCAGCAAGACCGAGGCGCCCAGCCACCCCAGAGGATCCCAGGCAGCTCCACGGCAGGGTCTGGGGCGCCCCCTGTGCGTGTGCCTCCAGCGCAAAACTGGGGTCCTCCCCTGAGCAGAGTACGTTGAGAGCCACCTCCTGGAACTCTGTGTCTTGGGGACAGTGGCTAGACCTGAAACCCTGCAGGGACCAGCCGTGCTGTGTGACCTTGGGCAAGTGACTTAAACTCTCTGTGCCTTCCTTTCCGCCTCTGAAAAGTGGAGCTAGTGATACCTGTTGCTACCATACGTGAGATAACACAAAATCTTGTGGAGCTATGGTGGCTGTGGCAGGGATGCGATGCCTTGCTCTGTTTGGGACACTTGGAACATTGCCTGCTGCCGAGCCAGATGGCCCACGTGACCAGTATCCTTAGGCAGTGCACGGGGTGGTACACAGATTACAGGCTTTGGAGGCCGGGGCATCTGTTGGCTCAGCTGTCTCCTGTGTGTCCTTAAGAGAATCGCTTAACCTCTCTGACCCCAGTTCCCCATCCATAGAATGGGTTGTTCTTGGGACACAGAGAAGATAATGCAGCGTTTAAAATGCACAGCATGGATCCTTGGGTGGTAACAGAAAGTGATTTTAGGTGGTCAGTGGGCAACCCTTTTGTTTTAACCGTAAATACATTTATGTTAATGCTCGTTAGAAACAACTTCAGAATTAACCATCGAATCCATCACTTTCCGGGACTTATTACTGAGGCTGGGTTTCCTTTTGCACTTATAAATGTCTTCTACAGCAACTACGTAAAGGAGAATATTTGTAACTAGCACCAGGGGAACAGAGACAGGGCGCTTGGGTGCCCCGCCCGCGGCCCCTCTGCGACCTGAGTACCCCCACCCCGGCCCCGCCCCACTGTGGCCGCGTGTCCCTGCTTCTCAGCCTGGGCCAGGGGACCGCGCCAGCCCTGCGGAGGGCGGCCTGGGGGCTCCAGGAGCCGCCCCGCAGCACAGACGGGCGTCCTGAGCACGTCGGCTGGCGCGGTCTGGTCGGTTCCTCATCGAGTCCTGCGTGGGGCTTGTGCCTCGCACAGTTATCAATAAGCTCTGTTAACGAACCCTTTGGCCCCTCTCCCTGCCTGTCTCCCTTCCCCTCGGCCCTGCCCGGGCCCTGCGTGGGCAAGAAGCGGCCACAAGCTTCCAGAAGTCCCAACCTCAACGTGTCCTCCAGGCTGCGCTCCTTCTGGATGCCGTAGGGGGGACCCGTTCCCTCCTCTCTTTCTGGTTCTGGAGGCGCCTGCACCCCGTGCTTCGAGGCCTCTCTCTCCACCTTCGGAGCTGGCAGTGACAGCCTCAGCCCTCTCCCTCTTCCTTCCTTCAGGGATCCTTGCAGTGACGCTGTGCCTGCTCAGATCACCCAAGACACTCTCCCTGTTTTAAACTCTGGAACCTAATCCCACCTGCAAAGTCCCCTTTGCCATGTAAGGTCACATACTTGCAGGTTCCAGGGATTCCAGCGGAGGCATCCTCGGGGGCCAGTATTCCGCTGACCACAGATTTCCTGGGCCACCCTCCCCACCCCCTTGAGGCTACCTGTACCGCATCCTTGCCTCAGGCTCTGCTTCTGGGGACCCAAACCCACCCCCGAGGACACACACCGCCCCGCAGCTCTCGCTGCACCCTCAACCTGTGCTACGAGGAGCCCATGTGGGGCATCCGTATGGAATCTGACCTCATGCCGCTGTGATCCCCACTCGGATCCCAACACACCCCCGTCAGCCAGTGCTCCTGGTGGCTCTGGAGTTTCCCCTCCGGAGTCTCAAGTTTTGTCTCAAGGTCGGTCCTGATGGCCTGTTCACCTAAAGGAAAAACCCCGAATGAGCTTTCCCCAAACCTCCCAGAGCCCCTTTGCCTCCCGTAGCTGGGATCCCCAGGCCACCGGCGCATGTGAGACGGAGGGACAGGACACCCTGCTCAGGGGAGGTGACGGCGGGTCTCTCTTGTGAGAGGGAAGATTTCTCCCTGCGTTCCTGGACTCGGGAGTGGAATCTGGCTCTTCCCCTCCCTCGGTAGGGGATCCTGGGCCAGCTGCCTTATTTGCCTAAGCCTCCACTTTCCCATCTGAGAAATGGGATGACATTTACCCTCCTGAAAGGGTGATATTCAAAGCGCCAAACAGCTCACGCAGAACAGGCATCAGGGGCTCGGGGCAGGGCCAGTCGTCAACCACAACACAGCGGAGCGGCTCTAAGAGCTGAGCCCTGGGCTCGCCCACCCCCAGGGCCGGAATCAAGGGTCTGACGAGAGAATGCCGTGTTTAAGCAGCGGCAGCCGTGACGAACGGTTATCCCTCCACCAGACGTCACCGATGCTACCTTGTGGAGCGAAGGACGAGTTCCTTGGCTGGATGCAAACGGGGCCTTTTGAAAAGCACATTCAAATAATTGCACAGAGAGCAAGCGCCAGTGAGTCGGTTCCTGGGACGACACCACAGAGGCCAAGGCCGTGCTCGAGGACGAGGCAGAATCGGGGTTGGCCACAGCCCCGCCAGGTCCGGGCTTTATCTCGAAAATCAGAACGCGTGTCACTCGAGGCAGGCACCTAGTTGCTCCACCAGAACATCAGATCTCGGCGTCGCTTGCCCGAGAGGCCCGGGAACTCTGGCACAGGGCCGTGCCACTCTGCTCCGGGAAGGCTGCTGGCCAGTGCCGCCCCTTGGGCACACGTGGGGACAGCGTGACCAGGAGCCAACAGCCACAGACTCTGCCTGAGCCCAGCTGTCCCGTCACCTGCCCAGGGACCCACGCTCTGAAAAGGCCCAGCCTGGCTTGGAAACCAAGGGTGGCCGCTCCTGCGCTGAGTCGCTCGGGAAAGAGCACCGGTGTGGCCACACTGCCCAGGGTGGATTCGCGTTTCCCGTGTGTTCCACACGTGGGCATCTGTCCGGGGCCTGCGGGAAGGTGGGACGGAGTATGGAGACAGGGCCAGCCCTTCCCCCGCCGCGGGGCCCCCAGCAGAGAAACCGGGCAGGGGGAGATGATGGAGGGGCACCCCGGAGGCAGTCTCCCGGAGAGGCCCTTGCCCCCAGGCGGCCCCGGGGTGGGGGCGAGACTCAGAGCCGTCCTGCAGGTCCGCCCGCAAGCACAAACCCACACGCGGTCAGACAAGAGCCGGCCCCGTGCCACCGAGCCCCTTACATATGTGGTCTCATCCGTCGTCCCAGAAGCCCTGCCAAGTGGGTGCTATGCAGCAATCCCATTTAATAGATGAGGAAGCCGAGGCCCGGAGAGGTTGGGTAACTTGCCCAGGAATACACAGCCAGTGAGTGGTGGAGCCTGGGCTCGCGGTCGGTGTGTGAGATGCTAAACTCCTCTCGACCCACGGAGGGGCTAGAGGTGTAGACGTGCAATGTGTCGTCTTAACATGCATCCCCTGGAGTCCAGTCGGTGCCACTAACCTAAGGGAAGGGGAACGTGGTCATCTGAAGGAGAGGTCGTTGGCTTGAAAGCAAGGATTGCTCCAGAAGGAGCTCCCTGACCACCGAGCCCCCAGCTGACACCCCGTGACTTGGGCTCCTGGTCTGAGCGGACACAGGCAGAGACCCACCCCAGGGACCCCTCCTGTCAGTGCTCAAAACTCCCACCTGCCAGGGCCAGCGTCCCCACGCCCGGGGGCTTCACGTCCTGGGTTAAAGAGCGTCCCCTCAGAGTGCATGTCCGACCAGAACCTGTGAACGTGACCTTATTCGGAAATAGGGGTTTTGCCGGTGGAACTAGTTAAGTGAGGTTGTACTGGGTCAGCACCGGCCATGAGCCCGACCGCCGTGGTCCTCAGAGGAGGGCGGTGTGAACACGGAGACACGGACGCACTCTGCAGGCTGGGCCTCCAACTCTGGCTCAGGTCACGATCTCACGGTTCACGGGTTCGAGCCCCGCATCGGGCTCCGTGCTGACAGCTCGGAGCCTGGAGCTGCTTTGGATTCTGGGTCTCCCTCCCTCTGTGCCCCTCCCCTGCTTGTGCTCTCTCTGTCAAAAATAAATAAAACGTTAAAAAATTTTAAAAATATATGAGAGAATAAATTTCCGCTGTTCTTAAGGCCCCGCTTTGTGACATCGGTCACAGACATCCAGAAGCAGCTGCTCCAGCGGAGCACAGGGCAAGCTGCAGGGGCTGGGAATGCTCTCAGCCGGGGGCAGATGGGAGTCCCTTGGATGGGACATCAGTGGGGACCGTGTGTCACACCCTCTCCTGTAGGACCCCAGCAGGACCAGGTGCCAGGAGCCCACGGGGGGCCACCTCGATGCCTCTCCGGGTTGCCTCGTCTCACCTCCCCACTGCCCTGCTGATGTCGTCCCAAACATGCAACGTGCACACACCCTCGCCCCAGGGTCTCCCCCTGGTGGGGAGTAAAATGAAAACACCACCTCTCGCCATCTGGACACACCTCCAAGGACAGGCACTGCGAAACTGCAACCAAGCTTTCTTAAATACTCACTGAGTGTCTCCCAGGAGCCTTGCGTGGGATATTGCAGACAACACAGGCCCAGATTCCGGGGTTGTGGGCAGACCGAGATGCCTCTCACTGATGCACTAACTGCGGCCGGGGGGCGGGGGGCTCACCACTGAACGTTGCCTTGTCCATCTTTGCCTAAGATGAGGGTTTTAGCATTGCCAACCATGATTCCTAAGTGGACTGACCCAGGGCACAAAGCCTCATAATAACTCAACTCACAGGAGACAGATGTATATACCATAACCCGTATTTAGAGAAGGCGTTGCCTTTCTGGAGACTGGAGTTGCCCGGGCTCCCAGACACCGTGCTGCCAGCCCGCTGACATAGAGACCCAAAGGCTTCTGGGAGAACCAGGGCCGGTCCCGACACTCACAAGGTCTTGATGATCCTGCTGCCTGTGCCCTGAATGTGTCCTTTTCTGCGCCCCCCCCCCCCCCCCACACACAGAGCAGGGACCTTCTCTGTGTGGTTCGCAGCCGTGTTTCCGGGGTGGGCACAGACTTGGAGGCTGTGCTAACTATTCAGGAGGTCAGGCTCCCTCCAGTTTGTGCCCTTGCTGTCCCCGTGTCTGACCCTGTGGCACCCAGCCAGGGGATGGAGAGGCACAGCACCCGCGGCACACGACCCGCGCCCCGGATACCTCGGTAAGAAACAGCAGCCTCCTTCCCCGCTGTGGCTCCTGCGGGCGAGAGCCAGGCACGTGACCCCCCCCCCCACCCCGGATGCAAAATCATCTGGGAAACGGGGTCCCCGGCCCGGCAGCCACACCCGAAAGACCGTTCTACATGCTGGGAAGAGGAGCATGCTTCGGAAAACAGCCAGCGTGCTCGGCATTTGATGGATCCATTGATCGACGCGTTAACGAGCGAACAGACCGCTGGAAAGAGATCTCGTGACTGCTGGCGAAGCGTTGAGCTGGCCCAGGGACCCTCGGGGCCGAACACGTGAGCTTACAGACGTGCCGTCCGCCCCACACGTCACCACCAGGTGTGTCCCCCACTCACGGGGCCTTCGCGGGGTCCCGGAGGCCCACTCGCCGGCCTTCCCCACCCCGAGAACCAGGCCCAGGGGCAGGGGATGTGCCCAGGGTCACGGGGCAAGCCTGTCGGTGAGGAGCGGGGCCCCCGGCCACCTGACCCCCCAGGCCAGGGCCTGGGCCGCTGCACGGCCGCTAGACCCTCATTGTTCAGCTAATTACCGCAAGTCCAGGCCTGCGGAGCCTCTGTGTGGGGACGCTGTGTAAACATTTCCTCTTTGGCAGAGCAGGAAATGAAGGGATGACAAGGTCAAGTGACTTTCCTCGGCTCCCGCTGTCCTGCCCGTCATCCCAGGCCCCGCCCAGGCCTGCTGGCCGCCTTCCCAAGGCTCCTGAGCTGGGCTGGGGGGAGAGGGCGGGGGCGGGTGGCCCCACATCGCCCCCCAGCATCCTGCCGCCTCCCTGCTGGACGCTTTGGGGAAAGTCGCTCGACCTCTCTGGGCGTCCATTTCCTCCCTGCCAAGTCCCTTCCCCGTGGGCTTGTATTAAAGGACACAACGTGAGCAAAGCGTTTGGCACAGACCCTGACAGGGAGTGGGTTCTCACCATTGTTTTCCTATTTTTAAGATCTACTTAAAAGATTATTCACAGAATTGTACACTTTACGATGGTTAATTGTACGTTATGTGATCTTCACCCTGATGAAGATTATGTGTGAGACTCTTTTCTCCTCTGTCCCCTATCATCACACACACACACACACTCACACGCTCTCATCTCTTATCACACTGAGATCTCACAGCACGCCTGCAAATGTGCCCCGCGTCCCCAGCCTGCAGATGGGTAGACTGAGGCACGGAGAAACGAGCCACTGGAAGTCACACACTGGATTAGTGGCAGGGCCAAGCTGCACTCAAAGTCAGGCACATACACTGACTGCAGGTCTGATCTGCCGGGTCTGCCCCCAGGTCCCACACGGGTCACGGGCGCTGATGCGGTACCTCTCCTAAGCTGCTCTCCCCGCGCCCCCCGCCCCCCCCCCCGCCACTGACTTTTCTGCTCAAAGGAACTCCACGATGAGTTAATCCGACACCCCATTTAACAGAAGAGTAAACAGACCAGAGAGGTTAAGTGACTTGCCCAAGGTCACACAGCTAATTAGTACCAGACCAGACACACAGCCAAGGCTTCCTGCCTCCCCCGCCTGGGCGGCTCCTGGAGTCTTCTGCAGACATCTTCGGGGGGGGGGGGGGGGGCTCAGCTCCAGCGACAGGGCTCTGTGACCGTGCCGCCAGCCAGCGGGCCAGTAGAGAGGGGCTGTCGCAGGTTCGTAGGACTTTTAAAACTCTTTAGGTGCCAGGCTCCGTGCCTGAGCCAGTCAAAATCTGACCCGTGCCCCAGGTCTCTCCCTAAGTGTTCTCAAAAGAGAAATGTTGCTTTGAAACTTAGAAGGAAGCAATTTCCCAATTGCCCGTGCATCACATCCACTTATTTTTTCCCCCTTGTGTGGACTGTGGGATTTTTAAAAAAGATATTTCCCATTACAAAAAAATAAGTTCAAAGAGAAGAAAAAAAAAAAAAAAAAGCAGCGAGCCCCTGTGAGCGCCGCGGGACGCCAAGCTGCCGGGAATGGGTTGCCCTCTGCTGGACAAACGGGGTATAGCCGTCTTCCGGACCTGGGCTCCTGAAGGGCGTAAGGAAGTATCTGCGCCCCCTTCTCACTCTCCAAAATCATCGCGGACCCAACGCAATGGCTGTGGTGCTGCCCCCAAGCGGGTTTGCAAGATTCCCCATAACTAGGAGTCAGATATGCGCTTGGAGGACGACCCGTCCGGGGGCGCGTGGGTAGCTCAGTGGGTTGAGCGGCCGCCTTCAGCTCCGGCCGCGATCTCGTGGTTTGTGAGTTCGAGCCCCGCGTCGGGCTCTGTGCCGACAGATGCGAGCCTGGAGCCTGCTTCCGGTTCCGTGTCGCCCCGCTCTCTGCCCCTCCCCCCACTCATGCGCTGTCTCTCTCAAAAATCAAAAACGTTATAGGATCACCTGTCTGGTCCCTTGGTTGGTTCGCCAGCCACGCTCTGTGTTGAGCGCCGTGCTGGGACAGGACAGGTGTGCCCACTCCTGCTGGGGCCACAGACAATGAGCAGTTGAACAAATTACCCCCACGAAGCAGAGCAACACAGGCCAGGTGTCAGTCCACGCTGGGAAAAGGCATCAGGGCGGGGTGGGGGAGGCGGGGAACCCGGGGGACCCAGCCTGTCCCGTGGCATGGTGACAGTGGGGTCAGCTGCACCCACTCAGGGGAACTAATGGCGGGGGCCAGGGTTCCCACCTGGTCACCCGCGGAGGGAGGCAGCCCTTGTGGAGAGCTCTAGTGGGGAGCACACAGCCTTCTGGAAGTTTCTGAGCACTCGAGGGCAGAGGCAGGCTTCTCTGGGCTCCCCTGCCCGTCCCCCGTCCCCAGTCCGGCCCAGCTGGGCCTGTTGTGCTGAGCAAAGGCCTCCGTGTCCAAGGCCACTGCTGCCCCCACTTAGTTTCCTCTCAGGAAGGGGCCCTGCCTCCCTGTGGCTTAGGTCATGATGACAAATGGAGGGCAGCTGACCCCTAGCCCCGGGGTCAGAGGGCACCTGCATGTACCCACGCCAGGCATCAGAGGAGGGGCTCGGCCCGAGACGGGAGGCCTGTACTTGCTCAGCACATTGGTCCCTCTAAGGGGCAGGCAGCCTTGAAGCAGAGGACGTCGTGTGGCCAAGGCCGGCCGCATCGGCATCACCAGGGAATCTGAGAGAAATGCAGGGTCCCGGGCCCACCCGCAGAACCAGGCTCAGCCCACTGGGGCCCCGAGGTGCAGGGCCAGCGAGAGGGGCCCCGAAGCCCGAGCCAGAAAAGAACCACTGTGCGCACTGCCCACTGCTGCTGGCGTGGCCCTGCCCTCCCCTTCCCCTCCCTGCACCCTGGCCTCCTGGGCTGGCTGAGCTCCCTAAGTGCCCCCGCCCCCCCCCCCCCCCACCGGCGACAGTGCTCGCACCCGTCAGCACTCTCCAGCAGCCCCCCAGAGAGGAAAGCGCTTCTCAAGCACTGACATGTGAATGAGCCGGGGAGGAAGAGGGGGCCTCTAGCCCTGGGACACCCTGGCTCCACCGCCCAGGGTCTGGGGCAGCCCCCGGGGACAGCAGGGCTGTGGGGGCGACGTGTGGCCGTGGCCCTTGGGCCAGAGGAAGGACAGTTTGAAAGTGTGCGCTGGTCGGGGGGCCCGGGGACGAGGCCTGGGCCCCTGTGGTGGGAGAGGGGCAGGTGGGCCAGCTGGGACTCTGTCATCGGAAGGCCGGTGGCCAGCTCGCTGCTCAGGCGGGAACTGGCCCACACCTGCCCAGCACTCAGCTCACGCACGCACTTGCCTGGGCGCTCCTCCACTCTGACCCAAGTGGTTAAGTTTGCGTTAGGAAATTTTCTTTTTTTTTTCAACATTTTTTTAATTTATTTTTGGGACAGAGAGAGACAGAGCATGAACGGGGGAGGGGCAGAGAGAGAGATGGAGACACAGAATCGGAAACAGGCTCCAGGCTCCGAGCCATCAGCCCAGAGCCCGACGCGGGGCTCGAACTCACGGACCGCGAGATCGTGACCTGGCTGAAGTCGGACGCTTAACCGACTGCGCCACCCAGGCGCCCCATCGTTACGAAATTTTCAAACATAGTAGAAGCGACTGCGTCCCATATGTCTGCGACTTAGACTCAGCGATTAGCTTTTCGCCAATTTTTCTGCGCAGCCGATAGTCATACACGTTGTGGAACCCACTGGCGTCGTGCGGACATGCACGTACTTCCGTCCTAAACATCACAGCGGCATCTCTGAAAACGGAAAGACATTCGTCCCTGCGATCACGATGCTGTTGGCTCACCTAGCACAAGTAATTCCCTAATCGTCTGCCACCTGGTCTGTGTTCGGATCTCCCCAGAGGACCCCAAAATGGACCAGGATCCAACGGAGGCCTGTGCGTTGCACTGGGGCGTTTTTACGCCAGGCCAGGGTCCCCGGCTCCCCTGATTTCCCCGTGCGCTGCACCGTTGAGGAGACCAGGCTACGGCGTGCAGAGTGGCCCCGACCTCAGCGCTGGGATGGGCCCGGACCGCAGGCGAGGGAACTGAGGCCTGGCAAGAGGGACCCCAGCGACGCCCCAAAACGGCATCTGTCGACACAAGCTGGTGGAACGGGATCTGCCTAGGACAGAGTCACGGCCCAGTCGGGACAAAGTGCCCAAGGCCATCTGCCAGAGCTGTCAGGACCCCCTCGGCCGCAGGTGGATTCGTGTGGACACGGAAGATGATGTGGTTCCACCAACGGGCGCCAAGGATCGAAGGACAGACTTGCCCACGGCCGCCAGCAGATGGGTGCTAAGCATGCCCGGCTCCTGGCGGCTCCGTGGGGCGCACGTCTAGCCCTCGGAGCCCCAACACCCCAGCTGCGGCGATGAGCCTACAAACAGGGTGACGCCCCACCGGGCGAATGGTTTCCGCGTGTCCTTCCTCCAGCGTCTTCGCTTCTGCCTCGATGGCCGGGCACCTGGGACTCTCTGAGAATGGTCCCAGAGCCCCGGCTTACCGTGGGGGAGTCTGGAAGCCGGCTCTGCGGTGTGGCTCGCCCCCACCCCGAGTCCCCCCCCCCCCCCCGGTGCCACACGGGCCTAACAATAAACCGGTTCCCACAGGGTTCTCAGGGCGACTGGTTGGGATAATCCACAGAAAGCACTTAGCCCACAGCCGGCGCGGCATAGGGCTGTCTGAAACCCTTACTGTCGTCCCTTTACCATGAGACGCTTCACGTCCCTACTGGGCTGCGTGTTACAACTAAATGGACTGAGTCGCCGGAGGCCACTGAGAAAGGTCTGATTCATTTCCAGGGTCCAGGTATTTGAAATCACACACCGCGGCTACTCTCTGCGTATCATCTCAGTTAAACCCGCAGACAAATCCTGCCGGGCGTGATGTTGCCAGATGGGGAAGCAGGTGCAGCACCTGGGGAGAGGCGAGCTGCCCCCCACCCCGGCTCGCAGCTGGCAGGGCGGCGGGACAACGGGCCTGCCCGCGGTCCCCATCCCCCCCTCCCTCCCCCAAGAGCCCTGGATGCGGTCGGGAGACTCCCGGGTGCCAGTGTTTGCGTCTTCTCTGGAAAGAGGTCTTGAGCACGGAAATCTGGATCCGTCGTCCCACCTCCCGTGTCTTCTGCTGTTCATCAGCCTTGGAAAGCAGCTAAAATACTGCTTCCGCCTCGCGGGTTCCCATGCAAATCGCTCCCAGAGCTGGGGAAAGTGCGGTGCCTTCAGCAGGTCACAACCTTCGCCTCTTCCTCTCCTTTCCGATGCAGGAACTGAGTGTAGTTCCTTTCTCCCCACGCCGGCCGCCGGAGGAAGCCGCTTCTGGCCACCGAAGCCTGTGCCGGCAGAGGCCTGGGTGGGTGGGCTGCCGGCTTCCTGCCTGCCCTTTGCCCCCTGTCATCCCCGGCCCAACCCCCACCGACCCATGGGCCGCCTTCAGTCCCACGTTCCCACTGCTCCTGCCAGGCAGCCCACCTGGATTTCACCCACTCGCCGGGCGAGGGTGGCCAGGGCTGGCGGAGCGGCCTCCAGTGACGCAGCCAGCTGTCCCCCCACAGGACAGCCGCCAACCACATTGGGGACCCCGGAGCCCGCAGGTCGTGGGTCGGACGCTGTCTACACGGCTGCCCTACTGCACCACGGAACAGAACGGAGGGAACAGACCACCCACGATGATGTCAGCGAGCATCCCGCCCTTGAGAGGGACCTACTGGGCCAGTGTGCAGGCCCTGGTCCAGCTGCAGGCCGCATCCCATGCCAAGAAGCTGCCGTCCGGCTTGAATGCTCCTAGGAGCGGGGAGCTCGCTCCTTTCCAAGGAGAGGAATTTATCTCACGTAAGGAGATGATACTGGCCTCGCTGCCCCCTCCTCCATCAGACCTTTGAACCATCCCCCAAAGCAAGCCAGCTGCGGCCCTGAGACCCCTGAACTGCCCTTCCTCCCAAGACTTCACCGTGTCCCTTCACCCTTTCTCTGGCATTCTCTCTGAACCGGCTGGTGTCTGCTCAGGGAGCGTGCCAAGCCGCAGGGCCTCCCACCTGCTGGCCTCCCTGAGCGCCAGAGCGAGAGAGATGCTCCCAGCGGCTCAACTCTGTCTCCCTGCAGGTGCCGGGACCCTCCCCAGCACACGTCCACCCACACGCCTCCCGGAAGAGCAGAGGCCCCGGGTTTTCGTGCGCTCTCGGTCTCCGGTAGAACTGAGTGGGGAAAGAAAACCCACAGGAGGACCCAAGGGGCGGGGGGAGGGAGGGGGCAGCCAACCGGCAGAAGGGGCCCTAAGGCTCAGCTCGCACACCAATGAGGGGAGTCCCGACCCCCGTGCTGGGCCGGCCGGGGCTGCTGGGGCATCAGTCGTCAATACCCCTCACAACGTCCGCGTGTTCAACCGAGCCAGGCCGCTGCTCGGAACGCAACCAGGGAAGACGCTTGGCTCAGCGTGCTTACGACGGTGAAAATGGGCAAGAGCACCCACACGCGCCCCCGGCGGGGCCGGTGATGCGGACGCGGGTGTGGCCCTGGGATGCTGCCCTTCAGCAGCCACTGAGAGTGTGGTACGAAAGTGCTCGGGAGGATGTGGACATAGGCCCTCAAGACGCTGTTAAATGGAAAAAGGAAGGGCGCCTGGGTGGCTCAGTCGGTTGAGTGTCCGACTTCGGCTCAGGTCACGATCTCCCGGTTCGTGAGTTCGAGCCCCACGTCGGGCTGTGCGCTGACAGCCCAGGGCCTGGATGGAGCCTGTTTCGGATTCTGGGTCTCCCTCTCTCTCTGCTTCTCCCTGGCCCTCACTGTCTTGCTCTCAAAAATAAATAATCATTAAAGATTTTTTTAAAAAAAGATTCTCTGTCTCTCTCTCTCTCTCTCTCTGCCCCTCACTGGCTCACTCGCGTGCTCGCTCTCTCTCAAAATAAATACATAAACTTTAAAAAAACAGAAAAAGGAATATAGACGTAACAGGACTCTGATTTTGTAAGACTCCGCATATATACCCATACATGCAAAGAAAATATCTATAAAATCGTTTCGGCTGCGCTCCACGATCTCTACACGTCATTTCTGAAGTGTAGGATTACAGGTGATGTGTGTTTAATACTTCCGTTCATCTGTGCATTCCAACTATTTTGTGAGATGCTAACTCTTGCTACATTGACGTCTTTGAGGCATGATCTGCGTCCAAAACCGGACCACTCTTTTCAAGTCTACATTTCATCATGTTCTCACGAGTTTGTACCGCCCACGTAACCCCCACCGCAAACGAGACACAGAGCTTCCCGTCATCCCCGAAACGTTCCCGTGAGCCCCTCTTCCGACAACCCCTGCCCCCTCCCCCAATCCCGGCCCCAAGCAACCATTAATCTGCTTCTCGCTACTAACTTAGGTCCACCTTTTCTAGAGTTTTGTAAAAGGGGAATCACGCTGTGTATGGTCTCCCGCGTCTATGTGCTTCCACTCGGCATAATGTTTTTGAGATTCGCCCACATTCCACGAACCAGCAGTGGTTTCTTCCCTTCTCGTAGCTGAGTAGGATTCCACGGTGTGGCTATGCCTCGGTGTGTTTACCGACTCGCCCTTGATGGGCATCAGGGTTGTTTCCAGTTTTGGGCTGCAATTACGAAGTAGCCGTGAGCATTCATGTTCACATCCATCCGTGGGCGTATGCTTTCCTTTCTCCTGGGGAGACGGGCTCATACAGTAAATGTATGTTTGGTTCTAGAACAATCTACAAGACTGTTGTCCACAGTGATTGTATAATGGTACGTTCTCACCAGCAACAGAAATTCCAGTCGCCCTACTCCTCGTCAACACTTGGTATTGTCTGGTCTTTAATTTAGCCACTCGAATGGGTGTGTAGCTCCCTGTGGCTCTAACTTGCGTTCCCCTGAGGACTCATGTGGTCAAGCATCTTCAGTGTGCTTGATGACCATTCGTGCATCTTTTTGTCTGAAGTATCTTCTAACTTTTTCCCCATCTTTTCGTAGGATTGAATGATTGTCCAGCGTAACACATTTTTGTTTTGTTTTGCCTTTAATATACTGGATAACGGTCCTTCGTCCGACGCACGCGTCATGAATATTTTCTTCCTACCAGTGACCACGGTGGCCTTTCCCATTTTCCTATGGTGTCTTTTGAAGAGCCTGAGTTTTAAATTTTGCTTAACATTAACACATCAATGTTTTTCTTGTACAGTTTACATTCTTTGGGTTTTTATCTACGAAACCTTTGACTACCCAAGGTTACGGAGATCTTCTCGTATGCTTTCCCCTTGGAATTTCGTCGTTTTGGCTGCCATGTTTAGGTGCGTAATGCATTTCGGTTTAATTTTGTGAATGGTGTGAGTTAACGTTCAACGTGCATTTTTGTCCGTCACCCACGATGTCCAAACTTGGAGCCGCTGGCCACAGGTACCAGCTGCGCGCTTCAAACGTGGCTAGTCCGAATCAAGACGCGCTATCCGTTAAGAATACACAACACATCTCAGACACTTGGAGCCGAGAAACAAAGTAAAATGCCTCACTGGGGATTTTGCTGATTGTACGTTGAAATGACAACATTGTGGGTATGCTGGCTTAAACAGACTACATTATTAAAATTAACTCTACCCATTTCCTTTCACCTTTTTAGGATGGCGGCCGGGAACTTCAAATCACGTGTGCGGCTCGCATCGTGCTTCTGCTGAACAGCGCTGGGCCCAGTGGACACCCATTCCAGGAAACGACTCCCCTTCCCCTGAATCACTTGACCACGCACGTGCGGTTCAGTTCATGGCTCTCTGCCCCGTTCCACTGGTCCCCACGTCTGCCCGTGAGTCACAGCCAGGCCGTCCCAATTGCCACGGCTTTATCAGAAGGCTTGAGATCGGGTCACGTAAGCCCTCCCACTTTATCCTTGTTTTCCCAATGTGTGTTTGCTCTCTTCAGTTCTTTCCATCTCCGTGGTGGTTCTCACGTCGGCTGGCCAGGGTTGTTTTTGTGTTTGTTTTTTTAAGGCTGTTGAGATTTTATTAAGATGACGTGAAATCCGTAGATCAGTTTGGGGAAGGCTGACATCTTAAAAACGGTGAGTCTTCTGGGCCGTAACGTGGGGTAGCACGCCGTTTCCTTAGGTCTTTGTTGCTGTTCATCAGCAAACCGCCCATCAGCATTACGGTTTCACTTGCCCCGAAATAGGTGATGGTTTTGATACAATTTTACACGGTGCTTTTAGGTTTTTATTTTCCAGCTATCGATTATAGAAAACGTGACCCAATTTTGTCGTAAAGCGATCTAGTATTTGCTGTCTTGCTACATTCACTCACTGCTTCCAGGAGTTTTTTGGCGACCTCCTTAGAAACTTCTACGTTTACAGTCGTAACCACATGTTCTTCCTTCTTTCCGGCGGCTCCCTCCTCGTGATGCCTCCCCGCACCGGCCGTGCCCTCGGGGGGCAGACTGCGGTGTGCAAGGGGTGGCGGGCACCCCTGTCTCGGCCCCTGTCAGGGACACAGTCAGCCTGTGCTGTTGGTTGGTTTTTATTGTTGTCGCTAATGTTTATTTCATTCTGAGAGAGAGCGAGCGCGCTTGCGCGAGCAGGGGAGGGGCAGAGGGAGAGGGAGACGCAGAATCCGAGGCAGGCTCCGGGCTCCGAGCCGTCAGCACAGAGCCCGACGCAGGGCCTGAACCCACGGACCGCGAGATCGTGACCTGAGCCCGAGTCGGACGCCTCAAGGACGGAGCCCCCAGGCGCCCCAGCCTCTGCTGTGAAGTGAACCACAAGCTGCAGGCATCCATTGATCCGTGAGCCTTTCTCCGGTTCAGAAAGTTTTCCTCCTTCCCAAAGCGAGAGTTTTCATCGTGAGCTGTTGTCAAATTCTTGAAACGTGTTTTCCGGCCGTACCAAGATGGCCTTCTGGTGTTTTCCGCTTCACTCCGTTAACGAGGGTATTCTCGTGTGCCGGACCAGCCCCGCTCGCCTGGGGTAACCACTGGACCCTAGCGCCCCGTGTGCTGGGCTCTCCGCGTGACGGAGGGAGGCTGGGCTCCGCCCTGACCCACTCACCTTAGAGCCCGGCCGCCCCAGGCACCAGCAAAGGGCAGGGCTCCCAAGCTCTGTTCTCTCCAGGTTCTCGGCAGGGAACGTCCCCAGCACAGCTAGAGGCTCCTGGATGCTGCGAGCCACATCCAACAACAGCATCCACGTGTCCTCGGCAGCCCTGCAGGGAAAGGTGCCCACGTAAGGCCGTGACCGTGGCGGTCTGTCAGCACGGCTTGACCGCAGGAGCTTCAGACCCCGCCTGTCATCAGGTTCGCTTAATCCCCAGAAAACGGTCTAATCCATAGCGTCCCCCGCAGGATCGAGGACAGAAAGTGTGATTTATTGCTGCTGAAGTGCGTCCTTTCATATTTCCAAACTGCCTTAGGGAGCAATTTCTCACAATGTCAGCAGCTGGCTGCGGAGAAGAGGGAAGGGGCAGAGCCAGGGGCGGGAGAGGGGCCGCACATGCTCCCTCGTCCCTGGGAACCCGGGACCCCACACCCGGGACGCTGCTGACCACCTCGGGCGGGGAAGATGCCTGGCCCCGCGTCCTCGGGAGGGGGCTCCTAGGGCCCTGGCCCCGCGTCCTCGGGAGGGGGCTCCTAGGGCCCTAGCGTGACCGGCTTCCTGGGCCTGCAGGAGGAGCCCGGGTCCTCCCCACTTCCTGCCCGCCTGCGCCCAGCTGCCTGATTTTATTAGAGCCAGTTGTCTGTGAGTTTCCTAGAAACAAAAGGGGCTGATCTCATCCGCCTCGCCCAGAGAGATGAAATGCTAGCACAAAGGCCTTCGCCTCGGGCCCAGGGCGTCTCCAGGACCACCTCCCTGAGTCCTCACGACCCCCCGGGAGGCCACTTGTACCACGACGGCCCCTGCCCAGGAGGGGAAACTGAGGCACGGCTGGAGTGGGGCCAGCACTCCTCAGGCACTAGGGTGGGGCTACAGCAGGAAGCCCCAGGCCTGCCCCTCGTGACCTGGGTTCCCAGCAGCCACCATTGCCTTCCCGGCACAGCTGAGGACAGGGGCTGGCGAGGTCGGGGCCCCGAGCTGCCAGGGGCACGGGACTGAGGCTGCTCATCTGAGGACCCGCGCTCACAAGTGACCGTGGCCCCGTGACCTCCCGGGGGGGGGGGGGGCACCGACACCACCCCCAGAGCGGCACCGAGAAGCCACACCGGTGACCTGCTCCTGTCCCGGCCGTAAGCTCCGTGAGGGCTTGTCCCCAGAGGCCAGAGTCGTGCCCGGCACGCGTGGGACTCCGTGAACATGTCGAACGAATGAACGACAATACTTAGCGTTCCCTAAGCCCTTGCTCGGGTCGGGGATGGCGCTCAGGACTTGCCCGCGCGGATGCGCCTCATTTTTACCTACCGCACGCAGTCAGAACCCCAGCACAACAGCGACACTTCCGTACGGTCGCCCGCTATCCTGGCGGCCAGCGGTCTCGGCCAGGTCCAGCCGGGCGGGGGCTGGGCGCTCACTCACCTGTCTGGCCCCCGGGGCTGGTGAGACTAAGACCCGGGACTGGAGGGGCTCGTGGTCACCTCCTTCCCCGGGGTCTTTACCCGTGGTCTCGGTGAGACTTCCGGGTGGCCAGAATATCACATGTGTTTTAAATCTACTCCAGGTGCGTGCAGTCATCTATCTCCACTTCACAGATGAGACAACGAAGGCACAGAGAAGTTAAGCGGGCGGCCCAAGGTCACACAGCGAGTTAGTGGAGGAGCCAGGATTTGAGCCCTGAGTCTCTGCCCTTGACCACCTCCCTGTGTTACAATTCCAGGGGCTCCTGTTCCCCTGACACTCCTGCCTGGATCCCAGACCAAAATCCCACTTCTTCTTTTTTTTGTTGTTTATTTTTGAGAAAAAGAGAGAGAGACAGAGAGAGAGAGTGCAAGCAGGGGAGGGGGAGAGAGAGGGAGACACCGAATCCAAAGCAGGGTCCAGGCTCCGAGCTGTCAGCACAGAGCCCGACGCGGGGCTCGAACCCACGCACCGCGAGATCGTGACCTGAGCCGAAGTCGGACGCTCCACCGACGGAGCCCCCCAGGCGCCCCCAAAATCCTACTTCTAATGAGAGGGGTAAGTTGAATCTTCAGTTCCAACCAATCAATATTTTCGAAGCTCCCTGGAGCCCCCAGCCCCAGGTTAACCCATGGTGACGCTAACGAGGACACAGTCCCTGCCCTCGGGGAGCTCCGGGCCAGGCAGGGAGACAGGCCGTCCCCCCAAGGGCTGCCGGAGAGCTGTTGGTGAGACCACGGAAGAGCTGGCTGGCCTGGGCAGAGGGGACAGGAGCACGGACACCTGGGGATCTGACGGGACTTCACCAAGGACACGTGACATCTGAGGGACTTAGGGCGGGGCTCCTCGACCTGACCTCAGCATGGCTGACATTTGGGGCCACATGCTTCTTGCCACGGGGTCTGTCCTGTGCATCGTACAACTGCACCCCCTAGCTTTGACCAGGAGCACCCACACCGCCAACTGCTGACCACGAGAAACGTCTCCAGATGGTGCTGAATGTTCCCTGGGAGCAAAGTTACCCCTAGTGGGGAACCACTGGCATAGAGGAAGGAGCAGGGTGTTTTCCAGGTGGAAGAGACAACCTAAATCCAGGCAGGTTCAAGGTGGGGCTGAGAGGTGGGCTGTACGGCAAGGGAAGCCAGCTAGCCTGGGAGAGCCTTGGATATCTCGTCGGGAAATTGGGACTCTGTCCTGTAGGCAACAGGGCGCCGGGGAAGCAATGATTATTAAGCGAGGGAGTGAAACAAGAAGGCTTACTCCTTAGGAAGATCACTGTTAGTGGTGTAGAGGCAGGGAGCGTGGCTTAGAGGCTACTGCACTGATCCGAGCAAGAGAAGACAGGCACACACAAATAGGAATGTCACCGGGCGAGATTTGCAAAGCGCTGCGGGAATTTGGAGCAAGGAGATGCTGAAGACAGAGGTGACGGAGGCGAGTTCCAGCCGGTGGGCGCTCTGCGTTGAGCCCCTAAGGGGGTGGCCAGGAGGGTAGGGGCCTTCCTTATTCCTTGCTGCTGAAGAGGCATATGTCATCACTGAAGCAGGGCTGCAAGTGAGCCTGGCTGGAGGGGAGGGCACATCTTCCCGATGCCCGGTGGAAGGACCCGGATGGGCTCCTGGAGCCACATGCTGGGAAGGGTGTGCCCCCACGAGGTTCAGGCGGGTGTGCTGGGGGAGGGTGCACAAGGTGGGTTGTGCACGCACATGCCCATCAGGGACCCCAGGAGGAAGCTCCCCATCCCCCATGTTTTCACAGCTGTCCGAGCCCCCACGGGGCCGTCCTGCCCAGGGGCCACCCCCTCAGCCAGAACAAGTCCCGCAATTTTCCCAGAGTGGGAAATCCGAGAAGGAGAACCTTGATTTCAGGTGGCCGAACACGGGACTGTGGGTGAATCCCGGTGACGTGGCCACGGGGTCTGGAAGCGTCTCCTGCAGCCCCTTCCGCCATCACTCTGCATCTGTCTGTGTCTCGCCCCGGGAGGACCAGGGAGGTCCCGTGGCACGCAGCCACGGGCGTCATTGCTGCGTGACCCACATGCCTTGCTCTGTGCCTGGCACGGAAACGATGCTCAAAGAACACGCAGGAATCCAAGCTGCCGCTTGGCCCATGAGACAAGTTCTGGAACCAGTCCATAAACATACCTTTGAAAGACCAGCTCCTTCGGCTCAGCTATGCGAACAGTCAGCACCTTTTTATCCAAAGAGAGCACTCTGAGCCTCTTTATCTGACCCCCGGAGACTCAGCAGGGCCTGCGGGCTCTGAGCAAAGGGCCCACACAGACAGTGGGAGGGAAGCGAGAGCCGCCGGTGCAGCCTGCCGAGGCCGGGAGGAGCCCCGTCCCCCGGGTTCCGGCACGTTTCCAGCTGTGACGCCCCGCGTGCCGCCCCAGGACTGACCTGTGCACAAGCAAGTGTTGTGGGCTGAACCTTTGCTGCTGTTTTCTCCCGCGCGTCTGTCTGCTCCGACGGGCGATGTTTCCTGACGGCAAGGAGCGCGGAAGGGGACACCGGGGCGCCGTCCCTGCGGCCAGGCTCTCGGCTAAGTGTACGGGTCTCACTTCAGCCTCGTGGGCTGGCGTGAGCTCTCAGCGGGGCTCCCTCAGCCGGCCCCTTGGACGCGGTCGGTGCACCTGTTGCATGAGGGCGTTTGGGGCTCTCCTTATCCCTGTTTTGCAGACGAGGACGCCAAGGTGCAGAGAGGTTGCTATCTCATCCAAGGTCACACAGCCGATAAGCAGCAAGCTGGGAACGAATGCCTTTAACTAGGAAACCACACAGAGTCTCCCGGCATTTGGACCCCTTAGTACTTGCTGGGTGGGCGCAGTGAGCCCAGTGGCTGGTGTGCACGTCATTATCACCATCGTTCTTACCAGGGCTCAGGTGTGACGGGCAGGGCTGGCGAACGGGAGGGCAGCTCCCGGGACGCCCAGCCCGGTGCTCTCGGCCCCGTGCCCAGCCTCCGTGTGCCAGCGTGGTTGCCCTGCTGAGCGCCCTGGGAAGCCCCACCTCTGCCTCCTGGGGACCTGGGGCGTCCACCCTCAAGGGTTCCGGGGCTCTTCCTACCCAGGGCCTGGGCCAGCTGTCCGCCCTGATCCCCTGCCCGGAAAACTCAAAGGTCAAGGCAGTGCAGAGACCGAGAGCATGGGCCTGGGGACTCTGGTCAGGCACTCACGGCAGACAGGCTGCTGGACGGGCTTCCTCGTGTGCGCTTCCTGGTCAGGACCATGGGGACAAGGGCAGACCGACCTCTTAGGGCCGTCATTTCCTTTCCCCAAACCAGCGGTGTCCACGTTCAGCTCAAGGTGGGCAAGCTCCTGTGGACGAGAGCACAAATCCCCCCAGTGGCCAGGCCTGGGCACAGCAAAGGTTCCATCAGAGCCGGCACAAGCTGTTGTAGGACCTGCGGCTCGGGGGGAGTGGGGGGGTGGGGTGGGCAGCCTGCGGGGTGCCCGGGGCAGCGTCCTCCCGGGGTCACCGCCGGGGCGCACTGGACATAGCCATGCTCCATGAGGTCTTGGAGATTCATTTGCACGGTGGCCTCTGTAAATGCTCCAGTCTTCTCCATTGCTGGCGGTCTTTCAATGTCTGCACATCCCTCCGCTGGCTTCCCCATCCGCCCGGCTGGACACTGGGTCATCTCCAGTGTGGGGTCTCACCAGTAAAGGCGCCAGGGACATCCTTTTACCAGTCTTCTGGGGACCCGTGCACGCACTTCTCTTGGGCACGTGGCCCAGAGGGGAACTGCGGAATGAGTTTAGACCCCGCAGGCAGTGTTGGAGAGCTTTCGGGACATTCCAGATGGCGTAGTCCGCAATCCTCGATACTCTGCTGGGCCTGAGCTGGGTCCCGCTGTGACTGTAATTCACGTTTCTCTGGTGCATAATGACGCCTGGGAGCATCTCATGTGCTTCCTGAGCATTTCAGAGCTTCTTTACGGAAGTGGTAGCTCTGGGCTCTTGCCCCACGTTTATTTGTCTTTTTCTTATTGATTGGTGAGAGCTCTTTATATATTGTAGGTATGACTCCTTTATCAGATATGTGTGTTTGGAATATTTTCTCCCAGTCTGTGGCGTGTCTTTTTGCTTTCTTAAAGGGGTGTTTTGGTGACCAGGAGTGTTTGATTTTGCCGGAGTCCCTGGGACCGACTTTGTTATGGCAGTGCCGTGTGCGTCCCCTCTTGGAACTCTGCCCACTCCAAGGTCCTCAGCGCATCATCAATGAGCACATTCCGGTGCCCTGTTTCTTCCATTTCAGCCCTGCAGACTTCACACGGTCGGGGAGGTCTGCCCTGTCCCTGTCCCCAGCCCCTGGCACCACACCCAGTGCACCGTGGGGGGAACCATGGGCTGGGGGCATATGAGGTGCCCCCCCCCAAAAGCCCAGGCTGTCCCTCACTGCCTCCCCCCTCAGCACTCGGAGAAGGAAGATGCCCTGTGACAGAGTCCCGGGTTCAGAAGGCCAGAGCACAGAGTGGACTCCCAGCCAGCTGCCCTGCCCACTTCCCCAGGGAGCCCGCCGGGACCTGAGTCATCTCCCAGCCTGGCCCGGACACCAGGGCGTCCCGGGAGCTCAGATCTTCCCAAAAGGGAAGATCAAAGTCCCAGCCCCACTTCAGAGGCAGGAATTTGATTGCAGAGATAACTGGGCTGTGGGGTGAGCGAGCACAGAGATAACGGGAGGCGGATCATCGGGTCATTTGAAACCCTAACTCCTCATGCACGTGAGAGACTCCCCCAGACCCTCTCCTCCTGGGATCCTCGCGGGATTAGAAACCCTCGGTTCAGGAAACTCAGAGGGAAAAACCTCCCGTGGGACCCTGGAAGGACAGGGCAAGCAATCCAGAAATCTCCTGGCTCACAGGACGCACTGACCGAGGGGTTGAGAGCAGCTGTGGCCGCTGCCTGCCTGCACCGACTGCTCTCGTGGGCCTGCGCCCGTGTGTTCACCGAAAGGCATGTTCTAGAATGTTCACTTTGGTGCTGATGCTAACAGCCCCCAACTGGAAGCCACGGCGGGACCGAGAGGTAAATCGGGGCGTGTCCGGACGATGGATGAACGTGAGTGTGTATGGTCACAAGCCACACCTACGAGACTGTGTCTCCCGACGGGACCCTGACAAAGGAGCCGGACGGAGAAGAGTAAATACTCCACGACTCTGTTGTGCGCGTTTCAAACCCGGATGACCTCACGGTGCTGCCGGGAGTGAGGAGAGTGAGTGCCCCGGGCAGGGGGGCACAGGGGCCTGGGGGCTGTCCTGAGCATGTCTGCTGGCTCGGCTCACAGACTGTCATCTGCGCGTCCCCCGCCCCCGCCCCCTCGCCCACATGTGCTGTGTACCACAGTCCAGGGCTTCTCCTCAAAAGGGAGGGCATCGATGGGGCGCCTGGGCGGCTCGGTCGGTTAAGCGTCCGACTTCGGCTCAGGTCACGATCTCACAGTCCATGGGTTCGAGCCCCGTATCAGGCTCTGTGCTGACAGCTCGGAGCCTGGAGCCTGTTTCGGATTCTGTGTCTCCCTCTCTGTCTGACCCTCCCCCGTTCACGCTCTGTCTCTCTCTGTCTCAAAAATAAATAAATGTTAAAAAAAAATAAAAAAAAAAAGGGGGGGAGCATCGGGGAGCCTGGGTGGCTCAGTCAGTTGAGCAACTTCGGCTCAGGTCATGAGCTCACAGTTCGTGGGTTCGAGCCCCGCGTCAGGGTCTCTGCTATCAGCAGTGAGCCGGCTTCAGATCCTCTGTCGCCCTCTTTCTCTGCCCCTCCCCCTCTTGTGCGCACGCGTGCTCTCTCTCTCTCTCTCTCAAAATAAATAAACTTTAAAAAATAAACCAATTTTTAAAATAAATACAATTTTAAACAAATAAAAAGGGAGGGTGGAGAAAGCTGGGCTTGCCCCTGGCGGGTGGCCCGACGGCCCCGCACCGCCCTCGGCTTGCGAGCGGGACACCGGACAGAGGCCACCCCGCGTGCGCCAGGCTGACCCGTGGACACTTGGCTGGAGCCCAGGAAGCCCGGGGATCGCAGAAATGGATACCAGTGATATAAATGTGGCGGGATCAACAGGGTCCCGCGTTTCGTCCGAAGACAGAAACAGGGATGGAAGCACGGAACAGAGACTGGCCGTGTGAGGAACAGCCCGCCTCCCGCTCCGAGGACGGGCTATTTATTTGCACAAGAACCCACACGGCTCTCTTTTCATCCCCTCTGGAGCACATGTCATGTCGCCAGGAATTTCATGGCTATTAAAAGCTGCAAAGGAAAAATCCTCTTAGAACTGCCTGTTCGTAGCGACGGGCAGGCCGGTCCTCAGAGCAACGAGGTGGTGAAGCTGTGGGAGCCGTGACGGTCCCCAGAGGCCACTGCAGATGAACGCACACCCCGCCCCGCGGCCCAGCGGGGCCACTTCTGGGCCACCCCGACCAGAAGACGCACGCCAGAATGTTCGCGGCTGCCCTACCCAGTGCCCACCGACGGGAAGACGGAGAGGCGACTCAGGACGTATTCTCACCATGGAATATTCCACAGCAATGAACTCGAAATCCGACAGCCACAGACCCACAAACGTGATAACGATCAAGAGAAGCCGGGCACAGAGGCACGCACGCGATAGGACTCTGTGGCCATAAAGCCCGAATCAGAGAAAACCACTGCGGTGACGGGGTCAGCACGGCGGTCCTGGGAGGGGTCGTTGTGGGAACGGGACGGAGCAGGGACTCTGGGGGAAAGTGGGGGCAGGGCCACGTTCCGTGCCTTCTCCTGGGAGCTGGTATCGCGGGGGTGCCCACCTGGTACCCATCCCTGGGTGTCGCGCTTTTCCGTGTGTACATCCTACTCCGGTAAAAACTTAGTGCACGTTTAAAGCACGGTTTCTAAACGTGGCCTAGCTCTTGACCAAAGAGCTGGAAAATCACCCCAGGAGGAAGGACCTTCCCGAACGACCCCTGGGAAGGCGGGGGCTGACGAGCCCAGGCGCGGAGAGGACAGTGCTCGGGCACGAGGCCACCGTGTCTCCTCCTTCTCGCCAGCCCAGGGCCCCGCGCCCAGAGGTGGTCAGTGAGGGCGCCACAAAGAAGGAATGCTTCTGAGCAAAACTCCGTGTGGAAGCCGCCCTGCGGCCCCGAGACAGGGGACAGGCTTTGCCGCCAGCCGCAGAGGCCCACGGGTCTGGGGCCAGAAGCAACCGTCCCAGATGGTCTCCGCATAGTCCGGGACGGACCTGGACGTCCACACCTTCTCCTGATGATTCACCAAACGCTGGTGGGGTTGCAGCTGCAAGGGGTTTTGCAGATGTGAGTGAAGTCCCTCACCCGTTTGTTTTCAGTCACTCTAAGGGCGATTACTGTGGGTGGGCCTGGCTTAATCAGTAGCAAGGTCTTCATAAAAGGATGTAGGTCTTCCCCGAAGGAGACTCCAGACAGGCGCGGGGTCTGCCTTCCCTCCGGATCCTCCTTCCCGTCTGCCGCCTGAGGACCACAGCTGCGCCCAAGCCCACGGGACCCCGGCCTGCTCATCGCCGTCCTCCCCGGCCGCCTGGCCTGCCGTCAGTGGCCGTGCGCGGCCCCCACAGCCAACACCTGGTGATAAACCTGTCCCTCTTTCCATCCATGCATCCCTCCGTCCATCTGTATATCCCACAGCGGGATCTAGATATCTGGGCACATCGCCACTACACGTGTCTGTCCACCCGCGCGTCTATACCCTCTTCGGCTTCCCCGCCCGAGCCCGGACACCGACGCCTGTGTGTCCCCCCACCGACAGGTGCCAGCCCCAGGGTGATGGCTAAGCGCCCACCTGTTAGGCAGGCAGCCCTGGCCGGTTGTGTCACCTGTGACCTCCCAGGCTCCTCCCCTGCAAAATGGGACAATCGTAAAGCACCTTCCTCACCGTCACCGTGAGGATGAGAGACGTCAGCGCAGGTAGGGCGCCTGGGGAATGCCTGCAGGCGGTAAGGACCGTGCGCGGGTCAGCTCTCATTTCCTGCGCGGGCGGGGCTGAGAGCGCGTCCGTGTCTCCCTCCGTGCCAGAGTGGGGGCTGGGCTCTACCTGTGCTCCCTAAATCTAGGTCCCTCGAGGGGAACCCTCCCTGCTACGGTTTCTGCGTGCCACGCACACTTGTTTGCTTCCCTATGTTTCTTTTGCTCGACTTCTTGTAACTCAAAACCTCCTTTAGAAGGGAAACTGCCCACCTGCGGGAGCAAAGGGGATCCAGTCTCACCTTGGACACGGGGAAGGCCAGCATGGAAGGCGGCACGAAACTCCCCACCGGGCTACAACCCCCAAACCCGGGGGCTCTGAAAGACACACGATTTGGGTCTGGTTTTGGTTTTCTCTTGCTTTGTACATTCAGCGCGTGCTCACCGGGTGGTAAAACCTCGAGGTCGTTCGGTGTATTTATTCCAATCCCATGAAAATCGCGTCTCGCTGAAGAGACAGAAACAGAAAGAGAGCCGTGAGCGAATGGATGGGAGCCCGTGCACCTGGCACAGGCTGAGGGCTGGGGAAGCCTTACGGGGGTTCGGGCGTCCCTGGCCTGGGCGTGTCAGCCGCCTCTCCTGCGACGGGCGCTGGGGCTCGGCCGGGAGCCGCCAGCATGTGACAGGGTGGAGGCTCACAGGCAGCGGCCGTGTTCTCCACGCACTGCGTGTCGTAGGCATCAGGGTTCCTCGGTGCCAGAATACACTTCTCCAATTCAACAAGAAGACGTTTGTGTCTCCTTTCCGTGCAGCACGGGCTGCCGAGTCCAAAGACCCCCAACTCTGTCACCTGCTAAGCACGTACCCGGGCAAGTCACTGGGCCCCGCAGAGCGACCCTCCCACCCTGGACTCGCGCTCCACAACCGATATGCCCGCTGTTGTGATATGTGACAGCTCTCTTCGTGTCGCCGTCGGCCACAGCTACACCCCCATGGGGACGGCAGTGCTGGCGGGGGGGAGAGAGGCCCCCGGGAGCCCCCTACCAGGCTGGCTGCCACGGTGGCCCTTGGGGACCCTCCCTCTGGCCCTGCCCAGTCCCGTTCCTTCCCCGCCCCCCTCCGGACTCCCACGCACGTGCTGGGAAGAGTCCAGAAACCCCCAGCATCTTCCGTGCTCCCTTCTCGTGCCAAACGAGGGCCCGCGGGGAGAGAGGAGCCTCAAGGCCGAGGGAGGGTGGTCATCCTGGACTTCGGAGGCCAGCAGTCCCTCTGAGACTCCGTAAGGACAGTGCTCGGCAACACAGCTCTGGAGTTCTAGGTGGTTTCCATGGCTCGGGACTTATAACCTTATTTTCTTTTTTCCCATGTAAATGCCTCGGCCCCCAGCCAGCCTCTGACCAGCAGCTTGTAATTATCCGCGTGTGGAGAAGGGCTTGCAGTGTCATGGGGAGCAGGGGCCGGAAGCCCAGGAGCTTTCCTGCTCCCCGGGCCACGAGGAAGCTCTGCAGGGGAGGGCAGGCCAGTCTGGGGGGACCTGGATGTGTTCTCAGAGCCACACCCACTCGATTCCCTTGTGCCTGGAAGTGCAGTCCATGAGGGCAAGGGAGGACCCGTCCCTCCCCCAGGACCGTATCAGTCAGTGCACCAGGTGCCGTAACAAACAGGACCCGTCCCTCCCCCGGGACCGTATCAGTCAGCGCACCAGCTGCCGTAACAAACAGGACCCGTCCCTCCCCCGGGACCGTATCAGTCAGCGCACCAGCTGCCGTAACAAACAGGACCCATCCCTCCCCTGGGACCAGATCAGTCAGCGCACCAGCTACTATAACAAACAGGACCCGTCCCGCCCCCGGGACCAGATCAGTCAGTGCACCAGGTGCCGTAACAAACAGGACCCGTCCCTCCCCCGGGACCGTATCAGTCAGCGCACCAGCTGCTGTAACAAACAAGACCCGTCCCTCCCCCCGGGACCGTATTAACCAGCGCACCAGCTGCTGTAACAAACAGGACCCGTCCCTCCCCTGGGACCATGTTAGCGCACCAGCTGCCGTAACAAATAGGCTCTGAAATTTCCACAGCATCACACAACCGAAGTCCATTTTTCACTCTGGACGTAACCCAGGGTGGATCAGCATGGCATCACACACTCATTCGGGGACCCAGGCTCCTTCTACCCGTGGCTCCATGTCCCTGGGGGCATCCAATTTCCTCTCTGGGATGCTCCCAGTCCCGCCAGCAAATAAAGGAGAAGGTAGAGAAGGCACATTGTTCTTAACCATGGGGCCCGGAATGGCCCACATCATTTCTGCCTCGTTCCTGGGGCAGGAACAGGGCAGCCGGTCCCACCCAGATGTAGGGGCTGGGGTGAGCCGTCCTCCCACACCCAGGGAGGGGAGACCACACCTCTTGAGGCTGGCCTATGGCTGCTAGAAGACTCATGAAATACTGGCTGAGGTCGACTGCATGCAACCCCCAGCCAGCAGCAGTAGGACTTGCTTTGAGCACCCCGGGATGACAGTTCTGGGGACTCTGGAAGAGACTTAGGCTGCTATTGCAAAGGCTCAAATATCTCTGTAAGTGTAGAATGAAGAATACACTCTTTGGCCCACCCCATCCAGCAACAACACTCCCTCCTCATCTGTGAATTTATTCCTCACCCTACAGACCTTCCCCCTAGATTCTTGGGTGGCCCCAAGAAACAGCAGGCTCTTACTCTATAACATCTACATTACAGGCAAGTGCTTTCAAATTGCATAAATGCTATGCACATAGCATTCTATTTGTGTGGAGAAATCTTGACAGTAACTCCATGCAAATCAAGAAAGGCTCTCTTGTGCGGTCAACAACCTGCACAACCGTGCCCAGCAATTCTGTCATAAGTTCTGTCATCTGCTCAGCCTTGGAGTGGGAATGGTGTGAGCCAGTCCTCAGCCCAACCATTGAATCACAGTGGGAAGGAAATGAGGTCATCTAATCTGGCGGTTTCGAAAGCTCCACTCCATCTCCCTCTAATTCTCTAAAACCACTGGTCCAGTCCAACCTCCTCAATTTCCTACAGAGGCTCTGAAGTTCAGATGGACCTGGGACTTTCCCAAGGTCACAGAGCCCTGTGATTGGTTAAAATCAGACAGCACATCGGTTTCAAACTCCCAGTTTGGCCATCTGGACCAGCACTGCTCCCCCACCCAAAATAAGGGTACTTCTAAGTACAAGGGTACTTCTAAGCTCTCTAGCTGCCATATTTTAAAAAGAAAAAAAAATGCAAATAAAAAAGAGGGGCGATCATTAATTTTAATAATATATGTTCTTTAACCCAAAACATCAACATGTAACATAAGTTAAAAATATAATAACGTACTTCACGTTCCGTATTTCATACTAAGTCTACAAAACCTGGCGTCATTTTACACGTTAACACGTCCTAATTTGGATGCTAAATCTTCACCTAAAATACTTGATCTGTATTTAGAGCTATAAAATTTATACTTGGAAAGGTAGGTTCATATCCCAAGTTGACACAAACATGCTTTGGCGTTTCCTTAACAACTGAATCGGGGATCTATGTTCACGTTAAAATTAATTAAAATGAAATAAAATGGACGTCTCAGCCCCTGGTTCACACAGGCCACATGACAAGTGCTTGGGGCTCGTGGAGACCGTGAAGAGGGGTTCAGCTCCGGAACTAGGACCAAATCTACCCTGAGCCCTGGGAGCCTTCGTGACAAGAAAAATACGTTCGGGGCGCCTGAGTGGCTCAGTCGGTTGAGCGTCCGCCTTCGGCTCAGGTCATGATCTCGCAGTTCCTGAGTTCGAGCCCCGCGTCGGGCTCTGTGCTGACAGCTCGGAGCCTGGAGCCCGCTTCAGATTCTGTGTCTCCTTCTCTCTCTGCCCCTCCCCAACTCACGCACTCGCGCTCTCTCTCTCTCTCTCTCTCAATAGTACAATAAATAAACGTTAAAAAAATTTTAATTAAAAAAAAAAGAAAGAAAAAACTGTGAGGATGACCTCTTCCCCAGGCGCATCGGAGAAAGAAGCGATCACGCTGGGAACATAACAGGGGCTCGGAGAGCACTCATCATTCTCCCTCTCCTGTGGTCCTGCCCCTGGTTTCCCAGGGCTCCCGTCTGACACATGGCGGCATCGTGCGGCCCCTCGGGCTCCCACGGCCGAGTCTTCAGCAAGAACAAGCCGTGGGGCCACCAGTGTGCCTGGGGACACCCTAGACGAGGCCTGGACGCGGAACCCGGTTGATGGCGAGGACCGGAGGCAGAGCCAGTGCCCCGACGCCCCACAGACGCACGGGCCCCGTGGCTGCGGACGGTCTGGTTGCGGTTATGGGGCCTCGGGGGGTGGTTCCCACGTCACCTACTACTCCTTTCCTAGGGGTCCTGCCCCAGGGCCACCAGCTGGGTGCTTAAAACAACGGAAACACGTCCTCTCCCAGCTCTGGGAGCAGGAGTCTGCGATCCGGGTATTGCCGGGCCCGGTTCCTTCTCAAAGGCTCTCAGGGAGGATCCTTCCGGCCTCTTCCAGCCCCAGGTGCTGCCGGCCATCCTCAGCGTTCCCGGGCTTGTAGGTGCACCACCCGGATGCCCGCGCCTGTCTCTACACGGCCATTGTCCCTCTGTGTGTGTCTGTACCCAGTGTCCCTCTCCTTGTAGGGGACGTAGGATCCACTCTAGTCCAGGCCGAGCTCATCTCAACTTTGTTACATCTACAAAGACCCAATGTGCCCAAAGGGCACGTTCACAGGCACAGGGCATGGGGGGCGGTGAGGACTTGCTCACATCTTTGGGGGGACCCAACTATGGTGCTTTATAACCACCGAATTTCAGTCCACCTCGGAGGCTTGTGTCTCTGCGGTGCAGACAGAAAACAGACCAGGAGTGGTGGGAACCTAGCACTCTCAGCTGGTCCTCCCCAAGCCGGGGCTCCCAATCCGCTCCCTCCACCAGGCCCCTCTGGAATCTCTCGGGCTCTTCCAGCTCAGAAACTGGGACAATGCTCTGTAAAACCCCAGCCGACCCGTTCAGGTTGGAGCCTCCCCACTTAAGTGACCCAGGGTGACAATTCTGATTGATTACGACCGCTTTCCTGGGGACTCGACCAGGATTCTGGAAAAGGCAACTTGATATTTCTCTGTTCCTTCCAACCCCAATGAACCTGGAGCACAAAGTGGAAAACTCCAGACACAGCGTGTAAAAATGGATTTTCCCCTAATTAGCCAATGAGGGGAAAGCCAGGGGCAGCCTGTCTTACTCCCGCAGAGGGACACCCCCACCTTCTGGAGCCCCTCCAGCCCCCACCTGGCCCCCACGCTGCTCGGCCCTGTGCCGAGAGGCAGACGAGATCAGGCAGAGGCTGAACACAAGCACCCAGTGGATGTGCACATCCGGGACAGCCACCTCGGGGACCACACGGGCCCTGCACCGAGAAGCAGAAGGGCCCTGGAAATGTCCACAAGATCCGTCCTCTAACCTGGCCAGATGGGCTCTGGGGCGAGCACGGGTGCCAGCGGGGGGCCCCTCCAGGCGGCGACGGGGCGAGGGCCAGCTCCTGGGAGAGGCTGGCAGCCCAGAGCTGAAGGCTGTCCCCAGGTGACAGTGGGGGCACGGCTTCTCCAGATGCAGCCACAGCCTTCGTCTGGGGAGGATGCGGCTTTGATCACAGCCCTGTGTCTGCCGGCTGGAGCCCGACCGTTTTCCTGCATCTCATTACGGGAGCGCGGGGCTGCCAGCACATGAGACAAGCCTGGCATTCTCTCTTTGACCTAATAAAGCCTTTCTGAATTGCTCTGCTCGTTCCTGGGGAAATGAGGAGGCCTGCTCCAATTACTGCCGTAAGAAAAGCCTCTTAGAAAATGCCGGAGTGCGGGCAAAGGAAGGCTCCTCCTGCCTGCCCGGGAGCAGGGCTCGGAAATCCCAGGCGCCTTCTCCAAACAGCCCCTGAGAGGAACCTGTGTGGCGCGTCGGGCTCTCTGGGAGAAGGTGGGGGCCTCTGGGGGCCTCCGAGGGCCCTGTTTTCCTCCCGCAGGATAGGGGGGCTCTTGTCTGCAAATTGGCAGGTGAAATTGAGCATTAAGGAAAAGTCAGCCTGGCCAGGTCAGGGTGGAGGCAGAAAGAATTTGGGTTTGGTAGGAAAGATGGCAAAATATAGTGGGGGGCGGGGGAGAGGGAGAGAGAGAGAGAGAGAGAGAGAGAGAGAGAGAGAGAGACTTTCACAAGGTGCTGGGTCTCTGAATTACAATGAGGCAGCCTTGCAGGACTCGGTCAGAGACTGTCCAGTCTGGGTTTGGAAAACGGTGGGATTGATTAGGTTGCTGTTCAGAGACCTTCACCTCCCGCCCTTACCTCCAACTCAGGAGAAAGGGACTCTAGAAATTGTTGAGCCGGGTGTCGCAGGCGGCCGACCCCTGGTTGGCAGGAGATTTAGGGAGTCCAGGGAAAAGGGAAGGGAGGGAAAGGAGTGGAAGAAGCTGGGTGAGGAGACCCTATCCAGGAGAGGCCCCAGTTGTCTCCATGGAGAGCAGGACAGATGGGGTCACCCCCCCCCAAGAGCTGTCCCCTGGGGGAGCAAGAGTTCCAAGCCTCTAAACCCCCAGGCTGATCAGACCCTGGATATGAGCTGTCTCCTGCTGTGGCAAAACGGTAGAAAATTACACAAACAACTGCACACATTGGTCTAAGACTGAGCTCAGAGATGCAATTATACGTCAGATTTTCTTAAACAGCGGATTTTTCTAATGAGCTTACGTTCATAATTCTGGTGGAGTGTTGGTGTTCTTGTTTTTAGGATAAAGGCCTAATTTGCTCTGCAGGGTCAGTCCCCTTGAAGCAGATTCACTTTTCCGCGCACAGCTTATCTGCCTCCAACTGTACCCATGCCAGACATCGCGAATCAATCACAGAACACACGAGGCCCCATGCCAGACATCGCGAATCAATCACAGAACACACGAGGCCCCATGCCAGACATCGCGAATCAATCACAGAACACACGAGCCTCCCTCTGACGACAGCCCTTCCACCGTGACCCTCTCTGTGCCTGAAGCTCGCTCCCTCCCTCTCCCCTCCCGAGGCTAGGTCTCAGTTCATGTTCGCCTCCAAAACTACTGTCCTGGCCATCACCCTCTCCGGACCAGCTGTCTCTGCCCGTGCCCACCCGATTACAGCACCGCACGGGTCTGCTCGCTTTCTGTCCTTCCCGCCAAGTGTGAGGTTCCTCAGAGCACGGGTTAATGTCCCGTTCACCGCGACCCCAGGGCCTGGCACAAAGCCCCACGTACTAGGAACGCGTGGTGAGCATTGCAGAGGTGTCCCCAGATCCCTTCCATCCTGCCTCATCGTGACATAGACACAGGTGAGGAGGAGGGGCCGAGCCTTCCCCAAGGTTCAGGTGTGAGTCCTTATCAGAGAAATCAGCCCAGGTAAGTCAGACCTAAAATACACACAGCATTTTATTCCTCTGGCCAGAAGGACTGGTCCCCGAATGGACACGTGATCCATCTGGGGCCAACAAGATGTGATGGGGCACTTGCTGGAAGCTTCTGGGTTCAAAGAAGAGTCCATTCTTAGGAACAAGCTCTATCTCCTTACGAACGGAGTGGTTATAGAGGTGATGCCTGGAACTTTTGCAGCCCGGAGTGCTTAATAGATGCCAGGCTTGGTAAATGTCAACAACTCTATGAAGCGGGTACTACGGCCATAGCCCTTTACAGGTGACAAAACCAAGGCCCAGAGAGGCTAAGGGACTGGCCTGATGTCACAGAGCCGATGGGCGGCGGAGCCTGGGTTTGAACTCAGGAGGCCTGTGGCCCCAGAGTCGGAACACTGAACCGCCTATCGTGTCACGACGATCGTGTGCATTTGCCACGTCAGGACATTCTACCTGGAATATCTCACCAGACGTCAGAGCAACCCCACAAAATAGCATTACATCCCACTTGACGGATGGCAGAGCCGTCTCTGAAAACCAGGGGAAATGCTACATCCGTGGACGGGTGGATGAAGATGGGAGGCCGGACCCGTCGAGTGGCCCTGACTCGATCCCCGTGCTCCCGGCCAAGACTGGGCTCGGGAAGTTCCCGTCGCCCCTGGAGCAGGCCCTTGGGACCGAGAGCCTCATCCTGTCTGGGATCGCCGAGGGCCGCCCTGGGCACCGAGTTCCCAGTAGCTTCAAAGGGAGCCCAGAGCCAGCGGAGGTCCCAGGGGGCACGGACAGCAGGAACGCCCGCCTGGCCCCCGCCGCTGTCGACGCGCCCCGCTGTCAGACGTCAGAAGCGCGAGGCGGCTTTGGTCTCGGCCGTCGGCGGATGCGACCAGGGCAGCGCGGAGCCAGGCGCTTCTGGGAACCGTGCCGGCATTTCCTCGTTTCGTCAGCTCGGCCGAAGCGCCCCAGAAACCACATGCAGAACAAAGTCTCCGGGGCTCTGTCTGGAAGGCGAGAGGATTAGGGGGGAAGAGGACGGCGTGCCACTGGGGAGCCTCCCCAGGGCCTGGGAACCTCTCCAGGCCTCCCCTGAGCCGACCGGCTCCCCCCGGGATGGCTCGGGGGCCTCGCGCTGCGGGAATCACAACCGGCAGGCGGCAGGGGCCGCCCGTGTCCTGAGCGGGGGCTCACCAGCCAGGGGTGCGGGCCCTCACGGGCCTGGTCTCAGCCCCTCAGACGCCCCGGGGTAAGGACCTCGCCGTCCCTCTTTCGCACATGGGCTAAACAAGGCTTGGGAGCCTGGCGGGCGACGGGGCCGGGTGCCAACGAGTCCGCTGCGCCCCAAGGGCCGCGCTGGGATTCTCACGTGCTTCTGTTTGCCTTGTTTTCACAGATAGCGTGGTGCAGAAACAAGAAAATAGAGGCAGTGTCATGGAGAGTCTCTGCGTCTCTTACAGATGAGGAGACTGAGGCCCAGGGACGTGAGTGACTTTCCCAAGGGCTCCACCCGCTCTCAGACGGGACAGGAGCCACTGGGGCTGGAATCAGAGACTCAGATAACTTCGAGGTGCTCGTGGCCGAGGCTGGGCTGGATCGAGGGAAGCAGTGAGGGGGTTGTGCGGGTTGCCGTGGGCGGGTCAGGAGGACGTGAGTGAGCATGGGGACCAGCTGGCCGTCCGACCTGCCACCAAAGGCCCGCTCAGAAAGGCTGTCATGGACCTGAGCCCCGACACCCCCACGTGGAGGTGGGAGTCAGCCAGGTCCATCGGGACCACCCTAGTCACCAGCCTCTGTCCCCAAGCCCTGCTGCCCACCCAGCAACCTACTCAGATGGGAGGGAGGCTCCGGGAGGGAGGCTCTGGGTGGGGGAGGGGGTCTGGAGGCCTGGGGGGAGGCCTCTGGTGGGGATCCGGGGAGACCCCGGGCCAGGCTCTGGGATGGGGAGGTTGGCTCTCAGGAAGAGGACAGGGAAGGCAGCCAGGAGGCACGCTCGAGTGCACACAGCCCCCCGAAGGGCGGACACACACCCGCCCGTGTTCTCTGCGCTCCCACAACCCAGGCGCCCACTGGCTCCCCGGGCAGGTCAGGACGAGGGTCTGGGGATGGTGGGCACACACAGCCAGGCAGGCTGCTCCCCAACCCAGACCGGGAGCCCTGCTGCGTCAGGTGCCCTCCCGGTGCCACCGTCTCTGCCCGCCCCGTCTGCCCTTCTTCCCCGGCTCCAAGTTGGCCCCCCTGCATCCCTGTGGGTGCGGCTCTCGCTCCACCTGCTTCTGTTCTCAGTCCTTCTCCCCCCACCTCTGCTCTCTCTGTCTCTCTCTCTCTGTGGCTTGCTCTGTCTCTCCCTCCCCACCCCAGGGGCTTCTCCCATGGACATTCCCGGGACAACCCTCTCCCCCAAACCCCACAAGCGACCCACTCTCGTGGCCTCAGAGCCCCGCTCAGAGCCACACGCCTGGGACCAGAGGCGGCCAGGAGACGGGTGTGGGCCTGGGGCAGGGTGGGTGGGGGCTTCGTTGTGGGGGCTGCAGGAGGCAGAGAGCAGCCGGCCCCTTCCCTGTCACCCTCCGAGTGGGCTGGGGGAGACCTCTGCAGAGGTTTGCATCTCGTCAGTGGCCTCCCCCGCCCCCGGGGGCTCCCGGGAGCAGCAGCCTTCCTGAGCCCCCCCCCCGGAACGTGTGGAGGGACGGGCTTGGTTCTCCTGGAGACAGACGTGCCCAGGATGGGTCTGAACCCATCTAACCTGCTTCTCCTTTCTTCCAGAACATGCTTTGTCCACTTCAGGAATCCTGGACCTCCTGAGGTCTGCCTGGAGGTGGGGTCAGCAGCGCCCCCAGCCCGGCCTCTGGGGCTGCTAGGGAAAGCCCTGGGGCTGTGGAGCCGGGGAGCAGCACAGGGGCAGAGATAGACAGGGGTGGGAGGTGGGAGGGAGGACGGGAGGAAGGTCCGGGGCGGCCCCGAAAGCCAAGAAGCAGGCGGGCTCGCCCCACGCGGCACAGGAAGACGGTGGTGACCGAGGCCAGCCCCGGGCTTGGGAACACGTGCCTGCTACCAGCTGGCCGTGTGACCGTAGCTTCTAGAATCTTTACACAAGAATTGACGGAGCCTCTGCTTCCTCCCAGGAGCACAGGGTCTAGAGGCAAACGCGGCCGAGGAGACAGCTGCCCAAGCCTCAGACACACGGGCCTGGACTCTGGGTTCCAGTCCCCACTCTGCTACCTGCTGGCTGTGTGACCTGGGGCAGATGACTCAACCTCTCTGTGCCATCGTTTCCTTACCCAGAAACCGTGACTAATAATCCGCAGCATGGGTTTGTCAGGAGAACGACACGAATCGATACGTGGAAGGCGACTACGAGCTCCCCTGCTGGACCACCTGCCAGGAGGCGCTGAGCAGGGCGCCTTCCTGCCAGTCACCCCACGTCAGTCAGATCAGCCGTGAAGAAGCAATCGGACAAACCCAAACTGGGGGACGGTCTGCAGCATAACCCCCCTGCCCTGTGTAGAAGACGAGCCCACGGTCACGGTAAGAACGCTCAGCCCACCAGGCCCACATGCTCAGCCGCCGAGTGCCACGCGGGGTCCTGATCCTGAGGGGGAGCCCTTGTCAGGCAAGCACTTCTGGGCCATCTGGTGGCCGGGGACCGAGGGCGGATGGCGGGGACATGGAGAGCTCCCTTGCCCCGCGCTGGCGGCTCTTTCGTAGGTGTGAGATGATGTCACGTTTTAAAAAAATATACGAACAGGTTAAAAAATAATAGAGCTGTACCCGCAACCCACAATAATGGCAGTAAAACCCGGAGCGAGATCAGCAAATGTTCCGGAGCGTTAAGGACCTGTTGGGAACCCACCGTCCCCGCCCCCCCGCCAGACTTTCTTCCCGATTAAGCAGACTTCTGTCCCCCAAGTAAGCCCGTGTGTTTAGGGCTCAGCCCCGCCTGCCTCTCCATCTGGGAAACTTTCTCGTGCTAGGGAGACCCAGAGCTGTGGCCTCAGGTAGGCAGCCTGAGCAACTCTCTCTCTCTCTCTCTCTGAGCCTCAGTTTCCTCATCTGAAAGCGACCCGCAAGTGACAGCAATGACACGAGGCAAATGTTCAAAAAGGCAACAGAAAGTAGCCCCGTGTGAGGCTGTTTCTAGGAACCATTTTCACGTCTTTCCTCCAAGGCCAGGGTTCTTGTCCCCTACCCCTTTGCTTCCTTTCAAACACGGGCCTCCAGGCCAGCAGGCTCCTGGGCCGGATGCAGGCCACCTCCAGGCTGGACAGGGTCCCCTGGAGCCACTGAGCTCAATTCGAGGCCTGGGGGGGAAGTGGGGCCATAAACCTCCCCCGGCCCAGTGACAGGATGTCACGGGAGATCAAACCGTTATCAGAATCAAAGCCGCCCAGCTGATGGATGAGACTCCAGGATCCAGGGGCCCAGGCGGCCAGCCCCTCGCTGTTATGGGGCTCCGAGAGCTGCAGCCCCCTTGCCAGAAGGCTCGGCACACTTTAATTTGGGCCAGAAGGTGACTTATGGCCTCCCGGGAAAGATGCTTATCTCTCTCCGCAGGCAGGGAGGGGACCGAGGTGTCAGCAGGCCTGGAGAGGCTGAGCCGGGAGGGAAGGACCAGGCTGCCGGCCGGGGCCTCCCGTCCCCACCCTCTCCTCCGGGCTAGTCCCGACAGCTGGAGCCCCACATGGCTTTCAAATGGCCCAGAGCTCACATTTTGTCCACAGCCGACAGATGTACCAGCCCAGAGCACGTCTCCCAGGAGGCTCCGGGGGGAGAGGTGGGAGTTGGCACCCTGACCTCATGCGCAGGGTCAGAAGATTCCAGAAGGGCCAGGCCGGTCTGCAAGCTACATAAAGCCCCAGCCTCAGGGGGGCCCCTGAAGGTTCACAGAGCTGTCAGCGTGTGATGCCGACCATGTCAGGGTCCCGGAAGCTCAGTCAGAACCCGGAGATGAAAGGGACTCAGCTGTCGTTGCTGGAGGCGCCAGAAGAATTCTGGTGTGGTCTATGCCGTTCGGCCGCCTGGGTTCGAATCCTGACTCCGGTGGTGCTCCTGCCTCCGTCAAACAGGACGGGCAAAGGGGCGTCCTTCAAAGGGTCACCCTTCGGACTCCGTGAGCCGCTGCTGCGCCTGGCACGTGCCCGAGATCGCTTTATTGTTATTACTATCAGGGTATGGACCTAATAATAACGTCCGGGAAGGGCTGTGGTGATGGTGCGGGACTGCACAGCCGAGGCTTTGCTGTTTGACTTGTGTTTTCCAAACCTGCCTTCCTCCTCTAAACGCGGGTCCGAAGCTCATGAACGCCGCAAGAGATGCCCCACGCGGCCAGGCCTGGGGTAAGGTGGCCGTTCCCCGCCCCCCCAGCTCTGCTTCTTGGAAAGACCCCGGGCCCTGCAGGGCCACACTGCGCCCCCTGCAGGCTCCTCCCAGTATTGGCAGCCCGTGTAGACGCTGCCCCGCGCAGAGTGGAGAGGATCGCGGTGCTGCCCCGCCACGTGCGCGAGAAGCTTCCCCACGCCGTGCGTGTGCGTCGGGTCCCCGGGCCCCGCAGCCCCGTGCTCCAAGACTGAGCCCCTCCGGTCAGTGTCGCGGGCCACCCCCACCCCCACCCCCCACCAGGCGCCACACGCGGCCTGTGCTTCCCCTTGTTTAACGGGGAAGGAGCGAATGGGTAACAGAGAAAACAGGAAACCCTGTGGAGACACATGGCGGGGGACGGACGAGCAGGACAAGACCGGGCAGGCCGGGGACGCCGATCTTCAGCGCTCCGGGGATGGAACAGGGACTCTGGACACCGGGAGGCCCGGGCTCCAACGGTCCTCTGCCCCCCACTCGCCGTGTGGCCCCAGCACAAGACGCCCCGTTCTGGGAGCCCCTGATTTCCGTGCGCAAAAACAGTCCGCAGTTTCTCCCTCGTGCACTGTCTGCCACGTGAGCTCCCCTAGCCCGGGGCGTGTCCACCCGACGCGGTGGCGACGAGAAGGGCGGTCGCAGGGAGCCCATCCGCCCCCCCCCCCCCCCCCGGGACATCTTCAACGTACCAGCTCCAGGACGCACCGTGGGAACCGGCCGACGGCTGGGCAGGGAAGGCAGAGGCGGGCCCAGAACTCGTCCGTAGGGGGAGGCCGCGGAGGACGGTTCTTCGGACGCCGTGTGTGCGCCACGCCCTCGCGCGCCGCGTGGGTCCCTGTCCGGGGTCCACCTCGGGAGGCTGGGGCGGGCGGGGGGGGGGGGGGGGGGGGTCCGCTCGCCCGGGGTCCGCAGGGAACCTTGGGCAGAAGCAGGGTCCGAGCACGCACCCGCCTGGCGCGGAGGCCTGGTTCTTCTGCCACCCGGGACGGACCCTGTACTCGGGCCTTTGCGGGAGTCGTCAGCTGGAGCCACGCCCCGAGGGGGCACACCTCTGCTTCACAATTCCAGATCACCATGGTGGGCAGCTTGCGTGTGTCCCGGGGGCCTGCTATCCTCGGAGAGGCTGCGTCCCCTGTCTGGAGGGGGGGGGGGGCGCCTTGACCCCCCCTGACAATGACGGGGGTGGGGGGAGGGGGTCTTTAAGAGGCAGTACTGGGCCTGGGGCAGATAAGGACCAGTTGAATGCAGGTGATTATAGAATGTAACTTGGCCACATCTGACCTCCAAACCGGGGGAAGCTGGGCAGACCACAGCCCTCACCATTCGTCTTTGGAACTCCGGCTCTGGGATCATGGGATCTGTCAACGAGAAAGGATATTTGATCTGCAAACGTCCGATTCATGCGACACGTCCCGGGGTGACCGGGAGGCGGGCCGCACTTTGGGGAAGCGCGTCCAGCGGCCCGACCGCTTCCTCTTAATTCTTCTGGGTGCGTGAGTTCCCCCGAGGGTCTTTTCTTCTGTGACCCTGCCGCCTTCTCACATTGTTCTGTTTTTCTGACAACAGCCGGTTGCCCAGGCAACCCCCTGGGGAGCCCGAGTCAGACCACGTCTTCCCTGCCGGGAAGTTGAGCCCTTAACCCATCTCTGCATCCTCCACCAGCCGCCTCTTGGCGTGACCTCAGAACACGCGCGCCAAACCCCAGGCAAAGAGCTCCCCTTCCCTGCGGGGACCCTTCCCCGGGCGCTGAGCCCCGCGGCCAGAGGCAGCTGGGCTGGGACCCGGAGCCAGAGCGGCCCCGAGACCTCACGCCCTCCCAACCCTTCCTAACAAACATACACAAAGTGCCCAGGTCCGTGGTGCGGAGCGGCCCACGCGAACAGCACCCAGAGAGAAGCAGAGCGCCCCCGCCAGAACGCCCTCCGCCTCCTGACTTCCAACCAGCACAGCTTTCTTCCGCCTGTTGCTGAACTTGATACAGACCGAGTGGCACAGCGAGTGCCCCCGGGGGGCCTGCACCGGCCGCCATCACGTGGGTGAAGCCACACACGTGCTCACGCTCCGAATCGCGTGGCCCGCTGGCTAGTCCGACCCTCTGGTCTTTACGGACGAGAGCCCAGAAGCCCAGAGCGGGAATGTGCCTTGCCCGAGGTCACACAGCAAGGCTAGCAGCCCGGTCTTCAGACTCCACGTGCGTTCAGTGGGCTTTCCCTGACCCCGAACTGCGGCGGGGCCATGGATCTCGAAGCGTGGCCAGGGGACCGGCGGCATCGACGTCACCCCGGACGCTTGTTAAAATGCGCATCTCCAGGTGCTGCCTCGCACCTGCGGAATCCCAATCCCGGAGGAAGAGGCGCTGGGGCTCTCTGCCTTTTGGCGAGCGGGTCGGGGGTTTCCTGGGCTCGGGGAATCCCTGCGAACCCCGAAGGAGCACCGTGCAATTCTTCGTTTTGGCCACTAGGGGGAGCCAGCGCCCCAGAGACACAGTCTCGCGCCCTCCAGCGAGCCCCAAACAGCGAGTTTTACCTGGCGGCTCCGGGGAGAGCCTCACGTGACGTGACACCAGTCGGCAGTGTTCAGGGAAAAGTACTTTTGTTAACACGGGAGGCAGGAGACCTCGGTCCCCGTACCACGGGTCCCTCCTGGGCCCCAAGCATCCCACCTGTGGCCCCAAGTGGCCGTGGCCTCGGCAGTGCCCTTCGCTTCTGTGAGCTCCAGATTTCCCCCCCCCCCCCCCCCCGTCCGCAAGGCAGGGCTGTCTGTCGCACCCTCGTGGCCTCTGAGTCCCCACCCCCGGCCTGGATAGTTCACAAGACGTCCACTGACGTCCTTAAGACATTAGGAAACGCGAGGCAGTGTTGTCACACTGTGTGACTGGAGGGTTCTGTGCCTATGTGTGAGGTCCGGAACTGTGGCAGCCACCTTGGGCCCATGAGATCCCCAAGGCAAACATGATGAGGACGGTAATGCTAAAAACGGAGCCGAGCCTGGAGCTTCCTTCCCTCGGACCCTCTAGCGAGGCAAGTTAAAAAACCTCCTGACGCCTCACTCCAGCCGGGACTCCCCCGAGTCCACAGCGGGTCAAGGTGTGGGGCGCGAGGGAGCTGCCCGGCAGGTGGGTTTCTACGTGGTCACGCAGGGGCCCCTTCTGCGTCACACCAGCATGCTACCCGCTGCTTCGGTAAATCAAAGGAGGTTCCTAGCGCCGCGCAGCCCGCGGCTGGCCTGTCTGTAACGAACACCGTCTCCTTCCGCGGGTTCCGCCACCCCCTGCGTGCAGCCAGGAAGCTCCCACCTAGAGCCGCCGGCTTCCTACGCGGAGGGCTGCCCGCCCGGGCCCACGGTGCAGTGAGGGAGCCCAGGCACCTCGTCCTCACCGCCAGCCGCCTAAAGCTCTTCTGATTACGCGTAGTTGTCATCTATTTTTGTTTTCCACTCTTTCCTATCAATTGGGCACGTATGGATACACACACTGTCGTTTCACGGGGACAACTAACGCGGGGGATACAAGCTCAGAAGCCCTCATCCATCCCTGGCGGGTCTCCCAAGAGCCCCTCTCAAATCTGGATCCGCATGGCATAAACCTCATCTGTAACGAGGAGACTGAGGCTCAAAGAGCTCCCCTGCCCGCGGACGTGCGGTGAGAGCGGCCCGGCTGAGGTCGCCTCTCCTCCGAGTTATGTCACGTCAGGTCGGCGAGCCACGTGCTGAGAAGGCGGGCTCAGGGCCCTGCATTCACGTGCTTCCCAGGTAGGAAGGAGAGAGAGTGCGAGAATCCGGGGAATAACTATCCCGGTGTGTGAAGACGGAGCCCAGTCCCTCCATGCCTGTGGAGCTGTTTCCGAAGACGCCGGACCGAGGCTCCCTCTGAAGGGCGATTATCTGGTTGCAAAACTGGGATCAGCTCTCCCCCGAAATAACAGCCTTGGTCTCCTTGAGCGGAACTGAGGGGCAATCCCGACTACGGTCAGAGGCCCTGTACTGCTCCCCGCTGACCCGCTTGTGATCAGGGCAGGGGTCAGAATCCCCAGGATTACCTCAGTCCACCCTCCGAACATCACAGCTCCTAAGAACCTGATTACTTTTCCCGCTGTCCCACCCCCGCCCCACGGGGCCCCCTAAACCCTTCGCTTAGGAGCGACACACAGCCGATTTAGAAAGGCACAGAGCAAAGTCGGGCTAATGACATAAGCCGTGATCCTTGCCCTTACCGGCACTCACGCCAGCCCCGCCCCACGTGCCTCGGCCATCTCGTCACTTTTCTCAGCCTCCCGAGGCCTCTGCCCACCCCCCCCCCCCCAGCTCCAGGGGCCTGTACTCCTAAGCCATGGTGGCCTCCATGAGCTGCACTCGGCGTCCCCCCCCCCCCCCCCGTCGTCACTGGGGTTGTAAGGTCACCCGCCGTAGAAACTTGCAAATCACTCTACGGCGGGGCTCTCCAGACATCAGGGGAGGCTCCCCTGGAGCTTGGAAGACCCCGAGCCCCCGGCCCGCGCCCCGGGAAGGTTGAAGGAGAGCCTCCAGGGATGGGTCAGCGGTTGGTGAACGTCCCAGACGGTTCCACCGTGCAGCCCGCGACCTAGACGACCGCATAAGGGCAGGGCTGTCAGTTAACAGTCTCTGTGGGTCACCGTGACCGAGGTAAAAAGAGACAAAATGAATTAATTTTAACAGTCTGTTCTATGCCCCCCGATATATCCAAAATGTTATCCTTTTAACATGTAACCCGGCATGGAAACATTTACTAGCAGGGCGTTTTAAGTCAGTCCTCTCTACGAAGTTTTGGAAATCAGCTGCAGATTTCAGATTTGGGGGCGATCTCAGTTCAGACTCACACGTGGCTACCACACTGCACGCCCACCTGGCCAGATGGGCAAATCCCCACTCTACAGATGGAGAAACTGAGACACCGGGAGGGGAAGGCCCTAGCCCCGGCCCCGCAGCTGGGGGCAGCAAAGGGGAGGCAGACACAGGTGTCCCGCCCCGCCCGGGGCCCCCTCTCCTCCCACACACAGCTCCAGGTGGTTCCTGGCCGCATGCCCTGTCTGGGGACTCCCCCAGGACGTGGGAGGGCACGGTGGAGAGCAAGGCCCCCGGTTCCCGCACCCCGGAGACCGAGCCATCCCCCGGGCGGGGTGGCTGAGCGCCATGCCGCACGCCGGGAGGACTTCTCCGCTGTCCGTAGTCACCCTTCCAGCCGCCCTCGCAGGGCAGTGGCGGGCACTTGGGGCTCTTCACACCTCGCCCGGCAAGGCGCCCAGGAAACAGCAGGGCCACGGGGCAGGGGCGTCTCCAGAAACCGCTGAGCGCAGACAATCCGTAGGACGGAAGTTTCCAGGGGTCCCGGCATCATGGCCACCGGGCAGGGGCCACTCGGTCCCCGTGGCCTGCCCGGCCCCTCCTGGTGGCTTTCCTCGACAGAACCCCTTCCACTTCTTGGGGACTCTCGGTGGCCCACCCCCGTCACCGTCACTGCTGTACTCTTTCTACCGTCAGGGTTCGGCTTGCGCATACGTGAGTCTTTCCCCACCAAAGGGAAGGTGCAGCAGGAGGCCGGATCTCCCACCGAGGCCCCGCGCCCCAGACGGGGGGGGTGGGGGGGGGGGCCTGACGCCCAGCCGCTCCGCCACAGCCCGTAAATGACCCCATTCACCAGGTCCGGGCTTAGGGAACCTGGAGACGTGCGTGTGGTGTCTTTAGCGTGGGGACTAACCCGGGTGCAGGTTTGAGGGGGAGAAGGCCGGCACCAGATTCACGGGTTGGTGTCCGTCCGCTCAGGGGTGGCAAGGCGTGTCACCCCTGCCAGCTTAGAGCACCCCCGGGGGCCCGTGGCGATGACGGATCCTGTGCAGTAACGAAGCATCCAGGAAAAGGGGCCTCACTTCCCACCCAAGTGGTGGGACAGTGTGACTTCTTTTTCTTTCTTTCTTTCTTTCTTTCTTTCTTTCTTCTTTCTTTCTTTCTTTCTTTTTCTTTCTTTCTTTCTTTCTTTCTTTCTTTCTTTCTTTCCTTCTTTCTTTCTTTTTTGAGAGAGACAGAGCACAAGCAGGGGAGGGGCAGAGAGAGGGGGAGACAGAATTCAAAGCAGGCTCCGGGCTCCGAGCTGTCAGCACAGAGCCCGACGCGGGGCTCGAACTCACAAACCGTGAGATCGTGACCTGAGCCGACGTCGGACGCTCAGCCGACGGAGCCCCCCAGGCGCCCCTGTGATTTCTTTCTTCATGGAGCAGCTAGCGCTTGGGCGTATTATGGGCGCCTGCCCCCCCATAGATCTCCTTCTCGGCTCGTCCTGCCTGGGGTCTGCCTCCTGGAGGGGCCCGATGCACACAGTAGAGCCGGAACAGCCCGGGGGGTACTCAAGGCGGGGGACGGGCCCCTTTTCCCCGCGTGGGCAGGAGCCGAGGCTCCAGCACTTTCTCAAGGAAACACTCTGAAGCCTTGTCATCCTGTCGGAAACTTCAGAAGCGTGTTCAGAAAACACCCGCTCGGTGGCGTTGGCGCTGGGAGAGCCCTTAGCCAAACCGTGGCCCCGGGGCATGACGGGAGCAGGCCCAGGTGCTGTGGGGAGAAGGACGATGGCCGTGACTCTCGTCGGGGAGCACGCACCCCAGACCAGAAGCACATTGAAACCAACTTCTTATATAACTCAGCCCATTCTTCCTCATCTTTGTGGTCAGTTTTCTAGAACCCACCAGCAACTTTTTGGTTCACCTTCTGGTTTTGATGTGTTGTTCTCCACCTTTGAAAGGGGAAATGGTCAGGGGACCTCAGTATTTGTTTTGTTTTGCTTCATCTTTACTAATGAAATGGAGGCAGCTCTGCATCACGGCGCACCTGGCCGGGGCAGCGCTGAGCCCACCTGCCCCAGGGAGGGGACACGGACCGTGAGGAAAGGGGGGCAGGAGCCACGACTCAGGGACGCGAACACAGACTCCCCTGAAGTTCGGGGAAGCCGGAAGGTGCCCCGCGTTGTTGACTCTGATCTTGGTGGCCCTAAACTCTGAGCCGTGTTCTTCTCCCCGTGACCACGTTCCATCCTAAAGGACATGGTGCGACGTCCCCATTTTACAGATGGGCCATCTGACACTCGGGGAGCTGACGCTGCCCCCCCGGAACGGAGAGGTCAGGTCCCAGCCCAGGGCCCTAACCGCTGCCCCAGGGAGGCCCCCCGTGTGCTCGACACTTACCAGGTGCTCAGCTTTAAAGACGAGAACCCCTGACCTCTGTCCTCCAAGAGTCACTGACCCGTAAGCGAGCCCCCAGGCTTGGGTCGTTTCAGACAGATCCCCCCCACCCCACGGCAGGGCCAGGCGCTCTCACGGCCACAGCATCGGCTCCGACGTGAGCCCGCTCCGTGGTCTGGGACAGGGACTTCCCTCGCCTGGGCGTCAGCGTCCTCACACGTGAAGTGGGGCTCCAGCGCCAGACCCCCAGCGCTCAGATCTGGGCGGTACTGCGTCTCCTCAAGTGAGCTTGCCCAGACTACCGAACCCCTCTGCCCCAGCTGCCCCGTCTGTGGAATCAGCCTCCTGCAGGGACTTGTCATGAGAAGCGTCAGCACCTAATAAGCCCCGGCCCTGGTTAACTGTACGTAACTCCAAGGGTGGGGGTGAGCTCCGGAGGTAGCTGAGGGCCGGAGCTCCCCTGCAGGTGTGGGAGGCCGCGGACCCGGATTCCTGCTGCGCCTGTGGTTTGAGAGCCAGAACCCGGCTTCCCGGAAGGTCTCCCTGCAGTCAGGTCCCGTCGGCCAGCCTGCAGCGGGTGTCCGGGCCCAGCTCACGTGGGGCGCCCCGCAGCGTGGCCGTGAGCGAGGTGTGCGGGAGAGAGGCCAGCCCTTCGCCAGAGCCCCTCTCCTTGGCTGTCATCGGGGGACACCGTGTCGTCCCTCCCGCCTCCGTCAAGGGGGGATGAGAATTCCCGCCTCCAGAGCTGCTGCGGGAAGCTGAACAAACTGTAATCATTATAATTATATTAACAACGCCCGCTTTATGGAGCCCTGGCTGTGTGCTGGGTGTGGTGTGGAAGGGTTACGTACGAGAGCTCGTTCCATCCCTGCCACGATCCTGTAAGGTGGACGCCGTTCGCTTCCCCGTTTTGCAAAGAGAGACACCAAGGCACGCGGATATGAACCGGGGTGACGGGGTGGGAAGGTTACCCGCACAGGTGTCTCCTCTCCACACCGGCCGTGAAGCAACAGGGGTCAAGACTCCTCTTTCCCGGGTCTTAATTGTGGCGCTCGGCCTCAACTTTTCAGGACTCTCAGGAGGAGAACCAAGGAAGGGTTCGGTGTCTGCGCTTGGGGCAGCGACAACCCTGGGGTTTCCCGGAAGCTTCCCCGGTCCTCAGAACAAAACTCAAGAATGTTTAGAGGCAGCCGCGTCCGATGCTAGGTCCTGCCTGCGAGAAACCCGCTGTAAGTGGGCTAAGTGTAAAGGCAGGGGAGGGGCGACTCCGGGAGAGACGCCAACCCCAGTCAGAGAGAGCAGGGGCGGCTTTGTAAACGTCAGACAGAGGAGATTTTGTGGGAACAACACGACCGGTGACAGACGGACATCTCCTAACTAAAGGGGTCGATTCGTTGGGAAAACATAACCAGTCTCTATGAACACCTGCTAACAGAGCTTCAAAAGAAAGCCCATGAAACTGCAACACATCCTCTGATGTGCCCAAAGCGGAGAGAAGACAGAGCCAGGGCCGTGACAGGGTCTGAACCGAGACTCGGGCTGAGGGAGGGAAAGGCTGGGACGGAAGAGCTGGCACCGAGGCCGAAGACGGGCATTTCTCACATTCCGTCAGGCTGGCGGGGGGCGGGGGGCACCCGCTGGCACCACTAATAGAAAAAGCAAAGGAACAACGAGGTGGTGGGGGCGGCGGGCGGGGGACGCCGACCTTAGTTTGGGGATGTGCACGGTCATGCGGCCAGCAGATCATGCAGGCTGGTAGAAATTTCTGGAAGGCAGTAGTAGAAGCAAGGCAGCCAGAGGAAAGCTGGTGCTGGGGGCGGGGCAGCCAAGAGGTTATAACCCTGACACCGTCCAACAAGCAGCCTCCTGAGAGTCCCGGCTTCGGCGTCTGCCGAGCCCCCTTGGTGGAAACACGCCCACCACCCAGATACTTATCCGGCACTCAGTCCCCCTAAGTGTTTGTTGAGCGAATAAACAGACCGGAGAGCCACAGCCTCCACTTACGAAATCCCGGAAGGAACAAAACCCAAATCTGCATGTGTAGGTGTGTGTGTTTCAATAAAGCCACAAAGGAGAAAACAGGAGTAAACATCAAGTCCCCCAACGCAAACTGGAACCGACCCTCCAGCGTTCCCCAACGAATGACCCAGAACAAAACAGGAACATCCAAGGGCTCTCTGGCCGGGCTCGATATTTCGCTTTGACTCTGCTCCATGACAGCGGGTGCCGTTTCCAACAAAGAACAAACGTACTTTCTGCTTCGTGTCGAACAACTTTCGGGCGCAGTCCAGGGGAGGCCCAGGGGACAGGGGATCGCCGTGCTCTGGGGCCCCGAGAAGTCCAGCGCCCAACCCTGGGAAGGTGTGTGAGGCCACAGGACAGATCTGGCCACAGGTGAGAAGCAGGACCCCTCCTTGCGGCCAGCACGTGACGTGTTTGACCACACGTGGTCCTGCTGTCCACACACACGCACACACACACACACACCTGGCCAGGTCTGTTCCCTCTCCCGTCAGGGTCCACAGAGCATGGCATGTCTGGGAGGAACGCCCAGGAACGCTTCGGTGACTCGCACATACGGAGAAGCACAGGAAAGCACCTGCCAGACCACACTTTGATGCCGTGGGGGGGGGGGGGGGGGGGGGGGGGTTAGCAGGATCTCACAGCGACAGCCCGGATGGTGTTTTCGTCCCGTGACATCGGTTCCAAAAGGTCAGGAACGTGCCCGCAACGTCCCCCAGAGAGCTTGCCCGTCATGTGAGCACGTCATGTGGCCTCTCCAAGTCCAGTCCCGGGCCTGCCCCTGGGACCTTGGACAGGTGCGTCTCTCCAAGTCCATAGTCTGCACCCGCACAGTGGGGACCGTGATGGGTGTCACAACTCCCAGTGGCCGTGAGCGTCGCCACACTAGGAACGTGACCTTTGACACCAGCGGTCTCAGGGGCAAAGCCTGGTTCTTCCTCCGGCTCGCTGCGTGGGAAGCATGGCCGGCCTTCGTCTCCAACCATGTCTTCACTTTCTCCTCCATAAAACGGGGACAGTAAAGTGCCCATCATGTGGGGTTTGGGGCGGGCGAAGGAGGTGCAGGACGCTTTGGCACAGGGGTTCGGGGACCACACGCTCGCCCTTTGGGGCTGCTTGTCCCAGAGCCCGCTCCCAACTGCTGCTCGCAGGCGTGTGTGCTCCAGGCGGAGGGGGAGACCCGGTCCCCACCCCCCACACCCCCATCCCAAAACTACATTCACTGTGCATCCTTGACGCGTCACACGCAGGGAGGCCTGGAACCAGCTTCTCAAGAAAGAGCAGCTTTGATGGCTAAGTGGTTAGAGCCCCCAAAGCAGCCACCGGAGGCCAAGAGCCGTCCAAGGAATGACACATAACCCTTTAATGAAAAGGCGAAGGCTCGGAACAGCTCGGCCAACCAAAGCTCCACGTCTGGGCACCGACCTTCCTTCCGAGCTTCCTGGAAGCGAGCAGGGAAGGCGGCAGGCTCTCAACCGCCAACAGAGGCACTGAAACTTAACCTCATCGCGGCCCTGGACTTGGCTCTGGGGGAGAAGCCTGTCAGAGGCGCTCGTGTAAGTGACCCCGAAAGCGAAACGCGGACGCCTGAGAGAGTAGATCTGCCGGGGAGGACAGACGGACAGGCAGGCTGGCGGGAGGGGCTGGGTGGCCCCCATTCGGCGTGGCTAGCGAATCGAGTACGGGACCGGGCGTCTCAGAGTGTCAAAGGAGGCGCCACTTACAACGATAGCAAAACAGGCAGAAACGAGGCCTGCCCGTGCAAATTCGGACTGCGGCCACTAGCGGTCACCTCTGCCGTCACCCGGTGTTTGGGGCCGGGGGCGGAGGGCCGTCCGCGTGTGTGACTTTTTAGTGATTTGACCTAATGGCCACAGCTGACGTTTGTATGGGCGATAAGACACTCGAGGGCCGGCCGGCGCCCTTGGGCTGGGGACCACGCTGGGCCCACCATCGTCCACCTGCTCTGAAGGGAGGTGACAAACAGCTTTCCTGCGAGGCTTTCCACGTGTGGCCCCCGGGTCGTGGAAGCCACGGACACTTCGGATACCCTTGCTCATTCTGGAGTGTTTGGATGCCCGGCTCAGAGGCTCACTCCCCTCCCAGCTGCAGACCTCCCTACCGCTTTTTCTTAGCTGAGAGTTCGCCGTGCTCCCGTTTGGGCCGTGACACTTCGTGTTCCGAGGACACCGGACAGGGTTCCTTTCGCACAGCCCATCTGACATGCTCCCCGTAGCCCCAGTATTTTTCCTAGGTTAACTACTGTCTGGGGGTAGGGGTGGGGGCAGTAGGCCAGGTCCCGCCTTCCTCTGGAACAAACCTACGATCAGAAATAACTCTCTCGGTTAAGGATAGCGGGCGGCTTCTGAGCAGCCCAGCGTGAGCCAGCGAGGTTACGGGCTACAGAAAAGAACTTCAGAGAAAACTCCTTTTGACGTCCTCTCCTCCGTTCAGTCGGCACAAGGAGAATTCTCCCGGTGCGAATAAACGTGATCGGTGAGTTCACACACAGAGGTTTTTAAAACCTTTTACGTCTTTGGCTTGTTCCGGCAGTTCTGAAAGCATTTTGGGTGACTGTGCGTCCCAAGGCGTCACGGCGAAATGACTTCTTTTTAGACGGTGTCGTGTGATGTAGAGCCTCCCCTCGGCGCGTCCTGGCCCCAGAGCCTGCTCGGCCTCCACCCGGGCTCAGATGTGACGACGGGGTCCCGCCAGCCTGCACCACCGCGGGCTCCTCTCACAAAGCCCTGAGTGTTTGCTGCTTTCAGTTTTCCTGAAAACGCAACCGTGATGTGACTTTTTCTGCTTTTGACACAGGATGGGTCCCCTAGAGTGAGAGAGTTAACAGGTGAAGACGGGGCCCGGCAGTGGCCACACGGGGGGGTCCTCAGGCATCGTGGTGTCCCGCCTCCCCTTAGAAAGGGGGAAACCGAGGCCCAGCGACAGAGCCAGAACGAGAGCCTGTAGCTCTTAGTGCCCCGGCTGAGGTTGTAAATTGATGCTGCAGGCTCTGAGCCCCACGTCCACCAGACTTTGCTTCCCCACCCTGCAGGCCAGCATCACCCCCGCCGGCCGGCCGGGCTGCCACCCTGCTGGGCTCACACCCCTGGGGGCGTCATCGTCTCTCTCTGCAGCATCCCCCTCCCTCGTGGTGTGAAATTAGGAACAAGGTCCTGCAGCCCCTTCGGTGGCAAGAAAAAGGAGCTCCGGGGGACTTTCCTCCTTTCCTGCCAGTCAGGGCTGGGCCCCCAGCAGGACAGGGCTGCAGGGGGGGCTTGGGCAGGGACCGGAGGGGGCTCGGCTGTCAGCAGGGATGCCCAGGGGGCAGGAAAGCAGCCCCGGGCCTTGTCCGTCTCGTCGCCTCCCCCCCGGCCCCCCGCCCTTCTCCAGCACCTACAGGCATCTCCCACACTCCCAGGTGCTCTGTAAACGCCCCCCTGGTGGCTTGAAGGGCCCGCACCCCTCAACTTGCACAGCGGCACAGCTCAGGTGCCGATGCGCAGATCACGCACCCAGGCCTTGGCAGATCCCACGTGAACCCCCCAGAAGGCCCCTGGTGCCCCGTCCCGGGCGCCGCTCGCCCCCCCAGGGTAACCCCAACCTAGCTTCCAGTGATGGGGATCCCTCTGGCCTGCTTTGACCGTGCACGGGTGCAGTCATGGTGTGGACTGTTTCTGGTTTGCTTGGCCAGATGGTCCGTTTGGAAACCATCCGCGCTGTTCGGTGTGGCTGAGGGTCGTCAGCTCTCGGCTCCCTAAACACACCAGGACGGGGAAGGCCGCGCGGCAGGACGTTCGTTCCCACTCTCTCAGGTTAGAAGAACAAACCGTAAGGCCGCGGCAACTTCGTGTCTGTCCGTGCGTCTGACATCGGGAGAACACGGGGAATGGGGCTGTACTCTCTTTCCAGTTCGTTCTGTAAACTCGGCATGATGTTTTTAAACCCGTCCGTGCTGCTGGCGGGACCTGCGGCGTGGGGGCCGCACAGCCCTGCCCACCCCCGATCCCTCGCACGCGTCACACGGCCTTCCACATCCCCATCCCTGTCCCCTGAGGGACCTCCGGGCAGGAACTTCTTGGGCCACACGTCCACCCTGCAGCCCCAAAGGCAGCTTCTGGACTAGGTGGTGAGCAAATACCCCAAAGTTTCAGGGCCAGGGGAATTGGAGGAAGGGGTGCCGCGACCCGCCAGCAGGGGGTGCTGCCTCCCTTGGGATCTTTGAGGCCCTAAGGGTCTCAGGAGCTTGGAGAGCCCCTCCGATGGATGGGATGGATGGAGTGGGGCTGTGCCAGCCACACCTGTGCCTCCACGGTGACCCCAGTGACCCCAGACACTGTCTGGAGCTTCCCTGAGCCCCGCAGGTCGACCGCTGGCAAGGGGTGTACTGCAAGAGTGCATCGGGCAGGAAGGGGCCCTGACACCCCCACACACCCACACGTCCTGCTCTGCCGTCACTTGGCCATCGGGAAGGGAAGGCAGAATTCGAGGAGACACCCTCGGGCCCATCGCAGCATCTGAGAGGTCAGGGCCCCGCCCCGGGAAGCCAGGCTGCCGGCCAGCAGCCTCTGGCGTCTTCCAGAAGCTTCTCCCACCTCCATGGCCCTGCCCGGCCTCTGCACCTTGCACCACAGGGAGAAGAAGGAAAGTGAAAATGAAGGGAAGTCGAGCAAGTACTGAGAGCAGAGTCCCGGGGCAAAGCACCCCCAGGTCAGAGGCAGCCGTGCCCTCATCCAACCCGCCCAGGGCTGATGCCATGTGAACCTCGGGCATGACCCTCCGGCCTTGGTGACAGCGCTGGGCTCCGGGACCAGAAAACGTTCCTGCCTTTTCTCCTTCTCCTGTGCTGACTGGTCCCGTCCGTGCCCTCGGCGTCCTTTTACCCACCCAGCATGCACTGGGTCCCCGCTGCACGCCGGGCATGTGTGTAGGGACCGAGGGGCAGCGGGGCTGGAGCCACGTTCACGAGGACCTCCAGCGTGCACAGCCACCGGCGTGAGGGCAAGAGGCCCGCCACCGAGAGGGGTCACACTGCTGTTCCTGCAACTGGGTTCTGGCATTTCATTATTCTTTGTAAGCAGGCTCCACGCCCACGGCGGGGCTTGAACTCACAACCTGAGATCAAGACCTGAGCTGAGATCAAGAGTCGGATGTGGGTGCTTAACCGACTGATGGTCCCTGGACAAGACGGGGAGGTTCCTCCAGGGAACGGCTGCATCCCTCCCACGCGTGCCCTTAAAGCAACCGTTTCTTAGTAGATGAGGGCTCGGGGTTTGTCTAAAGTCACAGCAGCCATCACCGTGTGTGCGGCACTCTGTCCACGACATCTCACATGCATCAACTCATCAGGATCCCATTTCACAGGTGAGCAGGCTGAGGCCCAGTGACGTCAGCAGACTCCTCAAGGCCACGCAGAAAACTGGGGCAGAGAGAGGGAGGCCCCAGCCCGGGCAGTTGGTTCTAGAACCCCCCAAGCCCCCTCCCGAGCTGCGCCGCTGGATATAAAGCCTGCCAGCGGGTCCAGATGGGGCGGCCATCCACCCCAATCCGCCTCCTGGGTCCCTAGGCATCTGGAGCACAGGAGAAGCTTCCAGAAAATGAAATTTTTTCCTCCAGCAGGCTCCAGTGGCTTCGAGAGGCTCTGAGATGTTATGGCTGTTCAACACCGGGAGTAAGCGGAGTTCCAGGAACACCGGAAGCTTCATGACCACTCCTGTCCAACTTTCTTTTTCACTTTCTTTTTGTTTGGGTTTTTTTTGTTTTAATTCCCCACCCCGTGTTTTGTTTGTTTCTTCTTTTTTCTCTCCAACTTCGTGTTTCCCTGTGCTTTCCAGGCTGCCTGCACTGGGCCCGTTGCATTTGGAATTAAAGACATGTTGTTTTACGTCACTCGCTAGACACATGTGTGTGCTGTCTGTCACCACCAGTCAGAAGAAAAAGGAATGACCAGTGCAATTCAAGCAAACGGTCAGGATGGTTTTCTGCATCATTTTCTACGCATTTTTTCTTTCTTTTTTTTTTTTTTTTTTTTAATGTTTATTTTTGAGACAGAGACAGAGCGTGAACAGGGGAGGGGCAGAGAGAGAGGGAGACACAGAATCCAAAACGGGCTCCAGGCTCTGAGCTGTCAGGACGGAGCCCGACGCGGGGCTCGAACCCACGGGCCGTGAGATCATGACCTGAGCCGCAGTCAGACGCCCAACCAACTGAGCCACCCAGGCACCCCTCTAGGCGTCTTTTCTAAGCAGACACGACCTCAAAGAAAATCCTTTGGAAACATGCCTCCTTTTCAGAGAGAAACCAGGAGCCTGACCCGTCCCCGGGTCCGAACACGGAAGCCTCGGCTTCCCCATCTGACGGGTATCAGCTCCCGGCCAAGGCGGAGCTCAGGACACCAGGGGTTCCGAGCTCGGAAAGTCGGGGGGCTGGAAGGCGAGCCCACAGTGGGGCTCTGGGCCACGGGCACGGGACCGCCACAGCGCGGCTCGCTCCTGGCTGGCCTGCCAGGAGCTGGATCCACGTGGGTCGCTCACCCGTGCTGCGTGTGGCCACCGCCGGGAAACCCCGGAACAGCCAGAGCCAGGAGTCGGGAAGGCAGGGACTCGAGGGGGGCGGCGACCTCGAGGGGTGACAGGGCCCCCCAGCCGGCCCTGCTCTGCGTACCGGGCTCCAGAAGGCAAACTCTGGGCGGCCGCACGCTGGACACCAGGGAGGAAAACCCGCTCGTTCCGCTGCCCTTCCGGTGGACCGGGAGGCCCTGACCGGCAAGGACCGGGAGGCTCGGGGACAGGCGTCTGCTCGAAATCCCGGGGCCGCCCCCTTACGGAGCGGAGCCTGCCTCGGAGTCGGAGTCAAAGGAGACTCAGTCATGCCCTGGAGGCTGGCAGGACGGACGGGACCTCGAGGCGGGCGGACTAACGCTTCTGCCCCACCGGAGAGACGCTTGGCGAGGGCCTTGGAGCCTCACACACGCACACCCCCGTGGCTCGCCCTCCCAAGTGCCTTCCGTGCCTGAGCGTGAGTCCCGGCTGGCGGCCAAGACCCTCTCCGGCCCCGGCGGAGGCCTCGCCGCAAAGTCACCGGAGGGCTTGGAAGCTCCGAGGAGGCCAGCGCCCCGGACAAACGCGGGGGAGAGGGAGTGGCCACCCTTCTGGGGCCGCACCGGCCTGCGGGGCTCCGGTGGCTACTCCCCCAGGAGCCAGCGGACTGGAGCACCTGGGCCTCGGCCCTGGAGCCAGGCTTCCTCGCCGCCCACTGCCGCGCCGCCTTGGGAAAATGGCTCCACCTCGCTGGACTGAAAGGCCAAAAGGAGTTCTTTTCTCCCCGACTCACGGGTTCCACGGGCTGGGGCCACGAAGTGCCCAGGACGGGGCCCGGCGCATAGTAAGAGCTCAGTAAGTCAGCTCTGTTGTCACCACCGCCCGTCCCTCCCAGATGGCAGCACCGGGATCCGTGCTGGGGCCCCGCCCAGCGCCTTTCTGGCCGTCCTTGGAGAGGCCACCCAGGAGACCGTCTGGGACCCCAAGCCTGGAGGACTATGGGAGCCACTCCCTGGCCTACACACTGGCACACGAGGCCACACGTGCATACACGTGTACAGGCACGTCGTCACGAACATCCACGGAGGAACACGCTGGCCCACTGGCAGCAGCCCTCCCCTCGCCCCCCCTCCCCTCCTCTCCTCTCCTCTCCTCCCTTCCCCTCTCCTTCGCTCTCCTCTCCCCTCCCTCCTCCCTCCCTTCCCCTCTCCTTCCCTCTCCCCTCCCCTCCCCTCCCCTCCCGTCCCCTCCCCTCCTCTCCTCCCTTCCCTTCTCCTTCCCTCTCCCCTCCCCTCCCCTCCTCTCTCCTCCTCTCTCCCCTCCTCTCCTCTCCTCCAGTGTGAGTAGGACGGGGCAGGGCAGGGTGGGTACGGTGCCAGGGTACAGCCCTATTGCTCAACGCCAGGACCACACTTGGTCTCAACGGTCAGGGACCCGACTGTCAGAGCCCGCGGGACCTTGCAACCAGGCCTTTGTGGGCCACGGGCTTTTAATACTTTTAGAGAAGTTGGGTTTCGGCCAAGTTCCTCTGCTTCAGATTCTTCCCGGGCTGGTGGGCTCCTGCCCCACTGAGGCCTGTCGGCCGCCCCGGGCGCCCTGAGGGGTCACAGGGGTCACCGCGGCTGCCGAGGCACCCTCCAGCTCCCACGCGGGGTGCCTGGCCGGCCGGGGTGGCTCACCCCAGCCCCCCAACACCCCCTGTCCGGCAAACTCAGACCGGGCGCTCCAGGAGGCACTGCGTTTCTCTCCACCCTTTACCCCTCAGCTTCTCGTTTTCTGTTTTTGTCCCCCCTCCCTGCCTTTTCTTTATGCAAAAGATCTGGCTCCGAGCAGCTAGTGAGCCAAGGGGCACCTTCACTTCACCCCTCGCTGGGAAAAGGGCTGCGTCCTTCTCTAGGCAGTCGGGGGACTCCACTCGAAGCCCCCCGGGACGTGTGTCCTTTGCGTTGCTGTTTGCGGAGACAGACGTGGGCAAAAGTCATTTTCCAACCTGCCCCTAGGCCACAGTCCACAAACCGGCTCCCAGCCTGGCTGAGCCCCGGGCCGTCCGCGGTGCGGAGCTGGCTGGCTGGGACGCAGCCCCCTCGCGGCCCGGGACGGGCCCAGCAGCCCGGAGACGCCGGACAGGGAAGGGCGGAGGGCAGGTGCCTGTCCCTGCCCTGAGAGGGGCACCGGGTTGCAGAGCAGGAGGTCGGGTTGGAAAATCACCGTCGCATCTGTTCAAGACCTTCCGTTCCGCTCTTGTCGCTGCCATAGCACCTGAGCACAGATTCAGCAGGTGAAACCGACACGGACCCGTCACCTCTCGCTTCTGGGAGCCGCAGGTAGGACACGGCCTCGTTGGGCTGGGGTCAAGGTGTCCACAAGGCCGTGTTCCTCCTGGAGGGTCCGGGGAGGAGTCCGTTCCGGTGGCTCTTCCAGCTTCTGGAGGCGCCCGCTTTCCTTGCCCCGTGGCCGCACCTCTGCCGTCAGAGCCAGCAGCGTGGCAGTCCCCGACCTGTCGCCCCTGCTCTGTCCTCACGTCTGACTCCTCACGTCCTGCCTCCCTCTCACCAAGACGCTTGTGCCCCCACTGAGCCACCCGGGTCTCCCAGAACGATCTCCTCACCTCGAGATCCTTGACATAATCACATCTGCGACGTCCTTCTGCCATGAAGGTCACAGACTCTTCGGGGGGGGGGGGGGAGGGGGCTTTGCTCTGCCCACCACGGCAACCCGGGGCAACTTACGGGGCATCTCCTGCCTCCTCCACGAAATGGTGGTGGTGACGGTGAGACCTGCTCCCGAAGGGCTGTTGGAAGGACTTACGTGGTTCATGTTCACGGCTCCAACAGCCACGCCACGATCAGAGCGGGCGCTGTATGTGTGTCTGTCGAGTACAAAACAGGGAAGCCGGCGCTCCCTTCTGGGTAACTGACTTGATCTAGAACGTGTGGACTCTTCATGAGCCGCGGTGTCATTCTGCCTCGATCCCTTGCCACACGCGGCCCTTTGTTCTCCCAGTGCCCAGGCCACGCCTGGCAGCTGGTCAGCTCTCCTGGTGCTTGGGGGCGAAGGCGTATCAAAAGCCAGACCCCCGGCTGTCAGGCTTCAGCCAGCAAACGCTTCCCGGACGCTCCCGTGGACCAGGCATCATGCCAGACACTGCACACATCGAGGCGAAACAGCAGAGAGAGACGCGCTCGGGTCTTCGGGATGTGGCCCGGTGCATGCGCAGACGGCCGCTCTCAGATGCTCTCAGATGCGGTGAGCACGTGGCCCCTGCTGTCCCGCCGCGGCCGCGTGTCAACCTCGTGAGTTAGGGAGGGCCAGGATTCCTGCGCCGTTTTAAAGGTGCAGAAACTAAAGCCCAGAGAGGCTGCTCAGACCGCCCAGATCCCACAGCCAGCGTGCCGCCCAGCTCCCGGGTCTCCAGCCAGCCCCTTGGCTCCTCCCCAGCCTTGGGGGTGAGGGCGACCCCGTCCACAGGGAGGCCGGGGAACTACCCACCCCCCTTGTACGCCACGTGAAACAGAACAATCGGCGGCGTTTCTACGAGGTCAGGGAGGAGCGCGTGTCGGGAGCCCCCACAGCGGATCCAGCGCGAAGGTGCCCGAATGCCCCGCACCCCGACCGACGCACCCCACGGAGATTCGGGGTCCGTGGCCCGGGGTGAGCCTCTCCAAGAAGGAGAAGCAAGGCGGGTGGCGGGTGGGGGGAGAGATCACGGGAGAGAGCTGGGGGGCCACCGGGCAAGGACCCCACTGGGAAGCAGGGAGAGCAGGGAGGGGCTAGGACAAGCCCAGGATGGCCGGGACACAACCCCAAATTCAGGAGGCCCAACGTGAGCGTAGCTCGTGTCCCTTGCTAAGTAACAAATCGTGACCGTGCCTATTTTCACCTGACCTTCACCGTCCTCCGCGGCGCAGAGCCGTGACAACTCAGGAAGTAGCAGGTGGACTGTGTCCCTTCTCAAAGCGCAAAGGCTCTCCCTCAAGATCCCGCCCTAGCCAGGTGCACCCGAGGGTCCGACACGGCCGCCCTGAGAGACATGTGTTGTGACATCGCCAGGGTGGGCCGCACACGCTCCCAGGGTTCAGGGTTGGTTTTTCTGATTACCCTTGAAAACTCTGGCCCGGAGCCCCTCTTTCATAACGTGGCTCAAAACATTCCCACAAACCGTTACAGGGTATTTTAGGCGACACATCTCTATAACCGTAATGCTTTTTAAAACCTGGGTTTTTTTTTTTCAGTTTTGCCCTTTTGCAAGATAACTGTTGTTATACCGATTCAGAAGCTCTTTCTATCAGAACTGTTCTCGGCCAGAATTGCTCTGCAACGCAGCGCGAAAGAGAAAGCTGACCCAAGGGCGCCGTCCCCCCCCCCCCACCCCCGAGTCCAGCCCGGGCACCATGCCGTGGGCATTCCGCCCAAAGCAGCAAAAGCCACGTCCTCTGGCTCAGGGTCTCCATGCTGAGCACTCCCCGCAGGGAAACGCAAGCCTGGGTCACCTTCCTTTTCTCCTCTGGAGCAGGAAAAGGCATCACTATTTGAAAGCAACTGAGAACACAAGGCATCACGCCGGTCCCACGGCAGGAACCCCAGACCCGGGGCCGGTCCCACGGCAGGAACCCCAGACCCAGAGTCGGTCCATTCAGACCACCTGCGGGTCCACATCACTGCGAAAAACACCCACTCGGAAACTAAACACCCCTCCATGTGCAAAATCCAGACACCGCAAGGCGCAGAGCAGTGCGCCTGGTATAATCCTATTTTTATAAAAACAGAACACCCGCTCGCGCCTGGCAAGGACACCTAGCAAACTGTGAGCATCACGTATCTCTGGCTTTTGGAAGGTCGAGGAAGGAGGAAGCTTTGTTTCAATTCTCTGGCCACACACAGACCCTGTCTTGCGGGTGCTTCTTACATTTGTACGTGTTTTTTCCTTTAAAAAACAACGAAGGGAAGATATCATTGCGTACCTAGCATTTGCAAGGCACCCAGACGAATGCTGAATGTCGCACAAAAACGCGAAGCGGCAAGAAAAGTAATTACGGTTTAATTTCACTGAGCACCGACCACGTGCTCAGCAACGTTGTGAGCGCTTTGCGTACGGGATCTCATTTGATCCTTCAGCAGCCCTTTGAAGTGGATGCTGCTTTTCTCTCCGTTTCTGGAAGAAGGGGTGGGTTCAAATGTTTACCCAGAGGCACCCTCCTACCACCGCGCTTTTGAGAGTCTCCGTGTTTTGTGGAACGCTCGTACGTTTTTAAACCACTGTCCTTGTGCGTCCGTTTACGCTTCACCCTGTCGACGCGGGGACCTCAAACAGACAAGGATCAAGAAAGCGTTCCTCGAGCCTCTGAAACTCCAGGGACAGCATTCCCAGGACATCTGTCTCGGGCAGCAAATATTTGGAAGGGCGTTTTTTTTTAATTTTTTTTTCAACGTTTTTTATTTATTTTTGGGACAGAGAGAGACAGAGCATGAACGGGGGAGGGGCAGAGAGAGAGGGAGACACAGAATCGGAAACAGGCTCCAGGCTCCGAGCCGTCAGCCCAGAGCCCGACGCGGGGCTCGAACCCACGGACCGCGAGATCGTGACCTGGCTGAAGTCGGACGCTTCACCGACTGCGCCACCCAGGCGCCCCTCGAAGGACGTTTTAAAGTACAGTTCGCATCACATACAATGCACAGGCTCCAAAGATGGCCGCATGGAAGCAACGTCCCCTGAGCTGTTCAGAGAAAGTGGTTGAGAGCTTTGCTTACAGAAGCGGGTCCTCAATACTTACAGATGTGGTTTGTTTGGGACGCAGATGCCATCTAGAGATTTGGTTTGAGGGTATCTAATTCCCTGTTGTTGGTTTTGTTTGTGAGTTTGCCTCTCCAGCTGCTGTTTAGCAATCCCGGGTATTTTTGAGGAACGTAACGGCGCGGGTGGCAAGAGATTACACCACAGACTTTTCAAAGCCGATGGATCGGGTGTTGGAAGCGGGGCTGCCACACACAGTGGCACAGTGTGTGCACTGCACAAAGCACCTGGCTTTCAGGCAGAGTTAAAAATGCAAGCTGTATGCGGCCTTCTCTGAAGCAAGGGGCTCTTTTTTCTTTACACAAAAGGCACGGCAGGCAGTTTGCCAAGCCCCAGGCCTGCAGGTGTTCACCCAGAGGGGGAGCCTTTTTTAACCCATCTTCCCAGCAGGGGTGACTTTTTCCAGTTCACAGAGTGCCATATAGGCTCGCTGGAGCTGGCTCTGGACCGGGAGGGCCAGTGGAGTGAGGGAAGAGAGGGGCAAAGGCAGCCTTGAGGAACACCTGTCCGTGAAGGTCAAAGGAGGAAGACAAGCAGGTGTGGTCTGATACAGACACGAGGCTCTCAGGAGTTCCGTTTGCAATGAACGCAAAACTTTCGCGGGCCCTCCACCTTGAGGTTGGCCGTGAACCCTCTGTTACACACTGACGAGGGCGGCCAGAACTCCAATCTGAGATTCCCCTCGAGGCCACGCCTGCCGTCTGTCGTGCGTGTAGGACCGTGGCGGGTAAGACAGACGCTGCCCCAGCCAGGCCGCTGGCCTCCAACCGGCAAGATTTTCATTAGACAGCCGTGTGTCACGCCTGCTTGCCTGAAATCGCTTCGCCGAGAACCGGTTAGTCCTAAAAGAAAGGAAAGGGGCCCCTGTGGCACTCTCGGGGCAGGGCTGTGGCGACTTGTATCACACGGAGATGCAAGGGGCTGGCGCTAGAACCCCTGGGAACCAGGCGTGACCGGGAGGGGAGACACCAAGGCAGTGCTGGCGGAGGGAGGAGGGCATCGCAGAGGGAAGGGGGCAGGGGAAGCCAAGGGAGAGGCCAGGGCCGTCTGGCCCGCACCCGCCTTGTGAATTCGGCCCTCGTGCCTTCACTCACTCACTCCATCGGCACGCACTGGCCTCTGGTGCGCCGGTCACCGGGCCAAGGCCGGACACACGCAAAGGAAGACACTGTCCCTGCTGTCATCTCTCAAGCAGCATAAAAATAATGGGGCGCCCTGCATCAGGTGCTGCGGGGGCGTTTTAGCTGCAACAACTCACGGACCCTCATGTTAATCCCTGGAGACGGACGCCGTTTTTAGCCCTGTTTCCTAGAGGAAGAGGCAGAGGCAGAGAGAGGGGAGGCCGCTTCGCTGAGCTCACACAGCCAGGATCCCCTGGCTCTGAGGCCTACACTCACCGACTCAGAGACGTCCCTTTGAAGTAATATTTTACAGGTAGCATGTTGTCCAAATATTGGACTTTAAGAGGAATAAAGAAGTTTCAAGCCTTGTGCTACCTAATGAACACTGTTGGTTTGAGTAACTCCAAACTGTCACTGAACAGAAACTCAATACAGGGAGTTTTTATGACCCAGGAGCTGGTAGTTAGCCTGGGTGCCTGACCAAAGGTCAAAGTGAGTCCACTGTAAAAGGGGGGGTCCCCAAGGGGAGTAAGGAAACAGGTGCAGCAAGCCTACAGTCACATGACGTAACACTTTCCCTCCATCCCGCTGGAATCTCCCTGCATGACAGAGTGATAAGCATGTCGGGCCGACGCGCCCTGGGCTGTCCCTAAAAGACACCACCCCACACTGGTGCCCCCCTGACTGTCCCTAAAGGACACCAACCCCCACCGGTGCCCCCCGGACTGTCCCTAAAGGACACCAACCCCCACTGGTGCCCCCCGCACTGTCCCTAAAGGACACCAACCCCCACCGGTGCCCCCCGGACTGTCCCTAAAGGACACCAACCCCCACCGGTGCCCCCCGCACTGTCCCTAAAGGACACCAACCCCCACCGGTGCCCCCCCAGACTGTCCCTAAAAGACACCAACCCCCACCGGTGCCCCCCGGACTGTCCCTAAAGGACACCAACCCCCACCGGTGCCCCCCTGGACTGTCCCTAAAAGACACCACCCCCCACTGGTGCCCGCCCGGGATGTCCCTAAAAGACACCACCCCGCATCACAGGACACTTGAGGGAGGCTCTGAGAGGCTGGTGTTGGAGAAAGACTCAGGGTAAGACTGTGCGGAGGACGTCACCCGGAAGGAAGCTGGGTGGCCACTGCCGTAGGAATCGCCACGGTCCCGCCAACGGCAACCACGGAAGGAGTCCTTCCATGAGCAGCAGTGGCCTGTGGCGGGTGGTAATCCCGTGGCCCGTGGAAGCAGGGGCGGTAGTGAGAGGAGCTGCAGCGACAGCATAGGTCCCAGGAAGAGCAGCAACAGGGCGGTGGTGACAGCCGCCGTGGCCCAGTGACAATGGCGTCCGGGGTCGTGGCGGTAGGAATCGCCGCGGCGGCGCCGTTAGCCAGAGTGACGCAGCGGCAGCCGGAGGAGGCGTCGTCGGAGCTCCAGCACCGGTGGCGCCCATCGCCGTGGTAACCGTGAGCTGCGGAAGCAGTGACGGGGGCAGTCGTGGCCGTGGCGGGGGGGGGGGGGGCAGGGGGCAGTGCCGAGTGCATTTGTATATTCGCGTAATGCTCCCGACACACTACCGGCCGTGTCCCCATTATACAGATAAGGAAACTGAGGCACAGGCATATTAAGCGTCTCACCCAAAGTCAGCCCACAAGCGTCGAAGGCAGGATGTGAAGCTGGCATGTAGGGAGGTCTTAACGGGTGGCCGCCCCCGAGCTGGAGGACCCCAGGACCTCTCAGGACCTGTGGGTGGCGGAGCTGAAAGCCACACGGGGGATGGGAACCACCGGCCAGGCACCGAGTTCCAGCCCGTGGGAGCTCATGCTCGGCACTGGGGACGCCGGATAAGGGCAGGGGACCCTCGCCAAGAGCTGCAGCCACTGGACAGAAGGTGAACAGGCCGCAGGCCATACAGGGCGCTGAGGGGCGGACACCCTGGGTGCGGCCCGGCCAGGCAGGTGTCGCGGGAGGCACGTCCGAGCCAAGGGCCGCCTGATCCAGTGGTGCAGACCCGTAAGCTTCCAGGAAAGAGCCTTCCAGGCCAGGGAAAGGGCTCTTGCAAACCCCCTGCCCCCAAGGCAGGAAGAAGGGGGGCTAGCTTGGGGGAGCCCCAGCCCACAGGCACGGAGAGGAAAACGCTTTCCGCCAAAAATGTTCTTCAAAAATACACAAAACCTTAAAACGTCATTTACCTCAGCACTTTTGCAATTGCACAAAGCAGCGAGACCCCCCCCCCCCCTTCCCTCTGTTCCCTGGCAAATCGGGGGAATTACTCGGCAGAGGAAGTACAGGCCTATCAAAGTCACGGACACAGAATGGCCCAGACGTCTCTGTCTGCACCACTCGGTCACATGCGTCTCACCGTCCCTCCCCAGCAGCCGCAGCGGCCAGAGCCTGTGGCCGGAGAGAGTGCACAACAGGGCAGCTGGACGGCACCACCCGAGGGCAGGGGCTCCGGACCCGGTCCTCGGGCCCCATGCGCGGAGCGGACGCTTTTCGCTTCTCGTCTGTCTCCACAAGTACTTTCTGGATGGCTGGAATTTCTTGCCATCTGACTTCCAGATCGACCGTGTCAGCACAGTGACGAAAGAGCCCCAGCTGGAGAATGAACGCGGTTGCCGGGGCCCCGGATGAGCAGAGTAACTTAGCACGGATCGCTCAGGCCCCACGGGGCACCCAGAAAGACTCAAGACGACGCGAGGCCCCCAGCCAGGGATTCACCACTTGGACTCACGGCAAAGAGCCCCGGGCACCGTCTCTCGGAACGAGGCGAGCACGGGTGGGTAGGAACACGACAGAAGTCAGTTCTGAGGGCTATTTTCAGCCCACTGGGCCACCAGATTCCAACCACAAAGGCAAATGAAAAACCAGAAGTAATGAAATGATCTAGCCAGCCAGAGGGGACTTTGGGCAGCAGAAACTTTCATATTTTAGGTAATTTCTTAAAAGAGCAGAACTCATTACGGGCCATCCCCCCTCTACCAGAAGAGTGTGGTCTCTCTTGTCACTGTGTCGTGTTTCGTTCCTTCCCCCACCTTGTTCCCTCTCGCCCTCCCCACCGCCCCCTCAAGAGCCATCACCACACCCCCAAAGCCCAGAGTTCCTTCTGGGGTCTCTTTTGCAAAACTGAGCCTCGCTCACTCATTCTGGAAAAACGTCCTGACACTTTACTCTGGTTCTGTTTTACGTCATTTTTAGAGCACACGTGGGGAGCTCGGACGGTGCTCAGCACCAGCTGTATGGTGAGCACAGCAGGATGTATAGACGTGTCCAGTCACCCCAAACTAAACTCAAATACGGCTACACTCGAATACGTATAAACACATACGTTAAGAATTTGAAAAAGAGAGAACCATGTTGGTCTTGAATCTGTTCTTTACGCTCAGAGGTGGCCTTGGAGGCCGTGTCGAGCCATCACCCCTGCGGGGCAGGGGGGAAACAAGAGGTCAGATTAAGGCTGAGCTAAATCTTGTGTCCCAGTCGGGAGCCCTGGGGCCACCTGCCAGTCGCCGCGGTGTTTTCTTTCTCCACTTAAGTATTTGCTCCCGATCTTTCGTGCATCCTGTGAGCAGTCAACCTCAGGAACCATCTTTTTAAATTTTTTCAATGTTTGCTGATTTATTTTTGAGAGAAAGAGAGAGCGCGAGCAGGGGAGGAGGAGACAGGGAGGGAGAGAGAGAGTCCCAAGCGGGCTCCGTGCTGTCAGCGCAGAGCCCAACGTGGGGCTCGAACCCACGAACCGCGAGAGCGTGACCTGAGCCGAAATCGAGAGCCAGACTCTTAACCGACCGAGCCACCCAGGGGCCCCCGTCTTTTTTATGTTTTAAAGTTCATTCAAAACCTCCGACACAATTCCCCCATCGAGTGGCGTTAAGACCATCTTGCACCTCCGCCTCTCAAAGCACGATCGGGTCCCCCGGGAGAGGGTCAGAAGTGCCCGGTCTCGGGCCCCGCCCTCTGGGGTGAGGACCGGCTTCCACCGCTGTCCCTTGTGAACCCTGGCGACCTCACGGGGGAGGATGCCACGTGAAAGGCACCGTGCCTGCTCGCAGGTGCCCCCCGCTCAGGGACAGGCAGAGCACCCAAGCTGGAAAACGTTAGCTGGCCGCCCAGCCAGGGTGAGAAGCAGACAATACCCCCTCTGGTTTTGGTAGAAGGGCAAACAGACACCCTGGGTGAAGCCGCATCACCTCTGCCAGGAAGCCTTTGTGTGTCCCCTAAGACAGGGTCTGGCCCCCCAACTCCGGAAGCATTTCCCCTGCAGGCTGGTGGTTTCAACGTGGCATCATCTGAGGAAGTTGTTTTAAGTACAGGTGCCCAGGCCCTGTGCCCTGGTCAGCAGAATCAGGATCTCGGGGGCTGGGGGCCCCCCCTCCGTATTCTCAGCCGCTCCCAGGTGCACCTTCTGCGCAGCCAGGACCGAGCGCGCCCGCGCTCACTGGCTCGCACGGTCCCCAGTCTGCCCCCGCTCTGTGTCTCCTCGCCCCCACGCCCCCCAGGCCGGCCGCCCCCGTGGACGCCCCGAGTGTGATTTTCTGCTCGTGCGCCTGCTCATCTGGACGGCGAGCTTCTGGAGCTCAGTGTGCCTTAGGTCCCCACCATGTACAAAGTCTCATTAAATACGTGCATAACTGAACCAGACAGCCAGCTGGAATTAGAAGCACGGGGCACCAGCCCCTGCTTCTCTCGACATTGCCCGTCACGCCCGGCCGGGTCCTCACCTCTGCTCTCGTCTGAGCACAGCTGTCGCCGCTGCACACCCCACCCCCCACCGCCCCTGCAGGGCCAGGCCCGCCTGCCTCGCTCAGGGGCAAGCGCTCCGGCCCAGGCCTCTGGGGCTCCGTGCTAGTGCCTGGGAGCTCGCCAGGTCGACCTTGGGCGTCCACCGTGACCTTGGCCGTCAGGTTGCTCTTGAGCACGTAGGTCTCCTCGTGTCTTGTTTCTGAGCCTTTTCTCCCGGGCCTGTGCCCCAACTAACGGTGAGTTGAGTTTCTTGCTTGCTTGTGACATCTAGTCCCCTTGTCGGGGCCCTGATGTCTTCTTCTATTCCAGGGCTCCCCACTCACATGTAGGTCCAGCTTCTAGAACCCTCCCTGCTGTTATCAGAGTTTCCCACACCGACCAGAGCTGCTTGCACAGGCCTTCGAGCTTCCCCTGTTCCCAAATTCCTTTGAGCTTTGCTCTACATAGCAAGACCCTCTTGACTTCCTCTTGACTGAGTGCATTTTGGCCTGGGTTGACCTTGTCCGTGTAGACTCTGGCCTCCTGGCCTGGGTTTCCCCCCGTTTCCCACCATGGCAGCCGTGTCTGTGCTCCCCTCCCCCGCACCCCTCAAGCCCACACTTAATTCTTAAGTATCCCGTGCTTAAATATCCTGTTCTTAAGCTGAACATGTTTGGTGATGGACGTGAAGACAGACGGATAAATGGCAGCTGGATGGATGGCTGCAGCGATAGATGATAGATAGATAGATACCAATAGATAAATCAGCTGAACTGCCTTGATCCTAGAAGCCCAACACACCTAGCAGAGATCACTGGATCAATTCAAAGCTTACGGCTGTGTCTACACCCACGGTCTACAGAAGACGGCCCCCGTCCTCTGGCCAATCAAACCTAGAGCGCTCGGGCCCCCATCTTCCAGGGGAGCCAAGGGGACAGTCCACAGACAAACTGAACCGACCCCTGGTCACACCCAGCGCTTCCCTTACAGGTCAAGGTCACTTTCCTCACCCGTAAAACGGGGCGACATTCGCTGTACCTACCCGCGTCCGTGTCCCAAGGCCACTGTAACAAACTACCACTAACTGGGAGGCTTACGGCGACAGAAATTTCTTCTCTCACGGTTCTAGAAGCCAGAAGTCTGACATCTTGTTTTGCTGAGCTAAAAATCAAGGTGTCAGCACGCTGGCTTCCTCTGGTGGCTCCAGGGGGGACTCCACTTCCTCCCCTCCTCCAGTTTCTGACAGCTGCTGCCTTTTCTCGACTCACGGCCCCGGGGCTCAGCCTCTGCCTCTGGGCCCACACGGCTTCTACTTCTCTGCGTGCAATCTCCCCCTCCCCCATCTCCGAGAACACTCGCGATCGTGTTCAGGGCCTACCTAGACCCCCAACACACTCTCCGCGCCCCCCAAATTGGAACTCGGTCGCATCTGCAAGGTCGTCTTGGGGCCGGAGAAGGCGGGGTTCGCAGGCGCCACGCTTTAGGACACGGACTATCTTTGGGGGGGCCGTTACCCAGCTGACCACGTCGCCCCGTAAGGGTGGCTTCAGGCACTGCCACGGCCCTACCAACATCGGCCGTCTCAACACCACCACGGATCCAGCTCAGTTCTGGAACCGACGTGAACGTGGGAGCAAACGGAAATTTCTGGGCGTCCTGTGAGTCCAGAAAATAGAAATGGCACTCACTCGCTTGTTCGGGAAACCGGAGCCTCTGCCGTTTTTTTGGCTGAGGCCGTCCACTTTTCTGTGGCCACAGACCCTTGCGCCCCTTCCCTGAAAAGGGTCGGTCAACACGGCTCACTGAGAGACCCGATTTGGAGGAATGATTGCCTCAGCACCGGAGCACAGACAAAGCAGAAAGCTCCCCGTTGCGGTGTCACTAGAAGTCAAGAGAGTCTGAACCCGCAAAAGCTGAGAAGGGAGAGCGGAATCCACTTTCCAAGAAGCTGGTGGATGCCAGAGATACATCGTCTCGTGCCAAGTCCCGGGAGCCCCGGGAGCCTGCCCCGGACGAGACCCTAGGCCTGCACATTAGCATGCCATCTGGTTCCTGCCCCGTGGATGACCGAAAACAAAACAAAATAAAACAAAACCCCAAACCGAGACATGTAAGAGGGAGTACAGAAAAGGGTGAGTTCGACCTCGGGGAGGGAAGACTGCCTGTGTTTTTCAGTGCATTTGGGGCCATAAAAGAACCAGCCCCATTAACCCCTCAGAGGCTGGAGTAAATTCACTTTCTTTTCAGATCCTGACGAACCCCCGTGATGGATACGTGACCGGGAAATGTTGGTAGGGGCTGGGTATTGAAATTTCTATCACATTTTTCTTTTGTGCGATAATTGCAGCAGGGTGGTGAAGGACGGGGCTCACCCTCCGCAGACACTGCGAGCGTATTTGTGTGTGTTCCGTCAACACGCCCACAGCTCACTTCCAACCGATCAACACATAATATCAACAGAGAGATAGAAGGCAAATATGGCAGAATGGTAACAGCTGTTGAATGGGGGTCATGGGTAAACACTGGCGTCCATCATCCTTAACTGCTCTGTGTGTTTGACAAGTGTTCATAATAAAAAGCTGGCGGGTTGGGGGAGACAGGAGAGATGACCGAGGGAAGCCGGGTCCTTCCGATGGTCTTTCCAAGACTCCACTTGATGGGTGGAAGGAAAACCTTCAGGGAACTTGAGCCAAAATGCTGAGGGGCGGTGGGGAAATGCTGTGAGTCGCTCCGTGTCTGGGAACAGCCCAGTAAATCCGATGTCGGCCAAGGGGCGCGTTAAAGGTTGGTCACTGTAGGGGTTTGCGGGTGGGAGCAGACTTCTGAGTCGGCTGTACGTGGGACGGCTGTTCTGACACAGAAGAATCCGGAGACCCCGATTTCCAGAGGGAAGGACCCCACAAGGCTCACACACTCACGGTCTTTCGGCCGTGATGAACACTCCCCTCACCCTCCCTTCCACCCCCTCTGATTAGTCTCCACCAATCGTGCAATCATGTCCCTCCAGAGCGATTGGCCCAACAATGGGCACGTGACCCAGCTCCGGTCAATGACTTGTAAGACGTCAGCCAGGGTGCTTCTGGGAAGAGGCTCCTCACTCCCAGCAGAGTGCCCCGGAAGAGGTGGTCTCTTCTTGGTCTGGATCCTGTCACCCGAATGTGATGTCCGGAGCGACTGCCGCCATCTTGTGACCAAAGACAAAGCCAGTGTCAAAGTTGGCAGATGGGAAGGACCTGGGTCCTTGGGGACATCTGTGAGCCGTGGGAGCAGCTGACCCTGAAGGCCGCCCATAACTCCCCACTAAGGAAATAATAGATGTCCTTATTCTGTAAGTCTGTTGGACTCCACTTCTAGTATTTCTGATACAAGACCAGGAAGCAGTACCGTGCCAACCCACATCAGGCCTTTGAGTTAGGAAAGGTATCTCTTCCTCCAGGAAGACACCCAGCTTGGGGAACAGGATGCAGCTGGCTTTCAACCCCAACTTGCCCCTGATTCCAGGAACCTCTGCCCATGAGCGACCCACACGGTGGTCATAGAGGACATCTGGCAAAAACCCCGGGGTCCCACCTGCCAGGCTGGTACCTCAGCAAGAACAGAGACATTGCTCCCTCCATTCCTGGATGATCCTGGCCTTTGAGAAGTTCAGGATGGTGCCAAGGGGTGGGGCAGCCGTCACCCTCCAACTCAACCCGCCGTTCGTGCATACTTAGTTTTGAACAATTCCCATTTCCTTGACTGTTATCCAAAGAGCTGTTTAACCACCCCCCACCACTTCCTTTCCAACCAGAGTGGCCCGTGAGCACCCCTCCTGGAAATCCTGGAAACGTGGCTGTGGGGGGAGCTCCTCCTTCCGTCCGCCCCGCACCCAACCCGGTGGGGCTGCGGGGACCGTCACGGTGGCCAGCTCACAGTTTCTGAGACCCTGCCTGCTCTTGGCTCAGCTGAGGACCAGAGGCGGGCGGATACAAGCTTCCCACGAAACATCCTCAGGAGCCAGATGTTTCCAAAGTGCATCCAAACCTCTGCCCGCTGGCCTCCCCCAGGGCTTGGGCTCGCTGACCTGGGAAGCGAGGGGGCGTTGGTGGGGCCCTGGGGGATGGGGGGCAGGATGGAGTTCAAGGGCCGGGAGAGTATTTTGGTCTTGACCCCTGGGGCTCCGTGCGAGAGGTGGCCGGGCCCTCGACTTCTGTTTCCCATTCTAAAAGGAGACCGCGTCAGCTTCCCCTTCTGACTCGGGCTGAATCCCACTGCTGGCGCATGGCGAACCGTGCGGACCCTGCCCAGGCTTCCGCGAGACCCAGATGGGCACACTGGCTGGCCTTCTCCCAGCTCCAGGAGCCCAGGACACCCCACAGAGGCAGCTCGGGCTGGTGGTCGGAGGTGGGGAGTTTGGAGTCCATGGGATCCAAGTTCAAGTATCAGCAGTGCCTGCTCCTGGACGTGTGACTTCACCTCTCTGGTCCTGCTGGCTGTCTAGGAAAGGGGGATGTAACGCACCCCCTGGGCCTGGCGTAAGCGTCCGGAGACGGGTCTGGTTACCGGTAAGAGTTCACCGCCCTTTCCAGTTTGCAAAGCACTATGGCGGCTGTGTTACCTTAGTACCTAAATAGCTGCTGCTGGGGCTCAGAGGCGGGCTGCACCTGTTCCCGAAGCAGGAGGTCAGCTGGCTCCAGGCCCCGTGCCCCTCGCTGCCCCCTTTCCGCCTTCCCGCTGCCTCTAAGCTGTGGGTGCCCAGCACAGCTGCCTGAGAGGCCGCGAGCGGGCCCTGGTCGAGTTCCGGTGTTGATATTAACGTGCTGGATGACTTTGGGCAAGAGGCTTCCCCTTTCTGTTCTCACTGTCTTTCAGAGTCGAAAGCCGCATCATCTCCAGAGTACCTTTTCCCAAATTCGACAGGCTGAGAATCTTCCGCTACCAGGGAGGTCGACTGCCTCACTCATGTTTGTATCCTCACCGCGAGCCGCTCTCGTGCCGGATGTCAGCTAGACGCTCCGAGTGCATTATTCTAATCCTGACACCAAGCCCTGGGGGGGAAGCCATTTTGTTCCCATTGTGCAGACAGGGAAACTGAGGCTCGGGGAGGAGAAAGGACTTCGAGAAGGCCACACCAGTGAGTGCTAGAGATGGGCTTGAGCCCACGATGATCAGGCTCCAGACACAGCCATTCCCAGAAGGTGCCTTCCTTCGGGCCCTGTACGGCTCTTTGTAAACGACCAGGCTTCACCCTTGGCCGTCAAACTTGGGAGCGAACAAATCACACAGTGTTGGCGATTTGAGGACGGCCAGAGCCACGGAGCAGAGAAACCCATCCAGCATCCCTCTTCCGTGAACATCCACCGTGCACCTGTCCCGTGCCGGCCTGGTGCTGGGTGTGGAGTTCTAGACAAAACAGGACCTACCCGGCCTGGCCCCGAGAAGCTCTGCCCGGCAGGCAGCATCGCAAGTCACAGACGAATGCAAAACGGCGCGGCAAGAGCCCAAGCGAGGGCCAAGGACTTTCCGATGAAACCCAGAAGGTTCCACTCAGGTCTCGCTTTCCGCGTACATCTTCCTTGCGTTTTCTCCGCTTGAGGCCGTGCACACGTCGGAGCCCCACTCAGTGGAGGCTGGAGAGCTGTTTCTCTCACTTCTGCGTTGCCCGTCGTGTACAACACATGCTATGAAGGTAGCACCGGTGACAGTTTTCTTAACTGGCCCACGAAGCGGTGAGGGGGCAAGTGGGTGAGGGAGTTAACGAGCGTAACACTTAGGCTTGGAGAGTGTTATTTTCTATGTGACCCGCGCGGGCGTAGAGCCCGTGGTGGTACCTTACTTACTGAGGACGACCTTCGTTTACACAGGACACGTGAGCTTCTCGGTGGCTACTCACAACTTAGGACCCAGCACGTGGTCCGCGAATCCGCTTGTGCATCTCGGGAGCTGGGCTCTACTGTTGACTTGGCTGCTGATCCCCTGAGACGTAAAATCAATTCTTCCCCCCGCCCCCCTAGCCTCTGCATCCCGATCTTTTGTATCCCACAGAGAAATCTGAGCGCCCTCCCCGCTCCTCAGAGGTTTACGAGGCCGGCGACGTTCTGGAAGGCACCGCGCCAGCCCACGAGGGGTAACGACGAGCCTCACGTTCCGCGGACCTCACGTTGGCGGCTTGGATCAGCCACACTGGGAGTGGTTACCCCACAGAAATTGGCATACATGGGGTTTGTTGTTGTCGTTGCTTCTGGAAAAGAGTTGAATTTCTAGCAGGACCTTTCTGGTGCACCACTTTAAACGGTCCAAATCTCTTCGAAGTATCTGGTGTTCTCTTTAAGATCCCTCTGTGTTTTGCAATTACCCAGAAAACATCATCTTTTCTGTTAATAAAACATTTAATGGCTCATTGTGTTACTCTGTCCACCCCTCCCTAATCCCTTATCGAAATGAATGCTCCAAGAAGGCTTCTGGGTTTATCCTGTGCGTTTTTACGTCCGCCCGCACCCGGCTTCTCCCGTTTGGAGAACAGAGCCTGGGCAAAGGAAGCGGGGACAGGTGGAGCTGAGGAGAAACTGAGGGCAGTGCCTCAGTTCTATACGGTGCCAGAGTACCAGGGGCACCTCATTAGACATCTGTCCCCACCCACAGACTGTGCTGCACAAGGGACTTCGGGCGACGAGGACCGGTCAGTCGTGGCTCATTGGTTGTAACAAAGTTGCACAGGGGCGGTCAGGGGCGCAGAGGAGCCCAGGGGGGTCCCGACCCTCCACATCTTTATTCACCTGCATCAGGATCACCTGCTGAGTTCACGAGAATGCAGATTCCCAGGCCTATCACCCCCAGGAATGAGCCCCTTAAGGAGGTCTCTGTCTGCAGGTGACGGTGCCCAGTCCAGCAGTGCGGGGGGTGGTGGGGAGGGGCCAGCAGTGCATGGGGGGGGGGGGGGCAGAACACGAGGACCCGGGCCCCGTCCAGCTCAACGAAGGTACCAGAGCCGTCCCCCGACTCACACAGCCTGGGCCCGAGCCCCCCTCTGCTGTGCTGTGTGACCGTCCCCTTCTCGGGACAATTCAACCAGACACCCCGTGGCTGGCAGGTCAGCAGGCCGTGAGCCCTCAGCAGGGGGGACAGCCCCTGGGAGCCCCCTCAGTGCCGCGCTCGTGGGGCGACTCCTCCTCTGAGTCTGCCGCCAGCCTGAACCACCAGCCAGGGCAGGCATTTTATCTCTGTCGACAGAGGGGCCCCCGCGGGGACCTGGGCTCTCAAGGACACAGGTCCAGCTGCCGGCAGGGACACATCAGTTCCCTTTCGGAGTGGCCGACAGTGACCCAGGCCACACGGGCTCAGCGACCCACCCGGCCGCTTGCCAGGAGCTAAAATGCAGTGGGAGACACCTTCCCCTCCCCTCCTGAGTGGATCTGCCCGGTATTCGCCACAGGGATCACCACCGGTTACTTCCACTGAGGGACTTCGGGCTCTCCCGCTCACCTCTGTCCTCGGGGCCCTGGGAAACAGCAACTGTCCCCGAGCCCTGGTGGAGGGGAGGATACTCATCTCAGGCTGTTGAAGCCACTTGGCCAAGGCCACCCAGACTGGAAACAGCTGGGCCGGGACTGGAAGCCAGGACAAGCCCTTAACCATCACCCGGCCATGGCCTGCGCCCCGGGCACCGGGGGGCTGAGGCTACAGGCTTGTTGAAATGAACCCTGAGCCACTGCTTGGCCCAGAAATCTAACCGGGAAACTAGCGTCACCGAGACTGAGAGCCCACTGTGCGCGAAGCGTTCTCCACGGGTCATCTTACCTCACTGAGACCGTTGGCAGGGACCGGCCGGGTGGCACTGAGGCCGTGCCTGGAAGTGAGACTGCCGTGTGTCCGTCCCGCCTGCAGCGCAGTGAGCTCTGAGCAAACCCGGGGCTGCCTGGAAAGTCGACACAGGAGGCCCCCGGGACTCAGGGAGGGCGAGGGACACACCCGAGATCACACAGCGAGCTGCTGTCCGAGTCTGTGTTAGAACGCGGGCTGGTGCTTTCCTCTGCTGGTTCCGGCACGATCCAGCCGGCCAGGCTCCCGCGTCAGGAGCAAAGCGCCAGCCAGAGGGGAGCTCGGCCCCCGAGAAGACGTTCTCGCCCAGGCCGCACGAGCTGGCTCATTTCTCTTACTTTCTCGTCTGCGTCAGATTCAGGATCGAGGCCCCGGAGCTCCGTTCGGCTCAGGCTGCCCTGGGCCAGGTCGGCATCACCCGGACCACTCGCGCTCTGCTTCCCAACGCGGGGTCATCCACCGTGGGGACTGAATGGACCCTCGCATGGATCACTTGGGTCTCCGTCCGTAGATGTAGCCTAACATCTCCAGGACCGAGGGGGCCAAAGAGCGCCTAAAACGGCACTTCTTGGGTCTGGGATTGGCCCAAATTAACTTCGTGCCTATCAAATTAACACCCTGGAATGTTCATATCTGTGGTTTTGGAGCGTGAATGAACCAGAGGAAATCCCCAGCGGAAACTCGCCTTCACGGAAGCCAGCCACGGACAAGCGCTGGCACACGGCCACACCTTCCAGAAACAACATGGGCACCCACGTCAGGGCACCTGGAAATGTCCACCACCCTCCCTGGGTTTGAATGTTCGGTCAGCCACAGCCGCTGACCTCCTCCTGTGTGCCAGGTACCTGCAGAAGCTAGACATGCACAAGACACAGTCCCTGCCCTCATGGCATTTACCGTTTGGCGGGAAGCCACCAACAGCATTAATGTCACAGGGTAGCAAGTGCTCCCAAGAAAAACAAGGCTGGACAACAGCGGAGTGAGGACAGCTCTCTGAGGAAGTCACATCTGAGCAGATCCCTGGACGAAGTAAAAGAAAAGCCACGTGGACGATTGGGAGGGATGATCTGGGGCGGGGGGGGGGGGGGGGGGAACAGCAGTGCAAAGGCCCTGAGGTAGGACCATGCCCATCACATCTGAGGGCAGCAAGGAGCCCTGCGAGGCTGCCGTGGGGTGAGGGGTGGGACAGAGGATGGAGAGCTTGTCCCCCAGGAAAGCCAGTCCTGGACGTCATCCCAAAAGAGAAAGCATGCAGCATCGTGCACAAGGATCAGAAATTTCCAGACCACCCCGACGACCACCCACACGCGGACAGCTGAATGGAGGACGGCATACGGGCTCTGTCGGGCCGATTCTGTAAGAATGGGGAAAACCTGCATGATATAATGTTAAAAAAAAAAAAACCAACACAAAACACAGAACTTTCTTAATCACAGCTCAGAATATGGTCTCAAGCCGGAATGAAGACCAAAGCTGTTGGTGTGGTCTGGGGGGGGGGGGGGGGGTGGGAGGGGGAATGTGGGGAGCAGTTCTTTTTTCCCTGTTTCAAATTTTATATAATGCGGTCGCTATATTATTTTTATAATTTTCAAAAAAATTAAGGTGAAAGATGTGTCTCAACCAAACCGATGGCAGAGTGAGGGAGGCAACGAGAAAGGTTAGTTTCCCTTCCTCACGATACCAAACCCCCACCCCCAACACACACACACCGATGTTTCGGGTTTTCTCACCGGGGCCTTCTGGAACGCAGCCAGCCCAGGGGACGCCATGCTCAGCCCCAGAGAGCCACAGGGCTTCCTCGGATTGGGGGAGTCCTGCCCCTGAGCATAGCTAGATTTCTAGAACAGGGCACATGACCTGGAGAGACCTTGCCCCCAAACACCTCCCGGCTTCTGCCCGACACCCCACCGCGTGAGGCTCATCTGAGCCACAGGGATTCCTCCGAGCCCCCAGTGGAGACAGCCCAGCGCTCCCTCACGTCGTATCCCACGTAAGGCCAGCCTGGGGTCCGGGCTCACCGCCTCCAGCCCAGAGTGAAACAGCCCCCCAGCCGCTCTGTGGCTGTCCCCACACTTGCAGGCAAGTCAGAGGCACAAATGCCCTGCGTGGCCACCCCCCCCCCCCCACCTTGGTGCAGGGCACGAGGCCCGGAGGGGACTCACAAGGAAGCTCCTGCTTCCTTCTGCCCCCGAGCTCGCCTAAACCTCTCTCCTTCCCCAGGTGCCGCCCAGCCAAGCTGGCTGCTGCTTCCTGAAGGACACTGCTGCTCTCTGGACTGAAGGCAGCCTGCTCACCCAGCTCTGTGTTTGGCTGAGCCCTTGACATCGGCTCAGATGTCCCCTCTTCCAAGCAGCCCTCCCTGACCTCACCACATCCCAGCGAGGACCAGGAGCCCATCCAGGCCCCCCCTGCCCACACCAGCACCCGTCCTGACCAGCCGGGTGGGAAGAACCTGCCTCCTTCCCCCCAAACACATCCCTGGGATGCCAGCCCACAGGCCATGGTGCAAGAGCGAGCCCAGGTTAGAGAAAAGGCAGCATGAATGAGTGGGAGAGGGGCTCATGTGAGCCTGGGACAGACGAGGCACCCGAAATAGGCAGGAGTGCCTGGACGGCCCCCGCTGAGAGAGCCATGGTATTGTGGGCTGGGGAGAGGTGGCCGGTCCAGGCTTGGTGGGGAGGGACCAGCCAGGCAAGCCCAGCCCCCAGCCCCCCAGCTCCCAGCCCCCCAGCCCCAGCCCCCAGCCTCCAGCCCCCAGACCCCAGCCCCAGCCCCCAGGAACCCATTTGCCTTCTATGTCATGGGACAGGATACTCGCCGGCAGAGAAAGAACCTCGTATCTGCTAAGTGAGCCCCCAGCACCGGCAACCTCTGGGCCTGCGCTGGCTGACCGGGTCCCCTGGCGCCCGAACGGGGCCGGGTGGGTTTCCTCCCCCAGCCTTCCCACGCAGCTTTCCACGTGATGAGGGTCTTTGTCTCCCAAACAAGGATAGGAAATAAACTGTCCTGTTGTTGTATTTTTTTTAAATCTCGTTGCAAAAATAAATTCAGAACATAGAGAAAAAAATCCAAAGACGAAACCCACGAGCGGACTCATTTCTACACCCGCCCTCCGAAGGGTCGGCCAGGTTTAAAGAGGACCTACGTGGGGGGTTCATGGCCACGCCACGGCCACGCCACACATTCCAGTCCCCAGAGGAGATTTTCAAAGTGCAGGTGCCCGGGTGCTGCGGACAAGAGAAGGGGTGGCCTATGGCCTTCAAGAACCATTCGTTTGGGTCCCAGATCTTAACGGTTTCCTATTTTCACCTTCCTCTATGTTCCCAGCTGGACTCCACTCAGCGCGCAAGGGGTCTGATTAAGTGAACAGAGACTGCATCTACTCAGGCTGCGGGGACCCACGAGCCCCGGGGTCATGGAGAGCAAAAATGCAGAAGTGTGCAGTCCGATCAGGCCTGCAGGGTCTGGGGGTGGAGCAGGGTGGTCCCCTGGCCTCCACACGAAGGGTCCAGGGACCCGGCCAGAGCCCCCACCTGCTGTGTGGTCTTGGGCAAGCCAGCTGGCCACTCAGAGCCTCCGTTTGTTCAACTGTGTAACGGGAACAATGATTAGACTGAGAAGTGGTCGCCAGGGGTCTCCCCCCCCCCCCCCGAGACACGCACGCCCAAATCCCCTGTGGATATGTCAGGTTACGTGGCAAAGCGGAGTGACGGCTGAAGACGAGACTGTGAGTCAGCCGACTTGAAGACAGAGAGTGGCGGGTCGGCCAGAGGGGTCCAACATCATCAAGGGTCCTTAAAAGGGGAAGCGAGAGTCAGTGATGCAGGTAAAGGGGGCTCCACCCGACGCGGGTTTTGAGGGTGCGGGAGGAGCCCCGGCCAGGCAAGGCGGCATCTCTAGGAGCTGGGAGCAAAGGCAGCGGGTTCTCGCCCTGGAGCCTCCAGAAGGAACACGGCTCGGGTCGCGGCCCGGGTCGGCGGGGGCCTGTGCCAGACTTCTGGCCTCCAGAACCATAAGCGAGCACATCCGCAGGTTCTAGGCCGGCAAGTTTGTGCCAACGTTACAGGAGCCACAGCCGACTAAGTCACGCGCTTCGCAGGGTTGTGGGCACCAGGCGAACAGGTGCACATGCAGCGCGTGAGGTTCAGGAACGGAAAAGCTCGGCCAAGGTGGCTCCGTTGTTGAGGGAGCCTGAACTCGACGCCCTCACCCACGTCTTCCCCCTTTAGCGATAATGTGTAAGTCCTCACCCAGCTCCACGCGGGACCGCGGGGCGAGCCCGCCCTCCCCGCTCCTGCAGCGCGCTGACCGCAGGCCTGGGTCGTCAGGCAGAACCCCGCTCCGGTCTGGGGAGCCCGGGCGTACGGTCGGACCCAGGAGAGGGCGGTCATGTCCACCTGGGCATCACTGTCTGTGGGACCTCCTGGCCCGCGGCTCCTTTGAAAACACAGGCCCCCTGAGTCAGGCTTTCTCACGACCAGTATCTTGGCAAAATACACTCCGTGGATTTTCAAAAAGATGCTTCATTTATAAAAAAAAAAAACAAAAAAAAAACAACAACAATGGAGTTTCGCTCAGAGAACTGTTTGTTTCTGAGAGTGTGGACCCTCCAGCCAAGAGCCCCGGGGGGCCCGCCTGCCCTGGGGTGGAAGAATCCGGTTTATTCCTCTTGCAGGGAGGGCGGACCCTCCCGCGGGAACCGTGCATCGAGCAGGTGTTAGAGCCTTGGGTGGGCGGCTTGGGGAGGGTCTAAGCGAGCGCGGGGTCCCCTCTGGACTGGGTGCTCGGCAAGGGGGGGCCGCTCCTCTAACTGCAGGGCAGGGGGCAGCCCAGATGGAGCCCTCATTTGAGCCGAGAGTGGAGAGTGCTTGCCATCTCGCAGGCGACACGGTGACCCGTTCCATCTCCCCGGCACTGGCCTCTGGGCGACCTTGTCTGAGCCTGGTGTCCTGGGAGGCGGTTTGCACCCAGCCAGGAGCCAGGACCGTGCCCGGGGGGCCAGGGGCCCTCTGCTTCCTCAAGAGTAATCGAGTGAGCCCTTCCAGAAACACCCCACAATCCCTGCTTTTCACACTGGCCACCCCCTCCGTGCCGGGCGTCGTAGGAGATGGTTCCGGGCCCCACACCTCTACGGGCTCATGCGCAGAATGAAGCCACGTTTTCCAAAGGATTTTTTTATGTCACATTAGTTTCATGAGTTTCCAGGGTCTCATGGAAGACAAGGGTTCCCTGCACTATTTAGTTTCGGAAGCACTGGGCTTCGGCTGCAGGACTTCTCAGAGCCTTCAATGTGTTCCGAAGCACCCGAAATGCACAGGAAAAACTGGGGTACTTTCAAGCTTAGTTTGACTACAAACAAAGTTTGAAGTTTCTTTGTCCGCTCTGGAAGCTGGGCAGCTTGTGGGAGAGAGTTTATAAAACGCAGAAATAAGGGGGAAGCTACCACAACGGCATCCGTGGGAGCCAGGGAGTCCTCACAGCGAGTTCCCGTCGCAGATACTCCGTAGCACCGGTGTGCGGGGCTACTGAGCGTGTGGACGGGGTGCTGCCGTGACCACTTAAGGGCAGGCCTGCTGGCTAAAGCATGTGGGAGGGCTCAGCACCGCGCCTGAGAACTATGGAGGCTCCGAAGGCACAGCCCCGCTGGGCCCTACGGGGTCTGGCCCCAGCCCGCACGCCCCGAGGCCTCGGCTTGTCCCCTCGCCCCTTCCCTGCCCTCTGGCTGCCAACACGAGCCGCGCCCCTTCCCAGGCGCCCCCTCGGCCCGGAAGCCTTGTCCTCACTCTGGGCGAGCTGAGCTCCCAGCAGCATCTCTAGCGGCCCTTTCCTGATTTCTTTTCTAGCACCTTCCACGCTGTGAGTAACACGGGCTCCTCGGGTTTCCATTCGCCCCGTCTCCAGCCCTAGAAACAAACGGGCTGTGTCTGTGTCGAAGTCTGTCTCAGCCACCGGCCCTGGTGCCGGGCTCGGCGCACAGAACGTGCTCAACAAACCCGTGTTGAGTGAATACACGAGTGTGAGGCCGCTGCTGAGTATTTTCATACCCCCTCCGGCAAGGGGGCCGTCAGCATTCGCCTCGCGGGTCCCCAAGCTCTCCGCCTGCGTCCAGCCGCTCGGAGCCGCCGGCCTCCCTGAGAGGCGGGTCCCGTCCACGCACCCATTGCGCAGACGGGAAGCCAAAGCCCGCCGCGGCCAGGGGCCTACGAGACGGCCCAGCGGGTAAGCAGAGGAGGCAGGGTGTCCGAGCGGGGCTCCGCCGTGTGGGGTGCGGGCCGGGGGCCGGGCCTGCAGGGGCGCAGGCCGGGCGTGGAGGGCGGGGGGCTCCAAGGGGCTCTAATTCGGTCTCTCCCACACGGGCCGCCCGCAGCACCTGGGCCGCCCTCTCACTGGAGGCGCCGCAGAAACCTCAGCCGGCCGTGTTGCAACCCAGCAGCCCCGCCGCCCGGCTGCTCAGGAAGACGGGCCCCCGACGCAGGCACAGGTGTCCGGAGAGGGACGGGCCGGCCCCGGCACAGTGTGGACTCTGGGCCCGGGGCGGGAGCGAGGTGAGACCCCGAAACCGGACCCCCGACCAGTTCCCCTTCCGCCGCCCACAAAACGCGGGACTTCCACTAACGATTCCTCTTTGGGAGTCGCTTGTTCCCTAGGGCAGGACAGGCCGAGCCGGGCGCCTTCCGTCCCCAACTTCGCGATTTCACTTTTCTTATCAGAAAGGTGCAGGTGACTCATCTCGGGAGCCGGGCACCTTGCCGCCGTGGAGCTGCCTGGATGCGCGGGGTCCCCGAAACCTCTCCGGTCTCCGTGTACGTGTGTCGGGGCAGAAGCCTGAGGCGAAACGAAATCAGAACGAGAAGAGTCGCAACAGAAAGGAGAAGAGCCGGGCGGGTCCCACGGCCCCGGGAGCCGCTGCCGGCCCCTCCCCCCGACCCGGGCCCGGGCTCTCCTCTGGACGCAGAGCCCACTCTCGATGGCCAAGCTGGGGACACAGTGCCATCCCGGAAACGGACCCCTTCTCAGCCACGCAGACCCGGCCCCACCAGCGGCCGCTGCCGGACACACAACCGCTTCGCCTCCCTAAAGCCTCGGTTTTCCCGTCTGTGAAATGGGGCAACGGTACCACCCACCCCACCAGGTTAGAGAGGACTAGGTGCGCACGCCCATCACCGGGGCCGTTGATTCAGATAATAACTGTGATGTATCGAGCACCCATTTCGATCACACAATATGACCCAGCATTTCGGTACGGCCTTCCGGTCGTGCTCTGAGCACTATTCCCCATCTCCTTACACGATCGGTACGGTGAGCCAGTGGGTCTGGGCTTCAGACCTGCTGCGGCTGACTTGGGGTCCCTTGTTAAGATAGAGTATAGAGTGGACACCCAGCCGGTTAGGGATCCACACGGCATAGAGCTGAAAATATCACCAGCCCCGTGGTTCATGCGCAGCTGAGCCGACCCCAGGTGGTCCAGCGCCTGGACGTCGACCTCCACCACGTGCAAGGACACTCAAGGACCAAGTGCTCTGTCACCCTGGAGCCTTGCAGGAGGAGTAAGGGAGGCATACGGATGGGGACAGAAGGCACAGGGGTGTGGGACACTGGGGCCAAGAGAGAGGCACTTGGGAGGGAGGTGGGAGAAGAGGGGCGGACAGGCGTGTGAGCAGAGAGTGGGAGATCGGTACTGGCCCCATAAAAGCCAGGTTCTAGAACATTCTCTCTGGCTCTTGTGCAGACGATGGGGCAGAGCAGGCCACCTGGAGACCCACTGGGAGGCCATCATGACTTAATTACTCTGAATTTAAATAGCCACATGGGACTAGGGGCCACCGCATGGGACAGCCCGGCTCTAAATCACTACAGGGCTTGGGGCGGTGGGGAGGCTCGTGACGTCCGATCTGTGAGGCCAAGTGACGGTCAGTTGCTATGAAGAGAGCAGATCAGAAGGGTGGCCGGGTGTCTGCAGGGAGAGGTTGCCCCACCGTATGCAGTGGTCCAGGCAACAGTAGCTGCTGGCCAGGAGGGGGCAAGCTGGCCAGGGAGGCTCAGATGTCAGCGTCTTCGGCCTCCTTGGCTGAGACACAGGGGCAAGGAAGGGAGGCGGCCATGGGCAGCGAGGGCAGCGGCTGAGATAAGGAGCCTGGTCTGAGATGTGCTGAGTTGAGGTGTCTGTGGCCCTTCTACCAAGGTGGGCGTTTCTTAGATACCTGCAGAATCCGTCAGGCCCGTGTGAAGACATGGGTTAGGCGTCCCCAGCCTGCGGTGGCCGCTTTCTCACGGCGGGACAGGTGGCCTGGCAAGGAGACCAGGCCTGGCCTGGCAGAGCTCAGCCTTAACAGGCAGCAAACCAAGTCACAAACTGCCACCTGGCGACCCGACCCGACCGCACTTGGTGCTGAGGAGGTCTGAGCACCAAGAAGGGAGTTTCCCCTAACCTGGGGCACTGCCCCTGACCCCCCGCACAGCAGGAGCCGCGGGCCCCAGCCTCTTACCCACGAGCTGCCCCGTGTCTCTTCGCCTGGCAGCTTCCTCCAGGCACCTGCGTCTGCTCCGCTGCCTGGGCCAGATGAGCAGGGAACTCGTGCCCCGGGGGGCAGCGTGTGTGTGTGTGTGTGTGTGTGTGTGTGTGTGTGTTCGCTGCCATTACTCTCACAATAACCCTGAGAAAGGGGTGCCAACTGCATCACCCACAGTTCAGAGGCAAGGAAGCCGAGCACAGAGAGTTGAAGCCCTTGCCTGAAGCCACACAGCAGGGAGGTGGCAGGGCCAGGCTTCCGGCGTGTTCCAGCATGTACGAGCCCCACAGTCACACCCCGATCATGACACCAGCGTCGGGATAGTAAGGGCCGCCAGCCCCTGCCCCAGCCTCTGCGTGCTGTTCACCCCACGGGGGTCCTCTCGTCTCCCCCACCCCCTGCAGCCCCGGTGGTTGCCGCTTCACTGGAGGAAGCTTCTCTCTTCACACTCGAGACTCAGGGTTTAAAAATAAAGAAAAATAAAACTGATTCAAAATTAGCACAAGACTCGCTACAAAGAACACAAGACACGGTTTCCTGTGTATGTGTGTTTTCTTCAGTTTTTTTAAGACTTCCAGAAAAGTTTCCTCTGCAAAACTGAGACCAAAAGGGTAAAAAATGCAAATGTGCTGGTCCAACCTTGAACCATCATCTGTACCCTGCCCAGGGAGGCCACAGAGACTCAGGAGAGAGAGGGCCAAGTCCCAAAGTCTCAGGAACTCTAAAAGGGAGCTCCCTAGAACTGTGTGCAATCGCCAATACTTTGGGCTCCAGCCTGGAAGGGGCAGCTCCTTGTACCCTGTGTCCTGAACCTGGCACCATGCTTAGTTTGATGGATGGACGGATGACGAGTGGATGGTTGGCTGATGGATGCATGGTTGGATGGATGGATGGATGGATGGATGGATGGATGGATGGATGGACAGACAGATGGGTGGGTGGATAGATGGATGGATAGGTGGGTGGGTGGATGGATGGATGGATGGATGATGGGTGGGTAGGTAGGTGGATGATGGGTTGTGAGTAGGTAGGGGGAGCTGGACAGGTAGATAGGTGGGCAGGTGTAGGAGTGAGTGAATGAACATAGTGTTTATAAAAACTCCATCACTTGACAGTCGACAGAGCCAGCCCAAGAAGAAACCGCTCACAACCTCAGGTCTGGGACTCACACGCACTCCCACCCTGCCCTCACCTGCTGAGCCCCCAGTCCCTCACCATCACCAAGGAATGGAACCGCCAGTCCAGGAGGCCCCCAGCCTAAGAAGCGGAGAGGCTACGTGCTGAGAGCGCAGGGCCCTGTGTGGGACAGGAGACAAGAAGAGATGGTGATGAGCCAAAGTGAGTTGTTGGGTGAGGCTGGGAGGCGGGATTCTGAGTACCTGGCCTTGGGGGGAGGCTGCAGCTTCTGGGGATTCGGGGGGGGACAGGCCCAGACAAACGTGTGGGACATCAGGCAGCCAGAACCCTCTCTACAGAAAAGGCAAACCTCACCCAGGAGTCCTGTTACAACGGAACAGACCTTTCTGGGTAAAAGAGGGAGCAGCAGCACCCCCCCCCAGCTCTAGCTGGGACAGGCCACGGGGGGAGTCCCGGCAGAGGAGGGAAGGAGCCGTGTGGTCCGCGAGACCATGATGCTGCGTGGCAAGGCCGCGACAGGGTCAGGCCCTCCAAATCTCACTCACTTCGGTTTGGTAAGACCCAGATCGATAAGGCTGGGACACACAGAAGACTGGAAATCCCAAATTTGCCGACTCGAAAATCTCACCTCCTCCCATTTGAAAGTGCACCCTCGTGTGCCCTCCGAGGGCAGGGCAGGGGGAGGCAAGGTCAGGGCAGTGCGAGCAGTGAGCCCTGCTGGTGAAACCCACTGTCTGTGTTGCCCACCCAGCAAGAGCCAGGTCTCCTGCGTTCACGCCTTTCGTCCCACAGGCATTTACGGGGCAGCCCGCGCTTTGTGACACAGGCTTCTGGGGATGCAGACAGACATGGGCCCATCCCCCTTGAACTTAGTGTCTGGCAGGGGAGACAGGCCCCCCAAAAGGAAAAACTCGCACGCATGAGTACGTAAGTGTTCCACGAGGTGGTGCGCTCAGCAAGGGTGAGACGGGGCAACAGTCCTAATCTGGAGGCCGATCGGGAAAGGTTTTCCCAAAGACGCGGTACTTAAGGAAGGAAGGAAGCAGGGGTTCGCCAGTCCAGGGAGAAGGGGAGCGGACTCCAGGCAGAGGACGCGGCATGCACCGAGGCCCTGGGGCGCACAGGAGGGGTGGGGCGTGCTGGAACGAGTCCGGCGTCCCCGGAGCTGGGTCGGCAAGGAGGAGCGTGGAGCGAGAGAGGGCTCGAGGCGCTGCTGGAGCGGGGCACTCAGAGTCCTACAGACACCCGAAGGGTTTTGGTCCTCACCCTGAAAGCAATCAGAAGCCACCGAACGGATTTAAGGGGTAGAGCGCCCTGCTCCTGGGCTTGTGAAAAGATCACGCAGATCGACCTTCTAATGAACGCCTCGAGGAGCTGCGTCGAACCGCTGGACGGCCAGTGCCGGGAGGGCCACAGAGCCCACTCGGCCACTGCTCTCTTTGCAGACCCGGTGCCCGAGGCAGAGCGGCCAGGGTCAGTGCCACCCCACCGGCTCCTGCCTCGGTTACCTTGAGAAAGACCCCCAGTGTCGGGAAAACAGGACCTGTTTTCTTCGAGAGCGTGGAAAGGGGTCCGGGAAGCCTGACGGGTGACCACGGTCAGGACCCACAGCGAGAAGTCACCTGTATGACGTGCTGAGAAGCGCCCCTCACCTCCGGGTTCCTCCCACGACCTGCAACCGACAGGCAGTCTGCAAAGCGCCCGGCTGGCTCCCCTCAATGCTGTCGGGGCAAGTCCGGGAAACTGTCACCACCCAGAGGAGCCTAAGGACACAGGACGACTGACCCCAACTTGGGTCCCAGAACAGGAAAAGGACACTGGCTGGAAACTAAACACAGGCTTAGTTAACAGGAACCTGTCACCACTGGTCCACTGGTTGTGACGGAGCCACCACACTAAGGGCTCGGTGAGCACGGGAGAAGTGGGCGGATGGACGTCCGCTGACGAACCACGCTGTCCCCGTCACTGGTCAGCTTCAAGGCAAATCCGGGTCGCTCACCCAGACTCGGGCAGTTTGCTCACCTGGACATCACTCAGCCTTGGTTTTGTCATCTGAGCAACGGGAATAGTGTTTTGATGAGATTCTCGGGAGCGACTCAACAAATACAAGTTGCCTTCATAACTGGGATGAGGCCCGCTCATCCACAGGACACACATTTATTCCCCTACACGCCACGCCCCCCACAGAGCCGTCACCGTCAACGGCCCAGTCCGGGAGCTGGAGACTCGTCATCTGTCTCCTCCAGACTCCCAGAAAGCTCGCTCCAGCCCGACCCTCTGGGCCCATGACATGCGCCTCGGTCCCCATTCAGCAAGCGTTCGGGCGACGAGAAAACTCTCGTGTGCTGAACGGTTCAAAGTAAGAACAAAGGATCCGTATCAGAGGGACAGTGTGACGGTAAGTTCTGGAACATTCCGGCCGCTTCCGAATTCTGCCCCACTCACACAGTCCTTTGGTTGTTCCTTCAACAGACACCCCCTTGAGCACCTGTGACGTGCCAGGGAGCAAACTGGACACCCAGCTAGCGGCTGGCAGCTTGGGTCTCTGCTGTAAGCACACAGGCTTTTTAAAATGTCTTTGGCATTTGTGAAGCACTCCTGTCTGAAATGAAACAGAAATGGTAAGCCTCATTTAGAAAATAATTCCTTTCCTCCCACACACGCTACACCATGAGCCTACGATGTTGTTCAGATTTTCCAACTACGAATTTCCTTTAGGTCAAGCCCGAGAACCCGGAGGAAGCTAAGGAAGACGTCTCGAGAAAGCCTCGTGCTCACAGCGGTTTTGAGTGGAAATACGGTCTTCGCTGTGACTGCATCATGGTTGAATTTCGCACCAGAGAAAGGAAGGACCGACGTTAACCTCAGAACGAGGAAGGCCGTACTAGTCACACACAGAAAAGCAGTCCCCTGAGCCAGAAGCCGCGGGGGCCGCGGCCCCGGGAGCCTGTCGCCAATGTTTCCGAGGACAGCTGGAAGGCGGGCCCTGGGCTGGCCGAGCCAGAGTCTGGCCGAGCAGGGTCGGAGATGGAGGGAAGGCAGAGGAGGGAATACCCGTCCGGACAGGCTGGCAACAGCGAGTGGGAAGGAAGTGGCTTTGTGAGTTGTCGACCTCACGGCAGGCCGAGAAGCAGAAACTTAACCACACAGGGTACAGAGCTATTTTCAACCTTGGGGTTTTCACCCCCTGTCCCCAAAGCGATCGGGCGGCCTGGCTCCCGTGTGACACTGGCGGGGCCCTGGACTCATGGGACAGGACGGGAGACAAGGCAGGTCTGAGAAAGGCACGTGGGGCAGCAGGCCCCCGCTGTGGAAGCTGAGCCTCGGTTTCCCCACCCGCTCAGGCGGGTTCTGAATCGGTCTCCTCCCGAGGCTGCAACAAAGGACCACAAACCCAGTGGCTGAAAACAACACACCGTGTCCTCCTCTGTTCTCTGACATCTCGGTGCACACTGAGGCCAGACGTCCGGAGGTCAGACGTCCAACACGTGTCTCCCTGGGCTCGAGCCCAAGCGTCAGCCGGGCTGGTTCCTTCTGGAGGCTCCAGGGACCAGGTTTCCTCCCCTTTTCCAGTTTTCAGAGACCACCAATTTCCCTGGTTCGTGGCCCCTCCGCATCTCCAAAGCCAGCGGGATGGCCCCTCCAGTCTCCCTCTGACTCCTCCCCTCTCCCCCTTAGAGGACCCTACGGGGACAGCGGGCCCACCAGATCATCCAGGACCACCGCCCCATCCCCAGGCCCTCGACCCCGCCACACCGGCAAAGCGCCTTTGGCCATGAAGGGATCGTCCTCACGAATTCCTTCTGAGCACAAAAATATGGACATCGTCGGGGGGCGTTTCCCCGCCTACCCCAAGTTCCTTTCCTCTTGAACCTTCGAAGATTCTGGGCAAGGGAGAGGAGTCTTCTCTACCAAACACCATCAGTGACAATGGCGGCAAATGTTCGTGGCGGCCTTCCTCCCCCACAATGCGCTGTCCCACGTGACCTGCAGCAGTGAGGCCCTGTCCCCACCTGTCCACAGAGGGGTGAGTCGGGCTCGGGTGGGGAGTGCTGGCTGGCCTGTCCACGTTCACACGGGAGAGAACGGCAGGCCCGGGCCATCGCAACCCACACCTTGCCAGAGTCCGAGCCCTCGGCCACCTTGACGTAACACCGGTTTCGTGTCCAAGGTGGGAACCACACTCACCTAGTCGAATCAGGATGGACCAAAGGTCTGAGAATCAAGCTTCTCAGCCCCAAGAGCTCTCACCCACTGCTGGTGGGGATACAGAATGGTACAGCCACTCTGGAAGATGGTTGGGCATTTTTCTCGCGAAGCTGAACGTCGGCTCACCCTACAGCCCTGAATCGGTGCTCCCAGGTGCCCACCCAGAGGAGCTGAGAGCTAACGTCCACACAAACACCTGCACACGCACGTTGTAGCCGCTTCACTCACAGTGGCCAAGCGGGACAAGAATGGGAGCAGCCAAGGTGGCAGGGAGGTCACTGAGATGCCACGGAGATGCCACCAGTGAGCCACTGAGGTAGGACAGAGTCCAGGCAGAAAGATCACACCCGCCGCCACGGGGTCCCGGCCGCCTCTTGCCTACCTCCACTCGGCCTCTTCCACCCTTGCCCTCCTGACCTTCCCAGGGCAAAGCCCTCCTGCCCTTTGCCAGTCTCCCGTGTGGTCCTGATAGTGGGTAAGGAGGCCCCGGGGATGCTGGTGAGGACACCATCTCTCAGTGGGGGAGAGAAGGGCATTAGGGGCGCAGAAGCCAGGAGCCCGCCAAGGCGAGGACGCGTTTACCCTGGGCTCACTGGGCAGGGTCCAGGGCCCCCTCCCCAGGACCATCTCTCTGCGGCTTCCTGCCCATTTGCCAGGGGAGGAAACTGAGCATGAGAGGTCCCAGTCGTGCTCCCACAAACCGGGCAGGGCCGGGGGGGGGGGGGGGAGGCAGGGCCCCCCTGCTGACCTCTGGTGCCAACGGCCCTGCAGCCCGAGGGAAGGGAAGTGATCCAGGCCCGCATCACACTCAGGAAGCGAAAGGCACCCTTGAGGGAATCACCTTGACTTTCAGAACGGCCCGTGTCCCGCACCTTCCCCCGAAACTCCCGGAAAACAGTATCCTCTTGAGTCACCTGTGTGTTGGCTCACGTCCTGCTGCTCCGTGGGCCACGCGGCTACTGCCACCCGCCGTCTTCGTTGTGCACAAAGGCCCCGTGGCGCCCCCAGGCTTCCTGACGGGCCCCCACCTGCCCCCTGCTGCAAGCCCAGGCCCCAGCCGGAGACGCCGCCCTGCCCCCCGGCTACCCCGTCCTGCCCGCACCCCACGTTCCATTTCCATCCTCTGAACCCCTGGGCCTGTGTCCCACAGGGTCCACACGCTGCCTTGGATACAGGACACACCTCCGGCCCCCTGGCGGGAGCCCTTGGCGAGTGAGGGAACTGGGGCGCTCCCGTAGTGAAACGTGTGCCACCTCTCAGAGCCCGATTCCTGCGGCCCTGGGAGGAAGACGGTCTCCTGTCCCGCTCCTCCAAGAGAGGAGTGTCGTCAACACCCACAAGAACACAGAACCTCAGGAAAGAGGCGTCCTTTGCACGAACAGGACTCCCGTGGTCAAACGGGCACCAGCCGAGGGCCCTGCGGAGGTTAGCGAAGGCCCGGTCTCTCCCGTGCGGCGGGTCTGACGCAGAGCTTAACAAGCAGCTCCAAAAGGCTAAGGAGAACCAGAGAGTAAACACTGCTGGCTTTGGGGGCCGTGCGGTCTCTGTTGCAAATGCTCACCTCTGTCTCCGTAGCACAGCAGCGGCCAGAGACAGCACGGAAACACGCGAGCGCAGCTGCGTTTCAATAAAACTTTAGTGACACCGACGGGCAGTGGGCCAGATTTTGCCAGACTCGCTGACCCCTGGCCTAAGGGCACCAGAAGATGGCGCTGGAGCCAGGACTGGCAGGAGCAGAGCGGTCACCAAGGTGGCGGCGTCCAGAGGGCCAAGAAGAAGGAACAGTGCCTGGAGCCCAGGGACAGTCACAGGCAGACCACTGCACTGGGGGAAGCATGGCTGACTTGGGCAGACGCAGGGAGAAGGCGGGGGTGAGCGCACCCTGGCTTCTCTCCTCCCTCCCTCCGACTTCCTGCTGGGGCTGACGCAGCTGGAAGGGGGGGGCTGGGGGAGCCTGCCAGCGCGACCATGGAGGTCCGCTTCCCAGGGAGCGAGCAGGTGGGCACTGAGCAGACAGGCCCTCTGGGGGCTCTCTTAGCTCCCTCTGTCTGATTCCACGCCCACTAAGCAGTCCCCCAAATTGTCACCTGCCCACAGGAAGAGGCTGGCCCAAATGCACCACCTTGAGCACCGGGCCAGGCCTAAGCACTGTGCATCAATGACCTCCCCCGAGGTCAGGGCTGTTACCCCCACAGCAGCCGCGTGTAGTAGGAGTGACAGATCATTTAGAGCCAAGGACGCTGAAATTCAGAGAAGGGAGGTCATTTCCCCAGGGTCTCACAGCTACTCAGCAACCCGCTCAGGATCTGAGCCCTCCGCCCGTGTATGTGCCCTTGGCGCGCGGACCTCGGTGACAGCGGGGCCCTTTTCCCCACCCGTCTCCCCCTTCCTCCTCCTGGTCTCCAGACCCAGCCTCCTGGCCCCTCCTGGCCTGCTGCCCAGCCCCCAGGCTCCCCGCCCCCCTCCGTCCTGTGGCCCTGCCTGACCCAGTGATGCAACAGCCCGGCCAGACTTGCAGTTGAAATATTCCGAAATGTACAGTAGACCAGGCCGCCTGCTTCCTGCAAGCATCGCCCCTGCCCCTGTCGGGACCCCGGGGCAAACGAGCAAGGGCAGGAAAGCAACAGTCGCTTTATTTCTGGGCTCGGGATTTCTAACCGGCCCGGGTTGCTCAATGTGCGTGTTGGACGAGTAGCGGGGACGAGGTCAGAAGGAAGGTCTCGTGCAGGAGCTGCAGGAGGGGAAATGCCGAGCGGAGGGGCACATCTGGGGCGGCCGGGTGCTCCGTGATTTTTGCCCCCAGAAGCTCTTCGAGAAAACAACACAGGAAGCCCTTGTGTGTCTCTGAGAGATTGTTCTTTTCCAGATTCTTTGTTCTTTCCGGCTCCCTCGGGTCCTTACGGTTGGGTGAAAAGGAGGAGAGGGTGCCCTTCAGGTACCGGGTGATGTGAGCGTGTGTGTGTGTGTGTGTGTGTGTGTGCGCGCGCGCGCGCGTGTGCAAAGCCAGGAGCCGGGCCGTCTCAGAAACGTCCCTCCCGAGGAAACCTAGCTCCACACCACAGGCCGATCCAGGGCAGCTCAGATCCCCCCCGTCACCGTCGAGAACCCTGATCTGGATCCACACGGCTAACCCACCCGGGCATCAGGAAAAGCCTTTGCGCGTCCTGAGCACAGACCACCCGCGTGCTCAACGCACCCGCACTCCGGGGCGGCTTGCTGTCCCTCCCCTCTCTCCCTGCAGACCCACGTGGCTCCTCTCCCCTGGGGAGACAGCCCGTCTGGGAGGGAAGCCAGTGACCCTGGGCCTCCAAGCAGAGCTTTGAACCTGAGAGACCTGTGCATTCACGTGACCCCGCGGAACCCTCAGAGAGCACCGTCATCCTTCCAGCCTGCACGGTGGGGGGAGGAGGAGACCCGGGGTGGGGGGGGAGCCAACGTGTCTTGAGCACCTACTGTGGGCCAGGCAGCTTGGAACACCTGCCCTCTGCAGCCCTCGCTGCAGCCCCCACGTCCGTCCGCGTGCCACGGTGGCCTCTCCACCGACCCACCTGCACCATCAGAGCCCTGACCCACCGCATGCACACATCCGGGACTCGCTCAGCAAACGCCGAGTGCACACCTCTGCACACCGGGCCCTGGTTCACATGGTCCTTGCCTTTGCTGAAGAGCAGACAGTAAATAAGAAATTACAGTATAATTCAGGGGCACCGGCGGTGGGGGGGGAGGGGGGAGGGCTCCGTCGGTTGAGCGTCTGACTCTTGATTTCGGCTCAGGTCATGACCCCAGCATCGTGGGATCGAGCCCCTCGCGGGACTCCACGCTGGGTGTGGAGAGCCCGCGTGGGATTCTCTCTCCCTCTCTCTCTGTTCCACCCCCACTCACATGCGCACACGCGCGCTCTCTCTCTCTCTCTCTCAAAAAATAAAAAGTGTTCAAAACAGAAATTACATTAGGGGCGCCTGGGTGGCTCAGTTGGTTAAGCTTCCGACTTCAGCTCAGGTCACGATCTCACGGTCTGTGAGTTCGAGCCCCGCGTCGGGCTCTGTGCTGACAGCTCGGAGCCTGGAGCCTGTTTCGGATGCTGTGTCTCCCTCTCTCTCTGCCCCTCCCCTGTTCATGCTCTCTGTCTCAAAAATAAACATTAAAAAAACAATTTTTTTAAAGAAATTACAGTATAATAAAAATTATGCTATAATTATTTCCATATTTATATACTATAACATAGTTTCAAACTCTTAATCATTATATAATCTAATGAATAATTATTATATTTATAAAGTTACACGCTTCTAACGAGAGATGATCAAATAATTCTAAAATTAGGTCAAGTACATAAACAATTTGTCACATTATTGAGTAAGAATTTGCAAATAATTGCATATTATCAGTTATAGTTCTTGTAAACAACACTACTCTCTAAGACTTATCAATATGTAATAATAAAGGAATTTAATTACATAAACGATAAATACAAATATGCTTTTTCCAGTACTTGCTGAGGCCAGGTGCTATCGTAAGCCCTTGTAACCCACAATCGGTGGTTGTGAGGTGATCAATCACTTCAAAATAGGGGATTACCCCTGTTTTACAGATGAGGGAACTGAGGAACAGAGAGTGTGATTTTCTCTAGGACACACAGCTAATAAGCCCTGAGCAGGAAGCTGAACCCTGGGCTCTCTGGCACATCGTGCCTCTGCTGAGAGGGTGGCCACACTTGGGGGAGCTTCCCGGGGCCCCAGTGCGTCCCCTGGCCCTTCCTGCTCCGGGACACACAGCCGATCCCCACCTACCGGTCGCTGAGGGGGTGGCCGAGACGTCCCCCACTGCCAGAGCCCCCTCTTCCTGCACGAAAGGCAGGGGGAAAGTACCAGTCGCTAACGCCCCCGGGAGCAGCCTCAACCGGCACCTGGGGGAGGAAGGTGGGTGCGGGTCCGGGTCCCTCCCAGGGGCCTGGCCCTTCCAAGTCCAGCAGGAGCACTCCCCAGTAGCCATGGGGTCACCTCCATGGGCTCCTGTCCCCCCACCAGCCTCTCCTGACAGGACTCCGCACACAGACTACTTACACTCCATCCTTGCTTCAGGCTCTGCTTCTGGGGGCATCAGAAGCAGGACCCCGCACGGCTTCTCGGTAATGACCATTCACACCAATAAACCGCCACCCGCTCGGCAAGCACTGTTCCAAGTTGCTTCGAGGTGCTAACTCACTTACCCCCCACAAGCAGCCTACAAATGGGAAAACTGAGGCCTGGGGGATCTTCCCCACCCGCATTCATTCACTCAGCTCCAGAGCTGGAAGCTCGACCCACCATTCCCAGCCCCACAGAGACACAGCCAGCGGCATGACCTTTCGTTATGGCTATTGTGGTCACGCAGACGGAGGATGGCAGGAAGGAAGGTGGCCCTGAATGAAAATTAATGAAATCTGGCCATTTGCAACAGCGTGGATGGAACTGGAGGGTATTGTGCTGAGCAAAATAAATCAGAGAAAGATAGGTATCGTATGATTTCACTCATGTGTGCAACTTAAGAAACGGAACAGAGGATCACGGGGGAAGGGAAGGAAAATTAAGATAAAAACAGAGAGGGAGGCAAACCATGAGAGACCCTTAAATACAGAGAACAAACTGAGGGTTGATTGGGGGGGGGGATGGGGAAAGAGTGATTGGGTACTAAGGAGGGCACTTACTGGGATGAGTACTGGGTGTTATATGTAAGTGATGAATCAGTGAATTCGAATGCTGAAGCCAAGACGACACTGCATGTTATCTCACTTAAGACTAAAATAAATAAATAAGTAAAAAAAATAAAATAAAATTAAATTAAATTAAAATAAATTAAATTAAAATAAAATAAAATAAATTAAAATAAAGTAAAATAAAATAAAATAAAATAAAATAAAATAAAATAAAATAAAATAAAATAAAATAAAAAGAAGGATGGGATGAATCTGAATCAGGGAGACACCACTCAAGGCTCTTGCCGTTGCGGCCAGGTTAACCCCCTCTGAGAAGATCCGTTCAGGCCCCATCCTCACGTCTGGTGGGGACGGGGTCCTTTTTACACAGTAAAATACACCAGAGTCACGCCCTGATTGGGGATCAGTGCTCCCAAGAGAAGGGCTACTTCCCGAAGAAGGGCAGCGACCACGACGGAGCGAGGAGGTCTATCTGCCTGGGACTTGGGGAATCAGGGCAGAAAGGAGCTGGGGTTGAAGGCGCTGGGGTTGCAGGGGTGGGGGCAGAAGACTTGTTTAAATAAAGGGCAGGTGGGATGCGTAGGAAAGGAGATGCTTCCGGGCCCCGGAGGCAGTTTTCAAACATGGCCACCAGCACTTGGACACTCCTGTCACGAAGAGGCGGGGGCCCTGCTCATGCTCCTCGCCTGTGTGGCGTGTGACTACGTTGGCCAACAGAACGTGCCAGAAGTAACTCTCAACAGTGTCCGAGGCCAGGTCACAAACAGCCATCCAGCACGCCCCGGGTCCCCCGCGCTACCCCGGGGCCGCCATTTTGTGAGGAAGTCCCAGCTACACAGAGAGGCCGCGTGCGGCCCCAGCTGTGCCCAGCCTCCCAGCCCTCCCGGCCGTGGGCACCGGCCACGTGGATGAAAAGGCCTGCGGAAGATTCCACCCCCCCCACCCCCAGACGCCGAAGTCACCCGCCGCCATCCGAGCCTTCCCAGCTGACACGCCAGTCTTCGTGGAACAAGGGGAGGTCACACCATCGTGCCCTGTCTAAATTCTGACCCACAAAATCCATGAGCAAAACAAAATGAAAGTTTGAAGGTAGTGAGTGTGAGGGGTGGCCGCCCCCATCCCTGAAAGGCTCCATCTAGATGCAAAGGCAGCCCAGCCAGAGCAGGAATAGGGCCCCGAGGTTGGTCACGCCATATCAGCCACTGTTTCCCCGCAGACATATTGCGCGCAGTATATATGCCCAAGAGGAAGAGAGAGATTATGAGCGGGCCAAGACATTTACTGCCTCCCCCTACTTTTAGTGAAAAGAGCCAGACTTTCCACTGAGAAACCACCCCTCCCCCTCCCTCAGCCCACTGAGCTGTTGTTAAAAATTACAGTCATTAGTTATAGATCGTTCTTTACAAAGAATTTCTAAATATTTCTGAGTAGTTGAGTTGCAAAAGTTTCTCTCGTGGAGAGTCTGACTCACTCACACGAACTTCTTCCTGGTTCCCACAATGGCTTCTTCATGGAGAGAACTTGTCCCCAGCAGCACATAGGGGTGCGTGCCCGGGGGACCCCTCCAGGAGGACTCTCCTAGGACCCCAGGCCCAGCAGACCCAGTGGATGCTTATCAGAGGGGGGCCGACATCTTAATTCACCACAATCTTCCATCCCACATGGATTTTGCAAAAGTTGGTGTTCCTAAGGGGCAACCACTCAGAAAGTGATGGTTGAGATATCTTAATTTGTGTAAATGTTTTTTAGAAAACAAAGTGTGAAGGCTGCTCGTGTGACAGAATGTCTCATGAGCCCGTTCCCACGGGCTGCCCTTAGGTCCCAGCAGCTACTTGTCCAGAGGCAGCCACACACCTCAAAAGTCAGTTCAGCTCTAGGGCCCTAACGGCATTTTCTTTTCTTTTTTCATTTATTTTTATTTGTTTTCACGTTTATTTATTTTTGAGAAAAAGAGACACGGAGCACAAGCAGGGGAGGGGCAGAGAGAGAGGGAGACACAGAATGAGAAGCAGGCTCCAGGCTCCGAGCTGTCGGCACAGCGCCCGACGTGGGGCCCGAACTCACGGACGGCAAGATCGTGACCTGAGCTGAGGTTGGACGCTTAACTGACGGAGCCCCCCAGGCGCCCCCCTAACAGCATTTTCTAAGCCCCCGATTATTCCTGAAGCACCTCGTCCCTGAACCCCGTCCTCTGCGGATGAAAGTGCTCAGGCCTCCCTCCTCTCCCTGCGAGCAGCTGAGTGAGAAGCGTCTTGTGAACCGTCCGCACAGGAGAGTGGAACTCTGGGGGAGAAGCAGACTCAGTCAAGTTTCCACATCTGGCCCTGATGAATCCTGGGCAGAAAAGGACTTGCTGATAAACAAAGTGTCTGGTTGCAACCTCGAAGGTTTCTAGAAAGCCAGCGATTGGCCCAGCAGCCGCCCTGCCCGGGTGTCACAGGCCAGCCACAGGCCTTGTCAGAAGGCCTCTCACACTGAGCTGTCCCGGGACACGAGTCGGCCCCGGCCCGCCCAGCATGGAGGGGCCCGTGCCTTCTTCCCCCTGTCTCTGCGCTGAGGAGGACAGTCCCAGGACCGCGTGGTTCGTCTGAGGCTGCAGAGAGAGTGCACGTCGCCCATAGACGGAGCCTGGTGGGGGACCCCTCTCCCCCTGGGCTGGCCGGGGTCTGGGCCTCCCTGAAATGGACCGACTGGTCCTGGGTTGTTCACGGGGCGTGTCTCATGAGGCAACCTCCAACCGGACCAAACTGGGTCCTCCCGTGTCCCCGCTGTCTGTGTCCCTAAGGACCCAGCACAGTGAGCATGTGTGTAAGTGGAAGGATATGGAAGGATACATGACCCCATCGTGTGCGGCCGACCCAGGCCGGGGGGCCTTGTGCAGATCACGCCCAGCACTTTCCAGAAGAGCGGGTGCTGTCCTTGCCGACCTCCCACTTGCTCCACACCCTCCCCCACACACCCCTCCATCAGCTCATGGGACCCCAAACAGGACCCCGGGCTTTAATAAAAACATACCATGTCCCACATTTTCTCCAGGATAACCTATATGATCTGTGAGCCCCCGTACCTTTTCGCTACTGTTTTGGGGATGAGTGAAAAGCAAAACAAAACAAATCGACAGGCAAAAAACCCTTAAACTCCCAGCGCAGCATTGTTTTTTAATCCCCACCCCCTTGAAGAACCCAGAACCGAGTAACAGTGATGAAATATTTTACAGTGACTTCAACAAAAAACGGAGCGTGAACCAGCTTTTAAAAAGGCACTTTATTTTAATAAAGAATAAAAGAGATCAATATACGCTTTAAATGGATACAAAAATAAATATTCATTTAGCATATTCAAGATACACGCTTTACCATTCGTTTGAGCTAGAAACCGAAAGTCGCTGTTCTCTGATGTAATTTCAGAAAACGGGTCTGTTACCCCCAACAATGTGAGGCCGGCTCTGTCCGCCCAAGAGGAAAAGCCACTCTTGCCGCATTTTCCTATATTTTCAGGTGAATTCAAACACACCTATAGGGCCTACGACCATAAAGTCTCACTACATATGCCACGCCTGCGTCACCTTCGTGGAGGCAGCCACGAAAGTGAACCAGTCTTCCTCGGCTTGGATTTTAAACCAGCGACTCATGGTTACAAGGGGGCCAGGCTGGCAATCTCGTCCCCCAGATCCCGGCTCCTCCCACAGCTCAAGGTGAAAGCCGACAGGCGAGGTCCCTTCGTGCCCCGTCGCTGTCAGTCAGGGCTGGTGGCCACGAGGCTGGGTTACGAAGGAGAAAGAACGGGGTGATGACTCTTCTCCCCCTCCCACCCCCGCTCCACAGAGAGTTGGGGGGAAAGCCCGCAGACCCTCCCCGACCCTGCCAGGGGTCCACACTGCAAGTGGGACAGGCTCGCCCCGGCCGCCGACTCCCACTGGCAAGTGCCGGCAGCCGGCCACCCTCTGCCAGTCCCAACACATCGCACAGGACACACGGGCGGGGAGGGGGCACCCCAACCTAGCGAAATACAACCGGCTTTTTTCCCAGAAGAAAACGTTTAAGTGCTTTTCAATGATGAAAGTGATTTCAGAGCGGTTGTGGAGACGGGGAAGGTCGACGGGAAGGCTGGCCTGCCGCTGCCGTTTTGACACATTGTGGGGCAATAAATGCATCTGATTGGACAGGAAATAGCGTGACGTTCCTCTGGGGCTAAAACTGGGACTCCTCCCCTGGAGTCCCACCACAGGACTCCATTGAAGAGTAGAATCTGGTGTGGCCCCAGGCCAGGGAGTCCGAGGGATGGGGAAGGCCTTGTCCCTGCCGCCATCCACCCTGTGACCAGGGCAGCGGTAAGAAGCCGACACCTCTCATCCGCAGTCCCCAAGCCACCCGAGCCGCGCCCACACGCTCACCACCACCGGCTCGTCGATGGGTTGACAGAGTCAAAGGCACAAACCAAAATGCTTGTACAATCTACAATTACTTTTTGAATCTGTGGTTTCTATCCTGCTCACTTTAGGTGAAAAAAAAAATATATCAAAGCAGTTTACAATAGGACAATTGAAAGAATGAGTATTTTTAAAAACAGGTCAAAACCATTTAGAAAGAAGAAAAAGTGAGGGCTCTGGGGTGATTGAATTACAGCAATGAAAACACACACACACACACACTTAGCTCGAAGCTTCCAGGCAACAAGGGCCCAGAGGAAAAATCTTCATTGTCTGGAGGTGAAAACATACCAGCTCTCCTGGTGATGGAAGAGTGCCCTCCTGGCAACAGATCCCAGGAAGGAGGTGCATTCCTGCAACAAGCCAAGAGTTCTGTGTTCACTTGCTAAAGGGGGGCTGCTATCTAAGTTTTTCTAAACCTTATTAACGTGCTTAAAAGCAGAGACGCTCCACGCGGAATCAAGCGTATCAAATCACGAATCTATGGCTCTAACGCGAGGTACAGACAAAAAGCAGACTTGTTCTGACAAGTTGATCTCCTACTCCAATTTTTTTTTTTTCCTGGAAGCAGCTATTTGCTAGTACAACTGAATGCCGAGTCTTTGGAAATATTGATTATCCCGAAATGCTAAAAGAATCTAGCAACTGATGATAATTAGGGGAAATGCAGGGAATACATGTTTTAATCACTGGTTGTACGTAGTTACAGCATCTGGATCGTTCGGCGCACTTTCCTACGTTTATACCTGAACAAGAGGCGTGACGCGACTCTGTGTCGAACATGAAGCCCTCACGGGACGCCCTTACTAAATTAAGAGCAGATGAAGCCCCGCCCCAGGCCAGAGGGAGCCCCATCCTTAAATAATTACGACAGTAATTGTAATAACGAAACGCGAGACGCGGGCAGGACGGGGTGCCCGAGAGAGAGACTTAAACCGTGATCTGCTGGTTTTCTCTGAAAAAAGGTCTCTGGTGGGAGGCACAGATGTCTGGAAACATCCGGAAGACCTGGTCCGGCTGGGGCTCCTCGGGAGGCTGCACCATGGAGCCAGAACCGCAGCTCTTCCTGGCTTCCTCCACCAGCTGCTGGACGTAGAGCTGCTCGATCTACAGGGACGGGCACAGGTCAGACGTGGAGGTGGGAAGCCCGGTGGCCCCGCCTTTGGCCCTAGCCAGATTCTCGGATTACCCAGGCCGAAGCTGACATTGAGAACCTCCACGTGAGTCCCACACGAATGAGCCCCAAACAGGCGGTGCAAGGAAAGGGCAAGGGGTCTCCCCACAGGGTCCCGACCTGGCAGCCGGTGGCCAGAACTCCACCATTAGGGTTTCATTCCTTTGACTAGATTAAACAAGGGCTTGCAAAGCCCTGATCCGTTCCTCAGACCTTGAGGCAACTGAACCTTGCTAGAAAGGTAGCGTCTTGCTAGAAAGGGGGTTTTGACTTCAAACACAAACATACAAGAAAGGCAGGGAGAGAACACAAAGATTGTGAGTCCCGGAACGTGGGAAGATGGTTCGGAACGGCAAGAATGGCAGATGGCAGGAATCCACCAGCCCCGCGTGGAGGTTCGCCGTGCGCCCCGGGCCTGCCTCTGCCCACGGGTGGAGCAGCCCACTCCCTGTTCTGCAGCCCAAGCGCAAACTGGGTCCCGCCGTGCGGGCCAGGAGATCCGGCCCCGTGGCCAGAAGCCCCACGGCCGCCTGTTCCTACCTGCACGAGAATGAGTTTGGATCGCAAGGGAGTCATATCTGGAAACTCTTCTCCAAAGCACAGCACCACCCTGCTGTCGGGAAGCCGGCTCTGGTTGTTGTAGAACTGTTGGAGCTCTGGGGAGACAGGAGGGGGAGGGGCCCCTGTCGACGCCGCCGGGCCCCGCCACGCTCTGTCCCCGGGGGTGCTCCCCGCGGCTGTCACACCTGAGCCCACCTTTCCGGGGCCCCTTCTCCAGGGAAGCCGCCGGGACTGCTCAGGCCGGGCGGCAGGAGAGGCCTGACCCCAGCTCTGGGCCGGCGCGGTCACGGGGAGAGGAGCAGAGAGCTGTGGGGACGCAGAGAAGGCAGCGGCCACGGCACTGCAGGTGCTCACTGCAGACACCCTGACCTGGAGGTGACCTGGGAGGAGGTCATTCCAGAACCCTGACCTCCAGGAGGAGCACCCGGGGCGGGATCCTAGCCACATGCCCCACAGAATAAGTCACGACAGCTACCCCGCAAGCGCGAGCGCCGTCCGCGGACTCAGCGCGCCTCAGAATGTGCACATCAAGCCCCGGGGGGCCTTGCCGAGATGCAGGTCTGACCCCGCAGGCCTCGGCGGGGGGGGGTGGGGGGGGGTGGGGGGGGGGGCTGAGACTCCGCACTTCTGACCGGCCCCCAGGTTACGGGCACACTCGGCGATGCACCTGCGAGCTACCGGGTCCCTTCATCCCCCCAAGGGCCACACGGGAAAGCTGCGGTCTCCACACGCCCATTCACACACGGGGCAGTCAAGGCACGGAGCGGTTCCCCAGGATCGCTGAGCAACAAAGCGCAGAGCAGGACCCCCCACCCCCCACCGGGGTCCCCAGCTTGGCGGCGTGGGGGGGGGGGGGGGGCGCGGCCCGCGGGAGGGAGGCGAGGTCTCTGCGAGCCGGGGGAGGCCAGCCGGCGGTGGTACCGACCTCGGAAGAACTGGCTGGTGTCGAAGACCTGGACCACCTCGTCCCGCTCCAGCTTGTTGGGCCTGTCCCTGCGCGGGACGGCGTTGCCGCTGCAGAACACGCGGCCCTGGCACCGGCGCCTGACGAGCACGCCCTGCCGGCTGCTGTGCAGGAGCACGCCCCGCTCCAGGTGCCCGAACAGCTTCCGCGTCACCTGCCTCTGCCGCTCGCTGGGGATGGCGTCGGCCGGCGGGAAGCACACCAGCTCCAGGCCCTCGGGCCCGAGCAGCCCGGCGCCGGGCGGGCCCGGGGGGCTCAGCGACAGGCGGCATCCCTCGGGGCGGGTGGTGGTGGTCCGGCCCACCAGCTTGCCCCCGTAGTAGAAGCTGATGACCATCTGGGAGAAGGCTGCGGGGAGGAGGAGGGCGACAGGTCAGCTCCGCCAGGAGGGGGGGGGGGGTCCCCGGTCCCTTCCGGGCCGGTGCCCAGCGCTCTCCTTCCTCCCAAGCAGGCCGGTTGGCTCCTCGTGTGCCTGGGACCCCTCGGCATTGCGGGAAGTTCACGCACCCCTTCCGGAAACGGTGTCTTTGTGAGCACGAGGACATACGCAGAATCACTCAGGAAGCCAGTGACTCGAAACACGAAAGAACTGTTCTCGTGCTCTCCGCCCTCCCGGGGAAGGTCGCAGGGACCAGTATGCTTTAGAAGTCAGTAGAACTGCCCCGTCACACAGCACTCTGTGACCGTCATACGACGTCATATAATACCCGTAAGCGACACGCCGTGTAATCCGTTACCCGACAGATACACCGTCGCTCATGCTACGGAACAACGGGGCCCGTGACCGGATTCACAACGGACAGAAGTGTGAGATTTGAACTCCAGGTCAGGAAGAACAGACACGTCCTCGTTTCCTTGACACATTCACAGCCCTCTTGGGGTTCCTTGGATTTCAAATCACGAATCCCTCCAAACCCTTCATCTAAGCCTGTTCTTAGAAGAGTCTGAAAATCATTCAAATTAAGTCAACGTTTCCCCAGACGCGCTACACTTAAGAAGGTCGGGGAAGGAGGCTGGGCGGTGACCCAGAGTTAAGTAAATGAAAGGATTATTCAATTTTCGGGGCGCCGGGTGGCTCAGTCGGTTAAGTGACCAACTGGCTTAGGTCCTGATCTTGCAATTTCTGAGTTCAAGCCTCAAGTGGGGCCCTGTGCTGACAGCTCAGAGCCTGGAGCCGGCTTCGGATGCTGTGCCTCCCACTCTCTGTGTCCCTCCCCCATGCACACACACACGCATTCTCTCTCTCTCTCTCTTAAAATAAATAAAAACTATTTTTGTAATGACATTTAGAGAAAAAGAGCACGTTACCAGGTGGTACCCAGATATGAAAAACCATCGTGAAAGTGGGGCTCCAGTAACTGAAATTTGGGAACCTTTAAGCTAAGGCAGGAATGAAGACAACAGCTAACTTCTGCGACAGTCCCAGAAAAATCTGCATTTTGATAGCTTTAAACTACAAGAATTACAGGCACTATCACCAAACTTGGTGAGTTTGGGGCACCTCCTAAGGGTCCCAGAGGAGTCCAGGGCTGCCTTCTAGAGCCACACAAACTGTGAGCTGCCCACCCGCATGGCAACCCCTCGAGTTGTGCAGTGCACCACCCACACAACAGTCAGGGGCAGCCCTGTGGGTGGCCACCTGCCTCACCCAGGTTAATACTGCTGTGCACTTATAATTTCTTGCCCCCCCCCCCCAACTGGGCTCTGATTAAGAATCATTTGCTCAGTCAAATAATAAGACCCCCCGCTGCTGTGGGCACAGGCTCCATCTTCCCCCACATGGGGGTTAAACGGCATTCTAGAACCACTCTGGGTTGGGAGCTTCAGGTGTTCCGGTCCAATTCATTTATATGACATGTGGGAAAACTGAGGCCCAGCTGAGGTCACCCAGCTGGTGAGTGACACGTCTCGTCCCGTCCAGTTCCCCATCCTGCGCACTGTGCCAGCTCTGGGACATCTGCATCCCCCGATGGCACGCTCCACTTCCTTCGCTCCAGAACATTTCTGAACTTTGTCACAGACGGATGAAACACTACAGACGACTCTTGTCACCACTCCGCACCCTCGCCCCGCCCCCGCCGACGCTTTATCTCACACCAGCGCCTCGCGGCCCAAGGGAGCCACAGATGGGTGCTCTGGAGAGGCCCAGACGAGGCCTCCTAGGGACCCCAGTGCCACAGGGCAGCTTAGCTTGGGGCCGGTTCGAGCCGGGAAGGCCTGAGCGACGACCGCTGCACCCGCAGTGAGCAGCCAGCAGAGACCCACGGAGAAGCCGCCACCAAAGCCACCATGTGGCTCTGGCCAGCCCACCTTGACCTGCCCTGCCCCCACACGGCCACCTGGCCACCGGGGGACAGCCGCCCCACAACGGCAGCAGAGCAACGATGCCAGGAGCACAGACTCCCCGACGACGTGTGAGCCCAGCTGTGACTCTGTGCCTCAGTTTCCCCATCAGCAAAGCAGAGATCGTGGTGGCACCCAGCTCCCCAGGCGGCTGGGGACGAGCAGGAGCTCGTGTGTCGTGCGGTGCTCGTGGGCGGCTCCTGAAGAAATCGGGGTAACAGGACCGGAAGCTAGCCGCGTAGATGAGACTCCCAGAGTCATAGCCCTAATTCCTGGTCGAGGCAGCACACGCCAGGCGCTGTTCTCAGTGCGCTGAACTGAGGGGCACATTTAACGCTCACGATGCGAGCTGGAGGCTGCTGATCACTCGACGCTTTTTCCAGGTAAGGAGTCGGGTGTCGGCAGGTGAAGGCATTTGCTCTGATGGCACAACCACGAAGCGGGGAGAGGGGCTCCCCGGCAGGCTGGCCCTGCACCCGCGTCCTGCAGCGCCGAGCCCGCCCCCTCCGTTTCCAGACACGGCCTTCCCCCTGCCCCACCACTGCAAACACCGCCAAGCACAACCCCCCCCCCCCCCCGCCCCCGGCAGCCACGGGCGTGTCCGGATCCAGCCCGGGGGGTGGGCATCCACACAGCTCTGTTGCCAAAACTCCACACGGGGAGGTTTCACATAAAGGTCTGGACTTCTGATCCCTCCAGAAAAGCGGGGACACCGAGCCCGGCGGGTCTGAGGCCCGCAGGGCACTGTCTAGCGCTGGGCAGCCGAGGGGCAGGCCCTGCACTGCACCGTGGCCTCCAGCGCTCCCTGCCCGCCCTTCTGCGGCCCCGCTCACTCACTACCTCGTCCCCGCGGCCCTGAGAACCGGGCACCCTCGCCATCACCTTGTTTCCACAGGGCGGGGCCAGGGACCAAAGTCCGCAACACCTAGAAGCAGGTTTGAGGATTTTCTGTGCACGCAGCACTGCTGTGGGTCGCTCCACCCACTGTGCGCTGGGACGAGTCCGGAGCCACGCGGCACACTTCCTCCTCACCCGGATGCCTCGGCCCTGCCCCCGGCTCCTCTCCCGCCCCCGGAGAGCACTGGTCAGCAGGCTCCCCGGGCCACAGCGCTGACTAGGTCAGAGGCCTGGCCCCGCGAGCCAGGGCGTCCCGGAGCGGTGACAGGAGTGTGACGAACAGGAACGCGGGTTCTCCGCACTTTGCGGGCCTGGGTGAGAACCTGCCTCCGCCACACCCCGAACACGCGTCCCACGAGGCCCGTGGTCCAAACACCTCTCTGAGCCCCACTTCCTCCTCCGCACCGGGGGGCCTCTGGGGTCCATCCTGATGGGTCAGGCTGTTCACGTCTCACAGAACTATCAGGAAGGACACGGGCTTTCTCTGCTCCGTCAGGGAGGCCATCAGTGAGCCAGAATGCAAACTCCAGGGGCCACGGCAGGAGCTCTGAGTCCCCAGCGTCAACGGACGAAAACGTGGCACAGAGGCCACCTCTGCCCACGAGGGGCGGGAGCCTGGAGAGGACGGCCAGAGGCCATGTCCTGGCTCTGCGGCCCACGTGCTGTGTGACCCAGAGCCTCTGAGCCTATGCGGCGGGAACGACGTGGCGGGAGATGCAACGGGACGAGGCCTGACCCTGGCGCCTCGCCAGTATTCAGCATCAGCCGCCACCATCAGCCCCATCACCACCGTCGTCACCACCACCAGCCCCAGCCCCAGCCCCACCGTCGCCATTAATTAGGACCATCGTTATCACGAACTTGAGCGTGGAAGACAGTAGAGGAAATGGGCACTGGGGACGCTCGCTGACCAGTGACGTTCCTACCAGAAAACTAACGCTACATCTAATCCTCACAAGGGTCCGGTGAGGTTCTGCCTGGCGTCACACAAGAGAGGCAGGGCTGGGCCTTGAGTCCGTCTGTCCCCCTGCTCTCTCTCCTGCAGAGTCACGCTGCAAAGAGCTCTCGGGACCCATCTTTCGGCCCGTTCTGAGAAGAGCCTCAAAACGGCCGGCCCCTGACGTGCTCAAAAAGCAAACAGCGACAAGGATGAACTGGGGTCCTGCCTTCGGACGTGCGATCGGCTCATCCACGGGCCCCTGCGAGCCCACTCGGCCCTCTGGGCTCTGCCTTCCAGGAGCGCCCGCGTCCCACCGCGCCAGCCCAGCCCCGAGCACCCGCGTACCTGAGTGGTGCGGATCGTAGGCAGTGTAGCCCGTCACGAGCGGCAAGCCTGTGGGAGAAAGAGAAGGCCCAGTTGAGCGTGAGGTACCGACCCCAACGCACCCCCCCAAAAGTTCCTTTCAAAGCCACACGGGGTGTGCTCCCAAGGCCCGGAGGCCCTGACACAGGCTTCCGCTCAATTCAGTGCTTTTCCCTCCCAGCGCCGTGACCCGCGTTTCAAAAACACGGAAAGCCAGGCCTCGGCTCGACCGGCACAGAGGGGGAGGAAACGTCCTCTGTGCTGAGGGGTTTTTGACCAAGTGCCGGGGTGATGCTTTCCTCCCACCCAAGGGCCTGCTCCCGAAACATCCCTGGACGGCGTGCCCACCCTCCAGGCCTGGTCTCCGGAGGGAAACGGAGGCCTCGGCTCGCTTTCCGGGAGGGATAGCCACCGTGCAGGGAGCGGGGGCTCTCCCAGGGCCCCTGAGGCAAAAGTGCCACCCGCAGCCTGGAGACCTTTGAAGTCAGTTGGGCCAGAGTCACCTCCCAGTCACCCACAAGGAACAGTCGGGGAAAGAGGCGGAGGGAGGAAGCAAAGAAATCTGTGCTCGTGGAGGGTCGTTCGAGAAGGAAGCGGGCTGGGGGGGAAGTGGTATCAGAAGCTAATTAAGTAATTTATTAAATAAGTGATTATTTATTAATCCCAATGATAATAGGGGTACCATGACCCTATGGGACAGGTCCTGGTGTCTCCATTTCACAGATGAGTAAGCTGAGGCGTGAATGAGATCTGCAGGCCCCCGCCCTGCCAGGGGGCTTCAAATCCAGGGCGCCACGCGGGCAACCCTCGCCCTCCTCCTCTCCTGATGCCCTGTGCTCCCCTTGGCTCTGAGGGGGGGTCCCTAATGTCCCAAGGGAGTGGCTGGCAGACATCCGTGGCGAGCACGAGTGTGGCCGAGACCCCCATCTCCCCTCTGGCCCTGGAGACGTTTGCACACCCCCTCCCTCCCCTCCGACCCCTCCAGGAGCACAGGAGACAAGCAAACCCCTCCTACGGGGAGGGCCCACGTGCCCCCCGAGAGGCAGTGGCGAAGGGGCCACGGGCATCACTGTGGACTCAGTTACCTTCGATAACATAGGGCTCATGGTAGAACCACCGCCCCGCCTGCCCCAGCTGCCTGAAGGCTGAAAGGAGTCAGTGCCCAGACCACTCGAACGAGCCCCGCACGCCGGCCGCACTGGGGGTCCCCTCCTCACCTGCGCTGGGCTGCTGGATCCACCAGTCTGAGAGCAGCTGGCCCCTGCAGGCCTCCGGCGGAGAAGGACTCCTTTTGACTACCCCCATGTAATCGTCCACGGAAGGCTGGAGGAACAGGGTGAGACAGAACAGCATTGTGGTCGGCGGGCTTCCAAAGTGGGGCTCCGGTGTTCATAAAGGCAAACGGTTTAGACTTAACCAAAGCCACACTGTCACCTTTTATCCCAAGACAAAGGGAAAGTTTTACTTCGCCTCTTGAAAGGCCTAAGACAAATCCACCAGGCTGAGCGGCTCAAACCACACGCCCGACTCACCGGCCCCTGCGGGACCCCTAATAAGCTTACGGGCGCCAGTTGCAAAACCAAATGGCCACGGGTTGCCCAGCTGCCTGGATGCCCCGGGGAAGCAGACAAGCGCTGGGACGCCGAGGCACGGCGACGCCGGACAAACTCGGCCACGACCGGGCAGGCCCCGCGCGCCGTTCCACGCCCACGCTTCCGACCTCTGACCCACTCCTCAACGGATGCGGATAAATCTGGGTAGGAAGCATTTTGAAATCTGCTTTCCTTGGGACCCTGCTGCGCCAACCCAACCTCTCTCAGCTGAGTCAGCAGAAAAGCCTCGTGCAGAAAACGGGACGTTGCTGGAGAGACACGAAGCCCGGAGTCCACTTGGCCTGCTGCCAGAGACCACGCAGAAACTTAACAGCTGCCATCGGCAGAAAACTCAGCAGCTGAGAGGAGGCGGCGTTTTGTTATCTGCACCTCCTGACAGCCAAGCAACTCTTAAAAGTTCTGGTGCTGCCACGACGGTATTAAGGAGAACATCCACAGCACCCACACCGCCGTGTACGAGGACGCCGCGGGATTATTTCAGCGAGGCGACGTCTGCCCTGTACCGGCCGTAAAAACGGAGTTAAGAAGCAGATGGTGACAGGAAAAGGGTATTTGCAGAGCAAACGCTGGAATCCGAAAACCGTGTGTTTTGCCTCCGGAGACCCCATTACGCCTTTGCTCGTAGCCTATTAACTCGGAGTTGATATACAGGCCTCACAAGCTCGAAGGCCCGCCTTTCCGATCCATCAAGACCTAAAGCCGCAGATTATGAAACGGGGAGCCCGCCTGCCCTGAGCGCCCCCCTCGAGCATCCATGTGGTCACGACGACCCCAAGCTGCAAGGGAAGTCTTTCTTTCATCGTAGCCTGTCTAAGAAGCCAAGAGAAAGCAGGGTGCACTTTTTCTAAGACTGCCAATCGAAATGTTTAAAATATGGCAAGTTTAGGGCGGGAAGAAACGGCACCGGCTCGGAGCCGTCAGCCCAGCCCCGGCGCTCGGGATGGAGGCGGGGAACGAGGCGACGGGGCAGCCAGACGGCAGAGGCTGGCCTCGCCTTCCGTCTCGGGGGAGCAGGTGCTGCTGCCCGAGAGAGCCCAGGGCTCTGCAGGCCTGGCCAGGGCAAGAGGGGTGCCGCTCCTCGCGGGGACCCACGCAGCTCCTCCCAGGGCCCCGGCAGTGCCGCGGGCCGGCCACTCACCTCCTTGATGAGCTCGTCGATCTCAGAGCGCGTGCACTCCATCTCCGTGATGTCGCTCACGCAGCTGGGAGTCGCCATGCCTAACTTGCCTGCGGAAAATCGGACAGGCGCGTGACCAATGGCACTGGGGCACTGCAGCCTTCCGCGAGGCCAAAATCAGCGTGTCGTGCTTTTTGCTTTTGTTTTTTTTTTTTTTTTAAATGCCGAGTTGAAGGAAATAAAAGTCACTGAGTGTCTTTGCTGGTTTGGAAAAAGGCCCGGAAACTACTTCCCGTGATGCTTCAGTCCTCTGACGGGCAAAGTCAAAGGGAGAAGTCAGTTTCGTGGTTTCTAACACTCAGAGGACAAGGACAGTGGTGCGGCTGGGCCCCGTTTGCCCAGATAGAAAACGAGTTCCCATCGGACACACTCTACACTGGGTCCAGGTTCCATTCGTAAGTCAGGCTGTCTGAAGACGCTCAAAGATCTCCCGGCAAAATGCGTGTGCAGGTTGCAGTCATTTTTTAAAGTTACTTGACAGGAAACGTCTCCATGGCCTTTCCAAATATACAGCATGCATCTGTGCACACACGGCAGGCCCACACATGGGGGCCCGGCAGTGGGGGGGGGGGGGCCCACAGGCTCCGTCAGGCATGGCTGCAGGCACAGAGCGACCCGACAGCAAGCCCCCCACTTCCTCCCCATCCCCCCACCACAGACCTGCCTTACGAAGTGATCAGAGGGCCACAAACACTTGATTGACCCATCGCTCTGTCCTGACTGCATCTGGATTCTACTTTGAAAGACTCAAGAATTGGCTAGAAGCTGCTGATGGGGGCAGGAGGGGGTGGGGGGGTAGCCCCTCCCTCACGTAGCCTGCAAACCACTGAAGGACAGAGCACAGTGGGTCCATTTAGACTTTATGCAAATGCAGCGTCCCTCTGCCCCGAGAACCCACTGCTTCTTTAAAACCCGCCCCTGCAGGTGATGCTGGCTGCAGCCCGCACAAACAAGCTAGGGTCACCTGCCAGCTCCAATCCCAGGGTGGGAGGGACCAACAGAAACTTCTCCATTCCTTCAAACCACCATTCGATTTGTGACAATGAAAAATTATCCCAAACTTGGAGGTAAGTAAGGCAGAAACAATGCACACTTGGCCTTTCAAAGCCATCCCGGAGGGTTATCTAAGAAGTCTCCCTGTGAGGGCCGTCAGATTCTCTGGGGGGTGGTCAGTTTGTTTGACTTACTGTTGACTATCGATTAGGGCTCTGACTCAGTCAAGTTCGGTGCTAATTTACAGACAATTCAGCTCCAAATGACCGGCAGCACAGATAACCCCCACAATGGGGTCGGGGGGAATATCCACGGGTTGGGCTCGCTGACCACGTGTGACCCATGCTTCCTGTCCTCTGTTCAGTCTTTATCACTATGCTGGCTCCCTCGTGGGTGAGTTAAAGGGCTGAGACCCAGGCTCACTATCTCTTTGGAAGACTCACAGTTCTAACTGTTTTTGAAATTACATGTGGACCCTCTCACCCTTCCCCCCAGTGGGAAGGGCTCGAGTTCAGAATTTCTGCAGGGCCCTAAGGAGTTTCTGAGGGTTCCATTTATTTGTAGATGCCCAGGGCATTCCTGGACCACTAAAAAACAGGTAAGGAGAAGAGGGTAAGGCTGCAGGGGTCTAATTGCTACATCTAGCGGCTAATCAACGTGTCAAAAGAACACTTCAAACCAGTGACGGTGATTAGCTTTTATCCCACGGGGCCCGGGCCCACTCTGCTGATTCCCAGCAGCTACACAGGCTGCCACTTTGGAAAAGGTTCGGAGGCCAGACCGAGCTCAGCACATCCCGGTTGATTAGTGATGTCTGACCAGGGTGCCGAATCAGGACGACGGGCTGGGAGGTGGGTTTCCGCCATCCCTGCTTTAATCTCCTGGTAAACACTCTCTCGGGATTCTAGCTAGAGCTGGAAGACCTTTCGGGAATCATCACATCCCAGAGTTCCCACATAACGATCGGGATGTAACCGTGTGCTGAGGCGTATCTGATCTACGGCGACAAAGCTAACAGTGCCATCGTCCCCAGACGCATTCGTAACTTTACCCTCCATCCTGTCACCCATCCCTTCTTTGACCACCTGACTGGCCCCTGGCCCCCCTCTGGGCATTGCTGGAAAACAAAAGGGATGCCTCATCCACACCGTCCAGGATGCTCGCTCCTGTCTAACCCTGCTCGTTACTGAGCCTCGGGGAGGCCCCACAGTGAGCTCCCGGTCTGACAGCCCCAGCCTCCCCACCCCTTCCTCCCACGGAAGCTGCCACTCGGCCAGCAGATGGTGGCCAGGGTCAGGGGAAAGGGCTCTCTACATCTGCTTACGCAAAGGAGTTGACTGGCAGCTGAGCTAAAACCACTCGCCCAGACTTCCCACCCCAGACCCAGGCTCTCTGGCGGGGCCTGCGGGCCGGGCAGCCTCTGCTGGGCTGAAAACCCGTAAGGGATAGTTACATTTTTGCTCTTCCTCGGGGACGATGCGGTAAACTTTGTATGGCTCTGAAATGTCCAGCTGGGACCGCTCTGTCACCTCCTCAAAATCTGGGCTCTTGTTCAAAGCACAGCGTAGCCTCGTCTTCCAAGTGGCTGGTTCTGCTTTGTCCCCTTCCTTAAATTTCCCTTTAAACACTGCCCAGGCCTGTAGAAACAGAAAGAAGCACATAAAATACATGGCCGCCCACCCCCACCGGCCCTGCCCACAGGCATCCACGGCCACGGGCGAGACCAGCACGTTCTCTCGCCAGTCCTGACGGTCACTTTTGGCCATCACCTCTCGTTCGAGGACTTTCGGGACAACTTTCTGTGACGGATGTGAAAAGATCAGGGCCAGGAAGGGGCCCCGGGGATCACCCAGCTGAGCCAGAATCCGGCCCAGGGCCTTGGCTCCCATACAGCACACATCTTGGATCTGTCTCTGGGCCATTCCTTCCTGGGACCAAAGGGTCTGGAGGAGCCTGAGGTCAGCTACAGCACAAAGAGGAAGTCGCACATGGTTTCACTAGAATGTTCAAAACAAAGAACAATTTGTTGCTTTTTCAAATCAACCCCTGGCTAAAATTTAGCATGAAAAGGGAACATTTGCAAGAAGTCTGAATGTGGTCATCCGCTGCCTTGCTACTTTTAATAGAAATTTTGTTTTGCATTTTGGCGTTTATTCTAACCTTCCCCGCCCCACCCCCAGGGCCCTGCTTAAAAGGGCAATGAAATGTGTTCTGTCTCTGTTGGTTTTCCACAGCCCTGCTTCTGACCTCTCCAAACCTTAGACTCTGAACAAGGACGAGAAATTGAAAGCTGAAGACCTAAAAGCCACAGTGCAGAATGGGGCAGACCTAAAAGAAAATTCAGACAAGCATGCGAACGGGCACGGTGTGAAGATTTCAAAACTGGAATCCAGACACCCCAATGAGGAGGTCACTGCTATCAGGTGAAAATAACCTTCGCTGTCAGACGAAACCAGATGCAACTTCCAGCCGGGGACAGCACACCATCTGGAGGGAATCCCCAGTCCCACTCAGGAAAATGCAGTTCCAAAGGTGACCTCCCCAAGGTGACCCAGCCTGGGGTTAAACACCACTGTCCTCACTTCCGACCCAATTAAACTCCACTACAGCAAGAGTTCTGAAGCTTAATGCCGACACCGGCTCCCTGGGAAGCTCGTGAAATGCAGATGCCTGGGCCCTGCCCCCTGAGATTCTCATTAACTGTGGGTTAGGTCTGAGAATCTGCACCTTTTCCTTTAAATGTTTATTTATTTATTTTGGCGGGGGGGGGGGGTGGCGCGGAGAGAAAGCGAATCCCAAACACGCTCCAAGGGTCACCTCCTGCTCAGACGCAGACGCAAACTCCCCTCCGGAAATGTGTCCCAAAGCAAATGGGTGTTCAGTCCCTTCCGATCTTTTGCTCAAGGATTTATTAACTGCAGCTCAGACCATGCATTGATTTATTTCTTCCAAGGAAGGCCCGTCACGCACCTGCTGAGCGGTAATTTCACACTTCTATTACGTTAAGTCAGAGCTTCTCCACCTCAGCACTGTTGATATTTGGGGTCGGATCGTACTGTGTGACGGGGGCCGTCCCGCGCGTGGCTGGCTGTCCAAAAGCATCCGTGGCCTCCACCCGCTGGATGCCGGGAGCGCCCCCGCCCCTGTTGTGACAACGCAGTATGTCTCCAGACACTGCCGCGCGTCCCCGGGGAGGCGAAATTGCGACACACTCACACTCCCCCGCCCCACCCCCCCTTTAAGAACCACTGGTTCACCCACATTGCAAACGGACCCCGAGGAGCACGGGCTTAGAGGCATGCTGGGCCCAGCTGGTTTTTAGCCGGAACTGCACGGCCGACGGTAGTATCATCCGTCCACAGCTCGCACTCCCCCGAGAAGAAAGCCAGGACATCACAGAACAAAGCGCGGCCCCGCGGTCAGGAAGTGCCCTGGGTCCGTATCAGGGGCCTTGCTTCCAGCCCTGCCCTGAGCCCTTTCGTGGGCTCTCTGCTGGGCTCTAAACCTCCCAGCTTGGCTGGCTGATCTCTCAAGACTCTTCCCGAGCTAACATCTGGCAGAACAGAGCGCTTCTGAGGCCCAGTGACAACAGCCAGCACGGCGGTCAGTGTGCCCCCCCCCACCACCACCACATGTGTCCCCCGCCCAGGCACTGCATTCAGCAGCAACCAGCACTGACCACACACGCTTCCTGACTCAATGTTACTGCCCCATCTCGTGTTTTTAAAAAATCAAGCACTATTTTTTTTTTCCTCGAAGGCCTACTGGGTTTGAAATATCTGTGCTACTAAGTAAGTTCTAATTCACTCAGGCCTGTCACAAGGCTGGTCGAGGAGAGAAACAACCCTCAGTTAACAAGGACTCCACCCACCCCACCGCCCCGGGTTTATGAAAAGGAGGCAAAATGCTTTTTGAAAAACAAGCATGAGTGGATACGAGGGCCTCGGTGTGCCCAGGGACGGCACCAAATGAGCTCCGTCTTTTTCACTCCCCATCTCTGGCCCTGCCCCACGAGGCCGGCCGCAGAATCATATCTGCAGGCGATGAAGAACACTCTGGTATAAATGCCTTCTGAAGCTCCACTCTATCCTCTTAACTCACGGATTTTTTAAAGCTCTTCTTTGAATGCTTCGAACAAAAGTCTCTCTACAGAACCAGAAGATCCATAAAATGGCTCCGTCCAACCGAGGCCCGACTGCGGGCTCTTCCCGTGGGCATCGCGGGGACGCGCCCTCAGAGGACGGGAGCCAGCCAGCATGGCACAGGGCAGAGCCACGTGGCCTCCTCCCCCTGTTTCGCACCCGCGTGCCACCCTCCCCGTGGCCAGCAGCTCTGGGGGCCGCCCGCGCCCCCCTCCCACCCGGCTCCTGCCGAGATTGTGGGCTTCTCTCAGATTGCCACACTGGGCGACTGCGAAATGAACGGAAACACTGGGAATCTTACACATTTTTCTCAACGCTGTTGAAACGGCCATGAAGGGCATTGCATAAGACATATAAATCTGGGGCTTTATTTCATTGCCCCCAGAGCATAAGTTGAAACAGGGAGCTGCGTGAAGGGAGAGGCCTGGCAGGCCACCAGGGGCCTCGACCAGGGCCCCTCCTCCCCTCCCGAAGAGGCTGCCGTGATGGTCACCCTGAAACCGTGTCCTCGGCACCCCACGCGTCTGCTTAAACCTGCTCACTCTGGCCGCGGTCAGCAGCCTGCCGGGTTCTCAGTGGGGAGGGGGGAACGTGCCCCCCCCTCCCCGGCAGGTCTGGTAATGTCAGGGCGCCTTTGGTCGTCACACTGGGAAGAGGCGTTACTGGCATGTAGTCGGCTGAGGTCAGGGGTGCCGCTGAACGTGCCCCAGTGCCCAGGACGGCCCCCCAAGGAGGACCTAGCTGGCCCCAGATGCCAACAGGGCCAAGGCTGTGGGGCTCTGGCCTGTAGCCATCTACCATCCAGAACTCCCAGCGGGCCCAGAGAACCTTGGACACTGTTTAAATGTAGCCAGAGCCACTCCCAAGAGAGGTCCACCACGAGCCCCAAAAGCAAAAGGCACCACCAAGAGTGATAAGGGAGCCATTACCATTGCCAGGCTCCTGAGCCGGGGTCCTCCAGGGGAAGAAATCTGCTGGACACTCAGGCTACATGGGGCCCCCTGAAGGCGACTGAGTGCACTCGTGTCCGCCCGCATGTGCCCACTTTTCTGGAAGAGGGCCAGTAACTGGCAGCAAGTTCCCAAAGAGACCCATGCCCCCGGATGACACAGGTGACAGAATTGCTCAGATGCGGAGCCTCCCCGCAAAGCCCAGAAGCACTGATTACGCCTCTGAAGCCAGCTGCGACCTGCCTATGCTCCGCTCTGGGGCCAGGGATGATCTCCGGTCGCTTCTGTTTGGTTGGGCCAGCGGATCAGTCATCCCTGGCGAAGCATCCGGGCGCTGCGCTGGGGTCCCGCAGGCCTGCGCTCCCTCCCTCACCACGGCCCAGGGTCCGGTTCCGCCCTTCCACAACTCAGCCCGCCCCGCTCCTCCCCCATACTCACTCCCATACCCCCATGCCCACAGAACAAGGGAGAGCTCAGGGTCAGCCACCTGCGGTGCGTTTGCAAACACAGAAGCCTGGGCTCACCTTGACCAAGGGATCCAAATCTCCCAGGGAGAACGCAGCAGGGAGCCTGCATTCCTGGAGCCTCAGAGAAACCCACGGGTGACGATGACCCCCAGGGGAATGACAAACACCTCTGCTTATGGGTACGGCTCGGGCTCGCTCGGGGGCAAGGGCTCATGCTTGGGCTGCCAGGCTCCATCACCCAAGAGCCATGAGATCTTGGACAAGTCCCTTCTCTTGGGGCCTCTACAGAGGCAGGAGAGCAGCACAGCCGTGTGTGGAAGGAAAAACAAACACGTGGGCCAGGCCTGGCACGGGGCGAGCTCTCACTGGGCGCTGGCGGTAAATAGCGAGCCTCTCCATGCTTGGGTACTTCTTATTCTCAAGGGAAGGAAGACTATTTTAGATATCTGCTGCCGCCTCAGGACACCCTACGTGACCAGGCCCCGGAAGTCACGACAGATGGTGTCTCTCTCATCTGAGCCGACCCTACACTGCCAGGCAGATAACCTTGAAAAATGAAGACTTATGCCCTTCCTAGAATTTTTTGTGGATGTAGGCGTAGCGTCCGGGGGTCTCAGGGCCTCGAAGAAGTACTCTCACTCCCGCTTCACTAGTCCTCGTGCAAAATAAATGGTGGTGTAGGCGATAAAGGCGCCCTCAATTTCCTCGGGGGGAGAATGCCAACAACACACAACCTCGAAGGGATTCGATCACACATACAGTAGATGCAAAATCACCCGGTATATATTTCTGAGACACGTTCGGCACTCAATCGATGTTTGTTTTAAGAAAATAGGTTAATTTTCGAGCAAATAAGAGAGATGTCACTCAACCCCTCCACGGGCCTGCAGGGAAGACAGAAACCACTGGTGACACGGGGAGGGAGTTCGAGTCTGTACCTTGAAAATGGAGGCATCCACTTCCTGATTATAATCTTGTTTGCCAGCGTGTTTCCAAGGGATCCGGAACATGCTCTTCTCATCGTTTTCCCAGATCAGCCCCGGGTACATGTTGCTGTCGATTTGCTCGATCAGCCACTGCCGAAGCCGCCGGCCACCGTTCCGGTCACACATCCTTGGAAAGGAAATAAAACACATTCTGTGATATTACAAATATCGTCCCGTTAATCGCAGCGCCCCATGTACTGGCACACCAAACAGCACTGATAGGAAGATCAGAGGGTTGCCACACAGGTGCCAGCCTCGGGGAAACCCACGGACCTGGGACGCTGGGCCACCTGCCGAGGGGAGGCCATGCCTCCCCTGGGCCTCAAACCCCCGAAGGAAAAGTGGAAGCTCCCCGGGAAACCTGCAGCTTCCCAGCAGCCAGACGTCAGCCCCTCCTAGGGTTCCGCCTGGTACTCCTTCCAGCTTTCGCCCCTCGCTCTGGTTTGGGCAGACAGCCCCATCTAAGGACACCTTTCCACTTACAGTACGAGATGGGGAGTAATCACTTTTACACTGTCAGGTCCCTTTAGTGAGCAGCTCGTCCCTCTGAGAGCAAGCTCCATTACTCGATGCCCAGTCTGACCAGTGTTCATGAGTAAATATGACATCTGTGTGTGCCAAGAAAGGAGAGATCCTCAAGGCTATCCCTCTGAGATGGTTCCTTCACAGCTGGGCTAACGATAAGACCAAGAGTCTGGGAATGAGACAGAGCTGGGGGCCCGCTTGAGTCCCGCCATCTCCCAGCTGAGTGACCCTGAACCATCATTTAACCTTGGGTGCCAGGTACCCAGGCTGAAGCCCCAGGACAAGTATCAATACTTTGCGTCATTGCGGTGAGGGCTCAGAGGATGTGTATAAAGCACCCGAGGCCATGCCTGGACCTTAGAAGGTTCTCTCTAAATACCAGATGTCATTTCTTCCAACTTTCTTCCTCGGGAAGTCTTACGACCAGCGGGGACAAAAGCAAGGAAACCGACTCTGACCACTGGACAGACCAAGTTAGCCGGGCTAGACTCTTCCAGAAGGCACCAGAATTTGGGGATCTCACCAGGGTGCCCAGAGACATCCTTTGGAGGAACATTCTTGCCAGAACAGGCAGCTTTCCCAACAGCCCAGAGAAAAAGAGAGAACAGTCATGCCACATCAACTCATAGCCCACATTTACAAGAACAGGGGTGGAAATCCCCTAGGCGGTTGGACAGACGCCCACCAAAAAAAAAAAAAAAAAAGCATTTCTACTCTTCTGATTAAAATGTGACCTCTTCGGGCCAATCGGTTTGACACAATCAGTGGAGACAAGACACAATGTCCTCCAGAATGCAGTCACATCCAGAGCCATGCTGGTCCATAACGTACATGACTCGGAAACCAGCCACCCTGCAGGTGGCTGTCGGACCGGAAGGGGGTCCGGGTCCCAGAGAGAAGGTGAGTCCCAAGTGCCAGCTGTAACTTTTCCATGCCCACCTGTGGACGTAAAAGGAGTGAAGCACATGGGATAGAAATTGGACTTGGATTTGGAAACTGCAGACCCAGCAAAGGCTTTGCTCCAACTGGAGAAAGGTGTTTGGGAAAACCACCTGAACGCCTCTGAGGCTCTCCTCACCTGCAAAATGAGTGCATCTCAAGCATCCCAGAATTCCAAAACAGTCCCCGCGTGTATAAGTTAAGAAGGTACAGATTTAGGAGGGACACCTAGTAACAGAAAGAAAACGACACCACCAAGCACCACCCCCCCCCCCCCGCCCCGGAAAAATAACCTCGCAGAGTACTGATTCCTACAGATCCCCCCTGGAGAAAAGACAGCAGACTGTCCCCTCGCTTGAGGAATGAGCTGTGTGCAGGAGGAGGGTGAGGGGCCAGAACACGATAGAAGGGGTGGTCTCTGCGGGTCTGTCAATTCAATGAAATGTGCCCACTCAGGAGTATTTTGTTCACCCTCTTAGTACTAGCTTTTATAAACCCCGTCCGTGTTCCAGGAGCCCCCTGAAATGAAAAGCAAGATTTTGTTTGTACGGATGCTTTTCTAGAAAGTGAACCAACACCTTCTTATTGAGATTTCTAATGGATTCACAACTCCCAAAATTGTTAGGAACAACTGCCTTGCTGATTTAGAACAACAGGAAAAGAGAAAAGACAGAGAGGGGCACTGAAAGAAAAAGTGATTACGGGACATTAAAGCGGGACAACACTTTAGAAGCCATCTAACGCAGCCGGTTTGCTCACAGGAGGGAACATGGAGACCCAGAGAGGCACCCTGACCCCCAGGCACCCCGGCCAGCGTCTTCCTTCACTGACTCTGCAGAGAAAAACCACGGTTAAGTCACGAGATCTAAGCACATGGACCGCCCTACCTAAACTTTCACTGAGATCACCTCTAAGACTCTAAACAGCAGTAAAACCCAAGATTCTAGCTCGATGATGACCCACAGTGATTTACTGAACGCTAACAAATTAATTCCACCAAATGCCAAGCCAGAAAAAAATGTATAAGTCCAGTCACATGTTTATAACTTCCTCTTCCTTGATTTTTAGGTAATAATTCTCTTTATGGGCCAAGTCCTATCTGGAGCTAATCTGCATCCCAATAAATGAGTCCGGGGGATCAGGCTTCCCAGGCAGGAGATGATAAGACGCTTAGCCCGGGCCCCACCCAACCCAGATTCCAGGATGTGCCCATGAGGCCACAGAGGACTCACCTCCCGCACTCCTCAGGGCCCCTGGGCATTTGCCTGGTGGCCACAAATCCCCATCTCCCCTGACCCCAGACCAAAAGCATCAAAGCCATTTCTTGCTTGGGCCTCAATCTTTCTGAAACGACTGAACCCAATTCTGTTCATGGAGGAACCGGACACAACCCCAAAGGACAGGCTCAGAACCTTCATTTAAGGACCAGTTCCTAATTTAGGTTAAAAAAAAAAAAGTGTCATATCTCCCCATATGTTGAAGGGTTAGGTTGTTTTGGGTTTTTTAATGTTTATTTTTGAGAGAGAGAGAGAGAGCGAGCGAGCACGAGCAGGGGAGAGGCAGACACAGAATCCGAAGCACGCTCCAGGCCCTGAGCTGTCAGCACAGAGCCAGATGCAGGGCTCCAACTCAGGAACCATGAGATCATGACCTGAGCCGAAGTCAGATGCTTAACCCACTGAGCCACCCAGGTGCCCCCAGGGATAGTCTGAAGTTCTGGAAAATTCAGTCTCCAGTTTCTATTCACAACACCCTCCACAACCTTGGGGAAGCAACATATCTCACCTTAGAAAGTCTCCCCTTGGCCCTGGAGCTTTTACACCAAAATGCTCCCGTTTGCTGTGAGCCCTACACAGCCTTTCTCGCCAGGGACCACTGGGCTATGACAGGAGCAAAGGGCCGCAAACCGACTCATAAATCCTAACTGTCAGCAGGCAGAAGAAAACCCCAGGGCGCACCCCTCCACAATGCAGGGCACACAGCCTCGGCGAGTTTCCGGGCAGTTTCTGGGTCGTGACCCTCCAAGCGTTCCTCCAGGCAGCAGGACTTGGGCGAGACCCAGGGGCAGCTCTTGCCAATAAAGGGGTCAATACTTCCCCTCGTTAGACAGGCCATTCTAAAGTTTTCCGTGCAAACCAGATTTTAAGAAAAGTGGGATTATTTTTTGTCAAGCATCAGCCATTTAGGGAGCGGCCACCCCATGCTCAACGCCTGGACTTTGGGTTTGAGCTCCGGAGGACCAGCAGAGGGGGAGGAGAGACAGAGCCGGACGGCCCGCCGCCTGGGCCGGCTCCCGCCCAGCCGCCTACCTGCCGCCGCGCGCGCCCGGCCCTCCGCCCGCCTTCGGCGCCGCCGCCCGCGTTCCCACGCTCGCCGCCGCGCTCCAGGGATGCGGCCTCGGGCTCGGGCGCCCGCGCGAGTGTAGGGACGGGGGGCGGGCCCGGGGCGCCGAGCGACGGCCGCGCAGGCCAATGGGCGCTGCGGGGCCTCCCGGGTGGCCCAATGGGCGCGGACGCGCCGCCAGGACCGCCCTATGGGCGCGGCCCGTCCGGCCCGCCTTCTTCGAAGCGCTCAGCTTTCCGAGAAATCACTTTGCGCAGGGGCGGCCGCTGACGACCCGGGTGCCCTTCCGGGGTCCCCGCCGGGGGTCCCGGGGGCGGCGCGGGACGGGGGTGTCCACAGGAATTCCCGAGGGGACTCGGGGGCGTCCACGCGCCCAGGCCGAGGGCAGGGCGGGCGGTGGGTGTCAAATGGCGGAAGTCAGGTTCTCAGGGCGATGCTGGGGTCAGACCGCGGAGGTGAGGACACGTCGGGGCTGGGGCGAGGGTCAGATGGCGGCCTTCAGGACACGGTGGGGCTGGGGCCGGGGCCGGGTTCAGATTCCAGAGTCAGGGCTCTGGGATTTATGATGGGTGTCAGACGGCAGAGGTCAGTGGAAGTCACGGCTGGGATGGTGGGGGCCCAGAGGTCAATGCTGCAGACGGCCTGTGGGTCCCTGCAGAGTGACCCCCAGGGTGCCCACCCAGCCCTGGTCAGGCTATCATCTCTGTGAGCTGCGTGGGAGGCATCCGCCACCCGGAGGAAGCCCCTAATAACATGTCCAAACAATGGCCAACCTTACATCCGACATGTGTCTACTTACAGACCGGGTCCTAAATGACGAATGCTTGCAATTGACCGGGAGTGTTTAAAAAAAAAAAAAAAAAAGTGCCCAGCTAAAAAGGTATCCGAAACCACTGCCCTCTGAAGATCAGAAATAAAAACAGGATTGTCTAGCATACTAGTGCTAGAATGTCCAATTAGAGAAATTTTCATCATAAATTATTTTCCCCAGAAAATGTCACTTGTGTTGAGGCAGGGTCCTCTGTGGGTCTGTGTCCAGTTTCCAGCCCCTTGTGGATGTAAGCTGGCATTTACTATATATGGGAGTGCAGTGGGGGGGCAACAGTGGTGACAGAAATGACAAAGAAAACCCTCGAAGACAGAAGGAAAAAGACACGTTTCCCCACACTCAGGTCTGGGGCAGCCTTATATAGAGAAGAAGGAGAGCCTTCATTGGTTTTCATGGCCTCATCGGCCACTAATACACAAGCATCGGTGTTTTCCGAGCCATTTATTCATTAGGCTTTTCAAGAACCTATAAAAATGTTTGAGCCTGAAAAAGAAATTTTATTGGCCCCAAAATGCAAAAAGTACGCTGCCAGTTTGAAATTACTAAATGCTCAAAGAAAAGCCCCCAAAACATAATGTGCCAACATCAAATTGTAATTTATTAACTGATAAACATTCCATCGTCTTTGAAAACCACATGTAAGTTAGAAATCACTTGGTAAGAATTTCCTGACACCATGATTGCCAGGAAGTCACAGCAATCAAAAATTAGATGAGTTCCCTGTCACCAAATAATTTCAAGTGAAAGCTATTTTTTCAAAGCTGAAATTCTTTGAGTAGTTGGATAATTTTGTGGGAGTATTTTGATATGTTTGTTAGGATGTGGGACAAGCTTCCTGAGCTCAGAAATGCTTTAAAGAGGCGGCATGGATGTTTATAGTCCTACCTTTTCACAAACGTGCCCCTTAAGCTACCCAGAGTTACTGACCGATCAGTGCTGCCCACCACACAAAGATGTGTGCTCAACACCCCAGTTGGGTAAAGACAGGAGCACACAAATATAGAGAAGTCAGCCCTGGAACCATCACAGCATGCATTACTGGCGGTAGGTGTCACTGTATACATCACGGGAGCCGTTCACAATACACGAGCTTGCGTAAAACTGCGCCTGAAACCCGTATTTTCACCGTGGTGATTCCTCACTGCCTAGCGACAATTTCTAACCTTAGCTGTTTAGCTTTGTTCTTACTTAATGAGCATTTATTGAGCCACGGCTGTGGGTTAGATACGGTGCCACGGACCGAAGACCCAAAAAACAAAAGAGTCTCTGACCATTCCTTCCTCTCCGGTGACCTGCCAGCACCCCATAATCCAGGTAGACTTCACCCTGGTCTCTGCCACAGCCGTGGGCACCTTCGTCCTCCGTGTCTCTGCGTCTCCCACCCGTTCCCCCTGCTGAAGCCTCTCCCTCCAGGATGGATTCCCTGTGGCTTCACAGCACGTCTAGATGTTCATCTTGGCATCTAGAAACCATACCCTCCTGGGGCGCCTGGGTGGCTCAGTCAGTTAAGTGTCCGACTTCGGCTCAGGTCACAGTCTCACAGTTTGTGAGTTCGAGCCCCGCGTCGGGCTCGCTGCTGTCACCACAGAGCCTGCTTCGGATCCTCTGTCCCCCCTCTTCTTGCCCCCCCCCCGACTCTCGTGTCCTCTCTCTCTCTCAAAAATAAACATTTAAATAAATAATCAAATAAATAAATAACAAAAACCATGCCCTTCCAAAATCACCTCTTACATCATCTGACCTGAACCCTCTCCCTGGGTCGCAGCCTGCCAACGCGGTCAGAACAGCACGTTGTGCAGCCGGCCCCGGTTCACATCCCAAGTTCCTGGCTTACTAAACGTGTGACCTTGAGCAGAGGAGTTAACCCTCCTAAGCTTCAGTTTCCTCGTCTGTATAATGGCGCTGATGATACTGTTATGTTAAATCATTTGAAATCGCTGATATTCAGTTGCTTTCTGCTCTACAGAAAGGGCAGTTTCGCATGGTTCAGCCTAGTCACGCCTGCCTCTTAGGATTAGCGAGGGTTGGTGAGACCATGGGGGGCGCCAGGGAGGTTGCGGGCTCAGTAAGGGAACTGGTGGAGAGATTTCTCAGGGGGGGAGATCTGCATTTTCCAGTCCCCACCTTTGCACTTTCCAAGCCAGGCTTAGACAGGAGGGTTCAAGAGAGCTCGGAAATGTGCTCGCTGGGAGGACAGGTGTCAACTCCCTCCTGAGAAAGCCTGGGGCGGGGGCTCTGACTCCTGTTCTGGAAACCTACCGGGCAAGGGAGACCTACTGGTCGTGGCACCGAGCACGTCTGATGAGCGGGTCACAGCCCGCAGCCTGTGCCTTGTACTGTTCATCATCTACCTAAACACACTAAAAAAAATCTCCAAATCTCTATTCATTTCCTGTGTCTGCTGTAACATCCCCAATAAGTAAAGGCTTAAAACAGCACACATTTATTATCTTGCAGTTCTGGGCGTCAGAAATCCAGCCCAGGTCTCGGGGGACTAAGATCAAAGCGTCCACGGAGCTGCGTTCCTGTGTCTTTCCAGCTTCTTCCCGCCGTGTTCTGGGCTTGGGGCCCTTCCCTCCATCTTGAAAGCCACATCCCATCACTTTACCCTTTTCTTCTGCCTCCCTTGTCACCTAAAATTCATGCGCTGAAATCCTCACCCCACGGTGATTAGGAGGCGAGATAGCCCCTCCTGTTAGGATAACCCCTCAGTTGCACTAGGAGGTGAAGCTTTGCGGAGGTGATGGGGCCGTGACGGCGGGGCCCTCGTGAACGGGAGTAGGGCCCTCGTCAAAGGACTCCAGGGACTTCCCTCCCTCCTTGCCGTGGGAGGACACAGAGGAGGCAGCCGTGTAGGAAGCGGGCCCTCACCAGACACGGAACCTGCCAGCACCTTGAGGCTGGATTTTCCCGCCCCCAGAACTGCGAGAGACCAATCTGCGCTGCAGATAAGCCACCCAGTGTGCGTGTTTTGTCATAGCAGGCCCAAGAAGCTAAGACATTCCCCTCCCACATTTAAGTGCCCTGTGATGACACCAGGTACACATGCATTTCCCACCGGCGTCATCCAGGACACTGTCCCCGCCTGAGGACACTGTCCCCACCCAGCTGATTAGTACCTTCAATCCCATCTGCAAACTGACTTTCCCTTTGCTGTGTAAAATGACACGTTCCCAGGCTCCACAGATTAGGACCCAGGTGTCTTTGGGGCCATTACTCTGCCTGCCACACTATCCCTAAGATCCGACTCAAGCCTGACCTTTGTTTTTTCCTCCAGCCTTTGACCCTCATTTTAAACGCACTGGACTCCAGCCACACGGAAGTCTTTATAACATAATTTGTGGGACACATTTATGAACGATTGCGCTGAATTCTCCTTAAGATAAAGAATAAAACCTTGCTCTGGTTTAGCACGCCTACTTAGCACAGCCCTGAATTAGGGGGGGGCCTTAGACAGACAAGAGGTGGTCTCGGGGGGACAAGAGGAGAGAAAGCTGGAGGAACATTCTTTCGTCTTTGTGCTCTAGGAAAGGAGTTATTTTTTTACACTCCTCTTAGCTGAGCGTCTCCAAGAACCCTCGGTTGTGGTACTTCACTGGAAGGACTCACGAACTCAGCACAGAGTTGTACTCACGGCCAGGATATTCTAAGGACAGGACATACAGCACGATCTGCAAAGGCACAGGCACGTGGGCAAGGTCTGGGGGAACAGGGGCCAGCTTCCGGAGCCCTCTCCCTAGGGTCACACAGGACACACTCAATTCCCCAGCAATGCACTGTGACAGCAAGTGTGACGTGGCATCCCCCAACGATACTCGGTAGGGACTCAGCGCCCGGGGTTTCATCGGGGGGCAGGTCCCGTGTGCGCCCACCTCTGCCTGGCACGTGCCCAAATCCCGGCCTCCCAGGAGAGGAGCAGGTGTTCACCACCAGCCACACCGTTTGCACAGTGTGGGCACAGGGAGCCACTCTTGTCGGTTCTGGGAGTGGGGGACCCTCCCCGAATCCCGGATGCCGGCCGAGGGCCGACCTTGCCAACAGGCCTTCCTGGGGCCCACGGTCTCAGCCCTGCCGCGTCCGCTCACTTCCGCACACGCTCCCAGTTCTGAGGGGCTTCTGACACGCAAAAGCTGCCACACTTACTCCAAAGGCGCCCGTGGCTGTGCCCCTGATACCAGCTGCCTGCATTTACTTGCGAACGAGGGTGAGTTGCGTTTTCTCCCGTCGCCCAGGGGCGCAGCTCGCAGGACAGGCGGGAGTGAAGGCAGGTGGGAGGAAGGCCTCCGGGGAGGGCCTCTCTCCTGCCGCCGGCATCGCCTACGCTGCGTGGGGCCTGCTGGCTGCCAGCTGCGTCTGCCAGCCACGGGGACCCCGATGTGCCTCTCTAGCTTCTCTGGCTTCCCAGGCTTGACCCCACTGCCCCCCAAGTACAGCCCTGGGCTTAGGAAACAAGGACCACGTCGGATTTTTTTTCCTGAGGGCGTGTTTCCGCGAGACCAATAAACAATGACTCTAATGGAGTTGAGCCCCTTCAGGATGGGATACTGACTCTGAATTGAACTTTCTGTTTAAGACCACATCCACACAAGGACATGACTGCTCTCCTCCAAGACAGGCAAGGCCAAATCGGCGAAAGGCTGGTTAATTGCTAAAACTGTGAATGGCCAGCCAAATAGCACCAGACACAAGGGCTGAGGAGCAGGACAGTCAGAAGAGTATTCATCTGGGTGGATACGAAAGAAAGGCTTTAAAGAAAACACAATGTGCCGGGGGTGCGGCGGGCCGTGGGTCAGAAGCATAGCGCCGGCAGGACAGGATGCTTGCTAAAAATAATCTAACAATTGTCTCAGTGGGGCGCCTGGGCGGCTCAGTCGATTAGGGTCCGACTTCGGCTCAGGTCACGATCTCGCGGTTCACGAGTTCGAGCCCCGCGTCGGGCTCCGTGCTGATGGCTCAGAGCCTGGAGCCTGCTTCAGATTCTGTCTCCCTCTCTCTCTCTGCCCCTCCCCTGCTCACGCTCTGTCTCTCAATAATAAATACGCGTTAAAAAAAATTAAAAATAATCTAACAAGCAAGAAAACAGTTGGGGGGGGGAGGGTAGGTGCAGGCAAAGGGTCCTCAGACAGGACAGAGAAAGCAACAAAGCCATGAACGAAACGCTAGATACACGGGGCTTCACTAAAATCGGGAGTTCACGTTCGTTATGAGACGGCACGAAGCGAGCGCAGAAACTCACCACGCCCATTTTCACGAAATGACTTTTGTCTAGAATAGAAAGAAGTCCTAAGCACCAGTAAGAGAAAGAGTCCATCTCCATTCCAAAGCAGAGGCGGTTGGGTGCCTGGACCTTCTGTGCCGCCAGACGTCACAGGCCGTTTTCGGAGAAAGGCAGTGGGAACAGCTGTGTGGAAATGCACTTTATCATCTGTGAGTCGGCCCCCTAGTTAACTCTCCGCTTGGCTGTTACAGAAAACTGCTCTGTTGTGGCGCATGGCGGACGCGGTGACAGCGTAGTGCCGGACCTGTGTCTCTAGCGGTCTTCGTGCGACACGTTTTCATGCCCTGGAGCCCCGGCCAGCGCTCAGGAAGGAACGTGACTTGCTTGCACAAGGCTGATCCCCTTTGCGAGAGCTCCTTGATGTGAAGTGGTTTGTGTGGGCACGAAACAAAGGACACATTTGAATCAGTCCTTCTTCTAAGACTATCGAGATGAAGTCTCGCTAACACGGAAAGTCATGTTCGCGCTCTGACCTTCACATGTGCGTCTGTCAAGAGACGGGACACATGAAGCGAAGAGAAAGATCAAACAGCCACTGCACTAACCAAGTAAGTAGCCACACAGCACACGAGAAGCTGGACAGAGTTGTCGGCCAGGGAAACACGAATCAAAACCCACAGCAAGACACCCCTATACACCCGCCGGAACAGCCAAAATTATAGAGACCGACAATCCAGGCGTCGGGCGAGACGGGGAAGGATGAGGGCGATGATGCGCGGCTGGCGGGAGCGCAACCTGGCGAGATCGCTTTGCAAAACACAGGTGGAACCCGTGCCCAGAATTTCTCCTCCTAAATCTGTCCCCAAGAGAAATGAGCACAGGGAGCGCGTCCACCAAAACCCACGTGCCAGAGACTTCAGTGCAGCTTCACGCAGAGTAACACCCAGTGTCGGACGCAGGCAGCCCGGATCCCGACGGGGCTGCGCGCAGATGACCCGGCGCGTCACAGAGAGAAAGAGCACACTGTCACTCCAGTCGGCAGCGAGGACGCGGCTCACAGACACGACGCTGAGTGAAAGAAGCTAGAGCTATGGTGTCTGCTTTCGTGTGCACGAGTTCAGGAACAGGCTAAGGTGGCAGAGGTCAGAATAGAGGTCACCTCGGGGGGGGGGACAGGGTGGCATGGGGGCGGGGCTTGAGCGGGACTTGATGGGGATGAGTCACCAGGGAGCCATCGACACCTTGGTCTGGGGGTGGGGGGTGCACACGGCCGTGAACGTATGGAAAATCCGTCCTGCTGTGTTCAAGGTGACTACAGCGGCAGAGGGGCCACTCACAACCTGCAAGTGACGGGGATGTTGGCTCAAGCCGAGACGCCCGACAGACCTTGGCGAGGTCAGAACAAAGACCCGACGGACGGTGTGCACGGGCGGCCCTGGGCCCACAGTGCAGGAAGTCTGAGCTCTGCCTGAGAAAGCCAGACTACTTGAAAGCTGGCTCTTTACCCAGGCAGATAAGGGAAAGATTCGTTCGTTAGTGCACCCAGCACAGAACAGATGGCTGCAGTGTATCAGGTTGTTAAACACACAGGGCGTGTGTGTGCGTCTGTGCGCGTGTGGGTACCCGCAAGAGGTCAATCTTTTTTCCATGTAAGAGGCTGTCTTTCCATAAAAGGGGGATTTCTTCAAGGTGCCGAATCGGGGCTGACTCAAGGGCCTTGGGAAGGAAATATTCAGAACCTGGACACAACTCGTCTGCTCTAGGGATGTGAACTTTGAGCCCATGTCCTTATAAGCAGTTTCTCTTTTAAGTGAATCAATCAGTCTATTTGTTCAAGGTGGAGTTCGATGATTATTTACCAGTTGCTAATATTGCCCCCAATTTATTTCTTTACCCCGGAAGGATGACAAAAATCTGAGATAAGTCTCTGTTTGTTTTTACCCTAAAACCCATTACTTTTTTTTTATGTTTTTATTTATTTATTTTTTTATGTTTTTGTGTATTTTTTGAGAGAGGGAGAGACAGAGCACAAGCAGGGGAGAGGCAGAGAGACGGAGACACAGAATCTGAAGCAGGCTCCAGGCTCTGAGCTGTCAGCACGGAGCCGGATGCAGGGCTCGAACCCACAGACTATGGACTGTGAGATCATGACCTGAGCCAAAGTCAGATGCTCAATCGACTGAGCCATGCAGGTGCCCCTAAAATCCATTACTTTTAAATGCACTGTTTATTCACTTCCTGGATGTTTATTATACATTATTTATTATATATTATTCTTGCAATGTGCCAGGCACTAATTCATAACCACCCTCCAAAGGAGCGAGGGCAAGCATATAAAACTTTAAAGAATTCGCATTAAACATTTGATTTTTTTTTTTTTTTTTTTTTGCCTTTCAAATATAAACTTTATATTCACACCAATTGAGACACTCATTGAAAAGAAGAGCTTTTTGGAGTAAACGGGTTCTAAGCACAGATCAAAAATATCTATCCCATTTGGGGCTACTGCAAGGAAATACCGCTTTACCAAAACTATCGATTCTGACATGTAGTGTAGATGAAAGTCTTTAAATTTTAATATGCGTAAGTAACACGGGGCGCGTAGTACATTCGAGCTGGGGCCAGGACCCTGCTCGCTCGACCAGCAGTGCTTAATAATCTAGAACGAGTTGATCCATCCCGTCTCTGAGCTACCTTTGTAGACTTGCAACAATTATCTCTCTGATAAACATACGACTAAGCACGGGGGTGGGGGGGGTGGAGGGGGGGTGGGGAGGGGAAATAGCACGACGGTGGTTATTTACCTCTGCGTAGAGCCATAGGCTCTGAGGATTCAAAGAGACATTGAAAACAGTGAGCCAGAAGCCCGTCTTCACACTGGTCCTAAGAGACAGGGCGGAAAACTTGACAACAGTCCTCACGTGACCTTCTTTCCAACCTCTGTGGCATGTGGGGCTGTGTGCCAGTGGCAGGACTTGCTTCCATGTCCACTGCAGTCCACGTAACGGGTGAGCTGTGTTTTCATAAGCCCTCTGAACATGGGATGATGTGCCCGGTGCATTGGGGAGCTACCTCTCCCCCGGGGACCGCGGAGGGAACAGGTGCTTTCCCAGCTGTGGCAGTTTTTTTTGCGGGAAGTGCTCCGGAGTCATCAGGAGAGAGCGACTTAATCCAAACTACTCAGGTCCCTTGCAAGTTTAAGATCCTGATTGCAGGGGCGCCTGGCTGGCTCAACAGCAAGAACATGTGACTCGATCTCAGGGTCATGAGTTCGAGCTCCGCACTGGGTGTAGAGATCACTTAAATAAATAAAAAATAAAAAAAAAAGATCCTGATTCCAGTTCATTGTCACTAACGGGAACAGGGGCGGTTAAATCCACACCCGGTCGTAATTCGTTTTGCTGGAGCCGCACAGTCACTGGCTGTGATGTGCCACTTAACTAGCAACAGAGAAAGGGCGCAGGGAAGCGATAACGCGAGCCGGTGCCCAAGGCCGAGGAGGCACAGCGCAGGGACCTTCTGGTGGCCAGCGCTGGATAACAGGACTCCGCCTGAAAGGGAAGGGGAGGGCTTAATGGCCTCGTGGGCCGTAACAACTTCAATCCGCAGTTTGCTTTCTCTTTGACAAAACGCTTGCTCTCGGGCCTTCTCATGTGGTTTTCCAAACAGCCCTGTGGGACAGGTATGATTGTCCCCATTTGGCAGATGTGCACGGTGAGGCCCAGGGAGGCTGAGAGCTCTTGACCTCAAGCCCAAGGCTCCTCCCACTCCTCCACGTCGCTTTGCCCCGGGGGTGCCTGTCTCCTCTCCTGGAAGATTAAAGGGTTGAACCGGCCAGGTGCTTCAGTTTCTTCCAGACCTCCGGGACTGATTTCTCCGGCAGAGCTAGGCTACAATGCCCACCCACTGGGAATTTGGGAAGTTGGAGAGAGGACACAAGTGGCTGAAATTTCTTTACAAGTTAGTCATTTCCTTCCTGACAGCCTTCTTCTTCCTCTGAGCTCTTGCTTTGCACCCCTGTCACCTACTCATGCAAACAGAAGCATCATCACTTGCGGGTCAAACTGGAGATGTGTGCGAACACCACCTGCTTCCCCTCCGCTCCTGGAGCAGGTGTGAAGGTCACGTCTGCGGGAGGGTCGCACGAGCTCACACCAACCCTCGGGAGCTGCGCACACCCTCTCCTTGCTCGCTTCCAAGTCTTGGGGCTGCTTTCCGGGCCCCTGAGCGTTGGGGACTATCTCTTCGTAGAGTAATTTCCAGGGACTCTTTCTCTCGGATGCGAGTAGATGGAAACCTGTTTCATCCCAGGAGGTAGGACTCCAGAGAGGCAGCGTGTGCTGCTGATGCCCACGGAGACCCCCCTGTATTGAGCAGGTGCTTTACCCTCTCAGGCAACGGATGCCATGTTTCTTCCCCCCACAGACCGTCCGAATGCTCTTACCTCCTCATTTGCTGCTTGGTTTGGGTTATTTACTGTTTCGATACATGAACTTCCTGGAATGGTGCATGTCCCTCAGTATTCATATGTTGAAGCCTGACCCCCAATGTAATGGGATGAGGAACTGGGGCTTCGGGGAGTGATTAGGTCATAAGGATAGAGCCCCCATGAATGGGGTCAGTGCCTTTATGAAAGGCTCCAGAGAGACCCCTCGCCCCTCCACCATGTGAGGACACGGCCAGAGGGTGTCCTTTGCGAATCAGGAAGTGCCCTGTTATTGGAAGTGAGAAAACAGAACATGACCGGATAGAGAGCATACCATGTTCATGGATGGGAGCACATAACATCACAGAGACGAGCCAAGACAGTGTTGCACAACGATGTGGGGGGCTTGCCCTGCCCGATGTCCAGTCCTGTCACTGAGTGGCTGGGACTGAGGGAATGCGGTGACAGCCCAGGCAGAGACTGAAAGTCATGGAAGCCACAGGGTCAGCTCGGAAACTGCCCTATGTGTGTGGAAATGTGATGTGGCACCCGGGAGTGACAGCCAACGGCCAGAACAGCTTGCACCAGAAGCAGAACTCAGAAGGACAAATCCAGAGATGTGAACCAGATGGGAAGAGGGGTTTCAGGCAAGAAACAGTATGCTCACAAGGGAATGCAGACAAGGCACAGCTGGGACAGGGAGGGGATCCTATGTTGTCCCTTGACCCAGGACTGACTTTTCAACCTGGTTAGCAAATGTACCCACACAAAAGAGAAAGGGGGGGGGGGTGGTTGGGAGAAAATGCACACACACAGCATATACTAAATGATTAGGAGGAGTAAAGAATAATCATAATCTCCTCTTTCAGGACGCCTAGGGCCTCTCTAGCAGGGACAATTGGACAAGTGCACAATCACTATAATTCAAAGTAAAATATGCATGTGGTTAGAAGGACCTGGGCAGGGCCAGCACATACGGGTCCAGAGAGAAAGATAACAATGTACCCACGCAGGACACTCTGGTAAAGTCGATGAAGCCCTTCCTCACGGGCCACGGGCCATCTGCTGGAGCTTCTCGGCCGTCTGATTGGGGGATGGAGGGTCAGGCTGAACACCAGCACCCCCACTGGACACATGCAGAAACGTGGATGCATCGAGGCACAAAGGGTTGGCCAGTCAGCAAACTGGAGAAGGAGAAAACCCGGTTCTCTGATGTGAAGGAAGAAGGGCTTACCTGTTGCACCAAATTCACCCCAACTGGAGCAATCAGGAAAGACTTCATGGAGGAAGCCACATTTGAAATAGGCTTTAAAGGTTGAGAAGGGCTTTTTACAGGTAGAGCCAGAAAAGACCTAACCGGGAGAGAAACTTGTGGCGGGGACCCCTGGGACATTAGAAAGCCTGGTTTCATCTCTTGGAATCTGGTTGCCTTGGGTGGCAGCGCCCGGGGGACGCTGGTGGTCACAGGGTAGCAGCATCCAGGTTACAGACGGGAGAGTAAGGGACACGTGGGTGGAGGTGGGAGCCATGCGGAGATGGGGTTTCTACGCCAGAACCCAAGTGACGAGTGACGTGCTGAGACACAGATGGCCCTTGGGAAGGCGGGGGAGGGGGGAGTAGGGGGAGAGGGGAGGGGGAGGGGGCAGGGGAGGGCTCCGTGGGCATCTGCGCCTCAGGTGGGTGGCAGGATGAAAGAATTCATTGTGTCATTCAGAAAAGTTTTCCGTGGGTGGTTGGTCTCCCTGACCGTGAACCTGGGGGTTTCCAGACAGGCAGTTCTTTCCTGGTTCCCGGCTTCCCGTCCACCCCCTCCGCCCGCCTTCCAGCCGGGCAGCACCCCTGCTACCGTCCTGCCCCTCCCGCGCTCCCCTGCACCAGACGACACAGAAACACACTCAAGTTCTTTTAATGTGGTTTCAACACCTTAACAGGCGCTACACACATTCCACACTGGAAAAAAAGAAAGAATGTTTTTCACCCTTCACCTCCGCAATAGCCAAGCATCCCAGGTGCGGCTTGGCTCAACCCTGTGCATGGACTAAAATGCACTGAATTGCCCACCTGAAAACGGCAGGTTTGGGGGCATGTGAATCCTACCCCAATAAGAAGAAATGAAGAGAAGCAAACATACGGTAGCGGCGGTGGGTCTGGGCACGCAGACGTTTGCAGCTGGGGATCGGGGGGTCAAGTTCTAGCTCCCGCGCGCTTTCGGAAAAAAGGTCATTTGAACGTTCAAACTAAAATCACCCAAACTTCACTGTGCGCGTACCCTAAGCTATTGAATGACACGGTTCTCACCCAGCGTTCTCCACTTCTGTCTTCTGGTTTTGACTGGAGGAAGTTTAAACATTATGTCACTCAAAGGCACTGAGGTTGCTGTCTGCTCGCTATGCAGACATCTTCAGGAGACGACAGGGGAGGGAAAAGAGAAGAGGAAATACGAGGCACCGCAGGGCAGAGAGGGTGGTCAGGCAGCTCTGAGGAGGTGACATTTAAGTTAAGAACAGAAATGCGGAGAAATCGGCTGTGTGAGGTGGAGGAAAACCAGCGTCGTGGCCACATGGAGTCATGTGGGAGAAAGTGGTTTGTAAAGGACGGGGCGCCCCGCCAGCCCTGACCCCGCAGTGGTTTCCAGTGTCTCGGGAGAAGTGACAGGGAGGGGACAGGGGATGTGGGTGTCGAACTTGAGACCGGGCCCAAAGCTGAGAAGTGGTGTCCCAAGCACGGCGGGAGTTTCCTCCTGGCGAAAAGGCATTTAGCAAGCGTCACGCTGTAGAATGTATGTGGGAGAGGTTTCACGTCACCTCCATCCAGTGGTTTCCTGATTAGACAATATTTGAGAGTAAAAAAAAAAAAAAAAAGCAGGGGAGGTGGGGGAAATGCACTTGTCAGTCCTCAATATAACTTGATCCTGTTCAGAAGCTTTTCAAGGTGGAGGGGAAGCATTATTTTTGGTGGGCAAGTCAGGAATGCCCGCAAGTTACAGCAGCAAAAATCATGAAAAAGTACGGTTTTGACAGGAGACGTCAGTAATCCCCTAGGGAGGTCACAAGGATTCTCTGCCTTTTTTGGGTCGTGGACCTCACGGTAGGCTGGACGGTGACCCCTCCGAAGAGATATGTCCACACCCTAAGACCTGTGACTTTGCTTGGAAAAGGGCTCTTTGCAGATATGACTAAATTACGGATCTCAAGATGAGATTACCTGAGACGTAGGAGGTCCTTATAGGACGAAAGGACACGGGCACCCAGGGAGAGGCCGCACGCAGACAGAGGCTGAGATCGGAGCGACGCGGCCCGAGCAGGGAACACCAGGGTCCCCGGAAGCCAGCAGAAGCTGGGAGACAGGCACAGAATGGGTTCTCCTCCCAAAGCCTGCCGACACTTTGATTTCAGTCGTCTGGCCTCCAGAAATGTGAAAGAACGAGTTTCTGTTGTTTTCAACCACGCGCTTTCTGGCAATTTGTTGTGACGGCCCCAGGACACCCATACAGATTCCTTCGGCAACCCGATGACAGGGCACTGTCGAGAATAACGGTTTTGGGAGCCACATCATGCAGTGTGTGTATATAGTTGAAGAAGAAACCAATCGCATCGCAGGGCACCTTTCTCTCTTGGCCCCGTGGGCCTCAGGTGAAGAACAAGGAGGAACTTCTATGGTTCTCGCTGGAGAATTTCTTGGCGTTTGTCCCTATCCAGAAACCCTGCTAATTTAGCAACTCCCAGGTTGCTAAATACAGATACAGGTACAGCGGTATCTGGGGGCCTCTTGCCCCGGACACCTCCCGGGACGGCACTGCCTGGCTTCGGGACCGAGTGACTCGTGTGAAACACAAAGCCTCGAACGATGACTTTTAAAAGGGACAAAGGAATACAAAACATTTCTGTGACACGCCTTCCATTTAAAGTCTTCCAGCGTCACCGTGCATTGATTTCCGGGAATAGGAGCAATGACCTCAGACTCTTGAGGGGTCTGGTCCTCCAGCACGGGCTCTGCTCAGATCCGAGCTGTGCCCACAGTGAGCCTGCTCTGCCCGCAACGGGGTCCCAGCCTCATGACTTGGGGGTGGCAGGGGGCGGGGGGGGAAGACTGATGACCGGTCTTTCAGAGAATAGCGCTTTTTGCTTCCAAAACATTCAAGGTAATTCTGGCCCTAAAATCACCACCGCATTTCAACCTCAGAAAGCCAAAAGGACCAAAAGTGTTCGTGTCAGATCACCGTGTCCCCTGATGTACAGATTTGGTGAGAAGACTGGCCACCAGCTGCCCCGGGTCAAACACTTGGGAAGATTGTTAGTTCAGAGGGAAAGAAAGAATCCCCAGGGTCAGCACTAGATCAGAGTGACGTGTGCAATCTACAGAAGCCTTCACCCCTTTAGCACCTCCCTTGCCCCACTGCCAGGGAGCCAGGGCCGCACGCCCCACCCCCGCCCCCACCGCACCCATAAAGCTTGCTGTGACGTCCAGGCCAGGGAAGCACAGATGACGCTCATGCTCCTATCCTCGTCTTCCTTTAGTGGCTTGTAGTGGCAACCTCTCCTTGTCCACATCACCTCTACTTGGACAGCGCCTGAAAACGCACGCCCCCCCCCCCCCCCCACCGATTCCCTGCCCTGATCCCTGGGGCCTGTGCAGGCGAGAGGACGTCATGCCCTGATTACGTCTGTTACGTGACATTTTGTAATTAAGATCACTCATCAGTTGACTTTGAGTAAATCAAAAGGACGATTATCTGGTGAGTCGAATCTAATCACATGCACCCCTGAAAAGCAGAGAGTTTTTCCCCCAGCCGGCAGCAGGAGGGGAGGTCAGAGAGGCAAAGCCTGAGGGGCCACATGGAAAGCATGAGGAGGAATGTGGGTGGCCTCTAGAAGAAAAGACTGGTCCCCAGACGACATCCAGCACGGCAGTGGGGAACCTCAGGCCCACGTCTTCAAGGAGCTGAATTCTGCCAGCAGCCTGAGTGAGCTTGGAGGCAGGGCCTCCCCAGTCGAGCCTCAGGCAGAGAATGCAGCCTGGCCGACCCCAGGAGGGCAGCCCACGAGGCCCTGAACAGAGGACCCGGCTGAGTCCACACGGACATCTGACCTACGGAATGTGAGACGACAAACGGCCGTTGCCGGGAGCCACGAGTCCCTGGCAGCCTGCGGCCCAGCAAGGAAGCTGACACAGCCACCGTGCTGTCGGGAGTGGCCCGGCGCGTGGCCACTGGCCCTCGCAAAGTCACAGAGGGAGGAAGCAGTGGACAGAGAACCACGGTGCCACTTACTGGACACACCCTCACGTCGCCCCGCCTGCCCCGCCCCTGCCCCATCCAGTAGAGCAGCCACCCCCCATGTGTGTCCCCCGAGCGTTGGAGACGTGACTGCTCTGAACTGAGATGCTCTGTGGGTGTAAAATCCACCAGGTCTGGGGGACTTCATACGAGAAAAAGGAACGTGAACTATCTCACTGTTAACTTTTATGTTGATTACGTGCCGAGCCGTTACTAGCACGGATCCGTTGCGCGAAATGAAAAATATTATTAAAGTTAGTGTTGCCTCTTTCTTTTTACTTCTTTAATGTGGCCTCTGGAAGATTTTAAATTAGGTACGAGCGTCACATGGCCACGTGTCACCTCGCCTGACCCTCACCGCTGCGCCGCGCCTCAGAGGAGAGAACTTTGTGGAGTAAAGTGATCCGCGTCGGACGGCGAGGGGCAGGCCCAGGACAGGCATCGGGGTTGCCTGAGCCCACGTCCTACTTCCCAGGGCGCCGTCCTCCCAAACAACCACCAAGTCTGCATCCTCGGTGTCCTGAACCAAACAAAGGCTTCAGAGGGGGACGAGACCACACGCTGATCGACCCAGGGCAGCATTTGGGGGCAGCGGGAAACCCCTCCGACCTCTGCACATTCTACGCGACGAACTGGCTCCGATAAGCCGCCTGAATGGCACCACGGTCGTCAGGGACACCCCTTCTCCAGGACACCCAAAAACGTATCATGAGAAGAGAAAGGTTAGGGTCCCCACGACGGGATCAGTTTTATAAATGCCTCCTATAAGCCCGGGTTATCTTCACGTTAACTCCCACCCAAGATCCCTCCAACCAACGGAAGTGGCCCGTGCTGCGTCTTCACGCTCTGTGGGCACAGTCTGGGAACAGAAAGGGCAGCGGTGGCCTGGGCTCTCGCACGCAGTCCCTCCCCCTGCCCTGAAGACCAGTTCCACAGAGGGTTCGGGGACCCAGGGGTCATCCTTGGCACGAGGGGAAACTGAGGGGTACGTGCACCCATTGAGGAAGTGGCGAGCTAAGGACCAGAAGCGGGGAGCAAAGGACATGGCTCGGTCCCTCATAGTCACTCACACCCGTCTCACATCCACCTAGCTCTAGCTACTCACCCACAACACTGCCGTCTTTTACACTCTCTTGCTGTCCCGCTTCAACTTATACTCTGCTTGAACCCCCTCGTAGACAATGTTTGTCCCTTCACCATTTCAGTGTTCACTGTGTTGAGAATGCCAGGTTCCGAATTCCCCTTTCGGGAAAGCTGGTATCCTCATCGCCGAGACTACCCTCAAGGATACAAGACCTGCCAAGCACACCACCTCCCAGGAGCCCTCCTGGGATTGCTCCCGGAGGTGTAGGTCAGAGGCGGCTGAATGGTGTCGGTGGGGAAATCTCCAGGGTCATGTTCTGAAACTCTGTAACTTGTTTTTGTAAAAACATGTGACACTCTTCGTTACTTCTCGAAAACTCTTGCTCTGAAGATGCTGACCTCGCTCCCATGGACTGTGTGGCTCCAGCAGGGAACTAGGCTCCTTCCTGCACATCCCAGGATGGGCTGAGCGTGACCTGGGAGAACGTGCTTCCTTCTGGGTCACACGACCTAACAGGGGTGACTGCGGGTCGGGAAAAAGCAAAATGCTCCACTCAAGTTCCCAAGACCTTGAGGAGAGGGTTATGATTTTTCTTACGTTGGAAAGGAACCAAAATTCTTTGATTACAGAAGTTTAGGTCTGCCATCAAGCCTTTGCATATTTTAATTCTTAGTACATTTTTTCCCCTGCCGGCATCGCATCCGGCCAACTCTGAGTGCGCATGCCTGAGTACATCCTCTGCTTGGAATTGAAAAGGGGAAGGGCACCTGGGTGGCTCCGTCGGTTAAGTGCCCAACTCTTGATTTTGGCTCAGGTCACGATCTCACAGTTTGTGAGATCGAGCCCCGCATCAGGCTCTGTGCTGACAGCACGGAGCCTGCTTGGCTTCCTCTCTCTCCCTCTCTCTCTGCTCCTCCCCTGCTCGTGCACTCTCTCTCAAAATAAATAAATAAACTTAAAAAAAAAAAAAGAATTGCAAAGGGGAGCTTGGGGACCCCAACCTGCCCCTTGCTCCTCCCCTCCCCTATATGCTGAATCTTTCTTGTGTTTATGCCTTTTAAAAATTGATGGTCACATCTGCTCATGCACGTTCAGGGCGGCGCCGTTCACGATAGCCAAAAGCAGCAACGGCGCGAACATTCATCGACAGATGACTGGAGAAACAAAAGGTGGTCCAGCCACTCAGTGAAATCCTAGTCAGCATTAAATAATAATGGAATCCTGACTTCATGCTGCAACATGGATGGGCCACCAGGACCCGACACTAGAAGGGAACCAGACAGAGGGACAAGCGCTCTCTGAGTCCACGTGTACGTTGGATACACAATAGGCAAATCCGTAGAATCAGAAAGTAGATGATGACTATGAGGGCTGGGGGAGGGGTGGGGAGCTGCTGTCTCACGGGGACAGAGTCTTGGTGTGGGGAGAGGAGAGGGTCCTGGTGACGGACGGTAGTTAGGGCTGCACAACAGTGTGATGTGCTGAGTGTCGCTTCAAAATGGTGAAAATAGGACATTTTCTGTTGTGTATGTTTTAGCACAGTAAAAAAAAAAAAAGTTTAAAAACGTTTTCAGCGATAGGAAAAAATAGATTCGCTGTACTCTTTCAATGATCAATATTAACCTTATGAAAATGAAAACTTTCCAATTCTGAAATGCTGAGTCAGCAGCTAACCAAGGAATGTAGGATGACAGGGAAATGAACTTGCTCTTTCCTTGAACTCGTGCAGAAGAAAGAAAAAAAAAATCAGATGTAAATATATTTTGCCTTCTGTTGGAGAATTAAAGGTTTGCATTTTCTGTAAAACAAAAAATGAAAAGTGGGTGCCTGGCTGGCTCGGTTGGAGGAACATGCAACTCTTGATCTTGGGGTCCTGAGTTTGAGCCCCACATTGGACACAGAGATTACTTAAATGAATAAAACTTTAAAACAATGTTTTTGAGAAGTTGAGAAAGGATATAAGGATCAATTTCCATGGAATTCTGTAAATTGCTTCTTTTCATGTACTTATTCCTTTGTTTCCCTGCTCTCCACTATTGAATTATTTTAGGGTAACCTCCTATTAAAATCTTACTGTTTATAAAGATAAAAGATATTTTTAGGAAATTTCCAAAATGTAGAAAAGCATGAAGAAAAATAATTTCCCCAAAATTCAACCACCCAACATAAACACCACCAATATTTGGTTAACGTTTTCCCAAACCCCTTGTTATTCTAATGGATGTAGATTAGCTAGATTAGATGGATGGATGGATGGATGGATGGATGGATGGATGGATGGATAAATGGATGGATAAATGGATGGGTAACAGATGGATGGATAGAGAGATGGATGGATGGATGGATGGATGGACAGATGATGGATGGATGGATGGATGGATGGATAAATGGATGGATGGATGGGTAACAGATGAATGGATAAATAGAGAGATGGATAGATGATGGATGGATGGATGGATGGATGGATGGATGGATTGGTGGGTGGGTGGATGGATGGATGGATGGATGAATAGAGAGATGGATGGACAGATAGATGGACAGATACATGGATGGACGGATGGATGGATGGATAGATGGATGGATGGATGGATAAAAAGAGAAATGGACAGATGGATGGATAGATAGATAGTTAGAATTATATTTACATAAATAAAACAATTATACTTGTTCCTTTTTTACTCAGCAAAATGCTGTGGCAATCGCTCCCTACCAAAGAGTACATTTAGCTATAGCGCGCTTCCCAAAGGCTGGTTAATATTCCAGGGTGTGGATAAACCATGGTTTATTTAACCAGCCCCCCATATTGGACAATTTCAGTTGTTTCCAATGTTTCCCTATAATGAACAATGTTGCGATGGTCATCCTTGCCCATTTGACTTCGTGACCGTTGTTGGGGTACCTCCCTGGAGAAGTTTCTAGATCTTGGTTACTGTGTCGAAGAATATGCACTTGAAGTTGTTGAACGTTTTCCCAAATTGCCTTCCAGAGGAGCTGTGGAAATCTTACGCTCCTGCCAATGGCGCCTGAGAGTGAGCACCCCTTTTCCCGCACCCTGACTGACACGGGACAGTGCCACGCTGCCTTCCTATCTGCATCTTCCTGAGCAGTAGTGAGGTGGGCCAACCAGATTGATTTTTCACAAACTATAATTACAGGCAATTTAAGTCTTCTTTGAACTCCCTGCTCATTTCCTTTGCTCACTATCATTCACCTTGCTCTTTATTAATTTGTGGATTTTTTAAACATACCTTTATTCTGCAAACACGCTTTCTCACTTTGTTTTAACTTCGTCTAGGGTATTTTGTTTTGCTCTCCTGCACAGAGCTTTTTGATTCTCAAGGAATCGGATCTATGAATCCTCTATTTGGTGCTTCTAGACTTCATTCATGCTCATAAAAGGCTCCTCCCAAGATTATAGAACATTCATCCCAACTTTCTTCAAGTAGTTCTGTGTGTTTCACACGTAATCTTTCATTCTGTCCTTAACTTATTTTGATATAAGAAGTTGGGGGCGGATCCCACTTTGTATTCCAAACGGCCACCCAGTTGCCTCAATATCTTAGTTTCCCCCTCTGACATAGCTTCTTTCTCTGACAGTCCTCATGTGGTTTGTAAGGTCATTTCTGCATTCTTTCTTTCTCCCTCATTATGCACACAGTCTTCCTCATTATGCACACAGTCTGTTTGGACGGTCACACATTTGCTCGGACTCCAGGCCCCAGGCGGATGGTGCAGGCACACCCTATCCTCCCACCCTCTCCGCACAACCGAACCCTGAACAGACACCTCAAGCAACTCTGTGACTTTCCTAACAGGTCAGTAACAGCAGGTGGATTCGGGGGGATAATGAAGATTTCAACAACTGATGGGGTGATGAGCTTCCTGAGTTTCTTCCCCCCTTATGTCCAGATTCAACCATAGGGAAGCCTGAATCCTGGAACCACACAGTGGATGTGGGCAGGACAAAGCTACACGAGAACTACTCTCTTTCTGGCCTGCTGGCTGGGAAGGTGGGGTCCTGAGAAACAGAGAGTGGGGGAGACCCCCTTTCTGCTCTTTTCTTTTCACCATCCTGCTCCCACCCCAAAGCAGCCCCCATCACAGATCTGCACTCCCGTGGTGGTGCCAGCGCCTGTGGGACATTTCAGACAACCAACACTGAGAGGAAAGCCCTTCTCTCTGGCCAGACGCACCAGGGAAGAGGGCACTGGCAGTCCAGAGTCTCTGCTCTCTCTTTCCTCTCGCTGCTTCACCCTGAGGCCGGAGGTGTGCAATTGTGCAAGAAGGCTACCCCCCATCTTTCTAGTCAGTACACCTGGAAAAGGGACCCTTCAAAGCTGCGGGTAAGCCCCTAGGCTCACACCCAAGTTGCACATGTGTAGCACTGACCAATGGCACACAGCAAAGGCTCTGAGAACTGAACCACAGTGTGGCCCGCTACCCGTGTCCCAGACGGGACAGCGCTGGGCAGTGTGCATGTGGAGTGACACGGTTTATGCTGTAGAGGCTTTGGAAACTAAACAAACTTGGAACCACAGCCCACAAAAGGCAGGTCAGTAGTCTGCATTCTGAACTTAACCAGACTGCTAACCTGCTAAAACAGAAAAGGAAATATTCTCCAGAGTCATTTAGCAAGAACCAAAGTTTCATAACATAATATTTAAAATGTATGGGACACAATCCAAAATTACTTGACATACAAAGAATCCAGAAAATCTCAACAGCTCTCAAACCCAAGATGACCCAGATGTTGGCGTTATTACAGCCTTTCCAGCGGCTGTTGGAACCACGCTTTGTGAAATAAGGTGAGTGCGCAGAACAGAGTAAAGACAGAAGTTCTCGGTAAGGAAATAGAAGGCATACAGGAGAATCAAAGAGAAATTTTAAAACTGCAAAATTCAATAACAGAGATTTAAAAAGTCACAGCTCAACTGCAGAATACATGACGGAGCTAAGAATAAGTGAGCTTTAAAACTGATCAACAGCTGGGGTGCCTAGGTCACTCAGTTGGTTGAGGGTCCGACCGGCTCAGGTCATGATCTCATGGCTTGTGAGTTCGAGCACCGCATCGGGCTCTGTGGTGACAGCTTGGAGCCTGCTTTAGACTCTGTGTCTCCCTCTCTCTCTGTCCCTCCCCCACTCACACTCTCTCTCACTCTCTCTCAAAAATAAACATTAAAAAAAAACTTTAGGCGCACCTGGGTGGCTCAATTGGTTAAGCATCCGACTTCGGCTCAGGTCATGATCTCACCGTTCATGGGTTTGAGTCCCACGTCGGGCTCTGTGCTGACAGCTCAGAGCCCGGAGCCTGCTTTGGAATCTGTGTTTCCCTCTCTCTCTGTCCCTCCCCTGCTCACACTCTGCCTCTCTCTCTCTCTCTCTCTCAAAAATAAATAAATATTTTTTAAAAAAATTTAATAGCTCAATAGGAAGGATCTAATCTGCACAAAAGAGAGAAAAAAGGTTTTGAAAAATAAACAGACTTGGACACTGTAGGAAAATATCAAAAGGTCTAATATTCATTTCGGTGAAGTCTCAGAAGGGCGGGAGAAGAAAAGTGGTGCATAAAAAATATTCAAAGAGAAAATAGTGAAAAACTCCCCAAATCTGGTGAAAGGCATAAGTGTACAGATTCAAGAAACACTATAAATCTTAAAGAGATAAACCCAAAGAAATCCCCACCCTGCCATATCATAATCACACTGCTGAAAACCAAACATAAAGGGGAAAATTATTGGAAGCAGCCAGAGAAAAGGCATATGTTACATATAAGGGAACGATGATCTAAAATACTGGAGATTTCTCATCAGAAACACTGGATGCCAGAAAATAGTGGAAAAACATTTTTTAAGAGCTGGAAGAAAATAACAATTAACCCTTAATTTTCTATCCAATAGAAACACCTTTAAGAAATAAAAATGAAGTAAAGACAGTGTTCAATGAAACAAAACTAGAATCCACTGACAGTAAACCTTCTGTAAAAGAAATGCTAAGAAAAATATTCAAATGACAGGAAAGTAACAGAGGGAAACTTGGAACTTCAGGAATAAAGGAAGCAGAAATGGTGACTCTAATAAATATTCTGTTTGAGTTCTTTAAACTATGAATGACAGTTGAAAGGAAAATCTATAGCATTTTCTGATGAGGCTTTTAGTGTAAGGAGATACAGTACTTCTGACAAGTACGACACAAAGCCGGGGAAGGACAGTAATACCTATGATCATAAGTTTTCTACATTTTACCTGAAGCGGTAAATTATCAATCCTAAGTAGGCAGGATAAAACCCTAAGTATGGATGTATATTGTAATCCCTAGAGCAACCGCTTAAAAATGATACAAAGAAATATAGTCAAAATCCATAAACAAGTTAAAGTGGAATACTAAAAGAAATATTCAAATAATCCAGAAGTTAAGAAAGGAGAAAGAGGAAGAAAAAACAGAGAAATAAACAAAAAACAAATAATAAACTGCTAGACCTCTATTTAGCTATATCAATAATTACATTAAATGTAAATAGTCAAACACATGGATTGAAAGACAGAGATTATCAGACTGAATTTTTAAAATATCCAACTATATGCTATCTACAAAGAACATACTTCAATGACATAAAAAGGCTAAAAGTTAGGGGCATGTCATGAAAACATTAATTAAAGAAAGCTACTCATGGGCGCCTGGGCAGGGGAATCAGTCAGTTGAGCATCTGACTCTTGATTTCAGTTCAGGTCATGACCTCACAGTTCGTGGGATCGATCCCCATGCAGGGCTTTTTGCTGACAGCACAGAGCCTATTTGGGATTCTCTCTCTTCCTCCCTCTCTGCCCCTCCCCGACTTGCACTCTATTTCTCTCTCCCTCTCAAAATAAATAAACAGTTAAAAAAAGAAGAAAGCTACTCACAAATTTAAACACAGAGGTACCATATGACCCAGCAACTGTATTCCTAGGTCTATAATCAAAAGAAAGGAAAATCTATGTTCACCCAAAAACTGATACATGAATTTTTATAATAGCATTATTCAGAATAATCAAAAACTGGTAACAACCCAAATATCCATCAACTGATGAACTGATAAATAAAATACACCCATGCAATGGAATATTAGTCAGCCTTATAAAGTAAGGAAGTACTGAGGCACCTGGGTGGCTCAGTCAGTTAAGCATCCGACTGTCGATCTCAGCTCAGGTCATGATCTCATAGTTTGTGGGTTCAAGCCACTCATCAAGCTCCGTACTGGCGGTACAGTGCCTGCTTGGGATTATCTCTCTCCCTCTCTCTCTGCCCCGTCCCTGCTCATGTGTGTGCTCTTTCTCTCTCTCAAAAATAAATAAACTTAAAAAAAATTAATGAAAAAATAAAGCAATGAGGTACTGATACATGCCATAACATGGATGACTCCGGAAAATATGCGAAGTGAAAGCAGCCAGACACAAAAAACACAAATTGCATTATCTCATTTATCTAAGTGTCAAAAGAGATACACGTACTGAGACAAAAGTAGGTAAGTGTGACAAAATTGATAACGCAATGTTTTACACTAAAAAACACTGAATTGTACAGTTTAAGTGAATTTTCTGGTATATGAATCTCAGTTCACTAAAGCAGTTTTTATTAGGAAGGAAAGCTAGAGCGGCTAGCTCAGAATAGTTTCAGATTAAGGGGAATCGCCAAAGATAAAGAGGAATAACATATGGTGACAAAGGGCCGATTCTTCAAGACGACACAACCATCCTAAGTGTGTAGCAGTTAATGGCAAAGAATGAAAACGCAGGAAGAATCCGGCAGTGTCGGGGCTAAGCTCGTGGGCCAGGGTGGGGTAGGCAGCAGGTGGAGTGAGTCTGGCACGACGGCCCCCACCGTGTCGCTGGTGCAGCCTACCACGGGGCCAGAGGCGGAACTTACGCTGACTCTGCATCTCGGAATGAGCGCGGGGAAGGCGTGTGTAAAATGTCTGAAGACCTGAACAACCAACTTGGCCCCCTTAACATTTCTAGAGCACTCCATCCAACAGCACGATACGGTTTCTTTTCAAGTGCACGTGGACTTTCATCATTGTAGACCATGCCCTGAGTCACACAACAGAACGACCAATCTAAAATGACAAACCTCAAACAAAAACAAATCATACTACGCATGTTCTTTGCCCATAACAGAATTAAACTACAAATTAATGACAGAAAGATATTTACAAAATCCCCCTAAATATTTGGGAATTAAACAACATACTTCTAAATGATCCCTGGGTCACATAGTAAGCCACAAGGGAAATTATAAATGTTTTGAATGGAAGGAGAATGAAAATTTGTGGGATGCCAGTAAAGCAGAGCTTGGAGGGAAGTTTAGAGATAGCAAATGTTTATATTAGAAAAGAAGAAGGTTTTCAAATAAATAATCTAAGCTTCCACCTTCAGAAACTAGAAAAAAAAAAAAAAGAAGAGAAAATTAAACCCAAAGCATGCAAAAAGAAGGAAAAAAGTCATACTAGGAACAAGTATGAGTTGAATTAAAAACACAGAAACGAGAGACAAAATCAATAAAACCAAAAGTTGGTTCTGTGAAAAGACCAGGAAAATTGATAAACCTTTAGCCAGACCGACCAAGAAAAAAAAAAGAAAGAAGAAAGACAAGTATTAGCAAAATAAAGGCTAGCATACAGCTCCCAGAGACATTAAAGGGAGAACAGAAAAATATTATAAAATTTCTATGGTAAAGTTTGACAACTTGGGTGAAATCGATCAATTCCTTCAAAGACACAGACTACCAAAGCTCCCTCAAGAGGAAACAGACAACTTAAATAGTCTTATATTTATTAGAGAGTTTATAGCTTCAAAATAAAACCTTCTTTTTTAAAAATGTTTTTCTAATGTTTATTTATTTTTGAGAGAGAGAGAGACAGAGAGAGACAGAGCGTGAGCAGGGGAGAGGCAGAGAGAGAGGCAGACACAGAATCCCAAGCAGGCTCCAGGCCCTGAGCTGTCAGCACAGAGCCCGACATGGGGCTTGAACTCACGAACCATGTGATCATGACCTGAGCTCAAGTCGGACGCTTAACCGGCTGAGCCACCAGGCGTCCCCAAAATAAAACCTTCTAAGAAAGAAACCCCAAAGCTAGATGCTTTTATCAAGCACCTAAAGAAGGAATAATACAAATTCTACAGTTTCTTCCAGAAAATAAAAGATAAGGAAATACTTGCCAAGTCCTTCTATGCATCCAGCATTACCCTGATACCAAAACCAGAGAAATACTACATACAAAAGGAGATCTACAGACCAGTATCCTTGATGCAAAAGTCCTCATCCAAATATTAGCACAGCACAGCCAGCAGTAAGGAAAATGCACCATCACCAAGTAGAGTTTACCCCTGCAATATCAGATTAGATCAACATGTAATCCGCCGCTTTAACAGACTAAAGAGTAAAAATCACACTGCGGTGTGATATATGGTATATTTCCACACAGTGGAATACTACTCAGCACTGAAAAGGAATAAATTACCGATTACACACAACGCAGATGAATCTCAAATACGTTACGTGAAAGAAGCCAGACCCAAGAGATTACATTCTGTATGATCCGGTCGATATGACATTCCTGAGATGGTGAAACTACAGGGAGAGACAAGAGGTCCATGGTTGCCTTGGATGAAGGGTGTGACAGCGTGGGGCAGTGTGGGGAACGGGGGGGGGGGGGGGGGGGGGCGGGGTGGAACTGTTCTGTATCCTGACGTGTTGGCCGTTAGAAAACCGTAGGCATTTGTCAAACTGTGAAGACCTGTACACTCACATACACACACTTTACAATAAATTTTGTAGAAGCTAGCAAAACACACATGCTTGCTAGTCATATTTCCACATAGGGTCTTACAGATAAACTTTAAAACAATTGTGCTAAAAACAAAAAAGGTCGCAAGTAATTGGCTTGGAACTCCATTGAATTTATACATAATTTATGGAGAATTGACATATGTGCACTTTTTCTTAATTTATTTATTTATTTTGAGAGAGAGAGAAGCAGCAAGCAGGGGAGGGGCAGAGAGAGAGGGAGAGAAAGCATCCCGAGCAGGCTCCACACTGTCAGCGCAGAGCCCGACGCAGGGCGGGCTCGATCTCGTGAACCCTGAGATCATGACCTGAGTAGAAATCAAGAGTTGAACACGGGGAGCCTGGGTGGCTCAGTCGGTTAAGCGTCCGACTTCAGCTCAGGTCATGATCTCGCGGTCTGTGAGTTCGAGCCCCACGTCACGCTCTGTGCTGACAGCTCGGAGCCTGGAGCCTGCTTCGGGTTCTGTGTCTCCTCCTCTCTCTGCCCCTCCCCCACTCATGTTCTGTCTCTGTCAAAGATAAATAAACATTAAAAAAAAAAAAAGAGTTGTACACTTAACCGACTGAGCCACCCAGGTGCCTGGATGTATTTTCAATAGTAAGTTTTTTTCTGTGTTAAATTAAAACCAATTAAATTAAATTCTCTATCCAAGAACAAGTCGTTTTTTATGCCCTTGAATGGAGTCATCAATATTTTTTTCAGTGTGGGTCCTGCACAATTTTTGTGACAACTTTTTATGGATTTTTATGCATTTTGTTGTTACTGTGGATGAAATGTTTTCTTTTCCATTACAATTTTTAAATTATCACTATTGGCCTAAAGGGAAAACAGAGATTTCTGAACACACGTTTTGTGAACAGCCACCCCGTCGATCGCTTTTACTGTGATTAATGTCACTTATTGGTGAATATTATGACACGTGGTGTTTACATCACCCATCCACTCTTTCCACGATTTATATGTCTGACTTCCTTTTTTAATCATGATGACTAACGCCTCAAAAACCGGGTGAAGTGATTCCACTTTTATTTTCTAAGTTTCGCCCAGTCACAAGGGACCAGGCTGCCCTTCAGCCTCCTGCTCTCAAGGGCCATTTTTCTGAACTGGGAGACAAAGGCTGGGGTCTGTACCCACTCTGTCTCTCTCTCTTACAGCAACTTTCCCATAATTAAAGATCAATGACTCCTCAATATCAAAGTTTACAAAGGAACAGAGCAAACCACTCGCCACTCTACCACTGGACAAATCAACTGTTCCCACTCTCTCCGGCTCCCTGTCTGTGTGTGTCCCGCATGACGCGTGCTCGGCCGGCATCGTAACCTAGAAAACGTCAGCTGACAGGCCGGAAGCATGGACTCCTAGACCCAGACAGTCGCGGGGGCACAGCCCCACCTCTCCATCAGAAGTTCGGCTGAAAAGAAGTGATGATAAGGAAGAATCAGGAAGATCGGCAGGTGCGGAAGCAGGGAGGAGGGCTGGGCGCGGTACCTGGCCCCAACCCCCTCGCAACCCCCAAGGCTGGCCAAGCAGGCAAGGCACAGAGAGCTGGGGGGAGGCTTCCAGCTCTGATGTCACACATCTGTCTCTTGGGAAACACTGGGCAGGGCAACAGGGATGGGGGTTGAGCCATGAGAGCAAGACAGCCAACAAACAATTCCAGGTTCTTCCAGATCATGAAATCATCTGCTCTTTGTGTTGGAAAGGACCATAGGGTGACCTAACATAACTTCCCACCCCTTGTAGGAATCCCCTCTAGAACACCCTTGACAGCCTCTTTGCATTATTCCAGAAATCAGTGTTTTTTTTTAACAGTTTAATGTCCAGAGAACTCTTATACGGAGACCAAATTAGTTCCCATTCAAATTGCTTTCAAAAACTGAAGTGGGGCTATCTTCTGTGACACCCCAGACACGGCTTCTCTCCCCAACATGTGACCATGAGTTGACCTGTAGTCGTGCTTATAAAGAATTCTTTTGACATACAGTATATTCTTACCTGGATTTCAGTAGAAACAAACTATAGGGATTCTACTCGTAAGCAGGGAGGTTTATGATCACAAATTTTGTTCGGCGGACTTTCAGGCATGCCCGTGCTTGCTGTCACTGGTTCGCTCTGCTGTCCACGGCTGTGTGTCAACGCCTATGGCTTTCCCTTGCTTTCGGGTTATCCCTACCCCTCCTGCTTTATCAGTCTGATAAAGGATTGGTAAAGGGTTCCTATTCGTAAGTGGAATGAAAAGGGGACGCTGGTTTTTCTCCAGGTAAACGGGCAAGATTTTTAAGTTACATTTATTTATTTTGAGAGACAGAGCCCAAGTGCGACGTGAAGCGGGAGAGAGAGAGAGAGAGAGAGAGAGAGAGAGAGAGAGAGAATCCCGAGCAGGCTCCACACTGTCAGCACAGAGCCCAACGCGGGGCTCGATGCCATAAAGATCAGGAGATCATGACCTGAGCCGACATCAACAGCTGAACGTGTAACCGAGCCACCCAGGTGCCCCAAACCCTCAGTCATTTTAAAATCCTGATGGGCCAGAAAGCTGAGAAAGCTGTCATGTAAAAATTGGGAGTAGCTTCCGTTTAGAAATGAGGTGTGGTTAATCTTTAAAACTCATCAGGTGAGAACACCGAGCCTCAGAGAGCGAACAGCAACGTGAAGAAAGTCACAGAGCCCCCGTTTTTCATCCTGAGACTGATTCCAGCTTGACGTCCTTTCCGCGGGTTTCCCTGAAAGCTCTCAAACACTGGCTCATATACAACACCAGTCTGAGCTAGCCCTCATAATTCAGAGCGAAAATATCCTTTCCTTTACGAATAATGATACCACTGTATGATGGCTGGTTTTCGAAATGACTTTATTACAACGTCAAAGTGCCAACGCCCCAACACAACGGGTTTTTTTTTTCTACTGGTCTTTGAAGCACAACAAAGTAGAAGCCCCGGACAGCTACCGTATGTGATAAAAAGGCATCAGATATGAAAGCGGAAAACAATATGAGAGCATCTATATGTTTCAATGCATTCGCTAAAGACTATTACACAGGAATATGAAAATAGGGCTTTAGGCCTTTCCCCTTATGCACAGCGGTGCGTGTCCCCAGGCCGCCAGGGATGAGCTGGTCGTGGAACATGAGATTACCCACAGCGGACAAACTTTTGTGTTCATTACCATGCCAAGGAACAGAAATTCACCTATGTAGACTCGTGCCTGACGTTTGGATAAGTGAAGGAAACCTAAGATATTTCTGGAAATCGGGACGCGTCACTAAGGTACATGACAAGGAGAACTGTGTTTGAAACCAACGCCCACCTCCCAAACTTTGAGTCGGAGGTTTTTCTGGATACTCCCTGAGCTGGGAGTTGTAGAAGAGAAAGAAACGCAGACCTAGGAGCAAGGTATGTATTTCAGATTGTTCTGTCTCATTCTCTAAGGTCGCTAGACCACTTTGGCCACTCGTTTCTCTAAGTCACAATATTTAAAGGGGGCCCAGCTACTAACGCTTTGGCCAAAGTGCACTACAAACTTGCACAAAATCAGACTACAGTCTTCAGAGGGAACGGCAATATTCTAACTGGCATCCCAGATAAATACGCTATCTGATAAAGTCTGAATTATTTTCATGACAGGTCCTGTATATACACTCCAGTCTTGCTTTTTCTAGTAAAGTCAAAACAGAAGAGAGTCTAGAAATAGATCCACATACATGTAGCCAATTAATTTTCTACAGAGGAGCCAAGGTAATTCAATGAACAAAGAGTAATCTTTTCAGCTAATGGTACCAAAAGGGTTGGGCATCTAGATAGAAATTTTTAAATGGGGGCGCCTGGGTGGCTCAGTCGGTTAAGCGTATGACTTCGGCTCAGGTCACGATCTGGCCGTTTGTGAGTTTCGAGCCCCGCATCGGGCTCTGTGGTGATGGCTCAGAGCCTGGAGCCTGCTTCGGATTCTGTGTCTCCCTCTCTCTCTCCGCCCCACCCCCACTCGTGTTCTGTCTCTCTCTCCTTCAAAACTAAACATTAAAAAAAAATAATAAAAAAGTAAAATGAGCCATGACTCATTTCACATACAAAAAATGAACTCAGAAAAGCCTAAGACATAAATGTAAGACCTACAACTAAAAACTTCTAGAAGAAACATAGGAGAAAATCTAAGTGACCTTAGGCTAAGCAACGTTTTCTTAAGACACGAAAAAGCAGAAACTTAATCATTAAAAAAAAAAAAACCTCAGTTTTTAAAAAATGACCAAACACTCCAAACAGACATTTCATCAAAAAAGATACACAGATGGCAAATAAGCCCGTAAAAAACATCATCGGTCCTTTGGGAAATACAAGTTAAAACCACAAAGTGAGGGGTGCCTGGGTGGCTCAGTTGGTTAAGCATCTGACTTCGGCTCAGGTCACGATCTCACGGTTTTTGGGTTCGAGCCCCATGTCGGGCTCTGTGCTGACAGCTCAGAGCTTGGAGCCTGCTTGGGATTCTGTCTCCCTCTCTCTCTGCCCCTCCCCCTCTCATGCTCTGTCTCTCTCTGTCTCAAAGATAAATAAAAACTAAAAAAAAAAAGAAAAGAAAAAGTAAAACATAAAATAAAAAATTTTAAAAAACACACAAAGAGAAATGGTTAAAATTAAAGCCAGATGGCAAGGCCTGGGAGCCACCAGCCGGGAATCTCATCCATTCCTGGTGGGAAGGAAGATGGTGGGCGGGGCCGCCCTGAAAACAGTGTGGCGCTTCCTAAGAGTCAAACATAAACTGGCCCTATGACCCAGCAATTCCATTTATAGGTATTTACCACAAAAACAGAAAAGAGATGCCCGTATTCATACTTGTAATCGAATGTTTGTAGCAGCGTTATTTGGAGTCTCCAAACCCTGGAAGCAAGCCAAGTGGCCATTTAACTGGCGGGTGGACCTATGCACCGTGGTGTCGCCACACCTCGGGGCGGCATTTAGCTATCGAAGGGAAGAGTTCCCGAGGCACACGACAGCGGACGAACCTGAAAAGCGTTACATTACGTTTTAAAAGCCAGATATAAAAGACGACCCCCCCCCCCCTGAGATTCCAGGTATAGACACTTATTTGCTAAAAGGCCAAACGCAGAGAGAGAGAGCAGATGGGGACCTGCCAGGGAGCTGGGGCTGGAGGGAGGAGACGAGGCAAGGGACTCTGAGACGATGGAAACGTCTCACGTCGTGATCTCGGGGCTCACACGGGCGCTCGGGTTCGTCAAGACCCACCGGTTGTGCACTCGAGGTTTCAGGTGGATTTCATTGTGCCTGAACGACGCATTGACAGAGCTGACCCGCGGCCACTCAAGGGCGAGTCCCCGGGAGACGGTCAGTGGGGAAGCGAGATTTCAGTTTCGTTTTGCCGGAGGATTCCTCTGGGTTTAAGTGGGTGAAAGCAGAACGTGGTGGAGAATTTTCAAAGTTTTCCCGATGCCTCCCCCCACCCCCAGCCCCACCCCCGGCCCCCACGCCGACCATGGTGGCTCTCCCAGCCGGGACTCTCGGTTTTGCTACTGATTAGAGGGAGGACCGTGACCACGTGCTCCAAGGGGGTTTGGCTCCCGGCTGCCCTTTCGGCACGTACTTTCCAAGCTGTGTTCCCCAGCGCACACCCCTGACCCGGAGCCCCGGCCCTCTGTGTGTGCTCACACGGTCCTCATCCTCCGTTTTCCGGTGACACCTCGCGAACGTTTACATCAAGGGCCGTCCCGGGGACAGAGGAGCCCTCCGTGGGCCCATGGCGGGTGACACACACGGAAGGTAGAAGGGAATGCCGGTGCCAGGTGCACAGCTCAGATCGCGGCTTCCCAGAAGTCATCGCTCACCCTCGGCAGTGGCCTGGCGCACCCCGAGACTGGGCGCGGCACCTCCCCCTGACTGTCTGTCCCCTGCGAATAGCGCTGGCCCGTGAGCCAGTCCTCAGGACACTGCTGTTGCCCTCGCCGCACGGCTGTAGCCCCAGTGAAGGTCGTCTGGGCATCTTAGCTGTTCCCCACAAACGCCCGCAGCCGACGAGTCCTGGCCGTGTGCCTCCCTGGATGCCCAGTCCACACGCCGCCTTGGGGTTCGCTCCTGCTCCGGCCTCTTTTCCTTACCCCTGCATCGAGGGGCCTCAGCCTCCTCCTGGAAGGGGCTGGGCTGGACGAGACAGAGAGGCCGTGCCAGCTCCCCCCTCCCCCGCACTCCACCCCCACCGGATCCCACGCGGAGCCAGAGGGCAGCCTGTGCGGGACTGAGCGGTCACGGCACAGTTCACGGCCAGCGAGATGCTACCCTCACGGTGAGAGCCCAGTTAACGGGAGACGCCTCAGCAAGGCGGGCTGGTGTGAGCGGTCACCGGGGAGCCCCTCACCAGTAGGGCCATCCCCCTGTACCCCCGCACCTAGGGCCCCCCAAAGCCACAGGAGGCGCTACGCCACGAGTGCGGGAAAGGCGGCACCGTGACTATGCGGCGGGAGGCAGCAGCAGTACAGCCACTGTATGGAGGGGCCAGTGACTGACGGTACCCTCTGCTGCCTGGATAGGCGGAGACCAGCCAGGATGCTTCAAACGGAAAGGATCCAAGTCAGAGCTGAGAGCTGAACTTAACTTTTCCATTTCCACAATATGCCCAAAGGCCACAGCACACACACCAGTTGCGGCTCAAGGGGAGAAAGGGGGGAGCTTTTTCCATTGGAGAAGTTCCCAGTCAGATGGGTTTTCCCACAGAGCTCGGTCGGACACCAACGGGGTCCTTGCCCTCCAGGCTCAGCCGGTCCTTGGAGTCACTTCAAGGCTCTGCTGACATTTGGGGCCGGGTCATTCTTTGCGGCGGGGGGCAGGGGGGGGAGGGGGGAACGTCCTGTGCGCTGGAAAGGGCGTCCACCCACTGGGTGCCAGCGGCACCCCTCCCCCAGTCGTGACAACTGCCACAGTCTCCAGACATCGCCCAGCGTCCCCAGAGGCACCCAGTTAAAAACCACTAAGCTTGGTTTCTTCCTTTTGGTTCAGTCCCTCTAGTTCTCTTCCCCTCTTCTCCGCCTCTTCCCTCTCCCTGCTTCCTTCAAACCTGCCCCCAGACCACAGTCGCCCCCTTGGCTCTCCCACGCGAGACCACTCCCAGCACAGGGTCCCAAGGAGAGGCCCGTGGCTTCTGAAACGAGAGTGCCGCGGTCCCTGGGTGAGTCCCTGTCTGCCAGGCATCACCCACGTTCCCTTGGGCGTGGCCAGGGACCTGCAACTCGAGGACACCCTGCCCTGCCCTCCACCCGCCCCCCTCCACCTGCCCCCGCCCTGGCCCTCTGGGAGGCTGAGGAGCAGCGGCCCCACAGCACCAAAAATTTCCTAGGAAGGGCTTTCCCCACCTGCTCCAAGTATCAGAGCAGCAGGATTCACAAGAAGTTGACAAGAAAGGAAACTGAACTATGGGGCAGCACTTACTTCCTTTCAGCGGGACCTACCACGGTCAGAAAACGGGGGAGTCCCTCGGGCTGCCTGAGTCACAACGTGGCCCATAAAAGGCATGGAGGTCACACCTGTCAGGAGTGATCTGCGCACAGACAGAACCCTGGTCTTCAGGCCCTCCACCCTGGTTTTCCCCCGTCGCCTGTCTTCGGGGGCAGAGACGGACCAGGCTCGGTCACAATCCCCACGTCTGAGCTTGTTGGACACCGTGTATTGATGTATCCCTGTCCCAGCCGATCGAGTCCAATGAGAAAGCAAGTCTCGAGGTCGTATACTTACTTCGTGAACCCCATCTCTTGGGCACATAGTGGACACCTGTGCCAGAAGCACAAATATGATGGGAGAATTTTGCCTTCAAGATGAAGACTGTTCACGGTAAGTTCTCTCTTCGGACAAGAGTCCCTAGTGGAGGGATCAGGGCCGGGACAGAGAGCTTCTGGCGCTCGGTGCCCACGCCCACGCCCACCCCCCACCTACCCCTCACCCCCCGCCACGTGGTGCACGGGGTCGGACGAAGATCAGCGGCAGCCTTGAAGGAAAGTACATTTCGGTCTAGCTGGGCTCTGGTGATGTACGTAAGGTCCTCCACCCCCACCTCTGACCCGGGCACCCTCAACGCGCGGGGAGAGGTCCCTCCGGCTCCACAGAAAAGGAAGGGGAACCTGCCCCCACAGCATTACCCACTCAGCAAACACCACGCCTGGCTAAATGCCACCCTCTGCTCTCTCCGTCCCCGGCCCAGAGTCCGAACGCGGCTGCAGGGGGCGGGCATGCGGCTATGCGGTCCATGACCCTTGGCAAGCCTTCCTCCTGTCCAGTGGCCATACCACTTCTCTAACCTTTTCCTCTCTCTGGACAACTATCTCAGACATTTTCCCCTCAAGCCTCCGGTTCCTGTATCACCGGGAGAACGGAAGCAACCAGAAGACAGGGGGCCTGGCTGCCGAGACAGGGGCGAGGTCGGACTACAGGCAGGGCCTTCACGGAGGGTTCACAGCCCCAGCGCCCAGCTACCCAGGCCTGGCGCTGCCCTCGTCATGAAGTCGTGTGAGGAGGCCACGTGCTTGACCAAGCACGTTGCCCTGAGCCTGGCCGGAAAGCCCCCGTGGTTAGAATGCAGCGTTGGTCTTTCTCCCTCTCTTCTGGACAAACGCACGGCCCGCAAGTGGATAGGAATGGATCAAAGGAGAGAAATTTTAAATTTAAGGATAATCAACCAACATCCCTTTCTAAGTCCCCGAACGCCGCCGTGAGCAAGCAGACGGAACGTCTAAAAGTCCCCGTAAGGACACAAGAGGGAAGGGGGCCGGGGAGCCGGGCAGGGATGGACTGAGTTAAGGACCTGGAGAAAGGACGCAGTGCTGGACGACCCGGGGCCACAAAATCACCAGGGCCCTGAGAAGAGGTTGCTGGGCTTTGCAGATGGAGGAACTGCCCTGAGTCAAGGGACTCGGGTGCTTCTAGAAGCTGGAAGAGGACAGAACAGATCTATCCCGGAGCCTCCAGAAGGAACGCAGCCCCGCTGATGGCCTCATTTTAACCACCGAGACCCAAGTCGGACTTCTGACCTCCAGACTGTGCAGAAACAAATTTGTGTTGTTGTTTTTTCTTTTTCTAAAGTTTATTTATCTATTTCGAGAGAGAGAGAGTGAGAGTGTGAGCGGGGGTGGGGCAGAGAGAGAGAGGGAGGGAGAGAGAGAGAGAGAGAGAGAGAGAGAGAGAGAGAGGGAGCATCTCAAGCAGGCTCCACACTGTGAGCGCAGGGCCCAAAGCGGGGCTCGAACTCACAACACCACGAGATCATGACCTGAGCTGAAACCAAGAGTTGGACGCTTAACCACCTGAGCCACCCAGGTGCTCCCAAATTTGTGTTGTTTGAAGCTGCTAGGTTTGTGGTCATTTGTCATAGCAGCCCTGGGCAACTAGCACGGGACCTCAAATGTCTTCTGCTCCAATCCATTCCTTGAATGACAAGAAAGGAAACAGAGGTACTGTTACGAGGCAGGTGCCACATCAAACACACACACAGGAAGCACGCTGACAGCTGAGAAGTCCTAGTTCCTAGCAGGGCTTCAGCAAGAAACTCCCAGGCTGAGGGAACAGAACAATCTAGAACAGAGCCTCTCTCCCAACTCCCAGAACAAGAGTGGTTTACCCGAGGCACCTCCTTTTGTCAATTACGTCAAAGCCCCACAAGAAAAGATGAAGGGGGGTGGGGCGGGGATGCAGTTAAGTGCCGTGCATAGCTGCCCCAGGCTCGCAGAAGGTTCTAGAAGGCACTCATCATGAGGGGCTCTGCACACAGCAAGCAGTTAGGACGCAACTCCATTTAGCCACAAAGGATCTCGAGGTGCTGACCTGCGGGCCAGGCGCTAGGCAGGTCCTGAGACAGGAAAATGAATGAGCTAGAGTGGGAGCCCTCTCGGTCACTCGCAGCCGAGAACAAACATAACAAAATGTACGGGAGAAACATAAAAGATGGCAGGTCCAAAGGCGCAGATGCAAAGATAAGCAACATTTTGTGGTTTTCCCACTTCATTTTCAGTCCCAGAAATCACATCACGATGGGAAAAATTCCAAACGTTTAAAAAAAAAAATTTTTTTTTTTAATTCTAAGTGGGCTCCATGCCCAGCGTGGGGCTTGAACTCATGACCCTGAGATCAAGAGTCACATGCTCCACCGACTGAGCCAGCCGGGAGCCCCTAAATCTTCTTCTTCGTAGTCTGAATGTCTTCCGCCTCAAAGAGGCAGATTAAGTGTGCTTATTTTAATATTTATTTAGGAGATAAGTGATACGTGTATGTTACAAAGAGACAAATCACATCAGTCTACAGGTAGACATGCTTCTCATAACGAGAAATGGAAGCAGCAATTTGGAACCGGCGCCTCAATGGAAAAGCATGTAAGTCACCCTCGAGTTGGGCCACCCTTTAAAGAACGCTGCCCTGAGCGTCGACGCCACTCGAGATATTTCCACGGTCATGCTCTGTCTTGCCCGCACACTGTTGTGAAGGGTGACCGCGGCATAACCCTCAATCCGCTCAACCAGACAGGCGCACACCATGCATCTCAAGGGGCCACGACCTGTCGTCTGGGTTGTGAGGCGTGTCCCCCTGCCTCAGGGTCCTCTGTGTCCCGACAGGACTCAGAACACCTGATGTGAGCTCCAAGGGAAGGTCTCCCTGTCTGTCCGTTTATAAACGTAGCCAAGTTAATCTCCTTTTTGGGCAAATGGAAATATAAACCGGGTCTCCAACTTTCTCTCCTGTCCCCACTGCCCCGGCTGAGCCCCCTCTTGCTGGGGGAGAGTTAGCACCCTCCCATCCTGGGATACTCTGGAGGAAGGAGGCAGGCGGGTGGCTGTACTGTGGAACCTCCGGGGAACGGACGCTGCTCGGCACAGTCCCGAGGGGAGGCGCGGACACACCCAGTCTCCCCTGGATGTTCTTCAGAGCCAGAAGCCCGTCCGTGAGTCAGGTGGGGCTCCTGGAAAGTCCATGGGTTGAAGTCCTGCCTCTGCGGGGAACTGGTCCCATCATCTGGGCGGGTGTTAGAATAACGGCCCCCTCCTTGCAGGGCGCTTCCCGCGATCCCCCGCTTAGCCGCGTGGCTCTGCAGCCCCTCCCATCCAGAGGCGGACTGCATGTCACTAGTCGTCCCCTCCGGGAGGGCCTCATGACACCCCTGACCAGTGCGGTGGAGCAGGAAGGACGTGGGACGTCCAAGGTGAGGCAGGTCCTACTTTACACTCTTGGCACGTGCTCCCCGTCGCTTGAAGACACCCAGCATGAGAGGCTGAGCCAGGTGAGAGCAGCTGAAGGATCACCAGGGCACGCGGGAGTCCTGAGGAGCCACGCGGCAGCGCTGTTTTACGCCTCGGTGTCCCGAGGTAGTTTCTTACGCAGCAACACTCACCGATGCATCAGTGAGGCCCTCCAGTTCCTCGTCAGTGCACCTGTTTCCTGATCGAGAAGGCGAGTTTGAATTCGATGGTCTCCAGGCCCCGAACGCTCCAGAGCCACGTTAGTAAACAGAGCCATGGCAAAGATGCCAGGTCAGAGGGAGCAGGACTCAGGAGCACGCGGCGCCTCCCCGTGACCACAGTCCGTCCCGCTTCGGGGACAGCTGACGAGGAGGGCGGCCAGTCCACTCCAGCCGCACTCCCGGAGCATGGGGCACGATGCCGGGGACAGGTGAGCTCGGCCACCGAGGGCACGGCCCTCCAGACCTGTGGTCACGCCCCGCTCCACTATCCCTGCCGCCTGCCCTTCCTCAAAAGGCCCCCGACCACCCCGAGCCTGTGTCCTCCTCTGCCGACCACAGACAGGTGTAGCCACCCCTGGGAGCCGCTGTGAGGAGCAGACGCCGTACGTGGAGCGCCTGGTGCCCAGGAGGCACCGAACGTGGGGGCTGCAGCCTGCGCACTTGAGCTCAGAGGTGCGTGGAGGGGGTGACAGCTGGGCCGGCACTAGTCAGGGGGCTTCGATCATGCCTACGACTTGAACGGGTAGCGCGTTTACGGGCAGAAGCGCTCGATGCCGACCGTACGCGGTTCCCAGAGCCGAGACAGAAGGGGACGTTGGAGGGTAACTCCCCCTTGTTCATCTGGACGAGCGCAAACATCGTAGTAAGTCGTCAGTGCGGGCCGCACATTCCTTGGGCCATAAACCAATGACCGTGGGCTCCCCGTAGAAACAAAAGGGTACTTTTAAAAGCAGCAGCCCTGAGTCACTGGTACCTCCCAGTGGTTGGGTCATTCTATTTTTCCCTCGTCCTTCTCTAAACTCTTAACTTCCCCATTGTGGAATATCATTGGCTTGACCTCTGACTTCAGGCTTATTTCCAGAGGCAGTTAGACTTTCTGTTCTGAAAAGGCTCTTTCTCCGAAATAAATATTTAATTACCCTTTGAGTGTCGCCTTCTCCGTCTGTATGAGAGCATCACACAGGAGATGTAACTATCGTTTGGACTCCCAAACTCCAGCTCCCCCGGGGGCACAAAATCCCCATAGCTCCAGCTAAATGTAGCATGTTGTGAAATCCAGGGTGTAGAGGGATGTTCAGAAAATAGCTTCTTGAACAGGGCTTCCTTCCTGTGGCCAATTTCATGTAGACATGTCACAATTGCAAGGAGGAAAAAGTGAGAGGTTAAAAAAATACACTGGATTTGCTGAAAAAGTTATTTCTTGTAAAAGCTTCTCCCTTCCACTTAGGGGACATGAACAAGCAGATTCCCCCCTGGTGTCCCAAATCTGTGAAGGTGAAGAAAACCTGGCTCCAGCAGGGGTTCTGGGCCTGAGCCAGCAAACCTCTGCCAGCCTAAGGGACAGAGGAAAATAACATGAGAAGAGGTGGTCAGACCACCGGCTATGCTCATGACCTGGGCATTGGGTTGCTTGAACACCTCTTGTGTCATCAAAAAAAAAAAAAAAAAGGAACGGCACAGAACGGGGTCCTTGCTGGGCCAAGCTGAGATCTGGGCCTATCTTCCATTTATGTTCAATTACTCCATCCCTGAACACGGCCCTGACAGTCTTCCCGTGCAGACTGCTGGCGGTGAACCTCTCTGCATCTCCAGCTGAAATGTCTTTGTTTCGTAATTCCCTCTTGAGTGACAGTTTCGCCGGCTTTCGATTCCAGCCTGACGGTTAGATTTGCTCATCTCCTTGAAGATAAGATTCCAATGGGTCCTGCGTGAATGAGTATGCCGGAACAATGGGACGAAATTGGACCCCTACCTCACACCATATACAGGTGTACCTCGTTTTATTGCACTCCCCAGATACTGTAGTTTTTACAGACCGAAGATGTGTGGTAACCCTGTGTTGAGCAAGTCTATCGGCGCCTTTTCTCCAACAGCATTTGGCTCGCTTCTCGTCTCTGCATCACGTTTCGGTGATTCTCACGATATTTCAAACTTTCTCATTATATTTGCTACGGTGATCTGCGATCAGTGATTCTGACTCACTGCAGGCTCAGATTACGGTTAGCATTTTTGTAGCAGTGATGTGTCTTTAAATTAAGGTTTGTGCATTTTTTAAACACAATGCTATTGCACACTTAAGAAACTACAGCATAGCGTGAACACACCTTTTATACGCACCAGGAACCAGAACACTCATTTGAGTCACTCTACTGCAGTGTGCACTTTATTGTGTGTGATCCTCTGTTTCCTGAGGTACCCGCTCCATCGTGGTGGCCTGGAACCAAACCCGCCACATCCCTGAGCTTGGCCTGCAGCTCCCGCGTGGGGCTCCTTCCGCTCAGCACAACGCTGAGACTCATACACGCTGCCGTGAGGAGAGGCAGTCTGTTTCTTCTATCTCTGGCTAACACCCCACTGTACGGAACACCGTAATCTGCCTGCCCGTTCTCCCAAGGCTGGACCCCTGGACTGTTCCAAGGTTTTGGCTATTTTGCATGAAGTTGGCTGTGCCCAACCTTGTGCCAAGCGGCACTCCTGGAAGAGTGAGAGGAAACACGATGAACAGTCAAGCTACTACCGCTGAGAATACTGGGGCCTGCACAGGGCCCGACTCCCCACACACGGCAGGAACCTGCCGATTCCAGCTCCTGGCTTCCCTCCAGGCCCCGGGGTCGGGCCGCTTTTCTGCCCTAAACACACAATCTAGGCCCCTGACAAATACCGGATGATGGGTTTTCTTTTTTCCTTCATGCTAGTTTTCTGGAATATTGGATTTCCAGGCTCCTTTTGGCTGTCTATGAAGTCGCCAGATCTTCCATTAGCAGTAGGGTCTCCTGGGGTTTTCCGAACTCAGACACACCTGAGAGGTCACCCACTCCAGCTCGGGCCTTCTCATGCACCCAACCCCTGTCTCAAGCTGCTGGCTCCAGGGTGCAATTTATTTATTTATTTGTTTGTTTTTTAATATCTTTCTTTTTTTTTTTAAGTTTATTCCACCATCCTGAGAGACAGAGGAGAGTCGGAGCAGGGGAGGGGCAGAGAGAGAGGGAGAGAGAGAGAATCCCAGGCAGGCTCCAGGCTCTGAGCTGTCAGCACAGAGCCTGACATGGGGCTCGAACTCACGAACTGTGAGATCATGACCTGAGCCAAAGTCAGACATCAGATGCTTAACCAGCTGAGCCACCCAGACGCCCCTCCAGAGCACAGTTTAGACCACCAGTGACCGCTGGATCTAAAGGTGGTTCCCACCCCGCCCGTCCCCCCGCCCTCCGCCATCACCCTTCTCAGACAGCCCTACCTGTACCCCTGAAACCGTCTCGACACGTCCAGAGCGGCGCTGGACACACAGGACATTTCAAACCAACCCTGGTGGGCAAAGTCCTCACATTGGCGTTGGGTCTGTGAAGTCCCAGATGGGGACTCTGGGGCCCAGGCAGCTTGAGCAACCAGCCCTGCAGCAGACAGGAAACCCTGTCCCACCAGAACTATCCTGAGCTAACCTCCTGTCTGCCTGAGGCCTGGGGTCGGGGTCACTTTGAACGTGTCTCAACTTCCGCTGACACACCCAAAGCGCCGGCTGTTCCGTGACCCTGACAGTGTGCGGCCCAGCACGACCCACCTGCAGCAGGCTTTGGGTAAATACTTGCAGGATGGGACACGAACTGCAAGAGAGCAGCCTGGAAGGAGGGCCCCCGGAGACCAGGATCTCCTTCACAGACAGCCCATGAATAGCAGAGCCCCCAGATTATGCAAACTCTGTTTTTCCTGATGGCAAATCCCAGGGCAAGGCCTTGAAGGAAAAGAAACGTGGGCCAGAGAGGTGCAGCAAAGATCGGGGGGTCAGACAAACTGCCTAACAGGACGAGCTCAGCGCCCTTGAGCTGGACACAGAAGGCCTCCTCCAGGTTGAAGAGCGGTGCCCTGCGCACGCTAACAGGTCCACAGAATGTGCCGGAACCTGGCCGGGAGAGGAGACCCATGCTCCCTCACAATTCAGCGAGTAAGGTCTCCGTCAAACGAGGGTAGGACCCTCGACTGGGTTGTTCTTGACCACTGACCAACAAAGAGAACCGAATAATATGCGGGATGTGTTTCTGGGGTAAACGTTTTCCCATGAAGTGAGACCGTGCACCCCACCCTCCCCCCCCGCATCCAATTTTTCCATCAGGACTTGGAAATTAAGAAGTGGGAACTTTTTGGAAGCCACACCAAGCGGCGAACGTTTCAACCTTTCAGGCAAGGTCGGTAGCCAGACACGAGCTCGCTACAACCCCGGGGACCAGCCGCCCCGTCCAGGTCTGCCGTCTGACACCGGGGTTAAAGTGCACGTGACCTTCAGACCCACAGGCATCTGAGCAGCGAGAGAGGAGACACAGCCTTGAGAAACCTGCCACCCGGAGGGGAGAGTGGCAGAGACCTTCGCAGAGGAAAGTGGCCGCGGTGCCTAACGGGGTGCCCTGGTCCCTAAGGAACAGCCCCGGGGCTTTCGCCAGCAGGTCAGAGCTCCTGGCCGCAGACCCACACAGGGAGACAGTGCGGTGGCGCGGTCTGGGAAGCAGGGACACGCGGGAAAGCGCAGTTCGTGCACACACTGTGTCTACTGCACAATCTCCAAGGATAACGAATAGACATTTCCACGACCCAAAACACTAAAGACACTGAGCTGAGACAGAGAGATCAAGGGACTTATAAATGATCTAGAACCACGTGTTCCTGCCCCGAAAATCCCAGTGTGGAAACACTAACGCCGACAACAGAATTAATGCTTGTACCGGGGTATCCGAGAGAGGACGGACAGCCATGTGCTCGACACATGCGAGAACAGACTGATAAAAATTCAGAACGACATGTCTGCTATAAGGACTTTGAGGACCCAGAAACAGAGGAGGGTAAGGGGACAGGTGCTGGGGTTCTGGGGACATGTCTGGGAAGTTCCAAATGTCGAAACCCCAGCAGTGTGGTCACGGGGAGGCCAAAGAGAGCCACGGATGTGCTCCGGGCAGGGCTGCCCTGCAGACGCGAGCTAACACAGCGGCCTCCAGAAGGGTCGCTCGGCCAGCATCTGGGACGTTGGAGGGTCCCCCACTCCCAGAGCTGGTGACAGTGGCTCCCTGTGCTGACACTTTTGTGCAAACAGTGTGGTTAGGGCCAAGCACCTGCTTTCGTCCCGGGACTCTGGGATTTGGGCACGTGCCAGGCAGAGGGCGCTCACGTGACCGGCCCCCGGATAAAACCCCGGGTGCTGAGTCCCTACTGAGCGTCATCGCTGGTGAACAGAACTGCTGGGGGTTGAGTGTGTCCTGTGTGCCCCCTGGAAGAGGGCTCTGGAAGCTGGCACGTGTTCCCCCCAGACTTTGCCTACGTGCCTGTCCCTTTGCAGTGGCCAGGCAGCCCTGGAACCCAGCTTAGCCTCATGCTTTATCCACAAAACGCAACCCTGGAAGGGAGGGGAAGGGCATTCTAGGTGAGGACAGTGAAGAAGAAAACAGCATTCTTTTTTTAAATATTTTTTAATGTTTATTTATTTTTGAGAGAGAGAGAAACAGAGCGCGAACAGGGGAGGGGCAGAGAGAGAGGGAGACACGGAATCCGAAGCGGGCTCCAGGCTCCCAGCTGTCAGCCCAGAGCCCGACGCGGGGCTTGAACTCACAAACCGTGAGATCGTGACCTGGGCTGAAGTTGGTCGCTCAACCGACTGAGCCACCCGGGCGCCCCTCCGTGTTACACTTTTTGAAGGGGCTTCCAAAATGAATGAACTCCGCGTGTCAGCTATATCGACTACGAGAAATAAAAGCGGTCTCTCTCTTTGTGGGGGGTGGCGCTGTGTCCCCTGAACAGATGCATTCAAGCCCTAAGCCCTGGACCTGTGGGTGCGCCGCTATTTGGAAATAGGGTCTTTGCAGACGTCAGGCTACAAGGAGGCCATGCCAGAGCAGCGTGGGCCCTGAATCCAACGCCTGGTGGCCTGAGAAGAAGACCAAACGTTGGACACAGACACGGACACGGGGAGCATCTGAGAGATGGTACCGATGGAGCCCGGAGTGACGTGCCCGCCAGCCAGCGGAGGCCCGGGGTTACTGGGAGATGACAGAAGGGCACGCGGGGGTCCTTCCCCGGAGCCTCCGGAGCTATGACAGGACGCACTTCTGCTGCCTCCAGCCCCCGGTCTGCAGTCCTCGGTTGGCGCAGCCCCAGCAGGTGCCCGCGCCCACCCAGCGATGAAGCGCGTGTACGTGGAATGCATCCTGCCCCGTCCGGCGCAAGGGCGAAAGCTTTACCCAAGCTGGGCGTATTTCAAGGAGAGTCGCGTGAAACTTTCACCCTGTGCAAAAGGGAATCAATCGACTTCAGCCGCGCCGAGGGCCCAAGTCACAGTTTCAAAATCAATCATGCGGGTGCCCGATCCATCAGTCCGTCGCTTCTGCTCTGGAAGAGGCAGAACCTCTGACGTTGAGCTTCACAAAGTTAGCTGACACGGGTCAGGTCCACATAAGTGGTCAGAGGACACCCTTCCCTGCCAGTGGGGCGTGTTATCAGTCGTCGGAGGCCGGAAGAGAGGAAAGACTGTAAGTACCCAGGCGTCGACCACATGGCGGTGAGCTCGGAAAAGGACTGCTCGCGAGTGGGAAAATATTTTTAAATTCTACGTGTCAGAACTGAAAGAAAAAAGATTTTACTCCCAAATGATTTGTCCAAGGCGATCAAAATTTCAAAGACACACTTTGGAATCTTACCACCACAGGGCAGATTTAAAATCACACACGTGCCCAGAACTACCGAAAAGCACAGGACAGTGTCCCCGGCCTGGGGTAAGCTGGCGATGAGGACAGGTGGATGGGTGACTCACAAGCTGATAAGCACCTGACACCAAAGAAGCCGTAACATAAGAAACACTTTACAGTGTCCAAAGCTCCAGAAGGGAGTTTCGAGTCTCCAATTCCCACATTCAAAGGACTGTGAAATTTTGTACCCAAGGAGGTGAACTCACTCTCCCAAAGTGACACAAGACAGGAACGGGCTGGGCTGGTTTGGGGCTCCTGGCTTCCCATCCCCTTCTTACGCCGCATCCCGTTAGCCCTGTGGCCCTGTGGCCCTGTGATCCCCCCAAGAACGCCTCGTGCATTTCTACACTTGGCCCATTTGGCAGATGAGAAAATGGGGCTCGAACAGGCAAAATACCCTTCCCACGACCCCCCGGCAGCCAGTGGCGGGGTGGGGACGAGAGCACGGCTCCACTCTCCTCTTGCAGGGCACTCCCTCCTGAATTCTGGGGAGAAGGATTTGCTCCAGCCGGAGGTGCAGGAGGTTTCCTTGAGCTTTGGAGGGCGAGGACTCTTAACTGGGTTGAAGGGGGGGGTTAAAGAGGGAAGGAAAAGGGATGGTCTCATGAACCGGACCTAGAACCAAGCCGTCCCCAGCTCGCTGCAGCAACAGAGCCAACGGGGCGATGTGGGGCATGTGTGGTGGCCATTCAGACTGGGGGCTCCCCCCTCACTGTCGTCATGGGGAAAATTAAGAACCCGGAGCCCGTGCGGGGACACACCCGAGTGGGGACAAGTTCTCCAGATGATCCCACAGGCTGGATCCATATTCAGGTCTTGGCCTCTGCAGACATGGGCGTGGGCTCACTGTCCCTGGGGTCCATGCTACAAGGAGGCCAGAGACAAATGTTCCCGCCCCAGGCTGGCACCACCTGGAAATAGATGTAGACACAGAATGTCCCAGGGAGAGGGCAAATAAGTCTGACCCCTGGGTCTTAGGACTATGTCTTGCTTCCAGCTTGTCGGTAAAAAGAATCACCCGTGAGTTACACAAGCAGGGGGTTTTGGACCCGACTTCCGGCAGATTCGATCACCCCTGTGGTCACCCCGAGCTTCGGGAGGGGGCAGTGTGTCTGCAGCTGGCACAGAACCCCCCCCCCAAAAGGTGCCTCCCCTTTGTCCCACGCGGCCCCCACTCTGACTGGGGCTCCACGGCAGATCCTTTCATTCTGACCACGTCCTCCGAGCTGGGACGTGGTCCCGAGGGCCTGGAAAGCTGGAACATGCACCTCCAGGAACCCCTCCGTGGGGGCCCGGCTCGGGGGCGGCAGAGCCGGGGGACGCGGCCCAGCGTCCTACATCCGGCGACTGGAGATGCAGGGAGGTGTCCGCGGGGGGAAGAAGAGAGGAAGAGCAGGGAAGCGGAGAAGGTCCGTGAGGTGCCTTCAGAGAGAAAGGTGGAAGCCAGACCACGTCTGGTGCGAGGCGTTTGCGCACTTTGTCCAATTTGAGCCTCCCTGCACCCCGTCGCCCATCGCTGACGTTGCAGCGGAGGCTCGGAGGGGCTCAGGCTGGGCAGCCCGGGGACCCCCGTCTTCTCCCCCCGCACCGCCCAGCCCTCCGAGGGCCCACGCTCACAGGCCACTGGGTGGGGACGGGCGCTGGCACGCAGAGCCCCAGGCCCAGCTGCCGAGCCGGCCGCAGGACCGGGACTGCAGGCCCTGTGGCCGGGCTTCCAGCTGGGGTGGGCAACAGCAGCCCTGGGAACGCAGGACCAATGGGGAACTGAAAAACGGCAGGCCGACAGCTGGAGTGGGGGAGCCCAGTTCTCAGGGACTCTGCCTGGGGACAAGGTCGTCACCGCATCCGGGGCCCGTCTGGGAACCGTGCACGGGGACGGACCCGGTGGTCTCCTGGCCTCCACGGCCCACACGAATGCCCTGAGTGTGGCACAGGGGCCCCACCTCGGAGACCCCCACTCCGCCCTCACCTGCCCGGAGCTCCCGTGGGTCCCCCCGCACCCGCGATGCCCGCTGACGAACATTTTGCCCCTCTCTTCGGGACATTCGTCGATGTCCACCCTCAGTAATTAATCAACCCTCTCCCGCTCGGCCCTCCGTGGAATGCTCAACACCAGGCCAACTGCTTCCCAAGGTCCCAGATGCGTTTCTGGATGCACCTGGTCGTGGTGGGGGTGGGAATGGGTCCTCCTGGTCAAGAACGGAGTTTGTGGCGATGCCGGAGCTCCGACACAGCCACCGTCTTGCGAGCTGCCTCCGTTACCCGACCTCAGGGTTATTTACCCTAGCCTCCGTTGGGCGGGGGCGGTCATTCAAGGTCCTGGAAGCCACAGGTGATGGCGGCTCAGCGGCCCCTGAGTGTCGAGGGGCAGGAGAGCCCCCTCCGGGAGAACTCCGGAAACCAGCGTCCAGCCTGTGATTCCCTCCCGTCCCGCAGGCGGGTGGCCCCGTGGCTCTGTGACACCAAGCCAAGGAGCTGGGGGCCAAGGCGTTCCCACCAAGGAGGGCAGGGAGCCGAAGCTCTCTCGGCTCCCGAGCTGCCTCCCCACCGACGGCCACTTCCACATCAAGTCCAACGGCCTCCAGGGTCCGGTCCCACGGGGGCCGGGGATGCAGGCGAATCCACCAGCTCAGGACGTCCCCCCGGATGCTCCCAGCACCTGATGGCAACGGCTTCCTTACCGTTGCCCTCCTTCTCCAAAAGAAAGGATCTTTAAAATCCCTTTACTGAGAACTTTGCGTTTTGAATTCTCAGAACGACACTCTCTCCTACTTTGCAGGCAGTTGGGACTCCAGAGCCAAGGACAGAAGCACTTTGACGTCGTCACGACGTCACTCTGGGAGTCTGGCTAGGAACTCAGCTGACGTGTGGACCCCTCGTGCCGCCTGAGCCTGCGCGGGTGCCCCGCACGGCCCCGCAGCCTGAGTTCACACGGACCTCCCAAGTAAGCTTCTGAGCTGTGGGACTCTGCCCACGGTTCCGAGGTCGCGGTCACAAGCCCCGGGTGTCAGAGGCGCTGCTGCGGCCAGGGACTGTGACTTCCAAACCCCGCGTGGCCCCCGCGGCCTCACGAGCCCTCGTGGCACACGGTTCGGCTGCCGGGGCTCTCCTGGCTGACATCGTGTTTTCCGTTCGTTACCTACGAGGTACACCCCACCTTCCAGAAAGCTGGGCCAATGCCGGCAAGGAGTTCCCACAGCCAGAACCCCAAGCCCCAACCTGGTACCCAACAGGCAGCACCTGCCTCTGCAGAGAAGGATCTGGAACGCGGACCTGGGGTTGGGGCTTGAGACCAGGGGACCCTCTCCAGAAGGCCATCTGGCCTCTTGTGCCACTAATCCTGCTCCACTAGGACCTGCTCGTCTCAAAGATGCAGAACAAGGACATGGGACCCAACCTGCTAGACTAGTACAGGAAACACACAAACCTCTGGGCCCTGGAGATGCCGGGGGTCATGGGCCCAGAATACGCTTGTCCACACCACCTACACAGCTCCCCTCTAGACAGAGCTACACGGAAGCAGTAAACGGGGCCTCCCCTCCCGCGACACCGTGGACGGAGGCGACGCCCACTGCCCTGGGCACCTCCTGAAGAGACAATGTCTCTGGGCTTCTCCCCCCTCCAAGCTCCGTGGCGGGCTGAGTCCCTCCCGGCACCACGGAAGCCGGTCTTTCTCCCCTCTGCCACCGCCCTCTGTGGGACCCGCGGAGCCAGGAGGGTGTGGAAGCCACGTCTGGCTCCGCCTGCGTATCTCCACACCAGGCCAGTTGTCTGGCCGGCCATGCCGGCCCCGAGCAGGAGGACTGCCCGGGTCCTCTTCCCGGTCCTGCCACCTGCCAGCTGCGGACGTGGGCTGGCCACACACCGCTGCCCCCACTCTGTTGCTCAGCTTCGGGGTACAGAGGCTCAGGCACGAGATGACCCCCGGGGGCTGTCGGGACAGCAGGAAGATGAGTACCGAGGGGCGGGAGGTTGTTCTCCCCTAAATGCCCAGGGAAAACCCTCACCGAGCTGCCCCGCTGAAAACTGTAGCTGCCAGAGCATTTTATCATGTTGGGTTGGGACGGGCTCCCCGGACCCCCCCCCCCACCCCCAAGGCCCACAGCCAGCCGGGGTCCTAACTCCTTCCCGGCACGGCAGCCCCTGTGAGTCACGGGCCCACCTGTTTTCCCACGGGGCCGCCCCCTCTCTCCGTGAACCCCTCCCGTTCTCCAGGCCTCGGGCAGCAACTCCCTCCTCACTGGCTTGGATTCCACCTCCTGGCGAGGATGGAGTTTGTCCGCAGGCAAAAATCAGGAGCACCGCACACCCCAGTGCCCAGAGGCACCCACTTAAAATCTGGCAGGCATCCTTGCAGAAGTGTTTTCCAACAAGAGAAGCTAATTTTTTCAACAAACGAAACGTAAGCTGGAGTGTGCTTCGCTCCCTCCACGCATTCTCCTCAAAGCAAAAGGGGGTGGCTCAGCCTCCCCCTTTCTTCTTCCTGGCTGGCCGGAATGCAGACCTGATGGCTGGAACTCGAGCAGCCGTCTTGGACCCTGAGGCACTGTGCTGGGAATGACAGAACAGTACGACGGGAGAAGCTTCAGGACGCAGTAGCCATACCAGCGTGGAGCTGCTACCTTGGGAGCTTTCTTGTCCTAATATGTGGCGAAAGCAATTTTCTGTCTAGGGAAAGAACTCCTCCTCTCATTTATTTCCCTTTGATTCTTTCCTTCCATCCTCTCTTTCCCTTCTTCTCTCTTTCCCTCTTGCCTTCCTGCCTTCCTTCCACACGGCCAAACTTGATTCCAACTGATACTCAGCCCGACGCTGTTTCCATTTGCCGCTGAGGCAGACCAAGCAGGAGGATAAATCGAGTGACGTGTCCCACCACCTGCCCGGTTGGAAAACAGCATCCATCAGGAGAGGCGGCTCTTTCAGACAAGCCGTGTGCTGAGGAGGGGCAGAAACCAGCCCTGCGGGGTGGAGACGTTCCCCAGCGGGTCTGGAGGACAGACAGCCTCTCTGGACACTCGCCCCGCAGTGGAGAGTGGTTCTTCACTCGCCGTCCCGCACACTCTCTCACTGTGGGGGAGGGCAATGCAAGGGGACAGGATGACAGGGGATTAGACACTGCGCACAGAGCAGCATGCGGCTGAGAGCACCTGGCTGGGGACAGGGGGAAAGAGAGAGAAGGAGAATGAGCTGAGACCCCTTATCCAGAACACAGGTGCTAGACGGCCACCACCCCCAATTCCGCCTCAGACCTCAGGCAAATTCCACTAAGTCTCTGTGCTGGAATCTTCCGTGTGCCTCCCTAGACCTGCTTTCCATCCAGCCTGCGTGGCCCCGTCGGCAAACCTCCACTGCGTCCAAAGCCAGCTATGGGGAGCCCAGTAGGAGGCTGGAGGGAGGAGGACCGGGCTGTGGCCTCTGTCTGCCGGCCCCTCCCCATACGACAGGCTGCATCCCTGCCCCAAGGATCAGTGCTCCTCCCAGGAGACCTGATGGAGAGAACTTCCTCCTTCCTGTTCTAGAAATGTCTTCCTTCCCTTGGCCCTGCTGGGTTGGGGTGGGGACAGCTGCTCTGCCCCCACCTGGGGTTCTGAACTCTCCTGGGTTCTGCCTCCCTCCCCCTCCCCCCTAAATCTTCTGAAATGAGTTGTGGACCAAGGGGCCGGGCACTCCGTCCTAACTTGAGGGCATCCTCCCCGCCCGGGGGCCCCTGGCATAACCCCACAGACGCTCACGTCCCCAGCGGAGGCCACCTGTACTGCAGACACGAGGGCTCAAGCCCGCGGAGGGGGCTCCTGCCAACCGTAACCCGCGGCACCAGCAGCAGACGTGGCTGTCCGTGAAACACGACAGCAGTGGCATCAGGCAGGACGGCCGGGGCCGAGAGCAGGGGGTGGCCAGGCCTGTAGTCCCCTCCAGCCAAGCCACGGGGAAGCCCGTGCTCACTTGGGACATGGCGCCCAGAGACCGGACTGTGACCAGAGGAGCCGGAGGCCGTGGCCCGGAGGGCGGCCGCAGGAACCACAGCCTGTACCCAGAGAAGGGAGGCTGGGGGCCCGAGCCGTCTTTGCCCATGCCGTGACCTGCTGGGTGGACGAGCCTCAGATTTGGCCTTCGAGCTCCACGGCTCCTGTGACAGATAGGAGACCCCCCGGAAGGTGGGTTCGGGAAAGGACAGCGTAGAAGCCGCAAGAAGATACATCTGGGTGCAGAAGAAGAAATTTCTGGCAAGGCGAGCTTTCTAAAGCAGAATGCTTCCCAGGAGGGAACGGGGCCCCTCCAGTGTTGGTGGGGGAACTGGAGGCAGATGAAGGGTCCACCGATAGAGCCGCCACAGAGAACGAGGCCACGTTTAGAAGGAGCGAGATCCTGCCGCGTATGGGACAAGCTCCGTCGCGGAAGGTGGAGTGACAAGAGTGGCTTAAGAGACACGTGCGGTTGAGGATGAAAATGAACGGCGACAGTCACAGAGGCTGGCTTTGAACAGGAGCCCGCGGATGCGACTGGAACAAGCGAGAGAGCAAAAGAGGAGGCTCTTTCTTACGGGAGAACGCCAACAGCCACACAGAAACAACGGAATTAAAAACCACCGCGTGGCCATCCTAACGGCAATGACTAACCAAAACAAGAAATACTCGCGGATACGGAGATTAGCGAAAGAGTAGCTGGGAGCAGGACTTTACATCTTCCCAAAGTGCCTCTCCCCGAAACGCTCACCGAATGCAAACGCGGGGAAGTGACTTCACGATGGCGAGACCCAGCCGAAGCCATCTCAATCAGGTGATCGCCAGTGACCAAGTGATCAAGTAATGAGGCATCAGTGCTGATGCCACCGGGCTGGCCAAACGCTCATGTGCACCCCCACCCTGGCGGGAAGCACTGACAAGAATGCTGTGATGTTCCAGCCAGGGGCTGGGGCGGGCAGCAACGGGCAGGTGCTGTTTAATGGGGGACAGAGCTTGTGTTTGGGACGACGGGAAATTTCTAGAGATGGATGGTGGGGATGTTGCGCAACAGTGTGGACGTGCCTCACGCCACAGAGCTGCACCCTTAGTGCACTTTCACCCCTCGCGAGGAAGCGTCGGGCAAATCCAAGGGGAGAGGCATTTGACAAAAGACCAGTCTGCAACAGCAAACCTCTCAAGGCTGTGAATGCCGAGGAGAGAAACCCATGCACTGCTCCAGACCGAAGACTGGGGCAGATCCAGCGGCCCTGGATTGGGTCTCGCCTTAGGGAGCGCGTGACTGGAACAAGGGCCCCACCGTTTGGGAGCGTGGATGGGGTCTCTGGATGAAGGGTACACAGGAGTTCTCCGAAACGTTCTTTGAAATGTGCTCCTGTAAGCTTGAAGTGGTTTCAAAATAAGCAGGAACAATAAACGTAAAGGAGGAAAAAAGGCGAAAGAAAACTCGGTGGACTGAACACGAGCACCTGCTGATGCGCTATAGCAGGAGGGACACGGCGCCTGCAGAAGCGCCCCTACCAAACCTGACCCTGAGCCGGGTCCAGCCCTGACGGACAGAAGGACACGTCAGAGACACACGGGAGACATGCCACAGGACGAGGACCCAGTCTCTTCAGCAAACAAATAGCAAGAGAAAAGGGAAAGGACAAGGGAGTCTTGAGGAACACAGCCGCCCTTATTAAAATTCTTTTTGATGTTGGTTTTTGAGAGAGAGAGAGAGACAGACAGAGCGCGAGTGGGGGTGGGGCAGAGAGAGAGGGAGACCCAGAATCCGAAGCTAGGCGCCAGGCTCCGAGCCGTCGGCACGGAGCCCGACGCGGGGCTCGGACTCACGGACCGCGAGATCACGACCTGAGCCCAAGTCAGACGCTCCACCGACGGAGCCACCCAGGCGCCCCCACGTCCACCTTTTTTAGATCCTAATTCATTCAAGCCAAACAACTTTAGGAAGACATTCACAAGAACATCAGAAATCTGAATGACGCCTGGATATTAGGTGGTTTAAAGGAATTGTGGTTAATTTGTCCGGACGGAATAGTGGTTGTGCTGTGATTTTTTTTCTTAAAGTCCGCATCTCTAAGTATTTAGACATATTTGTGGATAGAACAAGATGATGCCTGGAACCTGCTTAAAAATACCAGGGTCGGGGCACCTGGGGGGCTAAGTCAGTGGAGCGTCCGACTTCGGCTCAGGTCAGGATCTCACGGCTCATGAGTTTGAGCCCTGCATCGTGCCCTCTGCTGACAGCGCAGAGCCTGCTTAGGTTCCTCCGTCTTCCTCTCTCTGCCCACCCTAATTACGCGCACGCACTCTCTCTTTCTCTCTCAAAAAAAAACATTAAGAGAAAAAATAGCAGAGTCAAACAACCCAAAGGGCCGCCGATGGATAAACGGATAAACAAAATGTGGTCTACACATATAATGGGATATCATTCGGCCATAAGAAAAGGACCTGGGACTCATGCTACTGATGCCTGAAGCCCGAAGACATCGTGCTGAAAGAAAGAAGCCAGTCACAAAAGGTCAAATGTTATTATTATTCTGCCTGTATGAGGCACCTAGGTAGTCGAGGTCACGGAGACAGAAAAGAGACCACGGGCTCCTGGGGGCTGGCAGGGGGAGACAAGGGGAGCTGCTGTTGGATGGGGAACCTTCTGTTTGGGAAGACAGAAGAGTTCTGGAGATGCTGGTGGGGAGGTTTGCACAACAGTATGAACGTACTTAAGGCCACAGAACCTGCACGCTTAAAACTGGTCAAAACGCAAGTTTTATGTTTTATGTTATACCACAATAAGAAAAAAACCAGCAGGGTGGTCAGGCCACTTGCTGAAAAGCATAGACACGGGACGATGGGCAGGGAGATTTCTCTCACTACTCACTCTGCTTTCGTGTGTGTTTGACCTTTTTCCACACTCAAACGCTTTTTCAAAAACCTGCTAATAAAACAACAGTCCGAACCCCCAGGGCTGAAGAGGCTACGAACAAAAAACACACGGGCAAATGCTCAGGAGATTACGTGCGTCTGGACTGTGCTTAAACCACATGCAAGAACACGCACTCAGGGGGAAAAAGTCTGGAAGGAACTCTAGCAGAATTACATGAGCTATGGTGCCCAGGGGACGGAGGGGGGTGGGGGAGCGGGTAAATTCTGTTTTCCTTTTCCACACTTTCTCCCACAGAGTTACCAGGCTGCACGAGCCCCGAGGCAGTCACAGGGGGAGACATTCAGAAGCGAAACGCGCGACAAGGGTGCCCAGTGGGGAGGCGACAGACTTCGGGAGAGTCCCGGGGGCTTCCTGGGAGAGGTGGGCCAAGGTGGGGTGAGAGCTCCGGGCGCCCCCCCCCCCCCAAGCCTCCCTCTATCTGACCCTCTGGCTTAAAGCTCGGCCCCACCGAGCCAGCTCCACGGTGGTGTGCAAGGGCCACAGCCCTGGTCCCCCCCCACCCCCGCTGGGAATCCGGGCCCTCGAAGCGCGCAGGACCCCCGAGGCGCCCACCCTGTGTGCGCGGAGGGGCCCGCCCGTCCCAGTGTGGGGGCGCTTCCTGTGCAAACACCAGGCAGCTGCAGCGTCCATGGACTGTGGTTGACGGCCCCAATCTGGGCCCGGAGTTGCTCAACCTGCCATGCTTTTCCTGTTCCCCTTTTCCCCAGCGGGTGCAGGTCCTGCTGCGTGTGGTCCGGGCGGCTCTGCGGGCTCACCGCAGGGAACGCCGGCTCCCTGCACAGTGTCCCCCCGACCCCCCCCAGCGCGGTTTCCACGTCTCTGATTGTTTTTTCCCTCCCTGGGTTGCTAAACAGCTTATGAAGAAACCCTTTTCTTTTGCTCTTTTATTTTGGGGAAGGAGTCCAAGGCTGTCTGTGTGCAAAGAGGCTATGACGGTCCAGCCAAGGTGGTGGAACCAGCACCCTGCACCCCAGGAGCGAGGAGGAAGCAGCTCCCCTCCTCTGTCTCCTGAGAAACAGCGTCAGAGCGTGCCCGGAGCTTGCATGATAATAACAGCCCCTAATATTTACCGAGGGCTCCTGTCAATCAGAGGAGGGAGCCCCTGCCTTCGTCCTCCCAACAGCCCTCCAGCCCCCTGGGGTGGGGGGGGGGGTGCGGAGGTGGGGGCGCCGGCTGGGCCCCTGGCTGTTTAGATGAGGAGGCTGCAGCGGGCTCCGGGAGGTGGCCCGGGTGACCTGGGTGAGGCAAGCAGGAGGTCAACCAGAACCAGGACCACTCACCCACGAGGGTCCACCCTGCACTGTCCCTGGGGCCCAAGCACCACACGGGCAGAAGGCTATGGGTACAGGAGGCCCAGGCATCCTTTGGAAAAGTGAAGAAATCACTCCTGAGTTCACCCCTTTGGGGAAGGAAACTGCAGGGGGGAAATGCCCACAGGGAAAAACACCTTGTGTAAAGAGAGTGTCACTTCTGGGGGACGGAGCAGGTGACCGAGAAGGGACCCCGGGGAGTGTTTTGTTTCTTACACCAGGTGACAGGTCTGCTGGGTTCACTGTATCACCCTTTATACGGTTCTGTACGTCTGAGATATTTTGTAATTTTAAAGCAAAGCCAAGAAAACCTTCAACTGCACAGGCCTCTTCTCTAACACTAAATCCATACTCAGAAAAATACTGGCCAAGTGGCTGGCGGTCTTTGTATCAGAGACCCCAGGCCCCACTATTTGTCCAAACACAGCCTCAGGATCCAAGTGCCCAGCAGACAAAATGGAAACAAAGCCCCTCCCCGACCACGGGGTCGGAGCTGCGCTGGGGGCTGCGCCACGGCCCCTCCGGCTTAACTGGCCCTTGCACACAGGCCTGCCCAGGCCGCTCCCCAAATGTGCACAGCCTTGCCCTCCTCTACCAGAAGCCCAAGGGGGATCACGGGCCACACTAATACGGCGATGGCGAGTGGGGGGGGGGGGGGGGGGCTCTGGTGTGTTTTTCAAGCCCGAGGAAACAAAACGGGCCGCTCAGACATCTGAGACCCCGATTCCGACCCAACGGGATCTTTCCAGGGTAAGCATCAGAAAGATCTATTCCCTGCAGGTGGACGAAAATACAGAATTCACTCACAACATAAAGAGCTCGGCATTCAGCTGCTGCAGTCCCTGGTTATACATCCTTATGTCAAAAACCCCACGGAGGCCAGTGACCAACGCTCGGTCTCCATGAGCACAGCCACACGGTCACAGGGTGGCGGGCTATTGTTTACGCCTGCACAGCTCACCTGGCTAAACCTGAGCTTTTCATCTACACTCGGGAAAGGTGAACTGGATCCAGGGCGGAAACGGTCCCCAGAGGCACAAGGTCCCTAAACTGACCCCCTGAAGCGCATTCAAGTCGAGGTGTTCGGCCACAAGTAACAGAAAGCCACCCACTCTGACTGCGCAAAGGGAAACGCAATTCGCCGAACCACCTAACCAGGAAATCCTGAGGTGGATCTGGGGTGGAGGGGTTTGGAGACTTACATGGGAGTCGTCAGCATTCCGGGCGTGGGCGTGTGCGTGTGTGCGCCTGCGTGTGCGCGCACATCCCTGGGTCCACGTGCACTGTGGGCGTGTGCACTGTGCTGTGTGTGCCTATGCACGTGTGCCTGAGCGTGGGCGCACACCCTGCGTGTGCAAGTGTAGGGTTCGCGGGGACCCCGCGGGGCAGGCCCTGGGGCCGAGGTTCTCCTGGGTCTACGCCTCACGGTCGGCAAAGACCCAAACCCAGGCAGAGTTGGCAGCCCTGCGTCCCCCAGACCCCTCCGCGCCGGCCGGGGCAGCCCCGTGCCGCAGCTGCTCACACCTCACACGCCCACGCTTCTTCCCCCGCCACAGGTGGAGCGCCCCCCCCACCCCCGCCCCCCCAGGACGCGTGACTGCGGTGCTCCGCGCCCGGGCACCATGCCCTCAGCTTCTTGCAGCCCCTCCCCCCACCGGGTGGCTCCTCCCCGCTGGAACTCGTGCACCTGCAGCTTCCAGACGAACCGCGGGAAGTGCCACCATCCGTTTCCACATTCCCCTCTCGGTAAACACGGGCTTGTTTCCCTTATTTTTATTTTAAACAGCGCCGCGGGGCCGCATCCTCAGAAGCCGTCCCGGGTCCGGCGCCCAGCTTTCCGGGCAGCGCCCCCCCCCACCCGCACCCCCCCATCCCCCCACCCGCAGCGTGGTCACGCCCACCTCCCCCTCCCACTTCCTGCCGCCCCGGAGACTGCAGGTGGCAAGGGGAGGAGCCCGGACTGAGCAGGAGGCCGAGGTGCAGAGCAGATACCTGATGCCTCCGCCCTGGGCTCCTGTCCCTCTGGGAGGCAGGCAGACCCGCCCCCAACTCCCCCCCCCCCCCCGCCCCCCAGCACAGGGCTCTGTCTCCTCCCATCTCAGATCCGGGAAAGACTCCGGGGTGGCATCCAAGGGCTTTTTAGCATTTTCTGTCAGGTCGGTTTCAGCTCGAGATTCCCGGCACCCCGCTGGCCTCCTGGCCGGACCGCTCGCTCAGTTGTGTGTGCTCATAGTGCTTCTGGGGAAAGGAGTCTTAGCTTTGGTTGGATTCTCAGAGAGGGTGTCGACTCCAAGTGTTTGACCCCGTGTGCTTAATTAGGCTCTTTATGTTATGAATGATAAAAAAAAAACAAAAATCAACTTAAACTGGCTTGAGGGGATGGAGGAGGAAAAAGGAACTTATTGGCTCATGGTGAGGCTGAATCCAGGGCTCAAATTATGCCAGAACGCACAACTCTCTTCTCCATCTCTGGCTCACTCTGCCCCGTGGGCTTGGTGGTCAGGCGGGCTCACTACCCCCCTGTGCCCCGGGGGTCCAGACTCAGGTAGAGAAGAAGTGCTTTCCCCCAGCCTCTCCGGCAGGGGCCCCGACGACGGTGCACAAGGGGGGGGGTCACAGGCCACCATCCGTCCACAAACGGATCCCTCTGGCAGAGGACTGGGATGCCCGGTGGGCTCAGGCCAGGCCCCACACCCAGCCCCCGTCCAAGGGGTGATGAGCCACCACCAGAAATCTGAGTGGTGCTCCCAGGAAGGGGTCGTGGCCCGGGGCAGAGGCAGAAAACGTCCCCTGCACTCTGAAAAAGGCCAACTCCTAAGTCAAATCCAAACTCAAACGCTCTGGTAGTTTATTGTGACGGTTGTGGGATAGCCCGAGGGCAGCGATGCCATCTGCTGTGGGGTGGGATCGTGTCCTCCCCACGCCCCCCCCCCCCCCCCGTCGGTGAAGTCCTGACCCTGTGAACGTGACCTCGTTTGGAAATAGAGTCCTCACAAATGCCACACTGGACTAGGGTGGGCCATAAACCCAATGCCAGGTGTCCTTAGAAGAGAAAGGGGAAGGAAATTGGACAGACACAGGGGAGGCCGCGTGACAATGGGGTGAGGGACCAAAGCGCTGCAGCCACAAACCCAAGAATGCCAGGAGCCGCCAGAAGAGGAAAGTCCTTCCTTGCATCCTCCGGAGCGAGCACAGCCCTGCCCACACCTTGACTCTGGACTTCTGCCCTCCGGAACGGGGAGAGTGAATGCCCGTTGTCTTAAGCCCCCAGTCTGGAGTAACTTGTTTCTGCAGCCACAGGACACTCCTATTCTGCCCGACCCTGACGCCGAGCTAGCACCCAACACTGCGTCCAGGCACCTGACGTGGGCCGTCAGTGTCCCCAGCCCATCCCGTCCCGGCCCGGCCCTGACTCTGCTTTACAGGTGCCCCCAGCAAACTCCTGACCAAAGGGAAAACCCCGCGAGACACCCTCCAACCCAGCACAGCTACGCCGCATGCAGAAACAACTTGGCGGGACCCGAAGAAGCCCACGTGGCTACTGGCCAAGAATCCCCAAACGTGAAATTGCTGCCTCAATTCCCTGCTGTCACACCTCCGGAACCCATGTGGTCAACTCCAGCTGGCCATCTCTGCCATCCGGACACTGGATCGTCTCAGCCTCCCGTGGAGAAGCTAAATCAAAGCCGTCCTGACCCAGCCAGCCTCGGGGGCCCGTGCCCTCTCAGCTCAAGTCCAATCTGATGGCTGTGCCAGGATCCTCAGGCCACCATGGGGCAAGGCGGAGCTGCGGGCACTGCAGTTGGACAGACCAGGATCTAGATCGTGACTCTACCATTTACTTGGCATACGGCCTCTGGAAGGTGTCCAGCCTCCCTCAACGTCCCCATCTAGAACAGATAACTGTACTTTCCTACTTCTAGGACTGCAGTAAACAGGAACCGAGATAATACACAACATAGACATTGGCTTGATTATGTCCCGCTCAAGCACCCATTTGGTAAATATTTATTGGCCATCTCATAGGTGTCAGGCAACATCCTAGAAACCAGGGTTACAGTGGGAGGCAAACAGGTGTTTTGAAGTTTATTAAGATGAAGAAGAAGGTAATAATGGGGACGGTGATGGTGGTGATGAAGCTAAGACCCCTCTCTCGACCATGAGACCATCACGAGCGGGAGCTGTGTCTCCCATTTCCTGGTCCCTCAGTGCCTTGCACATAGCATGTACTTAACAAATGCGTGGGGCTCACGGACTTATTCTTCAAGTTCCCTTAAGCAGAGGAGAGCTCCGCCACGGATAGTTCCAACTGGCCCCCGTGCAAATCTCTTTGAAGTCATGTGTTTTATCTTTAAAACTGACTTAAGCTTTTCATTCTGTTCTACGGTATATCCATGTTTGCTTTACTTATAAACAGTAAGAACTTTTTTCCAAAACTTTGAAAACGATGCCCCAAGAAAACATACCCTGTTTACTCCTGTGGCTTCTGAGATACTCACCACACACGCACACACACACACAGCCCAGTCCCTCAGGCTGCCCCACACACGACCAGAAGCCCAGAGCCCAAGGCCAGAAGTGCGAACCCAAGCTGTTGCCCACTCTGGATAAGAAGCCTCTCTCTCCTGGTGACACTGGGGGCAGGGGAGCTGGACAGGCAAGGCCCTGAAGGCAGCTCGTGCACTGCTCAGTGCTCTGCGGGGCAGGGAGGTTGAGCCTGGGCTCAGCGACTTTAGGCTGAGAGCCAAAACATGTCAACATAAGAAGGCCCTGAGAAGGTCTCTGGAAACTTCATTTTCCCTGTAAAACCCCAGTGTTCCCAGCATGGGGAAGCTGCACCATCAACCTGGACAGACCCCGGGCCACAAAGCAGCGGTGTCCATTGCGGGAGCCCCGCGGATGCCGTCAGCTGGCATTTCAGGAGCTGCTGCGTGTGGCCGGAGTCTGCAGGTTGGCTGAGGAACCTGCCCAGCTCCCCAGTGGCAGCCGTCCTTCTGCTACACCCTCTTCAGATGGTGACACCAGGCAGGAAGAGGCAGGGCGCTCACCAGGCTACTGGGCAACCAGAGCTACACTCAGGGCCTGGCTTCCCCACCCCACACAGCCCGGCTCCCAGAGGCTCTGTTTCCCCATTTCCAAAGTGGGCCTTTGACACGATGTTTTTCAGCTCTGTTACATAACAGTCACCCTCGGAGCCTGGAAGTAGAAAGCAGTTCACGGGTAATTTGACGACACGAGTTCGGAAATAAACTGGGCTTTACCGAGCAGATGAAAATGCGTCTCGCTTGACCCATGAGGACGGGGGTCCCGTCCTTCCAATCGCAGAGGTTTGGCATCGGTAGGGACATGGACAAAGGGGGAGTCTATCTCGCTCCGTCCCCTTCCCCGGGGTGGAGGCAGATCTGGGGCCCGATCACACGGATCTGAGCTCCTCAAGTCGGAGAAGCTGAGTTCACCTCTGATGTATGCGGTGCTGAGAAGCCTACCAAAGCTTTTCCCCCAGGGAAACAGGGAGGGGGGTCCATTTCACTCTCAATTTGCAGAAATAATCGCTCCCATTTTCAAACAAATACAGCCATGTGGTGGAGCAAACTACAATATATATGCCCATGAATGTCCACCAGCAGACACGAGACTTTCAAAGGAACGTCACGCCCAGCAGGACGATTCAGGCCACCGTCCAGAACCCAGATTACACCAACTCTCCTCCAGCTTTCCAGGAGACAAGTCTCACAAGGGGAAAGAAATGTAAAGGCAGAGCCAACCTCTAGGGGCTGCAGGACAAGCACGGAGCCTGGATGCCACCTCGTGTTCACAGGGGATATGACAGCCAGCCCTGTGCCACCTCTGTGAGGGTGTGAGGTTCAAAAGCCTGCTGATGGGGGAGAGCCCGTGTCAACGTGGGGACCTCGCACCGAACACCTCCCTACCTCTCCCGTCAGCCCAGTTCAGCAGCTGGGTCCCCCCTTGGTCACCAGGCTCGTCCGGGGGAGGTGGTGTCCCCACCCCGAGCCTGGCCTCAAGAGCGCCTGCCTGGGGGCTTACTTACTCCAGGTTCGCTCCCCTGGAGAGTCTGGCTCAGGAGCCCCGGGTTGGGGCAGAAGTCTGTTGGTCCCACCCATTCTCCAGGTAACCTGGGAATGAACACAGCGGTTCGAACCTACACTGAGTCACCCGGGGGAGATTTTAAAGCCCTACTGATACACCCAGGGTGAGGCCCACGCCTCAGTGCCTTCAGGTGGCCGCCAGGAGACCCCACCTCGCAGCCGGGGCTGAGGAACACGGGAACAAAGCCTGTTTCACCGTGAACTTCCTCGTGAACCACAGCGCCCTCGGGAGGGATGCCCGCTCTCAACACGGCTCTGCAGCTGGGTGGCCAACCCTCCGGTCACCCTGGGACCAAGGGGCTCCGGGATGTGTGGTCCCGCATGGGACAGGTCCTGCATGGACAGTTCCTGTGCTTCCTGTGGGACTTTGTCAGGACGGCCTTCGTGTCCTACGACACAACGTAATTGACAACCCTAGGGACGCAGAGCTTTTGAGCTAAAACTGTAAAGGTCCCAAGGTAAGCCAGGACGAGGTGGTCACCCTGGCTCAGACTAGCAATGACCGGGCCTGGACCTCCATGGGCGCATCTTTGCGAGCGGTGGCCAGAGGGCCCATCGGCTTCTTACAGGGGGCTGTAATCCCCTGACGGTGATAGTGGAGCTTCCCATCCCTGTCTGCGACCCACACCCTGCTTGTGCACCAGATTCACAGTGGCAGTGGCACCGTACGATTATGTTTCATGGAAGGAATGGGATTCCCAACATCCATCCCAGATGCTGCCTGTAGGGCAGGTCTGGGAAGGGACGGCTGAGCTGCTGTGATGTGATTGGTCAGTTGGACAACAGCGACTGTGGCTGATTTGGGTGTCGACTTTTGGTTGGTTCAGCGGCCAGGAAGTGGTGGCCGTCACAGGAAGATGAGGAAGTCATTTGAAAAGATCCTGAGAGGTTGACTCGTCCTAGAGTTTGGACACGTGTACTCAGTAAACATTTACTGAGCACCTACTGTGGGCCAGGAGCCCAAGCAAAGACTGCACCACAGCAGCCGCTGATGGGGCTCTGGTGCAGGCCACCGGGGGGTTGAATCCCAGCACTGCCTTTACCGGCTGTGTGACCTCAGCCAAGTCACTGCACCTCTCTGTGCCCCCATCCCTGACTTTGTAAAATGCAGTGAATAACTCCCAGCTGTTGTGAACAAATGATGCATGAGAATGGTAAGCCAGGGCCGGGACCCAGGTGCTGGAGGCACACTCAGCCCCTCACCAGCCTTTGTGCGGTCTAGGGTTTAGGCGACGTGTGGAGTGAGCCCACATCTGACACGTGTGAGGGCTGCGGGAATAGTCCTGGGAGTTCATCGCACCGGGGGAAACCAACGCTCTGAAGGCAAGTCAGACGCAAGAAGGTAATGTCGGCTTCAACTTGTGAAGCATTTCAAAGCACCCAGAAGACTTGACAGAATCTGAAAAGGGTTTCTAAGAGTTGCTATCAAAAAAGTGCTATCTCGGAAATGCAAACTGGTGCGGCTGCTCTGGAAAACAGTGCAGAGGCTCCACGAAAAATTACAAATAGATCTACCCTACGACCCAGCAATAGCACTGCTAGGAATTTACCCAAGGGACACAGGAGTGCTGATGCACAGGGGCACACGTACCCCAATGTTGATAGCAGCGCTTTCAACAACAGCCAAAGTATGGAAAGAGCCTAAATGTCCATCAGCTGACAAATGGATACAGAAGATGTAGTTTATACATACAATGGAATACTACTTGGCAATGAGAAAGGATAAAATCATGCCATTTGCAACAACGTGGATGGAACTAGAAGGTATTATGCTGAGTGGAATAAGTCAGTCAGAGAAAGACAGATATCATATGTTTTCACTCGTATGTGGATCTTGAGAAAGTTAACAGAAGACCATGGGCGAAGGGAAGGGGGAAACAAAAGTTACAAACAGAGAGGGAGGGAGGCAAACCATCAGAGACTCTGAAATACAGAGAACAAACTGAGGGTTGATGGGGGGTGCAAGGGAGGGGAGGGTGGGTGATGGGCACTGAGGAAGGCACCTGTTGGGATGAGCGCTGGGTGTTGTATGGAAGGTATTTGACAATAAATTATATTTTAAATAAATTTTTTAAAAACTAGGGGCGCCTGGGTGGCGCAGTCGGTTAAGCGTCCGACTTCAGCCGGGTCACGATCTTGCGGTCCGTGAGTTCGAGCCCCGCGTCAGGCTCTGGGCTGACGGCTCAGAGCCTGGAGCCTGTTTCCGATTCTGTGTCTCCCTCTCTCTCTGCCCCTCCCCCGTTCACGCTCTGTCTCTCTCTGTCCCAAAAATAAATAAATGTTGAAAAAAATTTTTTAAAAACTAAAAAGAACAATTATGTGTGTACTAAAAATAACATAACTAAAGTAAAAATACTGGCAACCATTTTGCAATAAAAACCTATTTTAAAGAAAAAGTGCTATCGACGTTCTCTTAACCTAAAAACATCTTTTTCTCCTTCAAATACCAATATCAAAGATGCATTAAAAATACACGTGGGGGGGACGCCTGGGTGGCTCAGTCGATTAAGCGGCCGACTTCGGCTCAGGTCACGATCTCGCGGTCCGTGAGTTCGAGCCCTGCGTCGGGCTCTGTGCTGACAGCTCGGAGCCCGGAGCCTGTTTCAGATTCTGTGTCTCCCTCTCTCTGACCCTCCCCCATTCGTGCTCTGTCTCTCTCTGTCTCAAAAATAAATAAACACTAAAAAAAAAAAACTATTAAAAAAAAAATACACGTAGGGGAGCCTGGGTGGCTCAGTCGCTTAAGCATCCAGCTTCACATCAGGTCACATTCTTGTGGTTCGTGAGTTCGAGCCCCGCGTCGGGCTCTGTGCCGACAGCTCGGAGCCTGGAGCCTGCTTCGGATTCTGTGCCTCCCTCTCTCTCTTCTCCTCCCCCACTTGTATTCAGACTGTCTCTCTCTCTCAAAAATAAACATTAAAAAGTTATTTTAAAAAGTACACGTTCGGGGCACCTGTGGCTCAGCTGGTTGAGCATCTGACTCTTAGTTTCAGCTCAGGTCATGATCTCACGGTTCACGGGTTCGAGCCCCATGGGGTGCTCCTCACTGTCCATGCAGAGCCTGCTTGGGATCCTCTCTCTCCCTCTCTCTGCCCCTCCCCCAGGCATGCACGCACACGATCCCTCAAAATAAACTTTAAAAAAAAAAAAAATACATGTTCAACCTATTCAATTGCTCTTTTCGAAAAAAACTAATTGACCGTGCTCCTGCCCCCACCATGGTGACACTCCCTTTTGGAGACCGCTCTGTGACACTTCGTGGGACCCGGGATGCCTCAGGCTCCTCAAAGCCCCAGCTGACAGCCTCTCCGCGGCAGGACGCACACAGAAACTCCTCCACATCCCAGGCCCGGCTGCGCGCTGCTCTCCCCCTATACCAGGCCTTCTCGAAGAACTCTGCTAGGCTAATCCTGCGTGAGAAAGACCGAGACCAGACTCAACTGCCGTGATGGAAGGAGCCACCACTACTGAGTTTTGAAGAAGCTCGGCCGGTGACACACAAGGGGTACAAAGAAGCAGACCGCAAGCTGTCGGGAAGCAGACAGGTTATAGGAAGCAGACAGGAAGCAGAAGCAGACAGGAAGCAGACGGGCCACAGGAAGCAGACAGGACGCAGGAACAGACAAAAAGTGGATTGGTCACGGAGCCATAGTTGATATTCCCTAGCTTCCGCCTTCCATTCTCCATCGTTGGGAAGGGGTGTTCCGTAGGAGTAATACCTCCTTGCCTCATTTTCTGATACCGTCAGTACGGATTTTGGCTTCTCTAGTTGCTGTTTTTATGTGGGGGTTCACAGACACTCAAGAAGGAGGTCACTGCAGGCTCCATCCTCCTAGAATCCCTTCCCCATGCTGCTAGCCACTCACCCCCACAACTGTCATGGTCGAGTTCACTGCTGCCCTCACCGGTGCGGGGGCGCACCTGCCTTCACGGCTCCCGGTTCCTCTGCCCTTCCTTCTCGCAGCCCACTCCTTCCCTCGGAGTTCAATGCCCTGCAGCACTTACTTCTCCAGAGACCAGTCGGTAATAAAAGCTGATCTTCACCTATGAAGATCCTGCTTTCTCTGCTCGTTGTAACAGTTCCATGGATTCTGTCATTCGAGAGGAAATTATCGTTCCGCTGCCTTCTGCCTTCTAGGATTGTGTTTCAGAAGTCTGCTGTTGACTGTCCCTTTGCAGGGAATAACTTTTATTTATTTATTTATTTACTTATTTATTTATTTATATTTTTAGAGGGAGAGGGAGAGCAGAGGAGAGGGGCAGAGAGAGAAACACAATGTCAAGCAGTCTCCACACTCAACACAAAGCCCAACGCAAGGCTCGATCCCCCGACTCTGGGATCATGACCTGAGTCAAAACCACAAGTCTGACGCTCAACTGGCTGAGCCACCCAGGCGCCTCCAGAATGATTTTTAAGTTGTGCAGGGTGGAAAGCTGCTGGCTAGTAACAAGGTGAACACGAGTGAGAGGCAAAAATAATAGGAAAAAGGGACAAGGTGCATTTCAATAGCCGGGAACTCTCCCGGCAAAAGGTGAGGAGCTGCCGGGGGGGGGGTTCTGCAGATGGCTCCACGTGGAGACCAAGCCTGGGTCTGTCGGGAGCCCCACTCCTAGGGGCGCAGGGGCTCCCCGGCCTCCCTGGTGTTCCCAGCACCCTGCCCCAGCTTCCTTCCTCCCCGCCCTCGCACGGCACTTCAGCCCCGTTGGTGGGCTTTCAGCTCTGCCCTCCCAGTGCCTTTGTCTAGAACCGTTTCCACCTGCCACCCACACCCCCACCCCAAGACGACTTTTGACGCTCTTCTTGGCTGGTCCTTGACTAGTCACATCCTCAGGGAGCCCTCCCCCAACCAACCTCAACTTGTTCCCACGCCCACCCCAACCCTGTCTCCATCAACCCTGAGGAGCATCATTGAAGCTTCCCATTCTGCCCATCGTTTTACTCGTCCTCCGTGTTCCTACGAGCCCTGTAAGGATAAGGGCCCCAAGGGTCAGGTCTGTCACACCCCACAGCCTGCAGATGAGAGAGCAAAGGTCAGGTGGCCCTCTGGCGTAAGGGTGGCAGACTGAACCGGGCACGAACGCTGCTCCCTCCTGAGTTGCCACTACGGTGGCAGGAAGGGGCAAGGACAGACGACAGGACTCCACGGTCACACTTTGGAAACGGACGCTGACGTACAACTAGAACCCTCTTAGCAAGTTCAAGAGAGCAGGTTTCAACACCGTAAGGGCAGGCCAAGAAAGCCTGGTTACCCCAGAGAAAGTCCCCAGGCTCAAGGAGACTTCGTCTGGAGCTTTCCGGCATAAGAGTCCGGGGGTCAGAAGGACCTTCGAACATCGTCTCCAGGACTCTCTCGAGTTCCCTCAGGCAGAGCCCTCCACTTGTAGCCCCGTTCAGCTCCATCGTCTAACCCGGGATAAAGGCCCCTTCCTCTCAGGGTTGCTCTGTGGAGGGACAGTGGCCTTGAAGTGCCTGGCCCGGGTAGGTTCTCAATCAGTGGGTCATTTAAAGGTCAGAAGGGCCAGGTAATGAGTCAGGAGTGACCCTGGGCCACGTCAGGCACCTTGGGCCCATGCAGGAGCCCACCCTGGGAAAGAGTTGAAAATGGTACCATCTAGCAGGAGGCCCGAGCTTTGTAGGTGAGGCCATCCGGAAGCTATACTGGCCTCACACTGGCCCTCACAGCCAGACTCCCAAGCCCTGCAGATCCCAGCATCCCTCCCCCCAAGGCGGGGAGGGCCTCCCAGGGAAGTCAGTGGGCCCTTCAAAACAAGGGAGCAAGGGCATTCCTAAACCATCAGGACGATTCTACAATCAGGGGTTTTACATAACCTGAACTTTCAGCCACTTAGTTCAAGCCTTCTAACCACCTGCGACAGCCTCTGATCGAGCCCCAGGCCAACTTCGCCTCCCAGTTACGGCTGCGCTTCTCAAAGGCCGCCTCCCACTCTCCGCACACTCCCCACCGAGGCTGCTGGGAGACCCCTCTGTGCCAGCCCTCTGCACAGCTCCCCGCATGGAACGTTCTAGGATCTGTTCTGCTGTTTCGGCAGGGCCTCCAGGGATCAGCGGGGGGATCTGGCGGGCAGGGCAGGCGGGAGAGCAGGACAGCGGGATGCGAGCCCAGAGGGGGTCTGCTGGGGCTGGGATGATGCCAGTTCCCTGGCACGGACTCCGACGTCGCTTTCTAAACTAAAAGGCTGAGAGCGGCCAGGGAACCAAGTCCATCACTGATGGAGCTCAGCCTGCCCTTCCTAAGCCCACGGTCACCCACGCCAACCAGCACTGACAATGTCAAGGCGGGAGGGCGGTCCCAGAAGAAAAACAGCCATGGGGGCTTCTGCTGGTCCAGCATTTCTAGTCGAAACCAAAACCAAAACACCCCGCGTACAAAGACCCTACGTTTCTCGTTTTTATATGACGTCCCCTTGAACGACTTACTCTTGCTATTTCGTCTACACCCGAGATATGTTTGCAACAGACACTTGGGACAAACCGTTTCAAACAACGGGCACTGGCGCTTACAGTCACCAAAGAAGCAACCACGGCAGGGTTCACGTAAACTGCTCGTTTATTAGCATCGGTACTGCAACATAACAGTTTCCGGGAGCCGCGATGAGCTGCACGGAGGTGGCGGAACGAGGCGAGGCGAGGCGAGGCGAAGCTCGGGTGGGCGGAGTGGCGGCTCCTACTTCTTCCACTCGTTCTTGTCGTAGTCCCACTTGGCTGAGAAGCCCTGGATCGGGCTGACCTTCATGTCCAGCATCCTCTTGGTCTGCTTAGCCACCCACTCCTCCTCGAAGGTGTGAGGGATGGGGCCATACACTAAAGCCCAAAACAATTTCATGAGACAACGTCGTCCTGACAGGTTGATTCTAAGCCCACGCGTTACACGGGTCAGGACTTCCCCCCAACACACTGGCCGCCAGGCTAACAAACTCGTCTGCTGCTCGGCACCCACACCCATACCCGGGTTTTGAATTCTGGGCACTGACAACTCTTGATATTTCCAAACTATTCTCTGTTGACGAAAGGTTATCAATGAAACACGAGCTGAGAGCACAATGTCTGCTCCGTACGACGTAGACGAGGGGGCCTACAGACTAGCGCTGAGCACAAACAAGAAACCACGAGTGACTTGTGAGTCTTGAGGAACACGTCCACGGTCAGACCAAAGGTACAGGATCACAGCCGTCTGGAACAGGAAAAAGCCATTCTGCCCGGACACAAAGAACCCGGGAGAGGTAGCACGGAACGAGCAGACAACTCCAACGGCCTCTGTGCAGACCCTGTGAGGTCTAACGACCCAGAATTCTGCTTATGGAGACACAGTCCCTATTCAGTTGAAACAGCCCTTCGATAAGAAACAACAACACCCTTTTCCTTGACCGAACCTTCCCGACGCCGTCCTCCGATAACGTAATAAAGCGTCACAGAAAGGCGGTGTGCCATACAGAGCAGGAAGTCCTTTGCTACCGAGCACGGCCCGCCGCGAATAAGTCAGAAAGTGGCTTACACCGCTTCGGTGAACGTGAGCCGGACCCCAGAGTGGAGGCGCCCGCCTCGTGCACAGGCGCCCACGGCCCACTCCCGGGCGCCGGAAGACGGCGCGGAGCCGACCTGATCCGGGCCTGCGTGGCTGCGACCCGAGACCCCAGGCCCCCGCGACCCCCACTCACCATAGTGCTTCTCCCAGATCAGGAGGAGAGCGGTGAAGCCGATGAAGAACATGGCAGCGCCCACAACCGTCTTCCACTCGTTCGTGCT